>NC_056676.1:69217447-71665572 GCF_018350195.1 Panthera tigris | reverse complement strand
ACGACTTGTATCCTTAGGGCTGGAAAGGACCCACACAGAGGATGTTCAGGTTCGAAGTCAGGGCCTCTGGGAGCTGGTGCAGCTTGTAGTGTTGCTTTTTTTTAGCATTTATTTTTGAGAGAGCATGAGCAGAAGGGGGCAGAGAAAGGATGACACAGACTCCGAAGCAGTCTCCAGGCTCTGAGCTGTTCGCACAGACCCCAACGCGGAGCTCAAACTCACGAACTGTGAGGTCATGACTTCGTGGAGAAGTCTTACACTTAAGTGACTGAGCCACCGAGGTGCCCCTGCAGTATTGCTTTTTAAACCAGAAGTCCAAATATTTTCTTTTTCTTCCTCCTTTTAATGATGTCATCTTCTGTTTAAGTCTGTTAGATGCGGTTTCCTTTTGGTCTCAGTCGTATCCACGCTCCCTTTCAAAGGCACCGTCCGTGTCCCGGGCCAGGGGCTCGGCTTCAGGGATCTGCAGTGATGGTGACCAACTCCCTTAGACGTCACTTCCATCTTTACAGTGGACGGTATTCGTTTTGAGTGACGTAAGGGGAATAATAAGCGAGGATGGACTTGCGCATAGACATTCCAGGCTCGGTTCAGATCACTTCCATTAGAGGATGTATAAATAATAGCAAATCCTTTGGGGCCATGTTTAAATTACTACTGTTTTAAAAACTTCCCATTGTTAGCTGGAGTTGTTTGTTTTATACTTTGAAAATAGAATTTTAATCTAATTTGACTTACGATAGCCTGGCCTCATAGCGTTGCTTTCTGGAATTGTAAGTAACCTTTAACAGATATTGCTTATTTTGCCCTTTTAAAATAATGGTTTAACAAATGAAAAGAAATGCACATGCATTGAAAAAAGACTTGGAAGAGAGAGAACACAGGGTCCATAGAGATTGGCTCTAGGATAGAACTGGCCATTGCTATCTTAGCAATGTTAGGTTGTCTGCACGTTCCAAAGTTTCCATCTAAATGGATATTTTTCCTTAATTTTACAAAATGTGACCATTGGGAAAACAGAAGCAAGAGAATTTGAAAAATCACCCCTGACCCCAGCACTCCGTTCACCACCGCTGGCATTTTGGTGTCCCGCACTCGTCTCTGAGTAGCAAATGTGTTTCATTCCCCAGATCTGCAGTTTTCCCCCTTTGCACAGGTTCCCCACAGCCTGCCCAAGGCTGTATCTTCACAGAAGGACTCTCCTCCCTGACAGTAGCAGCCCCTGCTGAGTCTAACAGATAAGCCACCTTCACAATGAACCCAAACAGGAACCTTAGGGAGGAAACGCTGTCCCCCTACAGTTAGTCTGTAGCCCCAAATGAGAACAGTGTGTTCTGTAGTAAAATGTAATCTACGCACTGTGTTGACATTGCGTGAAATTTGTTTATTTATAGTAAAGCTCATATGTATCTGGGATAGTTTCTGCATTGAGCCCATTAAGAAAATTTTGAGTGTGGGCAGAATTTAAACAGATTATTTCCTTATTTCCTCTAACGGGCATGCAGCTGCTCTGTTTAACCTACCCGTTCATAGAAAGTTTTCAGAGACATGTTTTTTTTAAACCAAGGAATATGTGATTTGGCGATGAAATCTATAAATAAAGTGACCCATTTTTAACTAGATTGCTGGTGTGCTTTTCAGCAGGACTTTGTGGTTTAGCTAATGAAATCTTTTCACACATGATCCTCTGAACCTTGTGTCTAGTTCTATCACTGCCGCGTTTATGACTTAATTGCCTTTGTGGTTTAATTCACTTCATGACACATTCATCACCATGAAGTTGTACACTCTTCACCCCCCTCTGTCCTAGTATTTGCTTGATGACTCTTGGGGTCAAGGAGAGGTCAAGAGGTGGTTTTGTGCTATTAAAAATAAGTGGTTGTTTGCATAGGCTAATCCGTCTTGTTTAATTAAAACGGTCTTTGAAATTTTAATTAGTGCATTGAATCTGCTTCCTCTTGATAATTTTCTGTTCCATAATACTATCGGTTGAGCCTATAATAAGTTATTTCTTTTACTTGTAGAGAATTAGAGTTTATAAAGTCCTTTCGTATTTATTCTTCCACGTAATCATTCCAACATTCTCCTCCCCCCAAACCCCATTATGACAGATATTATTATCCTCAGATTTTTTGCAGGTGGGGAAACTGAGGTAGAGAAATTATAGGGAGAGTATGCTGGGTCCTTACGGCTATTAGATGGCAGGCCTGGGATGCTCCCACTATAGAAAGCGGACAGTTGGGATATTACAATTTAGGAAAAGGCTCCTGTTTCATTGTTGTCTGGGAGCCTTGGGGTGGCCCTCGTGTTAACACCTTGCAAGTATGTCGGGAGGCTCCTGTGGAGTACTGGAGTGTGAGATTTTCAGCTACACCAAGGAAGTTGACTTGGTCACGTCTTCCATCCTTGTGGTTCTGGCCATGAGTTCATGGCGGCACAGCTTCACATCGACGGGTGTTAAAGTCGGCTTTTGGAGGAACCAGAATCTGTTCTTTTTTTAAAAAAATTTTTTTTTCCTTGCATTTATTTATTTTTGAGAGACAGAGACAGCATGAGCAGGGGAGGGGCAGAGAGAGAGGGAGACACAGAATCCGAAGCAGGCCCCAGGCTCTGAGTTGTCAGCACAGAGCCCGACACAGGGCTCGAACCCATGAACCCCTTGAGATCATGACCTGAGCTGAAGTGGGACGCTTAACCCACTGAGCCACCCAGGCACCCCGCAGAATATGTTCTTACTTGCTTCCTCTAGAGGCAGTGTCTGTTGGTGTAGAGTTTTTCCACTTTCCCCCCTTTGTGACTGTGGTGTCCACACTTTCCAGATGCATCCAAGTGTAGGTCTTCCTGACCATGCCACTCGACTACACAGAGCATGGAGAGAGTCATACCCCGGGCACAGCCCTTGTGGCTCCTGGCTGAGCTCCTGTTCCTCTCCACCCCTCCACGGGAGAGACGTTACGTACACATAGGTGTAGTGCTCAGCGATTTAAATGTTTCCCTTCCAATTCTCATTTCATCTTCTGCCGGCCTTGTGAGGTAGGAGGAACAGAGGTGAGCACCTGCATCGTCCAGCTCCCGTGCTCTACTCTGCCAACGAGGAGACCACAAGACTCGGAAACAAAAACGCGAGGCCAAAGTCACAAAGCCATGATGCTGGACCTGAAGCCAGGTATTTCTGGCTTCAAAATGCCTGCTCCCTCTACTGTAGTAAGCTGCCTTTCCAAAAGTACAAAATAGATTTTTTTTAAAGCTTTAGGATTAAAATGACACCTGAGAGACATCACGTTTGCGCAGTAAGCCGCTTCCTCCCTCAAAAGTTGTCTCCGGTTTCTGACATAGAATTAATTTAAGAAATGTTCACAATTTAAATTTATAACTCAGTTTGCTCCTGGCATATGTATTCTCGAATTTAGAATGCTATCACAAACCCTTTAGTTATTACAGAAATATTATAAACACCTACAACTATCCATCCTAATGAGGAGATTTGCCAGTCACAGCTTCAAAATTCTATTCCACGCTTAAAAGATATTCCATAAGCTAAGAAGTTCACAATTACCTACTTTCAAAATAAGATAATAGTGTTTCCCTTGGTTGGATTATAAAAACAGATTCTTGACTCCAAATCCAGCTGACCAACCCCATGTTATGATCAAAATGAGAAGTCTGAATATAGGCAGACTCGAGGGGTGCAGTGAACTACCCAGTAAATAAAATGTAAATCAAAGAGAATAAAATCAAGTAGTACCTTTATAACTCTCAGTGTCTGCATGCAAATATAACCCCCTTCAGAGTGAGGTACACATGGTCTTTTAAAAATTATTGTGGATCAGAAGCAAAAAATTAGCAAGGGCAGGATCTTTTGATAAAACAATCAGATTTAGTCAAATTTAATTAACATCATGAGGGAAGAAAGGGAGGAAGAAACTCCCAAATATGGATAATTCAGAGGTCATTTTTTGGGGTCTTTTCAGCAATGGATTTAGTTTTTTCACCATCTGTGCTGTGTTTTTGACAGACATAAAAAATAATTTCACCTCCCTCGATACGTGTCAGCTGACGGGGAGCGAGTACGCAGAAAGGGGAGCAACCACAGGTAGTCAAAGGAAAGGACCGGTTGGAGCTTTAAATTTTAACCCACACCGTGCAGCTTACATGCAGGTAATCACAGTTTTAGTAGTCGATCAACAGGCACGTACTGAAGCACCTCCCGTGCATCAAGGGGTTAAAAGCACTGGACACCAGAGCTCCAGACCAAGGGAGCGTGGAGTCAGGGCCCCTGAAGGAGGGCGGCTGGGCACAGTGAACGATGTGTTTCTAGTTTTGTTTCTCTCTGGGGTCGCTGCCCTGAAAGGCTTACGTGTTTAATTGGAGGAGAAAAAGCACCGTGGAGAGAAAACATCGAGATGGAGAATAGAAATGTTAAGTGGCATGGTTGACGCGTCAGGAGCACTAACACATTTATGTGGCTCGTTGGGATTTACTTCACGAGCGGACCCTAAGTATATGTAGGAGATAGCTTCCCAGCCCCCTCCCTTTCATCTTTACATCTGCTCATTTGATTTCCAGCAAAGAGCTGGGTCTGTTCCGCGCCTGTGCCCTAAGGTTATTGGCCTCCATCCCCACACGTCTCGTGTAAAAAGTTTAAGAGGCGGTGAAGGACCGGCTCTGGCTCAGACCTTTGACCAGTTGATCCCGTGAACCCTCAAGGGGGCTTTGTACGAATGACGATGGCTACGGGTTTTCTCTTTGTTTCAGAATTGATTTTGTTGCTTAAAAAAAGGACATTTATCAAAGGCTGAAGGGATTGTCAATGTGGGGAGAGGGGCATTAAAAAGGAAGCCATTATCCAAATGACGGGTGGAGGGGGAGTGGCTTAGGATGTACGTTTACACTGACGCGTATAAACAGAAGGTAATTGAATGCCTGGCTAAATAATCCTACCTGCATAAGAGCTAAAGCACAGGAAGTGCCTGCTCTTTGCTAGATTCCCTACAGGACTAAGGCCTTCTTGGTTTGTTTTTATTAAATTTTTTTTTAAGTTTTTTTATTTATTTTGAAAGAGAGAGAGAGAGAGCATGAGTGGAGTAGGAGGAGTGAGAGGGAGAGAGAATTCCAAGCGGACTCTGCGCCACCAGCCCACCAACCGCAAGATCGTGACCTGAGCTGAGATCAAGAGTCGGACAGTGAGCCACTGAGGCCTTCTAGACCTAACTCCTGACTCCTCCCAAGAGCCCCACAGGTTGGAATTATCATTGCTGCCCTTCGAGGGAGAAACCTAAGGCTTAAGAAAGTTAACTCCTGTTGAAGCTTTCATAGTCAACCAGTCCATGGCTGAGTGGACTCTAGAACCAGGTGTTTCTGACCTCAGAGTCCCAGTTGATTGTGACAAGTCATAGCTTCCTCTGATGATGTTAGGACTGTAAGCAAAGGACCTTGTGGGAATGATGTCTGGAGAGAAGTGCCGAGTATGATGGAGGAGACCTGCGTGAATCCAGGGGACCCAGATAGCTAATAAAGTGCGTTGTGGTAGTGGCAGAGGGGCTGCTGGATGTGAGGTTCTTGGTAGGATCCCTCCTAGGGTGTCCCGGGGGGGGGCAGTGAAATGCTGACAGACAAGTCCATTTGAACAGTGGAGTTTTGAGGTTGCTTAAGCCGCAGATCACTTGCTAATTGTGCCTCGAGGCTAGTGTAACCTATCTGGTCTTTGGTGTCTTCACTAATGAAATGGGGGTGATTGATTATATGAATGAATGAAATAATCCATCATTACGAGGTGCCCACAACGTAGCAGGAATTTTTTAAGCACCATGTGTAGGACAGTGAAAAATAGATCAGGGGTGAGGGTGGGGCGCCTGGGTGACTCAGTCAGTTAAGCATCCAACTCTCGATTTCGGCTCAGATCATCATCTCACAGTTTGTGGGTTCGAGCCCTGTGTTGGGTGGGCTCTGGACCGACGATGTGAAGCCTGCTTGGGATTCTCTCTCTGCCCCTCCCCTGCTCGTTCTGTCTCTCTTTCTCTCTCAAATAAACTTTAAACACACACACGCACAGATCAAGGAGTGCACTCATTGAGCTTATTTTCCAAGGGGGACAGATAGTCAAGAAATCAGCAAATACAGTTTGTCAGGTGGTGGCGAAGTGCCAGGAAGAAGGAAAGAAGAGAGAGGTACAAGAGCACGAGGGTAGGTAGGCTTCAAGAGCAAACGTGGAGTTAGCCGCATAGATGTGAAGGCAGGGCAATGCAAAGGTAGTGACAAGCATACCTGGCATGTTCCAGAAGCAGTGAGGTCTTGTGGCCAAGGAAGAAGTGGAAAGAGAGGTTGGAAGGGGGGTCCTATGGCCATTGTAAGCACTTTGGCTTTTATTCTGACTGAATAGGGAGCCTCTGGAGCATCTTGAGTAGAACAACAAAATCTGAATTGACTTCCCTTTAAAAAGAGCCCCTCTGTGGGACACCTGGGTGGCCCAGTCAGTTAGGCATCTGACCCTTGATCTCAGCTTAGGTCATGATCTCACACTTTGTGGGATCGAGCCCCGCATCAGCTCTGGAGTCTGCTAGGGATTCTCTCTCTCCCTCTCTCTCTGCCCCTCCCCGACTGGTGCTGTCTCTCAAAATAAACAAATAGGGGCAGCTGGGTGGCTCAGTCGATTGAACCGCTGAGTGTCGACTTTGGCTTAGGTCATGATCTCGTGGTTCGTGAGTTGGAGCCCCACATCGGGCTCGCTCCTGTCAGCCTGTCAATGTAGAGTCCGCTTCAGATCCTGTCCGCCATCACTGCCCCTCCCCCACGTGCACTCTCAAAAACTTAAAAAAAGAAAAAAAAAAAAAAAAGAATCCCTCTGCTCCTGGCTGGCTCAGTTGGTGGAGCATGAGATCTTGATCTCAGGGTTGTGAGTTCGAGCCCCACTTTCGGTGTAGAGATTACTTAAAAAATAACATCTTTTAAAAAAATTATTAAAATGGTCCCTCTGGCTACTGTGGAAGATAGACTGTGAGGGTACTGAAAACATGCAAACATTTGACAAGTGGAGATCAAGCTAAGATTGTCAGTTACAGCCCTGGGGTGAGCAGGTGTCTAGAAGACCATTGGTTATAAAAGTGTAAATTGCTTGTCACGCTTCAGGAAGGGCTGAGTAGTGAAAGTTGCTTTTGCCCTGCCCCTTCATTACATGAGACTGTTGGGCATGATCACGTTCACTGATTAAAATGGTTTTTATTCATCTAATGTATTAGCACTATACTTAGTATTGATATTAGTCTGAGAGCAGAGGTGATATTTCTTTTTAGGGTGAATGGACCAGATTTGATACTTGTTTCTACTTGGAACTGGAACAGAAAAATAATAATGCAAGATGTTCTTTTCTTTTTAAAAAAAATTTTTTTTAATGTTTATTTATTTTAGAGACAGAGCACAAGCAGGGGAGGGGCAGAGAGAGCCGGAGACAGAATCTGAAGCAGGCTGCAGGCTCTGAGCCGTCAGCACAGAGCCAGACACAGGGCTCGAACCCATGAACCATGAGATGATGACCTGAGCCAAGGTCGGACACCCAATCAACTGAGCCACCCAGGCGCCCCTGGGTGTTCTTTTCTAAACACCATAAAGGATTAAAGTATATTTGGTTTTATCATAAAGTATATACATTCAGTGCATGAGAATCAGTTTCTTCTTTTTTTTTAATTTTTTAAAGTTTATTTTTTGAGAGAGAGAGAGAGCAGGGGAGGGGCAGAGAGAGAGGGAGAGAGAATCCCAAGAAGGCTCCACATTGTCAGCACAGAGCCCAATGTGGGGCTCAAACTCACGAACCACGACATCATGACCTGAGCTGAAACCAAGAGTTGGACACTTAACCGACTGAGTCACCCAGGTGCCCCTAAGAATCATTTTCTTAGCAAAAAAAGGAGACTTTTTCCTAAATCAGTGGTTCTCAGGGGGTAAAGGTCATTTTGCTTCAGCCCCCTACCCAGGGACATTCAGCGGTGTCTGAAGACGGGTTTTTTTTTTTTTTGCCCTTGTCCATAAACTTTGTTTTTTAATTAATAGGTTTGCTTTTGATTTTTTTTTTTCAATGTTCATTTATGTTTGAGAGAGAGAGAAAGCATGCACAAGTGGGGGAAGGGCAGAAAGAGAAGGGGGCGGATCGGAAGCAGGCTTCAGGCTCTTGAGCTGTCAGTGCAGAGCCAGACGCGGGGCCCAAACTCACGAACTGTGAGATCATAACCTGAGCCAAAGTCGGACACTTTACCAGCTGAGCCATCCAGGCGTGCTTAGATTGGTTTTTTTAAAGAACAGCTTTAGGTTTACAGAAAAATTGAGCTGAAGGTATGAAGAGTTTTCGTATAGTCCCTCACCGCCCCTGTCCCCCAGCCCCGCAAATAGTAACACTTTCCATTAGATTCCATTAGAGTTCACGCTTTGTATCGTGCCTTCTATGGGTTTCGACAAATGTATGCTATGTATCCAGCGTTACTGTAGGTACACCGTGTGTGCTGTGGTTTTGCTGCCCTGAAAATCCCCTATGCTCTACCTTTGTATCCTTCCCCCTCCTTCTAGACCCGTGGGAACCACTGATCTATTATTCGCTGTCTCCACAGTTTTGCCCGTCTCAGAACGTCCGTGCGTCAGATTGCACAGTATGTATGTAGCCTTTTCAGAGCGGCTTCTTTCACTTAGCATAATGTGCATTCACGGTTCCTCCATGTCTTTTCCTAGCTTTACTGGCTCATTTCTTTTTAGCCCTGAATAGCGTTTCATTGTCCGGATGCATAAAGATGTGTACCACGGTGTGTTTATCCGTTCTCTGGAGGAAGGACGTGTTGGTCGCTCCTCTGGAGAGGTTTTGGATTGTTAACCTGAGAAGAAGCCAGGATGCTGCTAGATCCCCCCACAGGACGCCCGCACGACACAGAATTACCCAAGTCAGTATCGCAGGGGTGGAGAAAGCTCTGTTCAAAATACACGCTAAATAGGATGAGACAGAGTATTTTAATCACACACTTTCAGTTTTGCTGTGCTTGAGGGTAGTTTGAGAACCTCGACCTTACAGCAACCCCAGACACGAAAGTTCCATCTTGTAGATGAAGAAACAAACAGGCTAGGAAATGTTAGTAACAAGCCTCCTGTCATTGTGCTAGTAAGTGGCCAAAGCCAGGGTTTCGGACCCGCAGCTTCTGTCCCTGAGCCCGAGTAGGACACTGTCACCCTCCCCCCTCCCCTTCCAGGTGTTATTTCAGTCTTTCCTCCTGTATTATTTAGGGATTCTCTTGGGTGTGTTTTTAACCAAAACAGTCATCCTGTTTTCCCTTGGTGACTTGAGCGTCTTGTAATCTTCTCAGTTCAGCGGACGTTCTCGGAGTACATGCTAGGCCACCCTGTGCTGCAGGAGCAGCAGAGCTGAGGAAGCCACGGTCCTCAGGGGCCTTTCAGTCTGGTTGTCTTCTGGTTCCTTCCGTCTTCATCCTCCTCTCCCCTTCGATGCAGCCGCCCCAGAAGGTAGAGATACGGTGACACATGTCCTCTGATGACCCAGCCCTTCCTAGTCCCAGAACCGAAAACCTGTTTGCTCTAGAGAGCCATTTACTTAATGAAGTCATGAAACTTTAGGCACCCACACCCCCTGCACCCCAGCTGGTGTCTGCCACCTCTGGCCTTCCTCCTGTGGCCGTGAATCCGCTTCCCTGGCACGCGGCAGCTGATCTGGATAAAGAAGTTGGTGGTTCTTTTCAGTGCCCATTAGAGGCCTGCCCTCTCGATCTGTTCTTCCTGTTTGCTGTGAAAAACAGCTGCCAGCCTTGCTTTAAAAGCCAGCATTTTTATTTGTTTGGGATTTTTGCCTATTCATTTTTAGCATTTCTCTCATCTCTTGCAGCCGTGGAGATAGCTGTTCGTTGTGGCACATACTCTGTGTCTGGGGAAAATGAACACCACCCCCCACCCCCACTCCCGCCCCCAACACACTACACAAACACACACCCCATAAAATATTTGCTTGTTTGTTTTTTAGCAACCCAGGCTGGTTTCCGTTCCGTTTATTTAATCCTCAGAGAATTTTCTTAAACATAAGGCTGGTGTGATGCCTTTTTTTTTATTGGGTAAGGTCAAAAAAAGGTGTATGTGGTTTTTCAGATCTTTGTGCAAATGAGTGAGCACCAGTCTGTGCATGCGTGGACATATTCTCTATAATGTTAGCAGCCACGGCCAGATCATTTGTCTACATGCCTTTTCTCTCCTTTTGGAACATCAACTCCTGGAGCACAGAGATCGCAAGTAATTATTTGAGTACCTGCCCCTACCTGGGAGCGGGCTCTGGGCTCTGGGTGTTGGGAACCCTCTGCCTTCATGGAGGTTGCAGTCCGTCATTATGTGCCTGACCCAGTCATTCTGTTTCTGCGAATTTTTTCCTAATTTGTTTTCATCATGGATGTGTGATGTAGGTTTAATTGAATAAAGACGGAAACTGAAGAAGAAAAAAACATGGTGCAAATGCACCCGCCCTGGACAGGCTCCCGTAAATAGCAATGACCATTCAGTATAGCAGGTGCTTGCCCTTCGTTCAGCAACTATTGAGTGCCAGCTGTATGCTGGGCACCGTTCTCGGAACTCAGGCCACAGCTGTGAATACAGTAGACCAAAGTGAAAGTCCTTGCCTTCTGAGAGTGTCCTTCTAGAACACAGTTTCTATTCATCTCTGCTCAACTATGGAAATGTGTATAAAATGCTACGAGATAATAGGGTAGGAGCAGTGGTGTACGTGGATTAAAGTCACACCAGAATTGCTATCGTTTTGCAGAGCACGCTCTTGTTTGTGGGTATAATAAAGGGAGCCACTGTGTTCATTATACATACTGAAAGAGTGAGGTTTTGTCTGAGAGTAAGCTTTGGTACAAGGTCATTTCATAGTTAGGAGGTGGAGGAAGGTAGCCTAAGTACTTATGCAAGCCACTTATCATTAGGGTAGTCTGGATAAAATACAGGGCACTATTTCTTGTCATGTCCTGTGTTGATGCTGGTTCCCCATACACTCATCTGAACTAATGGGCTCTTTGGCATCATTTCCTCAAATGCATCATAGGGAATGAATTTCTCTACTAAGAACCCCCATGATAGCTTTGTCAGACAGGGTTTTGATTTAGCGATCACAAGATGTGCTTCCCAGGCACAGGATGGCAAGGGGGGAGGGTCCCTGTCGGTCCTTAAGTGCAAGCAGCCCCCTCTTAGAGATGAATCATCGCTCTCATACCGATGCTCTTCTGCTGAGACCTTGCCCGAACCGGAGGTAAAGGGCTGCACGGTGTCTCTTCCCTGTCTTGGCCAAGGGGGTCACCCGTGGGGTGGGCTTGTTATTTTATATATTCAGCTGTTTAAAAAGGGGATAAATAAAGCAGGAAAAGATGTTCGTTATAGAAATCATAGCAAGATTTTCCTATAGAACGGTCAAGCCTGAGTTGCCTCAGCTTCATTATCTGTTCTAGAAATTGAGAACTTGCCATACTAGCCTGAGAAATGGTGTCCGACTGTGGTTCTCTACCTTGTCTTCACATAAGAATCATGCTGGGAACTTAAAAATTCCCCGGCCACTCCCCAGACCAATAAAAGCAGAAACTTAGGGGAGGGCTGGGTGGTCCTGGGTGAATCCTGTGTGTTGCTCACACCGAGAATTTCTGCAGTATGGTCGCACCAGCCACACACGGCATTTTACCTTTTAAAAATTAGGAAATAGGGGTAACGTAAAAATTGTATCCTTTCCTTAAAAGGAGAAACATATGACAGGAGGAGTTCATGTAGATGTCCTTACTTGGTTTGATTTTAAACTCTCGCATTTAATTAAAGCTGAAAGTTACATCTGATGTTCACCTGCTTCATGCCCTGATCAGTAGGAAATTCTGGGAACTCATAACTCTTTTTGTATTGACTTTGCGGTGTGTGTGTGTGTGTGTGTGTGTGTGTGAATTTTTCTTATTTGGCCACAAAACTATGTGTTTTAGCTTGTTTATTTTTCATTCCTTGTTTTGGCTAAAATTGTTTTTTAAGGAACTGACTGACTCCTCATCTGATTAACTTCCCTCCTGCGTATGTGGCTCATTTCACACTGCACCCTGTCCTTCGATGGCTTTCTATTCCATCACAGAGGTTCGTATGGAAAAATATCCACCTAGTCTATTTATGATGTGTGTTTCTCTAAAACACGTTATTTCTGATCTTGAAATGTAATGTTTTTAAGTATGTTTAAAATTTTTAAGATGTTTTTATTTTTGAGAGAGAGAGCGTGTGCATGCATGGGGAGGGACAGAGCGAGAGGGAGACACAGACTCCGAAGCAGGTTCCGGTCCCTGAGCTGTCAGCACAGAGCCCGACTAGGGCCCAAACCCACGAACCGCAAGACCATGACCTGAGGTGAAGTCGGACACGCAGTTGACAGAGCCTCCCAGAAGCCACTAAATATGTTTTTTAATAGGAACTTGTTCTCTGAAATGCTTTTGCTGCTGATGCTGTGGTTCCTTCTGGTTTCGAACTTTTTAAATTCTGCTCTGGAAAGGTCCTGCTACGTTTCCATCTTCTTGATTACCATCTCTTTAAATCCTCAGTCCCTCGCTCGTCTTTCCCCCCCGTTGTTGAAGTGCAACGGGTAGTCTGTCTTTGTCTTGTCACAATTTATGGGGAGTGACAGCAGTGTGCACTTCAATAATATAGCAACCAAGCCCATGTATCATTGTTTTCTGGCAAATGTCCTGCCTGGATACGCATCCTTAACGAGGAGTATGGATGGTGTTATGACAGATGATGCTGGCCCACAGCAAAGCAGGCAGCAAACGTGACTTGTCAGTGATGTCCGGTTACCAGCACTGCTGAGTCCGTTAGTGACCTACTTTTACGTCATCAGTCCCCACTCATACACGTGGCGCTAAGGCAACGTTCTCATTGCCAGCACCTCCAAATGTTGGGAAGACAACTAACCGGTTTTTCAGTGTCCCTGGGCCCCGTGGAGTGTGGAGTAGACTCATCTGTGCACAGCACAGTGCACAGCTTGCCCTTGAACGGTTCACAACCTCTGTCATTGCCGCCGCATCCGTTCCTGTTCTCTCCCAGCTCTGGGCAGATGCACAGGCGCACAGATGTAGCCTGGTGGGCACCCAGCCTACCCCAACCCCTTTTCAGTCTCTCCTTTTAATCTTTATTTACCTTCCCCCACCTCCAACAGCTCTCTGGGTTATGAAACCATTCACTTCACCAATAAAGATTTTTATTTATTTGTTTCTAAAGTTCATAGCCTGTACCAGGCACTCTGCCGGGTGCTGAGGCACAGCTGAGTATAAGACACATGTGGTTCCTACCTCCCTAACACCCACTGTCTGGTGGGGGAGACAGACAAGGAAGCAGGAACTTACAGTCACGTGTGGTAAGTGCTGTAATGGGGATGGGGATGGGGCTGGGGGTCCTGCGAATCCAGGGCAGAGGACCACCTAACCTACTGGTTCAAAGGAGGATTTCCAGAGGGAGTGACACCTCAGGACCTGAAGACTAGAGGTGGGGGACAACCTACCACTTTCGAGAAGTCTGGCTTGTTACAGCTGGAGTATGATGGGGAGACAGGGTGGAACAAGGGCTGGAAAGACAGCAGGGCCTTACCCTGAGATCAACGGAAAGCCTTTAGGGTTTGCAGCAAGGGATTGGCATGATTTGCCTTTGAGAAGGACCTCTCCGACTGCAGGGTGGAGACTGGCCTGGACCAGGGCAAGCATAAATGAAGGGTGACCAGTTGTTAGACTGTGGAAGATGACCCAGCGAGAGCTGTTAGTGGCCTGGCCCAGCCAGGGGAGAAGGCTGGAGAAGGGACCCAAGGAATATTTAACCCACCTCCGCTTTCTAGGGACACAAATGATGCTTGGCCCCTGAAAATGAGGGCTTGTCCCACACCTGGATCTCCATCTGTTAGCTTCCTACTAAGCAAGACATCTTCATGGATACAGCCACTCTAACAGGTTCCCTGTCCCTTTCTGGGTTTCCAGATTCTAGGGCCAAACACTGGATTGGTTGTGCAATGGCCATAATCATCACCTGGCTCTTCTGTCATCTCTGTAGAACCCTAGAGTGCAGAAAGTTAGAGCAGAGTGATTCTTTAAGCTTCGTCCTGTCCAGTCCTCCACATTTTAGCAGTGACTAGTTGATGGCCCAAACGAGGGAAATGACTCGCTCAAACCCCCTCAGAGCATTGGGATTGGAACCGGATGTTTCCGTTCCTGGGTAGGTGATTCTTTGGGCTTAAACAACTGCTTCTTGGACTGGCTTGACTATGTGAGTGTGTTACTCAGCACGTTTTGCGTCTCCCACTCTTCTCAGCTGCAGTGGACTCCTCTGAAAATGTGTGGCAGGTAAATAAATCAAGGTTGGTCTTGGGTGTGCCCTTCTTTTAAGGCCCTGGGCTTGCCCTGAAGGAACAGTGTGTTATCTTCTAGCTCTGCCTTTTCTGTCCTGTTTACTGCTTGTTTTGTCACTGACTGCAGTGAACTCTGATCCTAGATTCCCCTTTCTTGAGCCATTGGTGGGTGGCAGGGATCACAAGGACTCTGGGGACTTCTTTTGGGCTTTATTGTGGTGACAGGCAGTCCTGCTCCATCTCTGTCCTTTACAGCCCGGCCGCCAGGAGCCTGGCCTTGGGAATCAGACTGGGCTTGAATCCTAGCTCTGCCACTTGCCCACTGGGCAAGGTTCTCATCAGTGAAATAGGGACAGCCAGACTGCAGGTTTTAAAAAGTAATAAATGGGAAGAAGTCCAGAACAGGGCCCTACACATGGCTGATGCTCAATAAACGGTGACTGTGTTTATGCTAGATTATTGTTCTCTGTCCCCTCATTGCAGTTGGCCAAACTGTAGGTTTAGTCACCACATACCTGTTGACCACCAGTTGTCCTGTGTTGATTCCCTGATGAGATTTCAGGAGGGTGGGCTCTTTGTTTCCACCCTTCTGAGTGATAGATTGTAAATTCTTGTCTCTCTCACCCTCCCTGAACCTTGTCAGTTAAAGCTGCCAGACTCTGGGAACAGTGAGAAACCAGTGGGCAGTGAGGGTCTTCAGCCTGTGGGACAAGTGGCCAAAGCAGGGGAACAGAGGCTAGTGTTCCCTGCTTTGGAAGCTAACTTAAATTTTTCTTTTCTTTGAAACTTTTTGTGCAGTCGCTCTTGTGCTCTGAAGAAACACAGAAATGGCTGCAAAGAAAGGGCAAGGTGGTCCAGAGCCATCCTCCTCAGATGCGGGATTAAGAAAGTGGCGGGAGGCTAATATTTGAGGCCAGAACAGGGAAATGTAATGAGTGGTGAGCTTCCAGATTCTGCTTAGTGGGATAACCACATGGTCTTAGTGAAAGAAAAGAGGAAAGCGACGGTGGAAATAACAATTTCAGTAATGCCTGCTTACCGTTCTCCATAAGAACTCTGCCCTGGAGTGAGCACGACATGGCTGTTGAGGAAGGTTTTCACAGAGCTAAGAGAAAATCTTCACAAACAAAGAACCTATTTTATTACAGAGAAGCATCCAAAGACAAACGTCAACTTGATCTGGTATTCAGTCAGGTAAATCTCTGCTTGTGAGTAGCGCCGTCCTCAGAGTGGGGAGAGTCTTGTCCTTTGAGAGGTCAGTACCCTGAGCAAGACTGCATACAGAAGAGAAGGCCGGGTTTTGACAGGTCTGAGGTTCTTCTGAGCAGGCTTTCCTGGGAAAGCCCTGGGCTGGGGTTTCAGAGGTGAATAAGGTAGCCCTTTGGCTCATTACAGAAGAATCCAGCAGTCCCTTTGATGGGCGCTATTTTGGGAACTACAGGGAAGGGCTTTGGGAGCAAAGATGGGACTGATACAAAATTTTTTTTCCGTTTAATAAGCCCAGCTCCTGAACTCAATATATTTAATTTTACAGTGTAGTACAGCCAGGACCCGGTCCAAAAATGTTCCTGAAATCTCCGTGAAACCTAGTTAAGGACTGATTATCACAAATCTTCTTGTGCCATAGCTTCGTGGTATTTTTAGGAGCCATTCTGAAGACCAGTGACAGCACAGATTATAGCCCCACGTCACGCCACCCACCCCCCCCCATGCCCGTCAGCTGGGATGCAGCTTATTACCAAAGCCCACCAGTTCCCGGTCTCAGGCTTTCCAGGCACCAGCGTGTGTAATTAACAGCTGCATTCATTGTGCATTTACCTTTTGCTGGATGTTTTGTATACATTATCTCATTTAAATCTCAGGGTAACCTTAGGGCAAGGATGGTCATTTCTGTTTCATAGTTGAGGACCGTGCGGCTAAGGGTTTTTACGGAGCTTGCCTAGGGTTACCACCCATAAGTCTCAGCACTTACAGAGCCTGGGGCTTATGGAATCCAGCTCTGTGTGATTCAGGAACCACTGCTTTTTCCGCAGTAGTTCCTGGGTAATCACCCTAGTGCAGTCTTTGCAGAAAAAGGAGTTAACTTCAGGGCTTCAAATCCATGTGGGAGAAAATTTAGGACATTTTTATTACTGCCGTCTCTGCTGTATGCTAGGCCCTATCCACATTCCCACAGATTGGGTCTTGTCTTTCTGACTTCTAGATAAGCTAATTTAAAAAAAACATTTTTTTTAATGTTTACTTTTGAGAGAGAGGGAGAGGGAGACACAGAATCCGAAGCAGGTTCCAGGCTCTGAGCTGTCAGCACAGAGCCTGATGTGGGGAACAGTGAGATCATGACCCGAGCTGAAGTCGGACACCTAACCGACTGAGCCACACAGGCGCGCCCCACCCCCAGATATGCTAATTTTAAGATTTTTTTTTATCTTTATTTATTTTTGAGAGAGACAGAGTGAGAGCGGGGGAGGGACAGAAAGAGAGGGAGACACAGGATCTGAAGCAGGCTCCAGGCTCTCTCTCAACTGTCAGCACAGAGCCCGATGTGGGGCTCGAACCCACGAACTGTGAGATCATGACCTGAGACGAAGTCAGATGCATAACCGACAGAGCCACCCAGGCGCCCCCAGTTAGGCTAATTTAAAAAAAAGAAGGCATCTCATCATCTTTTTAATAGCTTCTGTTCTCTTCCAAGTTAAACCAAAGAGTCACTTGTCATTTGCCTCAGTAATTGGACTGTGACTTTAGGGGCACCTAGGTGGCTCAGTCTGTTAAGCATCCGACTCTTATTTCTACTCAGGTCATGATCTTGCGGTTGGTGAGATTGAGCCCCGCATTGGGCTCTGTGCTGACAGCACGGGGCCTGCTTGGGATTCTCTGTGTCAGCCCTCCCCCTGCTTGCACTCACTCTCAAAATATTTTTTAAAAAATCGGACTGTGACTTTAAATGGCTGCTAGAGTTGGCCTTTTGCTGGTTTGACTCACCTTAAAGTGGTTCTCCGTTCTCATTGGCCATGTGAGGACATGTGACTCTTGATGCCCCACCACCCCCAGCAAAGCGGAGGCCCAGATAGGAGATCAGAGAGCCTGGGTCTGTGGGAAGGTCACTGTGCGCTGGACAGTTTAGTCACTTGGAACACATTGTCTCGTGGACTCTCCCAACAGTCTCAGGAGGGCCCTGTTGCTGCCCCCAGGGTGTGGGCGCACCTGATATGTAGTGGGTGTGGGTTTCAGACCCAGCTCTGTCCTGCCCCTGTAGTTCCTTCCATATCACAGGGAAAGGCCAAGGTGGCTTGAGAAGGCAGGCTTCACGGGATGCAGAGGACCCGACTGAGGCAGCAGGGAGCTCCGCGTTATTTCTCCCTCTCAGGACCTGTCACCGGGTGCCGCTTACAAACTCATACTATGAAAGTCTTAGGAGTTGTAAGTCCCAGAACTCCTAGCAGTGGACAAAAGGCCATGCATTTCAGTTATTGGGTGGAAAAACCCTCTGTGGTTGACCGAGAGAAAACTTACAACAACTGACATTTCCTCACACCGAGTGTTGCTTGTGTTGTCCCATGTCCTCATCGGCAACATGCGGATGTTCATACCTGTTGTGGGAGAGAGAACTGAGATAGTGAAGTATTAGCAGAGAGCCCTGCACTGATGGTGGGGCTCCCGTTGCATTAGTGGGTACGGCACAGCCTCGTCCAGCTAGCTCATCATTGTCTCAACACCTAGGCCCGTCGCAAGGCACATGCATGGTGCACGTTCAGTAAACGTTGAGTTACTTATTTTCTGCCTTCACTTACTCCCCAGATATTTGAGCACCTAGTGTTGTGTCTTAGGGAGGCCATGGGCACTTAACACACCAAGGGCATTTATAGCCTTGTGAGATACACGATCATTTACCAACATAATCCAAGGAAAGTCTCCTAGTGATGAGTGGTAGTCAGGTGGTGACCTTTGAGGTTATAGAGTATAAAGCTGATTTTGAAATCCTTCCCCAGCTCTGTGGTTGATTTATGCCAGGGGTGGGAATGTCCTTACTACTTCGGGCTTTGCTGTCAGAATTGGACCTTGTGTGCATTCTAAGCCGGGCTGGACCTGAACATGTCGTGTCACTGCTCTGTGACTGAAGGATGATCTAATGTGTATTGTGAGGCCATTTGGTTTCAAGAAATGATAGTTTGCTGAGGAACACGGGATGGGTATGGGAAATTAGGAAAGAGCTAGAAATTAGAGCTCTGCTGCAGCTGACTAAACCCACTCTTACCTGGTGGGCAGCCGCTCATGGTTTGAAAGGGTTTGGCAAATCCCTCAGTTTCTTGTCCTCATGTGGAGTCTGGCTACTTTTCCTCAGTTTTTAATACTTGCCAAGTACTGTGAGCAACAGAATTCCAGACCGAGCTGCTAACTGCATGAAGATTGCATGGCTGCTGCTGAAAACAATAGGATGGTAAAACCATTGTTACGTACGTCCTCTCTTCTGGTCCCACAGGAGTCCTGTAAGAGTGTCTCATCTCTGCTTTATAGGTAATAAAGCCGAAGCACAGAGAGGTTTTGTGACATGCCTGGAGTCACACAGTAAAAATGCTGTTGGACTATTTGAACCCAAGTCTTAAAACTCCCAAGTTCAGAGCTTGCTTTGTTGTTTTTCATCATGTAATGTTTCCATATTGAGGTACCAGAAGTCCTCGGTCAGTACCATTGCCTTTGAGTTGGTGCGCTTGTGCACACAGGGTACATGACACAGTTTTAGGTGGTGAAGAATCTGGACCAGGAATGGAATTCTGCAGTAATCGCCTTCTGGAAAGTTCCGTGGCTGTTTCTGATTTAGAGCCTGGAACAGCAAACCATTTCCCCTGCAGCCCAGCTCAGAGGACCCTGCTCTGCAAAACCCCCATCGCTGGTGGGGACAGGTAGTTGTTTGCCCCATGAGTGTTGTATTCATGTTCCTGTTACACAGCTAATTACTGCACCTTAACTACCTGACTACCTACCTACCCAGGCAGCCCATCAGCTCCCCGGAGACCTAGAAAGAGTCCCGTTCACCATTGTAGCCCCAGAGCCTGGCTTGTTTTGGCCCTGCATACACATGAAATGTATGAACACATGCATGCTTAATCCAGGCTCTGTTTTTGCTCTCCTCACCCTACCCCCCATTGTCTGTTTTTTATGGATTTCTTTGAGTTTCTTTATTTTTGACACAGACAGTACGAGCAGGGGAGGGGCTGAGAGAGAGAGAGAGAGAGAGAGAGAGAGAGAGAGAGAATCCCAAGCAGGCTCCTTGCTGTCAGCGCAGAGCCCAACATGGGGCTCAATCTCATGAACCATGAGATTATGACCTGAGCCAAAATCAAGAGTTGGACGCTTAACTGACGGGGCCACCCCGGTGCCCCTGCATTTTTTTTTTTTTTTAATAGAATCTGGAAGGAGAAGGAAGTGTAAGGGTGGCAGATAAAATTAAAATTTTTAGTTTGGCTTCTCACCAGTAGCTTTTGGGAAAGCGTTTTAAGGAAATGAGTCTCACTTGGGGCTTGAGGATGGTCCGGTCCATTCCAGTGAATAAACAAGCATTGACTGCAGCTACGGTTTATGTGGAATGCTTGCACGTTCTTTCCTCAGTGTCCCCTTGTAGCCAGTGGAATGTAATAAGTGACATTCTAGGGGGCCCAAGAGTGACCAGGCTTTTCCACAGTTTGGAGAACTTTAACATATGGTGGCTTGGGATCTCATGAGTTCATTTATGTCTGGAAACGTAAGTGGGGTAAGATTTACTGCTAAGTAAATGGGGGCTTCAGCCACGTTTTTCAAGGCGTGAATGGAACTTACTCATTTGTTCACTCCACTGATAGACACCATTCAAAGTGTTTTTGCTGTGTAGCAGGAGATAACTTTCTGCAGACCTTTTCCTTAGGACGGTACGTCTTAGATCACAGACATGTGGAGGCAGAGGTGAGGGGGCAGATGAACAAGAAACTGTTCCGGGGGTGCCTGGGTGGCTCAGTCGGTTAAGCATCTGACTTTAGCTCAGGTCATGATCTCACGGTTCATGAGCTCGAGCCCCGCATCAGGCTCTGTGCTGGCAGCTCAGAGCCTGGAGGCTGCTTCAGTTTCTGTGTCCCCCTCTCTCTCTCTGCCCCTCCCCCACTCACACTCTGTCTCTCTGTCTCTCCCCCTCAAGAATAAATAAACATTAAAAAAAATAAAAATTGAAAAACTAAAAAAAAAGAAACTGTTGGACCTAGGTCTTATATAATTTTTTTTCTCTGGAATTAATTCGCTTGGAATATATACTTTAGCAACTGTCTGTGTTTGGCTCCAGCCTTCCTCTTTGGGTGTCAATCCTGGTTTCATCTCTGAGTTTTTTCAATAGGAGAATTTGACATTCACATTCTGAGAGTGCTCTGTAATGTTTCCATTTACATACTAGTTTCCCTCGTTTTTTGGCTGCAGGGGTATATGAATACATACAAGAATCTGAGGTTCATTTTTAGCTGCAGCAGAGGCAAGCCCCAGGGGAAAAGTCAAGATAGCTGGATTCCTGAAATGGTAACTTGGCAACTTATCTTTTCTGGTTCTGAGCCTACAAAATGTTCTTTAGTTTTAGAACATAAGTAGCTCGTATCTGTAAAGGTCTTCGTTAAAATGCTGCGTTGAATGCATCAAGAGCCCTTATAATCCTTACCCCTTTAACCCGAGGTACCTGTCATCGGCTTGAAAGCAGGCCAGAGCAAGGGGGGACAGTATATATGGTAAGGTATTAAAATTGGTCATGCCTTCCTGGCACAAGGAAAGGAAAGAGAAGTAATGTCTTGTGTGTTAAAATGCGAGGTTTTGTGGTGATTCAGAGCACCTGCAAGGAAATAGTCCCGAGGTAAAGATTAGCGGGGTTTGGGATTGGTGGGAGGGATTCGACATTTTGAAAGGCCTCATAAATGTGACCATTTATGTGACAGCCTGGGAAGAATGACCACCACTGGAACGAGGGGTAGCCAGAAGGGCTTAGGTGATTCTTTATGAAGTCAGGCATGGATCCCCAAGCGGACTGGCTAGACGAGGACGTCATAAAACCCTGATTCAGGTATGCTTCTATTTTTATGAAGCATGGCTTGAAGCATGGTTTCTGTGGTTAAACCCTGGGGAAATAAAGGGAGGTCCAGCTCTCTAGGTGAAGGAGGTTAATGCCTGTTTGTTGAATGGATGTACAGACCAGACTCCTGAATGCCCTTTTCCCCCTCAATCTCCGAGCAAATGTGTCATTGCTGGCTGAGCTCTGTAAAGGCACGACTACAGGTAGGACTCTTCAGCCCCAAATGAAATATTCCCTGATAAGCTTTGGCAGAGAGGTCTTACCTGTCAGAGGCCCTTGATGCTTTCTAAGATATGCTTTTATTAACAGTTGTTTTAACAGGGGATGTTTTTCTATAGCAGCTGTTGCAAAACAATGGAAATATTCCGATGAGTAAATTTTGAAGTTCCAAATTGAGGAATGATGCTTTTGAAGTCAGATAACAGAACCAAAAGGTTAAAAATACATTAAAAGTTCCAGTTTTATTTAAAAAAAAAAAAAAGAGCCTTAGATGAAAAGTCTCAAGCAGTTTCCAGCTTAGTTGAAGAGATAAGCTTTCTGCATTTGCATTAATTAGGAGAGCCATGTGGTGCTGACTGAGGGATCTGTATGGCTGTGGCTCAGCAAAGGGAGAAGGGTTCCATGGAGACTTGATGTAGGAGGACTGGAACAGCTTGGGATGCTTTTCTCCTGCTCGCTGCTTGATTGACTATGTGTGGAGCATTCCAGGGAGAGGGACCTAGGCCAGAGGAGGGTCATTGCAGGGACCCAGTGGGGCAACAGAGTGCATAGGTGATATTTTAGAGAAACGTCAGATCGGTTTATCAAACCTTCCCTGGGTCCCTCCTGTGGGCTAGGCTGAGTGCAAAGGGCTAGGGGTACAGAGTTGACAAAACCCAGGCATGGGTGGCCCTATGGGAGCTTACTATAGTAAAGGACACAGTAATAATGCCCTGTAAATTCTGACACGGTTATGGCCCCTAACATAATCTAGCTCTGCTAGCGTGCACACCAACCATGTGACATTGGCCTTATTCCTAGTTTGCGATGAGGAAGTCAAGTGCCTATGGTTTGGGTGATTTGCTGCCAGTGCTGGGCTTCAGTCCCTGGCCCTCAGAGTTTATATCCTCATCACCACATCGCACTGTGCTTCCCCTGGGCTAGAAAAAGTAGCCTAATGAGGCCCCCCCCCCCCTGCAAATCAGCTGACTGCCCTCCTCAAAGATAGATGGGCAGGTAGATAGGTAGAGAGATTAGAAAGACAGATTGACTAGACAAGACGCTCACAGTATCAGAGGAGGGTACGACTGAATGCATGCTGGCTGCCTCTACGTTGGCACTTGGTCCATTGGTCCAAGGTCTTCCTGATCAGCAGTGACGTCACCTAACTGCCTTATGTCATTATCCTCCACCAACCCTCAGGTGGTCCTTCCATCCCTCTGTACTTCCAGGCCTGTGCCTGATAGGTGCCTGTCCAGGCACAGGCCTTGGGCAGGGAATGTGCAGAGGGGTGTGAGGCTCAACCCCTGACCTGGAGGTGTATGCAATCTGTTTTGTCTGATTACAATCAAATAATTCTGCTTCACGGCCTCCGGTTTTCTTCTCCTTCCACATTCCTCCCAGTTCGTCCGCTTTGTTCCCCTGGCAGCATTATGGGGTGCACTCCCTGCCCTGCCGAGAGGAGCTCCTTTGGGCTCCCCGCAGGCTGGCCCTCAGGGAACCCTCCCTCAAGGTGTGCTCGCTCCCCTTTTCACCCGCCCGGCCCTTCTTCCATCTGGGGCTCCTCCCTTTGGCGTGAAGGCCTGCACTCTCCTGAGCGTGTCCTCCGGGGTCAGTCTTGCTTCCCTGTCATTTCGTAAGGATGAGCACATGGACAGCGAAGGCACCTGCTCACCCGGGCATCCGTTTAGACAGCCGAACGCTGCCGCGTTAGTAAGTTCAGTAAATGTGTCGGCTGCTCTGCATCTTGAACCCCCACCGCAGTCCTGGTGTAAATATAGATCGGCACGAAGGTGATGGTGGCCGCTCACCGTGCACTTACTGGGCAGGCACGTTCTGAGAGCTTGGTACGCTTTGCCTCCCAGAAGCCTGCAGTGGCCCACATTGTACAGAGGAGGAAACTGAGGCACACAGGGTAGGGACCTCACTCGAGCGGGATTAAAGCCTCCCGAGCTGGGGCCTCCCGACACCCTCTGTAACCACAGTGCCATCGGTGCATGAAGGAATTCTCCCACCTGCTGTGACTCTAGATTTTGTGAATGGTGTTTTTTTTTTTCATGTCAGACCAAGCCTTGGGCTTTAAACTGTGAGTGGAAATAGAATCTCATGAAACGGGGAGATAAACATCAGCAAAATGAATGCCAGTTTTGTTTTTAGTTAATTGAGAGTAATTTTGTCAATTCATTTCATAGCAGCTTTTTATTATGGCCCATTTTCACTAAAGCTCCTCGTTATTGTCGAACAAGCGGTGCTGTGGTCCCGCGGGCCACCCAGCCTCCCGAAACCTGCCGCAGGACGCGGGGCAGATCACGGTGCTTCTCCAGCCGTTTTCCTCATGTGGGAAACAGAGATAGTGATTCTTTCTGGCAGATTGCTTGTGAGGCTTGGGGGAGACAACACACGTTCCCTCCCAGCTGCGTCCCTGCCACTGCTAGGTGCTCTGGAACTGAGAACCTAAAAAGAATAGATATTTCAGGGGTGCCTGGGTGGCTCCGTCAGTTGAGCGTCCGACTTCGGCTCAGGTCATGATCGCACAGTCCGTGAGTTCGAGCCCCATGTCGGGCTCTGTGCTGACAACTCAGAGCCTGGATCCTGCTTCCGATTCTGTGTCTCCCTGCCTTTCTGCTCCCCCCTTGCTCACATTCTGTCTCTGTCTTAAAAATAAATAAAGATTAAAAAAATATATTTTTTTAATAAAAAAACATATTTCAGAAATCTGTCATTAGTAGGTGCTGCTTTTCTAATTTAGGACAGGCACCAGGGTATTTACTATATCTGTGCCACTAAGGCCTTGGCTACTTGTTTTTGGTTTGTTTTTAATCAACATGTGGAGCACTGTCGGTGCTTTGCTCAGCAGGGATAAAACATAATAATAAAGTTCTAGCAGAAACCAGAGGCAGTGAACCTTCCACTGTGATACGCATAAAAAAATATTTCGTGTTTTTAAAGGAAGTGTGGCTGTTGCCTGTAACACAAAAGCGGGTATCAGCTTCTCCTCCAACTGAATTTGAAAGCCAGATTGACACTGACCACGGGTGCCTTCCCAGAGCTTTCAGGAAAACCAAACCAACTTGTTATGTTTGTTTCATTTTCCAAAGATAGCCAGAGTGGCCATTGGCCGGGTACTTCAGCTGCTGCACATATGAGGACTCTTCCATTTTAGTAATTAAAACGAATTTCTCTTAAAGATTGCTCTTGAGTAATTACGATTATAATTACATTTTTCCTTGGTTTTGTTTAGACCACCAAAAATGATTCTAGTGGTAAGATCATTTTGTTTTGGCCAACACACATAAAATTCTCTTCATGACATTCCATGTTTACTAGTGCTCAAAGGTTGGCACCAAGGTTTCCCTTCCCTTCCCTTCCCTTCCCTTCCCTTCCCTTCCCTTCCCTTCCCTTCCCTTCCCTTCCTGTCTTTCCCTTTTGTTTCTTTCTTTCTTTCTTTTTCTTTTTTCTTTTCTTTCTTTCCCTCCCTCCATTTACTCCTTTTACCTTCACTCCTTTTCTTTTTTTCTCTTTCTTTGTTTTCCTTCCTTACTTCCACTTAATGGTTAAAAACTCCTTGAAAATTGCATTTTTATTTGTGTTTCTTTCTGGAAGAAAGTCCACAAGGTAGACTGTTTAAAGTATGTCCTAGTATTTATTTTGCCGATCCTGTCTTTTCTTCCTGTGAGAAAGTGAGTGTGGGTTGCCAGGCCTTCCTTTTCTCATTGGTCTAGTGTTCTTGAAGTTGTTCACTGCAAATTTGTAGTCCAGGAAGACTCAGGTGTTGAGGAACCACTGGAACCATCATTGTTAGCGACTGGTCTTTACTTTCATGGGCCTTAAATAGAGTGTCCTGTCTCACAGACATTAGGCCCAAGTGTTGTGGGCAGGCACCTACTTAGGATGAGTGTGAAGAGGGAGTAGAAAGGAATGAGCAGGGGCGCCTGGGTGGCTCAGTCAGTTGAGCGTCTGACTTCGGCTCAGGTCACGATCTCACAGCTCGTGAGTTCAAGCCCCACGTCAGGCTCTGTGCTGACAGCTCAGAGCCTGGAGCCTGCTTCCGATTCTGTGTCTCCCTCTCTCTCTGCCCCTAACCCGCTCGCATTCTCTCTCTGTCTCTCTCAAAAATAAATAAACATTAAAAGGAATGAGCAGTTTCATTACCTCCTAAGGAGATGGGAGTCTGCGTGTGGTTGCTGTGGTTCATTGTCCGTGATTCCCAGATGTAACTAGAGGAAGCCCTTGGTCTTGCTGAGTGGTGGCACTCGTCTTCACAAATCCCTACTGTCCCCTGCCTCATTCGTTTTCTTCTCAGCCCAGTCCCCTCAGTGCTTGCTCTTCGTACAGCCCAGCTCGCTGTACCCTGCTTAAAATCTTTCTTGGGCTCCCTCATCACCTTTCCAGGAACAGTGTAGTTACCATAATTTGGCTCCTGTTTTGACCTTTCTGGCCTTCCGTGGAGCCTCACCCTTGTGGGCTGAATCACAGTGGACATAATCCCTTGAATCCACTTATATATACAATTTATGGGGTCTGGCTATTTTTAGAATGCTTTTTTGCCATTGTTTGTTTTCCTACCCCCATTGCCACAGTGTTTGAGATCTGGGATTATGATTATGAGTTTCTTAGTTTTGTGTACAGAATTTTCTTTAAAGGTACACTTTAAGGCGCCCCAAACTTTCCAGAAACGCTGCACATCTGATTGGCCACTTCTGTCCCTTTCCGAGTATGGGTCCTGTCTTTGAGGACTAATGCCCTCCCTGCCTGTGAGTTTAGGGAGGATGTAGTGATGCTGAGAGCCATCCCAGTCATATCCTCAGTCCCTTACGAAGTGCATCCATACAGTTGTGGGCTCTCCAGATGAGTTCCTCCTGGTTTCTGGTGATTTCTTACATCAGAGGGGTCTGTCTGCCTATCCTGAAGCTCCTCAAACCAGTGTGTTCATGAAAACTTTGCCTTGCATCCAGACATGGACTTTGCTTCCTACGTGGCACATTTTTAAAAATATGTTTAAATGTTTATTTTTGAGAGAGAGAGAGCACGTGCGCACGTGCAAACAGGGGAGGGGCAGAGAGAGAGGGGGGGGGATACAGAACCTGAAGCAGGCTCCAGGTTCTGAGCTGTCCGCACAGAGCCTGATGCGGAGCTCGAGCTCACGAACTGTGAGATCATGACCTGAGCCGAAGTCAAGACGCTTAACCAACCGAGCCACCCAGGTGCCCCCATTTCTCTGGGGGTGTATCATGGCTTTTCTATTTAGGCAGCTACTGACACAGTATTCTGGTTTCCCATGAAATGGGCTCTGAATTCTTCTGCCTGGTTTTAAGGCCCCTCCTACCTGCCCCTTCCTTCTGCATCCAGGCTCACCTGTGACTTGCTGTTCTTATAGAGCTGTCTCCTGTCTCCATTCCCAGACACTATCCGCTCACTCCTCCTGGCCTTTACTTGGTTTCCCCCCTCTTCTGCAGCCCCTACCACCGGCCATCTGTGAGAGCTACTCCAGAGCCCGGTGTTTGCAGCGTGGTCCTGACGACTCCAGCCTGCCTGGATATGGTTTCCCTCCCTCCTGTGGTAGTCACTGCAGAGCTCACAAACTAGTGTCCGGCCGGCCACACCCAGCCCATAGACGTTCTCTGTGTTCAACTACATTTGGCCCAGCTGCTGTCGTTTAAATTTCAAGAAACTTCACAGAGATACTGGGTTTCTGGCTTGTTTTGGAAAATCAATTTGATAACTCTCTTAACCTAGTAGCTACTTTTTGTAAATGGTGAATATTGTTCCCATGTTGCCACAGTCCTACCCTGTCCTTGTTGTAACAGACCTTATTATGGTCTGATAATATCTCTTACTAACATTATCTTCCTGGCTCCGATAAGCATCTGCATTTGCTATCCCTTGGTTTCTAGTCTGTATCATCCTCGACCCCTACCCTCTTTCTGTTCTCAAAATCCTTGTGTGATTTTTGTGAGACTAGGGATGGCAGCTTTATATGTGTGCATATATGTGTGTGTGTGTGTGTATGTATATACATAATTTACATTTTTAATGTTTTGATATTTAAAAAGAAATTTTTTTTTAAGTTTGTTTATTTTGGAGATAGAGAGCACGTGGGCAGGGAAGGGACAGAGAGAGAAAGAGACACAGAATCTGAAGCAGGCTCCAGGCCCTGAGCTGTCAGCACACAGCCCAACGTGGGTCTCAAACTCATGAACCGTGAGATCATGACCTGAGCCGAAGTCGGCCGATTAACCAACTGAGCCACCTAGCCGCCCCGGTTTTGATATTTTAACTTGAATGCCATGGTTGATGTACACATGACAGAACATTTTTTTTTTTATTTAATATACCCTACCTGGCATTAGCAGCATTTGAAAATCTTAGTGCCTTAATACCATCATGAACAAATTCCATGCCACATACCTCTGCATCTCTGGAGGTAGGCAGGACAGAGCACAGAGCCAGGGAGGGTGATTCCCAACTGGAAGGGAGAGTGCTAGAGACAGAGAGGGAGGGAGACCTGTTTTCTCATCCTTCAGTCTCCGTTCCAGCATCAGCTGCTCCAGGAAGTTCTCTGGTCCAATTTAGATGTGTCCCTGTTGTTTCCCCAGAGCACTTATTGAGCACTTCCTGTTCTCATGTTAAGTGCCTCTGCATACTTTATTTCATTTGATCATTGTAACTGTCTCGTTCAGGTAGCAACTCTTCTCCCGTTCAACAGAGAGGGAATCTGAGGCAGGAAGTTAAATAAGTTCCCTAACACGTGGTGTGCATCCAGATTTGTCTCGATTCCAAACCTGAGACTCCATCCACCTCGCAAACTTGCCCTCCTGTGGCATACCCCTCTGTACTCATGTGATTGATGGTATGCTTTTGCGTCCCTCCCTGTTCCCTGTGAACTTACTGAGGTCAGGGGATGTGTTTACTTATTTCTGTACTCTTGGCACCTGAAACAAAATCGGCAAACAGGAAGTGTTTGATAAAGGAAGTCAGTGCGAATGCGTTTCATTTTTCCCCCAGCTTATTTGTAGATCTTTTCACCTCTTTCTGGTTTAATTCTCATGTGGTCCTATTTGAGAGTAGGGTTTTTTTTCTCTTTAAGTCACCATTTGTATTATACAACAGGGAAAGGCACTTAAAATATTTAGCCTTTCAAATTGCCAAAGGGGATCTTATTAGGTGTTCGTAATTACACTCACAAGTCAGGATGGATAATGGATGTCCATGTGGGGTGCAGATGGCAAAGGTTTTATTGCAGTTGGTAGATCTTCAGCAGTTTCAGATGAGATTTTTAAAATGTTTTGATTCCGTTGTTTTTGCAAGTAGACTGATAATAATTAAGCCATTTTTCAAAAAGGAAGGATAAATATACAAATACCAAATGAAGTTTATAGTTTTTACTGAGACATCCAAAATATGGAGTTGCATATCATTTTGCTTCTGTGCCTCCTTTTTTCCTTATTTGGTGCAATAAGTAGATACGTGATTACTTGCCAGATAGATTATTGAACCTCTGTAGCACTATATAATTTCAGAACCTTCCATACTTCTGCTTTGATAGTGTGATCAAAGCAAATTGGATTATAACCAACCAGTGCGGCCAAATGTGGAATATGTAGAAGACACAGAGTCTCTGAGAGGAAAATGAGCTAACGTGTGCCATGATTGTGATCTTGATTCCTGGGTCACCCAAGTATCATTGTATAGAGGAGTCTGAGAACAGAATGAATGAAGTTGCTTTTTAAAAAAAAAATTTTTTTTAACTTTTGATAAATATTCGAGTCTAAAAAACAGAACCAGTACATTAATTGTAGCATCACAGTCCTCAGGCTTTGAGATAGAAGCCTCTGTTCTGAGAAAGCTCTGGCGTAATTAAGAAATCAAGAACCATACGAGGTCTCCCCTCCCCTGAAAGTGAAGTTTTAAATCCAGTTGATAAGTATACATCAGTCTTCCCATGGAAAAAAATCCGGCAACAGTGATGGCATTGACCATACAGAGATTTGTACCAACTTTGAAGCAGAAGGCAAGCCGTAACTGATAGGGAGTCCTTGTGTCTGGTGGTCTGTAGGTCTAGTACCGCTGGCTGCCTTTTACTGAGTGCCAGGCTTACCTCTAACAGCCCTCTGGGCTGCATATCCTTCCCAGTTTTCCTACAGGAGAATTGAGTCATGGAGATGAAGTAACCTGTCCATTGTCTGATGCCTCAGGTTGTCTGACCCCACACCTCTGTTTCCCTGTCCAGCAATGCCACCAGGATGATGCATCTTCTGTGGGTGCACGCATACACAGGTGGTCTAAACCTATTTGTTATTTGGAAAAATAACATGTTGGTTGTTACATTATTTGGAAAAAGCGAATCTGTAAAGACACATATTCATTCAGCCATTCTTAGGCCAACCAGTGACTGTTCTGCGTGTGTTCTGGGTTACTTTAAGTGGAATGATGCTGTTAATGCCTAAGAACAGTAGACTGGCATTCACATTTCCTTGTTTGTAAATTTCAGTAAAAATTGAAGTGTGGTTGAGTTCTCAATGTAGAAAATTAAATTCACTTTTGATACTCGTCCCAGCTCCTGATAAACGGTTGTCCTGAGTTTTAGGTAACTGGATAATTTTCATTATTTCATTACAAATTTTCTTTCTTAAACAGAGTCTCTGATGAGTATTTATGTACCTCTCTCCCACTTTTCCATTGTCTTTTATTGGTTTGGATAAATGTGCAGCTCAAAGCTGGAAGACTTCATTGGCGTGACTAAATCACATCCCATGAGTCATGCTCCAAGAACGTTCTAGTCCTGATATTCATGGTGCTGACATGATTGGCCCCTGTGACTGAAGACCGTATGTGGAGAACTCCTTCCAGTACTAGTGCCGATTTGTGAAGACTTAACTGTCAAAAATGACGTAACCGGGGTGCCTGGCTGGCTCAGTCAGTAGAGCATGTGACTCTTGATCCTGGAGTTGTGAGTTCGAGCCCCATGTTGGGTGCGGAAACCTACTTTAAACAAAATGCCATAACCGTTATCACAATTAGACTCTATCCACATTAACATGCCCAGAGTTTCAGGGAAATATAATCACAATGAATACGTAGTACACTATTTTTCTAAATTTGTATTCTAGGCCAGAGATCAGTTCCCAGTTTTATGAAGATGCAGTCTTTTGGTATCCGTGGATGAGAAATAAAGTAGAAAAGGGACAAGGAGGGGTTTCCTGGGTGGCTCAGTCAGTTACACCTCTGACTTCAGCTCAGGTCATGATCTCATGGTTTGTGGCTTTGAGCCAGCCCGTGTCAGACTCTTTGCTGACAGCTCAGAGCCTGGAGCCTGCTTGGGATTCTGTGTCTCCTTCTCTCTCTGCCCCTCCCCCACTTGCGTGGCTTGCTGGCTCTCTCTCTCTCTCTCTCTCTCTCTCTCTCTCTCTCTCTCTCTCTCTCACAAAAAGAAATAAACATTTTTAAGAAAGAAAAGGGACAAGGTATTAGAGCACTGGTAAAATAATCTTCATTCAAATCCAGCTGTGCTACTCACTGGTGTTGGAACCTTCGTATAAGGCCCCACGATCCCTCTGAACCATGCTTTCCTTATCAGCAAAGTGAAGGCAGTAACCTCAGCCCTGCCCGTCTCTTGTTGATGACCACGTAAAGTAAGGAGCACACGGGTGGCAGGTCGAGGTATTCTGTAACCACAGAAAGGTACTGAACTGAGACCCAGACTCAGGTTTCTAATCTGGTACACAGCCAGACTTTACTCAAAGTTAGGCCCCATTTTCTTTGTTGGCCTCGTGTTTGATGGAAGACGGGCAGAGGGTTCCACGCACAGTAGTAGGGTCACTCTTAGAAACGGATGCCCCAGACGGCTCCGTGGACTAGCCCCCCACTTAACACCAGACGCCCATCCTCTTTCACTTCTCTTGTTTTTTTTCTCTCTCCACTACTTCATCTCTCACTCTTTCCGATCTGTCTTATAGAAATTAGTGAATATTTTTAGAGATGAGAGACCCAGAGATCATCTAGTCAAATCTGTTTATTTTTAAGCCGAGTGAACCAAGGCCGAGAGGTTAGCACACTGCTCAAGAGCACACAGCTAATACACAGCCAAGCTGGTGAACCCCATGTGCTCAGTTTCGAAAGCAGATCTGTTTTCACCACACCGTGCTGCCTTTAAAATTTCGTTCCCAAGGAATGGGGCACCCCCTTTTAAAAATATGGTTACATATCTCTGCAGAAGTGGGTTTCTAACACCAGCCACTAGCATTTAGTGTGGTGCGAGCCGTGTCCTCATAATTCCTGGTTTTCATGGTCAAGGCTCCGTGTGAAACAGCTGATCCATCTTGCAGAGAAGCAGATTGTGGCAGAAGGTATGGGTAACTTCAAACCCCTAACACTGGCTGTGAGATTAGACCTTACATGAGAAAAGAGGAGTTTCCTTTGCCTCCCCCGTGTATTTACAGGCTAAAGCAACCACAAAGTTCAGAGGAAAGTGTAGGATTTGTGTACTTCTGTTCATTTTTTTTTTCCTCTCTCACAGTCTCATTGAGAGCAAAGTGCTTGAGGTTTGGGGGGTTTACCTGAGAAGCAGGGAGACTAAGTCAGAAACCTGGATCTGTTGTCCTTAGGAGCTGTGTGAACTTCTAGAACTCCCCTCACTTCAGCTTTCTCATCTGTGAAATGGGTTTGAGGGTTCCTGATTTGTTTGTCTTCATTGAGTTCTGGTTCTGCCCCCAGCATGGTTACTGGGTAGGGTCAGAGGACGCTGGGTAGCCCAGAAGGAATAGTGGTTTCTCCTGCAGTCCCCCTGCATTAGATTTAGAATTAACAAGGGTATTCAGTGCCTGCGGATTAAATACCCAAGGAATTATTTTGGGTATTTTTGTCCTTTGTCTTGAATGTGTGTATTCCTCAGCTAGAGAAATTGGTGGCATGTATTGAAAAGAAAGAAAAGACAAAAGAAATGCTGATTTGCATGGAAGGCATTTGCAAAGAAAGAAGAATGTTTTCTCATTGGCAGATATTGTCTTCATGTGTTTCTAATGAAACAGAAGCCAATGGGTCTCTGGTTTATTTCTTTGTTTCCACTGTGATGTTGTTGATGTCAGCAAAAAATGTGGTTTGTTTTTTGGAGAGGGTCATGTTTTCTTTTTCCATTTAGCATAGGAATGGTGGATCCTATCTGCCACACCCCTCTAAAATACTAAAATATGTCTAGAATATGGGATGTGACTACAGCTTTCCGTGGTCACTTAGATCCAGTCTCAGGATCTGGACTCTGAAAATTCTTTTGGAAATGCTCATGTAACCATAGTGACAGACGTGCATAACACTGCCTAATAATTACTTTCTATGCTGTTCCCTTGTACTGTCTATTTAGTATCATGTGGAATGGAGGGCCCATACTTTTAGGATGTGAGTGCTAATTTACATATGTTAACATGGCCCTGTGATTTTTTTCAATGCAGGGAAAGTAAACGTTGAGCCTCAGTGAGAACCAGTCTTCTCAGAATCTCTTCCTTCCCTCGCTCAGAATTCATTGTTTGCCCAGCTGAGCTCCACCCCGATGGGGCCAGCTTCCTGCCCCCCTGACACCTCTGTGGATGCCATTTGTAGCTGGAGAGCTTACCTGCCGATTTCAGTGCGATGGGCCCACGAACGCCCACAGCTCTCAGTCAGTAGACACATCATGAGCCAAAGAAGACATTTATGTAATCTGGGGACAAATTTGGAAACTCCTGTGAGAAATCTCACAGAAACCCTTTCCAAATGTGAGCTAATGGCTGCCTTTTGTGGTGTTTTCTAAAGCATTTGAAAACCATTTCTGTATCTCTACTTCCTTTATTTCCACCCATCAGACTTTCCTTTCTGGTGCCATGTTGTCAGAGTTTGAGTACTGTGACACCAGTTTTGGATATCTGTCATGAGAACACATGTTGCTTGCTTCGTGTGCATCTTTTTGGTTTTAAAATGATTTTGTTTTTGCTTACTTTTTTTTAATGTTTTATTTATTTTTGAGAGAGACAGAGCACATGTGGGGGAGGGGCAGAGAGAGAGGGAGACACAGAATCCGAAGCAGGCTCCAGGCTCTGAGCTGTCCTCACAGAGCCCGACGCGGGGCTCAAACTCACTAACCATGAGATCATGACCTGAATCGAAGTCGGACGCTTAACTAGCTGAGCCACCCAGGCGCCCCTTTGCTTCGTTTTTAAAGATGGGATTGTCTAAACATTTTTCCGTGTGGCAAAAATGGAATTGATGCTGTGAATTTGTTTTTGTTGTGTTGAATTGAATTTTCTGGGTCTTTCACCTCAACTGAACTTCGCTTTATCTTTTTTGTTGTCTTAAACTCACTGGACAGAGAGCACTCGTGGGGTATACGGTCATCAGTGTGCTTCCCTTGCTGCCTGTAGACATGACCTCACTACCTCCTTACATCCTTGCTTCAGAGCGGTTGTCATCCGGGAGGTGAATGGCCAGGCTGCGCGAGACAGAGACTGTTTACTTCCTCTTGTGCTCTGATCCTGCGTGGCAGCAGCTTTCTCAGTCTTATTTAGGTTCCCGTGGCTGGTGGTCCTCAGCCCCAGCAGGTATCACGACTCCTCCCTCTTGGAGCTTCTGATCCGCACAGGCTGGTATGGGGCCCCCGGGTCTGCACAGAAAACACTCACAGCCGGGCGAGTCTGGTGTGAAAGGTTGCATGCGGGGCTTGGAGGGCAGCCCCCCCCCCCCCCCCCCCCCCCCGTGCACCAGCTAGGCCTCACAATGACGAAACACGGGTGAGGAGTTGGGAATGTTCCCTCCACCCTGGGACTGGCCTCCATCAGCAACGGGCAGGGGGCCTTCTACCCCCGGGCTCGGGCTCATTTTGTTCCCCGCCTCTGACACTGCCGCTCCTGGCGCCACCCACGAGCCGCCCTCCCCATCCTTGTGCTTCTGCCCTTCGCCTCCTCTTGACTCCATTTCAGCCTCACGGAGGAGAGTCACGCGTGCCGCCACAGAGCTTTTTCGTGAGCGCGTGTTTCCGCTGTTGGCTCACCCAGACAAGTGCCGTATTCTTTGTCTTCCTCAGTTCGGGTTGGGCCTGCCACCCTGTTTGGTAAGAGGTCAGGTCAGGTGCTCACCCCAGATGTTCACAGCTGTGCCGGGTGTGGTCCCAGGAGGCCCAGTGGGGGGTCTGTCCAGGACTCATGCTGGCTTTTTTGTCATTTTCAGAGCCTCCTGTCGGTAACATGACCATCAGGCGTCTTTGCCAGCTCACCCTTTGTATTTCATGATTGTGTGTAGTAGAAGAGACCCTAAATTTTGAATTAAGATTTAAGAGTTAAAATCTTTCTGGGCTCAGCTTCCTCCTTTATAAAATGGGGGCTAATGCAGCTTTTCTCCCAGTATTAAGTGGAATGTATGTGAAATTGCTTTATAAACTATTACATAGAAAGAAGAGACTGTTGTTACAGCTGTAACAGTATAGTACCCCCACCTTTTTATCCTGATGACTCCCTCCTTCCCCACCCTGCTTTATTGAGATATAATTGACATATAACACTGGGTAAGTTGAAGGTTTACAACACGGTGATTTTATATATGTATATAATGTTTGTCACAATGAGGTTAGTTAACACATCCATCACCTCACCTAGTTATAAGAGTGTGTGTGTGTGTGTGTGTGTGTGTTTGTGTGTGGTGAAAACTTTTAAGGTCCGCTCTTTTAGCAACTTTCAAATAGGCAATTCCATATTCTTAACTATAAGACACCACACTGTACATTATGTCCATAGAACTTTGTTATCTTATAACTGAGAGTTTATGGCCTCTGTCTCCCCCCTCCCCCCAGACCCTCCCCCCCATTTTTTTTTTTTAAATAAATGGGAACTGGGCTCTGGGAGTATGCTATGTCTAGGACACCATACCTTATTAATAGCAATGCCAGACCTAGAAGCCAGGCCCTCAGGGTTCTTTTTGTATCTTTTTTTCAGCACAGAGCATCGATTCATTCATAGAAGGTCTTGAGGCTGGATCTTTTTCTTTTCTTCAGAGTGGCCTGCTTGTTTTTTGGAACTTATCTCTTTCCTTGCTCACTCTATCTTAGAATCTGTTCCCGGAGCCTCTGATGAACCTCAGACATTATCAGGACATTGACTTCTGTAAAAAATGTAGCCAGTATCACCTTTTAGCTTGATTGTAAGTACCTGTGTCCCTTTCCAGTTCTTTTGTTCTAGAACTATTACCTAAAATTATTTATATTCCATATATATATGGAATGGTTCTTTTAGTAACTGTTCTATTTCTCAGAGTGAGCACTTAGCTCGGTGCATGCCCATGTTTCCAAAGTGCTTTCTGGCTCCTGTGCTGGCCACGAGGAGAGCTTTTGCACACAAGCGAGCCAGGATGTCTCAGGGGAACTGGTAATTGAGAGAGGGGTATTGACCTTGTGGTCATCAGTCTGAATGTGCCTAAGTGAGTAGCAGCCCAAAGCCATTACTGCTGCCTTCCAGGAATCTTTAATAAATGAATTAGTGGGCTTTCTGGGCTCTTGATGACCTGTAGAAAGCCTCATACAGGCTTCATTTGTTCACCCATTTATTTTCTTCCGTTGGGGCCTGAAATACAACCCCCTATGTGGAAATCTCCCAGCTATGGGTTTCAGAGCTCTTGGAATGGGAGGAGTAGTTGCCATTTGTGACTGTCTTCTGAGCGCTAGGAGCTTTGTACACTCGCTAATTTCATTCTCTCTAAAACCGTAGAGGTGGTTATGATTATACCTTCGTATTTCACAGACGAAGCCACGGAGTCTAAGTTAACAACAACAACAAAAAAACAGCTTAAGATCACCCAGCTACAAAGTACACAGTATTTTAATATGGACCTATAGTGTGAAGAATCTGTTCTACTACGTCCCTCTTCCAAGTGAAGGGCAGGGAACTATGGAGAAAAGAGAGGTTCACTGGCCATTTCCACCCTTAAGTGTGGGGGAAAGAAGAATCACACTAGGCCAACGAGGAGGACTTTAAGAGCTCCATCTGACTCCTTTGGTTCCTTTCAGCAAATATCTGCTCTGTGCCTGGTACTGTGCTGAGGGGAAGAAGTGTGTTGCCATTCACTTCTCTTGGTCCCAAGGAAATGGACTCCTGTTGATCAGACTCGATCAAGTAAAACGGTCCATCATCGGGTGTTAATGCCCAAGGTACATCCCTGACAGTGAGTGCTCTGGGAGGTAGTGGGAAGAGAGAAGTTGCCGTATCAAATTGATCTTCTTTGGCACAAGGAGGAGATGTAGCATCCCTTTTACTGTTCTCCACCTAAGAAACTTATTAGGCATACTTAAAAGGTAAATGATGGTTCAAGGTGGATTGAGGGATCCAGTGCATGGGTCTAGACCAGAAACCACAGCTTCCTGATTTCTGCAGCCTGCTTCTCTGTCAACTAGGTTTTATCTTCTCTCTGCCAAAGAACCCACCCTCCTCAGTTCTGCACTGTTGGCCCATAAAACAATGATGTCACCATGAACAGATGAAGTGAAGACGCGCCCTCTGGGAAAGGAACTCAAGATGCCAGCAGGGCCCATCTTCCATGCCTCGGTGACAGGCACGTCCCTCCATCCATCTGCAGAGTAACCACACTCTGGCACCCTCTCATAGTCAAGGCCTGCCTTTCTGACCTGGTTCTTTTCAAGGGTGGGGGTCAGTACGAGCAGGGAGGTGCGCACTAGCACGAGAAGAATGAAGCAGTGATGGGGCTGATGGTGCTATAGGCTATAGAGCTTTATATGCGAAAGGAATTTAGGCGCATTTCCCTTTTTCAGATGCAGAAACTCAGCACCAGCACAGATAAAGGCCTGCAAGATCTCACAGCAAGTTAGGGGCTGAGCCAGGACTAGACCCCAGGTCTCTTCACTCGAAGGCTCAAGTTGTGTGCCTGCCCCTCCCTATCCCCCGCCCCCCCACCCACGTCCCCGCTTCATCCCATGGGGGTGCTGGGGCTGACAGGATTCTGAACAAGTCTTAGGGGTCGGAATAATGAGCTCTGTGACGAGAGCACAAGTTCATAGGTTTCGTCCGTGTGACCGCCTGCACCTGCACAGGGCAGCGTGCACAACCCTGGCTGCACGTTACAGTCACCTGGGGAGCTTGAGAGACGTGTGTGGGCCCCACCACAGCCCAGTTGAAACCACTCCTTGTCCTCCTGCAAGTATGACCTGTCTCACCTAAGACTGTCATCTTGCAGTGACATTGCAAGGTTTTCTCCAAGTGCCATCGGGAACCCCAGGGGTGCCAGTTAAGAAACAGACTCCGGGTCTCGTCTACTTCTCCTGAGTACAACCTTCTGGTGTCAGGAGCTGGGCTTCTGCATCTGAAGCAAGTTCCCGGTGATTCTGATGCAAAACCAGTGTTCTGACATGGCGTATTTCCTTCTAGTCCGTCCTCCCTGGCCCCCCACTGGCCCCTCCTGATGCCTCCAACCACTCTGCTTCTGCTCATTCCTTCTTCAGGGCCAGACCTGGAGGGGAGGAAAGCGGGCGTGACCTTGCCCTGGCAGGGCCTCTGAACTTCAAGGTTTTTTTTGTTTTTGTTGTTGTTTTTTTTTTTTTAACATTGGTTTGGTTTTTCTCTTTCAAAAGGGAAAGAAATTTGCAATATAGGCTTTCTTTCATATTAATTTTAAAACGATGAGTGATGATGACAACATTAAACTGAACCTTTTTTTTTTTTTTAAAGAAACTAGATCGATCCACTGGCCAATAAGCAGTGGGATTGTGTCTTTCACCATTAGCTCATCCTGTTTTTGAGCTTTGTTTGTGAAGTTACCCTTTGCATCATCACTAGAAATACGGCTGTCACTGGGCACTCAGCACTGACCTCAACATAGCAGAAAAAGTGTTTCCCACTTTCCTCTCAAAATGCACAGGGATCCGACAATGGTGATACTAGAAAAACATAATAGCCATTATTATCAATATTCTCGAAAAGAGAAGTGACAATATTTCTCCCTTCTAAGCTTTTTCATTTCTAGCACATCTAAACCTTCACTCGACTGACTTTGTTCTTTCTGGCTCTAGGATTTCGTATTGTACTTATTACAAAGCACACAAAATGGTTCTACTCTTGCTCTGTGCGATGCTATTCCACAGATAAAGAAAACACTTTAAATGAAGGACAAAAAGCCCCCCTCAGGAATGCACTTCTGCAGAATGCATTTCTGCCTGACATCTTTTGACGCTTTAATTTTGAAAATTTCACATTTTTAAGGAAAAAAACTGCTTGTTTCCCCTCTTCAGATTTATCGTCTTCGGTATGAGGGTTCTCTTCGTGTTTGTGGAGATGGTCTTCTGCTTGCTTTCGGTGTTTTGTCTTCATATCATTACTTTTGTGTCAGGCGGTAAGATCAGAGACGTGCTGAAGCATTTTAGCTTGGGGAAACCATGTTTAGAACTGTGGACTCGGGGACGTCCACTCTTCTCTTCCCAACCTTGCCACCATAAGTGACCCTTGTAACTGTGATCTAGAACCACAAATTCAGTCCTGTCTTTACATTGCTCTGGTGTCATATAAAGGTTTTGTGGTATCTGTTCTAAAATCTGTGCAATATTGAAAAACCAGTGGATTTATTGCAGCAGGATACAGGGCACTTTACGATTTGGTTGGATTTTCTGGATATTGAGGACTGTGAAGCAAAGGTGAACGGGTCTGGAAAACAAGTGGGAAAGGGATATTTGAATTTTCAGATGACGTTTAGCAAGTTACTTAATTTTTCTAACTCTCTGTTCCTTCACTGTGAAACAAACCTAGCATCATTACTTCATCGGAAAGACTATTTAGGGACTGAGAATATTCATGTAAAGTGCTCGGCTCATAAGATTGAAGGTAGTGAGAGCAAGATGAGCTTAACAAATCTTGGTTGAATATGAGTCACCATCTGGAATCAACTCTCAGGCTTTGTAACACAGACCATTCTGTGACCAGGGGTCTGAATCTGTGCCTTGGGCAGCACAGTGGCCTTGTTTTGGTCTTTGTTGTTTTTCTGAAATGAATCAACTACTAGTTGTATAACGAACATTCAGGTGGGAAGGAGCCTATCCCCAAACCCTCAAGCACGCACCTGCCTCCAGTCGACCAAAACGGCGATGAACAAAGTAAAGAAGATAAAGTTAGGCCTGAAATAAATGGGCAAATAGCATCAGCTCATTCAACCTGTTAGTAACTTAGTATTTCTTGCCTTTTTTTCCCTTCCAGTATAAAGACTTCCAGTTTTATTCCCACAGGGATTTTGTGCATCATAAAAATAAGAAAGTGGGGGGGGGGGGAATGAAAACCAAACAAAGTGGCACACAGTTCTTTTAAATATGAAACAGGGGGATGGTACGCTAAATTTAGTAATTCAGGAGTGGAGATAATCATGTAAAAATAGGTAGTTTCAATGGGGACCATTTTTTAATATGAAATCCAATAATGAAAGCAAGTTTAACTCCATGGATGATCAACCCAGTGGTTTCTAGTTTGTCTAGTTCCATTTAAAAAAATCTCGTGGCTTCTATCGTATTTCTGAAAGATGCAAAAATAGAAGACCAAGAAATATGGTGATGTGGGTTGGTAGGTGTTGGAAGCCTGATTTCTAAGTGAGATGAATAGCGTGAGCATCTGAGCTCTGCATGTAGAAATGGAAAAAATGCTACTGATTTTGTTCCCTCCCCTCTTTCTCCTTGAGGTGGTAAATATTCTTTTTACCAAGTCTTTAAGGTATAACTTCTTGGTAAAGAAAAACGAGTATTTTGCAGCTATGTGGCATATAACAATGAAGTGCCTTTGTGACACATCATTATCATTTGTATTATTTTTTAAAAAGAGCAGAATGAGGCTGAAGATACGTAGGGGAAAACTGCCCGTTTGACACATGTGCTGAAGGATCCCCTTTCATCGGGTCTGGACCACTTGTCAGTAGGTAGCTTCTTAATCTTGCTAAGTGGGTGGTTTTTTTTTTTTTTAATGTTTATTCATTTTTGAGAGCGAGAGACAGTGCAAGCAGGGGAGGGGCAGAGAGAGGGAGACACAGAATCTAAAGCTGGTTCCAGGCTCTGAGCTGCCAGCCACAGAGCCCGCCTCTGGGCTCGAACCCACAAACTCTGAGGTCATGACCTGAGCCAAAGTCAGATGCCCAACCCACCAAGCCACCCAGGCACCCCGATCCTGCTAAGCCTTAAGAGCAGCCTCACTCAGGGTGGGAAGAAGGGGGACTGGGCAGTGAGGAGGTTTGCTGCTCACAGGGCAGGTGGGACAAGTCCCTACAGCCTGGCAGCTGGCTCTGCGGGTCGGTGAGGGTGTCCAGGGGACCAGGAGAAGCAGTTCTTGCCGATGGGCAGTGTGATCCTCAAACTGCCATCAGGAGGCACAGGAGCCTGTGGAAGGGACAGTGATTTGTTTGGCCAGGCAGACTGGTGGATACTTGTTTTCTGTGTTGGTGACTCATCTGGAGCTGTGAGATGAAGGACTCCTTGGATGTTGGTTTATAGGAGAGCTTTCCATTTCCAAGAAGGGAGATTCAGGTCAGTCACTAGGAAACAGTAATTTGAACAGACCAGAAAATGACTTTTAAAGGCAGAGAGAGACACCAGAGTAAACTCTGTAGCTCTGGCTTAAGCATTGTTTTTTTTCTCCCAGCAACTTCTACCTGCTGGCAAAAATGACCTCCCTAAGCCTACTCTGTGCTTTGGAGGGATGTTGTTGGTTTCTTTTGTTTTTTAAACCCAGATGTCAGTACCAGATTGCCTTCTCCCAAAGAAATAGGGTGAAGATCGGGCCTAGTCCATTTAATTTTTATACATGTTTGAGTTGAAAGAATCTCTTTATTCACATAAAGTGAGATATCAAAATGGAAAGCTTTTTGACTTCTGTAAGAAACTTGTCTGTAAAACTGGTTATCCAATTAGCCTTTTTCACAAGGGAAGTTATTTCCTTATACTTTTATGTACGGAGCTGTTTCTGTGTTAAAGATCACAAAGATAGAATTGAAAGAACGTTAAAATCAGGCAGCATCCAAAGTACAAGGGACTTCAGAAATATTCTGGACAGACTGTAGATCATCATGCATTAGTGGGTCATGGAATGAATTTAGTGTTCTCTTTACTAAAAAAACCGTTTGATCTTATGGGAGAGGAAAGCCTGAGTCCAAATAGGGGAGTGACTTAGTTTAGGCTTTTTGTCTTAGATGTTTGAGAAGTACTTACGCTTTGAAGTAACGCCTCAAAATACCGAGTCTTGGGTACTTGGAACGCACATTTGCCCTCCCCGTCCACTCCAGAGATCAGCGATGCACCAGTTAAACATAACCCTACCCTGACACGGGTGCCGAGTCTGCTCTTACAACCAGCAGCCCCCACCTTTATGTACCTTCCTGCTCGGCCCAAGACAGTGACTCAGCTGGTAGTGACCCTGAGGCCGCCACCACCGTCCGGGTAGAGTCCTGTCTTTCCTCGGGAAGCAGATACCTCCAGTGCACAGGGGAAAGAGCCAGCTGCGTGCAGTTATCCCACCTGGAGGCTGCGAGGATCCCCACGTGTAGGTGAGACGCGGAGGGCACTTCCCTAGATGGCATGCAGGTCCTCAGCTGCACCTAGCGTTCAGCACACAGGTTCAACAGCCTTGTTTTCTTTCCTGCTGTTGTCCCTCCGAGCGTATGTAAACAGCCATTTGAACTGTCGCTACCTGTATTCCCAGGACATCCTGTTAGCCGTGTTTTTGTCCGCTTCCTTGCTGCTAGAGGTACACTCGAGGTCACGCAGTGGCTCTTTTATTTGGAGGCCATATCACAGAAATCCGCACTGGCATTCTGTCTCTGGCTGTGTGGGTAATTCTGAAAACCTTGGATTTTACTTTCAAATTCATCCACAGCTGAACCAGGCTCTGCCTTTTTCCTAAGTCTCAAGAATGCATCCCAGACAAAAGGCCAACTTCAGTTGACCTTAATTCTCCCTCTGCGGCATTCCTTTATTTCTGTGTGTTTGAAATTCAAGGCCTGTTCTGGTTTCAAGTACACTTTTTTAAAAGTCTAAAACAGAAATGTATTATTGGACCGATAATGCCTCATGGAGGCCAATAATGGTTTTATGTACAAGCCACAGTACTTTTTTTGTTAGTGGTTTAAGTGCCTTTGACTGTTCTTTCTCCTCCTTCCCCCCTTCTCCCTCAGGTTTCTGGAATCATGGTAAGTAACTCGATATTGCTCTTGTCCTGCGTAATGTAAGCTAGCGTTGGCGAAACTGTTGGGGCAACGCTTTGGGGGAAAGTGTGGAGTTTAACAGTAGTAGAATTCTGTGGACACTGCAAATGATTCTTGAACTGCAGAATTATCAAGAAGCTTGAATGCTTCCCCCCTCTTCCCAAATTTAGTATACCAGCAATAATGAATTTTTTTCAATATTTGGAGAGTAAAGATCACCCATGATCCCACTACCTTAACTGTTTTTAGTTATTACTCTTCAATCTTCATTGCCACTTCAAATTTTACTTTTTTACTTTATCGAACGGTGCAAAGATTGCCCTATAGTTTTTTCTCCATTATTTTAAGGGCCACATAATAGCATCATCCCATAGATGTTTCTTAATTTACTAAGCCATTTCAGTGTCATTTGGTCTTTAGAGATTGCCTGCATTTTAGCTGAGACCATGAATGCATTAATCCACTTCTTTGAGTCATTAGCCACTTGTCCCCTATCGAGTGATCTCTTTGGGATGCTTTCCCAGAAGTGAGATTCTTGGGCACAGGGGATGGAGAGCCATCTTTTGGAACTTGAGCTGCCATATTGCTGTGTCAAAGTGTTGTGCAGCCCCACTAGTCACAAAGAAGGATGGTTTTTGGAAAGACCACTCTCATAGCTGCTCTGGCTGGCTCCCAGCTAGTGGCTTCCTGGAGGTCTCTCTCTCTCTGTCTTTCTCTCTCTCAGGCCTCTCCTTTGACAGACTCCATAGGAGACGGTTTTCCCTAAGGAGAAAATTTGTCTGAGCTCACTGCTCTTGTGAGGGAAGTGTATCCTACCCAAAGGGCATAAGAAGTCTGTTCCCCCACCCCCCCAGTCCCCCCTACCGACCTCATTGTTTCTGTAAGGATGGAGTACATGCAATTTATTTATCAACGTCAAGTTAGATTTTTATTTTTATTGAGAAGAGTGTTCTGTCTAGATATCAGAATGGTTGAGGGCCAGGCTGTGGAATTAGGGTCTCTGGGTTTGACTTCCAGCTCCCCATGGTGGCTGTGGGTAGGGCGCTCAGCCTTTCTGTTCTAATCGTCCCCATCGAGTTAGGCTAGTGGGAGGATTTGATCTGATCCTCCGTCTAAAGTGTTTAGCGTTGGGTCTTGTAAAGACTATTGGGTAAGTGTTAGCTGTCAGTATTCTGTCATGGCACACCATTTCTTTCCCTGCTCCTCAGTCCGCGAATTACTTGAGTACTATAGCTATTAGGAATTCCTTTTCTTTAAATTCTAGTAGCCCCAGGAGCTGATGGGGGCTGACTGTGGGCTTTGTTTTAGCAGTGGACTCTGTGCTGTCTACTGGTTTTGCAAGGGCTTTCGCAACCAGAGTGTACGAAAGGGGCTGACTGCACTTCTTTTCTGTTGGGAGGGTGGCTGCCTGGGTTCTGGAGCCTGTAGGAGGTGCTTAAGATACGGTTGATGAGTGATACGTTCTGAAAGGTCAAAGAACTGTGGTTGTTAGCTTTTCTGTTCCATTGCTTACCCCTCCACTCCTTCCCTCTATTCTCCTTCAGGAACTTTACTGGATTAGCCTTGGACCCTCCCATCCATCTTCATTGTCTCTAATTATCCTGCTTTTTCTGTGCTTCATTCTTGAGATAATTTCATCAGGTGTATCTTGCAGTTCACTAATTTTCTTATCAGCTATGGATGATATTTAACCATTCCTTTGATACTTTTTTTTTTTTTGGAAGATCTGTTTAGTATTTTTTTCACATCTGTCAGTTTTTATTATTTATTTATTATTTTGAGAGAGAGAGAGAGAGAGAGAGAGAGAGAGAGAGAGAGAAAGCATGAGCAGGGAAAAGGACAGAGAGAGAGAAAGAGAGAATCCCAAGCAGGCTTCATGCTCACAGACGGCTCATGACCCTGGGATCATGACCTGAGCCCAAACCAAGAGTCAGACACTCAACTGACTGAGCCACAAGGCACCCCATTCTTCTCTCATTTTTATTCTTATTTTAGATCTTTGCTTTTTACAAATTGTGTAATCCGATAATTTATATAGTTCAAATTCTTAGGGAAATTTGTTTTTCTGTTTTTCACATCGGTTGGTTCTTACTCATGGTGGATTGTTTTCTTTTATGTTTTTGTGTTTGGGAAAGGTAATCTCATTATCAGGAAGGCTTTGTCACTGGGTGGTTAGGACAGCCTAATTGGAGTCCTTATCCTCCAGAGTGGTTTTACATTTGATTCTCCTGGGCTGCTTCCAGCTCCAGAGCATTTTCTCAAATTTAATTACAAAACATTTTCTAAGACCTCAAACTTACTGGGGGCGCCTGGGTGGCTCAGTCGGGTTGAGTATCCAACTCTTGATTTCAGCTCAAGTCATGATCTCACCGCTCCTGGGATCGAGCCGTGGAATCTGGTTGGGATTGTGTCTCTCTCTCTTTCTGCCCCTCCCCAGCTAACATATACACGTACTCTCGAAATAGATAGATAGATAGATAGATAGATAGACAGACAGACAGACAGACGGATAGATAGGTCTCAAACTTACTGAGAGTAGCAGGCACAGCTCACAGAGCTCCCCACCACCGCCATCTGAGATTGAGTTGCTGACATGACACCTGCCACCCCGGAATCACTTTTCAGCTCAAGAGACCTCATAACACGCAGGTGCAATCGCTCACCAGGACTTTTGTCATTTCGGGGGAGGCTTCCCTGCCACCCACAGCCTAGACACAGACAGACCAGCCTTCTTTCATCTCCCTGTGCCAGTGGGTGGAGTTTTCTTTTCCACAGGTCGTCCATTCATTGATGTTAGAGCCCCTCGAGGAGTCCAGCTTGGGGAGGGAGTACCACCTCCCCACCTCTCCTCTCTTCCTGTCTCTACATGGGTGTTGAAACCCAAGCCCCGCCAAGGTTACCAAGAAATGGCGAAGCCTCCCAGGCCCATGGCAGAATTGGCTCACGCTTTTACTGCTCTGGTCTTTTCCTCTATTCATTTCTTCCTTTCTTGCAAGTTCACTGTGGGTGCTAGTCGTACTTATCCAGAAGCCGTACTGTTAGAAGTCCTTCTTTCCTTTTTAATTTGTATTGGGGAAAGTAGAGGGAACTCCCTTCCAAATCCTGATTACTTGATTGTTCACATCTAGAAACATTTCTGAACATCTTCTGTTATTCTTCCTGTGCTGGGTACTCTGGGGAACAGTGGAGGAAACAAGACTTGACCCCTGTCACAATTCTTATTTAAAGCCACCAGTGGCTTTCTTTTGCCTTGAGAAAAGGGCCAGATCCTTGGCCCGGATCACAGTGTTCTTTGAAAGATCACCCCCCGCCTTTTTTTTTTTAACCCTTCCCCTTACACACCAGGATTCTAGTCCCCGTAGCCCTTCCTTGCTGGTGCTTGTCCCTCTTTCTTAAAATGCCCTTCCTTTCCTTTGATGCTTGGAGAACATTCACTCTCCAAAGCCAGGTGAGACACCACCTTCTCTCTCCGGGACAGTCCCCCGGCCCTCTGAAGCAAGGCTCCTAGAGGCCTTTGTGTTTAGTTATTATCTTAGGCCATCATTCGGTTCACTTGTGCTGTACCAATACGGTCACCACCTGGTGGGTTTCTGGAAGGCAAGGATTTACCTTTTATCATGTTGGTGTTCAGAAGGAAGGACAAGCACATTGCTTAACATATACTAATTACCTAATAAATTCCTGAATGAAATGCAGTATTTGTGTGGATGAATAGCTAAATAACAATTCAAGAACTACAGTTATTATAGTAAGAAATTCAAGAATTACAATTATTATAGTTTTAAAAAAGTGACTTAAAGAACCATTGTTTTCTAGTATCTTTTTTTTATTGTTTATTTTTCAGAGGCAGAGAGAGAGAGCATGTACGCATGAGCACAGGGTAGGGGCAGAGAGAGAGGGAGACAGAGAATCCCAAGCAGGCTCCCCACTGTCAGCACAGAGACCGACACAGGGCTTGATCTCACGAACTGTGTGATCATAATATGAGCCAAAATCAAGAGTCAGATGCTTAACTGACTGAGCCACCCAGGCACCCCCAGTATTTTTTTTTTTTGAGAGATAGAGTGGGTATGCACACATGCATGGAAGCAGGAAAGAAGGGGGGTGGGGGTGGGGGGAGAGAGAGAGAGAGAGAGAGAGAGAGAGAGAATCTTAAGCAGGCTCCACGCCCAGCACAGAGCCTGACTTGGGGCTCAGTCTCATGACCATGAGATCATGACCTGAGCCAGAATCAAGAGTGGGACACTTAACCGACTGAGCCACCAGGCATCCCCCATTGTTTTCCAGTATTGAAGAGGGAGGAACTACATAGACTGGCCGACCAGGGGTGGTACTTGGCCCAGTTCTGCAATCTGCAATCACTGCTGGTCTCCCACTGGGGGTGCAAGGAGAGAGTCAAGTGAGCACTTAGGGGCAGCACGGCCTTTACTGACTAAGGAGCTGGGGGGGCCTGGGCGGGCCTGGGAACCATGTCTGCCGTGTGAGGTGCTGGTGATCATGGGACTGTCCAGGCCTGCAGTGTCTTCCACAGGGAAACGTGGAAGGAGCAGGTGCAATGAGGACCTCAGCAGTTTTCTCCCATAAGTTAGGAGACCTGGTTGTTGAATCTTGCTGTCTGGCGAGCATTCCTGATTTGATTTGCCTTTAGGTTAAGCCCAGCCCGGTATGCTCAGGTCTCATTGTCTTCTCTCCCCATACGTGGAGGGACGCTAAAGAAATGTGTGTGTCTCTGTTTACCCCATACCACATCACCTCCTGGTCATGGTCAGGAATCCTCTGCCTTTTCCAGTTGTTGTGGTTTTTTCCTTCTGTCCAGTTTTAACGGGGGCTGGAATGTCACAGATGTCAGCGTCTGCAGCACAGGGGATGAGCAAGAAGGGCAGGTCTGAGAATCCTAGGGCTGCCGTGTTTCTACCTGTGCAGCCGTAAACAGGCTGCTTTAGCTTCTCTGAACCCGTTTCCTTATATACGAAATCATGAATCATGCCTACATTGCAAGGCTGTTGAAAAAGAAAAAAACATGGTGACCTGTGTCACACGTCTGTGTGTATATGTCTGCTTCATAGAAGACACTCAAACTGGAGAGTTATTATTCACGTGTAACGCAAATAAGCCCTAGGCTTTGGAGCAAGGCATTGCTGAACTCGGTTCTCTGATCATGCTACTTAATGGCTCTGTGATCCGTAGAGGTTAATGATGCTGCATGGGCTTCTTCTGAGATGCAAGTCAGTAACCAAGAACACCATTCTACTCAGGCCCTAGAGAGCAGAGGCCTGCTTAGACTTACTCGAAAGTGGTGGTCGTGGGAGTTAGTTCCCGACCGCCTCATGATCTGTGTCGGCGATTGCTCGTGTTTTGTATTTACGTGTTTCCTTCTCCTCAAAGTCGCCTGGCCTGGACTTGCTTGTGCTTCAGAGGTCTCTTCTCTGTGGCTCAGCCAGTGTGTCTGTTCATTAAGGCTTGTACACCTAGTCCATTATGGCTTCTCCTCCAGCTCATTTTCTTTTCTTTTTTCTAGTTCAAATTCCAGAGGGTCAGATCTGATTGGCCCAGCTCATGTCTCTTTTCCCCAACCATATCACGGGTTGCTGGGGAGTCCTTGGATCAGGCCACCTTCCCCGACCCAGTTAGCAATAGCTAGAGGAAAAGTGTGGTCCTTTGCTGTAAAACCTGGCGATCTCTTACCTCATCTTTTGAGTTGGGGCTTTTTGAGGGCAGGTGTTGTGGTCCACACACGTAAGCAGACACTATGTGCCAAGTAAATGGGAGCCATTCGTATTAATAAACATGTTAGGTATTGGTGGGGGGCTCTTTTTCTGTGTTTCCATGTTGTACAAAAGTGGAATTATTCTTGAGGCAAAGGGTTAAGGATAACTTTCGGTTTCAGGAGCTATTTCTTCCCTCTTGATGCAAGGCAGACCTTTGGTTGGAATGTAACAAACTCTGGGACAATGAGTCAAGACTTCCACTGGTTTGCATTTTTCATTAGCGTGTCATTCAAGGAAATCCTGGCTTTTGGGTCATGGAACAGGCCTCTCTGTTTATCCTTCTGCAGAAGTAAAATATTTGAAGCATTTAATAATACCTCCGAAGATAAACTTGTATTTGAGGTCTGTTCTCCTAGAACTTTGGGGGGAGAATTTTCAATGGAGCCTATTTTAGAAATACTTTCAAAATTTTGTGATGGCCTTTACTCCAGCATGGATCATGGAACGGGAGGGGTTCTTACAGTCTAAATATTAGTTAAAGGCATTTGAAAAACTAAGAATTCCAGCCCACATTCAAAGACTGCTTTCTTCTTACTGAATAAAGAATCATTTTCCGTCCCAAGTGTTTTCTGAAAAGGACAGTGAATAAACCTTCTGTAAGTTATCTGAAATCCCACATGTATTTTTTTTTCCTTAAAGCAAAACTAGGAACATGAAGAAAATCTATAAAATACATGTTTTTCTCACATGCTGGTTGTTTGCTAATGAGATAAGTATCCCTCGTGTATATTCTCCTCGTCTGGCAGTTATTTTTATTTTTGGAACATGTCGTCTTTTCATTTTTGCTGTCATTGTGAAGTTCATCTTTTTTCCTTTTTACCTGTTCACCATACTCATTTATTCATTCTACAAGTGTTTGCCGTATTCATATAATATGTAAGAATTATGTTAAGTACTGGAGGTTGGCTGTCAGTCGCCCTGGAACTAAGAAAGAACAAAAACTGAGGGAGGGAGATCCTTAACTATAACCTCCCTCCTCCAGAATGTCCCCACCCCAAGGCCTGGACCCCTCCACACATACCGTTTGTATGAACTCTTGAGGTGTCAGACATTCCTGTTCTGTGTCAGCCATGTGGATGCCTCAGGGGTCCACTTGAGGGGTCGTCAGCCCTTAACTTAGACCCAAGTGGGTTAGACATCCCATGTGCGAGGTCTTGCTGGCAGTCCTTTCTCACAGTCAGAGATGCCCTGGGTTCCCCCAAGCCTTCCCCGACCCCCATGCTCATGAAGCCCCCAATCCTGGTATTTCTCAAGCACCCCACCACCCTGCACCTCTGTTCTTGGTCTTCCTTAAACTTACCTCCTAGAGGAAAGGTTGAATTTTATGGGGTGGGTAAGTCATCCTGTTAAGTGAAAGTGGCCTGAAAGTGGGAGGATACCCTTGAAAATTGCCTAGAAAGGACCATGTTCTCGGCCAGCACATCGACTGTCATGTTTTCCTTCCAGTGCGTTGTTTGTTCATTTGAGCACCGAAGTGGTCGGCTCGCATTTAGAGGCTGTGACGTCATAAGTGCACATATACACATATGCATACATACACGTGTTCAAACACTAGACTCCCAAGCTGGTGAGATCCTTGGAATACACCGGCTGCAGGAACTAAGGGATCTGTCTTCCTCAGTCTCCCCCGCCCAGGTGGGGTTCATGTGAAGTACGCTTTTTAACTAGTAATTCCTCTCCCACTCCCACACTTTTTTCTGAATACATATGCATACAATTGAATCAGTGTGATTTATATTTCTGCATGACTTTCCTTGAGGAAAGGGAGACCCTAAGAGGCCTTGAATTTTCCTGAAAGCATTTTATCTTGAAGGGGTAAAAGCAGATTTGGCTTTATGTACCAAAATGTAGTTTACGTTTGTTTTAATGTGAAGCTGTTTCCCTCCACAAATCTCCAGTGCCTTGGAAAGAGGCTCATGTTCACCCTGTGGCTCTGTATGCCTCTGGCATACCTCTGTTCATAATGCAGTACATTGGTTGGGGGCAGTGAGTGGTTCAGCACATAGAGACCCGCGGGTCCCCATAGAGGCCTAATTGGCCCATGTTTCATACATACATGGGGTCATCCCAGCATCTTTCACATCCACTGGGCTTCCAGACAAGGATCGTAAGTACCATCTGGGGCCCTTCTGGAACTCCAGTTGAATCTTGATTAAGAGAAAAGCAGTGGGAGTAAGAGACACACATGGGTTTGGTCCTGGTGTTCAACTGTCCTGGATGAACTTAGGCAAGTCACTTAACCCCTCAGGATTTCCATTTTTTGTTTTGTTTTAAAATATAGTATGACAGCTAGAATATGAAATCTCCGAGGTTTTCCCAGCTCTGCAGTCAAGTGAAATAGGAACTTTTGGCCATTAGAAGTAGGGAAAAGCGGCAGAAGCATCGTTGGCAGAGAGATTAGCTGAATTGCACTGGACGTGTGAGAAGTAGAAGACTCAACACCTGGTCACACAAAGCTCATACTCTCGTGGCCTGGCAAGATGGACGACCCTTTCGAATAATCAGAGACGGTCTGTGATTTGGCAGGAAGAGTCTGTGTTAACACAATGTGTACGCTGTGTCCAATTTTACTTGTTTAACCAAGTGGTCTTTACACTTATAAAGACCTTACAGACCTTCTATTGTCCCAGAAATAACAAGAAACATTAGGAATGTCTACTGAATGGGAAGAAAATAATGAATTCTTGGGTCTTTTTTTTTTTTTATTCGCTAACTGGACAACGCATAATAAACAGCGTTGGTTGGCCTTTTTTCTTCCTTCCAAAAGGAAAAATAAAAAGGAATTGTAGTGTATTCTCTGTCCATTATTCCAAAAACATTTTGAAGACAAAGGAAGCACTTAGGTATTTTTTATAATCTTTGGGACAGTCAAGGGCCTAATAGATAAATGCAGTTAATTTGAAAGTCTCACTATTTCTTAATTCTCACATAAGAGTTACCCAAATCTATACGGTTTGCTTGCCTTGGAATTCTTATTTGTTTCTAATCCGACCTTCTAGGATCTCTGTCTCAAATGAAGACATTGTAGAAATGCAAGTGCTTCCTACAGCCCCTTCCGCTTTCCTGTCCATTTTAAAAAATTGACATGCATGGAGGTCATGCGAGGTGATGGCGGCATAGCCCATGAGCGAGTGCACATGACAAGATAATTATGGCTCATTAGGTTTGATTTTAAGAACAGCATTCCTAATTTATGATAATTTCGCTTGAAAATTTGCTACAGTCCTAACCCAACCCATAAAAGGCACTTGTTGGACCAGAGCTCCACTGTCTTTCGTTTCGTTTTGTCCATCTAGTCCTTCAATATCAGCTTTAGACTTGAGAGGAAAATCAGACTGCAGGACAGGCCCTGCATCCAGGGCCACTCGGTGGAGCCTCTCAAAGGAGGTCTGGCAAGGGTTTAAAGTGAATTTGAAGCATGTAAGCATCCACTTTGAGGTTTTCTTTCCATAGCAGTAACTCGTGAGAAATTACTTCGGTTATTAGCTGAAATGAAAGGGGATGCATTTAAAAGAAGTGGAAAATAGAATGCCTGAAGCTTGTTGGGAACAAATAAAGACCTTGGGGAAAATCCCAAGGGAGAGTGCTCTGATATTTAGTAATCCCAAGACACAGAGGAAAAAAATCAGCGCCTGTCAGGGAATGAGTCATCACTTAATTCCTCTGAATTACAGGCAGATTGTTATTTCTTAAATCACACAGGTCATGAATTTTGTGAACCATACTGTGTGGGGAGAATTTCTTTTTCCTTCTTACCCCTAGCATTTAAAACATTAAAAAAAATTCCATAAGTAAATATACAGATTCCCTTCTGGTATTTATTTTTGAAACTGATGGGACAGATAGAGAAAATGCTCCCTTACCGCTTACCCCAAAATTGGAAAACATAAAGAAACATGAGAATTGAGACAAGGACATTTCCTAGGGTTTTTTCAAGAAGAAATCAAAAAATCGGTCAACAATCATATATTGTGTATCTACCAGGAGAACCCAAAGCCATTGCATTTGGAGTGTAAGAATTATGAGACACATGGCCATAACTTCATGGAGTTACGTTCTCAGAACTAAGAGTACTATGTATTGAATACCTGCTGTGTCCCAGGCACTTGCTGTATTTCTGACCCTTCCCATTAGATCTGTGACACAGCAGGATGAAGGTCCCGAATCTGAGAAGGATCTAGGGACTTCCCTGTACTCGCAGAGCAATTCAGAGGTAGAACTCGAAGTCAGACCTAGGTCCTCTGGGCTCTGGTATCTGCCGTGTTTCTCCAACACTCACATGAAACCATTGGAAAGTAATAGAGGGCATACCCAAGTGCAGAAATACTTCCCTGAGACCTGAGGGTGGAGGATGGGAGTATCAGGGAGGGCTGGGAAGTCTTCACTGCTGGAGTGACCATATAATTTATCCAAACAGAGTGGGGTGGCTCTGTTAGTTATGCCAGGGCCTAGAGTAAACAGGGACTGTCCCTTATACACCACCCAGGCAGGCGCTTCATGGAGGAGACAGACTTGAAGGGGTTGGGCAGATCCACACTGACTTTTTCTGCAAGCTCCTAAGCATTCCCTAACCACTTCCATCACAGGAGACCCTGTGGCACTGGGGCCAGGAGCAAGTGACTGGCACGGACCTAGCAGAGCACCTAGACTGGCACCTCCTTCTTGGGCCCTGCTATCGTCGTTCCTGGGAAAGGAGTTCACTCAGCCTAAGGCATTTTATAGGGAAAGTTGAACTTCTTAATTTTTATTTAAAAATTTTTTTAATGTTTATTTGTTTTTGAGAGAGAGAGAATGTATGGGGGAGGGGCGGAGAGAAAGGGAGACACAGAATCCGAAGGAGGCTCCAGGCTCTGAGCTGTCAGCACAGAGCCCAATGGGTGCTCGAACTCACAAGCCATGAGATCATGACCTGAGCTGAAGTTCGATGCTTTAACTGAGCCACCCAGGCGCCCCCTGAATTTTTATTTTAAATCTCCCAAGTTTTAAATGTTTGGAAGCTAATTCAGAATTTACAAAAGATCATTATGCAAGCCATAGAAAATAAACCCATGCAAGTTGAATTTAGACTCTGAGCCACCCATTTGCTTTCTCTGCTCTAAATTATAACAGATTTTCTGGAATATTATGGTCCAAGTCTGTGTTACCCAAAGTGTATTGTGTGGAGAACAAGTTCTGAGACGTTAGTCGGCACTTCTAAAAAAGGATGGAGATGGGAAGTACGCTTTTGAGGCCAAGTAAGTTTGGGAAATACTTTGTTAAGCAAAGTTGAAATTAAAAAAATTTTTTTTCTTCAACAGGAGTCTCATGGTATTTTAATGTATTAAATCTCTGACTCTTCAAAGGATGCAGAGTGTGGAGCATTTCCCAAACTTACTGACTCCAGATCCCTTTTGTCTCACAGTTGGGCTCACGTTGCTGGAAAGTACTGATCAAGTGAAGAGTCCTCGAACTTAAGGTTATTCTAAATATGTGAAAGCCCTGAAACCACCCCGTACTCTACCCCACTTCTGCCTGTGAAACGAAAGCCCATGGACTCCAGAGTCATGTCGCGTGACCTGTTAGCCAGACTCTACACAGTTTGACCGGGAGGGAGTTTGAGCCGCTAGTCTGTTCCTGGTGGCGGGCCTTGTCATTGGAGAAGGGGAAAGCTGTCTGTTCACTTTTGAGAAGTGGGGTCATTTGGGGATCTCTGAGGTAACTAGATCGCAAGCTGTCACTCGACAATGTGCTAAGTGGCACTACGGGCAGCCAGAATGTATTTAAAAGGGGAAAAAAGCTTCCTGTGAGGGTGTCCATCATAGTTCCTGCACTGGGCTCACCCAGGCTTTCCAAGAAGTGCCCACTAAACATATTGTTTTACTGAGAAACCAGCACGGATTTTTGGAAAATAGAGTTTATAAAACCATCGATCGTGAGCTGGGATGCTTTCTTAGAGCCCTTAGTACTGCAGCTCCATTTTCTAATTCTGATACTTGAGACGGAAACCACTTTTTAACAAATCATTCACAGGAAACTTGCCCCTTCCTTTACAGTACAGCTGTACTGTAATGTCCTTACACAAAATGTCATTTAATAAAAGCTTTTGTTTGTATTTATCAAAGAAGACTGAATTCTCTTTATCACTTTTGCTTTCAAGTTCTATTTTTTCTTACATATTTTCTGAAATTTACTACATGCTTCGCTTCTAGGTGAATACAAATTTTGCCTTAGCAATCTTATCCCAAATATCACATTACAGGAACGCATTCGTGCTTAAAAACATTTTGTATTTAGCTACCTAATAAATGTGATTGAGGTAATTCATCACGCTCCCCGAGGTCAGGGGTTGTCTCTGTATTTCTCGCTCTGGGAGATTGTTCCCACTGGATCTTTGTCAAACCAGTGAATTAAGAGTGGAGATTGGGTTTTTTCCCCCAAATACTCTGTAGATGCATCCCCATTTCAAGTAAGTTTGGTATACCCAAGTCTGAATGCAGGAGCGTGATCATTTACATTACAAAAGGACTCATTCTGATAAAATAACTACATAACGTGACACCAACTGAGGAAAGCCTCTCTGAAATGTTAATGTGCATCTTTGAAGAAATAGGATTTAATTTCAAAGGTTTGACTTGTAGCAAACTACTTCGACTCTTGTCAACAGGAAGATTTACCTTTATGAAAACAACACCCAGAGGAACATAATCTTTCAATCATTTCTGCCTCAGAGCAAAGTCTAGTACCTCGTCCCTGCTTTCCTCAAGTAATACGTAATCAGTGGGTCCTGGTCTGTGAGCATTCCTCTGCTGATGACATTCTGTCTGAATTGGCTTCCCGAGGGAGCTTTATTTAAAAGGGTGCACTGTTGGGGCGCCTGGGTGGCTCAGTCGGTTAAGCGTCCGACTTCAGCTCAGGTCACGATCTCGCGGTCCGTGAGTTCGAGCCCCGCGTCGGGCTCTGGGCTGATGGCTCAGAGCCTGGAGCCTGCTTCCGATTCTGTGTCTCCCTCTCTCTCTGCCCCTCCCCTGTTCATGCTCTGTCTCTCTCTGTCTCAAAAATAAATAAAACGTTAAAAAAAAATTAAAAAAAAAAAATAAAAGGGTGCACTGTTGAGGACCAGCTACTGGGGGCGGGGGAGGGGGGTGTTGTGGGGGTGGGGCATTCCACATTAGCCATTGCTCCCTTTAGCCACTATCCTGAATGGCACTCAACTGTAATTTGCAAGAGGATTATTAGTTAGATCTCTGTGACTCCCTGGTATGCGGCAGCTTTTTAGAAGTCAGAAACTTCAGACCTTTCGTCAGTGTTGTGACTTGGTGGCACGAGCATTATTAATACAGTAAAAGATGATCCTTAGTGCCTGCTGGTACTTCAGAATCATGTTTAAACACACAACTTAAAATTGTCCTTATCAAAAGAAACTTCACTGTTTGACAACCATGCTGACAAGTAAGTCTTAAAAAGAAATACGAAAGTGAAAGAACTGGCTATTAACTTTCAGCAACAGGGAGTGTTCAGGGGACAAATGACATACCTATCAAGACCGATGGAAGGCTGTTGTAGTGGTAACAGCTCGGCCCATGCAGGAAAAATAACCACGAGGGTTTGGGGCATAAATATTAAGTGGGAAAAGTAGAATGCAAACTGCATGCAAAACACTGATTCGTGTTACATAGAGTTGTACGTGAGCAAGGATGGGAAGTCAGGAAAAAAGATCGTGTTTTCGAGTTGTGGAGTTATGTGAAATTTAAAATGTTTATTTCTCATTCGTTCAGTATTATGTCCAAAAAGAAAACCAAAATTTTCCGAGGTGTTTTGTTGCCAGTAAAGTGTGTCCTACGTGCCTCGTGGCAGGAAACAGCAGACTTGGGAGAAATACCTACTTTTATTTGCTTTTAGCAATTTAATCTCCCTAAGGTCATGGAACACCTGTGAACAGGATAATTTTTTAAAATTAAATTTTGATTTGGGAGGCTTGAGTTTTAAAACAACATTTTATTCCCTGGGTGGGCTTAGAAAGAGTCACCTAGCCTCTCTGAGCCTTCGTTTCCTCAGAAAGGAAAGATTGTGATAATATTTGGGCAGCTGGGGGACTCAGATGCAAAGTAGTAAAAGTGAAGAAAGTAAAAGGTATTGTTTTATTTTGGAACAACATTCATGCCATCTGATGCCCCCTGTTCTAAGTGAACATCATTAGGTTGGTTGCTGCTCCTTAAGAAACACCCGTTGGCGTCTTTGGTAGTGTCCTTTTATACACCGGACACTGGAACCGTCTTCTCTGTATACGGACAGCAAACAGCACCCGAGCTGCATTTTGGTCAAGTCTTGCTCCACATTTCCCACATGGCAGTTCTTAAAAGAATCAACATCTAGTGTTCATTAACAGAGCAGTGGTTTCGGGCATCTCCATTGTGAAACCTTTTTCTCCCTGCATTCCACGTGCATATACATCCATACACACACATGATACATACTCTTCTGTGCTCATCCTGTATAATTATATGGCAGAAAACAATGCAAACAGAAGTTCTAATATTTGTCTTCCCGCACCACAGTGGAATACGTTGTGTGCATTCTGGGGAGATCACTGATCCAAAGAGCTCGTCTGATCGGAAGGGTTTAGATCTGCGTCTCCCTTTTCTTTTCCTTTGCCAGTAGCACCCCCAGCCATGTAAAAATTGTCCTTGCTAATTATATGTCTCGTGGGAACCTTAGAAAAAAATCAGAGCAGTGTCTGCAAATTCTAGCTAACGTTGGTTGAGGGCTTCCTCTGTGCTAAGCACCGCTCTGAGCACTTAGTTTACATAGATCTTCTCACTTAATCCGCTTGGCTCTGTCAGATGCGTTACTGGTGAGGAAACTGAGGCACAGCTGGGTTAAGGAACACGCCTAGGGCACTTAGTTCATAGTGGAGCTGGGATTTGACCCCAGGCAGTCTGGCTCCACATTCAGTGCTCTTAAGCATCATGTTTAAATTCCAGCATCTAGTCAGTTGTTGCATGACTGCATTTTAGATAAAACTATGTGGCTCAGCGTAAAAGACCACAAGCCACCAGCAGCATATTTTGAATCACCAGGTCAGGACCCAGACATACAGTTGAGTAGGGCACTGCAGCACCTCGGGACTGGTAGGAGGTTAAAAGTCTCTAACTAGCTCAGTGGTCCCTAATCTGTTCGCCAACAAAAACGCCTGTTCTGTTCTCAGGTAGGATCCTGATAAATTCGAAGAATCCTGAAAAGATGGGACTCGGGAAACGCCCTTTCCGGTCTAGGTTTCAGTTCTTTTAAGGGACTCTCATTATGTTATAACATGGAAAGGGTGTTTGCATGACTATTTTTTGGTCTTTAAATACCTTGTTGTACCTATAATTATTATTTTCCCAAGAGTGGAGCTGAAATTGCTTCAAGATGAAAGCATGGCGCTTGTGGGTGGGTGTGCTACTCCGAACTTCAGAGCTGCAACAGAAATTAGAGGTTCACAAGGTAATCGCTGTGATTACAGTTTTCTTTTGGGCCCCAGACAGGAGCTCTGGAAACACAATATTCTACTAATTTTTTAAATGTACAGTTTGCAAGGCAACATGGAAATTACTGAGAGTATGTACTGTTTCTCCCTCATTTTCTATGAGACTTAACATTTTACCGGGTCTTTTGCAATTGCCGAGGAAAAAGGAGACATTTAATGTATTCTGAGACACTGTTAAAAGACTTTAAAACATGGGACGCCTGGGTGGCTCAGTCTGTTGAGCCTCCAGCTTCGGCTCAGGTCATGGTCTCCCGGCTCGTGGGTTCGAGCCCCCACGTCAGGCTGTGCTGACAGCTCAAAGCCTGGAGCCTGCTTCGGATTCTTTGTCTCCCTCTCTCTGCCCTTTCCCCACTCGTGCTCTCTCTCTGTCACAAAAATTAATGAACATTAAAAAAAAATTTTTTTAAAGACTTTAAAAATTTTAATACTAAGTCAGCCTTCTAATACTGTATTAGGAAATTATTTTACAAGAAAAAAACCCTCCGAAGAGTAATAGTACTGGGGTAGCCACGGCTTTTAAACACCTCTGTGTACTTCTCTACACTTTGCATTTCTAGAAAATTCCTAACTTTATAATCCACGTAATTTTACATTCTATGTAGTGTGGTACTGCATAGTATTTGCACGCAGTTCATATTAGATGCTCAGTAAGTGGCAGTCTTTTATCCTTTTAATTGTTGCCAATTAATATGTTTTAGTGCCCACACAACAAGCCCTCCAGTTTGTGTCATGTCTTTCTTTGCCGTTTCCCTGTTGTCAGATACCGGTTATTTCTAGCCTTTTATACCGTAAAACCTGGTCACGTGTTTTCTCACGAACCGCGAGACCATGACCTGCGCGGAAATCAAGAGTCAGACGCTTAACGGAAGGAGCCACCCTGGTGCCCCTACAGTTTGCCCTTGAGATCAACTGTGGCCATCTCTCTGAAGCCTCTTCATTGGTTATTTTTATCACCTTCTCTACTTACTATTACTGTATAAGGATAAAGGGACACTTCTATATTGTTTCACTTCCAATTTAAAAATCATTAGTGTGCTTGAAATTATTTGCGTACATTTAACTATTTTCAATTTCTCGTGTTGTCTTTTGTCTTCCTATTCTGCTAGCTTTCTACAGCAGAAGAAGAATTCCACACACTAATTACATACTACAGATGTCAACTTTGTTCCCTTTTTTGTTGTTGTAATTAGTTTTCCCTCTTAGTTCATCTTGGTTTTGTTAAAAATTGATTACAGTCATTTTTCTTCTCCCTGATAGTGTCTGTTGTCTGTATTGGAAAATTATCAGACCTCTTCAACTGATACACAGTGTATCTTTTTTGAGGCTTAACTTTGTTAGATTTTTTTTAATAGAGTTTCCTATATTGATGTCCCAACACACATTGTTCCTATAAGTGTGCAAAAAAAAAAAAAAAGTATTCTGGTTTTAATTATTAAGTTATTTTAATTGAGAAACAAGTTTTTAAAAAATATCCCAGGCTTTGATATTCTGTTGTGCATTGGGTATCTCCAAAAAAGAGATAGTTAGCATTTAGTATTTTCCAGGTCTGTAGCAAATTATTTTCTCCCAAAAATCCTTTCTACCATCTCTCTAGAAACAGTTTCCTACAGACCACAGCGTGGGAGATGCCACTGTAATTCACTTGGTTGTTTTTCACCTGCTCAATTTTTTCCTGAGGCAAATGTGTAAACTGGAGTGTCTTGATCTCCTCTGCAGAAAGACACAGATCATATTTAGAGTTAGACCTTACAGAGTAAAAAGCCTGATTTTGCCATTTACTAGTATCTTTGGCCCTGGACACTTGCTCTGACTTAAATCTGTAAAAAGGCATTAGTAATGCTTATTTTATGTAATTGATAGAGTCTTTGAATACAAAATTCAGGATGTGCTTTTCATAACATTTTTTTTGGAGGACAAGGGATATGCAAAAAAAGGACTCAGAAGTGGCTAGAATTAGAATCTGAGACCAAAGCTGTGATTTATCTTTTAATTACATAGAAATCTTAAATCCCCTAAAACCATTCACTGTTGATGCCAGTTGTGTTACTTTAAAAAAATAAAACCGTCTTTCACTGAAAATTTAGCATGCTGAGAGAGAATAGTAATGTCCCTAGGACTTGAAAATGTTTGATTTTCAGAGAATTAGAGCCCTAAGAGATACATATGGACCAGTTTTCTAGATTTAACTCATGAGGAAGCTGAGAACCTGAACGGCCTGAGGGACAGAGTCAGATTTACATGTCAGGTGACCAGGGTCCTACACGGGGTTCTGTCTGCCCATGAGGAGCCTGTAGGTCTCGTGGGCACATGCAACCCAGGGCTGGGGACTGGAAGCTGGCCTACAACAGGGGAATGAAAATGAATACATATGTAGTATTTTAAAAGATTAACAGCTACCATTTGTTGGCAATAGAAATGTAAGAAAAAAAGTCCTTGTGATAAGTGCTCTCATGGCACTAGGGGCTGAAGAGATTCTCAGCAGGAAGTGGGTAGAGGTTCACAGAAGAGATGGTAAAACCCAATCTTCAGGTTGAGTGTGAGTTTGCAAGATTGTTAAGAAGAAAAGGCAAAGGACAGAAGTATTATTGAGAAAGAGAATTGTAGCCACTGGATTGGCATCTCCAGAGTCAGACCCAAAAGGGCCTCGGTATATTTGAGCATCATTAATTTGGAGTGTTAGGAATTATAAAGTGAGTGGTCCAAAGACAAACAGAGCCTGCAACAGTAGTGTGGGGGGAGGCGGGAACGGGTTTTGTGCTGGGGTGGCCCTTTATTCTAGGTCTTAAAGTGAAGGTGACGCCATCAGATTTGTATTTTAGAAAGGCTTCTCTGGCATCAGAGTGGTGGGTGAGGGTGGGATCGCTCGGAGACTGTTAAGGGATCTGGCTGGGGCATGATCACATCCCATGGTAAGTCAGGAGGCTTCGGGATGGGTTTAAGACCTGTCACAGAGGTAGAACTGGTGGGATGCCTGCGGGTCACAGAGAGTTGGGCCAGAGGGATGTGACCTTGAGTCTGGCATCATGATGCCATCCATTGAGGTGTACTGAGCAACTGTGGAATGGGGAGGAGGAAGCATTTCTGGAGGAAGCCTTAAGTCTGGGGTGTAGTCCTAGAGTAGGAAGTGGATTGGGTCACGACAGAAAGGCCAGAATTTACATTAGCGAAATACCCAGCCTGTTGGCTCTTCCCTTTCCAGCCTTGCTTCTTTACCTTCCATTTCCAGTACAGCCAGACTGATTTTTGTGAAGGTCACGACCTTGTTGTGCTAAAACCCCAGTGGCTCTGCCTTTAACCATTGCTTTGAGAATAAAAACCAAAGTCCATACGTGGATTTTCCTTCCTGCGTGGTCTGGCCCCCGTCCATCCCTTTAGCCTCCACGTGGCTTTGGCCGCCTGGTCTCACTGCTGCTCCTAAACCCCAGACGTGTCTTTTCAGAAATGCTGCTGTGCGCTCTGCTGTTTCCTGTCGTCCACGTTAAAGAAGAGAATGGTTTTGTCTGTGCCAGGTATCCCCATATCTAGTATGGACCTTGACACGTAGGAGGGGTAGGCAGCCGTGGATGGATAAACCCAGTGTGTAGGTGTTCCCGTTCACCCCCGTCACGGTCCTCAGCGTGGCTTAAGCACCCGAGTGACCTTTCTGTGGGCCACCGCCAGATTAGAAATGCCAGGGAGGGAAGCTGTCCCTCTTTTCAAAATCAGCTCCTGTTTTCTTTGCTGACCCCAAGGATAGATGAGTCCTCCAGTTCTTCCCCTTCAAGGACTTTCCTACCAGTCACTCCCACTGGTGTTTTTCAGTCAGTCACTGATGCACCCAAATGCCCCTGGAGGCTTTCCTTCACAAGCCTGTGCATCTCTGTATGGTGTTGTGAGTTCCTAACACTAATCGTGTGCGCAGTACTCATGCCAACAACCCGTTTTCGTGAAGACGATGCCCGCCGTCGGGCGTGTAGGTCCTGCTTGGCGAAGCCTGCAGAGGCCCCTTCCGGGACGTGCCTGAAGCTCCGTGGCTTCCACAGCCGAGCTGCGGTTTTGACCGGCGCCCACAGTGCCAAGCACAGCACTCAGCGGGTGGACCGACACGACATGGTCGGTGGGCAGCGCAGGCCTGACCTGCTCGGGGGGCACGGCCCCAGCGGGCTGCAGGCTGACTTCCCCCCACTTCACCTTTTGTCCCCCGGCCCCTCCTTAAAGAGCTACTTTGTGTGGGTTTTCAAGCACAGCACGGCCGTCAGCTCCTTCACAGAGCTCCTTCACAGAGAATCCTGGGGTGGGAAGGAGACAGGTTTTGAAGTTGCCTCGCTGTCCGGTGACCGAATCCCTGGCTGGTTTTTTTTAAGGGCCCCTCCGTCCCGTGGACTCCACTGTGTCAGGTTGGAAGGTGGGAGAGCGCAGTGCTTAGGAGAACAGGCTTTAGGGTTCCGGAAGGCCCAGCTTTGAATCCTGGCGATGTCCCTGACTGGCTGCGGGATCTAGGGCCATTCTGAGCTTCAGTGTCCTCGTCTGTAAAGTATGGGCAACGGAAGCCTCCTTGAAGGTTACTGTGAGGACTAAGTAAGATGTTGTATATAAAACACGTTCATGATATTTTCATCATCATCGTCATCAGCATAGGGGACAGTGGAGGCGAGAACAAGCAAATACAGGAACCTGTGGACGGGGAAGGAAAGGAAGAGAAGAAGGAAACACCTGTCTGTGCCAGGTGTCGTGTGAGGAAGGCATGAGCGTTCGAGGATGACTAACCCGAGCACGGTCACACAGCCGGGAAGTGACGCGGGGTCTCCCTGGGCTCAGTCATTGCCTGTAGCCGTCGTCTCGCACTTGCTCTCAGAATGGCTCCTTCCACGACTAGGCTCTGCTGCTTCCGGGTCCGCGGAGAAACACCTGGACCTGCTGACAGGTGGTCGCTAAATGCTAGGATATCTGTGGGCACCCCTGGGGGTAACTCGTGCGGATGGTGTGGGGCCGGCAAGGACTCTAGCTGTTCGGGGCAGAGAATGTGCTTCTCGGAGAAAAGCACGACTTGGCTTAGCCCTTAGAGATGGGTTAGGGTCTCTGTGCAGAACGTACACAGTGGCTTAGCTTTTTTCTGATGACCAGTCTGACGTTAAGGGTCTTGAAGGAGATCTGCTCCCCTTTTTTTGTTCACGTGGCTGGATCCTGACATCTGTGCAGGAGGCAGAGTGGGTTACTGAAATGACTACTGAATTTGGAAGTGAGCCAGGCCTTCCCTTCCTGGGGGGGGTGGGGGGGTGGGGGGCAGCTGTTTCCCTCTCAGGGTCTGCTTTTCCCATCGGTAAGAGGAGGGGACAGTGGGGGAGGGAGGCAGGCCCTTCACCCTGCTCAGCTTCCTCTGCCCACGTTACATATTGGACTTCTCTGAGGCTGCCTTTGCAGCCTCTGAGTGGTCAACTGAGGGGAGTATGTTGCATCGAGGTCCCTGGCCTTCACGGAGAATATCTGATGATTTCACCAAAACCTCATAGATGTGATTTAACTTTTGAGAGACAGGGTGAGCCCTGGGGAGATAGGAAATGAGTATTTATACATGCATCACCCAAGCAAAAAATAAGTACTGCTATATTTACATTAGTTAAGATGATACTTCTTCCAGTAAGGAATTAACACTTAGGTTTTAAAATAAATAGCTCATGAGAAATAAATAGTAGCATTTTGTGTCAATCTTGTTCTAATACACCTTTAATTCTAGGTCCTTTTAATATAGAGGCAGATTCACTTGATGTTTATTGAACCCCTACACTGGGCCTGGCATAGTCCCTGCCCTAAAGATGTTTACACACCTAATGGGTAATTTATGCATACCCAGGCAAGTGGACTTTTGTGAGTTACAGTTTTATGCAGTACCTTTTCTTTGCATTGGAAAGTTGATAGGTTGGAAGTGTTTTCGTGCATGGAATAAATAGATCCTCAGATTCGGGCAGGAAGTATTGCCAAAGGTGATAGATTGAATGTTTGCTACAGATCTGAACTGTGAAGGAACTTCCAAGTGGGGCCAAACCGGAGTCATTTATAGCATCTGCAGATTTTGAGCATCTGTGGGTGAATTCCTACCCCACTCCACCCTTCAGCCAGAGGTACAATAGAGGACATTAAGTTTCTGATTGAAATCTGTATGAATATGGGAGGATCGGAATCTTAAGGCCACCTTTTATAGTCTAAAATAGCACAGATAAACACTTCTGTTTGTGGATGATATGTCAGCTTTCCATTTTTTGGCTCAGTGATGCAAACCGAACTTTATTTTAAGTTGATCATTTCCCCTGTGTAGCCGCCTCATCCAGCTCATATTCATCTTGAAACTAACGATAACATCTTCACCGTCTTTACCTCTTCCTTTCATATATGCTGCTGCCGCCGTGCCCCCTTCCCCTGTTGGCAGCTGCTCGGTGCCGCTTTCTGATTGAACCTCATCCTAACTGCTGGTGTTGTGTAGCCGGCACACAAGGTCATTCTCGACTCCCCAGGTTGACAGGGACTTCACTTCCAGCATTTGAGCTGGAAAGGAAAAACGCTGAAAAGAAAGAGAGAAGGAGCAGCAGGCCAAGCCCCTGTAGTTCTGGAGAGGAGCTTCGAGAACAGGGTTTCAGCAGCTGCCAAAGCTGGTGGGTTCAGAAAGATTGCGGGTATGGGTGTAGACATGAGTAGTGGAGAGTGTGGGAACAGAAGTCCCGGGGCAGTAGGGCTGGGTCACATAGGGCGTTGCAGGCAGTATAGGGGACCTGGATGTCATTGCAGGAACTTCATTGACTCTTCCTTCCTCGTGTATGTGTGTGTGTGTGTGTGTGTGTGTGTGTTCCTTCAATTCAGCAAATTCTAACTGAGCATCTTTTTTTTTTTTTTTTAACGTTTATTTATTTTTGAGAGACAGAGATAGAGCACGAGCAGGGGAGGGGCAGAGAGAGGAGGAGACACAGAATCCGAAGCAGGCTCCAGGCTCCAAGCTGTCAGCACAGAGCCCAACACGGGGCTCAAACTCATGAACTGTGAGATCATGCCCTGAGCTGGAGTTGGACACTTAACTGACTGAACCACCCAGGTGCCTCTCACTGAGCATCTTTTTTGTACAACATACAAGTATTGTCCTTCCAGACCTCTTAGTTAATTGAGTAGGGAGGAGACATGGGCGCCTAAACACCTGAAATACAAGGTAAAGAGTAGAATGATAGGAAGTGTGGGTAAAGCCCCAGGGTAGCAAGCATCAGTGGTCTTTGCACAACTCCCTTCGTCAGTCTCATTTAAAGCAGTGCCAGGCTCCGTGTGCTCTCCCGCCAAGGGATCTGTCATTGCCATCTTGCTGTGGCAGGGAGAAGGGAGGGAGGAGCAGGCAGCCGGGGAAGCTCAGGTAGATGCAATATTTGGTTGGTACACCTGACCGGTGCCTGGCTCAGAGCAGTGTTCAGTATGTGCCTAGCACAGTTACTAGATGAGTAAGTAAATGATACAGAAACCCCAGTTGGATGATCCTCAGAGCACATACTCACTCACATGGTTTGCCTGATCCCTCTTCTTTTTGGAACTGATGGGTAGTTTCCATTGTCATTCTCCTCTGGCACCTTTGTTCACAGTGCTCTTCATTATGTCATCAGATTACTCTTGGGCTTATTCCTGAGTCACATTATAATTGCACACGTATGTACTCTAGTGTATGGGGCCTTACGGTGGATAAATGATGAATGTATTGATAGGCTGCAAGGCTGCATTCTCTGTTTTGTTCTCTGAGGCCTTATGCCTACGTTAAGTAGGCATCCAGCCTCTCGGGTAGCCTGAGCACTTTGCTCCCGGGTCCTGCCTCCTTCCTGCAAGGTCGCCTGATTGCTCAGGAAGCTGAAGGCCTAAGCAGTCAGGTATGAACCAAAATTAGACCAACAGAGTCTTCCCTTCCTTTCCCTATTACGGGAATTACACATGAGAGCATTTGCTTTGTAGTGATTGGGGGACAAATGCATCTATTAAGATGCGTTTTTGCAATTACGTCTGCGAATGTGACTAGAAAGTGATAAAATGGAAACCGTCCCCTTCCCCCCCCTTTTTCCCAAGGGAACAAAAATTCTTTTCATTGAAGAAATCACATTACTGGTAGGACTACTTGTTCCAGAGATGTTTGGCTCTCACTGCTCCAAACGTTCCAGGAATTTCTCCGCAGAAACACCTTCAGAGGTTAGGGTAGCGATAGCCTGCTCTGCGTGAGGCTTTGCGCCAGCCACATCCAGGTGTGCGCTCGTACACTCAGTGCTCACGTCCACGGAAGGTAGGTGTGGGGCCATCCACCTCGGCGTATCCCGAACAAGCTCTGTGCTGGTCATTTATTGACAGGCCACTGTTTTGTTTTGTTTTGTTTTTTAAATAATTTTATTTTATTTTTTTTTTAATTTACATCCAAATTAGCATCTAGTGCAGCAGTGATTTCAGGAGTAGATTCCTTAGGGCCCCTTCCCCATTTAGCCCACCTCCCCTCCCCCAACCCCTCCAGTAACCCTCAGTTTGTTCTCCACATTTATGAGTCTCTTCTGTTTTGTCCCCCTCCCTGTTTTTATATTATTTTTGTTTCCCTTCCTTCATGTTCATCTGTTTTGCCTCTTAAAGTCCTCATATGAGTGAAGTCATATAATTTCTGTCTTTGTCTGACTAATTTCACTTAGCATAATACCCTCTAGTTCCGGTTTCATCCATGTAGTTGCAAATGGCAAGATTTCATTCTTTTTGATTGCCGAGTAATACTCCATTGTATATATACACCACATCTTCTTTATCCATTCGTCCATCAGTGGACATTTGGGCTCTTTCTATACTTTGGCTATTGTTGATAGTGCTGCTATAAACATGGGGGTGCATGTGTCCCTTCGAAACAGCACACCCGTATCCCGTGGATAAATGCCTAGTCGTGCAATTGCTGGGTCGTAGGGTAGTTCTGTTTTTAGTTTTTTGAGGAACCTCCATCCTGTTTTCCAGAGTGGCTGCACCAGCTTGCATTCCCATGATGACCACTGTTTCTTTTCTGTCATAAGTACATGCATGAGATTTAGCTCCAAAGACTTCTGCTTAATTTCAGAAAATCACATTTATCCAAAATAAGAACAGTGTTTCTTGTTTGAGTATATTGAAGAAAGTGCCATAGACTTAGAAAGTAATTCCGAAATAGAAAATCTTAATGAATAATAACTATTATCACTGTTGCTCATTTAACATAAGTATATCATATGTCAATAAGGTGTTTTTTAAGAAAGTGGACAGAATAACTGTTTTAAGGCACAAAATGAACTTGGAATGTAGAAGTTCTGTCTCTCCCAAACCGTTCCTTTTGGTACCCTCTGGTCTTAGCTCTTACACCTTGCGACTGTCTATACACATCACACACCCATCCATCTAAACCTGGGCTGTTCAAAACCATTAGGGGAAGAATTACAGACGGCCGCATTTTCTGAGTGCAGAACTTTATTTCGTTCAGCCATCTTCAAGGCAAGCCCTGTGGTACATACTTTCCTGTTTTGTGGAACCGTGAATACTGAGGAATTCGTTTATTCAGTGATTTGTTAACTTCGTTTCATACGCATTTTTGAGCATCTGTCGCCTGCTAGGCACGGGGAATGGGCATTTAGCTATGAGCAGGTCACACAGGCCCTGCCTTCATAGAGCTTTTCTGCAGGGAGATAAATACAGTAAAAACAAACAAGTCACAAACGGGATCATTTCAGGATGTGGTAGTACTATGGAAAAGCCAGCCTGAGTGTAAAAGAGAGTAACGAAGCAGGCTGAGGGGGTGTGCTGCTTTAGATTGACCATAGAAGGGCCCTCGGAGGAAGGGGCGTTGCATCTGAAGCCTGTGTAAAAAGGAAGCCAGTCAAGGGAATTGCTTAGGGAAGAGCATTCCAGGCAAAGGGGTCAGCTAGAGCAAATACCCTGAGCTGGGAGCACGTGTGGCTGGGTCCCTGCGCGTCTCTGAGAACGTCCGTTGTTGCACTGCTATGCAGAGGGATGCTGCCTGTCCTGGAGGGGTACGAAAGGCTCCATGTCCTACCCTGAGTGGCCTCAGACTCCTCAAGAATTTTGCATTCTCATGTCCGGTTTGTGTAATGTTTCTGAATTCTTCTGGCTCCCACGTAAAGCCTCTGTCGGCGTGGCTTCTCTGACAGCGTCCTTCAGATTTGCAACAGCCTGTGTCTTCTCTGTGAGTTCAGAGGACCGGACCTGTTAGGGCTGTACACGAGGTAGCCGGAAAGAGTCTCCATACCCAGGTTGGAAGTGCTTCCCTACATTATAGACACTGCTCTTTAGTAATGTAGCGAATGTGAGAAATTGCAAGATTTTGGATAGGAAAAGGACTTTTCTATTGTTAGACATCAGAATGTTCTCCTGGATTCCTTTATTTGTTAATCCATCCTCCCTCTTTCTCTCCCCCACACACGTACCCTTTTGAGTTGTTCAACCTCGGATGCATACTTAGAAATGCAGGTACATATTTTAGCATTGGGAAATAACAATAATTTTATAGTCCAGTTATCTGCCACTCTTCTCTTAGCCTGTATTTAATTGTACGCATGTGACATTTCAAAGGATGTCACTGCACATGTTGCTTGTCTGGCAGTTGAGGGGATGGCACTTTGTAGCACGTTTAGACGTGTGCTGTTCTGGAGGGGAGCCCTGTCTGACGCAGTGACAGTGTCCTCTGCTCTTAAACACAGGGCCTGTAAAAACGCATTTTACTTGGCTTCTTTCTGCCAGTGGCTAAATGCTAGGGTGTAAAAAGAGAAGTGTTAACCCAGATTCAACTCTGACTGTAGCTGTCAAATGCGGATGTTATTAATAACCTTTAAAAGTATGTGCGTGAACTTTAAACCCTGTTAGTTTATAGACGAGTTGGTAAAACTTCAACATAAATTCTGAGACTTTTCCCGAGGAGGGGGAAATAAAAAGGAAGCAGATAGTTGGTCTTATAAAATGTTACACTGGAATCTTCCACATCCGTGTGCTCACTTGGGCTCATTAACTCTCTAACTGTGGAAGGACATTAAAGCCCACTCATTAATTCCTCTTTGAGTAGACCCATCTTTTTGCGGTCATCACTCCCCAAAGCTGAACAGATACGTTCTTTTCTTCCAGAAGCAGGATTTTTGTTCCTTTCTCAAAACCAATTAGGAAATGGTTAGATCCAGGGGGAGCATGGACACACATTTGTGCTGCCGTGGATGGGTGGTGTGCTTGAAAAGGCCTAGGCTGGTTCTCTTACTTAATGTGCCACTTGGCAGGCAAACTGTTTATTTCTCTAAAACCCCAGGGTTTTTCATCTGGGAAAAAAAAAAAAAAGATAGTAAGAATATAGACAAAAAAAAAAAAAAATGGCAGCTATTATTGGGATGATTTTTTAAATGTTTTTCCCACAAAAGCAGTTCATCAGAAGATAAACCCATTAGATTTTGTGTCTTAAATGCATGGTTATTTGTACTTATTTGCATTAGTTTCTTTCCCTGGAAGACTCTTAACATCCTGAATAGCTTGTAATTTCTTAACTCATTTGTCTCTGAAAACTGGCAGGTAGTTCCACTCCCACCCCCCTTAACATGAGGCTCTATTTTTATTTTATTTTTTAATTTATTTTATTTTATTTTATTTTTGTTTAAAAAAATTTTTAATACGAAATTTATTATCAAATTGGTTTCCATACAACACCCAGTGCTCATCCCAACAGGTGCCCTCCTCGATGCCCCTCACCCACTTTCCCTCCCTCCCACCCCCCAACAACCCTCATTTATTCTCAGTGTTTAAGGAGGCTCTATTTTTAGATGCAGTTCATCCCAGACATCACGGGAACGCAGAGCTGGGTGCTGTTGGGAGGTCAGGTTCTGTTGTGAGGACCCGAGCTCAGACTCCCGCTCCGCCGCCCAGGGCGAGTCAGACTTTCTGAGCCTCTGTGTTCCTCATCTATAAAACGAATTTGATAATAGTACTGCTTTCATGGGGTTTTGGTGAGAATGACATGAGGCGGTCCGTGGCAGCCTCAGCACCCTCTGTGCCACTCTAAGCACTTATTAAAATGTGAGTTCTCTTTCCTCTTTTCTCTACAGTACAAACCTCAACTCTGTGAAATAACTCAAACTTTGTCTCTTGTGAAACCGTCTAGTAAGACACTGTTTCCTTAAGTGTGGAGTGCAGTATCATGGTGTTCCAGGAGATGGCCACAGGTACAGAACAGATGAGCATTTTATCTTCTTTTTTAAGTTTATTTATTTAGAGAGAGAGAGCTGGGGAAGGGCAGAGAGAGGGAGAAGGAGAGAATCCCAAGAAGGCTCCATGTTACCAGAACAGAGCCCTGCGTGGGACTCAGACTCACAAACCATGAGATCATGACCTGACCCAAAACCAAAAGTTGGACACTTAACCAACTGAGCCAACTGAGCCCCCAAATGAGCATTTTATAGAGAGAGTCACAGTGATCTTTAAAAAGGGTATCTTCTGTTAACGGTGAGTGATCCTGATTTTCCACTTACTACACTTCTGGACAATGTAAAAGACGTGAATGGGCTTAAAGAAAAATATTAAATAGAAGTGCAGGTGGTAAATGGCTGTGACAAATGCGTGGAGGTGGAACATAAGCAATGGGCGTGGTGGAGGGTAGCGGTCAGACTCGGGGTCTGAAAACTCGGGGTTTTACCTCAGCATCTCATTAGGTTTGAGATACAGTAGACGTTAGCGTGAGATGTGACTCCAGCCCCTTCTGGCTCTGTGACTTTGGACAACTTAATTAATCTTTCCCTCTCCCTCCCTTTCTGCAAATACTTATTGAAGGCCTATTTCCTTATCTTAAAAACGTGGATGCTGCTTTCCGGGGGTTTTGTAAAGATGCGGTGCAAAGGGAGAAGATATTGGAAGCATATGTATCTTACCTACTTGGTACGTCCACCATACCAAGTTCATACCTGGCGTAGCAAGTGCTCAGTAAACTTGGGTTCTTGTGTTACTCAGGACTTGTGTTGCAAGTGGTAGAACCCCCGCTTCAACCAGCTTGGGGCAAAAATATACTCATTCTACAGGAAGGTTAGCAGTGACCTATGCCTTGGGTGCAGCTGGAAGCCAGGACTCTGATGCCACCGGCACCCTCTCCAGCTCCTGTGTCTGGTGCTCTGTGTGTGTCATCGGTCCATCCGTCTGTCCAGATTCCTCACAGATCAAGGAACAGAACCACTGAGGTCCCTGTTTCCCAAGCCCAGAAATCCTGTGAGAGCCTGGGCCCAGCGCCGGTCAGGTACCCACCCTGCCAGCCACCGGGGTCCAGAGGACTGGAGCTGAACGGAAGGGGCAGCGCCACTTGAGCCACAGGTTTAGAGTGACAGGAAAGGCCATCTTGCAGGACAAGGGTGTTACTACCTGCTGCCACTGCATTTACCCTTTTCATCTCTTTGTGCGACTTTCAGGGGTAGGAGTGTTTACCCTCTGTGGCCCTCGGTTTTCTCCTCTGAGGTTTTGAGGTTTAGATGATGTCATGGATGTGAGCGTACATTTCATGGTCTTAAATTTTATGTGCCTAAGTTCATTATTATTGCTGTCACTGCTCGTGCCCTCCAGATTTTGACACACCACCCAGGGGCTCCCAGTCTCTGGATCGTTGACCCTCAGGGAAGCAGAGAGGAAGGTTTAAAGTTGTTTTAAGAAGTTAGGTCAGCGTGCCATATAAATTTCTGTATTGAATACAACCCTTTTTAAATTTGATTTTGAATTGAAATACACATTATGAAAAGAGTATGCATGTCCTAAGTGCACAGTCTTCCCGAACAGAGCACAATTGTGTGTCCAGTCCCTGGATTAAAAATCAACAGTCAGTCCCCTAGAACCACCCCACCCCCGCAACTTGTAGCACAAGTAGATGATGTAGATGTGTTTATACACCATCTAAGAAATCATTTAAAAGCATTACCAGCATCATGGTAGCATTTTCCATGCTGTGTTTTTTTAGCAGGCAGAATTTTAAAATACAACTGGCCTTACATCATAAGTTTTTTAATTTTAAAAGGAATCCTCAGGGGCACCTGTGTGGCTCAGTCGGTTAAGCATGCGACTTCGGCTCAGGTCATGATCTCACAGTTCGTGAGTTTGAGGCCCACATCAGGCTCTGTGCTGACAGCTCAGAGCCTGGAGCCTGCTTCACATTCTGTGTCTCCTTCTCTCTCTGCCCTTCCACCACTCATGTGCACTCTCTCTCTCTCTCTCTCTCTCTCTCTCTCTCTGTCTCAAAAATAAACATTAAAAAAAAAAAGTTTAAAAGGAATCCTCAGGTCACTCTCATTGCGCCCTTTGAAATGTTTTCTTCCTGGCTGAAATTCCCATCAGGTGTTTAGTTCTCTTGGATATGTGTCATTCACGTCTTAGGCCTTTGTCCCTTCCCGGGTTGCACCTTCTTCCAGTGAAAACCAGTCTTCCCCTATCTTAAGTGGCTTGTAGTTTCTTTCCCGTGCAGAGCTTAGTGTGAAAACCGACTGACTCCCATGCTGTCAGCTTTCCCCAACACTGAGCTTTGTGGAACGACTCTTTTTATCCCCAAAACAGAACTCCTCAGATCACGGGTACTGCCGGTCTCTGAAATGGTTCCCTGTTCGTAAATATGTCCACTTGCTACCGCTGTGGCACTCCACAAGATGGATGTCATTACGAGTGAGTTTTAATTTGCCAAATTTTCCAACATCTTCTCCCCTCGTTTTTCTCTTTTAGGCTCTAGACCAAGATAGAACAGCCTTACAGAAAGTGAAGAAGTCTGTCAAAGCAATATATAATTCCGGTCAAGGTAAGTACTTTCCAAAGCAGACGGCATGAATTATATATAACGTTTGCAGTTTTCTCTGTTATCTGTAAGATGTTACGTTTATAGAAGACAATACAAAAGAAAAAATAAGGTCGAAGAAGTTCCATTTTTCCCTTTTTTCTCTGTTTCTTCTCCACCTAAACCGGTTACTGTTTCCAAAATAAAACAATGAAAGAACGTTAGTTGCAGTGGGTTTTTAGACCCACTGGACATTTAAAACCTTAGCAGGTGTACAGGTAATTTAGCCACAGGTGACATGTGAGATAGGCAGGATCTGTTTGTGTAGCTGATCAGTTCTTAATTCAGGGGTCTCTGTTAAACACGTGAAGATCGTTCTTTCTGCAGCGTACCTCTACAACATCTGGAAATCGGTGTGAGTGCCGGGGAAGGGGGCGAGTGAACTGAGACCTGACCAGATCTGCCAACCAGAGTCTATTCTTGGCCTTGAAGTCGGACAGGTGCAGGTTTGCACCCTCACTCTGCCTCTCACTAGCAGTGTGACCTTAGGCTGGTTACTTCACGGTTTTGAACCTCCATCTTCTCTTTAAAGCAGAGATTGTGGTATTTTTGCAGGGTCGTCAAAGGGAGTTAATTAGCTAATATCTTCACCTCGGGGAAGTTCAGTAAATGCCATACATTCATATTTTATATAAATTTTATATTTTATTTATAGTCATACTCCTAATTGTCATAAAATTACGGAGTAGAAAGGAACATTGAAAAAGGAAAAACTCGACTGTCAGATGCTTTATGGGCCTCCTCTCATCAGAGCTGGGAATCGGTAGTCTCGACGAGCTGGAAATCTAATTGTCTCTTGTCTTCTTCAAAGCCCTTGGGCCTGATTGTTAACACATTTTGTATCCTGATTCCCTGACACCTCTCTAATTTCCTTATTTCCAATAAGACACAAACTTCTAATTAAGACAGATAAATAGAGAATTGTCTAGTTATATAGTGATGTTTTAACTGTTTAAATGTTTCAAATGTTTTAAATCTTGGCCTAAATTATATAACTTCTGCCTTAGCTTCATTCTGATTTACCCCCAAAATGTGGCAGCCCCTTTGTAGATATTCGCCCTCTGGGGGGAGGTGGATGGGAGGAATAACGAGGAGGTGGCCATGGGGAGCTTCTGAGGTGGTGGTATTGTTCTCTTTCTTGATTTGGGGATGATTACGTAGCTCAGTTCATTTTTTGATAATTCTTCACATGCTACACTTAAGGCTTACATACTTTTTGCATGGATGCAGGTATGTTATGCATCAGTGAAAGTGTATGGAAAATGGATACACAGGTGGGTTTATTGAAGCATTGATTGTGATCATCCGGATTTGTGGTGGAAAAACCAAAAACAAATGGGGACTTAGTATATCTATTTCATAAAATACAGTTTTTGTGAGAAAGAAACTCAGGTAGCGTAGATCACTAACTGTCACTACTTGTTAAGTAAATGACTTAACTTCCATGGATCTTAAATTGCTTCACCATAAAATGAGAAAACAATCATCTAATTTGCAGAGCCTTGTATGGATAAAATGAGGTAATCTTTAAAGCCACCAAAAAACTTCCTGCACGTGGTAGGTGCATCGCACGGGGGGAAAACGACAGGCAGATCGGTGGCATGGGTTCCTTCTCCGGTTAATTCAGTCTTCTACAAATAGCACCGGGCCCGCCTGATTTCCTAAAGAGCTTAACGAGCCAGTATTCGCCTCAGGAACCAAGTGTCAGTTCTCCGTAATGTTATGGTTTACGCTTGAGGCTCTCAGCTTGTGAGCCACCGAAGAGAGACTCCGATTTGCAGCGGAGCATTGCTACCATATTTGCTCTGCTGGGGGCTCCACGTAACTCCTTTTCTCCCCAGTGTCCTTGCTCAAGACGCGTTCCCTCTGTGTGCCACGGTGACCACAATCACATCCTTCGGCAGCTCACACAAGGGCTCTTTTTCTTGGTAGGGATGTGCTTCATCTTGTTCTTGAAAGGGCTTCCTTGGTCACAGCTGACCTGGGTATGGCGGGAGGGAGAGGCTGTCCGTGCATATGTGTAAGGTAGAGAGTTCAAGGAATATGTGCGGTCTGACTGCCACTTCCTCCAGGAGATTGTTCTCGCCTTTTGAATGGGGACCTCAGCGCTCTGAGTGTGACCGCTCCTACCCCTCGCTGGGGGAAGGGTTCCCCTGCGTACTTTGCCTTATGTCTCTACCATCTAATAGAGTAGCTTCTAGTCACATAATGGCTTTTTAAATTTAAGTTCATTAAAATTAAATAAGATTTAAAATTCAGGTCCTCCAGGCTCAGTAGCCACATTTTGAGTGCTCAATAGCCACAGTGTGACTGACAGCTACGGTATTGGACAGGGCAGACCCGGGACATTTCCATCATCACAGGAAATCGGTTTGCAGCAGGAGGAGAACATACACCCCATCGTATTGTAACTGTTGATCGGTCTCTCTGGCATTGGACTAGCGAGTATCAACCCTGACTTTTTTTTTTTAACTTGTTTTATTTTTTATTTTTTTTAATTTATATCCGAGTTAGTTAGCATCTAGTGCAACAATGATTTCGGGAGTAGATTCCTTAGTGCCCCTTCCCCATTTAGCCCATCCCCCCACCCACAACCCCTCCAGTAACCCTCAGCTTATTCTCCATATTTACGAGTCTCTTCTGTTTTGTCCCTCTCCCTGTGTTTATATTATTTTTGTTTCCCTTCCCTCATGTTCATCTGTTTTGTCTCTTAAAGTCCTCATATGAGTGAAGTCATATGATTTTTGTCTTTCTCTGACTAATTTCACTGAGCATAATACCCTCCAGTTCCATCCACGTAGTTACAAATGACAAGATTTCATTCTTTCTGATTGCCGAGTAATACTCCATTGTATGTATGTATATATGTGTACATATGTATGTGTGTGTATACACACACGCACGCACACACACACACACACACACATATATACCACATCTTCTTTACCCATTCATCCATCGATGGACATTTGGGCTCTTTCCATACTTTGGCTATTGTTGATAGTGCTGCTATAAACATGGGGGTGCATGTGCCCCTTTGAAACAGCACACCCATATCCCGTGGATAAATGCCTAGTAGTGCAATTGCTGGGTCATAGGGTAGTTCTATTCTTAGTTTTTTGAGGAACCTCCATACTGTTTTCCAGAGTGGCTGCACCAGCTTATATTCCCATCAACCCTGACTTTTCATTAGAATCACCCAAAGAGCACTTAAAACACAAACACAGGGGTCCCTTGGGTCTACATACCAAGAGCTGTTCTAGAGTAAGGCCCAGGTATTGGGATCATAATAAAATCACTTCCCAGACGATGTGCAGCTAAAACGGAGAGCTTCTGCACTGGCCCATGAATTGCCTGAGGAAGGTTGGTGCTGTGTCTTTTATCTTCGTATTTTATGTGTTTGTCACCAAATACCGTTTGTTCAACAAACATTTGTTGAACACCTGTTCCATGATACCATTCTGGGGGGTGAGTATATTAGACAAATCGGACAGAATCTCTGCCTTCATGAATTTTACAGTTCAGTGGGAGAGATGCCAGAAAGTACTTATAATTTAGAAACTGGCAAGCTTACAAAGAGGGACCTGATATAGTCTGACAGGGTGCTAAGGGGAACACCTCTCGGAGGAGGTGACATTCAAGGGGGTTGATGCGTACGAAGCTAAGCTGAACAAGCCTCTGAGGTAGGCCTACCATTATCCCCATTAGATCCCATTTTATAGGTGGTGAGGCTGAAGCTTCAAGAGCCAGACTGTCTTCTGCAAGCGGCCACACCTAACAGTAATGGAACGAGGGTCTAGCTGATTCCAGCTTTGTTGTGTACAGCCACCCTGTACCTGTCTTCTACCTGACATGTGGTTAGAGGTTCAACACATGGGGAATGAATTGCTACAGGTTGGCTAGATACGTCCCTGAGAAGCTTGCCATGAACGACTGTTAAGTATTTAATCATGACTGTTCACAAATGACTCGATGAAATGGAACCTCCCAGCAGTGTAAATCCTGGGGTGACTTCGGTAGTTCCTGGAGAGGGGCTGCGGTAGCAGTTATCATGCCCATGGCTCGGACGTGTGGGGATAAAAACTCAGACCTCACAGACTGCTGGGACCTGATAGGGTTGCCACCATCACCAGCGAGCATAGTACACTCGGGTTTCTGGTCAGCTTGTGTGGGCAGCGCTGTGACATTTAATTCTTAAAAAATAGCTAGATGAGTAAAACAGCGGTGTTGCAGATCTTTCCATGATACATGCCCAGTGGAATCTGGGCTATTCCCATCCAAGGGCTTTTGGCCTCATCCAAAGAAGCCACAGAGGCTGAACCCTGGGATCTGGTTCCCAGTGTGTTTTCATCATTTTCTTGTTTTCTCACAGTGCTTAAGTGACATGAGACCCATCTGATGTTCTTTAAAGTTTTACAAAGCATTTCTGTATTTCTGGTTTGAGATGACCAGCCACCCCCACCCCCACCCCCACCTCCCCCACCAGACTGTGTGGAAGATGCTGAATATCTTGGAGGTGGTCTTGCATTTACAATGTAGTGATTATGTTTACGCAGAACCTTTATCAGTATTAATTGGAACACAGTATAATAAAAACAGAAATTTTATTGGAAAAACAAGTTATCTCCCCAAAAGCCTTTAGTTTGAAAATGGCTTTGGGAATTTGTCTCTTTCTCTTACTGTCCCTGCTGCGTATGAGGACATTTCAGAAAAACAAAACAAAACAAAAAAAACCTGAATTCTGTGAACTGCTTGGATCAGGGGAGAATTTTCCAAGCTATTTAACTTTCCTGTATTGTTCCTAAGTTTTGAAGTGTTGACATTATTAATCTGTGAAGAATATTGTCATGTAGAAAGTTTGCCCTGGTGTGTGTGTCCCCCCCGCCCCCCACCTCTCTGTCTCCTAATGTATGTTTAAAATAGCTAGTAGTTTCTTGAACGGTAGAGGTTTTAAAATATGTTGCAGGGGCACCTGGGTGGCTCAGTCCGTTAAGCGTCCGACTTCGGCTCGGGTCATGATCTCGCAGTTCGTGGGTTTGAGCCCCGCGTCAGGCTCTGTGCTAACAGCTCGGAGCCTGGAGCCTGCTTCGGATTCTGTGTCTCCCTCCCTCTCTCTCTGCCCATCCCCCACTTGCTGCGCACACACACACTCTCTCTCTCTTACCCTCTCAGAAATATTAAATGAATAAACTTAAAAAAAAATGTTGCAATTTTTGACAGTTTTTCCTTCCAAAGATAGAGCCTAATTCGCTTCCCTGGTACGTGTGCCAGACTTACAGCTCTTTTCTAATGAATAGAATGTGATGGAAGTGATACCATGTGATTCCCTAGGCCAGTTCATAAAAGAGCTAGCTTCCGTCTGGGTCTCCCCACCGGCTCCACGTTTGCCTTGGAGGAAGCCAGCCACCCTCTTGTGAGGCCACTGGAGTGACTCTGCCAGCCCCGGGCAGGCCTTCACCTGCCTGCTGACACGTCGCCTCAATCTTGGTACAAGCCCCTGGGTCAGGGCAATAGACCTTCACGACGTTGGACTGGCCTTCACGAGACTTCTGCCCTTGCAAACATGGGTTTAGGCGTGCAAATCCTAGGCTCAGTGGAAGTCGGTGTGTGTCTCTTGAGAAAGACGAGCTCACTGCTCATCAGTGCTATTAAAAAAGCAAACTGAAATATACTGTAGTTTCGTAAAAATGGAAGGAGGCTGTGATTCCTAGTAAGCATGGGTGCGCCTGGCTTGTCGTTCCATCAGTGACTTTGTTGGGTTGAATTTGTTCATCTTTTTCAATCAGACGTATTATTACACATGAGTATACTTTTCCTTGGAAGTAAAGACCCCAGAATATTCCTTCTCCTAGTTCTTCTTCTATGATAAATTTTTTTTCACAAATCCAAATGTGGATTTTATTATTAAATAGTGGCTTCCTTAAAATTCATGCCAAGATATATTTGGAATACGTTTTAGCTTATTAGTAACACATTGTGCCCCCTAGAAATATATAACATTGTTAGTCTGAAAGTTGGGACTCTTAAATTCTTTAATTTTAGCGAATAAAAAAATGACAGTGGTATGGAATTCAATTACTAGCATATGATATGGAAGCCTTATTTCCAGCGTATGGCTACGTTGTCATAAAGAGTTCCATACTTGAGGGGAAAAAGGCAGTTTTCTCCCTTTTCAGTGTAGAATTATGTAGTGAGTAGTTTTATAGGAACATTTGTGTTTTCTAACGCAAAATTAATGTGTGATGTTCGCCCCAGATTTTCATTTTGTTAATTTATCTATTTTAAGAAATTGCTCAAAGCGTATGATGAAATCTAAGATTTTAAAGGTAAAGTGCTAAATTCATCAGTGGATAGGAAGTGGATAGCAAGTTCATTTTAGCTTTTTTTAGCTAACATTTTGTCAAAGGTACAATGCAGAGTGAATCTAGAATTGATAATTAAGTTTGGTGTCTTACCATTGTGTCATATAATGGTATTTTTAATCCTGGAGTGTTTCTTCAGTGTGAAGAAGTTTCCTAACTGGAATAGTTAAGAGATGAAATGGATTAGAATTTTAATAGAAACGTACAGAATCATAAAATGTCAAAAGGTATACAGTAAACTTGCTAGTAAAGAGGTAATTTTAAGCCCCCAGAAGTAGAAGCCTTTAGACTGAAACTGTAAATACCTTTTGGTAGTGATTTAAGGCAAGTCTAAACAAATTACTTCCGGCCTGCAAGGCATTTTGTATTTGTGTGGGTCCATTATTACTCCTTAAAAAGTGAAAACAAATTGAAATAATTAGTTCCTTCAAAAGGGTCAAGGAAGGAAGCTTTTTCCTAAAGGAGGCACACTTATCCAGGAAAGTAGTACTCCTCAAAGTATGTAGGGATAAAACTGGAGAAATTTTTTAAACTGCATTTAGAAAATTGAAGTTTCTTTCCAGAATAATCTCAGAATTCCAGGCTCTTTAAGAAGGTCCAATTTTCATATTCAAGCCGTTGCCTGAAATATTCTGTTACTTGAAATCAGAGGCAGGGGGCACGAGGCATGGAGGGCAGGTGCACACACTTCCTTCATTTTGCTGTCCTGGAAGGAGTGCTCTTAAAATGAGGTAGTTTTTTATGATATATACGCTCATTTTATGGGAGCGTTCTTCATGAGAAATTAAGTCATTTTAAATAAAACTGGGAGTGCTCGGGGCCCCTGGGTGGTTCAGTCGGTTAAGCGTCTGACTTCAGCTCAGGTCATGATCTCACAGTTCATGAGTTCAAGCCCCGCGTTGGGCTCTGCGCTGACAGCTCAGAGCCTGGAGCCCACTTCAGATTCTGTGTCTCCCTCTCTCTCTACCCCACCCCCACTTGCACTCTGTCTGTCTCTGTATCTCAAAAATGAATAAAATGTTAAAAATTAAAAAACAAAAAACTGGGAGTGTTCATTCCCCAACGAGTGCTTCAGATTTTTTTAAAGCCTCAAGCTGAATAACAAAAATACTGTTAAAGGTAAATATAAAAACATATTCTTACCTTAATAGTCGAATTTTGTAGAATTAAGAAATTACACCTGATGTTTGTTGCCAGATGCCTTATTATATAGATTTATGATGTTTCTTAATTGTCTCACCTGTCCTATATGCAAGACGTTATTATCCCCACTTTGGGATGAAGTCACCTAGTTTGAATCATTTACAAAGCTAGTAAGTTTACATTTAAACCTGGTTTAAATCATTTACACAGCTAGTAAGTAGCTACGAGATTTGAACCGTAGGTCTTTGGTAAGTGACTGCCGCCGTGGGCTGGGGCAGTGAGGACTCCCAGGAGTGCCTCACCTGTGCAGGGGGACAGGCCAGTAAAACAGGCGGTCGTCCTAGAGCACGAAGGTACTAGATGGGTCCCTCAAAAAGAGGAGCAGCTTCTTTCACTTTAAATGCAACCTGGACCTGGCACTGGCTCACCACAGTCTTTCTCCGCCCCTCACTGCCGTTACTAGGGCCTCTGTAATTGGCATCACTTAGGAACGACTAGGGAGGCCTGCAAACCAGCGTGTTCTCTTCCATAGACGAAACTGCTTCCCGCACCCCCTTAGTGACTTATTCTCGAATGGGTCACATGGATGTGGGGTCAGATGCTGAGTCAGCCCCTGACTGGTTTGTCAGAGAATACTTCGAGCAGTTTTTTCTTCATTTCTGGAAATGGAAAAATAGTTTTTCAACCTCATCGGACGGTTCTGAAGCATCACACAGGTCATGCAGGTCCCTGACAATGGTGACCACGATGACGACTTCATCCTCCTCAGCTTGAGGCTCTGAAATAGTAGGGGGAGTCCAAACAAAATCTGTCCTCTTCCATGCACCACGGCATGGATGTATCCAAGCTGCTTAGCTCTACCCCCATTCCCTCCCCCACCAAGCTTCAGTTTCCTCCTTTCTAAAATGGGACCATAATGGCTACTTTGTTGCACACGTTGGAAAGAACATATTAAAAATATTTAATATGATACTAGAATATATTAATCTGTGGTAGTTACAATTACAGTCAGCTGCAAAAATTTAATCAATGCTGGAAGATTTTTAGCCAGTATTGTTTCAAATTATTTATTCTTATATTCTGTCTCTTTCTTTCTTAGACTCGAGTTACTTTTGTGTTAGACCGCTTAATGTTCTCCCACAGGTCACTGAGATTTTATTTTCAATCTTTATATTCCTTGTGCTTCGGTTTAGATAATTTCTACTTTCCTGGCTTCAAGTTTATGGCTCATTTCTTCTGCAGTGTCAGTCTGCTGTTAGTCTCATCCAGTTAATTCTTATTTCAGATACCATATTTTTCTAGTTCTTGGATTTCTGTGTGGCCTTTTTTTTTTTTTTTTTTTGTAGAATTTCTGTCTTTCCTAGAGTTCTGTTATCTCTTCACCCATTTATCCATCTTTTCCTATAGATTCTTGACCTTACTTGTAATATTTATTTTGAACTTGTGTACTAAATCCAACATCTAACTTGTCTGTGGTTCCATTTCTTTTGACTGTATTTTTTTTCTTTTTCCTCTCTCTCTCTCTCTCTCGGTGTTTTGCTACGTTTTTCTGTTTCCTTGTGTGTCTAATAATTTCTGTTTGCATGCTAGACATTTGAATTGTATGATGTGGAGACTCTGGGTTCTTTTATCTTCTATGAAATGTGTGGTGTTTTATTCTAGTACCTGATTAGATTTCTGGTGATGACCATCACCTTGATCTTATGGTAAGTTTATCTTAGTTTTGCTTATAGTCCCAGGATATAGCCCTTAGTCCTGCAACATGGCCCATACTCTCATGGCACCGTCCAACCAGGCTTTCAGCCCATAGTGTTTACTAAGCCCTGGCTAACTTTGTGGGATTTGAATTCCAAACTCTTTCCTTAGCAATGGGAAGTTGCTAGAATCTGCTTAACTCTTTAGATACTGTTTTCTGCTAGGCTTTTCGAAGCATTTGCAGTTCTGGGCAACCAGGGGTTGAATTTGAGGGCTTCCCTTTCTGTGACTTCTTCTTTTCTTGGATATTCCCCCTCAATTGCCAGCTGCTGAAGCAATCTCAAACTCTGACCTCTGACACCTCAGCTGAGTAAAATGCTACTTTGTACTTGAGTTCAGTTCTCCTTGCCCAACATGGACTAAAGTCTGCCTTTAGGAGAAAAGCCAGTTAAATATGGTCTTCTCTGGCATGGTTCTCTTCCTTAAAGGGTAATATCCCTTCTTTTTCTTCCTGCTTTTGCGTGCTTTCCAATGGTTTCTAGTGGTTGTTTTTGTATTTTGTCCATCATTCATAATTGTTATAGGCAGGAGCATTAGTCTGGTACAAGTTATTCCATCAAATTATCAACTGCCGATGCAGATAGATCTTTATAAAAAAATAATGTATGAGTAATTCATTTATTAAGCATTGATTGAACATACAACATTCAGGGATTGACAGAACACTTGACTCACAGAGAGGCGTTTTGGCATAGTTGGACTCAACAATATGCAGCAGTGTGTGAAAGTGACTTAGAGAGAGGTATGTCTTCAGCTCGGGTTCGTGGATCACAGATACCTAAACACAGAAAATAGGCGCTCTGTTTATTCAGTCAAAACTATTTACGAAGCACAGGAGAGGCAAGTAGGTGATTAAATGCTAGGATAAGCAGTGATCGTCTGTACTCTTGGACTTCCAGTTTATTGTAAACTCAGTGTGTTCACCTCGTAGTCTCACTCTGAAGTTCGGTCTTAAAGTCTGCATGTAAGGGAAGTAACCCATGGAGTCAGAATAACCCTTGAAAATCCTTATATGGCCAATAAAGTACACTTAAAATTCTACCTCGGCGTTTTTACAAAGATTGGCATTCCTTTAGGAGTGTGGTGTTGAAAACGCACACACTCACCCTCCACACACAGCCTTTGAGCCCGTCACCCGCAGCTCAGGGAGAGGCTCCCCCTGCGAACACTGCCCCTCCTGCCCACAGACACATACTTGTCATTGACCGGGGGGGGGGGGGGGGGGGGGGGGGCCTGTTTACATGGTTTTTGCGCTCTCTCTCTCTCTCATTCTTCCAAATCGACTAAGTTGAGGAGTCTCCTAAATTAAAGGCACAGAGGTGTCCTACTGTGATTTTCAGTCCTTGTCAGCTAATCCTTTTTACCGTTCGCTCGCGTAAAGATTCAGCTTAGCGACTGCCGAGTTTTCTTTACGGACCACCTTTCTGCCTTGAGCTGACCCTCCTTGACGATTACGGCCAAGATTCTGTGGTCACTCCAGATCTTGCTGCCTCTTATTCCAAGTTGCATTTTGACCACACTCTTGGATGGTTTATGCCTCGTCAAACGAGGGTTATGTTTTCCTGTATAATGATGTTGCAATTAAACTGTAGCAAGAGTCTGGAGGAATGCCAGGGTCTCTGGTTTTATTTCTGTGTATGGTATTCCTGCTAGGGTCGCTTCCATTCTGCCTCTCTCGCACAGGCTTCCCTGGCCACGTGGAGTATCCTGTGAGGCAAACCCACCTCAGCTCTTCACAGGAGGCCCCGGCTTCAGGCAGCCATGCTCCGTGATAAACTCTACAAAGCAGTCATGCATGTGTTGAATTCCATTTGTGGTTTGGACATGCACATGAATTTTAAAGTGTCTCTGTCTAGGACGGGAGGGACTCTCCAGCCGAGTCTTTAGCCAGGAAGATAACTACTTATCGATTTTTCTGACGCCTGCTTAGGTATGGAAATCAAGCAAGTTGCTATCGATTCTGAAGTGTTTTTCATAAATAATCAGTGCCGTAAGACGGAGTGATTGGGGGTTGATGGAGGATGACTTTGCACGGCCAGTTTGTCACCTGCATGCAGACAACAGGATATTCTCCGATCTTCCATGTCCCTGATAATTGATCAAACGTCACACTTTTTCTTTATGGGGAATCGCAGGGGGTTTCCAGTGCATTCTGGAAAACCTGGGGCTGGTTGTTGTTGTTGTTAATGGCATTTTCTGTTTGTTTTTCTCATTGGAAAAGTATAATATATATTAACATATTTGCAAAGGAAAATTGAGAGAAAAGAAGAAAATACTAATCAGCCGTATTTCTTTTTTAAACTTGTGTGTGTGTGTGTGTGTGTGTGTGTGTGCGCATGTGTATTCTGAACCACAGACAGCACACTTAAGTGGCACCTGGCACATTTGTGTGCTGCGTGGCCCTTGTCATCTTCCTTGTCCACGCTGTGGGTGATGCCTTTTCCAGGAGCCCTGGGGTGGAGAGACATGTATTGCTGTAGCGCTTGGGGGTGTTCTGTGCCGCCTGCACAGTGAGGATTGGGGGGATCCCTTCTGGAAGAGCATTGGCTCGCAGACCTGAACGCTGGGGTGTGATCTCTGTTCTGGCTATAAGTAGCCGAGTAGTTCTTAGCAAGTCCGTCCATTTCTGAAGACCTCAGTTTTCTTCTCTGTGAAGCCGAGATGATACCTACCTTGTCTATTGATGAAATAGTGGTGATGAAAGGACACGAAGGTTCTTTCGCAACCTGAAAGACACCATGTATACCCTATGGGGGGGGGGGGGTCACGGGGTCCAAAAAAGAATGCCATCCTCCACTCAAAACCAAACAGGCCAGCTTGCACATTTGATCTCTTTTGTACACGTGCTGTTGTTCTCCCTCAGACTCATTGGACTCTGCACCTGTTGAGGGCAAGAAGGTTTTAGATTCAGCTGACTTTCCTCTGTGATCCTTAACATTCTGGGGTCATCAATCCCTTTATAATATGAGAACAACAGACCTTCTCTGAATTTTTCAGTCAATTTTAGGGGTTTTTGCAAGCCGTGGAATTGAGACCAGAACCATTGATGGTTATAAGTAGTAACATTGTATGTAGAATATGCATCTAACATACACTGTATTAACACATAAGGAAATGGTTAAGTAAATAAATATTAGAAATTTAGGTTTTAAAATGTTTTACCATGGGGCACCTGGGTGGCTCACTTAGTGATCCGACTTCGGCTCAGGTCATGATCTCACGGTTCATGGGTTCTAGCCCCTCATCGGGCTCTGTGCTGACAGCTCAGAGCCTGGAGCCTGCTTTGGATTCTGTGTCCCCCTCTCTGTCTGCCCCTCCCCCCCCCCCCGACCCCACACACTGTCTTTCATAAATAAATAAATAAATAAATGTAGGTTAAAATAAAATAATAAAATTTTTCATGAAAAGTATAGATGGTCACAAATCGTCTGGAGACTACCAGTTTAAAGAGCAGCTGCCCAGCCAGGTCCTATCCTAGCCTACTTCATCTACCAGGACAAGATCCCAGTGAGGCTTTGGTTTATCTCTAGTCATTTTACACATAATTTTTAAACCAAGAAGCTGAAGCTCAGAAGGACTAAGGCTGCAAACCGAATAACCTACATAACCTTTGTATCCCACTGTAGGTGCTTAATGAAAGTTTGTGAATTAATAGTAACATGCGGGGCCATATTTGTACATTACACCTGTTTATAAGAAAGCTTGGCTCCCTCGGAGGGTGGGCAGTTGACTAGAAGGCTGGAATAGAAGAGGAATACTTGTCTCCTTCCTAGCTTTTCTTAGGGGGCAGATCTCAAAGCATGAACATTACCCAGAAGAGCCGACAGCAAATCCAAGCGTGATGTGGATTTTATCTGGCAGTTAGGAGGCCAACGTGATGGAGCCAGAAGAGAGGGCATTGCTGCTTCTGATGCTCAAATGCCGTTTAAATGCCGAGTAATAGCCTTGTGGAACTCTGCAGGCATCTTGTCTTGGGGCTCTGTTAGTTAATGGATTTGTCAGTTGCTGCGGAAATGGGAGTCTGCATGCTAAGTTTCCAGATAACACCCTTGGGGCTGGAGCAGATTCTTGTAGAGGCTTGGCTAGAATTTTGAAAGAACAAATCCAAATTCAAAATGACCTTGAAAAATCAGAGGAATGAGTCATCCCAAGTGGCAAGGAGAAAGGCAATTAAAAAAAAAAAATGCATGCAAACCGTTCTGCCTTTAACCATGTTGCCTTGGACCTTAACCTTAGTGAGTGGTGGTGGGAACAGATGAGGAAACTGAGGCCCAGGGAAGTGAAATAACTTGTTCATAATCAATTTAAATGTGTCTAAATAGTGGAGGTTGTATCTAAGGCAATACAGACTTTGGACTCTGAGCCCAAACTCCCTCACCCCCCACCAATAATGTGTCTGTAAAATTAAAACAGGTTTTCATGGGGCACCTGGGAGGCTCAGTCCATTAAGCATCTGACTCTTGATTTCGACTCAGGTCATGATCTCATGGTTGGTGGGTTCGAGGCCTGCATTGGGCTCTGCGCTAACAGCAGAGAGCCTGCTTGGGGTTCTCTCTCTCTCTCTCTCTCTCTCTCTCTCTCTCTCTCTCTCTCTCTCCCCCCCTCTCCACTCCTCCCCTGCTCACATGCATGGTCCTTCTCTCTCTCAAAAATAAATAAACTTAAAAACAAAACAGGTTGTTTTCAGGGTCACAGGTTGAATGGTAACTGGTTGTATGGATCAGCGTGACAAAAAGAGCCGGGCCCCACGCTGACACTGAACAGGAGTGGAGGGCAGTGCTTTTAAAACTTTAACCTGCCTAGACGGTGAGCTCTGGAGAGACTGGGGGCCCCTTGGTGGTCTCCGTATCTCTGCCCACTCAAGCAGACACCAGCTTCTTTACCCCCGGGTACTTTAAGGTGCCTTGATGGTATGCTGTGCCTGTTTCCCCGGGTGTACCAGTTAATCAGCTGTTCATTCTTCAGGGAGTTAGGCAGTTGTCATCGCTTGGGAACTCAGTGGCTACATCCAAGTTTTGTCCGTGTGTTCACTTATTTATCAGATACAGCGTGGGTGCCTATGAGAGGCTGTGTTAAATAAGCAATATATTTTCGTACAGAGGAAAGAAAATAAAAACCATCGATGATGGGTTAAGTATTTGAGTATTCAAAAGAGAATAAAACTAAACCAAATATTAGAAGGCTTAGGAACTTTAATGCTAGGACTGTTCTTCACCCTACGTGAACAGATACATTGGATTGAATTCAAGCTTTCAATGTGGTGTTGTTTTTTTAATACAAACTATTAGGAGGTTTGGGAATATAAGATAGGAAACTCAAAAGATTTCTGGGTAAAGATTGGTATGTTTGATGACATGAAATGTAAAAAGTTCTGTGCGGCAAAGGACACCGTAAACCAAATGAGGAGACAAATGGGAGGCAATTCCAGCAACACATTACAAAAGATTGCCGTCCCTTAGGCAAAAAATTTTCTCACAGACTGCTAGGGAGAAGGCAAGCTGTGGAAAACAACAAGCAGAAAAGGAAATGTGAATGGACAATAAAATACAAAAAGATACTCGGGCTTACTGTCACCCACTTTCTCACATCCCTGTGGTATGAATTAAAAAAGTACAGCAACATCTGTGCTCTAGTGAAGTTCTAGAGAAATCCCTCTCACATTTGTACGGCTGTTGGGTCTGTGCATTGTTACCACCAGCCTCTGGAGAAACATAGTAGTGTTATTTAAAATTTGAAATGTGCACCCCATTCCCCAACAGTTCTGCTTTTGTGACTGCATCTTTTAAAGTGACAGCATGTAAGAACTTGTGGATAAGAATATTTATGGCAGCATTGGTTTTTCAGTAGCAAACACTGGAAGTCCCTCAGGGGGATAGTTCTCCAAATCATAGTAGTGTTTATTAAGGAATATAATCATGTTAAAATGATTAATTAGATTTAATTGTATTCGGTTTCTTGATCCTTATTCAGTAGGAAAAAAGTAAGCCGTGTAGTCTTGATTTTAATATGCCATTTGGTTTTTTAAAAATGAGAAAAAGGGAGAAGACCCCCTATTGTATGTGTGTTTGTGTATTTTTTAAGCATAGAGAAAGCTTTGCTGAGATTATTAACATACCACATTATTAACTCTGCTTATTTCAAGGAGATGGGATTGGAGAAGGGGAAAGGAAATGATCATTTGTATCTTTATATATCTCTGTAGAAGTGTATGAATTATTTTTGTAATTTTAAAAACAAATGGAATTAAAACTTTTAAAGGGTGATTAGTGCTACAGAGTATGTATAGGATGGTGTAAAAGAATTTATCACTTCCCCCTCTCGGCCAGCACTATAATTTATGACATGGCTTTATTATTACAGTTATAGCTCATTGTAGTTTATATGCCTGGCACGTGGCCAATACTAAGTATTTTCCGAAGAAGGAGAAAAGACTTGCTCCGGGAGACTTCACTACATACGCTGAGCATTTTACCAAGCAGGTCGAGGGCTGGGGACTGACTGGGTGAACAACTGCAGACCAGGTAAAGCTGGCAGCTGGGACGTCGCAGGAGGCTGAGGAGGGAGTGAATGACAGGCTCGCCTGGGAGGTTACACTTACGTTTGATCTCGCAAGAGGCAGGTTGAGGCCCAGAACTGTGAGGTGCACTGGGGAACTTCGGCTGGGCTGCGTGGCTGCAGTGCAGTGATGCCTGCACCCGAGCTGTGCTCCAGATAGTTCTGAGCTCTCGAAGATGAGGTGATAAACACAGTGGCACTGGACCCGCGGCAAAGAAGATAACTTCATAGAGACACAGGAAGAGAAGCGAGGCTCTCAAGAAGGAGAGTGTGCGAAGTTAAGGAAGGGAGACTCAGTCTGGGGCCAGGGATGGTTCCTCCCACATCTTAAAGACCCACCGTAGGCCAGACCCCGGAGGAGACGCCCTGGAGGCGTTTCCCGTCCTGTCCGCGTCACGATCCCATCGAGGTATTACTGTGGTTAAGGAAGCACAGTCTAAGATGATTATATAGATTGTCTTAGATCCACAGCTGGTAAATGGAAACCTAGGGTTTGGTCCACAGTTGTCTTGTGTATCGTGGACCCTCCAAAAAATACCACGATATTTAGATTGTACCCAATTCTCCATTAACATCAGAGCTTCAGCCTTCGGTCTCAGGGTGAATGAAAGCAATAAAAGTAAAGATATTTTTAGAGGCTTGCCATGTACTTTATAGATTCTACATGTGTCACATTTCACGTATGAAAGCCGAGACCCAGAAAAGTACCTTTTCCAAGGTCACGGATGGGCCAGCCTGGACAGAGGGAGATTCAAACCCAGGGAGACACAAACCGCTTATGCCTCTGTCCCTCCGTCAGATGATGCCTCGGTAAACATTAGGCTGTGCTTGGTCAAGGTTGGGGGAGCTTTTGAGGATGGATCTATTATGAATGCTTTCAAGGCCTTTACTCATTAAATAGAAATAATCCTTCGTGGTTTTATAATGTTCACTGCTGTTGCTGCAGTTTTCCCCAAAGAGCTTTCACATTAATTATGACATCTTTACCTCTTAGCATTCAACCTCAAGGAGTATGCTGGGTATAGGTATTATCAGACCTGTTTCAAGTTTACTTATTTATTTTGAGAGAGAGAAAAGAGCACGCAGGGTAGGAACAGAGAAAGAGGGAGAGAGACTTCCAAGCAGGCTCTGTGCTGACATGGTTTAGAGTACAACGCGGGGCTTGAACCCACAAATCGTGAGATCGTGACCTGAGCCAAAATCAAGAGTTGGATGCTGAACCTACTGAGCCCCCCAGGCGCCCCTATCAGACCTGTTTTATAGGTGAAATAAAGGCCCCTGAGAGCCTTAGTCACCTGACCAGGGTCACCTGGTCGAGCCTGGAGCTAAGGACCTAGATTTTCAGATCCCTCAGTCAGTCACTTGACATCTGGCTCAAAAATAGCAGACGTCTGGAGTTCCAGCACTTAGCCAAGCATAATGGGTAAGAACACAGGCTCTGCAGTCCGTGCCTGTCATCACCATGCAGCTGGGTGACCTTGGGCAACCTGTTTAACTCTGAACCAGTCTCTGCATCTGGAAAATGGGGATAATAAGGGCATGTCATTGTGAGCATTGAGTGAAGTAATGCAGGACAAAAGCACAGCTCCTGGCCCATTAAGTGATCAAAAATTTAACCACAATTAATTATAATTGTAATTAATAATTATTAACGATTATAATCAGTCATTGTTACATTTATTGCATCTTTGTCATTATTACAGGACAGGAGGTCTGTCTTACTCACCCTGTTTTTCTTGGTGTTTATCATTAAGCCTTTCATGTATTAGATTCCAAATAGATATTTGTAGCACGCATCATGGCAGCCTTGACTGTCTTTCCTGAGTTTGTCAGTGGAAAAGGGTGGGTTTGGAATCGGATGAGGCTAGGTTCCAATGTGGATTCCCCAGTGAGTTTCACTGTCTTATCTATAAAACACTGCCTTGAAGAAGTTTTAGGATATTCCCCGTTCTGGATCTCGCCACACGGTTGGTGCTTATAAGCTGCAGCTATAGTTACAGCGACAGAGCATCAAAGGCTGGGTTGACAGGCCAGTTGGGAAGTTTTGTGAGTTTCCCAGTTTGGTAAGGCAAACATCCCTTAGAGAAAGGCCTGTTTAATAATTGCTGTGGTTCTGAAAATTTTGAGGACGGCCTCATTGGAGAAATGTACATGACATTTCAAAGGAATATTGAATTTGGGGGCGCCTGGGTGGCTCAGTCGGCTAAGCATCCGACTTCAGCTCTCAGGTCATAATCTCATGGTTTATGAGTTCGAACCTATTAGGCTCTGTGCCGACAGCTCAGAGCCTGGAGCCTGCTTCCGATTCTGTGTCTCCGTCTCTCTCTGCCCCTCTGCAGCTCGCTCTCTCTCTCTCTCTCTCTCTCTCTCAAAAATAAATAAACATTTAAAAATATTTTAAAAAAAGAGACTATTGAATTTTAATGTATTCTCAAGGCACTTGTAACTGCCAGCCCCAGGAACATACACTCTGAGAGCTGTCACGGACTTCAGAGTATACTTGGAGCCTCTGTCCCCCTGGCCAGAGGACGAAAGATGGACGCCACTGCACTGGACTCCGAGGAGCAGCCTGGTGCCGTCCTCCATCATTGCTATCCTCGCCATAAACATTTATCGACCTTATCATGTACCATGCACTTGGCATGCAGTAACTCACTCTCCATAATACCTCTGTGAGGCAAATACCATTATTACCCCCATTTTAGAGCTGAGAAGATGAGACTTAGGAAGGTGAGTTACTCGACCAGAACACCACACAGGGTTGGTGACAGACCTGGAATTTGATCGTAGATCTGTCTCACTTGAGGATATGGGGGAGAGTCTCCGCTCTGAGATCAAAAAAGCCTAAGATAAACTCCCTTGTTTATCAGCTGTATGACCATGGGCACGTTTTTGCATCTCAAAAGTGAGGATGATAACGATACTTCTCTTCCAGTCTTGTCAATACGTTGATTCAAGTGAATTAAGTAACGTGCATGAAGTGCTTAGTGCGGTGACAGGCATATGCTAAATACTCAACACACTACTGTTATCTGTGTTATTACTAGAATAGTAAATCACTACTTAGGTACTACTGTGGGCTTACATGTCAGAATGCATGTAAAGGCCCTTTCGAGCTGCATGGAACATAGTAGGTGATCTGTATATGTTAGTCATCTCCCCAAAGAAGTGCCAGCAGTTGAAATCTTGACTAAGTGGCCCTCTCTGGTTCAGCTGGTAAAATTATTTTATTTTCTTCTTTTTCCAGAACTGAAGGGAGTCACCTGGCTCTTAGAATTATCTTACATTCTGCGACAATACCGTGAATACCAGAAATCCCCTGTAGATATTTGAAAAGCATGAATCTCTCCATCACGGCTGGATTGAATTTCTCTCTTTCCTTGTTCTTTTCTTTTATTTGGTCTCCATCCTCACTTCCTTTCGCCAGCACTCACTTTACCAGCTTCCCGAGAGTCTGCTGGCACTTAACGTAGTTTACCCTGCTTTCTGAAAGGTCCTGGTCAGGCCATTTTCTGTCTCATCAGCCCTCCCATTCAGTCACACCTGTGTCTGTGACAGTCCCTCCCCCTCCCCCCCAAAGCCCTGTATTTCTCTCTTCTTCCCTACACCCCCGAATTTACCATTTGTTTCTCTGCTTGCTATACTCTGTAATAGAACCTGCCCTCTGCCTCTGCCGTTGTTCTCTCCTCCACCAGAACCCCCTGTCTCTCTACCCTCTCCCTCTGCTGAAAACCTGCTTGGTAAACCCTTAGTTTTGTACAAAGGGATGCATGTGTTTATATAATATTGCTAGTGAGTTGTCACAGATTTGGGGGGAAAAAAAAGCATGTGAGATATATATTCTTTTTTTTTTTTTTTTTTTTTGTGTGTGTGTGAGATATATATTCTTATACTGGCTACATGCCAGGTACTGTTTTAAGCACCTAACAGTTAATTGCCATTATTTCTACCCACAAGATTATTAGTATTATCCCCAGATGTACCTTACTAAGTTGTGATTTTTTTTTTTAATGTTTATGTATTTTGAGAGTGGGGGAGGGTCAAAGAGAGAGGGAGAGAGACTCCCAAGCAGGCTCTGTGCTGTCAGCGCAGAGCCCGACACAGGGCTCAAACCCACGAACTATGAGATCGTGACCTGAGCTGAAATCAAGAGTCAGATGCTAATCGACTGAACCACCCAGGCACCCCATAGACTGTGATTTTTAAAATGTATCTACAGTAGGAAATTTCACACATATATACAGATGTAGGATTACCATACATATACTTATGCACATAAGTATAGGTATTGACTATATGGTGGTTCATTAGTGGAATTAACAAAGCACACAGGACCCATGCCCTAGCCTGGACTTACTCATCGAGTCTCACCTTTTGCCTCTCTCGCGTCATTTTTGATGTTCCATCTTCCCGATAAAGCCTCCTTCTTCCCTTACAGGGTTCTGGTGAGGGTTAAATATGGTCTTGTAAAAAGCATTTGGGTAAGAGAAGGTTCTCAACAAATGCCAGTGCTCCCTTCCTGAGCCCCATCTGCCTTAGCCCAAGTCTGTCTTGTTGTTTGATGAGTCCATCATCTCTGAGAGACTAAGAGCTTCTCCTAATTCTTTCTAAGCTCTGCATGCGGTTCCAAACTGAAGAGAGTGGCTGTGTCTGGGGAGGGAGGGAAGAGATCGGGATTGGGGGAGAGAGGAAACGTTCTGGAATACTTTATTTCTTAAACTGGCTGGCGGGTCCGTGAGTATTCTCTTCATCTGAAGGTTGTGATATATGTCATTTGAAATATTTCGTAATTCCAAGCAAACAAACAAAAATCCTATATACTTCTGTTTTACCAGAAACACTTCCTTTGAAAGCAGTTGAAATTAACAGGCTGCTGAATGCTTTTTTTGTTTGTTTGTTGTTTGTTTCTTGTTTTTGCTGGCCTCCAAAAGCAGAAGAGGGTTGTCAGGTGTGGTGGGATTCTCAGGGGTGAGGTAGGCTCTTTAGCTTTAGACAGAAGGAATCAGGGGTAACTCCAGTTTATGAGGGGATCAAACATGTGCATCCTGTCTGTCGAGCTGATGTGGCCTTTCTTTTGTGTTTTCCTGAGCCACTTCCCTCCATTACTTGGGCAATAACCAGAGCTGCATTTTATCTTTTTTAATATCTCGGCCTAAAATGCTGACATCCACTGTAGGCATCATGAATTTTTGATGTGATGATTGGAAGGCTGCTGGGGCCTCATTTCATTTCACTGGACTGCTGTGACACTTGTTTCCTTTTGTGTATTGAGACTTCCTTCTTGGGACATTCCCCAGTTCAGACCTCTGTTTGGTTTCATGAGTGCCCAGTGCTCCCGCACAGTTATTGAGAGTGTATTTGAGAGTGAGATGCTTTGGATTTTCATCTCCGTTATTGAACGATCCAGGAGATTTTAAGAAGGGAATGCTTCTTAAATTCCTGAAAAGAAAATCAACAAATCCAAGTCAATGGATATTTACTGAGCCCTAGCTTCTTAAGCTCAGCTCACCGAAAAATGACAACCACGGTGGTATTTGTTGGGTGGGGACGCAGAGATGAGCCAGAGCTAATCCCTGCCTCTCACAGTCGTATGGCAAGGGAAGGTCTGTACTTACACAAATATGATGTGATATGGTGGAAAATACTGCAAAAGAGGCACAGAGAGTTACTGGCAAGGGAGGATATTGCCAACTAAGGGAAGGCTCTATAAGGAGGTATTTAATTAAGCCTTTAGAGGTATGATTTTGCTAGACATGATTTTGTCAGATACTCACCGTTCATTTATTCATTCAGTAAATTGTTAGGCGTCTCTTATGGGGCTCCGTACAAATCTGTGCCTCCCTGTCCTCTACCACAAAGGAAGCGAGAAGCGGGGACCTGAGTAGAGGCATCTGAAACGTGTGCACGTGGAAGTCGGGCACCTCGCCTCCACTCACACTTCCTTGGTCAGCATGTGTCATGTTCCGTGCTTGCTTCCTTCAAGGGTGTAGAGACGTGCAGGACTGCCTTCCAGAGCCTGCAGGGGTAGGGAGTCTGGATATCTGCGGTAAGTGCTTATGTCTGCCGTAAGCATCGCAGGATGTGATGCACAATTTTACAGAACCACACTGGATGCTGTATTGATAGGGGACTGTAGGTGAGCAAGAAAGAGCTGCAATAAAGAGACTTTCATAGGGAGGTTCTGCAGTGATCAAGGCAAGAAATGATGTCAGATAAGATTGATAGCCATGGGGGTAGTGAGTTGTCAGATTTTGGTTACATTTTCAAGGTAAGGACAATAGGATTTGCCAGTGGGTTGTATCTGGGGTATGAGAAAAAAAAAAATCAAGCATGGCTTTGATGGGTTCCAACCTGAACAACTGCAAGAATGTATTTGTCATTAACTGAGATATAAGGGTCTGTAGAAAAAGAAGGTCAGGGGCAGAACATGAAGGGTTTGCTGTTAGCATGTTGAGATTGAACATAGTTATCAGACATCCAGGTGGAGATATTGAATAGGCAGTTGACATAGAAGTCTATATTTCAGGGCTAGGGTCTAGGCTGGGGTATCAATTTAGGATAGAATAGAAGTTATTCAAAGCTATAAACTAGATGAGATCCCAAGAGAGTGAGCATAGAGAGAGAGAAGAAAAGCCCAGGGCTCTCCAACACTATGAGGTCAGGGGGATGAAGATCCAGCAAAGATGTTGGAGAGGAAGGAGCAGCCAAGACATAGAAGAACGATGAAGAGAGTGTGATATTATCCTGGAAGCCCAGTAGAGAGAGTGGGAGTGGTTATTATTTATGGTACACCCACTCTTTGTACAGTTCGTATCACCTCTTCAGCACCACATTCATGTAGGATAGGGTTAGTGTCATGTTACAGATCGGGAAAGCAAAGCTCAGAGTGAGGAAATGTATTCACAAGTATCTCATTAACGCCTTGTAATTCTCCAACTAGGATAATGGTCCTAAAAGTTACAAAACTGATAAGATAGCTAGCTTATAGGTGGTGAAACCAAACCTCAAACGTTGATCCATCTGATCCATGCCTTGATGACTCACACCAAGAGATCGTGTGCAAAAAAAAATCATTTTAAAAATGCTGTTCCTCAGATCTGAGGCTTAGACAGAATTAAAGGAAATTAAGATGAGTTGCAGAGAAGGAAACCTGTTAGAACCCGTGGATGTTTCTTTTGCATTCCAAGATTGATTTTCAAAGGAGACTTTTCTCCTTGTTCCTGCTAATCATAGTTTCTTAATGGAAATATGATGTGCTTTGAAATGGGATGATAATCTGACCCTCCCCGGCCCCTGTGGGGAGTCCATGGGCTAGTTGGGATGTAGGTGAACTGAACGCTGTGAAAGAACAAGGAGGAAACCCCGTTTACTAGAGTGAGCGAGGACATCTAGCTCCCTGCTGACCACCTCTGGACAGAATCAGTGAATAATTGATGCCGTGTCTCTTTGCCTTCCTTTTAAGAGTTTCTAATGATCAATCAGTGTTCAAAGTAACTCGTCATTGTGGCAAATAATAGCTCAGACTCCTGCCTTCTTCTTTTTTAGATCACGTACAAAATGAAGAAAACTATGCACAAGTTCTTGACAAGTTCGGAAGTAATTTTTTAAGTCGAGACAACCCAGACCTTGGCACTGCTTTCGTCAAGTTTTCTACTCTTACAAAGGAACTGTCCACACTGCTGAAAAATCTGGTAAGCCACTGCATAAGTGATTTCTAAAAATTTCAGCCAGACCAAAGTACAATAAGATCACGAAGAGAACAATTTAATAATCTCCCCAGCCCCCCGTCCTGGGGGTTAAACAAAATTAAAATTAAAAAAATAAAAAATGAAAAGCTTTTTAGTCTCCGGTATGGAGTCACGTGTAGAGAAAATACCGTTGTAGAACTCCTAGATCCAGCTTCTAGCAGGGTGGATTTACGGAGTCAGAGAAGGTAGTTAACCTGAATTCTCTTCCCCATTCTACCATTGCCTTCGTTTGGGTTTTGTTTGAGATAATTTTACCGACTTTTGTTTTTTTATTAGTTGAAAGAGTGTTGATGATTTCTGTGTCAAACATACACTGGAAATCCACGTTGCAAGTGTTATACCTCACTTGTATGAAGACAAGCATGCATTTTGGTCCCTGACTTACAAATAGTTAACCTCCCCAGTTCCTCACATCATTTTAACCCCCCACCAAGAAAAAGATTTTGGGATTCAGGGGAATCCAGGGTTACAGAAGTTGATGACAAAAGGAATCCCTAAAAACCTGGGACGTGAGGGGTGTCTGGCTCCAGGAGGCAAACAGAGTTGGGGCTGGGGCGGTCTCTTTGGCGACACTACTGTCCGGATACCCGCCCTCACACCCTGTTCACACCGAGAAGGCTCGTTCTGTGTGGCATCACCACCCAGCCCTCCTTGTACATTAAATCAAGTCTCTCTTCTCCAGAGTCCCGGGAGATAGAGGCACAGGGAGGTTGGACAGTCCCAAAGGACAACGATGCCGTACTTTCCTCGGCTCTTTCCTGAAGGCCGGCAGACTCTTCCTCTCCCCCAGTCTCTCAGTATTGCACCCTGGCCTCCTTTAAGAACTCAAGATGTCTTGGCCCTGGGTTAGTTGCTCTTCCATCAGATAGGCTTCTGTGACCTTACAGGAGAATGTTGTCACAGATCCGTTCAATACAAACAGCTAGTTTACAGACGAATACATACTCTTCGAAAAATGAAAACTGCCATTCTGTGGTGTTTTAACCTGAATATTTGACCAGTCAGAGTCTCCTTTTTTTTTCCTATCCTGCTAGATGAATACATGTGTGTGTCTGTCTTCCTAACAGCTTAATTCTAATTTGTGGTTTATGCCATTGAGTTAGTCTCCTACAGTGACAGCTAATCTTAAAGAAAATGAAGATGGAGAATAGAAACAGGTCTTATTTCCAAAAACTTCAGGAACTTAGGACCAACATGTTCCTATACTTTGGGGTTTATTTGACAAATCCATGATATCTCTGTAAATCTTAGAGTATTTAAATCGCTTTTATTGGGAAGATGGCCCTCGTTTCTCCTTCCTCTGGGTGCTGCCTGTCTTTCTGCTGATGGCCTTGCTCAAAGGCCATGTGGTGGGAAGAAGGGAAGTGAAGCAGCACTCTGACTATGCACGTGAGTAATTACTGGTAACAGACTTGCTCAGGGAGGAAGTTCTGTTTTCCCCCGAGGTGGGTGTTTTCACAGGGCTGTCTTGCTAATAACCTTTAGTTTCTGGGACACCAAATGTGTTTGGCTTCAGTCGAGACTCATCACTTGCACATTTCCTGGACCAGTCCATTCCTCCACTTCCCTCCACTGTGGGTTCCTTCCCCAGCGTGTGCCGGCCCCACGACGCAGTGGTCACTCGTGGAACTCGTGGAACATTCGTTGTCTGTATTTGCTTACCTAATACTGCGCTGACTTGCCACCATGCAGAAACCACTGCTATTTATTGAACGCCTTGATGAACCTGGTAATATGCATCATGTGTAGATTTCTTTTCTTTTTTTTTATGTTTGTATATTTGTGAGAGAGAGGGGGTGGGGGGCAGAGAAAGAAGGAGACAGAGAAAATCCCGAGCAGGCTCCGAGCTGTTAGCACAGTGTCCGACGCGGGGCTTGAACCCACAAACTGTGAGATCATGACCTAAACCGATATCAGGAGTCGGATGACTCAGTGACTGAGCCACCCAGGTGCCCCAGTATGTAGGTTTCTTATTTTACATCTTACAACAATTCTATGGTTGTTATACCTTCAATCCAGATGAGGGAGTTGAGGCACATCAGTATTTAACTTGTTCAGGTACACTGTTAATAAACAGACGTGTACCCGAACATTCTGTGAGTCCGTTGTCTCTACCACGCTACTCTGTTACACTGCCTCTATCACCCTACCTGGGTGATTGTGTTTCCCTAAGTAATGCTGATCTCGCTGGCCCCCTACACAAACTCCAAGCTGCAGGCCTTCTTCTTCCCTGGCTACTCTCCTTTAAGGGGTAGAAGTCTAAGAAATATCTGATAGAAATTGCTAGAAGACCCAGTTCGCTTAATTAAAAAAATAAAAACTGACATTTTCTCTTTGAAGTTAGTGGTGGCATGCCTGACGAGGGTGCAGGTAAAAGAATCTGTTTGTACTATAGTTGGTTACTAAGGGAACGCTATTCTGACTGAATAAAAAGCCAGTCCCAGGAGTTTATACAACCTGACAACAGTTTCAGCAGCTTGCCACTTCCCTTTTTATGTTCTGCCAGGAAAGGATAGAGCAAAACAGACAGGCTGATGCGGCCAAGCCTTGGAGCAGAGAGAGGGCTCAGAGGAGGCCACGCCCCAGGAGGGAGGGGCTTCTGGCCAGCTTGCAGCCCTCCAGCCCCCACATAAGAGTTTGGGGAGCATCCTGGAGTTTGTTGGAGCTCTAGAACACCCCCTGGGAACCAGTATTTCTCAGGAGGCTCTTGAAAAGCCTATTTTCTTAAGCTAGTGGAGTCTGGAAACGTTAAGCAAGAATGGGTACAGTTGGAATTCAGAGAGTAAGATAAAAGAAGGTACTTCGATATTTTTAGACTTTTCTAAATTGTATCCTCAGTCCAACCAGTAAATGCCAAATGTCTCTTGTGTTCCAAGGTCTGTGGTACATATGGAAAAACGTCATTTTCTAATAAAGGTAGTACTTACAATGGGCATTTTAATAGTTTTCATTAAAACATTACTTACTTTCATATAGAGGAAAAGGAACCGGTAGATTTGGGGGTCAGGTGTAGCTTTCTGCTTTCGACTAACTCTAGTTAGAGAAAAACTTTCATCGTGTTGCCTGTAAATAATCGGTATTGGGAGTGTATTGTGTTGAGGGGGTTCTGAAGGGTTGGTTGGTCCTGAGAAACGTGACCCTCTAAGTGATGATAACTGTCTCTTCTCTGTTTGTTTGTCTTCATCTCCTAGCTTTCAGTGACTGTGGAAGGTGGGATGGCCAGGTGGGAAGTCATGTGAAAACCCCAAGAGCCACAGCGATGCTGGGCTAACCATCAGACAGGGCTGGGGCTGGTTTCTGTTGTCTAGCTTCTGACTGCTAACTGACCGCCACCTGAGGACCCCAAAGAGAGTTGTCACTGTGGCTCTTTACCCTGTGAGCTCGTGCCAGAGTCGACGCACTAAGTCAGGTTTAAAGTAACTCATGTTTCCTGGGCGCCTGGGTGGCTCAGTAGGTTAAGCATCTGACTCTCGGTTTTGGCTCAGGTCATGATCTCACGGTTCGCGAGTTCAAGCCCCACGTTAGGCTTCATGCTGACGGTGCAGAGCCCTCTTGGGATGCTCCCTCTCCCCTCTCTCCCTGTCCCTACCCCACCTACACTCTCTCTTTCTTTCAAAATAAGTGAACAAACTTTAAAAATAATTTAAAAAAAAAAAAAAAGCAACTTGCATTTCTTCCTGCCCTTCGCCTCCACATACCAGGAGATGTTTTTTGTAAAAAAGCTGTTTCACCTCACAACAGGCCGAGAGAGGCTGTGAAGGGTGGGGGGGAAGTAGGGTCTCCATTGGACCTGCCAGCCCAGCTCCCCGCTTAGCAGGTTTACAGCCATAGGCAAACGGTTGAACTTGTAGGGCTAGTGTCCTGACCTGTACATAGCATTGCTGGTATCTGTTGTGTGGTAGTGATGGGACTTCATTGAGATCATGGAATCAGATCACCAAGCACAGTACCTGACATGCGGAATTTACTTAACAAATACAAGCTTTTATTATTACTTACATCTTCTCATTTGATCTCTATGGCAACTCCCCAGGGTAAAGGCAGGTATAGAGAGTCCCATCCCATTTTACAGATAAGTGCACCAAATCTCCAAAAAAATAATATGCCTGGAAATAGTGGAGTTGGGGCTCGACCCCAGGTTCCCTGACATGCACTGTTTCAGCGATGTGCCCCCAGCAGTGACAGAGTGGTGGCATTGCCTTTCTGTATGGGTTGTGGATACAGGTAGCCCACCTGGCTTGACTAGAACCTGTATGAGTAGCCATCAACCCGTGATTGTGTCTGTTTAGCTTGCAAAATTCTTTCTATCCGCATTTTCCCTTTTGTTTCCCCCACAGCGAGTTATAATATACTAGAAAAAGAGTGTTAGCCAGTAGTTCACAAACTTGTGGTCTTAGGACCCCAGTCTTAAAAATGATCAAGGAGGGGCACCTGGGTGGCTCGGTCGGTTGGGCGTCCGACTTCGGCTCAGGTCACGATCTCACGGTCCGTGAGTTCGAGCCCCGCGTCGGGCTCTGTGCTGACAGCTCAGAGCCTGGAGCCTGTTTCAGATTCTGTGTCTCCCTCTCTCTCTTCCCCTCCCCTGTTCATGCTCTGTCTCTCTCTGTCTCAAAAATAAATAAACATTAAAAAAAAAAAAAATGATCAAGGACACTGAAGAGTTCTTGCTAATGTGGACCAGTTCTATCCATACTTACTGTATTAGAATTCAAAAGAGAAGTTTTGAAGTCTATTAATTCATTTTGTTGCAATATGCTGTTTGGGTGAAATAGACAAAAAAATATAGCCTCACACAGGTCTATACATTGGAAAGAGAAAAGAGTACTTTACAAATTCAGGTGATCATCAGTATTCTTCTTTGCTACTGTGTCAAAACTTGACAAGGGTTTGTTTCTTAAAAGTTAATAACAATGTCTGTGAATCCGAAACTGTGTGTGACAGGCTCACTTTATTCATTTCTGAGAAAATGTTTGCCAAATACCCATGTCTCAGTACCACAGTTTGTCAGCCATTCTTTCAAGGGGAAAAATGGTGTCCCCTTAAAAAGGTAACAGACAAAACTAGCTAGTTCAGCTAGCAACTCAAAATACTGCATAAGTGCTTTTTCTCAAGATAACTGTCATGCTTTCGTATGCCTTGAAGGTAGTTTGTGTGTACTTCCTATTATATCAAACAGAATATAAGAAAGATGTACTCAAGGACTGATACATAATCAAATCAGTAATTTTTGCTGTTTCATCATGGGCATTCTTTATTTTTTAATTTTTTTAATGTTTATTTTTTTTGAGAGAGAGACAGACAGACAGAGCATGAGCAGGGGAGGGGCAGAGAGAGAGGGAGACAAAGAATCCAAAGCAGACTCCAGGCTCTGAGCTGTCAGCACGGAGCATGACTTGGGGCTTGAGCTCTTGAGCTGTGAGATCATGACCCACGCCAAAGTTGGATGCTTAACCAACTAAGCCACCCAGGCACCCCTCATCATGGGCATTCTTAAATGAAAATAGCCTTTTTTTTTTTTTTCTTCATTGCAAGAGCATGACCATAAACAATACAGTGGCCTCGGTTGGTGTTAATGCCGTAATTCACATCAGGACACCATTGGTTTCACCTCCATTACTTTCGTGCTGTCAGTGCTAATGTCTAAACAGTGGGAAAGTCAGGTAAAATCTGTTAGTGCTATTATGAAAGTACTATTGACCTTTGGGACTTCTAGGGGCCTGTACCACGCCTTGGGGACCCCTGGCATAAGAAATCAAAGGCTTTGCTGTGATTCTGGCCCTGGCCCTGAATAGATTAACACTGCCTAAGTTACAAACGTGAATGTCCTCACTGGGAGAATGAGGAAGAGTTACCTTCCTTACCTGCCCTATTCTTTTTTTCTTTCTTTCTTTCTTTCTTTTTTTTTTGTGTTTATTTATTTTTGAGAACAGCACATATGGCGGGTGGGGGGGGGGGCGGTTGCAGAGAAAGAGGGAGGGAGAGAATCCCAAGCAGGCTCCACACTGTCAGCACGGAGCCTGATGCAGGGCTCGATCTCACAAACCATGAGATCGTGACCTGAGCTGAAATTGAGAGTCGGAAGCTTGACTGAGCCACCCAAGGTGCCCCACCTGCCCTATTCTTGTATGAGGATTATCACACCACACAGGTGAGAAACTTTGCAAGCTGCCGAGTCCTGGAGTCGCACACAGTGGGCTATTACCGTATTAATAAGCTACATTAATATTAAAACCTCTGAGGCATTAATAGCCACTGCAGGAGACTTTATTTATGTATCTTTTCTTACTATAAAAAGAACACATGCCTAGTGGGGAAAATTTAGAATCCAAAGAGAAAATTGCTGTTTCTCTTTTATAGTGTCCCTTCCCAGAGATAACTGTCATTGATACTTGGGGTTTATCTTTGTAGTCCTCTTTCCTGCACCTCTTCTCCTCCAAATAGATGAAATCATATGTTCTAAGCAACTTGTATTTCACTAGATTTCTCTTAATGTTGGCGTTAGAGCTTTTGCACTCTCCCTCATTGGGACGGATGACAGATTCAGAAGCTTGAGAGGGTGTGCATTCCCAAAGAACTGATCATCCTTGACAGTTCAGCCTTTGTTCCCCGGGGAGTCTTGTCCCGCCCCAGTGCCAGGACATCTGCCTGATGGCAGCCCAGGTGCGACGGCAGGAGGAGGACCCGGGACTTACTGTCCGGTGGGACTCCCCAAGTACATTCCAGAAGGTCGTTTTTCTTTTGCTTCCTGTGTGCTTTTGACACCTTAAAATGAAAACAAGTCCCATAAAAGCGTGACATCCATCAAGATAACATTGCCATTTGTATATTTTTCTGATTGAAGTCTAGGTCACCCAAAACTACCGAGGGGGTGGACCGATCCGAGAGGGAGGACAGATCCGTGGTTACCAGGGGTTAGAGAAGGGGTCAAGGGCATGACCATAAAGGGGTAGCCTGAGGGAGTCCCTTTGTGTTGACGGAACAGTTCTCTGGCTTGGTGGTGGTGTGGTTGTGCTGACCTGTTCATGTGGTAAAATGTCACAGAGCCATACACAGGCATAGTAAAAAAATGACTGTATGCAGAAGCCCAGGTATCAGTGATGGTTATCTCTGGGAAAGGAGAATATAAAAGAGAAACCACAATTTTCTCTTTGGATTCTCAATTTTCCCCCACCAGGCATCTGTAGACTGGTTGATAGTCTTATCCCAGTGTTGCTTCCCAGGTTTTGATAATGTCCTGTGTAAGCTGTTAACTTTGTAAGGTCTGCATAAGTTGTTAACTTTGGGGGAAGCTCGTTGAGGGTACAGGGGGCCTCTCTGTACTGTTTTTGCAACTTTGCTGAGTCTGTAATTTTTTCCAAAATGGAAAGTTAAAGTATAAATCATCGAATTGTAGTCAGGGAAACAAAGTGGGGAAGAGCCTTGAATGATACAGCTACCGTTATATGAAAATTTCAATGTGAAACCAATGTGCAGAGCAAAACTCAAACCCTCTCTTCTCTGCCATGCCCTCAGATCTGTACTCCCGCTTTCTTTGCCCCCACCCCCCCCTTTTTTTTTTTTTTACAGGTTTTCTAAACCAGTCTTTGTCCGTGTTTTCAGTTGCTCCCTCTAGTCAGAGTCCTTTTTGTGGTCACTGTTCCCAAAACATGAAGTGATGAGCTCTTTCCCCTCAGCAGGGAGTCTTTGTCGTGTGTGAATACGCCTAGGGAATGCTGCCTCTTAGTGGAGAGAAGCCAGTGCGATGTGGACAGGATGTATTTTGTTGATGTTTGTTAAGATGTGTGAGGCCAGATTACAAGTGCCTGGACTTTTATGCGAAGTACTTGTCATATAATCTGGTCCATAAGCATATGCTTAGTAGAGAGTAGCATTTAAAAAAATATATTAGAACTATTTCTTTAGTTGACTTAACCAGTCTCTCTGAATTCATCCTTCTTCCTGTTAAAGATGCTTTTGTAACCAAAGCCAGCTCCAGACATAACAAATCACTTGTTGTTTCTGGATTATAAACTATTTCTTGCTTCCATGCCTTTATACCTTCCATTCCTTCTCCTTTTAATGTCATTTAGTAGTTAATGTAGATAGAGTAGATAAAGGCTTTCTTTACAATGCAGCTTCCTTGTTTAAAAAAAAAAGGAAGAAAAGAAAGGATGATCTTTTAGAGTTTTAGCTTTTTCTAAGTATTTTTTGTTATTCATCTGATTAAATACATAGAACCTAAAATATGTTCAATTTTTTCTTTTTCTTTTCTTTTTTTTTTTTTTTTAAGTCATTGGAAAGAAAGACGTAAAAGCATTGCTTGCTAAACGGTGCCAGATCTGCTTTCTGGCCAGCAGCAGGCCACCGTTCCTGGTGGCTCAGTCGGTTAAGCGTGTGATTTCGGCTCAGGTCATGATCTCCTGGTTCATGAGTTCGAGCCCCTCGTCAGGTTCTGTGCTGACAGCTTGGAGCCCAGAACCTGTTTGGATTCTGTGTCTGCCTCTCTCTCTGTTCCTCCCCTGCTCACACTCTGTCTCTCAAAAATAAATAAAGACTAAAAAAGAAGAAGAAGAAGTTAAGGAGTCAACAGTAAATTGCATCCATTTAATCACCAAGCCACCAAATGGAATGGGAAAGGAGTAACTGGTGGGTTGAAATAGATTCTCAGTGGGTAAGGTAAACTATTTGAACCGTACCCCAACCCCCCCAGTGCAGCAACAGTGTTAGGAAATATATGTAAATCCTCTTTTTAAAGGAGGTGCCCAGAAGGATTCTGGTCCAGCCAGGACTGTCCATGCCTTCTCTTCCCTGAGCCTCTGGACAGTTCTGTAACTTGCGAAAGATCCTCAGTCTCTCTTTTAACAGTTAGAGGACCGTTATTGCTTCAGAGCTATTGAAGCACAAGAAAGATTTCTCCAGCTACATAGCATTTCCCGTGTGCAATCTCTAACTACAGGGTATGTGGTCGAGTTAAGGATTTGTTTAGTGTTCAATTTTTTTTCTTTTCTTCCCCCTCAACTGAGAATAGCTAAGAAATATACAGGTTGGACCTAGATTTATAGCTAATCAATTATTTCTCAGGTTCTTTGAAATACTGAAAAACGTAGAGGGCGTGAGTTTGCTCAACAGTCCATTGGTAGCCCCTGGGTACCCTGGATTATAGAATACAACTTAACAACCTTCTTTGCAGAAGAGTCATCCATAATTGGAAGGTTTTAGCATTTCATCTGCCAGACATCCCCCCATGTCCTGACAGGCTTCCCTGGCAGTTACTATTGTGAGAGCTATCCATGTGGGTAAGAAGGAGATTTCCTTTTTCTCTTCCATTGTAAAAGTTGTACATGTTTACTATAAAAATGTGAGAAATAGGGGACAAAATAAAATAAAGGTAATTCTACCCTTCTAACTCCTGTTAATACTAATAATATACCATGCCCTTTGAAACAATTTTATAGATTTGTACACGAGAAACTGATAAAATTCAGAATTTTGCAGATTCCAGAGTGGTGGTAGGGTGCATATGCCACATATTAGATAACATCCCTCCCACCAGCACCCCATGACTTTTCAGGCAGGTCCTCATAATTAAATGCAATCAATCTGTTTTCTGCAGTGGAACCTGTGAATGTTTACATGAAGTAAGAAAAGACTCTGAAGGGTGCCACCTCAGTTCAGGTCAGAGCTTACAACCACCTGAATTCACGTTAGATCAGGTTTTGTTGCCAAATGACTTTAAAAAACAAAACAAAACAAAAAAAACCTTGTTATTATACATATGCTTTGCAAACCTTATTTGAAGCCTGTTGGCTGTCTAGGACTATATAGATAAAACTGGAAAAATCTTTAACAGGCTACATAGTATAAACCATAGTTGTATGGTTCATTCTATAATGTTCATTGTATAAACCATAGATTCCCTATATAAAAATTGAATTTTACATTCATCAATGCAGGTGTACCTTGTCTTAAATACATCCAATATACGGAAGTCCTGTGGTATCCCCAGCCTGAATTTAAAAATGATTTATTTTTCTTTTGGCTTTTTTTTCTTTTAAGGATTAACATTAAAAAGAGTGTAAATAGGAAGTTCAAATACATTTTTTTTAATATTTTTTTTAACGTTTATTTATTTTTGAGACAGAGACAAAGCATGAATGGGGGAGGGTCAGAGAGAGAGGGAGACACAGAATCCGAAACAGGCTCCATCCAGGCTCTGAGCTGTCAGCACAGAGCCTGACGCAGGGCTCAAACTCATGGACCGCAAGATCATGACCTGAGCCGAAGTCGGCCGCTCAACCGACTGAGCCACCCAGGCGCCCCTCAAATAATGCATTTTTAATGTTTATTTATTTTGAGAGAGTACACGGATGAGAGTGGGGGGTGGGGAGAGAGAGAAAGAGAGGGGGAGGAGAGAGGGAATCCCAAGCAGACTCCACATTCATCATGGAGCCCAACTCAGGACTCGGTCTCACAACCACGATTATCACCACCTGAGCCAAAGTCAAGAGCGGGCGCTTAAGCAACTGAGCCACCCACATGCCCCTCAAATAATGCATTTTAAATAGGATTGAATTTTCATCTTGAGAATTTTGCATGCAGTGAATAACACTTTTCAAAATGTTTTAAATGTGTGTGTTTGTGGCTGTCCAGTGTTATTCCACTTGAAACAGACTCACAAAACAGCTTCTCAACGCTAGCAGAGGCTTATGTGTGAGAGTCGTGGTTCTGTGAGAGGGGAAGGAAGGAAAAGCAAGCAGCGTGGAGGAAGGAGAAGGAAACCAGTCACTTGTTGGAGGAGAAAGTTTCATTAGCAGTAAGAGAAGACTGTGCATGGAGGGGAAGGCTTCAGATTCACCCTGGAATGCTCGGGCCCCCTAATATTTGCTTATCAGTATCTCTCTTAAACAAAGCTAGAGCTGGTCTCACCCTCGGGGTCTTCAGACGGGAGTTTTCATTATTCTTATGGTTAAATTTTATTTATATAAATAATACTGGTAACAGTAGTGTATACAGTGAGCCGACTATATCCCAGACGCCATTTTAAGCACTCACGTGTTATACTAGCCAGAAGGGGCTAGAATGTGCGGCAGTCGTAAATTCACCCCCAGATCTCCGTGGCTTAACAGAGGGAGGGGTTCCTTCCTCCTCACATCCCATGTCTACCAAGGGGTCTGCTCCACACGCTAAGTCATTCAGAGACCAAGGGCCCATCACTGCAGGGTTTGCTACGGCGGGGGAGAGGAGAGAGCACCACGTGCAGGCTCGTCACTGCTTCCCCTGGTGTGTTAGTTCCCCACCTTAAACTGTGTTCTTAGCCCCAGTGGCAGGGGACAGGAAATAGAAGGGAGCAAATAGAATATTTGGTGAGTGTTACCATTTCTGCCTCGTTACTCTTGACATCAACCCTACCCGGTAGTAGCCATTATTATCCTTACTGAACGGTTGGGGAAACTGAGGCACAGAGTGCTGGGGTAGATATCATTCAAACCTGGGTGGTCTCCTCCAGACCCCCATGCTTTGAAGAACACTGGACTGCCTCTCAAGGTGTCAGGATCCTTTTATGGCTACAAAGTAAAGCATACTTTTAATTCATTTAAGTAAAAAGGTTGATTTAAAGGACCGCAAGCACAAGAGTGGCAGAGACTGTACAAGGGTAAGGCGCACACTGTTGGGAGGTAGCTAGCCTTGGGTCTGCATGATCTTGGTCCCAGAAGCCTCCAGAGCTCCTTTCCCAAGCCCAGATCTGGAGCCTGTTGTGAAAAGCAAATGCGGATGTTTTCCTTTGTTCAGAGAATTCTGCCAAAGTCAGCTTCACACTCACGCCTCTGACCTCTCCCCCTCTTCCTCGATTTCCCGTTCTCCGTGTCCGGCCTGACCTCTTATCTTACCTGGACTCTGCCATTCCTCTCCCTGCCTCACATTAAGTGTTCTCGGTTGAACTGGGTTTCGATTCCTCTGCAGAATGTCGCCCCCGAGTCTCTCCTCACCTCCGCTTCCTGTAGCCTCCCAATGAGGCAACCCACTCCACACCCAGACTTTTGGGCAGGTACCACAGCCCAGCTAGGGCACCTTCCTCTGGGCCGATGTCAGCCAGCACCAGGGAACACGGATTTGTGAGGGGAGTGTGGCTGGGTTTCAGGCACCACTTGAATAAGCCAGATTGATGCTTTGAGCTCTGTACACTCTGTGCAACCGTGTGCAGGGGCCGTGCTGGGCCCAGTGCATCTAACTCCCTCTTGTCTGGGAACACGAGTATCAGGGCCTGAGATGCCTTTTCCCACAAGTTTTCCCTGAAATACTAATCCCATGCTGCCCTCTTTTTTTATTTAAGTTTGTTTGTTCGCTTATTTATTTATTTATTTATTGAGAGAGGGAGAGAGAATGTGTGCATGTGACCAGGGAAGGGGCAGAGAGAGAGAGAGAGAGAGAGAGAATCCCAAGCACTGACAGCGTGGAGCCTGATGTGGGGCTCGATCTCACAATCTGTGAGATCATGACCTGAGCCGAAATCAAGAGTCAGACAGTTAACCCACTGAGTCACCCAGGCGCCCCCCATGCCACCTTCTTTGACAAGAGTTCTGGATTGAAAAGCACTACATATTGCCCTTGGAGATTTACAGTATACATTTGTATATTAAAGACTTGGAGATATCCTGTTATTAGAGACCTGACCGGTTCACTGTTTTTTAAAACTTCCTTGATCACAAACATTCTTGTATAAGGAGCTTTGACTTCCCATGAAACCACCTTGAGACGTACCGATCAAGACGTTTTCTGGATCAGGTGATCCATTTCATGTGTTGCTGTTTATTTGTTTTAATTTTATTCCACTTTATATCTGTTCTTCTAGAATTTATTTCTTATTTACATTTCAGTGTGTAATTTCTGATTATTTAAGCTGGTGGCTTCTTTATACCTTGCTTCTTTAAGATTATACCCTTTGGTGCCTTTTGGTACCATTAGGTTTAACATGAAGAAACCCCTTGCTGATCCAGTCTTGAACTAGCAGCTTACATCTTCCAGTAAATATGAACAGGCCCTTTTATTGACTGGTTGTCTAGCCGTGTCAAGCCATTGAAAGTTCAGAGAGCTGGCAGAGTGCATGACTTTGAAGTCAGATAAAACTGAGTTCACGTTTCTGTTCCCTCGTTTCTCAAGCTGGGTCACTAGAGGCAGAATCATTTATTCATTCACTCCCTCATTTATTCACCCAGAAAGCAAGGACATCAAAAGAGGCTTCCCAGAAGAGACACCCTTGAACTAGGCCATAAATAATTAATAGATATTTATAAAACTATTCTCTTAGGCTTGCAGATGCATGTTTCCTTAAATAGAAGCATTAAACAGCATTAAGCTTTGGTTGATACATTTGATATTTAGAGAGTCAGGTGAAAGTCTGTACTTCAGGTTTTTGTTTCTTCCCCCCCCCCCCCCCGCCCCCAAGATTTTCTAAATTGTGGTCCTGACTTAGCTAGTATTTACTAAGTGTCCATTCTGTTCCAAGCTCTGTGCTGAGCTTGACGATTACTTCCGTTCAACAGACTGCTTATACAGACTCTTTTAATAGTTTACACTAAAGTACTTCATTTTATTTATTTATTTATTTATTTGTCTTAATGGTTTTATTTATTTTTGAGACAGAGAGAGACAGAGCATGAGCAGGGAAGGGGCAGAGAGAGAGGGAGTCACAGAATCAGAAGCAGGCTGCAGGCTCTGAGCCATCAGCACAGAGCCCGATGCGGGGCTCGGACTCACGGACCGTGAGATCATGACCTGAGCCGAAGTCGGACGCTCAACCGACTGAGCCACCCAGGCGCCCCAAGCACTTCATTTTATAAGGAAGGATGGACATGGGGATGGGACCAGATTTTTTAGACTTCCTGCTGTTTGCTGCCTGCAAGTAGAGAAAACTTTTTTTGGCATCATTTGGCATCACAGGCATAATATCCAAGATTTCTTTTTTCTGCAAGGTTGGCCTGGAACTATAGCAACCGGTGGTGAATATTACAGCCACCGTTGAGGTAAATTATTTGAGTTCTAACATTTTCAGTGAGGGTGGAGCAAAGTGAGTCTTAATTAAAGCACAAGATGTGGACCAAGCAGACAGAGTGGGGCAGTCCAGGCGAAGAGGGCACTGCTTCTCTGCTTTTCTACCAGTTAAATGAACACAGTGTCTACAGTAAGAAATGCCTGTGTCCTCCTGGTGTCGTACGTGGTGGGCCCCGAGTGCTTGCACTCACTTATTTCGTTAAATTTTTTAATTTGTCAGGAAAGTGCTTAAAAGCGTGTTGTTGTCAAACAATACAAGTGTGTGATAAAGATGTTCGGTGAAGGCAAGGAAAATGTAATTCGATGTCACCCACCATAGGCTTTGGTTCTAGTTTAAACATAGCAAATTGTAGATGACGTGCGTGGAAATGAAATTATGGGTCTGAAAGTTGATCGTGAACCAGCCGATTAATCGTTTCAAGCACAGTAGAGAAATCGTTAGGGCCGAGATGTCTCTTCAAACCAAGGCCCAGCTGCCCAGGCCTTTCTTCCTTTTGCTTCCCCGTTTGTCTTGGGCTTACAAGTCGTAGCCGCTCCCCCTTTTGTTATAATTATCCTCAGATGAAGTCAGATGCTGCAGATCGTACAAAGAAAAAAAGAGTGCTTTCATTTTCATCCTTGATGTAGGAGATGATGTTAAATCTAACCCCTCATTTACTTAAATGGAATTAGACAAAACATAATTGCATTATTTTACGTTAAGGAATTCTCCTATTCCCAGATTCTCCTACGCCTACCCATTTTTCTCTGTGAAACTTCCAGTAGAACTGTATTTTCTGCCAAATTCAGTCTTGTCGGTTCCTGAGGTCTGTAACGTCATGGTTTGATTTGGTTCCCCTTTTCCTTAGGTCTTCCCCAAGCCACCCAGAGCAGTCATTCCTGTGCTTTTTCTCCTGGTAATTATGGCTGAGACCCACCTCTGTTCTGTTTTCGTGGTGACTGTGCCTTGGCGATTTCCATGTGTTGACTGCAGGTGTTCCTTCTCTAGAGGAACTTGGGTTCTCCTTCCCCTTTGACTTTGGACAGCTGCTGTTAGTGTAAAGCAGTTGATGCCCCAACTGGACCTTGCACCCAACCCATCACGCCTAGAGAGCTGGTTTCAGCCTGGGCCATTGGGCCCCACCCGCAGAGTGTCTGGTTAATTAGGGTTGAGATTGGATTTCTAACAAGTTCTGGGTGATGCAAACACTATTGTTCCCAAGACCACACTTGGGAGACCACTAGGAAGGACGGTCACTCTGGACAGAGGTATAGAATTCCCTAATGTTACAGAGAAGCTGTCATTTTTCCTGCCAGATTCACTCCCTCATTATTTTTACTTTTATACCTGCCATCTGGTTTCTATGTTGTATTAATACATCAAATAACAAGTTGAGTGAGAAATAAATTGCTGGTTGATTATATCGCCCTCTTGTGTTTCTGTGTCATATTTCTTTTTAATACTATTCTGAATAAAAAATACCAGTTCATTGCTGAAAACTTAGGAAATACAGGGGAAAAAACCCTGAAATAAAAGTCACTGATAACCTTACAATTCACTGTTTACGGGTTGAGATCTATCTATCTGTATCTTCTTTTTTTTTTTAATTTTCTTTTTTTTAACATTTATTTATTATTGAGAGACAGCATGAGCATGGGAGGGGCAGAGAGAGAGGAGACACCGAACCCGAAGCAGACTCCAGGCTCCGAGCTGTTAGCACAGAGCCTGACGCAGGGCTCAAACTCACAAATCGTGAGATCATGACCTGAGCTGAAGTCCGTCACTCAACTGACTGAGCCACCCAGGTGCCCCTGTCTATCTGTATCTTCTAATCTCATTCCTATTTATAAATCTTTTCTTATATGTGTATTTATTGTCATAATTTTTTAACCACATTGGTTTCATACTAAGTGCTGTTTTATAACCTGATTTTTCACTTGTTTATACATTTTGAAAATGTTTTCCTGTTTTGGAAAGGAAGACTGTAGCCTCGGATCTTTGCTTACTTGGAAGCATACAGCCTTTTAAAACAGAACTCCCATGGTTGAGATGGGATCAGGAGCCTAGACCCTCTTGGGGGTGGGGACAGGGCCACATCCTGCCCAGGAGACAGCATGAGCATTTCCCTCTGGCTTTTCTCACCCAGGTCACCTGGATTTCTTTCTGGTGTGTTTAGTCGTATCTCAGTATCTCATCTTAGGCTCTGAGAGTACTGTCCCTGGAAGGTATATTAGAGACCTTGTAGACCTCGTTTTATCAGTGGCAGAAATGAGAAGCCACCGGCCTGTACCCACACAGCCAGGTGGAAGCAGGTTCAGGTCTAGAACACTCTTCTTCTCCAGTTGTCAAAGCCAGGCAGCTGCTGGATGGAAGGTACCTTTGGTCCTTCACCCCCAACCACATAGTGGGAGCAGTTCTCATCTCCCGTCCCTCTCCTAAATCCGCCGTCACCTCCCGACTTCTAATCTGGAAGTGCAGAGTGCTCCGGGAAGACCAGAACTCGTTCACATTCTATAATACTTCTGAGTCTCAGAATAACTTTTCTGGTGTGGAGAGGAATTCATTTGTTCAGCCATTTACTCAGTCAACACGCGTTTTATTTAAGGAATCTACACTCTGCTAGGGGTTGGATGTAACACGGTGGTGGGTGAAACAGCCATAGCTCCTGCCTTCAAGAAGCTTTGCTCTAGACACTAAAGAAACAGTCAAATGCTTGTCAAATGCATTGTTCTCTGAAAGTGAGCCTATTCTGCCTAGTTAAGACTCAGGGGAGATCAGAGAGGAGAGACCTATGTAGAAATGTGCTCAACACCTCACTGAGGAGGAGGCATGGAGCCTAGACTAGGAGGCTCTTTGCCAGGAGCCAACGGAAGACTGTTCCAGACTGATGGTAAAGCATGTATATGCTTGAGAGCTTGATGAATCAAGAACCAGAAGAAGGGCCGGCATGGTTGATGGGCAGGGGGGAAAGGGTAGAGGGGCTTCAGACAGGTTGCCAGGGCCAGACTTACATTGTGAGGCTGGATTTGAATCCAGTCCATGGGAAGCCATTGATGGGTTTCACGCAGGAGAGTAATATGATCTGATAATCGTTTTAAAAGATCACTGGAACGACAGGACTCAGGAAATGAGGATGGCCTTTGGAGTCAGTAAAAACCTTAATTAAGACTCTGACCATCCGCTTAGTCACTGTTTGACCTTAGGCAAGTTACTTGACCTCTCTGAGCCTGTTTCCTCAATTGGGTGAGGCTAAGATACATCTTACTGAGTTGTTGTGAGCAATAACTTTAGCTAACATACGTTAAACACAGTACCATCTGTCATTTTAATAACTCTAATTCAGGCTGATTTGCCTGGATTAGAGCATGGTATATAATGGGATGCATTACCTTACAGTTTGTAGAGACTCCCTTGCGGGATGAGGCAGGGAAACAAGAAGCATTGGAGGGAATGTGGTGCAACATGAAGGACATTCGGGAGTCCTGCCAACCTCCGTCCCAGCCTCAAAAGACCTAGTCCAGTATCCAAAATGCCATCATTGTATTTTTTCCGCCACTGCGGCTGAGCTGTTCAAGTGTGAGACAGTAAACCTAGTTACGTTTTATTAAGAGTCTGTGTTGTGCAGCGTTTTGCACGCATAGCACCCGGCATCTACACAGCAACACCCTCAGCACCGTATGGAGGCAGCCTTATCATTGCCACTATAAGGAAGGAGACTGAATCTCTAAGAGGTTGAATGACTAAATCTCTAAATCTCTGAAAGGTTGAATGACTTGTCCAGGCACACGCTTGGCTAAGTCTGTGCCGCCTGTTGATCGTGTGAGTGCTGGGCACTCCAGCAGCCGTGAAGTGTAAACTGTTACAAATGCCTGAGCAGTGGGTGAGGTGGGAACGTTAAGTCTCATCTGCGTGGGAATTGTAAGTGCCCTCAAAGCAGTATTCTTTGTTTCCCCTTGAAGCATATGCAACCGAATACAATAAAGCTTAGTTTAGTAGGTCGGTAATGGCTAATAATAGTCTGTATGTGTATGCAGTATATTATCATCTTTGAAACATTCTGATAATTGGGGGCACCTGGGTGGCTCAGTCGGTTGGGTGTCTGACTCTTGATTTCGGTTCAGGTCATGATCTCATGGCCCTGGGATCTGTCTGTCTCTCTCTCTCTCTCTCTCTCTCTCTCTTTCCCCCTCTCCCTCCCAGTCTCTCTCTCTCTCTCTCTCTAAGAAATAACTTTTTTAAAAAGCACATTATGATAACCTACAAGAAGATAATGCTGTAAATAGTTCACTGACTTGGGAGTTAGCCCTGGCTTGTGGTTTGGCCCGTCCACTTGGCTGAGTGTGTTTGAACACGTTAATACCACCTTGAGGGTTCTCGGGAGCAGCCAGTGGAGCAGCCGGATAAAGCAGGCACCCCTGTGGCCTGCTACCCAGTGGGAGCTCCGCTGGCATCCGTTCTCCCTGATCCTGTCGCACCAGCCTTGGCTAGTGGAGGAAGGTGCCAGGACACCCATTTTAAAATCAGAAAACCGAGTCGGTCAGGTTAACGGTTTGCCCAAAGTCCCCAGGCCAATAGTAATGAGTGGCCACATTCTGGCCTTCTCAGCTCCTGCTGAGAACTCTTTCCAGTGTATCTTAACACCCTGGAAACTGCCTGACCACAACCGGGCACCGCCATGAAGGTGCATAAATACGCCATGAAGGAGTTAACACACTAGACAGAATATCTAATTTATCCCAGGGAATCGAAGACTTAACTGCTGGGAACTGGCTCATTATTTTAATTGGATTTTCCAATGTGTTGAGCAAGTCAGCAGATTTGCATTAGCCTTACTTTCTGTCTGTAGAGGGGAAGGAGAGAGAACCGGTGGGCAGTAAGGTAGGAACGTCAGGATTAACGCAGGATGACAAAGCAAGCAAATTATGTCCCCGTTCATTGATACGGTGCCGTGTGCATGTGGGGGCCGTGGGGGCAGGGCACCACGTGTAGAGCCGTGCTGCGCTCCCACTGCAACGCTGCTGAGTCACTGTCCCCCACGCCTGTGCTCCCGCAGGGTGGCACAGTCCCCCGGGTCGCAGGCCCCCAGGCGAGCCAGAAACCACAGTGCAGCATGACCACCGGCAGCTGCCTGCTGACTCCAGCTTTGGGACCTGGTCGGTTAGTGGACAAAACAGATGAGATGCTTCCCTCTTAATTAAGAAGCATACCTTCTAGAGAAGAAAGACAGGTGATGAATCATAAAGAATGAGATCATGTCGTTTTGTGGTAAAACTCTAAAGGGGTTTAGAGAAAAATCAGAGCGGATACAAAGAGGAAAGCCGTCCCGAAGTCCTCTCTAACGGGAGCTGTTTGTCTCACGTCTGGTAGCGTCTGAGCAAGTTGTAAGGAATGGGGGTTATTGTGATCAAAACCAGTATTAATTACAGTCTGTTTGCTTAAACAAATCACTTTTGCATAATGAAAGGACACACGTCAGCCTCCTCCTGTCTTTATTCCAGGTTTCTCGTTGGGCTTGATATACGTATATACTCGCAGAGGAAATTTCCACTTGGTGAGGAAGCAGTTTGTTTGGAAAGCAGACACATTTACCTCACCCAAACACCACTCCTGAAATGCTTTCTAATGTGTTTGCTTAATAAAATGGAAAAAGAGGTGCTCTTAAAAACATATCCTTCATCGTCCTGTTATCTTGGCTTGTGTAAAGAACTTACATTAATTCAACTTTATCATTAAAGGAAAGGAAATAGGTTGGAAGTTGAGTAAATGGAAATGCAATCAATAGAATTTTAGTAAAATTAATGGGAAATAGTAGATTTGAAAGGCTTTCAAAAAATCCACTGAGGATAATGAAAGTGATACAGGAAGTCTTTCTACTCGTTTTTTTTACGTTGGCCTCCTCGTGGTTGCCCTGGAGGTGCTTTTGTATTCGTTTGCAAGCTTTGCTTAGGCTGTGAGAAGGATTCCTGAAAGAACTGGAAAATAAAAAAGGAAAGTCACAGAACCCTACAACTGTGAGGTCATGTAATCCATCGCTGTCGCGGTACCTTCCAGTGTCGGAGAAAATAGGCCTTCTCTTCATTGAGATCTGCAGCAAAGGAAATTTTGGCCTCTTGATAAATATTTCTCAAAAGTTTCCTTCTCTCGAGAGTAGTCTGTTTTCTCTTTGACATCTCTCTGCATCTTCATAATGACAGAGAGTTGCTATTCGTTCTTTCCTTAAAACCATTGCCTTTGCCGGTTTTTGCGAATTAACCGACTTTTTCCTGGGAAGTAAGGTGGGGAAAGATTTTTTTCCTGGGGCCTTTTGCCAGGCTCATCCTGGGAAGATTCTGAATTCATAAATACACAATGTTTGGCCTTCTCGGTTTTTTATCAGCCCCCAAGAGTATGTGTGTGGATAACCACAAAGAAATTCTTAATTCTTGGGGTTTTCCATCAGTGCCACTGCAGCCCCCCCCCCCCCCCCCCAACCCCGACGACGGCACTGAAAGGTTACAGTGTGTGTCTATTGTGTGGTCAGTACATGGCTTTTGAGGGACTTTTCCTTCCGCGCAACCCCCACGTTCAGTATTAACCACAGTTTCATAATTTTTTCATTCTTATTTTGTAATGTAGCCCTCAGACCAAAATGGCATAACAATTTTTTTTTTCCTGCTTCATTTCACAAAGGATTTGAGGCATTGGTGAAAAGCCTGATTCTAGGACGACGTTAAAAATGGTTTATAATCACTGTCATTTCATTGTTTGTTTTAGAATATTTTAAAGTTTTATGTATTTAAGCAATCTCTACATCCCATCTGGGGCTAGAACTTACAACCCCAGGTCCAGAGTTGTGTGCTCCCCAACCGGGCCAGCCAGGCGCCCCTGTTCTTTTCATACAGAACTTTGTATGTTGTGAATGCTGTTTTATACTTTGCTTTTGTCATGTAACAATTTGTCTTGGAGCCGTTTCCAAAGTTACACATAAAGAACTTTCTCAGTTTTATGGCTACGGTTTAGAACTTCCGTAGTTTATTTAACTCGTCCCTTATTGACAAGTCCTAAGCTTCCCGTCAGAATAAATCCTATAGAGAGGAACCTTGTGCTCACATGATTCTCTATTTCCTGTATTCTACAAATATTTATTGAGCACCTACTCTGTGCCAGGCGGTGTTCTAAATTCTGGAAATAGGGCAGTGAACATGCAGACCCTACCCTTGGAGAGTTTGCGTTCAAACTGAGGGTATAGCAAACAAATGAGGAAACAGATACGTGCATGGTGAGGGATGGTGAATGTTTTGAAGAAGATTAAGGATTTCTACGAATCGAGGAGAGGTAGGCACTGGCCTGGCGAGTGGAGGGCTGGTTGGCCCCTGCCTCGCTTACCACCATCCACACAAACCTCCGAGGCCCGCAGGAGAGCAGGATGCAGGAGGCTTATGTTTCAGGAAGGAGCTTCATCTGTGGCTGAGAGTGAGTCCTGTTCATCTTTATTTTCCCCATCTCATACCCACAGCCGGTGTTTTTCAACGTTATTATTACCTGAAAACTGCACCACCCCATCCCAAGGAGTCTTTTTAAAGATATTTGGGGGGGTGGGCACCTGGGTGGCTCACGATTTTGGCTCAGGTCATTATCTCACAGTTTGTGGGTTCAAGCCCTGCATTGGGCTCTGCATTGACAGTGCAGAGCCTACTTGGGATTCTCTCTCCCTCTCTCTCTGTCCCTCCCCTACAAGTAGATAAATAAACATTTAGAAAGAAAGAGAGAAAGAGAAAGCAAGGGAGGGAGGGAGGGAGGAAGTTAGAAAGTTTAAACTAAACTTTGAAGTTTTAATGCCACAGATATACTCTATATCAAGTTTATGTACTCTGGCCCTTTGGAAAGCCACAGCCATTGTAATAGCTAAGATGTTTTTCACCCCACTCCCCAGGAACCAATGCCCTTGACCTTACAGAACACAGACTCCGAATCTGTGGCTCTCTCACTGTTGGCACCTGCCAGCCAGGCTATCTCTCTGTGGGTGGGGGAGCAGGGGGTAGCGAGATTGCACAGATAGAATCGTCTCGGTATTCAGAATCTCTTTGTCTTTGAAAGAAGAGAGAGTTGGTTGTTTTTGATCCAAGCCCTCTGGTGATGTGCCCTGGACAACTTCTCTTGCGTGGAAACTGGAAGCCGGGAGGCAGAGGTGGAATGGTGAGCCACAGGGAGCCCAGGATGAGAGCAGTAGGCAGGAGTTGGGAGAAGGTGTCTGTCTGTTCCGTGTGGCCTTATTATTTTAAAAAAAAAAATTTTTTTTAATGTTTATTCATTTTTTTTTTTAATTTTTTTTTTAACACTGATTTATTTTTGAGACAGAGAGAGATAGAGCATGAACGGGGGAGGGGCAGAGAGAGAGGGAGACACAGAATCAGAAGCAGGCTCCAGGCTCTGAGCCATCAGCCCAGAGCCTGACGCGGGGCTCGAACTCACGGACCGCGAGATCGTGACCTGAGCTGAAGTCGAACGCTCAACCGACTGAGCCACCCAGGCGCCCCTTAATGTTTATTCATTTTTGAGAGAGAGTCAGAGCGTGAGCGTCAGAGGGGCAGAGAGAGAGGGAGACACAGAATGTGAAGCAGGCTCCAGGCTCTGAGCTGTCAGCACAGAGCCCGACGCAGGGGCTGGAACTCACAAGCCGTGAGATCATGACCAGAGCTGAAGTCGGATGCTCAACCGACTGAGCCACCCAGGCGCCCCACATTGCCTTACTCTTATTTCTTCTCTAACGTCCCTTTGGATTTTGAAAACAGATATGTATCCAGCACTTGCTGAGTGTGTGGGAGCAAGCTAGCACTGTGAGGTGTATTAACCCCTTCACTGCAGCTGTCTGCGGCAGGTTGTAGCATCCCCCGGTTATCTAGGGGGCGCCCGGGGTCCCGCACCAAGCCTGCAGGTGTCCACGTGGGTCCTTCTCGCTCCGCTCTCTCCCTCCGCCTCTGTACGGCACTTGTAATACCGCGATGTGGCAGAGTGGGTTTGCATACGGCGACCACCTCTGTCCCTGGGGTGTGAGCTCGCTCGAGGCAGGAACGGTGTTTTATTCACCTTCACCTGGCCAGCCGCTAGCGTGGTGGGTGTCACAGAACAAGGACGTGGTAAGTGATTGATGGAAGGGTGACTGGCTGGCTGCAGTGACAAATGAGAACACTCATGCACGGGAGTAAAATTATTTCCTGAGTGAGGGAGCCCACCGACCTCGCCGGCTATGACCTGGTTCGGCAGGTCCCTGTAGTGTTGGTTCCACACGACTAGACCCGGTTTCCCCACAGTGCTCCGGGTCCGTGTCATTCACTGTTCCCGGTCCTTGTTCGGCACACTCTTTCCCTGCTTGCCTGTCCCTCCCTTGGTTTCCCTGCCTCGCTGTCTCCAGCTGGGTGCCAGCTCCGTCTCCCTCTCCTCTGTAGACCCCTTTTTGTTCCAACTTGACATCAAGGAGACTCAGGCCACTGCCTCAGAACAGTGAGAAACCCGCACTTGTATCTTGTCTTTCTAATGGATCTGGGCACAGAGAGGACACAGTGAGTGGGACAGTCGTGGTCCCTGCCCTCACTGAGCTTACGTTCTGGTGGGGGACAGAGTGCACGTATAAACACACTGGGTCATTTCAGATAGTGACAGATGCCGAAGAAGCGTACGAAAAGGAGTAATAGAAGCCAGTTGTGTGGCTGGTCTTGCCGCCTAACCTCGGGGTGGTGCGCAGGGTCAGCAAGATGGTGCGTGAAAGCCCTTACGCAGAGTCTGCTGTGTGCAAAGTGTCCAGTCCACAGTAGCTGATTTTGTTATTCTGCACGCACTTCCTTTTTTAACCGTCTTCCGTGTTTGCTTTACTTTCCAGCTCCAGGGTCTGAGCCACAATGTGATCTTCACCTTGGACTCCTTGTTGAAAGGAGACCTGAAGGGAGTCAAAGGAGTAAGTGTTCAGAAATTTGATTTTCACTTTAACTGGAAAGGATTGATTTTTCCCCCCTCTTTAAAGATCATAGCGTTACTTGCATTTGAAGGGCACTCTGAACATTTCTAGCATAAAAACTACTTGGAAAATGATCATTGGAAAAGATGTGCCGCTTCACACAGTGTTATTGACTGAGGAATAAGATGAGGCCCTTTCCGGATTATCGGTGAGAGCCCACGGGGCTGTGGGGAGTCTGTGCTGAGCCTTGGCCGCGCCACCAGCCACCCCGCCGGCATCGCAGCGAAGGCCGCCCTTCCCGCTCGCTCAGGCTCCTCGTCTACGACACACGCTGTGACGTGCGTGAGAGTGTGTCCGGTTTCACGCGTCCTTTAGAGGAAAGCATTTTCACTGCCATGTTATTTCCGCACTGTTTACTTGCCTTTGAGCAAAAGTGAATCCAGTCTCAAGTTCGTTTTCTCTTTCCTAAGGATCTCAAGAAGCCGTTTGACAAAGCTTGGAAAGACTATGAGACAAAGTTGTAAGTCATTTTTTTTTGTTTGTTCTTTATAGTTGTTCATTTCTTAAGAAAAAGTTAACTAGAAGAAGGACAGAGCTCTTACCTGATCTCTTTTGGACAAGAACTCGTTGAGTACCTCCTTGTAAAGGCTAAGAGCCCGGGTGTGCTGACCTGACCAGAGGTGTTTATGACTCCTCCTCCTCGTCATAGGAGGAGGGAGGTGCGCTGTTAACTCCCAAAAATTTGTGAGCCCATGGCTGCTGACGCTGACTATCAAGTTGTCCATCTGACCATTGCAACTTTTCTCTAATTACAGCTAGCATATAACTGTAGGCTGTTTACATTCCTGCATAGCAATTAGGAAACGATAAAAATTCATAGCTAGCGTTTGTGACCTCCTTCTGCCCGCCGGGGCCTGTGCGCCATGTTCTACCTGCGTGACCGCCACACCGTGACTTCACCGTCTGGTTGTGGATTGGGGAACTGAAGCCTGGAGAGACTGAAGGGATTACAGGAGGTCATGGAGCTGGGCGGTGTCACGCTGCCTTCCCCAGGGTCTGTGTGGCCCCTGAGCCGGAGCTACGCGTCACGGGCACGGCGGGCCCCCCGGCGGGTTGTTGCAGGGACTGTGGAAATAACGCACACGAAATGCATGGTGTGGGCCTGGCTCACCTTCCTGCCGTACGAGTCAGACCATCTTCCCTCATTGCTACTCGAAGACATTTGTATTACCAGGAGGTGTGGTGGGAGGAGAAGTATATTTAAAAGCACTTAATAAAAAAGGTTGGCTGTAAACTTGGATAGCTGTCACCATGAGAGAATAAAAGCATTTCTGGAGACAGCAGTAACAGCAGAATGAAAACACCAACAAAAGAAAAACAAATTCGGGGTTAAATTTGTTTTTTGCCAGACTACTTCTACAAATGCTTATGTAATAAACGCACTGTTGGAGACTTGCTGCCTTAGGAATACTTTTACGCATTGATGGTTATAAATGCAGCTGAGAACAGAAGGGCTCTTAAAATGGTCAGTGATGGAGTGAACAGTATAGGCCATCCTGTCTTTCTGTATTAAAAAAGATCATCAGTGCTCACTCTTGTGAGCTAAGTGCTGCCCTGCCCAGAGGCAACTTCACGCCCTGGGCTTGGAATAGAACTAAGTACATACAAAAGGGGCCCAAGTCCACAGAAGGGAGAAAAAAACAAAACAAAACACCTTTGCTCTACACTTGTGGAATAGATCTCTTTTGTAGGACATGGAAATAAAACAAGGTACAGTATGTGCTTTGGCAGCTGAAATACTACCAGTGTTGGGTAGTGGAACTGTATTTTTGGTATTTTATAAAAATACAGTTGGCACAAGACCTGGTGGTCAGTATTATGAATGGCCTGGAGCAGAAACCATTCTAGGACGATCTAGGTGCCCTTCATGGCGCTTTGCTCAACTGTACTCAGACTTGTCTGGTTGCTCACTAGTCTGTATTGTCCTCTGGCATCTGACCCCGGTGAGTGTAGTGACCATATCGTCCTCGCGTTTGGTGTTAATCTCCCAGTGCCTACGCCTAGCAGTACCTTGGGCACATAGCTTGTGCATAGGGAATAGTTGCTGCAGGAATGAAAGAATTATCCAGATCTGGAAATGTGTATCAGGATTCATCATTTAAGTGGGTCGTGATTTTAGGATTTCACCAAAAGGTTGTTGTTTTATTTTTCTTTTTTAATAAACCTCTATCGGGGCACCTGGGTGGCTCAGTCGGTTGAGCGTCTGACTTTGGCTCAGGTCGTGATCTCGCAGTTTGCGAGTTCGAGCCCCGCATCGGGCTCTGTGCTTACAGCTCGGAGCCTGGAGCCTGCTTTGGATTCTGTGTCTCCCTCTCTCACTGCCCCTCCCCTGACTCACACTCTGTCTCTCTCTCCCTCTCAAAAATAAATAAACATTAAGAAATAAATTAATAAAAATAAATAAATAAATAAATAAATAAAATAAACCTCTATCAACAAATGATTTTCCTAAGATATGCTTCTTCCTCACCATGTATAGCGGTATAAGAAGAAAAAAAAAACCCAAATGTTTGATTATTTGATGTGATAGGGCTCATTTGATTATGAATTGCAGAAAGCAAAACAACATACAAAAAAAAAAGAAGTTAATTTATTAGCTTTGATAACCAGGAGGCTGGGCTGTGGTCTTCCATTTAGAACCCGGGGAGGCAGTGAGGCATAATAGTTTAGACCACACACTGGGGAGTCAGAGACCATGGGAGAATCTCAGTGGTGCCACTTCCTGGCTTTGTGACTTTGAGCCAAGATACTTAACTTTGATGATCCTCACCTGTAAAACCATAGAAGCGTTAACCACTTCTCAAGGCTTCTGTGAAGACAAGATAACATAATATGTTGAAGTAATTGCCTGTTGACAGACATACAGTTGGCCAGTCAGTTGTTTCTAGCAAGTTTTTTAAACCATCAAATAATACTTGGTCAAAATAACACCCATACATAAAAGAAAGCATTAAATAGTGCTTGCAACGGTTAAGACGGACTCTGCATAGAATAGAAACTCCAATAATAATGGCCTCGACAAGAGTCTATCCGAGTAGAGCGTCTAGGGCAGACCAGGCACCGTTCACAGCACTTCTGTGTCACAGCACTGTAAGAATGTCCGTGCTGCCTTCCCAAGTCTGTGCTGCACCTGATAATGAGGATTCTTTTCCTAACGAGGAACGGGAGGAGGGGATCTTACGTAGGCAATGGACGTGCTTTTCATGGAAAGACACGGTGGTCCTCAGCCCCACCCATCCTGTCCTTTGAGTCCCTCTCCTGTTCCCTGGCTGGTTTGTCTCTGTTCCTCTGTGTTCTCTTGCTGTTTCCTCCTGGTGCACCTGCTGTGCAGCCACAGCACATGAGGGCTCAGCTCCCTCGCACAACTACCCCCCGTGGCTTTCCCACCCCCCATCCCTGTTCATCCAGTGTGGGTAATACCACAGTTTATGGATAAACCAGTTGTCAGTGTGAACAACTTCTGTGGCTGTAAATATTCAGTGCCCATCAAATGGCGTTATAACGGACTTTCCATTCTCATCGTACCATTTTCTGCTTTCCCTTAGTGAAATAATTGCCTCATTTCATTTGCCTCCTACTGCTGGAAACGTTTGTGATCTTTTGTTATCTGTTAGAACTGATGTCCAACACCTATGAATGTTTCTGTTTAAAACAAAATAATAGTGTTTCTGTTTAGAACATACACTATGTATGTTGTAACAACGATTATAGATCTGTTATCGTTAGGTTGTCTGGCAGTCCCGTCTGTTCTGTCCTGGAGATTCCCTCCAGAGCCCTTTTGCTCAGCAGCACAACTGTCGTCCTGGGCTGCCCCTTCATGGTAGCTCTCCTCCTTCCTCCTTCCTGGCATGGGCCCATATTTGGCTGGCACACCACTTCCACTCGTTTCCAGGGAACGGCTCTCAAGGAGGGAAAATTTTCAGATTTTTCCATGTCCAGAAATATCTTCATTCTGCATCACACAGAATGAGAGTTTGGCTGAATATAAATCCTCTCATTTTATAATCATATTTGCTCCCATTTCTTTGTGTGGGGTTTGGGGAAGGGGTTCATTTATTTTCAGTTAGAAAATGTGAAAGTCTTTTTTTTTTTTTTTTAATGTTCTACGAAGTTTCTTCATTGACCTTCTCTTTGCAGTTTTTAGCTCTGTAGTTCCCAAAATGTTTCTTATCATTCCTCCCATCTGGTTTCTTTTCTGTTTATTCTCCTAAAAGGCTTCGCCATATAATGTTGGATTCTCTAGGTTGTTCTTATAATTTTTCTCTCTTTTCTGTTCTATTTGCCTATGTTCTGTTTTAGATTATTTTCAACCTTTTATTCTCACTGTTTCAGTCGACTTTTTTAAACCTTTTTTTTCAAGTTTTTCAAGTTTTTAAAGAGCATGAGTGGGGGAGGGGCAGAGAGAGGGGGAGACAGAATCCGAAGCAGGCTCCAGGCTCCGAGCTGTCGGCACAGAGCCCGACGTGGGGCTTGAACTCATGGACTGTGAGATCATGACCTGAGCTGAAGTCGGATGCCACCCAGACATCCCACAGTCATCTTTTTTTTTTTAATGTTTTATTTATTTTTGAGAGAGAGAGAGAGAGAACAGGTGATGGGGCAGAAAGAGAGAGACAGAGGATCCAAAGCAGGCTCTGACCCAAAGTGGGCTCTGCACTGACCGCAGATGCGGGACTCGAACTCACAAACTATGAGATCATAACCTGAGCCCAAGTCCGACACTTAGCCAGCTGAGCCATCCAGGCATCCCTCAGTTGACTTTCTTAATTTGGCTATCATATTTTAAATTTCCAAAGCCCTTTTTCTCAGTTCATTGGGAGTTTTTGGTGGCCTTTGTATAGTTTCTTCTTCTTGTTTCATAGATACACTATTTTACCTTTCTGAGGATTTGATTATATTTTATAAAGTAGTTGCTCTCTTACTGCCCCTGGTTCTCTCACCACCGCCTACCCACTCCCTGACTTGTTATTTTGAACCCCTGCTTTCATTTTGGAGCCTTTCCTCAGTTACCTTATCGTCTTTCACCACCCATTCATATTTCAGAGTAAAGCACCCAAAAGTTGATAGAAGGCTCCTGTACATCAACAGGGCTTGTCAAGAACGCAGTGAGCTGCCTCCTTGGGTTTTAGGTGTTAGGATGTCAAGACAGCTTTTTTTTTCAGGAACATTCTAAATGTCAATATCCAGAACTGTGTCTTCTGGCACCATTCAGCTCCCTGGTGCCCGTGTCTAGTGATGTATATGATGGCAATCTGGAAGCAACAAAGGCCAGAGAGGGATTCCAAATTGTAGATTAGGATCTCTCCCATCCTTATTTTGTACAGGCCACTGCCAGATGATGGAATGATTAAAGTGTGTTATGGGGATATGGAAATGGCCCAGGTTTAGAAGAATATCGGAAATTACCTTTGACTACTTTTTGTGCATGCTCGCTATGCGCTTTGATTGTCCTGAAATAATTCTCAGACTCTTAATCTGTTGGCAATCAGGATACACCTAAGGTCTCCAACTTTCTGATACTTTTTCATCGATGAGTAACGTACTTTACCCAAGAAAAAAATCAACTGTCAGAATTTTTTCATGCAGACCAAAATGTGAGAGAATATATAAGAATTCATCCATGTGTAAGATCAGACTTAAAAGGCAAGGTTTCCTAGGTGAAAATTTATACGATGTGTGTTCTCTTTGAATGTTACTTTCCATCAACGTTACCGACTTAAGAGTTCCTGCTGCTTAACCTTTAGTAAGAAACAATCAGTGACTCTTGTTAAAGGGAAGACAAAAAGGAAAGACAGGAATGTTTGTTTTTGTTTTTAAATGATGGCATCTTTAATTACAGTACAAAAATTGAGAAGGAGAAGAGAGAGCACGCAAAGCAGCATGGAATGATCCGCACGGAGATCACGGGAGCCGAGATCGCAGAAGAAATGGAGAAGGAGAGACGCCTCTTCCAGCTCCAAATGTGCGAAGTAAGAACAGCTTTTGCAAGCATTTGCCTGGCGTTTGGTTAACTGTGATCTTTCCTGCTAGTCAGCAGTTTTTCTGCTTAACTGCAGGCTGTTTGGTTATTAGAGGAGGGGACTGTTTCTTAAGGGTTCTCATCTCCGTTTTTCTCCAAGCCTTTTGGGATCCGCCATTTCACTGTTGTCTCATATTTTGAGCCTTGGTCCTGTGGGGCTGTTTATGCCAAAACAGGATTCTTTGGTGAGAACTTTAATGTTGCTTGTGAGTGAGTGTGGAAAAAAAACATCTGGTGAGGAGTAACACTGGTGAACATGAAGCCTTACTGATCCAGGTTAAGAGCATGTGTCTTTTTTAACCATGTGTCCAGTGGAATGAAAGCTGAAATAAAGTAGTCATGAAGAAAGTCTGAGTTCATTAAAGAAATGTAATGAAAGCATGTTCCCTTAAACTTTGAGCAGCGGTTCTCAAACTGGGTTCCCAGCGAGCGCTGGTCCTCCTTGACCTGGCGTCCTGCCATTCTGACGCTAACGTGTAACAGTTCCTTTATCAGTTTTCCAAAAATACTAAAACGGATAGAATTTTCTCAATTTTAAGTGTTTCTTTTTTAAAAAAAATACTCTTTTTTTCCTCCTCTTCAACCTTTTAGCTTCTTCTTGAACCTGTCTGCTCGTATGCACTTCTTTATAATAAAACAAGTAAAAAAAAAGCAAACAATATCAACAGAAAGTCTTGGATACTGGTAAAAATCAGAGCTAGTAGTGTTCATTAACTGCTTGATTAATAACAGGTTATTGTAACGTTAATTTTTCTTATTCTTTCATTCTTGAGTACCGGAAACTCTTCCTAAAAGTTTCAGTACCTCACCGCATATTCCATAAAGAGAGTGCAATTTTACTGATTTTCTGCCAAGAACGACCTGTCTTTCAGGTTTCGATCATGTGAACTCTAAGTTTGAGATCCACTGCACCAGGGGGAAATAATCAAACATTCTAGAATGTTTTGCTGTGTTTGATTTCTGCTTGTAGAGTAAACTAATCTGGAGTGTTGTAAACCATTAACACTCTAATCATGTCATTTGTACACTTGTGACTGTGCCTGATCGTCATTCCCCAAATGAAACTCCCCCTGTCTGAAGGCAGCCAAGGTTCAGTAGCTTGTGCAGATTCACGATCGGTATTCTGCTCCCCAGACCCAGGACTGGGAAACCCTGTCTGTAACAGTCAACATACAATTCTGTTTTATTTCCACAGTATCTCATTAAAGTTAATGAAATCAAGACCAAAAAGGGTGTGGACCTGCTGCAGAATCTTATAAAGTATTACCACGCTCAGTGCAAGTAAGTGGAACACGGCGGTCGTGATTGTTAGCCCCAGGAAGGACCCCCTTTACTTCTTTGCCTTTCTTATGTTCCTTTCTTTCTGCTCTTCATTTGGTCGCTGTACGTACCCATATAACCTTCCACAGCCACATGGTAGGAACTCGTATGATCTTTCCATCTTCGTCGTTTTCTGTAAATCAGTAACTCCTATCAGTGCAACTGTTTGGTTACTCAAAAATGCTGTCTTACTTAACAAATCCTAACATTGGCCCTGCTCTGGCCACAGATCCATATATCCCTGTCACTGCAGAGGCCTTCTCGGTGACCCCCTCCCCCTCCTCCCGTACTTGGCATCTTACCTATTACTGGCTCATTTGTACCACATATACCTACTTGGATTTTTTTTTTCATCATCTGAATTAGACAAAATTAAATACCTTGGACATTAAGAATACTTTGCCTCTATGGGGCACCCGGGTGGCTCGGTCAGTTAAGCATCCAGCTTCGGCCCAGGTCATGATCTCACAGTCCATGAGTTCGAGCCCTGCATCAGGCTCTGTGCTGACAGCTCAGAGCCTGGAGGCTGCTTCAGATTCTGTGTCTCCCTCTCTCTCTGCCCCTCCCCCACTGATGCGCGCATGCTCTCTCTCTCTCTCTCTCTCTCAAATATAAACATTTTTTTAAAAAAGAATACTTAGCCTCCTTACTTGAATGCCTGTGTAATTAGAGGTATGCTTTGAGAACGATCCATTGTTCTATACCAGCACCATTTTTGTTTATGAACATTGCATTTTTATTCTCTTTGAGATTCTCTGGCATTTCATTTGCTTATTTACTTCTTGTTGACTTACTGGATTAGCTTTCACGGTTTTCTCATAGAGTTTTATGTGAAAACATGCCCATTTTTTAATTTTTCTTTAATATTTATTTATTCTTGCAAGAGAGGGAGACAGAGCATGAGCAGGGGAGGGGCAGAGAGAAAGGGAGACACAGAATCGGAAGCAGGCTCCAGGCTCCAAGATGTCAGCACAGAGCCTGATGCGGGGCTCGAACTCACAAACTGTGTGATTATGATTGGCACCGAAGTCAGACACTTAACCTACTGAGCCACCCAGGTACCCCCCAATTTTTAATGTTCTAAGAACATCTTTGCATTCAACTGAGACGTGGGGAAGTCAGCGTTATTACTGTGGGACACACACAAGGCATGAGTCAGACAGAAAGATGAGTTCGGACCCTGGCTCCGCAGCCTGGTGACCATGTGATCTTCATCGGGTGCTTCTCTACACCTCAGTATCCTCATCTGTCAGGTGGGACTCAGGTTCGTAGATGTGAGAATTAAATGAGAATAGTGCATATGGGGCGCCTAGCCTGGTGCCGGCCACAGTGTATGTGCTGACTACTCTCAGAGCCCGAGGGCTCCTGAAACCATGTCTGTGTGCACATATTGTACAGAATTGTTTCTCTTCGGGAAAAATTTTAATGATCAAATAGTTATTTACATAAATTGCCCTTGCTAACTTTTTCCTGCCCTTCAAAGCAAACTCTACCTTGTATAATGAATGGGTTTCACATATAAAAATAATCTATCGACGTGGAAACAATTTCATGTTTATAAGATAAAGTTTGCTTGTGGAAGCCTCACACAAAAGAACTGATCTAACCTTTGGCTTTATAGCTCAGTGGGGCACATAGGAAACTTTGAAATGTGTTGTGGTGGCCCCTTATTTGAGTCTAGGGTCGAATTTTCACCTTTCAACAACTTGTTTTCCTAGAAACATACCATTGCTTTGCCACCTTAAGAAATAAGTGAGCTTCTCAGTTACAGTACTTGGGCAGCAAATCTGGACACCTGATTTTAGAAATCTCTCTCTCTTTCCCTTTTTTTTTTTTAGTAAGCTCTACGCCCAACGTGGGGTTTGAACTCATGACCCTGAGATCCAGAGTCACATGCTCTACCAACTGAGCCAGCCAGACGCCCCAGAAGTCTGTTTTGATCTCACATTCTCTTAGTCTGTGCAGAAGGGTTTAACCTCCACTAACATGAGTTTTCCAAACTGTAAGATGTTTTGCAAACTACTTTTACAAGTAGTCGGTAAAGGTAGAAAGAAGAGCACTTCTGACCTATAGAGCTAACACATCCTCCCTTTATTCGGCCATTCCCGGCTGTTTCCCTTTCCAGAGCTATTTATCAATCTCCTGACAAAGGCCAGGAGCTTTGTAGGTTCTGGGGTACAAAGACGAAACAAGACTGTACCCTTAGGAGTTAATTGTCTGATACAGGAAGTAAGTTGGAACATCGTCATCACAGTGGGCCCAGGAAGGAACAGATGACATGGGCATTAGGAAAAGGGGAGACTTTCATCCAGGGGCACTGAGGAGAGCTCCTTGAAGGGGTGGTCGCGGTCGGGATTAGACTTGGGGGATGGCTAGCATCCGGCCGTTGAAATCTGGGAGAAGAGTTCTCCCCCCGCCACACGGGGGGCAGAGAGAGATCAGCAGGAGGAAACCCTACACAGTAAAACCTTTGTGGGGAGAGGTATCCAAAAACATCAAGGAGTAAAGTGAGTTCGAATGGGATTCAGCCCTAGCTGCCTCATGGTTGAACCTCAAGAATGCCCACACAGCAAAAAGCCAGGGTAGTATTCTTTATTTAAAAAAAAAATTTTTTTTTAATGTTTATTTATTTTAAAGACAGACAGAGCGCAAGTGGGGAAGGGACAGAGAGAAAGAGAGACACAGAATCCGAAGCAGGCTCCAGGCTCTGAGCGGTCTTCACAGAGCCCAGTGCAGGGCTTGAACCCACGGACTGGGAGATCATGATCTGAGCCGAAGTCGGAATCAGTCGGAATCAACCGGCTGAGCCACCGAGGTGCCCCAAGGGTAGTGTTCTTAGAGGAGACTCTTACTCTTTCCTCCTTCAGGCAATCCCTCAAAAACCCTCAATAGACATATAATAGACTTGTAAAGCATCTCTACTTAACTCAGAGACCACGATTTCATATTCCAAGTACCTATTCCAGTTCCCCAAATGATGTTCAGTGCAAAGTCAGGTGGTGCCCCAAAGCGAATTTGCTCTTGCAGCACCTTGGATGGTCCAGCACCCCAGTGGGAATATGCAGCTGCTGTAATGGAAAAACAAAGGGAGCCGAAAAGAAGAGCTTGTGACTCTTTGCTAGCCATTTCAGCTCACCTGCACCATTCGCTCCTCACTTTCAGGCACGAACATTGTGGGGAACATCCTAGTTTCGGGACAAATGCGTTCTCCTGCTGCTCACTCCTTTTCCCTAGCAAGGATACCTAGCAAGTATCATTATGATCTGTCTGTAGGATCACAAGCACTTACAAACATTCTTCTATTACCCTTAATTTAAAAACCATAACAGCTAACCTTCGTCGAAAGCAGTAGGGAAAGTGTCGCTCAGGAAGGATGAGTAACTTGCACAGAGGCACGTTCACTCATTCAGTAGATGCTCAGTAAACGTGTGTCAAAATGCGCAGTAGAAAAGAAACCAAAGCAAAAACATAAGTAAATTGGACTTCAAAAGTGAAAGGTTTAGTGAGGGAACGGACACTATTAAGAAAACAAAAAGACAACCCACGGAATGGGAAGAAAATAGTTGCAAGTCATTTCTCCGATAAGGGTTTAGTATCCATAATGTATAAAGAACTTACAGCTCAACAACAAAAATATAACCCAGTTTAAAAATGGGCACAGAATTTGAATAGCCATTTCTCCAGAAAAGAGACACAGTGGCCAAAAGCACAAGAAAAAAGTCTCAACATCATCAGTCACTGGGGAAAATGCACATTAAAACCACAATGAGATACCACTTCGTACGAACTAGGGTGGCAGTATTTAAAAAACAATAGCGACGACAAAGTGGAAAATAGGTCTTGGCGAGACTGTGGAGAAGTTGGAGCCTTCAGGACACCGCAGAGATTTCCATCTCTCCAAACTGGTGCAGCTGCTTCAGAAGACAGCTCGACAGCGCCTGAGAACGGAAAGCTGAGGATCGTTTGGTGTTGCCGTCCCACTCCTAGGCCTGTACCCAGGAGAATTAAAAACAAATATTTAAGCAAAAATGGGTTCATACATGTTTATGGCATCATTATTCACAATAGCCAAAACGTGGAAACACCCAAATATCCATCAACTGATGAACCGACAAACAAAATACTGTGTAGCAGTGCAATGGAGTATTATTCGGCCATAAAAGAGAATGCAGTATTCAGATCACGTAGGGAGACGTCACCAAAGAAACACGACTGCTGACTGCCCAGCAAGATGGACCTGGGCACTCAGAGGCTCCTCACCTTCCCCAGTCCTTGGAATGTGGCCTCCCCACATGCCTTTACCACTCCCAGAGGCTGCCCCAAGGACATAGCCTTGAGATGGTGATGTGCTGTTGCAAATACCTGCATGGTGTATACATGACTGAGCACAGGTAGGGCCTCTTTGTAAATTTCCGAGATTTGGAGGCAGGTACAGGGATCCAGGCACCTTGCTGCCTCCCAAGACAACCCGCGAACATAAGCTCCCTTCACTGTCATTAAAACTGCCACCTACCAACCTGGAGTGGCCTGATGCTTTCTCGGGTCTCTCCCTGCCCTCTGATGACAGGGGCCACTTTCAGACCATACCCAGGAAGCTCCGAGGAGGGTTACAAATCCACATACATGGTACAACATGGATGAACATCTCCAGCATTATTCTAAGGGAAAGAAGCCAGGCATGGAAGGCCACACATCATATGATTCCATTTAAATGAAATGTCCAAAAAGACAAGTCCACTGAGACAGAAAGCAGGTTATTGTTTGCTGGGGAAAGGAAGAATTGAGAATCACTGCTAACAGGAGCAGGTTTCCTTTTTGGGGTGATAGACATGTTCTGGACTTGGGTAGGGTGACAGTTGCACCACATTGTGAATATACTCAAAACTACTGAATTGTACACTTTGAAATGGTAAATTTCATGTTACGTGAATTTAACTCATTTTTTTTAAACACAGAAAACAGCAACAAAGCAAAAACAAAGATCCATGACCTCATGGAACTTATAATCAGGTGACAGAACCAAGTCTTGAACCCAGGTCTCTGTAACTCCAGAGTGCATGCTCTCAGTTGTCAGAAATCCGAATCTGGTAAGCCTGGACTCGGGCCTAGACATCTCTATTCCAAAGAATCTTTTTATGAGATACCAACATATCACTCTTGGCTCACTCTTTGAACTGTCAAGATGTATTTGTGGTTAATTAGTACTTACACTAATTAAGTTTCTTCAGTACCACAGGACACACAAGGAATGTATCTAGGAGGAAATGTCACCCTGGGTAGCTGGAAATCAGTACCTAAAGCTTGGAAATAAGCTTTCAGGTGGGATTGATGGTTGACGTGTTTAAGAAGTTGCTTATTTTTGTTTTGTTCTATGATTTGATTTGTTTTAAAGAACGATACGCTCTATGATACTACAGGACATCCTGACTTCTTTTGAAAATAATATTACTGTCTCTGAGCATTTCAGCCTTTGGCCAAATGCTTTCTAAGCCGAGCAGAATGTGTGATGGGGGTAGCAGACACTCCTATCTCTATTTCTTTTAAATTAAGTTAGGGGCGCCTGGGTGGCTCAGTCGGTTAAGCGTCCGACTTCAGGTCAGGTCATGATCTCGCAGTCCGTGGGTTCGAGCCCCGCGTCGGGCTCTGTGCTGACAGCTCAGAGCCTGGAGCCTGTTTCAGATTCTGTGTCTCCCTCTTTCTCTGACCCTCCCCTGTTCATGCTCTCTTTCTGTCTCAAAAATAAATAAATGTTAAAAAAAATTTTTTTTTTAATTAAGTTAAAAGCAGAGAGAACATAGTGTCTCCCTTTCCCATCGTTTGGACAAAATAAGCAGAGTAAAAAGTGAAGTTGGTAGCAACTTTCTCAGGCTAGAGAAGTCTCTGCCTCGCTCAGAGGAGGGTGTGTTCTGCCCGGTGGATGGGGGACTGTGTTCAGTGTTCATGAGCTTGCACTCTGCAGCGATGGGTGTGTGACAGCCTGTCAGGATAGATGGGGGGGTCCTTCTGACTGTCCGTTGGCATCTTATATTTTTCTAGCACTCTATGTCATTAAACTATGGTCCTGTTTCTTTCAAGCTGCTTATTTAAAAACTGAAGCCAATGCAGCTGTGTCCCTAAGGTCAGAGAAGTAATGAGGCTCATTTTGCTGGCCTGTGGCCGTCATGTTTTGAACTGTTTCTCTGTGCCTGGCGTTTCAAGAACATTATTGCGGTGCTCACAAGAACTCTCCCAAGGTACATATGATTATCTCCATTTCCTGTATGAGGACACAGAGATGCAGGGATTCAGATATTATGCTGTTACTCAGTGGATTTAGACCCAGGATTTAGACCCGGATCAGCCTGATTTGTTTAACTACCTGTGCTCCAAAGGTAGGAAAATTTACACTCAAATCCCAACTCTGCACTTAATGACTAGATGACCCTTGTTAAGTGGCTTGACCTCTCTTGGCCTCAGTTATTTTGTCTGTTACAGGTTAATAATAATAATTATCTACTTTGTTGGCCTCTAATGAGACTTGAAAGGGGATACTTAATTGTCCTAATAGTGAGTGACTGACACAGAGTAAATACTCAATTATGTGCCAACTGCCATTATTATTATTACTGTTAATCATCGTCTGTTTTCCAGAGATCTCATTATATTTCAGTAATTTACAGAGAAAGTGGCCAAGGGACTAGTGGGATGTCAGAGAGGTAATTTCGCCTTCTACCGGGAAGGCTCACGTGTTTAAGTTGAGTGACAGGTAATGAGAACGGACACTTGGGCTTCATTTTCCAATTAACAAAACACTTTCATGTGTAGTACCTCATCCGGTACTCCTGGAAGCCAGAAAACGTCCCGCCTTTGGAGACGATCGGACTCATTTTCAGACAGGGTCAGTAATCTGCCCCGGGTTCCACATACCGCGAGCCTTAGAGCCAGACTATGATCTGCTTTTGACTCTGAAGTTCACGCATTTCCAGTGAACCAGAGCTAGCTGAAGTGGAGGAAGGAAACGGGACACAGAAGCCAGCTGCCCCCAGTGAGATGCTGTGGCAGGTGACGTGGGACTGTGACACGGAGCCCACCCAGCTCACAGCTGAGTCACAGAGGGGAGGGGTCACCAGAGAGGGGACAGTTGACAGCACGTTGGCCATTGCTCACTCATGACTGTGTTACTAACCTCAGGACCATTTTGTCCTCCCTGCCACCTGTCCCCTGCATCCTGCTCCGATTTCTCACCAAAAACCAGAAGTCAAAACCAGAAGTCAGCGCTAAAATAACTTTCTGCGAGGGGCTCAGCTCAGCCTTCCAGACTAAATGTCGGGGGTTTTTTCTATAATTTTTTTTTTTTTTTTTTTTTGCCTAAGATCTCATCTTTTTTAGAAAATAATTAGCAAATGAAGTTAACAAAAAAGAAAACCTATAATCTCAGATTACTGGGTTTATGTATATGACTTACTTACAAAAATTGGATCCTATTATAGATTAAAATGATTTCTCATTATATTGACTTTTCTGAGTCTTTGTTCATAATGTTCTGAAGAATCCAAGTGCAAAAAGCAGACTTTTTGGGGTGTTCCTTCAGCCTTAGAAGTAGTAGGGATTTGTCCCCCTTCCAGCTTGCTTTCGCTGCTGATAAATAACTTTATCATTTCATTTTTATCAGTGCCATCTCAAACTAAAACAGTGTCCTCCCTCTTCTTAAAATGTGTGTGTTTTATAATATTTCCATGTGCTGTTCAAATCTGAGTTTGTTTTTTCAGTTTGTCCAGAAGAACTTTCTGCCATGATGGAAATGGTGATACTCTTTACTGTCTAACATGGTACCCACTGGCCACGTGTGGCTGCTGCACACTTGAAGTGTGGCTACTGAGACTTCAGGAACTGAATTTTAAATTTATTGAGCTTTCATTAAATTAGCTGCTAGTGACTATCCCGTTGCAAAACCCACTCTACAGCATTGTCATTTAAACTCACCTTTAAAAAAAGATGGTAATTAAATTCCTTTCACGTTGCGTGAAAATGAGACACTTTTACAAACATATCTGTGACCAGTCTGTATCCTTCTGGGAAGGACATGACTCATGATAAACCCACGCAGCCCCAGGAAAGAAAGCTAACATGTGCTGAGCACGTCCTAACTTTGCAGCGCTTTGTGGAAGGATTTCATATGTGTTATCTCCCCACTGAATACAGGTAACACGAGCAGAAGTTAAGTGATTCACCAGGGTCCCACCCCAAGTAAATCCTCGAGCCGATTTGGGGCGATAATCCTCTGACCCTAAGGCTCTTGCTTTTTCTGTTGTAGGGAGTTCTGACAGCATCCACCTTACACTGATGTGTTCTGCCTTCACACACTTTCTCCAGAAATTATCTAAGTATCAGAGGTCAGAACTGGTTTTGCTGTGATTAACTTTGTAGCCGTACAAAGTTAATGCCTCCTTGACAAACACTTTTTCCTGAATGTAGATGATGCTGGTTCAGGTTGATGTTCATGAATAGCCTTCTCTGGACAGAACACGGCCGGCTCCTCTAAAGCTAGCATTCGGCCTGGGTGTAGCCAGTGCTGAAAAATGCCATCCCCTGGACAGGCAAGACAAGGGAGGCAACAACTGAGCTGTGCCACAGTAGAAGTGGAGTAGGGAAGGGCATTTCAGCAGGGAAACAGCATATGCAAAGGCCGGGGGAGTTGCTGGAAAAAAATGTAACATGGCTAGAGTTCATATTTTTTAAAGGAAAGTGGTAGGAGATAAAACCGACAAGATGTTCAGGGGCCAGTATATAAATGTTATTCAATTCTCTACCGAGAAGTTTAACTTTCATCCCGACAAGCAGTGGTGAACAGTCAAATGGCAGAAGAGGAGAATTTACATGTAGGTCTCCAGTTGCATGGTTAACCAGAACGCTCTCCTTTCTCCCATCCCTGTTGCCAAAGGCTTTCTGAAGATCGTATTTCCCTTCCTTATTTTAGTAAGGGTTCTCAGCTGAATATGTCAACCTTAAAATTTTTTGGAACGTGTCGGATTTCGGTAATCGCTTGTTGGAGGGCCAGTTCTGGTACCGATATATATACATCCCAAGATGTGCCCTAAAACTTCTTGGTCGTGCTTATTCTTAGTCACTCACTGAGCATCTGCTTGGTGTTGGGCCCACTGCGTTCCAGAGATGAGACAGTCCTCATCCTCAAGGACCTCATTCTTTGGTGGGGAGACAGCAACAGATGAAGCGTAGGGAGAAATAACCTGCTGTGGGGCAGGGTTAGAGGAGCCTCCAAGAAGGGAAAGAAGATTCTAAACACTGAAACAAGTGGGACTCCTCGGTGGAGGCGTCAGACAAGAAATCTCTTCGCTTGGTAGTCATGAGCAAGGGCGTCAGAATCAGAACCTGGCCCCGAATCCCCGTTTTGCCACTTAACTAGTTGTGTGAGCAAGTCAGGGACTCAGCCTGTGCCTCCATTTATCCTCTGAAATGGAGATGAGATTGAAGTGCTTGTGCACTCCTTGGGGTTGTTGTAGGGAGTTGTCGAAATAACACCCAAAATGCACGGCATGCTGAGCTCGTGAATGCGCGTAACATGTCAATGCTGATGATTATTCAGGGTGTGGTGGTGCCAGTCTGGTTGTTCCCAGGGCAGGATGCCATCAATCCAACTTCCTGGATTTCAAGCATGCACCCAGGGGTCTTTGGGGAACTGAAAGATGTCCAGCTTTCCTGAGACCTTTGTTTCTAGAAAAGTCCCTCTTCTCCTTACAACATCTAATTCATCCTCATGATATTCCACTGGTTAATGTGTGTGTCTCTCTCTTTCAAATTCAAATATGGCACCACCAGGAAGAATGGTTCTATGAATAGATGGGAATGCACACGAAATCACTGTGTTGGGACCACAGCTATAATTCACAAGGTCTGTGTGATAGCTGCGAGCACATGTCAGATGGTGCCCATGACCTGTTTGTCGGTGCATCTTTGTAAAATACTGAAATTCATTTATAAGTGTTTTCTGTAGGGGCGCCTGGATGGCTCATTTGGCTAAGCATCTGACTCTTGATTTTGGCTCAGGTCATGATCTCACAGTTCATGAGATCGAGCCCCGCATCAGGCTCTGCACTGACAGTACAAGCCTGCTTGGGAATCTGTCTCTCCCTCTCTCTCTCTGCCCCTCCCCAGCTTGTGCGCACGTGCTCTCTCTTTCTCCTTTTCTCTCTCAAAGAATAAATAAACTTTAAAAACAGTGTTTTGTGTAACTTATGTGGGCAGAGAGTAAATATATTTAGGTTTTTCAGGTGACTAGGGTTTATTTCTTTTTTTCTACTTTTGGTAAATTTGTGGTGTTCTCCATCATAGTTTCTTTCAAGATGGCTTGAAAACGGCTGATAAATTGAAACAGTACATTGAAAAACTGGCTGCTGATTTATATAATGTAAGTATTTTATAAAATACATGCATTTTAAGTTGCTTTTGTAGCTAAATATCAGGAAATTTGAAATCTTAGTAGAAGAACTTTAAAGAAGCAAGAGTAAGTGATGTGTCTGTATAAACCTAACAGTTTAACCACAAAGTTGTTAGTGATCAGATATCCTAGAGTATGTTTTTGAGGCATAGGAAAAGCAGGGATATGTTACCAGTGGTTCTAGAAGGCTCTCCCTTTGGGGGCCTGTAGCATCATCCCATGTGAGTGTCCTGCAGTCAGTGTTGCAGATGTTTTGCCTTTAGAAGGACAGAACTTAAGACTATCTCACAGTAGGCACATTTATGATTTTTTTTTTTATTTGCTTGTTCTGTATTTTCTTTTGTCTGATACCTAGGTTTCACTTTTATAATAAAATCACAAAAACCTCTTTGAGAAAAAACTAAGTGCAGGAGTAGAAATGGCCAGTGTGTTCCCCATAAACCACTTGGTACTAAATAATATGAAAAGTGTATTTTTTTATGAGTACAACCCACATCTGTTGAAGTAAGGTTTCAGAGTTACAAATAATACCTTAGATTTTTATGTAACTTTACACAAAGCTGTGTATTTTTTCCAATTGTCTTTTTTTTTTTTTTTTTTTTAATGTTTACTTATTTTTGAGAGAGGGAGACAGAGCACGAGCTGGGAAGGGGTAGAGAGAGAGGGAGACACACAATGCAAAGCAGGGTCCGGGCTCTGAGCTGTCAACACATAGCCTGATGCAGGGCTCGAATCCACAAACCATGACATGACTTGAGCCAAAGTGAGACGCGTAACTGGCTGAGCCACCCAGGCACCCCTCCGATTGTCTTTTAATAGTTAACATGGTTCAGGTTGCAGTAAGTTCCAGCTGATTAAAAAAAAGTACCACCAGTTCCTTACCCGAGGGCAAAGGGTAAACTTTCATATATACATTAGCCCATTAGGTTCTGATCCTTTTTAACACGTTCTTCTGACCCATTTAATCACATCCTGGTATTCCTGCTTACCACCCTTTGAAAAACCAGAAGCAAGTGACTCAATGTTATTTCTTAACTTTGTTTGAAATGGTACTTCAGATTTAATTGTCTTGCCTAGATGTATTATTTAATGAGAAAGCATAGTGCATATTCACTAATTTTAAAACTCACTGATACTTTCATAAGATGAGAAGATTCTGCCTTTCATATAAAAAATGAGTTCGTTAAAAAAAAAAAATGAGTTCGTGTCAAAAACTTTAATGAGGAAATCAACTCTGTAATTGAACTGTTTAATGACCGGTGTATATTTGGATGAATTAAACTCTGCTCATAAATGTATAAAGATACGTGATAAAAGTCATGTTTTTCTGTCACAGATAAAACAGACCCAGGATGAAGAAAAGAAACAGCTAACTGCACTCCGAGACTTAATAAAATCCTCTCTTCAACTTGATCAGAAAGAAGTAGGTGGTCTAGATGTTTCCAGCAGGGTTTCCAGTGTAAGTGAGGTAGCCTGGGATGGCCTTTTCGGGTTTCCTGATCTGCAAAACAGGCATGTCGGCAGCCTCCTGCCACCATGGTTGTGGGGACACATGAGATAGAAGATACAAGTGTATCCCTACCGCATCGCCCATGTAACAGCTGTGCTTTATCTCCTTGCCCTCCTCACACAAAAGATGTTCTTAACGCCCAGGCTGCAGTTCCATGGCCCCTGGGTTTGCCATTCTGGCTTTGCAGACGTGTAATTCAGAGGTGGTGCATCGTCTCCAGGTGAAGTGCACACCCACATCCTCTGTAGATGGCCTCTGTCTTTCCTGGGCAGCCAGAGGGAGGCGGACGCAGAATCCCGTAGTACAGAGCAAGCAGTGTTAATGCCACAAGAGACCTTCCAGGGAGTGGCTGTCAGCAGAGAGGGGACTCCGAGTTGAAAACTGCCCGGCGTAGTCAGCAGGCTACAGACAGTTTGGGGCAAGGAGGGTGGAAAATTGAGAGAGGGGGTTTCCGAGGTGGAAACTCAGGCCTAATTACGGACGACCTCGGACGCACGCAACAGGGTGTGGACTTCATGCTAAGGGTAAGCTAAATAGTGAGCACCGTTTGTTACCTAGGGGAGGGTTAAAATGCGCCTGTTTATATTATGAAATTACCATGCATTGGATTTAAGTGCAGTTTCTCAACGCAATATTTAATAATAATCATGTAATATATAGCATTTTTTATATTGCCATTTCCTCGTGATATCACCTCACAACAGCAAACTGTACATTCCTAAAATTTCTGAAGGGGTTCATGAGTCCCAAACAAAAACAAGGCAGCCCCCCTCAAACGCGGAAGCAACACTAACCCGTGAAAGCAACCCCAAAGGAAGGTTCTCTTTACTGAGGGAATATAGTCCTCTGGGGTTTCATCAGGTGAGAGAAGTCCACAGCCTGTGACCCTGGGCACCTGCCACCCTGTGGAAATGGGCATCAGTGGCCAGGAAGACGTGTGTGTGTGTTCCATGTACCTGTGTTGTCCTCAGCTAGCACCTGTACCTGTGTTTCCTGGCCTCTTTTGAAGGTGCTTATTACTGGCATACAAATCCTAGGAGACGTGTCTCCTTGAATGATTTCTCCATGTTAAAGCAATAGAAAGACGTAAATGGAGGAGGGGTAGGAGGTAGATTGCTATTTAGGGAGCAAACTGCAAGTTTTTGTACTTTCCGAAATGCACTTAACCTCTTCCTAACTTTGCTTTGTTGTATAGGATTACTTCCTTCCTGTATGTGGGAGCTTTCAGGGGTGGGAGACAAAGAACTATCTCAGTCCCTTTTTGTCTCGCATAGAGATTGATGTATTCTGCTCACGGCAGCTAAAGAACAAAGTTCATATAAGCCAAAGGAGTGTGTACATGACGAAATGCACGTGATTTGATTTAACGCCACTCCAAATGAATAAATGATGAGTGTTCATTAGCCCCATGTCCAGAGTATTTTACAAGTCAGATTGATCTTTCACAGCATGCCTACCCTATTCTCATGCTGTTATTGTCTCTCATTGCAAAAATAACTTTAGAAGGTAATGATTTTTAATGACTCAAATAAGAAAGGAGGACCATCTACCATCGAGGTCTTTCCATAGCACTACTATTCGAGAAGAGTGTAAACTGATCTGATAAAGGACCTGAGAAATTAAAAGCACCCAGCAAATTATTTAACCTCTTTGCCCCCACCAGGTTCTAACTTGACTCTTTTAAAGGAAGCTCCAAGAATCTGAGCTGTAAATAGGATCCCCAGATTTTTGGTGGACTTGTTTTTTCTTGTCAAAAGGGAAATTCTTCATTGACTTCTGGCAGATGTTCTATGAGATTAGTTATCTTAAGTTTTGATAGTAGCCTAACTTCCCAAGAGAACTGCTTGCTCCACAACTATCTTTAGGGTTGAAAATATCTTATTTTTAATAATGATACCCATAAATCTTTCCCCAAATTCCAGCGTTTTGAGTCTCTCTCGCTAGCCCATGATAGTGTGGTTTGCAAGGTGTTTGACAGATTCTGTGTTTGGCTCATCTCTCCCTCCACACTGTCTGGCACCCAAAAGCTACTCAGTAAGTATTTACTAAGGTGAAACAGAAGGGAACCTTGGCCCACTCCATGTATCCCTTCCATGAGAGATATGAAGCCTCGTAGTAGAGGTTAGTTTTACGTCGGATACCACAAACATCTATAACCCCATGAAATCGATGAGTAACTGCTTCCAGTTTAAAAAGATTTGAGATTTTACTCCTTAATAATGCATTTTATATGTTAATACAGTTTTCTAATAAGAAAGTAAGGTGATTTATCTGTACTGCTAATAGAGAGTAGGTAATTGAACTAAAAAAAAAAAAAAAATCACCATAGCTTCCATTTCTTGGCTCCCATTGTGGAATTTCCCCCAAGGTTTTAAGTTCATCGTGTAAAATTTAGTTTTGTATTTTTTTTGTCCGAATGGATTTCTCACTCGTATTTCTCTTTCCTGAATACACGTTGATTTTTATTATGCTGTCAAAGGATTCAGGACCTGATTCATTCCTTCCGTCACGTCTTGCTTTGTTAATTATTATGAGTGTTAATGCTCCATGATTTATTTTCGTAAAAAAGAAAAACCTCTTTTCATTTATCTAGACACCCTGCAAAAGCAAGCTAAATGGCCATCATTTGTCAGAGTGCAGAAATAATCATTTGTGGAACTACCTTAGGCCTTAGAACTCATTAGTAGTTAATGTAGGGTTGTCCATGCTAGACTTCTGAAATGAATGGCTTCCTTCCTGCTCAGCTTAATGGAATAGGCTTCCGAGGTCAGAGCCTGGAGATCAGCCACTTTATTCACCTATAAAAGCATATTTGCCCGATGTAGAGCAAAGCCCATTCAGCTCATTATTCAGACTGTAAAGTTTATTTAGGCTGGTCATAAATGTATGTAAGGAATGTCTTAGAGGCAAATTTAGAATGTAATAATTTTCATAAGTTATTAGCATACAGATCCTTGCTTAAAAAAAGAGAAGTACTCTTATTTTTAAAGCTTGTTTTATTTTAAGGATTAGCAAACTGGCTGTCAGAGATGCATAGTTTTAAAGCGTTCGGACAGACCTAGGAATTCCGTGGGCAGACACAGAGCAGTTTCGTTCAGTGGAAAGCGTTCTGAGGAAGAGAGTTATTCTTTTAATAAGAATTTTTATCCAGGGAGATTTCACGTTTTGTTTTAAATGTTCTGGGGAGGTATAGATATGACAAAGATCCCTGACTCCAGATCCACAGTTAAGTGGTTTTCACATGATGTCATTGGGTAGAAGCAGAAAGATCCTAGGATTTCATTTATCAGCCTGCTCTTGTTTTCACCCATGCCTCCATTCTCCACCACCCCATCTAATTTCCCATCCTGATTGTTCTTTTTATTATGGACACATTGCAGCCTCCTTCAAGAAACCGTGTCACTGCTGTTGGAGGCCGTTGTGGAGGTGCTGGTGGAGGAAGGCCGCACTCGTGGCCCGTCTGATCTGTAGTACAGCCCCGTAGTCCCATCATCCGTCCAGAAAGCCTGAAAGCACCTGTCAGAGAGGACCCGGGAGCCAAGTTACTATGAGTGCAAGGCTGTGGGCCCTGATTAAAAGTAAACATATAGAAGGATTTCAGAAGAGGGTCCTAGACCCCGGTCCACTCTCCAGCCCTCCTGTAGGTGATTGAAATTGTCCCATTAAGATCTTTCAGCCAGAGGGAGTCTGGCCCCTGAAAGACCAAGCAATGACTCACATTAAGAAAATGACGCGAGTTTGTAACCTCTTCAGGGTGAGTCTGTTTGCCCAGTAAAGCATGCATTCAGCACCCAGTTACTTTCAGGAGGGAGCGGTACAGCATGTGGTTAGTGTATGAACACCCACCTCAGGGACAGGGGTCGTGCCCCACTCCGTGTCCTCAGTGCCTTCCTGTTTAGGTATTCAGGACATGCTTTTGAACACGGAGCTCACCCCATGTGGAGTAGCCTCACAGAGGTGCACCGCCCTAGAGATGTTCCTCAGCTGTTACTAATTTGCATCCACAGAGCACGTACTGTTTGGTCCAAAGGATCCCAGATGCCAGAGAGGCCATCCTGATCCTCATGGTACCTCATACACAGATAGTTCTTCAAGCGTTACTTCTGAACTGGGGGGTTTTATTATGTTCTCTTTGCTTGGAAAACTAAAAGAGAATCCTCCTACAATTTTTGGTTCTTTTTAGGTTTTCTAAAGTAATTTGGGATTCACTGAGGTGTTGGTTCCCCATATGCACACTTTGAAGTTTGTCGGCCATTTTATCTTGGTGAGATGTGTGCCTCGTGTCCTTTCATGCAGGTTTTTTCCGTCTGACTCAAATAACCTGAAGTAAAACAAATATAGGACAAATATAGGACGTTTTATTGTCCCACCACCTGAAGTTTATCATGATTCTGAAGGTGGTATGTGTTCTGGTGTTGTCTTTACGATGGTGTTGTCTCTATATGTGATGAAAAGTGCTTAAATCATGAGCGATGACTATCAATGAAATTAACTATGTTTTCAACTGTTCTGCCTTTTTTCTCTGTTGCCTTTGCCCTTCCTGATCGAAGTCTAGGAGAGTAAGTCAACACTTTCTGTGAGAATGTATTGTCCTACTTCTGTGTCTAAACCCCATGTGCTCATTCTGCAGCTCAAGGTTGTTGGTTTATTTCTTCCATTTTCAGAGCGGAATGGCTGTGTCTGGTCATGCAATCTTTAGAAACGAGGGGGAAGTAACAGCAGAGTCCTGATATTAGATCAAGCTGGTTTGCCTCTGTCTTGTTCTGCTGGTCCTGGTCCCCCTCTTTCCACATCATCCACTTTCCGTGGCCAGAGAATCCTCTTTTTTAGTTAAAAGCATGCTTGACAGCTTATTTTACAGAACCCTTGTTAGTTACAAAACCAGAATTTATAACAGTTCCCGATACCTGGCTGAGAAGGTCCTTTTTTATGGTGGGCATTTCAGCAGAATACGTGAAAGAGAAAAGGTGTACACAAGGGAAGAACTCATTCAGGTTGCATGCACTGTGTGAGCCACCTCAGTTTTCCCTGCCTTCCTGTGCTGGCCTTTGCTGCCCGTGTAAACTGGTCTAGTCACAGGACGGTCTGCCCCTCAGTGTGTTGGAAACAGAGCAGGGTTCTGAACTAGAAATAGGAGTCCTGGACCCAGCCTCCGGCTCTGCCTTAGACTTGCCTGTGACTCTGCTGATTGTTTCCCTGCCCGGTTTCCTCTGAAATAAAGGCAAGGACCTGACAGCTCTTTAAAGTTCTGGAATTCTGGAATTCTCTTCGCCCCTGACCAGGGCACAGAGGCCCAGTGGCAGAATAGAGTCAAGGATCTGAGAAGTGTGCCCGGCACTGGTCTGATCTGTGGCTTCTCCTTTCTAGGATTCCCAGAGCCGGCAAGGAGGGTACAGCATGCATCAGCTCCAGGGCAACAAAGAATATGGCAGTGAGAAGAAGGGCTACCTGCTGAAGAAAAGCGACGGGTATGTGGAAGCCCTCCTAGAGGCCCCGGCACCCTTCCTGGGTGCTAGTAACCCAGGAACTCTTTCCCGCCCCCCAACTAGGAAAGCACACTTCAGACTCTCCTAATGCACTCGCTCTAGACCTTTAGCCCACCCGTCTTCCTCAGCTGATAGAGCCTACTGTCTTTAGAAGAAGCATTCATTGTCCCGTGGTCCCTAAGTGTCACCTGTGCCTCGTGACATCGCCATTTTAGGAAGGCAGGGACCGAGTGGCTTGCGGACTTCATGCTCGCCCAGCTCTCTGCTTTTATCCATCGCCCTTTTCTCTCCTGGAGTGCCCACCTGGCCGCCCGAACCCCAACCCTGAGAGTCACCCCTGACCCCTCTCCTTCTCTTACGTCACAGCCAGTATAACTATAACTACGAGCTCTTCTGCTCGTATCAAGACCTCATGCGTTTCTTGCCATCTCTGCTGCCCTGCCCTTGGAGGAGCCACTCTGTCTCCTGAGCTATTTTAGTCCCTGGCTAACCGGCCTGTGGCCCCTCCCTCTTCTCCACTGTGTCTCTGCACAGCACTTAAGAGTAGCCTTTAAAAAACAAAGCACATCAAGTGACTTCCATGCTTGAAATGCATGGAGGGTCTCACCTCTGCCTTTGTCTCCAGCCCAGTCTGGTGCCATTCTCTCCCCACGCCCGGCCACGCTGGCCTCCTTTCCATCGCTTGAGTGGCGATTCTTCTTCACAATAAGTACATAAGTAGAACCATAATTATTCACTTATACTAACTGCTTTTCTTTTTGAAAGAAAGGTTCTTCTTTTCTGATTGCTTGTGGATATGCACTCCTTGATTTTTATCTAAGACAATCACATTTTTTTATTTGTTTGTTGAAATTTCAACCATTCCTTCTGTAAATTATAATCCTAAATTTCTGATCACTGTCGCTTTTGCTTATTGTTCTACTCAGGCATCCAACGAATGTCTTTTGGGAGTTCTAGTATATATATGTCAAACACTGTTAGAGACGTTTGGGAATATAACATTGAACAAGAAAAGTAAGAAAGGGGGCACCTGGGCGGTAAGGCATCTGACTTCGGCTCAGGTCATGATCTCACAGTTCAAGTTTGAGCCCCGCATTGGGCTCTCTGCTGTCAACACAGAGCCCACTTCTCTCCCTGCCCCTACCCTGCTCTCTCTCTCTCTCTCTCTCACACACACACACACACACACACACTCTCTCTCTCTCTCTCTCTCTCTCTCTCTCTCTCTCTCTCTCTCTGTTTCAAAAATAAACATTAAAAAAGGTAACAAAGTCTTTAGCCTCCTAGAGCCTACATTCTAAGTTGGGAGACAGACGATAAAGAAGGAAGCATATGGAAGGTCAGATGGTAACAAGTGCTATGGAGAAAGATAAAGCAAGGCAGGGCCTGGACGTGTGTAGGGGTGGCCTTACAGTCATACAGGGTGGTCAGGGAAGACTTCGTGAAGAGATGCTTGAGCAAAGACTTGAAGGAAGTGAGGGGATCATCTCTGCAGAGATCTGGGGGAAGGAAGCATGCTTCCTATTGTGATACACACAGGAGTTCGGCATAGCAAGGACAGAGGAGCTGGGGGTCACAGCAGACAAGGTTAGAGGGGGCAGGACACCAATCCAGGAGGGCTGTGGAAGCCACTGAGTGAAAATGGGAGTCATTTGGAGGGTTTTAGCAGAGGAATGCCAAACTCTGACTCGTTTGAAAGGCTCTCTGGCTGCCGGGCTGAGCACGGCTGTGTAGAATCTAAGAGCGGAAGCAGGAGGCCAGGTCAGAGATGATGGGAATCAAGGGAACAGCCACAGAGGGGGAAGAAGGGGTCAAAGTCTGGATGGTGGGGGTAGGGCCACCAGGATTTGCGGATACGGCTGTAAAGAAAGAAAAACATCCCAGCACGTAGCGCAACACCTGGCCCTTTGTAGAAAGTCAGTGAATGTTGACTATTAAATCTTGCAAAATTTAAAAGAAGAAAAGACACACTAGTTACTCAAATCACAGTTTTAAGCTGGGCTCTTCTTAACAGACACAGTGATCACATTGTAGCCCCAACGCCATGGTATCTAGTGGACATAAATGAATTAATCCTGTAGTTTTAACACTACTTGCCTAAAGGCACGAGGGTTTTCTTGACATGAGGATTGCCTGTTTCTAAGTGAGATGGTTAATTTCTACCTGTTGAGAAAGGTCAGCAGAGTCTTTGTGTAGGTATCATTTGGTTCAAACCCTGAAATGTTCAGGGGAAGCATCCCCACGTGAGCGTGTGCTGTGTGCCTGTCGGACACGACCAGGTGCCTGTCATTCACCTCATTTGACACCTGTAAGTAAGGCAGCTCCTTCAGAGAGGTGAAGTAATTTGACTGAGATCCTACAGCCAGTAAGTACAGGAGCCAACTTCTAACATGGGTTGTCTGAGTTAATGCTGGGGTATATACCCCTTCATCTTTCAGAGGGGGCATCGCCGCTGTTGATCGCCCTTGGGATACACAGGGTATCAGCTGTCATCCACTCACACACCTGGCTCCTCTATTCTTCTGGTCTGTTCTTCCTTCATGCACTCATTTCACACACATTTATTAAGCACTCTGGTGCCTCAGGCAGTCAGCTAGGTGCCAGAAGGTAAACAGTACACAAGAGGTGGGCCAGCTTCCCATAATTGCACAGGGTGCAGGGGTAAATAATGGTAACCCAGAGTGGCCTGTCAGTGCTGTCTGTGGAAGAGGAAAGAACTGTAGTGCTTGTACATGAAGGCAGACTCACTTGCTAACAGTGACTACTGATGGGTCATGTGATTTTCTCCAAAGGATCATTTGCTTTAGTAACTTCTGACTCCAGTTCTGGAACACTCCTTGTTACTTACAAGATTGTTATACAATTTAAAAAACACTTTAATTTTTTTTAAAGTAATTTTAAAACTTTATGATCCAAAGGCATTTGTTGAGAGGCAAAGGAATAGCTGTTCTACATATATTTTGTCAGAATAGTCCTACAGGATGGGCATTATCATATTCATGACACAGATTAAGGTAAGTCCCCGAGAGGACAGTAACGTGAGTGGAGTCCCATGGCTGGTGGATGATGGTGCTGACATTGAAGCCCAAGTAATTGAGCCTCAGAATTGGAGCTAGTTTAGTGATACTAGACCACCTTCTAATAGAAAATTCCTTTTCTGGAATTCTGAGGTTTGGGCATGGTGTAACTGGTATTCTGTATGGTGCTGTCTGGAAAGATGGTAAAAGTCCATGGTATGTCCATTCAGGAGCTTCGCAGACAAGCATCCTTAAAGCTTTCCATACAGGAAGGGGAAAGCATGGGCATAGAGGCCATTCCATAGAAATCTCAGGAATAAAAGCTCTCACAGTATTCACAGAGATGGACAAGGGATTGACTTGATTTTGCCCCCCTTTGGTGACCTGGAGCACCGCCTGGTCAATTTCTTTTAGCCAGAAAGATGAATGCTTTTGTGTCACTTTCCCTGGCTTTATTACTAATGCAAAAAAAAATCAATTTTGTGTTTGGTTTTGTATTTCCTTAATATACATTAAGAAAAACTAATGAATAAAGATTTTACTAAATAAAATGAGTAAACCGAGGCAGGACAGTTTCTTCACAGTTGACTATTTGTTAGGTTGGTTGGTTGATATTTTAAAACGTTTTGGTAAAGAAGGATGATGCCTGTTTGGGCTTAGTGAGTCCAGGGAATACGTCGCCTGACTCAGCAGGCTTTTACGAGGGTCAGGTTGGGATGCCAGACTAGTGACAGCACTGACTACCTTAACCGAATGCAGGTATGACCGTGTGACAGATGTCACCTCTCGTTGGCCCTTCCCCTAGTCGGTGACGTAGCCATAATCTGAGGGCAGTTTCTCAATCAGGAGTTCTGCATTTACCCCCTGAAGATACTGGCACTCTGAGCACAGTGTGTTCAATTTACTTGTGGTCAGATGGTGTCAGATGATTTCCCTCTGTGAAGCATGCTTCAGACTAAACCATGCCTCTCTAGTAGTTACACACACAACAAGACAACATTATCTGTCTTCGGAGTTGGTTTTATTTTATTTTATTTTTTTTTTTAATTTTTTTTTTCAACGTTTTTTATTTATTTTTGGGACAGAGAGAGACAGAGCATGAACGGGGGAGGGGCAGAGAGAGAGGGAGACACAGAATCGGAAACAGGCTCCAGGCTCCGAGCCATCAGCCCAGAGCCCGACGCGGGGCTCGAACTCACGGACCGCGAGATCGTGACCTGGCTGAAGTCGGACGCTTAACCGACTGCGCCACCCAGGCGCCCCTCGGAGTTGGTTTTAAATTCATATTGTGGCAGGTTTCTTAAGAGGCCTCATGTAAGAAGGAAAAGGAAACACATGATGATATTATTTTAAATGCCAGGAGAAGCTACAGTTCCCTCCTCTGATGTTGTCTGTTTCCATGACAACTGAAGGCCAGAGAAGCCTCGTCTTCCCCGGAGAATCCCGGTTCCCTGTAGGTTTCCGTTTCCTCATGGGACTGCTTTTCACTAGTGCGTCCGTACCTGCCCGCACATGTGCACATCGCCACCCAGAGCCTCACCGATACCTGGAGCATCACCGAAAACAAAAACTTCCAACATGGAATGAGTTCTGTTTGGCTTTTTCTGAGGAGAGGTGTCCGCCTTCCCAAAGGAGAGGCGTACAAGTTACCAAAAATGTTCATCCATGACCCTGAGTTCCTTTCTCTAGATCCTGAGGTGGCCCCGCCCCCACTCCTCCTTACCTGGCAGATGTATTCAGTTACTTCTCTTAGTTTCTTTAGATTTCATTTTAATTACAGAACCAATAGATTAAAACAGCCTTCTTGTGGAAGATTCACAGATACAGTTAAAAACTCTTTAGCACAACCCCTAGTACAGTTCTGGGCCTCCTTCCCAGATAGGAATACTTCTGTCAGTATCATGTGCCTCTTTCCAGGCCCTCTTCTGTATGTTTGTACATGTATTTATGTACCCTGAGAAAACTTAGGGTCCTATTTTATATGTGATATTTTTTAAAAATGTTAACATTACTAGATGATACCTGAATTACTTTAAAACAGCTGGGTTTTTTCAATCAATAGTATGCTTTAGAAATGTATGTCAGCACAGACATAGTTACTTGGTCCTCTTAAACTCCTGCATAATACTCTATAATATGAAAATACCTATAATGCATTTATTCATTCTTCTATTAGATTTCTGTTATTTCCCACTTTGCCATCAAAAACAGTCCTGTAGGGACACCTGGGTGGCTCAGCCGGTTGAATGTCCGACTTCAACTCAGGTCATGATCTCATGGTTCATGAGTTCAAGCCCCAGCTGTGCTGACAGCTCAGAGCCTGGAGCCTGCTTCAGGTTCTCTGCCCCTCCATGCTCATGCTCGCGCTCTCTCTCTCTCTCTGTCTCTCTCTCTGTCTCTCTCTCTCAAAAACAAATAAACGTTGGAAAAAAATTTTTTAAAGTGCTATAATGAGCGTCCTTATATATGCCTCCTAGTCTGAATTACCTTCCACCTGGGATAATAAAAGGGGTAATAATGTTTTCTGGGCTTCGTGGGTTTTGGTTTGGGGTGGTTTTGTTGTTACGATTTTTAACGATCGTCATACATAACACGACATAATTGCATGTCACAGAGTGAACCAGCTACCTTATCGGGTTGTGTCTGACTTGCTCTTCAGGCTCCGGAAAGTGTGGCAGAGGAGGAAGTGTGCAGTCAAGAACGGGATCCTGACCATCTCACACGCCACGGTAAGTGCACCTGGTGATTTACCGTGTTGCACCTGCGAGGCCTTTCGGCCATGTGGACTAGGAAGCAAAAACATGATGGACCCAGCACTGAAATCCACCCACCCCCACCCGCTATGCGTAATGTGTGGATTAGGGTCAGACAGCGTGGGATGCTCCTTTACCGCAGGAATGGGTCTCGTCTTGTCCTGTGGTGGCCTGCCTTGTTCTCCTGCCCCTCTAGAACATCCCATGCCGTTTCCCACAATATTCTTTCATTTCATAATCTTATCTTTGGGGAAATCTTACTGGTGGTTCTAAAAAACCTAAAGTTTTCTGAATTATAAAGACGACAGAGGGTGTTCTTTGCATGAAATAATAATTAGGAAATGAAATAACATGCGTACAATATGTTCAGTCTTTTTCTTGTTACTATTTAAATCACTCAGAAAGCCCCCATTATGGTAAAGGGCTAAAATGTATATAAATAAAACTGAAATCATAAGATTGCCTTGCTGTGGCTCCCCTTTCTTTAGGAATAAAGGCAATTCAGTGGCAAGTAGAAAGTAACTAAGCTATTAACGCTTCTATTCTGTTTTCTCTCCAGATTGTTGGCAGTTACATATGCATATATATTGCATACTTACAGTTGATACTTACATTCTAGCTGGAACTTTTGTTTGGTATCACCCATTTTCAACTGAAAGTCTTGTACTGGCAGAATTAATACACTGTCAAAAAAGGTTCAGTCTTAGCGCTAGTCAGGACACGCACCGTAAAATAAGTAATTACTGTTTGGCCCTTTTAAAACTAGCAAGAAATGGCTTCTTACCCTTAAAGATGCAAAGGTTATAGTGGCAGATGTGTCAAGTGGAACTGGAAACCGCACAGTAGACCAAGAGTCTTTACGAAGGCACGCGCAGTCGCACCCAGCAATCCCAGCTTGGAGAGAAGCTCGGGTAAATTTCAGTATCCTGTGCCAATGAGTCCTTCGAGTTTATGATAAGCCGTTAATTGGTAACAGGATGGTAAAAATGAGGGATGAGCCATTTGTTACATTGGCAAGTTTTCGTTATTCACAGTTGAGATTAGATTGTCCTCTGATGAGCAAGAAGTACCACTTAATAAGCATTTCTTCCTGCCAGACACTTCATAAAATTTACTTCACTCAATCCCTTCTACAACCCATGTGGTAACCTGCCCTTCGTTTTTGCAGATGAAGAAACTAAAGTACAGAGACGCCCAGTGACTTGGCTAGTAGCGGGCACAGTTGGAAATGATGCCCCTTCCACTCTGCCTCTCTTCCTGCAGAAGCCCATCATCCTACTAGACTCTTTACTTCCCCAGGGCACTTACCAGGTCCTAGTCATCTTTCTTCAGCCCCACCCCCTCCTCAGACCTCGGTACACACAAGGTAGTCACTACAAACCTGTGGCCAAACCCTTCCTGCTGGAAGATTCCATACGTCTGTCTTAACGGTTATTGGCCTTTATGGAACTTGAGCAATTCTATCATCTCTGTCCTTTGTCCCTTGCAGAACCCTTGCAGGGTGATTCTTCAGAGGCCCTCAGCTTCCCTCAGTCCAACTGAGATTTTTGACCTATCATGCCAGCTGTGACAAGCCATCCACCTGATACGGGAAATCCTACAGGTGGACTTAGATCAGTTAGTTATCGCTAAAGCTGTCTAACAATTCGTTTCTTTGGTAACGTTTCATGAAGCTTCTACTCCACTCCAGGTGCTGGAGTAGGCCCCAGATGAGATAACTTTGACCTGTTCATATTTAATCCCACGCAGTTGCTTTATGAAACAGTTCTGATGGTCACGAGAATGTTAGTTACCACTAAGTAAGTAAGCACTTACCATGAGCCAAGTTGTAGAAGGTGCTTCCCCTGTGTCACCATATGTGATTGTTGCCACACCCCACCAGATAGATGCTGTCATTAAGGGGCTAAGAAATCAGCCTGTGTCACACCTGACGAATGCTGGGATTTCAGTCTTGAAGCCTCTGTGAGTGCTTAATGGTGTTTGCTGGCCACACAGGGGCCCACTCTGCTCATTATGTTGGTGATTAAAATACTTGGGGGGCTGTGTGTCAGAAGAATGATCCAAGATCAGAAACACTGACGGGAATAGATGACATTTATTGAGTATTCTCTGTGGCTTGTGCATTCGTTGTTCTGAGCACATTACCAGAACCTATTTTATGTAGCTTCTGTTGCTCCTGTTTGATAGACAACGAAACAGTCTCCGTTCTAGGCCTATGTTTCTCTCTGTGAAAGCAAAGATCGCCACCATCTGACTTTTCAAAAGCATTTCTGTCACCACCACCGTCACCATCATGGCGACTAATGTTTTCGAATGTTCACCATTTGCTGGGCATTCACCAGCACCTTAACGCGTTGTAACATTTAACCCTCACAACCTAAGTTACGGATGATGTCACCTTCACTATTCAGATGGGGGAGCTGGGGCTCAGAAAAGTTCACTTACAGGTCACATAGCTCACACATGGCACAGCTGGGATCTGGTATAGGTTGGAACTCTGCTCGTACACATTCCCACACCCCTCAAAATGTGAATTCCCCTCACCTGCAACCCCACTTCCTCCCCAGCATGGGATCCCAGGTTGGGCCATCACAGACATAGTCAGCCCTGAACCAGGAGTGCCTGGGAGTCTGTGTGTGGGAGAAGCACGTTGCCTGTTCGTGCAGGCTGGAATTCTTTGATGGCCCGAAGCATGGCACGAATCCTGAGAAGCGATTCATTCATAAGGGCAGTCAACACGGACGGCCCTTCACTTTTGTGATAAGGTTTGGCGTCTCCTGGGCCAGTATCCTGACTCTTGGGGAGCCACAGGGTTGACCTGTCTCTGGGCGAGTCCCAAAGGTATCCAGGGTGGTCTTTTCAGACCTTACCACCTGCAGCAGCTGTGACAGCAGCTAGAACCTTATGACCGGGGAGGTGTTTGAGTGCAGCTCTGTGCCCCAGGGTTGGAGGCTGAGGGCGGCAGTTGCCCGGGTGGGATTGTGCCTGCTCTTCCCTCCGCTTTCCCGAGCCGGGTTGTGGCTGATTATTGTCTGATTTTATGAGCTGAGGTGGGTCCGAGTGGTGAGACTCTGAGATGGATCTAGTTTGTGAGCAGAAACGAAAACCAGAAGAATATTCTTCAGGTGAACTGCACTACAGTGAAAGTCTCTGACCACTTGACCTTACGTGAATCAGGAGTTTTTAGTGAGGAATGTGCTACGTGTACCCTCTCTTTCCCCTCCTCCTCCCTTGGATTCATCTGGCTATGTGACAGCCTCAGAAAGCCTTTTCACAAGTGATATTATGACCTGATCGTGTCCCACCTACTGGGCCTTCTTAAGAGCCTGCCGGGGGAGGCAGCACAGTGTGAGGAAACCGAGCAGTGGATGGAGTGAGTCCGTGGCACTGCTCACTGGTGGTCCTGTGACCTCGGACAGTTTGCTGAAAATAAAAATCACTTCTCTTCCACCCTCCCTTTCTTGTTCCTGCCAAACACATAGCTGTGGCCAAGCCAACTGTGTCAGTGCTTTCTTAAGGCTCTAATCAACAGCAAATATCACATCAGCTACATGGTGTAGTGGCCGTGAGAAAGCACTGTGGCATCTGTCAGATCTGAGTCCTTTACTGTGTGACCTTGAGGAAATGATAGTGAAGATTAAATGTGATAATGTGCTCCGTGGGGGCATTCAGTTAGCAGGAATCGTTCCTGTCAGCGTCACCTCGCCGGGTGTCCTGGCAATTCTGTCTGTCGGCAGGCAGGCTCTCCTGCTGCGAGCATTGGAAACCGTGGGTCCACCTCTCCTGCGCCCAGAGCAGCCGGGGCGGGGGGGGGCGGCGGGGGAGTGGGTTCCTCCACCTCACTTCAGATTCCCTCCCACCGATTGGTGTTACTCTCTTGCCTGCTTTTCACTGGCTTTGGGCGACACGTTTTTGCCGCCAGTTACATCACTTGTAGTCCCATCCCTGCTCCTACAGAAAGGCCACTTCTCCTGACTTTGCAAACACTGCTGATGACTTACAATCCAGTTGAAAACGAAGGCCAGCAGTTTCCTTGGGGAAACATGTGGGATTGAGTCATCTTTGGAAAAGTGGACAGAACAACCTTTGTTAGAAAACGTGGAGGCTTTGTTTGGGACCTCTGAGCACGTGGGAATTTCACTGCTTGAAGGCCCCCAGTCGGTGTCACTTACCCACGTGACCCAGCAGAGGGTCGCGTATGCACTTAGATTGATGAGCCATGGACTGTTGGATTGACCATTCGAGAATGATCTGTTCTGGGGGCCAGTCATCTCCCTAGCTTATTATTAAGGAAGAAATGCATTTTTGGGGGTGCCTGCAAAGGGGGCAGCCAGCCCTACAGGAGCTCATCTGCAAATTCATTGCTTTTCTTGTATCTGTTCAAAGACATACTTTTTTTTTATTTACTACTCAAAGTAGTACATCACTATGGGAATCAGATTCACTGAGAATCTCTGAATTTGTTATGTAATGTAATTACATACAGTAATATGTATGGATAGTGGCTTCCATTTATGGGCCATCTAGTAGGTTTTGAGCAAAGTATAAAATGCTTGTGGTATTTCAAAATACCAATTCTAAGAAATCTATCACAAACATTTCAGTCAGCCTCAAAGCTTAAGGATAAAGGACTTTATATCCAGCCACAAAACTATTATACATAAACTTCTATATCTTTGAGTTGTTTTCTTATCCTTTTTACTTTAAGCATTTTAGTATATAATTTAAAAAGCTATCAAAGAATATGTAAGAATTATAGTTGGAGTATGACTTTATTGTAATAATCCTAAAACATTAATTGCAAAAGTGTAAGAAGTTTGACTTCTCCAAAGTCCTTACTTGGTGGATTTATTAACCTCAGTGTCACATACAGCTCAGATCCTGGGTTGAAACAAGAAAGGTGATTGCCGTTTATTGATCACTTAGAGCATGCCTGGCTAGCTATACAACATACATGCCACCATCTTCACTTTTCTTTGGGCTGGAAAGTTCTTAGGAGGTGGAAACTATGTCTTACCTTTGATCTCCCGGTACCCAGCACACTGCCTGACATACAGGTAGTGTTCACTGAATACTTTTGGGTGAAACCACAGTTTATAGAAGAAGAAACAAAGACTCTGGAAGATTAAATCCCATGCCTAGAATTAGCCATTTGTAAACAGCTGGACCAGTTTTCAAACCCTGAAGCCTCTGCTCTTCCTACTATATGAATCGGCCTTTTCTCAGATGCCAGCTTGTTGTTAGGCCTTTGAAAGTGGCTTCAGTAATAGTTCTTTGGAGAAAGAAACCCCTCGTCGAATCGTCATAGGGCCTTAGAGTAGACAAGTCCGGGTTTCCTGGAAGGAGGAAATGGGGAGTCTTGATATTAAAGATACGACAAAGCGTCTGTGAATTTGTCTGGATCTGAAAACTGATTTCTTTTAAATCTCAATTTTTCAAATGCCTGCAGATGCTCTTACGATTAACACCCTAACAAGTCACTAAGTTTATCGTCACTTTTTCTCAATCAGCCAACACTAAAAGTATTTTCATAAACTATCACACAGATGTTCACTAAGAAGGTTTGGCATTTTACTCAAAGAGCCTGAGAAACCAGTGGGACTGGACCAGGCTGAGCCTCTTGAGAAGGTGCTCGGTAGGCTGAACTTTTTAAAAGGGGGGGGGGGGGGCGGCACCTGGGTGGCTCAGTCGGTTGAGCATCTGACTTCAGCTCAGGTCATGGTCTCGCAGTTCATGAGTTCGAGCCTCGCGTTGGGCTCTGTGCTAACAAACAGCTCAGAGCCTGGAGCCTGCTTCAGATCTGTATCTCTCTCTCTCCGCCTCCCCTGCTCATGCTGTGCCTCCCTGTCTCTCAAAAATAAATGTTAAAAGGGGTGGGGATCAGGAGCGCAACCTTCTGAGGCACCCTGCACTGAAATACCCTTCCAGCAACTTACCACGTGTGGCTTTTGTTACTGCACCTAACTTTACTCCTCATCTGTGAAATAGGGTAATAACGGTACGCGTCTTCCAGTGTTGACAGAATTCAAGGAGCAGATGCATTTAAAGCTTTGTGGCACGTGGACCACACTGGACGTTTCATAAACTTAGCGGTTACTGTCACCATCTCGGGGAGCTGAGGTGGGTCACAGCATTGGATCCTGGAGCTAGTCTGCCTGGGTTCGAATTCCAGGGGACACTGAATCCCTATGAGGCTTCCCCCGTCTAAATGAAATGGGGCTATTAACAGTCCCTAATTCATAGGTGGGTGTAAAGATTAAACTGGAACAGGTTGTGGGGCAGAATTAGTGCTCAAAAAAAGTCAGTTATTATTATTGCTATTACTACTCTTCCCTAATGTGTTACTACCTCCGTTGGAAACTGATTTACTGGAATTTTTCTTTTTTCTTTTTGTATTGCTACTTCCTTACTTCTCAAGATGCTTTGTGAACCAAGTTCAGGTACCTGTCCTCTTCAGCCTGTCAGAGGTTAACAGCACCTCTGGCACCTCCAGGGCAGCGTCACCAAAGCTAAGAATTTGATGTCTGTCTCCCTGCTTTGGGCTTTGGGGATACACAGACAGTTCCCAAGGACTGTTGTTTATCAGTCCACTCCAGAGCCCGAAGGAGCTGCGTTCGTTCGGCTGCCAGGGGGTTGGCAGGTGCACCAGAAGGCCATCAGGAGGCACAAGGCAGCCTGCACAGCAGATCGCCCGCCCCCTTCCTTGCTGCGGATTTAACAACGGGTCTCTGTGATCGGCCCTTATGGCCTCCTGAGGCTATGCTGGATTCCACCAGATTCCATGTATTGTCCCCACCGCAAGAAGCGAGTATTTTCCTTTCTCCAAGAGATTAGAAGCAACAACGACTTGTCAAAGGACAAACTTGGGAGCCCATGAGACCCGGCCTCAAACCCCTGAACGATCCGTAGGACCTTGGATACGTGACATAAGCCTTTGGAGCCTCCATTTTCTCCAGTGTAAAATGGGAATGTTTGGCTCATTAAACTGTTTCGCTGATTCCAAGCAGCCATTGGGCCGGATGCTAGAGGACCGAGGATGAACTAGCCGGCCACGCCCTCTCGGAGCTTGCAGTGACCCAGGGCTCAGAGCTCTAAGAAGTGAGCAGCATGCTGGGGTAGAAAATGAAGGGGAGCTGCCTTCGTGTGGCCAGGGAAGGCTTTTCTGAGCAGTTAGTGGTAAAACTAGGGAGGAGCAGTCCCAGCAGAGGGAAGAGGGCAGTCCACAGTCCCGAGGCCAGGAAGCGCGTTCAGGGAACCCGAGATGAGCCAGTGGAGTGGCACCGCTTTCCCTACCCTGTTTGAAGAGTCTTTTGGAGGCTTAAGTAACACATTCTTTGAAAGTTGTTGCCATCTGTATATTCAGGTACTAACAAAAAGAGCATTCGAGAACAAACTTAAAAACTACAGTTGATGTAGCAGAAGTTCCAGTTAAGCAAGAACCATGAAAAAGCGTGTAACGACATCTTGAACCACTTACTATTTTAATCCTCTTTTGGAATTTTTCTCTCCCCCTTTTGACTGATAATTCTGCGTCCCCTCCATCCGCTTCCGGTGGTGCCATTTTTCTTTCCCTGAGCAGCCCGCTCTCACCCCACTGCCCTTGTGACCTGGCACCCTCAACCCCTTCCCTTTTCTTTACAGACCAGAGCTGACTTTCATAAGTTAAGTTCAAAATGTAGCCTCTGGTCCCACCAGCACTGCTGTTGAATCCTTTCTAAATTTAGTTATTTATTTTGAGAGAGCGAGCGTGTGAGGAGGAGGAGGGCCAGAGAAAGGGAGAAGAGAGAATGCCAGGCACGCTTCACACTGTCAGCACAGAGGCTGACACGGGGCTCGATCCCACGAAACGCGAGATCACAACCTGAGCCGAAACCAAGACTCAGAAGCTTAACCGACTGAGCCACCCGGGCACCCCTGGTGCCGAATCTTAATAGTCACGGTCACCTGCAGAAGAAACAGCTGTTCCAGTGCAGACAGTGGTATGTGGACGTATAAAATAGCAGCACCATTTCTGAAACTCGGGGTGTCTGTGGAATATCTTTCTGGGCTTCCGCCACGTTGCAAATGCAGAACCGAAGATGTTTATCCGAGGACTTCCCAAGTTCAAGTTGCATGAAACATATGTTTAGAAGTCTGTCTGGTTATGTTTTACAGGTCGTTTATGCTTCTGACTAATACACTGCATAGGAGTTTTTACTGTATTTCAATCCCAAGGTTATAGATCAGCGGCGACAGCATAGAGTTTATTTCAGATGCAAATTCCTGTGGCTTGCATCCGAATGAGCCGTTGGAGGTGATTGGAAGAGGCAGCTGTTGGCCCGCTGAATCCAGTGATTCTCGGCCCTAACAGCACAACAGACCATCAGGTTCCTTACTGCAGTAAGAGATTTTCAAGAACATCTACATATTCAAACCTGTCTTCCTCACACATAACATTCTGCCAGCCGGAAGTGAGCACCAAGGTTTAAGTGGTTGGGGGGGTTGAAGGAATCCACAGTCGATACAGATTCTAGGAGGAATTACTTCAGGGAGATGATCGCCTCCCCCTTCCCTAAGCTATCAGAAGGACCACTAAAGGGGTGGAGAGCTTTCATTGAAGCCACAAGATGGTAATTTTGGAACATGGAACACGTCAGGAATGGGTGGGATTTCTCAACAGATACACTAAGTGGTTTTGAGGGAAATGAGGGAACTGACCGTTCCAGGGTAGGAAGAACCAGAAAAGAAAAAGCAGGAAACATGTTCTCATTTACTCTGCAAACGTCCCAAGGGCTTGCCTTGACAAGGAAGCCGTGTGAGATAAATGGAAAAGGCTCTGGGAAAGAATTTGTTCAAATCTCAGCTTTGCTTTTTCCTTTCTCTGAAATATTTTATTTTTTGCCTTCCTGACCGTCCCGTTTCCTCATCTGTAAAATGGGTACAGTAGCAGGACCTAGTTATTAGGGTTATTGCGAGAATTAAATAACACAATTTCTAAAAATACCTAGCAGTGTAGGTGCCCAGTGAATGAATGCTGTTACCTTGCCCCAAGTGAGCCAAAATACTTCCAAAAAGCAGTTTTGATGTACTAAAATTTTAGAGATCCGATCTCTCTGCCGTGTAGGTGTTCAGTGTGTACCTAATGTCTTGCCAGAGGTTATTGTGGTTATTCACTGCGTGCCAAATATATGTGTCCCTCTAGGGCAGAGTAGGTGTCTAAATATTTATGGAGCAAAAAGTTGGCAATGGCCATAATGGTCGGAACAGCTCTGTTACCAGGCACAGAAAGGGAAGAGAGCTCTCTTATTTAACCTCTTTTCACACAACAGCCTCAGCCTGGTGGGGTCAGGCTTATTCCCCCGAGGAGTGGCTGCTACTCCGTTCTGGTTTGCGAAGCAGAGCAAGTCAACAGGATGATGGAGGGAAAGAAGTTCGTTTCTGGATACTGATTCCAGCAGCAGCTGTTGGCTGCTAGCCGAGAAGTATGCCTGCGCTAACAGCTTCGCACTTGCAGCGCAAACATTTCCCCGTGGCGCACACGAAGCTAAGGACCAACGTGTGCTGTTTGTTTTCTTCCCGGAGACGCAGAAACGTTCATCGGAATCGACTCCTTCCCTTTCTGCTTACGTCGCTGACAGGCTTCCTGGCTGAGCAGCCATTTTCCGTTCTGAGTGGCAGTGCATTCTGTCACGGGGAGAATCTCTTCATCACTTCTGCTCACGGAACGTGTGCAGAGCCTCCCCAGTTTGGAGTATTTCCAAAAGGGAAACATTCAAGGGTGGGTTTGCCGGGTCCGCGTGTGTGTATAAAACGAACACATCTGTGTAAACTGTTAGTTGGGGAAAAAAGCACTTTGCAAAACGGTATCCACAACTTGAACAAACCCATGATTTTTTAAAAACAGACACCTCTCTAGCTCTCTCTCTCTCACACACACACCCAGACGTTTTGTTAAAGTCAGTGTATTAACAACGATCATCTCTGGGTGTGAAAGTGAGATTAACAGGTAACATTCAGTTAGTTTCTTCTTCGCACTGTGTCCCCAGTTTATGTCATTCTTGTAATGAAAAGTGAAATCTGTAGGACAAGCCTCAGAGTCTCAGGGAACAGAGCCACAAAGTCTTCAGTTTTGACACATGTCAGACCGATGTTTGGAACAGAAGCACGCGTAGCTTTTCAAAGTCCCTGCTCAGCAGCAGACCCTACCCCTCCCCCCCGCAGGGACCATGCGTCCTGCCCTCCACTCACCACCCAGACGCCTGGGCTGAGTGAGAACACATACCCTATAGAGGTAACTTCTAGAATAATTAGTTAAAAGCCTCTCTCTTCAGCTGTATGTTGAGTCCCCAGCCCTTAGTACCACGACTGTAGCTTTGCTTCCAGCCCCCATCATCACTCGTCCATCTTACCTTCTTGGCTTCCTCCTCCAGCCACGCCCCTGCATACAAACCTAAGTGTCCACTGTTGGAATGACTCCCTTCCGGAGACTGTCCGAGCCACAGAGGTGGGGATGTGAGCTCCTTAGCGCCAATGCAGTTCTCCCCCCGACCTCCCCAGGGGGCATCGCTTCTGCCTTGGTCTCCTCTTAACCCCCACTGCCTGCACCTGCTCCTCCTCACTGCCCCCCCCCCCCGCCCCACCCCTGTTCAGATTCCCCCTCTGGGCCCTCGCCAGGGCTGAGGCTGCCTCTCCGGAGGACTCCCCACTCAGCCCTCCCACCCCACCCCCACCCCCCGCTCCCAGGCTCCGCACACATTCCAGATCCGTGCTCGGTCCGTTTCCCGTAGCTGCTTGGTGGCGCAGACCGAGTGTTCTCGCATGTGCTTGGGATGTTGCAGAGGCTTAATAACTGTTGGGCCAAGTAAGTGAACAGGTGTATCAAATAGGCTTCTAAAATTTCTCCTCAGTTACAAAAGTAACCGGGGGAGAATCCGATGACCTGAGAAGATACCGAAGTAGAAGTGAACCTTGGACACCCTCGCTCTGTTTGTTTCTAGCCCTTACTCTTCTCAGAAGGAGACGTTCCGTCGTGCCCTGGGGCTTCTACCCTTTCCTGAGCGATTCCGCGTCGCGTCTTTCCAGGCCTGTGCCGCTTGGTGGAGCCGGGAGGAGGAGCGGGGCTTTAGTCCCTTCAGACCGGGGTTCAGCTCCAGGCTCTGCTGTCTCCTTACTGGGAGATTTTAGGAACATGAGTCAACGTCTCTGTGCCTCCGTTTCTTCATGTTACTTAGTATAAGAAACTAGTGGCTTCCCTCACAGGTGGGAGCACACGAGGTAGTGCAGGTAAGGCAACTGGAATGTTTTCATTCGTTTCGTAAACGCTTATTGAGTGCCTGCTGTATGCCAGGCACATTTTAGTGAACAAAATAGAAACGTGTGTGCCCTCAGTGGGAAGAAAGAAGGAAATAAGGAGTAATCAGAGACTGGAAGACGATAGAGCAGGTGTAAAGGGGATGCAAAGTCGCTGGAGGGTCGTCAGGCCAGGAAAGCCGCCTCTGAGGAAGTGCTGATTTTGAGAGCCCTGGAGGGAAGGACAGAGCCTGGAGGTCTGGGAGGGCCACAGGGTGTGTGCATCACGGGAGGGAGGCCAGTGCCCTCACCGCCCAGCAGAGGGAGCCGCAGGCACGGTGGCAGGAGCTGGTCCAAAGGAGCCAGGAGGCAGTATTGGAGTTGAGGTACAGACTGTGGTGTTTATTCTGAGTGCGGTAGGAATCCTCACCAGTAAGGACTCGATAAGTACATGCTTTCTTCGCTCTGAGTTTTTCTTTCCTTTCCTTAAACAATATGAAAGCATTTCCTAAACTGTACCCAGTGATGTAGCCCAGGGCAAGTCATTTAGTCTTTGATTTTAGTCTGCCAAAATGCCAGCAAGATTATACCTTCTTTAATCAATATACCTATAAATTAGTACTAATGTTGAGAAAGTGCTTTGAAATTTTGGAAAGTTATACAAATGCGGATTTCTACTGTGGAAAGTTATACAAATGTGGATTTCTACTGTGGAATCTACAAATGTGGATTACCCTACTGATTCCTGAGCCTTCTAGGGCCTCGGTCTGCGGACTTTGGCTGAGCATACACCACTCTGGTTTCTGGTATTTGTGGGCTCAGTACTGGCTATGTTGACTGCTTCACCAGTGAAAAATTGTGTTCTTTGATTCTCAAACTCACATTTGGAGTAATAGGTCATTTGTCAGATGTCTCACTGGCATTTAGGGGAAGAACCCTTTATGTAGGCAAGATGGACCTGTGTCAAATGAAGTGCGTGTTGATGTGACAAGTGTCAGTGCAGTAGACTTGACACAATTCCGAGGAAATAAATACCATACGCCATCATCACTGGAATTATGGGCCAACCATGGAAGGACTTACACTGTATAGAACGCTTATCATCAGGAGCTTTCTGGTAGTGAACTTGGAGGTGGTCCATGCTTAGAAATGAGAGGTGAATGGCATGTTTAACTTTTCTGAATCCAGTTAATGTTACTTTTTTTCTTTCTGAAAATGTATCTGTTACTTGATTGTATCTGTTGGTTAGGTTGTTCAGAAATACTGGAGTAATATAGATTTGGGGAGAGAAATCATCTATACTCTCTGCTACAGAGAATTCTCTGCTACATTCATATGTGAATGGTGTCTTAAAAAGTTTTATATTTTGGGGGTGCCTGGGTTGCACCGTCATTTAAGCGTCCAGCTCTTGACCTCAGCTCAGGCCATGATCTCATGGTTTGTGAGTTCGAGCCCCACATCGGGCTGTGTACCGATGGCGTGGAGCCTGCTTGGTATTCTGTCTCTCCTTCTCTCTGCCCCTGCTTGTGGGCATTTGCACATGCTCGCTCTCGCTCTCTCTGTCTCAAAAAACATAAACTTTAAAAAATCTTAAATTTTTCCAAGAGATTTCTCAACTTTAGGGTAAGAAACCTGAAACCTCTTATTATACATAATCATCTTAAGCTTGGGAAGTCCTTCCTTATGTCTGGCTCAGATCTTCTACAATTTGAGTATATTTCTTCTTCATTCGTGCAAATGGAAAACAGCTGTTCAGCCTTCCCCCATAACAACCTTTCATGTTCTTGAGGATGGTTATTAAATCCCTCCCCAGCCTTCTTCCCTTGGGACTAAATAGTGCCTTTAACCGATCTTCAAAGTGCCCATTTTCCACTCCTTTAATCATCTCCTGGTCTTTCCTAAGCTTTTCTCCATCCTTTAAATGTGGATGCCAAATTGGAACCCAGTATTCTATGGAGAGTCTTACAAGTGAACTGGGATCGCTACCTGTTCAGGCTGTCACATGTGATCGTCATTCATGTGGGACTCCAGCCCTCTCGCCAACATCCAGAAGGATGAGATGTGGGACCGACAGTTCCCTCCGCAGTTGGGCTGGGCCTGGGCGTGGCTGCAGCCGAGGATTTGGAGGCTGAGGCCTTTAGCAACCCACAAGCCAGGTGCATTCTAAGAAAAATTTACAGGCCTACAAACCCCCGCCTCCCCATCCTAAGTTTGGCAACCAGTTCTGTAGTGCGGGAACCCTTTCCCAAGTGCTGTTTCCTCTTAGGCAGAACCATCCTGCGAAGGACTTCACTGCTGGTTTCCACGCCTGAGTCAAATTTACATGCAGGCAACATGAAGTCCCTCGGGGTCTGTCACTTCCTCCCCCAGACAGCTTCCTTTTGGAACAGATCTTTTAGGACAAGTGGCATTAATCTCTGTGTCTAAACTCATTGAAAGCACAGAGGAAGGAGAATCTCACAAATTGTTCAGTGAGCTCAGGAAGGTAAACAAATTAATTGTCCAGTGTCCACTATCAAGAATGAGAGAGGTAATGTGTCATTGAAATTGTCTTAATCATGTGCCATCTCTGTTCGGGGCTTTGATTGGGTCACTGACGTGTGACCTTTTCCTATCCTCTCCCGCTCCGTTTTCCCCAAAAACTCAAGTTCCTTGGGTGTAAATGGTCCTGGTGTGGGGATTTTCAGAATCACAAGAATGGAGGCAGGTACACAGGACTAGAGTTCCATTGTTTACTTCAGCAGGCTTGTGTTCGAGCAAAGCCCAGCCTGGGCTCTCAGACACTTCCCTCCTTGGTCAGCTCCTGCAGGAAGCAGACATCTGGCATCAGCCGTTGGCCAACATGTGACCTTGGACAAATACAGGAGGGCAAGAATGAGTTTTGACCAGGGTGATTCTGTAACAAGACTCCATGTAGGCAAAGCCTAAATTAGCGTGACTCTCTAAATACTGCCGGGCCTGAGTGAATGATGTGTGTGACCAAGAGATTTGCTGACAAATGATATGAAATCCTTACTATATTTTCCCTCTCTCCAAGATTTTGGAGCTCATTCAACAATGTCTCGTTAAGCAGTGTCTCACAGGTCAATTGTCTTTGCGCTTTTGAGAGAAGTACTAAATTTTGCATTGCAACCAAAATGTGTGGGTACCTGAGACATCAGGTTTGGGATGACTGATTCCTGGGGTCATTTGGAGTCCTCTGCATTTCACAGTAAGATACAGTACGGAGAGTGCCGACTGTTCGTGCTCGGGTACGTGTAAGTTCAGAAAGGTGCATCTCCATGGAGCGTGCCCACTCTTCATTGAAAGGGAGGCGGATGATCCTGGTTCCATTCTGATTAATCACCAGGATATGCATGTACATTGCAAAGACATTTGTCAGGCCACCTAAGATCTTTGTCCTTCTTTAATGAGACTCACGATTCTAACGGGGTAAATAAAACTTCACCACACGCACTGCATGAAGCTGCCCGTCTGCCCCGCAGGCCGCGGACCCTGCAGGTGGGAAGATAATGCAACGTGTAACTTCCTCACTTCTTGTTCTAGTCTAACAGGCAACCCGCTAAGCTGAACCTCCTCACCTGCCAAGTGAAACCAAATGCCGAGGACAAGAAGTCTTTTGACCTGATATCACGTGAGTCCTTTTTCTCTCCGGGTCGGTGTGGGTGGCTTCTGACATACATCTCCATCTCCGGGCGTGCAAACAGCAGCTTTCCCAGGCAGGGCCCCTGGCGCTCCTGCACGGGCACGCTGCTACATTGACACTGAGCCCACCCGCAGGCGGGGGAAGGCATAACAGGGTCAGATCTGACCCTCAGTGGATTCGTATCGAGATCTATACATTAAACTAGACCAGTTCTTGACCATGAGCCCACAGTTTTATGTGCTTGGAGAGATTCTTCTAAGTACATTCCTATTTCTCTCCTAGATCTGCTGAATCACAGTCTTTGCTGTGAAGCCCAGACATAAATATTTTTAGGAAGTCCCAGGTGATTCTGATGTGTACCTGTGGTTAAGAATCTCTGGCATGGGACGCCTGGGTGGCTCGGTTGGTTAAGCGTCCAACTCTTGATCTCAGCTCAGGTCATGATCTCACGCACTCATGATCTCACGGTGCGTGAGATCGAGCCCTGAGTTGGACTGTGCACTGATGTGCTGACGGCACAGAGCCTGCTTGGGATTTTCTCTCCTCTCTCTCTCTGCCTCTCCCTCTGCTCGCACTCTCTCTCTGTCCCAAAATAAATAAACGTTAAAAAAAAAACAAAAACAGAAAACTCTCTGGCATAGACTTGGGAGTGCAGGTGTGCCCCTATAACCCTACAGCAGACCTGCCCAGAGTTTTGTCCCTGCAAAATAGGGCTCTTAAAAATCATCTTGCTTCCAAGAAAAATTGCCTTCCAGCCTCCCAAATGGACGACACTGCATGCCATCACTCTCTCACTCCATGGGTCGAAGTATGCTTTTCCCAGTGATGAGGGCTCCTAAAGACCCTCCCATCCCCCAAGCTATGGCCTGTATCTTCATGGTTTGCAGAGAGTGGGGTAAAGATTGTTTTCCTCTAGACCAGCTCCCTGTGCTTAACCCTGGTCCCATGGTTGCACTTACGGACCCCCGTGGTCACTGAAGGGACACCTCTTTATAAGGGAAGAGGACAGTAGGACCGATAGTGACTCACCAGTATTATGAAATCCTACATATTAACCTTCAGTATTCTCCCTTCTCTCTAGAGCCCTGTGGGGCTGTCCACCAGCTCAAGTGCACAATCTGTGTGCACAGCACAGAAATGCTTATCTGCCCCCTTGAAATCCTCTGATGGAGTTGTGTGAATAGAAGCCCCAAAACAGTTTCAACCCAAAAGCCTCAATCCGTCGTGAGACCCTTTAGATCCAAGCTGGATTATGCAGCATCTATTAAAGTTCAGAGTCCCCATGATTTTTATGACCAAGAAATTTCTCAGGCTATTGAGGAGAAAGAAATACGAAAAGTGGGAGTTATGACCCCAAAAAGCCAAGAAATCCTAGACTTGAGAGCCTATAGCTTATTAATAATAGTCATCCGTTATTGAACATCTGATATGTGCCAGGGGCTTTATAAACATTATGGCTGATCCTCACAAAAGCTCTATTAATTTCCTGTTTTATAGAAGAGAAAACTGAGGCTCAGAGACATTCAGTGATTTACCCAAGGTCACACAGCAGTAAAGCAAGATTTCTCAGCCAGGGTTCTTGGGCTCAACTACGCATGGCGTGTTCTTGGACAAACACATTCTCTGTCTCTCTCTCAAGGAGATACAGGGTGTGAGTACTTGACCTGGAGCAGTCACGAAGCAAGTGACTGGTTAGTACAGAAAGGTTAGTTGGACCTATGTTGAAGCAGTCTAGCAAATCCTGCATTTTAAGAAAGAGTGTCCATTGCATACGCCTGCCCAAACTATCCAGGTCAGGCTGTTCCCTCCTTACCCGGGTAGCAGCTTGAAAGGTGCCTCTCGAGCAGGGTTGAAGCCCTACCTCCCTGAAGCCTGATTCAGCCAGAGAGCAACCTGGGTCAATGTATGCCTACTTGTAGGGGCTGCCCTGTGAGTTATGGATCATTGAAGAAAACGAATTTTTTTTAAAAAAAGAAACAGTAAAAGGCAAATTTAAAGTGACAAGTAAAATATTGAACTGGCAGCCAGCAGTCTCCGGTTGACCAGCTGGTCACTGAAATCCACTTTGATCACATGGGATCTCTCCCCCTTCCCATTTTTTTTTTTTTTTTCACAAAAAGTGCGCGATACCAGGTATTTGCAGTTATTTTATTGTATTACTCTTGCACTTCAGAAAAACAATACCGACAAAGTGAATTGTGTAACTGCTAAATCAAAATGGTGTAAAAACAAATTATACTAAGATTTTGCTTTTATGGTGTTTTTTTTTTTCTCCAGAAACTTTTCATAATTTACATTATACCTGCAGGTGTTCTGCTTTCTAAAGTCTGGCTCTTTTTCTGTTTTGTGTTGTAGATAATAGGACGTATCACTTTCAGGCAGAGGATGAGCAGGATTATGTAGCGTAAGTAGTTCTGATATAATGGCCCGGGGTCCTGAGCCGAACAGGCACCTCTCTCCTGTACCGCGTACCTTGAAGTCTCCTTTTTATTACCGAGAACCTCTCCTCGTGGCTCCGCACGCTCGCGTCTCACCCGTGGCCCTCCACCTGTCACTCCTCTCTCTGTCCGGGAACTCAGTGGACTCCCACGCTCCCTTCAGGATTCGGCTCAGGCCTCGCCACTCAGGGGCTCTGTTCCTTCCGTCACCCCTGGGCCTGCTCACACTCCTTGATGAGCCTCGGGTTCGGTCTGAGCCCTTTACGGACTGAGAGCTCCCCAGGGCAAGGACCGTGCCTTACTCACCTTTAATCACATCGCCTGCACGTCGCCCGGTGCTGAACCAGCCTGCCGGGTGCTTGGCTGTTACCTGAGGGGAGCAGGAGAGCCTGGCCCTGCGGGAACAGGACAGGCAGGTGGCTCCCGGGGGTGAGCGTGGCTCAGGAGCCTCGTGTCTTGGGGGGAACAGACTTTGGTGTCACACGCCCCTGGGTTGGGCTCCTGCCTCACCTGACCCAGGGATGCAGCCTCAGGCAGGTCCCCACCCCCTTTCGTCATCTTCTCCCTGGTCCCAGGCTGCTTCATTCCCTCTTCCTTCCTGTGGCCTGCCACCTGCCAGGGCTGAAAAAAGCAGTGTGGGGCCATTATATCTTCAGCTGCTTGGGAGAGAGGATGTTTGCGTTAAAGCTGGCAGTTAAACCTTTTGGTAGCATTCACATTTTCAAAGCCCCATCCGTTGGAACACACGGTAAATGCTATTTGCCTTCCTTAATGATTTCTGGAGAGCCACAGAATTCTGTTCACCCCCATTTCTCCTTACACTTGCTCCTTTTCTCTCTCCCTCTACCTTCCTTGCTCTCCTCCTCCTATGAAGAATTCCACTCTTTCCCCATTTCAGGAGAAATGATGAAGGATCAGAAAGAATAAAGAATGGGTCGAAAAGATGTACAGTTGGAAGAAACAGAGCAAAAAGGGGTGGGAGGGTGGGCGGGCACTGAGAGAGAAGGTAGGAGAGATTAAGGAAGAGGAGAAAAGTCTTTATCCCGTTCATTCATCTGAAGATTCACTGAATGCCAGCCCCAGGCCAAAAACTGTGTAAAGCACAGAGAACATAGCGCTCAGTTAGGCAGAGCCCCCTGCCCTGAAGAAACAAGACCTCTGCTGGAAGAGAAGGGCGGTGTGCTGTGGCACACATGGGAGCACGCACCCCCTTGGGTTCTTGGGAGTGTGGCTCCGAGACCGTGTCCTCCTAGGAGGAAAGCTGTGTGAACGGCTCATGACGGTGCCAGAGGGTTATAGATACTCTGCGCTCCAGATGCACGCTCCCCTGGCCTGGAAGCGATGGGAAGGAATAGAAAGGAAGCCAGGGACGTGGCTGATCATGGGGTTGGCTAGCTGAGAGCGGCTAGACGAGAAGTAACACCAGGAGAGGCCGGGAGGGAGGCCTTCCACCCTCAGACTCACGGAGGTCGTATTTATCGAGATCGCCCTGCACGTCGTGCGTGTCGGGCTCTGTTACTCCTCACAGCCCCGGGAGGCAGACACTGCTCTCCCTCCTTTGAAAACGAGGGCACTAAAAGGCAGCGCACCCATGGTCACAGTCCCAGTAGCCCAGGGGTCTTCTGGGCAAGTTGGGGAAGGGAGTCCTTCGGCCTACCGCGGGTGTCTCCTTGCCCGCAGTATAGGTGCTCACCGTGGGCGAGCGGGGGCTCGCCTACGGTATCGCTCATCTTTTCAGTCACAAGGTTGGCTTAATTATGCCCGTTTTGCAGATGATTTAACAAATCAAGTGAGGTTAAGTGACTTGTTTAAGGGCTCAAAACAAAATGGTAGATATGTGATTGCAGTGCTGGCCCTGCTGGCCCGTGCAGTTTCCAGTTCACCACACTGTGTGATGAGAGGTCACGGGTTACAGGTCACACTCAGAGGTGAGAGCGTCGAGGAATCCAGACCATCACGTTTGCCTTGACTTGGGTGGCATCGCTTGGTTTACTTCTGGGAACTTCATCCCCCTCCTTTATTAAGACACGGACCAACAGTAGGTGCCTGGCTAAGGCCCCTGTTGGAAGGTAGCAGTGAAAGGTGGTGCGAGCAGGTGAGCATCGCTGGCTGCGACGGGTGTCACGGGTTCCTGCTGGAAAAGGTACAGCAGGCGGTCACATGTATGGGCACTCCTGACACGTGTGCCATTAAGAATTTCCTAGCCAGAATTCCAAAACCACCTTGGAATATTACTTCCCCTTCTCATGTTTCACTCTTTCCTCCTTTTTTCCCTTCTCCAAACCCCCAAATGGGAGATTTATGTGAGGCAGGGAACGCATCTGCTGCTTCTTCGTCCTCAAACCCAAGCCATTACTATCGTATTTTTTCTGTGACTTCCAGAGAATTCAGTCCCCAGTTTGGGCAAAGAGGTGTATAGGCTTCTTACCCGTGAGACCGAACGCCCTTCAGTGAAAGGCTTGCTGAGCCCATCAGGCAGGTGCTGCACTTGGCCTTCCCTGGGGCTGGAGGTGGCAGAAGGGGGCTTTGCTTTGAGTGACGAGGGAGGTAACGGCGGAGGGAGCATACACCCCCGGGCTTGGGTCCTCATTTACCTGCAAGCTGCATAGAAACAGTTTGGCTGCGCCCTCGAGTTTCTTTCTCATGGAAAGTGTCTGGGGAAATTAAACGTAGAGCTGCATTCTCACCGAGGGAGGAGGTGGGCAACAGAGAAAGCAGCTCCCCCTCTGTTTCAAGTCAGGCTGAGGACTTCTGGTCCAGCCTTCGCCCCCTAGTGGCCGTTTGACCTTGAGCCCGATCAGCCCCTCAGTCTTTCTTTCTTTCTTTCTTTTTTTTACAAAGATTGTTTATTGTTTGTTTGTTTGTTTGTTTGTTTAAATTCAAGTTAGTTAACAGACAGTGTAGTCTTGGCTTCAGGAGTAGAACACAGTGATTCATCTCCTACATAGGAAACCCAGAGCTTATCCCAACAAGCGCCCTCCGTAATGCCCATCACCCATCTAGCCCATCCCCCCCACCTCCCCTCCAGCAGCCCTCAGTTTGTTCTCTATATTTAACAGTCTCTTCTGGTTTTCCCCCCTCTCTGTTTTCATCTTATTTTGCCTTCCCTTTCCCTGTGTTCATCTGTTGAGTTTCTCAAATTCCACATATGAGTGAAATCCTATGATATCTGAATTTCTCTGATTGACTTATTTCATTTAGCATAAAACACTCTGGTTCCCTCCACATTGCTGCAAATGGCAAGATTTCATTCTTTTAAGTTGCCGAGTAACATCCCCTTGTATGTATATATACACCACATCTTCCTCATCCATTCATCAGTCGATGGATATTTGGGCTCTTTCCATACTTTAGCTACTGTTGACAGCGCTGTTGTAAACATCGGGATGGGCATGCCCTTCAAATCAGTGTTTTTGTATCCTTTGGGTAAATACCTAGTAGTGCCATTGCTGGGTCGTAGGGTAGTTCTCTTTTTAATTTTTTGAGGAACCGCCACACTGTTTTCCAGAGTGGCTGCCCTGGTTTGCGTTCCCACCAGCAGTGCAAAAGGGTTCCTGTTTCTCCACATCCTCGCCAGCATCTGTTGTTGCCTGAGTTGTTCATTTTATCCATTCTCACGGGTGTGACCCACCTCAGTCTTCTTGTCAGTAAAGACGGGGATCACAGACCTTGCTCAGAGGCTTTGAGACTCCAGATAAAATGTGTAAAGCTTCTGGTACAGTGCCAACATTATTAATCCTGTAAACTCAAAGCAACTTTAGAGTCTTAGAACACAACTGTGCATTATTTTCTGTCTTGCACTTTTTGGTATGCCTGTTACTTTACAATAATTTAAAAAGTTTATTTTTTTAATTGTCGGAAATAGCTGCTTTGGTTCTTGACCCTTTGAGACATAGTCTGTTCCACCAAATTTGAATTATCCTTCCAGAAAATGCATTGCTCTTAAAATACGTATTTTCTACTTGTCACTACCACCTCCTCTGTTTCTTTACTTGTCCTGATCTCTTGAGTGAGGAGGCACACGTGGCATGATGAAGGAACCCTGGGAAGGAGGGGAGTCAGCAGGCATGTCTCCGCTGGAGGACCTCGTGAGCCCCTAAACCTCTCCGGGCTTCTGCGTCCTCATCTCTAAGATATTGTCACCCTCAACGCAGAGGTTTGCTGGAGGATTACATCTCAGAAATCCTCAGTCCTCGGCACACAGTAGATACTGGCATTTCAGATAACCGGAACATCACGACGCTTAAGGAAAGCAAAACAGATTCTGCAGACAACGGTGCAAACTCCAGTCACCCAGTGCCGCTGATTAACACGTTGTTGAGCCCAGTGTTTTGAATTGTTTTTCAGAAAACAATTTCTAGTCTTTAATTTGAAACTAAACGATAGAGAAAATATCCTTTAATTTAAAAGGTATTGGGGGCACCTAGGCAGCTCAGTCGGTTGAGTGTCCAACTCTTGATTTCAGCTCAGGTCATGATCCCGGGGTCATGGGATTGAGCTCCACAGCAGTTTCCGCGCTGAGTGTGGAGCCTGCCTGGGATTCTGTCTCTCTTTCTCTCTCTGTCTCTGCCCCTCTCCCCCACTTTTGCTCGCTCTCTAAAAAAATAAAATAAAAATCAATTAATTTCCGGGGTGCCTGGGTCTCTCAATCGGTCGAGCATCTGACTTAGGCTTAGGTCATGATCTCACAGTTTGTGGATTTGAACTCTGAGTTGGGCTCTCTGCTGTCAGCACGGAGCCTGCTTCGGATCCTCTGTCCCCCTCTGTCTGTCCTTCCCAGCTCATGCTTTCCTTCTCTGTCTCAAAAGTAAATAATAAACGTTAAAAAAAATCAATTTTAAAAAGTTAGTTGAAAATTTAAAATTTAATACCTGATTAACTGTTGCACTCTGTGGCTATTTTGTGCTTTAATAATGAACCCTTGGGGGAGCACCTGGGTGTCTCAGTCGGTTAAGCATCCAACTTCGGCTCAGGTCGTGATCTCACGGTTCGTGGGTTCGAGCCCCGTGTCGGGCTCTGTGCTGACAGCCCAGAGCCTGGAGCCTGCCTCAGATTGTGTGTCCATGTCTCTGCCCCTCCCCTGCTCATGCACACACACTCTCTCTCTTTCTCTCTCGCTAATGAAATAGCCCTTCGTTTTCACTTCTAAGTTTCCTCCCCGACAGTGGACTTCCAGAGCACAGGTGCCTTTTGCAAAACTCTTTCTTGCCTCGTGTCCACTTGTCACCAGTTCTTTCTCATCCTCGCATTGGGTTGGCCCCACACAGGGCTCTCTTCATTCTGTCCAGATGGAAACGCACGTACCGTGTCGTCCGTGCAAGCCCTCCGTTGTGTTGATCTTACATTTCATCCACTCCTCTCGTGTCTCTCGGTTTCTCCAGCATGTTGCTTTGCATTCTCTTAACTTTCTCTTCCCTTTGGGTTTAATTTCTTTCATTTTTCCTCACTGTATTGCTGTGGGGGGTGGGTGGATTCTCTTTTGGAAGCTCTTGACGGAAATAAATTTTTTCCAGTGGAAGGAGGAGACAGCGGCCACGCTCTTAAGTCTCCTTCCTCTTTCTTTCGACAACAGATGGATCTCCGTATTGACAAATAGCAAAGAAGAGGCCCTGACCATGGCCTTCCGTGGAGAGCAGAGCACGGGAGAGAACAGCCTGGAAGACCTGACGAAAGCCATCATTGAGGACGTCCAGCGGCTCCCCGGGAATGACGTCTGCTGCGATTGTGGCTCGTCAGGTATTTGCCCCCAAACTTGAGCCGGCTTGTTACACAGTCTTTCTCCCCCTGTAGAATAAAAATAAGCTCGTTATTTAAGTCCTTGTCTCCTTACGGGCACAGACACACGCCCACCATGTATTTCCAACTTAAACGGTCCCAATTCTGAGCCGCTTTGATGCATTCCATTTGCTTAGCCTGGAAAACTCCCACCTGCTCTCCCCAAATGGTCACCTGCCCAAATGCTACTGGTTAAATGAGCACTGTGGAACTATGGAGAGAGCACCGGACATGGAGTCCATCATCCTGGTTTTGAATCACCAGCCTGCCACTTAACAGTGTGGACATCCTCATGCCGAGTGCCTTTACTGTTCTGATCTTCAGTTTCCTCGTCCCAAGATGGGACAGTAAACCTCGGTTGTTATGAGAACTTAATGAAATCGTCCGACACATTATACCTTTCTTTCCTTCCTTTCTGCGCTCCGGGAAACCTCCCCAACCTCTGTGTCACATGGGTGTCCCCTTCCTCCAAACTTCCGTTTTCAAGGGCCATTTATATTCTGTAGGTATTGACGGTAGCTGGCATGACTTCAGTGCTTACATTGTGGTAAGGACTCTGCTGGTTGTGTTTTAGCTTATATTCTCTTGCTGAATGCTCACAGAGCAGCTGTGATACTAGCATACTAGCATCATCACCGTCTTACAGATGGGAACACGAGGGGACTCCAAGAAGTTTAGTGACCTACCTCCCAGGCTCGCCCATCTAGTAGGGATCGGAACATGGTTGCAAACACGTATGATACGCTTTCTCATTGTTTTCCATATGAAAATGGCCTTCTCTACACAACACGCCATGAGCACCTCAGAGGCCAGTCTCCCAGTTTCTGCTGTGTTCATGTGCATGTGTGATAGTGACTCATGCTGTGTGTGCGAGGATACGGCAGAGGAGTCATAAGTACCCGGGTACTGACCACTCAGAAGGAAGCTTACCACAGAGCACGAACCCTGTAAGTTTTAGTAACACGGAAATCCGTATTCCCCCTGTTGTGGGGCCCTTGGGGATCATAGGAACAGCTGAGGTCTGTGAAAGCAGCCTCTGACGTTCAGTATTTACGGTCGTCTTCTTACCAGGAGGATGGGTCGTAACTGGGAGTAACCCACACCTGTGGAACCGCGTCCGTCACTGGCGACGATGACGCGGGGTGGTGCGGGAGTGCCTCTCACCAGGATGTTTCGTGTGCCTCACAGGACAAGGCTTCCTCACATTTTCACGAGAATAAAGAACTTAATTTTGTTTTCAATTTAGGGTTGAAAGAAAATTCTTTAGAATGTCTCTTAGCCGATTTGCTGGCTGGTAAGCTTCGTGTTAGCCCCTAGGCTAAACCACAAGCATCCGTTTCTTCCCTTTAAATCTTTCCCTTTTAACTCTTCACAAGTCTCACTGCTCTTACTCTAGCTTCCTTTGTAGTTGGCACACTAAAAGTAGGTATCATGTTTGTTTCATTGTCTTCAAAATTTTCTTTCCACACAGAACCCACCTGGCTTTCAACAAACTTGGGCATTTTGACCTGTATAGAATGTTCCGGCATCCATAGGGAAATGGGGGTTCATATTTCCCGCATTCAGTCTTTGGAACTAGACAAATTAGGAACTTCTGAACTCTTGGTAAGTAGTGACCTGTGCCTGGAAATATATATTGCCGTAAATATATTTAATACGTGGCTTTGGAGGTTTTTTTTTGTTTCTGCCGAGTACAGAGAATTCCAATTCCTGCATTTAGTGAATTTGCGTGGATATTTAAAATGTAAATCTTGTGGTATGTAACGTTGACTGTTTCTGTTTCCTTTTTGAAGAACTGGTGAATCATGCATTTCTATAATTACTTCAACTAAACTGACTCTTTTTTTCTGGGATGGGCTTTTTTCAAAGCTGCCTTCTTTCAGAATTAGTTTTTATATGATTCACTCACTAGAAGAGCAGTAAAGGGAATTAGGTGTGAAACTCACATGATCACTTTACCCAGTGGCCTGTGTGAATAAAAATAAAGACTAAAGAGTCTTTCTGTTTTTACTGCTTGTAAGCTTGTGTAAGTCCCCATGAAGTGAGAGTGTCCTGTTAGCTACAGCCATAAAGCCCATCGCTCCTTAACCCCGAACTTGTTCAGCTACTGAGGAGAAATAGGGTGCGAAGGGACGGTGCTGAGCTTCATTACGTGGAATGAATCTGTCCTTCCCGTCACGAGTCACCCAGATCAGGAGCCCTCATTGGGTCCAGGCTCTGCCGGTCCCTGCAGTAAGTACACCAAGTAAAGGAAGGGAGGCCCGCTTGGGGTCTCCCATAATGCCTTCTGGTCAGAAGCCCTGTCTTGCATGATTTGAACACGGCTGCACTGTGAGGGAGTCTTTTTACTAAGGGTAAAGGTGCTTGAAGCAAACCAGGGCCCTTCGTACAGAACGCTCTTGGGCAGAACCTGAGTGAGCCTGGGGCTCAAAAATCTGAAAGCCTAGCTTATCACTAGCCTTGTCTGGAGAAAAGTACCCAGAAGTCAAGGCACTTAGCCACCCAACCAGCAGCATTTGCTTTCTGAGCATCCGCTAAGCAATGGTGGTACATCTGTGTTGTGTGAGCCCCTGATTGAGGAAGTATCATACTAATGCTCAGCTTCCTGACTCACTTCAGGATTAGAGAAGAAAGGCTCCGATCTAATACTTGACACATTCTTCTTTAGTGTGGAGGTGGTGTCACTTCCGCCTTGACTTAAGGTAGTTAAACCAGTTGACAACTAGAAACAGGGAGAGTCCAAGTCTGAAATACTTGCCAGGTGATAAGCCCAAGATTTTCCCCCCAGACACCTGATAGCATGAATGTTTCTTAAGCTATATGTTGTTGCCCGAATTATCCAAACGACCAAAAGACCTTCAGGACAAATTCTCCTGGAACGGTCTTGAGCCCAGAAGCAAAATGCTTCCTGCAGCATCCTGATGTGTACCCCAAATGTAAAGGAGAATCCCACATCCTTCTCTGTCCAGTAAGAATAAATCTGCTCAGCCTAAAATTACGGTGTGATGGAGCTTGAAAAACTATTGCTGTCATTTAACCTAGATTCATATGTGGAACCTGCTGTCCAATCTCAGTGTGTGTGTGTGTGTGTGTGTGTGTGTGTGTGTGTGTGTGTGTGTGTGTAGGACCATATCCTATTCTATTCTAGCATTTATCATGTTGTATTTGTAAAAATTACTGGTTTTCTTATTAATGACCCTTCTAGTCTTTTGGCTCTTGCAGAAAGGAACATGGTTTATCCATCTCTTTATTTTCAGTGCCCTAAAGTTCCATACCTTGCACATAGTAGGTGCTCATTGAGTATTTGCTGACCAGATGGATGGATGGTTTAGTATTCTGAGTCAGTGAGGGAAAAGATACATATTTAGAAATCTCAAAAGTAATAATAGGAAACTTTTAAGCTAGTATAAAGAGTGACTGTATTGTGTTTTGTATGTTACAGCTGGCCAAGAATGTAGGAAACAATAGTTTTAATGATATTATGGAAGCAAATTTACCCAGCCCCTCACCAAAACCCACCCCTTCAAGTGATATGTAAGTACTTCTAATAGACTGAGTTCTTTACTATTCTGTAATTGTTCTTCTGCCCTCCCAAGAATCGTCTTAAAGGTTATAGTATTTTTTCCCTCAGAGGAAATCCCATTATGAGGAAAGCTCAGAGCACAGAAAAGTATTGTGGAGTGAGTGCATTTCTGGAGTGCTGGAGTGCACAGATTATGTTCCCTGGCCCCTTCCCCTAGGTAGTTGCAGCCGCTCTGTGGAGAAAGTGTCTTCACGTCGACAGTTCATTCCAAATCATGGCCTGTTGTGGAAACATTAACACGTATTTATTTTTGAGAGACAGAGCATGAGTGGGGGAGGGGCAGAGAGAGAGGGAGACACAGAATCCGAAGTAGGCTCCAGGCTCTGAGTTGTCAGCGCAGATCCTGACCCAGGGCTTGAACTCACAAACCGCAAGATCATGACCTGAGCCAAAGTCGGACGCTTAACCGACTGAGCCACCCAGGCGCCCCACAGCCGTCTTATCTTGAAAGGACTTTGACCTGAGGGTAAAGAACACCCACGAAAGTCAGATCTTGGTTACCAAGCAGAATCTACCAAAGTCTGCCGTCAGCCAGCTCGCCCCTTCACTGCCGACCCAGAATGAAAGGAAGAGGCACCACCTCGCTTTTAAACAGTGATGGCTGTGGCTGTGAGATGGGGCGGTAGCAGGCTCCACACACGAAGAGGCTTTTGTGAGCAAGAACTCTTAAGTCCGGGGAGTTGGAGCTCTCTCAGAAAGAAGAAAGCATCTTGTAGGTGCTGTGCATTCTTTCATTCAAAAGACGCCAATGAGTTATTCTCCCCGTTTTCAGGTGAAAAAAAAGCAAAGCTCATGAAGATTTAGTAGTTTGCCCCCAGGTCGTGCGACTGATGTGCTATAGAAATAGGATTTGAACCCAAAATCCATCTACTGCTTTTTTTATTAAGTGGCTCATGTAACTAGGAAAGTCACAGGGTGAGTTCAGGTATGGTTGGTTCCAGGATGTCAAACAGTATCCTCTGGACCCTAGCTGGCTCGCCTGATTCTCCTCTCCTTTACTCTGAGCAGACTTCCATTCGCCCTTTCTGCAAATGGGGCCACTTAGGTCAGATAGCCCTGCAGCTGGGAGGTGGGCTCAGTCCCAGAGCTTGGGACAGACCTTAAAAGCGGAGAAAGGATGAGTCCTCAAGAAGGAAATGCACATGCCCAGTCAGACTTCGGGTGTGTTACCCCTGACAGTCTCCTGTTCACAACTGCACCTGCAGGAAAGACAAGCCATCTTTATTGGTCTTTATTCTGGCACTCAGTGCTTGGCCTGGGGGTGACCGTAAGGACGGCCTTAGTGAGCCTCCGTGTTCTTAACTGTTCACATAAGGAGTTGTGTCAGAAGAGTACGATTTTTTCATTGAAGCTCTGGAAACTTCACTGGTCTTTTAGAATTGTTCTTTTAAAATTTCTGTTTTCTTTGTGCACTTAGGTGTATCTGATTTTAAGTAGTACAGAGCAGATTTCTCTAGCTGTTGTCGAGGTGGAAAAAACTCCACTGTGATCTTCGTGCCCATGAATTTTGTAACTATAGATTGCCTGCACAAACACTAGTAACTATATATCAGTTTCTTCATTCTGTGATGGGATAATGGGATAAGTTGGTCTGAAACCTGGTTGGTTTAAATGCTAAAAAGGAGTATTGGGGAGTATATTTCACTTAAAGAGAACTGTTTTTCAGAAAAATGTAGTTTTCTTAGCTCGTAGAAAATAAAAAGTGTTTATATGTTGCTTTGCTCTACTTTAGGACTGTACGGAAAGAATATATCACTGCAAAGTATGTAGATCATAGGTTTTCAAGGAAGGCCTGTTCGTCTTCATCAGCTAAACTGAATGAATTGCTCGAGGCCATCAAATCTCGGGATTTACTTGCACTAATTCAAGTCTATGCAGAGGGGGTAGAGCTAATGGAACCACTGCTGGAACACGGACAGGTAAGGCTCCACTAAAATCGTAAGATGAAAGGGAAGGTAGAAAATGACTTTAAAAGCTAACTCCTTTTATTATAACCCTGCAGAGTGAGATTCTGATACATCGAGTGACCATGTCTAAGCCAGGACAATTTGAGAGTGGAAGGGGCGCTATTAATAATTACTTCAGGGTGACTGATGTGAACAAAGCTGCTGTAGGCAAAGTAGGACATGCGATCACCTTACTTACACTCATCGTGTCCTTTTCAGGAGCTTGGGGAGACGGCCCTACATCTTGCAGTCCGAACTGCAGACCAGACCTCTCTCCATTTGGTTGACTTCCTTGTGCAAAACTGGTATGCTTTCTGTTTTCTCTGAATATGCCTTATCGTTCACACCAACCAGTCTTCTCAGTGGCCCAGACCAGATATGGACAAGCATTCGGTAAAGGCTTTGCAGGCCATGAGGTCTCTGTCGCAGCTATTCAACTCTCCCTAGTGTGAGAACAGTCATAGACCATATGTAAATGAGTGAGCATGGCCATGTCCCAATAAAGCTTTATTTATAAAAACAAATGGAGGGCCAGATATGGCCAACAGTAGGCTATAGTTTGCCAACCCTCGGCCTAGAAAGATGTAAAATCCTGTCTCTGTCCAAAACCTGCTGCATGAGGAAAGGTTGAAAGAGGGAAGACTTAACAACACAGGTCAACAGGATCTGTGAGTTTTCGTTGTTCATAAGTTCATTAAAAAACTACAGTGTGGGGGGGCACCTGTTTGGCTGAATTGGTTAAGTATCCAACTCTTCATCTCGGCTCAGGTCATGATCTCACTGTTCATGGGACCAAGCCCCATGTTAGGCTCTGCGTTGACAGCACGGGGCCTGCTTAGAATTCTCTCTCTACTTCTGCCCTTCCCCCACTCATTCGCTCGCTCTCTCTCTCTCTCTCAATAAATAAACATTTAAAAAAAAGTGCTACAGGGGTGCCTGGGTGGCTCAGTCAGTTGAGCATCCAACTTCAGCTCAGGTTATGATCTCACAGTTCGTGGGTTTGATCCCCATGTCGGGCTCTGTGCAGACAGCTTGCTCAGAGCCCGGAGCCTGCTTTGGATTCTGTGTCTCCTTCTCTCTCTGCCCCTCCCCAACTTGCACACCATCTCACTCTGTCTCTCAAAAATAAATAAATGTAAAAAAAAAAAATGTTTTTTTAAATGCTACCACGTGTGTATCTGACTCAATAGCTAATTCACATTTGGGACATGCTCATGGGAGTATAATATTGGACACAGGCAGTTTGGACTTGCTGTAGTCTTTAGTGGGTGGTTCTGTAAGCCACAGGATACGAGGAGGAACTGAGCTCGTCCAGAGGCGAGTGGTCAAAATAGCAAGGGGATTTGAACTCACATATGAAGAATGGTGCCTGGACACGAGCCCCGTTGTGTATGTAAACGCCCACACCTCTTCCTCAAATGTAGGACGGTGTAGTCTTTAAGAGCCTTGGCTCTGGGACAGACTGCCTTTTTTCAGATCCCTGCTTGTCACCCCCGTGCCTCGACAGTCTTGAGAGCAAGCTCTTCATCCTGTCTGTGCCCCAGCATTTTCATCTGTGAAACCAAGGTGGTGATGGCCCGCCCCGCTGGGTGGTCGTGGAGAGTTAGTGAAGGAAGAAGGTGCGGAAAAGCTGAGAGGCAGCACCTGTCCCACAGGAGGCACTGAAGACACGCTGGCTCTTCCTGTCATGTGGCTTAGACGTGTGGGCGTGATGGTAGCGACATCGTAGTGTTTCCTGGGCTTACGAGTAGATCTCCAACTTGACTCGGTTGTTAGCACCGAGAGAAGTGGTTAATCTGTGGCTTCAAATGCTATTATTTATGTCGCATTTAAATTATATTTGAAATTAGACTTTTTCCCGATAATACTTCATTTTTCAGTGGGAACCTGGATAAGCAGACAGCCCTGGGAAACACGGCTCTACACTACTGCAGTATGTATGGTAAACCCGAGTGTTTGAAGCTTCTTCTGAGGAGCAAGCCCACCGTGAGTGTCGGTAAGAGTGTGACCAAGCGTCTCCGTAACCAGTCACAGCGTTCGGCCGGCTAAACCGAGACTCGCGTGTTACCTTGTAATTTGATTATTGTCCGTGGCCTCTTCAAGATACACCTTAGGTAATTATGCACGTGCCTTTGCCCCCCGTTTCAGTGAACCAGGCTGGGGAGACTGCCCTGGACATAGCAAAGAGGTTGAAAGCCACCCAGTGTGAAGATCTGGTAAGCCGAACGGAGCTGGGGGCTGGGGGAGGGGTTGGGGGTGGGGGGCGGGGGCGGGGGGTGCGGTGTCCATCAGACAGCAGCCGCCTGGAAGTGTCATTCTCAGAGCCTGGGGACGAAATAGATCGTCTTTGTGAACATTGGCTGAAGACATTCAGACGAGCACTATGGCTACATTTCAAAAAGCGGTCAAATGATAAATATGTCACCCCCATCTGTCTTTTCAGTGCAGTTAGGGACCCAGGAGCTAAAAGGCATTTGAGAGGTATTGTTACCAGACAGGCTTGTGGCTTGAGGTCCCGCTTTTTATATGCCAGACCCGTTAGGTGTTGTCCGCAGCTCAGTAGTAAAGAATTCCTCAGCAGCCAAAGAATTCCAAAAATTGGGCAAGTAAAGTTCAGCGTATAATGGTTTTCAAAAGGTGAAATGCATGGCTTGCCCCACAGGCCCCACCCTTTCTGATCCCGGTGGTTTTTGCTCCTTCCCCTGGGCCTTAACGTAGGGTGATTCTCTTGCCCACGGGGAAGGACGACACAGGAAGGGTAAGTTCCATCCCCGTGCTTTCTGCCACGTGTGGACTCCAGGCCAGCCGCTCTGTGTTTGTATTCTCATGAGAAACCTTGGAGGAGACTATAGCTCTCCCTGCCCCCATTTTACAGATAAGAAAAGTGGGCCACGATTGAACCAGGATGTCTGACATGAAAGGCCTGCCTCACACTTCACTAACTCTGATGTTGCCTTCCAGCCAGGAATTTGCGCTCGTGAGGCTCATTATAATATTTGAGAAAGCTTTTAATTTCAGAGAGAAGTTCCGTTATCAAAATAAGAAAGGCTCTGCCTATAATCCTTGGCAACTCCTCTTAGGCCGTCCCACAGTAGCCCAGCCTGTAAAGTCAGAGTTTTGCCCGTTTAAGCAGCGACTGGTGATTAATTTGAAGACAGGAATAAGGTGGGATTTGCTCCCTGGTCACGTCACAACGGGATGTTTAACCTTTACGTTCCCGTGGTTACACCTGCTGTTACTTTCAGCTGTCCCAGGCTAAATCTGGGAAGTTCAACCCACACGTCCACGTGGAATATGAGTGGAACCTGCGTCAGGAGGAGATGGATGAGAGTGACGACGACCTGGATGACAAAGTGAGTGCCAGCAATGCCACCCGGATCCCTGCTGCCGCTCCCAGGTTTTCTGCATCACACGGGCGAGACCCCTTCCCGAGACTGTCTGGTCTTGTGACCTGAGGCCAGCGTCTTTGCTTACTTTCCGATCCTTGCTGGGTGCCACAACTGTGTCAGTCAGGACTCCTCAAAAACCAGGCCCAGTAGGATGTGGTTGAAGGGAGAGGGAGAGAGAATGGAATTTATTTTTAGGAATTGACTCACATGATTGTGGGAGCCGGCTAGTTCACAATGTATAGGGCAGGCCGGCAGGCCGGAGATTCCAGCAGGATTCGATGGTGTGGTCTTAAGGGCAGATGTCCCCATCTCTTCCCAATAGCCCTTCAACTTACTGGATGAGGCCCACCACATTATGGAGGGTAGTCCCTTTTACTCAAACTGTAATTTAAATGTTAATCTCATCTAAAGAAAATCCCTTCGCTGCAGCATCTAGACTGGTGTTCAACCAGACACCTGGGTACCATAGCCCAGCCAAGTGGACACATAAAATTAGCCATCAAAACAGCTAATTAGTACATAAAAAGGTGTTACGTATTGAGGACTTAAGTATGAACTAGGCCGTGGGAAGCACATTGCCTGTGCTACCTCACGTCGTTGTTACCAAAAGCCCACTACAGCATTGTTATGGCCCCCATTCTACAGAAGGGAGAACTGACCCGGAGATTTTGCCACCTAAGGTCTCCAAGCTTGTACACACCGTCTCGGGACTACACCCGGTTCTGACTCTCCGAGATCCTAGCTGCCTCTGAAGGTTCGTTCATGCAGCTTTCATCAGCTCTGTATTGAGCGTTTCCTCTTTCCTGGGCAGCATTTAAGGAGTGTTCATACAAAGGTGTCCTAAAGACATTCTTCACTTTGAGGAGAGATAAATTGTAACGGATGACCGTTACAATGAGAGCTTGGGGGAAATCCCTGAGATGTGTTCAGAGGACATAGCAACTGCCTCAGCTTGGCAAGCGGTGAAGACCCTACCAAGGAAGAAGCACTGGAGATGGGTTTCTGAGAGTAGGGAGGAGCTTGCCAAGCAAAGAAGTGGGGAGGAACACATCTTTCCAGGGAGGGAGAGCAGCATGTGCAAAGGCCAAGGGGTCCTGGTAGAGCTGGAAGTCTGGGGAAGGGTCGGAAGCCCAGTGTGTAAGGTGCCTTGGAGTAGGTTTGGGGGGAGAGGGGTCGCGTGGCCCAGGTCAGGAAGCACATCACGGGCCACATTTGGCCTTTGGGCCTTATCCACAGAGATTACCTGTCAGAGGAGCCAGCTTCCCCACCGGCCCTGGCCACGGTGTGGGAAATAGGCTGGAGCTGAAAGCAGCTGCAACGTGGACTCGAGGACTCTTCAGGAGGCCTTGTCCTTGGGGGCTGGTGGGCGCCTGCACCCGGCATAGGGCACTTCTGATCTCTCCACCCGGGTCCTGGTGGCCCTGGGTAACCTTGAGTCTTCTGCCTTGGGAAGTTGCATGGATGCCACTGCTGTCACCAGGAGTGCAAACACAGGGGACACCCTTATAGGCAACCGAAGACAGTTTTGAATTGGAGAGGCCGGGCTTGGACCCACAGGTCTGAATCGTCAATATCAGGCGTCACTCCGGGCCACGGCGTGGAGGCTGCTTTCTGAGGGGACGTAAAATGAACAGGGAGGCAAGCACGGAGGACTTCGACTTGAGAGGGTTGACCGGGGAAGGAACACGGTGTAGAGACAACACTCAGGTGGGAAGCAGTGCCGTGCTGGCAAAAGTAACCTGCACAGGCAGGCATCTGTTCATTAAAGGTTGCGTCCGGCTGTGACCTTAGGCTTCTGAACGCTTGCGGTCGCTAACCAGTGCCTCCCTGATGTGACCCTGCTAATGGTGAGCGGGGAATCAGGGGTGCGAGGTCTGCATCCTTCTCTTGTTGCTGGGTGGCGGCTGACCTCGGAGCACACAGAGAGGCACAGGAACCTGTGCACCTGTGCACCAGGCACAGCGGAGCCTGGAGTGTCGTGCTCGGTGAGTCCTTGCCCACTGCGCTGTTCTGTCCTCCGCAGCCGAGCCCCATCAAGAAAGAGCGCTCGCCGAGGCCTCAGAGCTTCTGCCACTCCTCCAGCATCTCCCCCCAGGACAAGCTGTCACTGCCGGGGTTCAGCACCCCGAGGGACAAGCAGCGGCTCTCCTACAGCGCCTTCACCAACCAGATCTTCCCCTCTGCAAGCACAGACTCGCCCACGTCACCAACCACAGAGGCACCCCCGCTGCCTCCGCGAAACGCCGGGAAAGGTACGGACTTTGAGAAGGGCTTTGTGACTCCATCCTCAAAGCTGGTGCAGCCTCGAGGTAAAAATCGCAGGGTGCATCTGTGTGGCAGAATATGGAACGTGACGTCAAGGACAGCTCGAAATAGGGACCTTGCCATTTGCTATAAGCACCAACAGTAAAATAGTGTTGTGGGCACGCCTCGTGTGTTGTGCTGTACTCGTCTCGCAACAGTCCTGTGGGGTATGTGCTCTTGTGCCCGTTTTATAGATGAGGAAACTGAGGCTTGCAGAGGGAGAGTGGCTTGCCCAAGGTCACACAGCCGGTAAGTAGTAGAGTGGAGATTCCGTCCAAGGCCCACCTGGCACCAAAACCTGGGCCCTTTCCTGTCTGCTGTGGGGTGGGATTGCAGTTCTTCTCTGAACAGTTACTTTTCTCTGCACTAAGATGTCTCTCTTCTGAAGATGTTGGTAGTTACGAAGCCCATCTCGTTCTGTGCTCACAAAAATGAGGTGGGTGCTACGGTTGCTGGCATCCGGCAGACAAGGGGACTGTGGTGCAGAGATGTGGGGTAATGGGCCTCCCGTTCTCAGATATCTGTGATTCTCGCCTGGGTCCTATATGACCTGAGCCCACACTCCTGTGATTTCTGATGAGGATTGTTCTTCCACGAGACCCTACCTGGGACGAATCTTACCCAGAAGAGGGTTGCTGCGGAGAGAGCGTTGTCAGATGTCTCCACCGGGCTAGCACCGAGAGCTAAGGGTCCACTGCCCTGCTCCGTAGCAACAAAGCACATGTCCTGTACGTTGAATCCACAGAGAGTGCTCTGCTCTGAATGTCCGTGCGTTCCCACCTGTGCAAGGACACACTGAGACACAGAAATGGCAACATTAAAGGGTCACCCCAGCCGGGGACAAATTGAGCGCTAGAGTATAGCTTTGGGTTTGGTCTCAGCCAGTAAATCCAAGTGCAGGATTCTCCCAGTGTGCTCAGCTCATGCTAACACAGGTTCCAAAGGGCCTCTCTGTACACAATGCCATGCCTCTTTGAATCACACTGGGGCTATTTTCTGAGAAATGTGAGCTTTATTCAGAACAGCATTTTTTCAGAGCTCATTCTCCATTGAAATAGTGTTATAAATGGGAGCTGTGTTCTTAGACCCCAAATGGCCTCATAGATCATAAAATAAGGGAGAAAAGTTAAAATAAGGTTTTGGCATGAACAGGACTCATCAAAGATAACTAGTGATCATAACGTAAGAGTAACAGCATGCATGAGCCGGTGGTTTAACCCATCAGTGTCTCTTTTGCCATTCCATACGTTGTACCAGAAGGTATATACATAAGGCATCGGAATCCATATTGAGACACTGACATCTCAAGTTGCGGATCTGTTCTGCACTGTGAGAGTACTATGTTGCCGCCCACCTCTGGGTAATGAGATTTCCCCATCAGAGTAGCAATCTCCTAAGATTTCTGTACCCAAAGAAGACCACGAAAAACCTCCAGACCATTCTAAAATAATCAAAGAAATTACTCTGAACGTAATCATATCCCTGATTGTGGTTACCCATGTGGTAGTGTTGACCTATCTAGATAGATAGGACGGGCCCGCACCTGTTGAGGGAACCTCCAAGTAATGGAGAATCTTGAAAAAAGTCTAAAGGAGAGGACACCAGAGTCCTGGGGGCCAAGAGACCACCTCACCTCCCTTCACCCCTTCCTGTAATCTCATCTCAAGGGGACACAGAAACCCACAAAATAACACTATCTGACTTGATGCCAAGCATCTGTCTCCTGCCTGGAATAAATTCTATCTAGCTCTTTACCAAAGGCCCGGAAGACAAAGACCAAATGTGTTAAGTGATCCAGCTGGTAAAACAAGGGCTCGGAGACTTGGCCATAGCCACCATGGTCAGCTCCGGACCGGCTACACTTCCCTCACGGCCCCGCCCCAGAACTCCCAACACTGAGAGCAGAAATCCCTCTCTGCTGGAACCTGAGTGTTCCTCCAGGCTGCTCATAGTGGGACGTCGGATGCAGAGAGAGCCAGGCAGCAGGGGATCCCCTGGACTTTACGCAGGGGAGCTGTGCCCTGCAGCCAGCCTGGCTCATGGGCCCCCACATTTGGAAAAGTGACCATGTTTAGAATGCAGATCTTAGAAGACATTGTTGAGGGTCAGCTGACGCTCTGTGCAGAGAGAATTCTCCTCTGTTTTATGGCCCTTACATTTTTTTTTTTTTCAGTTCATTCTGTTGAATTGGTAGAACCATTTGCATGAAAACAAGGATGTCTTGAATCTGTCATTTGGTTGCTCATTTTCCACGGAAGTGATGTCGATGTCTCTGCTTGTGGCAGCGGCCATTTCCACACCGTGAATTTAGGGCTCTGGTGGATGGAGGCTTCCGGTGAGGCCTAGTGGACACTCATGATCCAGTCCCCGCTAATAAGAGGAGTACAGAGGGGAAGAGGAGAGAGAGTTATTCTGAGTCTGCGCAGGAATATTTTCCAGAATCTGCAGCTGCCTCATCAGAACGCGAGGCAGTGTGACCTCAGTTGCCGTCCAGCAAAGTCTCCTTGTGCTCGAGCAGGGCTGCAGTTGGAGTGGGAAGCCTCAGCAGTTCAGAACCCCAAAGTCGCCACTCTTAAGCCTTAGACAGACACATTTTGCTGCCTAACCTCTTCAGACCTGTGAAGCCCAGCAAGTTTAAGTCAAAGCTGCAAAAATTGATTTATGCAGAAGGCACTACCTCGTGATCCACACCTGCCCCCCACTTTACGGTTAGGTCTATTAAGACTGGAAATTCTTCCAGCTTGCCAAAGTTAGGTCTTTCATCTTTCAGCTAAAATTAATGTCCTAGAACCTGGATTTCTGAGAGCCAGAGGGAGCCGAAAGGTGATCGCAGTCCGCAGCCCATCGTACAGCTGAGAAAACTGAGCCCTGGGAAGGGTGAGGAGCTGATCTGAGATCCACACAGTGGCTGTTAGAGGATAGAAAGTAAAAAATGGGCCTTAAGCCTCACCAAACCAGACCTTCTAGTGTCTTCGTTTCCACACTGAGGCAGGCCGTCAGTCACTGCCTTGCGTTTCTCTTGGACTTGCCCTGAGAATCCAGTGAGACAGTGTGTAGGGAAAGCATTTGGTAAAAGACAAAGCCGTGAAGTCCCATGAGAGGCGCCCCTGGGACTGTCCGGCCGTGACCACAGACCTCTCTCGGGCACAGAGGACGTGGTGAGCAGCATGGTGCCGTGCTTGTGCTTGGTTGGTTGGTTGGTTGGTTGGATTTAACTCTGTTTCTAAGAGGTTTTAAGCTGTAGAACCGCGGTTTTCTTGCATCGTACAGTTCCACATCTTTTACGTAACAGGGACACGGACCGGAGCTGACGCGAGGCGTTATGCAGGTTAATGAGAGGGATGGGAAGCATCTAGCCGACCGTCTGGCACAGAGTGAGTGCCCCGCGAGGACACTGCTGCTCACACCACAGCCACCCCAGCTCCTCGGCTCCAAAAAGGCTCCTCTGGGGAGAAGGAAGCCAGGGTGACGTCACCCAAGTCCCATAAGTGAGCAGGTGCTCTGACGCGAACCTGGTACAGTGCAGGTGCCTTGTGCTCAAGGAGAGGCTTTGTCAAGTAAATGATCAGTGAATGCTAAATCTGACCTCAGGAGGCTTGTTTGAATTACTTAAAAGAACTAACTTTCCAAAGTTTGAGAAACACGCACCACTGATGTTAATCACGGCTTTCTCCCGTCTGCTCGCGGAGTCGGGACCCTAGAACCCGGCATTCCGTAGCCCCTGTGTCGGGTGAACACCTGTACAACTTCGTGCCATTGCACTGACGCACAGACCCAGCAGGCGGCCAGCACAACACGGAGCATGGGGCTGGCAGGCCGAGGGTCCCGGTGGGCACTCGCTCCTGGGTGCTCACGTCAGAGTGGTGGGCCAGGTGCCCCCTCTGCCGTCAGCTCAGGTGAGGACACTCAGCACCCTCGCGAATCCCAGAGCAGAGCTCGAGAGTCACGCACTGTCTAAGGCACATCAGCCTGTAGAGCCGCACTGCGGGGGCCTGGGCAGCCGTGAGCCCCTGGCGGGCAAACCTCACTTCCTCCTCCTCCAGGAAGCCTCTTTCCCTTGGCCCACCCAAGAGACAGGGCCCCTTCCTCGAACATGTAATCCTCTCCCAGCCCTGGGCTCTTTTTAATATTTAGCTGATCTTGCTGGGCTCCAGATTCTTCACGTGAGAAACAGGATTGGGTGCCTGCCTCGTTGGCTCACTGCTTGGAGACACGAAATAACGTTCATAATGACGAGCGCATAGCAGGTGCCCGTCGGACCGGGATGCTTTTGATCGTCCTGCCTGCGTTCGGTTCAACACGTGTTCTGGGCCCTGGGAATACAGCGAAGAAGGGAGAGAAGGCCGCGAGATGTGGCCTGTGCCGCGTCGGAGGAGGAGGGCCAGGGAAGTCTTCAGTCGCTGTGCTGCAACACAGGGGCTGCGAGTGAGCTGTCCTTGCCCCTGGCACGGAGCAGGTGTGCCGAGTCAGTACTTTTGAGCGAATAAACAGCAGGATCAGTGAAAAGCTGTCCCAGAAATGTGTGGCCAGAGTCAGGAGGGGACAGGCCTCTGTCTAACATGACATCAGATATCTCGGGCGTGTGTGGTTGACTTGCTGAAGGTCTACAGAACACATGGGGCATTAGGCCCCAACATGGTGTGTGAGTGTCTTAGACCACATTCCTGCGACTTTTCATTTGAGGTCTGGAGCAATAATCAGGGCAGAGAGGAGGTGTCCTCAGGACGTGAAGGTGGCCTGTTGTCATCAAAGCACATTACACGGTGACTCCAGCTTGCCTAGGAATTATTTTCCTAGTAGCAGCATTATTCATATATTGATGACTTTACAGTTTCCTCGGTGGTTTTTGGTTTTTTTTTTTAATCTCATGGGAAGATAACCATTTGAGTGGCTCCATATTGAACCTTTCCACGGGCTGTCATGCTTCATCCATGTTGGATTTTTTTAATTTTTTGGCCTGTTTTATCAGTCTCCCCTGATCCTGTTGAAAGCGTGGCACATCTGTCTATCCCCTGCCACTGGCCACGTTGCAGGCCACGAGCGTGTCCGGGATTTTTTGCCCTCAGCAGTGGCCACTGGCACAGGCTCACTGACTAAAGTCACCTGACCGCCAGGTGTGAAAAGGGAAGCAGAGGGAATCTTTGTTGTTGTGCTTCTTACGTAAGGAGATGTACGAGTAATTGTTAAAGAACCACCCTCAGGCCCTTGAATCCAGGTACTATCCTGTTTTTATTGGTGTTCTGGAAGGAGATTGAAGGATGGAGAATAGCTAATGCCGTGTTGTATGTAGCGCAGTATCATGGCTGACTTGTACTGCTGTGCCGGGGTCCCGCCCAGCCCTGTCGCTGACTACGCGGCCTCCCCGCATACTCCCCTGCACCTTGCCGTGCCTCTGTTTCCTCATTTGAGTGTGAGGATAATAGTGCCCTCCTTACGCACACAGGGTCCTTCTTGATATAAATACATGTGTCTCCATCTTTTTTTTTTTTAAGATTTTATTCATTTTTAAGTAGTGATACCCAACGTGGAACTCGAACTCACAGCCCCAAGATTAAGAGTCACATGCTCTGCCAACTGAGCCAGCCAGGCACCCCTGTCTACTTTTGAAAGTAACAACTGTTAACTTTTCAGCTCTATACCGTGAAAAGCATTTGTCTTGTCCAGAGTTGTGTAGATAGAATTTCTGCTGTTAGCACTTACTGTGTCTGGCATGGCATGTTTAGAACATGTACCTTATACTTCTGTAGACAGTGTTCTCAGAAATTGTCAAGACAATTTTTAAAGCTGTCTTCTGGGTCTTGTTTTCTTACTTGAAATTTCAAGGCTGTGCTTGCATTTGGCCTTCCGGCATGGCAGACCTCTACATGTCTTGTTTTACTAAAAACCAAATGTCCACGTAGGACAATGAAAAAGCATCCTCCTAACTTGTGCCATGAATTATTTTCATACAGTTGTATTGACTGTTCAGAATGGGCCAGGCACTGAGAGACATGAAGACAGCATGAATCTTGCCCCGAGGGACCTTCCAGCCTGAGAAAGAAGAGAAAATCGAGCTGTAATGAAGCGTAGATATTAAGTGCCATTTAGCTTTGTGGAAGGTCACAGGTAGAAGCAGTTGCCCCAGGGCAAAGGGGAGGGGTTAGAGAAGGCTCTGGATGAGGTTCCATTTGAGCACACCCTTCACAGATGGGGTGCAGAGGTGAGGAGGGAACACAGTCGGCCCAAGGTTCTGGCCAGGGAGGACGTGGGGTCGTTCACAGGAGGAGAGCAGGGTACCATCAAGGATGAGCGCCCGGCTTCCAATCACACACAGCCAGATTCGTGTGCTGTGCCTGGCCACTTTCCTAAACTCTCTGAGCCTTGGGTCTCTGCCACTTTTTTTTTTTTTTTTTTTTTTTAATGTTTATTTTTGAGAGAGAGCAGAGGAGGGGCAGAGAGTAGGAGACCCAAGCCGAAGCAGACTCCAGGCTCCATGCTGACAGCAGAGAGCCTGAACCGTGAGATCATGACCTGAGCCGAAGTCAGACGCTTAACCGACTGAGTGACCCAGGTGCCCCTGGTCTCTGCCACTTTATGAGGCGAGTTCTAGATAATGTGTATAAATCTCTCCTGAGTGTTAGGTCAGACACACAATACTCAGGAAATGGTAGCTCTAGAGAATTTAGGAAATGTAGAAGGAGGTTTGAAAAGCATGCCAACGGTGAATTTAGGAATGGGTTTTTTTTAAGAAACAGATTTTAGGTGTACATGAATGGCTTTTCAGAGGCTAAGTGGATTCCTTTCCTTGTTGTTGAAGATAAGAGTCCTGTCTGGTGAGGTTTCATTTAAACCGTCTCTGTAGTCTGTGGATGTACTATTTTCCCGTTAGGGGGCTTTGGCGAACAGAGGAAATACCAGTTCGTGGGCAGATCTCAGGAAATAGCTGCAGGCTTTTGGGAGCGTGAGTGGTGGGACCCTCGACCTAGAACAAGGGCTTTGCAAACTGCCCAGAGTGAGCATAGCGGCTTCGAGATGGATAGGGACCTCACGTGCGAGCTTCCTGAGCTCTGGCCGTGTGCCGGCCACACGTCCGAGGTACAGACCCCATTTAGGGCCTCCCCGAACTGATGACATTGAGGTACTCATGACAGCGCAGCCCCCAGGAGTCCAGCAGGCGCCACTGGAGCTGAAGGCACAGCACAGCGTCCGAACGGAGAGGCCCAGAGGGCTCGTGGCTTGTGGAGCAGGGCCCCTGCCGTGCAAACTCTCAGAAAGAGCTGAGTGAATTGTCTCCTCTGAGAAAGACCTTCTGATAACTTCACTAACCTCACGGTTATTTATAGCAGTTTTGGAAGCTTTTTAGAGCCATATTTTTAAGCAAAAAGAAACGATAATTTGACATGATAGCCGATATTAGTGGCAAATGACGACTGGGGTGTTTTCTCCTTCCTTCCCCAGGCCCTAACAAGCTGTCCATGTCACCTCCAAGCGTCCCCCACACCTGTTAATCTTGCCTCTCAGCCTTTTTTGTGTTTGTTCGATGCTGTGTTTATTCTTTCTATTTTGTTTTCTTTTGGCTCTCTTTATCCTGCCAGAATTGCTTCCTTCCTAAACCAGGACTCAGATTATTTTGCATAAAACATCCCCTTTAGCATTTAGAGACTAGATGCTAATTTTAAAAGTCTTCTGAGCTTTTTAAATCTTAAAAATATGAAAAAAAAAAGTTTAAGTCTGTTTTTCTGGGGCCTCTGTGCTGTCAGCGCAGAGCCTGACACGGGGCTCAAACCCAAGAACTGTGAGATTGTGACCTGAGCCAAAATCAAGTGTCGGATGCTCAACCAACTGAGCCACCCAGGTGCCCCTTCAGCCTTTTTTGAACCCGTGCCCTACCAGCCAAGCAGATTTTATGACACCTCCCCCCTTTTCTGTAGCTTCTGTTACAAAACAACAGGTGTATCTGCGTGTGTGTTTTCTGGCCATGGAATTAGATTACTGTATTGAATATTTCTTTTCAAACTTAACATGTCCCTGCCGTTTCCCCCTATTTCTAGTGTTTGGTTGGTCACTCCAAGTGAAACCCTTCTGTCTTTCTTAAGAATCACCAGCCTCGGGGCGCCTGAGTGGCTCAGTCAGTTTAGCGGCCGACTTCGGCTCAGGCCATGATCTCATGGTTCATGAGTTCGGACCGCGCATCAGGCTCTGTGCTGACAGCTCAGAGCCTGCAGCCTGCTTCGGATTCTGTGTCTCCCTCCCTCTCTGCCCCTCCCCCGCTTACGCTCTGTCTCTCTTTCAAAAAAATAAACATTAAAAAAAATTTTTTTTAGATCACCAGCCTTAAAAAGATAGAAGTAGTAGTTCATTCGTCCACATATCCAATACTATATTAACTAAATTCAACTTACTGTACACCAAGCCAGAAAAAAAGCCTGGCCCGGATAGAATTACAGTCTGGTGGGGGAGACAGGCACTAGACAAATAAACAAAAGATAAGTGATTACAGTTGAAAGAAAGTAAGACAGAAGTATGTAATCCTGTGTGGAACACTAATCCCTTCATCTCTGAAATGCTGGCTCAGGAGGCTGGATTTTGCTTGGTTTGTGGTTACAGGACGACTCTGTGGTCTGATGCCTCCTGAAATCAGGTACACCCACAACTTTGCAGAGACAGAGCCCCATTAGTGCCTTGTCTTTGGCAATTTTTGTTTCTCAGGGTTCGGAGCTGATGGAATGACTTTTAGCTGCACTGCAGCAGAAAATCCCTAGGTGGCGATAAAGAGAAAAGTACTAGAGAGAATTTCCTCATTGTGTATTCTCTATTCTCCCTTTATTTCCAAGAGGAAAGTTCACTTCCTAATACGGAGCCCTTGCTGCTGTTACCAGTGTTGTTTTCCTCCCGTGAGCAGCGCACGAAGCGCAGTCCTGGCTTTCGGGAACAGCAGCGTGAGGCGGGCGAGCACTGCACCAGGCCCAGAGACCTGCACTCCACAGCCTCACACCTCATGGTGCTGGAACCTTCCACACGCCACACTCCTGCTTTCCTGACTGTGGAGTGGGGGCAACAGTGAAAAACCAACGGCAAGAGCAAATACGAACACATTTTGAGAAGTTACAAATCTTTACACAAATGGAAGGCTGTAGAAACAGTCACTTTTTGTTGACAAAATAGTTTCCACAACTGCAGTGACCGGTGCCATACTCGGGTGCTAATTTGGAGGAACAGCAGGGCTTCTGTCACATGTCACATCAGCAGGACAGAGAGGCTAAATTGTATAGCGTGGGCCATTTTATCCTAAAGCAGATTTTTTTTTTAATTTTTTTAATGTTTATTTTTGATAGAGCGAGAGAGAGAAAGAACGAGCAGGGAAGGGGCAGAGAGAGAGGGAGACACAGAATCCCAAGCAGGCTCCATGCTGTCAGCATGGAGCCCGATGTGGGGCTCAAACTCCCGAACCTCGAGATCCTGACCTGAACCAAAACCAAGAGTTGGACGCTTAACCGACTGAGCCCCAAGCAGATGATCATTTTACTGGGATTGCCAGTACTGACTTCCAAGGCGAGACTGTCTTTGAGAGTCACTGGTGCAAGTCATTGCTGGTACTGACCAGGAATCGACATCGGGAACTATCGAGGCTTATTTTACCAAAGAAGGAAGCCAGAAGTAATTGAGCTTTTCTTTTAATACACAGAATGTAAAAAAAAAATAAATACACAGAATGTAAAAAGCTCTTTTGGAGCCTTTCTGGATCACCAGGTATCTACTATCCTCGTTAAAAATTTGGTATGGCAGTCGTTCTTAGCTTTCTTTGATGTCTTTCCTTTCTTTGTTTTTTGTTTTTCTTTTTTAATGCTTGCAGAAATAGTTGTCTGTGAACACAGTTAAACCATAAACCTGGTAATTCTCCGTAAAGAGATGTTTGTCAAAGTGTGCAACACACAGTGCCTGGCACACACCTGGCACACACACCAGCCACTTCAGTGCGAAGAAACAAAAAATACCATAATACTAATCCCATAACGTCTCTCAAAAACAACTCGTTTTTCCTTAAAACATTAGTCCAAAAAGTCAAGATTTACCGTAGTGGTTGTGTGTGTGTGTGTGTGTGTGTGTGTGTGTGTGTGTATGTAATATTAATTTTTTTACTGCCATCCTGTCTTCACCTCTGGAGAAAGTTGAGTCTTTTTTTTAAGTCTATAGAAACCAGTGTCTAATTTATATAACTTTTTCAAGCTTTCAATATAGTACGTGGTTTATGATTTCTAGAACAGTTCAGAATCGGAGGAAAAAAGAGTTTTTGGATTTCTCATTTTCCCAAGTAATTCTCTACATTGGATCCTTCCTTCTTGATAAAAGTCATTAAGAACTTTTTTTATGCCAAGTTTTCTGACTAAAAGAAAAAGTTGTAGAGAGAAAAATCCTATGCTGTGAATATTTTCATGTTTCGCCGTGCAGCCCCCTGAAGGGTTAGCCTATCCTTTGTTCTTTCTCCGTTGATTCTGCTGGTGGTGCTTTGTTCCTTCTTCCTCAGTAGATTTTATGATGGTCCCACTAAGTTGTCCATTTAAAAATGTATGTTTGATTTTTCCCACGGTACCTAAATGACCTAACCCCATTAGCAGTCCATGGGATCGGCGTTTCCTTAAAAGCACACGCTTCCCTTTCTTTTCTTGTGATTTTTTTTTTTAACCAGCAATTTGGAAACCCCTGTTTGTGAGTGACTGAGCTGATGGGGTTGGCCGTACCCAGCTTTGAGCTTTGAGCACCATATACCACATTTGGTGTCGGAAGTGACTGCATACTGGCTGTTCTGTCTGTGAGCCTGGGATTAACCTTCCTGCCCCATTCGATTCCTTTCTAGGTCCAACTGGCCCTCCTTCAACACTCCCTCTAAGCACCCAGACCTCTAGTGGCAGCTCCACCCTGTCCAAGAAGAGGCCTCCTCCCCCACCACCCGGACACAAGAGAACCCTATCCGACCCTCCCAGCCCACTACCTCACGGGCCCCCAAACAAAGGCGCAGTTCCTTGGGGTAAGTCATCCTGAAGTCAGGGCCCGTGCTGCCCGGGCCAGGCAGTGCGTGGGGTGCAGTGGGCAGTGGACACTTAGCACATCCAGCAAGCGGACCAGATCGCACACAGGCCGGATGAGGGCCTGGATACACACGGGTGTGATTGCGTTTAAGGCCAAGAAGCATCTGGGAAAACACTTAGGCTCATTTAAAAACCAGAGCGATACGTGAAGTGCTGAGCATTTCCGGTGCACCTGTCACAGAATCTCTTGCAGTCACTGTAGCAACGCTGAGCAGCGGGTATCGCCAGCCTCGTTGACGGATGAGGAAACAGAGGCCCAGGAAAGCCGCGTAATCCATTCTCACAGCAGCCAGAACATAAACCAGAAATTTTTCCCAAAATATAAACCAGACCTAGTCACTTCTCACCTTTAAAGCTTTCCTGCTGTGCTTCAGGGTGAACGCCAGCTCCTTGCCCCGGGACCTAGAGGGCTCACCTCTCAGCACCTCCCCTCTGCGCACGGCCCACCCCGCGTCTTCACGGCATGTCAGGCACACCAGGCTCTCCCTCCCGAGGCCGGTCCGCTGCCTGCATCCGTGTCGTGTGCTTTGAGAGTCTGGCTCCCCTTTGTGCTTCTGGGCTTGAACGTTTCTGTTTCCAGCTCCCCTCTCTACAGGAGCTTCCTCCCCACCCGTTTCCTTTAGAGCACCTGATCACCGTGGAGAAGTACTCTGCATTTGGCTCCTTGGTCTCTCTAGAATGTGAGCTCCATGAGAGCAGGGATTTTGTCTGTCTTCTCTTTAGCGTTTACATGGCCTAGAATCTAGCCTGTGTACGGTAGGTCCTCGGTAATCACTTGAGAATAGATAAATGTTCACAGAGTCCATTGGTGACGTTGACAGGGGACAACAAATTTACATCCACGAGGCACGTAATTTCCACCCCGCCTACCTTTTTAGTTCCCCAGAACTCTTCACTAGCCCACAGCAATTTAAATCGGGAAGCAGGAGTCTCCCCAGTGCCCAGGGGGTCAGGCCCATGACAGGCATGCCGAGAAAGAGCAGCTGTACCGAAGGAGCACGCTCGTTTGCCTGGGTCACCTCCTTCTGCCATTGAGTTTCACTGCAGCTTCTCTTTCCTTCGGTTTGAGAGCGTAACTGATAGGTAATTCAGCTGAATGCATTACGAGGCCTCTTCAAAAGCCTGTACTAAGGTGTCGTGAACCTGGGGAGCTCCTGGAAAAAGCCATACTTCCCCATTTGCAGGTTAGCACACGTCTGTCATCCGGCCACAGTGCCACAGTGTGTGTGCGAGTATGTCTGTGCCTTTGGCCTTTCGGCTCGCATGCGTACGTGCCTGTCGTTGGTTGCCTCTCAGCCCATCTGCTCAGGGAGCCCCTGGCCTCATGAGGGAGGCAGGCAGACAAATGAGTGAGTGCTCTGTACTCTTTAGGGCTCACGTGTCCACTGCATCCTGTGGACATGCTGAGAAATCGTGTCAAACTGCAGGGAAAGCTTTGTGGAGGGCCCTGAAGAGTCGGTCCCCCGGTGAGACAGGCCAGGGAGGAGCAGTGGGGGATTCGCACAGCCACACACTGGTATATCGAGTGTGCCCTCGACCTGTCCACGGTCGCCTTCCAGGGCCTTCAGCCATCCCCAGATCTCACCCAAGAGGACTTTGCAGACCCAGATGACGTGCCTTCGAAGGGCACACCCGTGCAGATGTTCAGACCACAGATCGTAAACTTTGATCCTGTTGTTGAATCAGTTTTTATTTCTGTGTAAAGTTCATAGTGCCTTATTCACCTCATAGGCGCAGTCGGCCTATAATTAATTGTACGAAATCTGTTTTTTGGCTTAGGAATCCTCACTTTCTTAGATAACTTTCACATCACTCAGCAGCAGGCTAGTAGCTGCTGGTCTTATGTATGTTTTGTTCTTTGCTTTTGTGGACAAGGGGCATTTTTCATTAAGAAGCAAAGTTACCGCTTCAGGCGAATTAGTGCCACCAAAAGGGAGCCTTTCAAAGATGGGCGCTGAGTGGTCTGCTGGCCGCTCTCGCCAGCTAGAGCCTCCCACCTACAGCCAGCCGTGAGGGGCAAACATCAGAATCTGTCTGTGGCATAGGGACAATTCTTCACGTCACAGGCCTTGGTCATCACTCACAAACAACCCCAAATAGTAATTCTGGGACTCTCAGGGTCATTCTTTCTACATCGGTGTGTGTGCACATACGTGAGATCTACTTAAAGGCACCTACGGACACACGTATGGTAAGTGCTTGGTCCCTCCCTAGCTCTCTCCCACTGACATCATGTTCCAGAAGCTAGAGGCAGGATCCAGACTCATTATTATTGTTTTTTTTTTTTTTAGCAAGTTTTTTTTTTTTTTAATGTTGATTTATTTAGAGAGCAAGCACTCGGTGGGGAGGGGCAGAGAGAGAGAGGGAGAGAGCGAATCCCAAGCAGGCTCCACACTGATAGTCCAGAGCCCTACTTGGGGCTCGATCTCACAACCATGAGATCATGATCTGAGCTGAAATCAAGAGTCAGGCACTTAACCTACTGAGGCACCCAGGTGCCCCCAGGCTGATCATTGGTAAAACACATGGGGTATCAGACCCCTAGACCTGCTACGATGCCTCCAGCTTCCATCCATGGATCATCTTTCCAGTGCCTCTCTTGTTCCCCTAACCCTCCCATCTCTCCCCTGCCCGAGCTGGGGGCCTTTGGGGACTATCTGAGACCAGGTTCCGGGTCTGGTAGGCAGTGGGGGGATACCAGCATGAGGAGGTAGTATAGTCACAGCCTCCTGGCTCCCCCAGGCCTCGTGTACCCACCCCCTGAAAAGCAACGTGCCTGCCCTATTGAGGTATGCCAGCTTCCCAGGCTGCATTCTTTTCTCTAAGATCTGAGCCTTTGCTCATAATGCGCCTCAAACTGGAATATTCAACTCGTGTGTGCTGATGCTTAGTCGTCCTTCCAGATCTGCTCTCCAGGGACACGCCTGAGGGGCCTTCCCAGGCTAGCCACCACCTTACCCCCATTCTGGCCCCTCGGGCACAGGGGTTGCCACAGTGCTGTGTGCACCTCTCTTCCCCAGACCATTGTGAATTTGCAAGGGCCTGTGCTGTGTCTGTCTCAGAGTAGAGTGCTCCAGTGTGGACCCTGTGCCATACCCAGATCCTAATCAGTCTCTACCACCTTCTAGCCCTGTGGCTTTCGGCAAGTTATTTTTTCATTCTTCATCCCTCAGTTTCTCTGGCTGTGAAATGGGGCTAGTTAATAGTAATTATCTAAATGTTTTTTGTCTTAAGTTTTATTTAAGTAATCTCTACATCCAGTGTAGGGCTCGAACTCACAACCCCAAGATCAAGAGTCTCACGCTTCCCCGACTGAGCCAGCCAGGCACCCCAGTACTTACCTAATCTTAACCACAGTTCCAGAAAGTAGGAAATGCTGGGACCCTGACTTTCAGGACACTGGGACACAGAAAGATTAAATCATCTGCCCAAGTTCCCACGGCCGGTACTCGGGGAGCCAGGATCCATCACCAGCCTGTGTGGCTGGGGAGCTGCAGTCCTCCCCTCGCCGTGCTCTGTTGTGCTGTGCACATGGTAGCACAGAGATCCTGGGACTGTCCCCCACCTCCGCCTGGCTGTATGCCTCCTCGTCCATCTGTAGCATGGAGCCCTGGTGTGCGGGGAGGGCCACTCAGGCCTTCTCCCTGCCAGAACCACAGTGGCCGCAGCACCCAAAATAGCCCAGGCATCACATTACTGAAGTCCCGCTCTTGTGATGAATTCAGCCATCTGTCTCGGGAGACTGCTAAGGCAGGCTTTTGTTTACAAAACAAAGTGGCTTATAGGCAGATTTGCGTTTTATGGGGAGTTCGGTTTTTCAGGTGGGTGTCATTAAACCTCACCTTTGGAGATAAGTAATTTGTTTCTAACCTATTCTATAACAGGCCAACACATATTTTACTACAATTTAAGTAAAATTAATGAAGAAATGAGAACAAAGGAAGAACAAAGGTAACTAGCACATGGTCCAGGAGTTTGATCTCTGCACAAAATGTGTAATAGAAGTTCACATACAATGGCTGGAAATAGACCATAGATTTGACACTGAGCTTCCTACCGGCAAGAGCAAAAACAAAAACAAAAAAACCTCCAATTATCCAGTTTATGGCAGCCATAAGTTTAACCCACTTCTCATACTTAAGAGTCTTGTAATTAATACCTGAGAACTACTTGCCCCAAGACCTCTGTCCTTTGGCAGGTGTTCAGAGAAGTCTCTATAGCACACATCACAGGAAACCATAATACGTACTAAAAGAACATTTTGGAAGCCTGGGTTCCAATCTAGGTTCTACTAATCCCAAGCTAAGTGATCTCTGGAAACCATTAGGTTCCTTGTCTTTGTTCACTGGGATTTAAAATTGTATAAGCTTTTTTTTATTGTAGAGCATATACTAGAAGAAAAACCATACCACAAATCAATTCACTTCTCTTATTTCAAGGCCAGAACTTTGGGTGAAAGCCTCAGTATTTGAAATGTCTACTTATTGGAGCAGTAATGGTTTGTAAAAGAGCCTCTGGACAGAAATTTCCCTTTTCTTCGGTTCCCCCACATATTTTTATGTCAGCTCCCTGCCCCCCACCCCCCAACCCCACTGTGCATGCAGCTCTAGAAGTTAATAATGGTGGCTACCATCTGTAAATTGTTTCCCCTGCCCTGGGGCCGTGCACTGGTCCAGTCGTCGTCCTATTTAGCCATCATAGCCATCCTATATAAGATAGACGCCATCACTGTCTCCATTCTATCAGTGAGGAAGTTGAAGCACAGAGTGGTCAAGTGCTCGTAGAAGATCACAAATCCACTAACTTCAGAGCTGTGGTATCAAGGCTCATGTATTTATCCACTTTTCCGGAAGATTCCTGGAGCCTGTGTGTCATTCACTCCTGGGCCAGTGCCCTCCTCTCTCTCCATAAATTCTTGGCCCGAAGTTTCAGAGCTAAAGTAGGTAGCCCCGAGTCTGCCACAACTCCTTCAGCTGCTGGCCCAGCATCTGTCTCCAGCTCTCTCTTACACCCAACTTTTGTACGCGAGAGGCCTTTTCCAAGTTGCGTGAAGAGAGGAAAAGGGATGAAACTGCTTCCGTGATTTTGGTCCTTCCTTGAATACTGTCCTTTCTCCAGAAATATGTCTGAGCCACACTTTTCTTCCCAGACATGGCTCGTGGCCTTTGGCCACGAGATTGATGGGATTCCTGGCTGCCAGACCACAGAGGCCTTCCCACCAGGTGCGGGGGGAATGCAGCTGTGGGCAGAGAAGCACGTGAGTCCTGCTGACTTCCTTCAGCAGGAGCCTGGTGACTGCTCCATGCCAGAGACTGGGCTGGCCAGTGGGGTCACAAAGACGACCAATGTTCGCCCAATGAGTAAATCCTCATCGTTCTGTTACATTCCATCAGAGAGCTATGAATAATCATTACCATTTGTGTCGCGTTCCCTGTGGCCCTGCACGGTGCCCTGCGCTCCATAATGTATCTCTTGTGATGCTCTTACCCATCTAGTGGGGTAGATACTGTTTGGTTCCCGTTATATAAATGAGGGGACTGGCGCTTAGTAGAAAAAGCAGAGTAGTCCAAACCCCTACCCACTGGGTGATGGCTTGGCTGGCTCCGAAATTTGCACCTTTAACCACTGCTCTGTGAGTAGTGGTTGTAGGCTAAAAGGAAGGAGGGAGTGGTCAAGCCTGGCTAGGGAAGAATTCCCAGAAGTTGACTTTGGAGATACTCTTTGCAGGGTGTGCAGGAGTTCCAGGAGTTCGGCACGGGTGGGAGGGGTTAGGTGTCGCAGAGAGAAGAGACGGGCAAAGTTACTGAGGCATAAAAACACAGTGTCTTTGGGGACGGAGAGCCCCCTCGAGTGGCCAGAGAGCAGGGTCAAATGAGGACCCTGGACACTGGGGCTGCAGGTGTCAGGCCACAGCCCCTGGTGTGATGGCTTATCTGTGTGACAGCAGAGTAGGTGACCACAGGCAGCGCGAGGGGCTTTCTGCAACCCTAATGGTCTCGTGGTCAGTCTTGCACATAACAGGGCGAAGAATCGTTGATTTGGAATGTTTTCCACCCGAAAAGGGAATTACCAGATACAGTAGTTTGCCCTAACGTAGAGCTTTCTCTGCCATTTTGATTATTATGGCTCCTGTAAGTCTGAAAGTGTGAGATTTGCTAGCCAGTCCTAAGGACTCACATCGAGCACCAGGCTGAAAAGAAACGCCTACCTGAACATCATTCACAGCTCAGAGGATTTTGTGAGAGGCTGCCAGAGGAGTCCTTCGGTATTAGTGCTGGCTCATGGAAATACACTGATGGTTAGAAGGAGCGCCCTACTAAAATAAAGCTGTATTTGAAAGTCTTGGGTCCTGGTAACGCCAGTTTAGCTTTCCCCTCGCATCAGTGTCCTAGAGTTACAGAAAGTTCTCCTCGTCTTCGCCCTGTGCCAGCCTCCCCCCCCATCCAGGACAGGCACTGATAGAAGGTGGGAGTTTAGTACACATCCTGGTAGCAGGCTGCTCCGCTCTGTATCACAGCTCTCACCCCTGCCAGCTACTTGACCTTGGGCTCGGCTTTACTGCTTCGTGTTTCTTCATGAATAAAATGGAGGGGAACCGTATTACGCGTGCTGTAGACGTGATTCCCGTGATGTGCGTATACCTTACCTCACTCACAGTAAGTGCCCAAAGAGCGGTAGTCGCTATTATTGATAATTGCTGTTGGGCCATCATGATGGGTAGTGAAAAGTCTGTAGACTCACGGTGGAGACTTCCAGGTACGTCATGTAGCCATGTGACTTACAGCCATTGTTCACTTACCCTCGTTTCCTCATCTTCAGAATGAGGATAATGACCCCAGCTGTTCATGTCATTGTGAGGAGGAGAAGCATTTGGGCAGCCGTAGGTGCTATGGAGCAGACCTGCCACGTAGGACGCAGAGCTCAGTGCTTTGCCTAGGGCTGTCCTCTGCAGCCGCCCTCCTGTTTCTGAGCCTCCTCAGCGAAGCCCCTTCCCGGCGGCACCTGGGAGATACTGTGGGTGTCTAGGGGACGAAAGGGACCTTGGGAAAGGCAGGCAAGGAAATGAGCTAGAGCACGGAGACCACCGCCCCCCCTGCAGGTTCGCCGGGATTCCTCCAGGAGAGCCTGGCAGCTTGGGGCTCTGTGCTCCTCCCACCATGGGACGGATCACAAAAGAGCCCCCTTTATTCTAGCCAGGCTTTCCGCCTTCTGGACGCAGAGCACGTATCTGGTTCTGCCGCTCCGCCGTGAGAAAATGCATCAGCGTTCAGGTGCATGTCCCCCAAAAGGACTCTCTGTGTTCCTCTTACCAGTTAGACACGTTTTTCTTTCATAGCACCCAACCCTGTGCAACGCTCCTCTCATCCCGCATGGTCACTATGCTTGGTGTGTGTACGTCTCCCAGGCCAGATCACAGACTCTGCAAGAGCAGTGACATTTCATTTGCTTTTGTGCCTCCTGCTCCACATTCATGCCTTGCACACAGTAGACGCTTAATAAGTGCATGTTTGAACGATCGGATTCCTGGCCGGTTATCACCACCCTGCTGAACGGTGGCCACCTCCATGTGCATACACACACACACACACACACACACACACACACAGAGTTTGTGGGTTGTGTATTTCTTCTGAGTCTGGCTCCCAGGGCTAGTCTCCTGACACAGGAACCTCCAGGTGAGTTTGAGGTTTGACTCTTCTCTCCCTGCCCCGAAGCTGAGGACAAGATCCTGAGGCAGTAGGACATCCCCAAAGCCCCGTGACCTTAGAGGCCTCGCCTGGGAGCAGGCTGCACATCTTTGCAACATACTCCTTTAATAGCAAGAAAAACATCGTCAGAACCCAAGCCGATGCTTTGGTTTTGTTTCGTTGTGTTTTGTTTTAAAGTTAGAAGTGCATACCGTTCTAGCTTGGGTTTTTTAAATTCCCTTCTGGAACCAAAGGGGTGCCTGTCTGTGAAGTCCTACATCCCTCTATTCCGTTTCCCTGTCTGAAGGTGTGACTCTGCCTCTGGTTTTCCCTGCAGGGAACGATGTGGGTCCATCATCGTCAAGTAAGACTGCAAATAAGTTTGAGGGACTATCTCAGCAATCGAGGTAAGCCGCCTTCCTGCTTTCTCCCCCGGTGGGGATCACGGGTGACTGTTGTGAATTTAGGAATGGGTTTTAGTGGCAGTCTACCCAAAGTGTGGCCCACCAGCCGAGGCTGGTAGTGAGGAGCTCAGTGTTCACAGTGGGCACGCTCACGTGTCTCGTGGCCAGCCGTGCGAGCCGCTCTTGCCCAGTACGTCTGTGAGCGGCACGGCTCTCCTCCGTCCAGGGTCCCTGGGCGGGGAGGGACAGACCCCACTTCCCTAATGTCACAGAGTCTTACCAGGAGGAGATTTTAATTTTAGTATTTTAACAAGTAGCTCTGTTTTGTTACTTTCCCTCTTGACTCCTTTTTGCGGACTTGGGAATGAAGGCAGTCCTCAGGGAAGCCCGACAGCCCAGAGGTTTTCAAACCTAACAGTAGGACTCTCTCCAAGGGCCCCGTTTGTGAGGTTTTCTTTGGCTATGCTGAAAGCAGCATTCCTTCCTTCCCTCCTTTCACTGAAACGGGATATTTCGGAAGATCTTCTGTGGGCAACATTCACCCAATCCCGACGCCAAGGGTTTTCTCTAGAGGCCCGGTCTGAGATAAAGACACAAAGACACTTCCAGCCCCAAAACCTCGGGGAGAGAGAGTCGGCTGGCGTGCCGGGGTAGCTTTCCAGAGTTTTATCAAATGAGACAGAAACAAAGTCCTCGTTTATTTTAGCACCCCTGCCCCATTTGGTCTTTACAGCCTCGCAAGATAGGCCGATTACTATTTCCTCAGTTTTACAGATGAGGAAACAGCCCCGAAAGGTTGAGAGGTTAAGTGGTGGCAATGTCAGAGCTGGACGCAAACAGCTGTCCTCCAGACTCTGCATCCCATCGTCCCCTTCCCTCGCGTCCCGCCTGTCATTCCCATTCCATCGCCCGTCCGCCCCCCTCTGGGGGACGCAAACTTCAGTTCTGGGGTCTTCTTCCAGAGGGGCAGAGCGTCTGACACCTACAGAGTGCTTTTTGAACGGAATCGGGCTGCTCGCGCACACACACACACACACACACACACACACACGCACACAGCAGCGGCCTCGTGTTCGTTTCCGTGGGAAGAAGCCCAGGCCCACAGGCGTTCAGTGGTGGCCCAGGGCCCGGGGCCTGGGTCAGGAGTAACCACCGTGCTCACGTCAGTAGCCGGCAGGTGCTTCCCTGAGAAGATGCCAAGGCCGGGAACACAGGCTCCAGAGGTGTTTGAGGCGAACCCCTGTGTGTTCACTGTTTCCAGATTCACGGGGACTTCACGGCCCTCCCTGGCCTGGGGCCAGGGGATCCAGGAGCTGAGGAGAGAGCAGTTAGGACCGAGGGTGGTTGGAGGCCAGCGGCTGAGAACACGTGCACTTCATCATCTTTGACTCTGTGTTGTTTGGTTGGCTTGGCTTTCCCTCTTCCTTTAAATGCAGTTAGGAGAGAAAGAGGAACAAGCCAATTCTTAGGACATCATAGGACAGAAAAAGACAAATGAGAGCTTGAAAGGGGCCCTTGGCACAGAGGACTTGGGCGCTCGGCTGCTGTTGCTCTGGGAGTCTGCAGTGCTCGGTGTCCTGAGAGTAGCTACCGCCTCCCGCTGAAGCCAACAGGTGCCACCTGCAGCCTGGGCATTTCAGCGGCGGCAGGGGCGTGGGGAGGAACATTCGATTATTTGGACCACCTGGAGTGGGCTTCTGTTCCCGAGACTTGGGTGTTTTTCCCCACTCGTTGTGTAAGTGCTCCAAGGGGAAGGAGAGCTCAGGGAGAGCCTGGGGGTCTGAGAACCCAAACAATCTGCTCTGGGGCCATGGAGGATATCAGGGCTCTGGCGATGGACAGAGAGGGGTCTGAATTTATGTCCCCCCCTCCCCCACCCTGGCCTGCCTTTGGACCCTCTGCTGGTCACTGAAACTCCACAGACTTCAGTTTTTCCTCACCTGGACATGGGGGCTGAAGACTTAGGTTGAGAGACTGTATCCCATGAGAGGACTGACTGAGGTTTTGTGGGGACAGATGCTCTCAGTCGGTACTTCTGTGGACAGGTGTCCAGGGAGAAGGGCAGGCAGTTTTCACTTTCACAGGCTTGGCCTTTTCATCCTGTCCTGGGTCCTCCCTGGCCAGGCAAATCTTGAATTGTGGGAAATAGACTGTAATCTTTCATTAAAGAAATTTTGGAAGGGTTTTTAGAGAATTCACCAAACTCCTATGATTTCCTTGAATATTACATCATTAATGATATTCTAGCATTTTGAGATCCTAAATGATTCTTATTTATTAATCAGCACCGGCTCTGCAAAGACTGCCCTTGGCCCAAGAGTTCTTCCTAAACTACCTCAGAAAGGTAAGACTCCTCTCTCTTGTGTTCACCTAACTGGAGTATCACTCACTGTGCCTTCCAGGGGACAGGTGTCTCTGTCTCTTTAGTTCATGGCTTGGTCCCAGACGCCTGAAGCAGCACCTGGCAGGTGCCCAGTTAATGTTTGTTCAATGAAGAAGGATACTTATAAACTCCGATTCTGTGGTTAGCAAAACACCATACTTTTCCTAAAAACCACAGTCCTTCTCCAGAAGGCACGTGATCATCCCAGGGATGGGCATGCCATTCCTTCCCTTGCACACATGGTCAGAGACCTGGGAACCAGCACCAGCTCTACCGCTCACTCACCATGCCGCCTGGACGGTGGACCCGGAAGCTTCCCGAAGCCTCCAAGTCCTCACTTGCAAATGTGGGCAAGAATGCCTGCTTCGTGAGGCTTCGTGGGGACGAAATGAGATCATGCTTCAGAAAGCACCTTGCTGCTGGGGGGCACAGAAATTCTTCCCTGGGATGGCACCCCTCATGCAAAGCAGAGGGACGCATGCTCTGAGAAGGACAAGAAAGCAGTGTCTCTAAGTGCTGCCTCCTCTCCAAGCAGAGACACTCGGTCCTTTGACCAAATCTTCTTTAATCCTGATGGAGCTTTTCATCCGTAAGACCAGCACGTCCCGTCACCTTATCTGCTCCCTCTTCTTTGTTGCCAGCTCCTGCTTGGGAGCTGGGAGAACACCCCCAGACGTGCTTGGTTCATTCTGCCCGTCCTCACCTAGGCCCACAGGCCAGAGGGCCCACGTTAGGTGCCGGTGGAGGCTCAGAGGACTCGTGGCTGCTCCGTGGGTTTTGGTGGCCACGGCAAGACCTTTGACCCCAGAAGTCAAAGTGAGGGATTCGTGGTGGAGAGCTGGGATCCACCCCGCTCCAGAGGTCTTTAGTAAAGTGACATATTTGGAGGGGTGCTGCCCAGGCTCCTGTGTAGTACCAGGGAGTCCCAGGTGGCTGCCAGTTCATTCTCCAAGGAACACAAAGGAAGCGTCCCCTGGATTTACGAAGTCTTTATCTCAAGTCATTGTTTTATTGTTGTTGTTGTTTTTTAACCTCAGCCCAGAGGGCTGTCCTGATCCCAGAGAAGTTTGAGGTGTTTCCCTGGCCCTGTCACCACTCCTCCACAACCGGCCCCACATTCAGCCCTGCACTCTTCTCTGCCCATCACGCCTCACCACTGATTCCTTCCACCTGCCTGTCCGGCTCCCTTCCTCCTGCACCCAAACCCTGGCGATTCTTAGCCCCTTCTGTGACACCCCCACCCTGGCCACTGCCACCTTCTCACTGTCCCACATCCCCTCCGGAGCCAAAATCTCCCCGAGTGCTCTCCCTCACCTTCCGTGCCCCTGCTGTGCTGGCTCTGCCCGCTTGACCAGCCCTGGGCTGACTCCACGCACTTGGACGTGCTGGAGGGCACAGTCAGGACCGTAGAGCGGTCCGAGAAGCGGTCAAGACCGCTGAGCTCACACGGGCCTCGGGTGCGACCCGGTGCTCTCCATCCGCGGGATCTACTGACTTGCCACCACCGTAGCTCTCCTGTCCTTCACACCTCCTGTTCTCCCCGAAACAACTTCGCTTCTGCTTTCTCCGTGAACAGGACGTAAGCCCACTCTGCCCCACACTCACCACCACATGTCCCCGGCTGCCTGTACTTGGCACCCAGGAAGCAGCAGGCCATGTCCTCAGGTGGACCCCATGCTTATGCACTAGCCCCACCCCCCCCCAACTCTGGAACGGCGTTCCAAGCTTGTGCTCTCTCTCTCAAAAAATAAAAATAAAAAAAATTAAATTAAATAAATAAATAAATAAATAAATAAATAAAAATAAAAAATTTCTTAGTACTTTCAAATACCCAGTTTACATTTCTAATTATCTCATAAATGCCTGTCTTTTTTTTTTAATTTTAGAGCTCAAGTGGGGAAGAGAGGGAAATGGGGTGGGGGGGGGCAGAGAGAGAGAGAGAGAGAGAGAGAGAGAGAGAGAGAGAGAGAATCCCAAGCAGGCTCCACTCTCAGTGCAGAGCCCCACACAGGGCTCCATCCCACAACCCTGGGATCATGACCTGAGCCACAATCAAGAGTCGGACGCCCAACCAACTGAGGCAACCCACACCCCCCCCCTTTTTTTTCTTTAACAAATCGTTTAAGACAAGATAGAATGAAATAAGGTCCACATGTTAACACCTGACTGATTTGTCTCTTGAGCGTCTTGGCTCATGGTTTCCCTTGCATGTCTCTCCTTTCCCGGTGATTTATTGTGGAAGGAACTGGGTTATCTGTCCTCACAGGTTTCTCCGGTTTGGAATTTGCTGACCGCATCCCCGTGCGGTTGTTTTCACACGTGCCTGTATTCTCTGGTTCTCCTGTCAGTTGGACGTGGGACCTAGAGACCCAGTCAGATACAGGTTCAGACCGTAGCAGAGCTACTGCCTGGGGGCTGGGTGTCCTTTTGTCCAGAGGCGGACGCCGTCTGATGGTCTCTCTTTGTGGGAAGCGTGCAGCTGTCAGTGCTCAAAGCCCGGATCCAGTCCTCCCCCCTGTCAAAACCACTCCACGAGGCCAGTGGCCGGCAGTCGAGTATCGGCCCAATGTCACACAAGCCTGTGTGCAGCAACCCCTTCTGTTGGGAGTCTGGGCCAGGAGTTTGCAGGGTTTTTCTTCCTCTGCTTCCTGTTCCTCAGTTATGCTCTTAGAAGCCATTCTCAGGAGTAGAATGATCACGGCCAAGGGAAGAGTGTTTAATAGGCCAGACTCTGGGTCATGTTGCTTTTCAAAGGGGCTGTATCCGCGTGCTTTCCACCCAGTCCAGCCCATGCGAACCAGCTACACCATAACCTCCCAGGTTTCTGCAAGGAGTGGGGGTGGAGGGTGGACTTCTCATTCCTTTTTTGTTCTTACTGGGCCTCACTCTAGCAACGTGCTCTCTGGAGTCCAGTTTGCGGGGACAATCAGCTTGTCAACCCTTCCGAGTTAAAAAGGCAGTTCAGAAAGGACTTTTAATTCGAGAGGGGAAAACGCAAAACCAGCTTGGAAATAGAATAGCCAAAGGTTGGGCAAGCTTCCCTAGGGAAGAAACCCCTTATCTTGTTTCTACCTATTACAAAAGTACATGTATTCATTCCAGAAGGTTTTCAAAAAATACAACCAAAAAAAGAAGAAAAACACGAATCACCCGAAGTCTTCTATCCGCCAATATAAAAACAATTTGGTATATATCCTTTATTCTGTGCTTTGTTTTAGGTTTCGATTTAAGCTGGAGTTGTTGTTGGTTTGTTTTTTTTCACACAACAAATCAACAACATTCTCCATAACAAATTACACACCATCCGGCTTTTACCGGCTGCATCATAGTCCATTGTCTGGTGCCATGAGGGGCTACGTAGGCCTGGTCGTTCTACGTCCACACAGCATGAAGCTTTGGCGCTGTGACCGGTGCAGTGCTGAACATTCAAGTGCGAGCATCTCATGGCCTGGCTTTGATCCTTTTTCTAGGATAGATTCCTTGCACTGGAGCTGCATGGTTTGGGGTTCTCTCTCCCCAGGACTTAGTGTCTGTTCCCCCAGGAGTGGCTCACAGAGAGGCTTGCCACGCCCACCGCCTCGGGGGATCCCCCAGCTTTGCCCCGTCATTGCCAGCCTCTGCCTTGCGCTCGCCCCGTTGGTGACTTGCGAGAGAGGAATCTGGCTTGCTTGAACTCTTTGAGCTCAGCCACGCCAGCTGGAGCTCAAGGGCCAGCCCGCGAGCAGCGTGCCCTTGAATTTGATTTCCTTAGGAAGGGACATGGCTGAGCAGGCCATGAGCAGAAACAGCTACGGTACAGCCTGTAACAGTTTACAACACCAGCATTCATCTTTTATTTCTTTTTTTTTTTTAATAAATTTTGAGAATATCTTTGGGAATATGTTGTACTTTTAGAATAGCGTCCTTAGTTTGACTTACTCCATGTGCCTTAGTCAGCTACTTCCTTGCTGAATGAATGTCTACTGTGTACTTGGCTCTGTACCAGGAGCCCGAGTTATAAGAATAAGTGAAAATGTGAACCCTCGCCTCCAGCAACCCTGTCTGACAGTGTGATAATGCTCTTATATAATGCTTAGAGCCTGCCAGGTCCTGTTGGCAAACTCTTGACCTGTACTGACTCATGTTTTAGAAATAAGGAAGGTGAGGCACAGGGAGGTTGTGTAATCTGCCCAAGATCACACAGCAGGTAAGTACTGGGTGGAGTGGCCTTGGACATGTCCGTAGGATCTTGGGTCCTACCAGTAGAGCTGTGGGTATGGTTTGACGAACTGAAATCCCCAGGCGGTGCGGTATTCCGGCCGCAGCCACACAGGGAGTGGGGGGGACCTGCCTAGGAAATCCTCCCAAACACATTAAATAGGCAGAAAACAAAGTTGCAAAGTACGTGAAAATGCCACGTAGGGTTTTTAAAAGATACATTCATAAGTAGAAGGACCTGTGTCACCAAAACGTTGCAGAGGTTACCTCGAAGGATTGGGGTGGGTGAGGGGAGAAGCCTTTTCATCTCTTACCTTATGTAGCGTGTGAAACGTGTGAACGTGAGGAATTCATCATAAATTATGACACAGCCACAGAACAGAACGCAACATTAAAAAGTACATACTGTTGCCAAAGGAACTTTATTGAACTGGCAAATACTCTTCCTAAAGCAGCGTATAGATAAAGGCAGATAAACATTTTATCTGTGGAAAACATACAGAAAAGTCCAGGAGGAAATATGACCCAGTACTGTATTTTTTGTTTATTTGGGAAGGAAGGGGCAGAGAGAGGGGGACAGAGGATCTGAAGTGGGCTCCGTGCCGACAGCAGAGAGCTTGACGTGGGGCTCAGACTCCCAAACCTCAAGATCATGACCCAAGCCAAAGTCGGATGCTTAACCGACTGAGCCACCCAGACATCCTGTCCCCTTACTTTAAATGGCTACATTTAGGTGGTAGGCTTGTGGAAAACTTTATAACCTGTTTGTATTATGGTTGCTGTTTTTTTTTTTTAATTTAAACAGTCATGTTTTTTAATTCTGGATTAGTTTGCACATCCCGTTCCTACATAACTGAGGTGTGAAATAACACACTGTAATGTGGACGCCTTCCAGGCCTCCAACTTTTATCTTCTAAGGACGGGCAGTGTGTGCCTGGGTCCGGCCCCGGAGTGGCCACTCACTGTCCCTCGGTCCTCCTGGGGACTGATGGATGGAGGGGGCAGCGCTTCCCCGCCTCGTGGTGCCCTCCAGTGACCTCCCTCTCTGTGGTTGCTTCCCACAGTGGCACTAAGGAAAACAGAAACCAGCCATCACCTCTCCCTGGACAAAGCCAACATCCCGCCCGAGATCTTTCAGAAGTCCTCACAGTTGGCAGACTTACCACAGAAGCCACCACCCGGAGACCTGCCCCCGAAGCCCACAGAACTGGGTCCCAAACCCCAAATGGGAGATTTGCCTCCTAAGCCGGGAGACCTGCCCCCCAAGCCCCAGCTGGGAGACCTGCCCCCCAAGCCCCAGCTGGCAGACTTACCCCCCAAGCCACAGATGAAGGACCTCCCTCCCAAACCGCAGCTGGGAGACCTGCTGGCGAAGTCCCAGGCTGGGGACGTGTCGCCCAAGGCCCAGCAGCCCCCAGACGTCACCCAGAAGTCACACCCGGTGGATCTCTCCCCGAACGTGCAGTCCCGAGACACCATCCAAAAGCAAGCATCCGAAGACTCCAACGACCTCACGCCCACTCTGCCAGAGACGCCCGTCCCGCTGCCCAGGAAAATCAATACGGTGGGTAGGCGCCGCGTTTGAGGCTTTCGTGAGCCCGCTGCTGCGCTCCGGGGCCCCGCGGGAGGGCACGTGCTCCAGCGGGCCCAGAAGCAGCACAGGCCTGCTCGCCTCCCCTGGCATCGAGCCAGAGCAGAGCCCGGCGGTCAGGGACACGGGCGTTGCACTCCAGCGGGGGGGGCTCAGGACCTGCCTTCGGCGCACGCTCCGACTGCGTGGCCTGGGCCCGTTACTTACCCTCTCGGAGCCTCAGTTTCCCCGTACACAGAAAGGAGCCAGTGCAGTCACCGAGCCAGCTCACAGGCAGTTAAGTGCAGTGACAGTGGCACCAAGCTGGCACCTTGCAGACACTCAGCTCCAAGAGCCTGGAGGACCAGAGTCCTCCTCTCCTAGAGTCACAGGAGAGCAGGTTCCGTCTCCGGATTCTGCAGATCTGCTCTCTGCTACTCGCCGCATCTTCCTGGAGGAGGTGGAGGCAAAGCCCAGGGGACTTGCACGTGCAGAACTCGGTTGAAATCTCACACTCCCTCGTTTTCATGAAACGCTTCCTACTCTGTAATATGTCGGTTTTACTCTAATATAAAAATGCTTTTTGCCCAAAAAACCCTTCTTTGGGGCAGGGCTCCAGGAAGATTCAGCGTGCCCTTGGTGGGGGGCACTGGCGGCCCAGGCCAAGGAGCACAGTCCCCGAGGGAGCAGAAGGGCCGCCCGCTGCGTGCGGTTCTGCCCTCGCCCTCTGTAAGAACAGCGTTGCAGCAGAAGTGTGTCCCTTTCGCCCCGGAGGAGAGGAGGGACCAACACAGCCCCCTGTCCACGGCTCGGAGGCCGCCCTGGGCGGTGTGGCACGTGCGCTCACTCTCCCCGAAGGCAACCTCCGAGACCCTGGGCGCCGCTGCTGGCCTCGCCGGGTGCAGTTTCCGGCCCACACCACGCGCTTGCACAGTTGTCTGACGCTGTCGTTTCATCCTCCCCATTGTAAATTCTCGCCTACGGGCCTCGGAGCTGAGACGCCTTGGCCGCCGCTCCTCCAGCGTCACCGGCCCCGGGAGGGGCTGCAGAGAGGAAGGGGGTGGCTGAGGGACAGCCCAGAGCATGCAGAGGAGGAGTCAGCTGACCCAAAACACTGAGAGACACTGCTTGGTTTTGGGGGGTTTTTAAATGAGAGAGAGAGAGACACAGCACAAGCAGGGGAGGGGCGGGGGGGGGGTGGGGACACAGAACCTGAAGCAGGCTCCAGGCTCCGAGCTGTCAGTACAGAGCCCAATGTGGGGCTCGAACCTACGAACCGTGAGATCATGACCTGAGCCGAAGTCGGACGCCTAAACGACTGAGCCACCCAGGTGCCCCACACCTCGCCTTTTGTAATACTAATTATTTAACGAGCAGGGCACCAGAAACCTCCTTTCGAAGATGATTTCTCTATTTCCATCTTTCTGTTTGCAAAAAACCAGAACAGATAAAAGCCCAAGGGAAAAGTGATCAGACGTTAAAACATTGTTGGGAACTGCCTGGAAGCCTCCCACCCAGGCCGCTGCATCCTGGTTCCCCAGCATGTGCTGACTTGGTACTTTGCGTGAGGGGACTGAGAAATGTGTTCATGTCGTGCGTTCAGTCTGCAGAAGATGCACATTCTTCTTTACATCATGTTTCCCGGCACCATTTTTACCCTCTGCTGTCATCTCTGCAAGCTGCTGTTGTGGGTGGGGGGAGGGCAGGGTGCCTCATGGCTTTCGGTGGAGCTGCGTTTTGATCCCCGCCCATAATTCGCTCCGTCCCAGAGCTCGGGGAAGAGGGAGGCGGCGCACAGCACCTGGGCGCCTGGCAGACCTGCCTCCCCTCCCACAGGGGAGAAGTCGAGGCTCGGGGAGGTTAAAGCCCACGCCGAGGTCTGCGTGTCCTTTTTTCAGCTAAAACCCAGTTTCTTTATTGAAGGGCAAAAACAAGGTGAGGAGAGTGAAGACCATCTACGACTGCCAGGCGGACAATGACGATGAGCTCACCTTCATGGAGGGGGAAGTGATTGTGGTCACGGGGGAGGAAGACCAGGAGTGGTGGGTACGTACCAGGGGGCGGGGGGTAGGGGGCGGGGGGTGCCCGCCCCGCGATGAGGAGCAGCGCCCGGCGCCAGGATCCTGCCGGCCGCCTCGCTTACCACTCTGGTGTGGTCGCTGGGTGTCTTCTGTCACCGCTGTCGTGCTAGGAACAGAGCCGTGGGGCTTCGAAACTGGCTCAGGAGAATTACCGCACGCATCTGCTTTACAACCTTGTTATCATGCCCCCCATGAGCCGCAGGTATTTGCTGCCGTTTCACTGGAAGAGCTCAGGACAGTTCAGCATGGTAGGCAGCTGGATTCGGGACCGTCTCTGACCCCGACGCCCGATGCCCTGCTCCCCAAAACACACCGTCCCGGGCTCAGGCTCGGAGGCCTGCGTCCCTGTTTACCACTGCCCTGTCCCCAGGCTCGGTCCTTAATCCACCCTGCAGGCCTGTCTTTGTAAAGTGGGCCATCAGACCTTCCTCACTTGATTTTAGAGGATTAAGTGAAAATATCTATAAAAATCCCTTTTTCATTAAAACTGCTGCCCAGGTGTCAGAACGGAAAGGCACCGTCACCCTCACACAGCGGCTGTTTGGAGATTCTCGGTAGCTGTAAGGGCAGCCGACAGGTCTATGCTGTCCTGGCTGCCACGGGAGTGGGCCTCCCGTGACAACTGGCCGGAGGCATCAGGGATGGTGTCCTCTGATCGTTCCCAGCATCAGTCTGGAGGTTCTGCTTCCTTGGCAGCCTGCACCCCACCTGCCCAGAGGGACCCCGTTCTGTCTGCTGGGAAGGGACCTGTGGTTCACAGTTGCCAGCAGAGCCTGCTAGAGCCCAGAGCACACGTGCACGTATGCGCGCGCGCGCACACACACACACACACACACACACACACACACACAGGTGTGTACCTTTGGCTTTTCTGCCTTTGGGCCTGGAGAGGGACTGCAGATTCTCGATCACAGTGACAGAGATTTTGCTGGGACTGAAGCAGCGACGCTGGGGACCTGGGAAGCGGGGACGCTCTGGGCCTCTGGCAAGTAGAAGCCAGGGTGCTGCAGTGCTGGGAGAACAGAGCTGCTGGCCTGGGTGTCAGGAGTGCTGAAGCTGGGAAGCCCCGGCCGGAGGGATGAGGTGCCTCCCCCCTGCTCCAGAGGGACAAGTGGGGATAGCCCCGGGCCCCTCCTGCCTCTGTTAGGATCGGGCCTCCTCCTGGGGTGGAGCCTGCTAGAGAGTCATGACAAGGAGATGGGCTCTGAAGACCCCGTGGGAGTCACTCACAACGCCCTGTGGCCTGGGATGAGGCATGTCCCTTCTGGAGGCCTGTTTCCTGCTCAGAAATGGGCCGTGAATAACCCCTCCCCACAAGGATGCCCTTTGATGATACGGTGATGTTATTATAAGCAAGCGGCGACCAGATCCCTTGCTAAGAAAGTGGTGAGGACAGCAGAGGATCCAGAGGGAGTAAGTGGAAAGTTTGTAGTGTCAGCACATCTGCCAAAGCAGACATAAAAATAATGCCGTGCACGGCACCAGCGATTTCTGATGGACAGAACCCTCTCACGTGCCTGACGCCAGCTGAGTAAGACGCCCGAGGTGAGCAGGTCAGGTCTTACCGTTAGCTCCGCCTCCAAGATGAGAAGCCCATGCCCCACGGCCCAGGGGGGCCCCGGGGGCTGCCCCAGGTCAAAGAGCCGGTGAATAAAGGAACCAGCCCTGGGCTCCCCCCACAGCTCCTGCCTCAGCCGACGTCCACATTGCGGGTGTTTCGTAGATGAAGGTGAGAGCCGACCTGGTCCCTAACGCCACCATCTGTCCACTCTCTGCTTTTGTCCTTTAAAGCCAGTGTGCGTGTCCTCTTTGCTCTGAAGGCTCGTGACAGGATTCTCCTTCATGCAATTAATGGGGACCTAACTGAGCTAATTAGGAGGTTCTTGCTGGGCACTGTGGCTCACAGGCTCGGGTAGCAGACCGTAAAGTGACCCCAGGCCACCGTCCATCTCAGACCTTATCGGTCTCCTTCCCCCACAGCAGCCAGAACGAGCAGGTCTGGTCTGCAAGCCAGCCCTTCGAATCTGTGTGGGTTTTCGTGTAACCTCGCGAGGGTCCTGAGGAGAAAGGGTCCTTTAGCCCCATTTTTCAGACAAGGCTTAGCAAGGCTTGTTCCAGGAGGCTCAGCGGGAGAGCCGGTTGAGCGCCCTGGTTAAGAGCACGGACCGTGGAGTCTGCAGCCCGTGTGGGACCTCGGGCCCCGGGCGCGGACGCTCCCCTCCCTTGGGGCTGGCGTGCGGGCGCCGTGAGGTCCTGGAGAAGCGCTGAGCGTGTCCTACCTTCCTCTGTTATTGCTGCACGTATTTTCTTGTCATTAGCGCCCTATAGCTCACCAGGTTGAGGGGGCACCCCAGGCCCGTGGGCCGCCTGCAGACTGACGACTCTTTTCTCCCCGCAGATCGGGCATATCGAAGGACAGCCTGAAAGGAAGGGGGTCTTTCCAGTGTCCTTTGTTCACATCCTGTCTGACTAGCAAAGAGCAGGACCTTGAGATTGTCCACATCTTCACGCAAGACTGCCGCCTCCACGTACTCCCGTGCACACGTGTATATAGCTGCTGTTACAGAACGAGGGACTCACTCCAGGGCCGCCTCAGGAGGGGAACGCAGTGTGTGTTGTAAATAGTCTGTGGTCTTCCGCCTTCGCCAGTATTAGGGTAGCCCTGGGACCCGGCGCGCCTTACTGGTTTGCCAAAGCCATCCCTGGCGTCTAGCACTTAACATCTCTATGCTGTTTTCCAAGCAGACAGACAGAAACAGGAATATAGCAGCTGCTGGCTTCGCAAGGAGAAGTGGTCTCCAGCAGCCGTTGAAAGGCGTAGAATTGACTCGTGTTCCTAACAAAACAGTATTCTCCATTGTGTTACTGAAAACGCAACATTAGCAGAGAGGTGGGTTCTGTTCTCCAGGTGAAATTAGCTCCGTGACAGAACGGCCTGTAGCGGTCTGTGTACACGGTTCACAGCCACAAAAACCTACTTTGGTATTTATTACAGAGAAGTGCTCGGTTAAACGTAAGTGTTGCTCCTTCAGCAAAATAAAATACTCACCGGCCCAAACCCTTTGGTGGCAGTTGACCGTCCCCACCGCCTCGGGCAGGCTAGGTGCGGTCGGTTTATCCTGTCTTACGGTGACGAGTGCCCGCCCCTGAGATATTACCTCATTATGCAGAAATAACATATCCTTCACGACTATTTTGACAAAAGCTTAAAACACATCTGGTGAAGTTCAACTTTCAGGAACCGAGGACCGCCAGGAAACATTAGCCTCTACATTATGCATGCATTTAGAAGCTTACCTGAGATCTGCCTTTTATAAAGGAACAGTACGGACAAGTTGAACTGTACATTTTTTAAACTTGATCGCCATTAAAGCAGAAATTATAAGGTTGCGACAATACCCGTTTCTAGTCAGTCATTTGGCCTTCTCAGAGCGTGAAGCTGCGTATCCCGTTACGAATTAGCATCCTCCCGATGTGTTAAAGCACCTGATACACCAGTTTAAATTCATTATTTTGTCAGTTTTGTCCTTGATCAATTTAAACCTGTAAGAGAGGATTCAAGAAGAATTTAACAGTCGGCCCTTCACACGGCTTCCCCCCGACCCCCCCATAGGATCCGGGTGCTGAAGCCAGCCTCCTGTTCCTCCGTGCTTTTGATGACACCCGAGGCGTAGGTGAGGCTTCCGGCCTTAAGCTGACTTCAGTAAACCCGTTCCCTTCAAGGCAGGTCGCGGCCAAGTGCTCGAACGCCGCCGTGAACCGGCGCTCTTCCCGCAGCGAGCCTCCCTCCGTGTTCTCTCCGTCCCAGTCGCGGCCATCAGGCCGCTGAGGGCGCCCTGCGCGCTCGGTCTTGTCCGCCGGTCTGGGTTCTGAAAAGAGCACGTTCTTTTCAGCGTTCCCCAGTCGGCGGGGCCGCCCTCTGGATTCCGAGGCCCGTGTGTCCTCGTGGCATCGCGTTTGCTTAAACCGCTTTGTTGGCAACAGCATAGAAAGCTGGTGTTTTTAAGCAGGGAACCTCGGCAGCGCGTGGCTTAGAAACGCTCGTTGCACAGACGCGCACTCCCGCCCGCGCCCGTGGGAAAAGCCCCCTGGACCACAGCGCTCAGGGAGTGGTAGGGAGCCCGGCTCTGCTGAAGGGATCGCCGCGAAAACTCCGAACACCCACCTCACAAAGAAACCTTGCGTGAACGCACCCGCACCGCGACTTCCCAGCTGTTCCTGGAAAGTGGTTTTGAGCAGTTGCTGGCCCGGCGGCCCCCGCGAGCCGCGCACAGCCCGCCTGCGTCAGGAGCCAGGCGGCTCACGGGGCCGTCGGTCCCGAGTCACGGAGCGTCCTGGTTCATTCAAGTACGCGTTCCGAGTTGCATTGAAGAACCGTTCGTCTTTGTGGCCCATGGTATTTTCAGCCGATCTCAAAATAAACTGGTTTTCTAAAAAACTCAAAACCTAGATGTCTAAAATTACACGGAGTCCTTGTCTGTTCTTTCTCCTCCTTCCACAGATGCAGTTGTTCCTTTGGGTTTTTTTCCGATACCTTCTGTGTTTTTCTTTCTGGTTTTTTGTTTTCCGTGAGGAATTTGCGTTCTGTCTAATCCAGCTTACCGCGAGACATAGGAAAGCTAGGGACAAGTACCTTTGGTGATCTTGGTCGAGTTAGAATCTTTGTTCTGAAACTCAGCGAGCCACTATCTGCAATTTTGTACATGATATAGTATTTTGAAGGTATGGAACCTTATGGGGAAAAAAAATAGTTAATTAGTTCTTTTTTCCCCCAGAGGGGAAAGTTACGTTCTGCAAATAGCCTGTGTCTTATTTTACTGTTGAACAGCAATTGCTATTTATTTTTTTATTGCCTAGAACTTCTACACGTTGTATAGGAACCCCGTAGTGCCGCTAGATAAATTCCAAACTCTCGTCTGGGTGTTACCACGAGGCATCAGTACACTTGTCATTTCACACGGAGTTAATGTGACCGTTTTTCAGTACTGTATGTGTTAATTTCTACTTTTTTTAATATTTAAAATTGCTTTTAAATAAACATATTCTCAGTTGATCCCAAACATCTGAAATCAAGCCATTTTGTGAGTCGTCCACTCTGTTCCATTCGGAGAGAATCAGGGCTCCTGCTTGGCTGTGCTTTGGGGCGGCGGGTGGGTGGGTAGATAACACAGCCATTCCTGTGTCAAAGCTTTGGAGACATAAAGATGTCCATCACTTTCCTGGGCTTACAAAACAAGTCCTCTGCATTTTGCCCACCCCCCCCCCGTTCCCACTCCCACCTCCATGCACCCACTTCTCCTTTTTATGTGAAGAGGGGAGAGCCCTGCCCCCCCAGCAAGAGGCACACACCTCTCAGCTTTACAGAGTTTAAAAAGGAGGGGGGTGCCTGGGTAGCTCAGTCAGTTGAGCGTCCGACTTCGGCTCAGGTCATGATCTCACAGTTTATGGATTCGAGCCCCGCGTCGGGCTCTGTGCCAACAGCCTGGAGCCTGCTTTGGATTCTGTGTCTCCCTGTCTCTCTGCCCCTCCCCTGCTCATGCTCTGTCTCTCTCTGTCTCAAAAATAAATAAAACATTAAAAAAAAAAAATTAAAAAGGAGGCCCAGAAAGCCTCACTGCCCTGCAGGACATGCCGTGGCTGGTAAACAACCGAGTCTGGGTCCAAGTGAGTGGTTCTGGCCCCGGTGCCGTCCTAGGATCCATCGCAGCATTCCAGCCTGGAAGCAGAGGTGGAAAACGGCTGGAGGCGACAACACTGAACACTCTCGAGTGTTGGCCTGGCATTCCTTCGGGTTCCTCGTTGGTGGAGGTTAGTGCCTATCACACACCTAGACCAGATAAAGCCTACAGACGGTGCTGATGGGGAAGATGGGCTTCGGTGTGGACACCAGTGACTATCAGGCTATTTCTGGGACAGGCTAATGTAATTATCTGGATAGTTCAGGCAAAGGGGAAGCCGGCTTTCTCTCAAATCAGTGCTGCAGTGGTTACATCGGTTCTATATTGTTTTAAACCTGGTAGGTGTCTGCTGAAATTAACGGACTTGCCCGCCTCGGAGGCAGCCCCTCCAGGATACTGCGAGCTGCCTCGGACATTCCTCCCCCAGTGACGCCAGAAACCAGAGGAACTCTGATCTCCTTGCCTTCGGCCCTTGGAACACTAGATGGTTGATGAGCCTGTGTTTCCCGTATGCGCATTCAGTCTCCTGTGCAGCGAGAATCCTCTTGGGGCACATCTTCAGATGAGGAAATCCGCGCATGGGGCTGAAGGGACTTGCTCAAGGTCACTGATGGCAGCAGGGCGAGCCCAGGTCCTTGTGGCCTCGGCAACAGCCTCCTCCCACCCCCACTCCCTGCCCTACTTGTTTCTCCTCTTCCCCAATCCTAGATCTTCCTTCCAGAATGTGGCCTGCGTGGATAGCGGAGACGGTAATTCTAATTCAACCTCTCCAATTTGCCCCCTCCCCACTGCGTGTGTCCTCACCCACCCGGCCTGGTATCTGACCTTTCCAGGTCTCAGCATGTAGGTAACTCAGGGCCGAGGGGCTCCCCTCTCTGCAGCTGACCATGTGCTCACTCGCACAGCCCCACGGTGGGGGACACGTTGAGTCCGGCCTGTCCAGCAGCAGCCTGGGCTGGAGGGGAGGTTGCCTTACCTTAAATATCCGAGCTCGTACATTCCCCAGGTAGGTATTCTCTGTGTGTTGAGACGATGCCAGACCTGTAGTTGCAAAGACAAACCCCAAAGCTCTGTCCCTGAGAAGCCCTCAGGGGGAGGGGGACAGAGAAGCACTGATGACCGTGGGGCCCACCCGGTGGGGGGCGTCCCTGGGGCCCTCAGTCTGCGCTCCTGCTACAGGCCCCCACTGACCGAGAGGGTGAAAGGCACAGAGCTCGCATGGAGGCTGGCGGGAGAGCGATGCTCCCCTGCAACGGCTGGAGCAGCCCCCCCCCCCGCAAGTAACAGGTGCACCCGCCTGCCCCAGTGACCGCTCACCTGCACTGAGGCCCTGGGGCACGGCCAGACTCATCTCTGTAGCACCAGGAACCTGGCCTGGTCTCCTCCCCTCTTTAAAGACGAGCAGGCTGCAGCTTAGGGAGGTCAAGTCGTAACTGGCCAAGAGTCAAGTTGCTAACCAAAGGGCGGAGACCAGACTTGAACCCTGAGGTCAGGGCCCGTGTGGCCGCCAGCCATGACCCCGCGCTGCCTGTGTGCTGCTAGTAGGCTCCCTGGCTGCCATTTCTGAAGGGAACTTGGGTCAATGCCACCCCACCCCCAGCCTTCTATGGACAGGTTAGCCCCACAGGCAGGGGTGAACCACGAAGTGCAATGAAGTAGGCGGATCCGAGGGCCCTGCAGGGGAGTATTCCTTAGATCTGCTCTGCGGCGGGGGGGGGGGGGGGGGGGGGGGCCTGGTGCACATGAAAGTGACCAAAAGGCAACAGTGAGCAAGCCAGTGTATATCTGTGAGCACAGCAGCCCCGTGTGCAACATTGAAACACTTAAGCTCCTGAAAACAGGAATTAAAGCTCAGATAAACACAGCTGTTTTGCAAAAAACCTTACCCCACAGCAAACCCTAGGCAGAGGCTCAGGAGGCCAAAACTCTGACCTGCAAAACCGCCTGGGGAGAAAGCTTGCCGGTGGGCAAGCTTCTGTGGGCAGAATTTTACATGTTGCCTCACAGGTCCAAGTGGATCTCAGAATAAGCCGTCCGCACGCTGAAAATACGTTAGGGGCAGGTTCTCAGGCTGGGTGGCTAGCATCATCGGGGCGGGCGGGGAGAGGGGGCTTCAGTATTCGAGTCAGACTCCGGGGCCCTGTGCCTGGAGATTCGGGGTCGTTCTGAGCCTGCATCTAGCCGGCATCCACAGGTGATTCCCACCCACCAACCGGGGGCGCGGTCCCCGTCATCCTCAAAAACGACAGGAACTTGAAACCCCACTTTCCCCAGGGACAGGTGAGAGATCAGAACCACAAATGTGCGCAAAGCTCGACACGCAGTTGGTCCTTGCTAGGCATCCCTTGAGTGAGTGAACGCAGGAACCCGGCAAAGGCACCGGCCGTTGGGGGAGGGGGAGGGTCACGTTAGCAGGGGAAGCATCGTGCTTTCAAGGGCGTGGGGAGCACCCACCCCAGCGAGGGCCAAGGCCAGGGAGCCTCTGATCCACATTTGCTCTGCCCACTTGCACTGCATACTGCTGACTCCCACCCAGTAAACAGGCGGCTTGACAATGGACCTCTTTTTATGGCGCACTAAGCCTCAGAACAAAGATTCACAAGAATGCATTGTCCAAATGTGCAAGCTTCGTTCCTGCTCAGCTGGAACCACTTAGAAAACTCAGACGCCAGGACTCCCCTGGCCTGCCCTGCCGCCTGTACCAGCAGGGATCTCGTTTCACGGCTCCAGAGAGAAAGCTCTAGAGGTGACAGAGCAACAGGTGTATATGCCGCCTATCCTGCTTTCCCTTCCAGGCTAGTGTCGGCGGCCTGGGGTTCACTTTCCCGCCTGAAGCCAAGGCCTGGTCTGGTCCGTGCCAAAGTGGAAGGTGCTGGCGTGGCGGGCCAGCTTGCAAGGAGAGGGAAGATAAGGCAGGAGGCAGAAAATAGGAACAGAGTGAAAGTGAGATCGGCTGAGAATCTGTCTACCGAAGCTGAACTTGCCCCTGGACCCGTAGACTCCCCGGGAGAAATGTGTGCTCGTGCTGGCTGAAAGAATAGAGTGTCCTTAGCAGGACTATTATAACGGTAGAAACCTAGAAACCGCCCAAATGTCCATCAACGGTGCAACGGCCGTGTAACCTGGGGATTCATCGCACCATGTGATGAGGATGATCATTATACAGACAATAGAGGTGAATGTCCCAGGGTCGAGTGCAGGACGCCAGACTCTAAATTAGAGTTCACCTTCGATTCTACCTAACAAAAAGAAACAACGTATCCGTGTGGTTACAAGTCAGAATCGCGGTTGCCCAAAGGGAATCCTGCAGGGGACGCTGGGGGACAGACTTTGGGGTACAGATCCTATTCTATTTGTTCCTCGGGGTGCAGCTCACACGCTTCTTCACTTTGTGAAAATTCACTGAGCTGCTCACTTCTGATACGTGCGCTTTCTTCATGAGTTATTCTCAGTGGCATGCTGATAAATGTGTAGCCAGCTCTCAAAAAAGTAAAATATTTAGAAGCCCTTATCTGTAGCATCTCCCAATTCTGGCAGTGTGAGTGTCTCTAGCACGGCTGATTACAAACTGCTAATGTGATGCCCCTGAATGCCAGGTCGGGAAAAGAGGCACAGATTGTCTAGTCCATCCTTGCAAATTGGGTTGAGCCAGCTCCAGGGGTCTGCTGGTTGTACTTCAACAAAAGTTTTTTGTTTTGCTTTGCTTTGCTTTGTTTTGTTTTAAAGGAAGCCTGGGGCGCCTGGCTGGTCGGTAAAGCCTGTGACTCTCGATCTCGGGGTTGTGAGTTCAATCCCCACAATGGGCATGGAGCCCATTTAAAATAAAGGTTAAAGGGGCGCCTCGGTGGCTCAGTCGGTTAAGCGTCCGACTTCGGCTCAGGTCACGATTTCTCGGTCTGTGAGCTCGAGCCCCGCATCGGGCTCTGGGCTGATGGCTCAGAGCCTGGAGCCTGCTTCCGATTCTGTGTCTCCCTCTCTCTCTGCCCCTCCCCCGTTCATGCTCTGTCTCTCTCTGTCTCAAAAATAAATAAACGTTTAAAAAAAATAAAATAAAATAAAATAAATGTTAAAAATAATAATAAAGGGGCACCTGGGTGGCTCCCTTGGTTAAGTGTCTGACTCTTGATTTCAGCTCAGGTCATGATCTCACAGTTTGTGGGTTCAAGCTCCGCATGGGGCTCTGTGCTGACAGCTCGGAGCCTGGAGCCTGCTTCGGATTCTGTGTCTCCCTCTCTCTCTGCCCCTCCCCTGCTCACGCTTTCTCTCTTCCCCCCCCCCTCCTCCTCCTCTCAAAAATAAACATTAAAAATTTTTAATTAAAATAATAATAATAATTAAAGTTAAAAGCTAAATCTGCTCGAATGCGAAGGTGAGCCCTTGATGACCTCACTACATGCTTAACATCTGTCACCTACCTCCCCACCTCTCTTCTTTTTTAAACATCAACAGCTTGGGGCACCTGGCTGGCTCAGTTCGTAGAGCATGTGACTCTCGATGTTGGGGTCATGAGTTTGAGCCCCGTGTTGGGTGTAGAGATTACTTAAATAAAACCCAAACATATAACGGCTTCATTGCAATATAAGTCACAGATCATACAGTTCGCCCATTTAAAATGTACATTTCAATGGTGTTTAGTGTATTCCCAGAATTGTACAACCATCACCACACTTAACTTTAGAACATTTCATCACCCCAAGAAGAAACCCCGTATCCGTTAGTCACTCCCCATTTCCCTTCAGCTCTTGACAATTGGTAATTTACTTCCGGTCTATATAGGTTGGTCTCCTTTACACCTTTCATATAAATGGAATCATAAAATATATGGTCCTCTCTGGCTTCTTCTACTTAGCATAATGTTTTCAGGGGTCATCCATGTTGTCCAATATATCAGTATTTCATTTCTTTTCATTGCCAGGTAATATTCCACCCTATGGATGTACTTTGCTTTGTTTATCCGTTGATGAGCCTTTGGATGGCGTCCCCTGTTTGGACCGTTTTGAATAACGCTGCTGTGAACATTTGTGTGTCAGGTCTTGTGTGGGCGTATGTTTTCATTTCTCATCCCTAAGAGTGGACATGCTGGGTCATGGGTATCACTGTGTGTGACCATGTGAGGAGCTTCGGACTGATTTCCACGGCGGCGCCCTGTGTTACACCCCCACCAGCGGTCCGTGAGGACTTCCTGTTTCTCCACGTCCTCGACAACACTGTTTATTATCTGTCTTTTTTATGAGAGCCTGCCACGTGGGGTTGGAGTGGTGTCTCATTGTGGTTTTGATCTGCGTTCCCCTGATGACTAACGCCATGGATCGTCTTTTCATGTGCTTCCCGGCCACGTGTAAGTCTGCTACAGAGAAGGCTACATAGTAACCTTTCCCCGGGTTAAAATGGGAATTGTCTTTTCGTTACTGACTTGTAGGAGGTTTATTTGTTTGAGAGAGAAAGAGAGTGAGCAGGGGAGGGGCAAAGGGACGGAGAGAGAGAATCCCAAGCAGGTAGCCCTCCATCAGCACAGAGCCAGACTCGGGCTCAGACCCACAAACTGCGAGATCATGACCTGAGCTGAAATCCAGAGTCAGACGCTCAACCCACTGAGCCACCCAGGCGCCCCTACAGGAGTTCTTTATATATACTACATACAAATCCCTTATCAAAGATATGATTCACAAAACTTTTCTTTCCTTCTGTGGGTGGTCTTTTCCTCCCACTCTTGGACGTGAACGTGTCTTCAAGAAGATGGAACTTTCAGGAGTCACAAACTCTGAAGCCTTCAAAGCCGGGAAAATAACCTAAATATGTGAGTGATCTTTGGGATTTCTCTGGTAATACTGTTGTCCAGACTAAACTAAGCATTTCTACAGCCTCTAGAAGCAGAGCTACGGGCTTTGGAGTCTCTGGCCCTGGGTTTGAGGCTGCGTGCCTCCCTCACAGCTGAGCGAACGTGGGCCAGTCAGCCTGCCCCTCAGCCCTTAGTTTGCTTGTCCCTGAAGCGTGAACACCCCCACCACCCTCACAAAATGGACAGAGGACAGACAACTTGGAACACTTCACGATAAACCCTCCTGAATAATGTGTCTGTACATGCCACTTTGATAAATATATTTTTTAATATAAGACCTGCATCTGGAGTGGTATAAATTATTGGATCCATAAATGATAATTCCTCTCTCCCCGATATTTACACCAAAGAGCCTGTCACAGCTCCCTCAACCCTCTACTTTCAGATCATTCTTTTTTTTTTTTTTAATTTTGTTTATTTTTGAGAGAGAGACAGAGAGAGAGAGAATGCAAGCAGGGGAGGGGCAAAGAGAGAGGGGGACAGAGGATCCGAAGCAGGCTCTTGGCTGTCGGCACAGAGCCCCATGCGGGGCTTGAACTCGCCAAGCGCGAGATCCACGAACCTCAAGATCACGACCTGAGCCAAAGTGAGACGCTCAGTTGACCGAGCCACCGAGGCGCCCCTGCTTTTCATTCTTATTTCCTCAGGGGCCAACAGGAGTGTTTCTCAGCTTCTTGGGCCAAAAAGAACTTTACCAACATTTGAAACCAAAAGAAAGTGTTCTTTTGCTCTCCTTTCGAGAGGAAACCCTTCTGGCCCCTGTAAGGGTTTCTCGGTCTCCCCCGCAGCACCACCCCCACCGCACAGAGGGGGAGCCCCTCGGGGAGTCTTGGGCCTGGTGCCTGCACCTTGCAGCCCTCACCCTGACGCCCCCCTCTCCCCCACCCTGCAGCCAGCGTGCTTGCACAGCTGCCTGGGGAGCAGGAGGCAGGGGGCAGGGGCCGCGGTCTCGGGTCCTGGAGGATCAGGCCTGGTGGTTCCGAAGCCAGACTTTCTTTCACACACAGCTTTCCTCGGGGGGCATGGACACATTGCTGAAGGTTGAGCTGTGAGTTTAAAAATAAAAATGAAACTCTGGTACAAGTTCCTCATCTCTGCCCCCTTGGGCTCTTAACGGTCAAGTCACTCCCTCCGGTGAGTCAGGCTGGGAAATGCTGATATCACCTCGGTCAGAGAATCCTCCCTGCAGGGCAGGCTTCCCGAGGCTCAGACCTGCTCCCTGGCACCGTGATCGTGACCGGAAGGCCCGACCAGCGGCCAGGAGGTCCTCTAGGGGCCAAGCGGAGAGCAGGGGCCCCGCTGCCCCCCCTTTGCCCTCTGCGGGCTTTGTTTTCCCCTCTCCTCACCCCCGCGGGGCTCACGCTTGAGCCTGAGAAGCCCAAGCCCTGCACCCCGGGGCTCTGAGTCAGCAGGTGGGGCCCAGGACCCCGCCCTCTGACCAGATCCACCCAGGTGGTTCGACGCTGCTCACGGACCGTCCCCTGAAACTAACACTGATGTATTTTCCCTTCTCTTGTTTAATCAGAGCAACACGAGACTAGGAAGGCATGGATGGAAATGGCCTGGGGCCCGGCTGCTACGCTGAGAGCTCCCTTCCAGCCCCAGCGGCTGCCCGGCCCCCTCCACTCACCGATACCCCCCACCCTACCCCAGGGGCTCTGGCACCTCCAGGGCCCAGGCCGCTGCCCAGATGTGAAGGTCCTACTAGGCACCAGCTGTATCTGCCCTCGTCTTGCTCCCGGTAGCTCTAAGCACATCGTGGGGCCTCAGGTAACAGCTTTTCTGTTTTTTTTTTTTTGTTTTTTTTTTTTTTGTTTTTTTAATGTTTATTCATTTTTGAGAGACAAAGACAGACAGAGTGCAGGCAGGGGAAGAACAGAGAGAGAGGGAGACACAGAATCCACAGCAGGCTCCAGGCTCCGAGCTGTCAGCACAGAGCCCTTCACAGGGCTCGAACCCATGAACCGCGAGATCATGACCTGAGCCAAAGTCAGATGCCCAGCTGAACCACCCAGGTGCCCCCTCAGGTAACATCCTTAAGGAGGGAGAACAAGAAGCCTGACCCCAGCCCCCCAAAATTATGCCAAGAGAAGAATGACAAGAAGAAAAACAACCTAGTCCCAGCTCTCGAAATCACATCCAGTTGGCACCATTATGAACACGGTTCTGCTCACGCTCACGTTCTGCTCACGCTCACGGTTCTGCTCACGGTTCTGCTCCTGTCCAGTCAGGAGGGGGTGGGGGGCAGCAGGGGCAAGAAGAATAGGAGACACCTCCTGATCAGCACTGCAGAACCCAGGAGGGCAGAGCCTGGGTCCGTCCTCGCTTAACTCCAACCGATGGGATGAACTTGAGCGAGCCTTTTCCCTTCTCCATTTTAGCTTCTTGGTCTCTGCAGCAGGGAGTACATAGCTTTGCCTGTCCTGGAGCCACCGGGAGTGTGTGCTTGTCTGTGCGTGTGCATACGTGCACATGTGTGCTCTTGCTGCAGACTGGTGTCCTTCCCAAATCCCTGTGTTGAGATCCTAACCCCCAGGGTGAGGGTATTTGGAGGTGGGCCCTTTGGGGGTGCTTAGGTCAGGAGGATGGAGCCCTCATGAATGGGGTCAGTGCCCTTGTAAGAGAGGCCCCACAGAGCTCCCTCAGTCGTCTTCCACATGAGGACACAGCAAGCGACCCCCCCTCCAGAAGCAGACCCCCACCAGACTCCAAATTCGCTGGTGCCTCCGTCTTGGACGTCCTATCCGCTAAGGAAAAATAAATAACAAGAAATACATCTCGGGGCACCTGGGTGGCTCAGTCGGCCAGGCGTCTGACTCTTGATTTCGGTTCAGGTCATGATCTCTCCGTTCGTGAGATCGAGCCCCATGTCAGGGCCTGTGCTGACAACACAGAGCCTGCTTGGGGTCCTCTCTCTCCCTCTCTCTGCCCCTCCCCTGCTCGAGCACATGCTCTCGCACTGTCACTCTCTCTCTCTTTCTCTCTCAAAATAAATAAACTTGAAAAAAAAAGAGGGGCGCCTGGGTAGCTCAGTCACTTAAGCACCCAGCTCTTGATTTCAGCTCAGGTCAGGATCTCACAGTTCATGGGTTCATGCCCTGCGTCAGGCCCTACGCTGACAGTGCAGAGCCCGCTTGGGATTCTCTCCCCCTCACTCTGCCCCCCTCCCCTGCTCGCTCTCACTGTCTCTCTGAAAATAAATAAATATACTTAAAAAGGATTGTTTTTAAAAGAAAGAAATCTCTGCTGTTTTAAACCGCTCAGTCTATGGTAATGTGTTATAGATGAAGACAGTTCGTGTGTGTGCATATGTGTATGTGTGTGCATATGTGCGTGTGTGTGTGTGCGTGTGTATATGTGTGAGCATGTGCGTGCATATGTGTGTGTGCATGTGGATGTGCTTATATTAGGCTCCGAGCATGGTGAATCACTGTTCTGTTAGATGAGGTGATTTTTCCCCTTGCCATGACCTTCTGGAACGTGTACAGTCTCTTGCCTTCCGGCCTGCTCTGCCATAATGAATCACTGCAGGAACTAGCAAGCTCTGTCTCCACTCCTGTGAGCCCCAGTTAGCTCCCCCTCTTGTGCCCTGAGGACGTTGGTCAGAGCCGCAGGATGCTGAGCTCCAGGCTGCAGAAAGTATCTGGTCCTGGCCCCTTCCAGGGCCCGTCTGCCTTCAAGGGCTTCAGGCACCGGCCAAGGAGAGGGCGGCCGTAGGATCCCCCCGGTCCGGGGAGATGAGAGTGGCCTGGACTCCCCAAGAACAGGTGCACTCAGAAGGAGCCCTCCCTGATCCTGGGTATCTCTGGCCCGGGGAGGCCAAGCGACTTGCCCACACGTTGATTAAACACTTAGCATTTTTCAGGCACTTAAAATATCCTACTGTGTTTTAGCCTCGAAGTAAGTGTTTAAAATAAGTCCTGTTATTATTTCCACTTTACAGATGGGGCCCCTGGAGCTTTCGAGGGGGTAGTTTCCTAGTGCTGCCATCACAAATGACCACAAACACAGTAGTTTACAACACAAACTCATTCTCCCATCGTTCCAGATGTCAGAATTCTAAAATCAAGGGGCGCCTGGGTGGCTCAGTCGGTTAAGCGTCTGACTTCAGCTCAGGTCACGATCTGACGGTTCGAGGGGTCAAGCCCCGCGTCGGGCTCTGTGCTGACAGCCTACTTCGGATTCTGTGTCCCCCCTCTCTCTCTGCCCCTCCCCTGCACAAGCTCTGTTTTTCTCTCTCTCTCAAAAATAAATAAACATTAAAGAATACAAAAATAAAAAGAAGTCTAAAATCAAGGTGCTGGCCCGGCTGTGTTCCTTCTGGAAACTTCAGGGGAGAATCCATGTCCTTGGTTTTTTTCAGTTTGAAGAGGCTCCTTGCGTTTCTCTGGCTGGTGGCCGCCTCTCCCATCTCCAAAGCGTGTGGCTCCAACCTCTGGTTACGTGGTCACATCTTTTTCTTCCATTGACCCTCTCACAATCCTGTATAATTATTGCGATGACATTGGGCCCACCCGGACCATCCGGAATAATCTCCTGATCTCAAAATCCTTAATCACAGCTGCAAAGTCCCTTTTGCCAGGGGAGGTAACCTACTCACAGGTCCCGGGAATAAGGACATGGATGTCTTTGGGTGGCAGTGGGGGGGCAGGGGGGGTGCTTTATTCTATGACCGAGAGCTTAAAGGACTTTCCCAAAGTCACTCAGCTGGAGAACAGTCTGGGTCGGGTGGCATCCAGGGGCTTGCTTCCTCAAACCACTGTGACCACATGCTTGTCATCTGTGGCCACACCCAGCAGCTCTCCCACGAGCAGGGCTTGCACCTGGCTCTGCCCTTGACAGGTTCCCCTGCCCGACACTCCCCAGCCAGGGGCAAGGGTCAGCCCAGCCAGGAGTGGACAGGGAGGGCGACCCCCCCAGGAATCTCAGCGTTGCCCACCAGGCCTCCAGGTCTTTAATGTCCTTCCAGTTTGAGGCAATGTCTCCTCGTGCCTGGTCGCCCATCTTCCTAGACTGATAGATACCTAGGCCTCTTTCTGGTCACCATCCCTTCTCTCAAAAAAGCATTTACCGGGTACCTACTATGTGCCGGGACCCCGGGACACAGAGGAAAATCACCACCAATCATGCTTATGTGAACACTTAGGGTCAAATCCACGAAGCAAATGTCCACAATACTTACATAAAGAAGTTTCCGGGAGGGTGGCAGCCTAAGTTATAATAATCCTTTTGGCAATACATAAGAGGCACAAAAAGTATTAATACGCCAACCCAAACTCCAACTCTTGGGAATTTTCCCTGAGAAAAATACAAGATTTATACCATTCTGTAATTTAAAAAAATACACGTGACTAGTTAATTATGGTACCTCCACCCAAAAAAATATGTAGCCACAGGAAAGAACCACAGAACACACAAACATGCTTACTGTATGATGGCTTCAGAGCATAACCTAACACGCAGCAACAGGGCACTAATTTACAAAGCTAAGGTGCATCCGGACAAGGGAACGCTAACAGCCGTGAAAAAGAAGACGGAAATCCTGCCGCGTGTCAAAAGAGAAAGATCTCCGTTACATATGCGGTTTAGACGTGGAAAAATTCTGGAGAGATCTGAGATTTGAGTGCCACTGTTCTGAGGTCAGAACTGTATGTCTGCAGCCTTATACATGTATAATATATATAATGATATATATACACATATATACATATATTATAATATATATACATATATACACGCATATATTTACATATATACACACATATATTTACATATATACACGCATATATTTACATATATACACGCATATATTTACATATATACATGCATATATTTACATATATATGTGTGTGTGTGTGTGTGTGCATGTGTGTAACTGGTGGAGACAAGTCTTAACCACTTTGGAATAAACCACTTTGGAAAGTGTGTAATAGTTTTAATAAGTTTGAAGTTACATTTATCTACCTATGACCCAGCCGCTTCAGTCTTGGATACAAATGAGATTCTTTCCTACGTGAGCACAAGGAGGCAGGGAAAAGAACATCCCTGCAAAAGCCCCGTTTAAAAGAGCAAAATATTCGAATAACGCAGATGTCATCTGCATGGCCCAGACAATCGTGGTCACGTTATACAGTGGAATACTTACAAAGTGTTGATAAATTCTTAGAACGAGTTAACCAGTTTTTCTAGGTGTCATTCTACTACCTAGAAAATGATCCATTCTGGGGCCCCTGGGCAGCTCAGTTGGTTGAGCGTCGGACTCTTGATTTTGGCTCAGGTCATGATCTAATGCTTCATGGGATCGAGCCCCATGCTGGGCTCTGTGCGGACAGTGTGGAGCCTGCTTGGGATTCTCACTCTCCCTCTCCCTCTCTCTCTCTGCCCCTTCACCGCTTGTGCTCTCTCTCTCTCTCTCTCTTTCTCAAAATAAACAAATAAAGGAGTATTTAAAAAAAGAAAATGACCTGTTCTCATGGAGCCTGCACGGTAACAGAGGGTTGGAGAGACAGAAAGACTACTGGCTTTCCACGTGGTGGTAATGAACCGCTGTGAATCACTCCATGAACAGACCAGGGCTACATGTAGCCACATGAATCGCACTGAGCAAAAAAGAAAAGCGCAGAAGGATTCATACAAAATGCAACCACTTGTGCAAAGTTTTAAAAATCCACAAAGGTCTACATATTGTCTATGCATGGGCAGTGATGAAAGATGAGTGCAGAATAACGGTGATCCCACAGGACGGGTGGGGGAAGGGCTCGTCCCGTCTCTTTCCTCCCAAAGAAAAGGAAAGAGAGAAGGAAGGAGAGATGGCAGGAAGGAAGAGAGAGATCTGACGCAACCACGGCACAATGTGGACATATTGCAGAGCACGTGGCAAGTCGCCCTGGGGCTGGCCCTGGAAGGAAGGGTGTGACCTGCCCAGGTTTGGTGGCAAGAAGAGGGAAGCACATTTCTGGAGGGAGAAGCTGCCTCAACAGACAGGGCACCTTTCTACCATCATGCCGAAACGCTTTCACCACTGCGAAGAAGCGAACACCCAAGCTGTTTTTCTCTCCCGGACGTAAGCTGTGGGCAGGATGGCCTCCCCTCTGTCCTCCTCCACACCGGGCTCACCTTCACCTCGATTCTCCCTCGTTCCCCCTCCTGTTTGTGACATTTCCGCCAGAGGTTGGGCAGAAAGTATACGGGGTCCTCCTGCGAAGCCCAGCTGCCCAGCCTCTGCGCAAACGCCCCCGGCCCCGGGGACTGAGGAATGTCTTCTGTCTTATGAGTTCTTCCAAGACACATTTACAGAGCACCTGCTGGGTGCCAGGCCCCGTTCTGTGTGCTCAGGAATCAGACAAACAAGATCTCCATTTTCTTGAAATTTACATCCAGTGGGAGGAAACAGAAAACTCATAGGTAAGGTAGTATCTGATAAGTGCCATGTAGAATATCCAACAAGATAGTCTGATACTGACCAGCGTCCCTTGGGAATCCCACCGGACTTTAGAGACTTCTTGCTTTTCCCTCAATGAGGCTTAAAGTGAACTTTTGACTATCCCCCCCACCCCCCAAAATAAAAATCTGTTTTAGGCTTATGATTCTCTTTCACTGAAAAAAGAGGGGATTCGGGTTAAAACAGTTTCCCGACTGGTAGTTGTTGGAAAGAATCACTTTGCTCTCTGTCCCTCTGAAATACCATTGGTGTGCCAGGAATGTGACTTTTATGAGCATTCTCCGGTGACAATGCCTGTTCCTTGCCTGTTCTTGCCACGATTAGTTGGTAACAACTCTTGCAGGAATGAGCCAGCTCTCTCTCACCAGTCAGGTGATGCACCCAAAGATTTACTTTTTTCATCTGTAAGACAGGGGCGCCTGGCTGGCTCAGTTGGAGGAAAATGCCACTCTTGATTTCGGGGACATGAGTTTGAGTGTAGAGATTACTTAAATACATTTAAACTGTGAAAACAAAAACATCACGGGGAACTATGATGATTATAGGAGTGTATCTCACTCTTTCTTTTTAAAGGCATTTTTTTTTTCCTTTTAAGGATAAAAGGTGTGGAAAGAATCATTCTCTCTTTCTTTCCAGAAATACTTTGTGAGCTCTGTTCTGTGCAGACCACGGTGTCTGGTGCTGGGCAGGGAGATGATGGAAGAACTTCCTGCATTCAGAGTTTCCTGACCATTGGCCCCCAGATGGTCACAGGGTGCGACAAAAAGGGTAAGTGCCCGAGAGGTGCTGTGCAATGGAGTTCAGGGCGGAACAGGGATTCCTTCCTGGGGCAGCCATTGCCCACTCCATGGGGCGGGGCTCTAGAGGATAGGAAGGATCCTCAAAGGAGCAGAGGCTGGGGGGTGGGGGCGAGGAAGGGGTATGACCCTCTCTAGCCCCTCCAAAATCACTGTCCTTGCAACCCGCTGTCCGATGTCTGAAACAGTATTTTCTCTTGTTGTTATTTTTTTCCCCAAATATTTTAAGGCTGGTGAATAAATCCAGCTCTTGTTATCCCGTCTTACTTAGAAGCCCCCCCCCCCCAAATCTGTTTTTTATCTGTAAAGCCTCTTCCTATTGGTGATCCCTACTGTCCTGTCAATGTGGTCACCCAGTGACTGGATTACTAGGTACCCGAGGGTGAATTTTCCAGAGTGACTTCTGGTAACAGTAGAGACAGGTTTAAGGCCCGGAGACCAAGTTCAAGTCCAGCTCCTGCTACTAAATAAACGACTTTGGGCATGCCACTTGGACTCCGGCCTCCGTTTTGTTTCCAGATGGCATAACGCTGCCTGCCTCACCTTCGGGGAACAGAGTTTGAAGGTGAAGGAAAATGTGTATAAAATGCCTTTCTGAGCTCTAAAGTCCCACGGGGTTGTAAGGCCTCTATCAGCCATTCGTACAGGCCTCCCCCACCTCTGTCGACACGGGTGAGTTGCCCACCTCAGAGCCGGCAGGGGCGGGTGACCTTGCTAGGAGCTGCTGGCAGCAGTGAAGGTCGGGTGAGAGGGGGGCAAGGCTTGTTGTAGGGCCCAGTGTTTCTCAAACCCAGCGTGCCTTGGACCCACTCAGCGAAGGTCATCAACGTGCAGGTTCCGGGGCCCAGCCACCCTATCAGACTAGAATATGTAGGGGTGAGGCCCGGAAATCCGTATTTTCCACAAGTCCTCCAGAGGATTCTGGCATAAGTGGCTCTGGGACCGTGCTTTTTTTGTTTAAATTGTTTCCTTTGGGGGCACCTGGGTGGCTCAGTAGGTTGAGCATCCGACTTCAGCTCAGGTCATGATCTCGCCGTCTGCGGGTTCGGGCCCCCGCATGGGGCTCTGTGCTGGCGGCTCCGAGCCCGGAGCCTGCTTCGGATTCCGTGTCTCCCTCTCTCTCTGCCCTTCCCCACTCGTGCTCTGTCTCTCTCTCTCCCAAAGATAAATAAACATTAAAAAAAATTAAAAAAAAAAAAAAAAGAACATAGGATTGAGAGTCTGGAGAGCTGGGCTTTAGTCCTGTCTCTCACTTGCTCTGCGACCTTCTGTAAGTCACTCAAATTCTCCATGATTCGGTTTCCTCACGTGCAAAGGGAAGAGTGCTGCCCTGTCTTCATCTCAGGACTGTGAAGTGACATCACAGGAGACCAGGGCTGTGGAAACCCTTTGAAATGTAGGAAGCGCTGAGCTTCTGAAACACAGTCCCAGGGAAAATGGAAATAGAGCCTGCGAGCAAGGGAGACTCGAAAGCCATCGCAGAGGCAGCCGGGGCCTCAGGGAGAGCCTGGGGCAAGGACGTCTTGACACGGAGCTGAGCGGGCCAGGGGGGCATCCTTGGGGAGGCAGGGCGCGTCCTACGCGTGGGTCAGAGGAGGCCAGGGCGAGGGTGGGAACTGAACCTGGAGGGAGGGAGGGAGGGAGGGAGGGAGGGAGGGAGGGAGGTGAGGGAGGAGACTTCCACACCACAGGGGAAGGGGTGAGGCCAGAGGAGCCAGGACACAAACCACAGGGGTGCAGTTCACATGGGGCACCTGGGTGGCCTGGTCGGTTAGGCATCTGACTCTTGCTCTCAGCTCAGATCATGATCTCATGGTCCCGTGAGATGGAACCCCGAGTGGTGCTCTGGGCAGAGAGCCCAGAGCCAGCTTGGGATTCTCTCTCTCTCTCTCTCTCTCTCTCTCTGCCCCACCCCTGTTCACATGCACTCATGCTCTCTCTCTCTCTCTCTCAAAATAAAATAAGTAAATTTAAAAAAAAAACAACATTGGGGCACCTGGGTAGCTCGCTTGGTTGAACGTGTGACTCTTGATTTTGGCTCAGGTCATGACCTCACGGTTCATGGGAGGGAACCCCGTGTTGGGTTCTGTGTTGACAGCGCGGAGTCTGCTTGGGATGGTCTCTGCCTCTCTGCCCCTCCCCGCTCACAGGCTTTCTCTCTCTCTCTCTCTCTCTCTCTCAGAAATAAAATACATAACATTACAAAAGTAAAGAAAACATAAAACGTAAAAACAGTTCATTTAACCCTAAAAACACCAGATTGATGCGATAGCTCATGTTCCCAGTTTCCTTGGCCCCAGAAAGGGTGATCAACTGGCCAAAGTCACACAGCGAGGAGGAGGCTGAACCAGTATCTCCCTCCAGTTATTGTGGCTCCAGAGTCCATGCTCCTAATCACTTTGCTGGCTCTCTGTGGCAAAGAGAGAGAGTAAAGGTTAGGACAGCGGTTCTTCTGGAGAAGGAGGGACAGAAGGGGAACCAGAAGGGTCTGCAGGGAGCCCCAAGGCTGTTATGTTTGGGGCTTTTTTAAAAAAGCATCTGCACGAATATGACTGAATCCGTTTGCGAGGGCTGTCATAGCAAAGTACCGAGGACTGGGTGGCTTAAACGGCAGAAATTTCTTTTCTGGCAATCCCAGAGGCGGTTCTTTCCCGCAGCCTCTCTCCCTGCCTCGTAGACGAAGATGCCTTCATACAGTCTTCACTCTGTACATGTCTGTGTCCTAATTTCCTCTTGTAAGGACGCCATTCATAGTAGATTACAGCCCATCCCTGTGACCTCATTTTAACTCAATCACCTCTTTCAAGACCCTTGTCTCCAAAAACAATCACATTCTCGGGAGTAGGGGGTAAGACTTCAACGTACGAATTTGGGGGCGGGGGCCCGTAAATAATGGCCGAATAAGAAGATAGGACGGCGCTGGTGGCGGGTACGTGGGTACGGTGCTCCACATTGCTTTGTATGCATAAAATATTTCAGAATTAAAAAGTCAGTGTGATCGATTACAATACCGCACTTAGTAATGATGAGGCACGCTGGGTGGGAAGGGGAAAGAGTCCCCGAGAAATGGCCACGTGCAGCCTCACTGCGGTCCAGAGCCGGCTTCTCAGGCTGCGCCCTAAAAGCACTTGGAGACCTTTGAGAGCACTCTGAAGTCTGAGCCCCACCCAAAATCAATGAACTCAGAACCTTGGGCTGAGGCTCACATCTTGGAGGGCAAACAGGTTCCCCAGGCGTGTCCAACGTGCACCGGGGCTGAGAACCGCTGCTCTAAGTGGGTGGGTGGCTCGCAAACTAGCTTCTGCGGAACCACCTGGAGGGCTTGTTAAACCCAGGGCGCTGGGCCCCGCCTCTGAGTCGGAGTCAGTCTGGGGCAGGGCGGAGACCTTGCCGTTCTCCTCCGTTCCCAGGGGCTGCTGCTCCGAAGACCATCTCTGGAGAACACAGCTCTGAGCGGGTGCACAGCTGCAACCTGCGGCCAGACACCTGCTATCTGGGGAGCACGGGGTTTTGCAAAGATGGGAAGGTGAATGCCACGCTCTCCCCGTCACCCCGGTCTCCACTGCTCCCTATCGCTTGGTGGGGGGGGCTTTCTCTGCAAGAGGGGAGGGTCTGCAGAGAAGCTCCTCTCGGCGGTGAAACCCGTCGGGCAAGGTCAGTGTGACATCAGTATCTATCTGTTCCCCACTCCCGTCCATTTCTTATTCCGCACACCTTTATTCGGCACTAATCATGTTTCGGGTACCGTGCTAAGGGCTGGGCCCGCAACGCCGAATAAGACATAGTATCTGGCCTGGAGGAAATGACACTGAAGGAGAAACAGTAGTTTCTGTCTCTTTGCCGACTCTCCTGTGTGGGTTTCAGGCTGTCGGTGCCTGGCCTGTCCATTTAAAGCTCTGTGGGATTGACATTCTCTCATATACGCGAACGAGGAAGCAAGATTCAACAGGGTGGATATAGTGTAATTGCAACTATATTAAAATAAAATGCATTTTATTTTTTTTAACGTTTTTATTTATTTTTGAGACAGAGAGAGACAGAGCATGAACGGGGGAGGGGCAGAGAGAGAGGGAGACACAGAATCTGAAACAGGCTCCAGGCTCTGAGCGGTCAGCACAGAGTCGGACTCAGTCGGTTGGCTCAGTCGGTTGAGCGCCCGTCCGACTTCGGCTCAGGTCATGATCTCACGGTCCGTGAGTTCGAGCCCCGAATCGGGCTCTGGGCTGACAGCTCGGAGCCTGGAACCTGCTTCGGATTCTGTCTCCCTCTCTCTCTGCCCCTCCCCTGCTCATGCTCGCTCTCTCTCTCTCTCTCTCTCTCTGTCAAAAATAAATAAACACTAAAAAAATTAAAAAAAAAAAAAAAGAGACACAATACGTGAAGATGTTAAGAAAGGGCAGTTCCAGGGTTGACCCTGGAAGGGGCATCGTGGGTGGGCTTCGCTTCCTTTCTTACACTTTTCTCCTGCGGCGTTTCTATAATTAGCACCCCTACTTTCACCATTAGAAAGAATAACTCATATAAACACCCTCTCCTCCCTGTGTGTGTCTGCACGAGGCTGTGTGTGTGTGTGTGTGCTCATGCACGTGTGTCTGCACATCTGTGCTTGTGGTCCAGCGTGGAGAGACGTTTTATGCTTAGAGAAATTACTCATATTAAACTGAGCGAATGGTTTTATTTCAGTGTGGTCAGACGGGGGACATTTGATGCCTCGCCGACCGTTTTGCGGATACAAGATCACCCCTCCACAGGACAGAATTTTTCTAGAGCAACGAGCGCTGACCCATTTGCATGGCAATGCACTTGAAAGTAACTGCTTCTCAGTGATGTCGCCATGACAAATCACATTTCCCAGCGTTTTGTGCGGAGGTAGGTTCTTGGAGAGTGGGAAAGGCTATCTGCCCCCTCCACTAAATGACCCCAGGGAATTTGCTGGATTTTGACTCTGCTCTCTTGCCCTCGGTGGTAACTGTCACCTCCTAACACACAGTGACAGGTGACACGCCATGCATTCTCTTCCCTCACCTCCTGTGAGATGCGGGGGAGACCTGGAGGAGCGGAGAGGGACCGGGGCTGACTCTGCCTTGCTTCAGTCCCCTCCCCACTGCCAAACACCAACTGTGTACCGGGCACAGGCAGGTGCGAAATTCGTTTGTGTTCTTGCAGGTCGCCAGAGTCTAGATAGTGGTTTCTAGAGCCCCCCGAAGAACGTTGATTCGCTCCCCGCCGCGGACCCAGGTTTTGGAAGATTTTGTGCACCTTATAGTGACCACAAACCGCCACCTGTTTCTGCACCCTCCAGGTGAAATCCTACCTACACTATCCCACTCAGTCCCCACGGCAGTGCGACGATGGGCATGTCATCGTCACCCCACGTTATGTAAGCAGGAAACACAAGGCACAGCGAGGCTTAAGACTTTGTCCAGGGCCCTGCAGCTGCTCAGAGTCGGGATCTGAATTCAGGCCTCTCAGACTCCACCCTGAGCTTTTCTATGATGCCATGCTCTTTTGTCTTTTCGAAATGAAGTTATGATAGAAACCAAAATACTAATACCCAAACTGCATTATTCAATACGAATTGCCTTTACTTCCAATTGTTAAAGAATCGCCTATACAAACTGGCCGCGCAGAGGGCGTTCTGGGCCCCCGTCGCTCCGATTCTGACAGCTGGCTCATTGGTGCAGCCCTATGCTGGATGTTGTGAAATGTTGAAAATACGCTAAAGGTCTTGCTCACCGGCTCCCCCCAACCCCAGCTGGTTCCCCTCCCCACTTCCTCCCTCTCTTCCTTCCTCCCATCCCTTCCTTCTTCCCTCCCTCCCTCCTTCCCTCCTTCTTTCCTTCCTAGTTTTTAAAATTCAAGTGAAAATCTCATAACCTATAGCTAACCATTTCAAAGTGAACAGTTTAGTGGCGTTTACTACATTCACTATGTTGGGCAACTACCACCTCCACCTAGTTCCACAATTTTCATCACCCCAAAAGGAAACTTAGCGTCCATTAAGCGATTGCTGCCCATTGTGCCAGTGCCTGGAAACCATCATTCACCAGCTTTTGAAGCCTGGGCTCCGCGTGCCCAGGTTAGGATCTCTGTTCCAGCCTGGGGGCCAGCTCTCTCTGTCTGCCTTCCTGAGTGAAATCCCTCAATCGGAAGGGGCTGCCTGAGCCACCTGCAACCCCCTTCCCCACGGCCCTCCTGCAATTCCAGGACAGCGGCCCCTAGTGACTTCGGGCTGTGAGACTCCTCTCTGAAGCCCGCCAGTTCTGCATGGCCAGAGGTACAGGAACCCTGTAGCCCCGTGGGATGTGGAATCTACTCGATTACAAAATACTAACCAGCAGGACAAGAACAGGGTTCCCGTGTCTCCTTTCACTTTCTGTTACTTTCCACACGCAGTAGCTTTTACTCTTGTGAAAAACCAGATGCTCGGTGGGGAGATACATATTAAAAAAAAATGATGCTTTTTAAAATTTTATTTATTTTGAGAGAGAGAGCGAGCGAGCATGGGGAAGGGGCAGATAGAGAGAGAGGGAGAGAGAGCCCCAAGCAGACTCCACACTGTCAGCACAGAGCCCAATGCAACTCACGAACGGTAAGATCACAACCTGAGATGAAATCAAGAGTCAGATGCTCAAGCGACTGAGCCACCCAGGCACCCCGGGAAATGCACCCTTTTGATGGGCTTTTGCATACATGATGGAAGGAGCCAGCTATTTTGCTCGAAGGATGTGTGGACAGCACGTGCTATGGGAGAATAGGATACTGAGGTTGCGAGCAAAATGTGCCTGCTGTTTTAGAGCCGAGATAGCATTACAAATTCATGATCTCATGCACATTTCTCAAACAGAAGATAATGTTCTTATTCCCATTTTACAGATGAGGAAATTCAAGGAGTCGGAAGCTAATTGACTTGCCCAAAGCTGCACAGCTGGAAATTGCAGGCAGGCCTTCCTGACTCCAAAATCAGTGCCCTTTTCAGGACACCAAATATTATGGGCCGACTGCTGGTGTTTCCCCACAACACATAGGTTGAAACCTAATCCCCAACGTGATGGTGTTGGGCGGTGGGGCCTCTGGGAGTGATTCGCTCGTGAGAGTGGAGACTTCATCAATGGGATTAGTGCCCTTGTGAAACAGACCCCAAGGCCCCCAGCGGATTTGGTGACTGGTGAGGGAGGGCCCACTCTCTGGGTCATAGCCTTCTTCAGTGTGTCCTCACATGACATAGGTTTTTATCCCCAGGTTTCCATTTGCTTGACTTTGTCACATCTGTCAGGACCTGACCGATGAGCAAGATCAAAGGCCAGAATCATCCTCTTAGCCTTGCTGTATTCAGTGAGTGGAGACACACATGAGTCGGACTCCTCATCTTAGACATCTCTGAATTCCGTGGAGTGCAGGTGAAGCGTGATCCAGCCCCTGCACACACCTTCACTTATTCCTCCCTGCCTCCTGACGCCCCACACTACACCCTATGTTACATTCACTCCAAACCGTTTGAAGTTCCGAAGCATGCCAGAAAATTCTTTACCCCTATGCCTTTCATCATTATTGTGATAATTATGACAATGCTGATACTGTTCTCCTGGGTCTTACTAATGTGCTGGGTTCTACACATGTGCTGTTTCACTTAAATCCCCCTCCCCAACTCATGAAGCTGTCATTGTCAATCCCACTTAACAAATGAGCAAACTGAGGGTCAGGGTGAAGAGCTGGGCTTTGGAGCCAGACAATCTGGGTTCATGCCCAGCTCCACTGCTATCTAATTAGTCTGACCTTGGGCGAATTCCATCTGTCTCCCAGCTCCAGTATCTTGCGTAACACTGAGCATGATGAACCTGCCTCGTGGGGCTGTTCTGAGAATTAAATTAGATGGGCACGGCGTTTGGCAACTGGTTAGAACTTCAAAAATGTTCGGAATTATTAATGCCCACTTCGTAAGTGGCCAAGAAAGAAACTGACTCAGCTCAGCTCTGATTCCAACCCCTTGGCTTCTCAAGTTGCTAGTTCAGGACCCAGCTGTGTCCCCTCTGCTCCACCACGGCAAGGTGGGCTTCACTGCCCTTCTTTAGAGACGAGGGCACTGATGCTCAGGCAAGGTTCCAGGTGCTTCTTTTTCACTTGGCCTAAATGCCTCTCAGAACTTCTAGGAAGAGTTTTATGATCTCCTTCTGCCCTCTCTGTGGCTCCCTCCCTTCCAAGTTGAACAAACACCCTTCCCCCTCAGTCTCCTCCATACTGGGTCGTCTGGGCTGCTTTCCTGCAGATCCAGGGCCAGGAGTCCCTTGCAAGTCCTGTTGGAATCAGATCTTCTCACCGCCCCCCACCCCCACCCCCAGCACTGGGCCTGGGTAAGGGAAAGGGTTCAGACCTCTTTGTGGAAGAAACCAACGGGTTATAATCAGGTAAGTCAACACCTGATATTATTTGGGCACATCCCAGCCCCCAACAACACATCCAGGATATCTGGAGGTGGAGGGTGGAAAGACAGTGAAGGATCTTGATGTAACTCTTGATGCCCTGCTAGAGGTCAGTGCAAAGATACTTTAAAGAACACTGTCTATATTCCTGAGAAATGTGGCAGAATTTCAAGACAATGATAGGATGGGCTTGAGGGCGGGAGGAGCAAGGCAGAGGGAAGAAGACTGTCCGTTCCCCATGCGTGTTGTGTTGTTACACGGAGAAAAATGCATTCACTGCCATTACAGAGGAGGGGAAAGATGGGGCCTCCGTAAGATCCGACGCTGGAATTACAGACAGGAGCTTTCTGGGAATTCCTATACTAAAAGTCCTTGGAGAGCCAGCTACTCATGGTGGCACAGGCACCCGAGTCCCTCCCCTGATCCTGCTTTATTTTTCCTCCTAGCACCTGGCACCTCCAGACACATCAGATATTTGCTTGTTGTCTGTCCCCTTGCCTCCCAGGCCGGAATTTTGTCCGGGTTCCCAGTTGTGTCCCCAGGGCCTAGAACAGTCCTGGCACTTAGTAGGCCCTGGCACTTAGTAGGCCCTCAGTAAGTATCTGTTGGAGGCCTAATGTCTTGAACGCACACGCTGTCACCGACCCCGCTGCGAGGTGGGCCGGGCCGGATTGGCATCATTCCCAAGCACAGGGGCGGGGGGAGCGGACCCAGGGGGCAGGAACCCGGCTGGCCTCAAGGTCGGGAGGCTGGCGCTGGAGCCCGAACCCTGCCCGATAGGCCGTGACCTTGGGCCAGCCCTGCGCCTCCGGGGGCTTGGGGTTTCCACGTCTGGGTCAGCGGGGCGTCGAGCCCCCCACCCCCACCCCCACCCCCACCCCCCGCCAGCGCGCCCCGCGCAGCGGCTCGCCCGCCCGCTGTGACTTGCCCAAGGTCACCCCGCCGCGGGCCCCCCGCCCCCACCGCGGGTTTTGGGGTGGGGGCCGGCGCGGGGCGGTCCCGGGGCGCCGCGCGCGCTGACGCCGGGCCCCGCGATGCGGCGGGGACGGGGCGCGGGGGGAGGCGGCGTCGGCGAGCGTCCTCCTTTTGTGCGAGCGCCGGCGGCTCGGCTTCTCGAAGGTAAACAGCGTTTCCTCTTCCTCCTCGAGGCGTCTCTTCCTTTTATAGTTATTTCTCGCCTGGCACTCGCCCGGGCCGCCGCTGCTGCTGCTGCTGCTGCCGCCGCGGCGGGGGCCGCTCGCGAACCTGTGGCGGTGACGTGAGACCGGCCAACCCGGAAACGGCGGCGGCGGCGGCACCCGAGGCTCCGAGGCTCCTGCGCTCCAGCGCCCGCGGCCGCGCTCCCCTCGCCGCTCGCCCGGCCGCCAGGTACGTGCCCGGGGCCCCGCCGCGCCGCCGCCCGGGCCGCCCGGCTCGCCCGCGCGCCCCCGGAGCCGCCTGCGCCCGGCGCGGGTGCGGGTGCGGGTGCGGGCGCGGGGCGCGCGCGGTGGGTGCGGGGACGGGGGTGCGGGCCGGGCGCCGCGGCGGCGGGAGAGGGGGCGCCGCAGGGGTGGGGGCGGCGCGGGGGGCCCAGAGGACGCGCCGGGGGCGGGAGGGCGAGGTGGGGGGGGGGAGCGCACGCCGCGGGGCCGCCGCCCGGGTCCACCCGGCTGCGGGGAGCGCGCGGCGGGGCCCCGCGCGGGGAGGGAGGGGGCGCTCGGGGTGGCTGCCCCCCAAGACCCCTCCTGCGCGCCAGGTGAGGGCGCGGGGTCTGGCCCCGGCGCAGCGCAGCCCGCGCCAACTTGCTTGGGGGCTGGAAGGCCAGGCGCTTCGAAGAGAGGAACTGGAGGGGGTGAGCAAAATCTCCATTGGCCTCAAGACTTCCTCCTGGGGTAACCACCCGCCTGTGTTTAAAGAGCACTTCCTCTTTGCTCTTTATCTTTTCATCATCTTTTTTTTTTTTTTTTTTTTTTTTTTTAAATGGAAGTTCAGTGTTACCGGGTGGGTGCCCTTGCAGCCTGCAGGGCTTTTCCTGGGTCTGTGTTCACACACAGTGGGTCTCGAACCGGTGCGTCCCCTGTTGAGGGTGGGAGGGAGAAGGAACCGGGGACTTCGACCCCCGCTTCCCCAGCTGGAACCCTGCGTGGGGGGGGGGGGGTCGCATTTGATTCCCACCCAGCTGCAAGAAATGGAGCCGGTGGGGGGAGGGGGGGTTCAGCGGGAAGGAGGATCCGCTGGGGAGTGTCACGTGGACTTTGCACCTATGCTAAATTCCTGGCCCTGCAGCCTCACTAGCTGTGTGACCTTGGGCAAATCGCTCACCCTCTCCGGTCTTAGATGTCTGTCTGTAAAATGGGTGCTTTGAGGAGGGCCTAGAGAAAGTGAGCGTGGACTTCCTGGCCTGGAGGGGGCGCAGTAATGGAAAGTCTCATTGTCAGTCCTCTGGCCTCTAATTTCTGCATCCCCCTCTGCCTGGAAGGGGTCCCTGGGCACCTGGGACGCTCTGGGTAGATGTTTGTGAAAGGAAGAGCTGGATCCGTGAATTTTGAGAAGTGAGTGGGTGTGGGTCTCCGTTTTGGCTTCCTTGCCCTGTAACATCCATCCCACAGTCCCCAGAGAGCCACGTTTTGCCACCTGGGATCTCAGTAATCCATCCCCTCCCCAGGAGGATTATCTCGTGAAAATATTGATTCCTTGTGAAAAGGAGCTTAAACTCTGACTTTGAGCCTCTCCTATCCTTGGAAGAGTGCATTCTGTGGAAATGAAAAGCATCTTTTTGATTGCCACCACCAGATGACTGTCCGACCAGGGGGTGGCCAGGGCTAACAGCTGGGCTGTTTTCCCAGGCTTGGGGGTTCCTGTAAACGGGGAGGAAGCTGGCGAGAGGTGGTTTTTCTCCCTTGGTGGGGCATGCAGGAGTGGTCAGCGGGCCTGAGTTTTCTTCCTTGGGGAGGCACGTTGGAATGTGCATTTTCCGGATTTTGCCCAGACTGTTGGCATGGGGAGGGGCAGCGTGTGTGATGAAGGAGGCCAGGGTGAGGTTAATACGCAGGGGTACTTGGAGATGGCCATCGGATAAAGGGCCACTATGGGTTTCTGCACTTTGGGAGGTTTTTAAAGTAATTTTGTTTTCGCTGTCCCTTCTCCTTTCTCAGCTCCCAAAGGCTTCTGAGCACCTCTCTTAGCATCCTGTGTGTGTGTGTGTTTTTTTTTTCCCACATCTGGAGGGCAGGAGGTGAGCCTGAGTGCTACTATGTGACAGGCAAGAGCAGGTGCCTTCACGCAGCAGCCAGCTGTGGTTTGAACACCTGCAGATTCATTTTTAAGTCGTGGAGTGGTTCACGGTTACCTGCGAAGCAGAGGTTTTATTCTTACTTTACAAGACCTAGAGAGAGTGCAGGACTTGGTCTCAGACCCTTAGTAAGTGGTGGATTCAGGATCCTCACCCGCCTTCCGTCTGGAACGCGCTCTCGCTCTTTCCTGTGGGCTCGGCTCCCTTCCGAATGGCCTTCGTGTTTCCCTTGGCACCTGGCAGGCTGTCTGGCATATGCGTGGATACACGGTACATGTTTTGTGACAGACGAACAAGAGAGAGATGGTTTCCCTTTGGCTCTTTATGGAGGTACATTCTGTCTCCACCTCAAGGTCAGTGTACTGGCCTGTAGGTGACCTTGAGATTGTTCTCTGGCAGTTCTTGATTCCCCATTCTGGAATCCCAGCCTCTGACAGCTTACCTCAGGATCCAGAGACCATGACAGGAGGGACTCTTGAGGGACGCCAGGGCCAAGAGATTGTGGCCTCACGCTCAGCATTGCTGTCCCCTCCTTGTTTGAAGAGACCTCTGTCCTGTGGCTTCAGCAGGCTGGGACTTGGCCGTCTTCGGTGAAACCATCTTCCAGTGAGCACTGTGGAGGCAGTGTTGTGTCAGTGACACATCAGATTTTAGATGGGTCCACTTTCGCTACGCGCTGGCCGGGCAGCTTTCGAGAGGTCGCTGCACTCCTGGAACCATCTTTTCCGCATCTGTGACCAGGCAAAATCACCTCCGCTCTACCTGCTTCACCTCCCAGGTGCCTGAGTAAGAGAGCGAGACCCAAATCCACACCTCCACTTTTGCCACTTACTGCCCATGGGCACATCACCACGTTTCAGAGCCTCAGTGTTCTCATTTGTAAAATGGGACCATTTAGCGTGGGGTTGCTTTGCTCGTGCAGGAGTGGGGCGCCCTTAGCTGAGACCCCTGATAAATGGCGGTCCTCATCAGTGGTGACATTCAGCCTTTCCTGAGCTGCAGGATGAGCTTCTCAAAGGCCAGACCCACCTCTCTGTTTTAACCTGACTTGGAGCTTCTCCAGACTAGTATATTGAGGCGGGGAGGGGAACCGGCTGATTTTATTCATTCTCTCCTTCCCTGTCTGGGACAGTTGATAAAAGCTCTATGAGAAAGCATCATCAAGATCATGTTTTGGGGCGCCTGGGTGGCTCAGTCAGTTAAGCATCTGACTTCGGCTCAGGTCATGATCTCACGGTTTGTGGGTTCGAGCCCCACGTCGGGCTCTGTGCCGACAGCTCGGAGCCTGGAGCCCTCTTCGGATTCTGTGTCTCCCTCTCTTTCTGCTCCTCCCCTGCTTCTGCTCGGTTTCTCTCTGTCTCTCAAAAATAAATAAGTGTAAAAAAAAATAAAAAGATCATGTTTTTGGGGGGTGCCTGGGCAGTTCAGCTGATTAAGCATCTGACTCTTGATTTCAGCTCAGGTCATGATCTCACAGTTTGTGAATTTGAGCCCTGAGTCTGGCTGACAGTGCGGAGCTTGCTTGGGATAGTCTCTCTCGCTCGCTCTCTCTCTCTCTCTCTCTCTCTCTCTCGCTCTCTCGCTCTCTCTCTCTCTCTCTCCCTCCCTCCCTCCCTCACTCCCTCCCTCCCTCCCTCCCTCCTTCCCCCTTTCCCCCTCTCTCCCTGTGTCTCTTCATGCCCCTTTCCCACTCACACTCGCTCTCTCTCAAAAATAAATAAATAAACTTAAAAATAAAAGATCATGTTTTTCATCCATTTCTGAGGGCAAAGGTCTTTTTCCCCTCTCATGAAGTTAACTCTTTACGTGTTCATGACATTCACTTCTTATCTCATAACCTTCCCATGAACTCCTTCCAGCTTTCCATCAACCCCGGAGTCCCCCAGATTCTCAGAAGGACAAAGCCCCTGTTGCTTAGGAGTTAAGTCTTTGATGGCCTGAAAAGGGGTGAGTGGCCTCACCAGGTTGAAAGAAAGGTAGGAACTTAGCCAAGGATGCATGAGGTTAAGGGCCATGATATTTGTCCTGTTATGCTTTTCTACTTGTAGAGGCGGGTTGTGGGTATGGCTTTAGGGCTCAGACTGCCTGGGTTCGCATCCTGGTTCTGCTGCTTACCAGCTCCGTGACCTTGGGCAAGATTTATCCTCTCTCTCTGGGCCTTCTTCAACTTTCAAATGAGGAGTGGTACACCGCCTGGAAGGGTTGTTGTGGAGATCAAGGAGAACCTTCCAGCACATTGCCTGGCTCATAGGATGTGCTCTGCCAGTGTCCCTTCCTTTCCCCCTACCCCGGTTCTTTCCATCCCCACCCCCGTCCCGTTGTCCTATCCCTCTCCTAACCAGGCTCTGGTTCCCACTGGTAATTGAGCCTTTGGCTGGTGGCTTCTTCTTAGATTCCAGTTCGAGGCGCCATGCCTTCCCGAACCAGTCGTTGACTGGCTTTCATACGGTGCTTCCGCTGAATGAAGAGATAATCATACCGGGGCTTGTCAAGAAGAGTAAACTGGGGAGTCGTCGAATTTACGTTCTGTCCCATTGATTTTTTTTTTTTTTCTTTTCGAAGACTTACTTACTAGTTGCCATCTGCTCTGAGGGAAGGAGACATCATGTTCATAAATATATAAATAATCGAAGTCAACGAGGAGATCTGTTTAAAGAAGTGTGGCTGAGAGTGATTTTAATAAATATTTAAGATAATCTGAAACCATTAGAGGAATTGCAGGGTTTATGAAAAAACTGGAAATGTGTTTTGGAGAAGTTTCTTTTCTTCCCAAGTCAAGTAAGTGTCAAGAGTAGAAAATGAGGGCAGAGCATCTTCTGACCGTGGACATAGGGCCGTGAGGGACGTGAAGGGCCGCCAGTCCGTCTGTCTCTACTGTGGGATGTTGGCAGTGGGGTTGTCACCCATTTATAGGGACTGATGGGTGGGGACGTTGAGGGTAGCCAAATCCACAGAACCAAGGGGAAGGGACCTCAACATTTTTGAGAGGTACTTGAGACTCGGGCGACCAGTGGATAACACATGTCAGGAATCGCCCTGGGGCCTGCACATTTCAGATCCTGCCTGTGGGAGTCAGTGGCACGCTTCTAGAAGGTTCCTAAAGACACATCTTTTTTTGGTTAGCGATGGGCTGCGTTTTAGTGAGTCCTGCTAAGGCCCATAAGTTGGAAGGCTTCTAGGTGGTCAATGCGAGGGATGTGGGAGTAGGGGCACGTGAGAGCCGAGGAGCATCTTGGAACAGGGCTTCCCAAACTGGAGTGTTCCCTCAAATCACTTGGAGGTTTCTCTGCAGATTCTGAGTCAGAGGCGGGGGTGGGCAAAGATTCTGGTCCGGGGACCACACTTGGAGTAGGGAGAATGTGGAAGCCCCCACTCCCGTCGTTCATTCAGGACCCGGAGCTCGTAGATGTGAATCTGAACGTGACACTGAGTGGCGTGGGGCAGCTCGGCAGTGGAAGAGGCAGCCAGGCCCATGATACACACAATTAAAAAGACGGAGGCCTAGAACAGATGACAGTGACAACACAGAGGGCTGGGCAGGCCCAGGAGGCACCGAACAAGCCCCACGAGGCCTGGACCCTCTGAACAGTTGAGGTGGGGAGGGCGGCTTTGTGAGCGCAACAGGCCTTCACACGTGGTTGTGGGCTGCAAGGATCGAGCAGGAAGTTCATGCTCAGAGGGTCAGGTTTTAGGCGTCCAGTAGTCTTAATTTAACACACGAGGGAACTGGAACCCAGAAGGGGAAGCATCTTGCCCAAGAGACCAAATCAGGCCTGGAACCCGGGTCTTAGCCAGGCCCCTTCACGTGGCTGCATGGTACCTGGGGGCCGACCTCAGCGCAGGGCAGCCCCAGCCCAGGGGATGGTGCCGGCTGGACGTCCTGCCCCAGCTCAGCGGTACCGGTGCTGGTGACCTTTCTGCCACAGGGGACTAAGCCCAACGTAGGAAAAGCGACAGGGTTGAATTCAGGCTCCGTCAGAGGCTGATGGCCCACTTGCCCTTCCCCTGCTAGCACCCTCAGATTTGGGGAGTACAGTGGGGAGCATTCACACAGAGGAGTCGAGGACAGGAGGGCACTTGGGCAGCAAGCAACTTTGCTTGTCTGCTTCAGAGATCCTCCCGTGACCAGCTCTGTCTGGCCACTTGGAGCTCTTTGGGACGTAAACCCAGTGCCTTCTCAGCAGACGCTGCCGCACTGTGGAGCCAGAGGAGCCCCTGCCCAGCGGCCGCGTGACCTTGGGCCAGTCCCTCACCTTGCTGAGCCAGAACGGTCCTGGTCCCGGATGAGGCTGGGCTAGCAGCGCCCGGTGTCCCGGCATCCCGGGTGACTGGGGGGACTAAACGGTATCAGGTCCGTGAAAGTTGCTAGCCAGCCCCCCCCCACCCCCCCCCAGAAACACTCCCTGTAGGTCCACCTCCCGCAGGACGTAGCCCCAGGTGAGTGAGCACTGATTTGTCCAGTGCAGGTTTCCGTCCAGGGCCATGCCCTTGGAGGAGATGGGGGGTATGAATTTGATGGGGGGGCAGGTGTTTCTTTAAGACACCTGCAGACTGCTGGGGTGGCTTCATGCAAAACCAGACGCCGTGGTTGGCCCCTCTGGGGGTCTTCTTTGGCAGGGGGCGCTGGCAGGGTGAAGGACTGTGCACCGGGGGCCAGGTACATCTCCGTTCACAGCCGGCTCCCTAGCTGTGGAGTCTTTCAGATCGCACAGCCTCGTCTGGCATCACAGTGCCTGTTTCACAGCTTGTTGTGGCTCTTACATCAGAAAATGTCTGACTGTGCCTGGCTCAGGGCCCGATGTCTGAGAGGTGCTCCATGATGCAAGTCTGCTGTCCGCACAGCCTCCGGGGCTGGGACTCGGGGAGAGGAGCCTGCAGACTCAGGGAGGCCTTCCCTGCCAGTCTCTGCACCAGCCCCAGCTTTGCTCAAAACCAGAGCTGAAGTAAAATGCAGAAGACAATGTGGAAGTGAAACTCGGCCAATAACATCCTAAAATGTCTGCCCTGCTCCCCTGAACTCTAGTTTTGTGTACTGCCCTGAGTCCCCGAGGCATCAGAGGCCAGCCAGTGTGCACAAGATCACACGGGCTTGTGAATGAAAGTAGAGTGAGGTTTTCCAGTCCTTTCTGAGCACACCTTGGTTGCTGTCAAGCGTTCAGTTCATAATGGAGGAACCACGTCCATCCTCCCATTCAGGGACTATCATTAAGTGAACGCCTACTGTGTGCTAGGCCCTGTGATGGGTCCAGGGGGGAATACACACTGTGTGTCCCCACTGCCACCCACTCAAGTCTCTAAGGGCCTGTGTGGCTTGAGAAGGAAGGCTTTGTTTCCTTGGGCTAACCCACGCCCAGCCCCCCCTGAGGCCCGTCCTTGTCACCCAGGAACTGGAGAAGCTCTCTGGCTAATTTGGGGATAGGAGAGCAGGGGCAGTCACTTGACGCCAGAGAGGACAGAGCAGCGGGCTGATTGAGCAGGGCAGGAAAGGGGACTGAGGCAGCATTTCCAACCCTTTGTGCAGGCATTTATGGCCCAGGCAGAGGCCTCCCGAATCACACGGCTCCCGTGAGCATGTTGTGGCTTTTGTGATTTTGTTTTGTTTTGTTTTGAAACAATAACCACTTTCCCTGTTGAGCGTGGACGATGTGTGTCTGCGTGTTTTATTTCTTTTTTTTTTTTTAATGTTTATTTATTTTTTGAGACAGAGAGAGACAGAGCATGAATGGGGGAGGGTCAGAGAGAGAGGGAGACACAGAATCTGAAACAGGCTCCAGGCTCCGAGCTGTCGGCGCAGAGCCCGACGCGGGGCTCGAACCCACAAACCGTGAGATCATGACCTGAGCCGAAGTCGGACGTTCAACCGACTGAGCCACCCAGGCGCCCTTGCGTGTTTTATTTCTTATGTTCGTGGGAACTCCACGAGGCAGGTCATGTTATCCCCATCTGACAGATGAGGAGACAGAAAACTCAGAGGCTGATGGAGAGCAGAGCTAGAAGTAAAAGCTGCCTCACCAGCTTCAGCTCCCACCTGCTGTTTTGACTGCCCCTTTCAGGTGAACCTTGAACATAACTCCCCATATCTGTAAAGTGAGCGGTGTACCTGAGTAGTTTCTGCTGCTGCTCGATGCTGCTGGAAGGGGGTGGGTTTCTAAGGTCGGGGCCGGGGGGGGGGGGTGTTCATGGTAGGCATCTCGGCCACCAGTGTCACCAGAACCACGTGCTGTGAACAGCCAGCCAAGGAAGGTCAGATTTATAAAGCACTTTTGCAAGGAGATGGAGGACTTGGGCTAATTTGAGTCTTGAGGTTTTTTGGTAAATTCAGTGTGAAACTGACTCACGCTATTAATACCCCTCTTGATGCATTTGGTGTTGGGATTTGCAGCGCATCGCATGGTCTGCAGGCACCCCCACAAGAGAAAGATTTGGCCGGGGGGGCGGAATATGGGTTCTGTGGGTTCGTGTGTCAGGGGGGTTGAATTGAAGGGGAAATCTCAGTGTTTGGACAGCGGTCGTTGTAGCCTTGAGAAAGTAAGTGGACACAGTATTAAATGCCTCTGCTTGTTCCTCCCATCCACTTTCAGTATGTGAACTTGCCAGAACATTCTACGCATGTGTTCCCTCTTCCCCAGTATTCTTCCATCTGACATAATCTGGTGTACTTAAGCTTCCAGGGTGGGAGGGCCAAGAATCTACATTCTGAACAAGCCCTCTCCGGTGATTCTGGTGCAGACCCAGTGTGAGAACCTCCAGGTCCTGTAATCTACCCCTGTAACGATCTATTTCTAACTCCGGGGGTGCTGGGGGTGGAGTGGCTGGTGTTCAGATGGAAAGGACGTTGAAGACCACCTTAGTCCCATCCTTCCCAGACCTTTTCAGGCCATGGCTCACCTAGGAAACAGGATTTGTAAGGTGTGGGTCGGGTGGTGGGTAGGAAAAGGGGAAACATCTCACAGCTGGAGGTGACTGACCGCAGGGCCCATCTGCCCAAAGTGCTGAGGAGGTCAACATCTCAACACGGGGCAGCTGTCTCTCGGAATCCCACTTGGGCAGCGCTGATCTTCCTCCAAGGTGGGAGCCTGTTCCGACAGCCAGAGGAGGCCCAGAGAGGTGAGGTGAGTTGCCCAGAGTCACACAGGAGTTTGGGAATCATCTAGGTCACTCTTAGAAAGAAGGAGGGAGCAGGCCAGGGAGGTGAAAGCTTGCTAAGGGCTGTACAGGCAGCTCAGGGCCCAACGCGAGGACAAGTTTTCATGCCCAGACAGCCCGTCCTTGGCAGGCTGGTTATAAAGTCAGGGGCCCTCCCCCCCTCCCCCCCAGGCGTTCTCCAGCCTGGGAGGCCTGGTTTCCTGTTGTGATCGGAGACTGATTTGCTGCTACTACCTCACAGCACATCCCTCGAGCACCCAAGGAGGGCAAACCTTAACACAGCAGAGTTGTCTTAATCGTGACTTTCGGAAGTCCTGATGAAAATGAGGCATGAAGCCTGGTAAAAACGATCTCAGACAGTCTCCTAAATTGGCCCTGAGGGATCGTTTGCATACGGTGCTTTTGTGTACGTGATGCTGTGCAGTAACATGTTGCTTGAAATGTTTCTCATGCACAGTAGTGTATGATGTACCATCAAGTACAGTATCCAAAAATAACACAAATAGAAATTAAATACCACAGGCAAAATATGCTTTTATGTTATTTAAACTCTTTAAAATAAAAATAAAGCGTTTGGCCCTTTGAGTAGAGTTGAATACGGCTGAGCTAAATTAGCACGTGACATACGGTTCCATTTATGTTGTGCTAGATGGGGGACCTCCTCAGAACGTGCCGTTGTCCTGACCCAATTGTGGGCTATATATATTACATATATGTATGTGTGATTATTCTAGGGGTCTCTCCTGCTTGAGTGTAATTAACTTTGGAGAGAATTTTTTTGTGTGTCCAGCTGTCCTGTGTGTCGGACCCAGTGGACACGACGGAGGCAGTCTCTTTGGCCCTAGTGAGGCCTGACTCTTTTTTTTTTTTTTTCTAAATAAAGGCAACATCCCTGGTCACAGCAGCCCCTAGATTTAGGACCTTTGACTGCCATTGATCCCACACATCTCCAGGATGTGGTTGGATGCCCCAATCTGGAGTTGATCTGAAAGGGCTCCTGCATCCATGAGGGACCCCAGCCTTGGGAGATGACCCCGCTCCCTGAAGCCCTGCCTCCAAGTGGGACCTTCTCTTTCCCAAGCAGCGTTTCTCAAAGTTTCAGTGGTGAAATGCAGGGGAAGTGTAGAAAAACGACATTTGCATACTTGTGACTTTCCCCTAGACCTCTCGCTTGCAGAAGTAAATGAGGAATAAAGAAGGTATGACCTTTGGAGTGTCCCCACCCCCTCTTCTGCCAGCACCTCCCCTCATGACCAGGAATGTGGTTGGAAAATGCCTCTCTCAGGCAAATTGATCTTTGTCTCCAGACCTTGGACACTTAAAACCGAAAGAGAAGGAACCTGATCATTCGTTCTCCATCATATTAAGTAGCTGTTGGGGCAGGAGGGAGAGGGTATTTGATTCCACTTTGGAGCTTGTTCTTGTATGTGTTATGGAGCTCCCATTCAACAAGGGGGAGTTGAAAAGCCCCTGAGATTGCCTGTGCTGATGTGCATAGACTGGAATGTTCCATAAGAGCTCAAGGCAGAGAAAACCCAGCAGGTGCCCCTATCCCCACCCCATGATGCCTAGGAGAGGTGTCCCCAGCCCCAGGAAGGAACCTGTGTCTTTTTTCTCGTGGCCAACTGGGTCTTTGTAGGTCTTGTGGCCAACTGGGTCCTACAAAGACCCTTCTGGGAAACTATGGAATTTATGTTAAGAGTCATGAAGATACTTGTAACCTTTGACCCGGTGAACCTACTTCTGGCAAGATATCATAAAGGAACAATTCCAAGTACGGACAGAATGTTGCACAAAGATGGTCAGCTCAGCGCCTTTGACAGTAACAAATTGGAGGTAACCTAAGCATCTGAAATTGATAAAATACTTGAATCGGTCATGCTGTAGCCCCTCAAAAGAGGGCGCAGGAGGCTGGGAGGAAACTGAGAAAAGCAGTCATTTGTAGGAAGAAAGTTTGGAAGGAAATACACACCAAAACGGCATCTGAGGTTGTGGCAGGGGGCTATGAATGTGGATAAATTTCTTTTCCTTTCTCTTTTATGCATTTTCTGCAATGTGGTTATGAGATTACTTTTGCTGGAAGAAAACCTTCTCCTCTCCCCTCTTCTCTGTTCCTCTCTGATCTCTTTTTTTTTTCAAAGAAACCGAGAACTCTACTGTTTGCAGGAGAAGAAAGAAAACCAGTGTTTAGATCACTTTATAAATAGTGTACGACAGAAGAGAGCAATGACTAAAACTTAGACCCAGGCGTCCCCGGGGTTAACATACTAACAGCCTTGCCAATAGGACTGGAACACAGCTGGAGAAAGACAGCTAGCGGTTCTTGAATACTAACAGCCACCCAGAGCGGACCCTCCTAGACCCATGGAGAAGGAGTCCCTGTTGCCTTTTGATAAGGGAGGTAACCTGAGGTCAGATCATGTGACTTTTCAAGACTCACCGCCAGTCCTCTTGGTTAGCAGGTGATGGGGCGAAGGGCATCTGGGGACACCCCAAAGCCAGTGACTCTCCTCAAGTCATATGGAAGTTACTTTCAGGGAAGGGTAGGATGAATGACAGCTGCCCATTAAGAACAGCCCAGTGTTTTCTGCATGGGCGACTCTGAGGCAAAAATGAGCTCCCGGCTCAGGTGGAGGGAGCTGTGGTCTCCGCGGGAGGTCGGCGAGCTTCTGTGCACCCGCACTTGGGTGCCCCCCCTCCTCCGCCTCTGCATCCAGAGAGGGGGGTGCCCTTGATCTCTTAGGAGAAGGACCGCTCTTCAGAACCTGCTGCCTGCGCCCTGTGGCGGCTTCCAGCGGGCAGGGAAAGGATGCGTCAGCCCTTCTGAGAAACCCGTTAAAGGGCAGCTCAAGGCACCTCGGCGGGGGGCTGAGCGCAAACCGCTTAGGGGACTGCAGATTTCCAGACAGTCTCTGTGGTATTTAAGACGCCGTTTTCTCTCAAGTTCTGTGTCTGCCATGCAGCCCACTTGTCATCCCTGCCTGGGATGGAGAGGTTTTTGGAGAGGTTCTGGTTAAACTCCTCAGCCACTTTTTTTAAGGAAGGCACAGAGCATCCAAAGGTGCCACGTGTATGCCAAAAGGCACAGGTGCCACGTGTATGCTTGATGGATCAAGGTATGAACTAATTTTCTGCCTCGGGCGGAAAATGGGAAGCGTTTTTAAGCATTCATTTAAAACCCCAGGATTCATAATCTTGATGTACGTGTGTATGTGTTTCTGTGTTTAGATACGAAGGGAGACACGGTTGAGGCTCTCACATTGACATTTATTGAGTGTCCAGAACATTCCTCGTTTTCTCCATTCCCTTTGCCCTCTGTTCTCCTGTCGGGCACGTGAGCTGTGCTCCCCAGCCCCTTCCAGAAGAACGGGTAGGTGGGGCAGGCAGGTGTGCTGCTTTGGGTGAGCGAAGGAAGAACAGAACGGAAGCTCCAGCTACTTGCTGGGCTGGGCCCCGGCTTCCCCAGCTGAGTCACGCCTGTTCCTCTCGCGGCAGTTTCAAGGGTCAGAGGAAAAAAGTGAAGGACCAGAGATCAGAGTGAAAAGCTGGCAAAGGCGCCTGTCACCCAACTAACCCCGTCAGCGCCTGGTGGGGGAGACGGAGTTGAGCTCAGCAAATGGGAGCTGCCGGCCCCGGGGGTATGTTGAGCTAGTTTGGTGAAAGGTGGAGCCCCGGAGAAAGGTTGAAGCCTATGGCAGCCCCAAGGGTGCACTTCCCTGGGGACATGGGTTTCAGGGGCCCCCGAGGGGGCCGCTGCTGGGCACACAGGCTATGCCACTGCCACGAGCTGCCACTCGGCTTCTCCCAGCCCCCCACCCTTCGCCCGTGGAGCGGTAGAACACTCCTTACTCAAGAGTGAGTTGGGTGATATGTCTGTCACCTCCCCACGTCCCTGTCCTAATGACCATTTACCGTAGGAGCACGGTCACCTTGCACCCTTCCAGAGCGCTGTGTCTGCTTTCTGGGGATGGAGGGGGGGTCATTTTCTAGGTCTGCCCTGCTCTCTCCTCTCCCCTCTTCCTTCCCTGTCCCCCCTCCCCATCCCCCCTCTACCTTCCTGCACCCCTTTCTCAGAGCATGGGACAATTCCTCCGTTAGACTGAATAATTGAGAGCTAACTCTAGGAACAGACGTCTATGAATAGATGTGCTGGAAGAAAGCATTTTTGCCAAGTTTGAGCTGAGCTGAGTATTGTCAGCACTGAATTAAAGATGAGCTTCCTGGCTCTCTCTTCTACTTAGCATTGACCAAACACTATGTCTTGAATCTTAAGGAAAAAAAAAAAAAAGAAGGAAGAGAAAAAAGTCAGGGGTTTATATGACAGCAAGTAAAGTCTAATCACAACACTTCCCATACGTACGGAGTTTTGTATATGTTGTGGCCTTGTTGCACTAAACATCGCTGAGCCCTAAGACTAGGCCTCTTTCTTTTTCTTTTTTAATTTTTTTTTAATGTTTATTTATTTTTGACAAAGACAGAGCATGAGCGAGGGAGGGGCAGAGAGCGAGGGAGACACAGAATCCGAAGCAGGCTCCAGGCTCGCAGCTGTCAGCACAGAGCCCGACGCGGGGCTTGAACTCACAGACCGTGAGATCATGACCTGAGCCAAAGTCGGACGCTCAACTGACTGAGCCACCCAGGTGCCCCTGGGCCTCTTTCTGTTTTAGGTCCACAGGTCAAGGCCCATAGTGTCTGGCTCCAAGCGTGTCTGCAGAACGAGTGCATACTTTTTTCAGAAAATTGAAGCCCAGAGAGGTTGAGTGATCTGTCCAAGGCTGCACGGCTGGTCAGGACCAGAGTTGGAACTTAATTTCTCGGCCCTGGCTACTCTTAAACTCCACTTGGTGGTCTCCTCACACATGCTCTTCAGGACGACAGGGAATCCAGAAAGTCAGAGACACAGCTCAGCTAAAGGAAAGAGTTTTACTGAGGCCTCGGTGCTCCTTTAGTCCGATGGCTGGTATTCCTTCAGCCTCAAAATTAGCCTGCTCTCTTGGTGGCCACATACACTGCCCTCCCCTCTCCGTTCCCTCCCCCGCTTGGTGTTTAAGCATCTTCTCATTTGTGTGACCCTCTCTGGGTTTCCTCTGAAGCTCCTGGAAGCTACCCGGGGCCGCGTTGTGGAGCGAGTGAGAAGTCAGAGGGCAGCCGTGGCTTCTGCTGTGGAGCTGAGCGAAGGAAGACGTTGGTCCTCCACGAGTGGGCACTGTCCTCCCTGTTAGATGGTCCCCACGTTGGGTCTTCTCTGGACCAACCACTCTGTCTCGTTCCACGCTTTCCCTTTTCTCATCTGTGGAAATGGTGTTTTGTTCAGCAAACGCATCCAGAGCCCCTGTTGTGTGCTGGGAACAGTACTGTGGGCTCTGGTCCCTCATGGTAAGTGCTGCCCTGTCCCCTCAGCCAGCTCCGTGCCCTGTCTTACTTGGGTCCCTGTGCCTTCTTAGCCTGTAACTTCAGGAGGTTTTCCAGAAGGCTGTGCTCCCGATAGACTCCATGGGGAAGCCCTCTGCCCCTCTCCCCACTCCATTTTTGGGTCCAGTGAGTGAAAACCCTGTCCTCACTGTTGTCTGTCTGTCTTTTCTTTCTTTCTTTCTTTCTTTCTTTCTTTTTAACTTTTTTTTTTTTAACGTTTATTTATTTTTGAGACAGAGAGAGACAGAGCATGAACGGGGGAGGGGCAGAGAGAGAGGGAGACACAGAATCGGAAGCAGGCTCCAGGCTCCGAGCCATCAGCCCAGAGCCCGACGCGGGGCTCGAACCCACGGACCGCGAGATCGTGACCTGAGCCGAAGTCGGACGCCTAACCGACTGAGCCACCCAGGCACCTTTCTTTCTTTCTTTCTTTTTCTTTCTTTCTTTCTTTCTTTCTTTCTTTCTTTCTTTCTTCCTTCCTTCCTTCCTTCCTTCCTTCCTTCCTTTCTTTCTTTCTTTCTTTCTTTCTTTCTTTCTTTCTTTCTTTCTCCTTTCCTTTTTCCTTCCTTCTCTTTCTTTTTTTTCTTTCCTTCCTTCTCTTTCTTTCCTTTCGTCCTTCCCTCTTCCTCTTCCCCCTCCTCCCCCTCCTCCTCCTCCTCCTCCTCCTCCTCCTCTTCCTCTTCCTCTTTCCCATCCACTTTCCCGTCCACTTTCAGCAAGCATTCATGAGACATGAACTATGTGCCAGGGTTTGGGGCAGGTCCCCCAGGACAGAGATTAGCAGGATGTAGGCAGTGCTCACAGAGTCCTGGACTGTAGGAGGGGACATAAAAACAAATCATTGCATTAATATGCAAAGTGTTAAAGTCCTCAACATTTTAAAACTCGGAAAATGACGATACACATTGTTTAGGGGGTATAAGCATATGTGTTAACAGTAAAAAGAGGGGCGCCTGGGTCACTCAGTCAGATAAGCGTCTAACTTTTGGTTTCGGCTCAGGTCATGACCTCACAGTTTCGTGGGTTCGAGCCCCGCATCGGGCTCTGTGCTGGCGGTGCAGAGCCTGCTTGGGATTCTCTCTCTGTCTGTCTCTCTCTCTCTCTGCCCCTCCCCTGCTCATGCTATCTCTGTCTCTCTCTCAAAATAGATATATAAACTTAAAAAAAAAAAAGTAAAAAGAAATGCATGGCAGTGATAAATGCTCCGTTCAGGAGAGTGCTTACCTCTGGGGAACTGGGGAGATAAATATGATTGGGGGAGTGTGGTGCTAGGGGACTTTGTATTCGTTATATTTTATTCCTCAAGCTGGATGGTGGGTACAAGAGAAGGTTTGATTATTCTTTATGTATTTTTTGTGTGTATGTTAAATATTGCACTGTGAAACTTTTTTAAAGTTTATTTATTTATTTTGAGAGAAAGCATATGTGGGGAAGGGGCGGAGAGAGAGAGGGAGAGAATCTGAAGCAGGCTCTGCACTCTCAACAGTTTGAGCCTGACAGGGAGCTCGAACTCAAGAACCACGAGATGATGACCTGAGCTGAAATCAAGAGTTCGGCCGCTTAACTGACTGAGCCACCCGGTGCCCCATACACAGTAAAACTTTTACAATAGAATTGTAAGCAAGAGGTTATTTGGAGACGCTAGCCTACGAGGGATTCTGGCCAGATACAGAAGTTTCTCCTGTCTGTACATCTGGCCAAGCACAGGGCTCGGCCAAGCTTACACTCTCAGGATGTGTTGTTGATGTGAACCCTGCCTGGAGGGGCTGGGAAACGTTTTATAGAGAAGGTGACAGTTTGTACTGAGTTTTGAAGTTCCATGCTGGGAATAGCATTTCAGACAAAAGGAACAGCATATGCAAAAGCAAGCAGGCCAGCATTCAAGGAACTGCAAGGTGTGTGTGGCTGCATCAGCTCAGCTTTGGGGCAGTCCTGCAGCGCGTTTTGCTTGTCATCGTTTCTACTTAGAATGTTCCAGAATCCAGGTTTGTTCGGAGTTGACTCAGGATAGATTCCCCTCTGGTATTAGAAGCAAGTCAATTTTCAGAGAGTGCTTCAGTGTTATCAGGGCCTCAGCTTGGTGAGAGCTGGTGTCAGTCCAAGGAGATTGGCTTCAGCTTCAAGCGCAGGAAGCCGCTGGTAAACTGAGACTCTGATAAAGGAGTTGGACCTGTAGAGCGTAAAAGCCAGTGACAAAGATCGTCTTGTACAGAAAAGAGCCAAGGCTGCCATGGTGTCACGTTAAAGACCCATCTGGGAAAACGCTCCAAAGAGGGGGGAGGGGCAGAAAGGCAGTCTTTCTGTTTAGTGGCTCTGGGAATAATGTATATTCAAGATGGTTTTCTTTGAAAACATTTGCAAAGCCAGCGGAGCCCTCGGGAGAGTCAGATTAAAGCGGTGATGGGGAATTTCACCCGTGCTTAATCAGAGACATCGACTCTTTTCTGGGCCTCACTCTTACCCTCCCCACTGTTGTCTTTATTTGTGGAAACGTGTTCATTGGGGGTTCGTTGAGGCTGGTCCTGGGCATCACCCCTCATTTGCCCACTTTGATCTCTGGGAAGTCATCCGCTTCCCCGGGGGTTCCTTGGGGCCCCCAGGCTCCTTTCCATCTTGGCCACTTGTGTTCAAATTCAGGCCAGACTCTCATCCATACTTGACAAGAGAGGTAATTCTCCACACCCCAGGTTCCTACCCGGACCGAGGAAGGACATGGTTTGAGGGCAGGTGTCACTTAGCCGGGGTCTGCTGCAGTGACCACGTGAGGAGCCAGACGCCTCGGGAGGTGAGACGACAGCGTACGTTCTGGAAGGGGGCGGCCTCAACGCCTGACACTTTATTTGGAACACAGGTTCCTCCACCGAAGGTTGTCTTCAACTAACCTGCATGTCCACGGCTTTTTAAATGCCATCTTGATGAGCTGTGTGACAGGAGTGGGGGACGGGGAGCCACCTTAGCTGCATGATCTACAAGGAACTTAGCGCACATCTCCCACCGGGGACCAATTAATTCTGCAGGAAGTTATGGTTTACATTTTCCCTGGGAACACAGGCACTGCGCACCATCCACGGCCCTTGGCCCTCCAAGATCCTCCCAGCAAGGTCTGCTTCATCACCGTCCTGCTTGAAAACTCACAGCATTTCCCTCTGATTTTATTAGCTAGTCTTTACCCGCATTTCATCTGCTTTCTCTTAACCACTTTTTTTTGGGGGGGGGGTGTTTATAGACCTTGAGTAAACATAAATCCTTGGTTTTAATTAGGAAGCCAGCGATGGCCAGAAGAAGAGGCTCCTTCTCTGCATTTCTCTTGCATTGTGGATGTGGACAGGAGAACAGATGGAGGCAGGGTACCCTGATGGCTGATAGAATGACCTGGGGGTGAAGAATTGCATGGTCTCCCACCCCCTCAATAGACCATGTGCCCTGATTCAGCTTAAGTTACATCTTGACGTTATCTGCAACGATCACTTGACATTACCCATAATTCATTCATTCATTCATTCACTCATCGATTCACCAGAGGGACATCACTTTTTGTAACACCGTTTCATAGTCAGACCCTAGTGATGTTGGCTTGTGTTCACTCTGCGTTTCTGCCCCTACAGTGGAGCATAGCGTGGGTGCTCAGTAAATATTTGTTTAATGAATACACGAGTGCCTGACATTCCGTCATTAGGAATCCTGGTTTTTTTTTTTTTTTTCCTTTTAATCGCAGGCTCTGTCTCCTTGTATCTTAAAAAATGCCCAGAGGGAGGGTATAGAATCCCAACAATAAATTGATCGCAGGAGGGCAGATGGAATTCTGTGGTTCTTGGAGAGAGGGAGAGCCAGAAGCTGGCCGGGGTGTCCAGTGGGTGTGGAGAGTGGGATTAGTGGCCCAGCATCCATGCTTTTGGAGACACACTGGTCTAGAAACCGTGTGTGTGTGTGTGTGTGTGGGGGGGGGGGTGATGCCAGATTCTTACCTTACACACCTACGCGTTCATTCTGCCCCCATTGCGTGCCACGGTGGAGTAGGTCCTGTGGATACAGTGATGCGTGAGTTCTAAGAGTCCCTCTTTCCTCTAAGCCAGGGAGTTTCGATTGAAGGACAGTGATGATACAGGGAGCTGTGAGCTCATGATGGGGGAGGGGACATTGAACTCAGCCAGAGAGACCAAGGAGGGCTTCCTAGAGGAAGAGGCATCCAAAAGGGCAGGGGCTGTATTTTATTACTCTTCGGATTCCTAGCTCTAAGCAAAGTGCCTTGCACCTAACAGGTGTTCAGTGAATGATGAATGAATGAATGTATGAAAGGGTTTAGTAAACTGGAAAATGGGGTACAAATGGCAGGTGTTGGCATCCTGATTTGTGGAGGGTTGAGGAGGGGCACCTGAGATTAGCTTTATCTCCCATTTTCGGAGGACTGACTGTTGCCGAGAGCCGGGGTGTGCCCTGGGGCACCTAGGGTGTCTGCTTCTGCCTTTGTCGCCCCCATTCAGAGAAGCAGACTGCCCAGGGCTTGAAATTTTTAACCAACTCAGTAGCCAGCAGCCGTTCTGGTCGGATCCAGATTTGGGCACGCAGCCCTTGTCCTCTGGGTCGGTCCTAGGGCTGGCAGCTGACTAAGCAGGTAGCTATGCGTGTGTGTGTGTGCACGTGTGTGTGTGTGTGTGTGTGTGTGTGTGTGTGTGTGTGTGTGTGTGTAGATGTGGAGTAATGCCCAGCGAATGCTTAAAAAGGTCTGCAGCATATATTCAGATCACCTCTAACCCTCCGTCCAGCTGCCATCCCCAGAGTGAAAGTGACTTTTCCTCTAGTTGACTGGACTTCTGGAAGTCAGGGACGGCAGCGGATTTATCTTTGTAACCCAGATACCCAGCGTAGGACGTGATACATCTGGGTCTTGGGACAGTTTGCAGAATGCATGCATGCATGCACGCGTGAACACATGAATGAATGAACTTCAGGTAATGGCAATGGAGTCACCCAGAATGTATCTGCAGCCTAATGTCTTTATGGGGTAGAGGGAGAGGGATGTTTTTCTGGAAGTGACCTTTTGCTACTACTTTAGATGTTTTGCAATAGCAGATACTTGAAATTCTGCTTGACACTTGCTCTCTGTGGTGAGAGATGAAGAAACCCTTCCTTTGTTCACACTTGGCTCTGGTGCTGTGTAGACACAGGCAGGGGCCTGTCCCTCACATCTGCCACCCTGGGAGTTTCTGAGTCCACTCTGGGGGACCAGTAATAGAAAGGGCTCATGGACCTACAGTTAATTTCTACAGTCTTGGTGAATTGGTAGGTCTCATGGACACTTTCTATATTTTGGGGTGCTCAGCATCCTGCCCACCTTCCTGTTTGGGGGAACATCCAGTATGTAGGTCTTGGAAGGGGATGGAGCTCTGGCTCTCAGTAGGGAGGTGGAGGCAGACCAGACATTCTTTCTTCCCGCCTCCACTCGGCCACTTGGCATTGGTTCTGGCTGAGTTCCGCAATGAAAGCGGGGGTAGTGAGCAGCTCTTCCGAACTGGAGTCCAGTTGAGAATGGCAGGTGTCCTAAGCAGATGTCCTGTGGTGTGGCCTGGCTCATATTTCCACTCTGCCCAGTCCCCTTTGGTCCTTAATCCCAGCCTGGTTCTCCAGCCTGCCTGTTGCTCCTGGGGCTTTCTGTTACTTTCTCATCAAATTCCTTTTCTCCATAAAATAGTCATAGCTGACTCCTGTTGTCTGTAATCAATAACCCAGACTGACCTGCATGGTTGAGGCCACAGTGAGGCACTCGTCGCTGATGGGCACCTTGGTAACCTGGTGAGAAAAGTGAGGTTGCTTTGGATGTTCCCCTGTTTCCTCCCTCCTCCCTTTTGTGATATAGACACCACCTAGCTCATTCACATTTCTTTTTTTTTTTTTTTTAACGTTTTATTTATTTTTGAGAGAGCGTGAGCCGGGGAGGGGCAGAGAGAGAGAGGGAGACACAGAGTCGGAAGCAGGCTCCAGGCTCTGAGCTGTCAGCACAGAGCCCGACGTGGGGCTCCAACTGGTTTACCACAAGATCGTGACCTGAGCTGAAGTCGGAAGCCCAACCGACTGAGCCACCCAGGTGCCCCTCATTCACATTTCTTGAAGACTCAGTCTCTTGCAGTTCAGGTCAGTGAACATTGGGGCACCTACTGTGTGTCATGTTGTGTTGTCCGAAAGCACAGGGATACAGAGATAGTCCGTAATCCTGGACAGTAAGAGGCTTACAGTCCAGAGGTGGGGAGATGGGCATATCGTTGGATAATTCCGCTCAGCAAGGTGGCAGAATAGAGCCAGGCAACGGTGCTGTGTTTGTGTAGGCGACTCCTCATCCCAATGAGGGACCCACAAGGAAGAGGTGGGGTGAGGAGGATGCAGGGAGTTAGCGAGACTGCCCAGATAGATAGGAATTTTGCAAAAGGGCTCAGCGTAACCAAACCCAGAGAGTGACTGGTATTACAGCGGGTGGGGAGGCAGAGGATGGTCGATTGTCAGTCTGGAAGGGAAGGCAAAAGTCTAAATATGGGTATGCCAGGGGCCAGCAGACATTTTCTGTAAAGAACCAGATGGTAGGGGAGGGTAGGTGATGGGCATTGAAGAGGGCATCTTTTGGGATGAGCACTGGGTGTTGTATGGAAACTAATTTGACAATAAATTTCATATAAAAAAAAAAGAACCAGATGGTACATTTTTAGGCATTGTGGGCCATATGGTCACAAGCGATCTACTCTGCCATGGTAGCACCTGACCAGCCATAGACAATCTATAAATGACTGGGTATGGCTGTATTCCAATAAAACTTTATTGACAGAAACAGATGGTTGACCTCCTTTGGCCCATGAGCTGTAGTTTGCTGACCTCTGTTATACACCATACTAAGGAGTTTGTACTTTATGTTGAGTTTATGGAGAACAGATGTGCTTCTGGTTGCTGGTAACAAGAAACTCAACTCAAGGTGGCTCAGCGAGGAAAGGAAATTAACGAACACGTGTCACTGAAACATCCAAGTAGGTAAGCTTTAGGTGGCATTTGTTCTGGGCCCTGGCTCATTTCTCTGTTCTCTCAGCTCTGCCCTCCCCTATGAACTTCATCCTCAGGCTGCCTCCCTCCTGGTGGTAATGTAGGTTCCGCAGTTCCAGCCTTCACATCTACTTCTCTTCTCCAAATCTTACTGGATGACTTTAGGTCACGTGCATACCCTGGAGCCAATCCCGTGGCCAGGAGAATGCTGTGTGCTGATAGGCTAAGGGTCCAGACAAGGGCCGCCCCTAAGGGAGGCGTGGCCAGCCCTGCCCAAGCCACAGGGCTGCTGCCTAGTGGTGGACAAGGGTGGGTTGTGTCCACTCATGAGAGTATTGTAAGTAGACAAGTGATGTAGCCAGACACATGATTTCTAGAAAAATCTCTCTGGTGACATGGTGGGAAGGAGCCAGGCTAGAGGCGGGACACTGTTAGGAGGTTGTTTCTGAGCCTGGGAGCCAGAAGCAGGGAAGTGGTGCTGGACAGTGGAGGGAGAGAATGGGATTGTTAGAGCTTGTATCTAATTTAACATGCGATGGAGAGGGAGGGAGTGAGAAAGACAAAGTTACCAAAAAACATTCTCTCTAGCTTGGCGACTAGGAGAACTAGATGGGGAGCCTGGGTGTAAGGGAAGACGTGGCGTTCCGTGACGAACAAGGTGAACTGGCAGGTGGAACTTTTACCCCAGGTCACCCACCCTGGCTTTACTTCCATGCCCACCCGCCGTAGTCCCCATCTTTGATTTTTAGAATTTAGGGACAGCCAGGAAAAGCTGTTTCCACAGAGGAAAGGTCATTCTTCCCCCTTAACCTCTCTCCCTTTCTGCCCTGGCTGCCAGGGTGCTCAGAGCCAAATTTATGCTTGATCACCAGCTGCCGTAAAGGGCCCTTGGGTTCAGTCTCTTTGTTTGCCTCCGCTGTCATTTTCTTTGTCTGTTTATTATCTTCATCTATCCTTTTTTTGCTGCAGGTTATCCCCAGTCTCTTTCGGAAGGAGGCAGGGTATAAACAAATAAATGACAGAAAGGAGGAAATAAGGACACTGTGTTGATCCAGGGGCTGAATTTCTACCCCCTTTCTTAAATATTTGGACTGAATTAAATTCTTCTCACCTGTGCCAGGCTGGCTGCTCTTGGACAGTGGAGATTTTAGGTTCCTGGAGGAAGGGGCCTGTGTCTCCTTCACTTCAGTGCCTCCAGTATTTATCACAGTGCCTGGTACATACTAGGTGCTCCCTGACGGTCTGGAAAAATGAAGTGAATTGATGGCCAAGTCATGTGTTAGCTTCCTGAGTGCTGTTCGGGGGTGGCCGGGAGGATTGTTTCTCACTCTTTGACAAGTCGGCATGATGCTGGGGAGGATATTTTAACCTCTTCCAATTCATTTTTCATACTGCTCCAGATCTTTTGAAAAATGTAGATCAGACCATGCCGTCCCTCTGCTAAAAACCCTCGGTGGCTTTCTGTTGTCATTTAAAAACTGAACAAAACCCAAGGTCCTGGGGATCCAGCCCCTGCCTCCTGAGTTCCCTGTTGCCTCTCTGCCTTTCCTTGCCTGTTGTCGCTGCCCCCCGTTCCCCCCCCCCCCCAGCTTCTTTACGTTCCCTGGAGAACTGGGCTGTTCCTGCCCTTGGTGCATGCTGTTCCCTCTGCCTGATCACTGTGTCCCTGGGTCTCTGCAGATCGACTTCCCTACATAGATCTTCCCTTTCACCTCAGCACCCTGTTCCTTCCCGTCAAAGCTCTCCTCTCCATTTGGATGTGGTGTGTGTGGCTTGTGGGCCTGGGTGTTGGGCCTCCCCACCCCCAAAAGGTAGAGACTCCTTCTGTCTGTTTGTTTACCTTGGATCCCCAGAGTCTTGCCCCACAGCTGGCACTTGGTAAGTACTTGCTCAGTAAATGCTTGTCCAGTGAAAGTGGGCTGACCGTTCCTCCATTCAGCCAGTATTTACTGAGCACATCCTAGGTGCCAGGCAGGCACTGTGCTACATTAGACTTGGGGATACAGTGGAGAACAAAAGAGACATAATGTCTGTCTTTCTAGAATTTTCATTTTGGCTCTCCAGCCTGTTCTGCCTTTAAACCATGTCTTGCTTTTTATCTAAATTCCTTCATTCATATATATGTACTTGTATGCACGTACGTACATACATAGATGTAAGTGTATTTATGAAACAATCGTTTACCGAACGCCTATGTTCTCTATATAAAATGTGCTTTTATGCATATAAACCTGTCTGCATATGTAAAATGTGCACATAAATGTTTGTACGTGTATATGAAAAAAGCCTTTTCCAAACACTGTATACCAGAAATAAAAACATGTTTATGTATACCAAGCATGCATATACAGTGTATACGTTTACATGGTTCCCAGTGTTTACTGGGTACCCGTTCTGTGCCCACATCGTGCTGGGCACTAGGGGAGCACACTCCAGTAGAAGAGACGGGGAGGAAGGCACCATTTCCATCTGTTGGGAAGGCCCTAAAGCTGATGGGGACAAGGCAGAGAGGTGGCCCTGGGCAGGGTGTCTATAAGACGGGAGTGGGGCATCAGGCCTGCAGGTCCTGGGTTCTGGACGCCACCTGTAACCAGAGCAGAGTCGGGTCCTGCTTGTTCCTTCCCATTCCCTTGATGAGGACGGTCTGGCGTGGTGCCTGCTGAGGGAACCGTTCTGGTGGCTCCTTACATACTGACTTAGGTGCTTGCCAGAATCAGAGATCGTCTGGGGACTAACTTAATTTGGGTTCTTTTAAGATAATCAGTGAGGTGGAAATTTCAGAACACCCAGAGGCTTAGATCTCATGCAGACATCTCTTTTTTCCTTAGTCTTGACTGTGGGGTCGGCGGGGGGGGGGGGGGGGGGAGTCAAGTCAGGTGAAAATTAAAGGCATTGCTCCCCTCCCTCACATACCCTCCGTCATCTAGAACTTGACCATTTGTCCAGGTCTTCTTCTCAGGACTTAGCATTCTCTTCCCCTCTTCCCTCCTAGGTTTTGAAGACAAAATGAGGGCCCTTTCAGTTCCTTTATGCCCCACGTGGTCCCCTAGGACAGGGCTCCCGAGGGCTTCTTTCGTGGTGGGGGTTCTAGATCACCTGCTTGAGCCCTACCTGCTGGCCACGTCCTGCACTGGCTATTATTGAGGCACATGGTAGACAGAACAATGGTCCCCCAGTGACACCCCATCCTAATCCCCAGAGCCTGTGAATACCATGCCTTCCATGGCGACAGGGACCTGCAGATGTGACTAAGTTCAAGTTCCTGAGATGGGAAAATCAGCCTGGGTTATCTGGTGGGCCTCATAAGAGGGAGGGTCAGAGTCGGGGAAGTAGGTGAATGAATGATAGAAATGGGGTCAGAATCGGAGATACAAGGAAGCCACCCTACTGGCTTTGAGGGTGGGGGAGGGGCACAGGCCAGGGGACACAGCAGCCACCAGAAACCGGAGAACACATTCTCCCCCAGAGTCTCCGGAGGGAGAGTATTGATTTCATTCACCTTGATTCAAACCCAGTAAAACCCTGTCTGGGTTTCTGACCTCCAGAATTAAAAGATAATAAATTTGTGTTGTTTTAAGCTGCTACATTTGTGGTCATTGCAACAGCAGCAGTAGGAAACTAATACAAGGTGTATTTTATTTATTATAAAATCTACCCATTACAGTTACAGTTCAGTGGTTTTTAGTCCCTTTACCCCTGGTGCAACCATGACCATAATGCAGTTCTAGGATATTTTCATTACCCCAATAAGATCTTTTATATGCATTTACAGTTACTCCCTGTCCCCAGCCCCAGGTAAACCACTAATCTGCTTTTGTCCCTCTAAATTTGTCTCTAAACTTTCCTCTCGGGCATTTCATGTAAGTGGAATCATATAGTATGTGGTTTCTGTGTCTGGCTTTTGTACTGATTCTAATGTTCTTTTTTAAAAACATTTTTTTTTTTTAATGTTTGTTTATTTTTGAGACAGAGAGAGACAGAGCATGAATGGGGGAGGGGCAGAGAGAGAGGGAGACACAGAATCGGAAGCAGGCTCCAGGCTCTGGGCCATCAGCCCAGAGCCTGACGCGGGGCTCGAACTCACGAACCGTGAGATCGTGACCTGAGCTGAAGTCGGACGCTCAACCGACTGAGCCACCCAGGCGCCCCCTGATTCTAATGTTCTTAAGGTTCACGTGCAATATCAAGTGTGTGAGTACTTTGCTCTTTTTTATTGTGGGACAATGATCCATTGTACAGACACACCGCGTTGTCTCTACTCCACGGTGGGTAGACATTTGGGTTGTTTTCGGTTTAGGACTCTGACAGATAACGCTGCTGCAAACATTCCTGTGCGAGTCACTGTGTAGGCATGGGTTTTAGTTTCTCCTGGGCAGATACATAGGAGTGAAATTTGCTGGGTTGTGTAGAGTTTTATGTTAACTTTTTGAGGACCTGCTGAACTATTTTCCGAAGTGGTTACACTAACGTTTTTAATTCCCACCAGCACTTTATGAGGGCTCCCTCTACCTGGCTTTTCATTCGCAAAGGCTGGTGGGTAGCAAAGGGGCTGAGCAGATGCATGCATGCACATGTGTGCTCGTGTGTATGCACCTACAGCACGTTTTAAAGAGACTGTTTCCACTACCTGTAACTGGCTGTAGCAGGAGTTAAAGAGAATAAAAAGTGTTCTCTTTTCTGGGCTTTGAAGAAAGAAGTTCCAGCAGCTTCCCTGGACCCCTTTTCTTCCTTGCCCCAGTATAAGCCTCCGTAAATAGTCTGTTGGGGTTCTCGATCTGTGATCTTTGATCCTTCCTACATTCTCTTATCATCAGATTTCTTTTGAGCCGTTGCCAGAATTTGCGGCTGGGGCCTTGGGTGAGACCTGATTTTGGTACTTTTACTATAAGCAGAGAGACAGAAGTTCACGCCATGAGTGGAAGGCTTCGGTCCCCGTGCTTTTCTTCTTCACCCCAGCAGGTTTGCCACAGCATTAGAAGCCCCCTCCCGCCCCCCCCAGGTCGAGCTTCTGCTTGTAAGTTCTGCTTTTCCCCCTCGTCTGAGCAAGTCTAGACTCCTCACTGGGTGCGGCTGGGGGCTGGGGAGCAGACGCAGAGGTTCAGCCTATAGATAGATAGACTGCTTAGAAGGGGTGTGTGGAGAGGGCCCCTGGCCCTGCTGTGGGGTGCGTGATGCAGGGCGAGATCCAGACATAAAGTGTGGTTAGGGAGACCCCTGTCTGTTCCTCACTGACAACAGTAAACAGAACACAAGCTTAATTTTGGACAGAGAGCCTTAAAGGAATCCTGTAAGTATTACATAGTCTGTTTATTGCTGTGTGTGGAAAAGGACCATATAGACTTTGGTGACTGACGTTAACTTCCATTGGATCCCATGAGGAAAAAAGTAAGTAATTTTACAGTGATGTTAGAGGTTTTCAGTCTGAGGAGAAACCCTGCCATGGGCTTCTAGACCCATTCGTAGGTGACTGGGTTATTGTGCTGGACCCTGCTGGCCAAGGGGTGGTCGGCCCCCAGGCAGGTGATGCTGCACCCAAGGGGTGGGGTGTGGATGGGATGGTGTCAGCTGGCCTGAGCAGTTGAGGGGTTGATGGGTGGCAGGAGGGGAAAGATTCAGAGAATCTAGGACGATGGCCTCGGTCAGCAGATTGGCTGAGGCCTAAAGCAGAGCTCAAGAGGGACTCAGCCTCTGTTCAGTGGAGGTATTACCGCCATTTTTGAAAATGAAGAAACAGGCTCAGAGAGGCTAAGTATCTTATCCAAGGCCACACAGTGAGTGAAAGGAACAGCCAGAAATCCAACTTCCAGGCTGTTCCTGAAATCACCTTTACCTTGCAAGATACTTTTTCTTTTTCTTTTTCTTTTAATTCTTTTTTTTTTTTTTTTACATTTATTTATTTTTGATAGAGAGAGACAGAGCACAAGCAGGGGAGGGGCAGAGAGAGGAGACACAGAATCCGAAGCAGGCTCCAGACTCCCAGCTGTCAGCACAGAGCCTGACGCGGGGCTCGAACTCACAAACCGCGAGATTATGACCTGAGCTGAAGTCGGACGCTCAACCGACTGAGCCACCCAGGCACCCCAACAAGATGCTTTTTCTTTAGAGATTAACGAGATAGATGCAACACAACACTTTGCCGTGAACGAACGTCCTCATGACGACTTGCTGGGTCCAGGAGAGGGTAGACATTTTCACAAAGACATTTCACCACCTAGGTCTCCACATTAGGAAGTGGAGACTGCCTGTCATTGCACAACCAGCCCCTGTGACTGTCTGTGTCGCCACTGTTACGGGTGGTAGAGAGGGTGAGAAAGCCACACTAAGTCTAAGGCTGCCAGTAACCACAGGAGCCCCGTTTTTCAGATGAGATGTCGTGCAAAGAGCAGAAAATACATATAGAGTTTCCCTGTGGCTTACATAGTTTTAAGTGATGGTGTGTTAACTAGCATTGTAATGAAGTAAAATGGAGGTGAAGTTATTTATAACTTTGTGGAGGGGGAAGCAGAGAACCCGGTGTTTGCCCTGGCTCCTGTGCCTCTCGGCGGGGTGACCCCAGGTGTCAGTTCACTTCTTGGAATTTCAGTTTCCACTTCTGTAAAATGGGAAGGTTGCCCCAGAAGATCTCTAAAACCCATTTTGGCATTAACTCTGCACACTGTGGGGATAAATACTGTCAGTTTACGTTTAGTCCAGAGAAGTTTTATGCGTGGATATTTTTCCCTATGGCCTTGGGTGAAATTTACACAGCTGGCCGGTTTCAGTGGGAAACGACCCCCCCCCCCTTAATTTACGTAACAAAGGCTTATGTATCCCAGAGCATCTTCGTCTTGGTGGGTGTTAGAAAGCTTTGGGGAGGGTTTTGATAACTTTTGAAGGGTAGAGGCTGTGTTTATGAGGTTCTATCAGCATTAACTCCCTCTGCATGAAAAGGGGGGCTTTGACCTCAGTGGAGGGGCTGCAGGTTACAGAACATGAGGGGAGTGCCTGGGTGGCTCTCCCCTGCTCGTACTCTCTCTTTCTCTCAAAATAAGTAAATAAGTTTAATTTTTTTTTTTTAAAGTACATGAAGGACATAAGCTCTTGTCCTCAAAGAGCTTTTGACGTCGATTGGAATTGTAAAAACACCTACCTTGTGGAACATGACTTATGAAGCAGACTGTGCAGATGGCCGTGGAGGAACAGGGGAGCTGTCTTCAGGGCCCAGGGGCCTTGTAAGTGGTGTGAAAGGAATCTACATCACAATCCGGAGGCACTGCGAGGGGCCTGTGAAGGATTTGCACATTAGAACAGGCAGTGTGGGAGGTGCGGACAAGAGCCTGGGGTCTGGGGTCCACAGTGAGAGAGGGATGCTCTGTGTGCCCCATGCAGAAGGCCGAGGGCCTGGAGCCAGCTTCCCTGGAGGCCCTCAACAAGCCACTGCGTCAGGCCTGAAAGGGCAGCCGGGGCAGGAAGCAGGGCCTGGCAGCGACTGACCAGCAGGTCTCGTAAGCCCACCGAGGATGTTGTGCATCAGGTGCTTTAGGCTGCAAGTGACAGAAACCCAACTCAGGCCAGCTTAGGTTTAAAAAGGATAATTTCTTGTGTCAAGTAGCTAAACAGGCCTGGCTGATCCAGGGGCCGGGTTTTGTCTGTCTCTTGGCCCTCCACCCCTTCTTCCTTGTTTCTTAGGCAGACCCTCTTTTCCAGACAGCAGGAGCCAGCCGGCGGCAGTGTGGGCCCAGGCTTATGTCTTCTCATGTTGACCACCCCACGGGGGAAACCAGGCATCCTTCTCGCAGCGTCTGCAGCCCGAGTGCTAGAGAAACCTCTTATTAGCCACTCAGGGTCACATGCCCATTCTTGAACCTCAGGAGGACTCCCATGGCTAGTTAGGGTCACCTGCCTGTTCTGGAGCCAGCCATGGGTTCTAGAAGATTCTGTGCTTTGACCACTCTCCCCTAGCTAACATACTGGCCCCAGGAACGTGTGGAGGGGAGGGCTGCGGATGCCCCATTGGAAAAGTGGGTTCTATTACCAGAAGGGGTGTGGAAGCCGGGCAGGCAATACGTCAGCTGTGCATTGCCGGGGGGCTCAGCATCCACTTCGCTTTTTGCCTGGTTAGGGAGGCTTCTGGTGAAGTGACGACCTGAACTTGGATGGAGTGAGTGGCCTAGAGGGAGAGAGGTGCGGTGGTTCCGTGGCCTGTCCTCAGTGCCACATGAACCAGTCTCCTCCTCCCTGTCTCTCTCTTCTTCTGGCAAACATTAAGGCCTTGTCCCTCCTCTAATCACCCCCAAATTTTGTGTGCATTCTTCATGCCCCTCACCTGTGCCCAGGGGTGATGGTCAGAATGTTTAACCCACCAGGGTAATTTCTGGAAGCCTGTTTTTAATCCTTACCTTGCTGGATCCGGGGTGGGGGGGGGGGTGTCTGGGAGCGCTGGGGGGGCATAGAGGCACTGAGGGTAGGGCTCTGGGCAGCAACCAGTCCCCACCCCGTTCCAGATATTTCTTATTTTATGGGCTGATACAGCCATGCCGGGGTAGAGCAGGGGCGCACTTCCTGCTTGTCTGACAGCTTCTGGGGAGGGGCTGGAGTAGTGTGGTCCTTGCTTCCATCCCCTCCCCCAACCCCTGCCCACGTTCATACCCTCAGGTGAATTTCAGTGAGCCTTTCTCGGAGCGAATATGCCATTGATTCTTGTGGAGGTCGATTGAGAAAAGCAGGGGTGATTGCATTGGAGATGGCAGCTTTCCCCCACTCACCCCGGGCTCTTGGCTGGCGCTGTGCGGTTGCTCAAGATCGACTGCCCTTTCTCTGAGGTTCTCCCAGGCCACCTCTGCCCACACTACTCTCTTTGCATCTTTTTTTTTTTTTCTTCCTGTAGACAGTTCAGGTTTATAGGCCTTGGAGAGTGCAAATATTTGATTTTAATTAAGGAAGTCTGGAATGAGGAATAGAAAAAAGCTACTTCTCACTTATTTCTGGGGGCTCTGGCAGGGCGGGGTGGGGATGGGTCTGGTGCCTTCAGACACCTCAACAGCCATCTGGTCCTCCAGGGGGGTCCAGGCACCCAAGAGGAGGGATCAGGAGAGGAGCCGTGAGGTGGGCCAGCTGGCCCAGGGTGGCCCCAGGGGAAGAGACAGGGGTAGATAGGGCAGGAGGGTGCACACTCTGAAAGCTCTTGTGGGCCAGAATCTGGAGCACGGAGCAGGTGATGAACAGTGTTAGCGCTTCCTGCTGGCTGACCCAAGGTGCCCATCTGGTGTCTTTGATTGATCTCAGCTAATAATCCTCACCACAATCTTGAGTGATAAAATTATCATTCCCATTTTATAGTTGAGGAACCTGAGCCCAGAGAGGTTAAGAAATCCATCTAAGATCACCCAGCTGCCAAGTGGCAACCCAGGTGAGTCAAGACTTCAAAGCTGTGCCCAAACTGCCCCTCCACCATATAGTGCCCAAAGGGTGTTCTTGGAAGAGTCCCCAGACTGTTTTGAGGATAGGTGGGGTCCTAGAACTGAAAGCCCTAGAATACTGAGAATTTATCCGGACTGGCAGCCTGCATATTGACCAAGAAAGGGAGAAAAGAAAAAGGCGTATGTGTTGTGTGTGTGTGTGGAGTGAGGGTGGGGGAAGCAGTGGGGCAGCAGCCTGGGGTATCAGGAAGAGGAAGAACCCAGGAGCCCAGAGTTCCTGTCCCAGCCCTGCCCCCAGTGTCATGGGGCCTTGGGTGAGTCATACCATCTCTAAGAGCTGGTTTCCTTTTCAGTGAAATGAGGGTAAGAACCACAATAATAGCATTTATTGTGGGCTTCCTCAGTGCCAGGACCAGCCCTGAGACACAGGACCAGCGTGGACCTCAGCATCTGCCCTGGGGTGCTCAGGGGTTAGTGGGCAAGAAGCACACCCTCCACCCCACCAGTGCTGCACATGAGACATTAGACAGGTTCGTCCTTGGGCCGGTGGGTCCTGGGGAACCAGAAGGTGCTCTTCAAGTTGGGATGTGAGGAGGGGGGCAGCTTGAAGGGCCCTGCAGCCTTCTCAGTGCTGCCCCCGCAGCAAGGGGAAGGAACCATTAAGAAAGGGACTTCTTGGAGCGCCTGGCTGGCTCAGTCGGAGAAGCTTGTAACTCTAGATCTTGGGGTCGTGAGTTTGAGCCCCACACTGGGTGTTAAAAAAGGTGAGGAGGACGTTTTCCTGCAGCCTTAGGTAGTATTTCTTTCTGTGGGTGATCCTTCTCTTCTTGGCTGCATATAAGAATCCCCTTCTCAGGGGCACCTGGGTGACTCAGTTGGGCATCCGACTCTTGACTTCGGCCCAGGTCATGGAGATCTCGCGGTTCTCAACAGTGCAGAGCCTGCTTGGGATTCTCACTCTCCCTTCCTCTCTCTGTCCCACCCCCCTCAAAAAAACAACAACAACAACAACAACAACAAAACTTTAGAAAAAGAATCCCCTTCCGAAGCATTCAGATGAAGAATACTGAGTCCCCAGCTGCGCAGCAATCACCTGAGAGCTTTTTGCAAACACCAGTTCCCAGTCCTGGGGAACACTTGGTTTTTGAAAAGCTTTCAGGGTGATGCTGATTTGCAGCTTGCCCCTGGGGGGGTACATACCGCCCATTCCTGCCGCTTGGGGATGGATTCCTTAGGGCCTGGGGAGGGGGGCAGGCTCCAGAGAGCACCTGCTGCCCTGGGGTGGGGGTGGGGGGCTCCTTGCTGGCAGCCTACGGGAGGGAGCAGGTGCGTAGGGGGCTGTGTGCTGTGAAGGATGTGCTCCAGGGTGGTCCCCCACAGCACGCTCTGCTCCACCTGCCCCATGTCCCTGGTTCCTCTGCACTGCCTCCTCCCTTCTCTGTGACCAGCCTGGATCCCTGCTCCTGGCTCTGTGTAGGGCCACGCTCAGGTGAGCTGGCTCAGTGTCTCCTAGATACCCAGTGCCCGCTGCCCCAGGGCGCCTTCTGATGGGGCTTAGTGACAGCCCTCGACAGGCCTGGGACAGAAATCAAGTCCTGGCGAGCCCAGTGGGACAGCTGTGGCAGTTTAGAATCTGAATTTAAACCTGGTGCGTATTTTGAAGATCTGGTTGAAATGATTCCCATTCATGCGCTTTTGGGGTTCAGAGTCAAAAAAAATTTTTTTTAGCATTTTGACATGGATTTGGTTTACTTGCTTCTAAAGAAATCCTATTTCTTGAAGTTCAGCGGGCAGCCACTTCCTGAACATTGTCCCCTAGTAAATTTGGAAGGATTACAGATGAAGAAATGTGTTTCCCCAAGAAGGTGTGACACATTTGTAAATGAGGGAGTTGGTCCAGGATTTGGACCAAGGTCTGTCTGACTTCAAAGCTCATTCGTCTGCACAGCAGTGGACCCTGGTTCTGTGTATGTAACACTGGAGCTGAGCTGCCCAGTGCAGTAGCCACTAGCCACATGGGGTGATTTAAGTTTAAAGTAATTAAAATTAATTAAAATGTAAAAACTCAGCTTCTCAGTTCACCGAGCCAGAAGGCAGGTGCCAAGTAACGACGTGTGGCTGGTGCTGCCTTACGGGACGTCGCGGATGTTGCCGAAAGTTCTGTTGGACAGTGGTGGGCTACAGGGACCAGTTGGCACAGATAGGGCTCCGGGCCCAGCCTGGATGTCTGAGCACAGTTAGCGGAAGGAGCAGTGAGCAGGCTGTCTGACCTCACTGGTATCCCCTGCTAGAGTGACCAGCCATCCTGCTTTGCTTGGAACTGAGGGGTTTCCTGGGACTTGGGACTTTCCTTGCTAAAGCTGGGAATTTCCCTGATAAACGGGGATGCCTTGGTCACTCTCTTCACGACCCAGTTTGCGTGTACGTGTCACTGCTGTGCCCGGGTCCAGGACATAAAGAATTTAACAAAGAGTCACTCAGAGCTCCGAAGTGAGCTAGCTGAGTAAGTGATGGCATCATTCAGGTATAGTGAGAACAGTGATCTGGGAAAGGGAGCATCGGGGTAAGGTGTACCCAGCAGGGGCCCCTGTCTACACTGAAGGCTCTCTGAATGGGGACTGAGAGTGGACATCTGGGAAGCAGGTCACCAGGTGAAGGAGTCTGGAAATGGGAGGAAGCTAAGTGATCGTCCCCGGGTAGGGAGTAGTGGGAATACTTGGGAGCCAGTTGTGACTCTATAGAATCAGGGAGTTAGACCAGAAGTAATATTCTGCACCTCAGGGCTCCTGGGTGGCTCAGTCGGTTAAGCAAGCATCTGACTTCGGCTCAGGTCATGATCTCACGGTTCGTGGGTTCGAGCCCTGCATCAGGCTCTGTGCTGACAGAGCCTTCTCTCTCTAGGAGAGAAGGGAGGAAAGGGAGACGGTAATTAGGAGACACCGTTGCTGACTGTCCCAGGCCTGGAGCCTGGAGGAAGGTGTGCCCATGTGGCATCTCATAGTCCTTCAAGAAGGAGAGTTACAACCTCCGTGAAAACAGTGTGCTTTATTCCTCCAAATGTTAGTATGGCAAAATATTTGAGGTTAAGCTTGGCTACTTTTGGGGGGGCAGTTTTTGTAAACTTGGGGTGGACCCTAGAATCAGTTATGTTATCTCAAAAGAACCCCAAATATGCGTGGGATTCGTATCTCTGGGCACGCACTGCAAGTCAGGAGGATTTTGTATGTTCCCTGTGTTAGGACCGTAGAAAGTTGATATATACTTAACTATGCTTACGTGCATGTGGATGCATGCAGAACCTTCGTGTATAATCCTTAATATTTGAAGCACATTCTTGGGGATTAGGCATATGTCTGGTTTTGCAAATAAAAGCAATGCTGCTGAAGATCGTGGGTCCTGTTGTCGGGTAAGATTGCCATAGGTAGTTAGCGATAGTTGTGATTAGGAAATTAAAAACACCTGAGACTATGTTTCAAGGGCCATCTCTGCCCATATATTAGCTGCTTTTCTGGACTGCGTACTTGGCAAATTAATAATAATAATAATAATAATAATGATAACGATAATATGTAGTGACAGAGTCATGGAGAACCTGGTTAATAGAAAAGATTGTATTCTGAATAGATCCAGGAACACTTTAGAAACTCCAGCATAGGGGAGGGCTCTGGAATGGTCCTGGGGAGATGGCACCCGCCATAGCATGAGTCTGGGAGTGTGTCCTCTAGGGATCCTCTGTAGCTCCATTACAGTGGGGGTTCCAGACATGGCAGTTTTTCCAACAACAAAAATGAATCAGCCAGGACAAATTGGAATCACTTGCGTGAGGCCTTCACAGGACCATCTCACACTAGTAATTCAGTGCTTGGCCAACCAGAGGGTTAAATGAAAACGTGAGTTACACCAGTTTTAATATTCAGGTACTATCCGTGTCTAGCTATCTAAAGTACTGTATACACTTGATCATACAGAAACTAAAATTAGTTCTTCTACTAGTGACACAAGGTGCCGACCGTCAAGGTGCTTATGATCTCATTGAAAGAGCCAAATGTTGGGAGCTAATGCAAATGGCAGAGAAGGAAATGTCAAGTTCAGGAGATAGAGTTGAGGGAACGATGGACGTGAACTGCAGTTCTTCCCTTAACGTTGTTGTCCCCAACTATCACCTCCCCATTTCTGCTTCTCGTTCAGGCTAGGTGTCTGGGGCTGCCTCTGTGACCCTGTCCTTTGTGTTTCTTCGTCACCCCGTGGCTGCTGTGTCAGAGCCCCGGTGTTGCAGGAGCCAGTCCGCGTGCTCCCCTGAGCATGAGGTCTTTCGAGAGGGCCTCTCTGTCATCTTCTCCATCTCTCTTGCCCCTTTGACTCTTCCTGGCCGGTGACAGTCATCCTTAGGTTCTTTTTTTGTTTTTTGTTTTTTTTTAAGTTTATTTATTTTGAGAGAGAGAGGGCTGAGGGAGCAGAGAGAGAGGGAGAGAAAGAGAGAATCACAAGTAGGCTCTGCACCATCACCGTGGAGCCCGATGCGGGGCTTGAACTCCCGAACCGTGGGATCATGACCTGAGCCAAAGTCGGACGCTTAACCGACTGAGCCCCCCAGGCGCCGCCAGTCGGCACTATATTCTTACTGAGCAACCAAGCTGTTACTAGCCAAAGGCCCTTGTGTGATCACGTTTGACCTTGTCTTAGGGCTGCAGTAACAAAATGCCACACACTGGGTGGCTTATAGACTACGGGTTTTTCTCATCGGCTGGAGGCTGGAAGCTGGTGATTAGGGCACCACCATGGTCAGCTGAGTGCCCTCTTCTGGGTCACAAGATTTCTCCCTGTGTCCTCATACGGTGGTAGTGGTGAAGGAGCTTGCAAGGTCCCCTTTTATAAGGCTACTAGCCCCATCCATGAGGGCTCCCTTCTCATGACCTGAGCTCTTCCCAAAGGCGCCACCTCCTAATACTGCCACATTGGGTGTTGGGATTCCAGTGTGTGAATTTTAGGGGAACACAACCTTTTAGACCATAGCACTTGTTAGTGAAATATAATGTACACATAAAGAAGTGCACATCATGATTATTTTTGTACGTGGTTTTTTGTTAATTTTTTTTTTAATGTTTATTTGTTTTTGAGAGACAGAGAGAAACAAAGCATAAGCAGGTGAGGACAGAGAGAGAGAGGGAGACACAGAATCCGAAGCAGGCTCCAGGCTCAGAGCTGTCAGCACAGAGCCCGATGCGGGTCAGATCATGACTGAGCCACCCAGGTGCCCCTGTATATGTTTCTTTTCTTCCTTTTTTTTTTTATGTACGTGTCTTTATTATTTTTGTACGTCATTAGTTTTGAGTCCAGCTGATTTAAAACCTGACAGAGTAGATGTTTGGACACGGAAGGCGTAGGGAGGCAGGGTGTAGCTTGCTCAGGTACAGGCAACAGAAGGGTTATTCTGACCAGTGTGAATCCTGAACTGGGGACAGCAAATCCTCCAGCACAGCTGCTGGTCTCCTGTCGTGGCACAGCGTGAGGAGAGGATGAGGACAGACCAGTTTCATCTGAGCAGGACAGAGCCAGAGGTCCGGACATTTTCGTAGAGAAGAGCTCCTTGTTTGGGTTAAGAAATTACATTTTGTTTTTTAAAACAGATTTGTGGTTTCCCAGAACTGAGGGGTGATGTGAACACGTGGAACGGTCACCTTCCTGGGGCGCCGGGGTGGCTCTGTCGGTGAAGCATCCGACTCTTGGTTTCAGCTCCTCCAGTGATGCTCTCACGGTTCGGGAGGTTGAGCCCGACGTTGAGCTCTTCGCTGACGGTGCAGGGCCCGCTTGGGATTCTCTCTCTCTCCCTCTCCCTCAACCCCACTTGTGTGTTCTCTCTCTCTCTCTCTCAAGATAAATAAGCTTTAAAAAATCATCTAGCTTAGTTCTATTTTTAATTTTTTGAGGAGCTTCCACAGTATTTTCCAGATGGGTGATGGGCATTAAGGAGGGCACTTGTTGGGATGAGCCCTGGGTGTTATATATATGTAAGTGATGAATCACTGGGTTCTACTCCTGAAACCAATCCTACATTGTATGTTAAGTAACTTGAGGAAAAAAAAAAAAAACCCACCAAGGGGCACCTGGGTGGCTCAGTTGGCGGTGAAGCTTCGGACTTGGGCTCAGGTCATGATCTTATGGTTTGTGAGTTTGAGCCCCGCATCGGGCTCTCTGCTGTCAGCACAGAGCTCGCTTCAGATCCTCTGTCTCCCTCTCTCTCTCCCCCCAGCTGTCATGCTTGCTTTCTCTCTCTCAAGAATAAATAAACATTAAAAAAAAAAAAAAATCACCTTCCTAACTCAGGTTCAGGGAGGCAGTGGTAGGCCAGTTGGATCAGAGACCATTTGTAACTAATTGCCGTGTTAGCGTTTCCAAGTAACTATGGAAACTGCTAAGCATTAACAGGTAGCTTTTTCTGGGCCCCTTGAATAGGTAGATAAGCCAGCTACCTGTGCAATGGTCATATTTAATTTTTCCCCCACAAAATTATAAAAAGAATTGGTTTTCTTAAAAGTCTGTTTTAATAAGTGTGTAAAATATTGCCCTAATTTTTTTTTTTACATTCTTGTTAAGCTCTCCAAATACTGTCAAATGGGTTTCAGCCTACTTGAGAAGAATTATCATGAATTCTGAATAATAATAATTATTATAAATAGCTCCTCTTCATTGAGTAGTTGGTATATATTAGCCACTGTTCTGGGGGGAAAGTTTTATTAAATAAGTGATTAAGGGTTGTTGGAAATACTACAGAGCTCTTGTAATTGAACAGGATTATGGGTATACGTTAACAATTTTATTACCAGAGATAGAATGAATCATGGCTAAGAAAAAAACAGCAAGTGATAAACAAGCCAATAAAATTACAAGATGAATTCACTGCGGAGAAAGAGTAATTATTTCAGTTATTTTTTTGTGCTTAATTAACATTTATTAAGTGTCCTCTGGGTCACAGGCACCGTTAGGTACTTTTACATCTGCTGTTTTATTTAATTACGAGGAGTTCTTCACTTCCAGATAAGATTTCCCATGGGCTTCCTTTGACTAATGAGTTATTCTAAGCCGGTCCTGCTTGCACATTAAGTCACCTGGGGAGCCAGAAAACCACGGTGCTGGGGTTTCATCCTTAGAGAGTGTTTGATTGTACAGGGTTGGGACCCAGCAGCAGGGTTTAAAAAAAAAACTTTCCGCCCTCTCCCATGAGCTCTGGTTACATCAGCCGGGGTGAGAACCACTGTGTTACACTATTCGAGATGTTATTTCAACTGCAGAAAAATATTGACTTAAACTCTTGAGCAATGAGTTTGCTAGGCCAGGTGGAATAAGTAAAACACCTGTTTTCCTTTTTCTGTTTCCTATGAGCTGGGACGTGGGAAGTGTCAGAACAACTGCTGAATGAAGCAGGCTTGAAAGTGTTGCCCTAAATGTCTCCGACCCAGAATGTCCCGGTGCACTTAACGTTTCCCCGGGTTGTGCTCTGCGGCATTTATCACGCCAGTGACTTGCTTAAGGTTTGGGTTTTTTTTTTTTTTAAGGAAAAAATAAAAAAGACTATTTAGGGAACTTCTACACTAGAGGTTAATTCCTTTTAATGAAATACATACATATATACAGAGAACAGATCTGTGAATAAAAAAAATTAAAGAGGACACGGAGAATTGTGAGGAATTCTTTTGTGGAGGGATTATAGGTTGAAATGGCGTCTTTCAATATTTGTTTTTTTTTTTTTTTTTCAACGTTTTTTATTTATTTTTGGGACAGAGAGAGACAGACAGAGCATGAACGGGGGAGGGGCAGAGAGAGGGAGACACAGAATCGGAAACAGGCTCCAGGCTCCGAGCCATCAGCCCAGAGCCCGACGCGGGGCTCGAACTCACGGACCGCGAGATCGTGACCTGGCTGAAGTCGGACGCTTAACCGACTGCGCCACCCAGGCGCCCCGAAATGGCGTCTTTCAAAATCGTCTTTGATGTCATAGTAAAATGGTTTAACATCAAAACATTAAAAAAAACCAACAACGAAGGAATCAAGTGGTTTGGGGAGCTCAACTTTTCTTTAAACATTGTTATAGCCTGAGATCACATAATGGAGAGTTATCCTAAAAAAATGATCCATAATCGAAAACATACCCAGTCCCTAAAATATCCATGGTCATCTTCACAAATAGATTTGCTTCAATGGGAAATTTTAGTCCTGCCTAGAAAAACCCAGGGATCTTATGGTGTAATTGGGGGGGGGGGGGGGGGGAAGCTTCCATTAGTTCTGTCAACGTTAAACATCTTCCCTGAAAATAAATTAACATTTCTGGTAGAGCCTTTCCCTTAAGAACGTTGTGGCCTTACGGGGCACCTGGGTGGCTCAGTCGGTTGAGCGTCTGACTTCGGCTCAGGTCATGATCTCACCACTCATGAGTTTGAGCCCTGCGTGAACCTGGAACCTCCTTCAGATTCTGTGCCTCCCTCTCTCTCTGCCCCCTAACCCACCCACATTCTGTCTCTGTCTCAAAAATAAATAAACATCAGAAAAATTTTTTTAAAAATAATCTTGTGGCCTTTTTAAAATATTATGTTGCATTTGCTAAGACTTGGGCAAGTCAGTCACTCTTTTGGACCTGGGATTCTTCACTGGTATAACGAGGGGATCGTCAGTGTCCAGGTGGGGCTTCACTCAGCCCCCAGATTCGTCTGTAGAGCAGTGGGGGAAAGTGTCGAGGTGGCCCCTTGGGGTCTGTAGGTCTTCTAGCCTGGCCCCAGAGCTGCTGGGGGAGAGGGGGCATCTCGATGTGTGTTCATTTGCAGAAAGAGAAAATCAGTTCAGTCCTGTATGCATTTTTGAGGACCTACTGTGCATCAGGCAGAATCCCAGGTGCTGGGACTAACAGGGTGACCAAACTCAGTGTTAGCCCTCAGGTAGCTTAAAATGACCTGAAGGAGGCAGAGACACAGGTAATTCCAGCATTTCTTCAGCTAGCTCAGGGGCTGGGTGGGAAAAAGGGGTCGGTGGGAAGACAGACTGTATGTGTGAGGTCTGGGTGTTTTTTTTTTTTTTTAATTTTTTATTTTTAGAAACAAATGACAAATAAAAGACAGTTTCCTCTTTGAATCACTCTGTCCAGCCACTCCTGAGGGGAAAAGAAAGAGGAAGGAGAAGGGCCCACGTTGGGTGGTTGGGACTTCCTTCGTGCCCTGGAGTGGACCCAGGGGCTCCTGCATGCTGATGAAAGGGCTCTCAGGGCGGGAGGACCTGAGGTCTCAGAAAACCACAGAACCAGCCCTTAGGGGACAGAGGGACCTCAGGAGGTTACCTAGTCCAGGGAAGTTACCTTGGCAAGCCTACCTGCTTGCATATCCAGGTCTGTATATCCTACATCTTCTCTTCCTGTCTCTTGTCCTTGACCATGTGAACCAGCAAGGAACCAGCAAGTTAGCCTGCGGGCCTTTGCATATGCTGTGATTTTTTTTTTTTTTTTTTTTTTTTTTTTTGACAGACAGAGACACACACACAGTGTGAACGGGGAAGGGGCAGAGAGAGGGAGAGACACAGAATCCGAAGCAGGCCCCAGGCTCTCAGCTGTCAGTACAGAGCCCGTCGCTGGGCTCAAACTCACAGACTGCGAGGTCGTGACCTGAGTCGAAGTAGGGCACTTAACCTACTGAGCCACCCAGGCACCTGCATGTGTGGTCAATTCTGCTTGGATCCCCTCCTATCTGGGCTGGGCAAAGTCTAACTTGTCTTTTTGTTTTCAGCTTAGATATCACCTCCTTGGGGAAGCCTTTCTTATACCCAACACTTCCCATCCCCTGCTGAGTTAAATACCCTTTTCTATGATTGCCCAGCACTGTACCCACCACTGTTGTAACACTTTTTCATACTCCATTGTAATTGCTTGTCTGCCTGTAATTGCCCCACTAATCCATGAAAGCTCCTGGCTGGCTGGGAAGATTTAATTCCTGGAATTAACTCCTTGCCACATGGTCACATGCTTGGCCCATCATAGGTGCTCAGTAGCTAGTTCTTGAGAGAATGAGTATTCTCACTTTACAGCAGAGGCTACAGGAGCTCAGGGACGTTCATTGCCTTGCCGAAAGTCACACAGCTTTGAGAGACTGAGAAGGGACTGGAGCCCCATAGTGTGAGTCTAAAGAGGAGACAAGGCCAGATCTGGTTTCTAGAGCCATAGTCCACATTCTCTCTGCTCCGAATCATGGAAGTGAAAAAAAGTCACCCTTGTTTGGAGACGACCACTTTCCTTCTGGGGACCTTTATGCTGTCTCCTGGATTTTGTCTCTAGGTGATGTAATGGTCAACTTACTCTTTGTGTTCTTAAAAAACGGGTTTTGTGAGAGTGAGTTAGTGCCCCTTTTTTTCTGATTCCTGGGATTTTCCCAAGGTCCTAAAATGTTCCCAAGTGAACAACTTATTTCCATTTTCTATTTTGTAAATCTGGTAAAAAAAAACTTGAAATAAAGAGAAAAAAGTCCTTTATGTAACTGGAAGACATAGCGAGAGGAGTCAGGAGAACTGTAGATGAGGGGTGTGAGTGTGTGTGTGCATGTGAGCCCCTGAAGGGCATGGGGCATGTTGTACATACTCAAGGACAGAGCTTGTGAGTATGCTTATGTGGTTCTTAAATTAAATCTCTTTCTTTGGCCACCAAGCAATTCTGTGATCATGATTTAAAAGGGGATTTTAGGGGCGCCTGGGTAGCTCAGTTGGTTGGGTGTCCAACTTCGGTTCAGGTCATGATCTCACAGTTCGTGGGTTCGAGCCCGCATTGGGCTCTGTGCTGACGGCTCAGAGCCTGGAGCCTGCTTCAGATTCTCTGTCTCCCTCTCTTACTGCCCCTCCAATGTTTGTGCTCTCTCAAAAATAAATTTAAAACGAGGGGGATTTTAAGGGTACCTTGCTGGCTCAGTCAGTAGAGCAGGCTACTCTTGATCTCAGGGGTCATGAGTTTGAGCCCTGCGTTGGGTGTAGAGGTTACTTACAAAAATAAAATTAAAAAATAAAGAAATAAAAGGGATTTTAAACCATACTCCTGCCACAGGGACAAGAAACTTGTGTGTGGGGTGGCGGGGAGGTGGGGGGGACAAGAGGAGAGATGGCAGGAGAGCACAGGTGGCTGACATGATCAGCCGGTAGTGTTCTCCTGCCACAATTGGGCTCAGCCTCCAGACCTTTTGTGAGTAAAGTGAGGCCAGTGGATCAGCTTCCTGTAATTCATCACCCGCCGAAAAGCAAAGAGAAAACACTAAGGCAGCTAAAGATTTAATCAAAATAAAGGCCAGAGAAAGGCAGTTTGTATCTCTTCCGTGCAATAATGAGAATGTCTAGACGCGGCAGACCGTGCTCTGACCCGCACGCTAAACGCTGGCGACTGTGTTCCATGGGATATTGTTTGACTTTGGTTTTATGAAAACTCCCTTTGATTCATAAGTTTTTGCTGCTATAAGAGATGCTGAGGGTGATGGGGTTGGTGTTCTATATAAGTTTGTTTTCTTTCCTCAGCCGTGAAGAAACCTAAAACAGAAAGTGATTCAGGGATAGAATGATTCAGACCAGTTCGATCTCAAGTTGAGCTGAGCATTTTGCTGGGGCCCAAATACTCCTGTTGTAACTCAGACTTCCAGCATCCTTTAACTTGGAATTCTGAATTTGAAAAGGACAGCCTGGCCCCACCCTCTGTCCCCAGGACCACACAGTCTAGCCAAACTATCCCTTGGTCATAGGATTTTGGTTTGGGTCTTTGCTCTTTGCTGTGTAACCGTCAGCAAGTTACTTAACTTCTCTGAACCTCCATTTCTTTATTTGTAATACATACCACTATTTTGAACATTAAATGAGAAAAATATTTGTGAGACATGCTCTGCAAACCCTGATGGTCTGAAGAAATGGAATTGAGAAGAGTTATTCTCTCACAGTGTCTGTAGTATGGGAAAGAATAATAGTGTCTAGGATTTACTGGGGGCTCACCTTGTGCTCAGGTCTCTTGTCGCGTGCTTAACTCTTGCTGTCACTCTGTTTTACAGGAGACGACACTGAGGCCTGGAGTTTGAGCAACACGTTCAAGGTTACCAAGTTGGTAAGTAACAGCTGGATGTGACCGTGGCCATCTGCTTCCAAGCGTGTGCTCTTGACCACTTTGCTGTGAAGAAAAATTAAAGTGGATGGAAATATTAGGCCAGGACATGGATTTCAGTTTAGTAGAAATAAGAACCTGCCGCTCTGTTGAAGTTAGAATTCATGTGTTTTCTTTCGTTCACTCCACGAATATTTATTGAGACCCTACAAGGTTATCAGGTGAAAGTATTAATTTATTTTTATTTATTTATTTAAAATTTTAATTTAAATAAGAATTTTGGAGACAGGGGGCACCTGTGTGGCTCAGTGGGTGAAGCGTCCTGCTCTTGGTTTCGGCTCAGGTGACGATCTCACGGTTTGTGGGACCGAGCCCCGCGTCAGGTTCTGTGCTGATGGTGTAGAGCCTGCTTGGGATTCTCTCTCTGTCTCTGCCCCTCCCTTGCTCTCTCTCTCAAAATAGATAAATAAAGCTTAAAAAGATAATTTAAAAAAGAACTGGAGGAAAGAAGATGCTCTCAGCCTCTTGTCGTCAGTAACAGGAGTACAAGTTGACAGTTATTGAATGCTGTTGAATGGCAGAGGCTGTGCCAAGAGCTTTGAATTATCTTGTTTAAATTTCAAAAGAAACTTGAGGATCAAAGAAGAGAAGTAACTTGCCCAAGTTCACTCCAGTAGCAAGGGTCGTCTTAGTCCATTTGGGCTCCTGTAGCAGAATACCACAGACTGGGGGGCATTAAACAACAGAAATTTAATTCTCCCACTTCTGGAGGCTGACAAGTCCAAGATCAAGGTGCCGGCAGATTTGGTGTCTGGTGAAGGCCCAATTTCATTCACAGATGGCCATTCTTTTGCTGTAAACTCACATGGCGGAAATGGTGAGGGAGCTCCCTGGGGTCTCCTTTATCAGGGCGCTGATCCCATTCATGAGGGCTCCCTCCGCAGGACCTAATCACTCCTGAAGGCCCTGCCCCCTAACGCTGTCCTTTTGGAGGTTAGGTTTCGACACATACATTTGGTAGGGACACAGACAGCCCATGGCAGGGGTGGAGCCAGTAATCGCATCCCAGTAGTCTGGCTGGAGAGCCAATGCACTTAACTGCTGGGAGGCCCCTCATGGAAAACCAGCTTGGGGCGCCTGGGTGGCTCAGTTGGTTAAATGTCCGGCTCTTGATTTCAGCTCAGGTCATAATCTCACAGTTTCATGAGTTCAAGCCCCTCGTGGGCTCTGAGCTGGTAGCACAGAGCCTGCTTAAGATTCTCCCTCTTTCTCTGCCCCTACCCCGCTTGCGCTCTCTCTGTCTCACTCAAAATAAAGAAAATAAACTTAAAAAAAAAAAAAGGAAAGAAAGAAGAAAAGAAAGAAATGAGCCTGGGTACCCGCTATCCCCGCCAGGTGCTCCCTTTTCTGCCTCTTCTGTCCCTTGTCTTCCTGGTGTCCTTACTACCCTGTGTTCAGCTGGCTGGCCCCTAGAGAGCTTTAGCTGTCGAATAGAGATCAGGTGGCAAGTTGTCGTGGAGTAGTCTCTCATGTACGCCTGTAACTTTTATTTTAATTGAGGTATAACTTACACACTGTGAAATGTACAAATCTATTTTTTTTTAAAGATTTTTAAAAAAATGTTTATTTGTTTTGAGGGAGACAGGGCAAGTGTGCATGTGCCAGCAGGGGAGGGGCAGAGAGAGAGGGAGAGAGAGAATCCCAAGCAGGCTCCATGCTGTCAGCACAGAGCCTGATGTAGGGCTTGGTTTCGGGAATCGTGAGATCATAACCTGAGCTGAAATCAAGAGTTGGACGCTTAACCGACTGAGCCACCCAGGCACTTTAAGATTTTTCGGATTTTTAAAAAAGATTTTATCTTTAAGTAATCTCTACTTCCAACGTGGGGGCTCAAATTCCCAACCCCAAGATCAAGAGTAGCATACTCAACTGACTGAGCCAGCCAAGTGCCCCAAGGTTTTATTTTATTTTTTTAAAGCTTATTTATTTTATTTTTGAGAGAGAGAGAGAGAGAGAGAGTGAGCGAGTGGGCGAGGTACCGAGAGAGATGGGGGAGAGAGCCCTGCAGAGCCTGACACGGGACTCGAACCCACAAAGTGTGAGATAATGACCTGAGCCAAAATCAAGAGTCAGAGGCTTAACCAACTGAGCTACCCAGGAGCCCCCTCCCCGGAGATTTTATTTTTAAATAATCTCTACACCCAGTGTGGGGCTCGAACTTAAAAACCCAAGATAAAGAGTCATATGCTCTACCCACTGAGCCAGCCAGATGCCCCTTTATGAATTCTTAATATGTCACCCCATCTTGTCCCCACCTAGACAGGGCATTCAAGATTTTTCTCTCTCCAGGACATTCTCTCATGCCCCTTCACAGTGAGTCCTGCCCCAGGGCTAACCACTGTTCTGACTTACAAAAGTCCTGGATCCATCCTGTCATAGATTATTGCTTCACACTTATCCAGATCCAAATATACTTGCTCAACAAAAACAAAGTACAGATAAAAATAGCACTTTAAATAGCGTGGGTGATCCTGTCATTCCACCCAACAGGCGTCTCTTTCTTGGAGTGAGTGTGAATGAGACACAGATCTGCTGTTCCTTCTGTCACTCTTTGTTCCTGTGGCTTTTTGGAGTATGAGCATCTATGCCATCAAGGGTGTGTCTTGTATTTATAGATTTTAATTATCCTACAACGCAGCTCTGAAATCCAAGCTAGCTATTTCTTTCTGGTGCTCAACCCAAGACACCAAATCCAGTGCTGAAGGGACACAGCCTGTGTTGGACCTGTGTTGGGAGACGGTTTGTCAGTGTCGATTGTGAAGCCGTATTACGGGCTTTTCAAGGAGAATTTTGACTGCTTCCGGTGTTCATATCCATGCTGACTTTGGAAGCTTACCCTTGAGTAAGCCGCCACTGTAATGTGCACAGAACTCAAGCACGGGTAGGTGGTTATGTTACACTTGCAGACCTAGAACACTCTGCCAGCATGGGGGACTATGCTGATTTGTGTCTTTCGTGATATGAACACAGAGTGGACTAAAATGTAAGACTTGTACCTAGGGGAGCTCATCAGAAAGGGAAGTCCTTTAGTGTCACAGATGAAGAGAGAAAATTAAGTCAATTGGATACGTGGGCTGAAGTCATGACAGCTTGTGGGGTTTTGTGCCCAGGAACAGGCCATAGAATTTGGGTGTTAAGATTGAAATGTCACAGTAGGTCTAGAAATGAGACTTGGGTCCATTGTGAAACTGAGCACTTGAGAGCCTTTTTAAAAAGTATTAATTGATTAATTAATTTATGTGTGTAATTGTTACAGTGTAGACTGTCCTCAAAAATAAGCACTAAACAATAATGAGATGCAAATACACAAGAATGGTAAGGAGGCATAGAAGAGGAACTAGGAGGATATTGCTTATGCCTAGACAGATGGGCTGGGGAAAGGCAGTATTCAAAGACATAATGACAAAAGAGACACGACTATTAGATATCCCTTCAGATCTTCTCTAGTCCTTAGGTTCCAAGAATTTGTGACCAAGTCACAAGAATCTGTGGCCCTCTTGCTGGTGGCAATATTCAAAGAGAGATGGCTGAGGCTCGGTTTCCACTGTAGGTGTGCATTGATGTGTGATATGTGTGACCAAGGTCCCTCTGGGGGGGGGGGGGTGTAAAAAAGAAGCCTTGCTTTGTAGCATTTGCTGATTTCTGTGGTACAGATGCTTCCCATGTCCAGTTTCAAGCTACAAGCGTGATGTCCCTGAACCCAGAATCGGGAAGAAAGGTGTCCACTCAGCTCACCTGAGCTGGTGTGAGCTGGCTTCAGCACCCCAGTGGCTCTGATGTGCATTCTGTCTTTACACTGGGATTTCTGGGTTGTGCATCATGGGTGGGACTTACAGGAAGTAGTAATGTCATGTGTGATATCACAGGGGCAGGGAGAGCCAGGGGGACAAGACTAGAGCTCTGGTGCTCTTTCTTCCCTTGTATTTAAAAACACGAAACAACGTTTTGTGAGTATGGGTGGAGAAATGGGCATACTTGTCACACAATTGGGGACAGTGACAGTAAGGGCAATATGGCACTATCTGCGTTTTCTGAGTGCTTGGCCCTGCGATTTTACTTCAAGGATTTTATCCTGTCATATCTTTCCTATAGTCATCCATGGGGTATGTGAAGATATATGTAATGTACGTGCATTGCAGCGTTGTTTATAATAAAAGCAAGATCGAGGAAGCAGCTGAAATGTATGTTAGTAGGGGATTGATTCAATCAGTTATGGTATGTTCTTACAGTGGGATACTTGGCCACTGTTTAAAATAGAAGGTCATGTGTGCTAAGAAGCTGTGATCTCCAGGATACATTCTCTCTTTTTTTTTTTAAGTTTATTTACTTATTTTGAGAGAGAGAGAGAGAATATGAGTGGGAGGGGCAGACAGAGGGAGAGATAGAATACTAAGCAGGCAGTGCAGAGCCCAATGTGGGACTTGATCCCACAAACCGTGAGATCATAACGTGGGCTACAGTCAAGAGTCGGAGGCTTAACCGACTAAACCACCCAGGCGCCCCTCCAGGATACAATCTTAAGTTAAAAAAAAAAAAAAAAGACAAATGCAGAAAATGTGATATGTTCCCACCATGTGTGGGGGGTAAAAAGTAGGAGATACAAGTAAGTCCACACACCTCATGTGCTTGATTACGCATCGATTATTACTGGCAGATACCAAGAAGGAGGTGGTTGTGGGGAATACTGTTCACCTCTTGGGGGAAGAGGCTACCGGATTGTGCTCTAGGGCAGATGGAAGATGTCTTGTTGTGTATCTTTTCTATTTTCTGAATTCTTTTTTTTAAAAATTTTTAAAACGTTTTAAAAATTTTTTAGAGGGGGGGCAGAGAGAGAGAAAGAGAGAGAGAGAGAGAGAGAGAGAGAGAGAGAGAGAGAGAGAGAAGGAGAATCCTAATCCTAAACAGGCTCCACACTCAGTGTAGAGCCTGACTCAGGACTCGGTCTCACAACTCTGAGATTGTGACCTGAGCCAAAATCAAGAGTCAGACACTCAACCAACAGAGCCACCCAGGTGCCTCTATTTTTTTTTTTTTTGAATATTTAAACATGAGCATATATTATTTTTTGTGTTAAAAAACAAACTAGTTAACAAAAACTTCTCTTTGGGAGCTTTCAACATAAAAGCCCCTCTCATTTTTAGAAGAGATTAGCGGTCTTCTCGGGGTCGATAATTCCCAGTGTTTACTGAGCATATGCTGAACGACAGGTACTTGTGGTTTCAGGCTCAGTCCTCTCGAGCCGGTACGCCTGGGTCTCCCTGTTTGTAGGCTCTGCCTGGATCCTAGCAGTTGCCCAGTGAACTTGAACTTGTGATCATAGTCATAGTCGCATTTTCAGGAGAAGGGAAGTGAAGTCTTTGTGCAAAGTCAACAGCACTCTTTCAAGTGTTTTTAGAGCAGAGGTGACCCAGCTGCTTCCGAGAAATCCAGACTACCTGGAAGGGTTCTCAAGCCTTTCGCCCTCCTGCCACTCGACCCTAGCACTTCTCTTGAGACCACACGGAAGTTTTTGTCAGTGTTAATTTTTCCATCTGTAGGATTCTTTGCCCTGGAAACTTGGAGCTGTATTTGTGGACCAAATGAATCGCTGATGTGTTTAGAAGCAGCAAAGACCCAGGAGAATTTGTTTGCGGTATCCTTTTCTGATTCATTAAGTATCTTCCCAACTTGTGTTATGTACGCATTGTCAGAGGTCTGAGGGACACTGGCTTTGCTCCCTTACGAAGACTGGCCTTCAAGGCCTTTCTTAGCAGAATAGATGTTCCCAGAGGTTCTTTTATTGTTGCCAGTGTTGTTCCCTGCGGCCATATTTCTAACCCAACCCATCATGCAGTGTTTTAGGGAACCAGACACGTGCTCTCTTCCCTCTCCCTTATCATTTGGTAACAAATGTGGTAAACAGGTTATTCATCTCGAGAGGGCTGTTGTTACAATGTTGTGCGATTTGATCAACAGTAATCCAAACAGGCAAGAGGGCTGGAGTGAAAACTGAATGCTGTGTAGCATCCAAATCACAAAAACTGACCTGAGAGTTATTTAAGAGGGTGACATCGTCTGTAACATTCAGATGAAATTCTTGCCAGTGAGGGCTGTTGGACATTGGCACTTTGCCGTCTCTCGAGATGCTGTGTTGTGGGCTTGTTCAGAGAGTGCCCGTAAGTGCTTTAAGTATCACCGCCCGTGTGTCATGTGGGTTGTAGTGGGTTTGGTTTACTGGGAGCTGGATGTGTATCAGCCGTGTTCTCTTGACTCCCCAAATAGTAATTCTGTCTCTGCTGCCTGAATGCAGATGCAGGGTACGTTTAAATGCTCTTTCTTGTTGGAGGCCTTTCCTGGCTCTCCCCTCGCGCCGCCCCCCCCCCCCCATGCTCCTCTTGTTCCATGTCGTACTTAATTAAAGCAATTATCTTACCGGCTTTAAATAATTGTAGCTGTTTGTAGCTGTCTCCACATCGCACTGAGTGCCAGGAAAGGTGGCATGGATCATCTCGCTTCCTCTGTGCATAGCCAGCGTGCAGCCTATGTCACAGCCCTTCGGATTTCATCAGTCAGGACTCTTTTGACCTCAAAGCAGGACCCTGACTTGAACTGGCTTCCCCAGAAAGGGGATTTATGTCCTTGAAAAGTCTAGGGATGGAAATTAACGCATGGAGGTTTCAAGGGTGTTGCTAAGGCTTACACAGTTTTTCTGCAACCCTCAGCATCACCTACTGTTTCTTTCTCGATTGTGGTGGCAAGACGGCTCTCAGCAGTTCTGGCAGAAGGGAATAAAAAGGTCACGTTTTCAACGGTTAAAGAAAAGTCCCCGAATTGAGTCTCTGTTTCTGATTGGTCTTATCTGGGCAACATGCCCCTCGGGAACCAATCCCTGTGGCTTAAGAGAATGCGATGCTCTGATTGGCCATCCTGGATCGAATGCCCGCCCCCTGAAGGAGCTGAGGGTAGGGTCTGTACCCCCCCAGAGCACAGGGACTGAGGTGAGGGGAGGTGGGTGTTCCCCAGGAAAATCTGGGAACCGTGTGTGAATGGGGGTGGGGTGGGTAAGTAAGAGCACGGATCCCAATAGAGTAGGTTTTTAAGGGGTGTTTACTCAGTGAATGAATTAACAGATGAATGAGCAAACGGGAGCGTGCTGCTGATTCTGTGAGCTGGTTTATACAATACCCAGAGTGGGGTTTTAACAGATGGAGCCTTTGCAGAGAAGGAAGGATAAAAGAGAGCCTGGAAATCAAGTCCTGTAAGGGTGACAGTAAATTAGCTGAAATACTTAAGAAATAGGAGACATATGAGAGCTGTTTCCAGATGTGTGAAGGGCATTCCTAGAAATGGAACCTTTGCTGGGTCCTTGCTTTATGTCTAAGGCACTGGGGCTAGTTGCTTGGATTGGTGTCTCCCCTCTTTTGTGTTCACTTTATTGTTACTGGACAGTTTATTTATGTTCACTAGAGAAAAATCTGAAAATTTACACAAAAGCGAAAAATAAATATCCTCCCATAATCTTATCATCAAAAGCTAATTGTTATTAATATCTTGCTATATATTCTGTCAACCTTTTCTCCCTCTGTGTAGCTGCGTTAAAAAAAAATTGTGAGCCACTGGGTGGTTCAGTCGGTTAAGCGTCTGACTTCAGCTCAGGTCATGATCTCGTGACTTCAGCTCAGGTCATGATCTCGTGGTTCTTGAGTTCGAGCCTCGCCTGGGGCTCTGTGCTGACAGCTCAGAGCCTGAAGCCTGCTTCCAATTCTGTGTGCCCCCCCCCCGCCCCTCCCCTGCTCACTCTCTGTCTCTCTCTCAAAAATAATAAACATTAAAAAAATTCTTATTTAATCTTGATAATGGTTATTTGTCAGAGAAGGGATCTGTGGCTCAGACCTGGGAACGGGAGTCCTAGGGCCAGAATTGAGTCCCCAGGTGCCAGCCTCTCATTTCTGGGCATTGGGTTTGCCAGCTTCAAAATCAGCAGTCTGAGCACTAATAGGGCTTTACTACTGTTCTCTTCTGAGAATCCTGATTTCGTCACTTTGTGCATCCACTCACTCCTTCACCCATGTGCTCACGTGATCTTTCACTGAGTGCTTTCTGGGTGCTGGGCTGTACCGGTGAACGAGGCAAGGCCCCTACCCTCCTGCAGCTGACCGTGTAGCTGAGCTCCACCTCACCAGTAAATGGTTAGGTCAGCAGCAGCTAGGGATGCGCGGGGACTGCCGATTGCTCTGGTCCCAGTCCCCAGCTTCTGTCAGGAAGCTACCAGCAAAGCAAAGAGGAAGCATCGCGGCCGGAAGGCCTTGTTGATATATGCCCTCTGCCCAAGCTCCCTTTCCTGAAGGGAATGGCAGTATGTTGAGGGGTGGGAGGCTCGGGGTACACATTACCTGTCCTCGCCCTCCCAGGCCTGGCTCTGCTGGGTGATCTGCAGTTTGGCCCACATTGTGTCCACGTGATGATCCCGTTTCCTGAACCTCAGACTAGAACTCACGATATGAAACAGTGTTAGCCAAAAGAAAGAGGCACATACCTATTTCTGGAATGCAACCTTGGGTGTGTTTGCATGGCTCTCCTTGCCCAGGAAGGTAGGTATTAATATGCTCATTTGGCAGGGGAGGACGCTGACGTCCAGCTGGATCTGTGATTTGAGCTCAGGCCTTACTGATGGCTCTCAGCTCCCTCATCACGTTCCTCTGATCCAGATACGTCTGGAGTATAGGGTTTTAAAAGGTTCTGAAATTCCGGGTGATATTGTTAGTTTCATTCCATTCACCTATTTAAAGAAGTATTTATTGAGGGCCTGTGTCCAGAAACTCTCTTAAGCCTGGGATGCTGGCTGACCAAGTCCAGTGAGGGCTCTTGCTCCCAGGAAACTTGAAATCTGAGTTAAGTCTTCAGAAGAGTGATGATGTTTCTGCATAATCTCTTGCTCGGTGATTCATTCAGCCATGCATGAGGATGTGTCAGTTAGGGTGCTTTGAGTTGTAAGGGACAGAAAACCTAGTTCAAACTGGATAATTGATGGGAGCAGTTGAGTGGTTCACATAACCAAAAGGTGAAGAAGTGGGATAGGTTTCGGGTACGCTTTGATCAGGGCTCTGGCTTCATTTCTTTGTGATCCTCTGGGCTCTGCCCTTGTGTCTGTTGGCTTTGTTCTCAGGTTGACTCCCTTCATAGTAGTGAGAGGGTTGCCAGCAGGGCTTCTGTATTGTTCCAACGCCAGTAGACCTCAGGAAAATTAGGTGAAAATCCAGGAAGTGCCGAGCAGAGCTGTCTAACGTGGTGGTCTGGCTGCTGGTACTTCTCAGCCCACGTGTTTGTTTGATCACATCCACGGGAGGGAGAGCTGCCATCTCTCCCCAGGGCCATAGCACAAAATTTCTGAGCTCCCTTCTGGTTGGGTCATCGTCTGAGGAGGATCCATCTCAAACCATCATGGCGGCGGAGGAAGTAGGATAACATTGATTGCCTTAGATCAGTCAGGCCCCATCCCTGGAACTGGGAATGAGGACCGAATGACAGAAGGATGCTGCTTGGTGGGAAGAAATGATGTTGAAGAGGCAACTACAGTCTCTTAAGGGGGACAGTGTGTAGGATGTGGGCGCGTAGGAGGAACAGCAAGGTCCCTTCTCTTAAAAAAAAAAAAAGAAAAGGCCTTTCTCTTAAAAAGCTCCACATTGTAGTGAGCACTCTGAGACTTTGGCAGCGATCAGAGGAAAGGCATTTACTACATTTTTTGAACGCTAGGCACTTTATACGTTTTCCTCAGTTAGTTCTTATACTGTCCCTGTCGAGTAGGTATTTCCATTTCACAGATGAGCAAACAAGTTCAGAGAGGTTGAGTTGCTTGCCAACAGCCACACGTCTAAGAGAGTGAGGTGTTTTGAGGCTGTGCATTCCCTACTTCTCCTTCTTGTGACGGTTGCAGAGCAAATAGATCGTTAACAGGGACCCTACAAAGGTTTGTCTAATGACTCCTCTACAATAAGCAGGGCCTTGGGAGTAGTTACCACTTTTCATTTCAGGCTTTTATTAACGGAATTCTGCCTGCTTTTTTTTTTTTTTTTTCTTTTCCTTAACTAACTCTAGATGGGAGGAAAACTCTCCCAGGTCCAGATAAGCAACCTATAATTGAATGAGCTTCTGAGAAGAGCAGAACCATTGTCAACTCCAATGCATCAGAAGAGATGGTTGCATTCAGATAATTTTACAAAAATGATTTCTGTCCCCTTCTGACTTGGCTGCCTAAGGCTTCCACTTGGTTTTAAAGTAGTAGGGTAACTATTATGTAATTGTATACAATGCTTCTTTCCCCTGGGCTCGAGAGAACTCATGTATTCAAAATACAGAATATATTTGTTTTGATGAAGAGTTTATGTAAAGCCAGTGTGATTCTTAAACTGTCCCCAAAACAAGGGCATATGAACTGGGTTTTTTGGTTTTCTCCAGACTCTGCAGAGATAGAACATCCAGCAGAGCAGGAGATGGTTTACCATAACTCATGTGTGTGCTGCTGGCAAAATGTCTGTGTTCCTTTTTTTTTTTTCAATTTACTTTTGAGAGAGAGAGAGAGAGAGAGCACGCTCGCGAGCGAGTAGGGGCGGGGCAGAGAGAAAAAGGGGGACAGATAATCTGAGGCGGGCTCTGTGCTGACAGCAGGGTGCTCGATGTGGGGCTCGAATTCACGAACCATGGGATCATGACCTGAGCCAAAGTCATCCGGCTGCTCAACTGACTGAGCCACCCAGGTGCCCCAAAATGACCTGTTCTTACTGCTCCCTAACCTACCATGCATGTCGTGCACTTTGCTGCCCACTGAAAGAACACTGGTCTGTTCACAGATCTCCTGACCTCACTTCCATCCCACTGGATATAGTTTCATCCTGAGGGAAATTAACAAAAATGGGGAAATCAAAATGGTGGTCAGTGCCAAGTTGACATATAAGACTTTCAGCTTAGCAGCTGTGCTTTTTGAGTTCTTGTGTCTGCTTTCCATTTTTTTTTTTCAGGCTACTATGGATAATAATGGATTTATATTAGGTTGTCTACCATGTTTCAGGGCCTGGGGATAGATGAATGAAGCATAGTCTCCATTACATAGTCTTCAGTGGTCCTCCTCTGAACAGTCTGTCCATGCCAGTATATTTTTTTGCTTCTGATTTATGCTGGGCCTGGCAAACTTGTTAAACTGGACCTTAGAAAAAGTGTGAAGTAAAAAGAGGAAACAGGAAAGACATGAGGGTAGATGCATAGGCTTAGCTGTCAGGTGGGATTGCTGGGCTCACCTTGTTGACTGTAGAGGGTGACTACCGTGGTTGTCACTAGGACTGGTATTTAGGGGCTCTTTGTTACACAGCATAACCTAACATCCTGACTGATGTGACCACCACATAGGATTCGTGGAACCTGGCCAGCTTGTATATGCACCTGTGTGAATGCACGCACGTGCAAATATATGTAAGAATAGATATGAACATGGGTGCCTGTGGGACAGTGGTTCTCAAACTTGTCTGTACATTAGAATCACCTGGGGATCTTTTAAAATTCCAAAGCCCAGGGGTGGCTGAGTGGCTCAGTCGGTTAAGTGTCCAACTTTGGCTCAGGTCATGATCTCATGGTTTGTGAGTTTGAGCCCCACAACAGGCTCTGCACTGACAGCATGGAGTCTGCTTGGGATTATGTCTGTCTCCCTCTCTCTCTGCCCCTCTCCCAGTTGCATGCTCTCTCTTTCTCTCATTGACATAAGATAAGATGAGATAGATAAGATAAGATAAGATAAAATTCCAAAGCCCTCAGGACATAGTCTAAATGAATTAATTTACCAACTCTGGGGGTGGGACACAGCATTAATAGATTTTAAACTCTCTGTGTGATTCCAGTGTGCAGACAGTTTCAAGAACCATATGAGAATTTTAATAATAACATCATGATTATTATTTGGAGAGGAATAGGGATAATGGCAATGATATTGATACTAGCTATCATTATCGTTAACTGACTGCTGCTTGTCTGCTGGGCAGTATCCTGGGTATATAACAAACACTGTCACATCTAATCCATACTGCAGCCCTGCAAGACAGCTCTGTAGGTGGTTGGAGAAGGAAGAGAGGAGATCGTATCCGTTAAACTGATGTCAGCCACAGAGCTGCTCAATCCAGATTGTCAGGTATAGTCCAGAAAGATGGAATTGCTGGTCTCATCCTGTCGATCCCAGAATGACCACTGTGGTCATCATTGGGGCCGAGACCCCGGGGCTGTTTGTTACCACAGCGTAACCTGGCCCGTCCTGCTGGATGCAACCACGCTTTTAATAACCACAGTGGATTCAGGAGTCGATACGCGAGAGCACGTTTTGCAAAGTTATAAATTGAGAGTGAGTTTATTTTGGCTTGTGGCTTGGAAAGAGAAATGAGCGTAGTAAACCAAGCTATTAATCTTGGGTTGGTTGATTCATCCATCAAAATCACTCTCTGTGTTTCAAGGAAATCAGGTTAAGTAGATTAATAAAACATTACCTTGTGTGTTTGTAGTGCTTTCCTCAATGGGATACACGGTACTCTACAAACCTCATACCATTTGCTAGTCTTGACACTTCCTCGAAGGATTGTCAGGCATCAGTAGGGCCGTATGTTACTGTAAGGTAATAACAGGAACTTAGTGATGGTGAGATGCTTATCCAGCATCCAGAGATGCCTGACTGCAGTCTTGGTGGGTAGATAGGAGTTTGTCCGGGAGGTATGGTAGTGTCTGGAACGGTGTTCATAGCACAGAGAACAGCACAGACAACGGCACAACAGCAGGAAATAGTAATTATAGGAACTCTATAACTAGCTTAGTATTACTACCAAGAAAGAAGCCATTCTCCACTCCTATGGGTGATTGAGAAGTCCCAGACAGCCTGCATTTCCACTTGTTTCTTTATCATTTGGTACATGTCTCTTAGCTTTTCTTTTCGACTTTGGAAGAGATTTGTGTGTAATGAAGGGCCAAGAAAGCATAATGCTTTAATTGACCTCCTTTCCCCTGAAAGGTCACACCAGACACCGCACCAAATATACACTGCTGATTAAGTAGAGATTTTTTTACAGGGCTCTGTTGACGCCTCAGTGATCCAACCCTTGGACATGAACTCAGCGGTTCTCTGACTCTCCCTGAGTCCAGGCCTTGGGATTGTGTACCTGTGAGATGCCTCTGAGCCTCTCTTGGGCTGTTGGTTTTTCTTAAGTGTAAATGTTGGATTGAAGGTGAATTTCAAGGTTCCCTACATGTTTAAAATTAGGTGATTCATCAGGTACTCATTAATGCAAGTGGCCTATTAAATAAAAATGCTAAGTACATGCTGAAATGGATACGGCAGACATTTTCTCTGGGGCTGTGGGTTTAGATAAGACCAGGGCCTGGACAAGAACGACCATTCTCCTCTCTACCTTTGTGCATCAAAGCTGAAAGAGAGATGCTTTCTCATTAAACGTGTATTCTACAATGAAATCAGCACCAGGGTTTTATTTTTTCTATTTTGTAAATGTTTATTTTTTAGAGAGACAGACAGAGTGTGAGCAGGGGAGGGACAGAGAGAGGGGGAGACACAGAATCCAAAGCAGGCTGGCTCCAGACTCTGAGCTGTCTGCACAGAGCCTGATGCGGGGCTCAAACCCACGAACCGTGGGATCATGACCTGAGCTGAAGTTGGACACTTAACCACCCAGGTGCCCCAGCACCATGATTTTAGAGAAGAAGCTAGCCGAGCCAGTTAAGCTGCTTCATAACTTGGACCATACTGGTTCTCTTTTCCAAAGGTGTTGTGTTTGTTTGTTTTTTTTTGAATCTTATGCAATGTCTTTTCTTCTGTAGCCCCAAAACTCAAACCTTTTTTCACACTGTTAGCTCGTGTTTGACATCCCCATTGTTCTTTCTAAAGGTCTATATTGCAACCGGTTGGTTCCACAGCTAGTGACCTAATCATTGTGGCTACATTGGGGAGAGTTTACATCTCACCTCCTTGGGTTGCTTATGTGATTTACTGATTTTAGGGTTGTGTCCATGTTGGGATTTTGGAGTTGGGGTAAGGCCCTGGGACTAGGTTAACGCTGGACCAATGCCATCTCTGTGACGAGCTGCACCTGTTTGCACGAGCTCTGTGCTAGCACTGGGGTTACAGTGGTGACAACACAGCCTGATCTCTGCCCTTGTGGGGCTCCCAGTGTTTAAGGAAGTACACAAATCACCATGCGATTGCAATTATGTATGTGCTATAAAGGAGAAGCACAGGGTCCTGATCATTCATAGTGGGGCATCTGACCCAGTTTGCTCAAAGTTCAAATGTATGGACATGATGAGGAGCTCAGGAAAGCAGCTGGGGAGGCTGGAGGCATTAAGAGTAATCTGTGATGGGAGCGCCTCGGTGGGTCAGTCGGTTAAACATCCGACGTCAGCTCAGGTCATGATCTCACGATTCATGAGTTCAAGCCCCATATCTGGCTCTTTGCTGTACAGTGCAGAGCCTGCTTCAGATTCTCAGACTCCATCCCTCTTCCTCTGTAATGTGTGATCAAATGCAAGGGTGAAAGGTTCAAGATTGAGGCCGCAAACAGCACTAAGGTCCCTGTGAGTTGGTACAATTCAGGACACCAGGCCTTCCGAGAACAACTTCTTGACTCTTCTCCTCTAACTCCCCAAAGCCAAAGGAAGTATTCTTTCCCTTAAATTCTCCAGGCCATATGTCTATATCATTTCTTTGGCAGTTGTATGTTGCTTGCTCTCCTGATCATGCTCTGTTCTGTTTCTCAAAACAAACAAAACATTAACAGGTAACAGCCCCAAGTGCACCTTTGTGCTCAAATTCACCAAAGCTTCCATCGATTGAGGGAATTGATGGGGAAATTCTATCAACTTGGGGAAAGTTTAAGAGATACTAGCTTGTAGGAGCACTTGGGTGGCTCAGTCAACTGGGCATCGGACTTCGGCTCAGGTCATGATCTCATGGTTGGTGCGTTCGAGCCCCATGTCGGGCTCTGTGTTGACAGCTCGCAGCCTGGAGCCTGCTTTGGATTCTGTGACTCCCTCTCTCTCTCTGTCCCCCTGCTTGCATGCTCTCTCTCTCTCTCAAAAATAAATAAACATTAAAAAATTAAAAAAAAATAAAAATAAAAGATGCTAGCTTGTAATTAAAAGTCTAAGATAAATGGGCTTTTCTTTTCTGCATCTTCTTACCTAGTTTTCTTTCTGCCCCTGTGATTCTGTTTCCATATTCCTGCCCTTCCTTACTGCTCTCTGTCAGAGGTCACTTGTCCTTGGTCACTTGTCCTTGGTCACTTCATCTATTTCTCTACATCTTTCTTCTGTCTACATGCTTTGTTGAATGCTGTCTTTTAAAACAAAATTGTTCAAAACATTGAGGGAAACTTAAAAAAATTTCATCCCTACTCCCTCATCCTGTTTTAACCTCTCTGATCCTATCTGCCAGTTTCCCATGGGGGTGCGTATTGTATATTCATGGCATTCTGTTATATATACAGTTTTGTACTTTGCTCTTTTAGGATGTCCACAAATTTTCTTTATTTAAAAATTTTTTTTAATGTTTATTCATGTTTGAGATAGATAGATAGAGAGAGAGAGAGAGAGAGAGAGAGAGAGAGAGAAAGAGAAAATGAGTGGGGGAGGAGCAAAGTGAGAGGGAGACACAGAATCTGAAGCAGGCTCCAGGCTCTGAGCTGTCAGCACAGAGCCCAACGCGGGGCTCAAACCCACGGACCGTGAGAGCATGGCCTGAGCCATAGTCGGACGCCCAATCGACTGAGCCACCCAGGTGCCCCAGAATGTTCACAAATTTTCAATCAGCAAATGTTAATTGAGCTTCTACTCTGTGCCAGGCATTGCTGTAATGGCTGGGGGTAGATAACATCAGTGAACAAACCAGACATAATTCCCTGCTTTCCTGGAAGTTTCCACCTGTTTCATGGAGAGAGAAAATAAACATAGTACAAATTCTCTTAGGAGGTGACTGCTGTTACAGAAAAAAACAGGAGGGTTGAAGAAGGTTGGCAGTATTTATAAAATATTCTCTCATGTTGCTACTATCTTTGTGTGTACTTGGGGGTTGTATATTATCCTTGATATTGATGGATTATATTTTATTTAGAGCATTTAGAGCCTTAGGACTGTACACTTTAAATCTGGAGAGAACTTATGAATCATTGAGAGTAAACCATTCATTTTTGAGGTGAGGAAAACAGGTCCAGAGAAAAGACAAGACTGGCTCAAAATTATACAGCCCCTGAGTGGCAAAGCAGGGGCTGTTAAATCTTAATTGAATTGATTTTCTTTAATTCTAAAGACAGTTCTTTCAGAACCCTGGTATGCTGTTTCCCTGTTGTGGGAAATTGAATTTGTTTCTGGTTTTTATTATAAATAATGCTACAATGGGCAGCTTTATACCAAAACCATCTGAATGAAACCAAGTTAATAATAACAGCAATAATAATAATAGAAAAGGCTAATATTTATCGAGCACTTAACATTTGCAAAGCACTGTGCTAAGTGCTTTACGTGAAATAACTTAATTCTGACAGTGAGTACCGTGACTTTCCTATTTTTTACAGATGACTAAATGAAGGGATTCAGACTCAGGTCTGTCTGTCTAGAGTCTGTGTTCTTAGTCACCATGATGTACTGCCTTATGGGTTTGAATACTAAAGCTGCAAATTTCAAAAAGCAAGATAGTCAGCCATGCAGTTTCATTTAAACACTTCAGAGTTGTCCAAGAACGTTGACATATTAGGTTTAACTGTATGTCATCAATGTTTTTAGGGTGAAAAGTGGTTGAATGTTAGCAATTTCATACATTCCATCTGTTGCTTTAGTTAATCCTCATCATAATGGTGAATTAGGGGCACCTGGCTGGCTCAGTCAGTGGAGCATGGGACTGGATCTCAGCGTCAGGAGTTCGAGCCCCGTGTTGGGTATAGAGATTACTTAAATTAAAAAATAAATTAATTAATTTAAAAAATCCCAATAATGGTGAATTAGGTGGTATTGTAAATGAGTAGCCTAATATTTTAGATGGAGCTTGGACACTGAATGAGTTAATTAATGTTTGTAGAGAGAAAAACGAACGGGAGGCAAGAAAGGCAGTATGACTTGGGCCACGTAACCAGCTGCTCATACCTGCGTCAAATCCTGACTCCCTGTCTTAGTAGCTTTGTGACCTCCAGTGAAATACATTCCTGGTGCCTAATTCTCTCAACTGAAAACTGTCATTATAAAGATGGGTGGAAATCATTTTGTTCAAAACCGGCAGAAACTAAGCAGTCGAGCCGAGGTATCGAGTGGTGGTAGTTCCATCCTGCCATTAAATTTCAAGAAAAACCCGTCTCTTTTCTCCAACCATGGTGTTTCTGTAAAACACACAAAGAAGCTTTTTATTTTTTATTATTATTATTTTTTTAAAGTTTATTCTCATTTATTTTGAAAGAGAGATAGAGCGCAAACAGGGGAGGTGCAGAGAGAGGGAGAGAGAGAGAATCCCAAGCAGGCTCTGCACTGTCAGCGCATAGCCCGACATGGGGCTCGAACCCACAAACTGCGAGATCATGACCTGAGCCAAAACCAAGAGTTGGGTGCTTAACTGACTGAGCCACCCAGGCACCCCATGGAGAAGCTTTTTAAAAAGGCATGGATTAACTTCATGACCCCTGACACAATTAGGGGATTCTCGTTCTTTACAGGGAAAGTTTTTCCTCTAACTTGGATGGATGGAGAGCTGTATTAAGATGGGTGGGGCAGCAGAGATGGACCTCTGTTTGGGTTTCTGGGTCACAACGACTTGAGGTCCAGGAACAGATGCCCCCACCAGCTGTTTTTCTCCCTCCTGTCTTCCGGTGCCATTTCTGATTTGATGACATCTTGCCCCCTTGTTCAGGTGACCCCCTCCTGTGCCTGCACAGCTTGGTAAGGTGGCCCAGCCATGGTGGGGGGTGGCAGGGGGGCAAGGCAGCCAGTGCCCTTGAGCACTAACTAGTCCTGCTGGAATGGGGTCTGTTGTGTCTGTGTGGCAAGGTCCTTACTTCCGGAGGGCAGTGACCTGACCACCGTCAGAGCCAAAAATGCCAAGTGGCAGGGGGCCTGGGTGGCTCAGTTAAGCGCCCAGCTTTGGCTCAGGTCATGATCTCACGGTTGGTGAGCCGGAGCCCCGCATCGGCTTCTGTGCTGACAGCTCAGAGCCTGGAGCCTGCTTTGGATTCTGTGTCTCCCTCTCTCTCTGCCCCTCCCCCCACTCATGCTCTGTCTCTCTCTCTCTCCTTTTCTCTCAAAAATAAACAAACATTAACACTTTTTTTTTGGAAAATGCCGAGTGGCTTCTCAACCACGCCATGGGCTGGACTTGCTGCTTGTGGAAAAGGACAGTGCATCCCGAGCGTGCCCTCTTGGGTTTTTCTGCAGCCAGTTCTTTGTCTCTAAGTGGTGCAGTGGGCTTTGGGCCACAGACTGCTTAGGACCTCGGTAAACCCTGGGAACCAGCCCATCCCTCCAGGGAAAAACTTTGCCCCTGGGCAGGGCTTGGGAGGGGGAAGTGAAGGCTTGCCGAAAGTCTCTTCCTCTTTTTACATTAAAATCTTGGCAAGAAAAGGCGCTCTTTCTTTCTGTCGCCTGTATCAGCAGCAGATTCCCAAACTGAACTCCGAGACATCGCCCTGGCTTCGTCACACGTCACCTTTGCCGGCTGCAAACAATCTTGCTTCTTCAGCTGATGGGGACTCTAATAACTCCAGGTGGTGAATGGGCGGTAGGGAGTGTGGTTCTGTACAAATACAAGCTCTAACTAAAGCAATACAAACACAGAGGAAAAAACGGGAAGCTCGTCAAGAGGGAAGTGCTGTATTAAAACATTTTACCTTTACTGACATTGAAGAAACCTCCCCTTTAGTTTAACACTGGGAGATGTGTTAAATACTCTGTGGTGCAGTGACACGGCTGAGTGTTCCAGAACCTTTAAGAGCAAGGCAGCAGAAGTATCTTTATTAAGGAAAGGTGATTAAGATATACTGTGAAATGAAACACAGCAGATTACAGTCTAGGAGCCATTTCTATAAAAATATATGCATTATCTTTATATAGATGCAGGAAAAAACATTTGGAAGGGGATCCACTTGGTGGGAGGTTGGATCATGAGTGTTTATATTTTCTTCCTTTTGCTCATCTGTGTTTTCAATTTTTTGTCTGCAGTCAACATTGTTCTTCATAGAGTTTAGGGTGAAAGAAGGATGTCCGGGGCTGGGAACCGCCCTTTTTTACCCAATCATTCCACACATTTATTGAGGGTCTCCTAGGAGCTGGGTGGGCACAGTGATAGGTGTTGGAGCGGAATAGCTCCGACCTCTGCCTTCACAGAGCTGATGTTTTAGTGGGAGGCTTTTCTTTTTCTTTTCTTTTTTTTTTTTTGTTTGAACTTTATTTATTTAGAGAGAGACAGAGAGCAAGTGGGGGAAGGGTAGAGAGAGGGTGAGATAGAATCCCAAGCAGGATCCACGCCATCAGCTCAGGGCCCGATGTGGGGCTCGAACCCATAAATCGTGAGATGGGTGATCTGAGCCGACATCAAGAGTCGGATGCTTAACCGACTGAGCCACCCAGGCGCCCTATGGGAGGCTTTTTAAAAACACTTTTAAGCTAAAAAAATAAAAATAATTACAGGTTATACAAATTACCGTGAAGGAAAAAAAAAAAATGCCGGTGGCATATAGGAATGACTGAAGGGAGGTGAGGGAGGTGTGACCGGGAGGACCCCTTTGAGGAGGTGACCCTTGAACCTGAAGGCCAAGAAACAGGCACTTGAAGAGGCTAGAAGGCACATCTGAGGCGCAGGGAAGGACCAGCGATGAAAGGCTGCGAGAGCCTACCGCCTTCCTGTAGGTCACCCCGTGGAACTGCCCACCTGTGAGAAATGTTACATTTGGGAATGTGATGGAGGTTCATAGAGCCTTGGAACTCTGAGGAAATACAGCCTTAAGGACAACTTTATGGCTCCTGGGAGATTGGCTAATGTTTTGCTAAACAACCGGAGTGTGTTAGGTTTGAGCTGTTGGCTTTGTACTTTGTTTCTTTTGAGTAGCAGCTCTGATGCCATCTTTCATGGTGGACAGGCTTCGAGTGCTGTCTGGGGATGCCTGGGCCTCATTCCTGTGTCCTCTTCTGCATTCAGGAAACTCGCCCACTGCATGCTCAGCCATCAGGCCGGACACTGGAGTCCTAGTCCTTAGCCTTCGAACCTCTGGCCGTCCTGGAAATGTCTGGGAGGGTGCCTCTTTCCTCAAGGATTCAGTGTTCATTGTTTCCACCAAGAGGAGGAGGGAAGCCGTTGATAGAAGTCCCTGAATGTTAGGTTGAGGACTAATATGTCATATTTGAATTAACTATGGTAGCACCATCAAGAGTCCTAAGGGCAATCCAAGCAACGCAAATCAAGAACCATAGCGATATTCAGATCCTTTAACCCAGAACTGCAGTCCAAGGAACTTAGGTGGAAGTCATTTTTTTTAATGGGAAGAAACCAAGGATACAGCAATGTCTATAACAGCAGTAATAGGCATTAATGACATTGTGCTTTGGGGCTTTGAACATATATTCCTATACTGACAGTACTTATGAGAGCTTTGCAACATTCCTGTGATGGTTGTTCTTATGCCCATTTCACAGATGGGAAATGAAAGGTTAGAGAGGTCATGTGAGTGGTCCTGGTTCACCCTGGCAGATTCAGGCTCTGAACTCTAATACATGCATTGTTGCCTGGTGGGTTTGTTCAGAAACTCTGAAAATGATGGAAGTCAAGAAAGCATATGGAGGGAACCAAGACTGAAAATTATTATCGAACTTAATGTATGCTTAGTTGTGTCCCAAGCATTTTGTAAATTTTATCCAGGTTAATCATCACCACGAACTTGAGGGGAGACTGAAGCTCTGAGAGGTTGGAGAACTTGTATAAGCTGTAGAACAGGATTCAGACCCTGCCTCGGCCAGGTGGCTTCAGTTCTGTTGTATTGTCCTCTGCTTCACAAGAAAGCATTGTTGGGTGAGTGAATACGTGGTAGGCTGATGCCACAGCTCTGCATCTTCTCCAATGCAGTACATTCTCTCAGTACTCTCCCATGAGAGTTGCAGCTTGGCTGACTCTTGAGGGCACACTTCTCCGACACCCTTCACCTAAAGGCTCTCTTTCCTCACTCAACTCATCTCTTGCGAAATGCTCAGAACCGAATGAGTCCAGGGTAAACCAGGCGTGCAGGGTGTGAACCTTTAGCAACCGAAGGAAATTGAGCTATTTCAACGTGATGCAACATTCTGCTGCCATTAAAATGATAAATGTGACTGTAGAAATATGAAATGGCATTGGGAAATAGTTGCACGTATTTGAAGATAGTAATGGAAGCAGTGTGCATTGACGTGAATAAAGGTTGGGAGAGGACAGGAATGAAAACTGTGTAAAGGGGGCGCCTGGGTGGCGCAGTCGGTTAAGCGTCCGACTTCAGCCAGGTCACGATCTCGCGGTCTGTGAGTTCGAGCCCCGCGTCGGGCTCTGGGCTGATGGCTCGGAGCCTGGAGCCTGTTTCCGATTCTGTGTCTCCCTCGCTCTCTGCCCCTCCCCCGTTCATGCTCTGTCTCTCTCTGTCCCAAAAATAAAAAAAAAAAAAAAAAAAAAAAAAAGATACTTTAAAAAAAAAAAAAAAAGAAAACTGTGTAAAGGTATCAGGATTGGATGGTGTCACCTTCTGATGGGTCTGCTAAGCTAGGAACCTCAGGGTCAGGTTCCACAGCTCCTGCTGCTACTTTGCCCAGATTCAGCTAGTCACAAACTCCTGGAGATTCGACAGGAGTATCCTAATTCTGGTGCCCCTTCTCCCTCTCCATTGCTAGCTTCCTAAACCAGGCGCTAATTATCTGTCAGCTGGACTGTACAAAAGCTTCAGCGGTCTGCGGACCTCAGTTCTCCTTCCCACCATGGTCTGCTTTGGACACTGTCGTCAGAGTGACCTTGATATAAAACGCATCTGATCATGTCTCCCCTTGCTGAGAAGTTTCTGTTTACTTGTTATTGCCTTCAGGAGGCAAGTTCAGACTTCTTAGCATGGTGTTTGAGGAGGTCCTGCACAGTCACACTCGCCCAACCTTACCTCCAGCATGTCATAAACTCCCCTTCCTCTCTGCCCATGTGCCTTTTCGCTCGTCCCCTCCCCCAGTCTCTTCAAGACCAAGTGCATCCTGTCTGAAGCCTTCACAACTGTCCCAGGGATTGTTGGTTCTTCCACTCTCCTAGATGACAACGTAATTCTGAGGTTACAGCTCTCTCTCTCATGAAATTGTGAGCCCTGCCAGGGCAGGTACCACACATCTGTTGACCTCCAATCTAGACCCTCAGCATGGTGCCTAGGATGCAGTAGGGTGGCAAAATTGTGTATTGATGGAATGAATCAATGATTAAGTGAAACAATTTGTTTATAGTGTTTAAATTTTTTTTTAATGTTTATTTATTTATTTTTGAAAGAGAGAGAGTGTGAGTGGGGGAGGCTCTGCTGCACAGAGCCTGATGCGGGGCTCAAACTCACAAACCGTGAGATCATGACCTGAGCAGAAGTCGGACGATTAACCGACTGAGCCACCTAGGTGCCCCTTAATGTTTTAAAGTTGATTTAGTAATAAAGTTTAAAAAGGAAACAACATTTAAAGAAGAGATCAGGAACTTCTGAAATTTACAAAAGCAGAGTCAAGTTTATAGAAATGCAGAAACACACGGTGGAGTTGACAGATTGGGTTTGAATCCTGGATCTCCTACTGAGTCTTGGTTTCCTCATTTATAAGGTGGATGTCAAAATAGTACCATATAGGGTGGTTGTAAAAAGCCAAAGAGGAAAAGCAAGCAAAGTGCTTAGTACAGTGCCTGGCACATTGGAAGGACTAAAAGAAAAAAAAAATGCTAACAAGCCACAGTGATTAAATCATCGAGAGCCTGGGGTTCTTATGTAAACTTTTTTTTTTTTTTTTTTTTTGCATCCTTCTGCTTGTTTTTTTCAACATAAAACTTTGAAAGCTTTGACCTCAGCTGAAATGGGATTACATTCACGCAGGGTGACAAAGAAAGGATTGAGGAAGGATAAGTTCAGCACTTCTCTGAAGGTCTTGTCTTCTGTTCCTCTTTCAGGATATCCCACATGGGGTAGTATAGTGGTAGAGCTTACTTGTGAGTTCTGTCACAGGCCAGGGATCTAGGGCAGACAATGAGAAAGGTATCTCTGAAGGGGGTGCTCTACCCTCCTCACAGGATTCATCTTATTTTATGGTTATCATTCAACAACGGACGTTTCTTTGCTGGACTGTAAGCTCCCCCAGGCTGGTCTCATGTCTGTGTTGCTCTCCAGGGATAAAATTAGGACCAATGGATGAAAATTGTCGGGTATCAGATTTCTGCTCAGTGTAAAAGGAGAGGTTCCTCACGATGAGAAGAGGCTGACTGTTGCAATAAGGAGGTCCCCATAATGGGAGATATTTGAGCTAAACTGGGTGGGGTTGATACTATGGAAGAGATTTCTGCTTTTGTTGGGATATTGAGGTAGAGATGTATGGTTACTCAGAGCTCATATTTAAGGGACTGGGCAGGTATATGAACTTTCTTCCTCTGGCACAAATTGAGGACAGTGGATTTCTGTGGACCAGAATTATTTAAGACTGTGTATCAGCGTGTAAGAAAAATGGACCAAAATTCTTGGATTGTGAAGACGGTTCTGTCAGCATCAATGTTTGCAAAATATTGGCTCCCTTAGTTTAACTGAGATTGATAGAGATTATAATATAATATAGAACTCCTAAATTTTCCTAAAGTATGAAAATTAGGGTAAAAGTCTGAGGCCTATGACCCTTGCCTTTAGTGTATGCCTTCAAAAAGCCATCTCTCGGGGTGCCTGGGTGGCTCAGTCGGTTAATCGTCCAGCATCGCTCAGGTCATGATCTTGCGGTTCACGAGTTTGAGCCCCACGTCGGGCTCTGTGCTGACAGCTCAGAGCCTGTAACCTGCTTCAGATTCTGTGTCTCCCTCTCTCTCTGCCCCTCCCCTGCTCGTGCTCTTTATCTGTCTCTGTCTCAAAAATAAACACTAAAAAAAAAAAATTTTTTTTTTAAAAGCCATCTAATCTCTCCATGACTCTTAACACATTTCTATATAGTATGGCTAACACCATGGAGTCTCCAGGTAATTCAAGAGGAAGACAAAAGACTAAATAAGGGAAGGGCTTCCCTTCTGTATTTGGGGCAAGGAGTGCTTTCTTGGCTACCACATCTGGTAAGGCCTGGATAGTTCCTGGGATTTTACCTATTTGACCAGAACAAGAGTTCATAGTCAGGTTTTCATAGGTAGGCTTCCTGGGTCCATAAATCTCCTGAAATTGTATGGAAATTTGTGTGCATATGTGCATTTTTCTGGGGGAGAAAAGCCCCTACTTTTGTGGGATTTTCAGTAGGGGCCTTGACCCCCAAATATTTCGAACCATTTACTTCCATGGTAATTATCTGATCAAACTGAAAATATTCCAGGTAAAGGTAACATTGTAATCATTTACACTTTAGTGTTAATGAAAAAAATCTGTGTCATAGCAGGATTAGGATGAACTAGCTGGATGGAATGTTCTGTTTTTATATGTAAAGAGGGAGCATTTATGTTCCAGGGTGAAGAGAGATTCTGGAAATAAGATGCTGTGCCCTGGGCCACATCCAAATTCTCTGCCCCCCGCCCTGGACATTTTTGCCCAGAGCGTAACTCTGTAACATCTCATTTATCTCCTAGAGCCATGCGTGGCAAGGTACAAGTCTCAAGTGGCGCCTGATTTCTGTCCTCAGACTGATCATTTAACATCTCCCCAGGGCGTCTCCACGATACCATCGTAGGCGATAACGGTGCACCTCTAGGCTCTGGGGAGTCGGCCCGCGCTTCTGCTTTGCCGGGGAGCGGGAGTGAGGTTCAATACCTGGAGCGGGGGAAAGGCTTGCTCGCCAGCCCAGCCATTTGAGGCGTGGGGGGTTGGTGGGATGTGGCAGCTTCGCTGAGTTCAGCACAAAGAGTCCTGATCGGCGAGTTCCGAGTTCCAGTTCCTGGTGTTTCCGAGTTAGCTGACCTGAAGCAGCTTACCCCCACTTCTGAACCTCAGTTTTCCCAGTGTAAGATGAGAAGATTGCAAGACTCTGACCCACCCAGATGCCATCTCGGCGCGACGAAGCTGCTCCTTTAAGGAGGGCGGGGGGCGCGGAGGCGGTGGCCGCGCCCCCTTCCTCTCCTTCCTCCGGCGCAGGACCACCTGTCTCCGGCCTCGCCACGCCCCCTTCAGGAGGGGCGGGGGGAAGAGGGGCGGGGAAGGAAGGCCGAGGATTTACCTTGCGGGGCGGGCGCGCGACGCATGCGCACGGCCGGACAGGTCCGCGGCGCCCTCACTTCCTGGCATTCCCCCCTCCCCCTCCTCGCCGTTACCCTGTACATCCGGGTCACTTGCCCTCCCCGTTCGGAGCCGCCGCTGCTGCTGCTGCTGTTGCCGCTGCCGCCGCCGTCGCCGCCGCCTGGCTCGTCGCGGCTCCGCCACAGGGGCAGGTGCGGAGGGGCTCCCGGTCCGGCCGCCGCCGCTGCCCCGCTCCGGGCCCGGGGCTCCCTCTAGCGCCGCTGAGGGGCCGCCGCCGCGGCTCAAGGAGGGCGGAGGAGCGGGGCTGAGAGAGCCCGGAGGCTCGAGCGGAGAGTGAGTGATTTATTTTTGCCGTTTTCCGTCTTCCCTCACGCCCCTCGCTTGCCTGCCCCTCGACCCCATTTTGGCGGAGAGGCGGGCGCGGTGGGGGCCGCGCCGGCGCGGGGCTTCCTCGGCCCCCGGCGCCGTGGGCCCGCCCCGGCGCCCACCCCCGGCGCTGCGGCTGCACCTCTGCGGGCGTCCCCCCGCCCGCCGGCCCGCGGCGCCCCGGCCCCTTCCCCCGCGGCCCGGGCCCCGCCGGCGCTCATTCATTCGGACCTCCTTTCTTCCGCCCCTTCCTCCCACCCGCACCTCCACGCGCGTGCTCGGCGCGCCCTCCCACCCCCCTGGAGCCGGCCGCCGTGCGTGATTCTCGGCTCCCTGGCTCTTCCCCTCCCGCGTCGGCGCTCGCCCCCCACCCCCGGCTCCCAGCTCCCTGTCGTCCGCGAGGCCACCTTACCTCCCTCCCTTTCTCCCCGGACTCGCCCACAGATCCACACCCCCTTTTCCCTCGGATTCCGCCACGCCTCGCCGCGACAGCCAGCGGTCCTGGTCACCCGCGTGGAAGTTGGTGTCTTTATTGCCCCTTTCCACCCTTCCACCTGTGCGGCCAGACCGTCCAACATGTACACCGCGTTGACCTCTTAAATTCCCAGCATTTAAAGTCCAAATTCTCGGTCCTAGGGTGTGGTCTTAGTGTGTTTCCAAAACACACAATTTCTGCTATAATTACCCAAATCTGTGACTGTCAAACTGTAGTGGAAGTGGCAGTTGCTGTGTGTGTGTGTGTGTGTGTGTGTGTGTGTGTGTGTATATAACTCCTGGCTATTCTTGGCCGTACCAAATATCTTTTTTTTTTTTTTTTTTCCCTTGGAGGGGTATCTATGATGCATTAATTTTCCCTGAATGTAAAATTTGGCAGAAGATTGTTACTCTTTCTACACCTCTACGTTCCTCCTCGATCCGTTTCTTGCCTGATTTGCAGCCTTACCTGTTAATACCGTTTGTTGGTGAGACTTTTTCTCGTCTAATTTGTCAGCAGTCGTTATCGAGTGTCCCCTGGTGTGCGGAATACTGATGAAATGTCTGAATTCTTGCAGTACCACAAAGTGCTGTTCTGGATAAGACAAAGATTTTTGGAATTTGTTTACACTTTTTAACCCCCTTCCTGCAAATTTATTGAGTTTGCCATCCCTTTCCAACTTAATCTTTATGTGGAAAATGTGTATCAGTCAATTTTGTGTTCTTACAGTCTTGCAATTTGGCTGACAGACATTCCAGAGGAGTGTTTTATATAGCTAAAGGAATTTCAATCACTTGGGTCTTTGGGGACTTCATGCAAATCACTTTAGACAAATGTACCTCAAGAAAAACACACTGATCCTTTTAATTCTTTAATTGTATTTAATGATAGAAACCGAAGTTTCCTGTCTAGAACACCTTGATAATTGGGACTTATTTGATAGCCCCTTTGTGAAGTGTTGTAGTTGGGTAACACTGCTTGATCAGCATTCATAAAATGAAATGAGAGCCCCCCCCCCCCCCCCGGCCATTTTTTCATGGGACCGTCATAGTCCATAATAATGAAGTCAAAGGAGGGTTTTTAGGTCTGAGGTATACCTGTCTGCATATCAGTATGATACAGTTGCTATCAATGTTGACATCACCATTTTCTAACAGCCTTTCTGGGGAGCTAGGTATTAAAAAGGCACTTGGCTGTGTGTTCTCTTTTAGGTTTTGGATAACCACTCCAGCAGTAAGATTTCTTTTTTTTTTTTAATTTTTTTTTAATGTTTATTCAGTTTTGATAGAGACACAGCATGAGTGGGGGAGGGGCAGAGAGCAAGGGAGACACAGAATCCGAAGCAGGCTCCAGGCTCCAGGCTCCGAGCTGAGCTGTCAGCACAGAGCCCCGACACGGGGCTCGAACTCCAGGACTGCGAGATCATGACCTGACCTGAAGTTGGATGCCTAACCGACTGAGCCACCCAGGCGCCCCTAGCAGTAAGATTTCTTAACTCATAGTTAGGATTGCATTTCTTTTGGCAGAGCAATTTTGTTAGATAACTTTTTTTTTTTTTTTTTCAATTCCTTAAAACTTTTAACAGTTATGTAGCTGCTCCAGAGGAAACTCTTGCTTCATAAGATGTTGGCTTTATAGTATGAATTCTAGATCGTTTGATAATTGAGGAGAGGCTAGATTTTTCTCTCCTAAGAAACTGGTTCAGCCAAGGGAGACATGATTAGTAAATTCGTTCTAGTTGCCCTGGCAAAAATATAATTGCAGATTCTAAGATTAAGCAAATATAGTTTATATAGATTACAGGTGATATGTAACAAAATCAAACTTACGGTGTCCCATTTTTCTGAGCTTTCCCCAAATATGGGTTAAAAATATGTTACATAGTGTCACTCTTGGGATTATTTAACTCATATTTGGAATGGTCATTTACCATAGTAAGTAATTGGGGAGTACAGAGGGAAGCTTCTATCGTCTTACTCCTGGTTTCCTTAGTGAAAATACTGACTGGACTGTCACTTGAATGAGGTTACTTAAATTATTAAGTATTGACGCACTCAACTTATAGAGCCTATAATTTGCTCTTTCACTATTTAAGGAAAACAAAATTACAATATTTGGAAATATTTAGTTATGTTGTTAGTGGCATTCCCACTATTTTTCATCTCTCCTTTTCTATTACTGTGTCAGAATTTAGACTGATGCTCAGTAGATATTCCAATGTTTTGAATAATTGAAAGAATGGCAAGGTCAAAGAGTTTTTGATTATAACATCATTTTGTAATTATGTGGCAAAAGGTTTGGGGAAAATGTTGATTGGTCTCAGCTGCAGTTTTCTCAAGTATTTCGAGGATTGCTATATTTGATTACTTAAACTGCTTTGGGATCTTTGGGGAAAAAAGTACAGTACACATATATTTTGTGTTATGCTTTAGTCCATTGAGTGGATTGTTCATTTAGAATGGTTATTTGACTCATGTGTCTTGTCAGTATTCATGAGCAATGAATTCAGATAACATTTTGTGCACTTAAAATCAGCATAAAAACTCTTGGGTGTGTAAGCTTATCTTATATTATGATCAGTTTCCTAAAATTAAGTTAATTTTTCAAGAGCTATTTTTTCAGGTGGCAGAAATGGAAGGTATCTTAAGTACTGTGACAGTGGTTATGTAATGTTTCAGTGATAATGATAATGTTAGTAGTAACTAACACCTAGCGTTTACTACTTGCCAGGTTGAGTTCTAAGACATTCAGTTTTTACAACAACCCTGTTAGGGTTATTCGTATTCCCATGTCACAGACTAGGAAGCTGAGGTTACACTAAAGTGACACAGCTACTTACTGATAGAAGTTGGTCTTGGCTCTTTAATTATTATGCTGTGTAATAGTGAACGCTTATTGTATGCCAAGTTTTTTATATACGTTAAGGTAGTTTTATGACAACTGCATGGTATACGTTAATTCCTAGTTAATTCCTAATTAACACTAGGAATGTCAGGCTCAGAGAGCTTAGGTATCTTGTCCAAGTATGCTCCCAAGTAGGGTGAGGAAGGCTGGCATAAACCCAGGCCTCTATGATTTATAGTCTTTACTAAAATTTGGTTTCCAAGTACTAATTTGAGGTCCTGTATTTTATATTACATACTTAGAAGGCATACTTAAAACAGTCAATCTAAAGGCTTTTTCAGCTGACACACAGGATGGAAAATGTTCACTTCTTCTCTGCTGTCTTGTGAGCATGTACAGGATTATGATTTCCTGTTAACTAGCTGTAGGTTCACTCGTTTCCCACTCATGTAAATATATTGGAATGCAAATGAGTGACATTTGTAAAACTTTTCAACAAGGAAGTCATTCTTAGAATGTTGGTTCTTTAAATATACACATTTCTTGTGACACATCCCACGTCCTGATTGTGGTACCATGGGTGAGAATGGCTTTTTTCAAAGATGTTGCGTGATTTTGTTTAAGTGAAGACCTAATGCAAAGATACATTTTTGTAGCTATTTATTTTGAAGAGATGCTGTTCAGTGTACTATTGTATGCAACACTGAAGTTTTTAATCCTGTGCAGTTATTTTCTGCCATGCAAGTAATCTCTACTTGATATGTTCTAGTTGGTACATTTTGTCTGGTATTGTGTTAAGTTTAGACTGATAAAGATACTCTTCACTGTGCTTAGAATAATACTTCTTCCAATCAAAAATTGGCATGTTCTTAGATCATTCACTTCACATTGAATGCTTATTTAGGTCAATTTTAGGACACACTTGCTATGAAAAGAGTTATATATTCCTAGATATAATTATTTGGCAATTATTTATGTCATTTCTCTGTGTGTGAGAGGAATAGAGAATTTGAAGGCACTAATTTAGATGAAATCTGTGATTTAATAGGTCTTGAAGTGATTTTTTTTTTTTTTTTTTTTTTTTTTTTTTTTTTTAAGAGAGAATGTGAGTGGGGAAGAGGAGGGGCAGGGGGAGAGAAAGTGAATCTTAAGCAGACTCCATTCTCAGCACAGAGCCCAACGTGGGACTGGATCCCTGAGATCATGATCTGATCCGAAACCAAGAGTTAGACGCTCAACCAATTGAGCCACCCAGGTGCCCCTCATATGACATTCTTAATTTAATTTCAGTGCAATGTGATAGGGAGGGCAGAATATAATTTTATTAAAATAATGTATTTTTAAGCTGAATGGTGATTTAAAAACCTGTTTTTGATAATGTATTTTTTTTGACTGCTAGCACAGTACTTGGTATAGGATTGTTATTAATCACCCGAATACATTTAAAAAAAAATTTTTTTTTTAATGTTTTATTTATTTTGAGACAGAGAGAGACAGAGCATGAGCAGGGGAGGGGCAGAGAGAGAGGGAGACACAGAATCCTAAACAGGCTCCAGGCTCTGAACCGTCAGCACAGAGCCCAATGCGGGGCTCGAACTCACGACCCGTGAGATCATGACCTGAGCCGAAGTCGGACGCTTAACTGACTGAGCCACCCAGGAACCCCATTTTTAAAAATTTTTAATGTTTATTTATTTTTGAGAGAGAGCATGCGCATGCACTCACGTGCAAGCACGGGAGGGGCAGAGAGAGGGAGACACAGAATCTGAAGCAGTCTCCAGGCTCTGAGTTGTTAACACAGAACCTGACACGGGGCTCGAACCCATGGACCGTGAGATCATGACCTGAGCTGAAGTTGGACGCTTAACTGACTTGAGCCACCCAGGAGTCCCTAATCACCTGAATACTTAATGAGCACCTAAGCAGGGTTATATTAACAGTGGATAAATATTAGTGGTCCCTCCTTAGAGTAGAAGATAGAGAAAAATAGACAATGTGAATTCACTGCTATTTGTTCCATAGGTACCTCGTCTTATGAGTCTTAAAAGCCCATGTTGTAATGCTATCTGAATTAAAACCTGCAAAGTGGACCAGTAGTCAGTCAGGCTAAAGGAAGAACGCATGGGCATAAGATGAAGGAGAAGCAGAAGCTTGGAGATAAGAGAGGTCAGGTACATTTTAGAAATGGATCTGGTTTTGTATGATGTAAAGGAGGGGTGGGTAAGAGGTACATAATAGGTAAACTGTAAGGCTGGCTGCGTGAGTCATGTTAACAAGTTTAGGTCAGTTTGGACTGAAGGCTATGGGGAAACCATTACAGGATTTTAAGGGGGAGAGAGTGAAATACTCAGCCTGTTCTGACAGCTTCTGGAGAATGGATTGAAGGTGAAGTAAGATTGAGTACAGGTAGGCAAGTTAAGAGGCTGTTGCCAAAGTCCAGGAAAGAATTGATAGTGCTCAGTATTTGAGTGTTGACAGTGGAGCAGTGGTGTTAACTCCATAAGATTTGATGATTTACTGGATGTAGGCTCTGTAGAGGCTGTAACTTTGCTTCTGGTGGTAGAGTAGGTGATAAATTTTCCCCAGAGGTCTTGTTACTGTTTCATGTAAAATTGAGATGCTCCTGGGGCTAAGACAAAGCCAGATGCCTTCTCAAAGACGCATTTTGAGTTGACTCTCTCCACATGGTTAGTCATGGAGTTGACCCGTCCCCAAGTAGGAATATAGGACCCACGTGGGTACTCCCAGGAGGTCACTCTCCCTGGGCTCTGTCCAGGTGGCCTAGCCGAGCACAGGGCTTTGCCCCATGACATATAGTCCCTTTCCGCGATGCTGGAAATGAAGCCAGGCCTTGAGTCTGCGCCTGCATATTCCTGCAGCTTCTCAGAGTTCTGTGGACGATGACTGAGGGGACAAACCATGCAGGAAACCGCTTTCAAAAGCACCCCCTGTCGGGATCTAGGTTGATTGGAAGTAAAAGAAAAATCTGCTTTTATCAGCTGCTGTTGTACTGGATTAAACTCTTACCTATCTTGTTTTGCAGTGATTGCTCAGGATTCCAAATAATTTGATTTGGGGAGAGAAGAGGAGCCTCACCTAACATTGACAGTTGATACTTCATGCTTTTGGGTCCTTTATTTGGCAGACAGAGTTGGTAAAGTGAATGATCAGTGCTGTTTTTGTAAGATAAGTCTGGAGGTTTGAAAGCTTGGGCACATGTGACCCATTTTTAAAACTACCATTTAGAGTAAATCAAGGGGGAGTAGTAGATTAGAAAACCAAAGCAGGAACATCAGGCTGGGGATCGTGAGGTCTCCATGAGTGACTCAGGCATTCAGTTTCCACAAGAGGCCAGTAGCATGCTAACAATTACCTTAGAGAAGGAGTATATGCCAGAGAGTTGTGTCAGGGAGGCGAAGAGTTCAGAACCCACAGGGGGACTTCCAGGGGGAGACTGTCTGCCTCCCTTTGTCAGAGGGTCTAAGCAGTAAAATCATAAGTTACAGAGACTTGTACATAGAAACGGCCATTAGGGTTGTAGGGTCCCAAAGGCACTAGCATTTTTCTACATGCAGCCCTTCCTGATTGGGAGAATCCCCTCTGGCACTTACAGGGTGGGCAAGTACAAGCATATAACACACCAATTCTTATTATGTGTTGGATTGTAGAGGCAGCAACAATAGGACATTGAACTCGCCCAAAGAGCCCTACTCTTACATGATACTGATTTTTCTTCCCATCTGTGTGTAAATCCTGCCCAGACCCTATTAATTGAATCTGGATGTTCCCTCCTCTCATGGGACGAGGTAGGTTGGTGATGACATGGGTTCCTACATGTAAAAGAACCTTAAAACTTTGAGTCCGTCTCTGTAGTTCCTCATAGGGGTATAGGCAGCCCAATAGGGGTATTTATGGCCTTCAGTTCTTTTTGGGTGTCAGAGAGACCTCAACTCCATCCTTTATCATTTTTTTCTGTAAAGCAGAAGAGTTTGGGGGTGGAGGTAGAGTGGGATAGAGATGGGAGCGTGGAGGGAGAGAGAAGCTGTCTGTACCACAAATCAAAGCTTTGTGTTCACTTTTGGTCATTCCCTTGTAGTTCAAAGGAACTTCTCATATTTTTGGTGCAACTAAAACTCCATATTGGCAGCAAGGCGATCGTTACTTACATAATCTATTTTAGTTTTGGGGATTCCTTGGCTCAGCAGTCACAGCCACCTTGCCTTTCACCTGGAGACAGGGCTTGTTGCCACATTGTCTTGCCACATCCTTTCCTCTGCCAGCCCGGAGGAGAATGAACAAACACCATTTGGGTGGGTGATTTCAATTCCACTTCTCACTGCTCAGTTTCTAAACATTAGTCCAACTCCTATTCATTAATCGGTAGAGTAGTAGGGATCTGTATTCTCACCTTCTCCCCATCTCCCACTAGGACCACGTTCAGATCCCCGGGTGTCTTCCCATTTCCTAGAACTCTGCCCTTGGTGGCCTTTATCCTCTCTCTTCTGGAAAGTCATGGATGGTTCTGTCAGCATCCTGTCCTTATTCCCAAAACCGTCCAGAACCATAATGGTCTGAAATCTTACCTTCTTGCAAGCTAGTAAGTTACCCTGCCACATTTTGATCGATGCTGGTATACCGAAAACAGACTCCTGGGGGAGAGATGAAGGGCAGTTTGTTACCCATGAATAGCAGTAGCGGTAGCCAGAGGCTCAGCATTTGTGCTGGTTCCCTGATGCTCAGGTAATACTTGCACACGTAGTGGGTTACATAATCAGAGAGAAGCCCTGAGTTTAGGGAACCCAAGGGTATTGTAATGAGCAGCAGTCATGCCTGCCCTTTGCTCTAGAGGGATACATTGTATTTATTATACTGGACAGTAAGCATGCCTGTCTTTTGCTCCAGAGGTTAACATTTATCTTTATCTTTCAAGGCTGTTTGAAAATATAGTCCAGAGCAAAGGGCAGTGGGTCAGTGTTGCTCTGCTTACAGAACATTAAAAAAATTGTCTGGAGAACTGTTTTTCAACATATGTAAATTATACCTCAATAAATCTGACTTAAGAAAGTACCTGGCCTGTGGTAGGAACACAGTACGTGTTGTTATTGGTATTCTTGATCTGCATTTTGAGGCAAACGTATATATGATGACTTTGGTGGAATTTTGAGGTGCATGTTCTCCAAGGTAAGTTGATAACTAATAACATTTACTCAAAAAGGAATGACTAACGATTCCAGACATCTTTTGATTTGAAAAAAATCAGATGTGTGTGTGTGTTTTTTTTTAAGCATTTTATTTATTTATTTTGAGAGAGAGGGAGCAAGAGCAAAACAGGGGAGGGGCAGAGAGAGAGAGAGAGAGTGAGTTCCAAGCAGGCTCTGCACTATCAGTGCAAAGCCTGATGCGGGGCTCTTGTCTCATGTGAGATGATGACCTGAGCCGTGATCAAGAGTTGGACGCTTAACCAACTGTGCCACCCAGGAGCCCCCATACGTGTTTTTTCTTTAAGAATTTCAGGGACATTAAATTAAAGTGAAAGGTGAGAAAACCATCTTGTGTTGCAAGGTATGAGATTACTTTGCTTTTGTTTATATCATACTGCAGTTCTTGCCTTAAAATTCTGGAAAATTGTAACAGAAGTGTTAAACACATTTTTAACAAGGCTTTTTTATTTTTATTATTATTTTTTAATGTTTATTTCTGGGAGAGAAACAGAGAGACAGAGCACAAGTGAGGGAGGGGCAGAGAGGGACACACACAGAATCTGAAGCGGGCTCCAGGCTCTGAGCTGTCAGCACAGAGCCCGACGCGGGACTTGAACTCATAAGCTGTACAATCATGACCTGAGCCAAAGTTGGATGCTTAACCAACTGAGCCACCTAGGCGCCCCACGATGTGTCTTTTCCTTTAGATCTTGGGACAATATAGATTTAGGGGAGTTAAGAGAAGCTAGCATAGTTGGAGGGAAGTTTAAACTTTGAATTTGTCATCTTTTTAAAAGGAGGTTGAGCTTCATTTTATCAATTGGCATTTTCTAACTCCTTTCCAGTTTATTTTCTATAAACAAACATTTAAACAGTATTCTTTTAAAAGCTAACGTGTTGGGGGCGCCTGGGTGGCTCAGTCGGTTAAGCGTCGGACTTCAGCTCAGGTCATGATCTCACAGTCCGTGAGTTCAAGCCCCGCATCGGGCTCTGTGCTGACAGCTCTCTCTGCCCTGCCTGCTCATGCTCTGTCTCTCTCTGTCTCAGAAATAAATAAAAACATTAAAAAAGTTTTTTAAAAGCTAACATGTTGAATATTGTTACATTTGAATTGGTTTTGACTTAAATATTTAATATGTTCTGATATTATGTAAATATTATTTACCAAGTTTTCTAAAATACAGAAAAGTCAGCTTCATTTATTCTATTCTTTCGGGTTAGAGTGTACTTGAATGTACAGAGCTGGACGTGTGAGGTAATCTTCTAGCTATTGTGGCACCACTTCTGAGTTACTAGTGAGTAAAAGGTTGATGTCTGGGAATCTAGGGCTGAAGCATTTTGGAAATACTCTTCAGTAAGTGGGACTTCCTCCATTACGATGTGAATATAGTTAAACCAAAGCTTTTCCTTTTTATTTATAGAACAGCACGTTGAAGCAGTAGTCAAAATATGTAGCCTGGGGTTGGCAACCCTTTGAATTGGGTGTGCCAAAAGTTCCATCATAGTCTGTGCCATGGTGACAACTGGCCAGTGTTCTCTCTTTGGTATGTGTCACTGGCCCCTTCTTACTAGTCCATTAGCATATTAAAAGTTCATTTAAGAACTTTGTTTTAGCTGATCTTCGGTGTTCCTTATCAGCAACTTTAAAAAATTGTATATGTTTTATTAAAATCAAATTTATTTCTTTTAAACCATTCCGAGTTTGCCTGGTTTGGGTAGGTTGATAGCTTATGCTTTTAAATAATTGAAAACAGTATTTAAACACTTCAGAATTCTTCCTACTTGAGGTATACAAGCAGAACTTTGAGTGAAGTTCTTTCACTAGGACCTTGTTTGGGTCTCACAGGAAGAGATGAGTGAGCATTTTTTAGAAGCATAACTGCTTTACAGTGTTATAGGAAACCGTCTTCGAGTCGTAAAGTAGGGCTAAACAGGTGCTGGTAGACAGTTTATCCCAAGCAGTTACAAGTCACGTGATTTGCAAATATTTTTCTCCCAGTCTGTGCCTTGTCTTGTTATTTTCCTAGCGGTATCTTTTGAGGTGCAAGGGTTTTGAACTTTCATGAGCCTAGTTTATCTTTTTCTTTTAAGGATCATGCTTTTGGTGCTCTCTCTGGGAAGTCTTTGCCCAACCCAAGGACATGAGATTTACGCCTTTGTTTTCTTCTAAATGTTTTGTATTTTATAGTTTTAGCTCCAATGTTTGGGTCTGTGATCCATTTTTAATTAACTTTTGTATGTAGTATGAGGTAAATTTCTTAAGTTCATCTTTTTGTATATAGATACCCACTTGTCTCAACGCCATTTGTTGAAAAGACTATCCTTTCCTTCATTGAATTGCTTTGGTATCTTTGTTGATATTCATTTGACCCTAGATATATGGGTTTATTTCTGGACTCACTTTTGTGTTTTATTGGTCTACATGTCTATCCTTCTGCCAGTACCTCATGTCTTGATTACTGTAGCTTTTCGTGCCGTGTTTTAATAACGCAAATAGCATTCTTTTCTTGTAAAAGTATATGTTCATTTATAAAAAAAAATGGAAACAAAATGGGAAAGTAGAAGAACAAAGCAAAAGTCACTAAGCAGTCACTGTTATGGTGAACATCTCTCCAGATATCTCGCACATGTATGCGTGTTGTATGAGTGCACACACATCCTCCACAATTATACATAAAGGCACATCAGTATTTGCCCACACTCATTGTTCTCGTGTACTTTTTGAGTGAATACATTTATTGTCAGCTTTAAGAGAGAACTGATTATTTTTCTTTCTTTTAGGCACTTCTGTAATTCTGTGAGTTTTTACTGACATAGACTTCTGAGAAGAGCAAAGATTCTTTGGGCTAAGAACTATAAGTGCTTTTTTTTACTTGGTAGCATGTTAATTGGAATTTATTTCTCACTTCATCTGTTGAAAGATGACTTTAAAACAAGTTTTTTAATGTGTGCTCTGTGAATGGATGGCAGATTATGTGTGAAACGTTAATAAAATTAATCCCCAAATCCGGTTTTAAACATTTAAAGTTTCCATAAATCTGCTCTTGAACATTAGATTAACTTTTTGGCAGTTGTAGTTATGAGTGTGGAGCCAGTAAATATTATATATGTGGTGATAGAGTTTTATTTGCAGTCATATGAGGACTACTCCCTGCTGCAAGTTTGTTTTTACCACGTTAATAAAGGAAGAACTCTCTTTGCGGTTTTGCACTTTGCGGATTCAATCTGTAGTCCTTGAGATCTTGAGATCTTGAGATACATTCAGTGGTCATTGTGGAACTGTGGCCAAATCCTGAGACACTTTCCCATCTTGAGTGTATGTTGGATCCAATGGTCAGAAACTCCCCTGGCATTCACACGTTTCTTGCAGTATGCTTTATATATTTAAAGTCACGTTTAGAGATGTAACGTGTATAGGAGACTGTACAGATTATGCATAAAAAAAATTTTTTTTTAGCGTTTTATTTAATTTTTTGAGAGACAGAGACAGAGCACGAGCAGGGGAGGGGCAGCGAGAGAGAGGGAGACACAGAATCCAAAGCAGGCTTCAGGCTCTGAGCTGTCAGCACAGAGCCTGACGCAGAGCTCGAACCCAGGATCGTGAGATCATTACCGTAGCTGAAGTCGGACACTCAACCTACTGAGCCACCCAGGTGCCCATACATAATTTTAAAAGATTGAAGTTTAATCTCTGGCAGTGGGGGGCCATTATAGGTTTTGAGTTTGGGGAGTGACAATGTCACAAGTTTCAGAAAGCTACCTTTACATTGGCTTAGTGGAAATTTGGTGTTTGAAAAGGGCACACCGAAATTGTGTGGGAAACTGGATTGTTCGATGAAATTATATAAATGAGGGGTTTGAGGACAGGATTTTGAAAAGAAAACTGGAAAGAAGAAATTTTCAATTGACAAATGGACTCTTTACAGAAAGGAAAGCAGCGCACTTGAGGGTTAACTGTGGCTAATAACTATGTGGTGGGATTATGGATTTTTCTTCCTCCTTTTTGTGGAAAATTTAGTAAAGTGCTAAATATGTCAGGTAATATGTTGAAATGGAGCTCTTTTTTTCTGAGTTTGGCCCTCGGTCAGTAGGTACACATTTTTAAAGAGAGTTGTAAGGATACCATGCAGGTCTTGCCAAATAAAGAGCAGGAAAATGCTCTAGTACCTACCCCATCTGTTAGTGTAAAGATTCAAGAAGTTGGAAATTAGAATAGTTTTTGAACAAGGTTGTTGGAAATTGGAAAAGTGTTTGTAAACCAAGTTGTTAGTGTGCTAGGATTTTTTTAAAAAATATTTTTTAAATGTTTATTTTGAGAGAGTGAGTGTGGGGGAGAGGGAGAGAGAGAATCTTACCCGAGCTGTCAGTGCAGTGCCTGACGTGGGGCTCCATCCCACAAACCAAGAGATTATGACCTGAGCTGAAATCAAGAGGCAGACGCTTAGCCAGCTGAGCCACCCAGCTGGCCCTGTGCTAGGAGTTTCTTCTAACTTCCCCCCTCCCTTCTTGGTGTGCTCCCCCTCAAGTACAGAAGCTTTCTGGTAACTATTTGGATGGCTTAATATGTAACTCTGCATTTCAGGGGAGACAGCGGATATATGTTTGTTTCACTGTGCCCTAATGAAAGATAAGCTATCAGTGCTGGTGGCACAGCAAAGCGAGGTTACTGTATGGGTGTTCGGCCCATCCTCCCAGAGTTCTTTGGGGGAAGGTGCGTGTTTCCTACAGACCGGATGAGGGCTACTAGGGAGGGGAAGCTCATAGGATTGGGGCGGTGTGAGGCAGAGAGGGGGGAAGAAGTGGCTGGATTCCCGCAGGAGATGCATTATCCCGCATCAGGGTATTACAGTGAGGGATTCCCAGTGCCGGAGTGGGGGAGAGCTTCCGTGGGACTCCTGAAAGCATTCTCTCAGTAGATCAGTTTTAAATACTTTTTGAGCTGAGTGTGCCCATGCCTTCTAGTGACACTTAACTGCTACCCCAGGGTTAGGAGAGTGGAAGGGAGGGGCTGTAATGCCTGGGGGTAGCCAGCTGCAGGCCCAGCTGGGACGGGGCAGAAGCTGTAGCAATGGAAGAAAAATGTTGATAATTACACTAAACTGGGTCTATCAATTTCTAAATTCTGACAGTTTTTATAACTCAAAAATGACCAGAATCATAGGCTTGCCTAAATAAAAGCTCAGGGACATTGAACTGTCACCACAGAATAAAGGACAGAGGTAGATAAAAAGTTGCTTTATGGTTACATCCCACAGGTTCTGCTTGTTCAGGGTGATGGCTACAGTTGTTTTTTGTAATAAAGAAAACTATCAATGAAAACAAATTTTTACAGGAAGAATGTTCCCATTGAGGCATTTTATTGTGGATAAAATGTCATTATCTTTGGGACCAGGCAGATCTGTGCTTGAGTCACGTCAGCCCTTATTAGCACTGACATGAGGTAAGTAAATCAGCTTTTGAGGTTCGTTTTCCTCCTTTCCTTTTTTTTTTTTTTTTTTAAGTTTATTTACTTTGAGTGGGGGGGATAAGGAGAGAGCATCTCAAGCAGCCTCCTCTCATCAGCACGGAGCCCAGTGCGGGGCTCGATTCCACAACTCTGAGATCATGGACTGAGCCACCTAGGCATGCCCCTCATTTACTTTTTGTGGAAAGGGTAACATCGTCTGTTTTTCATTGTTTTATGAAAAAATTATGGTCTCTAGCAAAATGCCTGGTACAGAGTAGGTTTCGCAAATATTGATAACCCCTTTCCCTCCTTATTATAGTGCTGCTTTCTGAAGTTCTAAATACATTCTTACTCTCCTTAATATCTGCTTTGCTTCTTCTAAATGTATTCCTTCAAAATATCAAATGGATTAAGGGATTTAGTATGACGACAGGCTACTATCCAGGATGTAAGAAATGTTGATTTTTAGTATAAGTGAAAATTCCACTTTTGATTTGGAACGTGAAATATTTTCATAAAGAATGAAAAGTAATTTTACTTGTTTTTCAGTAAGGAAAGCATATGAATTAGGGATCTAAAGAAAAGGTAGGCCCAGGTAGAGAATCTATGCAGTACTGTTCTTGGAGCACTTTAGAATGTATAACACGAAAAAAGGTGTTTTATTGCAGAAAGAACACTTTGTAAGAATCAGTTATCACTTTAGTGTTTTTTTTTTTTCTTTCTCAAAATGTGTTTCATTGTTCTTTTTCTGGGAAGTTTTTTTAAAAGTTCTTTATTAGACTGATAACATTTTAATGTGATCTTACTATTTTCTCTTCTTTCTGAATGTTCTACCTTTTTAATGTTCAAATTTTATACTGTGAAACTTAAACTTTTAATAAATTTTAAGGTGCCTCTTAAAAGTCTCAAAAATGATTTCTGTAATCTTTAATTTCAGAGTGTCTTTATTGTTTATATTCAGAGTCCTAAGTTACATTTGTAACATAGTTAAGTTTTGCTTATTTGTAGGAATGACTTTAAATTAGGAAAGAAATTATGGTTAGCTTTCTATAGGAGTCCATTCTTTAGAATTCATTCAAGAATCTTTGGTTACAAGTTTGAGACACTTACAAGTTAATTTGGATGGAAGAGGAGTTTATTGCATGATGGCAGGTAGCTCACAGAATTGGTGGTGGTGGAGAGATTAGAAATTAGATTAGAGGTTCAGAAAGTGAGCAGTAACCACAGCAGGGCAAGCAGCAGGAACATAGAGCCCAGATTATGTTGCAGTCACAGTCTGGTTAGGACGCTGTGGCCCTGGTCTCTTGTTGCTGTTCCTCTGAATGATTTCTCAAGTATCCCTGGTCTTTGGATTGCGCTCTCCAGATGGGAAGTGGTGGGGGTACAGGGAGGGGCAGTATTTGTGGGCTGACCTTCCCTGACCTCCACACTTGTGCTCCATTGACCCTCTCATCATATTTTCATTTGGAGGCTCTTTGCTTGGCAAATTTAACATGGCCCAAACTGAATGCCTAGTTTGGAGACATTTTAACTTGTTGATTTGCTTTCTCTTCTTGTGTTTGTAGTGTTTTGAGAATAATACACTCAGATACACTGTTTTAAACATGTTAGCACCAAATACTATGTGTGCATGTACACAGTGATTTCAGGAAATGACAGTCCCTTCTTATTACATAGAAGACAACATGAGGCAATATACATACATCCGTATGCCAAAATTTGGAAATACTGAATGTTTTCCACTTGATTATCTCTGCAAAACCTCTAAAGGTTAGGAAAGCCAGTTCCATTAAAGGATTACCAGCTCTTTTGAGAGAAATAGATAAGGTTAACCTGTGTGATGTGATGCTTTTGTAGTTGTGTGTCCTGATGTTTTATCTGTTGAACCCATTAGATAACCTGTGGCCATTCGTGGCCATTTCATTCTTAGGAGGAAAGCCTGTAAGATATGGAAGGCTGTTTTCAAAAAGTGAAGAGGGATGCCTGGGTGGCTCATTTGGTTAAGCGTCCAGCTCTTGTTTTTGGCTCAGGTTATGATCTCACGGTTGGTGAGTTTGAGCCCTGTGTCAGGCTTTGTGCTGACAGTGCAGAGCCTGCTTGGGATGCTCTCTCTCCCCCTCTCTCTGCCCCTCCCCTGTTCTCACTCGCTCTGTCTTAAAAATAAATAGATAAACATTTTAAAAAAGCGGAGATAACTCCCCCCACCATTTCATCCCAGGAAGTGTAGGGTGTAGCATGTTGGACTGTGTCTTTTTAAGATACGGCTTTAACACATACATCTATAATTTTCGATCAGTAAAGAGTTAGTACGTGTTCTTTTTTGAAAACGTTTTCCTGTCATCTGGTTTGTAAATTTAGGCTCGAGTAGTGAAAATCTGGAATTATCTAAACTTCAATAAAGAAATAAAAGAAGAGCAAACAGGTCAAGGTTCAGACATACACAGCATACGGAATGGTACTTGTTGAAAAAATTGCTGTGTGTGTGTGTTTAGTCACACTGCAAGGCCTTACCCACTGTTCTGTAGACGTCTTGACATTGCATCAGTCTTGGTTTAGCAAAGCCTCTTTCTTAAAGATTTTAGTGTTCATCTATTAGGAGCCCCTTGTTAACAATCAGGTAGATGGTGCTTAAAAGGTCTCTTTCAGGAGGAGAGAATATTCCCTTTTCTAGATTAGTGGATATGCTCATACTTAAAAAATTTGTTTACTTAATTTAAAGCTTACTGAATTTAAGGAAAGTCTTTGAAAGTTGTTAGCGGTGGTGTTTGTTGTTGTTGTTGTTGTTTTATTTTGTTCTTAAACATACCAGGCCAACTCAAACATCATTGTTTTCTCTGAGACTGTGCCCTAGGGATAAGTCCATTACTCCCCCATTTTCCCATTGCAGTTTATCCATAGAACTTCAGTTCTCTAGCATTTTACTTAGTTACACTGTATTGTAGTAAGTTTTTTGTATGTCTTCTCACAGACAGTGAGCTTCTGGGGGGTAGGTCGTGGTTTATTCGGCATTTTATACTCTGCACTGCATACCGTATCTGACCTTTTGGTGGTCTTCTACTAATCTTTATTGAATCGCCATTAGGAAGCAATTCACATAAGATTGTGGCAAAGCATTTTTAATAGTCTTTTAAAAATCTATTATTTGATTGTTACCAAGACAGATAGCTGTGCAGTAATATCACATATCAGATGCACAGTATCTCCCCCGGAGATACTAGATCTCTAGATACCAGTTATCTGTTTGCTGCAGTTACTTTGTCAGCTTGGAAAAACCATTATCTATAAAACCATGGTGGACACATTAGTCTATTTTATTTAAAGTCTCATTATTGCTTTAATTTTAATAGGACAAGTTGCACATTTTTCTAAATTTTTGTCAGTTGCATAGCACCTGTATATAAATCATTCTTTATCATTCACTTTCCCAAACAAATCCTTTTAGCAGAGTGGCCAATCTTGTGGGACGGTAACTCTAAACTAGTCGTGTTTACACCAGGCTCCTTACATCTCTTATCACGTTGTTTGCTAAATCACTCATCCATTCATTCAGCATATACGCGCAGGAGATTCCAGTGTTTCCAACATTGTGCTTAGTGCAGGGTATATGATAGCAACGAGTAGGCTGTGATAACTGCTTTCAGTCCTGGGAAAGAGCCATTTTGATGAATACAGCGATGTGTTATGGGTCCCATTTGAACTTAACCCACACTTGGGATATACTCTTCTCTCAACTCACACTGTCCTCTTCTCTAAATTTCTATTATAATTGTAGACTGTAATGATAATATAATGTGGACGGAACTAGTATGGTCTTGGTACTTTTTATACATGCAAGTATTGTTTCCATGGGAAGTCATTAACCTTTTTCAGGATAAAGATTGTCTTATTACTTTGTATCATAAGCACTGCTGGAAATACAATAAAAATTTTAATAATGTGGGATTAACACAGGAACTCATACTCTGGTGTTCTTAAACTGGGCCCTTAGAACTACAGGGATGGTGGGGCACCTGGATGGCTCAGTTGGTTAAGTGTCTGACTCTCGATCACAGTTCGGGTCTTTATCTCAGGGTCGTGAGGGAAAGCTCCACGCTGGGTGTGGAGCCTACTTTTAAAAATTAAAAAATTAAAAAATTAAAAAGAACTGCAAGGTTTGTAGTAACAGCACCTATGCAGAAGGAGTACGCTTGGCCTGATGTGACCAGGTAAGACCTGGCAAAAGAGGCAGACCGTGTTAAGAGGTGCCCCTCATTCTCTGTGTCTCTCAGTCTTAGGGGTAAGTTTGTTTGATTTTTTAAAAAGTTTTTTATTTAATCTCTACACCCAACATGGGGCTCAAACTCACGACCCCGAGGTCAAGAGTTGTGTGAACCAGCCAGGCACTCGTTTAGGGGTGGGTATTTGCTTCCTTTCTGCAGATGAAGAAATTCAAGCTTTGAGAGACTTAAGATTCTTGTTCCTTATGGACTCTTTCTGTCAAAGTACATTATATATGGATGCATATTTTTACTTGGAAGATGCTTAAATATTTGTTTTGGTTATCCAACTCTCTGGAATTAGGAGAGCAGTGTGTGACAGCCAGGCACAGAGTTTTTCTCCCTGAAGCTTAGAGGCCAGATGTGGATCAGGTCTGTAATGCTGGCCTGCTTGATGGCATGCTGCAGTAGCCTGAACTACAAAGTGCCCTGGCTTATATTAGTTGTGCACAACAAAAATTGTCTTTAAACCAGCTAGATTTTGCAAATTACTTCTGTAATGTTTAATGATGTATTAATAATTAAGAAATTTTAAGAGTGGGATGGGAGTATTTGATTTTATTAGTGGTTTCTAGTTTTCTTGTGTATATGTTGGTTGGAATAGGCTTTTTACAAGTATTACATAGGTGATTCAAAATACAACTACAGTATCTGTATTTTGAAACGTGTGGTATGCAGTTCAGATGCAGCATGAGGACATGTTGCACTTAACAACATGCTGCGAGAGCGTTATCTCTGTTTTGGCACTTTAAGTTATTGCCGTTAAACACTAGCTTATGTTACATATTTCCCCAGTAGGAAAAAATGACAATTTAAGGTATGAACTTAGCTTTGGGACTTTGGATCTCCCAACTTTGAACTTGTCTGTGTTTCTGTTGCTATCAGGTTTGTAGTTCAGAGGTATTCTGCGAAGTGCCATGACTGTAGAAAAGCACATGACTGGATGCACATTGTATTCTTTGCTCGTGTGTGTGTGTGTGTGTGTGTGTGTGTGTGTGTGTGTGTATTTTATGTTGCATGTAATTAAAAGGGAGCAATTGGCTACTTCTTTTTTGTTGTATAGCTGGATAATAGGGAGTGAACATTCGTTTTATGTCTTGACCACATTGTCATACTTCTGAGTTTGGATTTGCTTCCAACGTTTATCCATTGTATTCTCCATGTCTTGAAATGTATCCAAGAATTCCTGTTTTTTTTTTTTTTTTTTTAAAGTAATCTCTACGCCCAACATGGGGCTCGAAATCACAACCCCAAGATCAAGAGTTGCATGCTCTTCTGACTGAGCCAGCCAGGTGCTCCCCACCCCCCCCAAATTCCTTTAATATAATTTTCTTCTCTGATGTTACTTCTTCTGGGGCATCTGCTTCCTTTTCATCATAACCACTTTCTTCATTCATGTTGGTAAGTTCACCTTCACAGAGTTCCTCTTACTGGCATGTCTAGTTTCTCTGATGGCAGCACTGTCCGCTTTCTTGCAACCAGCTCGCTCTTTGGCAGCTTCATTTATGTTCCCTTAGAGTTGGACTTCAGTGTTACCACTTCTGTGTTTTTGCTGCCCTTTTATCTTTGTTGGCAAATTCCCTCATTTGATTATTCACTTTGTAAAATGCGACGTGGATTTGTCAGCGGGAGACAAGGAGGCAACACCGCTACAAGTGTTGCACTCTGTGCATGATCTGAGTAATAGATGTTCAGTGAACAGTCTCTGGTATTTGTAAGAAATGATGTGGTTGGTCACTAATAATGATGTAAAAGATGGGAGAAAAGGATAAAACTATAAAGCATTCTGTATTTATAGGATCTTCATTTTCCATTACATTTTAAAGAGAGTAGATATTTAAAAAAAATTTTTTTTAACATTTATTTTTGAGACAGAGAGCATGAACGGGGGAGGGTCAGAGAGAAGGGGAGACACAGAATCTGAAACAGGCTCCAGGCTCTCGGCTGTCAGCACAGAGCCGGATGCGGGACTCGAACTCATGGACTGCGAGGCCGTGACCTGAGCCAAAGTCTGACGCCCAACCGACTGAGCCACCCAGGCGTCCCTAGAGAGTAGATATTTTAAAAATAGCATATGGGTATGGTTTATATGATGATGATGATGATAATTACAACGGCATGTTTTAAGTGCTAAACATACAGTAGTAATCATGGCGTAAGAAGACATAGAAGACTGAGATTTGTATTCAGGTATTTGAGCTCTGGCGTGTCTCAGACAGGGATGCTCTCAAGTGTACTGCCCTTGAGATAGAACGTCAAAATGGATGGCTGTATGTTCTTGTAATTTGATGTTGAATAAGAGAAGTAGTGACCATGTTCAGTAAAACTGGCATTTCTGTTCATCTTTGCACGGTCTTTGACATTACTTTTCCTTTTTGCAAATAAGGGAAACTGACGCTTAGATGACTTAATGGAAATAAATGGAAATCTGAATCTACAAATAACAAAACAGATGCTCAGAGAACCTAATAATTAAGTGAAAACTCAACCCAGGTTTATCTTATTTTGGAACCAGTGCTCTAAACCATTTTGTTATATTTCCTTTTTATTATTGGGGAATATAAAGTTTTTTATATACGTGTTTACTGTTTTCTCGCTCTTATGAATTATCATGTTAATCATTTCCTCTTTTGATGTGATTTTTAATACATTTATATGAACATTAAACATTAAAATATTTTGGATTTCCTTAATTTATAATTTTTATATGATTTGACTCTGTCTTTCCAAATTCTCATCCAAAGACAAGCAAGGCATTATTTTTGAGGATTTTTTTTTTGAGATTTAGTTTTGAGAAATTAAACTCTAACCCATCTAGAATGAATAGACTTAGAAGGTTGTATCTCAGTTTTTCATGGGATTGTTTCAGTACCATTTATTAAATAAAGTTTTCTTCATTGCCCTATGATGGTTACTTTATACATTCCTCATATGGAATATTCTCTTTGAACCTTCTACCTTCTTTTCCTGCTTGTCCAAATCCTGTTCATTTTTAAAAATCTGTCTTAGCTACTAGGGCTTCATAAAACCTTTCCTAATACCTGATTGCCATGCTTTACCCTTAGCTGAAATATCTTTTTAGTTGCCACAGCTCTGTATGTGGATATTTTTCATGAAACCTCATTTTTACCTGGAAAGTTTTAATGGCTACAGTAAGAGTGGAGAGACACTTCTAGAGAGTGCAGTACATCTTTTTCATCATAGCATTTCCTTGGGTATTTATTTTGGGACTATATACAAATAGATTTTCCAGTAAATATTTGGAGTGGTTTTTTACATTTATATACAATTGGACCGTTGTGATTTCTCTGTTCTCTTCCTCTGACTATATATCTGTGTGAGTTCCACACAATTTTAATTATTAATGTGTAAGACTGGTTTTTTTCTTGTTTTTTTAAAAAAAAAAATTTATAAGCTTGCATGTTTCTTTTTTTCTTAAATGGATTTGGGATAACCTTTTCAGTTTCTTAAAACTTAGGTATTTGCCGGAATTCTCTACTAATGCATTTTCATAATATTGTCTGATCTGGAAATGTGGTCGATAGGCCCTTTAAATCAGTTTCTATTTTTTTTTTTTTCTAACATGGCTTTAAGATCGCTTTGCGTTATGTCAAGGGGAGCTTAAACAAATTAAATTGAATTCAATTTTATCATATACCCAAATGAAGGAGGAACAGTGCAGGTTGCATAACCAGTTAGACTTAGGTATCATCATTTGAAATGCTGCAAAGCTGTAAATGTGGTTGACAGAATGCTCTGAAGTCATAGCTTTTATGTTTTGCTGGAGGCAAAGGAATTTTAACACTTAGTTGAAGAATGTCTAGGTTTGCGGATTTTAGATGCCTGGATTATCTCATTTACATAGCATCTAATATTCATTATTTATGAGGTGACATTCGATTTCTAAGGGTAAAAACAATTACAAGTGTTTTCTTATTTCTTGATTTATTAAGAGACAGGATGAATAGATTTTTTCCTAGTGGTTTTATGCAAGTGGCACTGGTTTTTCTGCTCTGGTTTATGAAATGGCCAGCCAAGCCACTTGTTTTGTTTATTTCTGGGTGGCTTCGGTCTGCCTTAGAGAAGTAAGTTTGTTTTTGGCAGAAAAAGCAAAAATGTGTTTATTCATTCCATTTGTAGTAACATTGATCCAAGAGGAGCTTTTGAGGAAAACCAGAATGGTTCGGCTTTGAACATAAATAGCTCCCATTCATCTCTTAACTGATAGGAAAAAATAAAAGATTAGGATTAATAATGTATAAATTACAGACAAGTCCTAGAGCACAAGTTGCAAACTGATGGTTCATCAACCAGATGGAGCCCTCAGACTGTTTCTTCAGGCCTACTGATGATTTCTAAAGCTTAATTAGGTGATAACATCTAAGACTTGTTTTATGTGAATATCCAGCACCAGATCACCTGCATTTTTAGCATGGCATGTTAATAGCCATGGCACCCCTGAGATTAAGTATGGACATTTGTTTGCTTCTGATGTTCCTGTAGCCAACTCCAAACTCCTTTAACTTTGCAGCCCTTGTTCTGGAGGCTCTTGGTTTAAGAAGTAATAGCAAGTAGACTTAAGGCTGCTCATGCAGCAGAACCCTCAACTTTGAGTTAATAGGAGCTGGAATAGTAGGTGTGAAGATTTTAAGTAACGAGAGGGTTAGTGGAATGTGGGATGTGTGAGAGAAAGAAGTTGCAGAGGAAGCCAGGGTTTTTGCCTGAGCAACTGGAAGGATAGAGAAGCCATCAACTGAGTTGAGGGAGACAAAGTGTACGAGGTCTGGGGAAGGAAGCTGAGTAGTTTAGTGTTGATATGTTAAAGTTGGAGGTATCTGTTAAAACATCCTCGTGGAGATTTGAGTAGGCATCAGTGGCTATGAGAGTGTGGAGTTGGAGAGAAATGTCTATACTGGATAAGTAAATTTGATATATGTAGTTGATACGTAAAGCCATGAAGGAATGAAATCACAAAGGGAGTGGAGGACCCAGAACTGAGTCCTGGGCATGTCAGCATTGGGGGGTTTGAGAGAAGTTCAGCAACAGAGATTAAGAAAGCATCCATTGAGGTAGAATGAAAAGGAAAGGAGTATGGTGTCCCAAAAGACAAGCGTCCTGGTTTCATCCTAAAAGCAGAACCTGAGACAGGGACTTTTTAAGCAGATAATCTATTTGGGGACCTGTTAACAGGAAACAAGTTGGAGAATGGGGGCAAGTGAAACAGAGGGGAAGGAAGGTCAGTGCAAGGGCACATTATTAACTGGTCACATCTGTGAGCCACTGGGACTTGAGCCTGAGGAAGTCCTTTGAGAAGACACGAAGAATATGCCTCTGCGTGCCAAGGAGGGGGGTGTTTACTACCAGATCCCATTCCCCAGTGGTCAGGGGTTGCCCATAGTGTGTTGGTGTTAACATCTTCACACTTCATTTGCGTGTCTCAGGATGGCTGAAAAATTGCTGTAAGTCTCTCTTATAGCAGAGCCTGTGAGCAGAAAGTGAGCCCAGTAGTACAGTTAAGGGGTGGTGCCTCGGAGTGAATATGTGAGGTAGCGCACAAGAGGTGTCCCATACAGCCATGTATCCTCCATTAAGCACTTGGCATTTAGTCCAGTCTCCTGCAGAGTTTTCAAGATGGTAGCTGGCCACAACTTCTACATTAGACTTACAACAGGAGGGTTAGTGAATAATGTTCATTTTTGCAGTTCTCTACCACTCAATCTAGATTTGCCTTATCTTCAGCCAGTACTTCAACAGGTGGAGGCATCGTCCTGGTCCAGTGACTCAGACCTTCTTGAGTCACTGGGGATCAATGCCTGTAGTTGCCTTAACCTTGTTGGGCTATAATTGTTGCAGCTGCTCATTTACAGTTATTACTGAGCACGGCAGCCCCAGTCGAACCCCCTAGGTTCTGGATAGATTCCCTCCTGTCCCCATTGTGTGACAGCAGCCATAAGTTCTCATGTTGTTAGGGTCACTTTACAGGACTTCCCAATATGGTAACTCTTTCCTTAGCATGCTGGTCCAGTAAGGAATCTAAGATAATCAGGTGATAGTTGCCTGAGAATTCTTCCTGTGTCTTCTGGCAGAAACTTTTTTTCAAGTCTCCTACTATCGGAATTTCTTAATCCAATGGAGCTGAAGGTTGCCAATTGTACTTCCATCTGCTGGTTCCAGGACTTTTTTTTTTTTTTTTTTTTTTTTAAATCTGTCACAGATACAGTACCACATTTCAGCCTTTAGTAGACAGTGTGTCAGATCATTTACCATCTTGGAAGGCAGTGCCCCAACCCCTCTAAATTTTACTAAGCACATAGAAATTGTATGTTTGTTAAGTCCAGAACTCTGGTCATAGAATAAACAATTGGGGAAATAAGTGTTTACATAAAGGTGAGTAGTTACATTAGTCAAATGTGTCCCCCTACTCTGTACGAACTAAGCTAGTTTGCTGTAGTGGTTATAGTTGCTCTCAGTTGTAAAGTTAGAATAAGATCATTCTGAAGATTTGATTTTACCTAAAAATGTTTTAGGAGTTGAAATCGTAAAGTCATTCCTACGGAGGACTTCATGGTTCACTTGAGTTTTGCCTGATGTGCTTCTGGCAAGTAATAGGTTATGGTCATGGAATTATAAGGATCTTAGTACCTTTGGTAAAACTAATTTTTTTAATACATTGAAAGGAAGTGAACTTAAATTATGATAATAGTGTAGAAGTAGATCTCTTTGATAATTTTAGGCCCCTGTTGTAAGAATAAAGACAAATTACTAATTTTCTTCCCTTGCTGCCTCCTGCTTCATAAGCTATGATGAGCACTGTGTACTTCTCTTGATACAGATTTTTAGTCCTTGAGTGTCTTGAGGGTGGCAGTTAGGGTGTCTCATCCAAACCTGTTGGTGTTTCCCAGGGCTTCACATAATGCCTCACTCTTAGTAGGTTCTCTGTAAACAGTTGTTGATTTAATTCAAGGAGATGCCTGTACATACATATACATACACACACATAATGTGTATAGCATATTCATGTGATATGTGATGGCATTCATAAACCTTATTAAAGTTAGTTTTTTAAAATTAAACATGTTTTAAACTATAATAATGTTTTAGACTTTCTTTCTTTTTTCTTTCTTTAAACAGATAGAAGGACAAGAACAGAATCACCAGCACTGGCTGAAGGTAAATATGTCTTTGGGGGAAATGATAAATTCAGATACAAATGAAAGGTTATGATCTATATAGAAAATTCCTTTGGCTAAACATAATTTAAGGAAGATGTTCTATATAATATTGAACTGCTAAAAATATCTTTAGGAAATACCCTATATTGTTTAGTTTCTTGGAACAGGAAGTAGGGAAAAGTAATTAGAACTTTTTTTTTTTTTTTTTTTTTTTTTTTTTTACAGCTTTCTTTCAGTAGAAGAGGTATGTGTTTTTCTTTGAATTCCCTTTTAAGCCATTTTAGCTATCACCAGTATTGTTAATCAGGAAAGGTCTAACATAAGTCTGGTGGTTTATGTATATGTTAGAAAGGAAGAAGAAGTTTTTACGCACTTTCTTAAATGAGAATTCTCCCTATTATTGGTTTTGGTCCTTTTGAAAAAGTCTTTGAAGTAAAGAACACATCAACAACAACAAAAAGTTACTGATGCAGGGTTCTGAGTACTTAAACATTTTTAATCCTGTAATTGTTTTAATTATTACAAGTTAATAGGTATTTGAAAATGTCATTTTCTGTAGACATACTTCGTGTTATCAAGTGAAAATGATCAGCTTAAAATCTCTGTGCTCTTCCTAGTCATAAACAGAGATATTTACATTTCAAAACTTGCCTGTCATTTTACTAGAACTGATAAGACAGTTATCGTGATGATCTTTTGGAATTGTAATTACCTCACCTACTCTGTATGTTACAGTGCAGGAGTTCTCAACCATTTTTTGTGCCATGGACCTCTGGTAATCTGGTGAAGCTTGTGAATCCCTTCCCAGAACAATGATTCTACAAATGATTCATGATTTTATGAAGCAAAATATATATGATGAAAAAAGAAATTAGTTATATTGAAGTACAGCTAACAAGTACTAAAAATGCAAATTTTTGATAGAGTGATATATATGCTTCTCACATTAGAGAGTGAGCTTTAGCAATAATTCTGTGAAATACTGTAGTTACAGTGATGAGTTTGCAATAATTATAGTATAATATGAAAGTACCTGTGATTTCTGTTGATGACAAGTTCATAGGTATTTCTAACACTACTATACTTTGTTGCCTATAATCTTGATTGAAGGACTTGCAGAACTTCATATAGAGGCTAGTGAAAAGGTTCCCATCCAAACTCACAGGTCACTGAATTCTTTCTCTGGATCCCAGATTAAGAGCTCTTGTTAACGAAAAGTCGGTTAGACCTTTCTTTGTCCATCATATTTGAATACGTGTAGTTTTTTATGTTCTATCTAAATAATCTTTTATTTATTATTATTATTATTATTATTATTATTATTATTTTACATTTATTTTTGAGAGACAGAGACAGAGTGTGAGCAGGGGAGGGGCAGAGAGAGAGGGAGACACAGAATCCGAAGCAGGCTCCAGGCTCTGAACTGTCAGCACAGAGCCCAACGTGGGGCTCGAACCCACGAACTGTGAGATCGTGACCTGAGCCGAAGTCAGACGCTTAACTGACTGAGCCACCCAGGCGCCCCTCTAAATAATCTTTAAGAAGTAGAGTTACACCGTCTTGCGAAATATCCTAATGGTGTAGCCCAGAAGTTCCTGAAATAGTTTTGAAGAAACTTCTGTTTGCTGGTAAATAATCACAGAAACAGCATGTTCTGTGGAAAAGATAGTTGAAGATAAGTGGTAAGCCTTGGAGAGTGCCCACCTTCAGAGAATTCACATTCTGATTCAAGGAACATGAAATTAACACGTAGAAAATAAAATAATCGAGTTTGAGATGTCTAAAGTTTAACGAGAGAAACGTCCATAATTAAATTCCACAGGAAGGATGCAAATAGTGAGGTCTGATGCTTGTGTTGCGGAATCACAAAAAAAGGTCAAGACTTGTGAAAAGTCACCAAGTGTTTTACAGTTATCTCAGCAGTATGAACTGGACAGTGTTCAGGTGCCAGCCTAAGCTAGAAGAGCCCAGAATGGTGTCACTGAATTTGACAAATGGTTGTTCAGCACCTTGCAGCTGACTACAGATGAAGGGAATGGCAGATCTTTTGAAGCTTGGCTGAGAGCAGAAATGGCACCATTACTTGTCTTGAAGGCGACATGTTGGGGCATCTGACTGTGGGGTATTTTTTGGTAGATTTGTTCTGTCAGTGTGATCTGCTGATGCCGTATTTTAAATACGTTCCTAAAGCCTGCACTGTCCAGGTCATTGGATTAAGCCCCACTTTTTAAAAACTGATTTGCCACTTTTGCCAAGTCACCAAGTTTCTATAGTCCTCAGTTTCTTTCTATAAAATTAGAGAACTGAGCTACATGATTTCAAGTCCTGTCACGAGCCCTATATTCGGGGCTGATTTTCTACCTTTTCTCATACCGCTCACTTCCTTCCTCTTTTTCCCTACCAGCAATGTTCGAAATATGGTAAAAATACTCAGAATTGTTAAGTGATTTGAGCTTTGATTTAAATAAATATTGCCTTAGTAAAAACTGTGCGAAACCTTAAATCTGTAATTATTAGGTAACATACTTAGTTCAAAAACATTTTTAAAAAATTTTTTTAATGTTTTATTTATTTTTGAGACAGAGAGAGACAGAGCATGAGCAGGGGAGGGGCAGAGAGAGAGGGGGACACAGAATCCGAAGCAGGCTCCAGGCTCTGAGCTGTCAGCACAGAGCCCGAGTCGGGGCTCGAACTCACGGGCCGGGAGATCATGACCTGAGCCGAAGTCGGACGCTTAACCGACTGAGCCACCCAGGTGCTCCTCAAAAACATTTTTATGATGTATACATTCTGCATTTTGGTCTGCTGGATTCTTTTTCGTATTATAGGAGATACGTATTGTAGGAGATATAAATGTAGAAAGATTATTCAAGTACCTATCTTTAAGATGATACGATTACCAAAAAGAAAATTTGTATTTTGTTTTTGTATTCTGTTTGATTATGATGAGCCTGGAGGAGTTATATTTAAGCAAATCATTTTAATTGAAGTTCAGGAACAAGGGAAACATTTGTGCCCTCCTGTAATTTCACTGTACTAAATTCCTTTAGCATGCCAGGCTCAAACAGAAAGACCTGACAAATGGTAGGGAAATATGTAAGGACATTTCTTAGCATCTGTCATCTTTCTCTAGTCATCATAGTTTTTTCTTAAATTTCTTTTTCTGTGAGAATTTTATTCCTGACTTAGAAATGTTAGTACTAGTATTGAATTAATTTCTTTCTGGAACACTTAATATTTTCCTTCACTCTTTTTGGATGAATTGTGTGTATTTTCATTTGTGACTAAGCAATATGGCCAAATGGTTAAGAGAACTGCTAGAAGACAGATTTGCCTGAGTAAGAATTCCAGCTTCATTGTTTACTGATTTGTTGACCTTGAGAAAGTTATTTAATCCTTTGACCTTCAGGTTGCTCAGAAGTAAAATGAGGATCGAAGTGCTAGGCAACCTCAAAAGTGGTTGAGGATTTTGTAAGATACTACTGTGTATGTATTACTTGGCATCGTGTGTGGCACACAGAAAGGCCTGTCGCTGGTTTTTACTGTCATTTGGTCCTGATAGCAAGGTGCTGGGTGGGGCAAAATGGTTTTGTTGCCCTTTGTTCCTTCAGTCTGTAATGTTTAAGAAGGTCCTTTGTGATGAGTATTCCTAAATATCTCCATTTAAACTTTATTCTCTTTCAGAAGCTCAATCCTTACAATTGCTAGACAGGAGAATACCTTGTTAGTAACTTTTTGCCTGTGTGAGTGTATGTATATTGTCTAATGGGTAACTTTCTTTTGACCTCAGTTTAACATGTTTTCAGATATTTCAGATAGTTACTGGGTTGTCACGTGGCACATGGACTGACTGTTTAGTTCTCAGAGGCCAGTGAGAACCAGGACTGATGAGGAGAGATTAACAAATGGGCGAATATCAGCTTTAAGACAAGTTTTGTGTGATTCTTTGCAGGATTCATGTTGGATTAATTGTGTATTATTTAATCATCGGCCGAAGTTTCTAAAAAAGTTCCTAAAAATTGAAATCTAAAACTTGAGTCATTTGAAAATCGAATGAGTGACTCTGGGTGTGGTCACGTAGAGTGAAATATTGAAGCAGGGGCTGCTTGGCTGCTTGGCACAGATGTTGTAGAATACGTTCATACCAAGTGTAAGTGCTTGAGTTTGAGTTTCCATTTTAGCACCTGTCGCATTTAGTTTGGGCCGCTATAACAAAATACAGTAAACTAGATGGCTTACAAATAACAAATTTATTTCCCACAGTTCTGGAGGCTGGAAGTCCCAAGGTCACACTTCCAGCATGGTTGGGTCCTAGTGAGGCGTGCTTCCCGGTTCATACATAGCTGTCTTCTTCCTGTGTCCTCACATGGTAGAAAGAAAGCAAGGGAGCTTTTGGGGGTCTGTTTTATGAGGACATTAATTCCATTCATGAGGCTTTCACACTGATGACCTAATCACCTCTCAACGGGTTTAATCACATTGGGCCTTAGGATTTCAACATACAAATTTTAAGGAGACACAAACATTTATGTTCTTTTATACTTTTCTGTAGAACAGAAAGAGCTGATATATAAAATAGGCTCGATAGCAAAACCAGACAAGAAGAGAAAAAAATTATAGGTCAGTCTTATTTATGAAATAATCCAAACTGAAATATTAAACCAAATCTAGAAATACATTTTTTTAATTAAAAAAACTTTATTTAATGTTTATTTTTGAGAGAGAGATTGCGAGAGAGAGAGAGAGAGAGAGAGAGAGAAAGAGAGAGAGAGAGACTGTGCGAGTGGGGGAGGGGCAGAGAGAGAGAGGGAGACACAGAATCTGAAGCAGGCTCCAGGCTCCGAGCCGTCAGCACAGAGCCTGACGTGGGGCTCAAACTCATGAACTGCGAGAACATGACCTGAGCTGAAGTCAGATGCTTAACCGACGGAGCCACCTAGGCACCCCAAAATACATTTATTTTTTAATGACTGTATAGATTTGGTCCCAGGAAAGCAAGGATGGTTTAGCATGGAAAAATGTATTCATTTGGGGGAACCTGGGTGGCTAAGTCAGTTGAGTGTGCAACTTTGGCTCAGGTAATGATTTCACGGTTCGTGAGTTGGAGCCCTGCATCGGACTCACAGCTATCAACGTGGAGCCCACTTTGGATCCTCTGTCCCCCTAGCTCTCTGCTCACACTTACTTTCTCTCTCTCTCTCTCTCTCTCTCTCTCAAATAAATATTAAAAAAATGCATTCATGTAATCTTATGTTTTATAATCTCATATTCATAGATTAAATGAAAAAAAATAGTATTATAAAGATGGAAGTTCTGCCTTGGAATCGTGTGTGTATATTTAATGCAAAATCAAGTCAAAATCCCATTAAGGTTTTTGTAGAACTTGACAGTTACATGGGTGAATAAAAGGCCAAGAATAGCTAAGGCAGTTTTGCAGGAATCACTAGTTAAATGATCAACATAGACCTCAAGGAAAAGTGGATTACATGGGACAAAATGGTATCATAAACAAAGTTAAGACTGGGACACTGCGACATTGCAGACTAGAAGAAGATATTTGCGGTGTGTTTAGGCATCAAAAGATTAGTATCCAGAGTTCCTATCTAGAATTCCTAAAGCCCACCTGGAGGGGAAGGAAGGGTGTGAGTTCAGAAAACATACCACCCTGGGAATTTCAAACAGGGAATGAATTAATGTTAAAGTTTATTTATCTGTTTTGAGAGAGAGAGAGAGAGAACATGCAAGTGGGAAAGGAGAGAAAGAATCCCAAGCAGGCTCTATGCTGAGTGGGGCTCGATCTCACAACTGTGAGATCATGACCTCAGCCAAAATCGAGAGTCTGTTGTGTAACTGACTGAGCCACCCAGGTGCCAGCCAGGCGCCCCTAAACAGGGAATTTAATACAGAGGATTGGTTACAAAGGTATTAGACTAGAGGAGCAGAGGGGAAGAGGAGACGGGGACAAAGAAAAGATGGGTGGTGGTACTGCCGCCAGAGATTAGCCGCTACCACTGCTCCACTGGAACCCACAGACTGCACTTGCTTCTGCCTCTGATCGGGGCAGTGCATACTGGCCCCACCTCATCTGACTGTTCTTAGAGCAGCTGCTGGTCTGTCCCAGCCAGAGACAGGGAAGCTTCTTTCTCGGTCCTGCTTTCTCACCCTCTAGTGCCTCTTACTGACGTAACCTCACAGCTGGCAAGGATGTTATTTACAGATGCTAAGCCCAGCAGTACAGAGTCCGGTGTATAGAAAGGTAGGTGTGGGAGAGATACTGGAAAAATAAATGCTACAAGTTGCAAAGAATGTGAATATACATTTTACAGATGGCCTGTAAACAGAGATATAGGCACATTTTTACTGGTAATCAAGAAAATATAAATTAAAACATCAGTGAGATATTTCACAATTTAAAATTTGAAGCTTGAGGTTTTGGAGGATGGGAGAGAAGAAAATCTTTACTAGTGGAGCAGTGAATTGATAGAGGTACTTTGGAGAGCAGTTTGGCACAATCTAGTCAAGTTATGGTTGCATTTTAATTTCCAGACTGCCGTCCAGTGGAAACTCTTGTACACAGGCCCAAGTATATACAAGTGTATGTAGCGTGTGAAAGGATATGTGTGTAAAGCATTCTTTGTTATTAGAGAAAAACTGAGAAGTCACTGTTCCTCAAAAAGGCTTCATTGACCTGTGGAATAGTGTATAACATGTCAGTAAGTGAACGTGGATAACACCATTGAGTGTGAGAGGTGGATTTTAAAGGAATATGTACAGTATAGCATTTACGAACATTGAAAAGCAGAACAGTGCTGTTTGTTTATGAATATGTACCTTACAGTAAAAAATTTAAAATACGTTTGGAAAGGAAGCATACTTTTAAGATTACCTTTAGGAGATGGAGGAGAGGAAAGTTGGTTGGGGAAGGTTGGGAGGTTAAGTGCCCAAAAATGTAGGGAGGCCTCTGAAGCAAATCTGGCAAAATGTCATTGCTTTAATCTGAGTGGTAGAGGGAGGCGGGTGGGGATGGGCTACATGGGTGATGGGCATTAAAGAAGGCACTTGTTGTGATGAGCATTGGGTGTTACCTGTATGTGATGGATCACTAAATTCCTCTGAAAACAATATTACACTGTATGTTAGCTAACTAGAATTTAACAATTTGAAAAGAAAAAAAAGCTGTTCAGTCATCAATGTAGCATACAGACCACACACACACACACACACACACACACACACACAATCTGGGTGGTACAGTATGTGGATACATTTTTTTATGTTTAAATTATTTTCTAATTTAAAGAAATAGAAAACAAGAAGGACTTAAGAACCAGTCCTTCTGGGAAGTCTTTGGTTAGGTGTTCCTTTTTCTGTGTGTTCATTGTGGTGTTTGCCTGCTTCTGTATGAAAGTATGTCAGACCATCTTGTCTGGTTTCGTACACTTGTCTGTGAGTTCCTCAGTGCCAAATCTTCAGTATCTGTCCCAGTAATTGGCAGACAGGAGCTAAGGAAAGGTTGTTTGATTTAAAACAGCAGCAGCCACCAGCAGGCACTGTAAACACTGACTACCTGTTGAAATGTGCAAGGTGCTACGGTTTTTATTTAATGGCTCATCCAGGGGCCCCTGGGTGGCTCAGTCGGTTAAGCGTCCCGACTTCAGCTCAGGTCGTGATCTCACGGTTCGTGAGTTTGAGCCCCGCGTCGGGCTCTGTGCTGACAGCTCGGAGTCTGGAGCCTGCTTGGGATTCTGTGTCTCCCTATCTCTCTCTCTCTCTGCCCCTCCCCGACACGCGACCTGTGTCTCTTTGCCTCTCAAAAATAAATAAAACATTAAAAAAAAATGGCTCATCCATGCATTGTTCCATGTGTATTGGAAAGATTTCAGGCACCTGAATTCCAATCCATTCGTTTTTTGGGAGCACCTTTGTTTTTTTTGTTGTTGTTTTGTTTTTAATTTTTTTTAATGTTTATTTATTTTTGAGAGAGACAGAGATAGAATGCGAGTGGGTTAGGGGCAGAGAGAGAGAGAGGGAGACATAGAATCCAAAGCAGGCTCCAGGCTCTGAGCTGTCAGCACAGAGCCCGACGCAGGGCTCCAACTCACGAGCTGTGAGATCATGACCTGAGCCGAAGTCGGACGCTCAACTGACTGAGCCACCCAGGCGCCCCTGGGAGCACCTTTGAATGAGTCATGTATGTTCTTTGAGCATTAGTGACTTTACATTAAAACATTTTTTAAATTATTGATACATACAAAAGAATACCTTTATTTGTAAATGTGGAAGCCTAACAGACTCCTCTGAATCCACCAGTAATTGAAGAACTGAAATGTTACCCACACCTTTGAAGTTGCCTGGTCCTATGGGCTTGTTTCTCCCCAGAGATAACAAGTATTTAAAATTGCATGTTTATCATTCTCTCGAATTTTAAATATATATTTTACCTTACATGTGTATATAATTTTTCGTGGATTTCAAAATAGTGGTACACTTTAAGAAAGTGAGTTGACGATACTGTTTTTTGTCTGAGGACCATATTTTTTCAAGAAAAACCTTCATAATAAATCCTTGTCGGTAATTTTGAGTTTCAGTGTTTTTGTTTTTTGTTTTTTCGTATTCCCATCACCATTCTGTAAATTTCTTAAACTACTTGGAACTTTGTATCAGTCCTCTCATACCCTGTCTGTACCTGAGGCAAGACATCGTAGCAGGAAGCATTTCTTTTCAATCTACACCTCAGGCAGTAATTTGCATTGGTGGTTTAATTATTAATGGCTGGAAGCATGGAAGAGTACTATTACTAGTAATCTCTGAATCAAGCTCAAAGATGCCGTGACAATCTGGTGTAATGTTAATTTATCATGGTTCACTTCCATTTAGGGAGCAGTGTTGGTCTCCTGATTTATTGTGTTTATTGCGTATAGCCAGTCATACTAGTGAATCTTTTATTTAAAATAGTGTAAATGAGAGTTTTCGTTTTAAAATAATACTAAATTTAAGTGTATCCACTAGATGTCAGCATTAGGAAAGATGCAGTGTAACATATGTAGAGTCCTAGCCAGAGCAATGGGAGAGATTTCAGTCTAACAAGTACTGTGTGAAGTCATGTATTTTGTGAAAGCGTCAAGACTAGAAATCAGTTGTCCCAATTTCAGTTCAGTTGTACATTTATGTTACGTTTCTTTAAGGCAAGTAACTTCTCTCCATGTAATTACTAGACTAATGTATTGCTCTTGACGTGTGCTAGGGATTTATGGTGAGATTTTAGTACTTCTCTGGTGGTATTATGGCTGGGTACCTAGTAATACCTGAATCCTGCTTCTCCTCCTTTACATTTTACAAAGGAAGGAGAGTCAAAGGATCACTTTATTAATAGCTACACACTAGTACCTGATGATGATAGATTAGATATTGTTGGTAAAGGTAAGGACTAAGCTCCTCTCTACAACTTCCTCTGTACCAGTCAGATTTCAACCAGGATAGCAGAAACCGTGCTAGGTATTTTTAAAAGGGATTTAACGTAAGGACTTATTTACACAAATGTTGGAAGCCTGAGCAAAAAGAGGATGCTGAGGTGTGCGTGTTTTTACTCACAACACTGCTGACATTAATTCTGAACTGTCTTCCAAAACCACTTCTGATACCAAATGTGCGGGGCTTTTTCCCCCCATGCCAGCCAATTCTCCCAACTCCCCAGACACCAACTGGGTGTCCTACAGTTCATTTTGATTCTGACTCGATGTAGAGTTGGTGTACAGACTTCTCAGGGTAAGGGCTTCATCCTACAAGACTCCGTTCCACTCCAGATGCCATTCACAAGTCTTCAGTCTCCTTTACTTCTGACCGTCCAGCTGTGAAAGGTGGTAGGGGTTCCCATGACTCCTTCCTCAGTTTGAGAATTTGCTATAATGGCGCACAGAACGCAGAAAAACACTTTACTTATACTAGTACCAGTTTATTATAAAGGACTTTATAAAGGGAACAAATGAACAGCCAGGCGAAGAGGTACATAGGATGAGGTCTGGAAGTGCCCTGAACATGGGGGCTTCTGTCCCCGTGCAGTTGGAGTATGTTTCCTTCCCGTGTGGATGCGTTTACTAGCTTGGAACTTCCTCAGACTCCATGATTTAGGGGTTTTAATGGAGGTCCCATTATGTAGGCATGACTGATTATAAATCATTGGCCATTGGTGATCAATCCAATCTCCAGTCCCTCTCCCCTCACCAGAGGTCAGGAGATAAGGCTGAAACCTGAGTATACCTTGTCTTTCTGGCATCCAGCCCTAGTCTTAAAGCTGTCTGGGGGACTCATTAAAATAAGAGATGCTTCTGTCACTCCCGAAGTTCCAGGGGATTTAGGAGCTCTAGGTTAGGCATGGGGGAGGGGGCGGTAAAGACCAAATATGTATTAAGTTACATGAGGTAACTAAGATATTAATGGTACCCACAGGAAGCAACTGTCGGTTCTGGAGCTGGGGGAAAAGAAGGGACAAGGTAGGTTAGGCAGAATTTTGGAGCTTGAAGGAGGAACTCCATAAGGCTGGAAGCTCAGACCTCTTGGAGGGGGCCAGGCACTGTAAGGCATTCCCCAGGAAGCTAGAGCCTAGAGCCATACGGAGCTTTTGATGACAGGAAATGCTGACAGAACTTGAGAAACAAAAGAGAAACCTTCTTTTTTTAGTTTTATTTAAGTAATCTACCCAACGTGGGGCTTGAACACAGGACCCTGAGATCAAGAGTCGCATGCTCTTCTGATTGAGCTAGCCAGGTGCCCCAAAAGAAGGACCTTCTTTCTTCCCACCTTCCAATTTCCTTATAGCTGATGGGGCCCAGTGAGAAGCCAGGTAACAAAGTAGTCTAAGAAATACAGTCTTCAGCTTCTTAGTCGTAACATTAAAAGCAGATTATAGAAGGATGGGCTTGGGGGTGAGAGTAAATTAACTGTCACAGTCAACCTTTTTGACTACACAGTATTCATATGTCTTTGTTGATTTAAGTACAGGGCCACTGTTTTCATGCTTTCACAATTTGAGTTCTTGGATTGCTCATGCTCAGATGGTCTTAGGAATACAAGTGATAGGGAAAAACCCTGTGAATACAGAGTCCCAGAGGGACTGCTCAGTCTACATATTTTATCAAGTGTGGTAGAACCAGGAGTGGGAGAGGGCTGAAGTCCTGGGAGCTTAGGTTCTGCTTAAACATGTTTACCACGTAAAGATCAGAACACAACAGGGACAAGAGAAAAAGGGAAGTCTTGGCTTTGCCATTTATCGAACAAATATCTGTTGCTCAGACATCATCATTGTGCTAGAACAATGAACGAACCTGTTTAGCAGCTTGTCTTGTTGGAGAGAAGGGGGGAAAGAAAGAAATCGGGAGACAAAGGTCCGAGACGGTTCCGGTGTGATGTGCATTTGTAGTGCAGTCAGTAGAGCAGATAGTATAATGTCAGGATAATTATTATAGATGCTTTATCGTTAGGTTCGTTTGAGTTGTTTTTTCTCTCCATTTTGATGGCACTCAGCTAACCATTGGTTTCCCACCAGTACAATCAACCGCTGTGTTCCTAATGTGAGTTGCAGCCGTGTTAGAAGCTAAGAAGGAATTGTGATTATAACTCTCCTTTAAATTATTGTGTACCTAACTGATCCTTCAAATAAAGAAATGCCACTGGATCTCACCTGTTTACAGTTCTTAAATTAATTCAGTAGGTGTTTATTGGATATTTACTCTGTGCTGTGTTGAAGATTTACTTTGTATGCTTTTATTGTAGATGCACTAAATACATGTTTGGCCAATAAGGTTCAGCGAAAGCCAAAGCCAAAAATCATCATAAAACACACATCTGGCATATATTAATCAAAAATTTATCAAAATGTTAATTATTACGATGTTAACTAATTTTAACAGAGTTTTAAAGTTTGACATACTGAAAATATTTTGTTCTTCTACTGTTGTCAACTGCTAGATTACTCCTGGAGTCACTACTGTTCGTTTGCAATATTAAATCAACATTTGCTTTCAAATGGTGATGTCGTTTCATAGAAGGAGTTGTGCAAGCAAGACTTGGTGCAGTATTTGAAGGGGATGGTGCCTGCATATTTTTAGAAGCAGATGTGCAAAGTGAGATTGTTGATACCATTTGAAATTTTTTGAAGTCTGCTATTTTAGCTTATACTTGCTGCTTTATGCAATCACTTGAGAAATGTTTGTCATTAAACCTTAGATCCAGAAATCTGGCATTGGAGTTTGGTAACTGACTTGCAGGATAGCAAAACTGTGAATTTCTACCTGCCTTTCAACTTTGCATTCACCTAATTGTAACGTTTTCTATTTAGTGGATTGATTAGAAGGATCATTCCAGCATATGTCCTATATTTTTGTAATTAGTAGTTAGTAATTACTCTCCTATTTTGTAATTACTCTGTAAGAGCCTGACAATTTAGTTATTGTTTAAACGGGTTCCAGCAGGTGAATTACTTTATCTGAAAGAACCATTGCTTATTAGTAATTTTGTTTCTGTTGGCAGTGTTATTCAGAGTGCAATATTAATTTTTTTCTAATGTTAGATTTTTTTTTAACATAAACTTAGGTGCTTGATTGAGTGTATGACAAAACAACTCCCCAGTCTCCTGTATATCTGGTGGTTTGTTTTTGGAGAATTATGAAAATGATTTACTATATTTTTGCTTATGCAAAATATATTTTGTTATATGGTGTTATAATTAGTTTCTGAACACACAGCTGAAGAGTGTGAACAAAGCTCAAGTTTGGGATTCCTTAGCTACTCTTGGCCTGCATTCATCATATGTGTGCCATTGTCAGTGAAAATTTGACCATATTTTTCATTACTGATTTTCCATTCTGTTAATATTTCTTTAAATTCGTGGTACATGTTTTATGAGAACCAGAAATTTCTTGGCAGACAAAGCCGAAGTGTGGCTGAATTCCACATTAACCCACTATCTTGTCAATTTTAAAGGCTTCCCGTTGTTTCTACAGATCTAAATGTCTTGATGATACAGAGAAATAGCATATGTAATATTAAATAATGTTTTTATGCACAACAGAATATGATTCAGCACCATTTTATAGTACTGTATTTTCTCGAAGACCTTTTTGCCTGGGATTCAGAGCTTGGGTAAATACAAGAAGTTCTTCGTCTTCAACACTAGAAGTGGTTGGCAGTTTATAGTTACTGTTTGATAAGTTTTTCCCCATTCACACACTTTTAGTCACTGTAAATTGGAAGATATGGAATTCTTTTAAAGCATTCTTATAAAATCTGTTGTGCAGTTTTTTTTAGAGAGAACAAAGTATGTTTTTCAGTATCTCCTTTTTCTCTACTTTATCATATTTCTTTGTGTTCTTTTTTCACTTATCTGTGTTGACGATGAAAATGGATGTTGGGCTGATATTGGAGTTTGTCCTCCTTGTAAAATTTTGACAGAGCAGGATTGACACTCTTGTTTTTAATTCTTTCTCAGATTTGAAGAATTCCCAAGTAGGACTTTTGGGGGAAGACTTAATGGTTTAAAAAGGAAACTAAATACTTAAACCCACATTTTCCAAGCTTTTTTTTTTTTTTTTTCCTTTTCCTTTAATGTTACAAATGCTCCTCAATTTTCCAAAGATGAGAACTATGATATAGGCTGGTCTCCATTTTTACTTTGGAGCCATATTTATGGTTCTGGAAGGATATTATGTTTATGCTTTGTTATTTGGGCATACTGTAGACTTTCTGGATACTCCTGTATACTCCTACCACTTTATTTCTCTGATATTTAACGTTTCAAAAATTCTTATTAGTTGCACAGAAGCCTACTGGCTTTTACTGAGAGAGTGAGAGACAGACTTCATTGATCTGACTAGGAAAACATGTGCTCTTTCTAAATTCCCAGGCCTTTTCTTTTCTTGTCAGTTTTCAGTTGTATTTATTTTGCTTTTTCCTCTCCCCTTCTTGGAACACTTCTGAAACTTCACAGATTTTTAGTTTTCTGTGTTTTTGCAGTCATTCATTCATTCATCAAATGTCTGTACTACCTACAACATCCCCGAGCGTTGTTCCAGGTGCTGGGGGTAGAGTGGTGTATACAGCAGATCCCCTGCCTTCTTAAAAGTGCACCTTGCAGTGCAGGCAGCAAGTAGATAAAGGTAGAAATACGTGATAGACGTATGGTTGGTGATAAACACGGGTTTGGGAAGAGGAAGCCATATTACAGATGGGCTAGTCAAGGAAGGCCTCTCTGAGGTGGTCTAATTAAGCGGGGACCTCAGTGAAGTATGGTAGTTTGTCGCTTGAAGGTCCGTGGACAGAACGTTCCAGCTAGGGAAAAAGGTACAGAGCCTCCAAAGGAGAGAAATCTTCTTGCGTTAGAGAAACGGCAACAGGCTGTTGTGAAGAACAATGGGAGGTGAGGCCAGAGGACGTCGGACAGATCATGTAGGGTTTTGTAGGGCCTCGTAAGAAGTTTGGATTTTATTCTGAGTGTGTCAGTAAGCCATTGCATGTTTTTGAGCAGAGAAGGTATGTGGTTGATTTATATTTTTAAGAGATTGCTTTGCCTCTTGTAACAAAAACAGATCGTAATAGGACGCAAAAGTAGAAGCAGGCTTTTGAAGTAATCCTGACAAGAGGTGATGGTGGCAAGAAGAAGGCTAGAATAGCAGCGAACGAGGTAAGATGGGGTGTCTTTTAAACTGATGAGAAAAGTGTACTGAGGAGGAGGAGGAGGGAGAGTCAGTTATGTCAGGCGGTGCTGACAGAGGAAGTAAGGTGAGGTCTTGAGAATGGACTATTGGGATGAGTAACATGCGGTTCATTTGATGGCCTTGCCAGAACAGTTTTGTTGGTGTATGGTTGGGCAGAAGCCAGGTTGGAGAGAGGGGGCTTAACAGAGATGGAGAGAGATACAAGATGATGAGTGCAAGCCACTCTCTTGAGGAATTCTGTTGCAAAAAGAAGCAAGGGGTAGGGTGGGAACTGGTGAGGGAAGCACAGTCAAGGTAAGTTTTTGTTTTGTTTCAGATAGAAGTAACTACCGATGTCAAAGGGAGAGGGATGGAAAAAGAAAAGCCATAAAGTACGAAAGAAACTCAGGAAAAATGGGTTGTTCTAAATGTTAGACGAAGAAAGTATTTCAGGAAGACGTGTGACAGACTGGGTCAAAGGCTATTAAGAGATCTAGTAAGTTGAAGTGTGAGAATTGCCCTTTGGATTTAGCCGGATGCAGGTTTCTGTGACCTTGACAGGGACCAGCTTCTTTGTATTGGTGGGAATAAAAGCCAGATTGGAATGAGCTGAAAGAGTGGGAGATAAAAAGTAGAAGGCAATAACTATAGGTAGCTTACATGGCAAGTTCTTGCTGTAACGACAGGCAAGGGTGCACCTGGGTGGCTCAGTCAGTAAAGCATCCAACTCTTGATTTCGGCTCAGGTCATGATCTCATAGTTCATGAGTTCAAGCCCCGTCGGGCTCTACACTGACGGTGCGGAGCCTGTGTGGGAATGAATCTCTCTCTCCCTGTCTCCCAGCCCCTCCCCTGCTTGCTTTCACTCAAAAAATAAATAAGCAAACTTAAAAATAAATGAATAAAAAAAGGAGGACAGGCAAAATGATGTAGAGGAGACATGAAGCCTTGTAGAACCAGGTTGTGTCTCAGGAACAGGTGCGGAGGGTAGACTGGTTATTGATGAAGAAAGGGTGGTAGAAAGAACAGTAGATGATTTTCTTTCTTTTTTCTGTAAACAATGTAGTGAGGTCATGTCTTGCATGTGAGGACAGAGGATAGATTGTTAGAGGTTTGAGATGAAAAATAAAGCCTTGTGGAACGGTCACCTGGTCAAGTGGGAGAGTAGGTTGATTGGAGATGCATAGTAGGATTATGGGGCGGAACTGAGGCTGTGCTTCATGTTAGTGGCCATACGTTTAAAGTAGAGGTTCTTCACTGGGGCAATTCTGCCCCCAGGAGGTATTTGGCAACATCTGGAGGTATTGTTGGTTATTACAACCGGGTGCTGGGGTGATACCAGTTATCTAGTGCGTAGAGGCCTTCAATGCTGCTCCACATCCTACAGTGCCCAGGACAGCCCCACGGCAAAGAATTCTGTGGTTTAAATGTTAACAATGCCAAATTGAAGAAATCCTCATTTATAGGCATGCTAAGCAGTACATTTGTGAGCTTTTCTTTTTTCTCATCCCTCACCCAGGTATACGAAGTTTATAAAGTGGACGTGAAGGAGACTGACACTAAGCGAATAGAGTAATTCAGATTGTGTTCAGTATGCAGAAGGAAGAAGTTAGGTGATGTGATAGAAGGTAATGAGATGTAGTGGTAAACTTCTATGCAAAAAGATGGCAGACAAAAACTAGTCCGAAGAGGGGAATTTGAGGGGCCTGAAGAATGGGGAAAAAAAAAAAAAAAAAAAAAAAAAAAGCCAGCCATGGGAAAATCTTTGCAACTAGCATTCTAGGCAGAAGAGAGCATTTTAAAGCCCCCCTGAGCTCAAAAGGGTAAATGAAGCAACAACATCTCTTAGGAATTTTGTAGAAAGGGAGGCGATAGTGTATTAACATACAGTTGTGTTTCTGTTGGCTTCTCTAATTAAAGAAACTTCTTTTCAAATGTTTTACGGGAAAATGATCTAATGTATTTATTAAGTGCCTTTCATGAGCTCAAAAATACATTACACAGACTTTAGGCCCAGAAGAGCAAGTTCCTTTCCAGATAATTCACGAACTTTGAAGCAGACCTGTAACATAAAGGCTCCTAGTCGCAGAATTTTACCAGAAATACTGTGAACACTTGAAGTAACCTGGATCTGGCTGGATCTGGTGTCTGTGTGTTAAATTTCTTTTTAGCTTTTTATTAAATGCTTATAATATTTAGTTTAATCCAGGGATTACGATACAAGTAATTTGAGAGAGAATCTTTAGATTTTTCCTTCTAAATTCAGATGTTGTAAGATTTACAGATTATTATTTTAAATTATATTCATTATTTACTTTGAAATTGTGCTTCTGAAGTATATCAAATGTTTTGGCCCAAGTTTTATATAATCTGAAAAATCTTTTATATCTTTTAGTATCTCTTTGTCACATTCATTTGTTAATCTGAAACTTAGAAATGTTATTAGAACTTTTTTAGATGTAAATGATGGAAACCCACCTCAACTAAACAGGTACAAAAGGAAATTGATTGAAAGAACTTAGGATATCGTAAAACCAGAGGAAAATCCAGCAGCTAAACTGAGGGAAATGGCAGCTAGAATTCAGGGACAAGTAGAGATAGAAATCAATGACTTGAGGACCTTGGGACACTTTTCTCTAGTGCATGCTGGCTTTATCCTTTTGTGACAGACTGGCTTCCTGTGTGGCAGGAAATAGGGCTGCCACACACGTTCCATGGGTTCTGCAGCAGAGAGATTGCCAAGCATAGTCACTGAATGTTTTTGCTTCTGTTAACCCATTTAATGATTTTAGGAACCTTCTGCAGTGGACATTCATACTATGCACAGTTTGCAGATGAGGCACGGAGAAATTAGGAAACTTGACTACAGTTGCAAAGCTTGGAAGGCAGTGGCAGAGCTGGAGTTTGGACCCACGCCATCTGGTGCCTACCAGAGCTGACAGGTTGACAGTTAGCTACCTTCTCATATTTGCTGCAGTCAGAGGATGATGGGGACTTTTTGTTGTGTTTTTGCCTAAAGAGTTAAACTATGCCAGACAGGGATATGGTTTTAATTTGTTTATCATTATTAAAAAGATATGACAACTGATAGTGTTATGGTGAACTGTTTTCAGATCTTTGAAAAATTCTGTGAGTTTTAAAAGAAGTTATTTATTTTGGGATGTTTGGGTGGCTCAGCTGGTTGAGTGTCTGACTTCAGCTCAGGTCATGATCTCACAGTTCGTGAGTTTGAGCCCTGCATCAGGCTCTGTGCTGACAGCTCAGCAGAGACTGGAGCCTGGTTCGGATTCTCTGTCTCCCTCTCCGCCCCTCATCTACCCATGCTCTGTCTCCCTTATTTAACGTTTAAATAAACGTTAAAAAATTTTTCTTTTAAAAATTATTTATTTAAGTACTCTGTACACCCAACACAGGGCTTGAACTCATCACCCCAGGATCAAGAGTTGCATGCTCCTCCAGTTGAGCCAGGCTGGCTCCCCAAATTCCATGAGTTTTTGTTCAAAGAGACACATACAATGTGCTTTGGGTACCAGATCTACCCTGAGTGTTGTATGGTAAGGAGACTTTCTGCCTTGGACCACAGTTGTACCACATCAGTGGTTCTCAACCAGGGATGATTCTTCTTGGGGACATTTGGCAATCTCTTGAGTCATTTTTGGTTGTCACAACTAGTGTGTTGGGTTACTGGTGGCCTCTAGTACAAATAGGCCCAGGATGTTGCTAAACGTCCTGTAGTATGAGACAGACCCTTCTCCGCAAAAGAATTATTCATCCCCAAATGTTAATAGTGCTGGGGTTAAGAAACCTGTACCAGATACGCTGGGCCATTTTCAAACTAAGTGTCTGTGTTTGGGATGAAAAGGTAAGAAATTCTAGATTTTTGAGTACTTGTGGAGAATGAATAGGTCAGGACCAAGTACGATGCACTTTGAGCAGTTTAGGGTCACATTAGGCTAGGGTGCCTTGAAAGAAGGACCAAATAGTGGAAGAAGTTTACAGAGGGAGATGTGGGAAAACGGAGCAGACAAACTTGGCCAATTTTGATTATTTTCCTTGAGGATCGACTATGCATACAAGTAAAAAGGTAAGGAAACCTAATCTCCCTTCCTCCCTGTACCTGATGATGATCTCATAGGATATTTCTTGGCAAAAATGGACTAAACTTGGGCTTTGTTATTTACTCTGATTTATTACATTGAAATTCATTAATAACTTGACTCTGGTTTGTATTAAAGAAGTAGAGCTCTTATTTTTTGAGAGTTAGTTTGTGATTTTCAGGTTACAGTGACAACAACAGCCAGCATTTATTGGGCATTTTGTGTGCCAGACACTGTGCTAAGAAGTCAGGGGTTAATCTCATTGAGTTCTCATAACCCTTTAAAATAGTTACTCTGATTTGTATATTTTACTGTTGAAGAAAATGAGTCCCAGAAAGATTAATTAGCATCCTCAAGGTCAGGCAGCTTGTCAGCTGGAGTTGGAATTCTGGTTTCATTCCATAGAGTACACTCTTAACCACCAGACGGCGTGATGCCTTTTTCCTCTTAGAGACATTACACTTCTTTCTTATGCTTATTTCCCATCTGTAGTTGAAGTTTTGATACCATTAGGTAATTCTTTGTATATCTGCTCTTAGTTCTTGGTAGGGAATTTATATATGTTTGGAAACAAATATTCCATAAATTTAAGCTGTGAGATATACTATTTCCAAATGGTTTCAAAGGAAAAAAGTAACTCTTGAGTAAATTTGGTAACCAGTGTGAGATCTTATTTAGATGTGATGATTTTGGAAAAATGCTTGTACTTTCCGTGTATAAAAGCTTAGAGTTAAACTTTTTTACAGTGTATAAGGTATTTAAGATGAACTGTTTCCTCTTAGCTTTAACCTCAGTTTATCCATCTGTGTAAGACATTGTACAAAATCTTTCCAATGAAATTCTGTGTAATAAGGATTTTAATATCAAAAATAAGATAGATTCTGACCTCTCCCATTGGAGGAATATTGTTTTAAAAGAGAGAGGACTTTTCAGTATTTATCATATTTATGAATACATTTTAACATTTGTGAATTTAACACTTGTGAATACATTTTAATACTTTCTAAGAAGTGTGTGTGTCCCTGTGCCACACTTTGACCTTTAAAGCAAGTAACTGTTATGCATATGCTGTTACTTCCTCTTTGGGAAGCTTAAAGTTAGGTACCCCTGCCATTGCCCAGGGAGTAGTAGGTGGAGGAAGAGGGGAATGGACCACACAGGTGGCTGAAAGTCCTAACTCTTTTCAAATTTTTTTATAATGGGGGTGAATAATAAGATGTCTTCTTTCATTGATTAAATGTTGATTAATTACAATCAATGTTGATTCATTGATTAATTGTTACTTTTATGTTTTCATTTCATTCATACTTGCCAACAGTTAATATTTGGAGAAAACATATTGAAACTTGGAGAGGGGAGGATGTGGGGTGCCTGTGATCTCATAGTCTGCCTTCCCTAGAGTTACTGCAACTTCAAGGTTTCAACTTGGTTTCCTGGATGTTCCTGACACCTCCTTCCACCTTCATCCTCCCTGAGTCATGGCAAATTTTGGTACAAGATTTATGCCAATGCCTTATTTTTACTGTTCATCCTCTGCAAACTTACTAAGTTGTGATGATGTTTGCTGGCTCCATTTTGCTTGTTTGCTGTGTTAACTTCCAAGTGACGTACTTCATATGGTTGTATATAGTTGATACTGTTGAATTATCAGCCTGTGAGTGAAACAGTGAAAAGTCTGATTAACCTTAGGAGTATAGAAGATGTAAGAAATACTGGTTTATGTGTGGTAAAAATTTTTAAATGGGTCATCAATTGATAACTTCCTTTAGTCTTTAATGGTTAAATGTGGTTTGAATGCCATCTTCCTAGTATTCTCATTAGGGTTTAATTTTGCAAGAAGGAAACTATCCTTATTATTTAAAAATAATGGTCTCAGTCTTTACTTATTTGAGAGATCTATTTTTGATGTTAATTTAAATTGAGAATGTATGCCTCAAACATTTTAAAGGAGTAACACTAGCATAGATATTAATCAAATGTAAATATTGCAAGTAATATGTAAAAAAATCTAATCTTTTTTCCAATCTTGCTTTATGTCACTTTTTTGATATGTGGAAAAGAGGGACAAGAGTTACAAACTCAGAGCCAAATGTGCTTTTGTTGTTCCAAATTTTCAATGCCAGAAGTATATAAACCTGCACCTGTTGGTAATTATGAGCAAGCCAGCCTTTGCCGAATCCCAGGCCTCTGCTTAAAATTTTTTTTACTGGAACTAAATGATGTTGCCATTTTTATTTTTAGGTTTGCTGGCATGGGTAATCTCATTAAGGTGCTAACCAGGGACATAGACCACAATGCAGCACATTTTTTCTTGGACTTTGAAAGTAAGTCTCTTTAGCCCTTCACAGCTGGTGCATAATGGTAAAGGTGAAAGATGAACTATATTCACACCGCAGTGAAGGCTGGCCCGAATATTTGTTAATAAGATATGGGGATCAAACAAAGTTTGCATGATTTTTTTCTCAGTCGTAGGCAAACATCACCATCATATGTATAATTCTTTAGTTTTTCATTTGCTAAAATCATGTTGAGTCTGTAGCCAGTGCTGTCCTTTCATTAGTCCATGAAGCAAGCAGCCTTATGATGAACATTCTAATAGTATGCCTTGGTGACTACGCCCAGCAACGTTTGCTCAGAATCCTCTGATAATTTTATAAAAAACCAGAATCGTGCTGCATATCCAGAATCAATACTTTAAACAACTTCCACAAATTTATAAATAATCCAAATTTGGTTAGAAATATATGCATTATTTAATGGCATGCAGGAAGTAAGTTGAATATTCTGTGTTAAGATGAAATGCAAAGGTGAGCTGTGGCCAAAACACTTAATATTTGGCTTTGAGATAAATTGTTGTTTCAGTGCAATATTAAACAAGATTATGTGTGAATGATTCTTGATAAGAAATTTCTTTTTCAGAATACTAGCACTATTGGAATACTTAAAGAATTTTTCATTATAAGGCCATTAATGAAACTTGTCTTGGGAGAATTTTGAGAAGAAGTAGAGCAACAGTCGTGCCATTGTGTGCAGGAAAACCACATTTCACCTCTAGGTCCTACATACCAACACCTTGAGAACCCGGTTTGCTGTTTGCCAGAGCACAGTCTGGGCAACCCTGAAGGACGAATTCATGGCCTAATGAACATTTTCCCTGTTACTTTTTTTTTTTTTTTTTTTTTTAATAAATTTCAGATGTTCTTTTTTATAAAGGGATATTTTCTCTTTTCTCATTCTTGTCTTGACAGGTACCTTAACATGGGGAATCTTCTTAAAGTTTTGACATGCACAGACCTTGAGCAGGGGCCAAATTTTTTCCTTGATTTTGAAAGTGAGAAGATGATTTTCTATCTATTTCTCTTTGCCTGCCGTAGACTGCGTCTGTCCTGCACTAAACGAATGTTTCCACTTTGCCATCTTTTTAACTGCTTTGCATGACTGAGCTATGAATTGTTTGAGTAAAATTTCTGGTGCCTTCTAGAACTGGAAATCATATTTTATAGATTGCATTGTAGTAAAATGTTTTCACTTGAAGTTTTGTGAGAGAGTCCTATCTCCTGGTTGGACATTATTTTATAATTGGAGATCTCTACTGAAAACATTTGAGATACTCCGATGAAAACATTTGTATGAAAAAATTGTGGTGGAAAGGACAAATGCTACTTTGAGATTTGTTAATAGAAGCCATATTTGGGGAAAAATTTGTTGCAGCTGAGAAAAATTGACTAGGTTTTAATCATTCTATGTATCTATTGAAGTATTTTAAATACAAATCTGTTCATGAAGGCCATTCAAAGCTCAGTAATTTGGGCATAATATTAAAAGGTAAGTGTGAACCTTAATTATTTAATCTTTACAGATAATTTGAAAAGTTAAACTCATTATATGTATTTATTTCAGGAATTCATTTTTGTTCTAACTCTAAATAAAAAGAAAAATAATGGGTTCACAGACCTTTAAGTAATTTGCCTTCTGTTTGTTTTATGTTGCATGACCTATTGTAATATGGTCTAAGAGTGGCAGGTAAGTGTCATTGACCCCTGTGCATGTTGGAAAGCTTTTGCTTTTTGGCTGTCTGTATCGCTTTAGCTTATCTGGTTGTCTAATTGAGAACAATGATATCAAATTGGTTGTTTCAGTGTGAATGTTGCTGTTTTAACTTACGTTATTAGAAAATTGTTAGGAAAGGGTGAAGAGATAGAAAGTTATAAGTCGTGTGATCCCGGGCATTTTCATCTGAAATTAAAACATTTGAACAGATTTTTAAATACTTAAAATTTAAGACCTTTTCTGGTTTTAAAAACAAATCCCTTAAAATCTATCCCCAGAGAGTCATTGCATTCTCCATCAACTTCACTTTAGTTTATGTGCTACTACACAGTTCATTCTACTTTGTGAATCATTTAAATATTTTTTCTTTAAACCAGGACAGTTGGTAGGAACACATCAGTTTGCAGCTTACCTCCATTTCATGGAATAATTTGTGGTCTCTGATATGTTCTTTTACTTTTATTACATTCCTGTAGATGTTCTGTTACAGTTTGGGTCCTGCGTACAGGCTAGCAAAGAATAATGTCAATATCAGGACCATATTAAATTGTTGGGTTTTTAGGGGAAGATGTTATTAAATGAAGGTTAGTTTTCTTGACCCTTCTCAACAATTTAACAATGCCGATTTAAGTGCATGTTCAGCATGAATTTTAATCAGCTTGGGGATGTTAAGCAGATTGCTGACTTGAAGATTCTTCTTTCAGACGAGGCGACTTACATTAGAGCTGTATTTTAGTTTATCTGCATCTGTTTCAAACTGGTCTTGTGTATTTTTCTGCTATTCTGTCTCCTTTTTATTCTGTCTCGAATTCCTTACATTTGCAGAATCTTGGCTTTGATATGGTCAAGATCTTGTTCAAGACTTGGCACTTGATCTTTTTATAAACCTAGCATCATGTTTTGGTCAAGTGAGAAGCATGAATTTTAAATATTTTAAAGATGAGTAGTATTGTAAATATTATTTGGTCTTGGTTTTCTAGTCTTTGGGGGTTTGGACCATTATCCTTAAAATTTAATAGCTAATTTAGTAGCAGGAGAACGTTAAAATTGCTAACACCACCAGGGGGAAAATAAGCAATAATGAAGAACTATGGGTAAAGTGTTAACTTGTTAAAGGCAGATGTAAAGTAAAAGGTGATATTTGTTGCCTTTATCAGCCAGTGTAGAACTTTTTGTTTGACACTTACTGGTATTCTGTATTTGAGGCCAGAGTTTGCCTGTTGTTACTTCTTATCTAGATTTTTAAATATGTTTTCTTTTGATTCCAACATTAGAGTTCTCTTAGTCAATTTTATCTTTCATCTATTTGCGTATTTTCTTCTTTTTGGAAATATGCATTTGTAAAAATTGATCTTATCATTAGACTATTTTAGGGACTTTTTAGCCCATCACATGGGTCCTCTCTTCAACAGTTGTAGGCCAGACTAAGAATTGTCAACACAATTGACTTGCCAGTTCCTGGCGATTACTGAGAATAAAGCCACGTTCTTTTATTAAGTAGAATATTTGGTGTTACATTGTTCCAGGTTGAACGATAATGTTCAGGTTACGGGAGTAATTTGACTTTATTATTATACTGTTCCATCATTCCATCACTCAGGATGATGGAATAGTATAATAATAAATCTATTTACAGCGAGTAATAAATCTAGATTTACAGTGAGTAAATCTGGCTCACTGCATTTCTATGGTTGGGCAACTTACAGAAATAATTCCATACGGATAGATATACTGATATTTTGCATCAAGTTGTGTACACATTAAGTATTCTTGTGCATATAAAACATCTGATGGAATCCTGTAGTTTACAAAATGAAGATGTCTGTAAGTCATTACTCCTTTAATTTACATGCATGCAGGTACATGTACGGGTTTCCACTTCAGTTCCACATTTAAGGCTTGCCCCCTGTGTGCCAGCCAGTAGATTGGGATGCAGAGATAACTAAGATATAACCCCTGCCTTTGGGGAGTTCTCAGTCTAGTAAGTTAGAAATGCAAACTGATAATTTCATTTACATAATTACATTCAAGGTGTAGATCACAAGGAATTAACCGTACCTAGCAGCGAGTAGTTTGGACGTCATGGAAGACTTTCTGATGGTGACCTTTGAGTTGGGTTGTGGGAGGGTGAGTTAGAATGTTTCAGGGCAAGGTAGTGGAAGGACACTGTAGTGAGAAGGAACAGCATCTACAAAGGTCTTAAGGCATGAGGTGACATTTCTGTGTTCAGTGAGACATTGTTATCTACCCTTGAGGTGTACTAGAAAGAGGGCCTTTTTCCGAAATTATACCTGTATGATTTTATTTTAAGAATAATGGTTCAATTAAGATACAAGCCCAGAACTGCCTCATGAATTTTGGCAGCAGTTATGCTAATGGCAGTATATAAAAGAGCATTGAATTGGGGGCTGTGTAGCCTCTTCTGGTTTTTGGAATTTCTTATTTTATCATGACATTAAGAGCTGTTTCTAATGACAGATCTTTAGCCTGAATAACCACTGTATATATTCATTAAATTGTGGTTCTCGGGTGAAGAGGGTCTTTTATTTATTTTTATGTCCCTCTCCAACCTTCACATAATGCTTTATAAATGGTAGAAGTTTAGTATTTGTTACTTAACTCGATTTACTTATCTCCAGGTAGACCAAAATAGAGTAAACAGGTGGTGGCCTATAAATGAGGAATAGAGTCTTACTTTCTCTGATTCTTTGTTAAAGTGCCTTTCCATTTAGTCATACATTTCCTCTAATTCTCGTGTCTTTTGTGTGACTTGTCCCCCGCAATCTTGTAAAACTACTGATATCCACTCTTGTAGTCTAACTTTATTTTCCCATTTTACCTCTTGCATATTTTCAGTTGCTTTTGCCCTGTATTTTGGGATATCTTTATTCTGGCATTTTTTTTAGATTTATTTTTCTAAAATGATGTAGGATTATATTTGTACAGAGGTAAAAATGCATTATAGCTTCCTTTAACTTATGCTGGAGGTGTATTTATATCTCTGTACCTTCTCATTCTTTCACCAAATAATGTGTTACAGAAAATCTGCTGGGTACTGAGTTTACCTGCTGTATACAGTGTATGCACTGTGCACCGAGGTCCCTGCCTCGATGAGACTTCTGGAGACAGATCGTAAATATTACCGCATGATTGAGGGCAAGACCAAAGCAGAACGACTCCGTGTCACAATTGCAATTTTTACGCGATTTGCTTTTTGTTATTTTTCTTCTATAGCTGCTCTTTGCCCCCTTTGTCCCAGAACAGATCGAGTTTCAGCAGTTATTTTCAGTGACTCCTTAATAGGAAAGTGGTACAAAATTGTTGCAATACTTAATTTTACCTGCAAACAATGAGAGCGACTAAAACATGCTTTCCATTCCCTTGAACAGCCTTTTAAAACTTAGCCTGGTGGTGACTGATCACTACTCCTACTCCCAGTAGTTGATACTTTATTTTGTCCTTTTGTTAGCTGGTTAAGTGGTAGATTTTTCTCTAGGTAATACAGTGTTTCATTCTTTGCCATGAAAAATCAAAGTGACAAGTCTTGGTTGCATTATATGATACCATTTTTTGAAAAAAAAAGCTTTATTTTTATAGTCTTTCTCCCACCTTTTTGCATGACTTGCTATCAGTAACGTGGTGCTTATTACCTGTCTGCTATTTTGTTTGTCTTCATATCTACAGCAGTCTGCAGCAGCTTTCAAAATTATAAATGTGACTTTCCTGTGATAGTCTAAACAGTGTTTAATCAGTGTGGTGCTGGGTATTTTTTCCACCCTTGGGGGAACTGGAATCTTCTCCTTTATTTTTAAATTTCTTGGTACTTACTACACTTTTAATAATTATTAACCACTTCCAAGGTCTACTTAAATCTACTTGATAATGTTTCTTTTGTATGTAAGTCTCAGTGTTACATTTTTCTGTTAACTTCTAGTCACCATACCAAAAATACAGTTCAGTATTTTCAAACTTGACAAATCTCTTTTGATATATAACAGTCAAAATATTGTCCTTTGTCATGAATTCCCACTTCATGAAGTAAAATGATGATCTGTGTCTACTATTGATGTTATGTCTGTGGTTTCACAATTCCATATGAAAAAGTATAACACTGCTGTTTTGCATGTAAGAAAAGTATTTTTCCCTATTGCATCTGGTGTAAGTATAAAAGTTGTGAGGTGTGCTTTTTTTTTTTTTTTTTTTTTTTTTTTTTTTTTTTTTAAGTGTGTGTCTGTTACTTTGGAGATTATGGTCTGGCTAAATGTGAAAATTACTTCAGCTAAATGACAAACCCTGATTTTTAAAAAAACCATTTAGCTGCAATATCAGTATTTGCTCCTAGTAATCCCTCTATGACTTTGTACACAGAGTATTTTTAATTTGGCTCCTCTTGTGTAACTATTTTGTCACAGTATTTTTATTAAAAAAGTAGATGATTTTTTAGAGGAGATTTGGAAAATAAGGCAAGATATGAGAACACAAATTCTTAAGTTAGCTTTGCACGTGAATGATACTCTATTATTGTTGCTGTACTTTTTGAGTATGTTGAAGTTAAAATTTGATACTCTGTTGATTTAAAAAAAAAAAACTGGTGTATTTTGACTAGTTGGCAGGTTTTAAGAGGTGGAATTGAATTCTGACTTGCCCATGTGCAAAATAAATACGTTACAGTTATTGGGCATGTGGACTCCCTAGTTTTAAGTGTGAACTAAGTTTCTTTAACTTTTCTAAGGAAAGAAAGAAAGACATTGTATATTTGTGGGGAGGTGAAGTGGGTGCAGAGAAGTCTAAGTAGTAGTTTCACAAGTGGTAGACAAAAGGGAGTTCTCAGAAATGCTCTCCATTCATACTATCGATTTGGTCTGCCTCCCCTTTCCCCGGAAGAAAAATGTTTGTGTGGAGGAATTCAGCCAGCACAGTTCCTCTCTAAAACATGTTAATCACGGTGTTTATCATTTTCAGTGCTTCATGCCTTAACTGTAGCATTGAACATGGTCTAATTGGAATGATTTATGAGAAACTCAGTTTCACAGATTGCCCATTTTTCTCCAAGCAAAAAAAAAAAAAAAAAAAAAAACAAAACAAAACACCAAGTATTAAATAAAAAAAGATTTATTCCTCCTTAGAGAAACAAATGACCAAGTTATTAAAAACAGGATTTCTGTTACTTTGAGTTTAGCAGAGAGAAATCCAGATTTAGTCATCTATTAGCATATGTTCTGTGGCTGACACCACAGGTGGTGGAAATGCCCATATGTTTGTGTTCCTGATTATGCTTTTTATGACTGTAATTCTCCCTTCATTTTTCTCTCACTCAGCCCCAAGAATGGGGGGAGTCAGCTTTTGATTTCGTATTTCAAAATTTCAGTAACAGCTTTGCAGCTGAAAGTGTCTGGTTTTCAGCAGCCTACTCGTTCTGGAGCAATGTCATAAGTTGAACTCCTCTGCACAGGACTCTTGACCTTGTGCTCATCAGCACAGAAGTTCATTGGCACAGAATTTAAAGTGGTCTGTAGAAAAGGAGAGCATCTAACTACTATTCTTTTAAAATAGTTTTTAATTTTTCATATCAAAACTTAGTCATTAAAATGAACTTTGTAGGAAAATAGTTGGGAGTCTTAAGCTGGAGATGAACAAGATAGATTAGTAGACCTTGCATTTCTGTCGGAGTAAAGTAAATCATTATTCATGCATTCACAGTCATCGGTAATGATTACGATACATACCAAGCCATGATTTGTAACTTTAAATAATAATGTTTGATGTTTCCTTGCTCCTTTGTGATATTTACAAACTTGAGGCTAATTATTCAAATGTAGAAGTATGAAAAAAATTACCAGTCTTTTCTAAGAAGTGTGAAGTTAACATTGAATAAAATGTTAGGCATCTTTAGAAATTGAGATTCTTCATTGTTTAGAGTTATACATGTACTAAAAAAAAAAAAAAAAAATCATGTGACTGTAAATTTTTTTGTGCTTTCCTGCTATTTAGATGCCCAGCCTACAGAGTCTGAGAAGGAAATTTATAATCAGGTGAATGTAGTGTTAAAAGATGCAGAAGGTATCTTGGAAGATCTGCAGTCATACAGAGGAGCTGGCCATGAAATACGAGAGGTAAAGCATGTTGAGACATTTTCCGATAAACTAAAATTCACTACGTCCCTCTTCTTAATCTCTGTTGTTTTGTATATACTTTCAAATTCTCTATTGCATATTAAGTGTTACATTTAAAGGAAGATCACTTGCATTATTTCAAAAGTGGTTGTATTGATACAAGGGTAAAAAGGAAAACAATGTTGTATAAATACATAATTTCTGTATATTAAAATTTTGTTTATTTTTTGGTTGCTCTTCCACCTGAAATTTACAGTATCCAATGGGGACTATTTATACTTTTCTTTTTGAGAAGAGGAGAGAATGTAACTTTCTGTAGCCTTTTGTCCTGCCGGTCTGTTGTTTTCCTTCCTCCCATGCTTCTTAGGAGAAAGCTGCTATCATCCTTGTGGTCTGGACTCCCCCAGCTCTGTCTGATGACTTCACACCATGAAGCAAATATTTGGTGTGGTCTCAGCTTGCTTCTCGTGAGCCTCTGAACTTATCTAGGTTTCTATCCATCTATCTCTTACTCCACTTCTTCTGTTTCTCTGAAGAAGCTGTGTCTCTACTTGTTACCAAGATTTATTTCTCCGCCTTTGTTCTGCGTCCTCCTCTTGGAACTTTATTAATTATTCCTTCTCTTAATTAGATCTTTTGTGTTTCTGGTTTCTGCTTGACTTCTTCCCATCAGAGTATACACATAATCAGGTGCCCTGTACCACCCAAAGAAACTCCCTGGCCTCTGGGCCCTTATCTGTATTTCTTGAAGACATAGCTCTGTTTCTTCATTTTTTCCCACCCTTCTGCTTCTGTTATTCTTGGGTATAACCAACAGTGCACAGAGGTTGTCAAGGAGCAGTCTGACGCTGGGTTGACGGTCCACATCCAACTCCATTTGTCTAATGATACTTGGAGTATTAGTGAAGGCAGAATTAAATGCAGGCACCAGGAAACAATTCAAGAAATGTTTCGGGCTAAGGGGCCACAGGTTTTTGGCTTTTGGATGGTTAATATGAGGGAGAAAGGGGGGTTACAAATGATTCCAGGGTTTCTGGTTTAGATTAGCTGTTGGTAATATCATTAGCTGAGGGAAATTACAGATTAACGTGAATTCTGTTTTTTACCTCTCATGCACTGGACTGTTTGTTGCCTGAATGTCTTGCACATGTACACTTTCCTTCCTTCACATCCCAGCAGTTACTTCCCCCTTACTCTGTTGCCCTAGTGCTGTGCACACGTTTCTTTCATGGTAATCATTTCTTTTTGAAAAGACCATTGAAACGTAAAGTTTATGACTCCACTACCACCTCCAGCTTGAGGAGGATAAACCTGGTTTATTACTAATTTTTGTGTCATCAGCACCTAACACAGTGCTTAGTAAGCAGTTAGTAACTGTTGAAGAAAGAAATACAAAAGCTTAGACTAATCTCGCCAATATCATTAGCTTAAGTGAAACCTTAAGATTTCAATAAGTGAAGGCATGTAACCATTTCTGTGAAATTCAAGTTCTAAACATTTGAACATATTTTGAAAAATCAAACATTTATGAAATGTTCAAATGATTAAACACGATCTTAAATTAACTAATGAGAAATTAATTTCTTCCCTATAGGTCACAACAGTTCACAAGTTGCTCTAAAAATGTTTCTCCTTGTTGATTATTAGTGCTACAGATTATTTTTAATTGTTCAGTATTATATCATTAGATTTCTTAAAAGTTTGTTTTATGATTGAATTCTGATCAGCTGGTTATAGTTGTCACCTATGAACAATAAAGAAAAAACATCTCATTTGCTATAGAGATACAGACCATTACCTATTTAATATAGACCATTACCTGTTTTTAAGGTTAAAACCCTTAGGATTTTTTTTTTTTTTTTTAAACTTGCCAAGTGAAGGGTTACTCTGCTTCTGTGTGGAAAGGCTCACTACAATGAAAGTTTTTTCCCCCCCAGAGTCTTTATATTGACTTATTGTAATGTATATGTCAACTTAACTGAATGCAGTTGTAATTTTTTGGAAGAGGGTAAAATGATAGAAAAGCTTCTATATAAGCCATTTCAAAGAGAACTTGTGGGGATGTGAAACCAGGAGCCCTAAATGCTGTGACCAAAGGTTGGGGTTCTCCATAAGACATTATAGTCACTCAGTTCAGTGCCGAAGCCACGTTCAGTGCACTTGTGGCATCCCATGATTGGTCAGGTGGGAAAGTAGATAAATGTTGCAAAGTTAAAAAAAAAAAAAAGAAGAAAAAAGTTTATATAGAAAAATAACACTTGAAGAATAGTAAAAGAAAAGGGGAGAATAATCAGTAATGGTAAGAAATTCACCTGACCAGGCCTTTTGACTTAGTACAAAGGTACCTTCATTTCATTCCTTGGTAAAGGAAGTAAGGACAGAGAAATAAGTAAATAGATATAAAATATGTAAGCTAGAAAACTCTTAAAAACAGCATTTAAATCTGTAGATTTAGGCTAAGTGTTTAACCATTCAGGCATTTGAAGAAATTTTCACTGAGGAATGCATATTGATGTTTGGGTTTAAGTCTATAAGCAGAATGTATTTCTGAATAATAGAAAAACAATTTAAGAAAGGAAGGTACAAATAAAAGCTGATTGTACCAATATACAAATATACAAAGAACAGATGTAACTAGGTAACTGTCAATATGAAGACTTAAATAAACAACTATTCTACCTATAAAAGAGCACAGTCTATAGAAAAATGTTCACATTTACTGATAATGCATACTGCTCTCAAGCAGTTTTATTGTATATGATGCTAAGTTGTTAAAAGCTCAGTACTGGTTGGTTTACGAAGGAACAGGAGTCTTAATGCAAGTGCTATTATAAAATGCCTTTTTGGAGGTCAGTTTGGCAGTGTGTAAAAATAAGATCTATCAAAATTATTTGTACTCTTGCACCAGATAACTTAGTCTTTCAGATAATATTTTCTGCAATGTGAGTATCTGGTGCAGGAGTATTAAAGTGGAAGGTGAAATGTAAAAACCTATACTGAGGATGTGGAGTTAGATATATCTTTGCTTAAATAGTATTTTATTAAACATGACTGAAACAGAATAAAATTTGATTTAATGTAGACTCTGTTAAATACACAAAGCTCATTCTCCAGGGTAAACCACTATTAGAGAGGGAAATAAGAGCTCTCCGCTAATGTTTTGATATATCTATACCAGTTTTAACAATTCTGAAAATGAGAGTTATAATATCCGCTACATGACAATCTCACCATTGCCATTTACAAAGTGTCCTTCTCTGTGTTGGGCCGTACTGGGTGCTGTACCAAAAATGTTGCCTAACAGCAGTGAAACCATGTGAAAGGAGAAGGAATCAGAATTACGAGAACCATAACATGTTGTCCTAAAAGAGCAGCCAGTGTCCACTTCTAAATCCAGGCAGGACAGGGTCAGGGGAAGTCTTTAACTCCCTCAGTTGTGAAAGTGGGTGACGTTTGCCTGTGTGTTTTGATATTATGAGAATGAGTTTAATATTTTGAAAATAATTTTTAGATCCTTGCAAGAAAAGTTAGATAGGCTTCTCAACAGAAGAAAAACAACTTTTAATTTTTATCTGTTTGCTTATTTCTTGAACAATAAAGTTGTACCACTTGATACAAAACATTGCTAAGATGGGGCTCGAGGCTTATAGAACTTCCTCATATATGTGAGAGTAGTATCACAGTCCTTTTGGAATATTCCTATTAACGTGAAATCAGTATTGTTAACGTGTAATGTCAGATTTCCTTCAAATATTTCTAGGTAGTCACATAAATAGGATTCACTTCAGAATCCTGTCGTGTTTGAATATCATTTAAAAACATTTTGTATTTAAAAAATCAAGGGACGCCTGGGTCGCTCAGTCGGTTGAGCATCCGACTTTGGCTCAGGTCATGGTCTTACCGTTTGTGGGTTCAAGCCCAGCATTGGGCTCTGTGCTGACAGCTTAGAGCCTGGAGTCGGCTTCGGATTCTGTGTCTCCTTCTCTCTCTGTCCCTCCCCTGCTCATGCTCTGTCTTTCAAAAATAAATGTTAAAAAAAAATTTTTTTTTTTTTAAATCAAGAAAATTTGAATATAGTGGCAAGCAGATAAAGTACACTGTGTAAATAATACATGGCCTGTTTATTTAGTTTGTAGCTTATTCAGAGCATTCCGTAAATCTCTCTGGTTTCCATTTTATTTTGCTTTCTTGTTTTTCAGTTTAGTGTGGATGGAGTCAGAGTACTCGTGCCTTGGGGAAATCTAAACATGTCAGTACCTCCTGATAGTGTTTATAAGAAGGGCCTCTGGGGCGCCTGGGTGGCGCAGTCGGTTAAGCGTCCGACTTCAGCCAGGTCACGATCTCACGGTCCGTGAGTTCGAGCCCCGCGTCGGGCTCTGGGCTGACGGCTCGGAGCCTGGAGCCTGTTTCCGATTCTGTGTCTCCCTCTCTCTCTGCCCCTCCCCCGTTCATGCTCTGTCTCTCTCTGTCCCAAAAATAAAATAAACGTTGAAAAAAAAAAAAAAAAAAAAGAAGGGCCTCCCCGCCATACCCGCCATCTTGATTATGAGTTTCAACTTTCAGATAGTGTGTTTAGCTTGTTTGAAGACGTTGGAGAGAGCAAGCCAGATTGTTGAAAAAAGCATTAAGTTCCATAGAGGATTAAGAAAAGCACCTGTAAGCAAAAGAAAGATGAAAGCAAGAAAATACATTTCTTTGAGAGTAACCCTCTGTATTCAAGAAAGATTGCCTAATGGTTTGAAAGACTGGTCCTATTTTATCGCGTATACCAGGGCTTCCTCTGTTTCCTGAAACCTGTATTTTCATTTGAAAATAAGATCGTTGTGATTTTTAAAGATCTAACTATTTTTATTCTTTGGATTTTGAAGGCGATCCAGCATCCAGCAGATGAGAAGTTGCAGGAGAAGGCTTGGGGCGCAGTTGTTCCACTAGTAGGCAAATTAAAGAAATTTTATGAATTTTCTCAGAGGTTAGGTAAGTTGAAAGTTTTGTAATTATGACTTCCCTAGTGAAAAAGACGTTTATTAATAAGGAGTTATGTAGTATTTTATGTTCACGTCACTGAATTTGTTTGCTACGTAGGTACAGCACTCTTGTTAGACTGTAAGATTACAGCATGATCTCATCCCTGTCAACTCAGCTCTTTAATTTATGTAGGCCATTTCCCTCCACAAATTATAACTTCCACAAGGAAAATGTCTGAATTTTGTGTAGCCTAAAGCATCCTAGTATGAGAAACCACTTGGTAGAATTTCTCCCTACAGCAAATCCTTTCCCATAAGTGGGAACTAATCCTCAGGCCCTTTGGGTTATTTAGGTTTTTGTGTTCTTAAAATCATTGCTGCTTATGATCAGTTCATGTTTCTAAAAGTGTACAACATAAGAAATAGGAAGCTGATGAGATGCCCAAAGTTACCTAGGGGAAAGCATTGGAAATCATTCGCTTTCTCCCTTGCTTGGGAAAAATTATTCAGAGGTCAGAATTGTGCCTTCCATTCAGTAAGTAAGCAAAATTGGAGTCCCAGTTTCTTGGAGAAAGAGGAGGCAGAGCAGGGAAGATTTAGTTAGCTGCTGGAATGATTTGAAAGACATAAGTTGCCAGGAGCAAAAATGGTAATTATTTGGGTTCTGTGTTTTGTTGTTGTTGTTTTTAAATCTCCAGTTGCCTCAGGAAAAACCAGTAGCTGAGGCAAGAATCGGTCAGTCTGCATCTCAGTCAGCTGGAGCGATCTCTGTGTTCGCTAGTTTAGGGCTGTGCTTTCCAGCTTGCAGTAGGTCCCTAGCACTTCCTGGTAGTTTATATCTTGCTCTCTGTACCTTCGTGTTAGCTACTCGGCCACTGTGTCCGCCAACTGCTTGAAAGTTGAAGCTCAATTTTTTAAAAAATGGCTAAGTGTTTTAAAAAGTAAGAGAATTGCTGTTTTTCCTTAGATGAAGTACAGACTGTTTAACGTACACAGAAATAATAATTGAGATAGAAGTGTTGGTATAAATTTTCTTTCTTATTGGAAAGAAGAATGTAACTTATTTTCTCAAGCGTGACCAATAGTTCTTTCATGCTGCCTGACCTTTTGTCCAAACACCAAACAGTCCGTAGTTTTGTAACCCCAGAGAACCTAAATCTTTTATTTGTTTTTATTTTTTGAGAACTTGTCTTTTTAATCGGGATTATCTTGACTCCTTCATATTTAGAGTTTTTCTTGGGCTGGTAGTCCGTCCCTGCCTTTGTAGTTTCACTGCTGTAGATGGTGCTCAGGCCTACTCAGGCTCATCTTGGTCTCAGCATTTGCCACTAAAAAAAGAATAATCGTAAAAGAGGCCAAACCAGTCAGGCTTACGTGTTCTCTTATGTTTTAACTGTTGGAATTAAATCAGGCTAGTAGTGTGTGTTCCATTTCGGTAGAGGGATGTTGCAACATACGTAGTAGTAAGAGGCTGTCATTTTTTGTACTGTCATGTGGGAGCCTGGAGCTTTTATTGCTCTAGCAGCTTCTGTGAAGTTATGAGCGAAGTACACATTTAATAGGGGATGGTTTACTCCTCATCTCTTGGCCAGTAACCTGGTTAGTAATGTTTCCAGTTTCCTTGCTGACCGAAGCATATCCTTATTTACGTATGATAGGAACTCTGTGTTTGTTGAGTGAGTGAACGATTAATTAATGAATAGACACATCTGATATATCAAGTATGTGTTGAGTATTTAGGGGAAGCAATAATAATGGATTTTAGGCTTTGGAGGCATAGCTTCCTGTTTGAAATCTGATGTTTGCCACATATCAGTTGTGTGGTCTTGACCACATGACTTAAGTTCTCTGGGCTTCAGGATCCTGGCTGGACCTCGAGTCTGGTGAGCCCTCTGGTTTGTATTCACTAAACCTTTTGTCTCTTCTCTTCCTACTTGAGCCACAGCTGAGGATAAATGTTACAGATAGCCCACAAAGCAGCACATAACTGTCATGATACACATGATCCTTCAGAATCTTGCAGTCCCAAGGAGAAGGTTGCTTGGCCTGAGCACCACAGATACACTGTGGTGTGTACTCCAGAAGAGGGACCCTGATCCCTTGCCAGCTGGCATGTTTGTAGGGAGACAGGGAAGCGATCACTTGCCTGATTTGAAAGATAACTGACTTTTGTTGACAAGGCTAACCTTCTGGCCTGGGAAATGCCTGGACTTGCTTGTTTCAGTCTAAGGCCTTCCCAGTTGAGGCAGCCACCTCAGGGAAGGTTGTATGATGATCAGACAGTGAACAGACTGCTTTGTCTTTCTTTCGTCTTCCTCCTGTTCCAAGGGCTTGTTATGGGGACCATCTCCTGGGGTCATAATGAGTAGCTCTTTCCAATATGTTGCTCGTTTTCACTGGGCTGGATTGCCCGCCATGAGTGTGGCCATGTTTCTTGGCTATGTTAAATCACCCACAGTCCACATCTTTGGTGTTCTCTTCTGAGAATTTTAAGTTCTCAGACAGATCTTTGTTAGAGGTGTGGATGGCAGCAGTGGGAATAAATGCTTGTTTCTAAAGGGGAACTTTCCACAGAGGCCTCCCGCTCCAAGGCATCCAGTTATTTCCCCTTACTGTTCTACCTTGTGGACTACTCTGTCTTTATCATTTCTCCCAGTTGATCTCTTGCTTGCAGCCTTCTTATATAGCTTGGACTTGTGCACTGATCTACCAGTTAATTTCTTCCAGAATTTAGGGCTTAGTAGTCTATTAACTTCGTCTTGTCACCTACCTTTTCTGAGGATCATAATCACGTGGTTTTGTTTTAGGAGCTGCACCAGGGAGACTGATCCCTACATCCTTTCTTCCTTGACCTCCCTTTCTTTACAACTCAGCCAGAAACCTGAACCACCTTTTGGGATCTTCTGTCTCTGATTCCTCTATTGACACACAGCAGTGTGGGCTAGCATGACTCTTTTGTGTCCACAGAGGCCCTCCAAGATGAGAGGCTGGTCTAGGTGCCTCAGAGGCAGATAAGCAGTGCCATCATCTTGAGATGACTTTTTGTTTCATAGATTTGCCATTGAGGACTCCAGCCATTTAAGGACAGAAGTCCTCCGGCATGGTTCCTGGCCATCCCAACCCAGCCAAGTGACTGGACTCCACTCCTTGGGGGAAAGGTCTGCCATCCCCCATAGTGTAGAGCACTTTGAATGCTAAATTAACCCTGAGACTTGATAAAATCTAGGAAATGCAATTTTCTTTTTTTCTTTAACAGCCTATAACAGTATTGGTGTTTGTGTGGTTTTTTTTTTAAGTTTTTACTGTTCTCATATCTTTCAAACCTTGCTTTCCACATAACTTACATTAATACTGACAGATGGAATGAATTCTGGGAGATGAGTAACCCATTTTTCAAAATGGCTAAACTATGTTTTCCTTAATTGACCTTCACACGCACTCATGCACTTCTGTAAGCCAGCCATACTCCTCCAGTTCAGTTGTGCACACAGCCCAGATGAAGTGGCGTTTTTATGAATGTCAATCTGATGATGTCACTACTCTGCTTAAGTAGTCTCTCCAGGACATTAGGGTGACAAGACCGGAATGCCTGATCTGGCACACAGATCATATGCATCTTACTTTGGTCCGGGGTTACTCTCCTCCCGGTGCTCTTTTCTACTTGTACTGGTCCTCTTGTACTTCTTCTGCTATGTCTTGCTCTTCTCAGCCTAGCATCTGGCTCACTGCCCTATTAGCAAACTCTCATTCATCCTTGGTGCACACCTAAGTCTCAGCCCAAATGTCACTTACTCAGAGAGGTCTTTTCCTGAACCTTCAAGTAGGTGAGGTCCCGTTTCTATATTTTTCTTTTGTATCATGTGCTTGATAACACACGTCACAACCGTAATAATGTGTCTTCTCTGTATAGTCACGCTCCATGTGGGCGTAGGGAACACGTCTGCCTTCATCTCTGTATCCTCAGGGCTTGACACACAGTAGACCGTCCATACGTTTTCTGACCTGCTATAAAAAAAGGATAAGAGCTGTCATTTGGAGTTACTGTGTAGATGACAGATAATGTCTGTGTAATGGCTAGCTCAGTACCAGCACATAATACATAAGAAGTATCTCCTGTGTCGTAATCCATAGATTCATATTTTATAAGGTTACAGAGGATAGATACAATGTTGCTTCATTTGAGAGACAGTTTATTATGTATTATGCTGAAAAGAATAGGGCTGTAGAGTCCAAAACATCTGGCATTAACTATCCGAACTCTTGGGGGTCTAACTGCTTTGAAACTGAGTGTACCCATCTGTGATGCTCATGTCCTAGTTGATGGTGACAGGTCAGTGAGAGACTGGGTCACGTGCACAGTGTGGATGTTCGTTCCTAGTAGGGTCTTCATACGTAGTACAGCTGGTATATTTTTAAGTTAAGGGTTAATGATCTGATGTACATTTATTATTATTGATAAATATTTGCTTATTAATCTGATATTTATTTGTTCATGTCAGATCACCATCTACTAGTATAAGTTCCTCTGTTTTTAGAATAGAATCTGGCATTGTTTTCTTTGAAAAGAATTGTTTTTACTGTTCTTTTAATTTATTTTTGAGAGAGAGAGAGAGAGAGAGAATATATGAGTGGGGGGGAGGGGAGAAGGAGACACAGAATCCGAAGCAGGCTCCAGGCTCTGAGCCGTCAGCACAGAGCCCGACGCGGGCTCGAACTCACGGACTGTGAGATCGTGACCTGAGCCGAAGTTGGATGCATAACCCACTGAGCCATTCACATGCCCCTGGAATCTGGCTTTGTTTTCTGATTCTGAAATCTTTAAATGAATTGCTTGATTTCTTTGCCTTTTTTTTTTTTAAGTTTATTTATTTATTTTGAGAGAGAGAATGAGAATGAGAATCTCAAGCCGGTTCCACAGTGTCAGCACGGAACCCACTGTGGGACTCAAACCCACAAACTGTGAAATCACGACCTGAGACGAAAGCAAGAGTCAGATGCTCAACTGACTGAGCCACCCAGACACTCCAGTATTACCATTTTTAAACACACCATTTATTAGTCTGGCATTCCAAAAGGAGCACTTACTTTGAAGGGACCGTTTTACTTATGGGATGAATTTAGAATATTTTCATTGTGTTCCTAAGTTGCCTAACTCTTAAGACACTGAGACCTAACTATTAAACCAAATACTTTATGTCCTTCAGTATCCGACAGAAAGCAGTCTGTGTTCATAAATAAGGAGCATATTCAAAGTATGAGAAGTTGCTCATTCATTCACAGCCATGTAGAGATTTGACTGTGTGGACACTATGCCACTGAAGGAGTTACTCAGAACCGTTACCAGTTCATACAAATCAACACTGTATAGAATGGTGAAGATAGTTCAGAATTTGCTGTTCGATCCTGATTAATTGAGATTCACATTCTGCATTATTTTGCATTTGGGTTTACAGAATTCTAAAACTGAATTGGTCCCTTTAAGGGACCAATTTGTTCTACTGAACACTCTTCAGTTTGAGTGATTATGCTTAGATAATACGACTTTTGAAGAGACCTTATTTTTTGGGGAATTAAAGCCATAACATTTATAAGTTGCTTTTTAATAAATAAAAATCAGAGATACAAACAGCTTAACGTTTTAATCTTTCTTTCTTTAGAAGCAGCACTAAGAGGCCTTCTGGGAGCCTTGACCAGTACCCCGTACTCTCCCACGCAGCATCTAGAGCGAGAGCAGGCTCTTGCCAAACAGTTTGCGGAGATTCTTCACTTCACGCTCCGGTTCGACGAACTCAAGGTAGGACTCCATGCTGGCCTTGCCAGCATGGAAATCGTGGGCGTAGGAGGAGACTCCTGGGGACCTAGTTTGAGTGTTTACGTGATGTCCTTTGGCCCCTGGCAAAACCTGGAGAACTGGATTTAAAAGTTGTAGCAGATCTTTGATACATTGTATGCGTAGCAAATAGCAAATTATCCAATACTCAGTCTTCATTTAGTTTCATTTTAAAAAATATCTCTGAAGCATATACTGTTGACCTTTCCTAATACTCTTTTTTTCTTTTCTGTTCATTCCCGGTTTATCTTCAACATCCTTTTACATAAAAATGTTAAGATCCTTTCTTCCTACCTTCCTACCTTCCTTCATTTCTCTTCCTCATCTGTCTGTCTGTCTATCTTTCTGTTTCCCTGTGCACCCGACCTCCACGTTGTTGGAGGGAGGGAGTGTGGAGAAACAAGAACTAGCTTTTGTCTCAGGAGACCCGAGTTCCACTGTGGGCTCTGTTACAGTGACCACATGTGAGACAGGCCCTTTGACTTTCCAGGACCTCAGGGACCTCGTCTGATAAATAGAGCAGGTGGATTCCTAACTACAGTCTTTAATGATTGCATAATAGGAAACGATTTTGTTTTATTAATACTTTGAGCACAAAGGATTTATATGAGTTTAGTCTGAGGATTGCCCTGTTGACCATATATTCATACTTTTATTGTAATAATTCAAAACAAGTACCTAAGTATTTCTTCTTATTTTTGTTTATTTGGTAATACTGGTTTTTGGGAAACAACCTTTTAGTGTATTACCTGAAATTATTGAAAAGAAGGGAAGTATTCAGATCACAACTGTAAAACCATCTACAGGGTTTATATGTTCTGTAAGGACTTAAGTACAGTGTTACATAATTTAAGTGCAAAAAGCTATCGTGGATGATACCAGTTCTAGTTCTTAAATTGTTTACAAATTAGGGAATGTTACTTAACTAGTTAAGGCTGTATTTAGTAGATTTTTTCACTTATTTTTTACACTATCATTTAGCGTACATAATACATTTTTCTTTCATAAATGTCTCTAGATGACAAATCCCGCCATACAGAATGATTTCAGCTATTACAGAAGAACATTGAGTCGTATGAGGATTAATAACGTTCCAGTAAGTCAATGCTTTGAATCAGGGGGGTGGTAATGGGAGCCGTTAATTTATTTGTTCAGTGCATTCGCTTATTTGCTTGTTGATTTGCTCATTCACTCAGATCAAGTTAAAGCTAATGACATAGTCAATAACCAGCTATGGGCGACTGTAGGTATGAGAGGAAAGTGCAAGATGTAGCAGCCCATGCGTGGTGCTTCCCTGCTCTTCACCTAGCGCCTCAGATCCCTATGCCTACTTAATAGAACTGCTCCTTGTCCATATAGTAATACTTACAAAATTTCTCTGTGTATTCTCATGTTACTTATTTATTTACTCGTTCATTTAAAGATTTTATTCTTCAGTAATCTCTGCACCCAATGTGGGGCTTGAACTCAACCCCTAGATCAAGAGTCGTATGCTCCACCGACCCGGCCAGCCAGGCCCCCATGTGTATTTTCATTTTAAATGCACAAAAACTTTGTGGATTAGTGGTTGTGAGACCCCATGGTCTTAGCATGGAAGAATCCAGGAGAGAAGGTGGCCTGGAATGGGAGGGGTACTGTTGTCAGCAGAGTTGTGGGCCATGAGCGCTTCTGTGCCTGGTCCTGGGCTAGTATAACATCTCTTCTGGTTTATTAAGGCTTGATTTCCCTTGATTTCTCCTTGTCTTTACCCTTTTCTACCTCCAGGGAGTCAACTACCAGAAGTAAAACCTTAAATAGAAAGAAAATATCTTTTTCTTTAGGTATTTTGAGGACCTACATTGTGCTAATTGGTGTGAAAAATTTCTAGGATCAGCCTTACAGCCTTAACTAGATAGCTTAGTAAGGAAAGATCATGTGAGTGTGTAAGGAGCAGTAAGTGGCTTAAGAGGTTAAAGAAAATGACAAGGGAGATCATTCTTTTTTTTTTTTTCTTCTTCTTCCTCTTTTTTCATTGAATCACAATTTTATGAAGTGGCTGCTGTAAGGCCCTTGGTTGGAAGAAGGATTTCTCTTCCATGAAGCTTCTGTTATTTTACATCAGTGTGGTTTCGCATAGACCAGTTCTTGCTGTGAGGCTGAGCTTATCGTCTGTTTTTTTTCATACCCACCGTGTAAAGTCAGATCAGATCCAATCAGATCACGTAACACCCAGCCAGCCCTCTGCTATAGCCATCCTGCTACCACTCGAGGCCAAATACAAGGGTGCCATCTTGCACCCTCAGTAATTAAAGGGAAATCCAGTTGTTATCGAGTGAAATATCTTTCCAGTCTCTTCCTCGCCCCTGTCCCCCCTTTCATCTCGTAGTTCTTCTGTCCCAGTCGAGAGCCTCATTCCGCATCTCCGGCAGTCATTCTCCAGCAGGAGAACTCCTTTTTTTGACCCGTGGTCTTTTTCTTTTTTGGTACACTCTGCCCACCATCATCTGTCAACTTGCTTTAGAAAATTGACTTAATTGTTGTTCTTTCTTCTAGCGCACTGAGTGGTCCCTGTTACGTGCAGAAGAAAGTTAGGAACTTAGGCCAACAGCTAAGGTCCTCCGCAATCTGGCTCCAGCCCTGCTTTCCACCCTTACTCTTCGCTAGTCGTTTCCCCTTCTTGCCCTGAGTGCACCGGCTTACACTCCACGTCATTTGAAAACATGCTCTCATCCCCTGTCTGGTTGTAATACCACGCGTACCTGCCCGCCCTCACCTGCAAGAGCTGTCTCTTCGGAATCCATTTTTGTTTCTTCCGGTCAGACGTAGTCTTTCTCTCCCCTCCTTTTTTTGTCATTGCCTCTCAGCTTATTGTTGTGGATACTTGTGTGCTCCTGAGATGGAGGCCAGGCCGTGCCCTCGCCATCTCCCTGCCCCCGTAGCATTTAGAGCCATTCCTTGTTACAGGAGACAGCCCAGCAAGGTTTTATTTAGTTGCTTGATGTCATGTAAAATATTTTAAGAGAGGTTACTCTTTTTGAAAAATTGCTTAATACCATTTTTAACCTGTTTTTAAATATACATGCACATGAGGGTCTAAAATATAAGAGTATTTATTAGAGTAATTTAACAAGCATTAGCGAAACAGTCACTCTGCCTCGGTTCTTTTATAAATGTTATCATATTTAATAATTTATGAACTGATATCAAGTGCTTATTTTCCACACAGGCAGAAGGAGAAAATGAAGTAAATAATGAATTGGCAAATCGAATGTCTTTGTTTTATGCTGAGGCAACCCCAATGCTGAAAACCTTAAGTGACGCCACGACAAAATTTGTATCAGAGGTAAGTGTTGCCTGGACAGTTACTCTCTATGTTGTTACACGTCCTGTCAGCAGCCAGAGTGAGCTGTCCAGGCCTCACGACGTTGCCGTCTTCTGTGCGTCTTCTGTGCACGTGCACTGAGTCCTGCCCCTTCCCGAGGCACACGCATACACATCTACCTGCCTGTTGGCAGCTTCCCTCTGGATGTCTAGGTGACACCTCAGTGTTACTGTGGCCAAACCCGGCCCTTTCTGCAGTCTTTTCTGTCTTGATAGTAGCACTGTAAAAGCAACTGACTTAGGGGTTATCATCCTGAATTCCTTTCTTTATCTCACCTCTTATGTCTCTTCCATCAGATAGTCTTGTTGACTCTTCCTCCAAAATACATCCTGAATCTGAAAACTTTGCCCCTGTCCTCCTCTACCTCTCCACATCAGCCCACCACTCTGTCACCTGCATTCATGTTCCTACTGGCCTTACTTTTTCCACTCTGACCCCACGATGGTCCTTTCTTCAAAGAACAGCCAAGTAATCTTTTTTTTTTTTTAATTTTTTTTTTAATGTCTATTTATTTTTGAGAGAGACAAGAGTACAATTGGGGGAGGGGCAGAGAGAGGGAGACACAGAATCTGAAGCAGGCTTTAGGCTCTGAGATGTCAGCACAGAGCCTGACATGGGGCTCAAACTCACGAACCGCGAGATCATGACCTGAGCCGAAGTCGGACGCTCAACCGACTGAGCCACCCAGGTGCCCCAGTAATCTTGAAAAAAAAAAAAAAAAAACAAACCCAATGCCTTTCTTCCTCTGCTTCAAGTGTTCCCAGTGACTTCCCAGTGTCCTTTGGATAAATTCCCCATACCTCATGGCCTGTGGGGCCCTGGCTGCATGTAGTGGTTGTTCCCACTCAGCCAGAATGGAAGTGACTCTCAGGAGCACAGGGTCTTAGTTCTCTAGCTTTTAGCCGTATCCCTAGAGCTTAGAACAGTACCTAGAATCTAGCACGCTTTCTTAAAAATTAGGAGTAGGAACCAAATTCTAAAGTTGTCAGTTTTCCACACTGTGCTGGATTTTAAATTATACTTAAGTAATAACTATCACTTTCACTGTTTTTTCTCTATATACTTTTCCAGAACAAAAATTTACCAATAGAAAATACCACAGATTGTCTAAGCACCATGGCCAGCGTATGCAGAGTCATGCTCGAAACACCGTGAGTATTAGCTGATCTTTTTCACTCTAACAATCCTACCGAAGTTGGTGTCTAGATATGAACATGTCTTATTTGGAAGGTGGGAATTAAGTATATCTGAAGTATCCAGTGTTAATCTATGAACGATATTAAAGTAATTTGGAAGCTTCATGTAACTTCTGGTTTGAGTAGGAAGTACAGTGGGTTTTCAGGTGCCTGAGACCAGTCAGGCTAACTTAGAACGTAGACTCTTCAGAGTGGGGAGTTTTGTGGTGCTCTTATTGGAGGTGGGGGAAGAGCGTTGGTGTTTTGGTTATGCTTCTCATTAAGCATTCTCTCCTTTTCAGTGAGGAACCTTGCCCTTTTGCTAGATGAATGGTTGTCCTCCTACTTCATAAGGCTTTCCAACAAAATGATGTGTGTAATAGCGCTTTGGAAAAGGAAGAGCTGCCAACTCTTCTCCTTATCCCTGCCCCTCGGTATTAGTTCACAGTCTGTGGTTTTTATCCGACACTAATCTGAATTCTCTTCTGGGTTTCCCTTCACTTTCAAGCCATTTATCATATGTACCACTGTGTTTTCTGGCTGGATTTTCTTATCAGCAGGCAGAAAGAATCCCTCCTGGATTCCTGAATAACATATGGTTCTATTAGATAACTTTTGTTTTTGTGGAGCTTTTCATTTTCCAAAGCATTATTAACGCACATCATCTTTCTGGAAAGCCATATGAAGTAGGAGGGCAACCATTCATCATTATCTTCATTTAGGGGAGTGAGCTCCTGGGAAGCGAAGGGACTTAAGCACGGTGGCCAACCCCACCCATGTGCCTGGATGGTCCCATCCTGGTTCTGGACGCTTTCTGCCATGCCATGCTGCCTTCTGCAGAGACAAAATTCTATTTCCCTTTTTCCCGAGAAAGGAATATGATTGAATTTTAGTAAAACTAGAATGCAGTAATATAATGATGTAATACTTCGATTAATAAGTTAGCTTCTAAATAGCAAACATATTGCTCTATTAAGCAAGTGGCTTTTTCCATCATATTGGTGGTAACAGCCTTTACAAAGCACCTGTCCTGAAGCTATTACTTTGGGGCTTTTCATTTCTCTAAATTTGCCTCATCTCTGCCAAGCAAAAGGGGTGATGTACCAAGAGGGTGCATGTAGAGATCAGAATACCTAAGTGATCACCGCTCTATCAACCTCATTTCCCTGGGAATCTCACCATGGAGAAAGGAGGGTATAATGTTAGCATTCCTTTTAGATATCAACAGAGTGTATCCTTCAGCATCAGCTGAAAGTTGAATGAACTCCTTAAGTAGTGATGTGCCTCATCCAGCCATATCTTTTCTACCCCCCAGGGAATACAGAAGCAGATTTACAAATGAAGAGACAGTGTCATTCTGCTTGAGGGTAATGGTGGGTGTCATAATACTCTATGACCACGTACATCCAGTGGGAGCATTTGCCAAAACTTCAAAAATTGATGTAAGTTACAATGCTTTATTTAATTCTCAACCATTTCCGTAAGTGGAGATCGTAGGCTTTTGTTTAAAGAGCTGCAGGTTGCACTCTGTCACAGACCTCAGTTTTATAGTTTCTGATAATGGTGGGTTTCTGTTGCCTCTCATATCGTGCTGGATGGTTTACAGCCATATACGAGTGCAGTAGAATGGAGGACAGCTGGACCTTGTACTCGCCAGCGGTCCTTCTGCCTGTTTGGCAGTGTAAATAAATGATCAGACATCAGAAATTTCATTCTTTGACCAAAGGCCATTTCAAACAAAAGATTTATTTCCATATGTATAGACAAAGTCAGTAGAGGTGCTCCAGTGGAAAAAGACTATGTAACAGAATACAGATTTTTCTCCTCCCTCCCAGGCATAGTAATTTGTGGCTCTCATCTGGGTGTCAGCTTTGCTTGTCTCTACACAAATTTATATTAGGAATAAAGTAGCTCCCTTGGTTCCTCTGTTTTCTAATTTCTCTCCTAGTCACATCTGGTTCATCAGAATTGTAACCAGTGTTTGGTGAGAATTGTCTTCCATTTTCCCTTTTGTAGTTCAGGCTCTCAGCATTTCGTGTCTAGATTACTGATTGCCAGCCAGTCTCCCTACCTTTCTTTATTCACGTCCATCCTCTGTAAAGATAAATGAGTTAACATTTATTGAATGATTACTGTGTCCTAGGAAATTTATGCTTGTTGCCCACTTACCTGTGAAAATACTTCTAGGATGTAGATGTTATCTCCCCCGTACTAACAGATAACCTAAAATTTAGGGAAATGACATAGTGTAATTTCTAGTGAATGATGGAGTGGGATTTTGAATCCACATCTCCATGGTTTCCAAAGCTGTGCTCTTCTAGCGTGTTCTACATTTTCACAGTCTGCAGCCCATCTTTACACACCGTCTACACTGAGCTGCTCCCTTTCTAATGGCCCATAACAAGTCCCTGCCCCATAAGTTCCAAATGAATCCTCCTTCGCAAGTCCTGGCTTGCAAAGCCCTCTGTAAACTCCCCTGTGACTCCCCAAGATTCTGTCCTCAACATGTGGTAAACTTTACTATTTTTGTCAAGGTGTTTGCCTGCCTGGAAAGGCTCCTCTGCTCCTTGGCACTGCGTCCGTCCGTCCTTTCAGAGACTGCTCCACACCTTCTCCGGGAAGTCTTCCCTTCGCCGCCCTGTAGTTTTCTCATGAGTGTGCCTGCTGCTTCTGCTTTGGTTCTTAAAAAGTTCTGTTTGAGAAACTGAAAATAGCATTTGCGTAGTTTTTTCCCCCTGTTCTAACAGTAATAATTTTGACATTTCCAGAATGTAATTTCTCATGAGTTCCATAGTTGTGGTGCTAATTTAAGTACTACTGTTTCGATAGTGAATATTCTTTGAGAAAACACAGTTTTTTACCTTTTCCATTTCTTCTTCTCCTTAGATGAAAGGTTGTATCAAAGTTCTTAAGGACCAACCTCCCAATAGCGTAGAAGGTCTTCTAAATGCTCTCAGGTGTGTATATGTACATGTGCATCTGTACAGAAAAAGTATATATGTAAGAAAATGCTTCAAAACGTGAATAATACAAAGGATGTGAATATATATGTTCATGTTAGAAAAGTGCAGATACCATTTTGCTTATTGGTAACCTTGTGTGTAAATTTTCAGTTACAATATTTTTACAATAAAGAGTGAGTGTGTGTGTGTGTGTGTGTGTGTGTGTGTGTGGTGTGCATGCACAGATGAAAATAGCTTCATTTCTTCGCTATAGATTTTGGCTTTCATTTTTTGCTCCTCTTGGCATGTTTATTTTTTAATGAAAGTAGACCATGCTAATTGTAAATAAAATTCAGCCAACCCAGGAAAATTGAAAGCAAAAGAAGGAAATCACATAATCTCACCATTTTGAAATAAACTGCTGTTAATGTTTTGGTGTATATAGTCTTCCACAGTTCGTTCTTTATATTTGTAGACAAAGCTCTCTGATACTTATCTTTTTACAAATGTAATGCTATACAAACTCTTTTATAAAAACAACCTCTTTTCCCTTAATATAGTGTGTTAATATTTCTGTTTTTACAAGTATTTTTGTTACTTTTGTGTATTTCTTGTAATGAAAATAAACTTGTTATTTGATGTCTTCTCTTGATTACACTACTTGATTTAGCTACTGTAGCTCCTAATAATGGTGGAATTGTTTTTTAAGGCAGGATTCTTTTTTCTTTTATTTTTCTTAAGTAAGCTCTAGGCCAAATGTGGGACTTGAACTCAGGACCCCAAGTTTAGGAGTTGCACGCTCTACTGACTGAGGCAGCCAGGCATTTCTTGAATGCTGGACTATTTTTAAATGCAAATCACAGCATATTATAACATCTTGACTACAGAGGTTTAATTTATAGTGTAATTTATTTTCCTAACATAAAAGATAACTTGCTCATTGCTTATTTTGTGTTTAAACACAAAAATTACATGAGCACAGAAATATTTATATAGAAACTTATTGAGGTCACAGGCCATCTTTGTTTCTCACTGCAGTCCACATGATACATGAAAATGATTTCCAGTTCAGTCTTAAGTTTCTCCCATGTTTTGTGAGCCAAACAGGTTGGTTATTCCTCTCGAATGCTTAGTCACACTTGGCACATGATAAAGCAGAATCTATGCTGTGTCATTTCAGTTGCATGGAACCATCAAAGGATTTTATTAAGATTATGAGAAGTATTCTGTAAGCAGTGAGTGCCTGAATAAAGGAGGTCTCTTCTGAACAAATACCAGAAAGATTACGGAACATAGTATAACCATGAAAATCCTCATAATGTCTAGCTATTTCAGCCATACGTCTGTCAGAAACCACAATGATTGGGAGGTTTTACTCTGGAGGTTTTTACAGTGTGCACCTCATTTGTTTCACCCGTAATCGTGCTATTGTGAACCATAACTACTCGATCTCTTTCTCAAGACTCCCCGGGTCCCAGTCAGCTCACTTTTTCTCCCAAGACTCTCCTTTCTTATTGGTTAGATTCTCCAAAGCCACCCAGTGACAGGAGACCTGTTCTGAAAAGGAAGAGAGAATTGGAGGCCAGGAGGGTCTGGTGTTACTTCTTTACTTGGAAGGGACAGTGGTCCACACATGAAGACTCAGAGTTTACTTTTGTTTGCAGTAGTTAAAGGTAGTTCAGTCTCTCCACTCTCAAATTAGGGCAGCACTGGGCTGTGGGGCTAAGTGAGAGGTGGGGTTAAAGTCTTGCACACGCCAGTCTGTGTTTGAGGGGAGAAAAGCACCATTGAGGCAAGAGCCACCTGTGGCTTTTCAGTCTTCTTTGCACGTCTCTAACGGAAAGTAGAAGATGAAGGTTTTGTTGCAGAGATAACTCTCGAACTGTTTTCGTTCCCAGTGGATGTGTTTTGTGGCTGGTTCTCATTTTTCCACCTGGGAAGTTTCTTAAGGTTCATCGGTGTACTTGATACTGAGTAGTAGTGGTTACAGTGAGTAACGTTTTTGTAACCTTTAAGTTTACGGCGTGGTTTCGTCTTTATGACTGTATTTGAGCTTGACCACAGCTCTGTGAAGTAGGGGATGGATGTGAGGTGTGGGGCATGTCTCCATTGTACAGCTACCTTGAGCTCTTGAGAGACTTACCGATTATATAGGCGATTAATCAATGTCAGACTCTGTCTTCACATTCAGGATTTCATTCTTCAAATCCCATGTGCTTGGTGCTGTACCATTGAGCCTTAAGGTTCCTGTGTGATTGAACCCTGGAGTGTTTTTGGAGTAACTGGGAGGGAAACAAAAATGCACATTCCCAGGCCACCATACCCAGAGAGACTCTAAGGTCTGGTGTGGGGCCCACGCACCTCATTCTATAAATAAACACCCTAGCTGATACAATGCTGGTGCTTTGAGAAACGTTGCTCAAACTAAATCACCCTCGCCCTTAATATGCTTCACTCACAGCAAAGGAGATACTATGTAAAAAGCATTTTATAATCCCCAAAGTGCTATGTAAATGTTCATTGTTAATTAAACCTTTAGAAAATGGAAAACACTTTTGTGGAATTACTTTCTGAGTAGCTGCTTTACTAGAAATGCTCACTCCATCATTTTCCTCAGCCAGCAGTTAATAACCCAAAATTTTTAAGTTTTAATTGCACATCCATATAACAAGCTATTTATTTGGAGTGCTTCTCTATAGAAATTACACAGTGCCTCCAGCTTACAGGATGTGATTGCAAGAAAGCAGCAAGTCCTGTCTACATTCAGTCGGTGGAGAAGTGGAACCAAGTGCCTTGATCATGAGAGAGAGCCAGAGCTCGGAGTTAAGGTTTAATGCTAGATAACTGCTGTCTTTATTCAATTTCAGAGTAAAGATCAATAATAGTTGCTTCTCGTCAGTAGAAAAGTATACGCACTTGGAAAGGAACTTGGTGGTTATGCACAAAGTGACATAAACCCGTATATGTCCGTACACTTTTGCACACGTTAGGTGGTAAAGGCCTTTTCTTGGTAAGAGTGTGGTGACGGGCCAGGTCTCCCTCCAGTTGGCCCCGTTTGGCGGAAAGGACGTGAGACCTGTTACAAGTGCACGGTCTCCTCCCGCAGAAGGAGCCAGAGCACTCCCGCTCCCGGTGTCACAACGCTGCTGAGTAGCGATACGTACGCTGCTCTGAGCAGAGATGGTGGTGTGCCAGTTGGGGGCCCTCTGCCCTGTGAAGGAAAGGGAAAAACGGAAACGAAGACAGGGGTGATGAACGTTTTTACTTCCTGACGTCAGGAGGATATGTGTAGCTACATACGCTTTACCTGCACTTGGAAATGAAAACGGAAGGCTTTAGTCTTGGCTGCGTCACTTGCCACTTAATGTAAGTAATCCTTCGTGGAGTTTTTCCCCCAGCCTGGCTGCTTGCTTTCTCGCCTGCCTTCCACAAATACTAGTTGAGCACCTGTCCCATGCCAGGTGCTCGGGTGTCTCTTCAGTAGTATGTGAACAATTTGGAAGTGCCTTCTTTTCGGAAGGTAAAATTGTAGAGGACGTATCAGGTACTTAATAAGTATTTGTGTCTTTACCTCTGCAAGGATTTGAGTTCATATGCTTTCTTTAGTTTTTCAATTGACTTGAGAACCAGCAAGAATTGGGTTTAAGTTTCTTGAACACACAAAGGCCATCTGTGTGTACTTTGCTTAAAGTTACATATTCCTGAAAGACGATATGTGAAATTTTCACAGGCCAGATTAACTGGTCCAGCATTAAGTTCTGTCCGAATTGTCTCCAAAATATGTCCCATATTCAAGCCTTGAGCACCTGTTTCCATTGCTGCTCATGTGGTCCAGGCCTTGCTCATCTCTCACTGAGTCCCCTGGAGCAAGCCCTTGGTCGGTCCCTCTGCTGTCCCTCTGTTGGTTCCTCTGCTCAATGGCCAGAGCAGTCCTTCCAGAACATAAATAAAGGCCCACATCACTAGCCTGTTTGATGTCCTCCACTGGCTTTCACTGCACTTATAGTGACTTCCCAACTCCTCACTGTGGCCTGCAGTGTCCTCATGAGCTGGGCTTTCCCGGCATCTGAGGCTCCATCTAGTACTTTCCTCCTTTGCCCCTTGTGTGAGTGTGTCACTGTCTGTCTTCTCTGCCAGGTTGTGAGATCCTGGAACAGTGCCAGGTACATAGTAGGCTCACTTAACTGAATTTCGGCTATTAAAGGACTCCTATGGGGACTCTTCTCATAAAATAGTAATCACTCTTCATGATTCTTTCCTTGTGGTTTACATGCTTATAGCAAAACACATCTACCTGGCAATAAGGCACGTCAAGAATGGAGACGTTTTGGGATGGGATGTCACAGTTGGAACTGTGGTAGTTAGTTGAGCTTAGATACAGACTAGAGTGGGGGCCGGCCTTTCTCTGTAAAGGGCTAGAGAATAAACACAGATGTTTTAGGATTTGGGGTTACGTGGTTTCTTGTCACAGCTACTCAACTCTGCCATTGTGGCAAGAAGGTGACCATAGAGAATACCTCAGTGAATCTGTATATGGCTGTGTTCCATTAAAACTTTTTATAAACACACTGAAATTTGAATTTCATAGAATTTCCACGTTAACATGAAATATTATTCTTTTGATTTCTTTCCCCGTTCATTTTTAGTGTAAAAACAGGGGCACCTGGGTGACTCAGTTGGGTAAGCTTCTGACTTTTGCTCAGGTCATGATCTCACAGTTTGTGTGTTCCAGCCCCGCATCGGGCTCTGTGCTCGCAGCTCAGGGCCTGGAGCCTGCTTTGGATTCTGTGTCTCCCTCTCTGTCTGCCCCATCCCCACTTGTGCTCTGTCTCTCTCTCTCTCAAAAATAAACAAACATTTACAAAATAAATGAAAGTGTAAAAATGTACTTAGCTCACAAGCCGTACAGAAACAGGCGGTGGGCTAGGTTGGGCTGCAGGTTGTACTTGCCAGTCCCTGAGATGGAGTGACAGCTGTTTCCCTGTGAGAGGGCGCAGCTCATTGTTTACCTTAGAAGTTAACTGGATCGCTTCAGTAAGGTAGTTCTACCTTAAGTAAAGAGCTATTGGATATGTTGTGCAGTAGGTGGTTAGGGTAAGCAGGGCAGAGCCTGAACGCAGCCGGAGCTGGAGAGAAAAGGCGCGATGCTGTGAGGAGAGTTTCGCCTACTTGCCCAGCTTGTGATAATGATGGAACCCGCGGTAGAGCATGGTTTTCAAAATTCCCTAAAATAGCTGTTCTTATACTTCCAGGTACACAACAAAACATTTGAACGATGAGACTACCTCCAAGCAGATCAGATCCATGCTGCAATAGCAGCCCTGGGCGGGCGCCTGCTGTGGACAGAAGACAGTATTCTGCAGTGGCTGAGAATGCACAGTTTTTAGTGATTGCAATTACTATCTCATGTACTCCTGCTTTTTATTTCTTTCCTCTGTTCCTCTTCCCTCTTTTTTAATCATGTTCTTGTTCTCAAGACTTCTTTTCTGTGCCAAAACCAGTAAAGTTCTACTCTGAAGGGACACTGTCCTTTCGAATGGGCCATCTAAGGCAGCTAATTCCGCATTGCATTGGGGTCTCTACTGAGAAAAATTCTGTGACTTGAACTAAATATTTTTAAATGTGGATTTTTTTTGAAAACTAATATTTAATATTGCTTCTCCTGCATGGCAAAACTGCCTATTCTGCTATTTAAAAACCGTCAACGACTTTATTTTCTACTGCCGCTTTTTTCATGTGCAGCCAAAATGAAAATGTTTAAATTAACTGTGTTGTACAAATGGTACCCAACACAAACTTTTTTTAAATTAGTAAGACTTTTGTTTAAAGTTTTAAGTTTGCATTTTGACTTTTTTTGTAAGGATGTATGTTGTGTGTTTAACCTTTATTAACTAACGTTAAAAACTGTGATGTGTGCGTAGAATATTACGTATGCATGTTCATGTTTAAAGAATGGCTGTTGATGATAAAATAAAAATCAGCTTTCATTTTTCTAAGTGTGGCTTGGTTTACTGGTATTTTGTTTTTAGGCTTCTGAAGCCTTCCCCGTGCGCATTTTAATGGAATGCATACACACGTGATTTCCCCTTCTTTTAGGGGAGAGCTGGGTGTTTTTAATAGTCTTCTTCTTCATTATTGTCTACGTGTGTAGTTTTCATTGCTTCTAAAATTTTGCCAAGTGCAGGAAGATCAGTGATCTGGTCATTAGCTTGCCTTTTATTCTTGATTTACTCTTGTATGGGTGGTAGTAATAGAAGGAAAACTACATTTGCTCGATTCACAGTTCCCAGCAGTGAGAGGGAAGCCACGGGAAGCAAAGAGGGCGGAAGGAAGAACGGCCCTCAACACTGGGAGGACAGGGAGTGAGTGGCAAGAGGAACTTGACTCCCTGGTGGTAGAAAACAAGGGCTTTTGTTATTTTAAGATCATAAAACCATAATCATGGAATCTAAATATGCTGATTGGGAGAAGCAGTTTAAAGGTTGTCTAGTCCAGCTCTGGTGCACCTGAAGTGGTTAAGTGTGGAAGAGAATGCCAGAGGCTTCCGTCAAATCCTTCTGGCTTAATGGTGCCAGATCATGATGCCCACGGCGCCATGGTGGCATCCCTGCTGACCTTCCTGGCCTTCGTCTCACCCTCTCCCGGCCAGGCTCTTTGGCCAGGCTCGGCCGCTTGCAGTTTAGAGAAGTTGTATGTGGTGTCACACCTCCCTAACTCTGGCTGGTCCCCGACCCTGCCGCTCCCTCCCTCCCCTCACCTCCATTTGATGAGCAGCAGCTTGTGGGACCTTCTTCATGAAGCCTTCAGGATAACCTTAATCTCAGTCTTCTACGACTATTGAAATGGGTTAAATAGTGGCTCACCTAAAAGATAACGTCGACCCAGAACCTGAAAATACAACCTTATTTGGTAAAAGGGTGTTTGCAGATAGAATTAATTTAAGGACCTGGAGAGGAGACCATCCTGAATTCGAGTAGGCCCTGAATCGAATGACAAATCCTTGTTAGAGAAAAGAAGGGGAAGCAGACACAGCAAAAGGCCATGTGAAAATGGAGGCAGATTGGAGCAGCACATCTGCAAGCCAGGGAACCAAGAATTGCTGGCATTTGCCAGAAGCTGGGAGTCCTGGGACCAATCCTCCCTCCAGAAGACGGGCGTCTCCAGAGGGAACCAGCCCTCATTTCAGACTCCCGGTCTCCGGGACTGTGAGAGAACAAACACACTTCTGTTGTTTCAAAGCACCTGGTTGGTAGCACTTCGCTGTGGCAGCCCTGGGAATCTACCACGGGCATCTCGTCAAGCACCTCCGATACTTGAACGCTTGTGGGTACCTTTTCTGACTCTCAGAGAACCCACGAGGAGAGCCACGTCTGATTTTTCCCTCAGTGTCCCCAGGATCTCGCACAGGCCCCAGATTTGAGTAGAGGCCCAGTGAACGCCCGAATGGAGTGAATGCATACAAATAAGTCGTGACGCACCTGGAGTGGACAAAGTGACACTGCTGTGGCTCTTCCAGCCCCCACACTTCTTCATGCTCTGCGTACCGGAGAGTAAGTAGAAAACCCCTAACTCTAGACAGAGACCAGCAAACTGGTCTGTGGGCCCATTCACCCACCACTGATTTTTGTACAGCCTATGAACTGAAAGTAGTTTTTACATTTTTAAAAGCTTGAGAAAAACCAAAAGGATATTTCATAGCACGTGTGAAATATATGAAATTCAAACTCCAGTGTCCATAGATAAAATCGTGTTGGAACACAGCCTGACTCATTTGTTTACGTATTGTTTTTGGCTCCTTTTGCACCACAACAGTAGAATGGAATTCTTGTGACAGAGCCATATGGCCCTCAGAGGCGGAAATATTTACTACCTGGCCCCTTACAGAAGGAGTTTGCCAACCCCTGCACTAGTTACAAGAGCAGGTTTGTTGGAGAACCTGGTGTCAGAGAAGTGGAGGGCTACAGTGTGATGAAAGGAGGCATCTCTGCTGCCGTGGATTTAATTCCAGGTCTGATATTTGCCATTCAGATGGTCAAAGGGAGCAAACCGGCAACTTCCCACCTACCAAGTCTGATCTCTTAATTTGTGATGTCTGTTCTACAATGGAGGATTATGGGACTGGCCATGCGCTCCTCGAGAAAGACGGCCGGGATGAATTAGGGTCTGCCCTGCGTGTCGGAGGCGGGGAGTGACCCTGCTCTGAGTAGGTAAGTCTTAAATCTCTCTCGAAGCCAGCTTCCTTTGACCTGCCCACCCCCCCACCCCCCGTTACCTCTAAAACAGTATCTGTACCTCTTCCTTCGTGATGTAAAGTATCTGGTACATCCACTGCCCCATTTCTGCAGCCCTCAATATGGATCAGCAGAATATTTCAGTCGGCTATTTTCCTCCTTACAGATTTGGGTTAAAAAGCACTCTGGACTATTGTATGGTTGCTTCAAATATTTTAGACTTGTCATAAAGATAATTAGCATTTGTGCTCAAATCTAGGTCTTTTGAGTTAAATTGCCATTCTGGTTCCATTTGAGAGTGCACTACCTTCCATTCCATAAATCCTTATAATCCCTTACGGAGCATATTTTAAGGTCCGTAGAGTACAGTGTGATCACAAAAGATGGACTAGAAAGATCTGGGCATTAAGAGGAAAGCCGAGCCACGTCGCTTTGGAACTCTGCCTCCTCAGTAAAATGAGAGAATTGAGGCAAAATCTCTAACGTGTGATGCCACGTCGTATATACGTGTCTGTATATACCGCCTGCAGAAGGCGATAGGAATGTGAACCATCACAGCACAGACTTCGGAGTTGGCAGACTTGAGTTTAAATCAGTGTGACTTTGGGTGAGTCCATGTCCCCATTTACAAAACGGGTAATATGCGAGATACCTACCCTCTCCAGTAACCCCTGAGGATCATATTAGATAATGCCTGCAGTGTCCTATAGATACCCGGAGTGCTCACTGTCCATTTTATTATGACTATCATGACATTCAACTGTGTTAGAAACAGCAACACTGCCTATTCCGGGTGTCCTGTTGCCCATTGATTCTAGAGTAGTCAATGGTACCAACTGTGCCTCCCTCAGTTGATGAGGGTGCTGCGCAAAGCTGCACAATTTTTATGAACCCTTTAAAGATCCTATAACTAATGAACACTACCAGTGGTGGTGCTGGTTTTCTAAACGGACAGGCAATGAACTGCCTGTGTGAAATGAAAATTAGCAACACAATTATTTTAAACATCGAGGTGTAGCGTGCTGATAGATTGTTCCAGTCGGTGTGTTCACAAGCTCATCTTTATGTCCGGAAATACTAAGAACCCCGCCCCCCCCCCCCACCTCCCCAGAGCCCACTTGGACTGTGTCCTAGCCCTGTAATAATGGATGCTGGTGGGTCTTTGGTGGAGGAGGGCAGCACGTTCTAGGTGTTTAGAGAGGGCATTCAGCCAAAAGAAGCCACAGCAAAAGCAAATGTTGGTGTATATTCTCCACTATGTGGTCTGAATAGTGTGTTGACACAAAACACCGGAAGCTTTCAAGAATGTTTTTGAAGAAATTCCTAAACAATGTGTGGTTGTAGGAGAAATAGCATGGCTTTTGTATGTGAGATAGACTTGGGTTCAGATTTTATGTCATTCATATTTATTCTGCCATCTCTTTACTCAAATGTAACTTTTTTTTTTTCAAATTTTTTAATGTTTGTTTATTTTTTATTTTTTATTTTTTTCAACGTTTTTAATTTATTTTTGGGACAGAGAGAGACAGAGCATGAACGGGGGAGGGGCAGAGAGAGAGGGAGACACAGAATCGGAAACAGGCTCCAGGCTCCGAGCCATCAGCCCAGAGCCTGACGCGGGGCTCGAACTCACGGACCGCGAGATTGTGACCTGGCTGAAGTCGGACGCTTAACCGACTGTGCCACCCAGGCGCCCCAATGTTTGTTTATTTTGAGAGAGAGGGTGAGCAGGGGAAGGGCAGAGAGAGAGAGGGAGACACATAGTCCGAAGCAGGCTCCAGGCTCTGAGCTGTCAGCACAGAGCCCTACGCTCATGAACTCATGAGCCCTACGATCACGAGATCATGACCCGAGCCGAAGTTGGACGCTTAACCGACTGAGCCACCCAGGTGCCCCCAAATGCCCACTTCTTACATACGCTATTCCACACTTGGCTTTATTTGCATATTATTAAATAAAAAGTGTCTTCTTTTTTAATGCTGGGTAGTATTCCATTGTAGTGATGGACCATAATTTACTTAACCATGCCCTTTTCTGATGGATTCTGTCTTCAAACTGTTGTAAACAACGGTGTGAGGATAAGCCTTGTACACACATCATGCACGTGTGCAAGTATTGTGTCTCCTTCACTCTGCATCAGCCCTGGCCATGCTAATCTTACTGTTCCTTGAACGCAGTGGGGGTCACTCCACTGTCCCAAGTCCTTTGAGGTGGCAGGTCCCCCGATCGGGATTATGGGCAGGCCATGCCCTCTGTGTAGATGTAACCCTCCAGTGAGGCCTACCTTGACCCCTGCTGTTCAAAATGACAAACTCCCAGACCCTCCTCGCTACCCTTACTCTACTTTTGTCTCCACTGCACTTACCATTGAACATGCTCTTGTAGCCTGGGGTTTCCATGGGAAGCAGAGCATGAGCAGGGGCTGTGTGCTATCAGTAGTTAATTTTGGGAGGTGGTCCCAGCGAGACCAGAACCAGGGGCTGGGCAGAGTGAAACAGGCCAGGAGGGAAAGCCATGTGGTGAGAAGGAACCAGATTTGGTAATTTGGGGGAGAGCTACAGGCATCCGCAGCAGATTGGAGTCAAGAATGGTCCTAGTTTGGGGCCTGAACCCCTGGAAAGGAGGGATGGGGTGAGAAGGAAATGGGAAGGAAGTGAGTGGAACATATTTTACAGGAGCAGGGAGATTAGCTCAGTACACACTAGTATCTTTCACTAGTTGAGGGCTTCTGCCCTGAGATTCCAGCCCCCATTGGCCCAGTGGGGGAGTATTTCTCCAGAAGCATTGGTCAGTGAGAGGCTGGGAGGTGGGAGGAGCATGGGGGGTGGACATCAAAATGGTTTGGGTAGGGGAAAGACACCCATGTATGGGTTCTGGTCCCTCTTCTGCCTGTCAATGGCTTTATGACCCATTTTCCCTATTTCTAAGGTTCCACCTCATACCTAGAAAAGCTACTAAGGCAACACTGGCTTCCAGACTGTGTCCTGTGTGCTTTGGGGAAGTCCCAAGAAAGGGGAGAGCTGCACGGGGATGGCCAAAGGCAGATGAGGCACCCTGCCAGAGAGTCCTTTCTTTCAGTCCCCATGGCTACAAGGCAGCTCACCCCTCCTACCTCCTCTGCTGGCCACAAGCTAACAGCTCCAGAGACTCTGATTTAGCTGCTTGAAAGAGGATTTCAGACAAGGGCGCTCCTGTGAGCACTGTTAGGATGGGATCTCTAGAGGGTCCTACAAAGGGAGGAAAATGATCTGGAGCCACTGTATGTGGGCATGCTATTAAAGGGGTACAAGCACATGGAGTAATGGTTCACAACCCTCCTGGGAGCTTGAGCTTCCTGGGTGTGATCTGAAACTGGCCCCTGTAATCAGAGGGCAGGGAGAGACCTGAGAAAGAGGCAGACCACTCCAGGCTGGTATGTGGCAGTTTTATTTTTTTTAATTTTTATTTTTTAATGTTTATTTATTTTGAGAGAGAGAGAGCACGCATGTGCGCACAGGTGGGAGAGGGGCAAAGAGAGAGGGAGACAGAGAATCCCAAGCAGGCTCCTCACTGTCAGTGCAGAGCCCGATGCAGGGCTGGATCCCACGAACCATGAGATCATGACCTGACCCGAAACCAAGAGTGGAATCCTTAACCGACTGAGCCACCTGGGCACCCCAAGTAGGTGACAAGTTGTAATACCAGCAAAGGGAATTTACATACGAGGTGTGTCTTTGGCAACAGCAAGTCAAATGGATTCCTGTACCTGCCCTCCAAATCTTGAAAGTTTATAAAGAGGCCCTAACTGTGCTCGTTCACATACACAGCACGTAGGTGTTTTCAACATCACATCACCATCTGAAGTCTGTGTGTCCTTGGAGCAGTCTCTGGGAGCAGGAAAGTCAAGCAGAACCCACATTCCAAGGACAGGGCTTGGGGTGAGGAGCCTTGGAGTGCCTGGGTACCGCTCACAGATCAATTGGTGGTCACATCTTTTTGATGATGTTCTCCAACATGGAGATATTTTTACCCCTGCTTTACAGGAGAGGAAACAAGTTCAGAGAGGGTAAGAAACTTGCCTAAGGTCATGCTCCTGATAGACCCAACGTCAGTCCAAATCTATTGGTTTCAGAGCCCTTGCTGTGTGTTACATTATTTTTCTCCATCTAGATGATGATGATAGAACCTCACTTTCTAGAACTAGTTTGATTTTAATTGGTACATTGTTGATTCAAATTACAATCACTTCTAAATTCAGGCAAAATTTACTTTTCAAGAAAATTGTGTTTAAAAATATATGCGTTATGAAATGCAAGCTGGTGCAGCCACTCTGGAAAACAGTATGGAGGTTCCTCAAAAAACTAAAAATAGAACTACCCTATGACCCAGCAATTGCACTACTAGGCATTTATCCACGGGGTATGGGTGTGCTGTTCCAAAGGGGCACATGCACCCCCATGTTTATAGCAGCACTATCAACAATAGCCAAAGTATGGAAAGAGCCCAAATGTTCATCGATGGATGAATGGATAAACAAGATGTGGTATATATATACAATGGAGTATTACTCGGCAATCAAAAAGAATGAAATCTTGCCATTTGCAACTACGTGGATGGAACTGGAGGATATTATGCTGTGAAATTAGAGAAAGACAAAAATCATATGACTTCACTCATATGAGGACTTTAAGAGACAAAACAGATGAACATGAAGGAAGGGAAACAAAAATAATATAAACACAGGGAGGGGGACAAAAGAGAAGAGACTCATAAATATGGAGAACAAACTGAGGGTTACAGGAGGGGTTGTGGGAGGGGGGAATGGGCTAAATGGGTAAGGGACACTAAGGAATCTACTCCTATTGCATATATGCTAACTAATTTGGATGTAAATTTTAAAAAATAAAATAAATTTTTAAAAACACGCATATGGAACATTTATATTATGTCGGCCAGCCCACAAAAGAGAATCTGTTAATTGCCACTGGATGTCCATTCCCTCCTCTGCAAAAGGAGGGATTCTTGCTAGGAGAGAAAACAGGCCAATGTGTATAATGAGGCTCCGAGAGGAGGAGGATGCATGAGGAGGAAGAGGGAGATGGAAGGCAGATGGCCGGAGTAAGGAGAAGTCAGTGCAGGGGTGGTTAGAGGTGCTGGGGCAGCTGCAGGAGGTGAGGACATGGGAAAGGGAAGCAGATAATGTAGACCGTGTGTATGGATTCATTTAACGTCCCTTAAGACATGTGAGTAGACGATGAATCCCTTTTAAAGTACTTGCCACTGTTTAACTCCTTGATTAAAACTGGGGGGCTCTGCCCCTAAAAGCAGTATGCAAAAAGAGAGGCGTGGCTGTTTTGATGGACCAGTGGACTCAGGCAGCAGAGAATGGGGCAGTGCTGGCCTCCTCGCTCTCTCCACAGGAGGAGCCACACCAGCTCTCAGGTCTGAGAAGATAGAAGATACACAAACTGGCAGAAGGTTGCTTCTGGAACGAACTCCAGGGGTTGGTGCAAGGTCTGCAAAGATCCCCTTGCTGAAAACCTCCCTTCTTATTGTACAGAGAATGTCTAACGACATGCACACAATGTAATGCATTTTTTAACACTTTATATATTTTTGAGAGAGAGAGCGATCAAGTGGGGAAGAGGCAGAGAGGGAGACCGGGGATCCGAAGTGGGCTCTGCGCTGACAGTAGAGAGCCCGACTCCGGACTCGGACCCACCAAGCGAGATCATCACCTGAGCCAAAGTCCGATGCTTAACCGACTGAGACTCCCAGGCGCCCCTGTAATGGCATTTTTTAAAAAAGCAACTTTACAAAAATAATTTATCACATTGGCCTGCAAGATAATTTGTATGAATGCATGGGGAAAATACTGAAGGGATAAATACCAAAAGGTCAATACTGCTAATCTCTGGGGAGTGGAGTTCTGGAGGTCGAAAGGTTCTTCATTACGTTTCTGAGATTTTGTTTCTTTTATTTTTACAAGGGCCATTGTTTTGATTGTTAGGTAAGTTTTATCAGTGGAAATGAACATATACAGTGACTGCCCGGACTGGGCAAAACCAGGGCACCCGGCACGGGGTTTGTTTCTGGCTTGGGAAGCTCCGCTAAGGTAAAGAAAACGGAGCCGGGACTCGAAGACCTGCAGCTGACACACGTGCTCAGGTTCTTGCCCGGCGCCTTTCCCACGTCCTGCGCGCGCCCTGCACGCACACGCACGGACCCACACACGTGCACGCACACGCATGCGCCCTCCTTCACAGCGCACACCCGCCTCCGCCATGTTGGCTAATGAGAGTTTTACCAGAGATACTTCCTGCTGTGAAACGGGTCGGGGCTGCTGCTCTGCGGCGATGCTGGCAGTGGCCCCGCAGCTTTCCACAGCCAGACGCAAGGTTACGGGAAGGGGCCCAGCGTCCGGTTCCGCGGCCGACTTCCGCCGCAGTGCGCAGGCCCGGAGTGGGACGTGCTCCCGTCTCCCTCCTGCAGGAGGGGAAAGCAGGCGGGAGTTCAGCGGCGGGCCGCGCGCGTTCGGGAGAGATTGCCGAGCCCTTCGTTCAGCTGGGGAAGGGTCCGGCAGCTTCCTCCAGAACAGCGAGACGATTGTTACCAATAGCCGCCTCACACAGTAATAGCCGACAGCCAAGCCCCGTTGTGAGCATTCTTATGTACAACTTTTAAGTCTTCGCTACGGTCCAGAGCTGGGGATTCTTCTCCACGTTTCGGAGGGGCTGATGTTGGAGGAGGAGGCACAAGGAGGGGAGTAACTTGCCCAGAGCTACACAGCTGTCCGAGGTGGGGGCGTGGATGGAGACGAGCTGTTCTGGATCCAGCTTCTACTGCCTCTCATGGTGGGCTCGTGGATAGGGCCCAGGCCCAGCCCAAGGTGAGACCCTAAACTAACCGGCGTCCCTGCGCCCCCGGGTCTGGGTGACTAATGTCCGCAGACCAGTCCTGAAAGGGGTGAAAGGGGTCCTGGGGGAGGCCGTGGCACCCTTCTCAGGCATTGGCCTACACGGCGGGGTCGGCCGGCATCTGCAGCCCTGCGAGGGAGCCGTAGAGACCGGTGTGGCACCAGGTCAGGCTCCCACATGAGTTAGTGGCTGGGCCCCTGCATCTCCAGTCCACAGCTCTCCACCAGGCTCAGGGAGAGGGCTGCATTCTGCACGGATGAGAGGACTTCCGGTGGGAGGGAGGAAGTTGTTTCCTCCATCGGATTAAAGTTGGGCTCTAAGATGCACACCACCTGCCAGGAAGCATCCGGAATGGACAGACAGGTCTCCCGGGTCCCGCATCAGCGGAACCCACCCTGAGGGTGGGAGCCTGGGGCCAGTGCTCCCGCATCCCCCACCGTAGCTGAGGTTTGGCAAAATTGGGGACCCAGGTAGTGTACCCCCGACACCGCCTTTCCTGCCCTGGCTGGAGTCATCGGTTTCCAACACTGCCCGGTGGCTCCCAGCCACTGCCGGTGCTGTTCTGCCTGGATACTGCTCCCCTGGCTTTTCATCCATGCAGTCATGAACTGCCTGAGAAATGCCCCCGAGCCCTGTGGTTGGTTTTGCCATAGCCACCTGTTTGAGCGGAAGCAGGCACTGTCTCTTGTTGCTGGTTTGCACAGTCCCTTAACCCAACTGCAAGGGGTCGAACCTCTCACCTTTGTATTCTCAGCCCCAGCATTGGGCCTGGTGGCACAGGGGTGGGCTCAGCATAATCCATGAATAAACCCGTGCATGACTGAATGCGGCCCACCCAGCAGAGGCTGCACAGGCCTGGGTGCTGAGAAGTAAGAGCCAGGGAGTGCTCCTTCTGTGAGTGAGGGCTGATAAAGCATCCTGGAGGCTCTCACCAGCTTCATTTGCTGGGGTGCCATCCCTCTGCCCAGGGACTGGGCCAGCAGGCAATGTTGGGTGTCACTCAGCACTGTTGAGAGATAGTTGAGGGCCACCGAGCGTCAGAGTCATGCTGTGTCTCTCCTCGTGGGCCCTGGAAGCCCAGGAAAGGCTGGGATGCTGGAACCCTAAAGTGGAGAGAAGTCCCACTAGGTAGCTCCGGGGCCATCCTTCCCTAGAAGGTTCAAGAAGTGGGAACTGAGCCTTCCCTGGAAGTGCTGAGTGGTCTTGAGTAAGTTGCCACCCCTTCCACCCCCTCAGTTTCCCTAAAACACGATCCGTGAAGGGTATACAGCGGGCTTCACCTTACACAGGGCTTTGTGAGGTGGTTACTAGCCAGGATAATGGTGGTTCCTCATCCTGTCCGGGAAGGAACTAGGACGAGAACCCAGGTTGGCCTTTTCTAAACATGAAGCCCAATCTTGGGAAACAGCATCCTTCTAGGCCCATGGGGCATCCATGCAGGGGGAGGGAACTAATGGATGTTGGGCACCTATGATGTGTAGACATGTGTTGGGTAGATCCAAGCCTATGGGCAATACAGGCAATAACTCTTGCTTTTGTGGCACTTACATTTCTGGCAGGGGGAGACCAATGATAAACAATAAACTCAATTAGCCTCATGAATATCTTGGGGGAGGAGTATACCAGGCAGAGGGAATGTGCAGTGCAAAGGTCCTGAGGCAGAAGCTGGTCTGAATTGTTCAAGTAACACCAGCACAGAGAGTTCTGTGGTTGGAGTGGAGGAAGCAAGGTGGAGAGCTGTGAAGGCCAGTGGTAAGGGGACTATCAAGGGAGAGCTGATGGAGGCCTGTGGGGTCTGAGGCCTCTCTGTGTGTGGTGACAGGGCCAAGGCCTTGCTGGTCAGCAGCACTGGCAGTTGGGAGGAAGCACTGGGAATCTGCTGGGCACTTCGGCACCTGTCCATCTTGCAGCCTTCAGAGATGAATGTCTGCCGCTGCACTACCATCCCCCAAATCTCATGCTGGTTCCTCTTTTGGAGGATTCTCACCCACAGCTATACAGGGAAGGGAATTCTGGGAAGCAAAGATCCCAACTTGCCAAGGTGACAATTGAATAGCCCGTTCCAGTCTTCAATCCCCTTGTCCTGCCTGCCCCAGTACTTCTGCCAACACCACTGGCCACCAGCGTGGGGATCCTGTTCCTGGCTCCTCCCGTGAGCCTTGCCTCCGTTCTGGGTTGGAGCAGGGCCTCTGCTAGACACTCTCATGCCGTTGGTAATTCCCTGTCTGTATTGGTGTGATGTCTGTCTCTGTTACAGACTGAAAGAGGAGAGTGGAGATTTCCTAGTGCCTTGTTGACACACACTGGGTGCTCAGTAAATCATCGCTGAAGGAAGGGCTGGAGTGTCTTGCGAGGTGAGTGGCACTTACCCTCACTTAATGCACAAGCAAAATCAGGAAATGGGGGCTGTGCTTTTCCATGCTGACTTTTGGCAGGGCTTGGACACAGAATCAGACGCAAGTGGGAATGGCCTGGGACCGTCTAGAGCAAGGGTGAGCAGCAGAAGGCCCGCTTGGAGAGTGTGGACAGGGAACACAAGGGCTGCTGGGCAGGGGCCTTGGGAGGCCTTCCCTCTGGACTCTTCTCCCACCCCAGCCCCTTGTATATCCCTCTTAGCCAGGAGCGCTCTAAGAATGCAGAGGATGGCCCTGCCTTTCAAGGCCAACAGTCTGCCTGAGGGGTTCCAGAGAGTACTTAGGATGAAGCCCCCAGGGCCACCGAGCTGTCCCAGCACCCCAGTGTCCAGCGCCTGTTCCAGCTGTAGGGCAGGGGCAAGGGGGAGCAGGGAGAGACAGGCTGCACGTCTCCCTCTCTGCCTCCTGACCCCGCATTCCCACCACCCAGGCTCCTGTTCCCCATCTGCTGGCACTGTGTCCCCTCTGACGCCAGTGAGGATGGAATGAGCCTGGGTTCTGATGCCAGCAGTGCTCAACCAGGTCCCTCCTTTGGGTTTTAGTGAGCAAATGTTCAGGGAGTGTCTGACACAATAGCGGGCACAGGGCTGTGCCTGGTCACCACAGGGCCAGCCTCACCATGCCATCCATAGTTAGGTGCTGCTGAGACCCAGAGCGTGTCCCACTCCTGCTTCTCGTTCCCCTGTGCCTCCCCTCTTTCCTGGATCCTAGTCCCCAAGCCCTGGTCTGGCCTATGGGCCCCTTACCATGTCCTTGAGCTCCTGCAGGGCCTGGGGGGCTGTGAGCAGCTCTGGGAGGGCACCTCACAGCAGGTGCCGCAGTTCTGGAGGCAGCGTGGCCGGGTCCTGCAGCTGGGCACCCACCTGCCTTCGCGGGCCCTGGAAATTGGGCTCCTCACCCAGGGCCTGTGGAGAGAGACTATAGGCCCGCACTGGCTCCTGTGCCCAGGCTCCCTGCCCAGGGCCAGCCGGACTAGATCCTTCAGCCTAACCAGGAGGTCCTGGTGTCACAGTCCTGTCCTGATAAAGCTTCCGCCTCATGCAGAGCACTGCATTCTTTCATCTGCCTCCTTCTCATTTCTTCCTCTCCTCCCCTCTTCCCTCCCCTCCAGCATTTACTGAGTACCCACCACCTATGGGGTGGCAGTCATGGGTCCTGTCCTTATTTCCCTATTTCCCCTACCTCACTCTTCTTCCCCTCACTCCCCTCCCACTCACCCCTGCTCAGGGCCCATGCTTCATGGGCCCTAGAAGATGGCCCTCCCTGCCCCAAGTGACATGGGGTGAGTACATGGTGGTGGGGAAGGGACTCCCAAGAGCGGTGTCAGGGCATTGTCTGTGGGAAGGGATGATTTCTGCTTGGGTTCCAGGCCCTGGGCAGGGCTACTCACCACCACACACAGGAAAGCTCCGACCGAGCTTTCCTTCAGGCAGGTACAGAAGAGCTGTGTGGGAGCACAGGTAGGGCAAAAGAGAAAGTGCCCAAGAGGAAGACAGACAGCAGTTATGGGGTCCTACGGTATACTGGCCATAGAGCCAGGGACCGCACAGCTTTCCTCCTGTGGCCTCACAGTACTCTGTGGGTAGCAGCCTGAGCCCCTTTGTAGACGAGGATGCTGAAGCTGGAGATGTTTCGTAACGTCTCCAGGGCCATGCAGATGGCAGACAGCAAAGCCATCGTTCAAACCTCAGTGCACTGGACTCTTAAGCTCATGCTTTTTTCAAGAGGGTGCGGGTGGCCAAATCTTCCTCCCCCAGCTAAAGCCAACCCTCAGATTCAGCAGGCCAGATCTGAGCACCCGAGCTGTCCTGCCCTGGGCTCAGTCCCCAGCCCCTCTCTGGGCTGCAGCACTGATGGGAGAACAAAACTCCCTCCTCCCACCAGTCACCCCTGGGCCAGGGATGGGCAGGACCACCAGTCTGCAAGATTCTTTGTGCTAATTAGATGACACAAACCTTCCTCCCATCAAGTGCAGCTCCCCCCTTGTCCCCAAACCCCGGGGCCGAGTGGGACACGGACTGGGTAGTAAGCCCTCCTTGACAGCTGACCTCAGGGCTGCCTCTCTCTGCACGTCGCATCCTTGCAGCAGCTGCCAGAATGTGGACCTGGCTGGCTGAGTGCTCAGGCTCCTGGGAAATGGTCTCCCTCTCCCTCCTGCCCCTCTGCCTGCTCTCCCAGAGGGAGACTCGTGTCTCTGCTCCTGACCTCCAGCCTCCACTTACCCCAGCAGTTCTCTTTGATTACTAGCTGAAGCTCCCTGTAGGCCGAGATGGTGCCCTGGGGGATGGTCTCTGTCTTCTCTTTGACCATGTGGCTCTGACCCTGGATCTAGGAGGGGGGCAGGGAGAGTAGGACCTCAGGTCCACGCGGGATTTGAGAACCTGCAGGAAGGTGGTTAGGGGCAGCAGGAACAGGGGATAGGGAGGAGGGACTGCCGTGGTCTCTCTTGATCATCAGCGTAGGGGCTTTAGAGGTTGGAGGGGAGAGGGAGATCCAACAGCACGGGATGGGGGACCCTCAGGCCCAGTCAGGACAGCAAAGTATGTTGCACACAAGATATTTCCAGAAAAAAACCCAAGGCATTCTGGGGTCAAAGCAACATGCATTGGCATGATAAAAACTTCCTCCAGTAAAGAAATGGGTTTCACTTGATGTCGTTAAGCACTGTCCAGAGTTTGGAGTGCTGGCTTTGGGAACTGCTGAGCTGGAGTCCTGAGGCCCTGCGGTTGGATCACCTCCAAATGCTCTGAGACCTCCCCTGTCCCTGGGAGGTGGAGAGTGACGTGGCTCGGGAGAGCCCTGGGAGGTGGAGGCCCCAGCAAGCTGGGACTCCTGACGTGGTGCCCCTGGTGTCAGCATTCCCGCCCTCCTCCCACAGGGAAAGTGCAGATTGAAAACAACAGTAAGAGAATGCCTCCTGTCCCCTGGCATGTGGCTGGCCTGAATAAGGACTGTGAATCCAGCTCCCCCACAGCTAGACGAGGCCGTGTGGCCAGGTTCTGGCCAGTGGGATGTAAATTGAGGCGGTGTGTACCGGTCCTTTTCTCCCTCCTGGCTGCAACGTGGACGTGATACGTGGAGCTGGAGCAGCCATCTTGTACCAGGAGGTGACAGCCATACACCGAGGTGGCAGAGGGACAAAACAGAAAGAGCCAGGTCTCTGATCACCACTGTCTGCCACTGCAGCCCTTAGGCTCCTATCTGGACTTTGACCTAAGAGAGGACTCCTTTTCTGGTTGAGAGCCACTGCCATTTCAGGATCCCCATCACTTACCACTAGGGTGACTAACTGTCCTGGCTTTCCCACGGAAAGTCCTGGGTCCCAGGGAAGTCCTAGTCTCAGGCAAACCGGGAAGGTTGGAAACGCTACACTGACCCTAGTGCCACGGCACACCTGGAGTCACCTGGAGTGAGAGATCAACCGCAAATATTTAATCCCAAGGTGGTTCCCTGCTCCCCAGCTGCTCCCACCGCCCCTTACGTTGTCCCCTGTCTTTCCCACAACTGCCGAGTGGAGCAAGGCTGCGTGTTTTAACATCTCAGCCCTTGGTTAGAAGGCCAGCCATCTGCTGTGTTCAGAGGCGGTGCTGCAGTGGAACTAGCTTTTGAGCACGTGGATGTTGGAACCAGGTAGGCCCAGGTCCGGATTTTCGCCCCAGCGCTTGCTGGCTGTGTGCTCCCGAGCAAGCAGTTTAACCTCTTGGAGCTACGGGTTCTGTACCCCAAAACCCTGACCTATGGTACTTACGTTATGGAATCATCAGGAGGAGTGGATGAGAAAAATTTGTAGAGAACATTTTGTACCGTGTTCTAGCTTCTGAAAAGTATTTAGCAACGGCAGCTGGAGGTGGACCGATCTGTGACCCCTGCTCACCTGCATTCCTGTGGCCCGTGAGAGGTGAGGCCGACTGTGATGCTGAGTCTCGCTTCATTTGTGGGAGGTGAGAGTCCCAGAGCCCCAGGATGCTAGTGTGGGACCCACGCTTCCTGTGTCACAGTGGGGACCTGAGGCCCACAGGTACTAAATGAGCTAAGGACTGCGTTGGTGAGGAGCAGATCTGGGCCTTAGAGTGGCTCAGGCACCCTCCTCACACCGTTGCTTAATCTAATCTTCCCCTGGTTCTGCAGCCCGGCCTCTTGGGCTGGAGCCAGCAAACTCAGAGGGTCAGGTGACTGGCTCAAGGCTACACGGCTAGCCAGGGGCAGGGCTGGGATTCATACCTAGGTACCCCTGGTTCCGGAGCTGATGTAAACCCCCTGGACTGTGGTAGCAATGCCGGCAGCACGTAGAATCACCTGAGGGAGTTCGAAAAATCCGGGCGAGGGGATCCTCTTCCAGTCCAGCTAAAATAGAATTGGGAGGGGGGCACCTGGGTGGCTCAGCAGTCGAGCAGCAGACTCTTGATTTTGGCTCAGGTCATTATCTTACGGTTCGTGGGCTAAAGCCCTGCGTGGAGCCCTCCATTGGGCACTGTGTGGATAGCTCAGAGCCTGCTTGGGATCCTCTCTCTCCCTCGCTCTCTGCCCCTCCCCCCCCCCCCCCCCCCGACACATGCTTTCTTTCTCAAAATAAGTAAATAAACTTACAAAACAGACTTGGCAGAGGCAGTGCTGGGCACTGGCATTTTCAAATAAAAACCAAAACAGCTTTCTAGGTGACTCCAACCTGTCGTCAGAGTTGAGAAGCATAACACAAGCACCTGGGAAGCCCATTCGTGTTTAGAGGGGGCGAGTGTTAGTGGGGCAGCCGTTTGGCAGGAGTTGGGCTGGAAGGGGAGCTCCTCGGTGGCTGTCAGCAGCCCCAAGGCACACCCTGCACCTTTGCGTGGCCCGGCCCAAGGAAGGCCAGCTGTCCTGCTCCCTCTGCGTTGCTGAGGCTCTGAAGAAGGGTGTTCTGCGTGTTCTCCATGGCCTGTCACCACATACAGGCTCTCCTTCTTGTGGCTTTGCGGCTCCCTGAGGAACAAGGGCTTCAGAGCCCTAGGTTTCCTGCGAGGGCGCGTAGGGGCAGGGTGCGAGAAGCGGTGGGGCTTGGGAGGGTCTCTCCCCTGGTGTGGCGGCCTAGGCCTGGGGACTGCTCGTTTAAGGTCACTTGGGGGTGGTTGGAAAAGTAGAGAAGCTGAGGGAAGCGTGATACATCTGTCTCCTACAAGGTTTAAGATGTCCAGGGGCTCCTCGGTGGCTCAGTCAGTTAAATGTCTGACTTCGGCTCAGGTCATGATCTCACAGTTCGTGGGTTCGAGTCCCGTGTTGGGCTCTGTGCTGACAGCTCAGTGCCTGGAGCCTGCTTCAGATTCTGCATCTTTCTCTCTCTCTCTCTCTCTCTCTCTCTCTCTCTCTCTCCGCGCCTCTCTGCCCCTCCCCTGCTTGTGCTCGCTCTCAAAAATAAATAAACATTAAAAAAGGAATGTCCAGACCAGAGGCTGCCATGTGGCCTCTGCGAGCTGAACTGGACAAGAGGCTCGTGTTTATGTGGCCCATGTGGTGTTCAGAATTTTTCACATAAAATTGGTAGGTTTCACATACAAATCTTGATTTCTGGCTTCTCTTAAAGAATAGTGCCACTGAGGGGCACCTGGGTGGCTCAGTCGGTTAAACATCTGACCCTCTCACAGTTTGTAGGATTGAGCCCCTGTGTTGGCCTCTGCCCTGACAGCATGGAGCCTGCTTGGGGTTCTCTCTCTCTGCCCCCCTGCCAAAAAAAAAAAAAAATTGAAAAAAGAAACCGGTGCCACCAAGCTCACATTCCTGCCTGGCAATAGCCCTGGCAGCCACCACTCAGCATCAGGCAGGCCTGTGTGTCCGGTTTGCCCCAGTCTTCAGCACGCTCTGTTGCCTCACGTACGGCAGCTGCCACAGGGCCGTTGTTTTTCCTGGCCCTAAAACATCTGGGTTGAAATCTCTGACGTAACATAAGCCCGTCCCTGGGCCCCTGGACTCACGGCTAGTAGTGGACTCTTCAGAGGGGCTTTGCCTGAGGCCTCAAGCTGGTCAGAGCCTGGGGTTTTCCTTTCCTGCCTCCTGATTCCTACTCCAGCCTGGAGGGCCCCTGCCCACAGATAGACCTCAGCCAGGAGAGCCCGGCCTGCCTGGCTGGCCCACCCGACTCTCCTCTCTTCTCCGTTAGAGTCTCCCGGGTGAGAGGGGGAGCCATGAGTGTCTGTACGGTCAGTGTGGAGTTTTGGGTCACCCCACTGCTCCTTGTCTCCTTCCCCGGCAGCCCGGGGCTCGCACTGATGGCCCCTATCATGGCTCCTGCCACCATCTCCTGGATCTGGATGGGTTGGCTCCGGGTCACCTCCGTGGGAAGAGGTCCAGAGTGGAGCCAGGTAGCAAGGGAGGCAGGGTTGAGTGTGGCTAAGGCCTCAGTCCTGGGTTCCAGTTTTGCCTCCACCACTTACTGGCTGGGTGTGAGTGACCCCGAGCAAGCCACTAACTCTTGGAGCCTCAGTTTCCCCATCTAGAAAAGCCGGGGTGGGAGGGTGTTCAGGGGAAGAATGGCAGGGTCTTCCCCCAAGGGTCTTTTGAGGATTAACCGAGGAGCTGCCAATATGGTCCTGGCACACAGCAAGCACTTGATCCCTTAAACAACATTATTGTTGTTTAAAATTATCGTTACTTCTTAACACAGCTGGGGACAGGAGGAAGAAAAAAATAGGTTCCTCCTTCCCCTACATGGAAGATGGGTGTCTGTGGCATGCTCCTGGCCAGGCAGACCGGGGTCTGTGTGTCTGGGCGGAGGGTGTCAGCTTTCTCAGTCACATGAACCTCTTTTTCGTGGCAATCTGCCACCCACAGGCACCACCTGAAAGTACCTGGTGGGGGCGGGGGTGAGGGGGGGGGGGCGGGCGGGCTCCAGCGCATTCATGAGGGAGAATTCTGTGGGGATGAGGGCCGTGTCCCAAGCCAGGGGTGACATCTGTGCTTCTTCCTCACCAGGCAGAAGGGGAGAAAGTGTGGGGTGCTGTTCAAGCTGTCGACAGGCACCAGCTCACCTCTCCTGGCCAGTTCTCTGGCCACACTCTTAGTGTGCCTTGCAAACAGGGACGATACGTTTCTGGAGGGGTGAAGAGGCGGGTGTCATACACAGCTGTGGGGACCTTGGTGAATGCCGTCAGCTGGACTGAATCACGAACGGAAGCGTGAGGAATGGGGAGCCCTGAGCAGATTTCTCCCAGGGCTGGGTTCTGAAGTCAGCAAGGTGGGTAGAAATCACAGATGGCCAAAACCACCCCCAAAATACCCTTTAAATCATTTGCCTCCTGCGGGCATGGGACCCGGAGGAGCTCCGGGGCCAAGGACTCCCTTCTCTTCATTTTAGAACACGTGTTCCCTTGGGAACTAAATCCCCCTGCTACTTGGTTGCCTCATCTGTGAAGTAGAAAGTTACCCAGATTTATATAAAATAGAGATGATTACTATCTATAACAGTACTTCCTCTAGTGGACTGTTATGAGGACTAACAACGTTGATGTTTGTAAAGTACATAGCACATGGTAGATGTTGATAAGCTGTCACCCTGGGTGTTGTGGCCTTGCTGTCTTTTCTGAGGTAGTGGGGACCCAGGTGGGTGGGGGGAGGGAGAGAAGAGATGGGGGTGGCACGGGAAGGGTACAGAGATTTCCTTTCTCTTCTCCCTCCTCTTGGCACGCATGAGTTTTCTGGGTAGAAGCATCTAATGTGAGCCTCTATTTCCCCCTCCTCTGGGCCCCCTGTAGCATTTTGTTCCTGTGTCTTTGATGGCCTTTGCCATTTGTGTGAGCACCTTACTGAGGTAGGCCTGGGAGCACTGAAGGTTTGTGAGCAGGGCCGCGACACTGCGAACCAGTGCAGGTGTTTTAGGACTGGCACTCACAGCCCACTGGAAAGGGGAGACTCGAGGAGCTTATGACCACAGTCCAGGGGAGTGTGACCACAGGCTCTGGTGCCCTGTGGGGGCCATCCTTGTCTTCAGCCCCTGGGAAAGGAGGCAAGCGAGGGGCCAGCTTCTCTATCAGGCAAGGTGCCCGGGGACCCTCAAAAATGTTTTAATTTACTTTATTATTATTATTACTTAATTTGTTTATTTTTGAGAGAGCGAGAGCGCAAGCATGCGGGAGGAGCAGAGAGAGAATCCCAAGGAGGCGCTGCACTGTCAGTGCAGAGCCTGATGCTGGGCTCGAACTCACCAACCACGAGCTCATGACCTGAGCCGAGACCAAGAGTTGAATGCTTAACCTGTTGAGTCACTCAGGCACGCCTAATTTACTTTAAAATCAGAAGAAAGAAAGGAGCTTGTAGGTCTAAGAGAATGGCTTACTACACAGTATTAGTATATTCATCTTTATGCCAGTAGTCTTTTTTTTTTTCTCTTCTATCCAACTTAAAGCCAAAGAGAAGCATACATATTGTTGGCAATGGGCCAACAACAGCCTTAAATGATAATATTTGATATTTCCACAGAGGAAGGGGTGCCGGAGATTGACCGCGGCCTGGGGAAGTGGGAGCCGACTGGGCCGCCTGACGGGCCTGTAGGGGGCACCAGAGGCGCATCAGCCCAAGCTTGCCTAGGGAGCTCACCTAGGGAGCTCTCCTAGGGGTAGCAGTGGGGGAACCTGGGGAGTGGGTGCTGAGGTCGGGTTGTGAGCAAGAGGACCCTGCCGGGACCGCCTGGGGGCGGCAGCAGCTAGGATTCGGGGAGGGGAAGGGGGATGTTCTCCAAAGGATAGAGGGCCCAAGAAGGAAAGGCCTGGAGAGGTTGGGAGAAGCTGTGGACCTGGTTGCAGGCCCGTCCTCCTGTAGGGATCCCCCTGCCTGGGCCCCCTGTCCAGCCACCCCTCCAGGACCCGGGGTCCCTGGCTCCCCATGCTTACCTGAGGCCCCGGCTGGCTGTACCAAGGACAGTGGCGGGCTGTCCAGGCCTCCAGGCTGAGTCCCATGCAGGAATTCTCTAGAAACCATACCCAGCGCCACAGGGTTTTCAGCCCTACCCTGCCCAGGGGTTGTGATCTCCTATCCCCTCCAGCCCAGCCCCTGCCCCATGGGGGCGATCTTCCAGCTTTCAGTAAGGGCATATGGACTTGCATTAATACTTATGCTTGCTTTCTTTAATCGAAGCCATATATTCATGTAACTTAATCAAATTGTTGTAAGGTGTCTGGGTGACTCGGTTGGTTAAGTGTCTGATTTCAGCTCAGGTCATGATCTCAGCGTTTGTGGGCTTGAGGCTGTGACCTCCTCAGAGCCTAGAGCCTGCTTTGGATTCTATGTCTCTCTCTCTCTCTCTCTCTCTCCCTCTCTCTCTCTCTGCCCCTCCCCCACTTGTGTCTGCACTCGCTCGCTCGCTCTCTCTCTCACAAATATTTAAAAAAATAAACAAGAATCAAATTGTTCTACGTGAGTTTCCTCTTTCTCTCTTCCTTCCTTTCTTTCTTTTTCTTTCTTTCTTTCTTTCTTTCTCTCTCTCTCTCTCTCTCTCTCTCTTTCCTTCCTTCCTTCCTTCCTTCCTTCCTTCCTTCCTTCCTTCCTTCCTTCCTTCCTTCCTTCCTTCTAAGATTTTGTTTTTTAATGTAATGTCTACCCCCAACGTAGGGTTGGAACTCACCATCCTGACATCAAGAGTCCCATGTTCACCATGGGACTGAACCAGTCAGGTGCCCCTCAGAAAACTATTAGGCAAAATTTTTTGAAAGATTTGAGTTTTATTTTAAACCTCAGATCCCACCTCATTTCCAGCTCCACTTTCCTCCATTGCTGGTGTGTTTCATTGCTTGTTTTGGTAATTTCCTCTTATCTCTCGTATAAAGGGCATTCTTGAGATATAATTAATACACCATATAGTTCACCCATCAAAAGTGTGCAGGTCAGTGGCTTTTAGTATATTTACAGAATTGTGCTGCCATCACCATGCTCTGTTTCAGACCATTTTCTTTTCTTTCTTCTTTCCTTTTCTTTTCTTTTTGAAAGAGAGAGAGGGAGTTCAAGTGAGTGAGGGGTAGAGAGAGGGTCGGGAAGAGAGAGAATCCCATGAGGGGCAGAGAGAGACAGAAGGAAAGAGAGAGAGAAGAGGGGCTCACCCGAAGCGGGTCTCAAAATCACGTGATGTGGGACTCAAACTCACGAATCATGAGATCATGGCCAGAGCCAAAGTCAGATGTTTAATGACCGAGCCACCCAGGCACCCTAAACAATTTTCATTACCCCCCAAAGAACCTCCCCACCATAACCACTGATGTACTTCTCGTCTCTGTGGATTTGCCTATTCTCAATATTTCTTGTGATTGGGATAATATAACGTGTGGCCATTTGTGTCTGACATCTCTTAATAATAAGCTTGCTCAGTTGTAGGCACCATCCATGGACTTGCACCAGGGAAGATGAGGATTTAGGGTCCCCTTCGCTCTATACCACACACAAGTCCTCTCCCTATCTTCCCAATAGGGCGACATCACAATCATGACTATGCAAACTCTACACAGATATCAATAAACCATAATTGTTTTTCCTTTCCTGTAGGGTTTCTGTTTTATTTCTCATTGTCATTTTTTATTTTTCCTTCTATTTTCTATGTGTTTATATCTAATTAAATTCAAACTGCCAGTTCCTTAAATCTTATACTAATATCCCAGATTTGAGATATTCTATGATTTCCTCTTCCTGGAAGACTTCCTCTCCCAGAGGCTTCCTTATCTGCTCAGATGGAGACTATTGTCCTCTGGCCCCAATACTGCCATCCTGGGAATCCCCCTGTCTCTATTCTACAACGAAATCTTCTTTTCCCTGTAGCCAACATCTTCCTCCTGGGTGTCTTTCATTTTACTGTATCACGTCCTCTTATATTTTCTTGAAAATAGAACATAGTAATTTTAAAAATCTTTGTCTGAAAATGCCTTATTCTACCTTCAAACTTGATGTAGACTTCTAGTTGGAAATAATTTTACATCGACATGTCGGAAGTCTTTGCTTCATTGCGTCTAACTTGCTGTTTGGCTGTAGTTTAAAGGCATTCTTATATTTGAAGTCAGTTAAGGCTCTGACTTCAGCTCAGGTCATGATCTCTCAGTTTTCGAGTTCGAGCCTCACATTGGGCTCTCTGCTGTCAGCGTAGAACCCGTTTCAGATCCCGTGTCCCCATCATCTCTCTCTGCCCCTCCCCTGCTTGTGTTCTCCCTCTCAAAATAAATAAGCATTAAAAAAAAATTGGAAAACCTGGGTAAAGTCACTCATTTTGTAAATGAACTTTGTTCTTTTTCCTGGGTTTTTACTTTGTTCTGCATGTTCTGAAACTTCACAAAAAGGTGTTTTGGTATGGGCCCATTTTCATCCATTTGTGTCAGGTACGTGATGGGCTCTTTAAAAATTTTTTTTTTTACATTTATTCATTTTTGAGAGACAGAGCACAAGTGGGGGAGGGGCAGAGAGAGAGGGAGACAGAATCCAAAGCAGGCTCCAGCTCTGAGCTGTCAGCACAGACCCCGACGCAGGGCTCGAACTCACAAACCGCAAGACCATGACCTGAGCCGAAGTCGCACGCTTAATTAACCAACTGAACCACCCAGGCACCTCATGATTGGCTCTTTAAATCCAGAAATTCCTATCCTGGTTATGGGAGATTTTGTTGATTTATTTTGTTGATGATCTCCTTTCCATTTGTGTGTGTGTGTGTGTGTGTGTGTGTGTGTTCTCTCGCTCTCTCTTTTTTTTTTTTGGGGGGGGGGCGGGAGCTTGTTTTATCTGGCTCTTAGGCTTCCTAAACTGCTCTTCTATGTTTCTTATTTTTTCTCTTATTTTTCATCTTATGACTTTTTACCCTACCTTTTGGGAAAGTTCCTCAACTTTACCTTCTGATCTTTTCTATGGAGTTTTTATTTATGTCATAATAGTTTTAATTTCTAAGACCTTTATTTTTTTTGTTCTCTCAATGTTCCTTTATTTAAAAAAAAAATTTTTTTTTAACGTTTATTTATTTTTGAGACAGAGAGAGACAGAGCATGAACGGGGGAGGGTCAGAGAGAGGGAGACACAGAATCTGAAACAGGCTCCAAGCTCTGAGCTGTCAGCACAGAGCCTGATGCGGGGCTCGAACTCACGGACCATGAGATCATGACCTGAGCCGAAGTTGGACGCTTAACCGACTGAGCCACCCAGGCGTCCCTCAATGTTCCTTTAAAAATAGCTCAAAAAGCATAGTTTGGAAAAGTCACACATAATGATCAATTCAGAGGTATAATTTTTGGGGAGTTAATTTTTTGAAGCAATTCTGGACATAAGAAAATGTTTTAAGAATGGAAAAAAACCCTCTCATTTTTAACATTTTACCATCTAATCTTGGTGATGATCTGTCTCTCTGTTCATTATTTTATTTTTTGATGCATTTCAAAGTGAGTTACAGATATCAGCCTCACCCCAAACAATTCAGAATGCATATTGTTAACTAGAGTAAATATATTTTTACATTGTTTTGGAGTAGCATTTATATATAGTGAAATGCTCACATTTTTTTTTTAATGTTTATTTATTTTTGAGAGAGCATGAGCAGGAGAGGGGCAGAGAGAGAGGGGTCCAAAGATCCCAAGCAGGCTCTGACAGCACAGAGCCCATAGCAGGGCTTAAAGTCACAAACTGTGAAATCATGACCTGAGCTAAGGTCGGATGCTCATCCAACGAACCACCCAGGCTCGCATCTTTAGATACTATTCGATGAGTTTTGACAATTGCATAAACCTTTATCAAGATACAGATATTTCTATCACCTGAGAACATTCTCTCAAGTTTCCACCGATCCCTGGCTCCATCCTGCCTAGAACGGCAGACGTGGTGGCCCTAGACCCCCCCTGAGCTCATCAGGGACACTCTCAGCATAGACTGGAGTGGGGCCAGGCCTCTCTGGACTGCCTGCCAGCTGCTGCAGCAACGACAGGGTCCCATACAGGGCAGACAGGGGCTGCTTGGTTTCCAGATCCCAGGTTGACCTGGGGCTATTCAGTTCCATTTTCAGCCCACACTCCTCCAGGAGGCCATAGGTGATGGCCAAATCCTCACCCTGGAGTGGGGCAAGGAGCTCGGGTTTGAGGGTGAAGGGGATGTCCCAGCAGTATTTGAAGTTGGGCTCCAGGATGCTCCTTACCTAGAATAACCAGTATCAGATGTTACACGTCAGCATTTGAGGTCGGGAAGAGAAAATTTGTCCCAAGAGGGTCATGCAGGGTGACTGAAAGGGACAAAAGGTTTGGAGTCAAGAGGGCCCAGAGTCATGTCCTGGTCACGTCCTATGGTCAGTGTAATTGTGGATACATTATTGGAAATCACTGAGCATTGTTTCCTCAGCTGCTAAATGATTTTATTAACATTTCCCTTGCAGAATAGTGGCATTTGGAAATAGATGTGTGTGTATATCCATACATGTATGCAGTGTGTGTGTATGTATATGCATATGTCTATACACACATATATCCTTAAATATGTGTATGTGGAGAGAGAAGAGCGATTCCCAAATGGTAACTGTGTATATAAAGCGGGGATATGACTCAGGGACTCTGGGTTCCCAAACCTGGGTTCTTATATGGCTATTTTAGAACCGTGGGGCTCTCAGCAGGGGTTGCCATGGAAACAGAGACCCTCCTGATAGATTCATACCCACTGGGCCTGTTGCCCAGAGGGAGATGCAGCCAGGGATTTCCCAGTTGCCAGAGCAGGATCCTGTCTCCCTGGCAGAAACCTGCATCATCTCTTCTTCCTCAGATTCATTCTTAACTCTGGTTCTTTCACCCTCTTCCCTGGACACTAGCCCCTGAGAATATCTCACCAGCTTCTGCTGCTGGAGCAGGATCCTCTTTTCCATGGACTGGGCCAGCAGATCATGTTGGGTGTCACTCAACACTGGAAACGGGGACATTTGGGGAAAGACAGTGATGAAGGGTTAGATTTTCCTCTCCCCGCTGTGAGCTGGGAGACCCTATGAGAGGGGAACTCTTGAGGCAGAGGAATCACCCATTGGACTTTGAAGGTCAAGTTCACTTTACTGGAAAGTCCTCCTTCTACTCTTGGAATGCCTCCAGAATGCTACATAGTGTGGTCCAGAGGATGGGATCCTGAGGCTGGAGCCTGGAATCGTCCACCCATAATGATCTGTTGGATGAACTTGGGCTGGTCACTTTCTAGACCTCAGACTGTTTCTCTGTTCCCGTGGCAAATTTATCTCACTAAACCCTCTGGACATTTCAGAGAGGGGATATGTGAGGATGAAGATCATGATATTCGAAGGGTTTTGGAGAGATGGCGTCTAACCCATAGCTTTCACGAGGTCTGAAGGCCAAACTTGTGACTTTCCTACATTTCCCCCCAGATCATTCTTACCCATTATGGCTTCAAGGAGGTAGATGATGTGGAATCTTGCCTGGATCCATAGGTCTCTTGTGTCCGGTTGCGTCTCATTTAGGATTGTGCCCCCAAAGTCATCCAGAAGATCTAAGGGGCTCCCATCCAGCTATAGGAGACCCATATTATTAGTAATAAGATATTACTACTACGACTACTACTGGTATATAATTTTGCCTGTGTCTTTTAAGTCTGTAAGTGATCAACCAAGGTGGGAGGGTCAGGGCTCTTTACCTGCCCCAGGGGATTCCTAGCAGCCCCAATATTTGGCCCCTGGCCTTGTCATTGTGCCTGGGGCCAGTGTCCCAGATTGCTGACAGCCTACTCTTTCCCCTGGCATTGCCCCATCCCTCCTCCCCTGTGTATCTTGATAGCCATATTTCCTAAACCTGCCCCTTTTACCACTTTGATCAGCCCTAGGTAGTTGTAGGAACTCCTCACCGTGTCCGTGAGGTCCTGCAGAGCCTCTCGGTTCCCAAGCATGTTCAGGATAGTATGGAATATAGAATCCTGAGTGTCCTTTGAGAGCTGGGCCAAGGCCTCCATTTCCTGGAAAATCTCCTCATGTAGTTGCTTGAAATCTGCCCTCAGGCATCAGCATCAAACCAAAAATGGGTATAATTCTTTGATTACAACATTCCTGGGATGATAAGCCCCTCCCCATCAAATATGAACCCTTTTATCAACCCAAAGCAGCTCTATGGATGCCGTGTTTGAGCTCTGGGAACAGGCTAGAAATAATAGACTAGAAAACAGACAATCCTAGTGCTATGAAATGAGGGGAGCAGAATGCAGGGAGCAGAGATGGAGATTCTGGAAAGGGGTCATGGGAAGTAGAAGAAAATGACCAGGCGCTTATTTCTGGGACATGTCTAAAATAACGTGGATTCTGTGGTTGGGCTCTTAGAGATGAGGATCTGAGCTCTTGGCTCAGTTTCTACATTTGTTAAATGGGGATGTTATGAGGGATTAAATGAGTTTATATAAAATGCTTGGAGTAGTACCAGGTAGAAGCCTTGAGCCATCCTTCTTATAGTGTAATTCTACCTGTATCATCTATATCCATGTGGAATTAACCAAGGAATGGATTTGGGGGCTCTCTGCTTGTCTGAGGAGACTTTGGGTGCACTCAAGATGATCTGCTGAGTGAGAGGTCACTAGAACGGACGTGCAATGACACAGGCATTTCTGTTTGGTTCACTGCTGTATCCCTAGTACTTAGAATAATGCCTGTTGCCCAGTAAGTTCTTAATAAAAGTTTGTTGCAGGTATGCCCAAACTAACGAAGGAATGAATCAGTGGAGCTGACCAAAGTGTACATTTGGAAGCAGACCTCAGTTTTCTGAGTTGCATGGAAACTCCAGTCAGGGCTCTCAGCTCTGCAAGTCCCTACCCTGGAGGCCCTGGATTCTCTCTTAATAAACACTCACCTTGCCAAAGGACTCTCTGTATTCTTCCTGGAAAGAGAATCACAAGGAATCATCTCTTTTCTCATGCTCAAACTTGCTTTTTGAGACACTTGGGAGGGTTCTGGCCTGTCATCACCTCCTCCCTCTTGCTAGACCTCTTTCTGCCCCAATTCGGATGGATCCCTCCACCTCCTGGCCTTCCTGGATCCTTCCTATTCCACAAAAACTAGAGCCAGTCCCTAGGGCAGTGGTGGCAAAGGCCGGGGAAATCTGCCCTGCTTACCAGGTGAGTGCAGCACAAGATCCAGAGACTTGTTTACATAAGATCCACTCAATGGGTACAGGAGATCATTGTTCACAGCAACTAAAAGAGAAATTATACCCCCACCAAGAGTTAGTTAGCTTCTGAAGACATTTGGTTTCTCTGGCCTTCTGCTCCCTGCCTACCCCCCCCCCCCCCCCCCCCCAGCTCCTTTCCATCTATTCCTGCCCTTTGCCCAGAGGCCAGATCCTCCTGCCTCAGGCATGGACAGCAGAGGCAACTGTGTGGGACGTTTGTACAAAGTGGCCTCATGGAGGGATCGAGTCCCACCTTCCTGTCTCTAAAATCACCCACTCACTTGATGTCTTCACCTTTTGCAGCATTCTCTCTGGAAAGAGAAAGAGAAGTGCTCATTCACAAAGCCTCAGTCTCCATCCTCCCCTTCCTCCTCCCAACCTCTCCCTCCTCTTTCCAGCTTTCTCCTCCTCCTCCCCCAGATTTCTTACCTCTTTTCACTCCTTCAGTTGATTCAGAGCCTAGGCATATGGAGACCTTAGGCAGCACACCCACAACCTCACCTCACAGTTCAAAGGGGAACTGTGGCCAGGGGCCGGTGCCAAGGTCAAAGGCAGGGGAGAGGAGGAGGTGATGGAGAAGCTTGGCTGGAAAGGTTTCCCTGTGGGTCTGTGGGGGTTGAGCCCTTACTAGCATCCGAAGGGGGTCAGTGCTCAGCAGGGCCTGCGTCTAGGCAGAGAACCTGTCCAGCTCTGAAACTCACCTTCTGGAAAGGTTTTCTGCGTGTCGTCGTCTGAGATGAGGATGTCTGGGTGGGAAGAAGCCAGGCCAGGAGAGCTGAGGTTAATCCTGCTGGACCGTTTCCCAGCCCCTGCCCGCAGCCCCCAGGCTTCCTCCTCCACACCCAGCCTGGCAGCTTTTCTCAGTGTGGCCAGGGGACGCCTCCACCAGATTCACCTGTGATGCTGGCTCAAACTCAGAGCCCCTGGCCTAATTCTACCTTCTGAATCAGACTCTCTGAAGAGAGCCTGGAGCCTGCCTTTTGAACGAGCGCCTGGGTTGATCACTGTGCTGACACTGGAGAACTTCCTCTGTAAGGTAAAGGCAGTTGGCTTTGTCCGTCCTTCTTTGGGTAGGATTGTCTGTCTGGTGCCCTTAGTCTTACTCTCTTGAGGTCTCCTCCCTCACCTGTCTGCTCCCAGTCCTGCCCCCTTCCTGGGTGATTTCATGCTGCACCTAAGAAATGCTGAGACAAGATGTTCGAGGGAGGATATTATAGACAGAAGTGTGTGTGTGTGTGTGTGTGTGTGTGTGTGTGTGTGTGTACGCGTGTGTGCATGTCTGGGGGTGGGGGGGAGAAGGGAACGGCATCCCCTGATCCCTGAGGAGCTGGACCCTAGCTGTATCAGGCTCACCTCTTCCTGGGACTTAAATTGGGGGAGGCTGGTTGTGTCCCCAGCGCTCACCATTCCATCCAGGGGTATAGTTGCTGTTTGATGCAAATGGTTTGCCCATGTGGAGTCAGAACCCGAAGTGTGTGCGTGTGCTGGGGCACTGAGGCCCAAGAGCGAGGGAGGGAGAGATGTAGATACAACCCTGCCTTATGTTCCTGGGGCACTGTGTCTGCCGGTTTGTTTGGGATCCTGCGGCTCTCTCCTGGGCTTTCTCCCGAGGTTATGGGTACCCTGGGGAGCGCCCTGTGGCTCCCCCAGGCCAGCTGCTGAGAGCGGCTTGAGCGGACACTGGAATGAATACAGATGATGGGGTTGGGGCTGCCCTTGGCCTGGTGCCAAGGACACCTCCACGCCGGACGCCCCTTCGTCCCCATCCACACGGGAGACTATCTCTGTATCTTCCCGGAGCAGCGTTTCTGTCAGTCAGCCGTGCTGGGAGGTGGCTTTGGTGGTGGGATGTGTATGTCCCCACAGTGGGGAGGTGTTTTTCGGCCTGCTGCACAGAGCAGCAAGTGGATGCCAGCTGCTGGCCCTTCCCCTCTCTTTCTCTTCTCCGGAGAAGCGGACGCCCCCTCCCCATCTTCCCCTTTCAGCCTCTGCTTACCCCAGCCATTGTTCTCGAAAATCAGCTGCTTCTTCTTATAGGCGATCACGGTGCCCTCTGGCAGAGTCAACATCTTCTCTCTCACTTTGAGACCCTCTCCCTGGCCTTGACCCTGGAGAGAGAAACCAGGCAATGTGGTCTCATGTACATGTGATCTTAAAACTCAAATAGATCTACCTTTTGCACTGGTGGTGGGAATGCAAACTGGTGCAGCCGCTCTGGAAAACACTATGCAGCTTCCTCAAAAAATAGAGCTGAAAATAGAGCTACCCTACGACCCAGCAATTGCACTACTAGGTATTTAACCAAGGGATACAGGTGTGCTGTTTCGAAGGGACACATGCACCCCCGTGTTTATAGCAGCACTATTAACCATAGCCAAAGTAGGGAAAGAGCCCAGATGTCCATCGATGGATGAATGGATAAAGAAGATGTGGTATATAAATACCATGAAGTATTACTCAGCCATGAAAAAGAATGAAACCTTGCCATTTGTAACTACGTGGATGGAACTGGAGGGTATTATGCTAAGTGCAATTAGTCAGAGAAAGACAAAAATCATATGACTTCACTCATATGAGGACTTTAAGAGACAAAACAGATGAACGTAAGGGAAGGGAAGCAAAACAAATATAAAAACAGGGAGGGGGACAAAACAGACTTTAAAAAAAAATTTTTTTTAACGTTTATTTATTTTTGAGATAGAGACAGAGCATGAACGGGGGAGGGTCAGAGAGAGGGAGACACAGAATCTGAAGCAGGCTCCAGGCTCTGAGCTGTCAGAGCCCGACGCAGGGCTTGAACTCACAGACCGTGAGATCATGACCTGAGCCGAAGTCGGACGCTCAACCGACTGAGCCACCCAGGCGCCCCCATAAGAGACTCTTAAATATGGAGAACAAAAAGAGGGTTACTGGAGGGGTTGTGGGAGGGGGGGTGGGCTAAATGGGGAAGGGGCATTAGGGAATCTATCCTGAAATCATTGTTGCACTATATGCTAACTAATTTGGATGTAAATTCAAAAAATAAAAATGAGAAAAAAACTCAGATCTAGAAAGCGATATGGTGCCACGTGCATGTGATCAGAGACCTCGGCACCCCCCGCCCCCATCTCACCTCCCTTGATCCTGATTTATAGGTGCTGCTCTTTTTCCTTCTTGTTCCAGCATTTGCCTTCCTGTTTCTTGGTTTTGTGTTTATATTGCAATGATTTAATTTTTTTTCCAGATTTAAGTATATCCAGTCACTTTCTCCTTTTGGTGATGAGGATTTCATTTTCCTACTCTTCCCCCTCCCCAACCCTTCACTCCTCCATCCCCCATCCTCGTAAAATGTTCACATCCCAATACCTAAGGTAATATCCATTGTTTACTGTTGGGGAGACTCCTTCTCCTCACTCCAGATCTTTCCTGTAGCAGTTAATTACTAGGACAGTTGTGTGCCCTCTCTGTCTCTTGTGGGGATACATTTTTTGAGACCGTACATATCCGAAGACCTCTCTCTTTTACTCTCACACTTGAGCATTATTTTGACTGGACATAGAAATCTAAGCTGAAATTCCTTGGAAAATGACTTTTGTTTTCCTTTTTTAGAAAATGCATGATTTTCTTTTTTTGTTTTAAAGTTTTTATTTTTTTATCTTAGCGGGTGCAAGTGGGGGAGGGGCAGAGAGGGGAGGGGGACAGAAGATCTGAAGTGAGCTCTGCACAGACAGCAGAGAGCTGGATGTGGTGCTTGAACTTGCAAACCATGAGATCATGACCTGAGCTGAATGCAGACGCTTAACCGACTGAGCCACCCAGGCGCCCCCATGCTTTTCTTTTTGAGGCAGGTATCCTGATAATTCGCACTTAGGTTCTGTGGTATATGTTGACCCATTAAATTATGCCTCCTGTTTGGTCCTTTCACCTGGAAACACATTCCTCTGGTCTCCTCACCTTTGTTGTATTATTTTTTGGATGATCTTCCTTCTTTTATTGTGTCTCTGTTATTTCTGGAACTCCTGTTTTTCAGATGTTGTATGTTTGGACTAACCCTCTAAACTTTAATATTAATATTCTCCTCTTTTTCTGCTTACTTTTTTTGGGGAAATGTCTTTGATTTTATTTTTTGGCTTTCCTATTTTAAAAAGAAATTAGACTTCTGGTTTCTGTGCTGGCATACTGTAAAGAGCTTAGAAGTTGTCACTCTGTCTTACAATCAAGTGAAAAGCTGAACAAACTTTACTGAGTATATTAGTCTGTAGAAAAACAGAACCAATAAGCTTTCTGTCTATATATCTATATTTCTAAAGGGATTTATTGTAAGGGATCTGTTCATGCAATTATAAAGGTTGAAAAGTCCCAGGGGCACCTGGGTGGCTCAGTCAGCTAAGTGTCCGACTTTGGCTCAGGTCATGATCTCATGGTTCGTGAGTTCGAGCCCCGTGTCAGGCTCTGTGCTGACAGTGCGGAGCCTGCTTGGGATTCTGTGTGTCCTCCCTCTGTCTCTCCCCCACTCACGCTCTGTCTCTCTCTCTGTCTCTCTGTCTGTCTCAAAAATAAATAAACATAAAACATTTTTTAAGGGGTTCCTGGGTGGCTCAGTCAGTTAAGTGTCAACTCGTGGTTTCGGCTTGGGTCATGTTCTGACAGTTTGTGTTTGAGCCCCACCTATGTCCGGCTCTGCACTGACTGTGGGGAGCCTGGGTGAGATCCTCTCTCTCCCTCTCTCTCCGCCCCTCCCCCACTCACACGTGTGCTCTCTCTCAAATCTCAAATAATAAAAACTTAAAAAAAAATTCATAAAAAGAAAAATCCCAAGATGTACAGACCCAGGAGAACTAATGGTATAGTTCCAGTCTGAATTTAAAGGCCTTAGAAGCAGGAGTGCAAGGCAGAGTCTGATGGCAGAGCAGCGTCCCAGCTGAAAGATACTTAGGCGGAGAGTGAACTCCAGTCTTTCTCCACCTTTTGTTTCATTCAGAACTTCAGTGGATTGGAAGAGGCCTGCCTGCACTGGGGAAGATAATCTGCTTTACCAGTCTACCCGTTCAAATCTCATCCAGAAACATACAGGCACACCTAGAATAACCTTGAACCAAAAACTGTGTACCTCATGGACCAGTCATGTTGGCAACATAAAATTAACCATCACACTGAGTAGTAATTACTGTATTCTGGAGACCTGATTGAGTGTTCATATGTATTATGGACTTTTATGTAGCAGTTATATTTTAAGTAGTTTTTAAAAATTTATTAATTTTTAACATTTATTTATTTTTGAGACAGAGAGAGACAGAGCATGAATGGGGGAGGGTCAGAGAGAGGGAGACACAGAATCTGAAACAGGCTCCAAGCTCTGAGCTGTCAGCACAGAGCCTGATGTGGGGCTCGAACCCACGAACTGTGAGATCATGACTGAGCCGAAGTCGGACACTCAACCGACTGAGCCACCCAGGTGCCCCATATTTTAAGTAGTTTTTTTTTTTAAAGTTTATTTATTTTGAGAGAGAGAGAGCAAGTGAGGGAAGACAGAGAGGGAGAGAGAAAATCCCAAGCAGGCTCTGTGTTGTCAGTGTAGAGCCCAGCACAGGGCTTGATTCCACAAACCCTGAGATCATGACCTGAACTGAAATCAAGAGTCAGATGCTCAACTGACTGAGCCACCCAGGCACCCCTGTAGGTGTAGGTGTTATATTTTAATTTTATGGATGAGGGACCCTATGTCAGAAACATGAATAATGACCTCAGGCAGCCTAGTGAGTAAATGGCTTCTCCAGAATTCAGCCCTACTCTTTGATGAGAAGAATGTCCTGGTGAGTCCAATGTCAACTAAGAGAGTGCAGTGCAAACCAATGGTGTGGGAAAACGCTGACACAGCTGGGAATCTACAAACCGTTTAACAACATCACAGCCCAGGAGCCATGCTTAGAACCGGCACCTGCTGTGAACACCTGGGGCATAGGCCAGACACACAGCTGAGCATTCGCCCTCTGCAAAATGCCTCAGGGTGTTCTCCTGTTCTCCCAAAACCCCGTCAGCACACCGAAACTGATGTGAAAACAGCGGGCCGTGGCAATACCCTCCAAACTGGAGTTAAGTTTGGTTTCAAACTTCTTTGTCCACTGGGTGGCGCCTTGCTCTCCTCTAGGGTTAATACACAGATCTTGTGAAAGTTAGCTCACATCTCCGTTTTTGTCTTGTTTTGTTTTTTTGGTTTCTGAATCTCTTCAGTGAGGACAGATTACATATAAAATATATTTTGTGTAAATGTCCATTATAACACACGCACACACACACTTTATATGTCCCTGAGTCACAGTTCATGTTGAGTAAATATTTGATGAACTGCTTTGTTTTAAACTTTTTTTTTTTTTTTTTAATTGTGATGATTGTAAGTTATGTACATCATATGTGCTTGGAGATATTTAATCTTAATACGGAACACTTTCTACTCAGGGTATCACAGTATTTAGGATGTTTGAACTGCTGAGGTTTTGTATTGTATGTGGCCCCTTGTTTCTTCCAGCCATAAAGCTGCACATGTATGTAGTATAGCAACCATACATATATATCTTTTAAGTTTATTTATTTATTTGGAGAGAGAGAGTGTAAGTGGGGAGGAACAGAGAGAGAGGGAGGGAAAGAGAGAATCCCCAGCAGGTTCCACACTGGCAGTGCAGAGACCAACACAGGGCTTGAACTCACGAACTGTGAGATCATGACCGGAGCTGAAACCAGACGCTCAGCCAACTGAGCCACCCAGGCGCCCCAACAATCATACTTTTAGAGTATCCAAAACCGATCGCCTAACCAAAGCAAAATATAATTGCAAATAATTAAATCTATTTCTATTTTATTGATATTGAGTAGCCTCATATATTAAAATACTAAAACGAGCATGTTAGAATATACTCTCGGGTCCGGAGTCAGGATTCCTTGGCACATGAGAAGTGGGAAATAATGACCCCATTCATTCCAGCCCCCAGAGACAGGCCCTAATAAGATGCAGAGCCCCTGGGAAGTGGGGTGGGGCTGGCTGTGCTCTTGGTGTCCCCATCCCACTTCAGACAACCATGTACCTTGACAGAAGTCATCCAAGGGATAAAGCATTTTCCCAAAACGTTCACACTGCTGCTGTCATGCAACACCGTGCTGTTGATCAGCTCCACGGCCTCTGTCACCACATAGAGATTGTCATCTCTGTCCTGGCACTTCCTCAGAAACAGCAGCTCCTGATCCAACACTTTCCTGAGGTAGGTGGGAAGAGAAAGGTCACAGTGGGAAAGGGATGCCTTTTTCAAAAATGCTTATTAATTTATATTGAGAGAGTGCATGCATGCAAGTGGGGGAGGGGCAGAGAGAGAGGGCAAGAGAGAGAATCCCAAGCAGGCTCCACGTTGTCAGTGCAGAGCCTGACGTGGGGCTTGATCCCATGACCGTGAGGTCATGATCTGAGCTGGAATCTAGTGTCAGATGCTTAACTGACAGAGCCACCCAGGCGCCCCCGGGAAAGGAGGGCCTTCTTGGCTCGTTGTGGATTACTCTTCTAAGACCCTGGATGGGGTACAGAGCATTTGGAATTTGATGGGTGAGTTCTCCATGGGTAGGAAGATACTGGTTTATAGGTTAGGTTGCTTAGGGCAACAGAACATCTCTGATGTGCACGGTGGAGGGGTCCCCATTCTCTGATGGGTATGGTATGACAGTATGCATACCATATTATGAAGAGCCATTTACATTTTCCAAAATTATATTGGTCGTGTTAGCGTAGTTTGTACATTTCCAGTACCAGGGCCTCTCAGCAGGAGAGGCTCAAAGTAGATGAGTCCAGGTGATGGAGACCAGTGCTTAGGAGACCCTGTTGTCAAAGCTGGGTACACACAGCACACGTGCCCATGTAGAGCAGGTGGCTAAAGTGTGATGAAGGAGGGCACGTGCTGGGTGATTTTTCATGACTAGCGCAGATGGGCTTTATGGGTCGACCGTCCTTAGTAGGGGGGTTGGTAGAGCTTGACTTGAAGATGTAAGTTGGGGGAGATGTGGAAGGTCTGCAGTGCTGAGACTCAACTGTGGTTCTGCTCCAGGCCCCACCGTACTTGGTGCCCTGGTGACAGCCGTGTGGAATACTGAGAGACCCTTAAATTTGCCTTTCAGGGCAGGAGGTTACTGACCATCCAGTGCCCTTGGAGAGAAATGCAGGCTTCTTACCATTTGTCCAAGGAGTGTGTCATCTGACTCTGCTTACCTCCCAACCTTCACTTTACATCACCTTCATCCTTGTTGATGAAGCTTACGCTTCCCTGGCCTCCCCCTCCTCTTGGAAACACCCAGCTCTGTCCTGTCCCAGGGCCTTTCAGCTCTAATTCGGACCCTTTTCCTCTTGCTTGCTTCTTTCATTCTTTAGGTTTGAGCTCAACTGTTAGCACCAGAGAGAAACCTAAGCCGACCACCTTCAGCGTCTCTTTGACCTCGTCCTGTTTCTTATCTCCAGAGCTCCCGTCGTGATCTGTAAGTGCCTTCGGAGCTGAATACATGACATGCCCACATCCCCTCTATTAGAAATAGCCAACTGCCTTTTTTTTTTTTTTTTTTTTTTTCCCATTAAAGGTCTGACCTCAGGCTGACTTATTTCACTTGGAGGTAGCTAATTAAAATGTATCCTAGAAACTGCCTCTTTGCTGAAATACTGAGAATTTCTTTTTCTTTCTGAGCAGCTAAAGAATCTCAGATACTCTTGCACCATAAACAGTCTTTGCAAATGTTATTGTTAATAAGGGCCTTGTAAGAACTCAGGAATACGGAAATTGTCCAATGCCCTGTGAAAGTAACTTTTAGTCTTTAAGCAGTCTGTGATTTTTAACTTGTTGCTTTCTTAACAATTGGTTGGGTTTGTAAACACATTATTTAAGTTGGCATTTCTGTTTTTACTTATTTATTTGTTTTAAATTTATTTATTTATTTAGAGAGAGAGAGCCACCAGCAAGCTGGGGAGGGGCAGAGAGAGAGGGTGAGCGAGACAGATTCCCAAGCAGGCTCAGTGGTGTCAGCACAGAGCTCCACAAGGGGCTCGATCCCACAAACTGTGAGATGATGATCTGAGCTGAAACCAGGAGACAGACGCTTAACCAACGGAGCTGCCCAGGCACCCTGAAGTTGACTGTTTTTAGAAGGCAGTAAAGACTTAATTTCTTCGTTGAGCTCTTAGAGATCGTTTGATACCCGCCTTTGCCTATACGCTTGGAGGTAAATGAAATCCCAGGACACTACTTCATACCTTATGTCAACAGAGAGTTTCAGATTCTTTGTCTCCCATAAATAAATACTTTGTTAATCAATACTTTATTTTTTATCGCCTGCTCTTCCTCACTGCCTGCCCTTTGCCTGTCCACACTAAATATGAGCGGCTTTAGGGTGGAGATGGGTAGCACATGATAGCGCAGTAATGGGTAATTGCTGTTTTAATAAATATGTATTAAGTGACTAATAATTATTCGCTGAAGGAATGAATAAGTGAATAACCAAGAAGAACAGCATAGCTTGCCTGCGGTGTCATTTTCTTCATTCAGAGCCTCAGCAGCAAGGCCTGCTAGGTGTCTCTGCCCACAAAGAGAGTCCAAGGGGCTCTGTTGACCAGTCCTTCCTCTCCCATGGCCTCACCTCTTTAGAAGGTCTTTCCAGTTTTGGGGTGGGAAGGTAACAGCGTGAAACTGGAGGAAGGTTTCATGGCACTTCGTAGCTTCCCCTGACACATTCGTTTCTAGCATGGCAGTCACACCTGCAGAAGCCTTGTACTTCCGGAACATGGTGTCACTGAAGATAAATGGTCCCTTGATAACAGTTTCTGAGGACAGAAAAGGTGACTTCAGGTTTAATCAAAAATTTACTCTGGAACAGTTGGAAAATGGAACGGAGATAGAGTGACCAAGTCCTGTGTTGCTTCAGCCCTCTTACCTATTGAAATCTTTCAGAAGCTAACAAAATAATGTGGTTTTTTTGTTTTGTTTTTATTAACTTGTTTTATTTTTTATTTTTTTAAGTTTACATCCAAATTAGTTAGCATATAGTGCAACAATGATTTCAGGAGTACATTCCTTAGTGCCCCTTATCCATTTAGCCCATCCCCCCTCCCACAACCCCTCCCGTAACCCTCAGTTTGTTCTCCATATTTATGAGTCTCTTCTCTTTTGTCCCCCTCCCTGTTTTTATATTATTTTTCCCTTCCCTTGTGTTCATCTGTTTTGTCTCTTAAAGGCCTCATATGAGGGAAGTCGTATGATTTTTGTCTTTCTCTGACTAATGTCACTTAGCATAATTCCCTCCAGTTCCATCCACGTAGTTGCGAATGGCAAGATTTCATTCTTTCTGATTGCCGAGTAATACTCCATTGTATATATACACCACAACTTCTTTATCCATTCACCCATCGATGGACATCTGGGCTCTTTCCCTACTTTGGCTATTGTTGATAGTGCTGCTATAAACACGGGGGTGCATGTGTCCCTTCAAAACAGCACACCTGTATCCCTTGGTTAAATACCTAGTAGTGCAATTGCTGGGTCGTAGGGTAGCTCTATTTTTTGAGGAAGCTGCACAGTGTTTTCCAGAGTGGCTGCACCAGCTTGCATTCCCAACAAAATAATGTTTTAAGCGTAAATTACTGCTGAGGACAAATGTTTGAATCAACCCAAGGGTCGGATAACAGGGATGTCATCTCAAACCCTGAGACGTGGTGACATCGTGTGTGCCCTGGTCAAGGAGACCCATGACATCATCTTTCCTCTGCAGCAGGTGCAGCATCTGGCCCCAGGAGGCAGCACGCTGGAGCAGAAAATGTTAAGCATGTGGAGCCAGACGGATCTGGGTTTGGATTCTCGTTTTACTAGTTCCCAGGTACATAACCTAGAACAAATTATTTTATAAGTTTCAATTCACTGTTCTGTAACTGGGGGTAATGTTTCTGACTTACGAAGCTGCTATAAGTATTAAATGAACTGATAAATGCTCGGGTCCAGATATTAGTAGATTCTCAAATAGTCATAGGTTCTTGCCCAGTGTCTTTCGGCAAAACTGCTCCTAACGTTTACCTGTGTGTGTGTCTCAGGGATTCTTGCATGGTGCACTACCTGTCTGGGCACCTATGTTTTTCACTCCCTGCCTCCCAGCCCTTGTTGGCAATACCTGGGACTGAAGAACTTGGCTCCAGGATGTCCATGAGGGTGTATTCTACTGGAATATCAGGTAGTTCCCAGAACTGTGAGAGAGTCTTCTTTTTCTTCCGTAAAATTGCAAACTGACGGAATTTGTTGGCGTTCAGCAGGTGTTTCACAGGTGTCAGGTCTTTGTCTCCGAGCTCTTTGACCAAATTCTTACTAATATTCTCAAACATGGAGGACATGTTGCTAGGGACAGATAGAAGGGGAGTACAGATTTCAGTGGAGATGGGGAAGAAAGTGGGTAAGCTGTCACAGAGCTTGATGTTTTTCCTAAGGAAGAGGACATATATGTGAGATTAACTTAGGTCTTCGAGTAGTGACTAAATCATACTTTCTCAATTTTGGTATTCTAAACACAGCCTGGGCTTCGGAGGGAAGCACTGCTATGAAGTTCATTGCTCTTTATGGCTAGAATAGAAAAGCCTGTGTATCTCCCCACCCCCAAGCCAAGGGCACCCTCCAGGCCCACAAAGTGCTCAATGCTATCGTCAGCAGAAGGGCCTGAGAGAAGGTTAGGTATATGGCACAAATCCATGGTGGTGGTAGAGGTGGTGGCCGTGTTGGCCATCAGAGAGTGAGGGCCTCACGGGGAAGTGACCTGTGAACAAAGACTTGAGCTGGAGCAAGGTGGGGAGGAGGGAACGACGTGGCTATTTGGGAAAAAGGGTTTCAGGCAGAGGAATGAGCAAGAGCGAAGTCCGACAGGAAGATACGTGGCAGGAGAACAGGTTCAGGGCATGAGAGACTTATCAGAAAGGGAGGGGGAGTTGGGGCAGGCCCTTGCTGGTCCTTATTACGACTTCATTTGTCCTTGAGGTGGGGTTGAAAGCTGTCGGAGTGACAGATGGGACTCCTCTTTTGAAAAGGCGCCTGTGTTGCTGTTGCCCACAGAAGCAGTGAGGCAGTGAGAGCGCTAGTCGCTAGTCGCTAGTCGGGGGGGCTAGCGAGGAGGGACCCCAGTGACCTGAGTGACAGCTGATGGTGGATGGGGCCAGGGTGCTGGCACAGGAGCAGTGAGATGGGATCCGATCCCCGTCTGTGCTGAAGGTAGAGCCAACATCTACCAAAAGAGTGGTGTGGCCCCTGTGGCTGCTCAAGGCTCTGAGGCTCAGAATGAGTCAGGACAGTGCCATGTATACATCAGCAAATGACTTCTGTTTGTCAGACAGGGAGACGACCAAGAGAACGAGGGGAAGAAGTTGGGGAAGCAAGGCAACGTGGAGGAAGCATGGGTCCTGGGAAATAAAGGGGGGCCGGTTCGGGGATCCAGAGAATCAATTACATGTACATGTGTCACTCATTGTGCTCTCGGAGAACTGTGAGGACAAGCTGGGTTCTTTTTATGGGCTCCTTCTGCTCTTACAGAAGGGATTCAATGGGTTCTAATATGTCATTCAGAGAGAGTTGACAATGATTCGAGTACTTCCCAGAGATTTAGGCCTTTGTCATGTACACACAGTGATTAGTGCATGTACACGAACATGTGCTTTAGCTGGAATGGGCCTGAAGTCCTTCTTCGGCAAATATGTATCTAGTAGGTGATCTTTGGAGGATAGACATAAGATATCTAGGCCATGAGACCTTAGCAGAATCAGGGGGAAATAAACAAGCACCTGGTTCAGGTGATGGAAGTGGCAAAGAGAAGAATTTCCCCTCCAAAGGGCAAACAGATACACGTTCTTACGCCTCTGTGGTTAAGATGAAGCCAGCCAAACTGTACAATTTGTGTAGAGAAATTGTAGAGAAGGGCTTTATGTGTCTGTGAATTGCCTAAGCTCAGTGCTGCAAAACTCATGCCTCTGAAAATTCTATACAATCTTATTGGGACTGAAATAGGACAAGAGAATCACCTTCATGAGAGTGGGCTGAGATGGCAAAATACTAAACCCGGAAGCCGGCCTCGTTGTGCTGGGTGGACTATGAATCACTAGTAAAATAAGAAAGTCGATCCTTCTGCTAAGTGTGAGGAGCTTGAATGGGTAGTCATCACCCTGGATGGTGCTCTCATGCTTCCTAAATATTTTCAGTGTCGGCAAACACAGGATCTCCACCAGCAATTGTACAAGAAACAAAGACCAGTGCTCAAGAGGAGAGAGATGATTACTAGGGAAAGTGATCCTCTATAAATTGACCTGTTCATTCATTTATTTACTCATTCATTCAGCAGAATGTTAACAAGCGCCTATGACAGGCTAGGCCCTGTGCCGGGAATTGGCAATACCATGGTGAACAAAAGTAGGGCTTGCAGCCTAGTGAAAAAGACAGTTATTTACCAAATGATTTCACTAGTAAATACATGCACATGTATAAATCATGATTAGTCCCATAAAAGAGAGGGGTCTGATGCTCTCAGAACCTATGATAGGTTTTCTTTGTTCTTTGGTCAGGACAGTTGGGGGATCGGGGAAGTCTTTCTTAAGGGAGTGATTATCAACTGAGATATTAGGTGAGTAGAAGTGAGCCAAAATAAGAGGGGAGGAAACCCAATTCCCTCAGTAGAATAAAGAGCATGTACAAAGGCCTTGTGATGGGAGACTGTTTGGTCCATTCCAGGGATGGACAGAAACGGGTATGGCTGGAGTGGAATGAGTGGTGGGAAGGGTGGGAGACGAGGCTCAGGAAGTATGGAGCAGCCAGACTATGCTGTTCTTTAGAGGTTATTTGGCATCTTTGGTCATGTTTCTAAGAGTGAAACAAAGTTTGACAAATGCAGAATTGTAAGTGGAGGTAGGATTAATATAAAAATGAGTGTCTGGCTGGATGTAACTCTGGCAGATCAATAGTAAAATCTCTTTGGGGTAAAATAGTTTCAACACAGCCACCCAGGAGATGCAGATCATGCCCTGTGTGAGGTCACCTCACCATCCAAAAATACAAAGCACATGTGGAAGCAGGTCACCCTCAGTGAGGCTCATCAGACACAACGTACATCAGGAGTAGATCTACAGAAGCCAAAAAATTGAGGAATCATGTAGAGACTATAAGAGAAGTGTGTGACATATTAAAAGCATAAATAAAAAAAAAACATGAGAAAAGAACAAAGTAGCATAAAGTGACCGGGCAGATTGGGAAAAAAGATTAAAAAGGAAACTTTAAGGTGAAATATAGTTGTAGATATGAGCTCAGTGAATTAGATAAGCAGTTCTAGACCTAGCTTAAGTGAGAATTAGTGAACTGCAAGGTGGATTTTAGGAACTTAATCCTAATTCACCAGAGAACTATAAACAGATAGAAAATAGTATAGAGATACTAAGATGCATGGAGGACATGATGATAAAGTAAAATACACACATATATGCATATATGTATATATACACATCTGTTTGTGTGTGTGTGTGTGTGTGTATACACACACACGCGTGTATATGGCAGATGTGCATACATATGAGAAAATAGAAAAATGGGATTAAGGCAAGAGTCAAGGTATAATAGACAAGATGAGTCAAACCCACAGGTAATCAAATATTTTTTTTTTTAATTTGTTTTTTAAGTTTGTTTATTTTTGACAGAGACAGAGTGTGAGCATGAGCTGGGGAGGGCAGAGAGAGAGAGAGAGAGGGAGACACAGAATCCAAAGCAGGCTCCAGGCTCCAGGCTCCAAGCTGTCAGCACAGAGCCTGATGCGGGGCTTGAACTCACAAACTATGAGGTCATGACCTGGGCCGAAGTGAGAAACTTAACCGACTGAGCCACCCAGGCGCCCCCTCCCCCTCCCCCCCAGGTAATCAAATGTGAATAAGATTGTGAAGTAGTAAGGACAACAAGAAGAGCTTAAAAATTTCCACCAACAGGAGGGGAATCATCTTTAAAGGAATGCCTATTATATAGAGAATAGGGTTTTCAATTGCAACAACTGATGCCAGAAGAAAATAGAATAATATTTTTCAAAGGAAGTCAGAATTAAAATATTAAATATCCTTGTATTTTTTTGACAAGGAAGTCAATCAAAGAAATCAATTTTACATTTTGTTAAATCAAGTATGAATTAAAAAAATTATTATGAGAGAGCAAGGCGGGGAGGGACAGAGAGGGAAAAGGAGAGAGAGAATCCCAAGCATGCTCTGCACTATTAATGCAGAGCCTGATGTGGGGCTCGAACTCATGAATTGTGAGATCGTGACCTGAGCCAAAATCAAGAGTCAGACACTTAACCGACTGAGCCACCCGGGTGCCCCAAATCAGGTATGCATTTTAAAATTGAAGGATAACCAGTAAAGGAGTAGAAGTTGAATATTTAACTTCTAGACCAGGAGGGGGGGGGGGAAAGAAATAAAGAGAACATGACTATTCCAATAAATGATAAAGAAGAGGAAGAAAAGGCAGGGAAAATAGAAAGTTGAAATAAAATGGTACAAATAAAATATACAATAGATGGAGTAAGTGTAAGTTGATTAACTTTTCTTCACTTAAGAATTAGAAGTTGTTGGATTCGATTTAAAAAACCAAAATCCAGAAATGCACTCTTTAGAAAAGAGACAAATCTAGAACACTAAAATTAGTAAATAAAAGCTAAAAGAATAGAAGAATACAAGTCAGGCAAGTACCAAAATAAAACCTGTACAGACATATCCATATCAGACAAAATAGATTCGACTCAGTAAACATTATTAGGGTAGAATGGGATCACTTTATAATAACAAGAACACGTAATCACTCAAAACATGAATGGACCTAATAAAGCCTCAAAACATATAAACAAATGTTGTTGGACAAAGAGGTCAGTGAATGATGGATCACATATAATGTCATAAGAGATATTCGTAGAAGATATGAACAATGCAATTATCAAACTTGATTGAATGGGCATATATAAAACTCTGTATACTCTGTACAGAGAGACAGCTGATTCTTTTCACACTCTCTCACACATGTCATTGAGCAAGTATCCACAAATATGAAGAATCAATATTATTCAGATTACATATTTATCACAATGCCATTAAATTTAAATAAATAATAAAAATGTAATTTAACCCCCAATTTATTGGAACTAAAGAAAGAAATCCACTTATCGTAATAACTCACAGGTTAAAGAATAAATTGTATGGGAATGTTACAAATAAAAACTTGTGGATAAGCCTACAGCTAGTATGAAGATTGAAATAGTAATCAAAAACTTTCCAACAAAGAAAGGCCCAGGACCAGTTCTCTTCAGTGGTAAATTCTACCAAATATTTAAAGAAGAATTAGTGCCAATCCTTCTCAACTTTTCCAAAAATGTGAAGAGGAGGGAACAGTGTCAGACTAATTTTATAAGGCCTACATTATCCTGATACCAAAGCCAGAAAAAGAAACTACACGAAAAGAAAACTACAGGTCAATATCCCTGATGAATATAGATGTAAAAACGTTCAACAAAATACTAGCTAACTGAATAAAACAGCATATACACCATGCCCAAGTGGGATTTATCTTTGGGGTGCAAGGATGACTCAACAAAATAATACAAAAACCAATTAATGTGAGAAACCACATTAACAGAATAAAAGATGAAAATCATAGTCCTCTCAATAGATGCAAAAGAAATATTTGACAAAATTCAATACCCGTTCATGATAAAAACTCTCAATAAGCTATAAAAGGAATGTACCTCAACATAATAAAGGTAATATTTGACAAGTCCATAGCTAACATCATATTCAGTGTTCAAGATTGGAAGTTATTTTTCTAAGATCAGGAACAAGACAAGGATGTCACTTTATTCGTAATAGTTCTGGAAGTCCTAACCAGAGCAATTAGGCAAGAGAAAGAAATTTAAAGTACACACACAAATCAGAAAAAAATTTAAAACGGTCCCTGTTTGCAGATGATAAGATCTTATAAACAGAAAACTCTGGAGACCCCATTTAAAAAAACCTGTTAGAACTAATAATCGAATTCAGTAAAGTTGTAGGATACAAAATCAACATACAAATAACAGTTGTATATCTAACAATGTACTATCTGAAATGGAAATTAGGAAAACAATCCTACTTACATTGCACCAAAAAGAATGAAATACTTGGGAATAAAGTTAACTAAGGTGGTGAAAGACTTAGGTACAGAAAACTACAAAATATTGATTGAAGGAATTAAGACAAACAAGTGGAAAGACATCCCATGTTCATGGATCAGAAGACTTCAAATTGTTAAAATTTCTATACAACCCAAAGTGATCCACAAATTCAGTGCAATGCCTATCAAAGTCTCAATGCTCTTCTTTACAGAAAAAAAAAATTCTAAAATTTGCATGGAACCACACCTCCCCCAAATTGCCAAAGCAATGTTGAGAAAGAACAAAGCTGGAGGTATCACACTTTCTGATTTCAAATACAAGGTTGTAGTAATCAAGGCAATATGGTACTGCAATAAAAACAGGCATAAAGGCCAAAGGAACAGATAGAGTCACACCTTATAATAAACTTACGGTCAACTGAAAGTCAACAAGAGTGCCAAGAATACCCAATCGGGAAAGGATAGCCTCTTCAACAATAGTCTCTTCAACAAATGGTGCTGGTAAAGCTGGATATGCCCGTGCAAAAGAATGGAATTGGACCCTTAACCTTACACTATTCACAAAAGTCAACTCAAACTGGATTAAAGACCTAAATATAAGACCTGAAACTCCAAAGTTACTAGAAGAAAAGATAGGGGAAAAGCTCCAGGAGATTGGTCTTGGCACTGGTTTCACAGATAGGACACCAAAACCACAGACAACAAAAGCAAAAGAAGTGGGATTGCGCTGAGCTATGAAAGGCTTTTGCATAGCAAAGGAAACAAACCAAAAGAGTGAAAAGGAAACCTGCACAGTGGGAGAAAATACTTGCAAATCATCTGTCTGATAAAGGGTCAATATCGAAAATATGTAAAGAATTCACACAACTCAATAGCAAAAACCAAAGAAGTCAAATAAAAAAATGGGCAAAGGGGAGCGCCTGGCTGGCTCAGTCAGGTAAGTGTCAGACTTTGGCTCACATCATGATCTCACGGTTTGTGGGTTCGAGCCCCACGTCGGCCTCTGTGCTGACAGTTCAGAGCCTGGAGCCTGCTTCGGATTCTGTGTCTCTCTCTCTCTCTCTCTCTGCCGCTCCCCCACTCACACTGTCTCTCCCTGTCTCTCTGTCTCTCTCAAAAATGAATGGACGCTAAAAAATTTAAAATGGGCAAAGGACCTGAGTAGACATTTCTTCAAAGAAGGCTTACAAATGTCCAACAAGTATATGAAAAAGTGCTTAAGATCGCTAATCAGCAGGGATATAAAAATCAAAAGCACAATAAGATGTCATCTCACACCTGGTAGAACGGCTGTTATCAAAAAGACAAAAATTAACAAGTGTGGGTTGTATATATATGGAGAAATTGGAATTCTTGCATACTGTTGGTGGGAAGGTAAACTAGGAAAGACATTATGAAAGTCAGTATGAAAGTTCCTCAAAAACTTAAAAATAGAACTACCTTAAAATCCAGCAATCCCACTTATGGGCATATATCCAAAGGAAATGAAACAGTAGTTCAAAGAGCTATCTGTGTTCCCACATTTATTGCAGCATTATACACAATAGCCAAGATCTAGAAACAACCTAAATGTCCATCAGTGGTTGAATGAATGAAGTCGTTGTGAGATTTACATACACACACACAAATGGAGTATTTTTTAGCTTTAAAACCCCCCAAATTCTGCTATTTGCAACAACATGGATGATCTGAATGACGTTATGCGAAGTAAGAAAACACACAGAAAAACGAATACTGCAGAATCTCACTTATATATGAAATCTAAAACAGGCGTACTTATAGAAGCAGAGAGTATGATGGTGGTGGACAGGGCTAGAGGAAGGAGGAAGGGGGGTGATGTCAGTCTAAAGGTTCAAAGTTTTTGTTAGAAAAAATCCTGGAGATCTAACGTACAGCATGGTGACTGTAGTTAACAATATTGTATTATATACTTGAAATATGCTAACAGGATAGATCTTAAGTGTGCTCACCACACACACAGAAAGGGAATTATGTCAGGTGACTCATATGCATAGATTGTGGAAATCATTTCACAATGTATACCAAAATATCAAGTTGTGTGCCTTAAACATATACAATATTTATTTGTCAATTACAAATTTTTTCAGTAAAGCTGAAAAAAAGGATAAAAACGATTCATAAAGGGGCACGTGGGTGTCTCAGTCGGTTAAGCGTCCGACTTCGGCTCAGGTCATGATCTCACAGTTTGTAAGTTCGAGCCCCGCGTCGGGCTCTGTGCTGACAGCTCAGAGCCTGGAGCCTGCTTCAGATTCTGTGTCTCCCTCTCTCTCTGCCCCTCCTCTGCTCATGCTTTGTCTCTCAAAAATAAATAAACGTTAAAAAAAAAAAAAGAAACAAACCTTGGAAGAACCAGCCACCCCCAGACAGTTCTATAGTTTGGAGCTTAGAGCTTAGACCTGCCCCAGAGATGTAAATGAGTTATCTGTGTATAGGTGGAAATTGAAACCAGCATACTATAGATGAAGCCGTGAATGAATATTTAATAGGTGGAAAAGGGGAAAATGTAAAGTGCATTTTGCAGGCCACAAAGAGGCAAATAAGAATGGGGTTTCGCAGTTGTACAGAATTTGGTTTTTGAATATTTATTGAATACTTATTAAATATTTATTGGTTGACTAGAAACAGAATTTTCAACAGTTTCTATAAAATCCTTGATGTGACTTTCAGTTCCGTCTAATGTGGGCCACGGAAGAGATCAGTGGACGACAGAAAGTAATGGGAACAGAAGATTTTTGGAAAATGGACCTGGATACAGGTGCATCAGAGATACATCCCTAGCCTTCCACGCTGGCATGTTGTTGTCAGAAATTCTCCTTTATTAAGGAGAACTTTGGGAAGAAGTGCTACCTTCTTTTGGGGTCAAATTATGCTAAAAACAAAACAAAGCCTTGTATTTATTCTATTCAGTTTTCATCCTGAACATTTCTGTCTGTGACCATACTAATCTTCTCTTCTTATTCATCCCCTGATCCTCAATTAGAACTTACCAGATTGTGTATTGTCTGGTCCTGCAGAGAAAGATTCTAGTTGAGTTGGGTTCCTTCCAATCTTCGGGTCTTCTGATGTCAAGCAGTGTGTGTGTGTGTGTTTCCCCACCAATAGGTGCTGCCTCAATTTCCAGTGCAGTATCCCAGAAAAATCAGCATATGACAGGCCCTCTTTTTCAGGAGACCAGGTCTGGAGCTTAGCTCTGGACCACAAAATCTTAGCTTTCAATCCCATCTCATCAGGTTATATAGCTGATTATGTACCTGCTGGGCAGTCCTAGCAGAAACCCTGCCCTTTTCTTATTAACAGAACTGGCTGAATGAGTTTTGATTCATGGATTCACAGTCATTGTGGGTGGAACAAGTTTTTGGCTCATTTTCTGTCTTAAATGTGCTGTATACAAAGTATCACTGTGAGTCAACAAGAAAGGTAAAAACCTTTCAGGAAGAGGGATAGGTCCAAGTGCCAGGGCCTGGGGGAGCGCCTCTGAACTGCCTAGATGTGGCGCTCTGTACAACAGGAGTTTTTTAAACACCTCCCGTCTGTCAGGCACTATGCATATACTAATTATTCCAGTCTTACAACAGTCTTTATTTTAAAGATAAATTAAAAGGAGACTTTCAAAGAGGACAAAAACAACTTTCCCCAAACCCATTCTCTTGCTGATTACTCCCTGTGGACTTACAGGATTAAGTGAGCCTATAGGGGGGGAAAATTGTATGACTAGGAAGGCCACACCCACAGGTTTTGGTAATATCCTGAACTGTCCCTCAAAAAGGCAACATCCCTTTCAGTTGACAGGATATTACAATGCATGTATTTCATTTCACTTTTTTTCTTCTTCACTTTTAATATTCATGAAAGTCCCAAATGAACCCTTCTCCATCTGGGAATCTGATACCCACTCCATCTGGGACACATCTCACACTGTAACACCATCAGACCTAAAGATTTACCAGAATTGAGTTTTACTTTCTAGAATTTGCATTTTAAAAACAATAGACTTGAAGTGTAGAATTTTTTTTTTTAATGTTTATTTATTTTTGAGAGAGAGAGTGCAAGTGGGGGAGGGAGAGAGAGAGGGGGAGACAGAGAATCCAAAGCAGGCTTCGTGCTGTCAGCACAGAGCCTGATGAGGGGCTCGAACTCACGAACTGCAAAATCATGACCTGAGCTAAAGTCTGACGCTCAACCGACTGAGCCACCCAGGTGACCTGAAGTGTAGAATTGTGATTACATGAACTGTCTTTCACACACCAACCTTCTGAGGGACGGGCTTGCCGTTGGATATTCTAGAAGCCAGAGGAAACTAACTCAGCTATTTGGGAAGAGTTATGTGAGTCCAGTGAACTCTGGTTTGTTTATCTGTTTCTGTTTTTTTTTAAAATTTTTTTTTTTAAATGTTTATTTACTTTGGAGAGATAGGGAAGAGCATGAGCAGGGGAGGGGCAGAGAGAGAGAGACACAGAATCCACAGCAGGCTCCAGGCTCTGAGCTGTCAGCACAGGGCCCGACGTGGGGCTCGACGTGGGGCTCGAACTCACCAACCGTGAGATCATGACCTGAGCCGAAGCCGGACGCTCAACGGACTGAGCCACCCGGGCACCCCTGTTTCTGTTTTTTGAATAGGCTTCGAACTGATGAGGTTTGGAACCAAGATTGCCATCATGAATGGCTGATAGCTTTGCTCGCCCACCTCCTTGTTCTCTATCCTGAAGCACCCTACAGCATTCCTGAGGAAGGGCATAAAGGGAAAGCCTGCGAAGTCCAGCAGGTAGCAGCAGTTAAGGCTCCCTGATCCTTCTAAGCTGAGAACAGCCTGAGAAAAAGCTCTAGATTCTTTCTTACGGGAATCCTCTAAGTGTGTAGATGGCACTCGCTTGTTTTCACCTCTTCACCTCTTCAGCTCTTTCACCTTTTCACCTCTCATTGCTTCACTCCTGCCAAACCTCACGACAGGATTCTTCAAGTTTTGCACATATCAGAGGGAGGCTTTTATCTGGGTATTAGTGGCCAAGAGTAAATGATGTCCATTTGCTTAAGATGACATAGGGTGGGGTGCCTGGGTGGCTCAGTCAAGCATCTATTGATTTTGGCTCAGGTCAGGATCTCGTGGTTCGTGAGCAAGCTTGAGCCCCGCATCCGGCTCTGCACTGGCGGCAAGGAGTCTGCTTGGGATTCATTCTTCCTCTCTCTCTCTCTCCCTCTGCTCATGCTCTCTCTCTCTCTCTCTCTCTCCTCAAAATAAATAAATAAACAAACAAACAAACAAACAAACACATTTTTAAAAGATTACATAGAAAGACTGGGGTGATGGAGGCGACTGCACAGCACACTTTATTATCTTGAAAATTCTCCCATTAGTTACCTTCCCAGGTTAGCCTTTTTCACAGGTTTTCATGCAGATCTCTTCTCTCCCCCTCCTTCCCCTCTTCCACCCCTCCTTCCCCCTCTGTGACTCACTACTGCTTCTCTGTCTCTTGCTTTCCTATTCCTCCTCTCCCCTCCCTTCCACATTCTCTCCCTCCTATCTTACACAGAATAATAAAGCCGCCCCAAGCTCTCCCTCACTGAGCAAGCCAGCCCCCAAATAGTTGTTGAGTACCAGCTACAGTTTCTAGGTTCCAGGTCTGCATTTCCTACACATTGTTTTGATTCTAGTGCAGGGGATATGGAGGTAAGACAGAGGCCTCAGCACAAAGACTACCTTTAGTGTGGGGAGACAGACTATGGAAAATGAAGAGAAATGGAAAATAATTTTGTCCTTATAGTTCTCTGAGAGCACAATGAGTGACCCCTTTATTTCCCAGGACCCATGCTTCCTCCACGTTGCCTTGCTTCCCCAACTTCTTCCCCTCGTTCTCTTGGTCGTCTCCCTGTCTGACAAACAGAAGTCATTTGCTGATGTATACATGGCACTGTCCTGACTCATTCTGAGCCTCAGAGCCTTGAGCAGCCACAGGGGCCACCTAGCCACACCACTCTTTTGGTAGATGTTGGCTCTACCTTCAGCACAGACGGGGATCGGATGCCATCTCACTGCTCCTGTGCCAGCACCCAGGCCCCATCCACCGTCAGCTGTCACTCAGGTCACTGCGGTCCCTCCTCGCTAGCTCCCCGACTAGACTAGCGACTAGCGCTCTCACTGCCTCACTGCTTCTGTGGGCAACAGCAACACAGGCGCCTTTTCAAAAGAGGAGTCCCATCTGTCACTCCGACAGCTTTCAACCCCACCTCAAGGACAAATGAAGTCGTAATAAGGACCAGCAAGGGCCTGCCCCAACTCCCCCTCCCTTTCTGATAAGTCTCTCATGCCCTGAACCTGTTCTCCTGCCACGTATCTTCCTGTCGGACTTCGCTCTTGCTCATTCCTCTGCCTGAAACCCTTTTTCCCAAATAGCCACGTCGTTCCCTCCTCCCCACCTTGCTCCAGCTCAAGTCTTTGTTCACAGGTCACTTCCCCGTGAGGCCCTCACTCTCTGATGGCCAACACGGCCACCACCTCTACCACCACCATGGATTTGTGCCATATACCTAACCTTCTCTCAGGCCCTTCTGCTGACGATAGCATTGAGCACTTTGTGGGCCTGGAGGGTGCCCTTGGCTTGGGGGTGGGGAGATACACAGGCTTTCCATTTGGCCCCAAATGAAGGTCAGGGCTCAGAGGGGCCTGCGTCTAGGCAGAGAACCTGTCCAGCTCTGAAACTCACCTTCTGGAAAGGTTTTCTGCGTGTCGTCGTCTGAGATGAGGATGTCTGGGTGGGAAGAAGCCAGGCCAGGAGAGCTGAGGTTAATCCTGCTGGACCGTTTCCCAGCCCCTGCCCGCAGCCCCCAGGCTTCCTCCTCCACACCCAGCCTGGCAGCTTTTCTCAGTGTGGCCAGGGGACGCCTCCACCAGATTCACCTGTGATGCTGGCTCAAACTCAGAGCCCCTGGCCTAATTCTACCTTCTGAATCAGACTCTCTGAAGAGAGCCTGGAGCCTGCCTTTTGAACGAGCGCCTGGGTTGATCACTGTGCTGACACTGGAGAACTTCCTCTGTAAGGTAAAGGCAGTTGGCTTTGTCCGTCCTTCTTTGGGTAGGATTGTCTGTCTGGTGCCCTTAGTCTTACTCTCTTGAGGTCTCCTCCCTCACCTGTCTGCTCCCAGTCCTGCCCCCTTCGTGGGTGATTTCATGCTGCATCTAAGAAATGCTGAGACTTGGGATTTGTCTAACTGTATGACTTAAGTGTGGGCCAGGGAGCAGGGTGAAGGGGCAGAATAGAAATGATCCCACTACAGGACACCCCATGGACCAGGGGGAGAGAGCTCCAAGGATGGAACAGTCACGTGTATGCTCTTGGTGACATCCTTGGAGTAAATTCAGTGGGAGACAGATGGCAGCGGGCCGATGCGTGAATACCAGGGAGGAGTGAGCACGCAACATGGGGAAAGTTCTTTGAGGAAGTGGTCTGTGAGGGGACAGTGGTTGGGGAGAGGGTGTCACTGGAGGGGATGTTTGGGTGAGGGGGTTTATGAGATGGCAGGGACCTAATCACCAGGTCACGGGGAAGGATCCAGGTGAAGTGGGGAGGGCGAGGATGACTTTTGTCAGTCACGTCACCAGACACTCCTCTCTACCTCTCACGTCCACTCTGGAGAAGAGAGCTCACTTGCGTTTTGCAGATGAGATGGCTGACAGTGTCTGATTTGCTTCGAAATTGCACAGCCGGTGCTGTGGCAAATTATCGAACTGTTCTGCATGTTGAGTTCCTCTCTATTTGTCATGTGATTGCATTAGTTCCTGTTAGTCCAAGGTCTACCTCCCTGGGCCATTGTAAAGGCTCCTTCCCTTCACCCTGGGGCCTCGAGTGTGTACAACACGCCCCACTCGCCCCCTAGTGGGCCTGGTATGACTTGTAGGCACTGCTGTGAGCCTTTCGTCTTCCTTCAGATCACACTAGTCAGCTCCGGTAAAACATGAGCGTTGTTTCCTCCCCCCTCTCAACCATACAGCATGTTTTCATTTACCATGAGCCTAATAGCACTACCATCTCCCGGTACCCTCAGCAGAAGTGTCTGACCTCTCAGAAACAGGAGTCCCAGCCTTACTGTATCTCTCAGAAGAGAGCTGCTTTTGAGAGGGGAAGAGCCCGGCAGCTTTACCCATTTGCTGTTCTGCGCATTCATGGAGCAGGCCGAGAAACACCTCCCCACTGTGGGGGTACACACATCCCACCACCAAAGCCACCTCCCAGCACGGCTGACTGACAGAAACGCTGCTCCGGGAAGATACAGAGATAGCCTCCCGTGTGGACGGGGACGAAGGGGCGTCTGGCGTGGAGGTGTCCTTGGCACCAGGCCAAGGGCAGCCCCAACCCCATCATCTCCATTCATTCCAGTGTCCGCTCAAGCCGCTCTCAGCAGCTGGCCTGGGGGAGCCACAGGGCGCTCCCCAGGGTACCCATAACCTCGGGAGAAAGCCCAGGAGATAGCCGCAGGATCCCAAACAAACCGGCAGACACAGTGCCCCAGGAACATAAGGCAGATGTATCTACATCTCTCCCTCCCTCGCTCTTGGGCCTCAGTGCCCCAGCACACGCACACACTTCGGGTTCTGACTCCACATGGGCAAACCATTTGCATCAAACAGCAACTATACCCCTGGATGGAATGGTGAGCGCTGGGGACACAACCAGCCTCCCCCAATTTAAGTCCCAGGAAGAGGTGAGCCTGATACAGCTAGGGTCCATCTCCTCAGGGGTCAGGGGATGCCGTTCCCTTCTCCCCCCGACCCCCACACATGCGCGCGCGCGCGCGCGCGCGCACACACACACACACACACACACACACACACACACACACTACTCCCTACAGTATCCTCATTGCAGGCTTTGGTCCCGGGAGCATCTTGGTGTCACTTACCTCCTGTCGATGGCAATAGATAGACAGGGATAAACTCTCCAACCATAGGTAGTCAGTGGACTTTGCTTCTGAGGAAAGACCAGCCCTACCCAAGGCAGTTGTCTCCTGAGGGGTCAAGAGGAGGATGCGATTCGCACTTTAGGCAGAAGTCAGACGGCCGAGGGCAAAGGGGGGAACAGTGCAGTTAAAGGTAGTGGGTAATGATAAAGTGCTTTTAATTTAGGGCGGGGGAAATGGAGCACCGTTTCCCCAAATATCATGTTTCGTAAACTTGTGAACAAATACCACGTTTTGGAAAGTGTGATCAGAATGAGAGGAGATGGAGCGTTGACCTCACAGCTATGCCTGCAAGTCATTTCTTGGCTTGAGGGTGAGTGGAGCTCAAGTGACCCAATTCAGGCCTGTGGGTGAGGAGAATGAACCTGTACAATGGTCCAGTGCAGTAAACGCTGGCCTTACATGAACTGATTTGGGCCTCAGAACAAATCAGAAAGGAAAATAATGTGTGGAACAGCTCGATAATTGGCTATAGCACTTACTGTGTCACTTTGGGTGAAATTAGAATACCTTATTGAGATTCAGCGGTTGGGGAAATACAATTAAAAAGAAAATCTTCTCCCAGGCCGAGAAACCTTTCCACAAAGGTAGTCAAGAAAGAAAATGGTGTTATTACTGAGTAAGTATTAAACCAGAACATGTTGCATGTCACAGGCAACCCATTAAGAGATTGCAAAGGCAAAGAACTGTCACTCTTCCGTAGAGCCAAGCAGATACAAACAATTTCATACATCCTGGCGAGATAAATGATAACTAGTTCTCCAGTAAGGCTTGATGGCACCACCTGTCACACGTAATTTGTGCTGACTTTACCTGGTAATTGGGGTGGCCACCCATGCTACATAATCAGTTTTACCTAGAAGAAAAACATGTTTATAAGCGGAAGTAGATCTGTAGCTGGGAGCAAGAAACATCCTGGATTTAGGCTCCTGCCCTTCCACAGAAACTGGGAGGGGTGATATCTCTTGACATTTACCTTTCAAAGAATGGTTCTCAGGTCTTTGAGACATTCCTGAGTCCTAAGGCTGTTTTCAAAAGGATTTATATGTATTTCAAAGAGAGGGGAAAGTACTTAACAACTACAAGCTTTCTAAAGTAAGTGTTCCAATAGCCAAACACCTGTAACCCCCAAGTGCGAGGCTGGATGGTGTGTGAGTGTGTGCGGTGGGAGAGCAGACTTGGTGGTCCAAGGAGACTTCCTTGGGTAGTGGTAAGGGGGCTGAACTTGAGGGGCGAGGTGGGGGAAAGCATATGCAAAGATAAGGGAAGTGTGTGTTCAGTAAAATGAAAGGCTGGGTGGTTGGAGGAGGAGTGGCAGGATGATGGATGAAGCTGGAGAGGGGCCTCACATGTCCAGGGCCATGTCCTTGAAAACCCTGCTAATAGAACCGTGGAAACCCACTGAAGAGGCTTGAAAATTTTTTTTTAATGTTTATTTATTTTTGAGAGAGAGAGAGAGAGACAGCAAGTGAGGGAGGGCAGAGAGAGAGGGAGACACAGAATCTGAAGTAGGCTCCCAGCTCTTAGCTGTTGGCACAGAGCCCAGCATAGGGCTTGAACTCACAAACCATGAGATCGTGACCTGACCTGAAGTCAGAGGCTCAACCAGCTGAGCCACCCAGGCACCCCTGAAGAGCTTTAAGCAGTAGGGCAGGGTGATCAGGAATTGGTTTTCATAGAGATATAATTTGCATAATCTAAAACATACCCTTTTCTGTGCTTTCTGTGAGTTTCGGCAAATGCATCCAGTTGTGTCACCACCCTCCCCTAGTTTCCTTGTGGCTTTTTGCAGTCAACCCGTCTCCTGACCCTCAGCGCCTCATAACCACTCCCTGGTTTTCTGCCTCAGCATGTAAATGTGACCTTACTGTATGCACCCTTCTGAGTTTGGCTTCTCACCACAGTGCATTTGAGCCCCATGTCTTGTCACATGATACACTGACCCGTCATGTGATGTGTCATCTCATCATGTGACACATTGTCCCCTCACTGATATACTGTCCTGTGTATCAGTTGTTTCGTCCTTCCTGCTGCTGAATGGTATTGTTGTATGGGTGCACTTATCCACTCACCAGTGAGGGACATTTCGATGGTTTCCAGTTTGGGGCAATTCTGAACCCGGCCTTCTTTGTGCACATGTTTTTCTGTGAACATAAGTTTTCATTTAGTTTGTGAACACTTAAGAGTTGGACTGCTGGGTTGTATGATGCGTGCCCTTTAACTTCATGAAAAATTGCCAAATGGTTTTTTGAAAGTGGCAGTACTATTTTGCATTCCCAACCAAGTTCCAGTTTCTCTGCACCCTTGATAGCATGTGGCCTTGTCATGTGTTTTGATTTTAGCCATTCTAATAGCTACGTAGTGGTATCTCATTGTGGCTTTGGTTTGCTTTTCCCTAATGACTGATGGCGTCAAGCATCTTTTCCTGTGCTGCCCTCCTCCCTCCAAATCTATGTATCTTCTTTGGTGAGGTATTTTTTAAGTCTTTTGTCCATTTCAAAATTGTTTTGCGTATTTTAAATGTTGACAGTTCTTCCCCACCCCAGTTTTATATATAAATATATAGATATCTATATCTATATCTATATCTATATATCTATATCTATATAGATATAATTAACATATAGCACTGTGTAAGTTTAAGGTGTACAGCATAATGATGTGACTTGCATATATTATGAAATGATTACCACAGTGGGTTTAGTTAATATCCAATCATCTCCTATAGATACAGAAAGAGAAAAACAGATTTTTTTTCCGTGTGATAAGAAACCTTAGAATGTACCCTCTTCACAACTTTCAAATACACCCTTCGGCAGTGTTATCCAGAGCTATCATGGAGTGCGTTACCTCTCTAGTACTTATTCATCTTATAACTGGACGTTTGTACCTTTTGACCATCTGGTTCATCCAATTCCACCTGTCCCCCTAACCCCACCCCTGATAACCACAAATCTGAACTCTTTTTCTGGGAGGTGTTTTCTTTTTTGATTCTGCATATAAATGAGATCATACAGTATTTGTTTTTCTCTGTCTGACTTATTTCACTTAGCATAATGCCCTCAAGGTCCATCCATGTTATTGTCAATAGCAAGATTTCATTCTTTCTTTTATGGCTGCATAATATTTGTGTGTGTGTGTGTGTGTGTGTGTGTGTGTGTGTCTCACAACTTCTCAAACTTCTTTACCCATACATCTGTCAATAGACACTCAGGTTGTCTCCATGTCTTGGTTATTGTAAATAGTGCTCTAGGAACATAGGGGTGCAGATGTCTCTTCAACATGGTGTTTTTTTTCCTTTAGATATATTCACACAAGTGGGATTGCTAGATCACGTGATAGATCCACTGCTGAGTTTTTGAGAAGCCTCCAGACTGTTTTCCATACTGGCTGCACCAGTTTACTGTCCCATCAGCAATGCACAAATGTTCCCTTTTCTCCACAAACCTGCCAATACTTGTTGTTTCTCATCTTTTTGAGAATAGCCATTCTGACAGGTGTGAGGTGGTATCTCATTGCGGTTTTGATTTGCCTTGCCCTGATGATGAGTGATGTTGAGCATCTTTTCATGTACCTCTTGGTCATGTGGATGTCTTTTTTGGAAAAATGTCTTCAGATTTTCTGCCCATTTTTTAATTGGGTTGCTTGTTTTTTTGCTTTTGAGTTGTATGAGCTCTTTATATCATCTGGATATTAGCCCCTTATCAGAAATATGATTTATAAAGGAAAAAAAAAGTTAGAGAGGGAGAGAGCCAAACCATAAGAGACTCTTTTTTTTTTAATATATGAAATTTATTGTCAAATTGGTTTCCATACAACACCCAGTGCTCATCCCAAAAGATGCCCTCGTCAATACCCATCACCCACCCTCCCCTCCCTCCCACCCCCCATCAACCCTCAGTTTGTTCTCAGTTTTTAAGAGTCTCTTATGCTTTGGTTCTCTCCCACTCTAACCTCTGTATTTTTTTCCCTTCCCCTCCCCGATGGGTTTCTGTTCAGTTTCTCAGGATCCACATAAGAGTGAAAACATACGGTATCTGTCTTTCTCTGTATGGCTTATTTCACTTAGCATCACACTCTCCAGTTCCATCCACGTTGCTGCAAATGGCCAGATTTCATTCTTTCTCATTGCCACATAGTACTCCACTGTGTATATAAACCACAATTTGTTTATCCATTCATCAGTTGATGGACATTTAGGCTCTTTCCATAATCTGGCTATTGTTGAGAGTGCTGCTATAAACATTGGAGTACAAGTGCCCCTCTGCATCAGTACTCCTGTCTCCCTTGGGTAAATTCCTAGCAGTGCTACTGCTGGGTCATAGGGTAGGTCTATTTTTAATTTTTTGAGGAACCTCCACACTGTTTTCCAGAGTGGCTGCACCAGTTTGCATTCCCACCAACAGTGCAAGAGGGTTCCCGTTTCTCCACATCCTCTCCAGCATCTACAGTCTCCTGATTCGTTCATTTTGGCCACTCTGACTGGCGTGAGGTGATATCTGAGTGTGGTTTTGATTTGTATTTCCCTGATGAGGAGTGACATTGAGCATCTTTTCATGTGCCTGTTGGCCATCCGGATGCCTTCTTTAGAGAAGTGTCTATTCATGTTTTCTGCCCATTTCTTCACTGGGTTATTTGTTTTTCGGGTGTGGAGTTTGGTGAGCTCTTTATAGATTTTGGATACTAGCCCTTTGTCCGATATGTCATTTGCAAATATCTTTTCCCATTCCGTTGGTTGCCTTTTAGTTTTGTTGATCGTTTCCTTTGCTGTGCAGAAGCTTTTTATCTTCATGAGGTCCCAGTAGTTCATTTTTGCTTTTAATTCCCTTGCCTTTGGGGATGTGTCAAGTAAGAAATTGCTACGGCTGAGGTCAGAGAGGTCTTTTCCTGCTTTCTCCTCTAGGGTTTTGATGGTTTCCTGTCTCACATTCAGGTCCTTTATCCATTGTGAGTTTATTTTTGTGAATGGTATGAGAAAGTAGTCTAGTTTCAACCTTCTGCATGTTGCTGTCCGGTTCTCCCAGCACCATTTGTTAAAGAGACTGTCTTTTTTCCCTTGGATATTCTTTCCTGCTTTGTGGGTCTAGTTCTGGGGTTTCTATTCTATTCCATTGGTCTATGTGTCTGTTTTTGTGCCAATACCATGCTGTCTTGATGATTACAGCTTTGTAGTAGAGGCTAAAGTCTGGGATTGTGATGCCTCCTGCTTTGGTCTTCTTCTTCAAAATTACTTTGGCTATTCGGGGCCTTTTGTGGTTCCGTATGAATTTTAGGATTGCTTGTTCTAGCTTCGAGAAGAATGCTGGTGCAATTTTGATTGGGATTGCATTGAATGTGTAGATAGCTTTGGGTAGTATTGACATTTTGACAATATTTATTCTTCCAACCCATGAGCACAGAATGTTTTTCCATTTCTTTGTATCTTCTTCAGTTTCCTTCATAAGCTTTCTATAGTTTTCGGCATACAGATCTTTTACATCTTTGGTGAGATTTATTCCTAGGTATTTTATGCTTCTTGGTGCAATTGTGAATGGGGTCAGTTTCTTTATTTGTCTTTGTGTTGCTTCATTATTAGTGTATAAGAATGCAACTGATTTCTGTACATTGATTTTGTATCCTGCAACTTTGCTGAATTCATGTATCAGTTCTAGCAGACTTTTGGTAGAGTCTGTAGGATTTTCCATGTATAATATCATGTCATCTGCAAAAAGTGAAAGCTTGACTTCTTCTTTGCCAATTTGGATGCCTTTGATTTCCTTTTGTTGTCTGATTGCTGACGTTAGAACTTCCAAGACTATGTTAAACAGCAGCGGTGAGAGTGGACATCCCTGTCATGTTCCTGATCTCAGGGAAAAAGCTCTCAGGTTTTCCCGATTGAGGATGATGTTAGCTGTGGGCTTTTCATAAATGGCTTTTATGATGTTTAAGTATGTTCCTTCTATCCCGACTTTCTCAAGGGTTTTTATTAAGAAAGGATGCTGAATTTTGTCAAATGCTTTTTCTGCATCGATTGACAGGATCATATGGTTCTTATCTTTTCTTTTATTAATGTGAAGTATCACGTTGATTGATTTGCGAATGTTGAACCAGCCCTGCATCCCAGGAATGACTCCCACTTGATCATGGTGAATAATTCTTTTTATATGCTGTTGAATTCGATTTGCTAGTATCTTATTGAGAATTTTTGCATCCATATTCATCAGGGATATTGGCCTGTAGTTCTCTTTTTTTACTGGGTCTCTGTCTGGTTTAGGAATCAAAGTAATACTGGCTTCATGGAATGAGTCTGGAAGTTTTCCTTCCCTTTCTATTTCTTGGAATAGCTTGAGAAGGATAGGTATTATCTCTGCTTTAAACGTCTGGTAGAACTCCCCTGGGAAGCCATCTGGTCCTGGACTCTTATTTGTTGGGAGATTTTTGGTAACCCATTCAATTTCTTCGCTGGTTATGGGTCTGTTCAAGCTTTCTATTTCCTCCTGATTGAGTTTTGGAAGAGTGTGGGTGTTTAGGAATTTGTCCATTTCTTCCAGGTTGTCCAATTTGTTGGCATATAATTTTTCATAGTATTCCCTGATAATTGTTTGTATCTCTGAGGGATCGGTTGTAATAATTCCATTTTCATTCACGATTTTATCTATTTGGGTCATCTCCCTTTTCTTTTTGAGAAGCCTGGCTAGAGGTTTGTCAATTTTGTTTATTTTTTCAAAAAACCAACTCTTGGTTTCGTTGATCTGCTCTACAGTTTTTTTAGATTCTATATTGTTTATTTCTGGTCTGATCTTTATGATTTCTCTTCTTCTGCTGGGTTTAGGCTGACTTTGCTGTTCTGCTTCTATTTCCTTTAGGTGTGCTGTTAGATTTTGTATTTGGGATTTTTTCTTGTTTCTTGAGATAGTCCTGGATTGCGATGTATTTTCCTCTCAGGACTGCCTTTGCTGCATCCCAAAGCGTTTGGATTGTTGTATTTTCATTTTCATTTGTTTCCATATATTTTTTAATTTCTTCTCTAATTGCCTGGTTGACCCACTCATTCTTTAGTAGGGTGTTCTTTAGCCTCCATGCTTTTGGAGGTTTTCCAGACTTTTTCCTGTGGTTGATTTCAAGCTTCATAGCATTGTGGTCTGAAAGTATGCATGGTATAATTTCAATTCTTGTATACTTATGAAGGGCTGTTTTGTGACCCAGTATATCATCTATCTTGGAGAATGTTCCATGTGCACTTGAGAAGAAAGTATATTCTGTTGCTTTGGGATGCAGAGTTCTAAATATATCTGTGAAGTCCATCTGATTCAATGTATCATTCAGGGCCCTTATTTCTTTATTGACCATCTGTCTAGATGATCTATCCATTGTTGTAAGTGGAGTATTAAAGTCCCCTGAAATTACCACATTCTTATCAATAAGGTTGCTCATGTTTGTGAGTAATTGTTGTATATATTTGGGGGCTCCCGTATTCGGCGCATAGACATTTATAATTGTTAGCTCTTCCTGATGGATAGACCCTGTAATTATTATATAGTGCCCTTCATCTCTTGTTACAGCCTTTAATTTAAAGTCTAGTTTGTCTGATATAAGTATGGCTACTCTAGCTTTCTTTTGACTTCCAGTAGCATGATAAATAGTTCTCCATCCCCTCACTTTCAATCTGAAGGTGTCCTCAGGTCTAAAATGAGTCTCTTGTAGACAGCAAATAGATGGGTCTTGTTTTTTTATCCATTCTGATACCCTATGTCTTTTGGTTGGCGCATTTAGTCCATTTACATTCAGTGTTATAGAAAGATATGGGTTTAGAGTCATTGTGATGTCTGTAGGTTTCATGCTTGTAGCTATGTCTCTGGTACTTTGTCTCACAGGATCCCCCTTAGGATCTCTTGTAGGGCTGGTTTAGTGGTGACAAATACCTTCAGTTTTTGTTTGTTTGGGAAGACCTTCTATTCTAAATGACAGATTTGCTGGATAAAGGATTCTCGGCTGCATATTTTTTCTGTTCATCACATTGAAGATTTCCTACCATTCCTTTCTGGCCTGCCAAGTTTCAGTAGAGAGATCCGTCACGAGTCTTATCAGTCTCCTTTATATGTTAGAGCACGTTTATCCCTAGCTGCTTTCAGAATTTTCTCTTTATCCTTGTATTTTGCCAGTTTGACTATGATATGTTGTGCAGAAGATCGATTCAAGTTACGTCTGAAGGGAGTTCTCTGTGCCTCTTGGATTTCAGTGCCTTTTTCCTTCCCCAGATCAGGGAAGTTCTCAGCTATTATTTCTTCAAGTACACTTTCAGCACCTTTCCCTCTCTCTTCCTCCTCTGGAATACCAATTATGTGTAGATTATTTCTCTTTAGTGCATCACTTAGTTCTCTAATTTTCCCCTCATACTCCTGGATTTTTTTTGTCTCTCTTTTTCTCAGCTTCCTCTTTTTCCATAATTTTATCTTCTAGTTCACCTATTCTCTCCTCTGCTTCTTCAATCCGAGCTGTGGTCGTCTCCATTTTATTTTGCAGCTCATTAATAGCATTTTTTAGCTCCTCCTGGCTGTTCCTTAGTCCCTTGATCTCTGTAGCAATAGATTCTCTGCTGTCCTCTATACGGTTTTCAAGCCCAGTGATTAATTTTATGACTATTATTCTAAATTTACTTTCTGTTATATTGTTTAAATCGTTTTTGATCAGTTTCTTAGCTGTCGCTATTTCCTGGAGTTTCTTTTGAGGGGAATTCTTCCGTTTTGTCATTTTGGATAGTCCCTGGAGTGGTGCGGAACTGCGGGGCACTTCCTCTGTGCTGTCTTGAATAACTTGTGTTGGTGGGCGGGGCCGCAGTGAGACCTGATGTCTGCCCCCAGCCCACCGCTGGGGCCACAGTCAGACTGGCGTGTGCCTTCTCTTCCCCTCTCCTAGGGGTGGGATTCACTGTGGGGTGGCGTGGCCCGTCTGGGCTACTTGCACACTGCCAGGCTTGTGGTGCTGGGGATCTGGTGGATTAGCTGGGGTGGATCGGCAAGGTGCACAGGGGTGGGAGGGGCAGGCTCAGCTCGCTTTTCCTTCAGAGTTCCGCTTCGGGAGGGGCCCTGCGGCACCAGGAGGGAGTCAGACCTGCCGGAGGGATGGATCCGCAGAAGCACAGCGTTGGGTGTTTGCATGGTGCAAGCAAGTTCCCTGGCAGGAACTGGTTCCCTTTGGGATTTTGGCTGGGGGATGGGCGAGGGAGATGGCACTGGTGAGCGCCTTTGTTCCCTGCCAAGCTGAGCTCTGTTGTTGGGGGCTCAACAACTCTCCCTCCCCTTGTCCTCCATCCCTCCTGCTCCCCACGCAGAGCTGTTAACTTATAACCTTCCAGATGTTAAGTCCCGCTTGCTGTCAGAACACACTCTGTCCGGCTCCTCTGCTTTTGCCAGACTCGGGGGCTCTGCTTGGCAGGCGGGCCGCCCCTCTGCCCCGGCTCCCTCCCGCCAGTCTGTGGAGCGCGCACCGCCTCTCCGCCCTTCCTACCCTCTTCCGTGGGCCTCTCGTCTATGCTTGGCTCTGGAGAATCCATTCTGCTAGTCTTCTGGCGGTTTTCTGGGTTATTTAGGCAGGTGTGGGTGGAATCTAAGTGATCAGCAGGATGCGGTGAGCCCCGCGTCCTCCTACGCCGCCATCTTCTCTCCATAAGAGACTTTTAAAGACTGAGAATAAACTGAGGGTTGATGGGGGGTGGGAGGGAGGAGAGGGTGGATGATGGGCATGGAGGAGGGCACCTGTTGGGATGAGCACTGGGTGTTGTATGGAAACCAATTTGACAATAAATTTCATATTAAAAAAAAAGAAATATGATTTATAAATTATTCTCCCATTTGGTAGGTTGCTGTTTCATTTTGTTGATGGTTCCTTTACTGTACAGAGGGTTTTTGGTTTGATGTAGTCCCGCTTGTCTGTTTTTGCTTTTGTTGTCATTGTTTCTGGTGTCAAGTCTAAAATGTCATCACCAAGACTGATGGCATGGTATTTACTGCCTTGTTTTCTTCTATTAGTTTAAAAAAAAAATTTTAATGTATGTTTATTTTTGAGCGAGAGAGAGACAGAGTGTGGGTGGGAGAGAGGCAGAGAGAGAGGCAGACACAGAATCTGAAACAGGCTCCAGGCTCTGAGCTGTCAGCACAGAGCCCGACGCGGGGCTCGAACCCACAAACCGTGAGATCGTGACCTGAGCCGAAGTCAGACGCTTAATTGACTAAGCCAGCCAAGCATCCCTCTTCCATGATTTTATGGCTTCAGGTCTTGTAGTCAAGCCTTTAATCCATTTTGAGTTAATTTTTGTGTGTGGTGTAAGATAGTGGCCCCATTTCATTCTTTGGCACATGTTTCCCAGCAGTATTGCAGGGACTGCCCCTTCTCCATTGTATATTCTTGGCCCCTTTGTTGTAAATTAGTCAACTGTATATGCTTGGTTTTATTTCTGGACTCTATTATGTCCCATTGATCTGTGTGTCTTTTTTTTTTTTTTGTCAATACATACTGTTTTGATTACTATAGATTTGTAATATCGTTTGCAATCAGGAAGCATGATGCTTTGTTCAAGATTGCTTTGTATTTGGGGTGTTTTGTGGTTCCATACAAATTTTAATATTACCTGTCCTATTTTTGTGAAAAATGCCATTGGAATTTGACAGGGACTGCATTACACCAGTAGGTTTCTTTGGGTAGGGTTGACATTTTAACAATATTAGCTATTTCAATCCATGAGCATGGAATATTTTTCTAATTTTTGTGTCTCCTTCAATTTCTTTCATTAATGTCTTACAGTTTTCAGTGTACAGTTCTTTCACTTCCTTCATTATATTTATTCATAGGTATTTTATTCTTTTTGATGGAATTGTAGATGGGATTGTTTTCTTAATTATCTTTCTGATAGTTTGTCATTAGTGTATAGAAATACAACAGATATTTTGTGTACTGACTTTGTATGAAGAGATGGTTTTTTCCTCACTGAATGCTCTTGGCACCCTTGTCAAAAATAATTTGACCACATTTGTGACGGTTTATTTTGGGGCTCTTTATTTTATTTTAAAATTAATTAATTTTTTATATAATTTATCAAGTTAGCTAACACACAGTGTATAAAATGTGCTGTTGGCTTTGGGAGTAGATTCCTGTGATTCATCACTTACATACAACACCCAGTGCTCATCCCAACAAATGCCCTCCTCAGTGCCCATCACCCATTTTCCCTGGCCCTTCACCCCCATCAACCCTCAGTTTGTTCTCTGTATTTAAGAGTCTCTTATGGTTTGCCTTCCTGTTTGTAACTATGTTTTTTCTTTCTTTCCTCCATAGTCTTCTGTTAATTTTCTGAACTTCCACGTATGGGTGAAAACATATATGTGTCTTTCTCTGACTGACTTATTTCACTTAGCATAATACCCTCCAGTTCCATCCATGTTGTTGCAAATGACAAGATTTCATTCTTTTTCATTGCCAAGTGGTATTCCATTGTCTATATAAACCACATCTTCTTTATGCACTCATCAGTTGATGGGCGTTTGGGCCCTTTCCATAATTTGGGAACTGTTGATAGCACTGCTCTAAAACTTGGGGTGCACATGCCGCTTCCAATCAGCACTCTTGTATCCTTTGGATAAATTCCTAGTAATGCTATTGCTGACTCATAGGGTAGTTCTATTTAAAATTTTTGAGGAACCTCCACACTGTTATCCAGAGCAGCTGCACCAGTTTGCATTCCCACCAACAATCCAGGAGGGTTCCCCTTTCTCCACATCCTCTCCAACATCTGCTGTTTCCTGGGTTGTTCATTTTAGCCACTCTGACTGATGTGAGGTGGTATCTCAGTGTGCTTTTGATTTGTATTTCCCTCATGATGAGCGATGTTGAGCATCTTTTCATGTGTCTGTTAGCCATCTGAATGTCTTCTTTGGAAAAGTGTCTATTAATGTCTTCTGTCAGGGCTCTTTATTTTAGAAGATACGGAAAACAAATAATGTAGTAGTTTTTTTAAGGCTGCTGTAACAGTGTACCATAAACTGGGTGGCTTAAAACAATAGAAATTTTTTCTCTCATAGTTTTAGAGACTGGAAGTCTGACATCAAGGTGTCAGTAGGGCCATATTACCTTCTGTGGCTCATGGGGAGAATCATTCCTTGCCTCTTTTAGCTTCTGGTGGTTGAAGGCAATTTTTTACATTCCTTGGCTTGAAGCTGTACCACTCTGATCTCTGCCTCTGTCTTCACATGACTTCTTCCTTGTGTGTCTTTGTTTCTGTGTCTGTTCTTATAAAACCACCAGTCATATTGGATTTCGGGTCCACTCTAATCAAGTATGGCACCTTCTTTTTTTTTTTTTTTTAATGCTTTTATTTATTTTTGAAGGAGAGAGACGGAGCATGAACAGGGTAGGAGCAGAGAGAGAGGGAGACACAGAATTCGAAACAGGCTCCAAGCTCTAAGCTGTCAGCACAGAGCCCAATGCGGGACTTGAACCCACAAACTGTGAGATCATGACCTGAGCCGAAGCCGGACGTTCAACTGACTGAGCCACCCAGGTGCCCCCCAGTATGGCCCCTTCTTAACTAAGTATATGTGCAAGTACATCTATTTCTAAATAAGGCTGCATTTTGAGGTTCTGGGTGGATGTTAATTTCTGAGTGAGTTTCCTGACTTCACGGCCGTGAATATGCGTGCATATCCATATAGGGTATAGGTGGAGGTAGGCAGCCAACTGAGGAGGTAGGGTGTGCCCCACTTAAAGCAGTTGAAAATATTTCTCTCTCTACACACACACACACACACACACACACACACACACACAGCCCTGGAGCTATTGAACTTGGGCTTGCAGGCTGCCAGCTTGGGATACCTCATGGGCCAGAATAATAAGTTTGTCCCAAGTAGAATTAAAAGTCATTGGAGACTTCAACGGCTGGGTGGGGTAATGGATTGGAAGGGGGGCATGCATGGGAGGTGGGAGAATATTGAAGTAGTTTCTCTAATTGTCCTGGCACTAGATGGTATATTTTAAAAAGCAGGAGCCTGGAAAGTGAAGATGCTTAATTCTAGTTCAGATAGATCCCAGGAATGCGTTGGGGGTAATTTTCCCCCCTAACTTTATTGGTATATAGGGAGCACATCTTTGTTGACTTACTGAACCTCAGTGACTGGTAGTATTTTCTCATGGATTTTCACTTTATGCCAGAAGATGGCAGCATTGTAAAATGGCAGGAAGCTTGTTGGGGATGCTGGACACTCTTTCCTTCATTTGCTTGGGGACCTATGGAGTGAAAGGCAGTCTCCTGTCACCAGGCTTGGCTCTGCTGCCTCCCCTCCCCCTCTTCTACCTTCCTTCCCCTTTCAGCTTCCTCCCTGCTGGGTTAACATGGAATGGGCTGGGAGAAATGGGGTAATGGCAGAGGGGGTTAGCACTTTTTTTTTTTTTTTTTAATATCCTCAGAATAGAATCTCCCTCTTAAACACTACATTGATTGTATTATAAATGGCTCCCTTAAAGATCTCTGGGAGGTAAGACCTGAATTATGGGGAACTTAGAGCTATTTTCAATGTTTCAGGAAAGCTATACCTTAGTAAAATGTCAACAGCATATGCTGGGATCATTATGGATTCTATGATACATCTGATTGTCTCATGCTGAGCAAAAGCCCTGATTAAGAGTTTTGAATATCTTTTAATAAGCAGCAATATATTATTTCTAAATAAATTCAGCCAAGCAATTAATGTGGGATTCACTATCATGATGGAGAAAAAGCTTGTCTTCAAACACTTAGGAGAGTGTTGTGTTTGGTTCATGGGGACAGCTGCAGAATCTGGGTTTGGAGTTTGACACGTCTGTAGCTTAGCGACCCTCTGGTAGATAATTCCAGTTCTCTGAGCCTCATTTTTCTCATTTATTGAATTGTTATTGGATCAAATTAAATAATGTACATGAAGAACCTATCACAGTGCCTGGCACATAGTCAATACCCAGGAAACTTTCTTTGAAATAATTGAACTCAGCAACAGTAACACATTAAGTTTTAGAGGCCTGCTATGTACTTGATATTGTGGCCATAGGAAGACTCAAAAGCAGTGGATGAGAAGAACACTGGGATTCTCTGGTCTGGGACATTTAAATCACTCTTTTAATTTTTAGGTATTTTTAGGCAATTGAGCATATTGAAAAATGTCCTCTTTTTCTAGAGTGGGGGACTCCAGGCTAGATGCTACTTTCCTTGCATAGTTCATAGCATGTGGTAGAGTACGCAGGACCAGTTGTTAGCCAGAAAAGCAAATATCAGTGGGTCTTTGCATTTGAATAAAGTCACCGTCAGCTATCTGAGGTTGGCATGGAGGGCTTTTAATCTGCATTGTCCTAATTGTCACAGAAGAAACAAGACAGTGATTTGTTACCATTTCTCCCCCTCTCTCATTTCTACAGAGGTGTATAGCCTGCCCTAAAATATGATAATGGAGAAGGGAGTGTGTGAGGCTGAATGTGGGAATTGTTGGGGCAAGTCTTCCTCTTTAGCTCTCTCTGGGCCAGCAGGGGGCAGGAGTGCTCCCTACCCATCTCCTAGGTGTGCCTGGAGCACTGGCAGGAGGAGGTCTTCCAATCATAGCTCAAGTCAGAAAGGTATCGGAGGGTTATCTTGTTCAAGTGGCCTTTGTGTACTTGAACTGCTTTGATGACATTGCTTCAGGAGAACTACGAGAAAAATCCCCAAGTGGGATCTGAGACCCACATCTTGCCCTGTGTCCTCCCCCTGCCCCACCCCCAGTGCTTTTTCCTTCTCATGAGAAGAATGGACTTCTCATGCTCTGCTCTTTCTTGCTTGTTCTCACCTTGGATATATTATATTCCCCATAGGCCTTATGTTCCTTCTAGACGCAGCTCCTTTTCACCTCAATAAGGGAGGAGGATTATGCAAATTCTAAAAGCACAGTTTCAATAGTTTCTGATAGTCCCTTTTTATTAAAATATTTTTAGTAATCTTTTTTTAAGAAAAATTCAAGTTAATAGTTCTTTTTAAAATAATTATGTGAATGGTTCTTTGTTTAAAAGTCTCTTTTTTATTGGTGGACTGTGCTCCTGTTTCTGTGTGTGAATCTAGGTATAGGTTTCCATAAAGGATTAGGACTGGCTGTGTCATTAAATGAGTTGCTACCCATTGTTTACTGAGTGCACACAAGATGCCAGGTGTTGGGAGGCAAGAGTGAGCAAGACACCCTCAAGGAGCTTCTATTTTGTTCAGCTGTCATCTCCGGAAAGGTGAAAGACGATTATCTATTGCTGCGCAACAACACCGTAGTGGCTTAAAATAGGACACATTTAACTTATATTTCCTTGTTACTGCGGGTCAGGTCTGTGGGAGTGGCCTTGCCCGGGTGGTTCTGGCCGGGGGTCTTTCGTGTGACTACGTTCTGAGGGCGGCAGAGGCCACAGCCATCGGAAGGCTTGCTTGAGGCCAGAGAATCTGTTGTGAAGATGGCTCTCTCACACTGTTCTTGGCAGGAGGCCTCAGTTCCTTGCCACGTGGGCCTCTCCATAGATGGCTTGAGTGTCCTCAGGACATGGCAGGTAGCTTCCCCCAGAGTGAACGATGAGAGAGAGAGAAGAAAGTTTCAGTTTTTTCTATGATGGCGTCACAAGCTGTGAATTCTGTCACCTTGTATTTGTTAGAAATTAGTTGTTAAGGCCAACTCTCACTCTTGCTTCCTCTCCTGAGGGGAGGGAGACCAAAGAATTTGTGGACTTATTTTATTTATTATTATTTTTTTAATGCTTATTTGTTTTAAGAGAGAGAGCACGTGTGTGTGTGAGTCGGGGAGAGGCAGAGAGAGAGAGAGAGAGGGAGAGAGAATCCCAAGCAGGCTCCGCACTTTCAGCACGGAGTCCAACGCAGGGCTCAATCTCAGGAACTGTGAGATCATGACCTGAGTCAAAATCAAAAGTCGGACGCTTAACTGACTGAGCCACCTAGGTGCCCCGGACTTATTCTATTTTTTATTTTTTATTTTTTTATATGAAATTTATTGTCAAATTGGTTTCCATACAACACCTAGTGCTCATCCCAACAGGTGCCCTCCTTGATGCCTGTCACCCACTTTCCCCTCCCCCCCACCCGCCATCAACCCTCAGCTTATTCTCAGTATTTAAGTCTCTTATGGTTTGTTTCCTTCCCTCTCTGTAACTTTTTTTTTCCCCCTTCCCCTCCCCTCTGGTCTTCTGTTAAGTTTCTCAGGATCCACATATGAGTGAAAACATATGGTATCTGTCTTTCTCTGCCTGACTTATTTCACTTAGCATAACACTCTCCAGTTCCATCCACGTTGCTACAAATGGCCAGATTTCATTCTTTCTCATTGCCAAGTAGTATTCCATCGTATATATAAACCACATGTTCTTTATCCATTCATCAGTTGATGGACATTTAGGCTCTTTCCATAATTTAGCTATTGTTGAAAGTGCTGCTATAAACATTGGGGTACAAGTGCCCCTATGCATCACCACTCCTGTATCCCTTGGGTAAATTCCTAGCAGTGCTATTGCTGGGTCATAGGGTAGATCTGTTTTTAATTTTTTGAGGAACCTCCACACTGTTTTCCAGAGCGATTGCACCAGGCTGCATTTCCACCAACAGTGCAAGAGGGTTCCCGTTTCTCCACATCCTCTCCAGCATCTACAGTCTCCTGATTTTTTCATTTTAGCCACTCTGACAGGCGTGAGGTGATATCTGAGTGTGGTTTTGATTTGTATTTCCCTGATGAGGAGTGACGTTGAGCATCTTTTCATGTGCCTGCTGGCCACAGACTTATTTTAAAACCACCACAAAGATGTATAACTTTGTGTTTATATATCTTCCAAGGCCATGACTCCTCAGGATGCAAAAGCGTCCTTGTGCCTACATATTCATTCATTCATTCATTCATTCATTCATTCATTCAATGAATACTTTATTGAGCACCCACTACTTGCCAGGAATCCCAGCATTGAAACATTTTTCTTTGTTTCTTTATTGAGTCTCTGGAAGGAGTAGAAATTACTTTAAGCTTCATTAAAATTTTGAAAGGCTATTTCCTAGAGTAACCAAGAAATAAACCATCTAACCAAGGTGAGGGTGTACTCCAACCAATTGCAAATTAAGTGTGCAATTGTACTTGATTCCAGTGTATTCTGGGTCACTTTTTATTTTGGAAATTCTTCTTCTTTTATAACAGTTGCCTAGCAACTAGAGCTTTACTCAGTTCACACCAGGAGTGTTTGAGCAGAGTTGCTCAATAGCATTAAAATTCACTGGGTTCCCCAAGCAGCAGAGAAACTGCTGGATGCTGAGCCCGGATGGCCACCTGGCAGGGCAGAGGGTGGACATCGAGGTGGGAGAGCCCTGGGAGGAGCTGAGTTTGCCTAGGGTCGGGGGAGAGATGTGCATACATGGCTGTTACTCCTCCTTATAGATAGCTAAGAATGACATGATTTATACCTAAGAAAGGATAACATTTGTTTTCAAATGTCCTTGACACTTGCTTCAGCAGCCCTTGCGCTGAAACGGGACTGACACAGAAAATAGAACATGGATTGTTTGTGAGGAAGTCCCTCACGTCTGTGAACATTCTGTGGTTTTATGATTGGAGGCTATACATTTTAGGGATGCCGGTACAGAGATAACTCAGATCCAGCTGCTTCCCAAAATTTGCACTATCCCAAAACAAGAAAATCTGATTAGGATTCTTTTTTATATATTTTGGACTAAATTAAATCCGCTAAACTATCTACTGAGCGTGTGCTGTGCACAAGACTCTGGATTAAGTGATGTTGAAACACAAAAAGATAATAATGTTAGGATCTTCTCATTCATTCATTCATTCATTCAGTCAATAAATATTTATTAAGGGTCCAACTTGCAGGGTACTCTGCTAGGCTCTGGAAATAAGAGACATAAATAAAATTGATCCATTTATTCCCTGTCCTCATAGTATTACGTTCTAGTCGGACTCATGACATAATGAGGAAGAAGGAAATACTAGCTCCCCTGAGAAAGGAGGGGGAAAAAGGACTCCAGTGGGTGAGGATTTTGACGGGTACATAGGAAACCCAGAGCCACCAGAATCCACATTTCTGGATGCCTTGCTGTGAATGCCATCTCGGATGTGTGGATTTTTGTATAACAGACTTATCTACAAGCCACACCAGCCCAAGCTGTCCAATTGGACCATGAGAATAAAACAAAACCAGAGCCCCCTCTCTCCCTTGCAGTGATTCTGTCATTAAAACTCCCTCTCTTTCCAAGTTCCTTCCTCTCATTCAGGGAGGGAGGGCTCTGAAAGTTACTCACTGTGCTTGCAAATTGCCATCCCTGGACCCTGTAGGGCCTCTTCTGGGGAGTCATCGGAGGCTTGGGAACAGGGGAAAGAAATGGTCTGAGATATTTTTAAGACGAATTGAAGTGGAGTGAAGTTGGGACTAAGAAACACAATGAAGAGGTATACCAGATAGATGTTTTACTCTATCTATGTATCTATGTATCTATCTATCTAATTAGCATTCCTACCCTACGTTAGGGTATTAGCTCCTCAGTTTTGCTTTGGGGAACCATTCTTCCCACTCACAGTCATGATTTGGGTGGGACTGATGTTGCCCCCACCCTGTGACTGGGGTCAGTGGACTGGGTCTGGCTATTGAGAGTACACATAGCACATTATTCTCAAGCCACAATCATCACTTATAGGATGTTTGCTGGAACAGGCGAGGCACCTTGTTACCAGTGGTGTTGCCAACTGATAAACCCTAAGCCCAAAACTACATTTGCCATTACATGAGGGGAGCTTGATGAAGAGTGAGGTCGACTCAATGAATTAGAGGCAGAGATTGGAGAGTGATCGTTGGTGACGTGAGGCCCTGGATTCAGCCTTGCCTGAAGCGTACGTTTCAGTGACATTAGCCAACAAATTATCTTCTCAGTAAAAGCAGTTTAACTTAGAACTTCTGCCATTTTTGCAAAAATAACCCTTGCTAGTACAGCAGAATACTTAATATAGGTGAACAATAGCAAGGCTTTAACAGTGTAAAGTAATTGAAATTAGGGAAATTTCTTAGAAGAAATACAAAAGAATATGGTGGATGAAGGAGAGAGGGAGGAGCCAATAAGATTTAGCCTCTTAATGATTAGAAGGATGATGGTGTTCTTAACTAAAATAAGGAAGTCAGGAGGGGTGCCTGGGTGGCTCAGTTGGTTGAACACCTGACTGTTGATTTTGGCTCAGGTCATGATCCCAGGATCATGGGTTTGAGCCCTGTGTCGGGCTCCACAGTGAGTGTGGAGTCTGCTTGGGATATTCTCTCTCTCTCTCTCTCTCTATCCCTCTGCTCCTCTCTCCCACTTTCTCTCTCATTCTCTCTCTCTCTCAAATTAAAATAATAATAAAATAGGAAGTCAGGAAAATGATCTGGAGTGCAAAGGCATGAAACCATTATAGATTGTGTTGAGTTGCCAGTGCTGCCTGGGCATCCAATATGGCAGCTGGAAATTTAGGACTGAAGCAGAGGAGAGAGACCATTTCTAAAATGGGAGGTAATAATTTAAAAAAAGGTAGTGAGTGAAATAACCAAGGGAGGGCATGGGGGGTGTGTCTTAGTCTTCTCGGGCTGCCATAACCATATACCATAGACTGAGTGGCTTAACAGAAATTTATTTTCCCACAGTTCTGAAGTCTGGAAGTTCAAGATAAAGGTGTTAGCGTGGTTAAGTTCCAGGTTTGCAGACAGCTGTCTTGCTTTTCCTAGGTGCATATGCATGGAGAGAGAGAGGGGGAGAGAGAGACAGAGACAGAGAGACAGAGAGGGGAAAGGAAAGGAGATGCCTTTCTTTTCTTACGGGACACCATCCTATCAGAGTAGGAATCCATCCTCATAACCTCATTTAACCTTAAATGTTTCCTAAAAGCCCTTTCTCCAAATATAGTCATATCGGGTGTTAGGGCTTCAACATATGGATTTGGTGGTGGTGGTGGGGACATAGTTCCGTCCATAGTATAGTAAGAAAGATGGGCCATGGGTAGGCCCAAGGAGAGGTCCTAGGTTTAGGGCTCAAGAGCATGAAGAGGAACGAGGGAAGGAGATATCTTGTTCCCATGTCTTTGTGTGTGGTCCTGATTTCCTGGGATCCATTACTTTATGTCAGTCACTTCTTTAAGACAGTCCAGATGGCACCTCGTCCAGGCAGTCCTTCCTGTCCCTCACAGGCACCTGAAGTTGGGCTTCCTGATACCTATTTCAGTTTCCCACCGCACTTTTATTGTAATGTTTGTGAGTTGCTTCTGCAACAGAGCTGGCTAGGATTTCAAACCAAATCTTCCTGTCACTATAATCCATGCTTGTCCCATTGTGCCCCCCGGGATGACTTCTAACCCTACCCTACAGCATAAGACAATTGAGAACCTAAATGGTGAATATGAAATATCCATGTAAACTGTAAGTTAATATGTGAATATAAGCTGACTTTACTATTATAAGCCTTTAATCAACTGTGTGTTTGTGTGTGGTTATGGTGGCATCATTGCAAATGTATATGATGTTTGTGCATATGTTCATTAATATGTACTAAGTCCTGTGCATATATAAATATAGAATAGCATTAGTATTTTGTGTGTTTGGAATTATTCTAAGTGTCTTCATACAAAATGTATGTATGCTATGTATGATATATGTATGTGAGTGTGAATTTGTGTGTATTTTTCTCAATACTCAGCAAACAATGAAGTTACTGGCTTTTAAAATGTTCTCTATGAGACTAGAATTTAGGCAAAACAAAACAAAACCCTGTATGTGGTATGTCCTGGTATCAGAACATCGTAAGTGCTCACATTCATCATCTTGGGTGTTGATATAATAATAGTGATTTATTGTTACATTGAATTTGTGGTTTTAAGCTTCTCGAAGCATGGTCATGAGCACTATCCTGTTTGTTCTCACCTCAACCCCACGAGGGTCTCTGATTTCTGTGCTGGGAGAAGCACAGGCTTTGACTTTTGGCAAACTTGGGCTTCCATTCTGGCTCCTGCCAGCTTACTAGCTTTGCTATTTTGAGTGCATTCTAGTGGTTACGCTCTTTCGTACCTTCTGTGTTGAGGTTCTTTTACGTATTATTGTTGCTAAACTTCTAGGAAGTCTTGAAAGGGTAAAGATTCCTATTCTCCTTTACACATGAGAACACTGCATTTCAAAGAAGTTACATGTAATCCATTGTGGTTGGGGAACGAGCACACTTTGCGTGACTTGAGTCCTTTTAAATATTTTGTACTATTTTATGGCCCAGGATTATAACCTGTCTTGGTGCATGTCTGGAAAGGACACGTATTATCCTGGTCCTGGGTGCTGTGCTCTGTAATGTCCTCTGGGTCTGGTTGGTTGCTGGCTTTGTTTGCATTTTCTGTGTCCTTCCTGTTCTGTCAACTGTGGAGGGATAGGTATTAACATCCCAGAGTATAATTGCTGACTCTCCTATTTCTTTTTTTGGTCTAGTCAGCCTTTAGTCCACAGAGTTTTTAGTTGCAAATAGTGGGAGAGAGAGAGGCTGCATTCTGTTTACTCCATCTTGGCTGGCGCTGGAAGTTTTTTCTTGTCTTTTTTTCTGTTAGATAGAAAACTCCTTGAGGAAAGGCTGTATTTCATATATCAGTGTCCTTCCCACAAGGCGAACTGGGCAACTGTATTTAAGGATGTGAGCAAAGACCGTAACCTGCTGTCATGAACTCATTTCCTAACCAGAGGGTGGACACAAGCACAGTCTGTATGGAGGAAATAACACAAAGTGCATGAAGCTTTGGCCATTTTTTAGGGAGAATATCTGAGGTTTCATTGACAGAATCCATTGAAACAGAATTGTCAGACATTTTACTTAGGACTAGCAAAAACTTTGGTACTGAATAGATTAGAAAATAAAATAATATGACTTTATAGGCAGATATGTGTTTCCAGAACCTCCACTTATGTGGATGTGCCCTAGGCACTGACTTGTAGACCAGCCTGATCATAGGTGACATTAATCCATGAGAACTCAGTACCTCCCTGCTCACGTGCTGGTCACATGTCCACCGTGATAGGTCTCTGTCATCCTCTGCACTCACATCTAAACCTGTTCATGTGGCACATCATGAGCCACCTAAAAACAATGCGAGGTGTGGTGCCTGTCTTAGTCTACTTGGGCTGCTGTAACAAAGTCCACAGACTGGGCAGTTTAAACAACAGAAATTGATTTTCTCATAGTTCTAAGGCTGGAAGTCTAAGATCAAGGTGTTGGCAGGTCTGGTTTCTCCGAAGCCATCTCTTGATGGCTTATAGATGGCCATCTTTTCCCTGTGTCCTCACATGGTTTTTTCCTTTGTGTGAGCACACCTCTGGGATCTCTCTGTGTGTCCAAATCTCTTCTTATACGAACCCAGTCAGATTGGATTTGGGCCATACTAACACACTCATCTTAACTTCTTTAAAAACCCTGTCTCTAAATTAGTTATATTCTGAAGTACTGGGTTAGAGCTTCAACATATGAAGATAGGGCAGGGGCCCAGTTCAGTCCCTCACAGTGACTGATTTTAGAAAAGCAACAAATAACCAGGTTATACCAGTGGCAAACAACGTGAGTGAAAAGAAGGACAAAAAGTTTTAGAAAGTGTACAAAGACGAGTTTTGAAAAAATATAACTTACTTGTGGGTGCCTTTTGCCTTGGACTATACTAGCTCTAGAACTGTCTCTAATCAGGCAATGTTTGTTGAATGTGGGATTTCTCAAGATCTAGTCATTCCTGAGCCACCTTTAGGATTTTTGCCGTATCCTTATAAAACCTGTGCTGTTATTTAATTGAATGGTTTTAATTTTAATTTGACTCCCTTCTCTTCCATGAAGAAATCTGAACACAAAATTTTTGTATCACTCTCACAGATGGAAAATCAGCATCACTTGCCATAATCAGATGACAATGATAAAATGTATGTATGTGCAGTAAAACATTATTAGATACTCTCTTTCTGGCCAGGCACAAGATATGTCCCGGACATGTCCTTTGGGAAAGACTGGATGAATAGATGGTGGATGGATGGATGGAAAGAAACAGATTGTTTCTATTTGTTGAATAAAGAGTTAGCGTCTGTTCCATGGCAGGCGCTGAACCGTCTCATGTCACAGCGATCATGGAACAGATGAGGTCTAGGCCTGCAAGGTGCTTCAATACTAGCAGCTCATGTGAAGGACTGGAGCCAGCCTTTACCCGAGAGCAGGTTTGGATGGGGCCAAAGCTGGGTAAGAGCACAACAGGAAAGGATGCGCAGCGGAGACACTGTTGGAGATCAAGGCCAGCCGCCAGCTGCTGCGGACTGCCTCCCTGTTGCAGCATCCCGCGTTTCCTCCCCTTCAGCCCGACCTCAGCTGGGATGGGTAGTGTCAGCTGCTTCCTGTGATGTGTTCGGAACCATCTCTTAGCAGTGTAATGGTGTGTTCCGAACATCTTTACTTAGCGTTTCGTGAGAGCCCGACCTTCTTCCACCCAAGGCCGTCACTTATATCAGTGGCCTCTGTGTATGCTCTTAGCCAGAATAAATCCCCCCTGAGTCAAGGGCAATAGATCATGGGCTCCATCATTTACGGCCTATAAATTAAAGGGTGGCTGGCAAATCTGGCTTCTGTGCCTGGCTGCTCGCTCCTTAGATACACAGTGTCACTCTTTTATCGGGGGATAGTAGGGGCAGGCTGTTTGGTCTCCTTCTGAACCCCCTGAAAGACAGTATTTACTGGCTATGGAAATACCTTCACCGCATGTTTATTTCTTTGAGACACTCTGACCCAAACTCATTGGCTCCTTGTTCTTGCCTCTGTCCCGAGCTGTCTGGGCATTTAATGGCTTGGGTGGTACACTCTCCACATTTCCAAGGCTTCTCAGTGGTAGCAGAATATGCTTTTAAAACCCCCACCACACCCAGAGTGTTTGGGGTTTCATAATGGTAAAGAGTGGTTGTCTTCTGCGCTCTGAGGTTGCATTCCTGAGACAGGGTGTTCCTCTCTTTCCACCGAGGCCACAAAGCTCCATTGATGGCTGGGACCATCCCATCCCTGCTCCTCGAGAGACTTGGCGCCACCTTTGGGGCTCCTGCCTCCCCACTTCACCTACGAGAACAGATGCACCACTGTGGAATCATAGATCTCAGGATGAGCGTTGACTTTATAGGGCGATTGTTCTTGGAGACATCTCTGTTGGGTTCAGATTTTGGAGAATCGTGCTGTCACCACGTTTGGGTCTAAAGTGGAATCAGGCATGTATCATGTATGTACGCAAGTCCTAATTTGCCTCAGTTTAGCTCAAAGATGCTGCATGATGCTGGCGGGGAGATGGGGGAGGACAAGGGACTGAGCCTGTTGGAATCATGGGAAGCAGTGTGGAAAGTGGGTTCAGGGTCCTCTGACCTGACTCTTTACTGAATGCAAGAACCCCTCACCCTGATCCCCTGACGAGTGCCCATCTGGCTGCAGTCTGAGTGTATTGGGCCTTGCCTGGTGGCCAGCCTTGGTGGGCATCTTCTGCCAGCCGGGTCCTCTCAGCCTCCTTTAGGCTTCCCCCTGTGCCAAGCTGTCAGGACCGCTGCTGTCTCAAGGCAGGAGAGCTTCGAGAACTCCTGGATGAGGTGCATGAAGCTAAACTTCAGGTCCCATTTGGGCTCTTCTTCTTATCACCTATTTTTGCCCAGTAACCGGGGTGAATCTGTTCTGACCCCCGCCACCGAGCCCTCTTTTATTCTCTTCACCAAGTCCTTGCTTTCCTGATGCAGATACTTCTGAGTCCTGCCTTGCCCTAGTAAGGTCTTCTCGTGGGGGCCTGTGGCCTTGTCTCTGAGCTCCAGCCCAAGAGTCAGGTCTTGGTGGCTGAAGACGGTTCTCCCAGAACTTCACAATACAGACTGGTCCTTGTGTCTCATTGCTGTGTTCTGTCTTCCATGGCCGGTGGTCACCATCATTAGTGCCGGTGCCCCCCACCGGAGTCAGCCTGCTGGGCTGGATGCCTTACTAGGACATGTAGCTCAGCCCATGCGCAAAATGTTTGGCTTCAAATCCTGGACCTCTGGACCATCCAGCTACAGCTAATCAGGGTGTTCCTGAGCACCTGCTAAAACATGAGAATGAATCTGCTGAGGTGGGAAATTTAAAGATAAAATGTGTCATGTAGTGAATAAATACCACAGGCCACTTTGCTATGCACTTTACATGCATCAGATCCCCAGAGTCTGTGAGGTAGGTGGTATTATTATTATTATTATTCCTGTACTCAGAGCACAGGTATTACAGCTGGACCACCTGGACAGGAGTCCCAACTCTGCCATTTCCTGGTTGGGCCCCTGGCCCACGCTGCTGAGCCATTTTGTGGCTCCATTTTCTCATCCACAGGGAAGGACTGATTATGCCCATCTTACATGTTTGTTCTGCATCAACAGCATTTAGAACAGTGCCTGCCCAGGTTGGAGATGAGCTGCCACTTGCCCAGCAAGACACACTACGTGGTAAAGCTGTGACTTGCAAAAAAGGCCCTGTGGCCTAAGGCCCGGCTCTTCCTCTGCCTGTCGTCTTCCTCAGCCTTGGAATCCAGGAGATTATCTGGGCGATGCCCTGGATGGCAGTTCTTTGCAACAGTCAAATGCCTTGCTTTCATCGATTTTGAACTAGTCACTTTTCATCTGTAAAGACCGCGTTACTCATCTGCTTGTCAAGAAAAACAAAAAAGCAGTGTCTCTGGTATCTCGGTTAAGAGAACCGACTTGGCTTTGGCAACTGCTTGCATCTGGGATCAGGTTCTGCCACTTCCCAGCTGGGTGATCTTGGGGGCAAGTGAGCACATCTCTTTCCCCCCTTGTTTTTCTCATCTGCGGAAGGAAGAGGATGAAATTTACCTCACGGGGCTGGGGCTGCCTTGGATTCCACACGGTGACCTGAAACAGAGCAGGTGTGAAAGTGCCTTGTATACCTCTTTACAGTTCACTTTTCACACTTGGGAAGTGGGGGGATTTTACCCTGCACAGCGCCTGGCATAGAGGTGCTCAGTACTCAGTAGATGTTAGCTGTCATTGTGCTGTGTACATGTAAACAAGATTCCCATTGCTTTCCTCTGCTGAAGGGTTTCACTGCAGTCATCCATAGATACCCTCCCTTCCTGGACAAATGCATGAATTTGCAAGATTGTTGCCCAGCGTTAAAGTTGAGTATGGCTGCGAAGCAGATTTTTCCTCTGCCTATAGATAACTAGTCTCCAGGGAGCCTCAAACCTGTGACCCTGTCTTCATTAGCCATGTGAACCGGCTGGCCCAGTCTGCCCTTGGTAATAATTCCTGCCAGGTCACAAAGAATATTTTACCCCATGAGCCTTGGGTTAATACCAACCTTTGACCCCATTCACTTAAAAGGTAATAAGCAACAGAAGCATTCATTCATTTATCCGGCAAACATTTATCAAGGGACATTCTTGAGTTTCTTAGTTCATCATGACTCAGGGTGCCCGCTGCCGACTCTTTCAGGCTGCCGCATTCTTGCCGAGATAAGAACAAAGTCAGGTATCTGAGTTTCCTTGTATTTGGGCCATTCATCACCTTTTCTCTTCTCTCCACACCCAATTGAGTCAGGAACTCACATTAAAGGGGCTTTGAGCTGATGACTCTGAGAAAGCCCAGGGCCCAGATTCCCTTTCCTTTATGATCCCATTAGCAGGCTGATGGGTGACGGCCCTGTGAGGGAGCGGAGCACAAGAAAGCCCCACTGACAAATGCAGAACACATGTTCGCTGTCGCAAGGATGTGGCACTTCCTTTACGCATGCAGGTCTGCTTCATTCAGTTCAGTCCAGCCGGGTTTGGGTGAGTGCCCGACTGCTCATTTATGCAGTGATTTATTCGTTCATTCATCAAACATTTTTTACGTGTTGTGCACAGCGCTGCACTGCACTGCATGGTGGGCAAGAAACAAAAGCAATCTATAACTCTTACCCAGCCTGCATTCTAATGGGAGATACGATTTGCATTTGCAAAACACCCAGAAAAGAATGGCATGCGTAGGGGGGAAGAAAAAAAATATTTACTTCATTTATCATCCATGCATTAGTTCATTAACAAGTCCCTATTAATTACCAACTGTGGGTTGTTAGATGTGCTAGATGCTGGTACCCAGAGATGGGCAACAAAGGTATTGTTTCTTCCACCGGGGCGATGTGGAAGACGGCCTCAGACTAGTTGAGGAAGGAACACCACCAGCAAGCCGAGATCTCAGACACGAGAAACAGATGGCAGTGCTGAACGTGGGGAAGGCCCTTCCGGACAGAGGGAACAGCATATGCAAAGCCCTACTGTGGAAAAGAGAGGGACATTTTTAAGGGGAAATTTAGAAAACAGCCTAGAGGGTGGGAGAGTGAGTGGAAGGGGAGAATGGCAGGGGGTGAGATTAGAGAACTAGAAGGGACCACCGTGCAGGAGTTTAGATTCTTGTTTTCTCCCTCCCTCCCTCCTCCTCCCTTCCTCCCCCTCTTCCTTCCTTCCTTCCTTCCTTCCTTCCTTCCTTCCTTCCTTCCTTTCCTCCTCCCTCCCTCTCTCCCTCCCTCCCTCCCTCCCTCCCTCCCTCCCTCCCTCCCTCTCTTCTGGCAAAGGGAAAGTGTTGAAGAGTTTGAAGCTGGCATCATCATAGTTCAATCTACTGTGTGTCTCTGGCATGTCAGGCTTTGTGCTGAGGACGCTCCTATTGAATACCATGAGCTTAGAAATTCTCCTAGTGCTATTTGTTCCCTTTCCAGGAACACCAGCAAGCCGAATGTACCCAGTTGCTCCAGTGTGTGGAATAGAAAAACATGCTTCTGAAATGTCTGGAGGGGACATTGGTGAGAGCTGGAGGTGGAAGTCCCATGGATGGCGTAAGGCTTGTGTGAGGTCCTCGGGTTTGGGGAATGGGGAATGCATCCTGGGCAGGGAGGGCAGAGTAAGCAGAGTGACGGGAGGTGGGAGGAAAACTCTGCCTCCCTCCATCCCTCTTTCTTCTCTCTGTGCATGTTTCCTCATCTGTCCTCCGTCACGCCCCTGTGGAGCAGGTATGATTACCCCTATTTTCAGATGGGGAAACTGAAGCCCATAAAAGTAATTAACCAAGGACACTCAGCCAGTAGGTGGCATGGACACTTGCCTGGAGTGGGAAGGGTTTTCACAGGAAGGTGGCCTACCAGAGAGAGGGCCAAAGGTTCTGCTACAGCTGAAGATGAGTTTGTGTTAGAAGGCGAATTTCAGCCGTCTTGTCTGCTGTTGGCGAAAGGTGGGATTCCACGTCTCCATGTGGCAGTGCTTGAATAAGGGCTGGGAGTGGGACGTGGACCGGCTGTAACCCACCTGCCTGTGTTGCCGGTGCCAGATGGCTGGTCCCGCCTCTCGCCAGTGCCCTCCAGCTGCTGTTCTTCTGGCATCTGTCACCAGCATGGATGTGAGGCTCTGGCTAGGACTGGGGTTGCCTGGGCTCTGAGGCCTGGTGAGTGTGGGAATGTTGTCTTGGCCGTTTTTCCCTTTCCAGGTTCAAGGAGGTTACTTTGAGGCTGGGCTTAGCAGGATTGCATAGCTTTCTCTTGCTTCTCACCCCAGAGTCATCTCTGAGTTTTCTGGGGAGACAGAGCCTCCCCTGCCATTTTCTCTGTAGGACCTGGGCTTTCTGTCCTTGCTAAGGAGGCCCCTCTAAGGAACCAGCATCCCCTCTTTATTCAGGCCTAATTGGTTAACCTCCCCTGGGTCTGTGGTGCTCTGGGCAATTTGGGAGCTGCTCAGGCTCCATCCAGGGCCCCACTCAGGCTTCAGGGACTGTTCCCTTGGCTGTGAACCCTCGGTCCTGTCCAGGCAGAGCCGAATTCATGGGCGTGTGACTCATGCAGTTGCATAAAGTCCGTGCTTAGAAAGGCCGCATGCTGGGTTTCATGCTCTGATGCTCCAGTCTTGAAATTCTTAGTAGTTTTGTCCTTGCACCTATGCTTTGAAAGTGGATCTAATGGGACCACGAAACATGCATGGTGTGCGTGTCCACAGTGCTTTATGTTCACAGGTAGTGTTCTTGGTGCCCGTGATCTCTGAAGTCTGATGGATGTGACATGTGGGAGGCCAGCATGCCTCAGAGAGTAGAAGGTAGGCATGTTGTGTCTAAACCTAAGTAAATGGAGGTGCCGATGGCCCCAAGAAGCCATGCTTCCTGTTGAGCTAGAACTTACATTGAATGCAGAAAGAAGGCAGTGGCATTCTAGAAGCATGAACCACGGAGGAATCCTACTCTGTCATACCCATTCTTGTGTCACTTCCTGGTGTTCATCAGCCACTCATGCCGGGAGCAATGGCATAGAACAAAAGGCGAAGATAGGTCGTCCCCAAGTTCCTTCCTTTATGTCCCTCGTCGTCATCAGTGAGCCAGAGGTAGAGTGTTGGTATAGTCTGTGTGTATCAAGAAGTCACATAAAAATAGTCGATTCAGGGGCACTTGGGTGGCTCAGTTGGTTGAGCGTCCAACTGTCAGTTTTGGCTCAGGTCATGATCTCACAGTGTCATGATTTTGAGCCCCGCATCAGGCTCTGCACTGGCAGCTCAGAGACTGCTTGAGACTCTCTCACTCTCTCTCTCTCTCTCTCTCTCTCTCTCTCCCCCTCCCTCTCTCTCTCCCCCTCCCTCTCTCCCTCTCTCCCTCTCTCCCTCTCTCCCTTTCTCCGTTTCTGCCTCTCCCCCCACCCCACACACAGTCTCTATCTCTTTCAAGTAAACAAATAAAAACTGTAAAAAAACCTTAAAATAATCGGCTTAGTTTTGTGCTGTTTCCAGTATTCTGACAAGAATGAGATACCAGCTACCAAATTTGAATTGTATATTTTCAGTGATTCTTCATGAGTTAAATGTGTTAATATTTGTGTTTAAAATCAGCATTGCACAATACAAAGATGAGTAGTAAAATTCATGCTAATAATTTAAAGTTTCAATATGTTTTCCTTAGAATGACACTGAATAGCAAATAAGAAAACACCATGACTAATTGAAAGAGATGCCAGGACAGAGAGGAAAAAGCTTTCTATTTTAGTTCCTCTAAGGACACCTTCTTCCTCTGTTTTGAACAAGGGGCCCTATATTTCTATTTTGCACTGGGCCCCCAAGTTTTATAGGTATCTCTGCACTCAGGGCTTATTTGATCAAATATCTTTTTTTTTTTTAACGTTTATTCATTTTTTTTTTGAGAGACAGAGACAGAGCACTAGTGGAGGAGGGGCAGAGCTAGAAAGGAGACACAGAATCCGAAGCAGGCTCTAGGCTCCAAGCTGGCAGCACAGAGCCTGATGTGGGGCTTGAACTCACAAACCGTGAGATCATGACCTGAGCCGAAGTCGGACGCTCAACTGACTCAGCCACCCAGGGACCCCCCTGATCAAATATCTTTATAGCCCCGAGCTTGAACAGCCACATTCCTTATCTGGGCTGAGAAGTCAGCAGCGCTGGTGTCTGTCCTTTCCATTCTCTGATCACAAAACACTCCGGTGCCGGTGCTGGGCATCCGGAGATAAACAGATGCAGCCCCGACTCTTGTTGGGGTTTACAGTTTAGTGGGTTGGGGGGGGCGCACAGATCTGGGCACTGCCGTGTCTTTCCCACTCTGTTTCCCAGAACTGCATATAGTGCCTGGTACACAGTGAGTGCTCCTTAATGAACAAATGATGCGATGAACGTGAAAGCATCATATTAGCTGCTGAGTACCCTAGCGGTGGGAGGGTTATTGTTAATGGTGGGGAAAGTGTAGGTGCTAGAGAGAATGTGGCTTCCAAAGGTCCGTCAGAGCGGGGCAGTGTGGACTATACTCTGTCCTCATGTGTTTTGATTGATTTTTCCTCCGTGTATTTTTTTGGGGGGGGGGCGCTGTTGTAAGGGTGTTCTGCTTCTGTGTTTGTACAGATGAGGTTTCTATCTTGAAAGGTAGTGCTGATAACAGGTGGCTGCATATACTTAAGTCATACCTTCCACAAATCTATATTGAGCGCCTACTAAGGGGCTGGCTCAGTTTATGCACAGGAATCACACATACCAAGGCAAAGAAAGACCTGGAGGTCACTGAATCCATAGCTCCCAAACATGGACTCTTAAATTGGTATTGCCCAGTGGTATTTTCACTGGGTCCAGAAGAATAAGGAAAATAGACTGAGGTCCAGAAAGCTGAGTTTATGAATTTAAAGGATTTTCTTTATGCTGAGATCATGTTCTTCCTTCTTGTCAAAATGTACTTTTGGTGGGGAGGCAGCTGCAGCATATCGTTGATAATAATGGTAATTGCTTATATGATGTTTTCTATGTGGCAGCCAGTGTTCTAAATCCCTTATATACTAACTCATTTAATCTGCAGTGACCCTCTGAGGAGATACTGTTCTAGAAGAGGAAATGGAGGTCCAGAGAGGTAAATAGCTTAGGCCTGTGTCTTGAGGAGAAGGGGCATCTCAAGTATGGGCAAAATGTCTAGGAGAAGCAATTAAAGGACTTGGCGTAGTTGCCAGACCAGGACGGGATTCTCTGGGGCCGGGGAGTGGAGAGAAAGTCTGTAGGCTCCAGAGCAGTGAAGATCTGGCAGCACACCAGGGAGGCAGCAAGATCCACGGGAGGGAGAGGTTGTCACCAGAGTTGTGACCCGAGACAGCTGGCAAGGAATTCCCAAGGCAGAAGCCTGGCCCAGAAGCAGAAGAGAGCTGTCCAACCTGGAGCACTTGGGGACGGGGACAAGGGCATCTTTGCAAGTCCCCTGCGTGGACAGGAGAGAATGAGCGAGGCCGCCCCCTGAGTGCTCCGTGCCGCACAAGACCTTCAGAACCTTAGAGTTCTGAAGACCCTATTGGGGGGAGGTGGTAGAATTGGGACTTAACATGGCAACTGTTAGTTTATAGTGCCTTGTTTGCATGATGCCAGAAGGAAGGAGGAAAAAAAGAGGAGGGACAGAGGCAGGATGAGGTGGGAGGGATGAAGGAAGGAAGGTATGGAGGAGGCGTTGGGGGAGGGAAAGGAGCGCCACCCCAGTGTCCCCAGGGGCTGCCTCCTTTCTCCTGGTTCCCACACCGCCCTCAAGGCAGGCAGTGGCCTCAGCTGTCGTGCTGCATGTGCGAGTGAGAACGGGGCTGTCCGCAGTTGGTCACGGGGAGCAAGGAGACCATTAGCTGCGGTGATTTATTGCAGGTCACAGCACTGCACTTTTGTGTCTATCACAGAAGCCCTTGAAGCCTCATGATGAATTGGAAACGAGGTACCGAACGGAGAGGTGCTCATGGCTGTGAACAGCATGGTTCAGTGGACGGAGCACAGGCCTGGGGCACAGGACGGGGTTGGGGTCATCTTGACTGTAGACTATCAGCCGCTATCTCAGGGCAGGTCGCTTGTCTCTGGACCTCGTTTCCCCATCTATAAGATGGGGATGAGTGAGATGATTCTCTCCGGTGGGGGTGGGGGTGGTCAGTTCTCGCCTGTGCTTATTACCTTGCTCTGTGCTCATCAGCAGTGGAAGCCTCGCCCTCGCGTCCCCCTGCATCCGTCCATGTCTCTTTGGCAGTTCTTCTCATGATTAATCTGTCTGTGTCTACTGCATAGCTCGATTATAAAAGTTAGGATTTGGCACTCCCAACTTGATACAGGTTGTCTGACCCATTTCTCAGAGACGCACAGGAGAATGGGGCGAGACGCATTTGGTTGTACGGAGGAGAGAGGCAAGGTCCCAGGGCAGGACGTGAGCCAGTCTCTGCACAGCTCCGGAACAAACTTGGGAGGTAAAGAGGTAGAGAGAAAGGAGGTTACGGGAAGCAAGGAAGTTCATGTGGACCAACACAGCTCTCTGAGGTAGGAGAACGCACAATTCATATATAACTTACTGTAAGGAGACCAGAAGCTTCAGAGGAATGCTCTCCTTCCAGGAGATTACTTCGGGCCCCCGTGTCAGATTTCCTCAATTACCTGTCCGTGTTTTCCTGCCACCTGGCCTACTTCCTTTGCAAACTCCAAAAAGCACTTATTTGCTCTGTTTTTCGTTCCTGCCAGACCACATATTTTGGTGACGCCTGAGAACTTCTGGAGGCCTTCAGGGCTCTCTCCTCTGCCATGGAGCCTTGGTGGGCAAGGAGTGTGCTCAGATGAAGTTCTTTGGGGTCAAGGCTGGATCAGAAGGGGTTCGGGTGGGCTCAGGAAAAAACCCAGCCTAGAAAAGAAAGACTCAAGTCAAATGAGGGAGGAAGGAGAGCTGGGGGTCCGTAAAGGAAAAAGGCAGAATCCATCAGGCAAGACAGATTTCAGAGAAGGGTCCTCCTGCAGGCAGACCGCCAGGATGCACAGCTCTGCCATGGAACACAGGGCAGATTTTCTCAGGGGCCTCATGAGCCTCACGACCTGAACTAGGACATGCTGGCCGAACCATTGGGGTGTTGAAATGAAGATGCTGGGAGCTGGCCCGCTTGCATGTTAGGGCAGAAGCCTGGAGATCTGCGACCAGGGAGCCAGCACCACATGCCAGTGCTGGTCTAAAAAAGGAGGGCTCTGGAGCACCCGGGCGGCTCAGTCGGTTGAGGTATCGACTTCGGCTCAGGTCATGATCTCACGGTTCCATGGGTTTGACCCCGCATTCGGCTCCCCGCTGTCAGGGCAGAGCTTGCTTCAGACCCTCTGTCCCCCACTGTGTCTGTCTCTCCCCCACTCACACACTCTCTCTCTCTCTCTCTCAAAAACAAATAAACATTAATAAAAATAAAAAATAAAAAAGGAGGCCTTTGAGGCAGCAGCCTAGAAAAGAAGCGACACTTTCAAAGTTTAGTCTCGGACAATCTCCCTAAAAAAATCACCCAGGATACTTGTAAAGGTGCAAGCATCCTTCTCTCTGGACCTATGAGATCCATGATCCTTATGTACACAGATGGTTCAGAACCAGACACGAACCTGGGAAGAGCAGCACAAAGTAGGTCTCTTCAGGACCGTGAGACAAAGGACAAGACTGGACTTGAACTCAAGGAGGTTTAGGGCCTGCAGCAGACTGCTGGCAGACAGTCTTTTGACCCGGAAGAGCTCTCTGTCTCAGCACCTTGGAAAGCACATGGCACAGGGCCTGCCCCTCACACTGGGTGCTCTGCGAGCATGTGATCCTCCGTGTGTGCAGGGCGGGCTGGGTGTTTGCATACTGGCCTGATTTCCAGCTATGCCCCGAGTTCCCGGGGCATTTCTGCAGTCCTCTAGCCCAGGGCCACCTTCCCTCAGCAGCTGTCCCACGTCCTTTGCCACCCCTGCCCCACACCCGTGCAGACCGGCGGTGCCCGCTCTCCGCAAACATCCCTGGCCTGCTTCCAAGACCCTGCAGTAGGCAGGCCTCCTGGTGAAGGACGGTGCTGCACGGAGAGGTGATCTTATCCTGCTCCTCAGCTGGGCCCAGCTGTTTCTAGCTTGGGAAGGACCTTCACTTCCAGGTCTCCATTTGTTCTGGGATAAACTCAATGCTTGCTTCAAGGTTTCTAGACCACCCAGGACTTCAGGCCCGTTGGAGGACGCCCTGGAAATGTTCTTGGCGCTGGGCGCCATCATGGGGAGGGGAAGCAAGGGCCAGTGGCAGTGGGAGGGCAGTGTCTGGAAAAAGCACGGGCCTTGGGCTGGGGTTTAGATCCTGGTCCGACTAGTGCTTCCCTTGGACACTGACCCTTGGGCATCAACCCAGCACCCCCATGGTGCACCCCTCTTTGTCCCTCTCGCTGCCCACCGAGAATTCACACTCTGGCTCCATGAGTCCCTTCTTGCTCTCCTTTGACAATGTTTAGGGTGGAATGAACGAACACTCAGCGCACACAAATCCCTTTTGTAGCTAGAGGTCGGGACAGGCATGGAGCGGGGGAAGGAGGCAGTGGGGGGCTTTCTCTTGTCTATGAGTGAAACACCTACAAGGCAGACTCTCTTGTTTGCTAGTATTGACCACTGACCACCTTTTATTGCAGAATTCCAGTATGTGATTTTGTAACAGAGGCTGCAGTTTTCTTCTTACCGAAACACCCTCCCAGGAAAAGGCCTGGAGAGCCAAAAGACCTCCCCAGTCTTCTGCAGCCTCTGGTGCAGTGTGGGCAGCCCACAGGTGACAGCCATGGCTGCGGTCGGTGGAAGGGATAGTAACAGTGGTATTTGCAGTGGGCATGTACCTTCCTTCTCGAGCATTCCAGAATAGGGTGAGGTGATGGTGAACTGGTGGGCGGATGACAGCGTGACCTTGGGCAGAGGACAGACTCTCGGCCAGGGGGTCTTTGACTCACAAGCAGGAGTGGGGAACATGGCTGGGTGGAGCCCAGATTATCAGTGGGTCATGGTAACAGAAACCAAAATACTATCTCTGGCAAGCCCGTGGTATCTCGGTTGTCAGTCCCAACCTCTAACAGCAGAGAAGTCAAGTAGTTAGAAATGGACAGTGGCCTGAATATAAGCGAACACCTTGAATCAAAGCACAGAAAAGCTAGAGCCTTTAATCAGCTGTTTGGGGGTAGGGGGAGGAGCATTGTGTTTTTAATGGAAAGAATGATACAATTGTTGAGTGCCTACTGCATAGTTTTGCAGCCAATACTTGAAATAATCATGTTTATCTTTATTTGAGAGATGGAATAATGAGGCTCAGAGAGGTTAAGTAACTTATCCAAAGACACACAGTAATGTATAGTGGCCGATTTCAAACCCCAGGCCCAGTGCTCTTTCAGCTTTATTATGCTGTCTTTCAAACAGATGCATTGTAAAGAAATAAACTTTTGTTTTTATTCAAATCTGTATTCATTTTCTACTGTTGCTGTGAAAAATTGTCATAAACTTAGTAGTTAATAACAGCATAAGTTTTTTTTCTCTTATAGTTAGTTCTGAAGGCCAGAAGTTCAAAATGAGTCTCAGTTGGCTAAAATCAAGGTGTTGCCAGGCTTCCATTTGCTTCTGGAGGCTTCCTTGCCTTTTCCAGCTTCTGGAGCTGTCCACATTCTTTGGCTCAGGGCCAAGGGGCACACCACAATACCTTCCTCCCTCCTTCCGTCATTGTTTCACCTGTCTGTGACTCTGACTCTTGTCTACCTTTTATAAGGACGGGATGATTGCACTGGGCCTACCTGATAATCATAATCCCTACCTTAGTCACATCTTCGAAGTATCTTTTGCCAATATGAAGTCCCAGATGCCAGGGTTGAGGACATGGATGTCTTTGGGACCATTATTCTGCCTGCCACAATATCCAAGGAAGGTTGTAAGTCTGTATGCTCTCAGGGTAATCTCCTCCCCTTTTAGAACCTGTAATCCATTCTGTTCGGTAGAGTTACCATGCTAGAATGAAGACCCTTAGCCACATGGTAATAATTGCTCACATTTATTAAATGTTTACCGTAAGTGTGGCACAGCTTTAAGCTCACCAGCTTTATGAAGTCAGTACCTGCATTTTTCAGGTGAGGAAAACAAAGACACAGAGAAGTTAAGCAGTCTGCCCCAAGTCACTCAAGAAGTGGCAGATGGGAACCCCGCTGTCTGGTGCCAGAGCCTGCGCCCCTCTGCACGAAGCTGCCTCCCATGGCTGTGAGCTCCCATGAGCCCGAGCCCGGTTGTTGTTTTCGCCAGGTGCGTCCATGTGGTGCCTGGCCAAGTAGGCACTAAATTAAACACATCGTATTAATGAAAGCATAAAACACCAAACACTGGTGATCTGGTAGTTTCTGTGAGTAGAATCATCAAGTGAGAGCAGAGATGAGAATTGGACATAGAGGGACTGGGGATCAGTCCCAAGAATTAACTAACTGGCGTTTTTGCTTACCTCACTAGTAAGGAGGAAATCACACCTTTTCTTTTACACCAGAAATTCCAATCATCTGAGCATTGTGCTTGACAGATTATGTGGTACAGAGCTCCCCTGAGGCTGAGGTCATGGTCATGACTCATGGATGTGCACTACAGGCTTGAGACCTGGCCCTTCAAATGGTGGGTGGGGAGGGTCCCCCGATCTCCTCTGTCTCTCCTTCTTGCCTTTGCCAGCTGTTTGTTGGGCGATGCCACTTCTGTCCTGCCCTCCTCCCTTGCTGGAGGCAGCTGTTAAGGCCACATCTGTTTACTTGGCTGTAGTCCTGACCCAAGAATCTTATTAGTCTCAGTGCTAATATGAAGCCAGCGCGGGGAGCTTAGGGCCCTCAGCTCACTCTCTGAGAACTCTCAGCCTCATGTACTCTGGGGCTCTCAGCAGGTGAGCTACAAGAAGAGAGAGAATAAAACACATCCCGTCTTCCATAATCAAAGGCTCAAATGTGACAGTGCTGCAGGGCTTGATCTTGGGTGTAAGCAGGTGGGTAGTCTCATATGTGGGGGTCATAGAATGTGGTAAGGGAAAATCTCTTGTTCCAAATAACTTATCCCAGTGGGATCTGGGAGGAACCTTTGCTTCCATGATAGGCTTTGCCTGGCCAGGGTCTTTTTTTTTTTTTTTTTTTTTTTTAAATCATTTACTCTCTGGGAAGATACAAAGTTTGAAGGTGCTAATTAATCATGCCCTTTTAATGATTCTAAGTCCAGAGCTTACTAAGAAGTGGAGAGATCACAGGCAGTTGGAGGCAACAAATCAACTTAATTACTATTAAGGACATTGTTGTAATGTCAACCCCAAATGCTCATCTGCTGGTGGCAAAGCCTGTGATCTTGTTTGGTGGACCTTGCTGGCAGAAGGGCTGGCCTGAGAGCTGGGAGTCCTGCTTTCCATACCAGTGCTCCTTACATACCAACTTGCCTTTTTGCCACAAAAAGGCTTAAATCACATTCTGTCCCACTTGCATTCGGACCCCTATATCCCCCGGGATTGTGTTTGATTCTTAATTCTTTGTGGCCATGGGGTGGTGGGAGGAGGGGAGGTGGGGGAGGAGGGGAAGGCGCTCCTGGGTTAGGCTGGTGCAAGGGTCTAGGCTCCTTTAAAAGCTTGTGCTCTATGGTGATATCATCATGGCCAGCAGGTGGTGATGTTACCACGTGCAGGAAGAGCTTTGGCCGGTGCGTTGAATGGCCACCACCTCCCTTTCCAGAAAAAAATTAAGCAAGCTAGTGTTTTTTGTTTTGTTTTCCTATTCTTTGAAAAATGGGGAGAGAACTTTATAAAAGGATGTATACTTCTAAGCTTTAGGTAGGATTTAAAATGGATTTGAAAGAAACCATATAACCCTTCTCAGGCTTATACTATCTTTCTGCTGGGTTCAACCATATCTACAGCCCCTCCCTCCTTCCTTCCCTCCCTTCTTCCCTTCTTCCTGTGTTGGCACTGCTTTATTTATTTAACGCATGGAATTTTAAAACAATCTAACATAAATTAGGAAAGATCGCATTTGTGCTTGTTAATTGCACATAAGATTCTATTTCAAAAAACTGCCTTAAAAAAAAAAAAGACTAGAAAGGACATATGCCAAAATGTTAACAGTGGTTTCCTCTGGAGGACTTTTTCTTTTTGCATTTCGTTGATTTTATTTTTAAATTTAGGGTATGACAAGATTGACTCATTTTGGTGTGCAGTTTCGTGAATTTTAGTGTTCATATAAATTTGTGTGACCACCGACTGGCTGCTTTCTCTGGTCTGTTCCCTCCCCAGGCCCTCACTGCCTGTCCCGGTTCTCCTACCTTTCTGCCCACTCCTTCCTGCACCCTCAGGAGACTTCTCCTCTAGATGCCTCTGAAATGCTGGTGTTTCAGCTTTTTTTCTTTCTTTTTTTTTTTTTTTAAATAGGAATTCTACCCTAGTGGCGATCTTCTCCACTCCTGTAGATTCTGCTAGGCACCTTCATTCTGTCTCCTGGGTTCTGTCTGTCTCCACTCCAGACCCGTTTGATCGCACACCTTTTGGACAACACTGCATGTCACAAAGTAAACTCCTTTTCTTTTCCTGTTGTCAGTGTGTCTCTTGCATCCCAAATCTGTTAATGGTGACCCTGGAAACCTGGCCTCCCAAGCTGGACTCCTCAGAGGCACTTCCGTGCTCTTTCCCATTGCCCACAACGTAAATGAACAGGCAGATCTCTGTGTGTTGTGTTTTAGATGTGTCCCTTGATCCAGTGCCTCACCTCCGTCCTCCTTGTACTTTGCCCTAATCACATCTTGCCTGGGTCACCTGGAAAATCCAAGTGGTCTCTTAATCTCTAGTTTCTGTTCTCTCCTGTCCCCAGCCTGGGCTGCAGCTAAAACACAGTCATCATCATTTCATTCCCATGTGTAAAACCCTTCCAGAGCCATGGCGTGGCATTCAAAGGCTTCCTGGTTACACCCAGAGCATTCACAATGCACCCCCCCTCCCCCCGTGAACCTCCCCCTTCCGTGAACCTTCCTCAGTCCCCTGTCTTCCTCTGCTGGCCTGGCCCACCTCCGAGCTTCAGCTCCACGGTGCTGGCTGGGATGCTCCACAACCACTCCCTTGCACATCCTTGTGCCAGACAGCCTCCCCTCTATCGTCAGTAGTTAGTTGAGAATTCCCTCTTCTGTGCAGCTGTTCTTGGCGCTCTCAGGAGGATGGAATTGTTCTTTTGGGTTGTCCTGCATGCTGACCATTGGGAGGTGGGAGTTATACCCCAGAAGAGATGGTCAGAATCTGAAGGACCTTGATCATAGGAGGAACAGTCAGAAAATAACAGAATGATATAGACCAAATGAGGCTCGAACTAGGAACTGGGGGGAAAACAAAGACCGGAGGGGTGATGGTGACAGCCATCACAGAACCCACACTGTTCATGAGCCAACGGCACTGTGTGATTCGTCTGATCTGTCTTCCCGTCAACCCAACGCATCTGTTTTTCAGATTAGGAAGGCAAAGTTCAAAGCCTTTGGGCAACGCGTCCCAAATAATACAGTTGGTGTTAGAGGCAGTTTTGTGTGAGTCCAAAACCTCGTGCTTTCCAGCGAAGGAGCTTTGCTCGCAGGGTGCCCCCGACTCTGCTCAGGAGGGAGCAGCTTCTGAGTCACAAGCACGTTATGCGTCCGCATAACCCTGAAAACCCTGCTCGTCAGACCGAGTGGTCATTTGCTACTGGCATGTGTTCTCCGTGGTTGCTGTCCTTCAAAAGAAGCCCCTTCAGTGCTAGCCCTCTAAAGTGCCCTGAGCCCAGAGGGTGTGAAAGCCGGCTCTGTGGGGCGAGGGTGGCGGCTTCCTCCTCGGCTTGGTCCAGTACCCAGATGGGAATAGGGAGCAGCGTAACGGGGTCCAGAAGCAAGACCATCTCCTGGTCCTTCTGAGTCCCTCCTGGCAAATGGTGTGGTTGCCAGAGCTCTGGGCCAATCCGTTTTCTGGTGCAAGACTGAAAAAACCAGGCCAGATCGAGAAGGACAGGAGGACAGAGAGTAGAAAACCGTCAGGAGTCCTGGACTCCAGCTTTCACCAGCTCTGTGGTTTGGGCAAATATCTTAACGTCTCTGGGCCTCAGAGGCCCTCCCGTTGAGTGCGGATCGTAACGCTTATCCAGCGTACCAGGCTTCGATGAGAAGGCCTGTTTGCCATCTGCAAATACCATGTCTGGTTCTCATCTGCGTCTTTCAGTTAGGAGACCACGTGCTAAGGGTGCATACCTCTTAGTAAGTACAGAGTTTGCTCTTTTAGGATCCTGACAACAGTACTCTCCTATATTTGGTAGTTAATGAATTCGTTCATGATTCGATCCACTTTTTTCAGTAACTATATTTTTTTAGTGTTTAGGTTTTTTTTTTTTAAATGTTTGTTTATTTTTGAGAGAGAGAGTGTGTGTGAGCTGGGGAGGGGCAGGGAGGGGGGAGAGAGGATAAGAAGTAGGCTCTGCACTGACAGCATGGAGCCTGATGTGGGGCTCAGACTCATGAACCATGAGATCATGACCTGAGCTGAAGTCAGATGCTTCACCAGCTGAGCCTCCCAGGCGCCCCTCAACAACTCTTTGTCGATCGCTTACCGTGTACCAGGCGGTGGTGATGGAAACAACGAAGAGCGGCCTCCATCACTGTGAGATTGGAGCGCTGCTGTGGGACACCGGCATCGCGGGGACATACACACGCGCCAGCGCAGGAGAGTTCGGAGAAGGAAAGTACCTGGGGGAAATGGGTGAGTGTTGGGAGAAGGGGCATGGGTTGGTGTGCGGGGGCTGGGCAAGGAAGGCGCCTCTGAGTGGGGGCATCTGGTCCCTGATGAGACCTGAGGATGAGTGGGCAGGCAAAGAGCAGGGACGGGGGTGGGGGACGTCCCAAGCGAATGTTAAGGTAGGTGTTTTCGATTTCACTCCAGGGAGATCAGTCCTGGAACAGCCATTTATTAAGAGTTTCACAGCATGTGCTCTGAAAGGAATTACAGGAGGGAAGCTCCTGGCCACAGGCGAGTGAGTGGGGAGCAGAGGTTTGCAAGTCATTACAGGAGCCCAGCGCGTCAATACAACTGATGTCAGGGTCCCCCAGGGGGCCCGGGTGGTGGGGAGGTCTCCGCCAAGAGGAGGGTCTTGGGGCCCTGTGCAGGAGCTGCCAATAACAAAGAGACCTCTATTCCCCTTGGCCTGCCCTCCACCCTGGCCCAGAGGCACAGCCGTTCACTCGACCCCTCCTTCTGCTGTGTCTGTGTAAAGACCCTCTCCAAGTACTTCACGGGCAGGAGGCGGCCAGGAACAGCTGGGGACTGTTGTTAGCTTCTGGCAACGTTCTGAAATTCCTTCCTTGTGGATCCTGTGCCTCTGAGCTGCTGGGGGCCCCTGACTTGACCTGAAGTTGAACTTAGCTAGAGGGTCCAGGGGTAGGAGCTGCCTCCGTGTCGGTCCTGATAGCAGCATGAAATCGCACAATCTTTCTGAGAAAGCCGAGGCTGCCTTGCTAGCCCTTCCTGGGACGGGAGGTCTATCGGAGGCCAGGTATTCTGCAAATCCATTCATGTTTTCCAAGGGCAGGATGGTGCCTGAGAGAGCCACCAGATAAGGCGATTGCTTTGGTTGACAAACATCCCGGGAGGCCCCGTACAAGATAGCAGCTCCCGGTGGGGATGAGGCAGAGAAGGGTGGCCTCAGATAAGCCGCTGGTTGAAGAGATTGGCTGCTTTCAAGGGTGGAGGGGCAAAACATCCGTTAATGGGTTTGTTCAAGGGCGAACTTTCCATTCACAGAACTGGAGAATGGGGAGTTGCAGCAGTTCTAGTCCTTTGCAACCCTTCTTTTTAAACACAAGTACAAAGAGCCCAGGAGAGAAGTAGTAACTTTTCTTAGATCACACAGCAAGTGAGGGATAAAGCTCTATAGAATTTGGAGCCTCTGCCATGGAATCCACTGTTTTTTTCCACTATACAACCTCTTAACCCCTGTGTCCCAGTACTTCGTGTTTCCCTCCTCTTATCTCTGTGTACATTTGTTTATTGACGAGTCCATCCACCCATCCATCCACGTGTCCGGTCATCCATCCATCCATCCATCCATCCATCCATATGTCCATGCATTCCTTTACGTGTTTGCTCGTCAACATTTATTAAGGATACAAAGACGGCCTTGACAGCTCCCAAAGGAACAGGTAACAACAGAGCAGATGCCCACAAGTGCAGAGAAGAGCAGCATGCAGGAGGCGAAGAGGGGGATTAAAATGGTGAGGACGTGAAGCCTCCTTGGGGAAGATGGCCTTTCAGCTAGCTGTGCCTGAAGGAGGGAAAGGATTGCGTTTGTTGAAGGAGGCAGATGCCTTGGCACTGTACCTCTAGAGGCAGCAGGAAGGGTGGATTGAAGAAGTGAAATGTTGGCACCAAAGAGATGACCTACCTAATAGTTCATCCAACAACCCAGCAATCCATGCTTCAGGTCTTTGGGAGCCAGCCTTGGTGTTGGGCACTGTGGAGATGTTGGGATCAAAAGGTCTCCTCTTTTCCATGAGGAACTTGCCATCTAATGAGGGAAGAAAACCAAGTGTAGTCAAAACAATAAAAGGCAAAGCTAACATTGACCTAGAGCTTCTGAGCCTGGGATTCTAGCCTTGCTCTGCCATTTACCTGCATGGTGTTTCAGGGCCTTGACTTCCTCAGCTGGGAAATGGTGACACTAGGTACACCATCCTGTCCTAGTAAATAGGAGAGGACAGTGTCCAGTTGTGAACCTATTTCCTATTAGTCACGTGACCATGAGAAGTCAGTGAATCACACCGCGGCTGCATTCTTCCTCTGTGACGTCAGCGGTTGGTTGGGGGGCAGGTAGGGAAGAAAAACCATGATGCCTGGAGAGTGAGACTGTCTGGGACAGCTGTAGGGGAGCCCCCAGTGCACTACCTGCAGAGAACAGAACTTTAACAATTCTTTGTCCCAGACCCCATAGCTCTGGCAGAATCAGGAAAAGTAATATATATGAAATCTCCTCGTAAGAGGAGATGCCCCTCGTGGATGCCGGGGGAACCGCATGTGGGCTTCTCCATGGAAAGTCTGCAGGCTCTTGAGGCCCAGTGTCTCCTCATGTCCTGTCTTTCTCCTTGTAGTAAGTTGCTGGACAGACCTCTCCCTGCACTACTGGATCCTTTCCCAGAGACATGCAGAACGTGACAGGCACAAATGCAGTGACAGACTGCCCTGGATTCTCTGGGGCAGGGGCAGCGTCAGACATTCTGCCTCGGTCCTCTTACGAGGACCTGTGAGGCTGTTTTGTGGGGCGGAAAATGGGTCCACCATAGGTTGAAGTTGCCACATCCAGCAACAAGTACTTTTCTTAACTCATTCCTCAATTCTGTTTTATCCGTTCTTCTCCATTGTTCTCACGTCCACCTTCACTTTTCCTGTTTCCCTGGACCTCCCACTTGGTTCATGCCTTCACCCATTCACACTTTGCTCTGGGCTCTGGCCTCCCCATTCCTCCTTCCCGTCCACCTTCCTCCCCACAGCTAAAGGATCCTTTCTGCCTCGATCACACACGTGCAACGGATGCAGAGATGGTTTCCAGCAGCTCTGGAAAACAGTATGGAGTTTCCTCAAAAACTAAAAATAGAACTACCCTACGACCCAGCAGTTGCACCACTAGGTATTTATCCAAGGGATACAGGTGTGCTGTTTCAGAGGGGCACGTGCACCCCAATGTTTATAGCAGCACTGTTGACAATAGCCAAATTGTGGAAAGAGCCCGAATGTCCATCGATGGATAAATGGATAAAGAAGATGTGGTATGTATATGTATATGTATATAGGTGGGTATATATATGTGTGTATATATATATATATATATATATATATATATATATATAGTGACACTAGGTACACCATCCTATAGTATATAGGTATATATACCCACCTATATACATATACATATACATATACATATACATATACATATACATATACATATACATATACATATACATACACACAATGAAATATTGCTCGGCAATCAAAAAGAATGAAATCTTGCCATTTGCAACTATGTGGATGGAACTGGAAGGTGTTATGCTAAGCGAAATTAGTCAGAGAAAGACAAATATCATATGACTTCATTCATATGAGGAATTAAGATACAAAGCAGATGAACATAAGGGAAGGAAAGCAAAAATAACATAAAAACAGGGAGGGAAACAAAATAGACTCATAAATACAGAGAACAAACAAGGTTGCTGGAAGGGTTGTGGGTGGGGGGATGGGCTAAATGGGGGACGGGGCCCTTGTGGGGATGAGCACTGGGTGTCATACAGAGGGGATGAATCACTGGAATCTACTCCTGAAATCATTATTGCACTGTATGCTGACTAGCTTGGATGTAAATTAAAAAGTAAATAAATAAATAAAAAAGGGAAAAAAAAGATGTGGAGGATTCCAAGGGTCAGGGAGGCTGCTGCTTCTTTCCTGCCTGGACTTTGTTCTTGAGGAGATATTATTCTCTGCTCTCACTTTGTTCGTATAAAGACAATTATTTCGGTGTAATTTTATTTTATTTTATTTTTTCTGCTGAAGGATCACGTGCACCTACTGTTCAAGACAATGCCCACCCCGAATCCAGCCTTTTCAGCTTGTCTACAGCAAACACACCACCAGTGTAATGTGGTGATTAAGACCATGGACTTTCAATCCAGAACATGTTCAAATCCTACCTCTGCCTCTTACCGGCTGTGTGGTCTTGGGCAGGTTACTTTACTTCTCTGTGCCTCTGTATTCTCAGCCATACATTGGGAATGATTATATTCCATACCTCACAGGGTTATTGTGAAGGTTAAAGGAGATGATACATGTAAAGTTCTTAGAATCTCACCTAGTGTAGCGAGTACTCAATTGATATTACCCATTCCAGGAATCTCCATCCCAGCTGAATTTCTCTGTTAATGGCTTTGAGTGTGCTTGTGACTTTCCTGCCTTTGATTTCAGATGCTCTTTTCACCTGCCTGGAATGATGTCTCCTCCCTTTTGCTTGTATGCAGATTCTCCTTGCCGTCTCTAGCTGAGCACGCTCAGGAAATGGCCAGGCCCAGGCCTCACACCCACTCTGGTTCCATGACTCAGCTACTGTGCGGGGCCGCCTGGCCTCTCTGGCTTCCAGCTTTCCCTCTTGAAGTGGAAATGTTTATGCAGACCTTGTGGAGTTGTCGAAGGTGAAATTCTCAAACTCTGGCAGGTAGTAGGTACTTAAGAAATGAGAGATGTTATCAAGCCAGATCTTACTAATCCTGCCTGCCTGGGTGTCCTCTCTGAACTCTTCTGGTAACTATAAATTCCACCATTTATCTGGTCACTCATTGACCATGTGGTGCTTTGTATCACCTTTTAAATGTTTTTCTTCTTCTGCTTGGAACTATTATCGGAATCTTTGGAATCTTACTGATGCTCAGCTTTCAAATACACACTACACCTAGTACCCTGTTCACTGCACTGGGTGTCCCTTGAGGGAAGACGCTGTGCAAACATTTCTTGTCTCCCTTTTTTTTTTTTTTTTTTTTTTTTTGAGAGAGAGAGAGTGTGTGAGCAGGGGAGAGAGGCAGAGGGAGACAGAGAGAGGAGAGAGAATCTTAAGCTGAGTGTGGAGCCCGATGTGGGGCTTGATCATGAGTTTTGGTTCATGACCTGAGCCGAAATCAAGAGTCGGATGCTCAACCAATGGAGCCACCCAGGCGCCCCTGCACGAATGTTTCTAATTTGACTGCAGTTCGTTGAGGCATCTTTCTGTGATGGCAGCCTTACGCTGGGCTTATGTTTTCCAGTGCTTCCTTGTCTTTTCGCTTTGGTATAGCAGCTGGTTGTGGCCCAGGGCTTTGGGGCCACAGCTCTCTCGTTAATGTTTATTTTTTTGCATTTACTTTTGTGTGGTAGACTCTTTGTCCCTGGCTTGGACTTTTCCTGGTGGTCCCATTGGCCGGCCGGCCCCTGGGTCCAGACAGATAAGGGCTCATTCTCAGAACCGGCTCGGTAATTGTTGGGTGCCTTTTCCCCTTTGCTTTCTTCTCCATGAAAACACCAGCCTTGTGATTGTGTTTCAAGAAACATGTCGATGGGCCTGTGCTCTGGATGTTTCCTCACCTGAGATAAGGTCTGGGTGTCAGCTCTAAGGAAGAAGAAAGGTACACTGGAGAGGAAGATTTCCCAGGCAGTGACACCACCTCGGGCAGCAGTAGCCTGAGACTGGACTGCCCAGGTGCAGGTGGAGACCAAGCCCACCCCCAGAGGAGGGGCAGCCGGGACCATCTGGGCGTCCCCTCCCACCCCAGGCATGGACTTGAGAGGCGCAGGGGCTGTCCTACCTGGAGAGGAGCCCCGGGGCCAGCAATGGCAGCACTCCAAGGCCTCACAGTGGGGTTGGGTGGTTGTGGCCGTGGCCGCTGGAGCAGACAGTCCGTGGATAAAGTCCAGAGTCTGAACATTCTGGTCCTGGCTCTCAGTCCCTCACTGAGGGATCCTGCACATTGGAGCTCAGTTTTCTGCCTGCAAAGGAAGTGTGCCATATCAGTAGTTCAAACACTTGTTTTTTAAAAACACATCAGAGTGCTTTAAATTTTTTTCTAAAGCAGAATCATATGCATATTCCAGGTTTACAGAGCAGATAAAAAGCAGGTCCGTGTGAAGGAGGTAGGACTCCCAGGATCCTGCCATTCCCTGCGCCCACATGCATCCTGCAAAGCTCATTCATGCAAACTTGGCTTCCCCAAGCACAGTTTGAACCTGCTAGACTAGTTAGTCTCAGTTGTCTGTGTGAGGTCATCCAGGCCACTGCTGGGGACTCTCCCCTTCCCATGGAGATGAAAAAGCAGGGTCTATGGACAGGGTGACGGCAGAATAGTCCCCCGTTATGACTTAATCACAAACCGATCAGAAAGGATGCTGGTCAGAGTACTGGTTGGATATAGTGACTTTGTGTGTTAGAAACACATAAGCTATTATATGAATTTTATTGTATTATATTAGTAGTAGTGTATTATGTAATGTATTTCAAAATACATTATTTCTGTCCCTTTCAGATTCATCTGAATAAAAACTGGGTACTATTATTTTGAACAGTGTCCACAGGAAATAGTAAATAACAAATAAACATCCCTAAATCAAAACACGGAAACCTTTATTCTGGATCTTTGGTAAGGTGACAGTGTCCAGGTGGGAGGGACAGAATGGGCAGGGACTTGAGTTGACTCTGAGCATGGTCAGGGCAAGAATAACACCAATCACACAATGAAGGACTTACTCCAAGATAGGATGGTTTCCATGCCCAGCAGCCCACGAAATAGGTATGTTTCCTAGGGCTACCTTCACAAGTTATCACAAATTTAGTGGCTTCAAGAAAACTCCAGAAATTTATTTTGTCACCATTCTTGAGGACAGAATCTGAAAAATAAGGTGCCAGCAGGACCATACTCTTGACAAAGGCTCTGGAGGGAGAATCATTGTTTCTTACAGATTCCGGTGGCTCTGGATATTTCTTGGCCTGTGACTATATAATCCCATCTTGGTCTTTGTCCTCATACAGACTTCTTCTCTTTTCCCTGTGTCTTCCTTCCTGGTATCTCTCATAAGATACTTGTTACTGGATTTAAGGTCCACCTGCGTAATCTGGGGTGATCTCAAGATCCTTAACTTGGTAACATCTGCAAAAACTCTTTTTCAATTAAAGTCACATCGATAGGTTCTGGGGGTTATAATGTGGACATATTTGGGGGGGGGAATTATTAACCTTGCTGTTAGATATGAGGAAACTGGGGTTCAATCCAGGGAGGTAATTTGCCCATAGCCACTCAACTGGTGGGTGGCGGGGCCAGGCTAGGACTCACCCTGAGGGCTGCATTGTGCTCTATGTGCTACAGAACGTTGTGGGATGTCAGGGAAGGGACCAGGCAGATGTAGGACCGTCCCTAACAATCCAGCTTGGAAGGCCTTGCTTCATGTACAGAGGGTGTTCAATGTCAGTCTGTTATTGAGATGGTTATTGATTTTGAGGCTTTGACCTGAGCTTCTCCGGGGTGGCAAACTGATGTGTCTGCCTCTGTATCCCTAGCACAGTGCTGCAAATGTTGGATACATGAGATTGAATGCCTGTGATAAGATGCTGCGCTCATATGTCTGTGTACATTTATAGTATCTACTATGTGTGGTTAGTGGTGGTGCATACACACCATGGAAAAGGCTGTGTGGGACCGGAGCTCGCTCCAACAGGCCCCATTCTTGCCTTACCCACAATCTACTCAAGGGCCTTCAGATCGGTCACTCTGCCTTGCTTTCCAAATATGTCAGGTGAGGTTAGTAATACTCTTCCTACAGATCTCACTGGATGTTTCTGTGTTTTTGTTGACTGGGGAGTCAGTGCGGGGGGCTTCTGTCTGAAGGCAGGAGGAAGTAAAAGATAAAATTTCCAAGCCCCTTCCAGCCCTAGGGTTTTAGGAAAAAATTTAATCATGTTTTACACCACCAGATGTAAGCACATATTGTAACTGCGGGGGCAACATGAAATTGAGGACAATCATGCTCTTTCACTTAGATGAGAGCAAGATGCACTCCGCTTAAACTGTGATTAGAAGGATGGAGGTCAGACAGAAATCCCTTTGTGATGTCAGGGGATCTGTTTCATGGGAACGGGGCCCGAGGCTGACTTCTCAGGGGGGCCATTTGGGAGCTGGGAGGACTGTGGTGTGCAGAGGCAGGAGTTAAGGGTGACGAAACATTTTGACATAAGGAGAACTTTCCAGAAGTTAAGGCTGAGAAACCTTGCGGTGGGTGGTTGGGAATTGAGACGGTCCCAGAATCAGCAAAACTGAGGCCAGATCCTTAATGCTCTTCCATTGATTTGGAGGTCTTTCTGTCTGGTAGGGGGATGGGAGGCCTCCTAGAGATCCAGCTTGTTTAGAGCTTGGACTTTGGAGTCGGACAGACTGGGTTAATTGCCTCCATTGTCGTGTACCAGTTGTTGACCTTGTATGAGTTCCTTAACCATCCCAGGTTCCTTGTGGTATGGGTACGCCCCCTCCAGAGCTTAAGTGTGAGCATTAGATGAGTCAGGGCCGGCGACACACCTAGCACTGTGCTTGGCACACAGTAAGCGTCAAGAGGCTCTGACATAGACATGTGAAACCCTGTCCTCCTTGGACAAGCTCCAGGTTGGGGCAGGAGAGCCCCTGTGCTGTTGGATGACAAATGCTTTCTGTGTTTCAGAATGAAGGCAGATTGAAACTTGATATTTTTTTGATCAAAAACCTTAAGGCAAGGCAAGGCTTGGTGGAGCACCGAAAGTCCTGTTTTCTGTGACTGGGGGTCTCCGGCAGGATGTTGGAATGTCTCTGCTCCCCCTGACGTCCTTCTGCTGCTTTGGTGACTGCCCACAGACAGACCAGCTCCCAGTCATCTGAAACACCACTCAGAAGGCAGGAATTTGCAATCCGTTCCAAGCTGGAAGTGACTTTCATGTGATGGGGCCGCACTGCTCTGTGACTCTGTAACCAATTCTCCCCACGCTGGCAGCTCTCCAGATGCCTGGGATGTGATCAGTTGACCAAACAAAACGGCAGGTCCGTCCAGGAGAACGCTGTGTCTGGCTTCGGGAGCAAAAGCTCCCAGCACGTGCAAAACTCAGGCCCCAAGTTTCTTCATGTTTTTCTCTATTCTTTTCAGGCAGCTCTTTTTAGGTAAGAAATCTACAACCTTCAACTTTGAAAGTCAAGTTAAGTTTAGGTAAAACAAATCAGTGCTGGAAGTCAGTGATTGAAGAGGTCACCGTAAGTGGCAAACGTCCATTTTTGTTCAACCGAAGTAAACAGAAATGAACGGAATTGCCTTCCGCACATTTTTGTGAGTATGCTGGGGACGTTCATCACCCCCAAGGTGGCCTTATAGAAGGAAGATTGGCCTGGGGATCCCAACACTGGCTTCTGGCACTAGCTGGGCTCCTAACTCCCTGTGAAACTCAGAGCCGACCTCCTAACTTCTCAGGAAGTCAGTTTCCCTATTTCTAAAATTAGTTGGCTTCCAACTTTCCTTCCCTGTTTAAAATTCTTTGATGTGTTTTCGAATGCTAGATAAATTCTCTGTTGATAGATCCGTAGAAGAATTTGTAAGGGTCTCTTATGTTTGTATAGCGCTTTATTGTTTTATTTGTTGTCCAGAAGCTTCTGAGCTTGGCAGGGCGGATTGGGTTACCCTAGCACATGGATGAGGAAACTGAGGTCCAGATAAATTGAGTTCCTGGCTTGGCCATGGCTTTTTGGTGGGTGAACGGAGGTGGTGAGGACAAAGCCCAGATCTCCTGGTGTCTAGTCCAGAATTCGTCTCCAATCTTGACACGTGCTATTGTTGATGGAGCAAGAAACCATATCCAACCCCGGCTCTCTCCATCAGAGGTAAAATCCCACCCAACGTGTCCTTCTGCGTAATGGCCATCGGCCACTTCAGGTGGCTCTTCTTGGGTACTCATTTGGAGTTCAGTTTATGATAAAATGTGCTACATGTTACAAATGCAGATTTCAAGGTGAATCTTACAGTCAGGCATGCAAAGTCAGCACAGGTTACGTAGGAGTTTAGGTTGGAAACAAGCTTGCCGGATTAACTGGCTGCTCATTTACCTTTGCTTTTGCATCTTTAAAACAGCTGGCGCAATATCTAATATTTACGATACTCGGTACATTAATTCTCGTGCTCTCTCCATGTTATCTTGATCATTTGTAACGGAATTTGGGCGTTCGTTACAATTATGTCATGTAGGGACACTGAGTGATAGAATGGTTGTAATGTATTGCTATGGGAAACAAATGAAACAAAGTGGTGTGTTTTGTCTGTACTCATTTTTGTATAGAAATGTGAAATCAGGTATGTAACGAAGAGAGGATTCTCACGTGGGTTAATAGTGGTTTTCGTATAGGTGGTGGGACCACCAGTGCGTTTTACTTTTTTTTTTTTTTTTTTGGCTTTTCTGCTTTTCCATAAGTGTGTAAATTGACCATATCTTAATGTGGTAATCAGTTTAAAAGTTTCTTCCTTTGAAGGTGTACGGGTGATGATTTTATCTGATTGGGAGAAAAAATTGGACAACCAGTTTACTTCCAGGTGGTTGTTGAAGAAGACTGATTCCCAAATATTTTCAACACAGACACAAATTGTGCCATCGGCAGTAATTGCTAATTGACCCTCTTTCTGTTCAATTAAGACAGCCACTCTCAGCTGCTGTGGGTCCGTGGGATTGAGGACGCGGCAGCCAAGCGCAGTTGGGGCCCGGGCTTCACATCTGCTGCCTGCCTTTGCCAAACAGCTGTGTTCTGAGCCAGCAGCGTGAAGATGCTCACCTGCAGGAAATGTGGGTCGTGGAGTTGGTCTGCAGGCCGCGGGGGATAAAGAGTGGACGGTTCCACTCCGACAGGTGGGCCAGCCGATCGGGAAGGGGCTCGCGCCGTGCGAAAAGAATGTCTTGCTCTTAGTAATGCTTGAGGGTGACCTGGCTGTTGGAGAAGACCCTGGGCAGGACACCAGTGCAGCTTGGCTGAGAACCCGCAGTCCCTGGGCCCGGGGCTTACGACGGTGAGGATCCTGACGGGAGTCTCCCCCCAAGCTCCCGAGTGGGGCCGGGGAGAGACGGAATGACAGAGGGGAAAAACGGCGGACACATAGAGGCGTCAGCTGAACACACAAGTCTCTGCTCGAAGGTGGATTTTTGCCACATTTCTCTCAGTCTCATCAGGAGCAGAGAGGAGGACTTTCTTTGCTCTCAGTAAGCAATAGCTCCCAAACTGAAAAATGAAGTAACTTTATTTCATACACGATTGTACATTTTTATTTTGGTTTTTGTGTTTAAGCGTATTTAATTTTATGGTTGAGTTTTGTGGCAAGCGATACGGCTTTTCCATTTCGGAAAGTAACGGTGTTCCCTTAAAAGCATCTTGATTTAAGTAAGAAAGGGGTCACTTATAATGTTATTAATGATACAGTTAGAGTGTGGAATTGGCAAAAGTATTGGAAGTGTGATGCAAACGGTTGAAATGTGGGCAGTACCGTTATTCACCAGCCTGGGGTTGGAAGGCCTGGGGTTCTGCTGTCTCACCTACTGAGTGATTGTAAGTCAGCGGCTTCCAAACCTGGGTACTGGAATCACCTGGCAAGGGGGCGGGGCTTCCAAACTGCTGCTGCCCATCTCCCACCCCCAGAGATTCCGGTTTAATAGGTCTGGGGTCTGTCCTGGGCTCTGGATGTTGTCAGTGATCCCCAGTGGTCCTAACGTCAGGCTCCTTAGGAGCTACTGCCACGGCACGTTCTTTGATGTCACAGAGACTGAGTCTCCTTGTCTACAGTATGGGTGAGTTGAGCCCCTATGATACAGGATCTGCCCTGGCCTCTGTGTTCTTAAAAATATAAGCAAATGCCTTCAAGTGGCCGGCTCACCATTTTATCCCTAAAAGGGATTGCTGAATGGGATGAGTCATCTGGGTTCTAGATGGAGAAGAAAATGCCAATGCAGATCGAGTCTGGGGCTGTTGGTGCTAAGGGAAGAAGGTGGAACAGAAGATGGAGAGGAAGGGGGTGCCTTGCAGAAACTCTTCCTCTCAGCCAGCCTCGCTGATCGTTCATATTTTCAGATAGAAATGGGGTGGCATCAGGCAGAGCTCAGATCTGGACCTAGGAGACATGGGCTGCTATGGGCTAGAGACATGGTCTCAGACAAGCCCTTTTACCTCTTTGTGCCACAGTGTCTCCATTTGGATAATGAGGGGGTGGACTAATTGGTTTATAAGGTTCCTTCCATTGTGTGTGGTAAGATCACCCAAGACTTCCTCCCTTTCGTTGTCCTCCCCCACCAAGTCGTTTCTTGGCTTTTTGCCAACGGAATCCCCAACTCCAAGGGCCAGTAGATGGCGGTAGAGTCTTTTGAATTGGGATTTTAGAGCTGGCTCACCTGATTTCAGCCTCCTCCCCGGCAATGCTGGGAGTGGGGCCCTGGCTGAGCTCAACAGCTGCAGTCTGGATGTATTCATTTGTGAGCCATAAAGGGGCAAAATTTAAAGGAATAGTATTTCTTTGGAGGTCCTGCCCAACCAGAGCACGGCACAGTAGGACCTAGCTGGTCCTCAGAGCCCAGTTGCATTTTTGCTCTCTCACAGGTCAAGCCCCACTCCTGCCGCTGGGCCTGATATTTGGTTCACGTTCCTACAGTGATGCACGAGTACAGGAGCATGGGAGAGCATATAGGGCTTTTGTAGTAAGAGAGAAACCTGGGCCATTTTAAAGGCAAAACCAATTTCTGGCAGGGACTTAAATGTGCACATTACTTGATAGTTTTAAAGGGCATTCATATATGTGAACTCACTTCATCTTCGAAGCAAGCCTTTGAAGTTGGTAGGACCAATTAATTTTCAGCTTCGTTGGTCAGGTGAGGGAGCTGAGTCTCAGGGTAACCAGGAAAGGGATTTGTTCAAAGACCTCCTGCTCTAAGGATGTGATCAGAAGTTGAACGCGAGTCATTTGATCCCTTAGTCCAGTTCTCTTTCTGCTGATGGAGGCACATGGGCTAACGTGTCTCACACTGGGATTCCTGTAGGAACTTGTGGGGATATACATTTGATAAATCTTTATCATTCACTTGCTGTGTGTCAGGTACCGAGCAATACATACAAAAAAAAAAAAAAAATGCCAGTTTCATTCCTCATAACAACCCTGCGAAGTAGGTATTGCTTGAACCCAATTTAGAGGTGAAAAAACTGAAACCCAGAAGCCATGACTCTAAATCACAGGGTAAGTCGTGAGGCTGGGATGCAAAGGCAGGCAGTGGTGTTCTTGCTGTCGAGAGGGAGGGAGCCAAACCATAAGAGGCTCTTAAAAACTGAGAACAAACTGAGGGTTGATGGGGGGGGGTGGGTAATGGGTATTGAGGAGGGCACCTGTTGGGATGAGCACCGGGCATTGTATGAAAACCAATTTGACAATAAATTTCATATTTAAAAAAATAATACAAAATAAAAACATCTTTGTTGAGATGTAATTCACATACTCTGCAATTCGCCCACTGAAGGTATATAGTTTAGTAGTTTTTAGTATATTTAGCAGAGATGAGAAAACATCACCACAGTCCATTTTAGAACATTTTTTTGTCACCCTAACAGGAAACAGTGTTTCCGTTACTAGCCGTGCCGTGCCGTTCTTAACTGCTATGCTGTATTCCATGTCCATGGATAGGCATGCGTCAGTATGTCCTGTCTTCCAAGAGTCGTGCTGGCACATAGGTCGATTATTCCATTACAATGCAGTAGACACAACGGAGGTTGAGGCCCAAAGTGCGAAAGGCCTATAGTGTGATGCAGATCCTCAAAGCAAGGACTTTCACCTAGAGAGAGAGAGAAAATGGTTTTTGCTACAGGGCCTGAGTTTTCTGTTTGTAACAGAGCCGTGGGTTAATGCATCAAATACACCTGGAAATTAAGATGATCTTCCGTAGAGGAGATACTTAGACCTAGTAGGCCAGGGGTCAGTTACTGGGGTGTTATCAGGTTGACCCAAGACCCTTTTCAGTCCTCATGGGAATGTGCTGGGCGGGCAAGAGGGTGGGGCAGAGTCTGAGGTGCACTGAGGTGGGTTATGAGCCCTGAGGCCTGGATATTTGGGCTGTCACCAGGAAACTCCATTGGCTTCCGTGTTACTCCCCGGGTCAACTTGGTGGGATAAACTTTTCCTGCGGGGAAGTTCCTCTAAGATATGCTTTACCTTGGGAGTTACAGAAACTTCCAAGGAGCAGCCAGAGGAGCAAGGAGCCCATAGCTGGGTTTCGCTTTGTGTAATGCTGCCTCAGCTTCTTGAGGTTTACAGGGTTTATGAAGATCCGTAACAGCCGGCTCCAAACCCGGCTCCAAGGAGAGCTGTTTCTGGGAGGCCCCCCCGAAGTTTGCATTTCAGCTTCAAGAATGGCGAGAACAGTACAGTTGAAGGTCTCATTTTCATAACCTCACAGTAATAATGACAGCTGCCATTAATGGAACGCCTTCCAAGTGCCAGATGGTATGTTAGGGATTTTTTGCTTGTTTCACTAAAATCTGATAAACCTGCCAGGGCCCTGTTCGTACACACGCACTGTAGTGGAAGATCAGAAGAGGGGAAGTAATTTGCCCAAGACACATCTAGCTAGAGGGCAGCAGGGCTGGAATTCTAACCCTGAGTGTCCAGCTCGTCTCAGGTTGCCTGGGATCTTCCTGCTTTTGAGACCAGAAGTCCCATGTCCCAGCAAGTGGCCTCAGTCCTGGGCAGGCCAGGACAGCTGGCGTGCCTAATATCCAGGACTGTCGGTTTCCCTCTGCTGGGCCTGCCGCATAGCGCTGAGGTTTTGTTGGCTCCTTTCTTGACAGCAGTACGTGGTTTGGGCTCCCCCTTGAAACCCGCTTAGGGACGGGCCATGCTCCTCCCTGTCTGTCCCCGAGTGCCTGCTCCCTTGCACTACTCGGAGCCTTGTCTCCTTCCAGCTGTTTCCTGGCTCCCTCACTCGCCTACTTGCTCTTGTTTTGAGGCAGGTCCTTTACCGTTTATCTGTTTGTAGCTTCCCCCAGCACCCAACCCACTGCTGGCTACACACCATCTGAAGACTGGGGCTTGGGTTCCTGCTGAGCACCCCACACCCCCAGCTGTGCCCCCTGGGGAAACCACTTCACCTCCCTGGAGCCTTTGCTTCCTCATCCAAGGCAGGATGCCAACTGTATTCCCCTCCCAACACTGCCTCGGGGCTTAACTTAAATGCAAGATAGGACCATTGATTTTCAACATGAGAGGCATGGCACATGTTGGCTGTCATTACTGTTGGTGACTTCCTGCTTTCCCTGCCTACCTCGGGAGGGATAAACGAGTCCGGGGTCAGTTGTGGACCTGACTTAGCACGGGAACTTTTGGTGCTTGCTGGCCGGGCTGCTCGTGGCTTCTGCGTCCTGGGTTTCTTCTCTGCATTTTGTGGATTGCAATGCAGGGTGTTGTCAGTGTCGAAGAAATCAGTTCGTGGAGCGCTTAGTCTTGTGTCTGGACTGGCTTCAAGCTGGAAAAGGAGGCTGGAACCAGATGTCTTCAAGTCAGCCATCAGACCCGGCACTTGGAACACTGGCTCCCAGCGTTGTCAATAAATATTGTGGCCTGAACAAGTGACCGAATGGATGAATGTTTGGGGAACAGCATCCTGCTGAGTGAGGGGTAGAGAGAACACAGGATGGGAGGCAAAATTGCTTCATAAGGTTAAAAACACTCAATGCGAACAAAGAGGATTTCTCACAAACTATCCTGAATCTTCCCTAGAGCAAGGCAGCTTCAGAACAAAGGCAGTAAAAGAACAGTGTGATAATCGAGGAGGTCCCCTGTTCTTCTCACCTCTGCTGTGATAGTTCTCACACGCTACCATCTACTTGCTTTGGCCTTTCCCACCAGGGTCCCCTCCTGACCATGCATTCATTCACCTCTTGTCAACAGAGCACAGAAACGAGCCATTCTTGTTGTGTCTATTTTAGAAGCATTTTTAGAGCTTATTTTTGCCTCATCTCCATGCCAATCCAGAACTTGCGGCCATTTTCAATTATTTCTGTTACTTCATTTTATCTCGCTTGTTAACTTCTTCTTGGTGTCCTTGGCTGGCTTCTTTTCCCCACCCAGATGTCTTACGTTTGTGAGGCCCCACGCTCCATATTTGGGACCTCTTTTCCCTATCTACACTCCTTCCTTTGGTGACTTCATTCAGTCTCTTGGCTTCAATTGTTATTTATATCCTCTGACTCTCAAATTTCTATCTGTAGTCTAAATCTCTGTTGAACTCCTGTAATCAACTGCCTCCCGGACATTCTCACTTGTATTTTTGGTAGGAAATACTGAACTCAACATGTCCCAAACTGTTCTGATTTGCACCTCAACCAGCACCCCCAACCTGCCCCTCCTGTGCCCCTTCCTCTTCCAGCTGCAGCCTCCGGATTGTTCAGGCCACAAACCTTGGAGACATCCTTGACTCCACTTACACTCTCATCCCTACTTCAAATCTGCCAGAAAATTTTCAGTTCAACTTAAAAATACCGTACTTCCTGGAGACCAAGGTACAGATCATGTCAGCTCTTCATATCTCCACGTTAGGAATGTGTCCCGCAAACTGGCATCTTAAGCTTAGCAAGATGCGGTATATCGAGGATTTGGTCGTTGTTCAGTTCAGCTCTCCACTGTTAACACTCAGGTCAAGGTCGCCATCATGTCTCCCCTGGATGACTGTCAAAGCTTCTGGTGTGGTTGGTGTCTCGTCCTCTCCTTTTACGATCCATTGTGTATTCTCAAATAGATAGCCAGGATGACTCATTTCCAGCATAAATTAGATCAAAACCTTCCAGTGACTTCCTGTCTCAGACTGAGAAAAAGCTGGTGGTCCCATAATGTCCTAAAGACCCTATGTGACCTGGGCCCTGTTTCCTTTCTGATCTCATCCCTACTCTCTTTACCCCTCACGCAAGCAGCCACAGCCCCACTAGCCTTCATTGTGGTTCTTCAAGACTTTCAGACATGCTTCCACCTTTGGGCTTTTACAGTGGGTGTTTCTCCTCCTCAGCACACTCCTCCCTCAGGTATCCGTTTGGCTAACCCCCTTATTTCCTTCAAGTTTTGTTCAAACATCAGCTTATCGATGAGGTTTCCTTTGACTGCTCTAATGAAAATTGCAATGGACACCTTCCCCCAGTACTTGACTCCCATCCTCTGCTCTGTCCTCCTCTCCCCCATAGCACTTAGCACCTCTCGTGTACTTTACAGTTTACTCATAAATACCTGTCTTCGGTTACAAGAATGTAAACTTCACCAGGGCAAGCACTATTTTGTCTGTTTTATATACTGACATACCCTGAGCACCTAGAACAGGTACTCACAAATATTTGTTCAATGAGCGAATAGCTTTCAAATTCAAGAAAAGCAGCTGTGGTCAGAGAATCCAAAGTCGAGCATACAGACTTGTCAGAGACCCTGGTGTGATTTCAGTGACGGCAATGAATGTTTTCCCTCCCTCTCTTTCAAAATAAGACTCCCAAAGCCGAAGCCATTATTGGAAGCAGTGGTGGGGAAAGGGGTGGGGAAGATGGCCCATGAGAAACAGCCAAGTCAGCGACTTTAGTGAAGCTTAGGTAAGTCAGAAGCTGAGCGGCCGTGTGTGACTTTCATTAATCATCCCCTTCACACCACATCAACACAAGTGATGACTTTTGTCCGCACCTCCTGCCTCCAGTGCCATGATATATGGCCTGAGAAGAGTCCTGGGCTCTAATTGTTGAAGACCCCCAAACGATGAATGCTCATAACCTGGCCTGTGAAGGAAGAGCGAAATCATAATGAAAGGTGGACGCGCCATGCAAATTGTGTTGGCTTTGGCCTCCCCAGCCTGGCCTGGCTGTTCTCCCTGTACAGGGGCCTGGCGACTGGATCCGGCAGAAGAAATGGCACTTATGCACAGCTTTGTGCCTCCTTGGCTGCGTGGCTCCCTAAGAAGTCAACGGGAGAGGATGAGGACAAAGTTACAAGATCAGGCAAAACAGATTTGGAACCCCTCCTGGGTGCAGTTCTTTTTGCTCTTTTCCCTCCTTTCCACCCCAACAGAGGGCTCCGGGTGAGAGTGCGTTATTGGCCAGAGATGAGGGATCAAGGGTCTCGTTTTGCCATTTCCCACACCCTTGGGCAAATTATTGATTCTTTTTAGTTCTCCCATGGGTTTAGAAAGTGATCATCTCTTGTAGCTGTATAGAATTTTAGATGTCACAAATGGCTTTAACACTTAACTAATACAAGACTCTCAATTCTATTAGGTCAGGGGAGATACAATTATCTCTGTTCTACACACAAGAAAACTCCCACGATTCAGAGAACTCAAGCCATTTGTCCAAGGTTACAGAGCTAGTAAATGGAGATGAAGTAAAAATTCAGCACTTTGTTTCTTAGTTCTGTAAAATTTCAAGAGTCTCTTAGGCATTCAAATCTAACTCATTGACATTGAAGTTCAATAACAGTGATAACCCTACCAAGGAAAGATTTTCTTAAAAAAGGAAAATGGAAGAAGAGCATAAAGACAATGCTTGACTGAAAGAGCTGAATCCTGAGTTTTATTTCTTCACTCATTTGTTCATTCATTCACTCATTCATTTCCCAGGTGTTTTTGAGCACCTGCTTTGTGCTGTGAGCTCTTCTAGATATTTTAAGTCCCATGGCACCTGAATCTTGGAATATCTTTGTATGGCATGGAACAAGATATTTCAGATTTTTTTAATTGTTTATTTATTTATTTTTGAAAGACAGAGATGGAGCGTGAGTGGGGGAGGGGCAGAGAGAGAGGGAGACACAGAACCCGAAGCAGGCTCCAGGCTCTGAGCTGTCAGCACAGAGCCCAACGCGGGTTTCTAACCCATGGACTGTGAGATCATGACCTGAGCTGGAGTGGGATGCTTCACCGGCTGAGCCACCCAGGCACCCCGGAACAAGATATTTCCAATCCTGCAGAAGTTGCTCACCCGACGTGGGTACTCACTGTGGATAGTGAGCGCACTCTGTGGTTCCTATAAAAAGCCATGTCTTTGCTCATGCCCTTTGTGGGCAGTGGCCTTCCCTCAACAGGCCGCCCCTCTACCTCTGCTCCCCTGTGAAGATTCCACTCAAGCGTCACCATGGATGAAAACTTCCTTCATACCCCAGCACTTCCCACAGAAATGACCCGTGTAAACTCTTTGAACTCTGCAGAAACTGTCACGTACTTGCCGTCCTTCCTCACGTTGGCTCCTGTATCTGTCTTCCTCTACCAGGCTCCGAGCATCTTGATGGAAGAGATCATTTCTGTTCAGAAATTAGAAGTGATCCAGAGATGAGCATCATTAACATTTTGAAATTTTTCATTATATTATTGTCTCACATATACTTCAGTGCATTGTTTTTCTAAATCTGAAATCATGTGGCTTTATTTCCTCTTTTCGAACAAAGGTGGATTTCCCCCCTAATTTTTAATGTTTCTTAAACTGGGACACATTTTACAACCAATGTTACATTATTATTAATATAGTGTTTATCAACACCCAAATTTGATGTTAATTTGTCTGATGAGTCTTTAAAATTGCTACCATCTAGGATTTAAGGACTGCTGTGTGTGTGTGCATGTACTATATTTTCCCAAATATGTATGTATATGTATTCTCAAATATACATATATGTATGTATAATTTATGTATTCTGTAATGTGTAATAGACCACATAATATTATGTCATGAGCATTTTCTCATGACAGTGAATATTCCTTGATAACATAAATTTTAATGGCTGCCTAGATGCCTACTCTACAAACGAACCACATATTCTTTGATTTTTCTTGGCCTTTTGAACTGTTTCCAATTTTTTGCTAAAATGTGTGTACTTCTGTGATGAACGTCCATGCACACACATCTGATTGCATCCTTTAATAAATCCCATTAGTAGCATCACCCGCCCAAAGACCAAACCTGTGTAGCCTGCTGGTCCAGGACAGGTTGTCTGAGCTGCCCTTTCCCAGTCCCCGCAGCCTGGGGTCCACCCCAGCGCCACCCTCGAGCACCAAGATAGTTATAGACCCCTGAGTGGCTGCCTGAAGGCACCAAAACCTTCTTTGCAAAAAGCACACCAGCAATTTCAAGAAACACATTCAGTCTTTTATAAAAGAAGAAATGAAAAAGTAAGAGTAAAGCACAACTGTTGCATAGTGTCCCTGTCTTTGAACCCAAGTTACTTGAGTCCTGAAAGCCACAGGCTCAGTGTTGTTCCAAACTCTGATGCAAGGCAGGTATGGGAATGAACCCGTCCAGACGGACTCGTACCACAGAGAAATAATGAAACAAGGGAGCGGCAGCTTAGGTTTTATGAAAGCATGTTCATCCCAGCTTTGGAACACTAATTAAACACCTTCTGTATGTCAGCAGTGTGCTGGTTTTGGGAAAGGAATGATGAACAGGATCCAACTCTTTCCCGTAGGAGGCTCGGAGACTAGTTGGGGAGTCAGAATGGTAAATGCATACATTTGATAAACCGTCAGAGTTGTTTCGCTGGGTTTACGGACAACAGCAAGGGCAAGTGGGAGGAAAGTTCATTGCAGATGGGAGAAGGGGAGGTTCAGGAAAGGCTGAGCGTGAGGTGGAGCTGAGGCCGGAAAGAGGAGCGGCGAACCCAGAATGCTAAAGAAATTGTGTTTTTCTTGCTTCTTGCTGCATTACCGAGTACCACCTCCCCTTAGCAGTTTTCCTGAAGGCTCAGTCATGCTGTTTCCAGGGAGGACACTTTTATATTTTTCATCATTTTAACACCCTGGCCTGAGGGGAAATGTAGACCAATGGCTGCCTTTTTTAGGTTGGTCAACGAGCGTGAACCTGTGCAAATCTCAGAGGCCGGGATGACACTGATTAAGAATGGCTCCTTCTTGCGGGATGACAGGATTGCTCCTTCCCCAACATATTTTCTTGTCCTGTAATAATTCAGTTTTGCTAAGAAGGCAGAAAGGGAGAAAATAACTTTCTGGAAAGCGCCCCTGAGGTGTGGGAGCAGATGTGAACCTTCGTCTGAACAGTTTAATGAGCCAGAGCTAGGGGAGCACACCCAGTAATTTACTAGGACATTGATAAGACCTTCCTCATTCAGAGGTCACTTATCTGGCCACATGGGCGATGTGACAAACACCTGAGGACCAGGATGGGCACAAAAAGACTCAGAGATGTCAAAGCTAATGTCAAAAAGCCCGGAGAATAAAGCAAAAATGCTTTCTGGCTTTGGTGCAGAACTTATTTTTTTCTTACTTAAGAAACAGTTCTATCTTGGCAATCTGGTTTCCCAAGACACAGCAGATTAGATACAAAAAAATCAAAAGTGTGAAGAGGAAGGGGGTGCAGGGTTCAGCTCAGGCAAGCTGCATAAAATCCAGAGACCCTGGCAGAGAACTACCAGGGAAAAAACAGAGAAAACTCAGTAAATGGTCATTTTCTGGCATTTCATGCCAGGACTGCAGTGTGCTCCTGGTCTAGTGACAGGTCCGTGTGTACAGGTCACGTGGCTGTAAGGTGCAATGCACGGTGACCAAACAGGACTAAAATTATGTTTCATGTCCTCCGTTTACAAAGCCAAGAGAGTTGAGACTACCTTTCGTTTTGAATAGCTGAGATATTTAATTCATACTTAAAAGGTTTTTTTGGTAAACTTGGAAAATCCATTTATTTGAAATTCCTCTTTCTTAATAAAATTAGGTTAATGAGATGCTACTGTCTCAAAAGGCAGCTACTGTCAAGAGGCAAAGTGGAAGTCATCTGTATGTAGGGAGCCCATGGGGCGTGAGAAAGTCCTGAGTTAGGGCTTTGTAGAGATCTCCAGGGAGCACGGAGGACAACAGTCTGGAGATAACAACAGAGATCAAGTCACGGACGGCCTTGGATGGCAAGGGACTCGGTGCAGGGTGTTAGCAGGGGAGTCAAGTAGGCAGATACATGTTTAAGAATACTCATGGTGACCATCACAGGATGGAGTGTGACCTGAGTGTATTAGACATTTGACCATTCTGTCCATTCTCCAGAATGGCTCCTTTGTCCCCAGACAGAGCGAGTCGAGAGAGGCCCATTTCTTCACTTGTGGTCTGATCAGTACATGGATGGATTTGGACACTCACGCAGGCATCGTCACATGGAACTCCATCCTTTGCTGGTGCTGTCGCCTGGGACGAGCCATTTCTCCCCTTGAACCTTCCTTTTTTGATCTCTACTATGGGGACTGTAATCCCTGCCCTTCCTTTCTCACGGGACTTTGGTGAGGATCAAATAAACGAGGGATGGAAAAGTGCCTTAGAAGGCAAAGTACTCTTTTCTCCCCCCATAAAAAATACCTTTTGCAGAGCCAAGTCCTGAGCTGGACATAAAACAGTGTGATAAACAGACTCGACTCATCAAATTCTGAAATGCTGCTTGGATCCTATGTTGGATAATCTCGGTTTGCCGTCCACACCCACTTTCTGTCCTCCACCTGCTCTGTCCCAGGAGATTGAGGTCAAGGAGCTATATCTTCTGGCATCTCTTGCTGTCTAGCTTCTGCCTGGGTTTTGTCAAGGGAAGAAGCTAGCAGGAGGACAGGGGGCAGGAGAAGGAGAGAAGCCAGGACATCTTGCCATGCCTTGGCAGGGGCTCTTTTCGATCACTGTGGCCGGCAGCCCTGTTGGGCAGCCTCTCCCATTGTTTAACTCTCATTGAATTTTGGTAACCTGCCCTCTTCAGGCCTCAGTGGCCAGTGACTCCCCGCTGTTGCTAGACCCTGGGCCTTCTGCCCTTCTTTCCTGGTTCTCCTCACTCTGCCCACACCTTTGAAAACAGCCTCCTCGTGAAGCTGCCTTCCATTTCTCTTATGCCTTCTCCTGTCTTGTGACAGGACTCTAGTCTATGCAGATGTTATAGGACCTTCGGTAATACCTCAGTTCAAATTCATGGGAAGCACTTATTTATTTGTTTGTTTAATTTTAGACAGAGAGAGCATGCAAGCAGGGGAGAGGGGCAGAAGGAGAGACAGAGAAGGAGAGAGAATCCCAAGCAGCCTTCACGCTGTCAGCACAGAGCCGACGCAGGGCTCAAACTCACAAACCATGAAATCGTGACCTGACCTGAAATCAAGAGTCAGACGCTTACTTGACTGAGCCACCCAGGGGCTTCTTGTTAATTTTAGACATTCTAAAATTACATTTCCATGATAACTAAATCTAAATCTAAATCTACATTTCCATGATAACTAATGCTTCTGAGAATTCTTTCCATGTATTTATTGGTCATTTGTATATTTTCTTTTGTGAAATGTGTCTGCTCAAATGTTTTGCCTCCTCCCTCCTTTATTTTTTCAATTTGGCAATTTTGCTTATTATTGAGTTGCAAAGTTCTTAAAAAATTTTTTTTTTTAATTTTAGAGTGAGAGAGAGTGGGGGAGAGGGGTAGAAAGAGAGAGAGAGAGAGAGGGAAAGAGAATCCTAAGCAGGGTCCACACTTAGTGCCGCATCCAACGTGGGGCTCCATCCCATCTCCCTGGGATCATGACCTGCGCCGAAGCCAAGTTGAATGCTCAACTGACTGAGCTACTCAGGTGCCCCGCAAAGTTCTTTATATATTTCTGAATACAAATCCATCGTCAGATATGTGTGTTGTAAATATGTTTCCAGGCTTGCCTTTTCATCTTTTCAGTGGTATCTTTGAAAAGCAGTTTTAAACTTTGATGGAATCTAATTGGTCAATTTTTTGTCTTTATGCTTCATAAATTTTTGTTCCTAAAATAGTTTTGCCTAACCTGGTGCTGCAAAAATTTTCTCTTATGTGTTCTTCCAGAAGTTTTATAATTTCAGTGGTTACGTTTAGGTCTATAATCCATTTAAAATTAATTTTTGTGAATGGTGTGTGGGAAATGTCAAGGGTAATTTTTCCTATGTGAATATTCAATTGTTCTAGCACCATTTGTTAAAAAGAATATTCTTTTACCGTTGAAATGCTGTGGCTTCTTGATCAAACACTATATGCCAGTTTAAGGATTCATTTTTTGACTCCCTATTCTTTTTCTTTGACTTCCGTGTCTGTCCTTATGCCAGCACCACACTGGTGATTACTGTAACTTTAAATTTCTCGAACTCCAACTGTGTTCTTTCTCAAGATTGTGTTGACTATTCCTTCCAGGTGCTTAGAATTTTCATATTAGTTTTATTATTTATTTATCTATTTATTTTTAATATGAAATGTATTGTCAAATTGGTTTCCATACAACACCCAGTGCACATCCCAACAGGTGCCCTCCTCAATACCCATCACCCACCCCCGCCTCCCGCCCCCCATCAACCCTCAGTTTGTTCTCAGTTTTTAAGAGTCTCAAAGTTTATTTATTTTTGAGAGAGAGAGAGAGAGAGCGCACACGAGCACAGGAAGTGGAGGGGCAGAGAGAGAGGGAGACACAGAATCTGAAATAGGCTCCAGTCTCTGAGCTGTCAGCACAGAGCCCGACGTGGGGCTCAAACTCACAAAACGTTGAGATCATGACCTAAGTGGAAGTCTGACACTGAACTGACTGAGCCACCCAGGCACCCAGAGAATCTTCATATACGTTTTAGAATCAGTTTGTCAGGTTTTACAAAACCGTCTGCTAGGATTATGATTGGCGTTGTGTGCATCTATTGACAAATTTGGGAGGATGGTCATTTCATGATATTGAACCTTTCAATCTGTGAATATTAGCACATCTTTCTATTTATTAGAGTCTTCTTCAAATTACAGTTTTCAGTGTACAGGTCTCGTGTATAAAGTTATTTCCTGTGTAGTTCATGTTTATGATACTGTTGCACACAGTATTTAGAAAACTTCACCTGGAGTTGTTTGATGCTAGTGTATGGAAATACAATTTATTATTATTTTTTTAAAATGCTGACCTCCTCCCTTGCAACCTTTTTCAACTCCCTCATTAGTTCCAATAGCTTTTTATTTTTATAAAAATAAAAATCTGGAAGATTCCTTAAGATTCTCTTCACATACGACCAAGCCATCTGCAAAGAAAGACAATTTTACTTCGCCCTTCTTAACACGTTGGCCTTCTGTTTCTTTCCTTAACTTATCACAATGCCTGTGACCTTTAGTAAAATGTTGATTCAAAATAGAGCAAAATTCTTTGCATTATTCCTAAATGTGGAGGTAAACAGTCTTTCATTTTTATGTATGATGTTAGAGTAGGTTTTTATTTTCCTTTTTTTAATGTTTATTTGTTTTGAGATAGAGGGTGTATGTGAGCAGGAGCGGGGCAGAGAGATAGAGAGAGAGGGAGGGAGGGAGGGAGGGAGAGAGAGAGAATCCCAAGCAGACTCCATGCCATGACCTGAGTTGAAATCAAGAGCCAGACACTTAACTGACTGAGCTATCCAGGCGCCCTAGAATAGGTTTTTCAAAGATGCTCCCTGTCTGAGGAATTTCCTTCTGTTCTTGGTTTGTTGAGATTTTTTATCACGGGTAGGTTTCAACTTTTGTCAAATGTCTTTTTTCTGCACCAATTGATTTGGTCATATGTCTTTTTGTCCTTTATTCTGTTGATATGGTGAATCAAACTGATTAATTGTGAATTTTAAAGGGGCTTTGAATTCCTAGGATTACAGTTTGTATATCCTGTATTAAATTCCCACAAAGCTGAGGTCCCAGCCCCTTTTTAATTGGCTGTAACACTGCTTATTTTTTTAGAACCTACAATTGTACATATGACATGAAATGCTATCGCTTGTATGAAAGAGACGAGCTTGAGTCAGGTGCTTCTCATTGTCCCCACGGCACCATATTCTTCCTTTTAACAATGTACATTTTACATCAAATGATGATTGTTAATTTCCTTTTTTACCTGCCTGTCTCCCGCAATGGGATTTGAACTTTCTGAGAGCTGAAATGTTGTCCTTTTATTTTGGTGCCAAATACATAATAAGTTGAGAAGATGAAGGATAGTTATGAAGGGGTGCTTTGCCTCCATTACTTTTCCTTCTCCCCAGAACCCCACAAAGTTGGCCTTCCTAGCCCATTTTACAGGTAAGGCTCCGAGAGCAAAAATCCTGTGTGCCCGGTCACCTAGCTGGTAGGCACAAATCCATGATTTGAAGGTTCTGTGCTTTCCACCTGTTGCAGAATCTCTTAAGTGGTAGGCTATTAAATAATTATTAGTCAACTGATTGGCTGAATGAGTAAACGAGTGAATGAGCGAGGGTAACCTTTCCCCCTTTTTTTTCATGAATGGAACAGGTCCACCTGATGAAAAAAAAAATCAACTTGGAAACTGGCACGTTGGCAAGCCAGGAGGGAGGGGGGTGGTGGAGGGGGTAGAGAGTACTTGCTAAAAAAAAGAAAAGGAAGTGTAGACTATAAATTTACTTGACAGGGTTGCGTCTCTGTGGCTTAGTCGTTGGCCACTTCATCTTGGCATGATTATTATATAACAGGGGGATGGAGAAATGGCCGGAAAGTATTGCTTCCTATTACATAACTCTCACTGTGGGCCTGACAGCAATTCTGATAATGGGAGAACAGAAAGTGTGCCGCTCTCCAAATGAAAGACTTCAAGCTTCTTGCAGTGGAATTAGCCTGGTCTTCAGCCGTTTGGAGCGTTAGAGCAGCGATGATTTCCTCAGACAGCCTCAGGCTGCCTCTCCAGTCCTGAGTCTCAGCAGGTGCCCTTCCCGGCCAGGAAACGTCCCCCCCCCACCCCCGCCCCCAGGAAATGTCTTGTATTCGCACTCCTCCCAAACACTTGTAATATCTTTTCTAAATACCTGGTCCTTTAGAGCCCAAAGAGGGCTTTCTGGTGGAGAATACACTGGATTCTTTGAGTTTTTTTGTCACTAGGTCAAATGGGCCCCAGTTGAGCTGTGCCGTGTATTTTTGCTTCCTCACAGTTTCGTGCTGCGGTGATAAGACATTCGAACAGTCTTTGAAAAGTTGCTCCTTGTCTGTTTTGCACGTTTCAAAATGCTGTGTGATACACGAGGCATTACCTGGCCGGCTCTGCGGGGACCTCTCCGCTGATGGCCCCGAGTTCAGCTACCTTGCAGGTCAGTTAGGATCAGTCTTCAGAGCACCCAGTCCCGTGGTGCTTTCTGTCTGTGCCTCTCCCTTGTGACCCACACAGATTCTGCTCAGGGCCCAGCAATCGTTCTGGGTCCACACGTCAAACCGAGCGAACACATGCTGGAATCTTCCATTGTCTTTACCCTTACACGCATATCTGCAATCCTCCAGCAACTTCTCTGCCTCCTCGGAGATCTCTGTTCTCCTACCCCCTCGGGGAAGCCACTTCCCCGCTTTCCCTCCTTTCGCTGTGCCTTCTCTAGTGCAACGGCTGGAGTCGATGTTTTCAAACTTGTAAATTAAAGCACACCAAATTTAGGCTGCTAAAACCCTCCAAATGCTTTCTGTTGCACTTAGAAGCTGTCACACAATCGGGGCCCGTCTGCTCTTTGACTTTATCTCCGACCATTCTTGCTCCAGACATGCTGGCCTTCTTTCTGTTTCCCGGACGCACTAAGGCTCTTTGTTCTAGGTGTTCCCACTACTTGAGAGGCTCTTTCTTGGGATCCTAACATGGCTGGTTCGTCGGCAAATGTCATCTCCTCCCTCCACCCAATGTAACGTTACCTCTCATTCTCCCTCCCCCCTCTCTATTTATATTGCTTTATTTTCTTTAGAGACCTCCTTCATGCTTTTTGTCTATCTCCACTTATTTCCATGTTTATCGTCTGTCTCGGGGGTTGACAGACTACCATGGGTCAAATCAAACCTGCCTATTTTTGTAAATAAAGTTTTATTGGAACACAGCCATGCCCATTTGTTTACATTTTTCCAGTGGCTGCTTTGGCTCTGTAAGTGCAGAGCTGAAGAGTTGTGACAGAGACAGTTTGGCCTGCAAAGCCTAAAATGTTTCCTTTCTGGCCCTTCACAGAGAAGGTTTGCAGACCCCTGCTCTCTCTTTCTCTACTACCTACTGTCTTGTTCACTGCCGATTTCCCAGCAGTGCCCTGCCCATGATGGTGCCCAGTGAATTTAACGAATGTGGGAACACAGGACATTGTGTTTTTGACCCTATGTGTGTATGTCTTTCGAGCTTATATTTCTTTCAGGCAAAAGAGAACTAGTAAGGGCCACACCTGTATTTATGTGCCCGTGCATATGAAATATGAGGCAAAATGGACATCATGCAGTTTTGTGTCCACCGAGGGCAGCATTCCAAACCTGGTTCTGTCACTTAGTGTCTGCATGACCTTGGAGAAAACACTCAACCTCTTATGCTTCAGTCTTTCCATGAAAAAGGAGAAAATGATAATTACCTTTAATGGCTCTAGCGAGCATTTTAGAGATAACACTGCCTGACTTCAGATGCACAACCAAGGCGGTGGAGTGCTTAGCACACTGCCCTTAGCTTTCTTGAAGTAGTTTGAAGAATGGAGTGGCGTGGAGTCCAAAGTAAGACACCAGCATTTTGGCAATTCAGTTCAGTTCGACCAGCTGACCCAATAGGATGTTTATTAAGCGCCTACTGCCTTCCAGGCACTATGCTATGTTCCAGGAATGTAGAAACTATCCAAGAAGAACTTAACAGCTCTCAAATTCCTGGGTCCCTAGACAAAGTCAAGTACTACATGCTGGGGGATGCAGAGACAAACCAGACCCAGCCTGACCCATGCTGGCCTTCCGATCTTACACAAGAGTTCAAAGAAGTTCACCTGCTACACCTTAGCAATGGAAGGTTGTAAGAACCACAAGAGACACGCAGGCACCAAAGATCTAAAGAAGGAGATAATACCATATCAAGTTTATTTTTAGGTTCAGACAGAAAGACCCACAGTATTGTGAGCCTTTTGTTGTTGTTCGTTTAAATATAATCTCCAGTCCCCTCTGATTTTAGTTTTATTTTGCTCTTATATTATTGTTTAAAAATGTTTATTTACTTATTTTGAGATAAAAGAGAGAGAGAGAGACAGAAAGAGAGGGAGAGAGAGAGAGTATCCCGTGCTGAGCATGGAGCCTGATGTGGGGCTCGATCACAGGAGTGTGAGATCTTGACCTGAGCTGATATCAACAGTTGGACCCTTAACCAACTGGGCCATCGAGGTGCCCCCCCCCCCCACTTTATTTCATTTTTAAATGGGTTTTATTTATATATGGATTATTCTAGTATCTCAAATCTTGTTATATTCCTAAGTAGGTGAGCAACATATAGTAAATTAAAAATAATAATACAAAAGTCTAATCTTATTGTAGCTTGAGGGGCAGGTAGACAAATATGATTATTAGTAACACACCAACTTTTTTTCTTATACAGAAAGAAATCTGAGGGATTGACTTTGGGTGTGAGTTGAGTTAGTCACACGTGGCTCAATTGTGCAGGCACATCTCCATCTGTGTTTTTCATTCTGGTTTTAGGTATTAACTGAAGGGCTGGTATGATATTAGACATTCATAATGAAGACTTTTTATCCAGAACCTTTCTTTTGAGAACATATCAAATAGCTTTAGGTATAGTGGTAGGATCTGAAGATACAGAGATGAACAAGTCACTATTTTAAAACTTTGAGTTCTGAACTCACTGAACGTTGTATACCTTTCTTATAAATGAAAAATCAAGAAAATTAAGACAACTGAACATCTCTTATCTCTCACCCATTCACTGAGTACAAACTCTGCATGAGATCCTATGTGTTGGAAAAACAATCAAACATGTTTCCTGCCCTCTAGAAACTTAGTGTTTTATGGGGATGTTCATGGGTGAATAGTCAATGGCTGCAGAGTTTTTAAAGTTCTGTGATTTAAGTTTTATGGTTGAGGTTAAGTATATTGTAGTTCCTGGGTTCAAACCCTGGGCTCACCCCTGACCATCTGTTTGACCATTGGCAAATTATTTAATCCTTCATTACCTCAATTTCTTCATCCGCAAAACATGGAGGTAGTAATAATTCTGATGTGTAGCCTTGTTAAGAGGTTTGCGTGAGAAAACTGTGCTTGGCACATATTAAGTGATCAATAGATGTTACTGATGATGGTAGAAGTCACGTGGAGCCTGGAGTATAATGTAGTGGATGGGGTACACAAACATGGGCTCTCTCCTTTTCAGAAAGGATCTTCCCTAAACCTTTCCCTTGAGATCTACGAACGATGTTTGCCTCATCTGTCTTAGATCCACTCTTTGTGACATCTGTTCACTTATTCTCCTTGTTTTTTGTTTCATTGTTTCTCTTTCCCACTGGATTTCTCCGTGAATCTAAGGAGTCCAGCCTATTTTCTGATTTTGCCTAATGGCACGCATCTATGGCACTCAGAAATCTTGAGTGGTCATTGTGTCATTCAGATTCCATGACCAGAGTCATTTGAAACTTTAATATTCTTCAGATGAAGAAGAGTTTCAGGAAGCATACTACATTTCCTTTATGTATTCAACTGATAGAGAGTAATAGTAAAGTACGTTAACTTCAGTCATGGTTTATTAAGCCCCAGGAAGACATGATTTTTTTTTATCTCCTATACGATTGGGTATAATATATTTCTGAAAAGCTATGGATAGAGGAGAGAAAATGTATCGTATTGCAACTGTATACCGAGACCTGTGGAAGGCACTGAGGGTCAGGTAGTAACTGAGACATTTTATGTCTTTTGCCCTGATGGCAATGCAAAGAGAAGTCTAGTCTATGTTGTTGGGTAAGGATAGCAAAAGATGTTCATTTAATACCTCCTGTGCTGAACTCACAGGTAATTTTTAAGTTCAGTTCAGTCCAATTTAACTTATTTTAGTTGAAATTGCTATTGATATTGATAATGTAGCCTGATCTGCTTTGAGAGTGGTCCAGTTAAAGGCCAGGCAAATGTGCTTCCCAGGGACTTGAATCGGGTAGGGGAGTTTCCTTCTTGGATTGCAAGGGAAGGAAGACCGCCTCCCAACAAATTTGAACCCAAAGGGGATTTGGGGGATGACTTACATAACTGAGGCCAAGGATAAGTGGAATGACACCAGGATTTACCCTCCTCATGTGTTATCTCTCCTTTCTGCATTCCAGCCTCATCGTCCTCTGCTTAGTCTGCCTCTTCCACCTAGAAGGGAACACAGTGCTGGAATCCTACTTTCCATCACTGGAGAGCACCTGACGCTTTGTCTCTTAGGTGTCTCTGGTTGTCAGCTACCAGGGAAAGGCTCTGGTCAGCCCAGCTTAGGTCATCTGCAAGCAGCCATCGGGTTCTCAAAATGCCTGAACTGACTTGCCTTTAAAGTTATCCCATAGACTCCTGCTGGCACTCATATAGCACTTTGAAATGTGGGAGAGAAGAGATTCCCAATTAACTTCTGATTACATAATGAACTGCTTATCTGATTTAAAAAACAATGCATATTCACTCTAGAAAATTTAGAGAACGAAGTTTTAGAAGCATAAAGAAGCACACTATTCAGAAACAACTGCAAAGGTAGTTAAAAAAAACTTATGATTTTGGAATAATTTTAGATTTACAGAAAAGTTGCAAAGATAATATGGAACATTTCCATATACACTTCACCCAACTTCCTCTAAGGTTAGCATCTTGCATAATCATCGTGCATTTGTCAAACTAAGAAATTAAAATAGTACCATATTATTAACTAACTCAAGACTTTATTTAGATTTCAACAGTTTCCCTGCTGATGTTCTTTCTTTATCCCAGGGTCTAACCTAGGATACATTATATACGGTCACCGTGCCTCCTTAGTCTCCTTTGATCTATGGCATCTTCTCTGTCTTTCCTTGTTTTTTAATGTTTTTTAGAGCTGATTTATTTATTTTGAGAGAGTACAAGTTGGGAGGGAGAGAGAGAGAATCCCAGGCAGGCTCCGTACTACCAGATGCGGGGCTCAAACCCACAAACCACAAGATCATGACTTGAGCCGGTTGGATGCTCAACCAACTGAGCCACCCAGGTGCCTTTCCTTGGTTTTCATGGCCACAACAGATTTAAGGGGTAGATATTTTGTAGAATTTCCCTTGGTTTGGATTTGTCTTTCTCCTGATTAGATTGGGGTTATAGGTTTTGGGAAAGAATACCACAGAGTTGAAGTGCCCTTCTCATCACATCATTGCAGGGGTACATGCAATCAACATGATTTATTCTTGATCAAAATGTTCTCCACTCTAAGTTAACCAAATCTCTCTTTCCACACGCTATTCTTTGGAAGGGAGTCACTAAGCTCAGCTCACACTCAAGGAGAGGACAGTTGAGCTCCTCCTTCAAGAGTGGGGGATGGCCTGTGTATATCAGCAAAGGTAGTTTTTAATATACATTTTTTTTGGACCAAAAAAGAATTATACTGCATGTGCTTTTCTATCATCTGCTGTTTTCCTCTTAATAACATAGCATGAATGGATTTCCACATCAAATATTCTTTTATAGTATGATTTTTATTAGCTGTTCAGTATTTAGCTGTCTGAATATATCAGAATTTAACCCATTTATTAGTTTGGACATTTAAATTGTTTCCAGTTATTTTCCTGGGTATTATGAGAATCACTGTGATTAACATCCTCCTAGCTAAATCTTTGTACAGTTATTTTTTTCAAGGTAAAATTCTGATTAAAACAGATGTTTCAGAGCATATGCATATTAAAGAATTTGCAGGTGTATATTGTCATATTGCCCCCGAGGTAAGTTCTGTCTCTATTACCTGCTACCTTCTGCTGGTTTCTCACAGGCATCCCTGTTGGGAGCTAGGCAGGGAGAAGTTGATGAGAAAATGTGGGCAGGGCCACCATTATTCAGGGCAGCTTCAAAAAGAGGAGGTGAGGATGAGAGCTGAACCCTGTTCCTCAATTTACCAAGCCTGAGATCCTTTATTAATGTTATGGAAAGACATCCCCGTATTGAGGACAGCTGCACAATTTATTTTTCGTTAAAAAAATTTTTTTTTAATGTTGGTTTATTTTTGAGAGAGTGAGACAGACAGAATGCGAGCAGGGGAGGAGCAGAGAGAGGAGACTCAGAATCCAAAGCAGGCTCCAGGCTCTGAGCTGTCAGCACAGAGCCCGACACGGGGCTGAAACCCCACAGATCGTGCGATCATAACCTGAGCTGAAGTCGGATGCTTAACCAACCGAGCCACCCAAGCACCCCTATTCTTCCATTTAAAAACGTTTTATTAAACTGCATATTGGAAGGTAAAACACATATTTGATAAAGTAAATAGAACAAATTTAACTATTATAATACTTTTAGAGTGGACACACATATATCTTTGTCCATACTTATGGTTATTAGGAATGGAAAAATCAGTTTCTTTCTTTCTTTTTTTGTTTAATCTTATTTATTTATTTTAACAGAGAGCCCCTGCATGTGAGCCAGGGAGGGGCAGAGAGAGGGAGAGAGAGAATCCCAGACAGGCTCCACACCGTCAGTGCAGAGCCCAATATGGGGCTTGCACCCACAAACCATGAGGTCATGACCTGAGCTGAAGTCGGACGCTTAACTGACTGAGCCACCCAGGCGCCCCAGAAAAATCAGTTTCTTTTGTTGGGTATCCGTGCCCAAACATTCCATTGCCAGTGTCCCAGTCTATCAGAGTCCCTTTCTGATCTACACCTTTTACCCCTGGAAGTAGCCATTATCCTGTCGTTAGTGGTAATCACTTCCTTGCTGTTCTTTATTTTTAAACTTACAAATAAGATATATGCTCATGGCAGAATTACCAAACAATGTGGAAATTTACAAAGTAAATGTTTAAAATGTCTCCCAACACCGGTCTTTTCCCCGGAGCTATCAGTTATTAACCATGAGGTATATATTCTTCTGGGTTGGTGCTCTCCAGTAGAACTTTCTGCAAGGTTGACATGTTCTGTTTCAACACTGTTTAACACATTAGGAACTAGGTGCGATTTACTGTTGAGCAGTTGAAATGTGGCTAGTGTGACTGAAGAACTGCATTTTAAATTTTATTTCATTTTAATTAAAGTCTAGTAGGCTTGTGTGGCTAGTGGTGACCATATTAGACAACACAGCCTTATGCTTTTGAAACCCATTCTCCCATGCTGCCATGTGGGATCTTCACAGCATCGTATGTGTGAGGAAACATACCTCTCAGCGAGTCAAAGGTGTCCCACCTAGCAGATGCAGAGTCCCCTTCTTGACGTCACGCCCTTGGCTCTTTCCACACTGCCCTTCTAGACACAATCAACACCACTACAAAGGTCAGCTGGGCTTCAGATTATGTTTTTAAACATTTGTCTCAACCAACAGTCTCAGGTGCAGTTTGAGCAGCCCACTCAGGGTGCCGTGTGGTGTGGTTTCGAAAAGGATGGGTAAGGGTGATGCTCCCCTCCCCCAGTGACCTTTTTCCTCTGGGTCTACGTTTCCATGCAGCTATTTTTGTAAGCTGAATTTTGTAGCTCTATCGACTTGTGTTATCACCCAAATGATCTTACTTTAAAAATAATCATTCTCTCTCTTTTTTCTTTTGAGACAGAAAAATAAAAACAGAAAAGCGGATAGTTCCTGTCTGAACATGAATTAAATGGCATATTCTTAAATCATGGCTCATGACCTCCTAATTTTCTGTCATTGGGCTCATGTGGAAAGAGACTGGACCAGGAGTTGCCGGACGTGAGTCCTGGTCCCAACTCTGCCCTGCAGACCCCATGCAGGGGTCATCTGAGTACGGATGGTGAATTACAGACTTAGGCACTGCTTAGGACAGCCCCAGAGGAATCATCTAAAACACTTAATACTTATGGATCCCTATCCTGTCTGTGCTTTGATTCTGTGCATAGTTTTTATCACACAACTGAAATTACCTCTTCATTGGACACGAAAGTGGAGGGGAAATAATACTTACCTTGGCAACCTGAGCTCTTGGCAAAATCACCTGCCCACAGCAGGTACTGAAATGTGTGTTCTATTGAAAAAGAGAATAGAGGAAGGGAGGAAGGAAAGAAGCATTCTTGTTACCAATTAATTACTTTCCATACCTTATCTCAGACTTATTCCTTCCAACAATGGAGTGGGAGAGACGCCACTGAAGAACCCAAGGCTCTGAGAGGTCAAGTAACTTGCTGAAGGCCACATGGCCACAAAGTAGTGGCGTCTCTGTTCTAGTGGCAAGTCACAAAGTTAGAGTCCAGGGTCCAGATTCCTAGAGGTTTGCTCTCATTCCTGAGGTTGTTAGGGGTGGTGAAATCCGTGTCTTTGCTGAGTACCTGCACCCTAAGTGAAGCCCCATGGGTGACTTGAGAAAGACAAAGGGTTTAGATCAGTTCTTGCCTGCAGCCCTTTCTCTTTTTGACATTAAGCGCATCTTAAACCAGGTTCCTGGGTTGACATTCTCATGCATATGGATTTAGAAGGGGAGCAGCTTTCTCCGCAGGCCAGGAAAGTGTATTAATTTCACAGACGGCCCCCCACCCCTTCTCCACTGCCCCCGCAACTTGGAAGGGCCCTCCTCTGAACCATTTAATCTCATCTTTTGTCTGAGTTGAGAATGGGCATTCTTGCCTCTTTAAATATCCCCCCATCCCACTCCCCCTCATCAAAGTCTTTGTTGTAGATGATCGGGCCAGAAGGGGAGAAGGCACTGGCCCACGGAGCTTGGGAAAGGCCAAAAAGGAAGGCTTTGCAGGAGGTGACCCAGCCTCAGGGTCTCCTGAACTCTGAGGCCTAATCCTCTGTAATGGCCTGTGTTGGAGAGTCTTTGTGAGGCCAATGAAAGGAGGTGGGCCCCAGGAGGGATCTTGCCCCTCTTACTCAGAGGGGCTTGAGTGGCTTCTAAAGACTGGGTGGGGAGAGGACACACTTGGCTGGAAGGCTGCTGCCTGTCACAAAAATGGGGTGCAAAGAGGGGCTAAAGGATTTCCATTGTTTTGGGTTTTGCCCCTACTCCCTTCTCCTTTGGGCCCTCCCCCCATACCCCCCACCCTGGTTCTTTGTAGGAGCCACAGGAACGACACCTAGGTTCCTAAACCTGGCCCTGGGGTCCCAATCCAGATCTAGCAGGAATCAGAAATAAGTGACTTATTTAAAATAGAATTCAAAAACTGAGAAACTGGAAAAGGCTGGGTGTTTCCAGATAATATAGTAATGTTTTAGGGAGCAGTCTAGTGTCACACAGACCGGAGTTCGAACACAGAATTAATCCGGCCGAGGCTCAGGTCTCTCAGTCTGTGGTGAGAATGAGAGCTAAAAAATTTGCTAGCAAAGTGTAGATTTTTGCTAAATGGTGGCTACCGAAGGAGTGTGAGTAGTCACCTAGTCCTCATTCCTTGGATGAAGAAAGCGAGTCCCAGAGAAGGGAAGTAACTTGGGGAAGGTTGCACAGCAAGTTAAGAGCAGGGCTCAACTGAAAACCCTTTGCACTGGCCACTCAACACCAGTGCCGTCAGAGGAGCTCTGTTGGGCAAAGTCCATCTTTATTTTCAAAGCTGGATTTGTGGTGTGCACAAATTGGGAGACAGTATCACACGTGCTGGAGAGATGAGAAAAATGACCGCACGTTCCCTTTGGAATATTGTGATCATATTTCTGGATGGTGTTTTCTGTGGAGCAGAAATGAAAAACCATAATTTCTACCCCGAGAGCTGACATGCTGGGTGGTTATTACTGCTTCAGCATGGAGGGGCATAGAGACTAGCTCTCCTTCTGGAAGGAATTAATTGGAACGGGAAGAGAGCTTGAATGAGAGCTGGAAAGGAGCTGTCGTTCTTGGAGCCCCAGGCCACCAAAGTCAGGGATCTCCATTGTGATTAGAAATGAATTTGGTATGGTTTCTTAATTGAATTCTTGACCGTTAGATTTGGTGGTAGTGGGGGGTGTCTTCTATTTTGTGTGATGAATCTGATACCTTGCTCAGTCGGAGGTCATGAGAGACTTTTCTAGAGTATGAATGACTATTAATATAACCATTAATTAACATATATTTAATATTGCCATTAATAAAATTGACAATGCCTACCCCTTGCATAATCTCCGGTGAATCTTGTGAAGCTTTGAAGACAGACGTATTTTTATCACTTGTATTTTTCAGATGAGGAAATTCAGGCTCAAAGGTAACTTGCCAAGTGTCATTAGCCTAGGAAGGAGCTATGGTGGCCACTGGGCATTACTCTGAGATGTGAGGCATTCTTGGAACTCACCTCAAGAATCCTCAAGCATGGAGTCAGTCAACCTGATGCTTGCTGCTTTGGGGGTGAGGGGAGTGCTGATTTTCCTCTCGTGCAAGGAGCCCAGACCTCTGTCATTCAATGCAGGGCAGGTATGTCTGTGCATGGTGGTCTACACGTTCCCCTCGTATAATCCTTCGTGAACTGATACCCCCTAATTTAGCCACCATAATGGAGGTTTTTCTTTGCTCCCAATTCCTAAAGTTTTGGTTCCTGCTTTGTCCCCCTGTTTCTATCACTGAGGTTCAGCTTTGCCCCAGTCTTCAGCAGACATTGTTGGCTGCCATTACCCAGTGGCCATGACAGTGTCTCTTCCTTACTGGCAGAACTCATTTTCCTCAGGCATCGATCATCTGTGGCCATCAGGGAAGGCTGGCCTCGGCACCAGCTGAGTGACTCCTCACCGATCTAAGCCAGTTGTCGTGGGACCAATCCACCTCATGGTGATTGGTTTTGGCATGGGCTTATGGCTCACTTTGGCTGATGAGACATGAGTGGATGATGGGGTAGGGCCTTGTGGAAAAGGTTTTCCTCAGTTTCAGAAGGGAACTGTGGGTACTGTGCTGTTGCTTCTGGATGTGGATGTGCTCACGTATGGTGACTGGAACTGCAGCCACTGTTTGGGGGACCAGAAAGGGTGTGAGCCCGAGAACTCACTGTGCATGGCAGCCTGGAAGGTTGGAGTAAGCTGAAGCCTTCATGAAGGACCTGTGGAATTAAGCAACCCTGTTAACACCCCCCATCCAAGCATTCCCTTAGCGTTTGAGTCACTTGGATTTTTCCCCCTAGTACTTGCAGCCAAAAGCATCATCACTGATAAAGGACAACATCTCAAGAATTGGTCTACTTTCCCAATCCCTTCCTAAGACTTCGCTTTTGACCCCTCAAAACTCCCCATTTCCTGAGACCCTTTCTTCTCAGGAGCATAACCCTATTCAACATCCCTGGAGAGGGGCTGGGAGTAAGGCCGGGGACATTGAAAGGTCACAAAAATCGCTCCCCTTCTACTCCTTTCTCTTGTCTGTTTACCCAGAACACTTGCTTGAATGTCTTTTAAAGAATGCTACTTTGGGAGAAGGGACCTAGGGCAGAAAACATCACTGCCTCTATTGTTTCCTCCCTACTGTTCTTTCAAGCAAACATTTCCCTAGAATTGCCACAAATCCGATTAGAATGCAGTCCCTTCTCCCTCCCTCCATGTATCTTACCGCCTTCTCCTGCTGTGTATATGGACGGTGCGGCCTACCCTCTGATGCACGTCCCTTCCTGCCAGATGGAGCCTCCACTGTTACTTCTGTGCTAAGGCTGCTTTTGCTGCCTGGCCTTTGATTACGGACCGATGCCAGGTATCTCCCCACCGACCGCTTCTGACTGAGAGAACAAGCTCAGTTCATGGGCTTGTGGGTTCATGGACTCAGTCCTTCATGCTCACGTGTTGAGGCCCTAACCCCCCAGTGTGACTCTGTTTGCAGAAAGGGCCTTCACAGAGGTAACCAAGGTTAAGTGAGATCATAAGCATGGGGGCCCTAATCCAGTATAGTTGATGTCTTCATAAGAAAGTAAAGGGACACCAAAGATGCCCACACAGAAAAGGCCATGTGAGGCTGCACAAGAAGATGGCCGTTTGCAAGCCAGAAGGAGAGCCCTGGAAGGAATCAACCCTGCTGACACCTTGATACTGGCCTTCAGGTTTCCAGAACTGTGAGAAAAGTTATTTCTGTTGTTTAAACCTTCCAGTCCCTAGCATTGTTTTCCTGAGCAAACTAATATATCAGTCGTGCTTTTATTCCATATCTGATACCTGGGGTTTATTGTCAGACATCATTCAATTTTTCCCTTGATTCCTTCTTTCATACTTTTATTTACTTATCACTTAGAAAGGTAGTAGAGCATAGTATGGGATTCCCCAATATATGTGTCATGGAATACACATAGTGTATACAGATAGTGTGTGCAGAATGGGCTCTCAGGTCATATGGTATGCTACACCCCTGTTTGTAGTGTCTGCTTTGATATTAAAGGCTCTGAGAAGGACTGCAGGAGAGAAACTTGTCTAAGGTTATTTAAGTGCTCATTTATAACACTGAGATTTGACTCGGTATCTATCCCTTTATTGACTAACATCTACGAATATCCATGAAGCTTGTGGTGAGAAAGGCTGATCTTGGTTTTCAAAAGCAAAGCCTTGAAGTCAGATAGTTCTGCCAGTTGATTGGTGAAACTTCATTTTCTCATCTGCTGAAGGGGCTAATAGTCACTTATCTGGGATATTGCTGTGAGAGTCCAGTGGGAGAATCTATGTAAAGGGCCAACATGGTATCGTTCTATTTCTGTTCCTTCATCGTCTCCATTTCTTCAGGCATTCAGTAAGTACATATTTATTGAGTGCCAAAGGGCACAGCTCTTTCTGGGTGGAGATACTCTGGGTGTCTTGCCTTTCTTGCTGCTCTGAGCTGTGCTGAGATCTTATAGACTTGGGGAAACTCAAGCTCTACCTCCTATAGTTTTTTTCCTCATGCTGTTTCTTATAAATGATGGCATGATTCCAGGGCTTCTCTGACCTCACGCTGGCCACTGGGGAGCATGTAGTGTGTAGGTGCTGTGTGGGCACCTGCCTCTGTAGAATGTGAAAGTCAAAGCCTGCAGTGGTGCATCCGGGACCAGGGAGCCGGGTTTCCCCACAGCATCATCCCTGTCAGCACCTGACCAGCTGCGCTGCGGGTCTCTTGGCTTGAAAATTCTGGAAATTCAAGGCCCTTTGTAACTTTCGTGAGGCAATAATCAGAATTAACTCCTTATGAGTAGATAATATTCTGACTGAATCATAATGCACAGAAAATTCAGGGGTGCGTGGGTGGCTCTGTCAGTTAAACATCCAACTTTGGCTCACATCATGATCTCCTAGCTCGTGGGTTCTAGCCCCGTGTTGGACTCTGTGCTGACAGCTCAGAGCCTGGAACCTGCTTTGGATTCTGTGTGTGTGTGTGTCTCTCTCTGCCCCTCCCCTGCTCTCTGTCTCTCTGTTTCTCTCTCTCTCTCAAAAATAAATAAACATTTAAAAAATATGTACAAAAAGAAAAAAGAAAATTCTGCCCAGTCAGAAGTTACTGAGAGAGTCAGTTTTGCCAAGGATATCTGATGTGAGAGGCTCTGTGTTAAAGCCTTTCACTTACCTTGTCTCATTTAATCATCATAAATGACCCAATTATTATCCTAGTTTTTACAGACGAAGAAAAGAAACTGAGGCACAGGGAGGTTAGTTTGCTCAGTCCACACAGCTCGGAAGTAATGGTGCCAGCATTTGATTGTGGGCAGTCTGACTCCAGAGCCCAGGCTCTTCTAACCACTGTGGTCTTTTCAACCCAGTTAATTACTACTTTAAGTTTACAGATGTGGAAACTGAGGCTCAGAGGCGAAATTATTTGACCAAGCCACACAGCTAGTAAATGCTAGAGCCAAAACCTGATCGCAAGTCTCTCTGGCTCCAGAGTGTTCCCGCTTTTTATAGGAGAACAGCTCCTCCCTGCTTTGTGGTTCCACACGCAGCACTAACATAGGTCACATGCAGGAGCTGGCTGCAGTCTTGAAGCCGTCCTCCGTACCGTGATTTACTAGTCCCCCCACATACAGGTGGTCTGAGCGGAGTTGGAGTTGAAGTAACTCGCCAAGACCACACAGCTCTATGTATGGGAGCCCGGGGTCTAGTCCTCCTGTTATGTTTGGGCTCTAGCCCAAAACACTCTTCCTCTCTCTTCCTTGCTAATTCTTCTCATCACTCAGATCTTGCATCAAATGCCACCTTCTTGGGATGGCTTCTCTGGCCCTTCAAACTAGTTCAATGTCCTCTTTTGGTGATTTGTAGAGCATCCCTTAGTTTTCTTTCTCACTTTTTTTTTCTCATTTGTTTTTAACTTGAGAGAGAGAGAGAGAGAGAGAGAGCAAGAGCACAAGTGGGGAAAGGGGCAGAGGGAGAGACAGAATCTTAAGCAGGCTCCATGCTCATGACCCTGGGATCATGACTTGAGCAGAAATAAGAGTCTGATGCTGAAACGACTGAGCCAACCAGGTGCCCCCTTTTTTACTTCTAAGTTATCTATTTGTGTGATTATTTTTAAAAAATGCTTCCTTATTTATTTTGAAAGAGAGAGAGCATGCACGGGCAAGCACCCAAGTTGGGGAGGGGCAGAGAGAAAGAAAGAGAATTCTACACAGGCTCCGTGCTGTCAGCACAGAGCCCCACGCAGGGCTCAGTCTCATAGACCTCGAGATCATGCCTTGAGCTGAAATCAAGAGTTGGATGCTTAACCAACTGAGCCACCCAGCCTCCCCTGTTTGTGTGATTATTTTATTTTATTTTATTTTATTTATTTATTTTTAAATGTTTATTTTATTTTTTGAGACACAGAGAGACACAGCATGAGCAGGGAAGGGGCAGAGAGAGAGGGAGACACAGAATGTGAAACAGGCTCCAGGCTCTGAGCTGTCAGCACAGAGCCTGACGCGGGGCTCGAACCCACAAACTGTGAGATCGTGACCCGAGCCGAAGTCGGACGCCCAACCGACTGAGCCACCCAGACGCCCCGAAGTGTGATTATTTTATGAGTATCTGCCTTTCCCTAGAATGTCCACAATATGAGGCAGAGCTCACATCAGTGTTGTACAATAGTACCTCCAGTGTTTAATACAGTTTTTAGCATATGGCTAAAAGTGGTAGTTATTATTATATATAACAGATATGTCTATGTGTATGTTTACATATGTATATGTATATGTGCATATGTATATGTATATGTGTATATATTAGGCTCATCCAGTCCTCCTCCTAATGCATCAGTTTCAGTAAGGTCATTTAGCAGCGTGATTGTTGCAGCTCCCTGATTTCTTGCTCTTGCAGACATTGCTAATCAATCACCATACTCTCTTCTGCTGAGTGTCTGGGGAGCCTCAAAACTCCTCTCAAGGCAATGCTCCAAGCAGCCACAATTGACTAATTGGACTTGGCCCCCAAAATGAAACCTGGCCATTGCATATGGGGAAACTATTCTCATATATTCCCTACAGTCATATAGTCCTAGTTTTCTGCATTTGAAATCACTTGGAGAATTAAAAAAAATACTGATGTTTGGGGTCTTGTTCAAGAGATTCTGATCAACTCGGCCACAGTCACTGGCTGGCCAAATGGTGTCAATTCTGGCCAGTTCTTGTCTGAATTTCATTTTTCCTTGTGTTGCTTATCTTCTTTTATGTGTAGTGTGAAATAACTCTATTGAGGAAAATACAGAGTTGAGGGCACTGAGGATACAGAAATGATGGAAAGATTGGTCTCGATTCTCAGTAGCCCTCTCACTAATGTAGGAGACAGAGCAGCATAAAGAACCCTTGAATAACAGGTTGTTATGAAGCTAATTTATAGATGCATGAAAGCACAAGGGAATATGTGGCAAAGGAAGAGAGAAACTCTACCTGGGAGTGTCTGGAAAAACATTCTGAAGGAGGCTGGAGCTGCACAAGTTCTTGAGGAACAGGTGTGCTGGAAAACCCATGGTGAATCCAAATCACGGAAGACTTGGAATGCCAGGCAGAGCCATGTGGAGCCAATGAAGGCAGGAAAATGACATGGTTTTCAGACTTGATCTTCAGGAAATAAACTTCGGCAGCAAGATGGAGGGTGCTTGGAGAAGGGTGGAAGAGAAGGCTTGGTGTGAAGTCTCTAGTCTAATTTATGATGGTGGAGGGAGTCATATAAGTGAATTGGAGGTGGAATGGGATTTTGGCAATATGGGCGAAATATTGACTGTGACTCAAGAGAAATCTATGAAAATTAATTGTATACTTCCTCTAATTGCTTTGCATTGCACTGTGAGCTCCTTGGAAAAAGATTGCCATTCCTAATCTGGGCCAGGTACTGTGTCAAATATTTTAAGTAGATCTCCTCATTAATCCTCATAGCAATTCCACAGAGTTGCTTCCATTTTGTGGATGAGGATCCTGAAGTCAGAAATATATTAAATGACTTTCCCAGTGTTACACAGCCAATGGCTTGCAGAGTCAGGATTCTAGTTTAACCCTGGAGCACATGCATCGAACTGTGTGATGATTCTGTGTTAATTACTGTTCTATTCCAGTGGTTTCCAGCCACCAAGGATTTTGTGTTCCCTCATTCAGGGGAGACATTTAACCATTCCCGTAGACGGTTTTGCTTGTCTCAACTGGAGTGAGGGGGTTGCTGCGTGCACTCAGTGGACAGAGGGACGTTGCTGAAAATCCTACAATGCACAGGATGGTCTCCCCACCGCCTCCTCTCTCCCCAGGAAAGAATTATCCAGTCCTAAATGTCAGTGGTGCTGAGGTTGAGAAACCCTGTTCTATTTCCACGGTCTAACTCAGTGCCTGGCACACAGTTGAATGTATGCTGACTTAAGGAGAGGTCCTGAATATGCATTCATACTTACGTAGTTCTATAAATTTAAATTTATGTGAATATAGCTCCTTACAAATATACCTTCTTTAATCCTGCTGTACTCTTCTGGTCATGAAAATTTCACTGTGTGTGTCATCTTTATTTCCTCTTGAATCTGTAACTTTGGGGCAATGTTTCTAATTTATCCTATTCCAAGTCTTATCTCCTGTAATTATGGTGTCTCCTGGCTTGGCCATCGTCCCGTGGATTGGAATTTCATTTTAAATCCTCCAGTTGCTGTACTGACTTAGAAAAGATTTGGGGGTTTTTGTGTGTTTTCCTTTCTGGTTCCTGCCCCATCCTGTTGGAATTCATTGCATCACCCTATACTTTCCTTGCTTGATTACATGGTATGGGCTAGCAAGGAGCTTGGCATCTACTTTGGGGGATGGGCTGCCTGCTCTGGCTCACCAGAGAAGCTCCCTGAATAATGAGATCCATGTCAAAACTCACTGAATGAAGTGGTTGTGGCCGGAGCCCTGAGTTCCCGTCCAGAAAGCAACATATTCCTGAACTTGGGTGATGTGGGCTTGGAAAGTTCCATCCCTTGTTGTAAACCAGCTGAGCTTTTTGCACATCCATCCTGATTACATTGCCCTGTATCAGGTGTCCAGCGGACAGCTGTTCCTCAAACTCCTCCCTCCCCCCCCCCCCCCCCCCCAGCCCCTGATACACTCCGGGATTTTCTTTCTTTTTTTCTTTCTGTCTTTCCTTTTTTTTTGAATGATAGCCACTTAAGAGCTCTTCTCATTTCCCCAATTCCTAAATTCCACATTTTCAGTCCATTTTGTCATACTTTCTTTTGGCGCGGCTGCAATTAGGGAGAGGGATACCCAGTTGCATTCTTTAGCAATAGGGTCATTATTAGGAAAGAGCTGAGGAGTAAGGGAGTCATCTAGAGATATAGCTTGATGAGAGGTTAATTAGTGTCTCCGGTGATCCCTAAAGTCTGATTGTAGGGGTGCCTGTGTGTGATCCAGCTGGATTCTCCAGAATGCGCAAGAAGAAACAAGTGAACACAGAGAGTCCTTACGGTCACTCATACCTACATCTTTACTTCCACTTGACCTTCATGATTGTTTAAGTTGTTGGATACTGTTGTGGGCCATACGTCCACAGACCCGTAAAGGCAAGTGTGATCATTAGCTGGAGTCGCGGAGACCCCTCAGGACCACTCTCACACTTAACCGCTCCGGATGTGATTTTATTTGATAAATGATGACGCTATCGGTTTGGAAGCATTACATTATAAATAGCAGGAAAACAACAAGCTGGAAAGCTCAAAGACAAAGCTTCAACTTCAGATAATGTTCTCACTGAAGATTTGATTTTTTTCCATCTTTCTTCCGGATTTCACACTAAGCCTGTTTCTTTCTTTGTTCCCAAGATGCATACCAACAGCTCCATATCTTCTTGCCTTACCCAGCAAATGTGAAAACTTCTTTCCCTGAGATTTCTCGGTGTAAAGTCTTGAGATTCATTCTGAATTGGCTAAAGTTTTAGAAATGCCCTGAATCAACTTTCTGGCTAAGCATGGACAGGGCTGAGTGGCATGGCCTGACTTATGACCTCTGTACCAAGGGAGCAGGTGGAAGTCAGACCATTAGCAAAGAGGGTGGTAGGTGGCAAAGAGATAGCCAACCAAAGTCCATTATAAAATTTATGCTTGGTCTTCTGGACATTTGAATATCAGCAAAGTGTTAAAATAATACTTTGACCTCTACCTTCCTTTGTATTTGAGGACACCCCTCCACCAAATTTCTGACCCTATGAAACCCATTTACTACCACTTTCTGCAAGGCGGCGGCTCTCAAATCTAGAGCTGATTCTTTTTAACTGGGCAGGAATGGTGGTATGATTTTGATAACCATCTTAACTTTAAAGAAATTTAAAGAACCATTCAGAAATATTATTAATGCAAATGCATTCATAAATGCAACCACTTGCATTCATTCATTCTAATATATTTTTATTCTTCATTCTTTTATCCATCCATCCATCCCATTGGAAAACATAGATTAAATATCTGCCACATACCAATTACTCTGCAAGATCCTAAGATCCAAGGACAAATAGCACGCTAAACTCAGAGTTTAAAAGGAAGTAAGAGAGACAGGCATATAAACAATTAACAGTCATAAAGTTTTTTTTTTGGTAAAATTATAAAAAAGTATTTAAAAATAGCCACTTCCCTAAACTCCAAACCACTGTGTTGTGTGTGTGTGTGTGTGTGTGTGTGTGTGTGTGTGTTGCTAGTCAATTTCTATTTCCTACCTACTTTCCTGGTCTAAATGTCTTCAACTTGTCACTATTCTTCACTCTATTTTTTAAAAATATTTATTTATTTATTTTTGAGAGAGAGACAGTGAGTGTGAGTGGGGGAGGGAAAGAGAGAGGGAGAGGGAGAGAGAGGGGGAGAGAGAGAGAGAGAGAGAGAGAAAATCCCAAGCAGGCTCCATGCTGTCAGCACAGAGCCCAATATGGGGCTTGATCTCACAAACTGTGAGATAATGACCTGCGCCAAAACCAGAAGTCAGACCCTTAAATGACTGAGCCACCCACGTGCCCCCCCCTCCACCCTTTTTGTGACACCTGTATTTCTTTTACTTGTTGGGGTCATCTTGTACTCTACTCCTAGGACTCCACAAAACTAGCCCCAGTCAGTGTCATGTACACCTGGGGTTGCCTTAACAAACATATGGTTGATGACCAGAAGAACACTGATGCTTTCTAGATAGTGTCTCACTTTCGCTGTGGCATAGACTTCTTACAACAAGGAGTTTTGGGTTCTACGGTTGCTAGGAAAGTGAGACCTATATCTTTCTTTAATTGAATTTAGATGTTAAAAAGTAAGCTCTTTGCTTCCTTTCTCTTAAGGAAAAAAATGTTTCCCACATGCTTTAAGGGCCGTAAGAGTCACACCCAGGCAGTGGGAAGGGAGAGTGATTTGGCGTCAGACTGGTCTAAATTTGGACCCCTGATTTGCTATTCACTGGCTCTGTTACCTTGATTCTTTTTTTTCTTAAATGTTTATTTATTTTTGAGAGAGAGAGAGAGAGAGAGCATGAGCCAGGATAGGGCAGAGAGAGAGGGAGGCACAGAATATGAGTGAAGCAGGCCCCAGGCTTTGAGCTATCAGCACAGAGCCCGATGCGGGGCTTGAACTCACAACTGTGAGATCATGACTTGAGCCGAAGTCGGACGTTTAACCGACTGAGCCACCCAGGCTCCCCTGTTACCTTGATTCTTAATCTCCATGAACCATAGATCGTTTTCCTGTCAAACAGGAGCACAATTCCTACTGCACAGATAGTGGAGAATTTCACGTTAGATGTATGAGAGAGCACGTAGCACAGCATTTGGGGTATGGACAGCTTGGTTGTACTTTATTTCCTCTCCATTTCTTCTGTGCTATTTCTTTTTTCCTTTTGACCCAAACGGCCTAGTGACTGTTTAATAATGGGTCACAAGGTCCTGGGGGGTAAGAAAGCTTTAGGAAGGGACTTTTACCATGTTTTAATGCTGCCATTTGTCTTGTGATGTAAATGACTATATATAGATATATACCTATATATCTCTCTATCTCTCTATCTATATCTATATCATCTATATCTATATCTATATCTATATCTATATCTATATCTATATCTATATCTATTTAAGTTCTAACAAATATGCAGCCAATATAATTTTTATCATTAATCAAATACATTGCAGGAGTGCCTGGGTGGCTCAGTTGTTTAAGCGTCCAGCTTTGGCTCAGGTCATGATCTCGCGGCTCGTGAGTTCGTGCCCCATGTCGGGCTCTGTGCTGACAGCTCAGAGCCTGGAGCCTGCTTTGGATTCTGTGTCTTCTCTCTCTGCCTCTCTCCTGCTCATGCTCTGTCTTTCTCTCAAAGATAAATAAACATTAAAAAAAATTTTTTTTAAAAAGTATGTTGCCATGAAAATGAATACGGCAAATGATGGGCTGTTGTCTTCTTAAGCAAAGTGACATATTCTGAACATATGTAGCTAAGGAAGCTCTCACACAGTGTCCTAGTGTGTCCCTGAGTGGTTTGTAATGTTAGTCGACCAACAAGGAAGTAATTATTATCATCAAATGTATTGAAAGAAAACAGTATTTATTCAGCAGCTTCTATGAGCTAGGGAGTGTGCTATGTGCTTTCTGCCTTCACATATATTTTTTAATCCTCCCTAATAAAATATCCCAGATTCTTGGACTTCAGTGTCAAGGGAAGAATGAGATATTGCTCTTACCATTGCAAGCTTTTCTGCTTCATCACTGGTATCTTTAGCAGTTGTTGTGGGAAATCTCTCCAAAAAGCCAAGCATAACAATTGGTAATGCTTCACACATAATGGGCCTATTTGCCGATAAGGTTACAGTTGGCTTTTCACAGCCTTTCCAAGAAATGTAGACTTTTACATTGTGTGTTTATTTATCTGGACCTTGACTTCCATGTTCATTTTACAAAATCTGAATTTGTAACAATTTCTTAAAAACTACCCTGTTTACAGAATGCTATGCTTTTACCAGTTACCATTTCATTTTCTACTACTTTCCTACAAATAAGGCAAATCCCATGAAGTTAGCTGATGGTTCTGTGCTTCTTGCTACCAAAAAAGTCTCCTAAATTCATCCACATTTCCCCATTTTATCTTCCAAGGTTCTGATGGCTGGTATTTCTCACTGCATGGCTACGATGGTGAGGGATCGTTTGGAGTCCTTACTAGGTACCAAACGCAGTTTTGGGTATTATATACCAATTATTGCACTTAATTGCTCCTGAGAACATCATTGGAAGTAGGAGGCATTTGTGAACCTATCTTCAGATGTGGAAACTGAGGTACCAAGCAGTTCAATATTTCCCTCACCGCTTGGAAGTGACATAGCTAAGAATCAAATCTAGGCAGTTGGACCCTAGAGCTCATGCTTTGGACCACCACCTGCTTTTATCACTCCAACATTTATGCAGGAGTTTCCTAACTGGTTTCATTGCATCCACTCTTTTTTAAAAATTATTTTTTAATGTTTATTTTTGAGAGAAAGACAGAACACAGGTGGGGGAGAGGCAGAGAGGGAGGGAGACAGAATCCGAAGCAGGCTCTAGGCTCTGAGTCGGCAGCACAGAGCCCGACGCCGGGCTCAAATCCATGAACTGCAAGATCATGACCTGAGCTGAAGTCAGACGCTTAACCGACTGAGCCACTCAGGTGCCCCTCACCGCATCCACTCTCGACCTTCTAGGAATCTCTACCCTGCAGCTTGTTCTAAGCTCATTCCAATCATATCATCTTTTTTTTTTTAAGTTTATTTATTTTGAGAGAGAGAAAAAGTGGGGGTGGGGCAGAGAAAGAGAGGGAGGGAGAGAGAATCCCAAGCAGGCTCCCTACTATCAATGTGGAGATGGACGTGGGGCTCGAACTCAAACTGCAAGATCATGACCTGAGCCAAAGTTGGATGCTTAACCCACTGAGCGACCCAGGTGCCCCTGATCATATCATCTTCTTGCTTGAAACTCCTGATGCCTTTCTTCTGCCTTACGTTTCAGGTCCAGACTCATCATGGCCCATAAGACTCTGATGGTCTGTCTTCACCTTCTCTCCAGCCTCATCTTGTTATGGTCAGTCTTTCCATCGGCCCTGTGATTGATTATGTAGTGGATTGTGTAGTGCTTTTCCCTTTCACAAGGGCCCCTGCAAAAGCAGACTTCTACCTGGATTTTTCTCCTTGTACTATTGTGTTCTGAGATTTGCATATTACTGCTAACAGACTGTCTCTAAATCTTGGACATCGATGACTCCTCCCCTTGTTTTCTTCCTTCCTTCCTGATTCTTCCTTTTCACCTCCCAATGGACTTCTTGCCTACTTCCCTGTACCTCAGGGACCTACCTCCAGTTCCTGGTCCCCCTCCCCCCCCACAACCCCCCATCCATCCCATTCTCAACACAAACTCTTCCTTGGTTAAGCAAACCTATGGCTTAAACTAACGCTGCTGTAGATTGATTCCAAATACTATTCTCAAACTCTGTGCCAGGATTTAGATGTTTGTATTTAGCTGATTTCTAGATGTCTCTTCTGGAAATGTGCACAGAAACTTCAAATTCAACATGTCCAAAACTGTGTTAATGGTCTTGTCTTGTAAGCTGCCAACTGCTCTTGTATTTCCACCATCAATGGTTTTTCTATCCACCCAATCATCTGTACCAGCAACTTCAGGGTCATCCTTGATGTTTCTCTGTCATTTGCCATGTCTTCGAGTGCTGGCAGTTCAATCTCTAAAGTGTCTGTTGAGTGTGCTTTGTCTTCTTCATTCCTGTTTTCTTCAACTCAGTTTAGACATATTTCATCTCTTATCTGAAATATTGCAAAAACCACCCTAATGATTTACCTTCTAGTTAGTTTTCCATGCTATTCCTAGCAGGAGCAATCACATCAAAGGGCTTAACTTACTGTGATCAGTGTCTCTGAGAAGCAAGGATCACCCCACTGAACTGGAAGTGGCAGTGACAGACTATCAGTGACGTGGTGACATAAATCCCCTGACCTAGTCCTGGCTGCTTCACTGAACCCAGAAGTTTCTAGGTTAAGAATGACAACAGCAGTGGAAAAAGCAACAGGGAAGTAGCTGTCACCATCTTCCTATGATGACTTCCAACATTTATGGCACTTTGACTATGTATTCAGCCCAATTCAAACATTTTTTTAAAGTTTATTTATTTATTTTTAGGGAGAGAGAGAGAGAAAGAGAAGGGGCAGAGGGAGAATCCCAAGCAGTCTCTGCACTATCAGTGCAGAGTCCAACAGGAGCTCAATCCCAAGAACTGTGAGATCGTGACCTGAGCTGAAATCAAGAGTCATATGCTCAACCGACTGAGCCACCCATGTGCCCCGGACCCAGTTCAAACTTTATATACATCTTATTTAATCTAACATTCATCTGAGAGTGACCCTTGATATAGCAGTGGATTTATAAAGTAATCTGTACCTTCTTAACAAGACTCGGATTCTCTTTGGAAATCCAATCCCATTGGTGGGTGCAGTATTGGTGGGATTTTATATCAAGTGCCCGCCCCTCCCCTGGCAAGGGGTAGTTACTTGACTCAAGCAAGGCCAGTGTACTTTCCAGTGGAACTTTAAATCTTAAAGGATGACAGAATGGAAAAAATTTTGGGGGCTCATTTACTTCTAAGGTGGCACCTCTATGAGATGATTTAGTAGTCTTTTCAAGCAGATCCTAAATGCCAGGCTGATTTCTGTCCTGATGCATGCTGTATTTCCAAGCTGGGCTCTCCAGCCTCTAGCCTTCTGTCCATTCTGTGCATTGATTAAATATCTTGCCAATGAATTCTTCCTTGTTTTTCTTACTCCTCCTTTAGCTTCACTTAGCCAAAGTGGGTTTCGATTGCCCGCAACCAGAGAGCCCCAACTGATGCCGAAATCATCCCACGAAAACCTTTTGCTGTAGAGGTAGGAAAATTGAGGTCCCTCTGTAACTTGCCTCAGGTCGCGTGGGGAGTTAATAGCAGAATCTTTATGTAAAGGTTATTTTGTCATTCCTGGTCTAGTATTCTTTGGCTCAGAGTGGCTCAAGAATGATCCTGAGGCCCAGAGTTCCTTGGTTTGAATACTTGGTTCCATGATATGTTTATCTTTGTGATTTTGGGTAAGTCACCTAATCTCTTTCTGCCTCTGTTTTCTCACTCATAAAATTTGGAGAATGATAGCACCTACCCTGTGTGGTTGTTGTATAGATCATATCGTGTAATGCTATATGAAACATAGAGAGATACAAATGTTAGTAATTACTATTGTTGTTGTTTTCACTGCACCCACTGGCCACTGTAGGAATATTGTTGCTGTTATAAATAGTTTGTTTGCAGCACTGGTGAGGAATATTTTAACTGTATTATCCTAGTCTTTTTTAGTTAGAGAACTCTAATTGAGATATCCAAAGTGCCCCCTCCGCAGATGGCCGGGAAGGGTGCTGGTGGCTTGGTAGCAGAGAGTTTATTCTGTCTCTTTTTTACTCTGAAAAAAAAAATATCATTAAAAAGGACTGTTATTTTCTTCTTTTTTCTAACCAATGAAATAGACATCAAAGTACAGAGTGTTTGACAAGAGGACCAGTTGGTTCCATTCAGGGGCACATTATGAATTGTTCGTTTTTGACAGGGGGAACAATTCATTACATTTTGTTTATGTAGCACCTCCCGAGGGTCCATTTCTAAGTGGTTCACAAAAGGCTTGTTCTCACTGGAACACACTTGTCCTTCAGCGTTCCCAGGGACTGAAGATCATGTGTGCAAATAAAATAAACTCACCCTGAAGGCCAGTAATTTAGATTAATAAAGAGCTATGTTTATGCAACTCCATTAACAAAATTCTGCATGGCAAGTCGAACCCAATTTTCTCAGACAGCACAACCATTTCTAAACAAGACTTGATGAAGAATGGCTAGTTTTTTGGGTATACAAAGTAAGGAGAAGGTCTTTTCATAGTCCTCAGACCCCCAGGATGATTTCTGTGAGCTCTGCTTTTCAGGAGGACCACTCAGAGGTTGAAGCAGCTTGAATATGGAAGATTCTGTATCTGTAGAAATTAGACCCCTCTCTCCATCCCATCATCTTCCCATCCTTCCATCACACATGCACTTCTTTTTAAGAAATCTCTCACATACGTGTAAGTAGTAGCATCTAGACTCTTTTGTTTATATCTGGGTGTTCCAACAGGAGAGCCAGGAGAGGCAGAAGCATATCGGGGAGAGAGATTCGTTATATACCACCCAGTGGGTCCTAATAATAACCATGTGAGTAGCACTTTCTTTAATTCTCTATGCCTTCTGGAAGAGTGAAGGCCCAGAGCAGTTCCAAAGCTTGCCCAAAGGAAAGGAAGCTCCCATTTACTGGGTACCTGTTACATAGCGGACATGATGTGAGAGGTTTTCATATTAGTGATTTATTGCATTGTCTAGAGAACAGTGAAATGTATGTGTGTGTTCATTTGATAGATGCAGAAACAGAGGGCACTGAAGAGTCACAGAACAGCTGATATCACTAGGAAGCAGGAGGCTGAAAAGTCTATGGTCTTCCTATGGCCTCATGTTGCCTCCCCAGAGACCACCTACGGTCAAGGCCCTCACCCTCTGCCAACCCCAGTCCTTCTGTGACATCCTGGCTTTCTTCCCCTTTTCTTCCAAAATGTCAATAAGAAGGGTCAGAAAGGAAAACCACAGCGTCCACACAAATAGCTGAGGGAGGGCTAGGGTGTGAGAAGGGTCCGTCGGAGTGTGTGGTCGTATGAAGATAACGTTTTCCACCAGGGCTGGGAGCCCAGGGAACGTGTGTCTCCTCCAGGGCTGCCTTTTGCACTGGTGTTTCCTGAATGGTGGTTGATCAGCCTTTCCCTCCTCATCTACACCTCGGTTCAGCGGTGATGGAGCAGGCGCCTCCTGTGCTCTCTTCTGTGCGGGTTCTCAGCAGTTCCTTTCCTTTCTGGATGTCTGCCTCCCTTGACTTCAGTTCCTGTCTCCACGTAGGTGACCCCACGCCTGGACCTGCCGCCTAGGCCTGTGTCTTGAGCACCGCCCCTCCCGCTCAGGAAGGTGTTCGATGGCCCCCTGCATCTGCGTGTGGCCACCGATGTGCCCTCCTCTTGCACTCTGTTCCAGAAGACAGGGGAATCCACACCTACTGTCTTCTAGTCACAACAGATTAAGATAGCTATCAACTCACTCAGTACACAGTCTGGTTTTTTTTGGATACCTCCGTGAGCACCAGCCAAGTGTGCTCAGGGCTAGCATGCAAAACGTAGAAAACAAAGTCCTAACTTCTGTGAAACTTCCGGTCCATGATGGTATAGTCTATGTGTGTTGGGGGATGGGGTGCTCCTGAGGGGATCAGCCAGACTTCTCTTCGTGTAGTGCTTATTCCTCTATTACAACCCTGCTTTCTTCTGCCTGTTGTATGGGTTGTTTTCTACACATCTGTCACCCACTTTTGCATGGAGCCCCCAGATACTCTCTTAGTCCTCTCTGAGGCCTTCCCTGCTCCAGCACGCTGGTACGGTACCGAGTGGGTCCTCGATAAGTACACTTGAATAAATGGATGAATTTAGAGGCCAAGATGTGGGTGAGGAGAAAATCCATCCCTTGCTAACTGCTGGAGCGGGACAACCTATCCCTTACTCAGCAGTACTGTTAGAGGTAGTGCTTAAATATTGGTTATACTTTAAAACATGTTGTATCTATACTTAAAAAATTTTTATTATTATTTTTATTTTAGAGAGGGAGAGTGTGTGAGTGGGGGAGAGGGAGGGAGGGAAAGAGAGAGAGAGAGAGAGAGAGAGAGAGAGAGAGAGAATCCAAGCAGGCTCCATGCTGTCAGCACAGAGCCTGATGTGGGTCTTGATCCCCCCACCCTGGGATCATGACCTGAGCTGAAATCTAGAGTTGGATGCTCAACCAAGCTGAGCCACCCAGGAGCCCCGAAACATGCTGTATTTGTGAAACCAGTTCCTTGGAATAAAGGAAGAACTGGTAACATATTTCAAGGGTTTATCCTTATGCTAGGCATTGTCTGAACACTCCTGTGCAATCTGGTTTCATCCGGCCATAGGTCCTGGGAGGTAGCATTATTATCCTTGCTTTAGAGGTAAAGATACTGAAGCTTAGAGAGGTTAGGTACTTACTGAAGGTCATATGGCTAGTGTGCAGCCGAGCTGCGTATGGCCTGTCTTAATCCAACGCTTGTGTGTTTTCAGAGCCCGCCCTGTAATATTTCCAGTTCATTAAAAGCTGAAATAGGTGTCTGGCTGAAGGGTCAATCATCACTTAATGTCATTCAATTTTCTATCATCTCAGGTCCTCCAAAACCCTTGAATTGTCATGGTGAAGGGAGTCTCAACCCTGATAGACACGGGTGTATTATTTCTATATTTTTACATGTTTAGGAAACAAATTTTTCAAGGAAGAAGGTGGACTTTTCAGCTCTTTCTGGCAGAGCCGAGCGTTGGTTAGGATGATGCCGATCAATGCGCGTCCATGGGGTGTCAGTTCTCTCCACAGGCTCCTATCTGTCTGTGGCCACCATCAATAAAGCCCTGTAAGCAGATCTGTACGTTTGGGGCCCGGCTGGCGAGGCACGTGCCATGAAGCACCCCCTCCCCGATAATCAAACTCTTGTAAGCTGCGTTGAATGAGATTCTTTCTCCCAGGAGAAGTATATGTTTGTTTGTTGGCATGGTCCTAAATGACTTAAAGAAAAATGCCGGAAACCAGTACCGCGTTCTTCCCTGAAAGGAACATTGGCCCTTTGTTCAAGAAATGCATTTGCAGAACGGCTTCTGAGTAAGTCCTTGGAAGTCCTCACGGTTTATATGTCTTTGTAAGCTCCTGGCATTGAAGGACTGAGGTTTTTCTTTTCCTTTTTTCTCCCCCAATGAATCCAACATTGTATTGAACACACTCTCACTCAATTTTGATAAAACCAACAACTCACAAAGCCAACTTGAGTGGAAAGAGTCGGAGCATGAGTAAAATTCACTATTGTCGGAGGCTGTTTAGTGTTAAAAGGTTAGAAATGTGGGTATTGAGGCTGGAGCCCCACTATTTTCTTACATCCTTTTTGTTCTGGAATAGCATCATGTTTGTTTTAGTAACTGCACTGCTGTTCGGATAGACAGCGGTTGGAAGTATTTTCTCTGGCACCTGTACGTAGTTTGCCTTTTGTTTTTCTCCACAGGTCTGTGGGCTGACTGTGCGAGAGGCCGTGTGGGCCCTCAGGAGTCTAGGGCTTTATGGTAAATGGAGGCAGGTATAAACCTGGCTTCCTTGGCTACTCTCTCTGACCGTGATGCGGGGGAAGTTCTTCATCTCTCCAAACCTCACTTTCCTCCATCTGCAGAATGGAAAGAATATGGCTGTTTATTCTACGTGGTTGTGTTGAGGATTAAAGAGGATGAGGTGAGTTGCCTAACACGGTCACAACAGAGGTATTTAACCAACATCTGCCTGCCACCTCTCTCACCTGCTCTGCAAGGTTAGGATCCTGACTGGCCAGGAAGTTAATGGACAAGGTGTATTATAACAAGGTGTATTAGTCTGCTCCAGCTGCTGTAACAAAGCACCACAGACCGTATTGCTGACACAACAGGAATTTATTTCTTCACGGTATTGGAGGTGCGAGTCCAAGATCGAGGTGTTGCAGGGTTGCTTTCTTCTGAGGCCTCTCTCCTTGGCTTGTAGTTGGCTTTCTTCTCCTTCCGTCCTCACTTGGTTTCCCCTCTCTGTGTGTCTGTGTCCTGCTCTGGTCTTATAAGGACACCAGTTATATTGGATTGGGTCCCGCCCTGATCACCTCATTATAACTTAATTAGCTCTTGAAGGACCCTGCCTCCACATTCTGAGGTCCTGGGGGTTATGACTTCAACATACAAATTTTACGGGGACACAACACAGCCTGTAACAGAGAGGAGTCTGGTTGGCACCAGTGAGAATATGTGGCTGATTCTGCATACAAAGAACAGTTAGTTCCCCCATTCTTCCTTCTCCAGATTCTCTGCATGGGGAGCATATAAGACGGCACTTGATTATTCCCCCCGACTTTTTGTTTGGTCTGAGTCCCATTCTCTGCCTCATTATCCAAACCAGGCAGAAAACCTGTTCAGCTCAGAATGTTTCCGCCACGTTTGTGGCTCCCAGCTCTTGTTTCACCACGGTGGGCACACGACAAATACTTAGAGTTTGTTCACTGCATTGGCCATGTATCTTGGAATATATAGCACTGTATGCATACACTATAGCTAGGTTCTCAGTAAATGTTCATGTGTTTTTTCAACAAACATGTATTGAGCCTGAATAGTGCAGTCTTTGCTCCCAAGGAGCTCCTTCTCCACTGGGGAAACAGACTAATAAATGTCATTTCGGATTAATAAAGCTAATTGCCTTGAAGTGGGACAGAGGTAGTCAAACGAGCCTACAGGAGCATAGACAGGATGGGGGTTGAAGTTTGGGAGGAGAGGCAGGTGGTCTAGGAAGGCTAGAAATCTAGAGTCTTGCTACTGAAAGCGTGTTTCACAGATCAGCCTCATGGCATCACCTGGGACCTTATTATAAATGCCGAGTCTCAGGCTAACCCTGACTGTGGAATCAGAATCTGCTCTGCTCCGGGACCTGCAGCCCAGACATTAGAAACTACAGTGCCCACGTGGGATAGAATGTAAATGAGTACTGGTGCAGCCACTCTGGAAACCAGTACAGAGGCTTTTCAAAAAATTAGAAATAGAGCTACCCTACGACCCAGCAATTGCACCACTAAGTATTTATCCAAAGGATACAAAAATGCTGATTTGAAGGGACACATGCGCCCCAGTGTTTATAGCAGCTCTATCCACAATAGCCAAGTTATGAAAAGAGCCCAAACGTCCATCAACCGAGGAATGAATAAAGAAGATGTGGTATATATTATATACAATGGAATATTACTCACCCATCAAAAAGAATGAAATCTTGCCATTTGCAACAACATGGATGGTACTAGAATGCAATATGCTAAACAAAATAAGGCAGAGAAAGAGAAATATCGTATGATTTCACTCATATGTGGAATTTAAGAAACACCCCAGGAGACCATAGGGGACGGGAAGGAAAAAGAAGATAAAAACAAAGAGGGAGGCAAACCATAAAAGACTCTTAAATACAGAGAACAAACTGAGGGTTGCTGGAGGGGAGGTCTGTGGGGCGATGGGCTAAATGGCTGATGGGCACTTGTTGGGATGCACGTGGGGTGTTATATGTTGGGAATGAATCACTAAAATCATTACACTATATGTTAACTAACTTGGATTTAAATAAAATTTAAAAAATTATGAGAAATTATGGAGAGTTCTCTAAAATTAAAAAAAAAAAAACAAAACACCCAGAATGTAAATGAGTACAATAGGTGAGTGTAAGAAAAACCACAAAGCTCTCCATCTATATTTTATTTGCCCATGTTTTTCCTGGAGCTTTGGTGTGGCAGAGACACAACTGAGTGCTCCCCTTTTGTACTCTAGAGTTATTGTCAGAGGTGGCTATCCGGTTGAAATGTACATTTCCCTGACTACCTGGCATCTAGTGGGGTCATGTGACTAGTTCTTACCAATAAGAGCACACTAATGAGGTATGTGAGGATGTGACAAAGGTCCCCTCCGGGCTGGGGCTTTTAGTAAGCAGATAGGGGTCTTCTACTCTCCTTTTTCCCATTCTCTGACTGAAGACCAAACATCAAAGCCCTAAGCGATGGCAGAACCATAAGATGGAAGGAAGGAGCTTGGGTCCCTAAATCACCATCTGGAGGAAAACCAGCACCAGCGACTGTCACAAGACCATGAAATAAATGCTTATTGCATTAAATCACGCACATTTTGGGCTTTGTTAATTATAGCAGCTAGCGTTACCCTAAACACATGGACGGAATGTTCATTATCAGGACAATGACAATCTAATGACAATAACAACCGGAACTGACACTGAGCTGCAGTGTTCATGAGGTGATAGAGGGTGGTGGAGACTGTGGTGAACTGGAGACTGCTTGCCCTGTATAAGAAGGAAGTCTCTATCCAAGTCTACTTGATTGCTGCTTGTATAAATATAGCCTCATTATTGTTAGAACTTCCAATTTTAAAATCCTGCCTCACTTTTTTTTTTTTTAAGCTATGTGCCAAATAAAACAAAATCTATGGGCTCAATCTGGCATATTGGCAGTAACTGGTAGATGTCTTATCTCCCTGCCGACACCTCCAGTCATTTTGCAGATGTGGAAGCTGCGAAGGTTTCTGGAATAATGCGTTGTTCCTGGTAACACACACGGAATGTCTGTTGTACAGTCGATCGAGTAAAGGATTCCTGCTTCCGGCCACCAGGGCAGGAGTAAGATCACCCGTGTTCCCCTCCTCACTGTCCCTTCTACCACTATTTGTGCAGCTGCTGCTGCTCTAACGTAACTGGTGTTACTGGTGTGCCCTCCAAAGCCAGTTGTTTTGTTTGTTCTCATTTTATCCTCCCAACGTCCTGTGAGGTATTATCAGCATCTCCATTCTACCAGAGGGAAAATGAGGCACAGAGAGGTGGCTTGCTAAAGGTCCCTTTGGCTAATAGTTCTAGGTCAGCCTTGCTACCCGAGTTTGGGGATTTTCCTAGGCTCCCTTACATTGTCCCGCCAAGGCCAAGATGAAGACATTGGAGATGCTTGGGTTCAGACTGATCTAGTGAAGAAGGCCAGGGTCAGCCTGGGAACAAACTCCATTTTTTTTTTTTTTTTTTTTTTTTTATGTGAAAGGGCCTTTGGATGTTGAGTGTGAGAAGGAGGGATATGAAGTGAGGGAAAGGGAATGATTATTTCCTCCTTTCCTTTACCTGTGGGGAGAGGGGGGTACAGCACACGACATCTAGGCTGGTGGGTGTCATGTTCCTTCTCTGCCGCTTAGCAGAGAATAAGATGTCTTTTAGGAGGTCCTGAGCATTTCTGGAACTATTGGTGTAGATCTCTATAACATTTTAACCGTGTGGCCGTATGCACGTCACCCTACTTTTTTGAGACTTGGTTTCCTCAGTTGTAAAACAAAGAGACTAGAACAATACCCCCGGTAGAGCATAACCTTCGGGCTCCGGGAGATTACAATTGGCGAGGGCCGTGCCAGGCACAGAGTAGGTCCACTGTCAATGGTAAGCGAGTGAGCCAGCAGCTCTGAAAGCATTTTGTAGATGGACTTGAATGAGCTGCACACACACCAGTGATAATAATTGTCCATGGGCTGGGGCACCTGCCAGCTCGCCCATGAATCTGTCCCCAAACCGCCAGGCCTGGCCTGTGGATGCATTTCTGGATGTCCAGAGGCCAGCTTTGCAAAGAGGAGCAAACAACACCATCTATTCACAGTCTCGCGGGCTCCTCCTGCCAGAGCCCACGAGGGGTTTGGATTCAGACAGCTATTGAAGGGAAGCCACAAAGACACGTTTTCTCCCCTGTGGCCTGGAGTGAAGACAGAGTGGCCCAGGCACAAGAAGACGGTTGTTTTGCATCCGCCGGCAGCCGGCAGATTCTGTCAAAGCAGCTGAAGGAGAGAAGTCGTCAAAACACCCAGGAAAAACAAGAGCTCCGGCGCAGGCAGGAGATAAAAGATAAGGAGGGCGGCCGCCGAGGCACACAGGCCCCCTTCACTGAGCGCTGGCAGCCACCCTCTTGCCATTGTCTGGAACCACGGGCTCTGATGATGGAGGCTTTCTTATTTTTCCTCTTAAAGAAAGAATTTATTTCAGAGGAAAGAGAGTTTGTGTTGTATGAACAGTGACTGCCAGATGAAATCTTTGGTTGTTAAAGTCAGGAGGCACAGATTCAAACTGGCCCTTTGTCCCTGGTGGTGGAGAAGGTGGGCGGAGTGCCCCCTCCATTTCGGCGCCGGCTCCCTTCTTGGCTTTGCTGCACTACCGTCGCCCTTGCTGTTGACTTTGCGGTTACAAAATGGAGGCCAGCCTCTTCGATGGCCGTCCCTGCTCTCATCCAGACTCTGCCCCTGTCCCCGGAGCCTGTAGCCACCCACCTCTCTCTATGCCCTGTCATCTTCCTTGCCTTTGTTTATATTGTCCCTTTGCCCCTGCTTGGAGGGAGTAACCTTGTCCTACCCTCCCCTGGCAGGTCCATGGGCACCTCAAGTCGACTGTGATCTTGGCGTCTTAAATCTCATGCTGTGCAACAGAGACATCCTCCGAGTTTCTTCTTTGGAGAAACAAGCTACTTAACTCCAGATTAGTGAAGAGGGGGCTAAGGAACCAGGGGGTTTACCTTAAATGTGATGTGCCTGCTACCCTACAACCGTCCATATCAAGGTATTGGGGGAGGGGCTGATGGGACTCACACAGGGGGAGGAACTAATGGATTCTTCTCAAGAAATTCCTGGGGAATGATACTCCTGTCCCCACCATTGCTCCTTCCATGCTGGCTGTATGCTGGCTGTCGGTGTTGGTTTGGATTGAGTTTGTGCAGAGATGATGGTATTTAAAATAGCTCAGTCCCATTGCTTTTCTTTTTTTTTTTAATTTTTTTTTTTTTTATTTATTTTTGAGACAGAGAGAGACAGAGCATGAACGGGGGAGGGTCAGAGAGAGGGAGACACAGAATCTGAAGCAGGCTCCGGGCTCTGAGCTGTCGGCACAGAGCCCGACGCGGGGCTCGAACTCACGGACCGCGAGATCATGACCTGAGCCGAAGTCGGCCGCTTAACCGACTGAGCCACCCAGACGCCCCAGTGCCATTGCTTTTCAATAAGCATTTGATGAAGGCATGCTGTGTGTGCACCATCGTCAACCAGGTGAGAAGCAGCAAGCTGCTAGCTCTCTGCAGAGAGAATTGGAGGTGGAGCCAGCCCTCACAGAGGTAGGTCTGCCTCATTGGAGGTAGACCCATAAACAGGACCCCAGCCCTCACAGGCTGAGGCCGACTCGGCTGCCAAGAGGGGCTGGTAGAAATGAAATGGCTGTGCACTCAGAGGCAGTGAGAAGGCTCCCTTCCCAGGAAGCAAGGAGATCGGGTGGCTCCATCCTGTTTCCCAGTTTATGGAGAGCCGACGCCCTCAGACCTAATACTCCCAGGATATGCGTGGTGGAGTTTTGGATCCAGGCTGAAATAAAGCTCTTATTTTAAATCAATAAACAGAACTTATTTTGAGCCTGGCACTGTGCTAGTCACTTTTATATTTAGCATTCTATATAATCCTCAGCATAAATTTTCCAAACCGATATTACGGTCTTCATTTAACAGATGAGGAAATTGAGTCTCCAAGAGGCGGAATAACCCGCCTCAGGGTCACAGGGACACCAAATGGCTTAGTCAGGATTCGAACCTGATTCTGTGCACTTCTAAGTCCCACGTTCCTTTTCCTTCTTTAAGACAAAATCCAGTAATGCAACAAACTTACTTGTAATTTGTAAAGCTGAATACTAAATTTATTATTTATACTTCAGCTCCTTCATTTTCAGTGTTGCCCAGATTTCCCCCTTCACACAGAATCTGGCTTTGTTCATCAGGTCGAGGTCGAGTAAGTCAGGCAGAAGTTAGAGTGATTTAACTTTTGTGCTCAGAAGGCTCTGGAATAGCTAGTTGTAAATTTCTTCCCATCCCTTTCCCCTCAGCCCTCTTTGGCAAATAAAAGGATTGCAACCTGACCCTGCCTCTTGCGCTTTGATTCTCATTGCATTCTTTTTGGATTAAGAGTGTCCGGTTTCCTTGGGAGGGATAAAATATGGCCATCTAAGTGAGGGAAGTACAAGCCCCGCCAGTAAACTCCTTAATGGGAGTTTTTATGGGATGTATTTTCACCTCATTGAGCTTTTTATTTCACTAAGATTCTTTCATCCACCCGAGCAGGTGAAGAAAATGGGAAAATGATGGCAGAGAAAAGAAGAGCTTTAGGAACTTGAAAAGGAAGAGAAAACCAGAAGAAGCTGTTGCCCACATTGTTTGCTTATAAGGTCTAACAAGCCCGCAGACTAGGAACAGAAGAGTAAACAGGTTTATCCTTGCTTAGCAACGTGCCTGTAAAATAGGTTGTTTATTAGGAGAACCAGCTGATTAAGCAACCATATTGCTTGTTTCTGCATCACCATTCATTCACTCAAAAGTCTAAGCATCCATATTGGAAGTCCTATGTTTAACATGAACAGAACCTGCATGTGATCAGTTAAAGATTTGAAAAGAAGGGAATGATTTAAAAAATACATGTATCATTAATTTTTTGGTTTGTTTTTACTTAAAACTTACGCCTGCATGTGCATTTGTCTGTCTTTTGCTGCAAGGCATTTGTGTGTTGGTTTTCATCTTTCTTGCAAAAAAAAAAAAAGCCCAAACCACGCCCATTATACGTCAACCATATTTCGAGTTCCAGTTTCTTTAAAGTGGATCAGGAGTTTAGAGATATTTTTGAAGCAGTTTGATTTCAGACTTCTGAAGTCCCCCCCCCCCCGCCCCGTATTTTATGGTTGCTTTGTCCATACTTAATTTCAACAAAGAATTCTTAATACCAACCACCTTTATTCTTTTTTTTCCAAAAAAATCAATTTAGTTTTCATAGAAACAGTAATTTTTTTTAAATACTCTGACTGCACAAGATTATAGATTGTTTCACTAAATGGCATACATATTATTAGCTGCCTTGGAGGGCTCATGCTTGCCAGGTACTGTTCAGTGCTTGACCTGAATTCACTAATTAATCATTGCAATCAGCCTGGAAGGCCAGTAATATAATTATCCCTATTTCCCAGGGGAGGTAATGACATGAACTGGTTTGAGAAAAATATACTAATGACTCTTGATGAGCCTGTACCTCAACAAATGGGTTCAGAAGTGTGTGATATAATAGCAGGTAGCCTCCTAGCTGTAGCTCTTGGGTTTGGCCATCAGCCACTCTGTGTGCACAAGCCAAGGGGAAGCCAGTTAATCTGAACTAAGAAAGTGCAGTCAAGGGGCGCCTGGGTGGCTCAGTCGGTTAAGTGTCCGACTTTGGCTCAGGTCACGATCTCACAGTTCGTGCATTTGAGCACCACGTCTGGCTCTGTGCTGATCTGTGTTGACAGCTCGGAGCCTGGAGCTTGCTTTGGATTTTGTGTCTCCCTCTCTCTCTGCCCCTCCTAGCTCCCGCTCTGTCTCGCTCTCAAGAATAAATAAACATAAAAGAAAAAAAAAGAGGAAAGCGCAGTTAAGAGGACTCCTACTGTAATGGTGGGAAGGTTGGAGTAATGGAAAGAACATGCATTTTGAGGTCAAACCAATCTGAGTTTGAATAATAGTGCTGGCAATGACCAGTTACTTCTCTCCAAAAAGCTCATTCCCCATCCATAAAACAGGAATAACTACAATTTATTGGGTTGTTTGTTTTCTTTTATTGATTTCTCCAGCAAGCTTTTCTTTTTTCTTTTTTGCTTTTAAGAAGCTTTCCTAATTTCCTTCAGAAAGTCTTTTTTAAATAGCTTCTCTTTCTCTTTTTAACTCTAGTGTAGTTAGCGTACAGGGTTCTATTACTTTCAGGTGTACGATATAGTGATTCCACAGTCCCCTGTATTACTTAGTGCTCCTCATGAGAAGTGCACTCTTAATCCCTTTAACCTATTGCATCCACTTCCCCACCCTCCTCCCCTCTGGTAACCACCAGTTTGTTCTCTGTAGTTAAGAGTCTATTTCTTGGTTTGTCTCTTTTTCCCCTTTGTTTTTTTGTTTCTTAAATTGAGCATGTGAGGGAAATCATACGGTATTTATCTTTCCCTGACAGCCTTCTTTCCCTTAGTATTATACTTTCACGCTCCACCCCAGTCATTACAAATGGCAAGATTTCATTCTTTTTCATGGCCGGGTTATGTATACCACATCTTCTTTGTCTGCTCATCTGTCGATGGCACTTGGGCTACTTCCGTACCGTTGCTATTGTAAATAATGCTGCAAGAAACATAGGGGTGCATATATCTTTTTGAATTAGTGTTTTCGTATTCTTTGGGTAAATACTCATTTGTGGAATTACAGGATCATATGATAAGTTTATTTTTAATTTTGAGGAACCTCCACACTGTTTGCCACAGTAGCTGCACCAGTTTACATTCTCACCACCAGTGCAAGAGGGTTCCTTTTTCTCCACGTCCTTGTCACCACTTGTTTCCTGTGTGTTTGAATTTAGCCATTCTAATTGGTGTGAGGTGATATCTTATTGTAATTTTGGTTTGCATTTTCCTGATGATGAGTGATGTTGAGCATCTTTTCATGTGTCTGTTAGCCATCTGGATGTTTTCTTTGGAGAAATGTCTGCTCATTTCTTCTGCCCATTTTTAATCGAATTATTTGCTTTATGGTGTTGAGTTGTATAATTTCTTTATATATTTTGGATACTAATCTTTTATCAGGTGTGTCATCTGCAAATATCTTCTCCCACTTGGTAGGTTGCCGTTTCGTTTTGTTGTTGTTGTTGTTGTTGTTGTTTTCTGTGCAGAAGCTTTTTATTTTGATGTAGTCCCAGTAGTTTATATTTGCTTTTGTTTTCCTTGCCTCAGGAGACGTATCTAGAAAAATGTTGCTACAGCCAATGTCAGAGAGATTATTGCCTGTGCTCTCTTCTAGAATTTTTATGGTTTCAGGTCTTATATTTAGGTCCTTCATCCATTTTGAGTTTATTTTTGTGTATGGTGTGCAAAAGTGGTCCAGTTTCATTCTTTTGCATGTAGCTGTCCAGTTTCCCCAACACTTTTTGTTGAAGAGACTGTCTTTCCCATTGCATATTCTTGTCTCCTTTGTAGAAAATTAACTGACCACATATAATCATGGTTTTATTTCTGGGCTATCTATTCTGTTCTATTGATTTATGTGTCTGTTTTTGTGCTAGTACCATACTGTTTTGAGACTACAGCTTTGTAGTATTATTTTGATATCTGGGATTGTGATACCTCCAGTTTTGTTCTTCTTCAAGATTGCTGTGGTTATTTGGCATCTTATTTGGTTCCAGGAAGATTTAAGATTATTTGTTTTAGTTCTGTGAAAATGCCATTGGTATTGTGATAGGGATTGCATTAAATTTGTGGATTGCTTTAGATAATATGGATATTTTTTATTTTTATTAAAAAATTTTTAAATGTTTATTTATTTTGAGAGAGAGAGACAGAGTATGAGTCAGGGAGGGACAGAGAGGGAGGGAGACACAGAATCTGAAGCAGGCTCCAGGCTCTGAGCTGTCGGCACAGAGCCCAACATGGGCTCAAACCCACAAATCACAAGATCATGACCTGAGCCGAAGTTGGACGCTTAATGGATTGAGCCACCCAGGAGCCCCAATAATATGGATATTTTAACAATATTTATTCTTCTTACCATGGAATGTCTTGCCATTTGTTTGTGTCATCTTCAGTTTCTTTCATCAAATTTTATAGCTTGCAGAGTACAGGTCTTTCACCTCCTTGGTTCAGTAAATTCCTACATATTTTATTATTTTTGGTACAATTTTAAGTGGGATTGGTTTTAAATTTCTCATTCTGCTACTTCATTATTAGTGTATAGAAATGCAACAGATTTCCATATGGTGATTTTGTATCTTGTGACCTTACTGAACTCATCTATCAGTTCTAGTAGTTTTTTTGGTGGAACCCTTAGGGTTGTCTATATAGTGTATCTTGTCATCTGCAAATAGTGAACATTTTACTTCTTCCTTATAGATTTAGATGCCTTTTATTTCTTTTTGTTGTCTGATTGTTGTGGTTAGGACTTCCAATATTATGTTGAATAAAAGTGGTAAGAGTGGACATCTTTGTTTTGTTCCCAACTTAAGGGGAAAAGCTCATGTTTTTTTGCCATCAAGTATGATGTTCGCTGTGGGTTGTTCTTATAAGGTATTTATTGGGTTGAGGTGTGTTCTCTTTAGTCCTACTTTGTTGAGGGCTTTTACCATGAATGGTTGTTGTATTTTATCAAATGCTTTTCTACATCTATTGAAGTGATCGTATGCTTTTTACCTTTCTCCTATTGAAGTGAGGTGTCAAATTTGTTGGTTTATGAATATCAAACCACCTTTGCATCCCAGGAATAAATCCCACTTGATTGTGGTGAATGATTTTTAAAATTTATTGCTGGATTTGGTTTGCTATTATCTTGTGGAGGATTTTTGCATCTGTGTTCATCAGGAATATTGACCTGTGGTTCTCTTTTCTTGTAGTGCCTTTATCTAGTTTTGGTATCAGGATAATGGTGGCCTCATAGAATGAATTTGGAAGCTTTCCATCTTCTATTCTTTGGAATACTTTGAGAGGAATAGGTATTAAGTCCTTTAATGTTTTGTAGAATTCACCTGTGAAGCCATCTGGTCCTGGACTTTTGTTTGTTGGGAGTTTTTTGATTACTGATTCAATTTCATTGCTGGTAATTGGTCTGTTCAAATTTTCTGTTTGTTTTTTTTTTCCTGCTTCAGTTTTGGTAGGTGATATGTTTCCAGGAATTTGTCCATTTCTTCTAGGTTGTCTAATTTGTTGGAATATAGTTTTTCATAATGTTCTGTTATAATTCTTTGTATCTCTGTGGTGTTGGTTGTTTTTTCCCTCTTTCTCAACAAGCTTTTCTTAAGCATCTTCTAATGTGGCAGGCACTGAATGAGGTTCTATTGATCGAGAACCAGAAGTTGCCCTACCTCCAAGGAATATTCATCTACGGTACAGAGAATAACTAGAGTAAAATGGTAGAACATGCAGCATTCATGAGGATTCATTTGTCCATCCATTCATTTACTCATTCACATATGTTTTTCAAATAATATTTACTGAAGTCTCACTATGGCCCAGGAATCATGCAGTGATGCGTAGGATAACATGGGCAATTAGGCAACACAACACAGCATCAGGGATTTAAAGATAAAGAGTCGATACTCCAATAGCTCCCAGAATCTCTGTCTAGCTAGGAAAGTCACTGATTAAATCTTATAGTACAGTAAGTGCTCTTGTATCAAAGGAAAATCTATGGAACTCAGCGTAGGAGAGATGGGTTTATTTGGAACAGAAACGAAATAGTTGAGCATTTCATGTCAGACAAAAAGCAGACTCTGATGGCCACATCAGATGTCACAGAGCTGCACAGCCCAACTCTAGGAGGTGCCTTTAGGAAGCTGTGATATAAATGGTGGCCCCTAGAACTGTGCAGTGCGCAACCTTCAAATCTATACCCTGAGGTCCTACCAGAAGCTATTGATTTTGCTTAATATTGTTTTATATTGAATTATTAAAGGAGGAAATGACGGCTGCAAACATGATCTCTTTGGAGTTAAGGACCTCTAGAGGAATAATTCTGGTCCATTAAAGTAGATTGAAAAGTAAATAATTATAACTGGACCAATAATTGCTATCACAAAGGAAAGTGTATGATGCCATGTAGGAGTGGATTTGGTTTTGAGGGGCCTAAGGCTTCTACGTATTTGGGGCTTTTGTTAAAAAAGAAAAACAGAATTACTTATGAAACCAAATATTCATTTAGCATGAGAAGCAATATTACAACAAATTACAATTGTTTAGTTGTAGTGTCCAATGTCAGGGACTGGGCCATATTTTCTCCATGCTTGCTATTCCAGAAATGCCTCCGGTTCCTACTGTAAGCACTTGCAACCCTCCTCCCAAGGCCCATGTTTGGGGTAGTGGGGACAAAGCATAGGGGAGTTAGTGCCTCCAGGGGCCAGCTGCCCTTAGATGGGGGAGGACGAATACCCTGTTGGAGGATAAACACTTTGTTGGGTGGGATAACTCCAAGATATTTTCCACACAAACTCCCACAGGTGCCTGGAGGGATTGAGCCTCACTTACCCAGGGCAGCAACCCATCCAATAACACATGTGTTATCCGCTTGCTTCCCTTCTCTCCCAGTCCCCCATTCTGCTGTGGGTGCCCCCTGGTCAGGGCCAGCTACATAACTTGTGAGGTCCAGCGCAAATTGAAATTGCAGGGCCCCTTGTTGAAAAATTGTTATAAGTTTCAAGATGGCGACAGCAGTTAAACCAAGTGCAAGACCCTTCAGAACATAAGCCCTGTGTGATCACGTGGGTCACAGGCCTATAAAGCAGGTCCTGGTCCTTGGTGGTGTCTTCTCCCAAATGAACTACTTTGCACTTTCCCTGCCTTAGGGTTTGCAACTGGAAAACCCAAACTGTGACATAGAGACATTCCACAAATATCTGAGAAGGAAGACAGCAGCTATATTTTTATTAATTAAATGCCTAATCCATCTTTAATATTTTCCCCAATTTTTGGCTACATATTTTTTATTACTTCTATATGGCAATGGTTTTGTGATATTTTCTGTAATGAAATTGGAAAGATAATTCAGTCTTCTAACATGGTTGCACTAAAAATTTGTAAAGCTGCTGGTAGCTTAGAAAAGTTACAACTTCATAGTCCACTATTAATAAATAATGTCTTGTGAATTTCTGGGGTTCTTATCAAATTTTGGAAAATCTTCCTCTTTTCTTTGTACATGAGCAATCAGATTTCCGGACACTTCTTATACTCTGGCTAATCTTCAAGCCTGTGTTTATTAGTTTTCTAGGGCTGCTGTAACAAATTACCATAAACTTAAAACTTAAAACCACACAAATGTGACTTAAAACCACACAAATTTATTATCTTGCCATTCTTTAGGTCAGAAGTCCAATACAGATATTATTGCAGGAAAATCATGGCATCAGCAGGGCTGTGTTCATTTCAGGAGGGTCTAGGGGAAAATCCATTTCCTTGCCTTTTCCTGCTTCTAGAGGACACTCCCATTACTTAGTTGTGAGGTCTAGCCCCCTTTCATTATCTTTAAAGCCCAAAATATTGGCACCACCCAGATAATTCAGGATAATCTCTTCATCTCAAGGTCTGTGCCCTTAATCACATCTGCAAAGACCCTTTTGCCCTACAAGGTAACATATTTGTAAGTTCCAGGAAATTAGATATCGTTTGGAGGAGGGGAGCCATTATTCTGTTTATCACACTCTTTTTTCCTTAACAGCATTATGAAAAAATTTGTCCCCCATGTCTTGTCTAGTTACATACTATGACTTTTTGTTGTCTTTGTCAATGCCAGTTAAATTAATAAGAAACTTAAATATTTTTACAACGGGTTCATAAGATTCACTCCCTTTCATTATTTGGGCTATCAAATTATCTGAGAGCCTATTCATTACTCTATTTAAAATTGTTTCTCTCTCTTAGTGAATTACTACTTTTGGTATGGTCTGATTTTTTTTTTTTCTTGGTAATTTACTTCTTGAGCTCAGGATAATTTCTATTGATTTTATTACTCTTTATATTGCTTTTATTCCATATTTATTTTTTATCTGAGCTTTCTCTCCATTATTTAATATATAAAGATGACAAAGAAGCAACTTTATGTATATTCATATAGAGTCTTTCATTTCTGACTTATTTAATGATAGAAAATATCTCTCTATTTCACGGATTAAAGGACACATTCCCAATTTACCCTTCCCAAAGCTATTCTGAAATTCTAGCAGCCTCAGTAATTCTATTTCCATAAAAGAAAGTATAATGGGAGGAGTTTCCCAACTGGTTCCAGTTAAAATATCTTATTATTTTCGCCAATTTTACAACAATGTATGACCATGTGAACACAGTTCTGACTGGAGCCTGGAAGTCCTGTCCTCTGTCCTCTGGCTTAAGCTTTTGTTGTTTAATGTAAATATGTCTTGTTTTATTTTTATTTTTATTTATTTTTGAGAGAGAGAGCATGCGTGAGTGGGGAGGAGCAGAGAGAGAGGGGGACAGAGGATCCAAAGCGGGCTCTGCACTGACAGCAGTGAGCCTGATGTGGGGCTCAAACTCACAAGTCCCTGAGATCATGACCTGTGCTGATGTCGGATGCTCAACTGACGGAGCCACCCAGGTGTCCCTGTAAATATGTCTTGGGTGCTATGGAGCCCAACGGCAGGAAGCCCGGTAGAGCCTTGAAGTGTCCAGAAACACTTGGCAGAGGAAGCCTGAGCTTAAACCAAGTTTTGAAGGACAGATGGAATTTAGCCAACCACAGAAAGAAAGGGTCTTCCAAGGCAGTGATCATGACTTGCTTCAGCACGGAAGTGTGAGATGGTGCAGGAAAATGTCTACTGTTTAGTGTGGGTGGAGGAGAAGAAGGAGGGGGGGAGCAGGATTCAGCTGATGAGAGTGTGAGGAAGACGCTGGCCTTTCTCCTGAGGGTAGGGGGGGGTCCCACCAAAAGCCGTAAACAGAGATAACAGAGGTTTGGATCTGTGTTTTTGAGTCATTTGAGTCCTGTCTTGAAGAGAATTGGATGAGGGAGTGAGAGTGACTGCTTTAATCTATGTTTTTTTTTTTTTTTTTTTTTTAAAGCAAATTCATAGTCATTATGTCTCTAGACCAGGGCTACCCAATAGAACTTTCTATGATCATGGAAACGTGTTGTAGCTGCGACTGTCCAATATGGCAGCACCAACGATATGTGGCTATTCCGTGTTTGAAATGTCACAAGTGTGACTGAGTGACTAAAATTTTAATTTTATTTAATTTTAATGAAAAAATTTAAATAGTTATGCACATGGCTGGTGGCTATGATACGGAACAGCACAGCTCTTGACCCACAAACTTCAAAGGAAATGGAATAGACAGTTTCTTCAGGCTAAGCTTAATGAGAAGTTTCTATTTTCAAGGACCCATTCTAGGCATTGAGGAAGAATTTAAGCAGTATAAGACACAGATGGACCCAAAGTTAATGGAAATTGTGATCAGGACAAGGCTTTGTGTTAGGAGGCATGAGTGGGTACTAAGGAAATATTAAGGATGTGCGAAAAAAAAAAGTGATAAGGATGGCCATTCATGGCAACACTGGTTGTAAACAACATAAATGTGCAAATGTACAAGACTGATTAAGAAAATGTATCTATGGAATGGAATGGAATGCAATGGAATAGCCCCACAGCTATGCATGGAATGAAATAAATAATGCAAAGTGTATTTATTTTAATAAAAAATTATTTATGGTATAGTATCCAGTGGAAAAGCATATTATAAAATGGTTATAAAGATTTTAATGAAAATATGCTTAGAGAAGGATCTGGAAGTAAATGCATAAAATACATATATCTAGAGTGGTTAATCTCAGGGTTTAAGGCAATTGCTTTATTTTTGTCTTCATTCCTTCCTTTTTTTTTTTTTTGTCTTATCATTATTATAACATGTTTTTCTGTAATGAGAGTATACGGCTATTATAATCAGAAAAAAAGTAAAAAATCAAAATAACTTATTTTAAAATTCTTATAGGAGTGGCATAGATAGCAAGATTGATTGCAGTTCAGAGAGAAGGTTCTCTGATAGGTGAGGATTAGGGTACACAGGCCTTCTCACCAAAGTTGAATCTTGAAAGAAGGGGGCAGGAGCAGAAGGAGAGAACAAACATTTCTTGAGCACTTACTCTGTGCCGAATGTTTATATGTGTCCTCTCTTTTAATCCTCAACATAATCAGATATGGTAGATACCATCATCTTCCATTTTACAGATGAGGAAATAGAGGCTCTAAGTTAAATGACCCTGTAGGCACAATTGGAAATCTTGAAGACAGAAGCCTGGGGATTTGAGTCTTGGTTTCAATGCTCGCTAGCTGTTTCACAACATGCAGGCTCTAATTTGAATATTGACTTGTGAAAATATCCGTGCAATGACTAGACTACGAGCTCCATGTGGGTAGGGGTTGTGTGTGATTAGTTCTTTAACAAAGAACCTGGTACACAACAACAGGCTCGCAATTAATGTTGTTGATTCAATGAAGATACATCAGAGATCATTAATTCCTGTACATTTCACCTTATAGAGAGTTGGGGGTGACAGATGAAGATAAGGCCTGACAGGACTTTGTAAACTATAGAGTCATGTACCCATGTCAGGGATTTTGATTTCTGGAGACTTTTCTTTATTGGCTTTTTTCAAGCCAAATGGCTTGTTTTTTGGAACTGCCAATGATACTCCCAAAAAAGGAAATACATGAAATGTAGCAGGAAAGCACAAAGCACTTACTTGGTTCCAAACTAGGTTCTTTCAAAAAAATTTTTTTCTAATGTTTATTTTTCAGAGAGAGAGAGAGAGAGAGAGAGCAAGTGGGGAAGGGGCAAAGAGAGAGAGAGAGAGAGAGAGAGAGACAGAGACAGAGAGAGAGAGAATTTGAAGCAGGCTCCAGGCTCTGGGCTATCAGCACACAGCCTGATGTGGGGCTCAAATCCACAAACCGTGAGATCATGATCTGAGCTGAAGTCGGATGCTTAATTGACTGAGCCACCCAGGCACCCCCAAACTAGGTTCTTAAGAGACTTTTTTGATTCTTCATGCAAACATTAGAGCTCATTAATGTATATTTTTCAAAATGTTTCTGAATCGTCTTTCATTTGAATCAAACTATAAGTTGAGACATTGGACATGAAATCTATGTATTATTAGTTGCACAATCACTTATCATCAGCCCCTAACACAGATATTAGGAAATGTTGATTTTTCTATTTTTGTGGTCAAGTTAAAGTAGATTGATTGTCCCCTTGCAAAACTAGGGGAGGCTGAGCGTACAATTGAATATGTCCTGGGTTTCCACAGGATGATGTTTATCACATTGCTAATCACATTTTGAAAATTTTTAATTTTTTCTTTGATGTAGTGGCAAGAACATCATCTTTGTGCCAGGTGGACTTGGCTTGAACCAGATCTGCATGACTTTGGACAACTTCTTGCCTGCCATCAGCCCCTGTTTTTCCAGTTTATAAAATATAAACAATATTGCCAATCTTTTTAAAGTTGGACTATTAAGAGAGGTTAAGAGAGATTAACTGAAATCATGTGCATAAGTTTTCATGGCAGAGTGCTTGGGGTCTGTGAAGTGTAAGCGAGATGTGAAAGGCTCCTAGTTGGGTATAAGGTGCTGATGATTCAGGTTATCAGCAGCAGTGATTAGGAATGATATTGCCAAATGGATAGTGACATCAGCAGCACTATTAAGAATATTTCTGTATTTTTATTGCGGCAAATTAGTCAAATCCTGTTAAGCACAAAATATTGTGAAAACAAGAACTGCATGTTTTACAAATCTTTTGGTACTCTTAAATGAAGGTGCTTTATACAACACTGGTTGAAAGTTTGCTGAAGATTTCTTGTAACACAAGAGTATAACACGTAGACCCACAATTGTGTAGTGAATGACTCACATGAGAATGTAATGATTGGTGGTTAAATGCTACCTAAAGACAGAAGATCTGATTACATCCCAAGCACCTGTACCACAGATGATCTTATACAGTCTCCTGGCACTTTTGGGTATGTTACACCATTCCTTACAGCCACATTACTGCAAAAGAATAAAAGATATGTATGATCCTCTGTGTGTGTACATGTGTGTCCTTTTCTTTCCCAACATGCTTTGAAGTCTGTTGGGGTTTATGCTTTTACATCTGTACTCTTAGGACAATCTTATGGTCTTCCTTTTCCTTTTTTGTCAGTTGTGGAAATGCGGTATCATGGATGTGATGTGGTGGAGGAAATGTTGAATCCCAATAATCCAGGAGAGAAGCAGCAGGACTGAGGTGATGGGTGTACTTTCCAGGGGGTCGTGCAAGGCAGAGAGGGCCATGTTGTGGGCTTATAGGCTTTAGAAGAGAGCATGGTGGGATATAGACTCGACAATGTGGCAGAGTCCCATGAGGTGGGAAGTGATGTTTCACTGCCCTGACACCCAGAGTCTTCAGTGTGGTTTCTCAAATTACCAGATGTGTGGCTCCATTGGATTTTTTTTCTTGGCAATTGACAGACAGCATAACTGATATGACAGGTGTAGAAGAAGGAAGGGAGGTTGATGGGGGGCAAGAGGATGAGAATTTGGGGATATCATTAGGAAGACCATATTCAAATATATTTATATATTGGGGGTGGAGGAGGGGTTGACTTAGGTTTACTGAAGTCTCAGCATTCCTAAGGGACATCTTCATTATACGTTTTATAGTATTTTCACTTTATATACTGATTACACGTTCTGCCACAAAACAAAGTATTAGATCCATATTACAGGGGTTTCTTTGCTTATAATGCAAATAAGTAAACTGAAGCTTTTGTTTTTGATAAATTAAGATGTATATAGCAATCTCTAGAATAACCACTAAATTTTAGTTTTCAAAACCAGTGAAAAACATCATTAAAGAAATGACAATGCTACATTAGAAAATATTCACTTAATGAAAAAGGAAACAGTAAGGAGGACTAGAGAAAAAGGACATGAGACACAGAGGAAACTGTAAAATGTCAGATGGAATTCTAATTATATAAATATCATAAAATGTGAATAAATTAAACAACCCAATCAGAAGGCAGGGGTGTCAGACTAGATAAAAAGACTCCAACTAATATGCTGTCTACAAGAGACATGCTTGAGATTCAAAGGTACAAATAGAGTGAAAGTAAAGGATGGAAAAGATGTATTTCATACACAGTGGTAGCAAGAAAGGTTGAGTGTCCATCAGACAAAATAGACTTTAAAAAGAAAAATGTTAGTGGAGATGTGGAGAGGTATTTTATAATAAAGATTGATTCAATGGAAAGACACAACAATTATAAATATATATATATTTAAAAGAGAACATCAAAACACATGAAACATAATCAACAGAAATGAAGAAATAAATAATTCAAAAATAATAACTGGAGACTTTACACCCCACTTTATAATGGGTGAAACATGTAGACAGAAGATCAACAGGGAAATATAAGAAATGAACAATACCATAAAGCAAGTAGACTTAATCTATAGAACACTGTATGCAACAACAGCAGAATATAGAGGATAGACATATTCTACACCATGAAGAAATTCTCAATAAATTTAAGGGGACAGAAATAATACAAACTAAGTTCTTCAACCACAGTGGAATGAAATTAGAAATCAATAAAAGAAATTTGAGAAACTCACAAACATATGAAAATAAACAACAGACTTCTAAAAACAGGAGTTAAAGAGGAAATCAAAAGGGAACTTAGAAAGTACTTTGAACTAAAACAAGAACACAACATATAAAATTCATGGGATGCAGCTAAAGCAGTGCTTAGAGGGAAATTTATAGCTATAAAATGCCTATACTAAAAAGGAGAAAGACTTAAATCAATCTAACTTTCCATGTTAAGACATTGGGGAAAAAAAGAAACTAAAACTAAAGCATGCAGAAGGAAGAAAATAATAAAGATTAGGGTATAAATCAAATAGAGGATAGAAGAAATAGAGATTATCAGTGAAACCAAAAGCAGTTTTTTGGAAATATTAACACAACTGACAAATCTTTAGTTAGACTGAACGAGAAGAGTGAAGACTTAAATTACTAGAATCCTAAATGAAAGGGGATATTACTTCTGACTTTACAGAAATAAAAACTATTGCATGCCAGAAAATTAGAAAACTTGCATGAAATGGATACATTCTTAAAAATACAGAAACTATTGAAACTGACCTAAAAAGAAATAGTTTTAATAGATTTACAACAGAGATTGAATAAGTGATCAAAAAAACACAACCCACCACTCAAAAACCAAGATAAACAACTCTGTTAAAAAAAAAACAAGCAAAGGACTTGAATAGACATTTCTCTGAAGAATCTATACAAATGGCCAACAAGTACATGAAAAGAGAGGCAGGGAGCCAGAATCCCAAGCAGGCTCCAGGCTCTGAGCTGTCAGCACAGAGCCCGCAGCAGGGCTGGAACCCACAAACCATCAGATCATGACCTGAGCTAAGGTTGGACGCTTAACTGACTGAGCCATTCAGGCACCCCAAAGGGCAAAATTTTTAAATAATACCTTTTGTGAAAATTAATAAAAGGAAATCTTTAGAGTGGAGGCCAGCAGGGGAGCTCTGGCGCCCTACCACTCCTCATCAATTGCACACCCAATAGGAAGAGCTGGACCTTGCTCCTTGAAACTGCTTTACTATCCCAGCAAGCAGGAAGACTTTCCACGACCCTCGGCAACAGCCTGGCCAATGAGAGACAGTCACAACTCAGCCAATGAGAAGCCATCATACGTCGAGCTCCCAGTTTCTCCCAATAGACTTCTTGTTTACAACAGTCCCTCCCACCTTCCTCCTTTCCTGTCTTGAAAGAGTGTTTCTCGCCTATATTCGGCAGACTTCGTTTAGCAGAAGCTCGTTCTGCGCCCCGATTTTCTGCTAATTCTCGAATAAACCCATGTTTTGCTGGGAGAATAACTGGCAGTTTTATTTTTAAGGTTAACGGTTTGGTAAGGAACTTGTCTCTAGAGTAAAAGAAGAACTGTTAAGAGTTCAGCAATAACAGTTCCCGGCCCCCCTGGGGCGGCAGCTGCCAAAAGCCGCGGTGTGGCTGCGGGTGAAAGGAGTGAAAGCCCCCTTCCTAGAGGGACTGGCGCTCAGGAGCCTCGCCCCTGGGACAGCGGGAAGAGGGGCCACCAGCTCCGCAGGCCCCCGTGCCGGCTAAATGGGATGCCTGCTCCTCCAGCGGAGACCGAGGATGAGCAAGTGAGCCACATCCCTTCACATCTCGGAGCCTCCCTACCGGCGCCTCTGCACTGAGCCCCCGAGGCGGGTGAGTCTGTCCTTCAGAAGCTCTTTCTCAGACCGCCGCCGTCTTATGGGGCTCCACAAGGGGAGCCCCGTTGGTTTTCAGAGCGGGAGGTACTGCGGCCTCGTGTCTCAGGTGCAGGTCTTACGAGTTGAAGTGCTCGATGTGGGATCCAAACCCTTCCCTCCTCAGGGCGAAGCTCCAGTATTTGAATTCCTTCCTGAGTGCCAGCTGTGGCGCCCAGGATGGGATTCGTGGCGAGGCTGTGGCCCTGCCTCTCCCCCACCCCCCAGCTTAGGGGTGGGTCTTCTGTCCTTTGCTGGGTGTTTGGGAGTCGCTCCGTTTTTAGGTTGTTTGCAGGGGGAATTGTCCCACATGCAGATTCAGTGTGACCCTGGGAGGAGGGAGTCCGGGATCCTCTTACTGGCCACCTTGAACCGGCCCTGAAGTGTTTTCAGTGGAGAGATCACATAGGGACTCCTGAAGGGCTGGGGCGGGGGTGGGGGTGGGGGGAGGATGGGGCCTCGGCTGGCGGGGGTGGGTAAGACCAGGGATGGGGCTTTTGTGGCACGTCCTAAACTAGGTCAGTAGGTCAGTAGACACGGAGAACAAACCGAGAGGTGAAATCATTGAGATTTGGTGGCCGAAAGGAAGTAAGTAGGTGATATTTGGGTGGGTGGTGCTGACTTTGGCTGAGACTGAAACGCAGGAGGATGGACAAATTTAGAAGCCTGTGGTGTATGAGCTGGAGGTGTCAGATGGACCGTGGAGCATGGAACATAGGCGGGATGTTCTTGCTGGCAGGGCACATTCAGGGGCCATCAGCACAGACGTGGCTGCTCAAATGATGAGAATAGGTTATAGAGCGGGAGCACAGTACCAACCCAGACAAGGAAAGTGTTCCAGGGACTTGATTCCAGGACTTGGATGTGGCAAGAGGAGAAGGAGCCCATGAGTCATAATAAAAAGGAATGACTAGCAAGGTAGGAGGAGGACGAAAGCAAGGGAAGGCGAGTTTCAAGTGAGCAGTACTAGTCAGCAGAGAGTCCAGTAAGGACCGGACTGCACAGTGTTCATCGTTTTGTCAAGATTGTGCTCACCGGCTGCCTGGGGAGGAGCGCTTCCAGCGGAGTGATGGGAGGCAAGGGAGATTGTCACAGCCTGTAGAGATAGCACGTGAAGAATACTCTTTCCAGAGCTTTCTAGAAGAAAAGTAGAGTAGAAATAGGGCAGCGGTTGGAGGGAAACGATAGATCCAGAGTGTTTATATTTTTTTATGGAAGCCACTTGATCCTGTTTATAGGCTTCTGGGAGAGATCCCACAGGGAATGGAAGACCTAGAAGGCCAAAGGTAGGGGCCCTGAAAGAAGAGGACAACCTTGATGGGGGCAGGTGGAGGGGTGGCCAGGAAGAAGAGGGGCCACACTCATTTCCTGTGCTGGGCGGAATAATGGCCCCCAAAGATGTTCAGTCCTAGTCCCAGAACCTACTGATGTTAATTTCTGTGGCAAAAGGGACTTTGCACATGTGATTATTATTTATTTTTGTGTTTTTTTAAAAAAAGTTAATTTTGAGAGAGAGCGCAAGCACATGAGTGGGGGCAGGGCAGAGATGGAGAGAGAGAGAGAGAGAGAGAGAGAGAGAGAGAGAGAGAGAGAGAGAATCCCAATCAGGCTCCGCACCACCAGTGCAGAGCCTAATGTGGGGTTTGAATCCACGAACCGTGAGATCATGAGCTGAGCTGAAGTCAAGAGCTTAACTGAGCCACCCAGGTGCCCTGCAGATGTGATTCAATTAAGGGGATCTTAACGTTTATTTATTTTTGAGACAGAGAGAGACAGAGCATGAACAGGGGAGGGGCAGAGAGAGAGGGAGACACAGAATCTGAAACAGGCTCCAGGCTCTGAGCTGTCAGCACAGGCAGAGCTGGATGCGGGGCTCGAACTCACGGACCGCGAGATCATGACCTGAGCCGAAGTCGGACGCTTAACCGACCAAGCCACCCAGGCGCCCCTCAATTAAGGGGATCTTAAAATAAAGAGATCATCCTGGATATTCTGGATGGGCCTTGCATGTAAGCACAAGTATCCTTTTAAGAAGGGGCAGAGGGAGATTTGATTATAGAAGAGAAGGCCATGTGACCACATTAGCAGGGATTGGGCGTTGTGGTCATAAACCAATGAATGCTGGCAGCCACCAGAAGCCAGAAGAGTCAAGCCGTCAATTCTCCCCTGGATCTTCCAGAAGGAAATAGCTCTGTTGACATCTTGATTTTAGCCCTATAACACTCATTTTGGACTTCTGGCCTCTAGAATTATAAGAGAGTAAGATTTTTTTATTTGTTCGTAAGAGAATCAATAAGTTTGTGATAGTCTGTCACAGCAGCAATAGGAAATGAATACCTCTGATACTGGAGGGGGAGAAGATGGAGGAACACTTAACTTAGGGGAAGGCTGGGCAGGAATTTAGTCCTGCGTATCTAATGCCCTCATCTTGGTTGCATAAGAAGTCAGGTTCTGTGCTAGGATGGTGGGGGCTGGATAGGGAAGCTGGAAGGAAAGGTGTTGGAAGTCAATGGCAGGGCAGCTGAACTAGTGGAAGAAAAAGAATTGACTAATGACCTTGATTCTCCAAGGTTTCAGGTGTGGATGGGGACACCTCTGAAGGTGAGTGATGAGGGTGTGGCGTTGCTTTCCAGCTTGGTGATTTTCTCTGGCTATGCTCAGCCGCCCCAGCAGAGGAGCAGAGAAGGCAAGTGTGAGTTGAACTCAGGTTCGGGGTTTTGCCAGTTTGCAATAATGGGCTGGTGGGAAGACAGTGGTTCCTGGTGACTCCTGATTCTGAGTGGGGAGTGGGGGAGGCAGAGCCCTGTAGTACTTCTGGGTCAGGTTTAAGTTGAGGTGAGGAGGAAGATTGAGCATTCAGTGGAAAGATTGAGGTTAGCGGGAAATAAGGTGCTGGGGAAACAGTGGGAATGTGTGAGAGCGAACAGAGTCCTGGGTGGGGGACAGAAGCTGATAGAGCTGGTGGGAGTGTGAGAACAGGGGAAGCCCCCGAATGGCTTGTCCTAGGGATGTGGGCAGCGCCCAGGTAAGAGCGGCAGCTTGGCTTCACAGCTTGTTGCTAGGCTCCAAATGGAAATCCGGGGTCAGGCTTGGGAACAGACATGCAGAGATCAGAGATCTTGTGAAAGCAAGTCTGTCATGGTGAACTGGGCATCACTGGTTGGGGGGGGGGAGGGGAGTGATGATGGTTAGGTCTTGTCTAGCCAGAGGGTTCTGACTATGGGATTCCAAGCCCCACTGTGCCTGCTTTCATAGGGTTCCGGGTTGGCCCAAAGCCCACTCCGCCTGGGTGGAGCTCAGACGCTTGTTCCCTGTCTCCCATGGTCAGCTGTCTTAAGGGCTGTTGAGCCCACTGTGCCCGATAGCCTTTCTCCCTGGACAATTACCAACCCTCATTGCTCCAGGCAGTTTTATGTCTGCATGCCTTTGCACATATTTTGTGTTGGTGCCAGAATTGGCCTTGCCTACTTTGCCTGGTGAATTCACCTTTTAAGACTTAGCTCAGCTGCCATCTCCTCCAGGAAGGCTTCCTTGATGTTCTCCACACTCAGCTGCTCAGCTTCCCTATCCCTCCAGAGAGATGCTCGCTCCCTTCTCTGCCAACCTATGCTTTGCGATACTCATTCTGTTATATGTTATATGAAATCACACGGTCTTTTTTTTTTTTTTTGGTCTACATTTTTTTTTTTTTTTTAATTTCTCACTAGAGCCTAAGTTCATTGTGTCTTGGTCACCTCTGTTGTCCCAACACTTAGGAGAAAAGATCAAGAAACAAGCTGAAATAAGCACTGAGGCCTGCTTAAGTGAAGGAGTAATTCTGATCAGGGTCGTAATTGGGGATATGGGTTGATGGCATGTATAAGCCTCCAAGCCTGTTAGTCCTTCTTGGGTGAGTTGTTTTCTTTCTGCAAAACCAGCTGCTTAAAAACTCATTGTCTAAAGTGAAAAAACATGGTGCAGATTTGTTCCACCAAAAGCCAGCCCTGTTGCATTGCTAGGAAATTGCAGTTTTTGAGTGGAATCACCTCAACGTCCTTACCTTCTACCAGTGCCCAAGCCAATTGCTTATTTGCTTATTGACTTGCACCTCTGTCAGGGGACTGCGGTACCCCCTTCTTCACATCACTTTTGCTCCTAGATCCTGCCACCTGTTCACCTAGGCATGAAAGCTAAAGTCTGGAGCGAGGCCTAAACTCTCCGTGAACCTCATGTCAAATCACATAGTTTCAGAAAACCCAGATGCAGTTTGAAATTACAGTTAAGATCCCATGGAAAATAAATGACACGAACAGCTGAAAATCCCGCCCCCCACCGTCCTCAGCTCCCCTCCCCTCCTCAGAGCGAAATTTGTTCACTGGGGATACGAAACCTGAACCTTGCACAAGAGTACACAGCACAGCGTGGAGCGTTGATTTGGTCCACCCAGCGCCAGCAGCTGCTAGACGGGCGGGTGGGGGGTGTGAGGCACTCGAAGAGCTCTCTGGAAGCCCTCAGGAGAATTGCTGTTGGAGGGTCCTTGGGGGCTGCCCCCTCCTGTTTTGCGCAATCTATCTTTAGAGAACTGCAAACTCATTTCTCAGAAGGGCCACAGAGTTGAGATGACTTCTAAACGGACAAACCACTTCCTGCAATCTTCAACTGAATTGGGGCTGGGGGGGTGACCCTTGGGGGGGGGGGCTCCAGTCGGACTTGTCCACCCTCATGTGTCTCCACGCCCCCGCCCGGCTCCAAGAGAGATGGAGCAAAGAGTGGGCCCAAGCGTGTGCATTGGGAGGTTACAGCCAGAAGTGAGCCTTGCTTCCAGGGCTGGTCACTTAGGGGGCTCTGGTGGAGAAGAAGGGCCCTGTCTGGACACCCCATTTCAGGTTGGACTGTCCTGCACTTGCTCCCTGAGAGGCAGCCTGGGATAATCCTTCTGCTCCCACATACCCTCCCACAGGCAGGGATCAGAAGGGCTGTTCCAGAAAGGAATGATTTGAAGCCATTCAGAAATGGCTTGAAGTCTCCTAGTGGGTGCCAGCACTGAACAGAGTATCAAAAAGCCAAGACCCCCAAAAGATACTTCTAAGCAGCTTGGTGCAGTGGAGGAAGAGAGACCTCAAGCGGACTGAGACATAAGCAGACCTGGCTTCAAATCTTGTCTCCACCACTTAGTATCTGTGTGGCGTTGGGCAGATGTCAACTTCTCTGAACCCTAGTCAATTGCAGTTAATAGTAGTAAGCACCCTGGATCATTGTTACGAGGTTTTTAGGAGATAATACATATACAGGCCTCATTCTAGTATGCAGTGTGTTCCATAGATGCTGCTTCTCATTCCCTCCAAAGTAAGAATAATCACTGAAGCTACTTTGGGGAGTTTGCTAAGTGCCAGGCCTTAGCACTCAACACATTATCTCACATAATCATTGCAAATGACTGTGTGAGTTTGTTATATGATTATTGCAACTTTATGGAGTCTCAAGATGGACTGTGGCAGTGTCTCTATGGGATTCTGGCTTTAACTACGAAGTTTCATTCTCTCCCTGTGCCCTGTGCTGCTATTTATTATACTTTTCAGAATGCCTTGATCCCAGAGGCCTGGAGTAAGTCTCCTGTGACTCAGGGACTCCAGGACTCCCCACCTAGTGCTAAACTGTTCTTCCATTCCTGTCCCTCCCACTTTTGTAAAAAGTGTCATCTGACCCACATCAGCCAGGTGACTACAGGCTGATGAGGTAGGTCCAGGTTGGGGTTTTGGGATAGAACTGCCAAATTCAGGGGAAAAAAATATAGGCCACTCAGATTTGAATTTCAGGTAAATAACAAATAATTTTTTTTTATTCTATGTATGACCTGCATACTGCATGCAACATACTTATTCTAAAGAATTGTATGTTGCTTATTCAAAACTCAAATTTAAGTGGGCACCCTTTTCTGGGAGAAGATGTTTGGGGCTGGAAGCATCACTAGTCTTGGGGCAGAAGACCCCAGCTGTCTGTTCTTAAGAGAATCCCCCCTCTGTCTGAGTCTCAAGGTCATCATTTTCAGAAAGCATCATAAGAATCTTCCCTCGCGCTACAATTTAGTGCCATGTTTAGTGACTAAATGGCCATCTTATGTTGGTTATTACAGTTTCCAGTCAGCGACCTCCATAATCATTTTTCATTGAATGATCTGTGCTGACTGTTGGTCACAGAAGCATTCATGAGATTCCGTGGCCCACAGTCTGGCTGGGGGATCATAGATGGTAGGTGAATTGCAGAGAGTGCCGGAGAGCAAGGGGACACTGTCCCTCTAGGCCTTAAGGGACTCACGGGAAGCTTCCCAAGGAGACGAGGCTAGTAAACTTGGGTCTTGAGTGAGGAGAATAATTTCAAGCCGTCTGTTGTCTATGAAGCCCCTCTTCCTTTTACATGATCAAAACTAACACTTTTCACTGTATCTCAGCTCCATGAACCCTTCCAGTTGATGAACATTCTGCACTTCTCAGGTGTTATTCATTAAAGCTTCTGGGTATCACCCCCGTTTTACAGATGAGGAAGTCAAGGCTCAGAGGGGTCAAAGAACTTGCCCAAACACAGCTGGGAGGTGGTAGAGTAAGAACCAGACCTGTGGCTCCTGACTACCAATGATTTCACTAAATTTTCCAGTTGAGGCTTGAAACTATAGCCTAGAGGATATAGGAGGATGAAGATCTCAAAAACGTAAAATGAAAATAGGAAAGGCGGTTGGATGTTGTCTTGGAGGCCAGAGCTGCGTTTCTGAGCCGGCCTTAGAAGTTTAGCCTTCCACAGATCCCCTTCCTCTAGGGTGGAAGGTGGAGGCAGGCTCTGGTGGCCTTTATTATATAATGAAAGGTTATCTGATCACATTGGTTATTTGATCACAAAGCTCTGCCATGTTTCACTTTAAGCCAGAACCTTGGAAATGCAGGGAATGGATCCAGTTTCATACCTGACCTTTTTCTGAGCCCCAAGGGCTGATGGAGAAAGGAGCGAGACAATTCTCTCTGCAATTCAGAGTACGAGCTGTCAGATGAGGTGTGGAGAGGGGATAATACCCAGGGACCTTCCAGGGTTTCCAAAGACAGGTGCCTGGCATCCTTCTTGTCCTGAGGGGTTTGCTAACATATCGATGATCGCTTTTGTCTTAATCTTATTCTCATATTATCCTCTCCCTTTTGCATTTGTTATAGATGCAAGCATCCATGCATACATTCATATTTGAAACACCCACATCGAATTGGGAGAACGGTATTTTTGACTTTATGAACGTGAAGCAATCATATTCCATGTGTTATGCAAGTAACTGTTTAATATTAGTTGCAACAATTGTGAATCAACAATTACCTCATTTGTTGATTTATGGATTGGTTCATTCAACAAATATGTGTAATGAGCACCTCTTGTGTGATAGACTTTATTCTGGGTGGGGCTAGTTGATGGATGGCGTTTAAATAATCAATATTAAACCCCATGCAGCAGTAGGCGTAGGCAGTGTGGAAGGAACTGAGACATTGCGGCCACGTGTACCTGCATTTGGAACTGGACTCTGCCACTCCCTAGCAGTGTGTCCTTGGGGAATCCATTTAACCCTTTCAGTCTCCAGGCGCTCATCTGTCAACTGGGGCTAACGAACACTATTTTCTGGCTTTGTATGACAACCTCATGACCAATTGCATGTTAGCGTTGTATCCATTTTACAGAGGACGACTGTGGATCAGAGTTTTACTGTGTTGTTCAAGATCACACAACTAGTGATTAGCAGAGCTGAGGGTGGCACATTGGCCTTCAGTTCCCAAGTGTAGTATTTTTTTCATTTCTTCTCAGTTTTTAGCCCAAATAATTAGTTAATTACTCCCTCAGAGCTATTCAGGAAAACATTTCTTTATTCTGGTACCATTAGCAGCTATGAACAGATCTTCTTGGGAACGTTTATTTTAAACTTTCAAGAACACAACCACTACCTCAAAAAAATTAAGTTTATTTTTCAAGATGAGCACAGTCATTGTACAGCACCGAGTCCACGCAGACCTCCTTCCATGAGTGACAAGTGCAGTCTGATACCAAACAGTGTCCGGATTTGAGGGGGAAGGTCTGTACGCAGCCACCTTCTCCCTACCACAGAGCGCCAGCTCCCAGCATGCCCTAGTTTGGTCCTTCAAGTTTTTCTGTTTATCTCTGCAGTTCCTCTCACAAAACCATAACTTCTTGACTTTCTAATAAAAGAACAACGTTTCTAACCCTGTTCAGCTGTGTAGGTAATCCCAGACAGCTGGATCACTGCATCTGCCTAGATCTGCGTCTACCCTGAAGATGGAGACGGCAACGGACACTCACTGAGGACCCAGTTTGCTTGCCCTAGTCAGCCATGAAATCTATTCTTCCTGCCAACTCAAACATCTCTCGGGGAGGAACCACACATTTATTAATGTGCTCCTACAATAGAGTCTCACCCCATCCTCTCCCCCAGGTTAGAAATCTCGACCAGAGGACATGAGACTGTGCCTCAATTGGGAGCTGACTCATTTTACTGCGCGTAACTGGGAGTGGGGAATTTGTGCATGATGGAGCTTATTGGGTGGCAGTGAAAGGTAGACAAGTCCCACCCAGTTTGAACCAGGCCTTAACACTGAACGGTGTACTAATACACACTTAGCACACTTAATTATATCTTTGGACTGAAAGGGACTTCAGTGTCCTTTTCTGTTCCAACACTGACTGATATTTGGGTCTGTCTTCCTAAAATCCTGCCAACTGATTGAACTGTGAAGGGCCCCATTTGGATTTACAGTTTACAGTTGCCGTGGTTGGTCTGGGAAAAATAAAAGCTGTCTCTATGCCCCAGTTGATGTTTGAGGTGTCCATATAGAAATGTTTTGAATTTTAAGAAAAAATTAATGTTCACTTGCGTATCTAACACTTAAATACATTCTTATGTGGTAATGTGAAACATGACAGATAAGACTGAAGTCCCGTTTGGGCTGTCTTTCCCACCCCCTGAACTTTCTCAGAAGAAACTGTTACTGACGTTTTGGTGCACATCCTTCTAGACCTTTATCTATATGTCTGGGCATGTCAGTATGTACATGTTCTGGACCCATGCTCTGTGTGGCCCACGTCTAGTCAATTTTCAGATGTGACAGTCATTTCCATTCTGGCAGTTGTCATTGAGGGAAGGGAGAGAGAGCAGTGGCTTCACTAGAAAACCAAGAAGATCGCTCTTGGTGGGTCACATACCAACATGAAAGTTCAGTTTGTATTTTTGACTTAAAATGATGTAAGTCGTTTGGATAGTTCTGTATGGTGGTTCACCACTTTTCCCTAGCCTGCTTCATTAAGGATGGTGCGCAATCACAGAATCTCTCCTGTATTGTCAGGGGTGCAGAGAATTTAGAAGGCATTCTTTGTAGTTGCTGAGGTTTAAAGATGGAGACATGGAGGAGAGTCTTCCTAATACTGGACAAGTGACCACTATCTATTTCAAGTCATTTGACAGGGGATGTGATGTCATTGCTCTGCCTGGCTCTTGTGGTCGTTGCAGGGATGAAATGAAATAATAAAGGTGAAATATTATTGTAGATAATAAGTGATGGTGTGAGGAACAGCTGGAGCATAGTGTTTAAAAATGTGTGCTCTGGAATCACGTTTTGATCTGGAAGGCTTGATTTTATGTCCTCTTGAGATGGAAATGTGTGAAGAGCCAAGGAGAAAGATTCCAGCTCTGGGCAGAAGGGGGCACTCTTGCACTTTCTCTGGATTGTCTTAACCAGGTGGAAGAAGTCCTGTTTAATCCTTGAGTCACCGTGGGGGTGGTGGGTTATAATGTGCCCATTCTTTGGGGCTGGCCATTTCATAACTCTCCAGAATGCAGAGGGTCCAGGCCTGGGCTGATTTTATAAGTGGCTTTTCCAGGATGGATAGGAGCTGACCACAGGGCCCAAGCGGTATACCAAGTGGTATATGAAGAGTCCAGCACAACAAACAGCCATCAGATGGTGCAAACAGCACCAGGGACCAAGTTGTCACCTGATTTCTGCATGATCTATGGGTGCTGGCATGATGCATTGCAGAAGAGATATCCTTCTGCCTTCCATCAGGAATGGAAGAGATGTAGTTGGACTATGGGTTCCAGGAGATAAAGTTTTAAGACCCCAGCTGGCTCAGCAGTGATAGCCAGTCCTAACAATGCCGCTCTGTCGTGTGGGTGGGTAGTTATGGGGAAACCATCACCGAGGGATTGGGCCCATTTAGCATCATCTCCCATATTGTCATGAATATCAGAAGCCCTGAAGATAGGGATGAAAAATGGGCAAAACATATTTGGCATCTGGGGTTTCCAGAAAATGCAGCCAGACCTTTCTGTGGAAGAGTACAAGGAATTCAAGGGATCCCAAGCGTTAATAATTTACCAACTTTGGTTAATCGCCCCCCCCCACCTTTGTGTGTGTGTGTGTGTGTGTGTGTGTGTGTACACACAAAGACATGTCATATATGTGTTTATATATAATTATATGTAATTATATATATAATTGTTTTTCTGAATTATTTGAGAATAAGTTACAGACATGATGCCTTTTATCCCTAAATACCTCTGTGTATATTTCCTCAAAGACATTCTTTCATATAACCATAGTAAAATCATCAAAACTAGAAAATTAACATTAATACAGAACTATTACCTAATCTAATGACCTTCTTCAGATTGACTGATTATCTCAATGAGCTGCTAAATAGCAAAAGAAAATACTGGTTCTGCTTTGAATTGATTTGTGTCTGTCCAGTGTCCTTTAAGGTGGAACAACTCCTCAGTCACACTCTTTTATGACAGTGACGGTTTAGAAGAATATAGGTCAGATGTTTTGTAGAATCCTCCTCAATCTGGGCTTCTCTAATGTCCCCTCACGATGAGATTCAGGTTCTGCATTTTCAGCTGGAATGTCATAGAAGTGGTATGTCCTTTTCCGTACATTGTATCAGGAGGCGTGGGAAGTCAGTTTCTCCTATTATGGTTGATGTTGCCTCAGATTAAGGTGATGTCTGCTAGGTTTCTGGACTTTAAAGTTACTGGATTTTTTTCTTTTGTAATTAATAACTGCCTTTTGAGAAGACACTTTATTATGTAAACATTCTGCTACTCTTCACACCTTAAGCTGCTAGTTTTATCACTTGTTGATGAATCTTAGCTAAATGGTGGCTTTATATTTCCATCATTCTACATTTGTTACCTTTCTACTGTAAGGAAGAGATTTCCCTTCTGTATTTATTTGCCCAAAAGACTGCTCTCCAATGGTTCACATCCTGAGCCCAAGTAATACAAGATGGTAATCAGGGGCTGAAGTGGGGCTTTGGAGTTTGTAAGGAAAGTTAGCATCCGCTGGTCTCATTTGTTCTTCACAGTTGGCCAGTGTAGAAGTTAATGGGGTCTTTCTATTATAAATGAGGAAACTGAGGCTTCAGAGGGGTCCTTCAGTCACACATGTGTTACACTGTAAGGTCAGGGCTTGGTGAGCTTCCTGAGGGCAGGGCAGGTATGTAACTCATATTTAGATCTTCTAGACACCCAGCCCATTAGTACTGACTTGTTACATGGCTGGATGAATAAATGAAGGAATGAGCATTGTTTGCTCAAACCCCTCCTCCACCTGCTTGTGATTCATGGAGCTATTTTCCTCCCCTGTTGCTGCAAAGCCTAATGCCAGAGTTCCCTGCTCAAAGGCAGCAAGTTACTGTGCACTGAATTCTAGATCTTTGCTGACGAGTATGAAAATGGGCCAGAAATGGAGCAACCTGGGCCTCTGCAAGCACAGAGGAGGGGGATGGAGGCATGAATCAAAAGGAAGGAGCACCGAGAGACAAGCCGCCGGGTCCCAAAGATGGGTTTTCCTAATAAAGTTCGCCATTGGCTGCAGGTCAGGCCAGGCCACAATCCCGGAGAGAGAGAGCAGCAGGCAGACTCATCACCTTGACTCCAATCCATTGCCTAAGGGCCACTAACCAGGCAAGACAAGAGCTTTCCACCTGGGGCCCCTAATCCTATTTCCTTGCTCAGGCCCTTCCCCACAAATGCAGCTCAGTGTAGGGTACCGGGTGAGATAGAATCAGGTCCAAATTTAAAAAACTCTGGAATTAGAACCAAGAACCTGACCCCCAGAGGAGTGTGGAAGCTGGGCCACCAGATTGCATTAGGAGGAAGGAGTGGCCCATGTAAACGTAATTCCTGTGAGGTTTTTATTTTTAGCACATGGCATTTGTTTATGACTGAGGACTCTACTGTCTCCCTTCTTCTAGAGGAATTAGATCAGTTGAGAGCTTGACAACCTTGGAGCTTTAATGAGTGAAATGTGTCAAAGTAAGTAACAGGAAGTGGAAGGGGATGGGGTGAACTGGGGACCATTAACCTGATTCATGCAGAGAGCCACTATTAAGGTCCAGCCATGCTGGGATACAGACTCGGCATTGCCAGATATTCATATGTATATAATATATATTATATAATATATGGTATGTATATTCATATACATATATTCATATACATATATTCATGTATTCACATGTATATATTCATATACATATAGTTATATGTATATAATATATTGTATACATATGTATATATGTTATATACATATGAATATCTGGCAATGCCGAGTCTGTATATGCATATATATGTATATATATGTGTATATATATATTCTATAGAATTGTGAACATTTATTTATATTGATCTTAAAGGGGAATTAAAAAAAACTGTATTTGACACAGTGTTACATTAGTTTTATGTGTGCAACATAGTGATTTGACAATTTATACCTTATGATATGCTCACCACAAATGTAGTTACTACCTCTCACCATACAATGCTATTACAATGCCATTGACCATTTAAAAATATTCATGTTTTGAGGCAACTGTGTGGCTCAGTCCGTTGAGCATTTGGCTTCAACTCAGGTCATGATCTCATGGTTCGTGAGTTCTAGCCCTGCATCAGGCTCGTTGCTATCTGCTCAGAGCCTGCTTCGGATACCTGTCCCCCTCTTTCTCTGCCCCTTTCTCGCTCACTTGCACCCTCTGTCCCTCAAAAGTAAACGTTTATGAAAACATTCATGTTTGTTTAAAAAAATTTTTTTCTTTAACATTTATTTTTTATTGAGAGACAGAGAGACACAGAGCATGAGCAGGGGAGGGGTAGAGAGAGGGGGAGACACAGAATCTGAAGTAGGCTCCAGGCTCTGAGCTGTCAGCACAGAACCCGCCCGATGTGGGGCTCGAGCTCACAAACTGTGAGATCATGACCTGAGCCAAAGTCGGTTGCTTAACCGATTGAGCCACCCAGGTGCCCCAAACGAGAAACTTAACAGAAGACCATGGGGGAGGGGAAGAAAAAAAAAAGTTATAGAGGGAGGGAGCCAAACCATAAGAGACTCTTAAAAACTGAAAACAAACTGAGGGTTGATGGGGGGTGGGTGATGGGTATTGAGGAGGGCACCTGTTGGGATGAGCACTGGGTGTTGTATGGAAACCAATTTGACAATAAATTTCGTATTTAAGAAAAAATAAGTAAATAAACTTCAGCTATAAAAAAAATCGAGTTAACCTTAAAAAAAATAAAGAGAAGCAAGAAATACAAATTTCTTTGTGTGTGCTGAATCTTGCAACTATGTAAGAAATTAGAAAAAAAAAAGCCATAATAGTTTAAGCAAAACATACGTGCTAGTTGGATTTAACCTGTAGGCCACAGGGTAATATCAGGACTGGCCAATGTCTAAATGACTTTCTTGATCCATAAAACAGTGGTCACTGATTCTCATTAGGCTGATTGCTTGCACTACCTCTGACTTCACCTTCTTGCTATTGTTTGTTGGAATTTTGGGGTGAGAGTGTCATTATTTCCAAGTGTCTTTTCTCCCCCCTGGTTTCATGCCTTCAGAGCAACAAGCAATACTTTCTTCTATAAAAGAGGCTGGTGACCCTGCTGAACATGACCTGATAGGCTTAAAAGACTCCCCCAACCTACCATTTCACTGAAATAATAGTGTGCCCACTATGTCATTATTTCTTTAAAACAGATTGCATTCTGTAAAGCATTATAGGTGGCCAGTGCAGAGAGGTGGAGCAGTTTTTGATGGCACCAGGGTCCAGAGTAACCATTTATCTTGCTGTGTTCTGAGGGTATAGATTGTGCTCAGTTAGTGGTCCTTGGAATCTGTCTCTTTGGTCACAAGAAATTTGAGAAAGGGAGAGAGGAATGACTCAGAGTATGGCCATGCCTTTTACGGGAAAATAAACTCAAAATTGTTTTCTCAAATCTCAATGGGTCAGTTGAAGGATTTGAACCATGTTGTTGGCTCATAGGCTATTGGCATCTCCGCCCTCCACCTCCCCTCCACCTCCCCTCCACCTCCCCTCCACCTCCCCTCCACCTCCCCTCCACCTCCCCTCCACCTCCCCTCCACCTCCCCTCCACCTCCCCTCCACCTCCCCTCCACCTCCCCTCCACCTCCCCTCCACCATGCCAGTGAGGATGGGACGGGTCTGCAGGTCAATCTGACTTCACTCAGAAGCTTGTAGAGATCTCCAATGCAGACAGAGGACCTTCCTGTGTTTATTCTCACTCCAGAGTGAGCACGATGGTGGATGGTCTGATTCTGCCGCTTCTCTGGTCAGAGCAGCAGTGGCTACCGTTTTATTGATTATGAAAGCCTGGAGCCTTACAGCGACCTGCAAAGCCCTACCTGCCCTGGTCCTCTATCTCTGCCACATTACCTCTCATTCTTCTCCCTCCGGCTCACTCCACTCCTCCCACCTTGACCACTTTTGTTGTCTTCTATACACACTGGGAACACACCTAACCTTAGACCCTTGCTTTTCCTCCAGGTAGTCACATAACTGACACCCTTATCTTATTCAAGATTTGGCTCAGGTGTCATCTCTTCAAGGCCTGAACCCTGTACCTTGTTTAAAATTGCAGCGCCCCCTCGCCCTTCCCCTTCTCCCGTTGCTTTGTCCTTGCTCTGCTTTTATTGGTTTCACTTATCACCTTCTCACACACTATACAATTTATTTATTTACTGTTGCTCATTCTGACTGCCTCCACTAGGAGTCTTCCTTTTGTTTCCTGATATATCCCAAGAACCTGGAATGGTAGGCACTCAATAAATACTTCTTGAGTAAATGAATGGATTCAATTTTCCTGCCCTACTGGTCCATTGGGGCGTTGCAGTGCAGTCAGCAGCAATACTAAAATACAACCGAGAGATTCCCGCCCTCCTTCTCAGGGGTGGGCAACTCATTCACCTTTTGATGAGAAACCACCCTGGGGGAAGGAGGTTATGTAACCCCGAAGCTTTTCCTAATCAGTTGTACCCTAGGAGGGTGAGGAAACCTGACTGGTCGGAAGAGTGTCTCCCACCTAAATTTCTCCAGCTTCCTGTTCTAGGAATGATTAGCCACAGAAGTCAGAGAGAAACCAACGGAAAAACAGTTTCCTCCAATCTCCCTCTGCACCTTGAGCATTGAGGTTTATGAAGATTACGGTAAAGCTTATCCAAGAGGACTGTGACCACTTCTATGCCACGGCCTCTTCCCCTGACTGGTGGTGATGCAAGGGCCTGGGCGGAGAGGAGGGCACTGGGGTATCCGGAGTGGGGTACCTCAAAGAAAATGCATCTTGAAAAATATGGGCTGCTCTGAAAGATCCAGCCTAGCAGCTTCCTGAAAACGAACACCACATTTTGTTGGTTTCCCATCCCCTAACTCTCCCTTCTTTCCCAGTTCTCTTCCTCTATTCTCGGCAACCCCCACCAGAAGAGAGAACTGTTTCCAGACTAGGTTCTGTTGCAAGTAGATAGTTTGGGGCCTGAGGATCTGAAGGCAGACAGACACTTGGAATCCTGCCCCACTGAGGTTCCTGTGTTCCACATCTGCTTAGGATATCAACAGCTGTGTTTAGGGCTGCCCACTGGGGTGGAGGCTGGGGAGGATTTCAGATGAATGGAAAGTTTGGTGCTCTTGTTGTGGCTTAGGTGTGGACAAGAGCGAATGCTGTCATATGCTTGCAAGTTGGCTAACGTGCACAGGAACTGAGCAGTTTGTAATTGAGGATTCGCCAGTTAGCGAGCAGAGGAGATGGTTTTGTGATGTTACTGTGTTCTCTTCTTTTGAAATTTTCAGCTAGATCTGGAGTTTAATTTGGAGAGCCAGATCTTTATGTCCCTGGCATGTAATTCAGGAAAAAACCTCAGGAATTGTCTGTGCATTGCTGTTAATTTCCTAATATTTTTATGATTAGTTGCAATTCTTGTAAGTCTTAGAGGTTTTTTTTTTTAAAGAGTCTTATTCTCCATGTTACAATATTTGAAATATATGTGACATTTGGGGTGTTCGTTTTGATTGACTTTTTTTGATTTTTTTAAATATTTATTTTTGAGAGACAGAGAGAGACCAAGCACGAGTGGGGGTAGGGCAGAGAGAGAGAGGGAGACACAGAATCTGAAGCAGGCTCCAGGCTCTGAGCTGTCAGCACAGAGCCCGACACGGTGCTCGAACAGTGAGATCATGACCCGAGATAAGTTGGGCACTTAATTGAGCCACCCAGGTGCCAAACCTGTTTCTCTTCTTTTTAAATAAATTTTATAAAAATGTTTATATTTATTTTAGAGAGAGAACGAGAGAGTGTGAACAGGGGAGGGAGCAGAGATGGGGGACAGAGTATCTGAAGCAGGCTCTGCACTGACAGCAGAGAGCCTGAAGTGAGGCTCGAACTCACAAATCATGAGATCATGACCTGAGCCGAAGTCAGACACTTAACCGACTGATTGAGCCACCCGGGCACCCCAATACATTTCTATTCTTTAAGAAAAACAAAAGACGGGGTGTCTGGCTGACTCAGTTGGTACAGTGTGCAACTCTTGATCTTGGGGTTGTGAGTTCGAGCCCCACTTCGGGTGTGGAGATTACTTAAGAATTTTTAAAAAAACAAGGAAAAAGAAAGCAACCTTCTCTTGTTCAATAGCACAAGACTATGCCAGGCATTTAGTCAGAGGCAGTATCTCAGACAAGCAGTATTTAAAAATGAATTGAGATATATTTCCTGTATATGCTTGGTCTTCATCCACAGTTCTCCAAACTCTTGGACTCTTCCTGAGCAATAAGAGCAATGGGGACATCTTTTGTTACAATAGTTGGTCTCTTGTCCTCAGTTTCTGGAATGCATCAGAACTGTAGATGTGAGGGGCGCCTGGGTGGCTCAGTCCATTAAGCGTCCAACTTTGGCTCAGGTCATGATCTCCAGGTTTGTGAGTTCCAGCCGAGTGGGGCTCTGTGCGGACAGCTCAGAGCCTGGAGCCCGCTTCGGATTCTGTGTCTCCCTCTCTCTCTGCTCCTCCCCAACGGGTGCTCTGTCTGTCTCTCATAAATAAACATTAAAAAATTAAAAGAAAAAAGAACCATAAAAGTGAAATGGGTGTTGTGTTATTCGTAACGTGCCCCTTTCCATCACAACTGGGTTTAGTTTATGTTAATTAGGTGACTTTTGGAAAGTGCTTTAGGATGGGGGTGAACCAGTGGGATCCAATCAGGAAAAGAGGGTTGGAACTTTGAGCCCCACCCCCTGATTTCAGTAAGGGGAGGGGTTAGAGGTAGAATAAATCACCAAAGGCCAATGACTTAAAAATCATGCCTGTGTAATGAAGCTTCTGTAAGAAACCCCCAAGGAGGGGTTTTGGAGAGCTCCTGGGCTGGTGAGCTTGTGGAAGTCCCGAGAGAGTGGAGCACCTGGAGAGGGCATGGAGGTTCCACACCCTTTTCCTACACCTTGCCCTGTCCACCTCTTCCATCTGGCTGCTTCTGAGTTACATCCTTTTATAAACAAACTGGTGATCTAGTAAGTCAGATGTTTCTCTCAGTTCTCTAAGCTGCTCTAGCAAATCAGTCGAGCCCAAGGAAGAGGTCCTGGGAACCTCTGATTTACAGCGAGTTGGTCAAGTACAGGTGATAACCTGGGCTTGTGACTGGCATCTGAAGTGAGGGTGGGGGGGCCAGTCTTACAGGACTGAACCCTTAACCTGTGGAATCTGATGTTATCCAGCGGTGGGTAGTGTCAGAATTGAACTAAATGGTACGACATCCAGCCAGTGTCCTGAGGATTGTATCCCCCAAACACACACATAATGGAATTTTGTCCAGGAACCCAAAAGTTGGGGTAAATAACCCTAGAGACTAGAGCGTAGATTAGGCAAGATTTTGGAATGCCACACAATTTGTTGTTAAGTAACTCTTTTATTGAACAAACCTTTTATAAAACATCAGGAAGGTGCATGAGTCATTAAAGTACAGCTTGATGAATTTTCGATGATAAACACTCCCCAGTACCTAGTACCTAAATCAGGAAACAGCATGTGACCAAGTCTCCAGAGGACCCCTCCTGTTCTTTTCCATCACTACGTCTCTCAAGGGAACCACTACCTTGACTTCTAATGCGCTGTTTTCAACTTCACAGTAGAATTCTACAACATATGCTCTTTTGAGTCTGGCTTCTTTTTCTCAACATTATCTTTATGAGAATTAACCATGTGGTTGTGTGTAGCAAGACTTAGTTCATCCTCCTTACTGTATATTAATTTATTATATGAATATACAAAGATTTATTTATTCTACTGTTGAAGACCTGAAGTTTCTAATTTTTACAGTGAATAGTCATGGCACAACATTTTTGTTCATTTCCTTTAGGGCATTTACAAACTCATTTTTTTCTGTTAATGTTTAAAAGTTTATTTATTTATCTTGAGAGAGAGAGAGTACAAACAGGGGATGGGCAGGGAGAGACAGGATCCCAAGCAGGCTTTGCTCTGTCAGCAGAGAGCCCAAGGGGGCTTGAACCCACGAACCCTGAGATCATGACCTGAGCCCAAATCCAGAGTCACACGCTTAACTGACTGAGCCACTCAGACACCCCACATGCTTATTCTTGTTTGGCATATACCTAGGGGTAAAAATGCCGCATAAGAGGGTACCTGTGTGTTCACCTTAGGAGATACCATTAAGTTAATGGTTTTCTAGTGTTGTAGTCCTGCCAGTAGGGCAGGAATGTTCTGATGGTTCCTCATCCTCACTGATGCTATGTAGTATTGGTGGTATTTTTATTTTAGGCATTCTAGTGGGCATGTAATACTGCCACCTCACATTCCTTTACGTTGTCCTGATGACTGATTATTTTCATATGTTTATTAGCCACTTAGATACCCTTTTTTTGTGAAGTACCTGCATAATATTTTATTCTCTCTCCCCCCCCCCCTCCCCCCCATTTCCCGCCTTTTATTTACTGATTGAGAGAGTTCTTTATGTAATCCAGAGTGAATCCTTTGTCAGGCATCTGAATTTCAGATATCTTCCTTGTACTTTCAGTGGTTTCTTTTAATGAAAACATTTGAAATCTTGATTTGTCAAGCTTTTTCTATACGGTCAGTTGTTCATATGTTTGTCCTGTGTAAGAAATTTCTGTTTACTCAAGATATCAAGATATTCTTCTAGGGTATTTTTTGTTTTCTTCTAGGGTATTTTGTAGAAGCTCTACTTGTTTATCTTTACAATCTAGATCTATAACCCATCTGAGATTCTTATGTCTATTATAAAATAGGGAGCCGAGATTATCATGACACTGTTTATTAAAAAGATCATGCTTTCTTCACTTAACTGCAGTGTCACCTTTGTTAGGAATGAATGACTTCATGTATGGCTCTGTATCTGCATGCTGGTTTTTGCTTCATTTGTCTGTTTGCGTGTATTTCCAATGCTTTAACGACCCAGAGCGCCATAGTACATCTTGATACTTGCTTATGTTAGTCCTCCGACTGTTTTCCTCAAGATTGTCTTGGCTCTTCCTGACGTTTTTCGCTTCCTGTTTATTTTATTTTATTTTATTTTATTTTATTTATTTTATTTTATTTTATTGAGAGAGAGTGCGTGCATGTAGAGAGAGCACGAGCTAGGGAGAGGGGCAGAGGGAGAGAAGAGAGGGAGGGGGAGGGAGGGAGGGAAGAGGGGCAGAGGGAGAGGCAGAGAGAAAGAGAATCTCAAGCAAGCTCCATGCTCAGCACGGAGCCCAACGTGGGTGTCAATCCCACAACCCTGGGATCATGACCTGGGCTGAAATCAAGAGTCAGATGCTTAACTGACTGACCCACCCAGGTGCTCCATTGTTCTTTTAGATTTGGAGATCAAATTATGCTGGCCTTAGGTGCTCCCGTAGGTAGCTCAGTTGGTTAAGTGTCCAACTCTTGATTTCGGCTCAGGTCATGATCTCACGGTTTGTGAGTTCAAGCCCTGCATCTGGCTCTGTGCTGACGGTGCAGAGCCTGCTTAGGATTCTCTCTCTCTCTCTACCCCTCTCCCACTTACGCGGTTGTTCTCTCACTCAAAATAAATAAGGTAAAAAAACCCAAAAACCTAACAAATTATGCTGGCCTTATAGAAATGAATTGGGATTTGTTTTCTCATTTTTTTTTTTTTCCTGGAAGAGTTTTTCTAATGCTGGTGTTATTTCTTCCTTACGTATCCAAAAGAGAATTCAGAAATTATTATTAGGGTCTATGTATTTTTCTGTTTTGTTTTTTTGTGGAAAGATTTTAAATTCCAAGTTCAGTTTATTTAATACATAAAGTATTCTTCACATGTTCATCATGTGTCTGTTTTAGTAATTTATATTATTTAAAATTAGATCATTTTGGTTAAATTGATAAATTTATTAACACAAAGTTATTGTATCCTATTTTATTTATATTGTATTGCATTTTAATATCATTAGACACAAAGTGATGTCTATATTTTCTTTCCTTATACTGGTTATTTGCTTTGTCTCTCTCTTGCTATGGATTCTTCACCTTATTAGTCTTTTCAAAGAATCAACTTTTGAATTCATTGATTTCTGTATTCCAAGTTTATATTTATTTCATTATTTTCTTCTATTATCTTAGTTATTTTCCTCCTCCTGCTTTATTTGGATTAATTTGTTCTTTTTAAGATTTAAACTTCTTGAGGTAAATAGATGTTTCAACTTTTCTTCTTTTCTAATATATGTTTTAGTTACATGCCACAAGTTTTTTTAAAAAAGTTTTTTCTTTTAATGCCAGTATAGTTAATACAACGTGTTATATTAGTTTCAGGTGTACTGTATGGTGATTCAGCAACTCCATACGTCACCCAGTGCTGATCACAACAAGTGTACTCCTTAGTCCTCATCACGTATTTAACCCATCCTCCCACCCACCTCACCTCTGGTAACCATCTGTTTGTTCTCTATAATTAAGAGTCTGTTTCTTGATTGTGTCTCTCTCCACCCCCTCTTTGCTTATTTATTTTGTTTGTTGAATTCCACATATGAGTGAAATCGTATGGTATTTGTATTTCTCTTACTGACTTATTTTGCTCAGCATTATACTCTGTAGCTCCATCTGTGTCATTGCAAATGCAAGATTTCATTTTTTATGGCTGAATAATATTCCATTGTTTATATAGACCACATCTTTATCCATTCATCTCTCAATGGACACTTGGACTGCTTCCATAATTTGGCTGTTGTAAATAATGCTGCAGGAAATATAGGAGTGCACATATCCCTTTGAATGAGTGTTTTTGTATTCTTCGGGTAAATACCCAGTAGTGTAATTGCTGAATTTGTAGGGTAGTTCTATTTTAACTTTTTGAGGAACTTCCATACTGTTTTCCAGAGTGGCTTTACCAGTTTTCATTCCTGCCAACAGTGCACGAGGATTCCTTTTTCCTCACAGCCTCACTAACACCTTTTGTTTCTTGTGTTTCTGATTTAAGCTATTCTGGCAGATGTGAGGTGTTATCTCATTGTGGTTTTGTTTTGCATTTCCCTGATGGTAACTATTGTTGAACGTCTTCTCATGTGTCTATTGGCCATCTGTATGTCTTCTTTGGAGAAATGTCTGTTCATGTATTCTGCCCATTTTTAAATTGGATTATTTGTTTTTTGGGTGTTGAGTGATATGAGTTCTTCATATATATTGGATACTAACCCTTTATGTGATAATGTGATTTGCAAATATCTTCTCCCATTCTGTAGGTTGCCTTTTAATTTTATCAACTGTTTCCCTTGCTGTGCAGAACCTTTTTATTTTAATATAGTCCCAATAGCTTACTTTCGCTTTTATTACTCTTGCCTCAGAAGACATATCTAGAAAAATACTGCTATAGTGTATGTCAGAGACATAGAAATTATTGCCTGTGTTCTATTCTAGGATTTTTATGGTTTCAGATATCATATTTAGGTCTTTAATCTGTTTTGAATTTATTTTTGTGAATGGCAAAAGAAAGTGGTCCAGTTTTCCTAACACCATTTGTTGTAGAGACTGCCTTTTTCTCATTGGATAGTCTTTCTTGCTTTGTCAAAGAGTAATTGACTCTATAATTGTGGGTTTATTTCTGGGCTTTCTATTCTGTTCTGTTGATCTATGTGTCTGATTCGTGCTAGTACCATACTGTTTGATTAAATATAACTTGAAGTCCAGAATTATGATACCTTCAACTTTTCTTTTTCAAAATTTTGGCTATTTGGGTTCTTTTGTGGTTCCATACAAATTTTAAGATCTTTTTTTCTAGTTCTGTGAAAAATGCTGTTGGTATTTTGGTAGGGTCTGATTAAATCTGTAGATTGCTTTGGGTAGTATAGACATTTTAACACTATTTGTTTTTCCAACCCATGAGGATAAAATGTCTTTTCATATCTTTGTGTTATCTTCATTCTCTTTCACCAGTGTTTTATAGTTTTCAGAGTACAGGTCTTTTACCTCTTTGGTTAGGTTTATTCCTATGTATCTTACTCATTACTTTTGATGCAATTGTAAATAGGATTGTTTTCTTAATTTCTCTTTCTGCTGCTTCATTATTGGTGTAATAGAAATGTAGCAGATTTCTGTACTTTGATCTTGTATCCTGTGACTCTACTGAATTCGTTTATCAGTTCTAGCAGTTTTTTGGTGGAGTCTTCTGGGTTTTCTACATATAATGTCATATCATCTGCAATAGTGAAATTTTACTTCTTTCTTGCTAATTTGGATGCCTTATATTTCTTTTTGTTTTCTGATTGCTGTGGCTAGGACTTCCAGCACTATGTTGAATAAAAATGGTGAGAGTGGACATCCTTGTCTTGTTCCCAACCTTAGGGGAAAAGCCTTGGTAATGTTGATGTTAGCTGTAAGTTTTTCATATATGTGAATGCCACAAGTTTTAAGTGTCAGATTTTCAATATCATTCAGTTAACATATTTTCTAATATTCCTTCTGATTTATCGTTGAATGTATTGTTTAGCAGTTTATTATTCAATTTTCAAACATTTGTGAATGTTCTTGTTGCCTATTAGGTATCTTATTAGGTATTTTTAGTTTATATCTGGTGCCATCATAAAACCCATTTCAAATAATGTCCGTCCTGTGAATTGTGTGGATGCTTGGAAGCTTGCTTTATGTAGGTCTATATGGTCAGTTTGGTAAATGTCCCACATGCGTTTGAAAGTTACATATTTGTCAGCATGTTTTTTCCTCCTTTTGTGGAATTTCAATTACATATATGCCTTACTTTTTCACTATTGTCCATTTGTTTCTCATACTCTTTTTTTTTTTTTTTGTATTTTTGACTTTTTTTTTTTTTGATCCCTCTGTGCTTCAATCTGGATCATTTCTGCTGGTACCTCTTTTAGTTCACTCATCCTTTTATAGCTATATGCAATCCATTGTGTCTATTTATTGCATTTCTAATTTCAGTTATTTTATTTTTTACTTCAGAATTCCCATTTGATTCTTTCTTAAAGATTCCATTTATCTGACAATGTTCTATATCCTGTCATCTATGTTCTTGAAAACAGTAACACAGTTTTAAAATCTAATAAGTGGGTCACTTGTGTATTTGTTTCTATTGTCAGTTTCTTATTCTTAGTAATATTTACTAAGTAATTTTTTTAGTAATTCTGAGTCCAGTTTCTTATTCTTACCAATTATTAAACAAACGTTAGACATTTTACATGAAAAAAAATAGAGGCTCTGATTACATCACCATGTTGAATGTGGCTTTTCATTCTTTTTGAGTTGCTTGTCAAAGTTAATGAGTTTAAGATTGTGGCATCATGGCAGGATGATGGCACTTCAGTCAATACTAGAGATGCATTCACATTATGTCCATGCATTCACTTTCTTTCCCTCTCCACTGCTGCAATCCTGGATTGGACCCTAATTATATCTTATTTAGAGTTCTGGCCAATATTTCCATTTCTAGTCTCTTGACTCATTGCAATCTGGCAATAACCATTTGATTAAGTTTTGCAAAATCCCCTCTTGTCACATCCCTCCTTCAATGACTGAATCCAGAGAACTAAGATCCAACCAGAAAAGCCTACCATGTTTTCTTCTCTGACGGATTTCCAAATGTAAGAGAGGGCAAAGAGACGAACAAAATTGGAAGCTGGACATATGTCCTAACCTCCTAGCTTTGTGTTTCTAGTATAGTTGTGAACGGAACTCTGCCTTGTTTAGTGATAACTGATGTTTTTTCAGAACATCATTCCCTTAAGAACATGTTCTTATCAGGAGTTACCTTTTGGGGAAACAGTTCACTCTTTAAATTTGTTACAATGAGCATAATTTATAGCAAAATAAAAATTTTCTATTAAAATGGAGGAATACTTCACAGTCTTTCTTAATTATACAAACAGTGTAGGGTTTAGCATCGCTTGTTACTTGTGTATAATATCTCAATTTAAATACCCTCTGTCTCCAGGTACAGAGAAGAGTCATCACACAGGAAGAAATTGTAATTCAAAGTAATTTTTTTCTTTTAATGAAAGCACATTCCTCTCTTCACCTCTGTGACTATAGATTTGATACTCTATGTAAATGTGTCTTGTAAACTCTAACGTGCTATAAAAATGAATGCTATTTTACTTAATAATTAACATTAATGCTAATAAAATATTGTCCCCTATTAAAATGCAAATGCTCTAGGGAGATGAGACATTAAACCAATTATGCATGACTTGGTGAAAAATATTTCATCAGCAGCATTCCTGTGCAATAAATGAGGTGGTGTGATGGAGTAGAGGAGAGAGAGAGAGAGGCAGATAGGGACGGAAAAGTCAGGCCCAAAAGTTCTTCAGGACAGAACTGCATGGAGGACCTGGGTGACTGGGCAGCAGATTGTTATAATCACCTGGGGGGCCTGTTTTCACCAAGTCATTGAGAAAGGGGGGTAGAACTCATGTCCTAAGTTTGACTTTTCGGTGGTGGTTTCTGATGGGCTCCGTTTCCCAGTCAATACCCTGAGAAGGTTGGAATAAGGTTTCCAACCGTGATAGTCTCCGACAGAATCTGTGATGCAGTGATTCAAGGGTCCATGACAAGGAGGTAGTCTTATTAGGGAGTCATCTAATGTAGTCCTGGGATGGTTGGGAAGGCTTTCCAAGTAAGGGCCTGAAAATCTGAGAACGAGTTATCTAAGTTGAAGGAAGAGGAGAGGGAGACCCAGGGGAGCGTTTCTGATAGAGTGAAAGGGAGACCAGCAGAGGGAGAGAGACAGAAAAGAGTACACAAAGGTGAGGAGGAAGGGTAACAGGGACAGGTGATAACACACAATTATGTTTTTGTGTTGAGTATATGATATGACAGTAGGGGCTGGCAGAAAATAAGAGGCAGGACAGGTAAGCAGGAATGAAATCACGCTGGACGTCTTGGCTGATGTAAGGTGTTTGGTTTATTAGTCTAAAAGCAGGGGTGAGGGGCGCCTGCGTGGCTCAGTTGGTTGAACGTCCAACTTTGGCTCAGGTCATGGTCTCAAAGTTCCTGAGTTCAAGCCCCACATTGGGCTCTGTGCTGATAGTGCCGAGCCTGCTTCAGATCCTTTGTCTCCTTCCCCTGTGTCCCCACTTCCAAAAATAAATAAGCAGTAAAAAAAAAAAATAAATAAAAGCAGCAGTGAACTTTGATGACTTTTAAGTAGGGGCATTTCAAGGATACTGAAGGGGAATCGGTGAGCCTGTGGAGATCTTTCATATCTTATTATGGAGATGGAATTGTCATTTTTGGTCAAAGTTTAAAATTTTCTCCTTCCTTAAAAAATAAGAGTTAGGAAGTGTTAGATGGGGGTCTAAATTTCAAACGGACGCTGTAGATAAAGCTGCTAGCCTGGCACCTGTTCCATAAAAGGCTTTCAAGAAAAGGCAGCTGGGAAGGTGACCACGATGAAGGTCATTCTCTTGCCCATGTGGGACAGCTCGCCTCTCACCCGTCAGAAATAGAGGGCAGACTAGACATTACAGCCTGCCCTTTTCTCTCACGTTTCCTAGTAGTTCTAATCCACACATTTCTCTTCCTACTTCTCCTCTCTCTTCCCTCCAGCTGAAGCCCTAACAGGAGTTCTAGGTAAGCCCTGAGAATTTCATGTGGCAGTCATTTTTCCACTGGTATATTATTTAGCTTTCTAGGAATACCTTAACTTGGGAACTGTGTAAGGTGCTCAGCAGGTGGGACTGGGCATTATTTCCCCTGAGAGACTGCATGATGGAGAGCTGTGAAGTCTGGGAACCTCTAGAAAAGCTATTGGTTCCTATCTCCTAGATGCACACAGGAAGCTTCCAGTAGAATTTTGGAGAAAAGACGGTGAAAAGCACCAAAATGAGGTGATAGATGTTTGAGAGGTGTCAAAGGGAAGTGATATTTCTGATGCAAATTTATATGGCTTTTAACTATTTTCAGCTTTATTTGCTACTCCCTGTAGCATTTATTTACTTTGTGGGTTTTAAATGACTGATCAATGTGAACTTTATTTGGACTTGTGGTCACAGATTATTTTGAGTGCTAGTGAATTTTTGGGGAGGATTACATTTGAAAGATAGACACAATATGCAAATCCTCAGGTCCTGTGTACAGTAGAAAGAAAGGTAGGAGGCGAGGAGGAAGGAAAGGAAATAACATTTTGTGTACCTACTATCATGCAGGTGTCTAAGCGCTTATATATATTAGCTCGTTTAATTGCCACAGAAATCTGCTAACTTAGACATTTTTGTCCATTCGTTACAGATGAAAAAGCTGAGGCTCAGATAGGTTAAGAGACAGCCCAAATTTACACAGATAGGAAGAAATAGAGCTGGAATTTGATCTGATGGAGTAGATATCCATGTTGTTTCCATTGTCAATTTGGGAAGTCATTTGGGTACCATGGATTTCTATAGCAAATAGTGAGAAATGGCTGTAGTTATCACCTTTTGGGAGGAGTTAATATTCACTGGTTTTGTATTCCTCCCTTTGAATTTGACTAAGGTCACTGGGACTCTCTGAGTTTCAGTTTTCTCATCTGTGAAAAGATGTGACTGGATGAAATTAGTGACTTAACATTTTTTTTATTTGTATTTTTTAAAGTTTTTTATTTTTGAGAGAGAGAGAGAGAGAGAGAGAGAGAGAACGAATGAACGAACTGGGGAGGGGCAGAGAGAGAGGGAGAGAATCCCAAGCAGGCTCCATACTGTCAGCGTGGAGCCAGATATGGGGCTTAATCTCACAAACCGTGAGATCATGACCTGAGCCAAAATCAGGAGTCAAACCCTTAACCAACTGAGCCACCTAAATTTTTTTTAAATTTCAAATTCCAGCATACTTAACTACAGTGTTATGTGAGTTTCAGGTGTACAATACAGGTTCAGCAATTCCATATATCACCCCGTTCTCATTGCCACAAGTGTACTCCTTAATCCCCATCACGTGTCCTCCCCCTCCCCACCAACCTCACTTCTGGTAACCATCTGTTTTGTATAATCGAGAGTCTGTTTCTTGGTTTGTCTCTATCTCTCTTGTTTTTTCCTTTGTTCGATTGTTGTGTTTCTTAAATTCCACATATGAGTGAAATCATGTGGTATTTGTCTTTCTCTGACTGACTTATTTCACTTAGTGTTATACTCTCTAGCTCCATCCAGGTCATTGCAAATGGAAAGACTTCATTCTTTTTTATGGCTGAATAATATCCCATTGTTTATATAGACGACATCTTCTTTATCCATTCGTCTCTCAATGGATACCTGGGTTGCTTCCATATTTTGGCTGTTGTAAATAATGCTGCAGGAAACATAAAGGTGCATGTATCCCTTTGAATTAGTGTTCTTGTATTCTTTAGGTAAATACCCAGTAGTTCCTATTTTTAACTTTTTGAGGAACCTTCATACTGTTTTCCAGAGTGGCTGCACCAGTTTGCATTCCTACCGATGGTCCAAGAAGGTTCCTTTTTCTCCACATCCTCGCCAGCAGTTATTTCTTGTGTTTTCCATTTTGACAGATGTGAGATGTGAAGTGATATCTCTGTGGTTTCGATTTGCATTTCCCCGATGGCAAGTGATAATGAACATCTTTTCGTGTGTCTGTTGGTCACCCGTATGTCTTTGGAGAAGTGTCTGTTCGTGTCTGCTGCCCATTTTTTAATTAGATTATTTGTTTTTTGGGTGTTGAGTTGTATAAGTTCTTTATATATTTTGGATACTAACCCTTTATCAGATAGATATGCCATTTGCAGATCTTTTCTTCCATTCTGTAGGTTGCCTTTTAGTTTTGTTGTCTCCTTGCTGTGCAGAAGCTTTTTATTTTGATGTAGTCCCAATAGTTTATTTTTGCTTTTATTACCCTTGCCCCCGAAGATATGTCTAGAAAAATGTTGCTGCAGCTGGAAAGTAGGGATTTTTAAGTTGTGATATGTAGAGTGCCAGGTCACCTTCCAAGGAACTCAGGCTACTAGGGGAACAGATGTTCACATCGGAGAGGTTGTGGGGGTGGTGGTGAGCTTAATGGCTCCCACCTCAGAAAGAGCTTATCTCCTTCTATCTCCTTTATATATTAGTCCACGTTATACTTTTGAAGAAAGGATTTCATGGTCAATGAAGATAAAAAGGGAAGGGGACAAATAGTGAATGCTACCTGGTTTGCATCTTTCGCCCTTGTTATCATCCATGCTCCTGGCAATAAATCTGAATTGACAAGCTTTAGGTCTCAAAGCCTGGAAGCTCTTGAGAGGTTCAAACAATGAAAGCTTGTGACCATCAGTGGACTCATTTCTGTGAAGAAGGAACATAGCTAGGAGGAGGTAGAATGTACAGGAGGAGAACTGAGTTGTTCACTGGCTCTCAGTCAATTTGCTGAAAATCCATTTGCCAAAAGGCAATTCACCAAAACATCAATTCCCTGTAAACCTGTTCAGTGAAAATAATTTTGCCGAAAAGCTCAACTGGCCTCATTCCCTGAAAACTGTGAAGCAAATATTTTAAACCAGATCTAGGACGGTTTTCTCTGTTTCCTAGCAAGAGTGGATGAGTTTTGCTTAAGGACTATAGCAGAGGCAGGGCTTGGGGAGGGGAGGGACTGGGGCGTAAGGCTGCAAAAATAGCAAAGTTGATAAAATTAAAGTCTCATTTTCAGAATACAAAATGTTGATTGTTTTGAAAGTTCAGAGACAAATGTAAAATGCAAGAGAAACTGACATTCAAATTAGCTGGATTAACGAATCCATATAAAAAGTGTGCAGTGACATTTGGAGGTTTTTTTTCACTTCTTGGCTATTACAAGTAATGCTGCTATGAACATTCATGAACATTCATTTTTCCTTCTTTAAAAATTTTTCTTGTAGACAACTTGCTTTCATTCCTCTTGGGCAGATACCTAGGATTGGAATTGCTGGGTCATATGGTAAGTTTATATTTAACTTTTTAAGAAGCTGTTAACTGTTGATCATTGTGGCTGTAACATTTTACATGTCACCAGCAATGTATGAGGGTTCTCATCTTTCCACGTCCTTGCCAACTCTTGTTTTATCTGACTTCTAGTTTCTAGCCATCCTCCTGGGTGTGAAGTACTATGTTATTGTTTTGATTTGCATTTCTTAGTGAATAATGATGTTGAGCATCCTCTTATGTGCTTGTTGGTTGTTCCTGTACCACCTTTGGAGAAATGTCGATTCAATCCTCGGCCCATTTTTAAATGGGGTTGTTTGTCTATTTATTATTGACTTGTAAGAGTTCTTTATAGTCTCCAGGTACAAGTGCCTCATCAGATATATGATTTGCAAATATTTGCTCCCCTTCTGTGGAAGTCTTCTCACTTTATTGATGGTGTCTTTTGGGTCACAGAAGTTTTCAATGTTAAGTCTGATTTTGCAGTTTTCTCTTTTGTTGCTTGTGCTTTTGTGTCGTATCTAAGAAATCATTGCCTACCCCACAGTCATGAAGATTTTTCTCTTGTGTTTTCTTCTAAGAGCTTTAGAAGAAGAAGAGTTTTAGCTCTTCCATTTTGGTCTTTGATCACCTTTGAGTATTGGTGTATGGTGTGTAGGTGTCCAAATTCATCTTTTTTGCAGGCGAATAGTCAATTGTCCCAGCAACATTTGTTGAAAACATTTTCTTTCCTGTTTAATTTTCTTGACCACTCTGTAAAAACAGTTGACCATAAATGTAAGGTTTATTTTGGGGCCCTTAGTTTCATTGATTTATATGTCTGTCCTTAGGTCGGTACCTCACCGTCTTGATTAGAGTAGCTTTATAGTAAATTTTCGAGTTGGGAAGTGTAAGTCCTTCAGCCTTGTTCTTAGTTTTCAGTATTGTTTGGCTCTTCCGATTTCTGTAAAAAGAGCTAGCACAGCCTTGTTTTCCTTTGACAAATCCCAATTTGTCCAGGTGTTTAATTCTTTTTCTGTGTGTCTGTATGGTTTGCTGATATTTTGTTGAGAATTTCTTCATTGCTTTTTGGCTAGTTTTTTGTTTTCACTGAACTATTTTCTTTGTGCTCTTAATATTATTCTCACGAGGAAGTGGGCGAAAAACAAATGAAGATTCATTGAAGGTGACCATGTTGGAAGAAACTTTTCTATAATACCCATGTGCTTTGGGACAGGATGGAGGTGGGGGTGAGACTAAGTCATAATGTTTCACATCCACCCTTCTCAACAATCCCTCAGTCCTGGGCTTTCAGATAGCATCCTATAGTGTGTACATGCAGGTGGCCTTTGCCTACAGGAGTTAAGCAGAAGATTTTTCTTTTCCACAAAACTTTGTTTCCATTACTTACTATGGGCTCGGTCTTGCGTGCTAGGTACTTTACACGTTATCCAGTAGAATCTTTATTCACCTTGAAACACATGGAGGCCAGATAATTTGTTCAAGGTTACCCAGTGTAGAAGCAGCAGGGCAAAGATTCAGGGCTGCTGCATGTAAAACTTGTGCTATTCTCCATGCTATGAAGGGGAACTCTGCCTTCTCTTTCCCTCCCTCCCTCCCTCCCTCCCTTCACCTCTCCCTCGCTCCCTCCCTCCCTCCCTCCTTCTCTCTCCTATTTATTCAAGTCACATTTATTGAGCCCTTACAATAATACAATAATAATACAATAATAATAGTAAAAATTAATATTATGAGCTAATATTTATTAAGCACTTACTATGGAGCAGAAGATATGTTTTCTCCTTAATGATTATGAGTATATTTAATTCTTATAAATACCCGTGAAGTATATTCTTTCATTGGTTTCATTTTACTGTTGGGAAAATTGATGTATCAAGAGTTTACATAATCTGTCCAAAGTCACAGAGCTACTAAATGATGGAATGGGGAGTTGAATCCAACTAAGCTCTTCAATGATGCATGCTGCAGTTATAAAGAAAATATAACAAATACACTAGGCTGATAATGGGTAAATGTTTTTAAATGCTGCTTAAGAGACTGAAGAAAATGATCAAAGTACGCACAAGCTGTCTGAAATAACTAACTGTGCTCAGAGAACCAGTGGAAGGACTCTCCTAAGAATATGGTAATTGGTCATGATTTTATTTTATTTTTATTTTTGAAAAATGTTTATTTATTTTTGAGAAAGAGAGAGAGTGCGCATGGGGGAGGGGCAGACAGAGAGGGAGGCAGAGGATCTGAAGCAGGCTCCGCGCTGTCAGCACAGAGTCCAGTGCGGGCCTAGAACTCATGAACTGTGAGATCATGACTTGAGCCAGGTGCCCCTGTCATGATTTTAGAAGAAGAGCAGGAGTTTGCTAATGCCTGGCAGGGGCAAGGAGAGGTCAAGTACTTCAGGCGAGAGGAGCTGCATGACAAAAGGCAGAGAGATGAGAAGACAGCGAAGATGGCCATCATCTTCCAAGCGTGGTGAGAAATTGAGAGCAAAGCAGTGCAGGACTGGCGGGGGAGCAGTGAGCAAGCCCGGGAGCATCGCTGGTGCCAGAGCTGGGCTGCGAAGGGCTCACGCCGACGTGTCAGCATCAGAGCACCATTTCTGAGCACAGGAATGACATGCCCACGGTGGACTTAGAGCAGATCCCAAGGCAGTGGCCAGGAGACCAGGGGAGCGGAGCCTGGCCATGGCCGGGGAAGAGGAAGGAAGTTGATACAGGGGGAATCTCATTTCTTACTCTGACAACACCGTGTGAATCTGGGGCGGCTACTTGTTTCTATTTGGGGGGAATAATGAAACAAATTGTGTACAGGATTTAGAGGTGGGTTCAGTTGGCTTCCATTCCTAACTTCCCACAGCTTGGGTGTGGTGTGAGTCCCTGGGCTGATCTCATTACCTGTCTCAAGGTAGGTTTCTGGAACAGAGGTAGAAGTACCTGGCTCTTGAGGAGATGCTCAGTATAAGGTAGTTACATGGCATTATCTTCAAGTACTTCGTATTTACCTGGGATTAAAAATACATGGGGTGTGTGTGTGTGTGTGTGTGTGTGTGTGTGTGTGCGCGCGTTTTAATAGCTTTATTAGACTATAGTTTACACAACATAAAATTCACCCATTATAAGTATCCAGTTTATTTTAGTAAGTTTATAAAGTTAGGCAAGCATCATCACCACAATCCATTTTGAAACACTTCCCTCATTCCAGAAGTTTTCTTGTGCCCGTTTACAGTGAATTCCTGCTCACTCCCACCCATAAGCATCCATGATCTGATTTCTGTCTGTACAGATTTGCCTTTTATAGACATGTCTTACAGATTAAACACGTTAGTCATTCTAGACATTTCATGTAAATGATACATATAGGTTTTTTTTTTGCATTTGGCTTCTTAAACTTTGCTTAATATTTTTGAGACTCATCCATGTTATAGTGCATATCATAGCCTGCTACTTTTAGTTGCCGAGTGGTATTCAGGCACATATGTGGATAATACTGCATTTTGTAAATGCGTTCATAAATTGATGGGCATTTGGATGTAAAGTGTATTTTTGTACACCATTGTGTGCTACTAGATCACCAGAACTTTCAAATTAACTGAGATTTATTTTCCTTTGATTAAGAGTTTTGAAAAAAGCAGATAACCATGTGGCAAAGACCATATGAGAGACATAGAAGGGAAATTTATTGTCTGTTCTATCTAGCCACGTCTTTATCACCTACATATCTATCAACCATCACTGTTTATTTTAGCATTCAGGAGCAGAGGAGTAAAGTAGACATGTCTACCTGTAGCTCTCAAATCCTTAAAAAAAATTCTTTTACTTATGTGATATCTACAGTAGCCCTCCACCCCCCCCCCCCCCAGCTGTGGTTGCAGGTACCCACAAGCAGCCACCTTCAGCCACCTTCAGGAGGCAAATCATCCTTCTGACATATCGTCAAAAGGTAAACAGTAGCCTAATGCTATGTGATAATGCCTATGTCATTGACCTCACTCCATCTCATCATGGAAGCATTGTATCATCTCATATCATCACAATAGGATGGGTGAGTACAGTTCAGTAAGATACTTTGAGAGAGAGCCCACATTCACATAACTTTTACTATAGCATATTGTTATAATTTTTCTACTTTATTATTAGTTTTTGGCGTTAATCTCTTATTGTGCCTAATTTGTAAATTGAACTTTATCACATGTATGTATGTGTAGAAAAAAATGTAGCCCATATAGGATTGGGCACTGTCCATGGTTTCAGGCATCTGCTGGAGGTCTTGGAACTTATTCCCCGCAGGTAGGAGGGGACTACTGTATCGCTGAGTTATTCAATTTCATTCATTTTACTGTGGCTGCTAACCATCATGGTGGTCTTGTTCACTTGAAGAATATTTCTCACAATAAGGTCGGAAACTAAAAATACATTTGGTTGATGCAGAGACAAGATGGAAATGAAATCCACCAGAATTCTTTTCTTTTTCATACTTCAGGCTAGTGGTATTTTGACTAGAGTAAGGAGGAAGCCTGTTTCCCTCCATCACGTGTGGCTTGGCTCTACTTGCACCCGTCACCCTGTTTTGAATTTCTTGTTCGCTTGTGTGTTTCGTTGATTAGGCCTTTACTTCCCAGGGGGTTAATTTCTAATTTTTGTAAATCTGACCCATGGTGCGGTCCCTGACATGGTAGATTCTCAGTGAAGTTTGGTTAACATGTAGGTATGTGCTAAGTAGACTGTTTTAGAATTCTGAGGTTTGTTTTTGTAAGCGGTGGCTATTTTGAATGTATTCTGGGTGGGTTGAAGTGAAGGGCCCACTTCCTGGTCCCATTTACAATTTCTACTGCTATGGTCAGTTATTAGGAAGAGACACCTCTTGGTTCCCTTCATTTGCCCAGGGGAGTTCAGTGGGAACCGGCCACTTCTCACCCACTAGCTTTCTGTGGCTAAAGAATCTAGATCCCTAAATAGCCTGGTCTTTGTGCACTGGGCTTCTAAAGCTGGCATCTGTTTTTCCCTTCAGATCGAAAACTTTGCACTCAGGTCCGGTGCATGTGATGCCCAGCCTCTACTAAGGAAGACCTGAGAAAGAAGTCAGATTTCAACACAACGGTGACAACAACCTCTTTACTCGTCTATATCCTCAGCCCCACCCAAATCCCCTGATGGCTTCCGTGCCCTTCTTCACGAGGAAGCCAGAGTCATCTTTTCAAAGCTCACATCTCCGGCTGTACTCCTCTTGAAACTCTCCAGTAGCTTTCTTCTTCCCCAATAGTCTAAACTGCTTGGTTTAGCAACCTACTCACTTCCAAAGGTGACTTCTGTCTGCTTCTCTAGTCTCATCTCTGGCCCCTCACCTTTTATACCTTTGCACCATGAATACTCAGAGGCTACGGCCGAGGATGTGGGTGTCTTGCTTACAATGAGAGGATGTGGGGATAATGACGAATAGTATAAACAAACCGCGTCAGTAATGGGGAGCCAGTCTGCCAAATGTGCCATATGTCCCCCCGAAAGCCAAAGAAGGGAGACAGGACTCTTGTTTTCCCCTCAGTAGGCTTCAGGTCCCACGTGCCTCTCAGAGCATGCTGTCCCTCTCAGTTGCTAACTACCTCATGTTTCTCAAATTGTGATGTGGTCCCAGCTCTGTGCGGAAACTGGCAGTGGTGGGCTTTCCTGAGAGGCCACAACGAAACTCCTTCCAAAGGGATTTTCTAAGGATAATTTTGACTGTCTGCAGGTTTCTTTCTTTTTTTCTTTTTTTTTTTTTTTTTTTGGTGCTGACTCTGGATCTCTTTAATGGGTAACAGTCCCCTCCAGTATCAGTGCAGGTCTGTAAGCTTTTCCAGGCTTCCAGCATATCCCTCCCTGTGACAAGTCCTTCTGAGTTCTCGTTATTGGCTCACATTCAAGCCTCATCCCACACAGACTCCCTGGAAGCTTTCTCTTTTCGTCCTCCGACTGAGCTTAATTACCTACCTTTCTGGGCTAACATAGCAGCTTCTGTGCCTGAGAATCTATTAGGAGTGGTGAAGGGTTGACTTTATAATGCTAACATTCCTTTTGTACTTACTGTTTGAAACAGATCTTTCTGTCACAAGTGGATCTGTTTGCCCTGAGAGACAGTTTTTACTGACAAGGCAGAATGAATACTTAATTAGTTCTTTTCAGCAATTTCCAAAGGAAGGTGTGCTTTAATGACCACCTCAAATCGTGGCAAATGAATTTGTATTCCTGGCTTTCTCTGGGGAATCATTATGGACGCATGGTTCTGGTAGGTCCAGTGTGTTTCAATCCATTATAATCACTGCTTCTTTTGGTGCTCCTCTGTTCACAACCCGGGGCAGCATGAACTCCTTCCTGCTGGTGCTTGTGTCCTTTGGACATACCAATTACTATTTGGAAGCTTCTTTGCCTTTGAACATGACAGCGTGTTCCAGGCTCACCTCGTACCTTCCCTGATCCGGTCCTGAAAGCAGCCAGTTCTCCAAGAAACTCTGATTTTACGGAGCATAATCTGAGCATGGGGGGTGAGTTTGGTGACAGGTGATGTTGTGGGTAGGCAATTTCAATGGGCTAAGGTAGATAATCGACAGTCATTAAAACCATTCATTCATTCAACCATTGTCACTTAATTCCAGCATTACTTCTACAGTTGATGTTTTATCCTGTAATTGAATCTTATGTTTTCCTGGACCATCATTAATATAATTCCTCATTTGCTTTATTGTGCAGTACAAGAAAACAGCTTCAAAATAACAACACGAATTTTGTTAATAACGTAAAGTAGGTTTGGTTAATGTTCTTTGTAGTTCTTTTTGTCCATGGAGCATATCCCACCATAGATGTTCAGTCAAAGTACTGTGGTCAGAGCATCTTGGGGGGAAAAATAATCGTTTTTCTGTGTGGTTATGTTACTAAATTGATATATGGTTAGATTTATTTTTCTCGGTTTATTTTCAGTTTTAGAAGTGCTTTTAAGAATTAGCTTTATTTTTAATAGGTAATGAACTGACATTATTCAAAGGGCATAACGGCCTAGAAAGGTATATACAAGAAGGTTTTCATCTGTCTCTTTCCCCTCCACATATCCCCTAATGTGTTTCCTGTAAGGTGACTGCTTTTGTCAATTTCTGATTTATAATTCCTCTGTTTTGTTGTTATTGTTGTTTTGTAAATGTATGAAACATAGAGATTCTTGCTTTTTTTTTCCATAGACAAAAGGTAGCATATTATAGCTGTTCTTTACTTTCCAGTTTTCACTCAGCAATATACCCTGGTGAACTCTCCATATTACTATGTAGAGATTGTCCTCATTATTGTGTGTGTGTGTGTGTGTGTGTGTGACCACATAGTACAGTGGACCCGTGAGCAACATGGATTTGAAGTGTGTGGGTCCACTTATACGTGGATTTTTTTAAAAAAATAAATAGGGCACAGTACTGCAAATGTATTTTCTCTTCCATATGATTCTTAATAACATTTTCTTTTCTTTAGTTTACGTTATTGTATGAATTCGGCATATAATACATAATAACATACAAAATATGGGTGTGTATGTGTACACACACATACATATACCACATCTTCTTTATCCATTCATGACTTGATGGGCATTTGGGCTCTTTCCATACTTTGGATATTGTCAGTAGTGCTGCTATAAACATTGGGGTACATGTGCCCCTTCGAATCGGAACTCCTGTATCCTTTGGATAAATAACCAGTAGTGCAATTGCTTGAGTAACTCTATTTTTAATTTTTCGAGGAACCTCCGTACTGTTTTCCAGAGTGGCTGCACCAGTTTGCATTCCCACCAGCAGTGAAAAAGAGATCCTCTGTCCCCACATCCTCACCAACATCTGTTGTTGCCTGAGTTGTTAATTTTAGCCATTCTGACAGGTATGAGGTGGTGTTTCGTTGTGGTTTGGATTTGTCTTTCTCTGATGATGAGTGATGTTGAACATCTTTTCATGTGTCTGTTAGCCATCTGGGTGTCTTCTTTGGAAGAGTGCCTATTCATGTCTTTTGCCTATTTCTTCACTGAATTGTTTGTTTTATTGGGGTGTTGAGTTTGGTAAGTTCTTTATAGATTTTGGATACTAACCCTTTATTCGATATGTCATTTGCAAGTATCTTTTCCCATACCGTCGGTTGCCTTTTAGTTTTGCTGATTGTTTCCTTTGCTGTGCAGAATCTTTTTATCTTGCTGAGGTCCCAATAGTTCATTTTTGCTTTTGTTTCCCTTGCCTCTGGAGACATGGCAAGTAAGAAGTTGCTGAGGTCGAGGTCAAAGAGGTTGTTGCCTGTGTTCTCCTCTAGAGTTTTGATGGCTTCCTGTCTTACATTTATTTAGGCCTTTCATCGATTTTGAGTTTATTTTTGTGTCTGGTGTCAGAAAGTGGTCCAGGTTCATTCTCCTGCATGTCACTGTCCTGTTTTCCCAACATCATTTGCTGAAGAGACTGTCTTTTTTCCATTGGTTATTCTTTCCTGCTTTGTCAAAGCTTAGTTGGCCATATGTTTGTGGGTCCATTTCTGTGTTTTCTATTCTTTCCATTGATCTATGTGTCTCTTTTTGTGCCAGTATCATACTGTCTTGATGATTATAGCTCTGTAATACAGCTTGAAGTCTGGAATGGTGATGCCTCCAGCTTTGGTTTTCTTTTTCAGGATTGCTTTGGCTATTCAGGGTCTCTTCTGGTTCCATACAAATTTTAGGGTTGTTTTAGCTCTGTGAAGAATGCTGATGTTATTTTGATAGGGATTTCATTGAATATGTAGATTTCTTTGGGTAGTATCGATCCGTGCTTTTTAATACCAGATTGTTTTAAGGAATTTAATCTGCCACTATTCCTTTTCTGAAAAAGAAAATAGAAACAAAACTAAACTCAAACACCAAAATACCTCACACTCTGTTGTGATCACTGAAATAAATGAACACACTTTTAATGAGTGTTGCAGTGCCTTCTTAGGTTGAGTTTGCCCTTGAGAAGGGTACAGTCCACACTACACCCAGTGACCTGGTCAGTGGTGTCATTGTGGTTTTGATAAGCCCTATGAGAAGAAATGAAGGCTGAGATAGAGGCATCTAACAGGAGGATGCGTCCTTGTCATGGTTTGGGGGAACACTTTTCTGTGACATCTGTGGGAGACCTGAAAGATGGCTGATGATAAGATGGAGAAGTCCTGAGTGGGCAGAGGGACGGGGCAAGAGAACTATTCAGAAAGAGGAAATAAAGTTTGTGGATTCTGAGGTCAGGAGAGTGGTTGTTGCAGGTAACAAAAAGAAGGTCAATGTGGCTGGAGGGCAGAGGAGCAGGATGAGAGGTGCGTGTTCCTGCCGAAGAGATACGCAGGGGTTAGTTCTTGAGGCGGCACCAGGAGGCACCACATTTTCTGAATCTTTTGCTTTTCTCCATGGTGCCCAGAACACAGCTGGATAGAGTTGAAAATAACTACATTATTTTTGAGTTAACTGGGGTAGGTCATTTGAGCACCAGTTTCTTGGGTTAAGATTTTGGACTGGTAATGTCTTAAATTGGTATGGGATCATTAGGGGGTGATTCTGTCTAAGAATTGTCTTTCACACCATCCTAAGACAGCATATAAACAAATATGCAGACAGTCTTCCATTTGAAGCATGTTAGAGCTGGAAGACCTAGGATCACCTGCTGTGATAGTCTAAAACACTAGTTCTGTTTGTGAAGTACGGGAAGTTCTGGTGCCTCCAAGTATGATCTTTGCATGTCTTGTCCAATTTCATCCTTACAACAGCTCAAGGAGGTGAAAACTAAATGGGTGAACTTGTCTTTCTGTCCCCTTAGCAAGATGGACTCTCCCCATATTGGTGCAAATGGGTAGAATGATCACTTTATTCTCCCCAGGAGTGAGCAAGTCAACTTTTTGGGAAAGAAGCCAAGACCAACAAAATTACCACTCAGGTTATGGTGTGAAGGTCTGGTAGCAATGCAGGGAGGATTATCTCTATGGGAGATGTGTACCTTGATGGCTTATTATCACCACCACCATCATCGCTGCTACTACATGACGAAAGCAAGCAGTGTTTACCTAGTGTTTCCATCATATCTTGACACCATGCTAAGCATGTTACATGGATCAACTCATTTCATATTCAGAAGCATTCCAGAAGGTAAGAACTGTTGTATTCCCATGCAGAGATCATGGAACTTGGCCACAGCAAGGCAAAATAGTACCAAGTGCAGTCCTAAGCATCTCCCCAACGATAGCTTATTTAACACTTACAACAACGATATATGTGCTGGGGACCCCTACCATGTCTGTCCTGTAGGTGGGAGAACTGGGTCTCACCGTTGATAAGCTGCAGGGTTGGCATTTGGACCTCGATCATCCTAAGCATGCACTCAGCCTTCAGAGCACCAGTGCTACAGACATTGTGGGGTGGGCGGAGGTGAAGCCTTCCTCTTCATTCCAACATATGACTACCACGGTCTGGTCACCTCGTTGGTCTGAGCTCAGTCAGTCTCCTTATGTCGGGCTTCTGTGCTCCCCATCTGGCTGGTTTGTTCTGAGGATCAACAGAGGTATAGTGAAAATCTGTAGCACTTGACTGAGTGTTTAAGGGGTTCTGTGCTAAGTTGAGTCCTAGCTCTGCCACTTACTATCTGTGACCTCATCCAAACATGTGGAACTCTCTGGACTCTACTTGCTCATTTCTGTGACCCCTCAGAGGTGCATGCTAGCAACACCCCATGAAATTATAGTCAACAGCTAATAACAACTCTTTGCTCTTCATGCAGTCTGATTTACTTTCCATGTCTGTTTTATGAAACAGTACTGCTGTGATATCCACTTGACAGATGAGACTCCGGAAGATGGAGAAATTTAGGAAGCTTGCCAAGGCTCTCTCTTGCTATGTACAGGAGCCAGGATTTGAACTCAGGCAGGCCTACCTCTTACCTGGCCCAGCCAGCACCAACATCTTTGAAACCAGGCAACTCCAGGTTTGAATCCAAGCTCTGCCACGTACCAGATACATGTCAGAATAATTTACGTGACCTCTCTGAGCCTCGGTTTGCACATTTGTAAAATCGTGGTCACTGGGAGGATTGACAGAGATGGTCTATGCAAATGCCAAAGCTCAGAGCCCAGCGCATAATCAGTGGCTAACAAATGTTAGTTCCCTTCCTGTGGGAATGTTGGCGAGATCAATTGCTCCCCGAAGGCTGACACAGGAAGTGCCTACCTCAGTCCACCCAATGAGACTTTGAGGAATTAGGTTGGGCAGCTTTAATTGATCATCTTGTAATTTCCACAACTGGATGCAGATCAGCTGCACTGTATCCTAGACTAATTACGTTTGTCACTCCGCCGGGCCTGAAGAATACATTGTTGTATCTTTGCTATTAAAATGGGGTTCATCTAATTAAAGCCACGGAGGTTTGCAAACAGCCTATGGTGTTTTAATTCCAGCAGGCTGTATTTAATCAGAACTATTGCCTATGTGCCTACTGATTATGTTTCTTTTGGATCAAATTCTGAGCTTAATGTGCCATAGGGTTGCACTATTGACTGAAGTTGATGGGGGACTAGTCAGGGAGATTACAGTAGTTTGCTGGGAGCTGAGTGGTTACTATTTGCATGGCTAGTTATCTCAGCATTTATTCTTGCTATTTAAAAAAAAAAGCCTTAATAGGTAGGAGAAAATTATTGTCTTTCCCCCATTGACTTGGCATACATGCATTTCTTCATTCATTTGACACTGATGTATCAGAGCCTAGTGCTAGCCAGGCACCGTATTAGGTACTGTGGGACAGTGATAATGCTTAAGAACTGATTCTTTTTTTTAAGTTTATTTATTTACTTTGAGAGAGAGAGCATGGGCAAGGGAAGGTGAGAGAGAGAGAGGGAGAGAGAGAAAATACCAAGCAGGCCCTGCACTGGCAGTGCAGAGCCCGACGTGGAGCTCGAACTCACGAACCGCGAAATCATGACGTGAGCTGAAATCAAGAGTCGGCGCTTATCTAACTAAGCCACCCAGGTGCCCCAAGAACTAATTCTTGATGTCTAAGGGAAAAAAGATCCCACAATATGGGACATTAAGAATAATGCAGTGAATCACAACGTTACCAGAGACCTGAAATTAAAAGTTGCTATGATTTATGGCCCAAAGAGAAGAGTCCTAGGAGGCTGGAGTTAGCCTGTCGTGGGATGAAGCTCTTACTTTTACATTCTCCAGCTGTGTGCCCTTGGACAAGTCACAGCTTCAGTGAGCTCCAGATGCCCTGACTGTAGGATTGGGGTGACAATGCCTTCTTCATAGTGTTGTTGTGAATATCTGAGGAGACAGAGTATGTCAAGTGCAGGTGTTAATACTGCGATTTATATGCTCATTTCTACAGTATCAGTGTTAACTAGGTGATGCTGGAAAAGTTAATCAATGCTAGAGGAAGATATACCATCTGTTTAACTTTTACCATGTCCTAAGTGTTGTCCTAAATTTTGCCTAAACTATCTAATTTAGTTTTCATAATAACAATATGAAAAAATACTAGTTTTAAGTCTATTTTTCAGATGGAAATACTGAGGTGAAGTGACAAAGTGACTTTCTTTTCTTTTAAAAAAATTTTTTAATGTTTATTTTTGAGAGAGAGAGAGAGAGAGCGAGCAAGGGAGGGACAGAGAGAGAGGGAGAAAGAATCCCAAGTAGGCTCCGTGCCGTCAGCACAGAGCCTGATGCGGGGCTTGAACCCACGAACCGTGAGATCATGACCTGAGCCGAAACCAAGAGTTGAATGCTTAACCAACAGAGCCACCCAGGCGCCCCCAAAGTGACTTTCTTAATATGACACTGTCAGTAAGTGGCAAAACCAGGATTTGAACCCTGGCAGCTGGCTCCCAGCTCCCAGCTGGCTTGGTGCTAACCACTATGCTGTGCTCCTCCTGCTATGCAGTGAGGGTGCAAGTATGTATGGCCCCTTACGTTGGTCTGGTGCTTCAGATAAAAAACCTGTATTATCTGACTCTTTAGGAAAGTCGCGGCAAGTGTTACGATCTCCACTTGACAGATATGGAAACTGGAATTCAAAAAGTTAACCTATCTGCCCCAAGTCACAAAGATAACATGCCCCAGAATGTGGTATTCACTTTATTTTTATTTTAGCAAATTGAGATACTTCATACATTATTTGATAGATTGTATTTTCATTTAACTTTAGTTGTGGTAATTTTACTGTATCATAAAGCAATTAAAAAAAAACCATGACTCGTGTAAGGTACAAAATACTTTATGAATACACCTTAAGTTTTAAACTACTTCCCTGTTGGGCTTTTTGGTTTTCACTTATTTGGGAAAAAGATATTAATTTGCTCCCACTAACAACCTATTACATACGCCTAGATCTTTATCTTGTTTAATGATTACTTCCTCAGACTAGATTAATTCTTAGGAGTGAAGTAACTGGGTCAAAGGTTGTGAACTTTTTGCCTATTACTGAATTGTTCTCCAAGACCACTAACCATGTAAGGCGTACGTGCTTGCTGAATGAAAGAGAAAAGCTGTGCGTGAAATCCCTCCTGTATTAGTCTGGGTTTGGCCAGGAAAATGAAACCACTCCCTACAAGTTTTTTAGGGAATAGAGTTTATTATAGGAATTAGGCCTGCATGAGTTTGGGAAGGGTGTAGAAGTTGAGGGTCTGGAGGGCTGTGCTGGAAGTTGGGAAAATCCATCGCTAACCACATCATTCCAGGCTGGGTAGAGAAGCGAGAGCCCACGGAGATGTCGGAGAGTCTACACCACCGGTCACCATGATTGCCACCATGATTGCAGAGCGGGAACTTATGAGCGGGTCTAAAACGTCACCGCCTCTGGCCACTAGGGTCCCTGGCTTCTGCTTCACTTCTGCCTTCCACATTTCCCATGAGTTCTTCCCTTCGGCAAACTCTAACTCGGAACTGCCTAGTAAGGAGATTCTAGGAAATGCAGTTCATGTCGTAAAAGGATTGGTGCTGGCATTGGCCTCTGACGGTCCATGATGCCTTCTTTTCATAGGCTCGGCAGAACTTGATGGGGCCTTTTACTGTCCCTTGCAAATACGAAAGGGAAGAAGTGATTATCTTATTTTAATTTGCATTTTTCAAACTTGTGAGTGTGACTCTTGTTTGTCAAGTAGTTATTGGTCACCTGTTTATTAAACAAATATTTCTGAACACACAGTATAAATCAGCTATAGTTCTGGGCTCTGGGGAAAACTTGATGAATAAGGCAGGCAGTTTCTGTGCTCACGAAACTTACATTCCAGGGCAAGGAGATTAGAAAAAGGAACAAAATAATTTCAGGTAGTAATAGATAACATAGGGAAAAACCGTGGATGACTTCGAAACGAGTAAAAGAGGTCACTGAATATCCTGTCAGTGAATGTGGAGTCTCTGGAGATTATTTGATACTGTAGGTGGGGGAGGAGTCTTTGTGTCTCTTCAACGAAAGGCCATTTTACAGCTGTGTAGAGAGAGAAGTTGTAGAAAACTGTTAGCAAGGCAGTGAATTCCCATCCATAAATACGCAAACTGTGTCTGATGGAATGCATTTGATTATCACCTGTCAATGTGGAGCATTTTTGCCAGTTTGACGTCACTTTATAAATTGATTTTAACATTCTTTAGATGAATATCCATGTGTGGCACTCGGACTTCTCTGTTGCACTGGTTGTAACATTTCACTGGTTACCTCATGAGTTTTTGAGTTAAAGAGGATCTCTGATACATGTTCATTTTATATGTATAGGAGAGCCATGATCATCTCTGATATTAAAATGTATAGCAGTTTGGAACACATAAGTGAGCATGGTAATTTCAGGTGGTAATAAATATCATCAAGAGAACGAGATAGGCGTTGTTCCAGTTGGTGACTGTGGGGAGCAGGGGAGGCTGCTAATTTGGAGTGGGTAATCAGGAAAGGTCTTGCTGAAGAAGTGGCATTTGAACTGAGACTTGTGTATCCATTCAAGGAGATGTCATGTGCAGGCAGGAGGGCAGAGTTCCAGGCAAAAGGAACAGCTTGTGTAAATGTCCTTAGACAGGGACAGGCTGTCATGTTCAAGAATCCAATTGCAGTGAGTAAGGAGGTGAGTGGCAGAAGGTATGATCAAAGATGCTGGGAGGGCCAGATCACGTTGGGCTGTGATGAGGATTTAGAATTCTAAGCTCCATGAGAAACTATTGTGGTTTTGCACAGTAGTTGTGTAAAATGATGTGAAGTGTCATCATATGATTTGTGTTAGGGAATGAATTTATGTGTCTTCTTCTACCAGCGTTCCATTCTCATTTACCTCCTCAAATTATTATTGAACTTGACATTTTAATTAGCTTATCAAGTCTTACATTGATTAAAAAAATAATATTATTTTGATTAATTGTAAACCAGTATAATCATGAAAGTAACACATAACCATTGGAAAAACATTTGCAAAATAAAAAAATGCATCAGGGAGAAATAAAAACACATTTAGCTTTTGGAAACGTGTATACACAGACACACACACATATGTTTATATTTAGCTCATGTAATATTTTAAACTTCTGTAGTATCTCAGGGTCTTGGCCCCCTTGAACCAGCAAAGATAAGTTACAAGAATCTTCTAAGGTAACTGATCTACTAATATTGAGCAATTTACAAAGTTTTCCCGTGGCATCTGTTCATTGGGGAACAGCAGCTAATAGGTACTAACATGCAAGTGGCAGGTGCCAGAGATACCTGAGGCTTTTGCCCCAAACACAGTTCGTTTCAGGTCACACATCTGCCCTTCCTTCCTCTGAGACACACCCACTGGGAAGGCTCTTCTGGCCTGGCAGCCCCAGAAGCAGGTGGTAACCTTCTACGCCCACCTCCCACCAAGGAGTACATCTGGGAACTAACCAGTGGAAAGTAAGCTTGTACAAAGGAAGCAAGAGGAAATTCAGTCAAAGTGCCCAGAGGCCTGTATGATAGGAAGCAGGAAATAGGCATTCTTTTCCTGGGCTTTCAATGAAATAAAGGTCTCTTCTTAAAGATTGCTATTTATGTCTGTGGGGTTACATGCCCCTAAGATTGGGACATGGGGTCAGAGAAAGGCCTCCTTTTTGGGTGGACACTACCCTCATGTTATAATGAATGAGAGCAACCAACGAAAAAGGGACTGATAGCCTCACAGTGAGGTCTCTGGGTCCAAATTTCTATTGATGAACATGATGTGGGGAATAATTCCAAGGGACATTTTTTTCTGGATGATCTTTCTTTGTATGTAGAAGGAAAACTTTTTAGGTAAAGGGGAGACTTCAGCATTGAGGTAACTTGGGAATCACTGAAGTGTAATTGAAAATGACCAGACCTTGTGGTCAGGACTGGAACATAATTATGAAAAGCTGTGACTTTAGTATTCTAACATGGGGTTAAGAGCCTGGGAGTCAGGCAGACCTAAGCTTAAACCAGCTTTGCTGCTTAGTGGTTGCATGATCTTAGGCAATTTAATTAATTTATCTTTTCTGCTGGCATGATAATAGAAGGACAGAGTCTGCACGTACCCCAGGGAAAAGGAACAAAGTCCTCAGAAATTAGCAAGGTTCATGTAATCCCATCTAGGAGAGAGGAACCCAGAAGAGAGTTGGCAGAGACATTCCACAGGCTCCAGGGACATGGGTTTCATCGTGGTAGGGGCAGAATGAATTCTTTAGTTGGGGCAAAATATTCGGAACTACAGGTACCATTCATTGTTATGGCTAACTCTGTCACAAGCTACTTTCTTATTACTAATTCAGTATTCTAGGAATTTTCACATGGGTAAAAATGAGTGTCTGGAGAGTTGACTCAGATAATCTGGTCACTGGATTGCCTTAAACAGGCTGAATAATTTGAGGAGTCTCGGTTTTCCTATCTGTAATTTGGAAATTATATGTATTTCCCAAAGCTTCTGTGAGGATTAAGTGGAACATGGGTGTTTATCTAATTCACCTTCTTTCTTTATCAATGGATTAATTTGTTCAATTAACAATTCTGTCTAACAGACACTGCATCATGCACCTAGGACTACAACAATGAGCAGAAGAGATATATAGTCTCTGCTTTACTTCTTTCATGAGACATATCCTACAGGAAGATAAAATTTAAAAAGTCATTCAAAGAAACATATTAACAGGGAATTTTTTAAGGGCTATGAAAGAGAAAGTAACAGGTACATTGACAGATTCCGTTTAGATTTTGTGTAGAGGTGGTCAGGTAAACCATTCTCTGAAAAATAGTAAGGCATTAAGCTGATGATTGAGTGGTATTAGAAATTAACCAGATGAAAAGTTTTGTGAGTGGTGCAGAGAGCATTTTAGGAATGGGAGATGGCCTGTTCAAAGATCCCAAAGTGGAGGAGACTTACCGGCCACAGTGGAAGTGATCCAGGGGATAGGTGTCTCTGGAGGCTTGGAAGTTTCAATTCCATTATCCCCTTTAGCATGTGTGCCATAAGCCTCTATTCAAAGGCCCCAAATCACAAAGTATCCTACCAAAGATATCCGTCTTTCTCTTCACCCATGCTCACTCCCTGAAAAATAGTGAATTGGCTTCTTAGGCCTTGGAACTGGAGTTGCTAAACTGGGGTGATTGAATGTTCTAGTTTGTTCAGGACAGTAAGCCCTGGTGTCTGCACATTATCCCCGAGTAATTATCCACAGCATGTCCTTTCTTTCTGAAGTGTGTCGTGCTTTGGGTGATTAATTGTGTGGTCATCTGACTCTTACAACCCTTACGACCCTTACTTAACACATGGGATTTGGCCCCGGCCTGGGAGAACGCATTCATTGTGTTTTCTGGAGAGATGTTCCTTTTTGTGATAGTTCCCTTCTTTGGTCAGTTGGGATTGTATTTAAAGCTTCGAGAATGCTATCTGTTCAGACAGTGGCCATTAAATAGTGGCGAGCACTGTTGTGGTGGTCATCATAATCTTCTGTGAGGATAATGATTCCTGCTGATAGGGGGGGTCCGCAGTATGGGAGAGCCACCAATCACCCAGAATGTTTACCTTTTCTGTAGGAGCAAAGGAAATAATTTTTGGATGGCTACTCTAAGCCAGCCTTTGGGCTGGATACTCCTTATGCATTTCAGTTCATCAGTGTTTCTTGTTGTCGTTTTCGTTTTATTTTTTATTTATTTTTTGGTGAGAAATAGAGACTTTATTAGGCACAGGGTGTGACTGCTGGGCAGAGTTACCAAATGGCTACTGTGCTTCCTCCCAACCTGCAGAACAGGGGAAGGAGGGGCAGAAGAGCATGTGTTTTCTCTGCCCTCTCCCCTCGAGGCTGCATGCAGATGGCTCCACCCAGCGGGATGACCTCTCCACTGATGAATGGGTTCTCCACGACAGCTTATACCAGATAAGCATACTCGGCGAGACCACCCAGTCTGCTGGGGAGGGGCGCTTGGCTGGCCAAGAAGTTGCATAGTTTTTCTGGGAGGCTGGTCGCCAGCAGAGTACCAAGTAGGCCGGGAGCAGTGGTCACCACTCCGATGCCCATGAGAGCCGGAAACTGAGCAGAGAGCAGCATCATGCCCACTATGCCCCCTGTGGAAGCAGAGGAAGCAGCTCGTTCAGCCTGGCCCTCAAAGGCAACCATGCCGGCAGTGTTGATGATGACACCGTGTTGGCCTCCCTGGTCTGGTTCATCCAGGCCAATCTCACCAGACCTCAGGTGCATCACATTGAAGGTGGCCATGAGATTCACACTGAGAACTCACTGGGAGTCCTCCAGGGTGTGGACCTGATTGTTCTTTAGGTTGTATGTCTTGATGGCCACCGCAATGCCTGCACGTTGACTGCCACCTCCACATGGCCAAACTTTTCTTTTGCTACAGTCAGAGCTGCTCTCACGTCCTTCTCCGAGGTCATGTCAGCTGCGGCAAAGGTGCAGCTCTTCCCTAACTTCTTGGCTTGGGCATCCCCATCAGCGTTGGGCAGGTCCAGAAGCACAGCAGTGGTCCCTGGTCCTGTCAGTCTCTCCACTGTGGCCAGACCTAGACCAGAGGCTCCTCTGGTTATTAGAGCAACCAGGCCCTTCATGCTCCAACATGCCGCAGCCATCTTTACGTCTATGTTTCTAAATACGTGGCTTCCTCCTCTTGCTTGTAATTCTGGCTCCGGCCCTTATTGACTGGGTGACTTCAGGCAGATCACTGACCTCAGTGGACCTCAGTTTGCTTTTGTGGAGGAGGTTGTTTAAAATGGAGGTTCACATTCAATGGAGGTGTCAGAGAGTAAACTCAGAATGGCATTGTAAGGAAAGCTATAATTTTATTGTTCCTTTTGTCTGAAGAAAGAGTGCTTGCAGAATAGGCTTTGAGATCATGCTCCTGAGACATCACTGCCACCTCCAACGCGATGCTTTATAACCATGTGCAAGACACCCACACCAACTCTGTCCATGAATCATACCCAGGGGTAGGAGCTTGACCACGGAGCCAGATAGCACCACTGGACTCTGGTTTCACATTCTGGATTTAGAAGCTGGGCAAGAGTGAGAAGTGGTTTTTCTGCTGGCTGCCCTGTTTTTGCTTTGTCTTCTCCCTCTAGCACATGACAGGATCTGGCAGAGGTAGTGGTCAGGGGAGCATGATGGGGGAAGTAACCTTTTCTCTCATTGGGGGAGATTTGCTCCATTGAAACATGAAGTGCAACTTCACACGGCTGGGCCCTTGCTGGCTGGCAAAGGGCAGTGTGTTAGCGAACAAAAGTGTTCTTATGTTTTTGTCAATGGAAACTAAGTAAACCGCAGGAAGAGATGACAGTACCTTTCCCACTTCATTCACATGAATGATAATGAACTCCATTGTACAGCAAGCCTTTGGGCATTATCTGATGCTGCTATTTCTGCTGGTCAGAATGTGCACATCTCCCGCATGACTCAGGGTCGCGTAGTCTCTTTCCCACTGGGTGACTCCGAGAGCTTAGCATTCTGCAGAGTCCGAGCTCCAGCCTGGATATCCAGCCCCTCAAAATGAGCATGGCCATGTGGGCTACAAACCTTCTGACATGGGAAGTAGTTCCAGTGGGCATTTAGATTACAATGGGCTTTTCTTATGGTTTTTAAATATATAGTGGCTGTTTGGCAAATGAAATTCTCTCTCTCTCTCTCTCTCTCTCTCTCACACACACACACACACACACACACACACACACCCCTCAGTGATCAGAATTTCCAGTGAAGCAGAATTTATGAAAATAATTCTGTAGGGTGAAGGGAAAGTAGCGATATCTAAGTATATCCCATGCTACAGACCCTATGCTAGATACTCCCCAAACACTCTCTTGTTCCCTCCTTACCAAATCCTCTAGGTAGACAGATGTTATTATCCCTACTATATTGGTGGGGACACTTAGGTTCAGAGAGGTGAAATTATTGGCTTAAGATTATCACAAATAAAAAGCATGGATCAGGAAACTGACACTAATTGAATTAATCAGTTACATGTATGTTATAGACCTTTCCTCACTGGCTTCTCATGGTAACTTTATTATCCCTATAGATGAGAAAAAAGAAATCAGAGTTCCATGAGACATTGTTTAATGTCACATGCAGGATTGGAAGCATGTTTTTTTTTTTTTTTAAATTTCTTTCCCTGTATCACACTGTCACATGATTGGTTCCATTTTTGGAACCAGAGGCCATTCATAAGCCAACAGGGTTATCTGAAGGAAGTGATCAGAAGGGAAGCTGGCCAGGGCTGACTTAGCATAAGCTCTCCTACCTCTGTCAAAAACTGTGTTCAAGGGGCACCTGGGTAGCTCAGTCGGTTAAACATCCGACTTCCGCTCAGGTCGTGATCTCACGGTTTGTGAGTTGGAGCCCTGCATCAAGCTCTGTGCTGACAGTGCTTGATTCTCTCTCTGTCTCTCCCCCACTCGTTCTCTCTCTGTCTCTTAAAAATAAATAAATAAACATTAAAAAAAAGGAACTGTGTTCAATCATGTCTTTGTGCCCTTAGCAAACTTTGAAGACCTCTTATGCACAAAGCATGCAAAACAATGATTTTAAAGCTTGTGTAACAGGGGTGCCTGGGTGGCTTAGTCAGTTAAATGTCAGAGTCTGTATCTCGGCTCAGGTCATGATCTCACAGTTTGTGCGTTTGAGCCCCACATCGGGCTCCGCGCTGGCAGTGTGGAGCCTGGTTGGGATTCTCTCTCCCTTTCTTTGCCCCTCCCCAAGATTGCATGCTCTCTTTCCCTCTCTCAAAGTAAATAACTAAACTTTAAAAAAATTAAGCTTGTGTAACAAAAGATGATACATGTGTGTTCACTATACTGAGGCAGTAAGCAACGTAGTACAGTTTTGAGTAGTGCAGTTTTGAGAGTGTTTCAGATATAAGGAATCGTTCTTGGTAGAAATGCACTTGTCACCAGGTCAATTTCCAAATACAGGGTGTCGAACTTAAAAAGAGAAACTACCATCTATCAAATACTAACTTGGAGTTAGGACCAAGCTGTATGTATCAGCTCTATGTGTTATAATAACCTTGAACGTAGGTGTTATTTTCACATTGTCTAAGACAGAAACCTGAGACAGAGAGATTAAGCAACTTGAAATATCAGATCTTCAGCCAGTAATAGATGGAGCCAAGACTGAATGAATATTCAGTTGTTTCAGAGTTTACGTGCTCTCTACTCCCATGGCCTGCTAATGTGTGCATAAATGAAGCTTACCCCCTCAGCTCAAATTTTGAGTCTCCTCATTGGGCTTTGTGATAAAACCCATGAGGTATTTTGCAGCAGTCTGAAACAATTAGCTCTCAGATCGGGGCTAGTTATTCACCTATGGCCCAGTGACACTAATTTTATTTAAAATTTTAGGTTGTGACCCCATTGAAAGGTGAAATGTGTCTGTGCTGCATTTCCTCTGTAAGAGCCCGAAGTCCCTAACACATCGTAGGTACTTGGGAAGTGTCTGTTTAATATAATGTGATTTTTTTTTGCATAATTGTTTTGTTTTTTGTTTCTGTTTGTTTTGTGTTGCTTTTTTGGCTAAAAGAAGACTAGAAACAGGCACCAAGAAGGGAGGCACACTTAAGACCACAAGATGCAGCCATTAGCTGGAAGGAAACAGAAGAAGAAAACTATGAAAAGTAGATTTATGATTTCAGAAGGGTTGGGGCGAATAACCCCAGGGATATCAGTAGTCTTAGTCACATTCTGCCTTACCTTTTTCACAGAAAAGATGACGTCTGTTCACACTGGGATAAAGAGAGAAGATTGCTCACTGCAGGGCTGACCGTCCTTGGCTTGTAGCCAGCTCAACCCTGTCCAGCCTTGCCACGTATCAAGGGGATTAAACTCTCGGCACAGCTGTCTGGTGTGCCTCAGCGCATTGGTCAGGAAGTACCACCTTAGTGCCACAGAACTGTGCAATAAAGGGTGATGTCTTTGCTTCTGTAACCTAGTGCCTCGTGCTCAGTCAGCCCTCAGAAATGTTTGTTGAATTGAATGGGACGGGGACTTTGCATTTTCCAGAAAAGATAATATTTAGCCTCCTTTGCTCTAGAAGATAGGACAATATGTAATAATGCATGTTAGGGTTTGAAATGAAAACTAAAGAAATAGTCTGGTGGATTTATAAGGTTTCTCAACTAGTCAGTGACAAAGCTGGGAGAGTGCACATTTTCTCCTCCTCCTCCTCCTCCTCCTCCTCCTCCTTCTTCTTCTTCTTTTTTTTTCAGTTAAATGGTTACACTCTAGTCCTGCTTGGGAGGTTTACATTGAGTGGCCAAAGCTGCCAGATGTTTCCAGCAGATAGACCACTGTGAACAGTGTGCATGCAGACACCCAGAGTTTATTTCTGTGTGTGCCGAGAGGTGGAGAGGAGGGCGGTCATGAGCAGTGCATGCTGCATGGTCTGGATTCTATTTTCGATTTTTGGTGATACGGTGCTGTTTTGTGATTATTTGTGTTCTTTTTTAATTCTAAAAATTTTTCAAATAGATATTTCCAATGTCAAAATTAGAGAAGACCTGTGTGCTTGTGTCTGTGTGGTTTCTTTGCTGGGGAGTAATTGGAAACCATTGCAAGCTGATGATAGCAGCCGTTACGATGTGACTAGCCTGGCATGAATTTTTCCCAAAGATATGCAACACCGATCATCCGAAGACTGACTACTCACTACCAGAAAAAAAAAAAAGAAAAAGAAAAAAGAAAAAAGAAAAAAAAAAAGAATGATCTTGAAGAGCTGAAGCAAGCCTGTGAGGGCTTTTTATGTCCTGAATTTTTTCTGCAAGAGGTACCTTCTTGAAAGTGATACAGAAGGGCTGAGGTTCTATTTTTTTCTATTTTTTTTTAAACCATGCTCTTGGGAAGTTGCAAAAACTGAACAGAAAGTATGAAATCTGGAAGTTTAAAAAAAGGCACAAAACCTCCCCAGAGTGGCAAAAAAAAAAAAAAAAAAAAAGGCCGAAACTGAGAAACAGAGGACATTTTGCTCACTTTTAATCGTCCCAAATCCCACTCATTGAATCCATTTTCCTTTTTTCCTATTAAAGAATTAAGAAAGCCTACCAGTTAGTGTCCCAGGAACTTTCTCCTACATTGTTTCCACATTATGAGAATTATTCTTGTAATTTATCGTTGACCACAACTTGCCAGAAGTACCGCCTTGAGCAGAGCGAGCTGTATGGACCGATCATCTGATGGCAGGGTCAGCAGCGAGTCCGCTCTTGGGCGTGTGAAAGCTGTCCTACTCCATCCAGGCACGGTTTGCCGAGCAAAGACACCTGAGGTTGCCGCGGGGTTGTTTCCGGACGGCCGTCTTTGGAGCGTCTGAGTGGACACAACCCTGGGTTAGATCTGGAGTCCGTCGTTGGCTCTGCCAGTTAAGTGGCCGGGTGGCCTGGGATCTCACCTCAGCTCTCCGAGCCTCAGAATTTCTCAACTGTAAGATGGGGGTGCATAGCCTCCAGCTACCCCACGGGGTTGTTGTGAAAATTAAATGAGGAAATAGAAGCAAAGTATTTGGCTCAGAGTAGATGCTGTCATTGCCCTCCTCTTGCCATCTTTTGGTAGACCTAGTGGGCTAAGCGAAGTGGATAGGTGTTTTAACCAGGACCGTATTGCGTATGTGAGATGTGTGCACTGAACTCAATCCAGGACTCAAGGGGTTGGGGCGGGGTGTAAGGGAGCTGACATTTGCTCGTTGTCTGCAGGGTGTCAGGCTCTGTGCCAGGACACCTCACGTAGTCCCAGCCACTTCTTGCAATGACACTGTAGAGTGGGAGTTATCACACGCATACTCATCCCCTTTTATGGATCGGGAAACTGAGGCTCAGGGAGTTTCTTGCCTGGGGTCACGTGGCTAGATAACTGGCAGGCTTGGGAAAGGAATTCAGCTTTCCCTGGAGTTTATATGCCATGGACGAAATTCATAACCTCGGACATTCATTTGAGGAAGTTCCCTATAGATGGACCATGTCGAATTTCTTTCATTTTTTAACAATGGCTGGATCATAGGTTTTCAGCTATGCTGATTAACTGTGACCCCACTTGTAGCTCTCTTCTGCCTGAAGACAGTGTTTGTCCCCTTGTCTTTCTGATGTCAAGGTTAGAAAGCTGCCTCCGGAGGCCTTTGCCCTCAGTGCAAGAGGCAGAGACAAAGGGACCTGGAACCGGCTTTCAGCTTCAAGTGCTCAGATTTGGCCAAGTTCTTTTTCATGTTTTGTGAGCCTTCCTCACTCTCTCACATCTCTGCCTTTATGTAAACTGTTTCTTCCATTTTTAGAAAGTCTTAGCCTTCTAGACCCTGCTTGACTATTCCTTCCTACGTCAAGGCTTTCTGTCCTTGCTGGTAGGACTGAAGCAGGTAAGACATTCATCATGTCTTAGCAGTTATTACGATGCAGGGTGTTCAGGCAGTCTGCTACCTCGCTCCTCTGAGCTGGGGGCTTCTCGAGGGTTTGGATTGTGTCTTATCCCTCTTTGTATCTACTGTCCCCATGGCATGCACATAATTGGTGTATCCACACTAGTAATCAGGGAGTCAAAAGAGACTAGCATTGGCCTCTGAATTCCTGTGACATATCTGGAGCAGTGTTAGCCTCTAAAGAGGCTGGCTGTTTTGTGCCTGCCTTTCAGGTCTTTGCCTGGGCTCAGCATCCTTAATTTTCCTCTTCTGCAGTCAGAACAATCTCAGAGTAGCTCTAATTGATGGCTATTTTGGTTCAGACTGTACCTTGACTGTTTATTTCTAGTCTCTGCCTGGGGCTCCTGGGGATTCTGATTTAATTGGTCTGGGTACTTGGCTCACAAGTGTGAAGTGTTTGTTTAAATATAACCAGCACAATACAAGAGGTGCAGGCTGTAGCTGAGATCCCAGGATTTGAGGAAGAGATACACATGCGTGCAAAAGAGAAACCATTCATGAGTGTGGGGGTGGGGGAGGGCACAGCAGTTGAAAAGGAATGAAAGCCACTTCCCTTTCTCATGTGAGTGGAAACACCAGCGGAAGTTACTGGAGCCACTCTTCTCTATGGCCATTCCTCTATCGGTTTGTTCATTCGTTCGTCCTGTAGAGCCTGGGTTATCGCAGGAGGCCCTCAGCGGCTGCTTATCCTCTCCTCTGGCCCCCGTGCAGTCTGTCTTGTGTGGCACTGCCCACGCTTCCACTGTTACTCCCGGGGTCAGGTGCGGGCTCCTTAGCATGACGACCATGATCACTGATCTCATCTGCCTACTCATTCCCCTCATCTCCTGCAGTTCTACACTTGCTCCTCTCTGAACTCCAGCAATATTGCACTCTTTTTTTCCCCAGAAGTTTATGTATTTATTTTGAGAGACACAGAGACAGCACAAGTGGGGGAGGGGCAGAGAGAGAGGGAGACGGAGAATCCCAAGCAGGCTCCCCACTGTCAGCACAGAGCCCATCGTGGGGCTCGAACTCACGAACTGTGAGATCATGACCTGAGCCAAAATCAAGAGTTGGACGCTCAACCAGCTGAGCCACCCAGGTGCCCCAGCAGTGTTGCATTCTTAAGGATACCATAGAAATGCCAGTTTGTTTTGCCTCCGTGCTTTTCTGCACGCTGTTCCCTGCCCTCTAGATTTTTTTTTCCTGGTTTCCTACTTAGTTGCCCAAAGTCCCCTCAATCCTATCTCGACTGCTTTCCCTGACATTGCCAAGCTAAAGGAGGTGAGTCCTTTCCCCCACCACAGTGTTGTGGGCACACACTCGTCATACTCTGATTACATTGTACTCAGCGTGTTGACATGCATCTTTTTTCCCACTGGTCTGTGAATTTCTCATAATCAAGGCCCATGTATTATGCCTCACAAGAACAGTTCGTGACGTACAGTAGGTGCTAAATAAATGCACATTGAATGAGCACATTAATTGTATGTTGTGTGCTAAGGAGTTTGGAATGTCACCCTGGATCCAAATCCAGTCGTCAAGGGTTGAAGCAGATAGCTGCAGGATTGGGGTTGTGGTTAGGATAGAATGGAGAATGAATGGTGCCGGGCAGCACTGGAGGAAAAGACACCAGCCAGCCTTCCCACCCTCGCCTCTAGTCCCTTCCACCACTTTTATACTCTACCCATCCAGGGGAATGTTCATCTCATACACTTCTATACTCCTTGGAGACAGAGCTAAAACATCTGCCTCTTCCCAGGAGCTGTCCCTGACCTGTTTCCATTACACTTTGTAATGTTCTCAATTGTATAATATGTCTAACATTTATTGAGCATTTTATTAGGTACGGAGAACTTTGGACTCTGAAAAATTAATCACCACAGAGGCTCAATGAGACACCTTTTTTTGACATTTGAGGCAACTGAAGCTCAGAGAAGTTAAGTCACTTGCCCAAATTACCCAGCTAGGAGTAGTAGATGGATACGAGTGCAAGACTGGCTCTGAGTCACGGCTCTTACCTACGGAAACATCTGTGTCACGGGTTTTTTTTTCTTTGCTCACAGCTCACAGAGTAGCACACCTGAACCAAACTGTTGGGTTTAATCCAGTTTTACACTTCCATCCAGTATTGTGGTTAGTGTGGGGACAGTCGGAGTCTTTAGGATTGTTTGTAGTGTTGCCCTTCTTGTTTCCTCTGGGCAACACTGCTGAACTCCCCGCCCTCCTTTGTTTTGTTTCTTTTTCCCTAGTCCCTCCATGATATCCAGGTTTCAGTTGTATTGCGTTATTTTTCTCTCTTCCTTTGAAATTTTGATTGGAAGTCTTCATCAGTCTTTGTTGTTGCCCATGAAGCTGTGGTCCCTGGTACTGGTGAGATGGTGACTTCCCCTTCCAGGGAACCCACTATTCTGACATGCTGACACGTCAAAGCCCGATTGTCAATATCATTTTGATGGCAGGTCCACACTTCCAAATACTCCTTTCCCTGCAAGGTCCTGGCCTTCAGTTAGAAGAAGAGGGGAGAGTATAATCTGGGTCTGGAAATTCTTTAATACTTTTACCTGAGCTCAATTGGACTTATATTATGATAGGATCTAGACATTCTGCCTATATTGCTTCCTTGCCGTGAAACTTCTATAAAATAGGAACACTATGTTTCCTAAACTGTGGGGAGGATTCAGTGTGAGAACAGGCATGAGAGCTCCTTGTTCAGTCCTGACGTATAGTCCTGCTAAATGGTAATGACTTCCTTTCTCTTCTTCATAAAGCCACCTTTGAGGGTCCTCACAACTGGCCACTTTGTGTGAATCGGCCCAGTTGGGTAGAGCCTGGCAGGCTGGATGGTGAATCAGGCAAAACTTAATTACCTCCCAGCTTTACCATGTTACCAGATACTTGCTCAGTCATGTTTGTCGTGTCACATAACCTTAGAGCCGGGGTTAGCAGAGCTCTTCTGTGAAGGGTTGGGTAGTAGTTTAGGCTTTTCAGGCCATGGGGTCTCTATCACTTCTACTTAATTCTTCCTTTGTTGTATGAAAGCAGCCATAGACAATATGTAAATGAATGAACATACTTATGTTTTGATAAAATTTCCTTTATAAAAAGAGGTAGCAAGCCAGATTTGGTCCACTGGTCATAGTTTGCCGATCCCCGTGTTACTAGAATGTCCTTGGCCAACTTCCTTCCATATTATAGCTATACGTCCCAGAAAGACAGCACGTTCATCCAGTAGCTTCAGTTAGCCTTCATATGGTTATCTGTGTTCTCTCTTGGTAGGCAGATATCAAACACAACAGCAGCTGGTAACTGGGGCCTTCTGACCCAACTTGCTAATGCCTGTACATCATTCTTTGTTTGGTTCAAGGCATACTTACTGCTTCCTGAGCAGGTCCCACCTCACACCCTGGCCAAAGTCCCCTCTTCTCTTTCACTCCAACATGGAAAGCTTCCCTTTCTCCCACCAGTATCATCTTGATTTTCCTCCATTCCATCAAAATTAATTCCCCCTAGGATTATTTTGTCTACCCATATCCCACGTAGGAATAATTTTTTCTGAGGCGGAGATTTGACATCCTGTTTTTAGTATTAGACAGATTGGGTTTTAGTTCTAGCTTCCCTACTCACTAACTGTGTGACCCTATGCAAGTTCTACAAACTCTTTTAACCCCAGTTTTGTTTTTGTTTTTGTTTTTTTTTTTTAATTTATAAGATAGAGACAGTAGTAGTACCTACTTCACAGGGTGTTTGCAACTCATGAGGGAATGCTTGTACCACCAGCACATTGTGTGGCCCACAGGAGACTCATACTCCATTTGTTCATCAACTATTTACTGGTTATCCACAGTGTGCCAGGAACTGAATGCCAGCCTTTGTAATAACATCTAAGGTCACATATGTAAATAGCAGAGCTAAGACCCAAGTCAGATCTACTAGACCTTCCCAACCCCGTGATCTTTATTCAGTAATGACCTTCAAAATAAATGTTTTTAGGAAATTTATGACTTTTCACCAGTATTAGAGTTTTTGGTGCACTGTCTTCACCCAATCTTCTCTTCATATCAAAGTCTTTTATAGACCGTATAGTACTTCCAAACATGCACAGAGTTCAGTCTCGGTAAATATTCATTGAATGAATGAATGAATGAATGAATTTGGTGAGCAAGCCACTAGTGAGGGGATTTTTCTTTTTTCTTTTTTTTTTTTTAATTTTTTTTTAACGTTTTATTTATTTTTGAGACAGGGAGAGACAGAGCATGAACGGGGGAGGGTCAGAGAGAGGGAGACACAGAATCTGAAACAGGCTCCAGGCTCTGAGCTGTCAGCACAGAGCCCGACGCGGGGCTTGAACCCACAAACTGTGTGAGATCATGACCTGAGCCGAAGTTGGCCGCTTAACTGACTGAGCCACCCAGGCGCCCCGGGGGATTTTTCAAAAATAGAGTAAAAGTGTACACAGGACTTGTATATTCTTTACTCATTCCTACCTTCTATCTGATCCTCAGTATTTCTCCCATTACTCGTATTTGCCTTGAGGTTGATCTTTTCAGTCATTTCTTACAATTACCCAAATCCTACCCAGAATTCTCATCGCCTCCCAGACCATGATGTTCAAACCACACGTCACACGCCATGCGTTTAAATATTCAGTGGCTCAGGTTGGTGCCAAGCCCAGTTTTCCCAGTGTCCCTTGCTGTCTCTCCCATTGCTTTTGACAGGAGCCAGGCTCACCGCAATACACTCGGCCTGTCAAGGAGGCTGAAGAAGCTGCCCCAGACCCAGAGTTTTGGTGGCTGAGCTGGTATTCATTCGCCACACAGCCTTTAATTGAAAACAACACATAGATTCTAATTTGTTTAAAATGTCTCCAAGTCCTGGCATACATTGAATCGAACCCAAGACCCCAAGACCTATCATCCCTAGAGAAACACAACATTAGAGGGGACAGAGCTTAGGGTAGGAAGACCTATAGGAATGCAGAGGTCTGTTAAATGGCTCCAACACATTCTATGAGGTTTGGCAAAAGCCAGAGCTCTTGTAGCCAGACACGTTCTGCATGAAGTTTAAACTGATTTGACATTGTGGCAGGGGAAGTCCTTGCTCTCAGGATTTATTAATTCATGATTCACTCATCAGGATTGTGTTTTGTGTAAGGTGTCCAAGTGTCTAATGATTCCTGCTGAAATACTGCTAATGCTTTGCTTTTCCACTTTCTCTGCTCTTCCCGTTCTCGATTAAGATCAAACAGCATTTGAATCTGTCTTGATTTGTATTTGGGTCTGGAGGTCAAATCATGTGACAAAATACAAACTTGGCTAGATCTGTTCCCACCCCCCCCCTCTAAAATTACTAGTGTAACTACCTATTTTTAGCTATTCAGTTGAGTCCTTCAGTTAGGCTCAGATATCATGTGCAGTGAAATTGTCAAAGACATTATTTTCCTTTAGAGATCATTCAAGCCGTGCAACAAAGACACCTCTTATAAGCTTCAGGCCCTTACACTCCCAGGAACATATACTGTGTACTGAGAAGGTACTATCTTGGCGAGCACTGCATTATGCCACCGATGGTGCTAGTGGGAAAGTGGAGAGTTCTTCCCGACTTTTCCCTCTCAATATCTAATAATTCCCCAAGACGTGCTGATTGCACTTTATTCATATTGCTTGACTTTGTCCGCTTCTTCCAAACTCCTAGTTCATGCCCTTGTCACTTACTTTTTAGAACATTGTCATAGCTAGCTGACTGGCTTCCCTGCTGATCGTCTAGTCCTTTTCCATTCCAGCCTCCAGCCAGCAGTCCTGTGGATCTGTGCAAAGCATGCGTTTTATCATGCTATTCAGTTACTTAAACATTATCAGTAGTCGTTTCTCCCTGAAGATAATGCCTCAAGTAATCGGCACAATCTATAACATCCAGAACAACCTGGTCCGTGTCTTTCACTCAGCATTACTGTTTACAGTCACCTCTTCATTCTTTGGGATTTACTGTATTGAACTCTGGACTGTACTCAAGACAAGTCGTGTTCTCTTTAATTGCTATGGCTTTAATTTGATTCTTCTGTCTTGAATGGTTCTATTGAGCTGTCTTCCACTGGCCTTATTCATCTTCAGGACCCTGCTTAGCTTCCACTTCTTCCAAGAAACCTTCCTAAGTATGGATTATGAGCTCCTCCTCTATGCCTCTGCAGTACCTTGGCCTTACTCCTATCATGGCACTTATCATACACCATTATAATTCCCTGTTTTCTTGTTTAAGCAACTAGGTTATAAATTTCCTCAAGATTGGACCATATCATGGTCACCAGTGTATTTCCAAAGCCCTACAAGAAGTTTGAGGGAAGGAATAATTTATTCTATCGTTTTACTTCCCTTGCTATGTATACCAGATGGATTTCCTTTTTTGAACACATTAAGCTGTATTTCTTTCATGATTCTGCCTTTGTTCTAGATGTTTCCTAGAAATGTCTTTTTCACTCTTTTTTTCCATGTGAGTTCATCCAGGGCCAATCATGTAAATTTTTAATATTTTTATTTTACATTATTTATTATAACCAGAGCAGCTAAGCTGACTCTACGCATCCAGTGTAGGATAGAAACAGCATTGTTGGTATAGAATGAAATGCCTTAGAAAAAGTACTAAAGTGGGAATCAGGAGTCCAGACTCCTGGTCACAGTTGTATTGATGACTTCCTATGTGACCTTAAGCAAATCAGTTCCCCTGTCTGGATCTCATGCTGAGATGAGGACTCAGATTAGATGATCTTTAGGGAACCTTCCATTGACAGTCCCTATAAATTGTGGTATTTGAGATGGGAAAAGGGAAGGACCTTCGTGGAAAGATCTGTCTCTGCTAAATAGGCCAAATTAATGAGCCAAATGTCCAAATAAAATCAGTCAATAAACCCTTGGTTGGCCATTGCTCTGCCACTATGTGTGCTATGTTTGGCTTAACCCCAGAATTGACTGCTGTGGTCCCTGAGTGCAGGCTTTGGTTTCAGGCAAAACTAGACAGGATTTCTAGTGCTACCTCTGTCACTTACTTGCTATGTGACCTTGATCGGGGTTCTTCTTTCTAAGCTTTGGCTTCTTCCTCTATAAATTGGGTATCAAGAGTATGTAATTGTTATGGTTGATGAGAGCATCAGGATTTGAGATAGTGCCTATAAAGCACTTAGCTGACTTTGGATAGTAAATGCTTGTGGTGGTCGTGGTGACAATGATGTTGTATCTTGATATAAATAGATTGGCACGTGGTTAAACTAAGAGGATTAGAGGAGGAGATTCTTGGGATAGTTACTTCCATATGGTGAGTATTAAAACATTGTTGACGGAAATGGTACATTGCACCCAGCAGGAGCTCAGTAAGTATTTGCTCAATAAATAGAAGAGAGCATTTCCTTTTTGTGTGGATAATGAGAAAATAGTCCTGAGGTTTAACTCTGGCTATTTGAAGGATTTGGAAAGGATGCTTCCCTGTTAGAGATACTTTGAGTATTTAGTATAATGAGGGTCCATGGAGCCATTTTTAGTTAGTCCTTCAGGGCATATTTTAAAGCCAAGATTTCACCCTACAAAATAGTTCTTTCTCAGCCTTTGTTTTTCAAATGCAAACAAAACCACACTGCTTTAATTTTCAGCATCTATAACCTTTCCAACTAATGTTAAAATAATGATGGAATTATTGTAAAAGGTCATTTGTTATCTAAAGCTATATGTTGACCCAGTAAAGGGACATGCATTTCTAAGCCATGAAGAATCTTCTTGTTGAGTCCATCTTTATTTTGGAAAGGCACAAAAGCTAATTTTTCTCTTCAAGGGTGGGGAAAATGCTGTGTTTGCTTATACAGGGGGGAACATATACCTCTGATAATCATAATAATCTTGTATAGCCTTCTGTAGCTCCTCATTCCTTCCTTCCTCCAGCCATGGAAAAGTTATATTTCCATCTTTCTGGAGCACCTACTCTCTGCCAGGCACTCTTGAGGGGGTTTCCATATAGTGACTCTGATCCTACAAGATAAATATTACCATTTTCATCTTCATATGAAGAAGCAAGTGTTCTTGGAAAGTAGGTGATGGATATAGGTGATTTGATTGGGGGTTGGTCTGTTCCTAAAATCCATCCCTTTTCATTCCACCAGACTGATCCTTATGTGAGAGTTGGACATTAATTATCAGCGCCACCTGTGATGATGAGTAGAAGCACTGAGAGGGTACAAGAGCACAAGGTACATGATGAGGAAGTAGTTCCTCTGGGACCAGCTTTCATGTCTCCAGCTTGTTCATTCATAACATGGCTGCCTTCTGCTCATAGTTGGGTTAAATTGCCTCATATCCTTCAGTAAAAAGAAACACAAAGTCAACACACTGATGGGCATGAGATTTTGGGAATTATCTAATGTTGGTTTGGTCGTAACAGAGTCTCACTCCAGAACAGATTGATTGTCCATACAGAGGCCTTTTTTTTTTTTTTTTTTTTTTTTTTTTCCCCCCCAGCATCACACTATGTGCTCAATGAACGTGCTGGAGTGTATGATCTGAAATATGGTCCCAGCAGTACATTTCAGGGGCCCTAGGCTTGGCGGAGTCCAGGACAACATAATTCCTTCACTGAACAATCATTGTGGATCTCCGCTGCATTTCAGGCAGTGTGTTGTGCCCTGGATGTGGCCTAGGCTTTTTAACCCCGATTGCCACTAGAAGTATCTGGGAAGCTTTGAAAAAAAAAAATGTTTAGGCTTCACTCCCAGAGACTCTTATTTCATTGGGTTAGAAAGGGACTTAGGCATCAGTATTAGGTGGTTCTATTGTGCACTCAGAGTTGAGAGACTCTAGTCCAGAGTTAAAGAGACCAAGAAGTAATGACAAATGGGGGAAGCCGGGAATCATGTAGAGAGTAAACAGTTCCCTGGATGTTAGTCAGTTGTGTGCCATGCTTATGGTGTTGGTCTGTCCTCACACCAACTGTACTGTCACATACAGATTTCTTTAAATGTCTCATCCAAAAAAATAATCTCCTTAAATAGGAAACTTTACATACTTACCATAATTTGAAAACCAGTATTACTTGCCATTAATGGGAGATAAAACATAAAAATAAAATAAAGGTAAAACAAATGATATGTATAGTTCATACACAGCATTTTGAGAAACATTGGCACAAGGGCAGGAAGGTGGGCTTTTGCAGGATGGGACCTGGAAGGTCCCAGTTCTATTTTGCATTATCTGGGCACTCCCAGGCAAGTGACCTAGCCTCCCTCAACAAAATTTTTCTTATGTATAAGATGGAGTCAATAATGCTTGCTGTGTCCTATTTTTATGCTTATGAGATCATTCTATGAGAGAGGGCCTAGCTCAATTTTGGGTGCATGGATCGATGCTCATGAAATTGTAGCTTCTCTTGCACTAACTGGCGTTTCTTATTAAAAACTTATCACTAGAGGTGTATGTAATGCACTCGGGGGCTGACTTTCTAAAGATCGGGGAGCGCTGTCAGGTCAAAGTGCGATCTGACCCAGGTCTTAAAGAGTGAGTGAAGGGTTGGAAGGGTATGATGCCACTAGGACATACCATGGCTTCAATGAACACCAAGTTGGGGATTACTAAAAACTATTTCTCAGTATTTTATGTTTATGTTTACAGAAACTGAGTGTATTCTGGCAAGTGTCTATTCATTTGTGACACAGTCTTGTGACATTTCTCTCACCTGTCTCCATTCCTGGGACAGAGGGCTCTGCTGAGGTAGCTCTTTCCAGTAATTATGGTGGGATTTCAGGTTGATCTGGCTTCAGCAAAGATGAACCTCATTTATTCCTATTTTCATTGCTCTGTTCCTGCTAGTGTTAGGCATGATCCTCTCTGAGAATCCTCAAGCATCTTATGGCTCATTATATAAATGCTTGTCCATATCCAGCATTATGTCTGACAGATTGCTTGGGTAATAGATAGTGAGTGGCTTGCAATGATCTATTTGGATAGAAAAACGTGTAAGTCTAAAGTTTTTGCCGATCATCAGTAACTGTGTCTATAGTCTCATGCATTTCAAATTAAAAACTTTAAGGGTGTGGTTTTATCAGTAATATGAAAATTGACGGACTGATTGAGTCATTTTGATTCTTTATTCGTTCAAAAATGTCAGCCAGCATCTACTTTTGGTAGAAATTTCCGCTGACCTCAAGAAGCCAAGAGTCTTGTGGGAGATGCAGACAAGTATAAACTGTAACAAAAGCCAAAGCACAAATGAAAAATAATGACAGCCAGGATGTTGAGCAGAGGCCCGAGAAAGGTGTGCTTAGAGAGCCGTGGGTATGTAAGGAGTGAGCAGAAAAGCTGATCACAAATCCGATTTCATTCTGTAGTCAATGAATCCTTGGCATTTATTCAGAGAAGCCATCGTTTTCCTTTTCATGTATCCATCCTAAACATGACCTGATGATCTGGCTAATGACACGCAAGCTCTGTAAGGGCAGTTTCGGTGGCTGCTGTGTTCATCACTGAACCCTCCGTGCTTTGCTTAGCCTAGTACTTGGCTCGTAGTAGGTGCAGAACGCATGTTTATTTAATGGCCATGTGGATGAGCCCAAACTGGCTGCAAACGCAATGAAGAGCTATAATATGGGTCTGAAAAGGATATAATGTTGGTGAAATATTTAGTATCCTGGAGCACATTCTAGCTTCTGGAAAAGAGATTTCCTTTCCAGTTTAAATGTCCTGACTTGTATGGAGCCTCATTGCCACCTTTCATAAGCGAAGGGATTCCTGGACTATAAGCACAATTCCAAATGTAGAGACATTCCCGGCAACTGAAGGAACGCCCTTGAAAGTCAAGGAGGCTTTCTCCAAATGGACCAGATTTATAGGGTGAGAAGAGATATGTGAATCTAGGCCAGAGGCCAAGGTTCCTCATTTATTCCATCCTTGGAAGTGAGGGCCTCAACAAGATGTAAAAACAACTGGCTTCTGCATACCTGCCCTTGAAGAACGTTCAGTCTGGAAAACTCCATACACAGCCCTCTGTCTACACCGCCCTAGTGTCTGGATGCTTTAGGCATAGGTCAATCTCTTGGTGTCCTAGAAGGAGCACAGACGTTGCAAGAGTGGCTTCGCAGTTCAGCTCTGCTACTTTCCAGCTGTGTGGCCTGGGTTTCCTTGGCTGTAAAATGAGGGATGGGGCCTTCTGATACCCAATGCAGTTGTGGTTGAGGGCCCAGAATTTGGAACCCAAATCATCTGTGCAGGACTCGACTCAGCCCCTATACTTACTGGCTGTGCGACTTACCAGGGAGTAAATCCATCCTGTGTTGTCAGAAGGGACCCTTCCTCCTGCCAGGAACCAGGTCTCACTTTGACGCTGAGATCCTTCTAGAATGTGAACTCCCCACTAGATCGTGGGCTCTCTGAGGGCAGGGGCTGTGTCGTACCCTGTGTTGCAACCTGTGGTTTACAGCAGAGCCTCAGTCAGTGTTTGTCAGTGAAGGAACCAAGCTTCAGCTCTCCTAGGCGCTGAAGTGAGCTTTGGGGCCTGCCTGTCCGTGGGTGTCCTCTAGATGGCAGACTCCGCCCAGTTTTGGATGGGAGGCAGCCCCTCTGGCTGGGCGATACCCTGGCGTGGAGTGGTTTACTGGAAATCCAGTTTCATCCAGTGCACAAGGAATCCTCAGACTGGCTGCCAGGCTTCTGGGAATGCCAGCCAGCCAGGGTGCATCTCTCTTCTTTGCCAGGGAGAAGTGGGTGTGAGTTTGTGATCTCCCCTCTCCCTCCAGCATGTTTTCTGAACAAGGGAAACGGCCTCCTCAGAGGTGGGGAAGGGGCTAAACTTTCTTTACAGGTGTTGCTGGGTGGCCTTGCCTGTATTTTCTCATCTGATTCTTATAACGACCTCCTACAAGAAGTAGTGTTATTATTTCCCCGTTACAAATGATGAAGTGGAGAATTTGAGACATTAGCGCATCTCATCAAAGGCAAGCAGCTCTTTTGGAAGTGCCAGGTTGCTATTCACCTGGCCTCGCTATCTTAGAGAAAAGGTGGAAAATCAAGGGTGTGAGAAACAGAAACCCAATACCTAATTATTAAACATTTGGATGTACAATAAGATGGTAAAAGTCATCAGCTCCAGGCAGTAATGTCTGCTTTAGCCAGAGAAGATGAGCTTGGCAAGGCAGGGTTTTCTGTGTCTGCGATTCTGTCACAGCCTCCAGGGAGCCCCCTCTAAAGGGTACAGTCAACTGCACAAGTTCTAAATGCTTCTGGCTTGAGGAACTCTCATCTGAAATGAGCTTCATTGTCTCCAAAAACAGATTAAAATTTTTCTCTCTCCCCCATATTTTGGAGTTGGCTGACACTTTTAGGAGAGAGGTGAGTGGGAAAATGTAGCATTCATTTATTTAACAGATACCGATTGAGCTCCCGTTAAGATTTGGACCATATGCCTGTTCTGTCAGGCGTAATCCACGCAAAGTTGAAGCCTGTGGAAACCCTACCTTAATAAAAGACATTAAGAAATGTGCAAAAATAACTACAGTTTAAGGTAGAAAATGCCACGGGCCTTGAACATACATCTGAGTTCGGGAGGAATTACATATTCTTATTTAGGGGACTCTGGAAAGGCTTCATGGAGGAGGTGATACTTGAACTGTAGGATAGGGATAGGCTTACAAGAAGAAGTCATGGCATTTAAAAGCCGAGAAAGGTTACAAACCAGTACGTATAGCTGGGAAACAGTGAGTCCTGCAGTTACGTCTGGCTAGAGAAACAGGGGAAGTTACAGTCAGGGAAGAGCTTGGAGAGGTGTTATACGGCACATTCATCTCCCATTATGATTATGTTTCTGTTTGTCCTTTTCCTGTGAAGTTTATACCGTTGATGTTATGTTATTAGGCATGTAAATTTGGAATTATTACACATCTGGCAAATTGGCTTTGTATCATAAAATATGTCTCTTTACCTCTAATAGCGTTCCTTAGCTTACTTAGATTCTGTATCGGTTGATATTAGTATAGCTACACCAGGTTCTTTGGTGAGTTTTTGCATGGTTCATCTTTTTAAATCCTTTCAGCTTTAGTATTTCTGTGTCCTTATATTTAAGGTATATCACACGTAAACAACATATAGGTGTTTTTTTCCCCCTAGTCAGACAGTGTGGATCTTTCAATTAAAGAATTTAGTCCATTAGCATTAAATGCAATTACTGATGTGTTCGTGCTTTTAAATCTTATTTTCCATTCGATCCACTCATTTTATGTTTAATTTTTCTTTTTAGAGTTTATTTATTTTGAGAGAGAGCATGAGCAGGGGAGAGGGGAGAGAGAGAGAGAGAGAGAGAGAGCGCGCGCGCGAGCAAGAGCGTGTCAAGCAGGCTCTGTCTGCACCGTCAGCACAGGCTGGATGCAGGGCTCGAACCCACCAACTGAACCGTGAGATCATGACCTGAGCCGAAACCAAGAGTCAGATGCGCTTAACTGACTGAGCCATCTGGGCGCCCCAGGATTATGCCAATATTTCTAAATCCCATTTCTCCTCTCAATTCTGCTTCCCCCTCTTTATTAGAATTTTAGTTATATTTCAAGTAGTTATCCTAAAGATTGCAAGATAATAAATTAATATTTTTACCATCTCCCAGTGACTCTGGTGCTTTGAACACTGTAAGTTATTTTGTTCTCCGTTGCCTTTTTTTTTTTTTGGTGGCTTATATTCATTGTAATTTTACATATATTTTAAGTCTATAACATTTTAATTTTTTTTGTGTAGTCTGTATTCATTTAGTCTTACCAACATATTTACCATTTGTTACTCGTCCAGTTCTGCCTGCACTTCTGTGTTTGCATCTCGTATCTTTTTCTTTCTGCCTGAACATTTCTCTTAAGTTTTCTTTTTAAACAGATCTGCTGGATATGAATTATCTATTTTTGCTTGTTTGGAAATGTCTTTATGTTACCTTTACTTTGAGGGTTATTTTCTCTGAGTCTAGAGTCCTACATTTCTGTCAATTACTTGTTTTCCATTTCTTTACAGACATTTTTCCATTGTTTTCTGGCGTCTCTTGTTTGTGTTGAGAAGTCACCCTTAAGTATTATCGTTTCTCAGTTGAAGTTAACATGTTTTTTCCCTCTGTTCTAATTGTTTATTGTTTGTGTTGTTTTCAGTTGTTTGTGATATTCGTAGGTGTGATTTCCTTTGTATGTATCCTCCTTGTGTTGCTTAATCCTTGTTTGTTCTGGAAAATTGTCACCTATTTTTTTTTCTATTTAAATAATTTTTCTGTGTCTTTCATCTTCTGGGACTTCAATTACGTGTATTTTAGAACTTTATACCTTGTTCATATATATCACTTACATAGAAATACATAAAATATATGTAGATATATGGCCTGTTGATTGATCGACAGATCTATCTTATCTTAACTCTGTATGTATTTTCCATAGTTTTTACTCTCCTTGCTTCAGCCAGTGTATTTTCTGTTGGTGTATCTTCCATTTGGCTAATCCTGTTTTCTAATCCTACACCTCACTTGCTCCTAAGCCTACTTACTGAGTTTGTAAGTTCAGTTATTGTATTTTTCAGTTTTAATATTTCCATTTGAACTTTTTAGAAGTTAAAAAAATTTTTTAATGTTTGTTTTTGAGAGAGAGGAGAGAGAGGGAGACACAGAATCCGCAGCAGGCTCCAGGCTCCGCGCTGTCAGCACAGAGCCTGATGCAGGGCTCGAAGCCATGAACTGTGAGATCATGACCTGAGCCGAAGTTGGATGCTTAATCAAGTCACCAGGCGCCCTCTAATCCCCTCCATCTTGAGGGTGGGTGGCGCCTATAAATTTGGTGGGATATCACTCCCTGATTAGGTAGGTTACACTCTATAACACATGGGGTAAGAGAGTCATTTCTGTAATAAGACTTCTTCACAGCACACTGAAAAGAGACGCTTTCGCTGGCTTTGAAGACATAAGCTGCCAATTCGTGAGATGGTCACATGGCAAGGACCTGAGGGTGGCTTCTAAGAGGTGAGCAGCCAGGACAATGGAGTCTTCAATTCTTTCAGCAATCTGACTGAGTTTGGAAGAGGATCCTTAGCACCAGATAAGGATGCGGCCTCACTGTCTTTGACCTTATGAGCCCCTGAGCAGAGAACCCAGCGATGCCGTTCGTGGACTAGACTTTTAGAAACTGTTTGATAATAAATGAGTGTTGTTTGGACGCTCAGGATGTGTGATGGTTTGTTATACAGCATTCAGAAATGGTCACCGATGGACCTATTTCTGTATTTTTTTATATTCATCTTGTTTTTGTTGTGTTTGTTATTTTTATATTGAAGTCCTGGCATTGTCTGTGAAAAGTTGTAGAGGCTCTTGAAAATGCTCTCTTCCTCTGAGAATGGTTTATCCTGTTCTCTAATAGGCATCCAGGGTAGCAGTGAGCGATCATCATTTATGAATGGGTCTCATTTCATTCTTGGTTGCCATATTCATACAGCTATATCTGAAATTGTATTTGCCCCCACTTGTGGGTGTAGCCCCCTGGGGATTACAGACTGAAAGCTGGGATATTCACGAGGGCTGTCCTTCAAAGTAGTTACTGAGCTCCAGTTTTGGACCCCTCAGTCTCTTGGTGTTATGGACTGAATGTTTGTGTTCCTTCAAGATTCATATGTTGAAGTCTAATCCCCAGACGTGATGGTATATGGAGATGGGGGCTTTGGGAGATAATTAGGTCATGAGAGTAGAGCCCTAATGAATGGGATTAGTGCCCTTATAAGAAACAAAAGGGAGATGACCTCATTTTTCACAGAGTGAGGATGTAGCAAAAAGGCATCTGCCTGCAAATCAGGAAGAGGTCCATCACCACGAACCAAATGGGCTGGCACCGTGGACTTGTAGTCTTCAGAACTGTGAAGAATAAATTTCTGTTGCAAGCCCTCCCTCCCCCGTGCCCCCCCCCTCCCAGTCTATGGTATTTTAAAAACAGCAGCCCAGACTGACTAAGACATTTGATATGCGCAAAACTCTGCCCTGCTTTGCAAAGCCTTATTTACTTGTATACTTGGTAGCTCCCTGAGTACTTTAGCAATTTATGTTTTTCTACCATGCTCTCCATTTCCTTTTGAGTTCTCAGTAGCAGGGTTTAACATCCATATTTCTTTCTTTTTTTTTTTTTTTTAAATGTTTATTTATTCTTGAGAAAGACAGAGACAGAGTGTGAGTTGGGGTGGGGCAGGGAGAAAGGGAGACACAGAATCCAAAGCAGGTTCCAGGCTCGACACAGAGCTCAACACGGGGCTTGAACCCACGAACTGTGAGATCATGACCTGAGCTGAAGTCGGACGCTTAACCGACTGAGCCACCCAGGGACCCCAAACATCCATATTTCTAGTAACACTCCACTCCAGGCAATGGAGGCTTTTTCTGAAATGCTCCCCCAAATTGTTCCAGCTTCTGCCCATTGCCCAATTCCAAAGCCATTTTCATGCTTGTAAGTATTTGTTCCAGAAACACTCCACTTCCCAGTACCAAAATTTAAATTAGTTTAAGTTCAGCCAGAACTAGTAGGAAATAAATAGTAAGAGCTGTAATGCCATGAATTGGCTTATGTGACTGTAGGTGCTGGCTGGGCTAGTACAAAATCCACAGGGCAGGCCAATAGGAAGGGCAGACTGGAACTGTTGGACACAAACTGAAGCTTCTGTCCATAAGTGGCAGTTTTCCTCCTCTCAGGGAAGCCTCAGCACTGCTTTTCATTTTCAGCCAATTAAGTCAAGCCCACCCACATTATCTAGGAAGATTTCCCTCCCTGAAAGTTAGCTGCTTATGGACTTGAGTCACATCTACAAAATACTTCCACAGCAACACCTAGATTAATGTTTTACCGAATAACTGAGGGTTGTAGGCTAGCTATGTTGATACATCCAGGAGACCATCAAAATTGGACATGAACTTGACCTGCCTTTGCAAATAACTTGTCCTGTTTTCTCTGTGTGATCAAATATCTTCAACTTTTGGTTTAAGTGTTGCTTCTCCCGTCTATTGCCTCTGCCCCACCTTCTCCATAGAAAAATCATTTCTTTCTGGGGTGCCTGTGGCACTGTGTGCTCTTCCTTTGTAGCATTTACTACGTTTTCTTACAACGAGGGTCTAGGGTTACTTACCTACTTTCTGAGCTCTGAAAGGCAGAGACCAGGACATGGTATTTGAAGTCTGATACTAACCAAATGCTCCATAAATATTATTTAAATGTTTATTGATCTGTACCAAAGTCGAAGGTGTGTATCTATTTATCTTAAAACCTTAATCGAAGGAAGCTCTCTTGTGAAGGCCCATTTGAGTGGGCCACTTAATTATGCAAATATATAGTGAGAGAAGACCACTGTGTTGAGATAATGTGTAGCAGAGATGTATAACTTTATTAAGAGTGCCATTGACTAGATCAATGGTGTGCAAAGTTGATCTCTGTGGAGGAGAAGGAGGGGAATAGACTTGCGTGAGGATCCTGTGGCTTTTTAAAAGTGAAGGGACAACAAACTATCCCTTCTCCCTGAGATTCTAGTCAAGAGAGAATTACTGGAATGAAGCCGGTGGATCTGGAATATCTAGTTGCAGGGCAAGTCAATGAGACTCACCAAATTAAAAATCTCCTTAAGGATGGGAGGAGGTCAGCGGATGGCCTGGATCTGAATCACGTTGGAGATGGGCTGAATGCCTCACACTGTGAGTGATGTCAGAATCTCTTCCAGATTCAGCCACCTCGAGACTGTGCGGTGCCCGAAGGAGCAGCTGACGTGGTGATGGAACTGGACCCCGGTCTCAGCCTGGAATCCCTTTGGCTAGTGTTGCCTCTGAAGGAGTGAGGTCATTTTCCTTTGAAGAATAGTAGTGCTCTGTGTAAGGAGCTCGGCTAGTGAGGGAGTATTGCTGTGGAGACCAGTATTCCATTCTAACAACTTAGGATGATAAGAGGTCTTGCCAGTAGCTGCAGGTTGGAATTTGGTACCTTGCCTACTCTGATGTAATTTATATTTAACAGCTTTATTGAAGTGTAATCGGTATACACTGCACATATTTTAAAGTGTAAAATTTGAGGAGTTTAGACATATGTGTATGCACCCGTGTGTAACCATCATCCTATCTGTTACCTCCAGAAGTTTCCTGTGTCCCTTTTTCGCTGTGGTAACAACACTCAACATTAGATCTACTCTCTTAACAAATTTTTCAGGGCACTATGCTGTATAGCACATTTCTAGAACTAATTTTGAAGGAACTACCCTTTTGGACCATGTATGCCTTGTATTTTGGTAGAATTTCATGGAAGAAGAGAGTCCCAAGGGAAGTGACTTCCTACTGATCTGTCTGGTGAGGGATCAAGCACCCATAATTCCATGACCCGAGGTTGGTAGAATTTGTCGTGTCAGTTTCAGATTGATTGTGAACGGAGAAGTGAATGATCATGTATGCTCTTCCCCGACTGCAAGGTTTCACGGAGAAACGTGGACTTCAGAGTCAGAAAGACTAGTATTAGGAATCTGATTCTAGCACTTACTACCTGCATAAAAGTGAGCAATGGTTTAACCTCTCTGAACATCTGTTTCCATTTCTGTCACATGTGGACACTTCATGCCTCTTTCAGAAGATGACTTTTCATGGGACGGTGCAGGTCTGTTGATTCCCACCTAGACTTCTCCTCACTTTTTGCTGTATGTCATTATCGTATGGAAGCCATTCACAGACCACTATTTTTAAATCCTGCCTTAGATAAAGCTGAGCACTAGATCCAATAAACGATATTTTCTGCCAATATGCACAGGAATCTGTTCTCCATCCAGAATTGAGCATGAGAACATTGCTATTACACATCTTTTGCAAAGTCCTATTTCCCCTCTACAGCTTGGATTGTCCTTCTCTGTCAAATGGAGACAGTACTTGGTATCGAAATAGCATCAAAATTCAGAAGGAAACAAAACAGAAGTTGAAGAGAAAGTGCTGTCAAAGGAAGTGAAAGTATAGGAGGCTGTGGATTGTTCAGGATTGTGGTTTCAGGTACTAGAAGATCTATTTTTACACTTTGCCTTTTTATTTATTTGACATGGGAAGGGTTGGTGGGAATTTGCTGCACGGAAGTATTTTGAATGGTACTGAATTCACTATGGAGCTGGCTTTGAAATTTACATCTTCTGGTCCTTATGGTTCATTTTGCTTCCTTCTATAATGTAAGCTCCATAAAGGTAGGGGCCAGGGTTTATCTTGTTGATTGTTGATCTCTATTTATAAAGTTTACTCATTCATTTATTAATTCAAAAATAGTTTTGTACTCCTGCTATTTTATAGGAGTGTCCTACATGTAAGGAAAAGACATAAAAATATTCTCCCTTAACATGGGGAGCAGATAAAGATCAATCTTTTCTGATATTGTTTCCTCACACATAGGGTGTTGTTATGGATGATTTGGGGGCGATACTCTTCTAGATAGAATGATCAGGGAAAGAATCAGCATTTCACAGAACCATGAAAAAGCATGTAAGACAGAGGGAAGATGAATGATAAAATTCTGAGATTGGGAAAAGCTTGTCAGGATCTAATAACTTATAGAAATCAGGGTAGCAGGGGGATGGGAAGTGATGACCTGGCCCTTAGATTCTTAATAGACACCTAATCTGTTATTAGTCTGTGTGTCCTTCTGAGGGTTAGTTCTGTAAGTGTCATTCTTGTTGGCCTAGTCTTGAAACGCTTTAATTCCCCCTTCTTCATCATCCACCCCACCCATCAGGTATCAAATGCTGTGGTGTTTCTGTAAACTTTGCCATTCTCACGCGTACCCATATTGATTCTTTTGCCCCCATTGCTGCTGACTGCCCAAGTGTTAGTCTTCTGAGCTCTCATCTGCACTACAGCAATAGCCTCTTATAGTCTACGCTAGCCTTGCCTCCCCAGTACCCTGTTCTGTCTTTCCTCCATTAGCAGTAACTGTATGGTGTAGAGATTGGCCACATTTACACCTCCAGCAATGATCCCTTTTGGGCTAATGCTATTCCCTTGAAATCTCCACACTGTGATTGGGTGAAGGAAGGGTGTGTAACTCAGGAAGCGATGGGCTTTCCTATGGTCAAATTAATAGGCCACGCATGGTCATATAACTCAAGTTGGTCCACTCCATGTGAAATCCTGGACTCACTGATGGGGTGAAGAAAAATTCTCTCTTCTCTTGGATTTGTTATAAGTGCATGAGGCCTAATATTGCTGTGGCTGTTTGGCCCTAATGTTGGGGGCCAGCCTAAGGAATAAGCTGAGAGATGAGACAGGGAAACCTGGGAAGTTGCAGAGAAGAGGACTCACAGATCTTGATAACTTTGCTCAAGCCCCCACCTCTGGACCTCAGCTCAGTTCTGTTAACCAGCCAATTTCCTGTATCACGTGAGGTGTTCTGAATTCGATTTCTTTTTCCACATGGAGCTTCAGCACCTGAGTGGGCTCCCCTCTCGGTTGTGACTTTATCTACGATATGCTAATGACTGCCAAAAGAATTATAATAAAAACAATAGCTGGTGTTTATTGGGAACTTACTATGTTCTCATGTTGTTCTAGTAGTTTAAATGTATTATCTTATTTATGGCTCGCAATAACCTTATGAGTTAGATATTATCACTAAGGCCATTTTACGGATGATTAACCTGAGGCCCAGAAGGGTTAAGTAATTTGATCAAGGCTGCCTGGCTAATATGGAATAGCAGGTATATTACTTACATACGGCTGCATGACAAATTACCCCCAGATTTAGCAGCTTAAAACAACAAGCATTAACTATATCACCCTTTCTGTGGGTGAGGAATCTGGGTACAGCTTAGCTGGGGTCTCTGGTTTAAGATCTCTGGTGGGTTGCAGCCTTGCTGTTGACCAGGCTACAGTCTCATCTGAAGGCTTGACTGGGGCAGTGGGGAATTCACTCTAAACTAACGCATGTGGGTGTTAGCAGGCCCCCGTCTCTTGTCATGTGGGCCTCTTCCCCGGGTGGCCTCCTGACAGGAGGTGGTTTCCCCCAGGGCTGTGAGATCCGAGAGTGAGTGAGACCAAGAACAATGTCAAGGGTGCATTGGTGCCTGCTTGAGAGGGAGAGGCAGAGGGAGAAGGGAAGAGCAAGACAGACAGACAGATTGGAAGTCACGGTTGTTTTTTGTAACCTAATCTCAGAAGTGACATCATCTTTGCTGCATTCTGTTTGTTGGAAGTGAGACCTTAAATCCAGTGCCTCTCCAGGGGGGAGAACAAAGACGCAAGTTCCAGCAGGTGGGGCTCATTGAAGGCCATCTTAGAGGCTGCCTACCACAGTCAGTGCCTACCACAGGGTAGTCTGAGAGCACACTATACTGGTCAGTTCTTGGACTTCACGGACTTTCTGATGTCCTGCCCTTCCAGGGTCACTCCTCTCTCAGAATTCCTTTATGTGTTCATGATTAGCTCTGACTCTGCTACCCATCCTGGTCTGTCTCCCACATGTCTATCCACCAGTGTCTTAACTGTCACAAAACCTAAGTTGTCTCTCCATTGCCGATCGAGCTTTCCGTGTCCCAGCGTCTGATAAAAGCTTTAAAGCAATAGCTAACAGCATCCAGGTATTCTTTGCCCATGGAATAGTTGTCCCTGTGTTTTCTCACTACCTTGTTTTTGCCTCTGCTGTCACTTCCTCCCTGAATGCCTTTGAAACTTCTCTAGCCACCGTGTGTGAAAACCTTTTTTACAGGAAAGCTTCTGCGCAGATCTGGTTCCTTCTGGACGATGTCCCAGACTCACCTGTGCCATCTCTGCCGGGGCCGCTCTCCTTTTTCTGTACTCCACTGTGTTCCTTCTTGTCCTGTTCTCAGGTCTTTCAGTGTCTTCCTCACTTGAATTACATGGCCGGCTCCGGATAAATTCCTCGGATACAGAGGCTGTCTATCAGGAACGAGTGGGGAGAGTTGTGCCCAAAAGAATGCACTTGCTTTGTGGCGCTGTGGGCAGGATTAGATGAGCCCAGCTTACTGCATAAACCCAATACAGAATGCTCTTTTCATTAACAATAAAACAAAACAGAAGCAAAACCTTACTCTGAAGGGACTCTTTTATGCGTTCTGCTCAGGTGTCTGACTTGAAATTTCTCCAGGGACTTTGCTGCTTAGATTTCCTCGGTTCAGATTTTAGTGCCTTTTATTAGCCTGGATGTCTCCGGGCTCCTTTGGGCAGGTTTTGTTTCACTTCACTTCCTCCTGCAGCCACGTCTCCTACACCTAGAAGTGTATCAGTCAGGGCAGACAAAATTATGCCATAGTAACAAGCAACCTCCAGATTGCAGTAGCTAAGACAATAAAAGTGTGTATTTCTTACATGACATGTCTATTAGGGATCAGCTCCTTGCTTGTTCTCACTCAGGAACCTAGGCTAATGAAGTAAACATCCCCTAGCAAATTGGAAGGAAACCGTGAGATCAAGAGTCCTGCACCAGGTCTCGCACCCATTGATTAAGTACTGCAGCCTAGAAAAGACAAATGTTACTTCTGCTCCCATGTATTGGCAAAAACCATTCTTGGGAGCTGTTAAGGGTTGAGCTGCCTTCCCCCAAAAGATGTACGGAAGTCCTAATCCCTGAAGCCTGTGAATATGATCTTATTGGGAAATAGGGTCTTTGTAGATGTAATCAAGTAGGATGAGGTCATACTCACTTAAGGTGGGTCCTAATCCACTATGAATGGTGTTCTTATAACAAGAGGAGAAAGCAGGCAGACCCGGGAGGGGAGAATGCCATGTGGTGGTGGCAGCCTGGTGCTGCAGCTGCAAGCCAAGGAGTGCCAAGGATTCCTTGCATTCCAAAGACATTCCAGTGTCATTCAGACTTCCAGAAGCTTGGAAGGGCAAGAAAGGATTCTCCCCTCCAGGTTTCTTTAGCATGGTCCTGCTGACAGCTTGATTTTTTTTTTTTTTTTTTTTTGGACTTCTGTTTTTCAGAACTGCGAGACAATACATTTCCATTTCCGCTGTTTTTAGCACCCAGTATGTGATACTTTGTTATAGCACCTCTAGGAAATGAACATATATAGTCTTAGCCAAGCACAAGGAGGTCAGGATGAAGTTCAGTCCTCCGGGTGTGCCGGAAAAAGGAAAGGACTCTATCTCAGTAGCACTAACGGCTACAAAAAGGAACATCATTAAATTGTACTGCAGAATCTTTGGGTTTCATCAGTGCATGTAGCAAAATCTTGTCAAAAATACCTACCTGAGAGGTCGCTCTTCTCTTTTCCAGTGTCTTCCCTGGCAAGTACTCTTTCCTTCCCCTTGCAACCTACAAACAAATCCCTTTTCTTTTTCTTGCAATTCAACTCTCACTTCGTTCAGCTGAATAAAAAGCCCAGTGGTGAGGCAACATGAGCCCCGTGTTGCTCCAACTGGAAGAGTCCAGCCATTGAAGGATCTCACACTAATATGGGGGCACTGGCCAGGGGGTGCTCTGGGGTCCCACAGCCATCGCTGGACTAGGTTTTAATACCCAGCATGTTCACAGTACACTTCTACCTCGTAATGAACTTTATAGTTTTTCAGTTGTATCATTTATACTTACACTCTGCATATCAGCAAAGACTTTCCCTGCCCTGCATTTCCACTGCCTTGCACGTTACTGGCACGGTACCCGTTTGACTAAATGATTGGATGATTTCTATTTCATACTTTTGGTGTCGTGCCTTGCCTAAAGGTGTAAATATCGGCTAATGAGTTTTTGCGGTAGGCAAACCTATTCTAGAAGTAGATATGCGTGGAATCATCTTGTAAAGTAACTTTATTGGGGCGCCTGGGTGGCTTGGTCGGTTGAGTGTGCGACTTCGGCTCAGGTCATGATCTCACAGTCCGTGAGTTCGAGCCCCGCGTCGGGCTCTGTGCTTGACAGCTCAGAGCCTGGAGCCTGTTTCAGATTCTGTGTGACCCTCCCCCGTTCATGCTCTGTCTCTCTCTGTCTCAAAAATAAATAAAAACGTTTAAAAAAAAAATAAAGTAACTTTATTAACAGTAGGTACAAGAGTCTTTGTCTTTTCCTTAGTATGTTAAGATTATTAAAAAGGCCTGGCTATTTTCTTTTGTGCAACAAGACAACCTAGGGACTGGAACAGATATCGAGGAGCAGTTGCAGATGTGATCTGAAGTCAGGTCTCACACTGGCTGAAGGGGAATCTGAGACCAGGTGGCAGGGGTTCTAGATAGAATATTCTGCCTGTCTCCTCCCTAGTCCCTTCAGCATATGATGTTATTAGCACATCTTTAGTTGAAAGGACAGCCCAGAAGCACAGAATGCTTAAATTCTCCAGGTAGCACATGATACATAAATATTTCATATGTACTAAGCAATCACAAGTCCTCGCTTCTTCCTGGCAAGTCAGGTTGCATATATTAGTTAATGTTTGGCTTGGATTAATATTTATTAGATTACCATTTACATTAAATTATATTAAAATATTAATTTAAGCATACATTGAGCAAACCCAACTCCCAACCGTGGGATATTTGCAGTGTGTTTGTTGAGTAATTAGACATTTATAAATAATTACAAGGTATTTCTTTATGTATAGCCAGATATGCCAAAGGTACCCTTTGAGGAAAACAAGTTAATACTCTCTGAAGGTGATTTTGGTATTTTATGCCATTTATGTATTGAGTGCTTAAATATGCTAGGCTTTGCTCTAGGCAGTTCACATTATTTTCATATTGAATACTTATACACCATCCCCTCGAGGTAGGTATTGATAGTCTTGCTTTATAGATGAGGATACTAAGTAATTTGATGAAAGATAATCACCGGTAAATGATTAGTGGGAAAGTTTGACTTTGAATGAAAGTCTGACTTTGCAGCGCTTAACTTTTAAGCACCGTTTCATCAAACCTCCAGTGTAAAGCAGGCTTTGCATTTATTCTCCAGAATTTGTGAAACTCTCCCAAGAAAGAACTTAAGCAATTGGCTAACACACTTCTTTACGAAGGAAAAACCTGAAGCTTAGAGCATTAGGAAGATTTCACTTGAAATAAGTGGGGAGCCCATCCCAGAAGCGTAGTTCTTAACCTGTCCAGAATAGGGGCTCTGAATTTTTCGTCTTTATCACCCAGAAGCTAATGCAAGCCTTAGTTCAAGTAGAGACACGTTATCACTTGTTTGAGTGAATCATGAGTGAAGCTACTCCCTACTTTTGATTCTTTGAAGATCTTTAGAATCCTACTTATACGTGTCTTCTCGTACCCGACAACAGGCCTTCCGTGACCGGCCCCACCAGCTCCCCCACCGATCTTCCGCACTTGGGGACAGGGACTTTGTGTTCCAGCAGAGGTGAGCTGGCCGGCAGTCTCCGAACGCGCAGGCCTGCCCCAGTCTCTCCGACCTGGTCCGTGCTATTACAAAGGCTGACCTGAGGCTCCCTCCCTCCTCATGTTGGGATGATGAGGTCTTCATTCAGCCCCCGGAAATGATCCCAGACACAGGGGTCTCTCCCTCCTCAGGGTTCCCGTGGTGCCTTTGCTCTCTCAGCCTTAGACCTTTCACACTGTAGTGCAGGCCGAACCATCTGACAGAGATGTAGAGGGCGAGGCCTGGGATTTAACAGCAGGCATAATGAACGTAAGTCCTTCTTACTGAGTGTCTACTAGGTGGCAAACCTCCTCCATGAATTATTTCATTCCCTCAAAATCATGAGAGGAATGTGTCTACCTTTTAACATGGACACATAAACACCAGAGTGTTCTAGATTTCAAAATCCAAAGATTCAATTTTAAATATATTTCAAATTCATTCTTATTTAACAATATGTTTTAATATTCTCATTCATTCCATTGACAATCATATTCTTAAAAAATATAAGTCAGAGCATACTTAAATAAAAAAGTGAAACTCTTTCCCCAAACTGTGGTTATTGAGCATCTGGTAAGTTCCCAGGGAAGTCAGACCCTGATATTCTTGCAAAGGCTGGGTTGAAGAAAGTGTTGAACAAACAATATATTATGGGGAAAGCTTACTGATAGTGAGAGGAAAAAAAAAGTTTTGTGGTAAGGCTGAAAATTAAAGCTGAAACGAAAAAGCAAGGGAAGGCAATAGCTTTCTTTGAGCACCTCCTAGGCACATGCTATTTTACACACTTGAGAACATTTGATTCTTGTAACAATGCTCTGAAGTTGGCTGTGGCGGGTTGATTGTGTCTCCTCAGAAAGATAGGCGAAGCCCTAACCGTTGATACCTCAGAATGTGACCTCACCTCATTTGAAATAGGGTCTTTTCAGGGACCCTGTCTATCAAGGTTGATAAGTCTATCAACTTGACAAGTTGATAAGTCTATCAACTTAAAATGATATCATGAGGGGAGGCTCTAATCCAGTATGATCCACATCCTTATAAAAAGGGAAAATTAGGAGATAGACACGCGGAAAGGGAAGAGGATGTGGAGACACAGGGCTAATGCCGTCTACAGGCTAAGGGATGCCTGAGGCACCCCTGAAGCTGGGAGAGAAGAATGGAGGAGATTCTTCCTCATGGCCCTCAGAAGGAATCAATTATCCTCTAATACCTTGATATCATACCACTAGCCTCATTTGTGACACAGTGAATTTCTGTTTAAGACTCCCAGTTTCTGGTGTTTTGTTATGGCCCTAGAAAATGAAGACTTTGGCATTTTAATCAGTTTTTGGTCAAGTAATATGACACATGTGGACTAACGTCTGGGTTGGAACAGAGACTTTCAGAGCACCCCCCCTTCCCCCCGATATTATTGGCTCTTAGCTGTAAAGGACACTGAGAACACAGGATAAGCACAAACGTAGAGGACTGAGCAGATGGGGAGGGAGGGGTAGTCCCAGGAGGAACTGGTGCCCAGGGAGCCCGCCCAGCGTTAATCATTTCTATTTCTTCCCACACGACTGATTAAACCCAGCCTCATCGCCAGTATGGCCTTTCACTCAGAGAATTTTCCCTTCCTGGGTCACACAGATTGACCCTTTTCCACGTTTCTGGAGGATTCTCTGTGTCAAAGGGAATTCGAGCCGTTTGTTCAAATGTGTCTGGTTTGCGTGGGGCGTCAGACTGAAGGATGACACTGCAAACCTGAGGGGACGGCCTCCAATTAATCAGAGAGCCAGGCCTCACCTTGCCAGGGTCTCACAGAGTGTGTCACAGTCACAACTATTGATTCCTGGTCCGTCGATGCTGCAGCTCCAAAAGCTCCAGGTAAGGGCAAGGGATGGCACCTTTGTTCTCACTGCCACCAAAGCGGCAAGTCCTTTAAAGAAGCTGTTTATTCTAGACAGTTTGTTGAGGAGTCAGGCTCTATAATTTTCCAGCCGAATGGAGTCTAAGTTCCATTGTTGTTCCAGCATTATCTTTGGGCCACTTGATGCAATATCTTCGCTTAAGCCAAGATTTTGTTAGTACCCTAGGCATTGTGATGGCTGCCACCTGATGGCTTCTTCCGTCTTGTTCACCCCTGTGTCCCTAGTGGGTAGCCACGTATAGCAGAATCTCAATAAATATATTTGTTGAATGAATGAAAGATCTGAGGGTTTGGAATCGTATAGGTTGAGTTCAAATTTGAACTCCATGTGTTCTGTTCCAGGCACGGTGCTACATATCGGGGAAACTAAGTTGGGCAGGGAGCTGCCTTCCAAAAGCTCACAGTGAGGGTGGGGCATTCAAGTAGGGAGGCAGGGAGACAGGTGTAGAAACAGATCTCTCGGAACCCGCATGTAAACTCAGGGAGAACATTTTAGTGAGTCCCCTTTGCTGGAAAGGAACTTGAGTCAGAGCTAAGAATAGGAACCTCAACTGTATCTGACCGAGCTGTACTCAGAAAAGCAATTCCTATAATAGGCCACCTACTTAGAAACAGACATTATCACATTGCTGAAGGAGATAAGATGTTTTTATGGGTCAGCTCATTCACTGCTGAGGAGGCCCTGTGAGAAATTTTGTGTCCTTGGTAAGCATCGACGTGTTATGTTCTACGACCTTAACATGAGTACTCCTTTTTATAATCATACTCAGTTCTTTTAGGGTACTGTATGAGTACCTGAATGATTGACTGGCTGGTTATTCTTTCCACAAGCATTTATTCCTTACTTACTATAAGTCAGGCTCTGGAGGAACAGAGGTGGACAGACGCAGTGCCTGCCCTCAAGACTCATAATGCAGAGTCAGTAGACAAGTAGTCGACATATAACTACCCTGGTAATAGGTAATATCCTTCCATAAACACATACAGAGGGGTAGTTTATGAACAAAGATGAAATCACGGCTTAAATGATATCTAATGAATTTAATGAATGGCTATAAACAGCAGAACACTCGGTTGATGTGGACCTCTGCAGTCCTTAAAAATGAGGAAGGACTTATAAATAATTTGGAAAATTCTCCATTGTAAAAATAAGTTAAAGGAAAGGGCACAAAAGTATGTATAGAATGTTATAACTGTGCAAAATAAGGATCAAAACAAAATAAGAATATACAAAGGAAAAGTTGGAAGGTTTTACACAGATAGGGAAATAGAATTATTTCTAGGTGTGAGACTGTTTGCTTTTGCTTTTTTTTTTCTTTTGAGTGTGTGTGTGTGTGTGTGTGTGTGTATTTGCTTTTTTTTTTTTTTTTAGGTATTTCAATATGTAATTAGCATTCAGAATTTTTTAAATGGGACTAAAATGCCAGTCGGCCTTTGTTTTGAAATGTCCCAGTTACTATAAATCAACAAAGCCATCTAAGTGTGAGGTGGGAGTGGGCATGTTTTGGAATGGACGGATGAATAATGTGAATCCACTGATCCATGATGATCTTCATTAGACAGAGACTTTGTTACACACAGATGAGGCCAAATCCAGGATGCTGAATTGGCCGGGAGATCTCATTGTGCCTCCCAAGAGCAATTGCCAAGCTTGCAACCTAAGGAAAAACAAATCAGTCGGGGAGAAAAAGAAGTGATAAAATCTGCTGCATCAATTGAATCATGATCCGTTTCACTCTCTCTGCTCTGCTTCCTTCTGTCCTTTGTCTCTTTTCCAAGCATAAACAGGGGCACAACATACTTAGGGTACCAGGATTTATCTGCATTTAACTCGAAACCGGACATTGTCTAACCAACCTTTTCTTTTGTTCATTTATTATCAGGGGTCCCAGAATGAAAAGTGTCTCAGAACCAGTGGATAATGTGGCTAAATCATATTTTCCATGCTCTGTTCTCCTATGATTCTTGCTGTTCTTGCATTCACATTATTTATGGCTCTGGGAGTTATATGAAAATACATTTTTTTTGATCATGCAGTGTTCATCACCTGTCTGCTTTCTTCTGGATTCCAGACTACATTGTGGGATGGCGACAAGGTCAATAAGTCGAGATATTCAGGATGAAGAAATGCCCTCCTGGGTCAAGGAGAGACCTGTGGAGAGGCAGGCTGGGCTTGGAGCTTAGTTCTTTTGACTTTTGGCCAAATGGGCCCATGACATACTGTCTACTAGACTGTCAGGTTCATGAGGTCAAGAACAATGTTATTCATTCATTCATATATACCTTCTTAGCACTTAGCATGGTGCCTGACACACAACCTATATTGAATGAATAATAAGTAAGTACACCTTCGGCATTTTACAAATGCCCAGTAACAGTGAATGCTGTCACTTTTACAGGTCTTTGTTGGCCAGAATTCTATATTGCCTAAAATGCATGAGAATTGAGTATGTGACTTATTATGTAATATTTGTAAAGGATCAATACAAATTTGATATAGTGATAATAGTGGTTTATTCATTTATATACTCGTGTTCTAGCATGGATTGGATGTTGGCTCTATGTCAGGCTTTCTGTTGGGGCTCAGGGAGATAACTATTCCCATTTGTAATGATTTCCTATCATATATAGGGAGTGTCACTAACCTACCACCCCTGGATTCTCTCCATCCTTTACTCACTCCTCCCCGGGAAAGGAGTAGCTTAATCTGATTGGTACCTCAGTAAGGTCCAATTGTACCCACGGTGTTTTTGACAAATAGGATGCTATGTGGAGCCTCTGGAAGCCCCCCAAAGAAGAATCACAGAGGCACATCTGCCAAGGGCTTTGGAGTAACACAACACTGTGCTCATATTTACTAATAACTATTCTTCTTTTGAGAAAACCCCTTCAGTTGATACTGAATCCTGATAGAGACTAAACATTTGACCAATGCACCAAATAGGAGCTGCTTATCATGAACTGGCTGTTACCTGTTGCACTAAGACATAAGGTTGAATGTGTGGAGTAGCAGTCCACCATCAAGAGAAAAAGGTAGCTATGATCCTGGGCTGCAGGGGTCAGGAAGGTGCAGTCAATTGCTTAGACTCCTCTGACACCTATCATGATGTATTTTTGCACCCTCCCCCAAAACTTTGGCTCAATGAGAGTTCCCTGTGATCAGGTAAACTTGATTCTGGGGACTTCCAGCTGCTGGTGATGATGAAGTCACTTGGTTGGACTAAATGCCCCGCAGATAACAATGATAGACTATGGGCAAAAATATGCATATGCCAAACTATTATTTGATGGCACTGGAGAGTAATCAGAGGCAAAAACTGCAGAGGAAAGGGGAAAGAGTTCAGGGATGGCAGAAGAGTCAGAAAGGTGAGAAAGAAGTCCTGGAAAGGGAGGGAGCCCCAGAGCGAGTGAGCCCCAAAGTCAGTGCATAAAATGTTCCTCAATCCTTGGCAGATTGCTGAACTACATGTGTTTGAGGGGAGGAGACTCTAGCAAGCTTGGTGAAAAGGCTGAACTGGAAGTTAAAAGCCCTGAGCAGAGATTCCAGCTTCTGTAACCTGTAAGAGAAGACAGTTTGGAATTTGAATTCAGCCTACGTAACTGCTTGCCAGAGCAAAAATCACAGAAAGCTGAGTGTCTAGAACATGCCATTTACCATATCCAGTATCTAATGCAACATTCGATGAAGCAAGGGTAGTGATAGAAAAAGCAGGCAGTAGAGTCAATGCAAGGGTTGGGGTTAGGGTTAGAGCTTCGGTTTGTGTTTGGGTTAGGAGAAGGTTACAGTGAGTGAGGGAGACAGCGCGTGTGAGGTTTAAGGTGAGGTGCGGGTTAGGATTGTAGGTTGCACTTGAATTAGGTTTAGGTGTATTGAAGGGGAGCTACAGCAACATGCCTTTGGTTCTCAAGTCCTTAAACCATTGGCAAAAGCTAAAAATAAGGGGTGGGGTGCCTGGGTGGCTCAGTCGGTTGGGCGTCCGACTTCGGCTCAGGTCATGATCTCACGGTCTGTGGGTTCAAGCCCCGCATTGGGCTCTGTGCTGACAGCTCAGAGCCTGGAGCCTGTTTCAGATTCTGTGTCTCCCTCTCTCTCAGCCCCTCCCCCACTGTCACTTTGTCTCACTCTGTCTCTCAAAAATAAATAAATATTTTTTAAAAAGCTAAAAATAAGTAGGGAAAAGGATATTCTTTAAATAATAACGAAAGCTTGTATGTTGTCTTGTTCCCGTGGCCAAGTGTTCTTGCCAACCCTCTACTCCAGATTTAGGCTTACGTGGCAGATGCTGTTGGTGCCCTCGCCTCCAGGCCTTCAGCCTGCTGTGACTTCAGCTGAGGCTCTGGCGGACCATCAGGAAGCACCCTGAGACTTTCCACTTCAACTTTCTTCTTCTTCTGAAGCCTTGGAAGCTCAGTCAGTCAACTCACAGGTGTAGCACAGAATCCAGTGGCCTCTAGCTCACTTGAAGACAAGCGTCTAGATGTCAACATTGGTATATTTTTGTGGGTCTGTTTTAGGGTTCTCTGTTCTTTACGTTGATCTGTGTGTCTGACCTTCTGTAAGTACTATACTGTTGTGATTACTGTGGCTATATAGTAAACCTTAACATCAGAAAGAGTAAGATCTCCCATTTCATTCTTCTTGTCAAGATCATTTTGGATAGTTTTGGGCTACCCTGTGTGGAGCCCTGTGCTGACAGCTCGGAGCCTGGAGCCTGCTTCGGCTTCTGTGTCTCCCTGTCTGTCTCCCCCTCCCCTGCTCATGCTAAGTCTGTCTCTCTCTCTCAAAAATAAATAAACATTAAGAAAAGATTATTTATTTTGAGAGGGAGGGTGTGAGTCGGGGAGGAGCAGAGAGGGAGAGAGATAAAGAATCCCAAGCAAGCTCTGAACTGTCAGCACAGATATGTAGACTATCATGTCACTTTCTTTTCTTTCTTTCTCTTTCTTTCTTTCTTTCTTTCTTTCTTTCTTTCTTTCTTTCTTTCTTTCTTTCTTTCTTTTTTTTTTAAATTTTTAACATTATTTTTGAGAGACAGAGAGAGAGAAGGAGAGAGAGGCAGAGAGAGATGGAGACACAGAATCCAAAGCAGGCTCCAGGCTCTAAGCTGTCAGCACAGAGCCTGACAGGAGGCTTGAATCCATGAGCCGTGAGATCATGACCTGAGCCAAAGTTGGATGCTTAACCGACTGAGCCACCCAGGGGCCCCTCATGTCACTTTCAAATAGGAATCACTCTCTTTTTTCCCTTTCTGATATGTATGCGTGTTTTTCCCTTTTCTTGCCCTGTTGCACTGGCTAAAACTTCCAGCTTCATGTTGAATAAGAATGTAAGAGTGGACATCCTTGTCCCGATTTCCCCCCGAATTTTAAGGGAAAAGACTCAGTCTTTCATTATTAAGTATAGTGTTAGCTGTAGGTTTGTGGTTTTTTTTTGAAATTGTGAGTGAGGGTTGAATTCTGTCAAATACTTTGCTTGCGTGAATTGACATGATAATGTGATTTTTCTTCTTTAGTCTGTTAGTAAAAGGTATTATATATATTGATTTTCAAATATTGAACTAGTCTTGCATCCCTGGAAAAAACCGCTCCTTAATATGTATAATGCTTTCTGTATGTTGCTGATTTCCATTTGTTAGTATTTTGTTAAGGATTTTGCATTTACTTTCACGAAGGTTAGTGGTCTGTAGTTTGTTGTTTTTTTTTTTTTAAGTAGGCTTAATGCCCAGTGTGGAGCCTAACACAGAGCCCAGTGAAGGGCTTGAACTCATGACCCTGAAATCAAGACATGAGCTGAGATCAAGAATCAGACACGTAACTGACTGAGCCACTCAGGCACCCCAGTGGTCTTATTTAAGGTTTTGGAACTGTATCTTTTTTTTTTTTAATCTATTTATGATATCAGGGCTTAATAAAATGAAAGGGAAGTATTCCCTCCTCTTCTATTTTCTGGAAGAGATTGTGTAGAATTATTATTAATTTTTTAAATATGTGGTAGAATTCTCCAGTGACACCATCTGGGCCTAGAGATTACTTTTATGGAATTTTTAAATTACAAACTTAATTTCCTTTAATACAAGGAATACAAGGCTATTCAAGTATTTCACATTGAGTACATTGTTGTGGTTGTGTTTTTCAAGGAAATGGTCTATTTCATCTAAGTTTTCAGATTTATGTGTGTAGGGATGTTCTTAATACTTTTTTATAGTTTTCATGCCGGCAGGGTCTGTAGTAGTATCCCTGTTTTATTCCTGATATCAGTCATTTGCGTCTTCTCTCTTAACCTGTGTCTGTTTTGCTAGAGGTTTGGCAACATTATTAATCTTTCAAAGAACAAGCTCTTTGTTGATTAATTTTTCTCTGTTGTTTTTAGTTTAATTGGTTTCTGTTTTTTATTTCCTTCCCTCTCACTTCGGGTTTACGTTGTTATTCATTTTCTAGGTTCTTGAGGGAGGAGCTGAGATCACTGATGTGAGACTTTGCATACATATATGCATTTAGTGCTATACATTTCTCTCCCAGCACTACTTTAGCTATATATCACAGATTTTGATATGTAATATTTTAATTTTTATTTGGGTCAATGAATATTTTGATTTCCCTCAAAAATTCCTATGTATCTTATCATATATATATATAGACAGGTATATTTTTGTAATATTAAAAGATATACATAAACAGTTATATATTCATATATAAAATACGTATACATGTGTGTGTATATATATATATATATATATATATATATAATGATAAAATGCATGTGTAAATATCTAAGGTATAGAATACCCAAGGAACAAAAGGGAAGAAATGTTTTCACACTTCATCCAAAGTAGTAAAATGACAATACCAATAGACTGTATTATCTAGATAGATATTACATGTCTATACTATATATTCATATGAATATAATATATATATTATAATTATATGAAGTTAATTATATAAATTGTTATATAATTATAAATATAATTATATAATTAAATAATTATATAAATTAATTATATAAAATAAAATATAAAGAATATTATATATCTATCTATCTATATATATATATCTTATCACAGTCTACCTTTGTCTGACAGCTTGGACTTCTAGACTACAGGTGTAGACTTTTGTCGAGGGGAAATGATATTTTGGAGTTTTATTACCCTTTTATTTTCTGTGAAAGTAAGTCAGGTTTCATAGACCCACCTAACAGGTGAGGGTTCCTGGGTTCAGTGAATTCAAATAACTTGTCTAAGATCACCCAATTGTTTTTTTTAAGTGCTTATTTATTTATTATCTGTCAGTGCAGAGCCCAATGTAGGGCTCGATCTTACCAACCATGAGATCATGACATGAGCCAAAATCAAGAGTTGGATGCTTAACTGACTGACCCACCAGACACCCCTAAGCTCACCCAATTTTTTAACAGCACAAAGAAAGCAGGTCATAAAATTTTTGAGTGGTTGAATGAGTCAGCACTACTTTTCTCATTTCTTGACTACCCGAGGTCTGACAGATTTCATAGTTCTAGTTGGAGAAAGTGGAGGCATTTCTTTTCTGCCAAAATCATAGGACTTCTCCCACTTTTCATAAATAACCCTTGGGAGACCTTGACAAGCACAATGGTCTAATGGAAAATTACTTACTAGCGTTCTCTCCTCTTCTGTAGATGTTTACACTTATTTTATAAGGTCGTTGACATTAAGAAACATGAAAAACATTCCTAATTTAGTGCTGATGTGACACCAGTTCATTTCAGCAGTAACCAAATATAGATAATTGCGGAGGGTCAGCTCAGGGTAAAGTGTATCTTTAGACCCATTCCCAGGGCATACAGTTTCTCTATCCTAAAGTTTACAAGTTGGAAGGGCTGAGATATCAGGGTACCAAAAGACTAGACATTGGAAGCTCCATTAGATGGTATTTTTCACTTTACTTAACCTGTACTTTTGGCAAACATTTAAAGTTAGCAATTCCCATCAAGTCTTCCAGGTAGTGGCCCACTCTTCCTCCTAGGAGAGACCCAGCAGTAACAGGCATGGAGCCCAGCATCAAGGAAGCACCAAGCAATGTTTTGACTTCATCTCCAGTGATCCTTACCTTATTTCCCCCTTATCCACCTTCTCCCTTGGTCGTCGATCTGATCAAAGGCTCTGTCTATAAATCTTATGCTCCAAATCCCATTCTGCATCCTCTGTTGTAGTTCTTTTACTCTCCCTTGCCCTCTCTCTGTCATCTAGACCTCCTCACCCTGGCTCTTCTGCCTTCTTCCACTCCTCACCCTGCTTCTTGCTTCACATCCCTTGGTATCCGCTTGGCTCAGTTGTGTTGCTGTGGCCTAGCGTTTCACTCACGTTTTCATATGTAGCCATTAATTGCTCCTTGTCTGTTTTGTAAAACCCAACCTTGTCCCGGTGAGACCTCTCTGTTTCTCATTTCGGTGTCTAGAGGGCCAAGTTCTGATAGAGCAGTTGGGCTCCCGTGGGTATTTGCGATCATTACAAATTCAGTGTCTCAGTTGGCTTTTGGGGCTGTCAGCAATCTTCTGCATTTCTCCATGCTTCATATGCTCTTTCATTCCTTCCAGAGCTATTTGAAAGGTTTACTTCTTTGCTCCAACCTCCAGCTTCCCCCACCCTTCTCACTTATAGCAGGTGGCTGTGTGCTCGCTTTTGCTGAGATGAAAATTAAGGCCAAAGACCCTTATCTTTGTGTACATTCGTACTCTCTTCACTTCCCTACCTCAGAAGGTGTGATGAAATTCCCTCTGATCCATGTATTCCCGTTAAAATGTGTTTAGGATCTCATGCTGTTCTGCTTCCTTAGGAATCTTATACTCCAGCCTTATATCCCTTTTTTCGTTTGTATTTTATGATGCCCTCTCTTTCCTTTCAGAATAGAAACATGAACATATTAACAAACAAGCAATCAAACAAAAATTATTATGTTCTTACTTTTCCTTGTTAGCCAATCTTCTTGAGAAGCCAGTCCATATTTAGGTATTCATTTTTTCAAATGTTTGTTTATTTAGAGAGCACATGTGAGGGAGGAGCAGAGTGAGAGAGAGAGAGAGAGAGAGAGAGAGAGAGGGAGAGAGAGAGAATCTCAAGCAGGAGCTTAACTCAGCCCCTTGATCTTCTGCGGGGCTTGATCACATGACCGTGAGATTATGACCTGAGCTAAAGTCAAGAGTCAGTCACTTAACTGACTGAACCACCCAGGCTCCCCTAGGTCTTGATTTTTTAAAAACGTCCTTCTACGGACTTACCAATAATTTGGCTTCTGTCCCTACAATATCACTGAAATCTTCTAGGGACACCAGTCAATATCACTGAAATCTTCTAGGGACACCAGTGACCTGAGTATCGCCCCCTTTAAACAATTGATTCTTTTCAGTTCTTATCCTGCCTTCTATTTCTGTAGCATGTGGAAAGACTGATAGCTATGTTATTTCTTTTTTAAAAAAATTTTTATGTTTATTCTTGAGAGAGAGAGAGACACAGACAGACAGACAGAATGGGGAGGGCCAGAGAGAGAGGGAGACACAGAATCTGAAGCAGGCTCCAGACTCCAAGCTGTCAGCACAGAGCCTGATGTGGGGCTCGAACTCATGGACCGTGAGATCATGACCTGAGCCGAAGTCAGACACTTAACTGACTGAACCACCCAGGTGCCCTGTAGGTATGTTATTCTTAATTAAATTGAATTAATTTATTTACAAATAGGTAATAAGTTCACTTAGAAATTTAAAAGTGCTACAAGGGAGGACAATACAAATTCTCCTTCTCACCCCCTTTCCTCTGGTCACTTACTTCCCATTCCTGGAGGCAGCCAGTTTTGTTACTAGTTTTGTGAGTGGTTTTGGCACCATAGACAAGCATGCATGCTTACACATAGTACACACATGTGCACACACACACTCACATGTATTCTCCTGCTTTTTGTTTTTAACAGGCCTAAACGTGTGCTAACTTAGCACTATACATGAATCATTTTGATACATACCCAAAAAACCCTTCCAGGATGTTGTCCAAGTCACAATGCAGCCGATCAGCAATTTACTAACTCCTTGCACCGCGCATCTTCTGAAGCCTGTTTTCTTTTGGTTTTCCCACGCCCTTATTGGCCTGTTCTCCCCAGCATCCTCTGGGATCCTTTGACTTTCCATCTTGGGGTTTCCAAGGGCTTCTTTGCAGCCTGCTCCTATTCTCCCCTGTATATCCTTTGGAATGATCATATTAATCTATTATGTGGTTTGATGCTCAGTCATATACAGATGTCATTCTGATGGAGTTCTCTGGACAGACCTCCTTGCTAAGATTAAGAATGACATCATCAACTCCCTATAGGAAACCTGGTTATCTTCATGAGATATCCTCTAGGCATCTCAAAGCCAACTGGTCCATACGAGAACTCATTCCCAGCCTCTCCCTTTCCTCCTCCAGTGTTCCAGTTCCTAGCCACAAACCTGCTGACCTATGCACAAGAGATTGATGTCATCGAAACTAACCAGTCACCCCAGCCAGAAATCAGCTCGTCTTCTCACTGTCTCCTTCCCTTTTACTCTCCAGATTCTGACAGTCTTCAGGTTTTCCTAATTTAGATGTGAAATCTGTCACAGCAATCCCTTCTGTCTGTTTCCAAAACCCTCCTTAGTTTAAGTCCTCGTCACTTTTTACTAAGATTATTGAAAACTTGGCTGCTTCTCTGTCTTCTCACCCCTCTGATTCATCTTCCACAAGGCGGCTGCTAGGGTGAGCTTCTCCAAATCCGCTTCATCACCGTCTTGCTTAAAACCTGACCATGGCTTTCTGTGGATTTTAAGGTGAGCAAACCTCATTTTAGTTCACAGTGTTCTTGTGCTAGGTGAAATAATGTGCCCCAAGTATCTGTATTCTAATCCCTGGAGACTGTGGATGTTACCTTAAATGGCAAAATGAACTTTGTGAATGTGATAAAGTTAAGGATCTTGAGATGGAAATTATCTTGGTTTATCCTAGTGGGACCTAAGTGTCATCACAGGTACCTCTACCCTAGAGGAGTGTCTGGATGGCTCCATTGGCTGAGCATCTGACTCTTGATTTTGGCTCAGATCATAATCCCAGGGTCGTGGGATCTAGCCCCATGTTGGGCTCCATGCTGAGCAGGGAGCCTGCTTAAGATTCTCTCTCTTTCTCCCTCGCTCCTCTCCCCCACTTGCACTCTCTCTCAATCTCTCTAAGATAAAAAAAAAAAAAAAACGTTAAAAACCCACAAAAAACAAGACAGGCAGAGGGAGATTTGCATGCATAAGAGAAGGCAGCGTGATGATAGAGCAGAGGGGAATCATGTGGCCAAGGCATGCTGGCAGCCTGAGAAGCCGGAAGAGATAAGAAACAGATTTCCCCCTGGAGACTCGAGAAGGAACCGGCTCTGCCCACACCTTGATTTCAGCCCTGTAGGACTCATTTTGGACTTCTGACCTCTGGAACTGTCACAGAACAAATTTGTGTCATTTGAAGCCACTGCATTTGTGGTAATTTGTTATAGCAACAATACGAAACTAGTATAGTTTGTTTGTTTGGTTTTTTTTTTTTTTTTTTTTTTTTTTGCCATTAGTCTTTGCCCCTTCCCTCCAAAAATTCATCAGTTTAACCACACTGAATTTCTTTTCTATTCTTGAGCACATATGCTCTGTTAAGTCTTCACTCCTTTGCACATAAAGTTACTTCTATTGAAGGCTATACTTTTATCCAAATATATTTTATTCTTTTAAATTCATCTCAAGAACGTCTTTTGCTAGGAAGCCTTCTGTATCCCCAGTATGATTTAAATAACCCCCATCCCTGTTCCCAGTAAGGCATCTATCTGTGCTGTATCGTAGTGACTGACTTAGCTCTCTTGCCTGTTGGTCTGGGAGCTTCTCGAGAGCAGGCGGTGTGTGTCTTACTTGGACTTGCATCCTCTGTGCCTCGTGCTGTGCTTGGCACATACCTGACCCTTAGTTAGTGCTTGTCGAGATGAGAAATAAAGTGAAATTGAGCTGGGCACCTTCTGATGCTGTTCTTTATGTCAGTTACAAACTTCCCTTTTCCCCGGGTGGGGAACTAGGAGTGGAAGAGGCCACCGCAGCACACCCTCAACTACCAACTTGTGTCTCGCCTTTGCAAGTGGTCGTCCTCCCGAGAGACTGTTGAAACAGATGCAGCCCACGGGCTGGGACGCTGGTGACCTACTCTAGGGCTGAGTGTGTCGTGTTGGGATGTGGGTGGGGTTATGGAAGGAACGTATTGTGCTGAGGACCAGGGGACCAGAGTTCTAGCTGTGAATCTGATACAGACCTAGTGTGAAAATAGTCTCTTTGTTCCTGTTTAGAGTATTATTTAGAATCTTCAGGTTGGGGCGCCTGGGTGGCTCAGTCCGTTAAGCGTCCGACTTTGGCTCAGGTCATGATCTTGTGGTTCACGAGTTCAAGCCTCGCATCGGGCTCTGTGCTGACAGCTCAGGGCCTGGAGCCTGCTTCAGATTCTGTGTCTCCCTCTCTCTCTGCCTCTCCCCCACTAGCATGCTCGTTCTCTCTCTCTCTCTCTCTCCCCCTCCCCCAAGAATGAACATTAAAAAAACTAAAAATAAATAAAAAATAAAATCTTTAGGTGGAATATAGATTTCTTCAAGATTTAAAGTTTGATTTATATTTATTCAATTTATTCAATGTCCAGTCTAGACATCTGGATGAAATTATATATTTGCATGTTTTTCCTGATCTCTTTAATAAGGGGAGCACAGTTACCCTCTTGTTTATCTAAAATTTTTTTTAACGTTTATTCACTTTTTGATAGAGACAGAGCGTGAGTGGGGGAGGGGCAGAGAGAGAGGGAGACACAGAATCTGAAGCAGGCTCCAGGCTCTGAACTGACAGCACAGAGCCCAACGCAGGGCTCGAACCCATGGACCATGAGGTCACGACCTGAGCCGAAGTCGGACACTCAGCCGACTGAGCCACCCAGGCACCCTACCCTCTTGTTCATCAGATAATCTGTTAGCTTCTGTTTTCAGTAAAGCTCATATGCCTCCTTCCCACACTTTCCTTATGCTTTTCAGATCTTTTCCTTTATACCCAAGGAAATTTGGATGATAAACATTATTCCTCGTTTTCCATTTTTTATTGTTGACCCCCTTCTTTCTCCCCGGATCCCCTCTGTCCCCTCACATGCACATCCAGGGGAGAATTCATGCTTGCAGCCTGGTCATGATTTCTGACCCACAATAACTGTGTGAAGTAATAACTGTTGTTTTAAGCCACTAAGATTTGGAGTACTTTTTATGCAGCAGTTGAGAACTAATACGTGTATATTGTGATGCCCGTTAACGGGTGTAGTAACACAGGGGATTCTCGTTAAAATCCGTTGCCTTACGCAGTCCGCTCTGTACTTCCACTGTTTCTGTGAGTCGGGAGGGAGGAAGAGCCCTCAGTGGGTGACAAGACTCGTGCTCTAGAGTTCGTCTTGCCAACCAACAAGGGAGTCTTGGTTTTCCGCCTGAAACATAAATTAATTGGTTTGTTAAAATTGGCAGCATGTTGCAATCATCTGGGAAACCTTGAAAAACGACTGAACACTGACTGTGTCCTATCCACAGGGATTCTGATTTAATTGGCACGAGGTGTAACTTGGGTATTGGGACTTAGAAAATCTCTGTAGGTGATTTTACTATGTAGCAAAGATCGACAGCCACTGCCCTCTCGCAGAGGTTCTCACGTGGCGGTCCCCCTGCTGGCTGTATGGGCGTTACCTTGAGGACTTGTTAGAAGTGCAGCATCTCATACCCCTCCCCAGATTTCCTGAATCAGAACCTCTGAGGTGGGGCCCAGGAGCCTGTGTTCAACAAGCCCTTCAAGGGATCCTGGGGTATTCTCAAGTTCGAGGGCCACTGCTCAGCTTGGTCTAGATGGTCCCCGTGGTTCTTCCAGCTCAAAAGTGTGTGTGCGCCTACGTCTCCTGCTCTGGGGAGACATCAGTCTCTCTCCCCCTCCCCCATCTCACATAACGCACTCGGCCTATCAGATTTCTAGTTGTATGCTCTTGTCACCCTGGACTTGAAGATCCAGGTCCTCCGAAAGCCTGGAATTTTCCTGATGGAACAGTTTTATCAGTGTGTTAATGGGTGAACCAAACTGGTAAATGTTGTAGAGCTGAAGTTTTCCAAGCATCCCACGTGGTTACAAACCACTCAACCAACATTTTAATTCCATTGAGGGTACTTTTTCCTCAGCTTGCCATTCTGATATCATTGAAGACTCAAGTGTGCTCTGAGGAGCCTAGAATCTTCTCACCAATTAAAAAAAAAAAAACAAACCAAAGGAGCCCAAAAAGTTAGAAGGCGAAGGAAATGAAAATAGATGAGATAGATATTGGGGACCAAGGACTTGTCAGTTTGATGTAAACGTATCAGATTCTGTCCACTTGCCCTGCTTGGTCCCAGTATTAATAAACCAAGTATTAAACTAAATAATACTTGGTTTATTAATACAGAGAAGGTAAGATAAAAAATAGTCCAGGACGAAACAACCATAATGACCTTGATAGGAGAGCAATGGCCGTATTGCTGGTAGGACCAGATTTTGATGGATCACCAGGTTGGCTAAGTGCTATTTTCATCCATTGAGTTGGGCCCTTCCCTTCAGCCAGCTGTGTGAAATCATCTATTGCACATTAGATTTCAGGAAGGAGCTCACGTTTTTTGGAGTTACTGCTTTGCAAGCGGTTTTTCATAAGTAAAAGTCAATTAATATTTAAGCTCCTTGATAGAACTTTAATTTGGGTTAAATTGACATTTGCAGAATCAGTCTCTGTAATATATATGTCTTCCATAGGCAGTATATAGCATTCATGCAGCTTTGGTCAGGAATCTAAGTATGCTGATGGCTTTCTTTTCGTATGCATATGTTACCTTGTATGTATATTTTTCTAATATATACACACACATAGAGGTAGATAATAGATATAGGTTGTGCATGTTATGAGTGTACCTCCTTATTGTGTTTGTATACATTATTTGGCTCTCACAACTTGGTGGGGTAGCCAAGTTTGCAGAATAGGAACAGTCGCTTTCGTTATTTATTATGTACTGAGGGACTGTAACTTGGCACTTACCCAGGGACTTCACGTACATCGCCCCTCGTCCTTACAGAGACCTTGCCAAGATAACTATTATTATTTCTGTTGCACAGATCGGCAAAGTGAGACTCAGAAAGGGAAAGTGACTATCTCAAGGTAGCAGGTGGCAGATATGGGGTTGGAACCTACATTTCTGAGATTCCAAAGTTGGGATCCGACTCCACATGCTCCTGGTCCAATGCCAGCAGGTTGACAAAGCCATAGAGATGTAGTCCCCTTCCCACTGCCATCGCCTGTTCCCACCTACACTCCCTTTTACCTGGGATGGCGTGAGAGTTTTTCACTAATCGTTCTATCTCCAGGGGACTTTTGTCCTCTGAGGTGATGTTACCACAGTGGCAGGCAATGCCAGAAGATGGTGAGCGGGGCAGGGTCGATCAAGTTCTGAGGAAAAGAATCATCATCAGCTGGTCTGTCTTCTAAGTAATGAGGCAAGAGGCCGACTTCCTCAGTCATTTGAGTACTTCTGGAAAAGTCTCCATCAAGAATTGGTTTCTTCTTGAAAATCAAACCAAACCAAAGATTCCAGGAACCAAGAAACCCCTATAAAAAGCTGGTTATGCACTTACTGTTCCTGCTTTCTAGAAAGTTCTTAAAATCACTAGACCACTCTGTGTAAAATATCATGCCCCACTCTGACACTCTCCTCTCCGCCTCCTTCACCCACTTTCTTTTCATTCATAACATTTGTCACAACCCACATATTTCCTCTATGTGTGCATGTGGATAGACACACAATGTTGTTTATTATCTGTCTCTTGCGCTGAGCTCCATGAGAGCAGGGACTCAGTTTTGTTTACCACTATGTACGTAGCACCTTGAACAGCACCTGGAACATAGTAGGTGCTCAATAGATGCTGGTTGTATATGCATTATAACGTACAAGTAAAATCAGATAATGGTTTTAGGATAAAATGCAAATTCTCCAAACTCTGACGAGTTAAAAATAGTAAGGTAGTTACTAAAATGTGGGAAGGAAGGGGGGTAGGAGGTATGAAACAAAGTAATTGTGCTAATCCTCAGTGAAACCAGGAGTACAGCATAATGTTGAATGTTGGATTTCAAAGGGCTTCTTAAAGTATATTTTGTAATCTTTTATTTCTTTAGCTTTAGAGGAATCTCTCATGAATTAACAAACCTTTCAGGTAAGAAATATTTAGTTTAGGAATTTACTTCTGTAGTTCCTTAGGTTTTTTTTTTTTTTTTTAAATTAAAGTCAGATGAAATTAAACAACACTTTTATTCAAAATAACACTTATATTATGAGCCTTTTTTTTTTTTTTAAATTTTTTTTTTTTTCAACGTTTATTTTTTATTTTTGGGACAGAGAGAGACAGAGCATGAACGGGGGAGGGACAGAGAGAGAGGGAGACACAGAATCGGAAACAGGCTCCAGGCTCCGAGCCATCAGCCCAGAGCCCGACGCGGGGCTCGAACTCACGGACCGTGAGATCGTGACCTGGCTGAAGTCGGACGCTTAACCGACTGCGCCACCCAGGCGCCCCAAGCCTTTTTTTTTTTTTTTTTTTTTAAGCATTCTATCAATGTATCTGTGTATCCATGGGCTGTCATCTTTATTATTATTTTTTTTTTTATCCCTTTCTGATAATGTGTAGTAGGTTGAGGACTGGATTGATTTCCATCAGGTGTTGGCAATGCTTATTTCTAGGTGGTGCGATGTTGGGTAATTTTTTTCTTACTCATTTCTTCCTATCACTGACTATGTCTCTACCCCTCCCCCCATTCATATGTTGAGATCCTAACTCCCAATGTCTTTGGAGGTGGGGCCTTTGTGTGAGGTGATTAGGTCATGCGTGGCGTCCCTATAATGGGATTAGGGTTCATATAAGAAAAGGAAGAGAGTCAGCCCTTTCTCTCTCTCTACCATGTGAGGACACAAAAAAGAAGACAGCACTCTGTGAACCAGAGGAGAACGAACGGTCTTTACAGCCTGACCATGCCGGCACCCTGAGCTCAGACTTTGAGCCTCCAGAGCTGTAACAAATAAAGTTCTGTTGTTTAACCCACCCAGTTTGTGGGTTTTTCATAGTAGCCCGATCTAAGGCATTTCTCTATGCATATTTGGTGTGACTTATATTTTTCATTACTAGCACATCATTTTCTTTATAAGAGGCTACAGTCACTATTATTAGAATGCATGATTAATTTATCTAATATTTCAAATATTAACAAACATTTCCTGGGCAATGAGCTTAGGGAGAACCCTGTGTTAGTTGCAATGGACATCTGGTTCCCAAGAGGATGGCAGTTCTGTGACTGGTGCTTTTTTCCATTTGCCCCCATGGGCTCAACTTTCATCATGTTATGGCGGAATAATCTGTGTCCACGATAATGGTCTTGAAACCTCAAGAAAACCAAACAAAAATTCATTTTTGGTGAGTGAGTTTGTACAGCACTTATCACATATATTTTGTCCACCAGCTTGGTGACATGTGCATTTTAAAATTACAGCAAATTGCCGTGCGCACACATCCTGTGACTTGCTGACGGGTTTCCCAGCTACTGAGTAGTAGAGCCAGGTCAAAGCCTCATGTTATTTCAAGTATGTTTTTTTTTCTTACCCTGTTTCAGTATGCAGGGAAGCATATGGTCGGTTCGAAAAGATTTTCATGGAGGTTTTCATAAAAATTATTGTTAAGGGGAGAGATTATGTTTCCATTTTCTGACCACATTTATGTTGAAAACGTCATTTCTGATATAAATGGGGTTGTATTGTTATTATTGTCCACATAGGGCTTTCTTGGACTGTTTCATGAATTTCACAGAACCCTATAGGAGGGTAGTGTGCCTGGCCCTGTATTACAAACAGACTCAGAGTTGGTGATCTCAAGGTCTGGGAGGAAGGATGTGCCAGGGCTGGGATGAAAAGGCGGGTAGTCTGACTCTGGTGCTCACATCTTTGTCACTGTGTATTCCTGTCCCCAACCCAGAAAAGGGCAATCCCTCATTCAGGGTCATACCTGCCCCTGGGTCAGAATAGATCCTCCACTAATGATAACTGCATTCCTCTTACTCTGTGGCTTTTTCTAACCCATTCTGATGGCTGGATATGGGGACACATTTGAGAAGCCCGCTCTTAGCCTTCTCTTAGCCAAACAGCAGCATTCAGAATCCTAAGATCGTCTATCCTAGGACCCGTTTTCCCTACTTCTAATAATTTGTCCTGATCTTCCTTATCACTTGAATGGCAGTAATTGAAATTGGAGCAAACCTCCATAGTGTCTCCGCACTATCTCGAATTCTGGAGACCATGCTTGCTGCACTGACAGGTGTCCTTATACTAGCTGGTTCCTGCTGCCTCCCAGAACCAGAGGCTTCTATTCAGAAGGTACTGATTTGTAGTGCTTGCTAGCCTCCAGGCACAGATTAAATGCAATTACACAATTTATTGCTATATAATCATTATTTACCTGGGGCTTTCCAAACAATAAACCCTAAATTGCATTCCCCAAAGGTCAAAAGCAATTTTTTCTTCTCCTTGCAAAGTGCTTAATGACTTTGTACCGAACAGAATCCATACATATGAGGAGTAAGTGAAAATGGAAAATAACTCGTCATTTAGAAATGTGAATTCATTGAATTCCTGAATTAAAAAAATTTTATTATGTTCTCAGATTTATAGGAAGTCTGCTATAGGGAAACGTGCTGGGACAATAATAGTTGTATTTATTTGTTACCGTGTTCAGACCTTCTGGGTTAACATACCCATGTGTCTTAGCTCAGACTGCTGTAACAAAACACCACACACGGGGTGGGGTGGGGCCTCCACAATGAATACTTGGTTCTCACAGTTCAGAAGCCTGGGAAGTCCATGATCAAGGTGCTGGCAGAAATGGTACCTATGATTCCCTTTTCTGGGTTGCTAATTGTTGCATTCTTCCTGTTCCCTCGCCTGGTTCAGAGAGAGAGAGAGAGAGAGAGAGAGAGAGGGAGAGAGAGAGAAACCAGTGCCACGTGGGAGATGAGAGTGAGCAGGAGAGAGCACTCGGATGTGTCTTCCTTTTCTTTTGAGGACACTCATCCCATTTTGAGGGCCCCACCCTCATGACCTCATCTAAGCCCAATTCCCTCCCAAGGATCCCACCTCCAAATACCATCACAGTGGGGGGTATGGCTTCAAGGAATGAATTTTGGAAGGGCAGAAACATTCAGTGCATCATTTCATGGAATAGGTGAGGGAACTGAGGACAACTAGGTGAAAGGGCACAAAGGAAGCATCTGTTAGAGACAAACCTGAGCACCTCATTGCCTTACTCCTAGGTAGAGCGAGATGTGTCTCCCAAAATGGTAGACATTGAGAAGACCGTCAAAGAAAGATCCTGTCTTGAAAAGGGGAAATAATGGATTTGGAATGGCAAGGAACCGTACGAAGGGTTTTTCAGGCCTCTAACTGGAGGATGCTTTAAAGCAGGAATGGCCAGTGTGCATCATGGCAAGCTGTCATCTGTCTCACGCCTCTAATACTCACTGCTAAAACACTCGGCTCTCCAGCTCTGTTTTTTTTTTTTATCTCAGAATCGTTTTTTATCTCATCTCTCTAGTTGTTATTAAGTAACAGTCAGAGATGGGAGGTGGAATTTTCTTGCAGCTGGGTCCCAGACTGAGTAACAAAGCAGCCTGTCTCAGGATCAGCCCCACCACGGAATTGGAATTATGTATAAATGCTTTTTGATCCGCGTTCTTCCCTCCTAGCTCCTTGGAGGGCAGCTCTGGTCTTGTGCCCTTTGACCTCACGGCTTCCTGACTTTCTGAACATCACCCACTCTCACTTCCAGCTTTGAGGAAGTAAGATGTTCATTCCCTTTGAATGAGTCACTGCTCTTACACCCCTGTGTGCTGGCATAGCCTCTCTGCCTCTCTCTGACCTTCGCTTTCTAGTGGAATACCAATGAACAGTCGGCATATGCAGTAACATAAGTAGATCCCAAAATCACTATGCTGAGCCAAAGAAGCAGGTTACATAGTGTTGAGTCTGTGTCTGCAAAGTTCGGAGAAGTGTGGACCAAACTATAATGAGGAGGAATCACATCCGTGTGTGCCTGGGGGTTGGGGCAGGGGGCTCAGAGAGTGCAGAGGTGGGTGGGGACAGAGGTTCTGTGAAACAGCACGTGGGAACTTTCCGGGGGTGATGGTCATGGCTCTGATCTTGATTGTGGCGATGCTTTCACAGGTGTACACATTTGTCAAAATGTAACAAATTATTTGATCTTTTTGGGTTTTGCTTTTGAGTTTCGTTGTGCAGCATACAAGACCATTTTATCTAGGGCGGTTTTTCCCCATTACTGAGGCAAAGCTATTCCAAATATTTTACCCAATACTCCATGAAATATGAGATTTTCCACTCCGGCTTTTGGGACAAAGAATTGTTCCTGGCTCCATGTCGGCTCTGGGGAATGATTCCTCTCCTCACACCCATGTGCTGATTAGTAAGTACCCAGCTGAAGATTCGGGGAGCCTGCAGATCACTGGGACTCTCTGTCCATGACTCTCTCTCTCCTCCTGTCCTCTGTTTGCCAGACTCCTGCCCTTTTGGTTTTCCCACATTCTCAGCTCCATTGTCTTGATTCGTGAGACCACCAGGCTCCACGGGGCTTCCACTCCCTGTGCCGTGGCTGGAAACGCCAGGCATTGAGCTTAGGGCACTTGTAGGGCTGCCTCATTAACTTGCATTCTCTCACAGATCACTGTCTTTCATCACCTTATGTTCAGTGGCTCAAAAAATGCTGTTTCATATGTGTGTTGGTTTTTTTAGGTGTTTCAGGTGGGAGGGTAAATCTGGTTCCTATTACTCTACCTTGGCCAGAAACATACATCTACTTTTCCTTTGGATTTATAAAATGGTTTGGATCATTTAATGAGGGATTCCATCTGAATTCTGTTTTTACAAATTGCCTTTAAATGGCAATTTCTGGGATACTTTCTCATTGGGATGATATGATAGTGCTCCTTTCTCCTTTCCTGTCCCCATTGCTTAGAGAAGAGGGTCTGGATATTGCACTAAAAATCTCCCTTCCTCTACAATTGTCAGTATAACACAGTATTGTCAAATTGGAGGCCTATAGACTAAATCTAACCTAACAGGGTGTGTGTGTATGTGTGTGTCATGTGTGTGTGTGTGTGTGTGTGTGTGTGTGTGTTTGTCTGAACAGTCCTTAACAATTTGAATTAGTTTTCAACACTAAAGCACTGGAATATTCCCAAGGATATCTGGATTTCTGTCTTCTCTTGAAAAGTCAGAAGACCTGACATCTTTGGCTCATGTTTCCACATAATACCATTTGTCTAAAGCGTATTAGCAGCTGCCCCTTTTGGAAGGGCTACATACTCTCTACTTTGACCCTGGCCTCCGCAGGCCCCTACCTAGCCTCATTTCTGTGACTTGACTGGCCCAGGAAACACAATGATCTGTGGCTCCTAGTGTGGAAGACAGGAGCACGAAATCTGGAGTTCAGGGGCTCCTGGTTCAAGTCCCTACTCTGGCATTTTGGCGGCTCAACTGCAATGCTTTCTCTCTGTGTATGCTCCTGGTATTACAGATGCACTTCTCGCTTCTCCTGAGCCTCTTATATTTATCTTCTCCTCCCTTATAGATTCCAGCTTTGTGGCCCAATACCTTTTGCTTCCTGTCTAGTCTGTACTTTGGCTTCAGATCTCATGACCAGTTGTTCTTTCTTTGATGCATTTCACATCCAGGCTTCCTTTAGAAAGACTTTCTGATGGGTTCAATAAATCGTCATTATCCCTTTTGGGCAAGTGCTTTGTACCAAGAGAACGTAGAAGCCAGAAGCCTTTATAGACGACTATATGTTCATGCGTTATAGTTCATGGGTCAAATGCCTATTCTTGGGTCAATCAACTGTGTTCACAGTATTGTGGATCATATGATCAGCATAAAAGACTGTTAGCTTTCCAGGTACTTAGGGTAGAATAAATTCTCTCCATGAGCACATCTAAATCACTTTATATACTACCTAGGACATAGAAAGGGTTCAAGTGATAGCTTTACAATAAGGATGATAACAAAAGCAATAATAATTACAATAGTAATAGCTACCCTTTGTCAAGCACTTACTATGTTCCAGATACTTTATACAAATTAACTCATTTTATCCCCATAATAACTCCAATAATTATGAACTTTTTTGTTTTCCATTTTAAGGATGAGAAAGCACTCTCACAGAGTGTTAGTGATTTTCCCAAGCTCAAGTCAGGTCAGGAATGAAATTCAACCCCGGAAAGGTCAGATTCCAAAACTTTTTGCAATGAGGCACAGAGGGAAAACCAAGGACCATCAAGATGGGTGTGTTACTGGAAACAGGCCTATGAGTCGGGCTTACCATCTTCATATTGTGGAGGCCTCTCAGGGAAACTTGGGGGGTGGGCTTTGGAGACAGCAGGAAAGGCATTCGGTGGGACCAGAGTGACTCCCAAGTAAGGCAGCAGTTTTGCATCATGGAAACAGCACAGCTTCTGGTACATGGGACAAGGGTCCCAGGCCATTTCCTTGTTGCACAACCTCATGAGAGTCACTTGATCTCCATGAACCACAGATTTCTTTCCTTAAAATAGAGGGAACAACATCCTGCCACAGTGTTACCATGTTCATTTAAGTGGTCTGTGTAAAAGTTTATCAGATAGGGTGTTCAGTAACAATCCGAGCAGGACTGTTTGGGGGGTTAAGATGGAATCAGACATATCTGTTTTGTGGGACATAGTAGACACTCAGTAAATGACAACTTTTCAAGTTCCATGATCCTGTATCTGCAGTTCCTAACCCGAAACGGCTCTGAAATTTAAAGTTTGGTGCCAAGTGAATTTGGGGGCAATTCTGATATGAGGCAATTTTTGAGTTTTATACCAGTTAGAGTTGGTAAGGGGACCTGTGAAATATGTGTGTGTGTGTGTGTGGTGTGTGTGTGTGTGTGTGTGTATGTGTGTGTGTGTGGTGTGTGTGTGTGTGTGTGTGTGTATCGTTCCAGTATAGTGACACACAAACTCAATACACACACACACACACACACACACACACACACACATGCATATATATATGTAATATACACACAAACACATGCACACATCACATCATGCCTCTAAGGCCTGAGAATTTCTGAATTCTGAAACTCTTTGGCCTCAAGTATTTTGGATAAAGGACGGTGGACTGGCATTAGTAGGAACCCACATGTCTTTCCCTTGTTGTTTGAGGAATCTCTGCAGAAACAGCAGCCTGGCTCCTGTAGTGTGTTCCCTTCGACCCCCACGTAAATGCTTGAGGCATGGTTGGGGAATGGTAAAGCCATATTGATTAAATGAATAAATGAAAGAATGTAAGGTTGGTGATGAAGAAAATAAAAACAGAGTCCCAGAAAACAGGGGGAAGAGTGTGCATTGTTTTTTTCCCCTTCCTTTCTTAGGCCTTTTAAAGGATTCTGAGCTGTTTGAGGGGCCCACATCATTAACCGGTAGAGTGGGAGGAAGGGCTGGAAGCCTCCCCAGAATCCTGAAAAGGCCGTTCAAGGAGCCGTGCTGGCAGCCGTGCCGGGCTTCGTGATTCCATCAAGGAACACAATTGCCTTTTTTGGAGGGCTGGCTCAGCCACAGCTGGTGTTACAAGCTTTGCAACCATAATGCAAGGAAAAGCTGGGAAAATCCCACAAAGTGAAATTGTATCTGCTTGTGGTCAAGTTGGGACTCCAAATTTGGACAGTGGAATTTGGTGGGAAAATGGGAAACGCATCAGGGGTTACATAGTGAACCTAAGATTTATCGCTGCAGCAAGTGGCTATTTCCAGAGAGACCAGCTAGTTGCGGTAATGTTTCTGCAAAGGAGGAGAGGGGGGAGGGACCCCTAGCTCACTGCTGATGTGATCAACCTGTTAAAATCTTTGAACAAATGGAAAAATCAAAGTTGTTTCATGATGCCTTTCAGATCACTGCACACCAGGATGGATATGAACATTTAAAAAGCACGAAACCGATTGATTAGAACATAAAATACTAGAGGCGGTTGAAGCTGTTGGACGATTTGCCAAAATTGTATGTTGCCAAGCTCCTGTTTAAAGCTAGTTAAATGTATCCCAATGAAAGGGTTGGTGGCTGGGAATGGCCAGCTCAACCCAGGGTGGCAAGGCCCTCCGAAACCTGACGTGTGGACCAGCTCAGCTCCCCTCCAGCTCTGTGATGTTGGATTCACCAGGTAACCTCTCTGAGCCTCCATGTTTAATCTGTACCATGGGGCCTCTAACGCCTACTCCAGTTCTTTAAGGGCAGATATGATTGTTCATATGAAAGACCTTTGTCAGATGGCATTCAGATGTTGTACCCAACAGGGATCTGGGGAAGCCACTATCACAGTAATCTGCCCTCATGTGAAAAATGTCCTCAACAGGGGCGCCTGGGTGGCTCCATCAGTTAAGCAACCCACTTTGGCTCAGGTCACGATCTCACAGTCTGTGAGTTCGAGCCCCGCGTCGGGCTCTGTGCTGACAGCTCAGAGCCTGCAGCTTGCTTTGGATTCTGTGTCTCCTTCTCTCTCCCTCTGCCCTTCCTCCACTTGCACTCTGTCTCTCAAAAATAAACCAACATTAAGAAAAAAAAAAAAGAAATGTCCTCATTAAACATGCAGTATTAAGCCAGAGGTTGGCAGCTTAGGTACCGGCTGGTTCACAGCATTTAAGAATCGGGATGTATTATATGAAATTCTAGGATTCTGGTTTCCTGGAAGATTGGAAGCTCTAGAAACGCTGGTCATCGTTCCAGGATAACGACACACAAGCTCAATGTCCAGAAGAAAATGGGGAGAATGGAGCAAGGACTTTGGTGAACCCCAGAGTACAGTGCAATGTGTCCGAAGGATCCCAAGCCAGTTGGTTTCATCCTCACCCACTCACATCATCTGCTTAGCCCATGAGAGCATTTGAGAATTTTTAATTATTTTTTAATGTTTATATTTGAGGGGGGGGCAGAAAGAGAGGGAGGCACAGAATCCGAAGCAGGCTCGAGGCTCCGAGCTGTCAGCACAGAGCCCGACACGGGGCTCAAACCCGCAAGCCATGAGATTGTGACCTGAGCTGAAGTCGGACGCTTAACTGACTGAGCCACCCAGGCGTCCCAGCATTTGAGATTTTGTCACTTGCTTTAAAAGCACTTGAAGACCTCAGTTAAGATTCTTTTTTTTTTTTAATTTCTTTTTTAACGTTTATTTATTTTTGAGACAGAATGAATGAGGGAGGGTCAGAGTGAGGGAGACACAGAATCTGAAACAGACTCCAGGCTCTGAGCTGTCAGCACAGAGCCCGACGCGGGGCTCGAACTCACGGACCGTGAGATCATGACCTGAGCCAAAGTTGGACACTTAACCGACTGAGCCACCCAGGCGCCCCTGGACCTCAGTTAAGATTCCAATGATTGTGGAGGAAGTTAAAACATTAAACAATTATGGAACACAAATATCCTAATTGAAATCTGTGGAATAAAAAGACCCTAGTAATTTAGTTAGACTGGTCACAGACACAAGAGGTAATGGAAAGCCTTGATACCACCTGGGGGATAAAATGGGCTGAAGGTGGAGAATTTTTGCAAATTTCAAATTCTAAGCATCAGCTGCCAATTGCTGAGTGGGCAGTGAATAAGCCCGCATTATCTAGGCTTGGGCTCGACAAGAAAACATTCTGTATTATCTTTATACCAGAATCTTATTAAAAATTTGAGGATGGAGCACCTGGGTGGCTCAGTCAGTTAAGTGTCTGACTTTGGCTCAGCTCATGATCTTGCAGTCCGTGGGTTCAAGCCCCGCGTTGGGCTCTGTGCTGACAGCTCAGAGCCTGGAACCTGCTTCGGATTCTGTGTCTCCCTCTCTCGCTGCCCCTCTTCCACTCACGCTCTGTCTCCCTCTCCAAAATAAATAAACGTTAAAAAAACTAAAGAAAATTTGAGGACAGCGTTAATAATACTAACCCCCAGAAGCCTTTCATTTATTGCTACCTACAGACAGACATACCTCTTTCCTCCTGTTACTCAGCTTTTCTGTGTCTTTTCCCAGCTCTTTTTCCTGTAAAAATGCTCTATACTCCAGATGTTCTAAACTATTTTGTCCCATGGATCTTTTTGCTAGTCAGGTAAAGCCTATGAACCTCTTTTGGCAATAATACTTTTAAATGTTTCAAATAATATCTGTTGTAATAATAAACGTGAAAAAATATGATATAGTATATATGTATTGTATTCAATATGCAGTATAAAATTCAGAATATACCAATTATATTTAAATACAATCATCACAATTAAAACAAAGCATTCGTGGTATAGTAATATGTGGGCTTCTTTATGAGCACATAAAATTATAAGACCTAGAAGAAATTTAATAACTACCATAATTTTGAAGTGGTAATGAATATAAAGTGGCATTTCGCGATACTTGCAACAATTGCACTGTGATACGAAAATACCTGTGATTTCCATCGATGACAGTTGCAGTTACTGTTAATAGTTCTGTGGCTTGTTGCTTACATTCAAACTTGAGAGAAATGCTAAATTTCAGTTTGGATGAATGCAAATGAGGATGTCATTATTTTCCCAGACTCCCTAAATTCTATCTCTAGTCTCCTCCCTTCTTTTTTTTTTTTTTTTTTATTGATTTGAGATCCTTTATTTTTATTTTATTTTATTTTATTTTATTTTATTTTATTTTATTTATTTTATTTTATTTATTTTATTTTATTTTATTTTATTTTATTTTTTCAGTATATGAAATTTATTGTCAGATTGGTTTCCATACAACACCCGGTGCTCGTCCCAAAAGGTGCCCTCCTCAATACCCATCACCCACCCTCCCCTTCCTCCCACCCCCCATCAACCCTCAGTTTGTTCTCAGTTTTTAAGAGTCTCTTATGCTTTGGCTCCTCCCTTCTTTCTAAGAGGTAAGACATGGTCTTTAGGGTCAGTGTTTGTGCCAATATCTTCTATCTCTACTCATGTTAGCCATGTGACTAACTGTGCTTTGGTTTTTCTCACGCCTAACCGGGAACAATACCATTATTGATGCTGTCGTTATGATACAGTTGCTCCTTGATGACACCAAGTCTCAGTGGTGTCTGGGCTGGTGTCTGTCCCTCCCTGTGCCTTTTGCCGGCTTCTCTGCATCTGTTTCAGTATGACTTTGCTCTGGGTTGACGACGTGTAGAGGGTTGACAACCCATGGAACTCACATTTGGACAAGGGGCTGAATCATCTGGCTGAGCGTGTGGTAGGGATCCAGCTTTACTTTAATGCATAACTGCTTGGAGCAGCCTAGCTCTCCAACCTTGATAGTTTTAGTCCTAGTGAGTCGGAAGAAGGGCTCATTTTGTAAGAGGCATCCTTGAGCCTGAACTCAGACTCAGAACTTCTGGGCATGCTGTTTGTGCAGATGGTAGAAAACAATTAGCATGACGTTTGCTTTGTTTTGTTCTTTTTAGCATTTTAGGGTCCTTTTCTTTTCTTTTCTTTTCTTTTCTTTTCTTTTCTTTTCTTTCTCCTTCCTTCCTTCCTTCCTTCCTTCCTTCCTTCCTTCCTTCCTTCCTTCCTTCCTCCTTCTCCTTCTCCTTCTCCTTCTCCTTCTCCTTCTCCTTCTCCTTCTCCTTCTCCTTCTCCTTCTCCTTCTCCTTCTCCTTCTCCTTCTCCTTCTCCTTCTCCTTCTCCTCCTTCTTCTGACTAAAGGAGAAAGATAGTGTGTGTTGGTCAGCTCGGGGTGCTATGACAGTACCATGGACTAGTAGATTACACAGACATTTGTTTCTTGCAGTCTGGAGTCTGGGAAGACTGAGAGCAGGCTGCCAGCAGGGTTGGGTTCTGGCAAGAGCTCTTTTTGATTTACAGATGGCTGCTTCTTGCCTTTGTTGTACCCTAATGTGGCTGAGAGACAGATCATCTTTGTGTCTTTTTACAAGGGCATTAATCCCTCTCCCGAGGACTCTACCGCCCAGATATGATCCCACTGGGGATTAGGGCTTCACTTTATGAATTTTGAGAGGGCGCAAACATCCAGTCCGTGGCAAGCTCCCAGGAGACGCAGAAGGGACTCCTCTCCTAAGGCACCCTGTGAGACAATAAGATACAAGCATCTTTGCTCAATGTCCAGTTTTCTCATTCCTGGAAAAGAAGGTAAAAAAAGGCAAGCATTATCAAGAGAGATCGGGCACCATCTGTGTGCTGAGGACATGTGTTTACCCATTTTTACTTATTCCTACTCTCTGAGCTGGGTAGTTTTCATCTCTACTTTGCAGTTAGGAAAATGAGACATGAAATAACCTCTCTGAAACTCTCAGCTGGTAGAGGTAGAAAATGTGAACGGAGTGGGGTAGAGTCTTTATTTTTTTTTAGCCTCGTGATCAACTCATGTGTGCAGTGCAGCTTTCCTCCGGTGCCTTGACCCCTAGCAGTTCCAGGAGCATTTGGAAGCCGCACCCTTGTCGAGGATGTCACCCCTTTGTCCCAGGCACTGGCAGCGGGTGCGATGGGGAGGTCTCCTTAGTCATTTCCACGCTCAGCAGCCTGGATGAGCCTGGTATCTGCAGAGGGTAAAAGAACACAGAGATGTTGAACACAGGGGGCACAGACAGGCTTGTTCAAGAGCAGTTGGGGGTACCTGCTGGAGTCTCTTAGTCCTAACTGGTGACGTTCTGAATGGAACTAAAGTGTGGTATAAGTGAGGAAGGCAGTAGAGAGAGAGAAGACTTCTTGCTGCTCTTACACTCACATCTGTGCCCGGGGACAGGAGAGGCCTGGTACAATTGGGGCTCCATTAATTTAGAGCCCCTACTATGTGTAAGACCCTGTGTAAAGCACATGAAGTACTTGATTTCAACCTTAGGACAACATTGAAAGGGAGGCACGAATAGCTGTTAATTTACAGACAAGGATATCGTGGCTCAGAAAAATCCACTACATGATCTAAGGTTAAGAATTCACTGAGAGCCAGAGAGTGGAAGAAATGTTTATAGTTCTAGGTGCAGAGGGTGGAAGTAGGGAGACAAGCTCTGGAGTTTCTGCTCAGCAGTGCACATTCAGAGCCCTGGTTTAATGCTGCAGTTCCTGAGTGGGGTGTGCTGACCTTATGTGTGGCTGGGGTGCTCCTGTGTGTGTGTGTGAAGGGTTATGGGTGGCTTTTAAATTTCTCTTTATGTTTGCTCTTGGTTGTATTGTCAACATTACATGATTTGCACAGTACATGGCTTCTCCTGTATGGATTTTGGATTTGTTAAGCCCCCATAATCACGTGAGCCAATTCATTAAAAGTCACTCTCTGTCATCTATCTATCTATCTATCTATCTATCTCTCATCTCCTATCTATTTATCTAATCCATCAACTATCTAGCATATATATCCTATTGGTTGTACTTCTCTAGAGAACTCTAGAGCACATATATATAGATACAAACACACGACACACATAGATACACACGTGTGTGTGGATATGTGTGTTACTAAAATGATATGAAGACAAAGTGGAAGAAGGAGATGGAGAGTGAGTGATACTTTAGATAGGGAGACTAGGAGAGGACTTTCAGATGGAGGGGCATTTGAGCAGAGGTCTGGAGGAAATAAGAATAAGCCCTGTGAAGACGCAGGGGACAGGGTAGCAAGCACAAACCTCCGAGTGGTGTGTGTGCATGGCACGTCCAGGGGACATCAGCACGGCCAGGGTGGCTGGGGCAGCTTGGGCAAGGCACCAGTGATTGGTGATGGGCGATGTGGTCACAGGAGCAGATTGCCGAATGGTTTTGCTTCTGTTCTGAGTAGGTGGGAAACCACGGGAGAGATCTGCACAAAGTGGAGACACGATCTGATCTCTTCTGGCTGCTGTGTGAAGAACAGACATGAGGGAAGAAATATGGAGGCGACACAATGAGATAGGACTAACCCAGCTGAGAGGTGATGGTTGCTTGGACTAGAACAGGTTTTCTCAACAGGAAAATCACCCATAAGCCATCACCTTGAGGTAGTGTTGTCCAGTGAATTAGATACATTATTTATTTCCAATTAATTTGTAATAATTTTTTACTTGAAATTGTAATTTAAATGAGTCTATTTTCAGATGTTTATAACAATATTATCAAAAACATTTGACCTATCTTTCCCAGTTTTCTCCCTCATTATTCATTTCATTTTCCCAGTCTTTCTGTTTTTTTTTTTTTTCCTGTACATTTTCCTTTTCCCTACCCTCATACCCTGTCTCTCCACCCTTGGCCCTCAGTAGCTCCATCCGTGGCCCTCAACAATCCTGCACAACTTCAGTTTGACTGAGAGCAATGAAGAGAAAATATGAATGGGCTTAGGAAATAAGTCTTCCACTTTCATAAAAGGAAAAAAGAAAAAAGTAACACCGCTGCCAGGTCACCCAGAACAAGTTCCAATTCCCAAGAGCCAGGGACGAATTTTCAAAGTAAAAAATCAATGGCTATGAAATTACACATTAGTCCGAGGGAGAGTTCTCTGTCTGTTTTCCCGGGGAACATCCATCTTGCTATAGTAATAGTGGCACAGACAATTTGCTGCAGTGAAGTTTATCTATAAGTGTTTTAATTAAAGTTCTGACAGCCAATTGAAGCCTTTTTTATTTTTTGGATGTATCGTATCAATCTTTTTCTGTCTGTGAAGGACCGTGCCTGGGGAGTTTAATCTATTAGGGAGGTGTAAGTTAATGTCCTGGATGCATTAACCCATCAGAAAGGAAGGGATATCCACGGTTTTCTTTTTCTTTTCAGCTGCAAGCTCCAAAAACACCTCACTTAATAAACGTGTGTTGAAGTTGGTGAATGTGGTAGAGAAGGGGGTGAGATCTGACTTAGTTGTTGGCCTGGATCTGTCTGTTGGCTTTGTCTCTCACAAGCTAGGTGCCCTTGGGCAGGACACGGACACTGGCAAGTTTCACTCTTCCCCTTTTTAAATGGGGACAATCCATACTGAGCTTATAGGGCTGTTTTGCATTTAGCGCCTCTGTCTCTGCCTTCTTTTATTGTCATTTCCAGGTTACACAACTCATGAACTAACTGTTCCTTGGGGCCAGAATACCTCTTCAGCAGCCCTACTAGAACCATCTGAAATAAAGGCCAAAACATATACCTTAATGACATAACCAAGAGTTTGTCAGGAGTTTTTCATGAGCCATAACTTCAATATTATGAGATGCGCTTCTGACTTTGAAATCTCTTGGATAACCTATCTGTCCATTTAGTGTGCTCGGCGTCAACCCTTGGCCTTTTCCTTTTTCCAAGTGGAAACATGAGGCTGAAATGCGTAGTGAATGCTGGTTGAGCTTTCCACTGTTCTCCTCTGCTAAACTTTTGACACCAGTGGTTTTCACCTTTGTCTCCACCAGTGGTTCTCTCCAATCCCTTCTGTGTCTGGCTTCTGTGTCTAGAGCAGTGAAATTTTCACTTTCTACCTTCTGAGAAGGCACAGACCACGTGGCGCTGTTGTCCTCTGAGCAAACAAGCTACTATAAGAACCAACAAGGGGGTGAGAAATGACCCTACCTAGCTAGTGGAAGGGTAGCTTCCTGTCTCCATTGGGTCTTATATGTTTCTCTCTGTACAGTTGCCTTTTCTGTGATCCAAGAAGATGGCATGAAATCATGAATGTGAGTTGGCCCCATTAACTGTGAAGCACTGGGTGCTTCTAAGACTATAAAATTATTATTCACTTGTCTGCTTCATGGTGCCCTTCTTGACAGGTGAAGAAGCGTGGGGCGGTAGCAAAGGTTTAGGCTGGTCTAATGGCAGCAGGGAGAGTTGAAATCAAGATAAATAAATTAGATACTTAAGGCAAGGATGGAGTTCTTATTATAGAACAGATTTTATGTTAGGATATGGAGAAAAACTGATCTTAGTACCTGTCCTTGAGGTGATCCACGTTTAGAAGGGGAGACTGACACAGCACACTTAATGAAAATACAATATGAAAAGGACTGTCCAAAGTGAGTAACAGTGCCCAGGAGATCCGAGGGCAGAGAAATGGACTTTGCTCTAATGAGAGGCAGTACATCCTAAGGCTTCCCAGAGGCGATACCAGAACACAAAGATCCGTGGAGTGGGACCGGTCTCTTTGGCCCACCACAGTGTTCCTTGCACTGGAAATAGTGCTTGACACATAGTAAGCACTCAAAATTTTTTTTGTGGAATGACTTATTTTGAATTGGGAATTGGAAAAAGAATACAGAGATAACTAACTTGGGGTGAGGGGAGTAAATTAGGACAGGCATTTCTGTGTAGTGCCTCAGACTTTTCTAGTACCTTCTAAGTGGGGGCTCTTCCTCCCCAGAGCAATTGCTTCCCTGGGCAGGTCTATCCTTACTTCAAGGGGTGGGGTTCTATCCAAGGATGAGGCCAACTCTGCTGTTCTCAATCAGTTTCAAATACTTGATCTCATTACTTAGCTTTTTGGAATTGAATTCTGACAAGGATTCAAGGAAATAGGATGAGTTAACTAACTACCTTTCCAGTGTCACCAAGGACATTACCCTGGCAGCAGCAAAAAAGCCCACATTCCTTGTGGTTATTATAATTCAAACTCTTGCAAGCAAATGATTATACAACCAAAGATAGAGAGCTAAGCTGATGGTCAGGGCCCCAAATACAGATTTTGATTGAGCACTGGCTATATTTTTGGCTGTTGATATTAAAAGCAGAATTCAATTCAACCCTTAATAAATATTTGTTGAATAAATGAATATTGCTAATCTGTTGCCCTACAGTTTCAGGTATTTTTAAAAATGAGAATGGAATGGTGAATGACAGTGTATTATCACTGGACTCTGAAGTGTGTGCCAAGGAGCAGTGACTGTGGAGAAAACAGCACAAGATTGGTACCTAAAGAGTTGACTTGAAGTCCAAAATCTCCCATGTATGACTTTGGGTTGAACACTTCTGCTTGAGGAACCTAGATTATCTCTGTCTGCATAGGAATTCCTTTAGGCTCTGAGATTCCATGATTCCATCATCATCAGTGTCAAAGGCAATGAAATTTTTTGTTCTTAAGGGATGGAGGCATTCACATTTGTGAATCCTTCATGGTGTTAGAAGCAAAGAAACACAAATAATTAGATCTGGTCTGAGGATTTCATTTTTATGCAGAGGAAAGTTCAGACATAGGACTTGACTTGCCCAGAGTCATGGAGTAGTTTTGGATGCAGGCCTAGAACTCAGGGTTTCTGATTCCCATTCCAAGATTATCTTAGGTTTTCACCATAACAATAATCAATAATAGTGGCGTTGTGTTGGAGAAGGTCAGACTGAGGTACATGGAGGTCAATGGCTTGTCTAAATGATGTATTGGTCTCTGTGACCTTGAATAAATTGGTTGTGGGTTGTGGAGATCTATTGGCTTGGTTTTCCCATAGTAATTTTACTGCTCGTTCTGAGATCAGCTCACCTTGCATGTTGGACGTGTGCCTATGGTGTCCAGAGGACAGGAAATAAGCAAACCACAGACTGAACTGGGTCGCCAGCAACATGTGTGTGGTAGCCAATGTGTATACCATTGCCAGATCTGATGCTGGCCACTCCTACCCCCAAATCCCCTAATGGTGACCTTAGGAAAATCTGTGACATATAATGTGTAAAAGAAAGAAATAGCAAAGTAAGTCAAACAATATTTTCCTCCTGGGGTTTAGATATAGTTGACCTGAGATAGTTTGCTTGTCTTATGATTGAGATAACTGAGCACATCTTGAGGTCTATCTGAGAGCATCCCACTTAGAAGGGTTTAGAGAACTCACTCAAGGTCATCTTTGGTTTTGTTGATGCCTATTGTGGGATATGGGGGGGTTCTTGAACATTTTCAAAACCGATTGTGTTTGTGTGTTGCCTGTGAACCATATAGAGTTTAGATCACTTAATATAGTGAGTATAGATGGGAACAAGGAAGTGGTTTTATGAGATAAAGATCTTCAAAAATATTATTCAGTGCGTCTGCATATACATCAGTTGAGAGAGAGCCAGAGGACCTGGGTTTTCAATCAAAGATTGGGCTTGACTTTATTCCACTTAATTCAACAAGCGAGGGACTCAGTTAACATACAGTGGGGATAAGGAGGAATATGGAGTGAGAAATTAAGTCTAATGACCAATGACACTTTGGAAAAACTTCTTGGAAAAGGTAAATTAAACTAAGCTTTTCCTCCTCCTGTTTTATTGAGATTTAATCGACACACAGCACTCTATAAATTTATTGTGTACAGCATAATGACGTGACTTACATATATTGTGAATTGATTACCATAGTGAGTTTAGTTAATATCCACCCTCCATAGATTAAGCAGAAAAGTAAGAGAAAATAATGTTTCTTTCCTTTGTGATGGAAACTCTTAGGATTTACTCAATTAACTTTCACAGATACCACAGAGCAGTGTTCAGTACTCACCATGTTGTACATTACATTCCTAGTACTTATTTATTTTCTAACTTAGAGTTTGTACCTTTGACCACCTTCATCTGATTCCCCTCCCCTACCTCTGGTAACCACCTATGTGATCTTTTTTCTATGAGTTTGAGGTTTTTTTGTTTTGTTTTGTTTTCAAGATTCTGCTTATAAGTGAGATCATACAGTATTTGCCTTACTCTGTCTGATTTATTTCACTTGATACAATGGCCTCAGGTTCCATGTGTGTTTTAGCAAATGGCAGGATTTCCTTCTGTTTTGTGGCTGAATGATACTCTGGGGTGTGTGTGTGTGTGTGTGTGTGTGTGTGTGTGTGTGTACACAACTTCTTTATCTGTTCATTCATTATTGGACACTTAGGTCATTTCCATGTACCGGCTATTGTAAATAATGCTGTTATGAACACGGAGGTGCAGATATCTCTTTGACATAGTAATTTTGCTTCCCTCGCATATATTCCCAAAAGTGGAATTGTTGGATCATATTGTAGTTCTATTTTTAATTTTTTGAGGGACTTCTATACTGTTTTCCATAGTAGCTTCACCAGTTTACAGTCGTATCAACAGTGCACAATAGACTAGTTTCTAGTAATGGTTAAGTATATAGGCTAGGAGTTAAAGGCTTGGATTGACCTTGAAAACATTACTGACCTCAGTTTTCTTGTCCATAAAGTGGGAATCATGGTGGTATCTACGCTTAGGACAGTAATGCTTAATTAACTATTCTGTTATGTGCATAGCCCAGCGCTTTATGTAGACCAAGTACGCAATAACTGTTAGCCCTCATCAGTTCTGTCATTTTGTCTGGCACAGTGGCTTTCAGAATGGCAGCCTCACATGACAGACTATGTTCGGGTTGGTAAGTATATGCTGAATTTTAAGCTACGTCTCTCAGCTCCAAATCCACAATTCCATATTCTGCTTTGTGATGCTAGGGCTTATAGTTGGCAAACTGCATTTCTCCCACGTTGCCAGCTGCCTGTTAGTTTCTCCAGAGGCCCTTGAGAAACCAGAAGGCCGGAGAAGGGACTAGGGACTTGTTCTTTCTGTTGCTGCTGTTCCCATCAGTGCAGTTAGACCATAGCCTCTCACCCCCTTCTTCCTATATTTTTGCAGTTTCACTGTGCTCCTCAGAGGAAGCCTGGAAGCCTCCTTCCTTTTAGGACTGAAATTCAGTTCTGTAGGGCCATTTCTACAAGCTCCCAAAGGGCCAGAGAAGCAGCCAGGCAGTACCCCCGCCCCAGAGGGTCTGGGTCCCCACTCCTTGCACCCACTTCTGTGAGCTTCTGGCTTCTGAGAGCCCCACCTTCTTTCTGCAGTCAGCCTAATGCAGCTGCCTGTGCCATATGTTCATCGTGTGATCATTCCCATTTTTTGATTTGTCGGTCCTCCTGTGACTTTTTAATCAATTCTCCATATTCATTTTCCCTGTGAACATGACAGTGTGGTTCTGTTTTCCCAACTGGACCTGACTGATTCTGGTTAGCTGTGTACACCCAGAAGTGCCTTTAAATTCTCCCATGTCACAGGCTATGGTGTCCTGCTGTTTTCTCGTCCTGGTCCACGAGCTCAGGCTCTGCTGTCCTTCCTTCCTTTCTTCCTTTTTTTTATTTTTCCCGCTGCTGAGCCTTTTTCAAAGTTGATGATATAAGGCTATTTTAACCCCTTCAGATGGTTGTGAAGGGTATTTCTTAATGCCGGATCAGACTGTCAGCTTGGTCAGAGATAGATAAAGTCCCAGTTCCTTGGGTGTGTCGTTCCCCATGATGGCCACTGCTCTGCACACGTCCTTGTGTCTAGGGCAAGCAGCCCTAGTGCTGGACACAGGAAACAAGCCCCTGAGGTGACTCACTTGTCTGACTTTCTTTTCCTTTCTTTCCTCCTCCTGGAAAACAGTATGGTGAACAGGCTAATAGCCTGCGACACTGGGCAACTCACTTAGTCTCTTTATAGATCTGGATAATAGTACCTTTCTTCATCTGCCTTTCTCTCTTCATCTACCCTTCTTCATCAGATCCTACAATAAGATCTTTCCCAAGAGGATAAAGTAACATTTGTAAGTGTCCAAACAGTGCCACATGCTAAGTGATTAATAGTTATTAATAGGGTGCTATTCTTACCCTACTGCAGAAACCCGGCCCGGAGGACAGAAACAGAACCCCAGGTGGGCCAGACTGACTTTATGGATGCTTTACCAGATCCATCCTCTCTCCTCCTTGGCATCCTCTAGACTTTCTCCTATTGGTCTTGTTTCCTCTTGGGAACAAGAGAATTCTTTTTTTTTTTTTTTTAATATGAAATTTGTTGCCAAATTAGTTTCCATACAACACCCAGTGCTCATCCCAACAGGTGCCCTCCTCAGTGAGGGAGGGGAAAGTGGGTGATGGGCACTGAGAAGAGCATTCTGGTTAAGAGTATGAGTTTGGAAGTCTGGCATCCTCAGGAATAAATCCTGGCGTTACGAGAAATAATCAAAATCTGAATAACTGTTATGGATGCTGGCCCTAACCATGGGCAGCATCCTGGAGACACCACTGATGTGCCAGGTTAACTGTTCAATTTCCATGGCGTACCTGGCCTGGAGGGCCAGGCATCCGCATTCTGACTTAGCAAGCTACATGTGTGTGAATCTTTTGGGCTTAACATGGACGAAACGCTCAGGGGCTTGGAGCAGTTGCTGTTTGTATTCTAGCCACCAGCACAGAGGTACCCCAGTATTCTAACCACGAGCATGGAGGTACCCCAGTATTCTAACCACGAGCATGGAGGTACCCCAGTATTCTAACCACGAGCATGGAGGTACCCCAGTATTCTAACCACCAGCACGGAGGCACCCCAGTATTCTAACACCAGCATGGAGGTACCCCGCTATTCTAACCACCAGTATGGAAGTACCCCAATATTCTAATAACCAGTAAGGCTTTCTCTGTGGATACCTCCTGGTGGTAAGTCCTGACTGTGCCACCTTCTCATTCTGTGATCTTAGAGGTCACTTACCCTTTCCAAGCCTCAATTTACATAGTATTTGGCATTACGTGGGTTAGCATATGTAAGTGTCCAGTGATAATATTATACTAATGATACCTGTTGCTATTAATATATGTTCTTCTGTCCCTTACCACCAGTTTGTTTCAGCTTGAGTGTAAATCCTGTGTTTCCATTGACATTTTGCTTCAAGGCATCCTGATTTTTACCCTAAGCAGGGAAAATATTACTCACCAGTGATGGCAGTGGATTGCTCCGAAATAGAAGCTTATGCTCAGCTTATCAGATTTGGGTTTAATTCCTCCCTCAAGATTATTAACACGCACTGGTATTGAGATCCTTTTTCCCTTCCAGGGTGCCCTGGCAGAGGCTTTGCAAGGTTCAAGCCAGGTCTGCATAATACTCTCCGATAAATCTCTGGCTTTGTCACACTGCGGAGCTGCTAATAAAGAGAGCAGGCAGGCAGTGTAGCAGGGCTTTCTTTGGTCAGAGAGCCCTAATAGTGTGTCAGGATTATATAATTCACCTTCCAAGAGAATCCAAAAGAGAGATAAATTGTTTGGTTGGGAGAAATTAACCGCGGATTGATCCTATCTGTTTTAATTTAGCGCAGGATGGCTTAGACTACTCGAAGGAGCAGATGGGCTATTGATCTGACAATAGGATAATCAGAGCATCAAAGCTGGGGGGTGGGGAGAGATTTGGAGCCCTTGGGGCTTTGCCAGGGTGGCCTTCTTGGAACAAAAGTTATCCCTTAATGGAGTAAGTGCCTTTGCCTGCTAACAGCTCTTATTAGGGGAAGTACTCCCGAGGCCCAGACCTGGCATCTGCACGGAGCTGTCATGTAAAGAGGCCACGTCTTATGCCAGGTTTGCTGGCAGAGAGAAGCAGCTTGGCAGTGGAAGGGGGAGAGCTGGAAGGGGGAGAAGCTGTGGGGGAGGGGATGTGTGGGGTGGGTCCTGTGCTCAGGGCGGGCACTGTAGGAAGATGGGGATGTGGAGCGGAGAGCTGGAAATAGAATCAGCTGGTGGAACTCACCGGGTGGGGGAATCTCTCTTTTTCTGTCTCCCTTTTCTTTTAAAGACATTTCTGTGCTTCTTCCTTCGGTCTGTTTCATTTCTGACTCCTCTCTAGCTTCGGGCCCCTCCACCCTTGCGGCTGCAACAACCCCGTGATCGGGTCATTAACCCTGGGTATCTAACCCTGTAGAGACTGTGCTTTCCCCCTGGAGCCAGGCCACCGGTGTGTCCCGAAGCCGAGTGGCTTGGGCTGGGTCAGGGGCCCCCGGAGGAGTGGGGTCACACTGTCCCATTGTCTTGAAATTTTGCGGCTGAGATTTCTCCTTCAGCTCACAGAGAGAGAGTTAGGAGCCTGCTGCTTCAGGAAGCTCGCACATGGGTCAGGCAGAGTTTCTGGGGTGCCACGGTGACCTCTGTGTCAGGATGCCCTGACACATGAGCCAGCTGAAGCCCCAGCCAAAGGCCTGAGGACCAAAGGGCAAATGGAGACATAGGGGCTAGGGAAAGGGCAGATGATTCAGAAAGTGACACTTGAAGTAGAATTTTGCAGGCTCCCTGTGCCTGTCTGATAAGACTCCGGGTTCCCTTACTCCACGGGCTTTTTTCCAGGGGTGGGAATGGTAGCAGGCTGCAGAGGGCTGCGCTTCACTCTGGGTGGTCATCCCTCCAACTTCTAGATTCTGTGGAGTTAGCAGTGACCTCACTGGGCTCATGAAGCTTGCATCCTAGCAGGGGGAGAATGGCAATAAAAACCACATCGTAGGCATTGAATGCCAAGGAGATTTTTTTTTTTTTTTAAGATTCTAATTATGAAAGATTTTAAATCTTCATTTGAGTGTCAAAATGAAACAGTAAAATTAACAAAGGTCACTTACTCTAAATATTTATGTCATTCTTATCCAGGGTTCATTGAAAGGGCAGTTTTATAAAATTCATCTTTTCTGATTTTTAATTCAGTTTTATAGGTGGGAAGACAGAGACATGACTAAGCTTGTATACTGAGTTTGGATGTTTCACATAGCAAAGCCTGCTTTTTTGCTTCCATTTTCTGTTCATTTGAGGGAAAATAGGATTTTTGATGCTTGAAATGATAATGATTTCTTTTTTCCATCTAAGAGAATATCCACTAGAGGAACAGCTAGGTTCTTGCCATAGTGGAAAAATAATAAAGTTATTAATAGCTGAACAAATGCATCTTGCTGGGAAATATTTTGGACTTTCAATGGTCTCACTGAGATGGAATATTCCTTGAACCTAATACCTTTTTTTCCCCCCTTTTGGATTTTTTAACAAAAAGACCAACATGCCTTTCAATTAAAATTGCCAAATCATTTGAAGTTAAGCTATTCAGACCCCAGTGTCACCGAGGCCCTGAGTGCACAGAACACCGAGGCCCACACGTTGGCTGGTGTCTCTTGCTCAGAACCTTGGACTGATTTCCCTCTGCTTTTCTCCTTTTTCAATGTTGATGTGCTCACTGGTGCTCAGGAGTCAACCTGTGGCTGTGAAAACAACAATCCTTACCCAAACCTGGGGAGGGAAAGAAGATAGGTTTTGTATTTTATCTTTCTGATGTGACTGAGTAGCGAAGGGGAACTCAGACCTGACACTTCCAAACTATTTGGTCTGAGGGAAAACACGAGTCAAACCCATTGACAGCTGCAGACCATTGTGTAATGGTTTTATGTTTGATGGAGTGATCTAGGGATAGTTTGGTGCAAGGAAAATAGAGATTTTGGACTCAGTCGATCTGGTTTTAGTTCTGGCCCCAAGCTGGTTAGTGTGTGACTTCAGATGGTGTACTAGTTGGGGTTCTCCAGAGGAACAGAACCAATAAGTTATATTTCCTATTAAGAGAAGTTCCATGGTCTGCCATCTGCAAGGTGGAGGTCCAGGAAATCTGCTGATGTCATTCAGCCCAAGTCTGGAGGCCTGAGAACCATGGGAGCCGGTGGTACAAGTCTCACCCCAAGGGCAGGAGAAGACCAGGGTCCCATTTTAAGTAGTAAAGCAGAAATGGTCAAATTCTCCTTTACCCTGCCTTTTTGTCCTATTCAGGCCTTCACAGGATTCAGTGATAGCTACCCATACTGGGCAGGGCAATCTGCTTTGCTGTATTGATTCAAATGCTCATCTCATCCAGAAACACCTTTACAGACACACCAGATACAATACTTAGCCAGATATTCAGGTGTCCTGGGATCCAGTCAGGTTGACATGTAAAATCAACCATTATAGTTTGCCTTACTTTCTTTGTCTTCAGTTTCCCCAGCTTTAACGAGGAAAGCCACAGCACCTATCTCTTCTGATTGTTAAGCAAAATAATGAATTCACATATTTAAAACATGTAACAGTGTCTAGCACATAGGAAACATGATCTAAGTGCTAGTAATTACGAACTCTGGATCTCAGTTTTCTGATTCATGGAGTGAGGTTAACAGCGATACCTTATGCAGCTCAGGTTGTTTTAATGACCTGAAATAGAGCAGTGTTTTGTAAATGGTAATGTACTAAGCAAATGGAAACTAATTGAGCCCGTGTCATTTTTTTAAGTTTGAACTTTTCTATTTAGGCAGTCTGGTTTTTTTTCCACTACCTTAATCACTATTCAATTAATTAAAAGAAAAATAACCTCCAAATAGATCCTGATCTATTTTAACATTTATTACCAGTGGTTGGCATTGAGAGACTTCAGAAGGATTTTTTATTCAAGATGTTATGCAAAAATCAATACGATGCATTAAAACAATTAGGAAAATATGACAAATAAGCGAAATAGCTCATCATTTATTATAGACCTGAGAGGTATGAAAGGCCTGTTTGGAACACTTAGAGACAGACTTCAGGAATAATTTAATGCAACCCAATCTAATTCATTTGAATTCCTCACAGAGTATCTACCAACTGTCAGGTACTGCACCAGAACAGGAGGGGTTAACGCTGAAGTTTTCTGTCCTCAAGGAATTCTCAGTTAAGGAGGGAGATGTGTCACTTTGGTATAAGGCAGAATATAAAGTGGCCTAAATGTTCTGTGATTTCAGAGAAGAAAAGATCTTCCCTGAAGTGAATGGGAATGGAATTGTAGGTTTTTTTCATTTATTTTTATTTTTTATTAAAATTTTTTTCACATTTATTTTATTTTATTTTTTTAATTTATTTTTTTAATATATGAAATTTACTGTCAAATTGGTTTCCATACAACACCCAGTGCTCATCCCAAAAGGTGCCCTCCTCAATACCCATCACCCACCCTCCCCTCCCTCCCACCCCCCCATCAACCCTCAGTTTGTTCTCAGTTTTTAACAGTCTCTTATGCTTTGGCTCTCTCCCACTCTAACCTCTTTTTTTTTTTTTTCTTCCCCTCCCCCATTGGTGGGAATGCAAATTGGTGCAGCCGCTCTGGAAAGCAGTGTGGAGGTTCCTCAGAAAATTAAAAATAGACCTACCCTATGACCCAGCAATAGCACTGCTAGGAATTTATCCAAGGGATACAGGAGTACTGATGCATAGGGGCACTTGTACCCCAATGTTTCTAGCAGCACTCTCAACAATAGCCAAATTATGGAAAGAGCCTAAATGTCCATCAACTGATGAATGGATAAAGAAATTGTGGTTTATATACACAATGGAATACTACGTGGCAATGAGAAAAAATGAAATATGGCCTTTTGTAGCAACGTGGATGGAACTGGAGAGTGTGATGCTAAGTGAAATAAGCCATACAGAGAAAGACAGATAACATTTATTTATTTTTGAGAGACACAGAGACAGAGGACGAGAAGGGGAGGGACAGACACACACACTTGCGCGTGCGCGCGCGCGCGCACACACACACACACACACACACACACACACACACACACACACACACACACACAATCCAAAGCAGGCTCCAGGCTCTAGGCTCTGAGCTGTCAGCACAGAGCCCAATATGGGGCTCCAGCTGGTGAACTGGGAGAGATCATGACCTGAGCCAAAGTCAGCGCTTAACCAACTGAGCTACCCTGGTGCCCCCAATCATAGTTTTTTTTTTTTTTAAAGTTGGAAGAGAACTTGGAGGTGAACTCACCTAACCTTTCATGCAATTAAAAATCTGTCCATAACATAATTTGTTCATATGTCAGTATATTTGCTTACTCCTCCCATAATTCCTGAGTGCCTGCTGTTCACCACAGATGGAGGAGAGACAAAGGTTCACAGGACATGTGTTAGTTAGGGTTCTCCAGAGAAATAGAACCAAAAGGACATATCAGCATACATATAGAGACATTTATTTTAAGCACTTGGCTCTTGAGATTGTGGAGGCTGGCAAGTCCCAAATCAACAGAGTGAGCTGGCAGGCTAGAGACCCAGGCGAAGGTTTGCAGTCCACGTCCAAGGCAGAATTCTTTCTTGCTTGGTACATCAGTCTCTTTCTCTTAAGGTCTTCAGCTGTGATTGCATGAAGCCTACCCACATTACGGAGGGTAATTTGTTTTCCTCAAAGTCTACTCATTTAAATGTTGTTATGTCTTCTAAAACATACCTTCACAGAAACATCTAGAATAATGTTTGATCATGTATGAGTACTGTGGCCCAGCTAATTTGGCACATAAAATTAATCACCACAGGCATCATTCTTGCCCCTTGAGGGCCTTACAATATTGAATGCGGTATACAAGTAAGAAAATGTACTTCTCTGTGTAACTATTATTAATGATAGAAAGAAATTTCAGGTGCTCTGGAGGCATGTAGGAGGGGGCAGCTAATCTAACCTGAGGGTGGTAAGAAAGAACTTCTCAGAAAGTGGACATGCAGGCTGGGTCCTGAAGATCGAGATGCATGAAGGCTTGGCGAGATTGAGAAGAGCACAACATATGAGAAAACGTAAGATCTGGAAGGGAGAAATGTACATGCACAGGCCACTGTATTCCCAGATTGAAAATTGACAGTTGTTAAAGACAGCCTGGCTATTCTGACAGATATTTATTTATTTATTTATTTATTTATTTATTTATTTATTTATATTAATCATTGAAGTTCTAGGAGCAGCTATGTGGCCTCCCATAAAGTTCAAGTCCTCTGTATTGAATTGCTCTATCTGAAATGTCTTTTCCCCAGTGTCTAAATTTCTACCATCAGAGGTGTCTTCCTTTTGCTACAGTTTTCTTCCAGTATGACTGTCATTTCAAATAATAGGACATCTTTTAATGAATAGGTGCCTGGCACTGTATAAACACTGTATCGAAATCTCACAAAACCCTATCTATTAGATAGTTTCATGTGCATATGAGAAGTGAGAGGGTAGAGAATTTCAGATGGGTTATTACTTGTCTAGAGTTACATGGGTACTAAATGGAAACGTCAGGATTTGAATCTAGGATTTTCTGGCTCTGACAGTTTCAGCTACACCAGTGGGCAACTGGAAAAATGACTGCTGGATCCAGACCATTAACTGAAATGATTGAAACAGGATGTGTACATGTACATATACATGTGTGAGGTGGGGACTTCAGTGAATTGTAGACATCGTGATTTATCCAAAAGGACGGGTGTAACTCAGCTTCAGCCAAACATTCGCCTTGGGGAACACAGACCCTGTGTTCCTACAGCTCCACTTTTAAAGAGAAATTAGGATTCTGTTTTTTTTTTTTTTCTTTTTAAATATCAAATATTTTTTTTTAAGAGCTGGCCCCAACACGTAAAAATACCATGCAGGCCAAACAAAACACCTCTGGTGGCTAGGTGGTTCCCAGGAGTCACCAGTTTTTGATTTTTTTATCTATCCTATTATTCCTCCCAATATGTAAATATTTCTAACACATTATCATTGGAGGACTTCAGAGTGTTTAAATACGTAGTAATAATATTTGTGAAGCCAAATGTAGTCTCGTATGACTTTCCTCGTAACCAAGTGAGGCAGACAGGAAAATGATCTTTCTATCCCTATTGTCCTTGGAGAAACCAGGGTAAAGGGAATTAGCAAACCCGTCCTAGGATACACATGATGGAAAACGGACTGATATCTTCCAGCCTAACACGGTCCGCATTATATTACATAACTTTCTTCAGAATTGTTCAATGGGTATAAGCTGTCGGTTCTGTAAGAAGAGAGCAAGCTCTAGAGACTGGCATCATGTTTGGAATTAGCAGTATTGTGTTGTACGCTTACAATTTTGTTAAGTGAGCAGATCTCATCTTAAGGTTCTTACCATGATTTTAAAAAGTAAAAAAAAAAGTAAAAAGTTAACTAACAAAGTGTGTATAGTGAAAAGGAAAAAGCCAACGGCTTTTGTTTGAGGAAATTAGAGAAACAGAACTACAGAGAGAAATGGTCAAGAAACAGAGCTAAGCTGGGAGGTCAAGTCTTAGCTACTCTCAAACTCCCTATACCTAGAAAGGTACAGGCCATGGAAGGACCAGACACTAGCCCAGGGCTTATCCAGAGTGGGCGTCAGTCCGGATGTCTCATGGAACCTCCCTGCTTACAGTGACATTGGAAGTGAAAGAAACTTTAGGATTATCTAATGATTCGTTCGTTGAATACGCCGTTACCAAGAACCTACCGTGTTCCAAGTGACATGTGGCCTTCCTTCTCTCTCTGCCCTCCCCTCTCACCAGAAGTGAGATCTATAAGCTCTGGTCCTGGAACTTGATAAGTGGAAGGATGATTGATGTATTTAAAAATGTAATCGCTTCTTTCTGTTTGCTCTAATCTGGGACGTGGTTGTCCTTGGGTGGGAGTGACGAGTTAGGGATTAGGCTCTGAAAACAATCTACTCTTCTGCTTGAAGAGACTTTGCTACCTCCAGCAGCTTTTTACTGACTCCTTGACACCAAAATGGGATAGATGAATGTCTAAAAATCTGAATAATATGTGAAGGACAAATAATTCATTGTGTTAGTTGGCATCCACTTACTTCTCTGCCTTGCATAAAATGCAGCATGATATGACACCGCACAGTGTATTAGGATATGACACGATACAAGGCTGTGCTGTTTGAAGAGATTCTGGAACTCTATAGAGGTGAGGGGTTCAGTGAACAAGTTGTATTAGGTGTCTCCCACTTGCCAGCTTCTGTAGTAGACCTTGGGGATAAAGAGGGCACCGAGACTCCTCTCGAGTGGCCCAGTAGAGATGACAGCCCTGTAAAGGGGACTTTTCAGCAGCACAGAGTTAAGTGTTGGTAGGGACACCTAAGGGCTCATGGGAGTACCTGAAGGATCAGGGAAGACCTCTGAAACGGATAACTCTGTATCGTGGAAAGAGCAGTTGTCATCATTTGAAGCCATGGGGGGAAAAGTACAGCCTATGGAGTACTTTAAGGTAAGGTTGGGCCTGTGGACGGTGACACGCTATGGACACAGGACAGGTTGCTGGGCCAGGGCAAGGCAAGGCTGTGGAAGCAAATGAGTAGACACAGGCAGAGGAAAGGAAACAGGCACCTGGGTGAACAGGGAGCCGGTGGGACCGTGGAGTAAGGTGCTCTCAGTCTACAGCTGAGGAACAGAAGAGAAGAAAAGGACGTGAGGGCCAAGTCAAGGGCCACGAGGTCAGGGGCTAGAGACCACATAGAAGGTGTGGAGAACAGAACTCCAGGCAGCCATCTAAAAATTACCCAGCTCCAGCGTCAGCATCTCTAGGATTGGATTCTGAGGAAGCATCCCCTTCTCATGCCTTTCCCCAGAGGATAGGACAGGAGCGAATTCCCTGGCCAAGATCACAGGAGCCTGGGGGGAATGTTTGGCTGGCATAGGCCAGGAGTGGGCAGGAATTAGAGGAAACTTCCTATTGACAAGTTATCTAACGTTCTGATGGGTGATTCTAGGCTGTGTCACCTAGGATGATCTCAGTTGGTTAAATCAATTGAACTTCTAATGTTCACATGGCATAAACTATTCATGGGGTATAATATCCAAGGTCAGTTTTACTCAAACGTTTTTACCCCTAAGTGTCCACAAACAACCCATGTCATTATGGAAGTTGGTCTCCTGGGCTGATGGTGGCTTGGCTTTTTCTCCAGTGATCATGTACATTTACAGATGCAAAGCAAACTGTGGTCCCTCCCCATGTCTCACTGCAGAGGCAAGTTACAGAAAATATACAGAGAAAATGTTACAAATATTAAAAGGTTACTGTACGGAGGGGCAGAAAGTACACAATAAATGCGGTTGCCCTCTGTTTCCACAAAAATTGCATTTAAAAAAAATTTTTTTTAACGTTTTATTTATTTTTGAGACAGAGAGAGACAGAGCATGAACGGGGGAGGGGCAGAGAGAGAGGGAGACACAGAATCAGAAGCAGGCTCCAGGTTCTGAGCCATCAGCCCAGAGCCCGACGCGGGGCTCGAACTCACGGACCGCGAGATCGTGGCCTGAGCTGAAGTCGGACTCCCAACTGACTGAGCCACCCAGGCGCCCCAAAAATTGCATTTTTAAAATGTTCTTGGATATGTTTCTCTGTTTAGTGGTTGAGAGTCACTAAGTTGGGAAGTTATTAAAACAGCCCCAGGTAGTTAGAAAGCCGATCCTAGAAAAACAATATAATTTAAGTACATAACATTAATAGTCACCCAGGAGGCTGGTATTATTACATTTGTGTTATAGATGAGGAAACTGAAGCCCAGAGAGCTTAGCAGAAACAGGGCATCATGGCAAAACTCTAGGGCTTTGAACTTCTTTTTCTTCTTCTTTTTTTAAACTTTGTTTTAACGTTTATTTATTTTTGAGACAGAAAGAGGCAGAGCATGAGCGGGGTGGGGTGGGAAGGGGCAGAGAGAGAGGGAGACACAGAATCTGAAGCAGGCTTCAGGCTCTGAGCTGTCAGCACAGAGGCCGATGCGGGGCTCAAACCCACGAACCGTGAGATCATGACGTGAGTGGAAGTTGGACAGTTAACCAACTGAGCCACTCAGGTGCTCCATAGGGCTTTGCAATTCTACTATCTGATTAAATGTCAGTTCTGCCACTCCCCAGCTAACTGACCCGAGGTAGTTTACTCTCAACTTAGCTTCAGATTTCTTTCCTCATGTCCATAGTCCCCCACCCCCACCCCACCCCTGCTGCCTCCATAAACAACCTGCTGCTTGTCTAGTGTGTCTTATCTCAGTAAATGGAACCACCAGTCACAAGATTGATCAAGTCTGATCCCTGAGTATTATTTTTGTGTCTTCTCTAGAGCTCCCTCATTCTCCGTACCCTCAAGCAATTCCTGCTGCACCAAATACTTTTCAAATCTGTCCACCTCTCTCCTTCCCTATCATATCAATCCATGGTCCATCTTTTCACTTCGGGTCTCCCTGAATCTTCTCCCTGAATCTTCTCCCTGAATCATCCTACTTCAAAACCATTCTCTGCTTGCAGCCAGAGGGAGTTTTTACACCTCGAATCTAATCCTATAACTCCCCTGTTTATCTTTTTGTGGCTTCTATGGCTCTAAAGATAAAATAAAAAAATTTTATATGCTCAACAAAGCTTTGTATCTTACTCTCTCGCCCCATCTCCTACCATGTTTCCTCTTTTCTGTGCTTCAGCAATCCTCGGCTTTGTTTCAGTACCTCACATGGGTCACATACTCTTTCCTATCACGTAATTTTTCACACTTTCTTTTCTCTTCACCTGGAATGCTCTGTCCCACCCCATTTTTCTTTCACCTGGCTAACTTTCGACTCATCCCTGAATCTTTCCTGACTGTGCAGCTGGTTCGGGTACCTCTATTATATGATCACTCAGAACTCTGAACTACTCCCTCTTGGTCCTCCTGACACTTAGAATTTCTTGTTCAGTGTGTGTCTTCCCAAATGGATTGTAAGTCCTAGGCTCAATGCTGTTGGTCCAGTGCCTACCACATAGTAGTTGTTCGGTAAATACTTACTGAGTGAATGCACAGTTAAGTGAGGACATTGTGAAATTAGGTAAAAGAGCAATCTAGGTAGATCCTAGAACACAGTAAACCTTCCATAAAAAGTAGCTCTTCCACAACATCCTTGGATCTCAAAATTTGTCATGTGGAATAGAGAATGGAACCTTGGTCTCCCTGATTCAAAAACCATGCCCTTTCCACAGTAAACTTAAAAGTAGTGCTTGTTGTCTTAGTTTTACAAAGTTAGTAGAGTATAATCCTTTTCTTGTTGAAGGTTTTCCATGAATTAGACTTGCATATTGAGGAAAACAAATGATCTACCTTTAAATAAAATTCAATAAATCGCTTGGCCCAGGTCAAGTTGACCAGACTCCTTTAACAGGCAGGAGGAATTGCCATATTGGCCAAAACCGTGGAAGACACAAGTGAGGGCTATTGGCCGAAGGCGGAGTGGAATCCATGGGGTTAGGGACAAGCGGAACAAAGAGCGGTGATACAATCTCTGAAGCAGATACATGTATAATTTACACAGAGCGGGATGTGTCTGGCTCCCATCGCTTCTAGCAAAACATCTTCTCTGACCTGGCTTACGATCGCTTAATTGCTTCATGAAGTCTGGTTTCTCTCATACTTGACAAATGTGAAATCCACAGACAAACAACGGATCAGTTAACCCAAACTCCACCAGCATAGTAAAGACTTGCGATGTGTCTTAGGAACATGAGCCATCTGAAATGAGAACAATGGGACAATAATGTCTTACATTTGTCCAGCGCTTTTCAGTTTATAAACATCCTGTATATTTATACATGGAAAAAATATCCCGTAATCCTTATAAAAGTCCAGTGAATTAGGACTGTATAGTCTAAGAGTGCTTTTGTGGGTATTCCTGTACCTCATACGGTGAGGTGGGGTGTGTTCAGTCCATGAGGGGATAATGGAGTGATTGTTCATTTGAAAAAGAACATTTAACAAAAGACTGTGAAGGTCCAGCTTCTAGCACTGCTTCTGGCTCTCAAGATCATTTCCCTGAACTTCAGTTTCCTCATCTAAAATGAGGATCATAATAACTTGTCTGACCACCTAATAGGGCTACTTGAGATCTGAGTATGTTAATAGATGGGAAACATTTTATAACTGTAAAGTGATATTTTTGCTATTATTAATGATATAGAAGCTATATAATGTAATGGCAATTCTTACCGTTACTTATTGTCCACGACCAGGAATAATAATATAATCGATAGTGTTGACTAATATTAATTATTAACGAGGCAAGAGAGGAAGCAGAGGCTGGCTTACCCATTCCCAAATGTGCAGCCTCTATAGGATGGTGTTTCTGGCTCCAGGGGGAGCACAGCAGAAAAGCTGGGGCATTTTACCCCAAAAGAGAAAAGTGAGTAGCTAAGGATGTGGCTTCTCTGTGCACCCCATTGGGCTTCCTTACACTGAGGCCTACATACTCACATGGTCCTTGAACTGTGGACCAGGAGAGGTGTCTCCCCACAGGCGTTTGAAGCAGAGAAAAGCAAGGTTTTCGTGATGAGGAGTGGAAGAGGCTAGGCTATGTAGGCCCTATTTCTCCTTCCAAACCTACCATTCTTCTTGGGTAGGGGATGGTGGGAAGAGGGGAGAGTCAGTGAGAGAGTGGAGGGAGGCCAGGAGTATCCCACCAGTGGATGCTCCTTCCAAGGGCAGGAAACCCCAGAAGAGAGGGTTTGCAGTTTCCCTTAACAGTGTTCTTTCAACATTATTGCTCTTTTCTTTACATCACAATAGTCGTGTTTGGAGTTTATTTCAAAGGCAGTGAGAACTCAGGCCACCAGCAACCCATCAACATTTGTCACCCTGCCCTGGACAACAATTGCTTTCGTTCCTTCCCTCCCTTCCTCTTCTCTTTCTTCTCTCCTTTCTTCTTTTCTGATTTCCTTCTTTTATTTTCAAAGCACATTCCCACTAATTTGATCTTGGCAACAGCCCCAGGAGAGAACAATAGTGGTTGATATTATCTTCATTTCATTGGATAAAAAAATGAGACAGAGTTGAGTGATGCACCCAGATCACAGAAGGTGGCCGTGGCCGAGTTGGAACAAGAATATAAGTCTCTGACTCCTGGTCCTTGACTTTGCCAGTAATCCCGCTACTTTTTAAGGTGTAACTCTGGACATTAGAATATACCTTGTCACTAGTAAGGTTTTAAAGTGAGCCCTCATTGGAGAAATTGTGTATACTCAAAAAGACTTGGGTCCCTGTCCCTTTGGTTTGCCTTTAAGGGTGTGATGTATTCCTGGACCACAGGAACATACTCTGAAAGGTTTGATCTCCTCACACAATGAGGTGAGCTGGAGCTGAGAAAGGCTTATGCAGATTTCCATAGCCCACCTCATCCTTACTGGTGGGAATATATTCTTAGAAATGGAGGGGAGAGCCATCTACCATTATGAGAGCAAATATTTAGAGGCACTTACCGTGTTCGAGGGTCTGTTACAAACACATTGCATGCATGATCTCTTTTAATCTTTATACCAGTTGTAAAAATAGATGTACTTAATCATCTTCGTGTTTTAGATGCGAGAATTAAGGCGGAAGATGATTTGTCACATGTCATACAATGAACACTCAATGGAGGTGGGATTTGCATCCAGAAAATCTGGATTCAGGGTTATATTGTGTAACCATATGAGCTCGGCTGCTTCATATGATGTACCTGCACATGTACACATGTGTGTTTGAGTGTTCTCTGGTATGTTTGAATTAAACAAATTTAATGTACTGATAATGTAACTTTACCTCAATCCTATTAATCTTTGTAATCCCAAACCCTAGCCCTGGGATTTTTTAATATCCCTGAAGCTAAATTCTCAATAATGGTTTCCATTGTAGGGCAGAGGTGACCATTGGTGTTTGTAACCCTTTCAGGTTTCCTCTCTCTGTGCCTGCCCATACGATGTATACACGAAATACTTGCTAGATGAATTTATGACACGTTTTTCTGCTATCATTTTTGCAGTCTTTTCAACATGTACATGGATATATTTCTTAGAAACTATCTTTGCTTGTAAAAAGCTTGATTAGAAGGAAATTTGTCTCCCTTGGAACAGTCATTTTACTGATCTCTGAAATTATGGTTGTATTAGTACTACTCCACGCACCAGGGTATTTAGGAATATAGAAGTGGAATTGTTAATGTCTTCGAAAGAGTCAATAAACATCTGGTCATTTCAAATTTCTGGGTCTCAAATTATTTTCTCTACTATAAAATAAGGAAGATTGCATGGCGGTTAACTTACCAGCATTTAGATTTCATGATCTTACTCAGATCTTTTAGGCATTTCCAAAAACCCTGATACATGGCATTGAAAATCATAGCTATCTGGATATCAGGCTGGCTTTCCTGATTTTGTATACATTATTAATGAAGTTGCTAAGGGGAGCATTTAGGGTGACTCATGCCTGGATGCTCTTCCCTAGGAACCTAGTTGTCATACTACAAGACCTAGATTTGACATCACCTCTTCTGGAAGGCCTCTCCCAGCCCTAACCATCAATTCTCCAGGTTGAGTAGGTCCCTTATCACCTCAGGTCTCATTGTACCCTGAACATCTCTCTGTTAGTAGCGTATATCTTTGATTAGTAATTGTTTAGCCTATCTTTTTCGTTGGTCTGTGATCACCTGGGAAGGGGGTTGCTAAGCTCACCGCTTTTGCTTCCTAGTAAAGAAGCCAAGGAGAATATAACAGAGCCAAGAGAGGGAAAGAAGTGTGTACCAACAGTATCATTTGAACATGTGGATCGAGCTGTGTCTGAACCTGGATATTTCTAGAATTTTTGTTTCAACCTGAGCCAAAACAACCCTTGCCTTTCCCCTCATTCTATATTTGGTTGGATTCTTGTCACTTGCAACTTAAAGATTCATAGTTTCTGTTGACTGATAAACACTGTAATTGAACCATTGCAAAAGAGTTCTAGGAAAGAGGTTGGTGCACAGGGTGTCATCAGAGCTCAGCAGAGGTGCTCTTACAGCTACAGTCTGGTTGCCCAAAGTATTGTCCATAGATCAGCAGCATCAGCATCATCTAGGACTTTGCTGGAAATGCAGAACCCCTACCTTAGACCCCCTGAATGAGAATGTGCATATTAACAAGATCCCCAGGTAATGTTTTTGCACATTCAAGTTTGAGAAGAGTTGCTATGAAGGATATGGGGAGGGATATACTTAGGGACATTTTCCCATAAAGATGACATTTGAGATGAATTTTGAAAGATGCTTAGGACCCAGACATACAGAGCTGTGCTGAAACAAACTGGCATGGCAGCAACTTTGAACGTAAGGTGAACAGGGAATGGTGGAAAAGGAGTCTGAGTACACGGACCAGATGTGGTATGTAGTGAGTCACAGGAGGCCCTTTACAATAGCAAGACGTTATTTTGAGGGGTCTTCAGGGCAACTTGATGACTTTAGTGACTGGAAATCCATGGTAGAGAGAGGAATTCACTATATGGCTCTATTAACAGCCATCACTCTGAGGAATGATTCACTTCCTGGATTATCCATCACTACGGTTAGAAAGCCTGACAAATTACCATTGATCTACCAAACACATACTGCCCATATTACATCCTCAATAGTCAGATTCCTTCTTTTCCAGGATTGCTGGGGTTTGCCTTTTAATGGCTAGTCTTGAATCGATTCAAGACAGGGGATTCATGGCAAATCTCATGCCTTCCCCTGAGGACCACTTCCGATTGTGTTCTATTAACAACAGTCAGGTGCTATGTTTCCCTGAGTCATCCTCACTGTCTCCCAAGGGTATGGTTTGGCCGAAGATGGCTCTTCTTAAGTTTCTTTGTGCACATTTCTTGGAGTCTGTGGCAAGATGGGAGAAGATTGAAATTAGAATAAACCCATGGATAAAATGTGAAGCAAGATGAGATTACATTAAATTTATGACATGCCGGGGCAAGCTCATTTTGCTTCGTGAATAATGGTTAATCACTGTTCGAATCAGAGACTATTTACTAGCTGGTTCTCATAAATCAGGGTTGGGGAGTAGAAATATTTATCATGAGCTGATGTCATGTGACTTTAATATAGCCAAATATTTTAATAAGATTGAAGATTCTTAGACACGAATGTTTTAAATGATGGCAGATCTCAAGGCATTAAGAGAGGAACCTAAAGCTTTTTGAAGTCAAGCACTGCCCTTTAAAAATTGAACTTTAATGATGTCTATGCTCTCTGGTCCCTCCTGGTCCCTCCTGCCTCCTCCGCCCTCAGCCGTTGAGATGTGGCCAGATTTATGGTACCTGGGTCATTTTCCTGACTACTTTTTTTCCATTTTATACAAGCTATTAAATGTAATTTATGAGAGTGAGAAATGCATTCTAAATGTGAACACTTTTACAACTATTGGGGTAAGTCAAATGGAGGAGGTTGCTTGGTGCAGGGAAGAAGCACTGGCTGGTGAGCCTAGAGTCATCAGATTGAATCTCAGTCCTAGAACTTGCTGTAGGACTTTGAGCAAGTCATTGCTCATTTTTGGTCTTCATCCATAAAATGAATGGATTGGGTTATCTAACTCACCCTCTGCTCCTGCCCAGAATAGTCCATCTCAAGGGCCATGACTAGGTACCTATCACCAGTGTATATACAAAATATATACAACTTTGGCGGTGGAGGGGGGGAGCTTGGCTGTGAAAGGGAAGAGTGATGATGGCTCCTTACTAGAAGGGCATGTAGGGCTGGAATAGGTTTCTTAAACATGGGCTGGATCAAGTGTATTCAAATGCTGATGGGAAAGGCTCGGGCAGAATGAAATTTTACGTAGAAAATTTCTTCTGAGAAGGAGGGAGGGGATGGGGCTCCAGAGTGTAAGAGGGGGTAATGGCTTGCATAAGAGAAATTACTCATCTGTGATAGCAGCAGGAGAGATGGCGAAGATGGGTTTTATAGATTTGTAGCCCGGAAGTTGAGAGTGTTCCGGTAGCTTTTGTTTTCTCTGAAAAACTGGATACCAGGTCATTTGCTGATAGTGAAATGGGACAAAGGGTAGAGTGTGGAGTTCTAAAGAAAATGGAAGTTTTGAGATAATTGTGAAAAGTCCAAACAAGTGTGAACAAGAGAAACCTGTCAATACTTCCAAGGTCCAGTTGGGGTGATGATCATGAATTTATAATTGTGGATTATTTCAATATATTCTCTACGTTTGGCAATTTACACCTGCCCCTCAAAACCACCCCTACCCCCCCGGAGGGTGACCTGTATGGCCATATCCACCACCTCTTGTGTCTTTCAGGATGTTTTGTCCGGGGAAAGCACTAGCGGGAGACTAGAGGAAAGGAGGAGAGGAAGGTTGTGATGCTTATTCCGCTCCTTTTTTATAGAGGTTGCCAGAGTCTAGATGTGTCTCTCCACCGAAGGCCATAGATGCTGCTGAGTAGGCTTGTCTCTGGGTTTGGTCAGCTGCTCCTTCTTTATCCCCTGTCAGGTCTTGGAGTGATCACTTCACCCTGCCTGTTGCTCGTCCTGGTCCTGCAAGATCCTTTGTGAGTTTCCCAGTACACTGCTTGCTGCTCTATAAACAGTGCTCTTATTAAAATTTTCCTGAATTACCCAGTTTGAGCTTGCTCTGTGTTTCTTGCCGGCACCTTGACTGAAATATCCTGATACCTCTTTCTCTCCACCAATGCTGCCCATGCGTAGACACAAAAAAGTTCAAGCATCGGGTTTTTGTAGTGAAGTATGAAAAAGGGACAGATGAAGAGAGAGGGAATTTGAAATACTTTTGTCCAGAAGTTATTGAAATATGATAGGTCATATGAACTACTTAGGGAAGGAAGGGAACTAACTGCTCCTGCTTTTGGGCAGTGAGGTCAGTTTATAGTCAGTTTCAATGTTGGAAAATAAGAGTAATTTGAAGAGGTGATGAGGCAGCTGGAGGAAAAGATGAGTTAAGAGTGGTGGAGTCAGTAACCTCAGACATAGAACATTGTCAAGTGGTGAGAACCTGGGAGTTAGTAGCAGAGGTCAGTATGGCACAAGGTACCCTGAGATGAAGTTCAAGTTGTTGAGCAGCCAGGTTATTGGATAACTCATCTGGATGGTCACTGACGTCAGAAATGACAAGGCAGGAATTGAGTTTTAGGGAAACACTGTGGGTCAGATGCCAAGTTTTTTAGTAAATAAGATGGAATAACTGGGGGTACAGTAGAAGACAAAAGCTAGTAGAGAATAGTGGTCAAACAGATATCTTGGGCCTTCAAAGAACAGGGTTTTTAGAAAAGTGACAGGTAGCCCTAAGGGGGATAGACCATAGTATACTGCTTCATGACTGTGTTGAAGCCAACGGCTGTTGTAAGAACTGTAAAGGAAGTTTTGTCCTTTGGGGAGAGTCAGGTTTGTGTTCAGGAAAGAAATTGGAGTGGATGATGTGAGAAGGAGTGTACATTGTAAAGAGGCTGGGCCTGGAAATAGTGGCCAGGGTTGGAATTCTAAGGTATTATTTGACTTGGAACTTTTACATTATGAAACCTAGTATGAAAGGCAACACAGAGTTATTCTTGGTGGCTTATTTGTGGAGGGTGGGCATTAGGCATAATGGATGGACGTTATGTTTACCAGGCTTGAGAAACTCTCCTTAGTCTCAATATCTAGGGCTGTGTGAATGTGGGGGTCATGTGTCTTTCTTCCGGTTGGTGGTATTTCACCTTCTGGTGTTAAAATCCTTTCAGCTTACCTGCCTTGGGATAATGTATCCATGCATCTGTTTGTTTGTTCAATTACTTCTTAAACCAGGTGAGAATCAGCAGGTTATAAATTCATTAGATAGAAGTTATGGGAAGTTTGCCTTTGATTCAACTGAACAATGTTACTTAGTAAATTTCTCCCACTCTGTTCTAGCCATGTTGGTTTTCTTTCTGTTACTGGACTGTGCAAGTTTGCACTTTCTGGGTTCTTCCCATTTTATGTTCTTTCTCTCTTCCTTCCAATCTGTATGAATGTTCTTCCCTCCAAAGCTGTGACTGACTCACTCCTTTACTTTAAATGATATTTTGCTCAGTGTCACCTCCTCAGAGAGACTTTCCTTGACTGCCTGTTGAAGCTCCCTTGTTGTACTCCCTTCTCTTAAAATACTTTTTTTCTTTTTTATTGTATAACTGTTGGCTTGGCTTTTTGTCTTTCCCACCCACGAATATAAGCTCTATGAGGGTAGGAACTTTGTTTTATGTATTTTGTTACCCATAATGCCTTTGATAGTCCTGATGTGCAGTAAGTGCTCAATAAATGTTTGTTTGAGTGCTGAATTAATGAACAATTTGGAATACAATGAGGTACTAACTTACCTTATCTAGGCAGTAAAGCCTTTGCTTGATTATATGATGGATCTGTCAAGGTGACTTCGCATTGGGTGAGAGGTTTGAGAAGAACATCTCTTAGTTTCCTTTCCACTCCAGTATCTCCTCTGTCCATTATTATGGTTATCTCTTGCACACTGGAAACAACTGTATGAATTGAAAAGGACAGTAAATTGGTAAGTAAAAAAAAAAAAATTAACCAAGAAAAGAAACAGAGATCTTCTCATCAAACCTCTCATCAAGTACAAAAGCCATGATTTGCTTTGGCCAGTGGTACCATCAAGTGTGAGATACGTGAGGTGCTTAAACCTTGTGGCCTTCCCTATATCGCTGTTGTCGGGAACATTGTGACTACAGCCTCTGCCAATAGTAAGCTATGTGTTAGGTATGTCAGTGAGGTTATCAAAATCAAAAACAGACAAACCCCAGAGAAAAATAAGTCTGCCAGTCTGGAAACATGTTTTTCTTTTTTGTTTGTTTTTATAAAAAAAAAATTAAGCTACTTAGAATAAACTAAAACACTTTAAAATGAACTAGCAAGACAAGACCCTGGAGTCCATATTATTATTTTTTTAATTGAGGTATAGTTGACACACAGTGTTACATTAGTTTCAGGTGTACAACATAGTAATTGGACAACTCTATTAAGTTATGCTGTGCTCACAAGTGTGGCCGGCACCTGTCCCAATGCAGCACTATCATAATACCATTGACTATATTCTCTACCCTATACGTTTGCATCCCTTTGACTTACTCATTCCATAAATGGAAGCCTGACCGCCTTCTCCCCTTCACCCATTTTACCCATCCCCCACATTTTCCCCTCTGACAGCCACCAGTTTGTTCTCAGTAATTTCGGGTCTGTTTTTGCTTTGTTTGTTTGTTTGATGGAGTCCATATTATTAATGATCATCAATAGCAAAATGTTGTAATAAAGTAAAGCTGTGAGATTATTCATAAAGGAGAAGATAATTACCACTTATTGAGCAGCTCTTTGAGTCTGCTCAGCAAAATGAAATAACCTACCCATGTGCAAACAACTTTTTATTTTTTTAATTTTTATTATTTTAATTTTAATTTTTTAAGGTCACAGAACTAGGGTTTTATCCCCAGAATTCTTCCATCTGGACAGTCTGGGCTGTTTTCTCTCTCCACGATGCCTGCTACACATAATATTATAACGAGGAAGACATTCTTTCTCCCTGTTCTACTCTTTTCTTTCCCCGATATCTTTCCCCGAGATAGATAAGACATCTACCTGATTCTGAGTCTGACTTCGTTACTTCTACCTGTGGGAAAGTTATTTAAACCACCAAAACCCTCTTTTTACTCAGCTTGGAAAGGCAGGTTAGTCGTTATCTGTATCAGAGGTCCTTTACTTGGCTTCTGTGAGAGAGTGACGTGTGTGAGGAATAGTTGTGTGCTCCTGCACCCCCGTAGAATGACGAACTGGCTTACCACAGGCTTCAGATCTTTCATCCATCACTATCAACTCCCTGTGCCTCAAATTCTTGATTCGCTCAATGATGCAATACTGCACACTCCTCGTATGGTGGTTGGTTGAGCAAATGAGATAAAGAACATAAAGAGATTATAATAACACCTGGCATGAAATGAGCCCTCGACATATGTGGCCCATTGTCTTGACCCTCTTTCTCCTCCTCTGCCTCTTCCTCCTCCTCTGTCTCATTAGATATGGTCACTGTCATTATTGGATTGCAGTGTATATTCACGAGCATATATATCCATATTATGTTTAAGCTTCATGAGACTTTAGAAATAATGTAATAATTTCTCTCATTTTACAGAGAGAGAAACTAAAAATTAGCTTGCCTCAGGTCACACACCTGGTATATGGCTAGACACTGAGGTTTTTGAATTACTATATTTTCAACTATACGTATGTATGAAAATTCAGTGGGAAGGTTAGATTTTGAGGTATACTCAGCAAATGAGGTTTCTGTTCATGACTGGTTGGCAGTGCAAATGACAAGTACCATAATGGTTACATGCCCCTGTTGAAACTAGAACATAGGGCACTAGGCTTAGAAAAGGCCACATGTCAACGGCTTCCTATTTTTCTCCATTCCAAGATAAAGTCTTTCAAGTTATATATCACCCTGGAAAGGCCATCTGTCTAAAATTGCTTAGGCTTGGGAAAGAGGTTTTTAGGTCAGATGTATTACTCTTATTCCACTTGAACTTTATTTTATTTTTTCTCTTCTTGCGATCTGAAACTCAATGATCTTTGTCACAATTCGTGATCCCAAGAAAGTCTGAAAAATACTTACGATATAATAACCAAGAAGCAGATTCTCTAAATGGAGAACTTCTATATTTATAGCTCTGGAAAACACACAAAAGGGAAAGCCGGAGTAATCTTCAGTAGAGATGCGGACAGAGAGGATGTCTATATATGCTCTTGGAGAGTTGACTTCCTTGCTCTGAGAACTGCCCGTTCCCCATCCCACCGTAAAAGGGTGGTCTATGGTAGCCCGTTATGTACTGCAAACCTGCTCTTGCAGCCCAAGATGACTGGATCGGTGTAGATGCTTGACTTGGGATGGCCTGCCATTCTCCCTTGGAAGCTGGCACTCTCTTGGGAGTCAAGATGCCAGTCGGTTCCTGCTGGCTGCTTTACATAAAGTTATCTTCTTCTTTGAGAAAAAGACAGTAAGCAGGAGAAGGAGAAGCATATTATGTGTTAAGTCACTGTAATTCTGAGGTTGTTCATTGCTGCAGTGTTTTCTCACGAGTACAGATAGAAGAAAAATGTACCATCAAGTAAATTTATACCTTATAACCCAACAATTCCATTTCTGTATGTACATCCAAGGGCAAACCTTAGATATTTGCAAAAGGAATTTGAATGAGATAAAAAAGAAGAAAACTTAATGTGCATGAATGGAAGAATGAATACGTAAATTGTGATAAAAATGGATCACTATGCAGCAGTTACATGAAATAGAGGTCTATCCATCAACATGGATAAGTATCAGAAATCTAATATTGAGTGGGAAAAAGTTATCAAGATACACCTAAAATTTAAATTTACTTCAAAATATAAAGAACAAATATAGCATAATATTAAATGATAAAAATCAAGAGATGGATCCATGGTGCCATTTATAACATTTTACACCTTAATGAGTAAACGAGATAAAGCCATCCTGCCCATAATTCAGGACTGAAGGACACCATTACTAAGTTTGGGTCAATGGTTATCCACTCTGTTTGTTTTAGTCATAGATTTAAAACATTTCCAGTAGTGGAGAGTTTGGCTGTGGAGTCAGACAGACTTAGGTTCAAGCTCACACTAATAGTTTTGCATTGAAAACTTCTTTATGTTCTCAGAGTTTTCATTCCTTTATCTCTTTCTCACAAAATGAGTTGAAAATTATATATCTATAAATACAAACACATAATTAAATATTTTAAATTTTATATAAAATCACACAGTGGCTGGTGTACGTGTTCAGTATAATATAAATATAATTTGTATCAAAATTTCCCTCTACATTTATAGTAGAGGTATTTTCTCATGTTATTAAAAACTCTTCATTAGTAGCATTTTAAATATGGAATCAAACTTATTGAATAAATATTACACAATTTACTTAACTGTCTTAAACACTTTATTTTCAGACATTTACCACTATCAATTACTCCTTAATAAACATGTTTGCACAAGTAGTCTTTCTTACAGTTTATATTATGTCTGTACAAAATAATTACTAGAATTAGAATTAATTGGTCAAATGGCACATTTTCAAGCTTCGGCTACATATTTTCAAATTGCCCATTATAGTTGTGAACATCTTATATCTGTGTGACCCTAAGCCGATTATTAAATATTTTTAGCCCTTAGGTATTTTTTTCTCTATCTTAGAGTGAGGTTTAAAATAGTAGCTATAGATGTGGAGAAACGGGAACCCTCTTGCACTGTTGGTGGGAATGCAAATTGGTGCAGCTGCTCTGGAAAGCAGTGTGGAGGTTCCTCAGAAAATTAAAAATAGACCTACCCTATGACCCAGCAATAGCACTGCTAGGAATTTATCCAAGGGATACAGGAGTACTGATGCAGAGGGGCACTTGTACCCCAGTGTTTATAGCAGCACTCTCAACAATAGCCAAATTATGGAAAGAGCCTAAATGTCCATCAACTGATGAATGGATAAAGAAATTGTGATTTATATACACAGTGGAATACTATGTGGCAATGAGAAAGAATGAAATATGGCCTTTTGTAGCAACGTGGATGGAACTGGAGAGTGTGATGCTAAGTGAAATAAGCCATACAGAGAAAGACAGATACCATATGGTTTCACTCTTATGTGGATCCTGAGAAACTTAACAGAAACCCATGGGGGAGGGGAAGAAAAAAAAAAAAAAGAGGTTAGAGTGGGAGAGAGCCAAAGCATAAGAGACTCTTAAAACTGAGAACAAATTGAGGGTTGATGGGGGGTGGGTGATGGGCATTGAGGAGGGCACCTTTTGGGATGAGCACTGGGTGTTGTATGGAAACCAATTTGACAATAAATTTCATATATTAAAAAAAAATAAATAAAAAAAATAAAAAAATAAAATAGTAGCTATATCATAGCATTGATGTGAGACTAAAATGAGATGGTATATGCAAAGCACTTGGGCACCTCCTAAGATATAGTTAGTACTCAAAAAGTGCTAGCTATTGTATTAATACCTTACTCTGAATAGCAATATATGTCTGTGATACGTCCTTCTAGCTACTTTAATAGGCAAAAAAGATTTGTTTCACTCCTATTTTAACTTGTATTTCTCTGATTACAAAAGAATTAAAAAAACTTTTATTATATTGGCCAGCTGCAGTTATTTTATATAAAATATTACGACCTTTTATTTGTGTCTATTTCACTATTGAGGCTCCAGTATTTTCTTATTGATTTCTACCTGTTTTTTATATAGTGAGGCTATTAATACTTTGTTAGTCATATTAATATGAATCTCCCCAGCATAGAGTGTGGAATGTTTTTCCTGAGGAATAACTTACAGGAAATAGAATTATAAACAAATTTTAGTTTTCAAGGGCAGTTACATTCTAATTTCCAAAGGGTAGGTCAATGTTTTTAGGCCCTTGATGGACTCCTTTCTTCCCATCTGCATGTCTCTCAGTAAGTTTGTCCCTTCTGTGATCTTGTGTCATTAATTGGTCTTTCATTAATGGACTGTGTTGTCATATCTCTGAAAAATAAGAGAAGACCCTTCCTTATTACATTACAGTTCATTTTTTTTAATGTTTATTTATTTTTGAGGAGGAGAGCATGAGCAGGGGAGGTGCAGAGAGAGAGAGGGACAGAAGATACGAAGCGGGCTCCATGCTGATAGCAGCAAGCCCAATGTGGGGCTCGAACTCACGAACTGTGAGATCATGACCTGGGCCAAAGCTGGACGCTCAATCTACTGAGCCACCCAGGTGCCCCTCATTGCATTTGAAACCTAAGGGCTTCCTCTGAGTTCCTTCTCAGTTACTGTTTCTGCGCCTCCCCCTATCCCAGAAGGATGTGTCTCATCCTACAAATGTGGCTGATACCCAGGACACTTGTTCTAGGGTCAGTACTTTTGTTCTGAGGGCCGGTAGGGGTGAGTACCTGCCGGTCAGTGTACACACTGCTGATGTAATTCATGAGGCTCGGGTGTGAGGTGAGATGAGTACTGAGACCCTAGTGTGATGGTGCCTAGAGATGGACGTGTGGTTCTGGAACTGCACTTGTACACGATTGCTGCTGTGACAGAGTCACACAAAATTAGTAGCTCGGAACCACACGGATTTATTATCTTACGCTTCTGGAGGTCAGAGGTCTGAAACAGGTTTCACTGGGCAAAAAGCGAGGTGTTGACAAAATTGCGTTCCCCCTGGAGGCTCTGGGGGAGAATCTGTTTCCTTGTCTTTCCAGCCTCCAGAGGCCGCCTGCGTGCTGTGCTTCGTGGCCCTTTGATGTGTGATCCAAAGGCAGCAGTAGAGCGTCTCCGAATGACCTGTGCTTCTGTCGTGTGTCTTCCCTTCTCTGATGCGACCGCCTCCCTCTTCCACCCCTGTGATTACTCTTCTAAGGTTCACCCGGCTGATTCAGGAGGCTCTCCCCCTCCCAAATTCCTTCACTTCATCACATTGGCAAAGTCTCTTTTGCTCCATCCTGGGGCAGAATTCCTCTTTGGGTACGTAGGAAACAAAACCAAGCTATTTGCTCTTGAAAGACAGTGATGGGACAGGATAGGATAATGGTTGCAGACATCCCCCTTCTGAAAGGGAGAAACAAGGAAAGCACCACTCCCAAGCAATTGCACACTTCAGCCCGGCAAACCCCGTGGGTTCAAGGCCTAGGGATAATCCTCCGTGGCTTGTGGCTTGCCCTCTGGGCTCACCATTGTCCCCGTGGCACCCTCCTTCCATTTCCATGAAGGTGGTATGTGTTGCCACTGAACAGTTCCATAAGCCTGGTAGAATTTTTGGCATCTGACAGCCCTTCATTTTCCAGTTGTCCACACCTTTCTGCCACATGCGTGTACAGGGTTTCCTGGTAGAGCAGGTGGAATCTGCATTCCCAGGCAATCGACTAGTCTCAGCCATGAATTTGCTTTGGTCAGTGGAACGTGGGTGAGTGCGAGGCTTCAGATACATTGGTGTGGTTTGTCCCGGACTCTTCTACCTGAGCTGTGAGACCAACATGCTTCCAGTTCAAGGAGAATGAGGAAACACATGGAAGACTCACATGAACCAAACCCAGAGCCTCAATTGGCCCAACCAATCCCATCTACATCTACCTGGATGAGTCCACCTACAGATCCACGAGTGAGAAATCAAGCCCATCAAGAAATGTGAGAAAACGGAGATGTTAACATAATGGCAAACTAACAAGTTAACCTCCTGCAGTTTCAGGGATTCTGACAGAAAACCTGAGGCTCCTGGGTCAGAGACAGAAGATTTAATTACTCACAGCAATAGCAATAATCAGAGTATCAGCATTTTTCCGTGTCAGTTCCATATACCCCAGTTCCCACAGAGTGCTGCACGGAGGGCCAGGTAATGCCTACGTATAGAGTGGATTGTGCTACAGGACGGGATCCTTGAGGGCAAGGGACTCAAATTTTTTATATTAGGCAGTGAACATGTCTAACTATGTGCTCTGAAGGCAGATATTATCTATGTTTTGCTAGACAGTAAGCATGTCCACCCTTTACTCCTGAGGGAGACGCTGTCTCTATATCCAAGTGTATTCTAACTTGAGAAGAAATTCTGGAAAAAGGGCAGTCGCTACCTTTGCTTGCAGGAAAAGCTGAAAGACAAAAGACCCATATTGAATTGTCTCTCAATAAGCCTGGATGTTGTGCTTTCTTCTGTGTTTTGGAGCTGTTTGTTATTCAGCATTATTGTATGAATAGCTGGCAAATATACTGTGACTTTGTGGGTTTTCATGTGAGACCCTGAATCTGAGGTGGGACAAATCCATGTCAATGGGCATGATGTGTGCTTTGAACAAAATTAAGAGTTATCACTGAAAATGGACTATATTACACAGCAAGAAATTACTTTAATAAATTTTGAATATGCATGATATATCTTAATGCTGCCTGGTGCCATCGTGTATTATTCTTCATTTTCATTTTACGTAAATAATGCTGAAGTAGTGGTAACTCATTGAAAGGAATACTGAGAAGATTTAATTATCTGCTAAGAAAATTACGTTCTCTACTAATACTTTGTTTCAGACACCTCTCATGCCCTACCTTAAACCTTTCACTAACACTGTGGTAGGATACCGTTCTTTTCATGCTGTAGGTGGCAAAATGGAGGCTCAAAGGGAATCGCCCAAGGCGCAGTTTGCATAAGGGGCCAGATTAGGGAAGAGACCATTCTTGATTCTCAAGTTTGTGCTTTTACTTTTTTTTAAATTTTGTGTTAACATTTATCTATTTCTGAGAGACAGAGATAGAGCATGAGCAAAGGATGGGGAGAGAGGGAGGAAGACACAGAATCCAAAGCAGGCTCTGAGCTGTCAATACAGAGCCTGAGGTGGGGTTCGAACCCACGAGCCGTGAGGTCATGACCTGAGCCGAAGTCAGATGCTTAACCAACTGAGCCACCCAGGGGCCCCGGTGCTTTTTCTATTAGAGCACATTTCTGTGCTCAACATAGGTATGTCTCCCATCTCTCTAAGATACCTAATGCTCAATTTAAGGAGGTTGGTTAGTAAGGGGCACAATCAAAACTAGAGCTAAAATCTTCTGATTCTAAATATGACATTGTTTTATTGTATTACATGAAAATAACCTGTGCACAAGGGAGGGATTTAACTTGCATAATCTACTTTATCATGAGCACCGAAGAGTTAAAAAAGAGACATCGCATTTTCTGCGCCAAAAATGGTGCTAATTGGTAGGCAATTTATTTGTAAAATTTCCCGAGCACATTGGAGAAATACAAACTTCCATAAGAATCAGTTGGCGAGGACTTTAATTTGGTTGATATCTGGTAGAACTTGAAGATAAGGATCTTGATGCAAAATAGTGATAAGCCACCCTAAACTCCATTGGAATACGTCAAATCTAATACCCAGAGATTGATCAGCAGAAAATAAGGGAAGAAAAATTTGGCTCAACTTTGGATGAAGATAGATCTTTTATTCTGACCTAATTAATGTTCATGCCAGTTCTCTGTTAGTAAAATAATATCAGTTTGTCTCACATATGGCCTGGAGTATATCATTTACAGGTATGTTTAGATTAAAAGCTAGTAAATGGCACATATTTCTCATTTCAGAGAGAATGTGTTCATGCATGATACAACCTTTTGCTGGCTTATAAAGTCACAGGTTAAAATTTTCCTCTGGGTATTGAAATATGATCATCATCACCACCACCACCACATTTTTATCCTATCGGAGTTGGCTAGGAACTGTGAAGAATGCTTTCCTTGCATTGTCTCATTTACTTTTATCTATCTGGTGAGGGCCCATGATTGTCTTTATTTATCAACTGGAATGGAAAAGCTACGTAAATTTCCAAGGTCACCCAGGTAACACATGGCAGAATCAGGAGTCAGACCTTCGTCGAGCTAACTCTAGGGCCCCTTTTTGTCTGTTTGCAAAGTAGATAGATAGCAGTGTACTAATCTAGGCCTTGATGATTAGACAGTTATTACTTTGCAGTTATGCACTGACGCGTGACTCAATATTTTTGTGAGGTGGGCTCATCTCCACCTTGAGCACCCCTCCAATTCCACAGTGTCTTCCTGTTGCCCCTGAAGCGCATCAAGCTTGGCTCCTGCCTCAGGGGCTTTGCACTTCATGTTCTTTACACTAAACCTGTCTGCCCCGTTATGTGGGTGTGCTGTTTGTACCACCTCCGTCGAAAGGCCTGCCCTGGGCTCCCCCTTCATTGTTTACCTTTTTGCTCTGGCTCATTTTCTTTCCAGCACTTATCAATAGTTGGTGGTATTATATATTTAACTATGCATTTCTCGGGGCGCCTGGGTGGCTCAGTCGGTTAAGCGTCTGACTTCGGCTCAGGTCATGATCTCGCGGTCCGTGAGTTCGAGCCCCGCGTCGGGCTCTGTGCTGACAGCTCAGAGCCTGGAGCCTGTTTCAGATTCTGTGTCTCCCTCTCTCTCTGCCCCTCCCCTGTTCATGCTCTGTCTCTCTCTGTCTCAAAAATAAATAAACATTAACAAAAAAATTAACTATGCATTTCTTGTCTTTTCTTGCTAGAAATGAACTTCCATGCGCACAGGGTTCTGGGCCTCCTTGTGTGCTTTGCTTCCCTAGTGCTCTAGAATCCATCTGCCTCAATAAAAGATTCTGAACTGACATTTGTTGAGTGAATGGATAATGGAAGCTTTTTTTTCATTTTTTGAAGTGTTTTCTATCGTGATTAGAATCGTTGTGTTGATAGGTGTGGACAATATATGGGTCTTAACATATTCACACAATCGCATTCCAGAGTTTGTACTGGCTTGAATTTCCACCAGCGATGTAGGAAACTACCACTTCCACACTTCCAGCCCTCTCCAGGAAGGAAATGCTAGGTATTATAATCAGTTTTGGGGAAGGGTTTGGAGTGAAGTTGAGATGGTAGAATAAATCCTGTGCCGGTTTAAAGCCTGAACCTTGGAGTGGTGGGGGCTGGGATTCAAGCCCTGCCCGCCCTGACCTGGAACTCTCTGGGCCTCCAGTTTTGCATCTGGAAAGAGAGACTAGTAACCCAGTGTCTACTTGACGGATTATAGTGTGGAATAAATGCAGTAATGTGTGTTGTTCACAGTAAAGCGTCAGGTTCCTGGTAAGGCTACAATTTAGTAAGCACTCACTCACCCCACCCACCCCAAAGAAATGCCTGGGCAATTTCTCTGGGCCCAGCCAGTTCCTAACAGGGTCCCAGATAGGAAGACACTGTAATCTCTCTCTGTTGCAGAACTGGCAGGAAGGGCAGGGGGCCAGTGGTGTAACTGTCCTGGTCACTCCTTGTAATGGGGGAAGAACATCGGGATGGTGACAAATCAATGGGAAACAAGAAGTCAGTGAGGCCTGACATCTAAAAAAGGCATCAAGAATGGGACAGAGGGAGGAAATGGGGTGTCCGCTGTGGTGCTGACTTGGTAGTCTTTTAATAGAACTATATTCCAGGAAAGAGCTTCTCGAGTAAGGAAGTTCACCGAGCCTGTGCCCGACAACATGTCAGCAGCAGGTTGTGAAAATAACTTTCTCTGGCTGGTTGTGACAGCTCGTAGGGACGTATCTCTTTTGTCAGTTTTATAAGACTGAATTTCTCCGAGAAATGACAACCTTGGCTAATATTTGTTAAAAACTTACTACAGGCCAGATGATTATTGTACATTTTAAATGCATTCATTGAAGATATACTTACCATGCATCTGTTATGTCCCAGGCATTGTTCTGAGTGCTGGGAACAGAGCAGTGAAAAAAAAGACAAGACAGTGTCCTATCATCATAGAGCCTACCTCTGAGAGCATACAGCCTGCACCAGGTACAAAGTTGAAAATAAAATATAAAAATAATACTTCTGTGATCACAGAGATCTTTCTATATTAGGACATGTCTATGAAAACCATGCTATGTAAAACTACATAGGATTCCACTCTATCTATGTATTGTAATTTATTTAATGACTAATGAAAAAAATGGGTCATGGGGTGCCTGGGTGGCTCAGTCACTTAAGCATCTGACTTGATTTCAGCTCAGGTCATGATCTCACAGTTTGTGGGATTGAGCCCCATGCTATCAGCACGGAGCCTGCTTGGGATTCTCTCTTCCTCTCTCTGCCCTTCCCCCCTCATGCTCTAGAGCTTTTTCTGTCTCAAAATAAACAAACATTTAAAGAAAAAAGAAAAAAATAGATTGTTTTTAGTCTTTTCTTACTACTAACAATAATGCAGTCAGCATCCTCAAATGATATTTAATAGCACTCTGTTTTGGACATTTATTATTGCATAACAAAATATCCCTCCTTTTCCATAAGAAATGTCCTGTGTTTGCTGTGGCATAGTTTAAAAGGTTCTGGAAGCCTGTTTTCTTCTTCTTTTTTTTAAATAATTTTTTTGATGTGTATTTATTTTTGAGACAGAGACAGACCGTGAACAGGGGAGGGGCAGAGAGAGAGGGAGATACAGAATCTGAAACAGGCTCTAGGCTCTGAGCTGCCAGCACAGAGCCTGACGCGGGGCTCGAACCCACGAACCGTGAGATCGTGACCTGAACTGAAGTCGGACGCCTAACCGACTCAGCCACCCAGGTGCCCCAAGCCTGTTTTCTTCTTGAACGATTTCTGTCCCATTCGGTCCCAGGAGGGGCAACTCTTTATAAAGGTATTTTATTTTATTGTTTAGGAATCATACCCATATATGTTTGAGATAGGCCCCTCCTATTTTGTTTATGGGTCAGTGTTCTTAAGATTCTTAGAAGCCTCTTCCTCTCATTAAGAGTGTCTGTGAGGCACCACTTTAAACTTTGGCCCATCAAAAGTTTTGTCATATAAATCTTGACAATTTTGTTAATTTTTTAATTTTTAAAATTTTATTTTTTGAATTTATATCCAAATTAGTTAGCATATAGTGCAACAATGATTTCAGGATAGATTCCTTACTGCCCCTTACCCATTTAGCCCATCCCTCCTCCCACAACCCCTCCAGTAACCCTCTGTTTATTTTCCATATTTAAGAGTCTCTTATGTTTTGTCTCCTCCCTGTTTTTATATTAGTTTTGCTTCCCTTCCCTTATGTTCATCTGTTTTGTCTCTTAAAGTCCTCATATAAGTGAAGTTATATGATTTTTGTCTTTCTCTGACTGACTAATTTCACTTAGCATAATACCCTCCAGTTCCATCCATGTAGTTGCAAATGGCAAGATTTCATTCTTTTTGATTGCCGGGTAATACTCCATTGTATATATATACCACAACTTCTTTATCCATTCATCCATCGATGGACATTTGGGCTCTTTCCATACTTTGGCTATGTTGATAGTGCTGCTATAAACATGGGGGTGCATGTGTCCCTTCAAAACAGCATACCTGTATCCCTTGGATAAATACCCAGTAGTGCAATTGCTGGGTCATAGGGTAGTCCTGGTTTTAATTTTTTGAGGAACCTCCATACTGTTTTCCAGAGTGGCTGCACCAACTTGCATTCCCATCAGCAGTGCAAAAGAGATCCTCTTTCTCCACATCCTTGCCGACATTTTTACCATATTCTAAGTGAGATTCTCTCACGCTATATTTTTTCACTGGCAGTTGTTTGTGCATAGAAAGCTTTTGGTGAGCATACTGTATTTTCCTACTGACTCTAATACTAGTTCAGTTTTCCAGGTACATAGTCATAATACATATAAATAATGCTTATCTTGCCCTTCTTTTAATTTGGGCCTTTATTTAAAAATTTTTAAGGCTTATTTATTTTGATAGAGACAGACAGAGAGAGGATGTGAACAGGGAAGGGGCAATGAGAGAGAGGGAGAGAGAGAATCCCAAGCAGGCTCCGTGCTGTCTGTAGAGCCCGACGCGGGGCTCAATCTCATGAACTGCGAGATCGTGATCTGAGTCAGACACTTGAGTGACTGAGCCACCCAGACACCCCTAGTTTCAGCTTTTAATTTCCTCCTTTCCCAAGCCAGTCCTGTTGAGTGGTATCGGGGCAGAGCAGACCTAGCAGCAGTGGGGTCCGGTAGCACCAAAAGGACTTAACTGCAGAGACAGATGTAATGTAAGAGTGAGGATCCTTGTAAAACTGGAGGACATGGGATTTCTGCCGCTTCCAGCACCATCCGTTTGGGGAGACAAAACACGCATGCCTGACCAGATCACTAAAAACCTTAGAAAGCTGTGCTTGAATGGGTCAAACAGTACAGGACTTCTGAGCAGAATGACATCACTGTGGGCCAAGGGGGCCAAAAGATGGGGAGGGGGCTGATTTTGAGTTGGGAAACTCAAAGCACTTTGGCCAGTCATAGAACCGAGGGCTCTTTCATTTGTGCCCCCTGCTACCCATTGTGCATACTGGGTCGCACACCATATTGAAATCATTTGTGCAGTCATCATCTGCTCCCTGGGGGGTGGGAATTCTGTTTCCTTTCTCTCCAACTCCCTGGTTGCTAACAGAATATTTGGAAAAGTGTAGGCTCTTGGCAAATGCTTGCTAATAAGTTACTAAATTTCTAAATGTGTAAGTGAATATATGCACAGATAAAGTCATGTATATTTGTTGGGATATTGAATGAATGAACAAGTAAGAGTCATGACTCCACAGGGTTTCTCAAACCCCAAAACGGAAGGACCAGATGAGGCTAAGATCTTACTTCTCCTTCCCTGGGTTCAGAGTTGAGGCATCCACTGGTTAAAATGAGCTGGCTTAGTTCCTCTGTTAGACTTCCTTTCTCCTTTCGGGATTGATGGTATGGTAGAGAAATGATTTAGCAAGAATGTCTCCTTTACATTTTGTTCAGGATCTGCTTGTTCTTCTGGAGACTGAATCAAGCACTGATTTTTTTTTTTAAAGGACCATAAGTGGGTTTTTGCAGATCTATTCACTAACAATACTGTCTAAAACTGTTGATCCTCTAACATCAACTTTATTCGAGAATGGAGCATTAATTAACCATGGGTTGATGAGTCCGAAGAGATTCCTTCTCCTTCTATTCGAAGATCATTACATAATGATTTTATTGGCTAATTGATTATTTGACTATCTCTGGATAGTTTATGCACACACACTTACAAACATAATTTGTCATTTATTTTTCCACCAGCGAGACGAAATCATTGAGCCTCTTCAGTGCCTTGTAGATTCAGCCCCCCAAACCAGAGATGGCTAATCCACCTTCTATCTTGTATTCCAAATGCAACCAAATGCTAATGGCTGTGTTATGCTGTGGATTGCTGTTTTGAAAGATACTGAGGTCGTATCTGGGATCAATGCAAAACAGTTCTGCTGTGGTTGTGAAAGAGGGAAGTGTGGCTTATATACTCTGATGGTTTGCCTTTTATAGTCTAACACTTGAGAACAGGAAATGTTTCCCAACTCAAAATCACCCCCTCCCAATCTTTTGGCCCCCTTGGCCCACAGTGATGTCATTCTGCTCAGAAGTCCTGTACTGTCTGACCCATTCATCCAGTCACAGCTTTCTAAGGTTTTTTAGTGATCTGGTCAGGCATGCGTGTTTTGTCTCCCCAAATGGATGGTGTTGGAAGTGGACTTCCAGTGGTCATCTTATTAAATGGACTTAAAATGACTCAGAATCCTCGCTTTGCCATCAAATGCTGAATTCGCCGGAGCAGGTCATTTAACCTAAGACCTAGTTTATACCTCTGCAAAAAAAGATCTCACTTAACTGTGAAGATTAAATGAGATCATAATGCAGGTGTTTAGCCCAGTTAGGCTCTCAAAGGATGTTGTTACTGTCACCCCAGAGAAAATAGAGTGACCTTCAGCCTTGCAGGAGTTGATTGCAACATGTTTGAATACAGTTGAAAACAAAGAGGAAACATCGCCTAAGAGGGTGCTTTTGCTAATGGTCTCTGATTGTTCTGGTTCCTTATTATGGGGCCATTGGGAAAGTGGCATGTGATGTTGGGTAGTTTGTTTCCACTGGTACAACTGTCCCAATGGAAAGGGCAATGTATCAGGGTATTTTAACTGAGTTCGATTAAGCTTTCAATACCCTAACTCTTCTACATGTGATTCCATGGCAAGCTGTCTGCTGACTATAATTTCTGCTCTTATACAGGGAGAAAATAGTCTTATGACACGAGTGTTCTGGTCACCATGACAATTATTTGTAACTGTAATTTACTAAATTGGCAAAGGTAGGACAGGCTGGTCATGAAAAGGTGATTATTATGGTTTCCACAATGGCAATTTCTCATTCCAAATTAATCAGTTGTCATTCTAGAAGTCTCACAAGCAAGGTTAACGCACAGCTCTGAGTGATGGAGCCTTTAAAAAAAATAAATAAACCTACAAAGATGTGGACCAGACTCTGAGCCATGGTGAATTTGCTAAGATCCTGAGTGCAACACTGTGAGGTATTATGTAGGGTAGACTGTTGCCTTTTCCCTCAGTGTATCCAACGTAGCCATTGGCAAAGTTTACTGAGATTCTTTCCTTGGAACGTCTATAGGTCAGGATTCCATGAGGTCATGGACTATGAATTTTCTGTCTCTGTACATTTATTTTCTCTCTCTGGAATATGTTCCTTCTTCCTTCTCCCATAATGGGAGGGTATGAGAATCAAAACTGATAATGGATTCAGTGTTTCCAGGATACTTTGGGAATACAGTGGTGAATAAGATGGACAGATCCTTGCTTTTATATCCTATATTCTTTATGTTTTTTAGAATGTTCTACAAATATAGCTCTTATTAGACCATATCTCTCATGATTCAGTTCAAGTGTTGGATCTCTCATACTATCTGTGACTCTCCGAGGAATATAAAAATCCTTTGTGTACTTTCACAAAACCTCAGGTTCTCTTCAGACAGAACAAGTGGGCTTCATATTTTGATTATCCATCTACATGTCTGTCTTCTCCATCACCTTCTAATTTCATTAAAGGCAAGAGCTCTGCCTGGTTCTTATTAAACCACTGGCATCCAGCACAGAACCTGGAAACATAGTAGATGCAATCACATGTTTGCAGTACAATTTAAGGGCGAGATGCCAATCCTATTATGGTCAGTGACCCAACTGTTTCCAAATCGTGCCAACCAATCACCATTTCACCCCCAGAATTCTCCCTAAGGAACAAACAGAAATTGAAGTCTTACTGCAGGTAGCTGGATAAGTGCTCCGTTGCCCTCAGCAGAGGTCCTCTGGCCAAAGCTGGAATGAAGTAGGAGGCCTAGAATTGAGGCCGGTGTGGCACCTCTTGGTCCTGCTCTTCCCTGCCTACCTCCCCTCACACACTAAGTTCACGTATGGAACCTAGAACATTCCTTTGTGTCCAAAGGGAAGAGGCTAGGCCCCAAGAAGATCCCTGAGTTCAAATACCTACCTGAACAGATGGGATGAATGGAAGAGAGACAAAAGAAAAACTAACCAACCACGAGTGGCTGGCTGTGTCTTAGATCTGAGATGGGAAGCCTGAAAGAAACGTGGCCCCTGAGTCCTTGTAATGTCAGTGGTCATACCACATAACTACAACTGCTCACCAGTTAGTGGCTCTGATGTTCACTGGTTAGGTTAGCCACACTCTCTTGCTAGTGCTAGATCCCTCTAAATGGACCACTTGAGATCCTCTCAGCTTTTCCGGTTTCAGGATATTTGGTCACTAATGTAACCAAGCCACACTTGTGGCAACCAGTTCTGTGTGGGTACCTACTGGCATCACAGGACACAACCCAACAGAGCCTCACCTTGTGTCCAACCTGCATTCCTCTTGCCTCCTGCCTCTGGATTCCTTTTTGAACCTGAGATTCTATGGAACACAGAGCTCTGGAGGATAAGTGCTTTCTCCAGCCACTCACTGTGCTGGGATGTACTTGTTCATATAGCCTCTCTTAGCACAGTCCCAGAAGATCCATGGTTTGGGCTTGACACCCACTGGTGGTCAGCTCAATAATGGTTTATCGGCTCACCCTCCTTTCCTGCCTTAAAGCTTTGGGGAGCTAGGAAAGGAGCAAGTCTGGTTTGGGAAGAGAAGGCTAGATTATCCTCCCCCCTAGACTTGGTTAATTAGTGATGACTCCAGTGTTTAATGGGGTTCCCAGACTTGTCTGCACATTAGAATCATCTGGCAGTCTTTAAAAAGTTCTAAAGCCCAGGTCACTCCCGGATCATTTCAATTACAATCTATGGCAGTGAGACCCAGGTGGTGATACTTTCGGACGCTCTTCAGTGATTCCAATGTGTAGACAAGCCAGAGAACCACTGAGCTAAATGATAACAGTAGTAAACCAAAGATAACCCACTGCAAATTTTAATTGGAACATTATTGTTCAAAAATTATGGACAGAGTATAAGTTCACCACCTTTGTATATGATTAAGGAGGAATATATTGACCCCTGAGTTAAGAAAACTCTTTGGAAAGGTGAAAAGAAACATATGTGACCTTAGAAGTCCTTGAGCCACTGCAAAATAATGTCTGCCATCAGGCACCTTCTCAGGGTGACCTTTGGCATGGATAAAGAAAGGGCTGATTGAGAAATCTAAGTGCCTTAGGATGTCTTTGGCTTTCTCTAACATTTGGAAATGCCCATTTTCAACTCATCTCCTATACTTGGCATTCAGGAAAGAAACCTTCATTAAAAATCAGTTGATAAGATCTCTTGGCCAGGTCACCTGCTTTCAAGTCTCCATGGCAGCTGGCTGTGCTAAAGAAGACATTTTAAAGTTGCATGTCTAAGAAAAAGAGCAGGTGAGGTGGGGAGTAAAATAGAGAGTTTGAAGATGACATTTTATGTTTGTGGACAAGTAGGGCTGGAAGGAAAAAAGGTCATTTTATCCACCTTGCCGCCTTTATGGTACTCTGAACCTAACTATAATTTATGTAATGATTAATGCAAAGAATCCATACTATTCAGAGATAGCAGACTTACCTAGTTATTGAGCTTGGAAATCAGCATGGGAAAGAAAAGAATTTGGGCTTTGCAGTTATTAAAAGCAGGGCTCAAATGTATATTTCCCCGCCTGCTTATTAGTCTTGTAACTTTGTGCAAAATTATTTAGATTTTTTTGGGAACCTGTTTCATCATTAAAAAAATGGCAAATTACTAATATACAATAGGATTATCTAGAAGTCTACTTGAAATAGTGGGGATAGATCAGCCCAACATGTAGTCAACGAGGCAATAATCCGCCCCCTTCTCTCTCTTTGTCCCTCTTTTCCCTGCTCTTATGCCTCATAACAGTGATTTGACGAATTTGCAAAGTTGTCATTGGACAGTATGATCTTTGCATGATTAAATACGAAATTATGTCTGTTTTTTAATGTTGCTTAAAATAATTTCTCATCTTTATAATTGGTATGTGCGGTAGGGTGTAGTGAAAAGAGCACAGTACCTGGCACAAATATTTTTGAATAAATTAGTGAACAAGTATTGGAACTTAAGAGCCATGAGATCAAGTTCAATGACTAATATAAGCTCTGAGACACTGAGCAAGTCATTGCTTCTGTCCAGACCTCATTTTCCTCATCTGAAAGACAAAAGAGTTAGAGAAAATGATCTCTGTGTTGCATTCAGCTCTAAAATTCTGAGATTTAATTAATATGTGAGCACCGTGTTCCCTCTGACTGCACCTTGTTCATCAGTCAGACATGGCACTCAGCATGTTGTATCACACCTAGGTGTTTGCTCCCAGATTGGCCGTGTCCCAGCTTCAACATGGGAGGCAGTTAGAGTAGAGGTTTGCAGCTCAGGCTTTGGAGACAGCCTGCTTTGACATAATGTCAGATCCTTCACTTCCTTGTGGTGTGACCTTAAGCAAGTTTCTCAACTTTCTCGGGTTTCTCATCTCTTCAGTGGGGTTCATGATGATATTAGTCTTTGCCTTAAACACTTACTAGGATAATGGACTGGGTCAATCCTTATGAAGCATGTGGCATGCTCCGTAAGTATTAACTCTCAGTCCTGCGTTTTATGGTTCAGTCTCCAGCACTTAGCCCAATGTCTGGTGAATACTAAACGGTAGATGAATATGAATGAAGCGTTTAAAAATATGCCTCTAGAGTGTGTGCCGTATGTAAAGTATGTGATTTCTGATAAGAAAGAGTTGATCAGATAATCAGGACTCAAGATTTTCTGGCAATGCTGAAAACTCATGAGTTCGGAAGCCATGTTGGAAGCCAAGAGATTTTCATCTGACAGCTTGTCATGTTACTGTTTGGAATGAGTTAGTATATAAGAAAAAGGCTTGAAATTCTGACGCCTGGCCCTTCCACCTGTGTCCGTTATCTTTATGAGGCTCGTCTTGAGAAGAGTCTAAGTATAGGGAGGGAAAGAGCATGTTTTCATTAGGACAGAACTGTAGGGGCATCTCTTTCCTGAATGGGATGCTGTATTTCTTCTCCTCTTTCTTAATCCATTTCTCCCAGTTCGTTTGGCTACCGGCTGCTCCACAGCTTATTCAGATCACTGGTGTCAACTTCCAGTCTAAATATGGATGTTCATGAACGTGTGCAGTTTGGAGGGGTTTAAAAAGTCTCTTAAAGAATAGCTTTATAGAGATATACTTCACATACCATATAATTCACATATTTAAAGTATATAACTCAGTGATTTTTAGTACATTCACAGAGTTGTACAGCCATCAACACAATCAATTTTTAGGGTGTTTTCCACCCCCAAAAGAACCCCCACGCTATTAGCAGTCACTCCCTATCCTGTGCAACAGCTTGGTAACATTCTTATCTCATTCTTCTGTGAAGTGCTCCAGGAATGTAAACCATCAGTAAGTTATTCAATATTTATTGAAACCACTATGAGTGAGATGCTCTTCCAGGCTGTAGTGATAGGGAGACGGTCAAGAGAGACAAGCAAGCAATCCCAGCTCTCAGGGACCTTATGTTCTGTACTGAGGTCTGCAGATGGGCCCACATTAAAAACAAAGCAGAACTGGGGCGCCTGGGTGGCTCAGTCGGTTGAGCGTCCGACTTCAGCTCAGGTCATGATCTCATTGCTCGTGAGTTCGGACCCCGCATCAGGCTCTGTGCTGACAGCTTAGAGCCTGGAGCCTGCTTCGGATTCTGTGTCTCCTCCTCTCTCTCTGCCCCTCCTCCATTCACTGTCTCTCTCAAAAATAAATAAACAGTAAAAACAACAACAAAAACAAAGCAGAACAAAACCCATGTTAGTAACAGAAGGGAGAAGGAAGGCATGTGTGTTACATTCCTACTACGTGCCTTGCTCTCTACCGGGCCGTTCTCCCAGTAAGTGCTGAACAGGCATCCGTGTGACTTCAAAGCCTGTATTCTGTAAAGGAGAGCGTGATAGATAAAAATTCAGCTGAAAAACTGAAAGCTATATGTTTCTCTTTGCCCAGCTGTGCAAATCTCCGGATTTGCTGCTGACTCCCAAGCCAGCTGCCTCCTAAACATTACTTCCTGTTGTTTTGAACAAAAATGTAAAGTAAACAACCCCAAGACCTTTGGTCATCAGTCACCAATGTGAAGACTTCTCTGCCCTGGATACAGTCAGCTCAACCAATGGCATCTTTGCTAGTGGAATTATGGGGGGTGGGTGTGCAGGGAGGACAGTCAAAGGGTAATTAAAGTGACTTACATTTCTCTTTTTCTCTGCCATAATCCTGAGGATTTGAATTCTCCAACAAATCAAATTCAGTTTGAGTTTTAACCCTCTCACATGAAAAGCCAGGTTTAAAAATAGCTGTTCATGCTCCAATGATTGTAAACAAACACTGAAGTATAGAGTCGACCGAAGGGCAACAGACATTACATATCCCTGCAGGAATGTGGAATTTAATATAAACGGAGTAACTTTCGTACATATGTGCTGTGTCTTCACTCTGTATTGCCAGCAGAGTTCTTTGGATGGGGGAAAGAATCATCATAAAATGTTAAGGCTGAAAAGGGCCTCAGAAATGCTGTAGACTCACTGCTTCATTTTAGAAATGGGGGAATGGAGACTGAGCGAAGGCTGTGGCTGCATCTCTAGTTAGTGGCTGAGACGAGAGGAAAATCTAGTTCTCCAGGATCTCCGGCGATATTAAAGAGAGATGGAAAAACACATTGATGCGCACGGGAGCTTTTTTCCTGATTAATTGAGATGCCACATAGGATAGTTCGGGGCAATGGGTGTGGGATCGAGGGACCTGAACTTAAATCTCAGTTCTGCCATTTACCATATGGTGAGTTTGAACAAATTGGTTAACTTCTCTAAGCGTTAATTTACTTTTCTGGCAGGAAAAAAAAAAGCATGATATCTTGTGTATTGAGTTGTTGGAATGGCTAAATGGGATGTGTAAGTAAATCTTTTAGCTCCTATTTGATGTTAAGTAAACGTCTACTTCCTTCCCATCCTACTCTTTCTTTTCCCTTCATCCAGGATGTTTTACACACCTTTTCCCATGTCTTTGCGTCGTTAAGTAGATCCATTGCTACTTTCTGAGAACAGTAATGTCTCCTTCTACAATGTGGACCAGGAGTGCTCTTAAATCATAACTGTAGTTGCTCCCATTTGTTGGATATCTACTGTATTCCAGGCTCTTTACACATTATTTCTGACCTTCATAACATCATTGAAGATGAGTCATTATATTTTCCACCTTATGGATGAATAAAATGATGTTCGGAGAGGATAACCAAGAAACTCAAGATCTCGTAGCTTGAAGTCAGGTCCTCTGAGCCCCTATTCATCTCTGTACTGATGCAGTCGCACTAAGGCTGTGATTACAAACTTGTTTATTTCTTTAATGTTCACCATAAAATCCTGGGGAAAGCTTAAGAATAGGAAAAAGTATCAGTTTTGGAATCCAAGTGCAGGATTTAAACCCCACCTGTGCCATGTGAGAGCTCTATGGCATTGGGAATGTTGCTTAAGTTTCCTTTGCTCTGTATTCCTCACTTGCAGTGGATTGATAATAATTATATCAACAGGAAAGACCAAAAAAAAAAAAAAAACCCTGTAGGGATGATTGACTGAAAGATGATGTATACAGCATTCTTAGCCCAGGGTTGGAAATAACTATCACTCATTTGCACTTTCACCTTGCCCTCTGTGCACTTGGCCTATGGAGATTAGATGATTGTTCTTACAAGGACTGCATTGAAGAGAAGCACTTTAAATTCTCCCTTGCATTACAGTCTTGATTTGACCACCACCTGCTCCTGTTATAAATACAGCTAAGTACAGCTAAGATGTTGACATTGGAGGAGGTAATTTGAGGGATTGATTCACGCTTCTTTTCTCAAGGTTTTCTAGGCAATTGTCTTTTTAAAAACCCAAGCCACCTTTAAAAAATAAAATCCAGGTCACCTGCTTCATGTCCTTCAGATTCCTGGGGGATTGATTTGACAGAGCAGTGGGGGAGATACCATGTGGACACTTGGGGAGTGGGTGGGGGTGCTGCAGAGGACATCATTTGCTTTGTTACCCAAACCTCTTCTTTGAAGACCACCTTCCTCTGGTAGGTTAATCTCAGAGTTGAGGGCCATAAAGTAACCACAGAAGAGAGACTGTTTCCCCCAATGAATCATTTGAGTCCTTTGATTCATCATTTTTTTTCTTTGTTTTCCCTGGCTGCTAGGGATATCAGAACTAAGTATTGCACATAGCTATTGTATGTTCCTTAACGAACTCTCTGGATACAGTTGTTTCTTTGCTCTCTGTCCCTCTCCCTCTCCCTCTCCCTCTCCCTCTCCCTCTCCCTCTCCCTCTCCCTCTCCCTCTCCCTCTCCCTCTCCCTCTCCCTCTCCCTCTCCCTCCCCCTCCCTCCCTCTCTTTCTCTCTCTCTCTCTCTCTCTCTCTCTGTCTCTCTCTCTGTCTCTCTCTCTCTCTCTCTCTCTCTCTGTGTGTGTATGTGTGTGTGTGTGTGGCCTTATTTGAAAATTTTCAGCCTGAGTGCCTTTATGGTAAGCTGCCTCAAACAACTCTTTGCCAGATGTATAGAAATAAATATGGAATAGACAGACAGACTGGGATACTTAATTTGAGGAGAGAAAGGGTAAAAATATGAAGATAGAAAACAATAACTATCATGAAAGAAGCACTGATATAATTAAAATAAAAAGTAAATAATGTCACAGGCTTTTCTGTAAGTGCTTGTTAAGGGGAGAGTATTATAATTATCGTGGCTACTGTTAAGCATAGTAACATATGCATATACTCTGCCCTGTTAACTTACTCTGGGTGAAACTTGTTCATAAAATATTAGCCCCTTTTCTGTTATCTAGCATCTCTAAGGGTAGGGGCAAGAAAGAGCTGGGATCAGGGGAGCCCTCTGAGGTCAGAGATGGGGCTTCTGATCACAGATGTGTCAGTGCCTGACACACGTAGATGCTCAGAAAATATTTGTTGAATGAATAATAATGATGTCTACCTTGTATAGTCATTATATAGCAGACATTGTCCTCATAGATTTATAACAATTAACATGTTTAACCTTCACAATCATCTTGTAAGTAAAGGATGCATACTAATTAATTTATTCATTACTGCCTTTTACAGATGAAGAAACTGAGGCACAGAGAGGTTAAGTACTTGATGCTAGTATGTGGCAGTGTCCACACCCTCAGCCCAGGGTAGAATGAAGGAACAAAGGAATAAATGAATGAAGACATAAAGAATTTATTTCCCCTATGAGGCCAGGTATAAATTGATTGAGAATCTGAAGGGACCTTGATCAGCCGGAGCAACACGAGTTATAAATACTTAATATAAAACGGTCCTCAGAGGATAGCAAGGGGACCCAGTGATAGGAAGTCCTGTAGGCAGAGGTGGTCCTGAAGGTATCAGAAGAAAACAAACAAAACTGACGTGTCAAATTTCATTCAACATCTTTCTCATCAGCCTGGGTTTTTATGGATCTGCTCTACATGCAGCGATTTTTACGTAGAGGTTTCTTCAGTGTAATACCTACCGGTCGGTTTTTTAACTCCATTCTTTATTTTTGATTTTTTTACATTTATTTATTTTTGAAAGACAGAGTGAGACAGAGTGCAAGTGGAGGAGGGGCAGAGAGAGAAGGAGACACAGAATCTGAAGCAGGCTCCCGGCTCTGAGCAAGAGTTCAGCACAGAGCCCAATGCGGGGCTCGAACCCATGAACCTTGAGATCATGACCTGAGCCTAAGTCAGACACTAAACCGACTGAGCCACCCAGGCGCCCCCCCATCAACTCCATTCTTTAATTATGTTGTCCACTGTACTATCTCTGTGACACTAGGGAATTTTGGGGGAAGCTGAAATTCATTTGAAAAGATATGAATCTTGTATAATTCATGTATTCAGGGGCCCATAAAAAAACATTAAAATTTAAGAGCCTGGTATAAAAATGAGTGTAATTGCACCTGGTTTGAGATTCCCTTCCATTCTGCGACTCCATTTTAATTTTACTACCACTTAACTTTGCGGTATTTAATTGGAGTGCTGAATACTGATCACTGCAGCATGTGGGTACAGTGGAACGTCCCCCTTTATAAACGGCGCACGGCCTCAGTGGCATCTCTTTTGGTGTACGGGGAACAGTGTCGTTTAGAGAAGGAAGGGTAATTCAGATTCTTGCGGTCCTCATGGTGGTGTGGGGGACACTGTTTGTAGTGAACAAATGGAATTCTTTGCCATGCTGCGGGAACTCCCATCACAGTCACCTTGCCTCAGTGCCTGTGTCGTCTGTAACCCAGCAGAACATATTGTGTAGAAACATTGCCTACCCTCGGATCCCCAAACCATCTGGCAAATCTTTTGTCTGTTGCTTTTACAAATGGCAGGGTGGCTCAGGAGTAAATTGTCATGAGGGAAAGCAGCCGACAACAAACACTGCACGCTCCCAGATCGTTTGCTGCGTTAAGTGAGACAACACGTGTGTGGCTGGCGTGCAGCGGGGAGTGGCGTTTGTCGTGGCGTGGACGGTGAGGCGTCTTTGAATCTCAATAAATATTAAGCACAAAGATGAACAGTGTCTCGCTGAACCGTGCAGACCTTCCCTGTAACAATACGTGTTCAAAGTTCCGTGGCAATTTCGATTTGTAGCGAGGTGACAGGGTTAAAACCTCAGCTCTATTGACCTTTAATTTATAAGGGGTCCAGGTGCCATTTTCCCCTAGCCGTGTCTTTATGACACTACAAAGAGAGTCACGTATGAAATCAGAGGATTTCCTCAACATCAAGTCATGAAACTAAATTTCTTCGCAATGGATTTCCTTAAAGTGAGCCTGGATTCCTTCAGGTACCTAACCGTTTTCAGGGAGGTGAGCCCTTTTGCCATTTTTTCCAGGGAAGGGCACCAGGATGTGGTGCGAATAGGGTGCTCAGAGAAGGTGAGCCTGGGGGCGTGTTCCTCCTCCCCCCACCTGACTCGGGCAATCTGTTCACCCTGCAGTTCCTCTCCTGGTGCCAAAGGAAGGCAACCGCAACCACCGTCAGGCAGAAGGAAAGCTTCCCTGGCGCAGTCTGTTACTAACCGATGAAGGTTAAAATAAAGTATGTACGACTTTCAGAGAGGGGCTGCCGTGGAAAATTCTATAGGGCACAAATTCTGGAGTCGGCAGCAAGAAAGTCTGAATTTGGGGTTTCTTTGAGTATTAGTGTGGTCCTTGAGCAAGTCTGTCGGCACATCTCAGGCTCCTTTCACTGTGACCCAAATTGCAGGTGACGTTTCCTATGCTGCATGGTGGTAGTGAGACGCAAGGGTCTAACTCACGGGCGGTAGATCCCATCTGGTGTCCCGCAGAGCTCTGCAGTATGGGGTGGGCCGCTTGTGACTTGGGGCTGCCGGTGCTTCCTACCTGCGTCCCTTTCTGCTCTGCTGACGGGAGCTGCCTTGTCTGGAAATGTCTGGGGTGCTATTCTCTCTTGCTGGGTTTGGAGAGAGTGAGCAGGAGCCTCCAGCTAATGAGGAACTGATTTGCGTGTCCAAAACACTTCTTGCTTCAAGATGGGAGAAGTCTGTGATGTCATTCATACTTCAGACTACGCCGTGGGATCAGGCAGAGGCCGTAGCTCACATCTTTGCCTGACTTTTCCCTCTGTATGTCCTCAGAGAACTCCCCCAATTCGTTAGCACCTTAAAGATACTCATCTCACCCTTTCCTAGGGAAACTGACTGAGATAGCTTATAAGTCTCTGCCGCAAAGGTCATTAGTTCCTCCTTTGTTCTGCCCCTTTCTCCCAGCAACTGTTTCTGACAACTAGATTTGTTTTGCCTGGGAAAATTACTGTGAAATAATAGAAAGTAAAAAAAAAAAATCTTTTTGTTTTCATTTATTGTTATTTTTTATTATTTTATTTATTTATTTTTACTTTTTTTAAAAGGTTTACTTATTTTTGAGAGAGAGAGAGAGAGAGAGAGTGTGTGTGCACAAATGGGGGAGGGGCAGAGAGAGAGGGAGACACAGAATCTGAAGCAGGATCCAGGCTCTGAGCTGTCAGCACAGAACCCAACGTGGGGTTCGAAGTCACAAACTGTGAGATCATGACCTGAGCCAAAGTCAGACGCTTGACCAACTGAGCCACCCTGGTGCCCCCCAAAAATTCTTAAGTAAATAAAATGTACTTTAAAAAAGTAAAAAGTCAGGCAACAAATTCTGTCAAGTTGTTTACCCTACAAATAAGAAAAGATTTATGTCCAATAATAAAGAACTATACGAAAAAGAGAAGACCAATAAAAGAGCAGTGGAGAATATGGTCCATTGATTTGCAGAAGAGGAAACTGGAGTAGCCCATACAGACATGAAAAAAATTACTCTCATTAGGGAAAAATGAGATTTCAAACCCATTCCGTAGGTAAAGTTAAAATATCTGATAGGATTAGTACTGACAAACATGTGAAACAAACAAACTCAGACTTGCTGGTGAGAATGTTTATGAGCGTTGCCATTTTGGATTGCAATTTCTCAGTCTCTTGTAAGCTTGAAGATACATGTATTTTATAATTCAGCAATTATACTTTTAAGGACTCACTACTCATAAATGTCACACATATACAAGAATGTTCCTGGTGACATCATTTGTTAGAGCAAAAGCAAACACACTGACCAAACTTGGAAACAACCTTAATATTCATTGTCAGGAGAATGAATAAAGCATTTGTAGCACATTTATGGAATGAATCCCAGAGAGCTCTAAAAATAGATGAACCAGAATGACATATGTCAACATGGAAAACCCGGGAGTAAAATGTTGATCAAAGAAACAAGTTGCAGAAGAGGGTGATCAGTATGATGCCATTAACTACTTTTAACTGGAAAAAGTTGTACATATTTTATTTCCGAATATGTACAAATGTCGTAACGGTATACAAATACAGACTTGAGGATAGACACTAACCTTACAAGGTATTAACCTGGAACGAGGAAGGCTCATCAGCTTGGAGTTGGGAGACACATGGATCTCAACTGTGTGTGCCATGTTTTTGTTCTTTATGTGGTGTGACAATTCTGAAGCAAATACAGGAAAATGTCCATATATACTATGTCTGGGCTATAAGACTCCAAGTGTTTTCATTATGCTTTTTCTGTCTGAAATATTGTATTAAAAAATAGAATGCAGCTTCCTCGGTCTGTTTGAGAATTGTGGACTTCTAATAATGCACTGATCCTTTAATGTGCTTGCTCCCTTCCTACCCCTAACTTCGGGCTTGGCTCCCTGAAGTCCCCCACCTGTCCATAGTCTCTTCAAATCTTAGGAGCCCTGGCCTACGCCCTGCCGCTTCCAGGCAGCTTTCTGGATGACCACAGGCTGCTTTTATCACATCCCTTTACGAAAGCCGCATTACGCCTACTTGACCAATGATATGACTATGATAAATTGTATGTTTGCCTGTGCGTTGTCCTCTTTAGTGCTTCCAGTGTTTAAATATTGTCTGATGCGTTTTCTAGCCTGGAGATGTCTGTACTTTCTCCTATGCTTCTCATAAAATGATCTCATAAATACCTCCCTACATTTATCATAAATTACGTCTAGCAGAAATTTCGCTCAAGAAATTAATTTTAGTAATTATAATTAGTTAATTCAGCATTTTTGAGTGTCATTTATGTGTGAGTCATTGCAAATATGCAAAGAAACAGAAGTAGGGTTCTTCCCGGAGACCTCACAGCATGGCTGAATTAAATTGTAGCGTATGTGTGTGTTTCTTTTTATATTCATTCAGCTGTGCAATCAACAAATAATTATTAAACATCAACTCTGAAACCAGGAGTAGAATAAAAAACAAGGTGAGCATATTTCTCCCCTATCTATGATCGATGCTGCCTTGAACTAAAAATAGAGACCCAGGTTTGACAAAAGACTTCTAGGCTGTGTCGAGTACAAGAGGCCATTTGGGATTTTAGCTTGTAAACGGAATTAATGTGCTTTTCAGAACATGTGAATGACATGAAGCATTGCCATTTGTCATGACACTGCCCCAGGAAATCTGGGAACTGTGGTTGTGGTAATCCTATCGATTAGCTGGGTCCGATTTCCTCTCCTGTTTACTTACTGGTGAGCATTTGATTTCAGTGACTCTGTCATTTAGTAACACCATGGAATAATCAGTATTGATAAACTTTTCATTAATGACATATTTTTCTTTCTAGTTATGGCCCCTGAAACTACAGCATGAATGAATTCTTGCCTTTTTTATAGCCTCCATACATGTACAACTGACCCTTCAAAGAAGCATGACAACGACTGGACAAGTTTTACTATCTCTATGTGACCAGAGAGGAAAGTGAGTGAGGAGAGTGTTGATGACTTGGGCAAGGCCACACAGAGTTACGGAAGGGCGAAGCGGGAGCTTCTGACTCTTAGACAAGAACTCTTTGCTCCCAATGGTGTTAATCTCTACTTATCAGAAATCCCAGAAAACATGGGGTCTACAGCAAGAATTTTCAACCTCAGCACTTTGGACATTTTGGCCCAAGTAGTTCTTTGTTGCAGTGTGTGGGGGGTGGGTTCAGCAGAATTCCTGGCCTTTATCCAGTAGGTGCCGGTACTACCCCCCCACTTCGTGACAACCAGAATGTCTCCAGACAGGGCCGAATGTCCCCTGGAGAGCGAAGTCTCCTCTTGGTTGAGAACCAGTGCCTCTGAGCATTCCTAAACAGCTTATTTGTGTTTAGTTTATTTGTGTTGAAATGCCCAAGCAAAGTACTGAGTGCTCACCAAACCTGAGCACAGAGAAAGATTTCACATCCCAGCCTCGCTGAAGTGGATTAGGATCGTGTAACCAGTCCTGAGCATAAGTGGTGTCCACTGCTTCTGGCCTGGTCACTAGCCCCCTGAGTGATTCCATTTCGGTCTCTTTCCATTCAGCAGCAGACATATTTTAAAGACTGACGAGCCAAGAGAAGGGAGAGTCTTGGGTTCCTGGGTCTCTGGAAGGTACAGAGCACTGGCCACATACCATGGGGTTGTGGCTTGAATGAGACCGAGACCTTCATCTGTGATAAAGTCACCCAAACCTGGGGGTTGTATGTTATGGAAATTAGCATACCCTGAGTATTAGAATGACATTTGTTTTTAATTGTTTATATTTTAATGTCTCAATTTTAATTTTCATCCTAGTAATGCATATATATAATAGAGGTCAAATATTAATAATTTGGGCAATTACCTTCTGCTCCATAATACTTTCTGGTGGTTGAGGAATGAACACTGCTACTCTTTTCCACAACCTCCCTTTTCCTACTTAACATATGTTTTCTCCAGTGATCACTATGCAAATATTGTTCACTGCTAAGCCAGGTACTGCAGAATAACCTTGTCTCCTTCTTTATATGACTTTGTACTATTTCCCTAGTCCATAACTCTTTGGATCTGTGGTATTTCCCTACATTGCCTTGGTTTTCCTATGGTCTTACTAAGATATGTATATCTTGAGATGTGTATATTTTTTTCAGAAGGCCAGAACATCTCTGCTACAGGCCTACTATTGAGCTCAATCAGATTTTTTTTAATTTAAATAAAAAAAAATTTTTTTGAAAGAGAGTGAGCAGGGGAGGGGCAGAGGGAGAGAGACAGAGACAGAGAGAGAGAGAGAGAGAATCCTAAACAGGCTCTATGCTCAGCATGGAGCCCAACATTGGACTGGATCTCACAACCCCAGGATCATGACCTGAGCTGAAATCAAGAATCAGATGCTCGGGGCACCTGGGTGGCTCAGTCGGTTAAGCGGCCGACTTCGGCTCAGGTCATGATCTCACGGTCCGTGAGTTCAAGCCCTGCATCAGGCTCTGTGCTGACAGCTCAGAGCCTGGAGCCTGTTTCAGATTCTGTGTCTCCCTCTCTCTGACCCTCCCCTGTTCATGCTCTGTCTCTCCCTGTCTCAAAAATAAATAAAAACGTTAAAAAAAAAAAAGAATCAGATGCTCAACTGACTGAGCCACCCAGACACCCCTCAAACAATCAGTTTCTTAAAAATTTTCTCAAGACTTCTCCCCCAGAGCCTTCTGCCTTTGCAGTAGAATTATGATTTCTTTTTAGGCTACACAGCCACCTTCCTTAGGTTTTTCTTTATTCTTCTCCCATGTGGGATCTCCTGTTTCTTTCTTCCCTTGCAGTCATGTGTAGTTTAACTAGAGTGCATCCTCAAATAACTGTCTAGAAATAGATGTATGGAGAGTAAATTTCTTGAGACCTTGCATATGTGACAATGTCTTTACTCTTCTCTCATAGTTGACTAAGAGTTTGAATGTCTGCATTCTAGATGTTAAACAGAATATTGATCCTTCATCTACTATGTTCTGTTTTATAGTATAGCTATAGGGAAATTCAATGGTGTTCTGACTCCTGATCTTCTGTGATTTGCCTTTTTCCACGGGATTCTCGTATTTTTCAGTTTCAGGGAGTTTTCTTGTGTTTCCAAGAATTTCCTGCGCAGTTTTCTCTTCTTTCTCTCTAGAACTCATTTGCATGGAGCGTTGAGCTTTCTCACAGAGCCTCTATTTAAAAAAAAAAAAAATCTTTCCATTCCCTATTCTTTGTCCTTTTGTCCTGTGAATTCATTTGGTTTTATTTTACGGCTCTTCTGCTGAATTATTTATTTTGATGGTGATGTTTTTAATTTCTAAGAGTCCTTCATTGTTTTCTGAGTGTTCCTTTTCAGTGGCAGGCTGTTCTTGTTTTGAGGAGCCAGTATATATTCTGTGCTTTCTCTCTAGATATTCTATTAAAGTCTCACAGGTCAGTATTTAGACTTTCATTTGACTTAAAATCATGTTAACCAGCCCTGGCTACCTCTGATGACCCTGAATCCAGAGTGATCATTTGTGGTTCAGTTATAAACCTCTGGTCTTCCTGGGCATGAGAAAGGGGTTCCGTAGGTCCTGCCTCTCTCTTTTCTGTCTTCCTGCCAGCATCCAGCTACTCCAGCCTTCCGTCATTCCTGGTACTTCTAAATGCTGAAACTCAGGAATTCTGCAGGCCAAACCAGGTCACTTCCTGGTGGTGTTTTCATCTATAGACATTTTGGTTGTAACTTTCTCTAATCTGCTGAGTCCGATACTAGCTCTGTACCTACTTTCACTTTTCCAGAATGGAGCCGAAATTGCTGATATGCTGTTGTTGCCTCTTTTGATCGATTTGTCTTGTTTTCTTGTCATTCCTTTGCTTTCATCCTGGCTGGGTTTTATGTAGAATATAAGTGATAAATGTCTGCGGTCTGTTCACCATTTTTCACCAGGAACCTCCCTCAGGAAAGTAACTTCTTTGATTTACTTTGTAGTGTAAAGGAGATCATAAAAAAGGATTTTTGATGGTTAGGATATGCTTTAGATTCTTTAAGTCCTCCTGAAATGCTGAGTTTTTCCCCTTAATCAGCTTTGAGGAGACAACTGGCGTGTCCAAATCATCTTGAGTAAACAAGACTTTCACACTGCAGACTCTGCAGCCTGGCCAGCTTCATGGACGTGTGGCCTGTGTAGTCATTCACTGCTCTGTTCCCAGAAGGGTCCTGCACATGGTTTAACGCTCTGCAATCCCTGTCTTGAAATTCCTAATGTTTTTTGGAGAAGGGACCACATTTTTAATTTACCCTAGACCCTGCAAATTATGAAACTGATCCCTTCCCTGAAGTATAAATACCCTGATGTCTAAATATGCCTCGTAATGCCATACAGTCTCAGAGTTATCAGCTCAAACTATTTATTTATTTATTTATCCATTCATTCATTCATTCATTCATTAATTCATTTTAAAGTTTATATATTTATTTTGAGAGAGAGAGAGCAAGCACAAGCATGGGCGGGGGGGGAGAGAGAGAGAGAGAGAGAGAGAGAGAAAGAGAAAGAAAGAAAGAAAGAAAGAAAGAAAGAAAGAAAGAAAGAAAGAAAGAAAGAAAATAAGAAAATAAGAAAATAAGAAAATAAGAAAATTCCCAGCGGGCTCCGTGCTGTCAGTGTCAAGCTTGACACGGGGCTCGATCCCACGAACCGTGAGATCATGACCTGAGAGCAAGAGCCAGATGCTCAACCGACTGAGCCACACAGGTGCCCCTCAAGCTCCTTTTATAAATTCCCTGCCAGTAGCCAGGCAGCTGATGTTGGCTCATTACCAAGGCTGGGTACTCCTGCCTTCTCAGCAGTTCCTTTTCTCTCCGGACTTCTCCGACAGAAAGTCATTTCTTACCCTGAAATGAAATATGTATCCTTCATTTTATCTGTGCTCCTTCCATGTGTTTTAGGAATGATTTGGTAATTTATATATGTGATAAAACAGATACGCATATATTTTTATTATAAAAGAAATACACATTGTTAAAATATTGGAAGATGCTGAAAAGCAGGAAACATAATCACCACCAATCTCTATTGAGAAATAATCATTATTAGCTTGTTGCCATGAGTATTTCTTTTCTGTCTTTTTCTATGCATATATGGTTATAATAAAAATGATAAGGATACTGGCTGGTTTATTTAGTGCTTGTAATGGACTAGGAACTATACTAAGTGTTTTAAATGGATTATTGTACTCAGTAGATAGATATAATTAAAGATATGGATATATATGACACGCATACATGTTAAAATTACAATTTTTGCTTTTTTTTTTTTGCTTTGTTCCACTTAATATTCTATCATGAGCACTTGTCCTTGCAGAAATAAGAAAATTTAAAAGAAACATAGTTACTTCGTCAACAGATGATGAATAAGGGTCATCTTACTCCTTTTGCGGAGTGCCAAGACCTGTGACCTTGGGTGAATTGCTCTCCCCCTTAAAGCGTCAGTGTCTTTCTTTGTAAAATGCATATAATGTCCATGCTGCCTGCCTTACAGGCTAGGAGGGGCAACAAAAATAGCAATAATAAATTGCTGTCACTGAGAAGACTTACACATATTTTGTCGCTTATTATGATTGTTTTCTCAATCCAGCAAAGTGGGCAAAGTCTTGTTTTCCAAATGGGGAAACTGAGGCTTAAAGCTATGATATGGCCTGCCTCGGGCTGCACGAGAGCAGGTGGTCAGCTGGGTGCCCGTACCCTGTTTGCTGCACTGTGTTGTGTGAACCCTGTGGGAGTCCCCCTTCAGAGGGATATGGTGGATTAGCAGCAAACGTTTGCTCCTCTCATTTTGTAGGATCAACTTTCCCAAGTTTTCATCTTTCTTGTTCATGGTCTTTAGTTCTGTTGTATATGTCACCTGCTACAAGAACTCTGGAGCCCCCCCTCCCCCATTTAAGTGGTCTCCATGAAGAAACGAACACATTAGAATCTGCCTGTAACCGTGCGGGCCTTCCAGCTCTTAAAAGGCTGAGAGGAAGGGAGAGAATAAATTTCCACTTTTGTCTGGGCTTCACTTACTCATCTCTTGCCAGAGCCACAGTTGCTTGACATCTTCAAGATCCATCATGAAATATGACTTGAGTGACTAATCTTCATAAGCCTATGATGGATGCAGAGAGGTTTACTCCTCCCCCTCCCCCTCTGCTTTTGCCTTCAGAAGTGCAGAGATTCATTTTCTCTTGAAAAACCAAATCTTCATTCAGCCCTTTCACTTTGCCAAGTTGCTATTATGGCTTTGGTGTCGGAAGTTTTCTGGTGAGAGTATTGCCCCTCCTTACTCCCAAGGCTAGACTTAGCCTTGCTTTGGTCAATGAAACGTGATAGGGCACATAGACCAGCCCTGAGATTCTGCTACATCCTATTCTCTCTGCCTCTAGACCGTCAAGTCCTTGGTGGAGGAATTGCCTTCAGCCTTTGTCCTGGAATGAAGAAGACAAGGATCAGACCCATAGTTCACCTGTGAAGGGCCTGCAATCTGGGTGATGAATAAACCTTTATTGTTGTAAGCCACTGAGACCTTTTGGGACTTATTTGTTCCTGTTGCATGGCTTGCACAGTGCTGACTGATGCAGTAGGTTGTACCTATGACTTTTCTTTTGCTCAGTTAAGCAAGAACAATCATTTGTTATTATTACAGTTCTTAGAATACTTGGGACTGTGCACTGTGGGGTGCTCTCTTTTATAGTAATGGTGCTTAACCGTGGCTACCCATTAGAATCACCAGAGGAAAGTCTGTGTATTTGGTGATCCATTCTGGATCAACTGAATTAGAGCCCCTGGGTGTAGGTTCCATGCACTGGCATATTAAGGTGTTCTTCAGCACCTGTTGGTAAAGTGCAGCCAGGAGTGAAGACCATTGCTTTCGAGGTAGAGGAGTCTGGACCATCCAGGAATAAAAGTGGTCACTGAGAGAGACCATCTACTCAGCAGAAAAGGAGTAGAACAGGAAATTTCCAGGGAAAAGGAAAAATAGAAGGCTGCCACCACCACTGAAGAAAGGAGAAGAAAATCCCTGTTCCTAAGGAGTTTTGCCATAAAAAGATAGCCTGCATTCAGCTGAGGCAGCTGGAATATAGTAAAGAAGGTGATGGATTTCAGGTAAGTGGGAAGTAGGTCCCTCAGAACTCCATCTTAATCTGAGCATTGAGGAGCCCTATGGCATCAAGAAAGATCAAAAGAAGAGATTTTCTATATGTTCAATCATTATAGTACAACTAGGATATCCTCACAGGAAATTGGTAGCACAGAGCAGAAAAGTAGGTTTTCCAGTTTCATACATCAGCCACCATTTTTTTGTGATAAAAATTTTTGTGTTAAAAATTAATTATGTGATTTTGGATAAAAGCTCATGCTGTGCATGTTCCATATTTCTAGAAATATTGGGAAAGAGGTGAGCAAAGCATTCCAACTTAAAATTTTCTATGAATATTATTACTTTGGGAAATGAGTATAGAAATGTGCTAACATTAGTTCTACCAATTTATTGAGACCAAAGCATTGTGGCATGTATACTGGCTATAAAATTCAATGTATCCTTCCTTGCAAAGAGGGTAGCCATCAAGTTGGGTAGCTGGAATGGTCCTAGAAGATCAAGCTGTATAGCCTTTTTCTATTGAATAAATTATATCCATCCATCCATCCATCCATCCATCTATCCATCCATCATTCCAACATTTATTGAGCACTTAATATTCATTCATTCGATTCATTCAGTCAGCACTTATTGAGGGCATACCACATGCCAAGCACTATTGCCAGGCTAAAAAACGTCCCAATATGCTTATCCCAGGAGATGTTATGAAAATCAAATAAGTTAATATAGATAGAAAGGCTATATGTATGTTTTGACATGCTATTAAGACATGAAGGATTATTATTATCCAGTCTTTAATATTACTGCTTTGTAATCCAGTGTTCTGGTATTTTTCAGCCTGTTGACAGGCACAAATATTTCCCTGTACTCTACAAGCCTGCAATTAAGAAACTGGAAGCATTCATAAATACGCAAGTTGACTAATTAGTCCCTAATTAGTTAGCAGATTGGGTATTGTAATCACCCTAAGATATATTGGTTAATGTCATGGAGTGGAAAGAAGAGTTTTGCCACATTATATTATGTCAAAATTTGCATAAATATTTCATTAAAATATTTAATGGGACATGCCAGTTATGAGCCATGGCCAGCCAGCCAGTCAGTGAATTTCTGAGACCTGACCAATCTTTGGCAGATTGGGCATCAAATTAATAGGTGATCTTTTAATTTAGTCAGAGAAAACTAGAGCTTTTTTTTAACACCTACAATTTCAAGATTTTTACTGACCACTCAGTAAAGAAATGTAAGCATTTTTAGTTTGTCTTGCATTTGAAGAGAGCTAAAGCACAAAGAGGCCAAGAAAGTAGCCCACTATCATTCCCATGGACCGTTGGTTGGTGGAAGTTATGCTTGGCTTTAAAGTCCTTCATTTCTAGACCTCCACTTCTCAACTCCTGAAAAGTCCCAAGAATTGGATAGTAGTTCTGCTGTTCTTTTCACTCTCACTGTGTTATGATAGATGTGGGTGTTCCTGCATTTATTTGCTTGTAATCCAAAGTTTCTGTGGCTACCCAAACAATATCAGAGAAAGTCTCAACAGAAGTTAGTGGTTTCCGCATTGGTTCTTCTTCAACTTCTTGAGAGGGACTTGGTTATGCTTCCATCTGAACTCGCAAATGTCTTGGTTTGTCCCTCTCTGGTAGTACTTCTGATTCTGGAATGAAACATTGATACCTTGAGTAGGTTAAAGCCCAGTGATGCTTTGTTTTTTCGTTTGTATTTTTCCATGAAGCTTCAGTAATCACTGGCTCAACATCCCCCCAAAGGCAAATGTTGTCCTTGTAGATGTACTGTGACATGTTGATTGAATTGTTGTCTGAGGATCCTGGCTTCCAGGGTGGCCGCACCACTGTGTGGCTTGTCTCCTGGTCCTGGGAGCTAGCTGGTCCTTGAGTTTTCACTTCTGGAAATTTGGTTTATTCATGATGTACGCCCAGGCTGCACAAGTTAGAAGACACTAATGCAAATCCTGGGTACCCATTATTAGTTTAAAATGAAAAAGAATTTGGCATGACAGCATGTGATCCTGAGTCTTCTGGTGAACATGCTTCTTGCTGAAACAGCAAGACAAATACATTTTGGAGTTTCCTTACTACAACTAGGGTATCTTAATGGTTCTGGGTATCAATGGATATACCCCTCTTTAAAATAGAGAGAAACCTGTTAAGGGGTGTGTGTTTAACCTTTTGATCAAAAGGCCCTTCCTTTGGACAGTACTGGAAAGTGTCAGTTATTGCTGTTGGTCCTTTGTGACTCTGTATTTACACTAGGTGGACAGTGGCAAGCAAAGTCAGGGTAGGCCAGTCCTGAATTCCTTGAATTTCTGTCATCATCTCACTCCGTATCAATCCTACTTGTCTTCAGACCCTGGCCTTTTCACTTCCAGTTTGGTTCATTAATACTGTATTTGCTATTGGTCTCTGCTTGAATTTTCTCCACTCTTCTCTTGGTTCTCTCTAGGACTATGTGTCTGACATACAATGTCAGCCAATCTTTCTGGCCTTGACCTCAGCCCCCAAATGGCCCAAATAAGTAGTGCAGCCCTTGATTCCTTCTGGTTAGGTGTGCACAGAAGAGGCAGATATTCACTGCCGTTCCTCTCCCCAACTTCCTTTCAGACCAGACTTATTATTTTATGTAAGCAGTTTGGCCTCATATACATCCGGACCTTTGACTTTCACTACATTTCCTTACAGTGAAGAGGACATTTGATTAGATTACCAAGATCTTCTCCCTACTGTCTTTGCCATGAGAGATGAATCCATTGAATGGAGGCCTCTAAAGATCTCTCATCTCATTTGTGACTTGTTGATTGAATTTAGCTATATCTCAGAGTTGAGGGGTGGCTTACTTTTTACCTTACGCCATTTAATAATTAGAACGGTACCTCCGGGGGTATTCCTTTGCTGGTAATAACGTGTTTTCATGCTCATTTTCTCATCCTCTCCTAACAGACCCATGAGGTAGAGGTTACAGTGGAGGCAGCACCTCATTTGGGCAATTCTCTAGATTTCCTCTTACACCTGTGCTTTCATGACTTGGCTGGAAAAATCAGCAACTGACAGAGGCCACCTAGTGTCTCTAGATGAGGAGATTGAGGAAAAGCAACAGAAACATAGAAGCAAGATCATTGACAACAACAAAAGTCTAACTTACAGAAGGACGAAAGCTGAGCCTGTGGCAGGGCCCTGCATACTGCATCAGCCTCAGAGAGAAGGCTTCTTGACCAGAGCATGTGGAGCCAGAACATTCACCAAGGGGTCACTCAGGCGTGGCTTTGGATACAGAAACGGGATTGCCTCATAAGCCACTGGCATGTTGCTGTGTTTTCTAGGCCCCTGGAAATGCTCGCTCAGACCTGTTCCTCAAAAGAAAGATAAATTGTTATTGAGCAGCTCAAGACTGGCTTTGATGGTGACTCTGGTGGGGGTGGGCCTTGGTTCCCGGGGCTGTGCACAGATACCTGCTGTACGAACCTGTCTTGTACCAAGCCAGGGCCCCCACTAGCGACTGCTAGCCTCACTTCACTGTTTCTTCCTTTCCTGGTGGTATTGACGCTAGTTTGAGCCTCTAGCTCAGCTATAGCAGTTGTCATTGACTTTGGCAGATGGGTGGTCGGAGAATCCTATGGCCTCCCGAAGACAGCCAGTGCGCCACCTTTTCTAAACCCCTTCACGGCTGGCTTCTCCTTTCCCTTTTCTCTTATTCACAGACACACTGCTTGAAAACAATTTTGTAAGCAGTCTTCTTGGTCATACCACGTCCTTGCTCAAACACCTTCAGTGGCTTTCTCTTGTGTCTGGGTGCCAGGCTGAGCATCCTGGGTATGGCATGCCAGACTTCTCACGAACCAGCAGTGAGCTCCTATGGCACATGGCCTGAGTATCTCCTTTGGCGAATATTATTCCTTGTTATGTGCGGTGCTACGTCTGTGTGAACTCTTGCCCAGCTTTAGGCCTCTTGAGGAGTAGGTCCACATCTGCATGTTTGATGGAATCTGGTACTTTCCACAGCACTAGCCAGAGCACTTGACCCAGAGCAGGTGCTCAGCAAAAATGTGCTTCACGCAGCAAAGAATAAATGAGTTTCATGAGTAACATTTTCAGTCTGAGCAAAGTAGCAGATCTGGTGTGGAATGAATGGCTTTTGGATGACTGCTTTGTTCTAGCATATTCTTCTATTTGGAAAATATTTTCTAAACGTAGAAAATTATGAAGAATAAGAAAACAAAGTATGATGCACCCATTAGCCCAAACAGAACCATTGGTGGCATTTTTTTCATGCTTGCTTCAGATTTTTTAATGAAAGAAATCAAACATTTCAAACAAATATGACCCTTTGTCTTATATTCCATTCCTGTCCTGCTCCGTCTCTTGTCAGAAGTAGTTACTATTATGACTCTTCTGTGAATGCATTTTATCTTATTCTTTCATGCACAAACATATGCATCAACTGATATATAGCAGGAGTTAACAAACTAGAGCCCATGGGGGAAGTCCAGCCCATCTCCAGTTTCTCTAAAGACTACAAGCTAAGAATAGTTTTAAAGAGCTGTACATTTTACATTTTAAATACATTTTAAAGAGCTGTAAAAAAAATAGCAACAAAAAAGAACAACGTGTAACATATCATATGTGACCCACAAAGTCCAAAATATTTACGGTATGTCTTTTACAGAAAAAGTTTGCCAGCCCCTGATACAGAATATTGGGTATCATATCCTATAATCATTCTTAAACTTGCCTTAATTTTCAGCCCTGTATTTCTTGAATTCTTTGCTCGTTGACATATGTATCTGCTTTAGTCCTTTTAATGACTACGTAGTGTTCCATTATGTTAATATAGCACACTTTTTAATTTATTCCCCTGCTGGATGGGCAGTTGCATTGTTTCCACCCTTTTTACTATCAAAAAATGCAAGACACATTCTTGTACCTTATATACATGAGAGTCTTTCAAGGGATATAGCCCTTGGCTTATAGGGAGTGTGCATTCTTAAGAGTTGGATGGAACAAAACTGTCCTTGGCAGTCGTTACAGATATTTCAACACTTAGCCCCATTTTGCAATAAATTCTTACTCCATGCGAGCTTCAGCTCTCCTATTGTCCCAGAAAACGGAAAAGACTACCCCTGCCCTAATGGCTGTTAGTGTTCTATCACCTTCGTGTAACAGACAAGACATGGGAAGCAAAAACCCTTTCAAGAGCGTAAAGTGCTAGTAAAATGAGATGGTTTCAGCTTTAAAGAGGTTACTTGCAAGAACATCAAGGAAGACTCTTGGCAGCCTGGATAGAAATGACACAGGCAGAAGGCCCTCTCCAAGGGACTTTGTCAAGAGAATGCTGAATGGCATTCCACTTCAAACAGCATCTAGTGACAGGTGTTCTTCTCTGTGGCAACTCGGTTCCCCGCATACTTCCCCAGGTGTTAGAAGCGAACACTGTGGTTGGGGGCCATTTCCTTCTAGGTCCTCAACTCCAGGAACAAAGACTGACAGGAAACCCCCCCCCCCACCTTCACCACCCCAAGTCCAGTTGCATTTGTACTGCTGAGAATTGAGCACTTACTGTGGGGCCTCACCCTGAGCCATGGGCTGGGACCGAGGCAGGGGAAAGGAGCACGCAAGAAGGATAAACAAATGACTGAGGGTCTTTGTTTGAAGTCGCTTATGGTCTAATTCCTGCCGGGCTTGAGATCCAACAGGCACTTAGTTCTGTCAGGATCTCCATGTGGTGTAAGAAATGATCTAAACATGGAACGGAATGGACCCAGAAGACCGGGATGACCAAGACAGAAGACCAAGCTGTAGGAATGTTGAGTTCTCTGGACATTTTTGCTCACCCTCAAAATGAAAGGATTAGACGAAACAATTTTCCCTACTAAATAAATATCTCTTTCATTTTGTATCTGCCTCTCACCCCCACCACTGCTGAAGACAGGGGGTCGGTCTGCCTCACCTAGACTGGCGCAGTGGGCAGCTGTCTGGCTGGCTCCAGTCTCTCCCTCGTCCACACTGCTGCCAGAGGGCTGTTTCTTACACCCTTTCAGAAGCCCATTATCTCCAGCTGAAGCTCAACCATGTAAGACAGAGAACACAGCTTTGATCATATCCTTCTTGGCTCTGTAGACTCACCTTCGTCACTTCTTAAACTCCTGGGAGGTTTGTGGCACCTGAAAGGGACCATGCTTTCCTGCGCCTTCCACACTCCCGTTCTAAGGGACTTTGGATCAGATCAGGGACTAGCTCACAGGGATGCTTGCAACCTGAACACCTAGGAAAATGGTTGGCATCCAGTGGATCTACAAAACATGCTTTTTATTAATTTATTTATTTAAATTTAAGTTAGTTAGCATACAGTGGAGCATTGGTTTCGGGAGTAGAGCCAGGTGGTTCATCTGTCACATACAATGCTCAGTGCTCGTCCCAACAAGTGCCCTCTTTAATGCCTTCACCCATTTAGCCCACCGCCCCCCGCCGCCTTCCCTCCAGAAACTCTTAGTTTGTTCTCTGTAATTAAGAGTCTCTTATGGTTTGCCTCCATCTCCGTTTTTATCTTATGTTTCCTTCCCTTCCCCTGTGTTCATCTGTTGTGTTTCTTAAATTCCACATAGGAGTGAAATCATATGATATTTGTCTTTCTCTGACTGACTGATTTTGCTTAGCATAATACACTCTAGTTCTATCCATGTTGTTGCAAATGGCAAGATTTCATTCTTCTTGATGGCTGAGTCATATTCCATTGTATATATGTACCACATCTTTATTCATTCCTCAGTCGATGGACATTGGGGCTCTTTCCATAATTTGGTTACTGTTGATAGTGCTGCTATAAACATTGGGATGCATGTGCCCCTTTGAATCTGTATTTTTGTATCCTTTGGATAAATACTCAGTAGTGCAATTTCTGGATTGTAGGAAAGTTCTATTTTAAATTTTTTGAGGAACCTCCATACTGTTTTCTAGAGTGGCTGCACCAGTTTGCATTCCCATGAATGGTGCAAGAGTGTTCCCCTTTCTCCACATCCTCACCAACATCTGTTGCAAAACATGCTTTTTTAAATGAATGAATGCATGAAGAACTGACAGTCACTGCTCATTTTCCTGGACAATTTGTTCTTTGTGGAGGAAATGTGCCAAGCTTAATCTTTCCCCATTTGCCTATTGAAGGAAGAGTCCAGAGACTCATTGTGCATGATTTCTGTGAGGGCTAAACCAAAGGCATGATTTCTGCAAAAGGAGTGGCAAGGAGTGGCAAGACTGAAGGCTCAGTTTCCAGTTTGGGCTGCTACGTCCCAGCTGTGTGACTTGGAGCAGGTAACTTACTCCTTTTGACCTTGAGTCTTTCCTCTGTAAAATGGAGTTAAACCTACCTACTTCATAAGTTCGTTTGGAAGACTAGCTGATCTGATGCACAGGAACCATTTGGAACATGGCTGGCCGCTAATAGGCTCTCAAGCAGTGGTTTATACTGCTGAGGTCCTGGTTGGGGTAGGATCTTCGTGTCAGGTTAGGGTGTTAGGCTCTGCTCATGTTCCCAGGCCTTCTCCTCCTCCTTTATCAAACCTTGTTTCTTCCAAGCACTTGTGCCTGTGTGTGGTCACACACACACAAACGTGCATTCCACTGTAGCCCCATTAAATGATTTAGTTTTCCGTATATGCGATGGTGTTATTTGCTCTTGCGTGGTTTTTCCTCCCTTTTCCTCCCCCCCACTTTTTTTTTGACCTGCAGTCATACCTTGGAGAAGCCTTCCCTCACACCCCCTTCCTGTCCCTATACCAGTGCACACTGATGTCCCATGCTCAGGCTGGATTTGGTCCCTCTCCTCCCTGTGTCTCTAGATTCTTGTGCTTTTGCTTCTTGTGAACATGCATCTCATCATATTGTCGTCCTCTGTTCATTGTCCAGTCTTCCCTGGTATAGTGGCAGGTCTTTGAGTTCAGGAAAAGTGATCTTTCTCATCACTCTGTTCTCATGACCAGGCACTTGTTTGCTAAGTGAAGCTCCTGTTCATGTGGCAACACCTTGGTGAGAAAAACCTTTAATTAAAAGAGATTTGAGGGAGAGGCAGAGCTGTGGATGGAGCTGGTGGGACATAGAGCTGAGGAGTTAGCAATGATGTGGAAGGAGGGTTCCAATGGGGACTACAGGGTCAAGATGTGCACCCATGAGTGGGTACCTGCAGTGGTTTTTACCATGTGACTTGGGTTTCAGAGATAGGCAGGTGGAAGAACAAAAATCAGCATCTTTGATGTTATTCCCAACCTTTGTCAAAAATTGTCATCAGGGAGAATGGAAACATTATCAGAGATTGCACACTGGATACCAGGCTTATCCACTTTGCATGCTGAAAATGGGTATTACGGGAAGATACCTGGCCCAGAAGTCAAGAGATGCGAATGCTAGTGACTGTCCATATGATCCTGAACTGAGCACTTCTCTCCGTACCTCAGATCAGTCATCCGTTAGTTTGAGGAGCAGGACTGGATGAGGACGGACAAGTCTGTAGCACACATGCCTTCGCTCTCCTCTTCCTTGTCCTTGGCAAACATCTTTCACGGACGTTGGTCCTGTTTCACTGGGAATCCTCCCGGGAAGCTACTACAAACGGATCAGAGATGGCTTCCGAGATGATCCTGTCCAAGATTTCTTATAGCTCTGGCTCCCTGTGCATTGCAAGAAAAATAAGGAAGGTGCTTATCATGGGGAAATGGCCCTGATTCTCTTCACCTCAGCTTTGCCAGGATGATGACTCTTCCATGGTGGTTCAGGCCCCAGACCACAGTGACCGGGGAGAGGCACACTGCTTGTGGATGTTTTTACCACCAGCCAAGATGCCTGATCTGGCTTCCTTTGACATGCAGCACTGAGGACTAATTCAGAAATCACCTCAAGAGCCCCACTAGATACTTTCTATCACTTTCACAGATAACTGACCCAATAACAGCCTGGTGAAGGAGGCCGAGTGAAGAATTTGTGTCCAGAAAAAACAGTTCTCCATTTATTCAGGAAGGTTGTTGAGGGCTTACCATGTGCTAGGCCCTGAGGATGCACATATGAACCAGGCAAAAGCCCAGTGGCCACAGTCTGGTGGGAAGGAGAGTTGAAATTCATTTGGCACATTGGTATGACTATGTTGGTTGCTTACAACCAATATCAGTAAGGACTAGTTAGAATTCCTACCACTCGAGCTATTAAGTCTTTTCAATTTTCCTCCTGCAGATAGGCTGGCTAAATAGCAAGAACTACCAAAGAGGTAAGGACGGTGTGTTCTGAGAGCAGGATGCTCAAATCTGAGACGATTTCCAGAGAAAATGAAGCAGAGTGGGATTACGGAGGATGGAAAGGGATTCATCAGCCTGTCAGTGAGGGGAGGACATTCTGAGAAATGACCACAGGATGTACAAGGGCTGTATGTAGGGTCTCATGGCACCTTTGGTGAACTGCATGGGGTGTATTGTGGCTATATTACATGTAGAGTGTGTGTGTGTGTGTGTGTGTGTGTGTGTGTGTGTGTGTGTGAGCAAGTAATTGTTATGAAGGCAGGAACCATGCCTCTTTGGTGGCATAGCCCCTTTATACTATGCCTTGAATATAGATGCTACTGATTAAATCGTTGTTGATTGGATGATTGAATGAGTGATGAGATGGCAGGACGTGTAGCCAGGCAAGTTCAGGCACCAGGTCATGAAGGGCCCCATTTGCCATTTTAAAGAACTTGTTTTATATTTTATCTTGCAGCTAACAGGGAGTATTTGAAAGTGATTGGTGGGTCAGTAAAACTAGAAGCAGTGAGCAATTAGGACATAGGTTCAAGGACTCATCAGCTTGCCACTTCTGAGATAAGACAACGGAATGCACAGCTGGCAGTGACAGAGATGTAGCTTCCAGCACCAAGTACCCCGTCACCTTCTTGGCTTTTGTCTTAGCTTCCTTTGAATTCTACGGCATGTCTAGCTGGCTCATGTCTCCATTCTCTACTTGTTTAGTTCCCCCTCGCTGAAATTCAGTCCCATTCTCAAATGAAATGTCCTACCCTTATCATCAACATGGCCAACTTCTTACCATTCCTCTTAAGTCAGCTCAGATCACCTGTCCCCTAGTAAGGCATTATGAACTGTTGCCTCCTTTCCTAACCCCAACACGGAGGATTTCCTTGAGTCCTCATGGTACCCAATACAGCTTTCTTCCCTGGCATCAGCTCAAAGCTATTGTTCATTGTTCTGGATTATTCATTTTGCAACAAGCCTTAGAAGACAGGTGCTATGTCATATCCAAATTTGTAACCAATCTCAGTATAAAGTACAGTGCTCAGTACTGAGAAATGAGTTAAAAAAATTTTTTTTTTGTTCAGTTGTAAAGAGAGAACCAACACATCGGTGAATGGGACGTTTTCATGGGAGTCGCCGGTGAAAGGCTCTCTGGCTGCTAATGCTGGACCTGGAAAGCAGGGGGTAGCTGCAGTCTGACTTAGATAAAATTTATGATAAACTGAGTAGATTCAGAAGCAGGCATCCCTTCCTTGTGCTTGAATCTAAATTATTAGCTTGTTTTCTATGTGCCATCGTAAAAGGCTTCTTTTGGATCAAGAGCACCTTTTGAAAAGCAGCTACAATCCAGGAGATTTTGTGGTGTTAGAGGAATCCCAGCATGGGTTTTTATTCAGTCCAGAGGACTTTTGGCTGGATCATCCTGTGTCACTTCTGACCTGTTTCTGCATGCCATGTAGGAAGCAGTGACTCCAGAGGGCCAAGAGAGGACGCTGTACCTTGATACTCTGTCTCTGTCCATCTCACAAATCCATTCTCCTCTGTGTTTTCCTTCTACCCCAGAGATTCAGTAGGACATTTTCTAGCTTCAAACATTCCTAGCTTCAAAAAAGGATGGAAATATGAGACGTGAGATGTGCCCTTTCTGTTGGCATTGTGTAGACAGTACTAATTGGTCAAAGAGGTCTTTCCTGGCAACTGTAATCAATCAGAGGTTGCATGAAACTATTCACTCTGTGTTCTGTATAGCCTTAATTAGAATGGCTTCCTGGCCAAAGAATAGGTTGAATCCTGTGAAATTACTATTTTTGTAATGGTTAAAAATGGTCCAATACTGGAGACTTTGTATCATTCATCTTAAATTTGATAACTTGACCTCATGTCCCCAAGTTCTCTGGGTAGATATGCAGAACAGATCTCTTATGATGATTCTTTGATATATGTGAATGTAGGACTTGTATTATAGCTTTAATAGCTAATCTGAATAACTCCCTTTCTTTATAATGTATGTAACCCCGTAAGCCCATGTTTCTCAAAGCCTGGTTTTCATAAATAGGTACTGAGTTTTATTTTCAGGGAATCAGGAACATAACTGTGATATCTTTGGAAGAGTTCCAAAGAATCCTGCCATTGGAAATGTGTCCCTTCATGCTAAGGCATTGTGTCTCCAAACGAGTCCTCACTGCCAAGCAAGTATCTCTGGAGAACGGACGTAAGCCAACATCAGCCAGTGATAAACACAAGTTTATGTTAAATAAAGTAGATCAATATTTCTTAATAGGGATGATTTTGACACTCAGGGTACATTGGCAATGTCTGGAGACAGTTTTTAATATTATAGCTTGGGGAGGGGTTACTACTGGCGGTTAGTGGGTAAAGGCCATTATACATCCTGCGATGCAGAGGACAGTCCTGTATAACAAAGAATTATCCAATCCAAAATGTCAGTAGTGTTGAGATTGAGAAACTCTGAGATGGATAATTATCTTAGAGTGAGCACCATGGAATTTGGCATGGGACAGACAGGTGACATTTGCTGTTTGAAAGGGACAAAAACGTAAATCTGGAGGTTGGGACATTATATAAGAGATGTATGTGTGGATACCTTGGGATAGGGCCTGCCACAGGTTGAGTTCCCCCGGAAGCAAACTGTTTGGTGTAGATTAGTGGGCAGAGGGTTATTAGGTGTTCTCTTGGGTAGAGAATCATAGACTGGGTAGACGGCAGCAGAGATGTGACGCTGTGCAGTGGAGGCTCAAGGTGACCCTGTGGGGAGCTCTGAAAATGGAATGACCGCTTAGAGTTGTCCTCGCTTGGGGCAACGGGTCAGGCTTTCATACCCTGGAGTAAATCAGCCATTGGACCCAAGCTTTCCCAAAGGGCCCATAACTTTGGGCAGGGCGCTTCCCTTCTGTTGAAGCAGGCTTGAGGGAGCAGCTTGACTCCTTCATAATACGCCCAGTGACTTTCCTGTCTCTTTTACCTTGTATTTCCACAAACATTTGCAGTTGGCAAATCACATCGGTTGCTGTTGTTGACACTTTTTATGTATGAGGAAACTTGAGTGCAGGAAATTAATTCGTTCAAGGTCACACAGAAAGTGCTCAGCAGAGCTGTTAGTGGAGCCCACATTTTTGACTACTTGTTCTTTCTAGTCTGCCATCCTTTTCCCCTAATTTCTTCTTCTTCTCCTTCTCCTTCTCCTTCTCCTTCTCCTTCTCCTTCTCCTTCTCCTTCTCCTTCTCCTTCTCCTTCTCCGCCTCCTCCTCCTCCTCCTTCTTTTTCTCCTTCCCACCCTCTTCACCCTCCTCACCCTCCACCTTCTTCTTTTTAAAAATGATCCTTGTTGGGACACCTGGGTGGCTCAGTCGGTTAAGTGACTTTGGTTCAGGTCATGATCTCACAGTTCGTGAGTTTGAGCCCTGCGTCGGGCTCTGTGCTGACAGCTCAGAGCCTGGAGCCTGCTTCAGATTGTGTGTGTCCCCCTCTCTCTGCCTGTCCCCTGCTCGTTCTGTCTCTCAAAAATAAATAAATATTAAAAAAATTTTTTTAAATGATCCTGGTACTGAGATCTACCCATGCCTTGATTCGTATTTCATTCTTATTTTCTTCACACGTCTCTTTTCTTTTTTAGTGGGCTAAAACTGCAAAATATTTCCTTAAAATGTTAGGAATTTAGTTAGGAGTGATTTGGTGCTTTAAAATGGGCCTCATTAGTTAGGGTAAATAAATACACTGATAAGGAGCCAGACTGAAGCAGATAACCATTCTGATGAAAACAGAGGATAGGGTAGCATACGAAATGCAAAGTCCTAATCCTCAAATGTACATGTAGAAACAGGTCAGCTGATGGAACAAGCACGCCCACAGTTTTAGACTCTGTCCCGTGTTATGGCAGGTACTTCACCTTACTTCACTTGGTCTTCATAGCAGTCCCATGAGGTAGGTGTGAGTAGCTTTGTTTTTTAGAGTGTTAGGGAAATGAATTGCTTTTTAAAATTCATGTGGGTAGTAAGAGACAAATGAAGATGCGACCTCTGTCCTTCTGACTTTTAGAGGACTTACATCAAGATCCCCCCCAATGACGGAGAACGTGGGCTCCAGCAGAAGTCCTGAGCTCATACCTGTCCAGGTAAACCTCAGAACACAGAGCATCCCAGAGACAAATATTGCTAACACAGTACTATCATATCACATCCAAACATTTCCTGACGATTCGTCTTATGATGAATACTCAAGTTTGGAATACAAAACCCCATTTAAAACTATTCTCCTCACTCGATTCTCATCTGAACTTCTGCAGCAGCAGAGTGTGTATTGTAGGGGGGGAGAGGAAAGTAGTGTGTGTGTGTATTCATGCATGCACCCTCATGTGTGTTGAGGACGATATTGGAGGGTTGTGTGTGTGTGTGTGTTCATAAATGCATGTGTGTGTGGTGAGGATGATGTTGGAGGTTGTGTGTGTTTATGTATGCACACTCATGTGTACTGAGGATGATGTTGGAGGGGTGTGTGTGTGTGTGTGTGTGTGTGCTTGCATGCACACTCGTGTGTTGAGGGTGTTGTTGGAGGGATTGTGTGTATTCATGCATGTATGCGTGTGTGTGTTGAGCATGATGTTGGAGGTGTCTGTGTGTGTTCATGCATGTGTATGTGTGTGTGTTGAGGGTGATGCTGGAGGGGGGATGTGATTGTGTGTGTGTGTGTGTGTGTGTGTGTGTGCGTGTGTGTGTGTATGTGTGTGTATTTTGCAGGCATGAGGTTGAGATGGGAAGACTGGGGGCAGGAGGAGAGAGATGTGTGTTCCCATGAGTGACAGGACTCTTGTTCCTGTTGTAGGAACTCCAAGACCCTGTGCCTTGCCCACCCCCACACCACCACCTGTTCCAAAAATCTTAAGGACCACTCATCTCAGGAGCTGTAACTGAGAACCTTTAAGTCTGAGGAATTTTAGTGAACTTCTAGGGCTTCTGAGAGGTAAAATGAGTAAACATGATGTCATGTTTTGATCCCCACGACTGAGATGTAAGACTTAGGAAAGCTGGCCATAGAAATTCTGAAAAAAGGGGAACATTCCACAGGCTGGGTCTCATTTGATATGCACTCAAAAGGATGCAGGGATGGCCCCTCCCATCCCAAGAGGCCTCTCTTCACTGAAAATTGTGAACTCTCAGAGTCAACCAATTTGCTAAGACCAGTCGTATTAGTTTTCTATGCTGTGTAACAAATCACTGCAAATCTATAGGCTTAAAACAACACCCATTTATTTTCCACAGTTGGTGTGGGTCAGTGGTCCAGGCACGAGACCTCTGTGTGGCATCTCACAAGGGTGCAATCTAGGTGTTGCCTGGGCTCCATTCACATCTGGATTTGGGGGCCTCTTCCAAGCTTATTCACATTATTAATGGAATCCAGTTCCTTGTGGTTATGCGAGTGAGATCCTCAACTCCCAGACATAAGCCCTCCTAATAGGCAGTTCACGGCATGGCTGTTTGTTTTCTCAAAGCCAGCAGGAAATCTCTCCTGTTTGAGTTTGTTCTTCCAGAAAGAGCTGATTCCTCTTTTAAAGAGCTCACCTGATACCATGGTAGGCCCACCCAAGATAATCTCCTTCTGATTGACCCATTCAGCTGATGAGAGACTCAGTTTCAGCTGCAAAATTCCATTTCCTTTACTACATGCTATTGGTTAGAAGCAAACCATAGATTCTGCCATCATTCAAAGGGGGAAATTACATACAAGTGTTGGTACCAGGGGATGAGGATCTTAGAGCTCTGCCTGCCATACCTGTGGATTCCAAAACAAGGTGTATGTTCAAGTTGTGTATGAACCTTCAGGTGTGGGGGACAGATGTTAGGTCCTCCATTACAATTTTTATGTCATCCATTTTAATTTTAATTTTTGTGTGATTTATGGTAAATACAACCTATTAGAAAAGCAGTACACATGTATAATTTATAACTGCATCTTTCGAAAGGTGTGCTTTTAATTTTTTTTCTTTTTTCTTTTTCTTTTTGGTTGGGGAGAACAATGAAAAATTGGGGAGGCTGCTGACTTGAATAGATGGTCTGATAAGCACCTTATGAAATTGTTTTTGAGTTTTGAAATGAACAGTTCAAGCCAGGTGTATCTCTATTAAAGGCGTCACAGACTGTCAGCTGTTTCTTTGCTTGTCTTTTAGTACACCTTGTAATTTTTTTCTTGTAAGTTGGACATGATATATTGGGCAACAGGCCTTTAATGTGAGGTTTTGTGGTAATGTGGCCAGGAGCTGAGCTGCGCTTTGTGTTTGTTGTAGCCGTAGGGGCCGGACATTTCCAGTTCCTCTGGTGCCCTTGCCTTGTCCCCTCTGTTGCCTTTGCTCTTCCCTAAGAACTGCTCCTCTGATAGAATCTGTGTCCTCCTGTTGCTCTCTCAGCATTATACTGGCACCTTGTTGGTGTGGTAGTAGGGTGCGGGCCAGGAGAGTGTGTAGGGTCATGATTAAATATCAGTCTTGTGGTGGGCCTGGGTCCCAGGCTATGCCTTCGCTTCCCTCTCTGTGTCGCTTAGGTGACACGGGAGGTCCAGAAGAGGCTGGGGACAGAGAAATCCCCAGGCGGGTAAAGGCTCTGGTAGAGTCCTTTCCCACAGAGAGCAGGCTTGTGTTAGAGAGAAGGTTCCAAACCTATTCCACAGGGTTTACTCTTCACTCTGCCAGAGCCACCGGGAAATCTTCCTTGACTCTTCACCCTGAGAATCTGGTGCTGTTGATAGAGATTAAAGTATATAAAATGTGGGCCCCTCCAAGACAGTTCCCTAGGAGTTTCTCACTGTGTAAATAGTCCACAGTCTGCCTCCTGCAGTTCATGAGAACTACAATTTGAATGGTCCTACCAGATGATAGTTGTAGGGGCTTCTGCTGCCTATAAGCTTGTCTGTGACTCTGGATTCACCTGTCTCTCCAGATTTGGGCGGTGGCAGTTTGTCCTGTGACATCAGTTCTCCAATGGGTCTAAGAAAAGTCAGTGATCTTTAGTTTGTTTACCTTTTTCTTGCTGTAAGGACAGGAGTGCTGGAGTGGAAACCATTCATCCTATTTCTTTTCTTTTGTGCTTCTCTTACTTAGTATGGAAACAAGCCTGGAATCAGAGATCTAGGTTGGACTTCCAGCTCCACCGTGTATTTATCTGTGACCTTGGGCAATGATGTCGTTCTCACGATTGTGGATTGTGTGAGGGTTACCTACAGGTGTGTAGGGAAACGTGTGGCCTATGACCTGTCAGAAAGTGCTTGCTCAGTCACTGCTGGAAATGACCTCAAAGTTCATCTCTTCTAGATCTCTGCCTCGTGCTTGAATCTCCTTTGCATCATTCCAATTAAATGGCTGCCTGACCTCTTCTTGGAAATATTCGATGACATGGAACTCTCTGCCTTGCACAGAACCTCTGGATAGTGCGTGAGACTGTGCACAAGAACTAGTATGCGTCCTAATGCAACATGAGGCTTTTGGACAACATTCTCAGGGCTAAGGGGGGGCACATGCTGGGAGCGAGTTGCTCTCCACTGGGCAGGCCAGGGGAGGGTTCATGGAGAATTTGAGGGAGAGATAGTCTCCCAACATTTGCTCATGAGGCTAAAAGGCATTTTGAAGGAAGTAACAGAATGACAGAAAAGGACCTAGATGTGGAACCAAAGGGAAGGAGGAGGAAGGAAGAGTACCAAGTACTGAGTGATGGCTGTCTATGGGATTATGTATGTCCCAGGTCCCAAAGGAGAAGACCCAAGGAGAGATTGCTTTGAAGTCCTTTCCCAGCAGTAGCCTGAGATTAGAAGTATTTATCCTTTGTCTGGCCTCAAAATATTCTCTGCGATGCCACCACGCCCCCTGTGGCTGACACTGCTGGTGGCCTACTCAGTCCTGTGGTCTCCTTTCTTGCTAACAGAACTGTGGTTTGAGGGGAAGCTGCGATGGTCCCAGTTCGTGCAATGGCTCATAGTTGGTCTTGGGGTGAGCGGGTCTGGAGAATCTTGTTCCCGTCTTCCTAGTGCCCCTCACACTTGGAGATGCCACGTGAAGTCGTCTGGCATGAGTCGGCTGGACGGTGCCCGGGCAAGCTTCTGGTCTCCTAATAAATAGTACACTGGCTCTGTCATCTCACCCTGCTTCTGTCTGTCTGGATGGAAGATCTGATACTCGGACCAGCAGAAACCACCTTGCAAGTGGCAGCTTCCCAAGAGCTTGTTAAGTGAGGAAAAAACACCCTCTAATTAAAGTCACTCTTCCTAAGGTGTCTTACTTGTAGGTTAGAGCATTTCTAATACCTAATAATTTCATCTTCTCAGAATTAATATTTCTTATTTCTCCCCTGGCTTCCTCCTCTACTCCCTTCAGTTTTCTTCCTGAAACTTTGCCCATTTCAGTATTTGACATGGGCCATTCTGACCTGGAGAGAGAGCAAATATCAGAGGGAACGCGCCTGACATGATTTACGTGTTGTCTGGGAGGCACGGCTCACAGCTTTGCTTCTGAGGCTCACTGGGAAGCAGGTCTTAAAACATAGCAACTTAACTGAAGACTCCAGTGTGGAGTCCATAGCTCCAGTGGTGCCTGTTTATAAGGCTTTTGAAATAATCGTGATGAGGCCTTGTAACTCAGAAATCAGCGGAGCCACCCTGAGTCTCTCATTGCAGATACGGTTACAGAATGCCACTTTACAGCACCGCGTGGATTCCTCAGGAACATAAGTTCTCCGGGAAGTCATTCCTGACTTGGAATCCTTGTTGTTTATTTTATGAATTCTGCTTTTATGAAGGTGCTGTCTCTTTTCCCCTTCACCAATAGCTGTAGAACTTAACCTCTGTCTGTGATTTTCAGAAATAAAACTAAGAAGAAAAAAATAGCAGAACTCATCCAAAGCATTTCAGTTTCCTTTACTGGAGGGTTGGAAGAGCCTGGGATGTTCACATCAGCAACACAGATAGCCTCAAATGAAATGAAATGAAATGTTTAATTTGGGGATAAGTAGCAGGTGATGAGGGAAGCCTGGGGTTTTGGATGTCTTGTGGGAGCAGAGAACAATGAGATATAAAGAGAGAGGAGTTAATCTTGAGGATCTCTTAGAAGTGGTGGGTAAAAGAGTGCAGAATGCTATGGGTAGCATTACATGAAATTAATTTCTTAAGATAGTTTCTTAGATTTAAAAAATTCAATTAATTTCGTAAGTTCTACAAGCAGTGTGGGATGTAGTTGAGAGGGGAACTCGTCAGTGAAATGGGGAGCTCTGTGGTCCTTCCATAGATAATGGCAAAGGGATGGTCAAGGTTGGGGATGTGGGGGAGTGGGCAAATCTTTAAATTCTTGTTACCACTTGCCAAGTTGCTCTGCTTACCCTTAGCTCTCCTCTATCATTTTTCCCTCCCATGTCCTTTCTTCTTCTCTTTTCTTTGGGAGAAAAAAAAAAAAGAATCCTCGTGTTTTCTCTAGCATGGCTCAGCCTTGGTGTCCCTTTTCCCAAAGTTCAATGAATTCTGTGCTGTGAATTTACAGTAGGAAAGGGACTTTCAGATCAAGTTTTCTGATAACACCTTTATTGGATAACACCTTTATTTGATAACAACAGGTCTCTTGTTGAAAGTATGATTCAGTGCTTATTTTAGGATATTCACAGGGATTGTGCCAGCCAGAACCACGATCTGATTTCAAAACGTTTATGTCATCTTTATTCTAGTTTTCTATCTGGAGTTGGGAGAAGGGGTGAAGACTTTTAGGCATAATTGTATATGATAATTATTGCATAGTATGTTTTGGTTGGATGACGCCTTAAATCAACATTACATAACAATATTGACTGGCTCTTCGCAGTAGATTTACTTAAGTCATAAAATAATAGTTTTTGAACAGTCCTTTCTCATATCACCCAGGTAAACTATTTCTAAAGTGACTGGTGCTCATTCTCTACTTTCTGTGAGCGCATTTGACAAGTGAAATGATCAGGTTGGTGGGTTCTGAGTGGTATCCAGCTGCTCGAGGCCTATGGTGCTGCAGTGAAGAAATTGTAGTTTAAGTTTCGCACGGAGCAGATGTAGGAGACAAGTCTGCTTTTGACTTAATTTTGAGCAAATTCACAAGTACCTAGGAGACCAGGAAGCTAAATAGGCTTTTGGCCACATTCCAGAAAAAAAGGGAGGGTGAAAGAAAAATAACTCATATCATGTGTCCGAGGACAAGCATTTCAGAGGCACCGCTACGTTCTGATCGTGAAGCTACCCCAGCCATGGACCTTGGAAATGGTGGCCCAGTGGGCAGCCCCCCCAAAGCCTCTGATCCTGCTTCCTCTCACCCTCTTCCCTTTCCTCATACTGTGGTCAGAAGCACCAGCCTTAACAGCCAGATTCTGGCTCTATCACCCATGAACTTTGCAATCTTGCACGATCTCTCTCTCGGAGCTTTTTATTCAGCAGAAAATGAGAATAATGATTAGGTGTCTACGAGCATTAATGCAAAGATTATAGATACTATGCCTGGACTATCTGCATATCACATACAGTCTTCCTTCATTTCAAAAGTAAGCCGATATTTGAGAACCCGTTTGTTCACCAGCCAAAACGAGTTATCATGCAAATAAATTGTCTTAATTGCTTTTTGTGTATCAAGAAGGGACTTCTAAAAAATTATTTTATTTTTGAAATACTATGTCCATTAAGGACAAAACAGTTTGAAATTGAAAGCTATGTTGTAAAAAATTAGTGTAAGACCTGACTATCTAAACTGGCTTATTTTGCAAAGGTCAAAATAGCAAGATTATATTTGTTTGTTCGGAGTAGGAGGAACGGGGATCATAGATTTAAAGAATATGGAAAAGAAACAGCATCTTTAACAAGGTAACTATAACTGATGTTCTATTTCCAGTTCAGTGACTTCTGTCATTTGACTAAGGTGCTCTAATTATTTATGTTGAAAGTCATATTTTGTCTCATGGTTGGAGGTTTCGAATGTGTTTATTTGCAGTTTGTCACCAATTCTTACTTAATTTTTTCCCTTCATTATTCTGTGCAGCTCGTTGATGAGCACCTGTATCTTACCTCCGGAGTTTATGATTCTTTTGAAAAAATTAAAACTCTACTAAATAAGATATTCACCCCCAAAAACCAGATAACCTAAAAAATTGACTTGATATTATCTAGTTCAACAACCCAAGTCTTAGTGCACCTTCTGATGGTAATAAGACAATGTCCTTTGATGGTAAGTTCAGTGAGGCCTCTTGCATGTGTAGAATGGAAAGCACTTGAGACAAAAAAGCTGAGACTGATGGGTTTGTTGGCTTCCCTCAAGTAACTTCTCACTGTGTAGTCAAAGGGGATATCTGATCATTAACAGAAACGAGAGGGGTGGGGGGACCCAAGCCAGATGAAATATTCAGAGCTTCTGTGACTATGTGTGTGCGCGTGTGCACGTGATCTTGCACCTGTTGGGTAAGCAACCATCTCCCACAGCCCGATGGAGCCTCCTGTTAACAGACTTCTTTAGCCACAGAGAAGGACTGGGGTGGGTGGGGCCTTTCTTGTGTTTATTCTAGCTCTGTGTCCCCATTCTTGAATACTTTTGAAATATTAGGGTATTTTTGGCCTACAAGACACCTGCTACAATTGCATAAAAGTAGTTGTGAGACTTTTGATGGAAGATGGATGGTGAAAGCCACGTTACTTAATTCTGGAGCATAGAATTCTCACTGTTATTGTTGTTTTCTTTAGTTTCATCAAGGCCTGCAGAGAAAAAACATACTCATGCAGACTGAACCAGTCCATCCAGCAATTCCAATCAGAAAGATAAAATGAATCACCTACCAAAGTTGTAAAAATATTCACTCACTTTTCAGATGTTTGTCTGTCTTCAGAATCAGGACCGTCTTGTAGCTAAGGCCCAACCTAACTTGAATTTAAGTGAATTTATTGAAAAGAAGAAGAGGAAAAGGGGAGGGGGAGAAGAGGAAGGGGAGGAGAAGAGGAAAAAGAAGATGAATGAGAAGTAAGAGAATGTGGCTCTTTTTTGGGGACACAAGTAATTGTTGTCATTTCTCCTGGTAACTTTCTTCCCGTGATCAGTTTGTCTGTCACTTCAACTTTTATCCAACAAAAACAGGTCTCTCTTAGTCAAGCACACACCAGATAAATCATTTTTTCTCAGTGTAAATGGATGGCCAGTTATTTCCATCATTCAGAGGCCTCTTCTAGTTGAACATTCTCCTCTAAATCTGTTTGTTCCTCTGTAAGAACCATAGCAACTACATTTAGAATTTGTATTCCTGTTTCTTTCCCAAGTACTGTTGGGCTGTTTAAATACCAGGAATCACGAGAAATAAAGGATACAGTTTAGAGCCTTTTTTTTTTGAGAGAGAGAAAGAGAGAGAGAGAGAGAGACAGAACATGAGTGGGGGAGGGGCAGAGAGAGAGGGAGACACAGAATCTGAAGCAGGCTCCAGGCCTGAGCTGTCAGCACAGAGCCCGATGTGGGGCTCAACCCACAAACCACAAGAATCATGACCTGAGTCGAAGTTGGCCGCTTAACCAGCTGAGTCACCCAGGTGCCCATAGAGCCAAGTCTTTTTTTTTTTTTTCCAATATATGAAATTTATTGTCAAATTGGTTTCCATACAACACCCAGTGCTCATCCCAAAAGGTGCCCTCCTCAATACCCATCACCCACCCCCCATCAACCCTCAGTTTGTTCTCAGTTTTTAAGAGTCTCTTATGCTTTGGCTCTCTCCCACTCTAACCTCTTTTTTTTTTTTTTTTCCTTCCCCTCCCCCACGGGTTTCTGTTACGTTTCTCAGGATCCACATAAGAGTGAAACCATACGGTATCTGTCTTTCTCTGTATGGCTTATTTCACTTAGCATCACACTCTCCAGTTCCATCCACGTTGCCGCAAATGGCCAGATTTCATTCTTTCTCATTGCCACATAGTACTCCACTGTGTATATAAACCACAATTTCTTTATCCATTCATCAGTTGATGGACACTTAGGCTCTTTCCATAATTTGGCTATTGTTGAGAGTGCCGCTAGAAACACTGGGGTACAGGTGCCATAGAGCCAAGTCTTAACTCCATGTCAAGAAGATGAAGTTTGAGCAACTAGTTGAATAGTAAGTTTCCAGAGGACACAGCATTGCAGGATCTTTTTGTCTTTTTCCAGCCCAGTTCCTGGCTGCGTGTCTTTGGGCCAGGCCCTTCCCCTTTCTGTGGCTCAGTTTGCTAATCAGTAAAATGGAGAGGCTGGAGCAGATGGGTTCCCAGGGCTTTTTGGTATTTCAGGAAGAGGCCGTCATGTGGTGTATACACAGGTTCTGGAATATAGCCTGAGAAAAGCCATGCTGGGCAGCAGATCCTTAAATACAATATTGGGAGGACTCTCCCTAAGTCACTGCACATGTGTTTTATTTTAAGTGCTATTTGTTGGAAAATTACATGGTATTACAAGACAGAATTGTGGATTTTTAACATGTCTGTTATATTTTAGAGAGTTTGTCTCCTACTTCTTCCCCTTCTCTTGCAGAGTAAGATGGTGATTTGGGCTCTCAAGAAGTTTAGGAGAGATACCAGTGCTGGTTTTCTCCTCTCTCCTTTTCCTCCCTCCTTCTCAGTACTATGCAAGCATAAAGGGGCCATAAATAACGCCCCCAGCCTCCCTGGAGGAATCTGCTAAACAGAAGGCTGTATTTTACTCCTGAAGAATTTGGCTTGGGCCATCCTGTGGGGATTTAATTAGAATCAAGGCTAAAAGCCTGTTCATTCAAATAGTATTTTCTGCCTTCATCCTGTCCTCAGCCTCCGCGTGGTCTCTGTTTTTATTCTTGTTTGGAGCTCCCTTCAAAGCACACTAAGGATGTAAAAACTCTTTAAGAAAATTCCTCTCCTCCCTCCCCCTCGGGAATACACTTAACTCATTTTACAGGTTTTCTCTGTCTTCAGGAAGTCTCTGAAGGCTGTAACTTGCTGTGCTGAAGGTTGGCATCCCGCTTTACCCAATCACCTACCCTGTTTCTGTGAGGCAGGAGCTGGACTTTGCAAGAAATAAATTGAATTCAAATTCGTCCACGGCAGAGCCACACACCATAGTGATGGAATCAGGGAGACCTAGGAACTGAAATGTTAAAACCCGGAGACACTTATGCAGTCACACCTCACTTGGGGTCCCAGCTCTTCATCTATAACATAAGCAGATTGTGTTATGTGCTCTGTCAGTTGCTACCCAGTTCTAACCTTCTGCAGATTTTTTTTTTTTTAAGGAGGACACTTGTTGAGATGAGCACTGGGTGTTATAGGGCTGAATTTAGTGAAACCTTTCTTACACTATATGTTAACTAATCTGCAGTTTTATTTTTTTTAAAAGATAGATTAAGAAAAGCAATGCGATTTAAGATAGATTTAGTTTTGTTCTCTTTTAAGGGATCGGTCTTATTACCTATAGGATGCTGTAGGTCTCCAAAGACAGTGACTCAGAGTATTAGTTTTACTCTAATTCACCAAGAGGAGGGTGTGACCGTGGAGAGTTCTGAACACCAACAGGTCGTGAAATCACCAGGTCGTGTTTGTTGGATATTTAGGGTGCCCTTACTTCACTTCTCTATTTCTGGCTTCTAATTGCTAGGACACACACGGTTCCACAAAGCAAAAATGGAAAGAAACAATCTGCTTGATGAAAGTGGCTTTATCACTCTGAATGTTCAAGTCCTCTCAGTAAAGCTCAGGCATGACAACCAAGCCCAGAATGGAGTTTCCTATTTTTTTCCTCTGAGAATCTGGCTTGAAGACACTTATATCTGCAAAGTAGAGTTTGTCTGTTACCCAGCCAGCCCTCATGAGGGACCCGTTGTGTGGCTCCTACTCACAGTCTGGTAGAATGAAGTGTACAAGAGGAAGGACCACATGGTCAAGTGGCCCTACCTTCTGTTTAAAAAAGACAATATAGTTCAGTGGATTTTAGACATTCCTTATGTAAATCCGCTGCTCCTTTTCCTGTAGCGAATAAAGAGTGTTAGCCAGAGGGAAAGACTAGGGTGAGGCAGACAAGAAGTGTTCTCCTTTGTGACGATGGGAAAAGGGGGGGGTGAGAGCCCTGTCCCCCCTCCCCCCCTCATTGGCTTGAGTCCCTGTCCACCATTTATTAATTGTGCAACGTGGAACAATGTTTTATTTTGATCACTTAACCTCCCCAGGTCTAATTTTTCCACCTCTGTGACCTACAGAAAATATTACCTGTCTTGTGGGGTTCTTGTGAGAATTAAATTGGGTCATGTGCATAAAGTGCTCAGTTAAGTAACAGACGTGTGGTGGGTTCTCAACACAGGCCTGCTGTTCTCATCAGTTTTCAGCAAGACACATCACTGCGCAGATTCCCAATCATCTCCCCTAAAAACGAGGCACTTCAGTACTTCCTGGTCTAAAACAAGGATGAGAGAATTTCCCAAACTCACCTGCTCATGGAAGATTTTAAAAATGATAAGGTACTGATGGAACCAACAGTCATTCTTGAGGGTATAAATGTTTGATGAGTGATAAACACTGAGACATGTCCAAACATGTTGAAAAGATACATCACCTAACCTGTGGTCATCGTCTATATGGTGCATATTAATGTACTGGTTAGTGCCTCCGGCAATTCCTCGTGTCGCACAGCCAGCGATCTCGGGCAATTTCTATACATTCTCTGCAAAAACACCTCATTTCTTAGGGTATAATGTCACTTTCAATTGTGTACATGCATTTATATGTTTGTGTTCTCAACAATGTAATTAAGTTGTATTGTAGAAGAACAATTTTCTAGCATCAATTTTATTTTTGCAAAACATCTATTCACGGGGCGTTCCACAGAAACTAATTGGCCAAACCTCATATCCTGTTACAGCTCGAGCAGTGTTTTTCAAACTTTTTTTACGGAGACTCACAGCAAGAAATTCATTTTGCCTTGCAGCTGGGTGCACACACACCTACAAATGTATGTAATTGAAATAAAATATTTGGTGATAGAATACTCTCTTGTAAAGCCAGGCGCTATTCTATTCTATTCTATATTCTATTCTATTCTATTCTATTCTATTCTATTCTATTCTATTCTATTCTATTCTATTCTATTCTATTCTCTAAAGTACTGCTGATCAAAGCCCACTACTTTGATTTCCAGACCCACTAATGGGCAGTGCTCTCAGTTTGAAAAAGGCCTAGGGATTAAGCTAGGAAATGCGTCGTGTTTGCGGCTCTCCTTTTCCCAGGTGGGCGTACTTCTTATATTACACTTCAAGTGAATTTGAAATGGAACCTTCTCTAACCTCCAGAAAACCTATGGAGGGGGCATTACCTAGGAAGGGTCATGTTGCCGGGCCTGACGAGAGGCAGCTGCAGGCTCCCAGGCTAAAAGGAGGGAGGAAGATAAGGGGACCCACAGCTCCCTCCGAGAAAGGTCCATGGGTGGTAGGGGGAGGGGCTGGAGGGGCCAAGAGCAACTTCCGGGGATGTCCCCTTCCACGAGACTCACGAGACTTCAGCAGTCTGCCATCCCTGCCATCCAGCCTCGTCCCACCAGCTCCTCTCCTGGCAACCAGCCGGCAGCCCCCTTTGCTCAAGTGTTCTGTCTCAGCTCGAGAACCCTCCTTTCTCTGTTCCTTTCCCTTCTCAGGTCAAAAGCCTGGTTCATACCGATCTGCCCTATCTTCCCCTAAAACTTTCCATACCAGCCTCCCAACGCCAAACTCAACCCCCGTACCCACCCATATGCGGGGCCTCAATAGATGCTTTATCTCTACCCATGACAGCGTTTTACTTTCCCCATTGTAACATGCACTGCACTGCATTTAATTGTTTTTCTTTTCCACTAGACTATAGACTCCTCCAAGAGTCCAGGGACCTATCTTTTTGTATTATTCTATCTCTACTTCCTACTACACGCCTTCACCTTGTATCCTGTCCATAGTATTTGTTGAGGGAGTGAAGTCATGAACAGTACTTCCTTACTTTATAAACTGCTCCCTGTGAGCCGTCTGCTTCCAACTAAACTACCTCCTTCAATCATTATATAACAAAACTGTGAGGCAGAGAGGGATGGTATGATTATTTGCTGCTTACAGACTGAGAAAACGAGGTTCAGAGAGGCGAGGAGGCTTTTCTGAGGTTGCAAACCTAGCCGGTGGAGGGCAGACCTTGAGGCTTGGATTCTAACCACAGCACGGCTCACGCACACACGGCCTCCCCACCGGCCCCATTCTCATTCACGACCTTCAAAGTCTCCAACAAAAGCCTCCCTGATTTGTCCTCATTATCGCAGGTGTCTGTTAGATGTGTGAGGTGAAGTGTGGACATGGACACAAAAGCTTGGGGTTAAGACTGGGCCTCTTTTACCGATAACAGATACTTCACCCTCTGAGAATCCAAGAAGACACTGAGCACTGCAGAGGGATTTCACAAGTAGAATTTCTCCTTCAAATTTGGTTAACCCTGACATCCGATTGCATAGAATTTGGAACGAGAGTTACCTGCAGACATTAAGGAGATGAAGTGTGTTTGTGTGGACACGCATCCTGCATCAGAAAAGTTCAGATACATAAAGAGATGCTTTTGTATAATTCATGTTATTTACTAGAATGATTTTACTGGCCCTCCGAACATCATTGTGCTCTCTACTATAAATATGCATTCAGACCTTTTCCAAACCACTAGTCATTTGCCCAGCGGGCCATAAAAGCAATGTATCATGTAACCATGTATTGGGATGAAATTTCAAAAGCTCTCCATTTAGGCAGCAGGCCTTAGCGGGTTTGGGGAGCTGTAACATTATCCATTTAATTATACATTTGGACACACTGGAAAAAAAACCTGTATTATTTACACAATTGCCTGTAATATTCTCTCCAAGCTGTTAGACCTGAGTCAGAAGCCATTAGAATGCTAATCAAGAGAAGAATATGAAATATATTTCCTTGGTACAACTGCAGCAAGTTTTCTAGACACTTTTATTTCAGCCACATGTTTTTTCCCCGAGACCTTCTATCTGAAGAGGCCTCCCAAGGCCCTGGTGGGGGTACTAGACTGCTAATTTGGGAACACAACACAATCTGCCAATATTGCCTCTTTTTCTCAAAGACAATGTCTTGTACAAGACATGGGACCTTATATTTGAGGAGAGCCAAATTGTTGGAATGGGAAAGGTATCATATTCGGGGGAAAAAGTTGCTCAAGGATATGTCTGGGATAGACATTGCATTAAATAGTCCCATTTAGATTAACTACTTGAGAGACGCAGGGAGTGCGTCTTTCTGGATCCCAGGCATTCAAGAGTATGGTAGAGCAGAGGGCAGGTATGTGGAAGGGAGCCCAAAGTCCTGTATTCCTTTACCAATATTTTCCAGCAGCTACAAACCTCCATGAACTCTATGGGTGTTGGCCGAATACTCAGAAGGTTGTCTTACAGGAGTACAAATTTTAAGGGGAGGCAGAAAACAAAGCAGAAAATCATGCATGTGATAAAGGGAAGCCCAGAGGTTTTCAAATGGGGACTTGCTGGCCCAGAATGTGTTCAGGGCCGCACAGGAAAGCTTCTTTTCTCTCTTGACTGTATCCAACCCACCCCAGCAAGTTGGAGTCTTGGATTTATGCCTCAGGCTCTCGTAAGCCGTCTCCCCTTTGCTCATCTTGGGGTCTATCACTTGGCTCTGCATATGGTTTCAGTCTTTCTTTCACTCTCAGTATTCAGCTTTGTCTTTTTTATACTTCGTCTGAATAAGATTCTTAAGCTTACAGACACTTGGTGCTGCCAGACACATGGCCTGATGTCAGTGAGAGCAGAGGACTCGGACAGCCTCCACATCTAGTATCTGATTTCTCTCCTCTAAGCAATGATCACTTAGAATGACATCCAGCGGCCATGCATTTGCATAATAGATGATCCCTTTGGTTATTACTTTGTTGTCACTGCTTACTGCTTGATAACGTTTCAGAATACAACCGGCGTTTCCCGTATTCTCTTGACGCAAAACAGTTCCGCTGATGTGTACCGTTTAGATGGGTTGCTTCATCAAAGCATAGTGTCCTTGTGTGGACCTCTTTGGAATAGGAAAGGAGACCTGCACCAGAGATGATGATGTCAGAAACTTCTTCCCCCTTCCGCTACCACTTGCATTGCCATGGTGCTGACAGATACAGCAATAACGCTTTCAGCAAAATGCACTGAATTTACAAGAATGGCAAACTGGCAAATGTTGACTCCTGATGGGTTTCAGAGAGGAAATAGGATTTCTGGGGAACATACTAAACATTTTATTCAGCTTAACATTAATGAAGAGAGATTTGTCATTTCACATTACACGTGGCCCTTGAGGAAATCTGAGTAGGTCATGGATCTTCCTGGAAACTTCTTTGAACTTGAGTAGTTTCTTGCCAACGTTGAGCTTTACTTTTGTAGGTACTTTAGGGCTTTGAAAATCAATCGGTGAACCATTAAGTATCTTACCATTCTGTAACCAACATGATACAATGGAAGTAATCTAAGAAATCTTCCAAGACTCTGTTTTCTCCTCTATATCCAAAGAATAGTAATAACTGCCTTGCAAGGTGGAATAAAATGAGATGACCTCTGTAAAGCACTAAGTCGGGTTCTTGTATGTAGAAAGCATTAAATGTGTGGCCCTGTTAGAAATACGCTTTGCTCATCTAGTGGAGTGCTAGGCCCACAACATTCCATTTTCCACTACAGAAGGTGATTCTGCTGTCTAACATACTTATTTTCTCCTAACTCTGCACCAAACAAGACAAGGAAGGAAGGATGGGAGGAAGGAAGCCGGGAAGGAAAGAAGAAAGGAGAGGAAAGAATTAGACAACAAAAAGAACAGAGAGGGTATTTGAAAGTGTGTGAAAGGTCACGTTTCTTTGCACAGGAATCTATTCTGCCTGTCTCTGGGGCTCCCGGGCCAGGCTGGCCTGCCATGGGGATCCGAACTCTGGTGTTTATTTATGCGATCCTCACTTCAACTGGCAGCCGCTCCAGTCCAGAAATTTTATGGCAGGAAGTATAAAGTGCTGTTGGATCCGGGTGCTTGAGAGCCCTGGGTAGAATTGTTCCTTCTTAAAAAAAGAAAAAGAAAAAAGTAAGAGGGTGACAATCAGCTAAGGACTATTAAGCTTCATGGCCTTGCTCTTATCACATTGCATCTACTCTTACCAGTTCTTAATCACTACGATGTAATAACATCTTTAAAATTTATTGAGACAATTAGAAGCAAACAGTTCTTTTGACCCCCAGCACTTTCAAAGTCACGTGATGCTATAAGAGAAAGCGGAGCCATGAGACTAGCGAGGTGTTTGCAGATGAATGTTCATTTTAGATTCCAACGTGCCATGAGGAAAGGGGAGCTGGGTTGCAGGGCCGAGCAACTAGGATTCTGGTCTCAGCTTTTCCTTTTGTTCTTCTTAAAAAAAATTTTTTTAAACATTTATTTTTGAGAGACAGTGAGAGACAGAAAATGAGTAGAGAGGCAGAGAGAGAGAGGAGGAGACACAGAACCTGAAGCAGGCTGCAGGCTCTGAGCTACCAGCACAGAGCCCGACACGGAGCTCGAACGCAAGAATCACGAGATCATGACCTGAGCGGTAGTCGGACGCTTAACCGACCGAGCCACCCAGGCTCCCCTCAGCTTTTCCTTCAGATTATGCTGTGATCTTAGGGCTACATTTCAGCTTTCCTGAGCCCTGATATGCTCATATGTAAAATGGGAATGGATCTGAGTTCCCTTCTATCTCAAAATCTTTTTGGGGGAAAGAAAAGAAAGAACCTCTTTTGGGTTTTTGAAAACACATGCTTTGCTTGAGGTCACTGCCTACACTGTTGACCTCATACTTTACAGGCCACTGCTGTGTCCCCAGCCCCAGGTAGATGGGCAGTGGCCTGTGTGACTTCTTTCCTATATTATATTCAAGTCACAGCCAATTGGACAACAAGGGTGAGTACCTGACTGAAAAGTGGTCCATAGATTGGGAGGCTGGTGACCTAGATCCTGCATGACGTGGTGCTAGTTGGAAGTCCAGGATTAGGAAAATGATAGCAGGACTGACTCACTTGGAAGCTGAACCCAAAGACTGTGAGGTCAATTCAGGATTGTATAGACAGTGTGATTCCCAGATAAGCTGTGGTCATGGCAGAGCTGGCTGGTAGTGAGGATCTAACAGAACAGGTAGGTAGAAGCCAGGAGAGATGCTATGACTGGGCTTTTATGTGAACTTTGGGACACATACATGTTTGCATACACACACACACACACACACACACACACACACACACACACACACACAGAATTATTTTAGGACCCAATTCTAGTCTGCTTAGTGCTCAGAGTTTAGGAGTAAAGGCTCTGAAGTTGTGCTACCTGAATTGAAATTCTAGCTGTGTAACGTTGGGTAAGTTATTTAACCTCTCTGGGCCTTGCTTTTCCCACAGGTAAAGTGGAACTGGAAAGGAAAGTAGCCCCATTCCTGTGGGATTGTGGATAAAGTGCTTAGCGTAATTCATGGAACATAATAATAGCTTGGTCTCAGAGCTATTATTATTGTTTTATTCATTACACATGTATTTACCCGAACAATAAATCCCTTTTCTTGAGGTAACACACCTAGCAACATCTTAACTAAAATCATCTCCCATCCTTCCAGTGTGGGATGCTTTCTTTCCTCCATGAGGCCTTCGTTGATTACCATAGTCCCATCTTCATGTCTGCTGAATTTTGTCTCCATACAGACAGGACTTTGTAGAACAGTATCTGAGACAGCCATTCTGTCTACCATAACATGTCCTGTTAGAATTGTGGTGCTTATGATATGTCATGTCGAGATCTTCTCTTTCCCAACAAAGAAGAAGCCCCTTGAGGGTAAGGACTATGCTTTGCATTTACTTAGTTTCCAATGTCTAACATGTTGGAACTACCAATGGAACATAATAAATTTGCATTGTTGGATAAACCTGGCCACTCCTAGGATATTCTTTGGCTGGTTCATCCAACGACTTTACAATATTTATTTGACAGTACGAGACTTAAAAGCAAACAGATTTTAAGAAGTCAAGTGCATCTGGGTTCTCCTGTTACATGTACAGCTAAAACCCTGCTTGATGTTGGGCAAATCACATCTTTTTTCTGAACCTTGATTCCCACATCTGCTGAGTGAAGTTGACCAGTATTTTGAGCTCTAATTTTCCTGCCAAATTGGTCTAGCGTCCATTACAGATAACGACTGATTTCCTGGAATTCATTCTTTTGCAAAACTTAAGAAGGGTGATTTGTGCTTGGAGCTTTCATGTTGCCCAGAGGCAGTATAGCATGGTGGTTAAAATGAAGGCTTTAGACTCACAGACCTGGGTTTGAATTCCAGCTCTGCCTATCTACCAGCTGGTCTTCAGCAGGTCACTGAATCTCTTTGATCCTCAGGAATAAAACCTGAAGATGAGAGATGATGGTGTATATTAAGTTTCAAATTCAGATTCAAAATCAGAATGTGGGGGGTGCCTGTGTGGCTCAGTTGGTTGAGCTTCTGACTTCAGCTCAGGTCATGATCTCTTGGTTCATGAGTTTGAGCCCCGCATCAGGCTTGCTGCTGACAGCGCAGAGCCCGCTTTGGATCCTCTGTCTCCCTCTCTCTGTCCCTCCCCCTGTGCTCTCTCTCAAAAATAAACAAACATAAAAAAAAAAAAAAGAATTCAGAGTTTGGTGGTCAAGGTCAGGGCTTGGACAGTAACCTAGATTTACCTTTCAAACATGATGCTCATCCATATCTCAGTGGACACTGTATATTAGGAAAGATTTTTCTTTTTACCTGGTTGCATTGGTGAAGGGTGGATGTAACTACTCCTTAGAAAACACTTTGTTGAGTGTGTGGAATAGAGGATGCTGGGGGCAGAGCAATCTGGGGGGGGGGGTCTAGGCAGACAGATGGGAAAACATCACCAACAGCCTGAGTGTTTGCATTCAGCCTGTACTGAATGTCATGCTTCCATTGTGTTCATCTTCAAAAGCCTTGGAGATGACACTCACCAGGTTTTTCCTCTTTTTGGAGGTCAGCTTGTGTAAACAAATGGGCTATAGACCAACTCAGTGACCTTGAGCAGATGTTCTCACCTCTGTAAGCTTCTATTTCCTCATATGTGGAATGAAGATGATAATAATTACCTGCCTTATAGGAGCTTAAGTAATATAATGCATGTGGCTCATAGTAAGTAGTCAAAATATATGCTTCTTTTATTGTCATTACCCATGTAAGATCATAGTTATGAGTGAAGAGGGATGATTAACCTACAGTAGAGGCATAAGTAGGAAGAGTGTAGGTGGGCTGGGGCCCAAATGCCTGTGAAGAGGCGTCCGGGCAGAGGTCACAGTGTGTGCACAGTTTGGAGGGATGGGTTAGCATAGTGTGTTGAGGGATCTCTATTTTATACACTAGAGCTCAGGATGTGTGCTGAGGGCATAAGAGAAGAAGAGACAGAGAATGGGGGTCAGGATCAGCCTTTGGTTGCCAACATTTAAAAAGAATGTTTATTTATTTATTTTGAGAGGGAGAGAGAGAGAAAGCATGCATGAATGAGCACGAGAGGTGCAGAGAGAAGGATAGAGAGAGAATCCCAAGCAGGCTCTTCACGGTCAGTGCAGAGCCCGATGTGGAGCTTGAACCCACGCACCATGAGATCATTACCTGAGCCAAAACCAAGAGTCACTTGCTCAACCAACTGAACCACCCAGGTGCCCTGGTTGCCAAATTTTTCAAGTCACATGAGTCCCTTCTGCTTATTTGCTCGTGTAGGAAGTGTTTACAGTATTCACGTTCTTAGGCTGCCCCTGACTTGCTGTTCAGTGTCCCATGGGTCACTTAAACTCTGAGGCACAGGCCACCCAAGGGCCACGATGTTCTGCTGCTTTATGGGGTTATTGCCTCCAGAACTACATGTTAAGCCAACTACCAAATGGTATACTAATATGTTATATTACTCATAAAGCAGATGTATGTATTTGAAATGATAGTAATGATACAAATTCCATAATAGAGAGCATCTTTTGAATATTTGCTATGTGCTGTTGAAATGAACACTTTAATCTTTGCAACAACTCTATGAGATAAGTCTTAACTGTTATTCCCACTTTACAGATGAGATAATTGAGCCGTAGGATGGTTAAGAAAACTGCCTACAGTCACAAAATTCACAAATAATACAGTTGAAATTTGAATGTGGGTTAATTTGAGTGCTTGGGTTGGACATGCTAAGGAAACAACAAGATTTGGAACCTGGACGTTCTGAAAAATATACAGAAAATGTCTAGGAACATACAGGGAGAGGCCTAATGCCATCGGGACACATCCAGCCAAACAGCCAGATATTTGTAAAATGACTGATTAGTAACTGCTAACTTGAGTAAATTCCACCTTTTATATTATTTTATTATCCTTTATCCCTTCATAACCTTCATATTGGCTTTCAAATATAACCACAGGAATAAGAATGTTATATATGGCCATTTAAGGTAGAGTCATAATTTCTGTGTTACAGAGGAGAAAATGGCACTTAAAATAGGACCTTCTCAAGGTCACATGGGTGGCCAGTGACTGACCCAGGATCTGAGCCCCGATTCCAAGCCTCTTTCCACCACAGTGTTCAGCTTCCCCCGAAAGTCGTGATCACAAAAAGCCCCATTCTCAGGGTCAAACACCTCCGTTTCTCCAATTCCCAAATTTTCGTTTGAAAGTAATACCATCTCCACTCTGCTGAAAGCTGATACCACCACTTTCCAAATGGGAGAATTAAATTCATTACTAACGCTTAAAACCCAATTCAGGTATGCTCAGCTACGAACCCAGGCGCTGAAGTGAGACACCTATAATCATCTCTTTATTGTTTGCTCATTTTATGGGGCCCTCCCCTCCCCTCCCCCTCCCTGCCTGCCATCAGGAATTCACATCGTGGAGGCTCCTTTGCGGCAGCATGGGCAAGCATCTCAATTTCCAAACATCTGGCTGGTTTCAATCAATGAGGCTCTAAACACGCCGCTCCTGGGGCTACGGTGGTAGTGGCGGGAGAGCCGGATTAGGATGCAGATCCGATCCAGTAATAAGCAATATAAGTAATAAGCCCAGAGTTCTTTTGTTCATGAAAACTTAGATTTATGCTACCAAGCCTGGGCTGGAGGGAGAAAAAAAAGGAAAACAAAGCCTTGCTCAGTCGGCTAAGGGGCTGACAAGCAAGCCTAGTAAAGTGGGGAATGTCTGCTACGTCCCCCAAACCAAAATTCTACTTAGTGACTTCAAGAGAACAGAATCGGGGCAGGAATTAGATATCCAGAGCAGGGGAAGCGTGTCTGTTCTGAGAGAGGGCATAACAGTAAGTTCTTTTATTTGAATAGTACTTTAGAGTTAACAAATGTTTTCCACACACGTGGAGAGAGGGGAAGGAGCAGGGAGTCTACGGCCAAACCACTGGGTTCAAATGCAGCTCTTCCCCAATTATGAGCCGAGTGAAATCGAGCAAGTCACTTCCCTGTTGGGTAATTTTCCTGGGAATGATAAATGCTGCTACTACCTTCCTGTTAGGACTTTTGTAAGGATTAAATAAGATAATGCATAGAAGGTGTGTTTAGAGCATGCCTGCTACATAATAAATGCTACTTAAGTGTTTGCCATTACTGTTTTATTTGTTCTTTACACGTGGCCTGAAAAGAAAGTAGACGTTATCTCCGTTGGAAAAAACAGAAGCTCAAAGTGGTTAAGAAGTTTATTCAAGATTATCCCAGTTAATAAGATACAGAGCTAGGGCCCAAACCCGGTTTCCATGCTTTTCTTCAGTCTCTCATCCTTCCATTTATTTATTCCTTCATTCATTGTGAATATGCCAGCCACTCTGTTAGGAACCCAGAGATGAAATTTGACACAGATGTTTCCTGAAGGACCTCAGAGGCTAATGATTACTGCAAAACACCTGATATTAAGGCATTGCTCGGGGAAACCTATAAGTGAGTTTGGGGGAAATTTTCAATTACTAGTAAGCTTTCCTAGGTGTTACTAAGCCAAGCATTCTCAAACTTGTTCAAGTCTTGGAATAAATATCAGTCAGCCCTCCCGCTGCGGGTTAAATGAGATGATAAAGCACGCCCCAATCTTACTTGAGCATTGTGTCCTTTTTTCCTTTTTAATGTTTTTATTTGTTTCTGAGACAGAGAGAGACAGAGCATGAGCAGGGGAGGGGTAGAGAGAGGGGGAGACACAGAATCCGAAGCAGGCTCCGAGCTGTCAGCACAGAGCCCGACGTGGGGCTCGAACTCAGCAGCCGTGAGATCATGACCTGAGCTGAAGTCGGACGCTCAACCGACTGAGCCACCCAGGCACCCTGCATCCTTTTTTCTGAGAATACCGATAACATCCTACAGATAGCCTGCAAGACACCGCCGTGGGAAATAACCTTGTTTTTTGGGATTTTTAAAAAATTGGCTTTACATTTTTCCTGCTAGCTGTGCCTGAGGAAGGGAAGTCGGCAGTGATTGACGTAGAGGGCCTGTAGCTGTATCCTGCCCAGTCGTGGGTAAAGGCGATTGGATGTTTGTCAGTGTTCAGGGTCTGTGAGCTGTGAGTGTATACTAAAACCAGCCATCTGATGAATTTTTAAAAAGAGTTATTAAATGCCTCTTACATGCTAAATATTGTTGTAGGCTCTGCGGAAACCAGTGAGTAAGCCAGACGAGGCCTGTCCTCTCACAGAACTTCTAGTTTAGTGGAGTGACAGATAATTAAAAAAATAAACACAATAATCTAAAATAGTAATATATGCTATAAAGGCTGGAAAAGAATGCTATTACTGCTACTGCTAAAATGTTAATAGTGATAATTATAGCCAACAAGAGAGAGATAACTATAGAATAAGCAGCAGTTCATTCTTCATTCACTTATCACAAGTCTTTTGTCAGCTGTTAATAGGAGAACCTATTAACAGCTCTTAGACTAGTTTTATGTAGGCTATGCTTTGGAAAACATTGGTATTCATTTCAAGCAAACAGTCCTCAAGTATGGCTTTCAGCATGCCTGCCCGTAACATTTACAGGGCCCAAGACAAGAGTACAAATAGAGGCCCACATACCAGGTGTCTAAATATTTAAATGTTACAAACCAAGTTAATGAACTTTTAAATCTATCTTCCTACCTTGACAAATACAATGTCATAACAATCTGGAAGGCCAGGTTTGGATTTGGAACACTTAGCATCTTGGATTTTTGCTCTGGAAGGTGGTAGCCTGGGGAGAATTAGCTCCTGAGAACCACCCTGTTTTTTGTTTCATCCCCACAAACAGTAAGCAGCTTTGCACAAAAGATGTGGGCCCTGGCCACGAACAGCCGTCCCTTGAACGCCACTTGGCACGGGTCTCAGGAAGTATGTTCCAGAAATTGCAGAGTTCTGGGGGTCCAGCAAACAAAGAAACATATAGTACAGATACAGTGATTCCGTTATTTTCAAAGTCACTTCCAACTCTAACATTGCAGGCTTAGGTTTCAGTACTGGAATTGGATGATCTGAAACCTGTAAAATATTGATATTAGGTACAATGTATTGATATCCATGTACAAGATGTTTTGTCTGGAAAGAAGCATGTCTTGGTGGAACTTCCAGATAATGGCATAGGAAACACAAAGAATTGCGAAATATGTAGACATGTCTTGGCAATAATAATATTAATTGATCACATAAGGTTCTCAAATCCAAACAGATGTCAAAACTTCAGAGCAGGTAAGAGTAACCAAGTTCAGAATTACAGGCAAAACATTTCCCTTCCTGGGACTTCAGTTTCCCCTGTGAAAATGGCAAGTTTTGGATTCTAAATTCCTTTCTAGCACATTCTTCTATGATTTTATGATGTGATCTGCAAGGGATTTTCTCTTGAATAGAAAGCAGGGATATTTATTAAGGGGAAGGGTCTGCACAATGAGATGTTTACCAAGAGCAATAATTATATATTATGTTCTAGTTCTTTACAGCTTATGTAAAAGGTTTTTGAATGCATTATCTCATTGAATTTTCATTCCCAGTCTGCAATGCTGGTTGTTTTTTTTTTTTTCTCCATTTGCCACTGAAGAAAACGATAAGTGAATTACCCACAATCTCTCAGCCTCTGAGTGGCAGAGCTAGGTCTCAAATGCATATTATGGCCTTTAATTTTAAAGTGGGTGTGCAGGTTTTAAACCACTGCATTCGGGAAAAATGGTCTTGCAGGTGTGAAATCCATTCTTTCTGAAGGAAGAGAGGGATAAAACCCAGCAAGCATAGACACATCTCCTATGACTCATTAGTCAACTTAAAGAGAACCTTTACTGCAGACAGGAAAGCATTATTGCTGCTGCTTACCAGCCCGACACACATGATGCTCGTGCCCTCGCTGCGGCATTGTCTCGTTTTGCCCTAGACATCTAGGCTCTGGAATAATGCAGCCAGTGGGACACTTTGCCAGCACATATGTTGTAAAATGCTTAGAAGCTGAGAGCGTGTCTCTGAGTTCCGCCTCTGTTTCCATCCCTTAAACAGATTGTGTGCGCAGCCTGGCCCGTTGCCCGTGGCATTCTACCTGCCGCAACGGGAAAGGCAGAGTCTAAAAGGGGAAGAAAGGGAAGCTCCATTGTACAGAATACTGTCCCGCGTGCATGCTCTGAGAGATTCACGCCAGGCAGAGAACACAAAATACTCCAACAAATTAGCGTTGATGGTGAGCGGTGAAAATGGAAGAGGGAGACATATTGCAGGAAGCACTAAATGCACAAAGCATTACAAAGGAAGCGGACCGGATTTGCACATTCACTGGGAAGGAGTCAAATGAAAGACAGTAAATCAGAACAGGAGGAGGGAAGACTGCTAAGTTAATCAAACGGAAACACACATTTTTAGGGAGAAAATCTTGTTTGTGTTCATCCACAAATGATGGCTGACAGGGACATATCTGTGTCCCCACCACACTGCTTCTTGGCAGTCAGTGCACATGGATCTATCTTTTTCTGCTCCTTCCCTTAGTATCTGTATGACTGTGGGTCACTTAATTAAACTTCTAGGTCTTACTTTGTTTGTAAAAATGGGGATGATTAGGTTTTTTTGTGATTATCGTGTCCTGCATTAAATGCAAACTGGCTTAAGTCAGTGTTTGGAACGTAGTAGGTGTTTAACTGCATTACAGTAGCTGCCATAATCAGAATCACCATCATTAATTTATATTTCCATAATTTTTTAAAGTTCACTTATTTTGAGAGAGAAAAAGAGAGAGTGTGTGCGCACATAGGGGGGAGGGGCAGAGAGACGAGAGAGAGAGAGAGAGAGAGAGAGAGAGAGAGAAAGAGAGAAAGAGAGAAAGAGAGAATTCCAGGCAGGCTCCACACTGTCAGCACAGAGCCTGACATAGGGCTTGATCTCATGAACCATGAGATCATGACCTGAGCTGAAATCAAGAGTCAAACAGCTAACTGACTGAGCCACCCAGGTGCCCCTATATTTCCATCCTTAATAAGTAACACAGCATCTTCAGTGGATGTTGAATGCACTTGTTACATTTTTTAAGATCAGATTTAGTGGGGAAGAATTTTCATACAATACAACACACTCACTGCAAGTATAAACTTCAATTATTTAAAAATATTTTTTTAATGTTTATTTATTTTTGAGAGAGACAGAGAGACAGAGCAGGGGAGGGGCAGAGAGAGAGAGGGAGAAAGAGGGAGGAAGACACAGAATCTGAAGCAGGCTTCAGTCTCTGAGCTGTCAGCACAGAGCCGGATGTGGGGCTTGAACCCACGAACCATGAGATCATGTCCTGAACTGAAACCAGGCGCCCCTAAGCTTCAATTACTTTTGATAAATATATACACTCCCATAATCACCACTACGATGAAAATAGAGGATTTCTTATATCCTGAAGTGTTCTCTGATGTCCCTTGCCAGTCACTACCCCTCAACTCGCAGCCAGGCGGTTACTCATCTGATTTCTGTCACTGTAGTGTATTGTACCTTTGTTATTTCCTTTTTTAAAAAAAAAAAAAAAAACTTATTTCAGGTTTAATTTATACTTTTTTATCTAGCTCTTACGTGTGTACATTTAGATAGGTGACTTTAGTGCTTTCTTCTAATACTATCGTTTAAAGCTAATGTTTTTTCCCTTAAAGCACTACTTTAGATGCATCTCAAAAATTTGATATGTTTTAATTTTCATCTAGTTTAAAATATCTTATAATTTACCTTTTTCTTTATTCTTCAATCTGTGGTTGTTGTTGTTTGTTTTGTTTTAGTAATGCACTGTTTATTTCCCAAACACATGGGAATTTAAGTTTTATTTTAATTCCAGTTAACATACAGGGTGATATTAGTTTCAGGTGTACAATATATTGATTCAACAATTCCATACATCACCCAGTGCTCATCAGGACAAGTGCACTATCTAGTCCCCATCACCTATTTCTTCCATTACCTCCCCCGCTCCCACTTCCCCTCTGGTAACCATCACTTTGTTTTCTATAGTTGCTAGAGTCTGTTTCTTGGTTCATGGCTTTTTTTTTCTTTTTTCTGCCTTCGTTTGTTTTGTTTCTCTTTTTTTGATGTTTACTTATTTTAAGAGAAAGAGCCAGCACGAGTGGGGGAGGGGCAGAGAGAGAGGGAGAGAGAGAGAATCCCAAGCAGACCCCACACTCAGTGCAGAGCCTGATACAGGGTTTGATGGATTATAACCTGAGCCCGAATCAAGAGCCAGGCACGCAACTGACCGAGCCACCCAGGTGCCCCTCATTTGTTTTGTTTCTTAAATTCTACATATGCGTGAAATCATGTGGTAGTTATCTTTCTCTGGCTGACTTATTTCACTTAGCATAATGCCCTCTAGATGAATCCATGTTGTTGCAAATGACAAGATTTCATTCTTTTTTATGGCTGAGTAATAATCCATTGTGTATATCTGCTACGTCTTCCTTATCCATTCATCGTTTATCCATGGACACTTGGGCTGTTTCCACAGCCTGGCTATTGTTGATAATGCTGCTGTAAATATCGGAGTGCGTGTATCTCCTCAGGCAAGGAAAACAAAAGCAAATGTTAACTATTGGGACTTCCTCAAAGTAAAAAACTTATGTACAGTGAAAGAAACAATCAACAAAACTGAAAGGCAACCTACAGAATGGGAGAAGGTATTTGCAAATGACATATCTGATAAGGGGTAGTGTCCAAAAAATCTAAAGAATTTATAAAACTCAACATCCCCCAAATGAATAATCCAAATAAAAATTGGAATTTTCAATATATCTTTTTTATAGTAAGTTCTGTTTTAATTCTCTTGCCACCCTGGCCTGTTTGAACTGGAGCATCTATCTTTTCAACCCAGGAGGAGTGTCATGTTCTCTCTGGGTGCTCTTTCTTATACTGCATTCCGGAAAGTACAACCGACTAAAAATTGGGAGCAATTGTTGGGCTCAGATATTTTGTTTCCCTCCTCATGGTGATCACATGGGGATCTCTGCTAATTGGAACAAGCCGTTTATTGCTTGTCAAATGGGAAGAATTGTCTGAGGGGTCAAGGGAGCTTAAAAAAATCTTTGGCACAATGTATATGACCCAGTCCAGTGCTTAGCACATAGTACAGGTTCCATGGATCCTTGACAGATTGAACCTGAACAAGAAAATATCATTTAGAACCTATATATGGTGTCTGACTCCCTTATCTTTGAGGTCAAGAAAACCCAGTTGTCCCAAGTTCATCAGAGAGTAGTAGGATCAGGACTACAGAACAGGTGTCTTGATCTCTCTACCTTAATGGACACACTAATGGAGGAAAGCTCTTTTTCTTGGATGTCAGGAGGGGATTAGGCACTCCAACATCTACATTCATAAAGTTAAAGAAATGTGTGATCTGGAAAAGTCTTAGTAATGAGGGTTTTTGAAATTATTTTAATGTTTATTTATTTTTGAGAGAGAAAGAGTGTGAGTGGTAAAGGAACAGAGAGAGAGAGGGAGACACAGAATCTGAAGGAGGCTCCAGGCTCCAAGCTGTCAGCACAGAGCCTGTCTCGGGGCTCGAACTCACGAATGGTGAGATCATGACCTGAACTCAAGTCAGCCGCTTAACCAACCGAACTACCCAGGCACCCCTAGTTGTGAGGTTTCTGAAAGGAGCATCTCCTCCTAACTGAATGTCAGTGGTAATGCAGAGGGGAATGAATAAGCTGCCAGGTCCCAGAGACCTGAGCTTAGTTAACTTTTCATTTCAAGCCTCTGTTTGGGCCCACAGTGTTTAGGAATAAAATGTAGGTCTTAAAGTAAAGCACCCCAAGATCCACATCTCATGTACTAAGTATTCAACCATGACTTACAGCTTCTCTTCTCTAAGCTCTGGTTGCCTTCTGCATGATAAGGAACGTGCTCATCTCTGAAGGTTTTGATATAAATACAGCACTTAAGAAAATTCCATATAAAATGGCAACGGCCCCACTAGTTGGCCCCCAAACAAAAGATGGGCCCAGGAGTACGTTTAGATGGGTAGACAGTTTAATACAATGCTAAAATTTAGGAGTCAGGCGGATGTGGGTTTGAATCCCCATTCTGCCACGTGCAGTGTTGTGACATGGAGAAGTTGCTTAACCTCTGAATAGAAGTCAGAATTGACTGGATTGTGCCCGGTGGTGGACACGCTGATGCATTTCCCAGATCCCTTTTTAGGACCGAAGAGCTTATTTTTCCAGCTGCTGGGAGTGGTCACGGCTGATGGCCCTCAGCTGTCAGTCCTCTCCAGGATTTGCTCTTGGCTGGAAGTCACCTCACCCAACATCACAACTTCCTCCTGGGGGCAGCTTTCATTCACTGACTAACTGGTTTGAAGGCATAAAGCTGTGCCCCCCCCCCCCCCCCCCCGCCCCGTCTCCCATTTTGGACAACTGTCAGAGATCATTACAACTTCAGAACTTCTGGTGAGTCAGCTGCGCCCTCGTGGTGGCTGGACGGTAGCCCGTCGGCTCTCACCACCCGGTTCTGATTCTTCCCCTTGTCCCACAGGTTTATTTGGAGAGCATTCCCCAACTAGTGTCCCGCACGCCAACCTCGTTCTCAGACGCTTTCCAAGAAAGCAGACCTGTAAATGGCCCCCAGATCGGAGCCGCTAAATGAAAGTATTCATCTACGTAGTTCACCAGAGGGTTTTCCTCCACATGGTCACTTGGTGATTTAGGCTGATGAGGTTCTGTCTTTGCCCTGTGGCATCTGGAATAAGCGGACTCCAGTTATAAGTCTCTCCGGAGCTGGAGGAGCTTCTGTGAGCTGGCCTGAAGGGACCGTGATCCTTCCACACAGACCCAGGGCAGGCTGGGAACAAGTAGAGTCCACAGGCACGTCAGTGGTCAGCTTGAGATAGACTCTTCTAGGGTGACAGAGGTCATAAATCGGTAGGAGCGGAGGGTCAGGGAAGTGTTTTTCTTTTAATTTGTAAAATTTTTGTTTTTTGCCACATTGAGCCATTCTTCTGACATTTTTAGGGGTTTTGCCATATTTTCATGTCCCCCTAAATAGTTATTATTTCAAGAAATATCCTTATATTTATAAGAGTACTGTGAAAAGAAGACCAGAATTATTCTGTGAAGGTATGACATAAAAAAAAATACATACCTAATATCAATAAAGTCAGTATGTTCGAACTAGAAGATGTTCCCGGCTAGAAGAGTCTGAGCGTTAAGCACACTGTTAAAAAATGATTAGCGGGGTGTCTGGGTGGCTCAGTTGGTCAAGTGTCCGACTCTTGATTTCAGTTCGGGTCATGATCTCATGGTCCTGAGATCCAGCCCTGTGTCAGGTTGGGGGTGGAGCCTGCTTAAGATTCTCTTTCCCTCTCTCTACCCCTCCTGCATGCAAGTGCGTGCTCGCTCTCTCTCTCTCGCTCTCCAAAAAAAAAAAAAAAAAAAAAAATTGATTAGCAAATAACAGAGAGGTAAGATAGCACTAGTTCCCAACTCATACTTTCTTCTTAGCAACTGGGAGAACTGAGGGGGGAATGATGTTACTGCTGTGTTATTCAAGGTATTCTCATGTGGTCCTGGCATTCTTGTACACCCCTAACATTAGCAATCCCAAATTTTGAGCAATGCAAAACCAAGGATCTGAACCAATGTCCACATATGACATCTTTTTTTGGGAAGTATAGAGTCTTCTTTTTTCCCAGTTTTATAGATATGTAATTGAAATATAACATTATGTAAGTTTAAGATATACAGTGTGATGATCTGATACACACATATATTACAAAATAATTGCTGCAATAAATAAAGTTAGTTAACATGTCAATCACCTCACCTAATTACCTTTGTTTTTATGTGTGTGTGGTGACAATATTGAAGACTCTCTGACCAAAATCTGTAAAGACCAAACTCAACACCCGAAAAAACAAATAATCCAGTGAAGAAATGGACAGAAGACATGAATAATCACTTTTCCAAAGAAGACATCCAGATGGCCAACAGACACATGAAAAGATGCTCAACATCACTCATCATCAGGAAAATACAAATCAAAACCACATTGAGATACCACCTCACATCAGTCAGAGTGACTAAAATTAACAACTCAGGAAAAAACAGATGATGGCAAGGATGTGGAGAAACGGGAACCCTCTTGCACTATTTGTGGGAATGCAAACTGGTGCAGCTGCTCTGGAAAACAGTGTGGAGGTTCCTCAAAAAATTAAAAATAGAATTACCCTATGACCCAGAAATTACACTACTAGGAATTTATCCAAAGGATACAGGAGTGCTGAGGCACTCCTTTGAGGCACCAAGGGGCACATGCACCCCAGTGTTTATAGCAGTGCTATCAACAATAGACAAATTATGGAAAGAGCCCAAATGTCCATCAATTGATGAGTGGATAAAGTGTGTGTGTGTTTATGTATATATATATACATGTATGTGTATATGTATACATATACATGTATGTGTATATATATACATATATATGTACATATGTATATACATATACATGTATGTGTATATACATTCTTATATATACATATATATTCTTATTTATACATATATATGTATATATATACGCTTATATATATACTTATATATATACACACATATATATACACTTATACACACACACACATATATATATACTTATTTGTATATACACATATACGCACAATGGAATACTATTTGGTGATGAAAAAGTATGAAATCTTGCCATTTGCAACAACATGGATGGGACTGGAGGGTATTATGCTAAGCGAATAAATCAGTCAGAGCAAGATATACAATTTCACTCATGTGGAATTTGAGAAATTTAACAGATGATCGTAGGGGAAGGGCAGAAAAAATAAGACAAAACACAGGGAGGGAGGCAAACCATAAGAGACTCTTAAATACAGAGAACAAACTGAGGGTTGATGGGGGTGGGGTAAATGGGGGATGAGCATTAAGCAGGGCACTTGTTGAGATGAGCACTGGGTGTTATAAGTAAGTGATGAATCACTGGAATCTATTCCTGAAGCCAAGACTACACTGCGTGTTAGCTAAATTGAGAATAAAAGAAAAGACTCTCTGAGCAACTTTCAAATACATAATTAAGTATTGTTAACTATAGCCACCACGCTATGCATTAGATCCCCAGAACTTATTCGTGTTACAGCTGAAAGTCTGTGTGCCCTGTGGCCAACGTCTCCCCATTTCCCCCATCGCCCACCCCTGGCAACCACCATTTTACTCTCTGTTTCTATGAGTTCAGCTTTTTCACATTCCACATGTAAGTGAGATCATGCAGTATTTGTCTTTCTCTCTTATTTCATTTAGCATAATGCCCTCCACGTTCATCCGTGTGCAGCAAATGGCAGGAGTTCCTTCTTATGCCTGCATACTTTCCAGTGTGTGCGTGCGCGCGTGTGTGTGTGCGCCATGTTTTTTTATCCGTTCATTTGTTGATGGATACTTAGGTTGTTTCCCTGTTTCCATGACTTGGTTATTGTGAATAATACTGCAGCGAACACGGGAGGGCATCCAGCAATCCCACTTCTGGGCATACATCTAAAGGGAATGAAATCATGATCTTGAAGAGGTATCTGCACCTCCATGCTCAATGCGGCATTATTCACATCTATTACAGTGTGAACTTTGCCAGAAAAGTGGTGCTTCATAGGGGTGAGCAGACAGAAGCAATAGATTCTAATGAACTTGGATCTGAGGCCACAGAATCTTGTTAACATCATCAGCACCTACTTCACCCAGAGCAAACTCTTGAAGCTTGCTGGAAACTGCACAGAATGTATCTGCTCTCTGAGCACTTCCTGTTTGTTGTCTTTTTCCTATGCTGGGTCTGCTCTCATTTTGCCCCATTTCTTTATTATCTTGTTAATTTCTCCCTCCCTCATTCCAGGTCAGCATCTCAATTTGCCCTGTTGTGCTTTGCATTGGCATAGGAATCTGGGTCCCATCCTCTGCTTGGGGCTAGCACTGAGCAGCGTCTCCTTCAAATATGCATGCAGGAATGTGTCCTGAAACTCTTTGGAAAGATAAAAAAAACTTCCCGAAGTCAGTGGGCTTTGTACAGCTTTGTACAGTTTTGAGAGCTCATACATGTGTGTATGCAAAAGAAGCTGTATCCGCAGGGAGGAATAAAAACAATCCCTTAGTGGAGAAATCTAATAAAAATTAAGTGATTTTCCCTTATTCTTCCAGGCATTTAAGGAACTTGACTTTCAGAAAGACAGTGCTTTTTGGACCTGAAGTTAACACTTTCCTCCCTGGTTAATGCTGCCCTGTTCTGAACTTCTCTGTTCAAAGGTTGGCATGAAGACAGCTACTGAGGTAAGTAAGGGTGAGGTGCGACCAATCACCACCAGCTTGTGATCTATTATTAAAACTGATGGCTTGTTATAGTCCCAGGGCAAGGATTTTTATGACTAATATGAGGAAGAGGATGACACAATAAAAGGGAAGGAACAGAAAGGAGAGGGAGGAGAGAGAAGGGGAAAGGGAATGGACGTTGAATATACAGATGCTCCAGTCAGGTTGTCTCAGGGCATATGAGTGGTTATAGGCCTGGATGACTTGGTGTCATGAAAACTGTTGCTACTTTTCCTTCCTTAAAAAGAAAATGGCTTTATATTTCCCTGATGATGAGTGATGTTGAACATTTTTTCACGTGTTGGTTGGCCATCTGGATGTCTTCTCTGGAGAAGTGTCTATTCATGTCTTTTGCCCATTTCTTCACTGGATTATTTGTTTTTTGGGTGTTGAGTTTGGTAAGTTCTTTGTAGATTTTGGATACTAACCCTTTATCTGATATATCATTTGCAAATATCTTCTCCCATTCTGTTGGTTGCCTTTTAGTTTTGCTGATTGTTTCCTTCGCTGTGCAGAAGCTTTTTATTTTGATGAGGTCCCAGTAGTTCATTTTTGCTTTTGTTTCCCTTGCCTCCAGAGACGTGTTGAGTAAGAAATTGCTGCGGAATCATTGCTTCCCTATATACTAACTAATTTGGATGTAAATTTTAAAAAATAAAGTTAAAAAAAAGTGGCTTTGTTTTGACTATATAAGTGTTTTATTTTAAATTTTTTTAATGTTTACTTATTTTTGAGAGAGAGACAGAGACAGAATACGAGTTGGGGAGGGGCAGAGAGAGGGGGAGACACAGAATCTGAAGCAGGCTCCAGGCTCCGAGCTGTCAGCACAGAGCCTGACACGGGGCTCAAACCCGCAAGCCATGAGATCATGACCTGAGCTGAAGTTGGACACTTAACTGACTGAGCCACCCAGGTGCCCCTTGACTATGTAAGTGTGTAAAAGAAAGAGAAACAATTTTCAAAAATTCAGAAGTTGTTTTTAAAATTAAAAAGGAACAAGATAATAAGCCCTCATAGTTGTGCTGGTGTTAGATAATAGCCGCTCAGTCTTGGGGTGCCCCGTTTACCTCTTCACATTATTTTCACCATGCTGTAGGCACCATGATGTTAGGGACCGTGTCTGCATAGTTTATTGGCCTATCTTCAATCGTTAGAACAGTGCCTTACACAAAACAGATGATACACTTTTTGTTGTTGTTGTTGTTGTTGTTGTTGTTGTTGTTGTTGGAAGAGACAATGAATATATGTGCATGTAAATTGTATTTTACAAAAATGAGTTTATATGATACTTAAAGAATTGCAACCTAATCTCTTCACTTAATAATGTATTGTATACATTTTGCCATATCAATAAGTGAACATTTACACTGGTTTTTTTTTTTTTTTAGGCACTCCAGAGTGGTCTACATTTTGCCTCCATGAACATATAATACTTTATTAAAGCAATCCTTCATTGATATATATTAGAGTTATTTCCATTTTTCATTGTTACAAACAATATTGCACTAAATATTTTTGAAAATAGTTTAGCTATTTTCTGATTATTTGCTTGGGATAAATTCCTAGAAGTAGAATTGCAGGATATAAATCATATATTTTTATGGCATTTAATTTATATTTCCAAATAGCCTTTCAGGAAGATTAGACCAATTTACTTTTCCACGAGATGCATATTAAAATGTATTTTCTCAATAGTTTTGATAAAAAAAGATAGGCATTGCCCATCTTTTAAAATACACATTTTTATGACTACTGTTAAATTACGACTTTCTTTTTAATCTGCTCCACTTTCTTCTTTCCTTTTTTCTTGCTATTTGCATTTCTGTATTTTTTTAACTGTTCATTTATTTATTTTGAGAGACAGAGAGGGAGAGAGAATCCCAAGCAGGCTCCGTGTTGTCAGTGCAGAGCCCAACTCACAGCTGAAGCTCACAATCTGTGAGATCATGACTTGAGCTGAAATCAAGAATGAGACGCTTAATCAACTGAGCCGACCAGGCGCTTTTCTTCTGTGGTTACCTTTGTATCCTCTTACCTTCCTAAATCCACCTCTCCTTCTTTCCTTACTGATTTTTTAAGAGCTTTCTCTACATTGAGAGCTTTAATCGTTATTACAAATAGTTTCCCTACTTTCTGTCGTTTGCTTCTTAGTTCTGTTTAGAACAGTGGTAATGATGGGAGTTGATGGCTGCTGGCGTTGTTAATTTTGGTGTTGCTGCTTGGCAATGTTGTTTTCTGTTGGTGGCGGCGGAGATTTTAGTAGTAAGGATGTTATTGTGTCATTTTAACCTACAGAAGTTAAATTCTACCACTGGTATTTCCTGCTTTAGTTTCTGCCTTTGGTGCCGTTCAAAGAAATATTTTTTTTAAAAAAAAGACCGTTGCTATCTTAAAACTATATTTAAGAAAATATTTTGTTCTGATGCTTTTATGATCGTAGACACATATACACTCACATGTGTTTTAAGTATATATATTTGAGAGAGAGAGAAAGAGCATGAGTGGGGGAGAGGGGCAGAGGGAGAGGGAGAGAGAGACTGGATCTTAAGCAAGCTCCACCCTCAGCATTCAGTGTGGAGCCTGGTACAGGGCTCAACCCTATAACCCTGGGATCCTGACCTGAGCCGAAATCAAGAGTCGGATGCTCAACTGACCAAGCCACCCAGGCACCCCTCCTCTCACATGAATTTTAATCCTGATCTGTCTGGAATGAATTTTGTATAAAATGTGTAGTAGGTGTCAAAGGATCAGGAGATCATCACTCACTATTATCTCAAATTACAAGACAAGGCTGAATTTATTGCTCCCAATTAGGGAGATCCATTCTGCTGAGGCACGGTGGACCTCAACATTACAGGCAGTGCATCTTACGGGTGCTGGGGAAGTGTATTGTCGGGGCTGGGAGGTGGTTTTAGAGGTATAAGTACACGGACATCTGCATAAGGGAGGTTATCTGGGGGAGACTGCTGTTGACTGACGCTCAGGTGTGTGTTTCTTTGACTGAGTCACTTCCTCATAAGCTGTCTTTCCAAAGCCAGGGACTGCCACTGATTGACTGGCTTGACCAAGTAGGTCCATTGAGGGGAGTTGTTGATAAATTCAACGGGTTTTAAAAGCAGTTCTGATGGTTACCTGTTACCATGGCTACAGACAAATCGGTCCTTTCCCATGATTCTGGGAACTTTATAGTTTTCCATGGATATCTAATTTTTTTTTTCCTAAGTGATGGAAAAGGGGAAAGAGATTGTGTTTTAATATGTTTATTGCTTTCATTTTGTTTTGCAACGTGATTTTTTTAAGTTTATTTATTTTGAGAGAGAGAGAGAGAGAGTGAGAGAGAGAGAGAGAGAGAGATTGAGAAAGCAGGGGAGGGACAGAGAGAAAGGGAGGGAGAGAGAATCCCAAACAGATTCCATGCTGTTAGCACAGAGCCCGATCTGGAGCTTGAACTCACGAACCATGAGATCATGACCTGAGCCTAAATCAAGAGTTGGATGCTTAACCGACTGAGCCACCCAGGTGCCCCTAATGTATTTATTTCTTTTTACAGTGTGAATTCATGGAGGTTAGGAGCTCGTTTCCTCTACTCTTTATTCCCAACCCTGTAGCATACAAATATTTAATAAGTTGAACTCCGGGAACCAGCGTCTCAAGCACCTACCTGGGCCGTGGCCATAAACAGCCAGTGATTTTGATATCTTTTGATTTTTGCTTTTTGGTACCGGGAAGACCTCCAAAAATCATCAGCAAGCACTGCTTCACATTGCCAGTGACACTCACATTTATATTTGAGAAGACGTAATTGATAAGAATCAGAAACATTAATACTGAGGCCTTCTATCAGCATAACAGCCAATATTAATTAGTACTTGTCATGGCATTCAGTACTGCCCGCCTCTGCACCTGTCCCCCTGCATCTGTCCCCCCGGACACCCATTAAGTCCTTTCTATGGCCTACTTTGGGAAGTCTTCACAATAATCTTTTGAGAGACTTCTTATAGGAATAAGAAGAAATTCCTTTTCCAGATAAGGAATCAATGTTCAGAGAAGCAATCAGTGAGTTACATGGGACTGGGGTGAGGGGAGGATGGATCTGGTATTTATTTAATAAACAATATAAAACACAGTTATTGAAGATACGTAGATGTGTTTTTCAACCTGCACTATCTCATGTTGACCTTCTATAAATGAGAAGGATTTAAATTTGGCGAACACCAGGGAACTAATGTTAACAGGCACTGTGTGCCAGGCACTGATAACATAATTTCATCTTCACATTAGCCCTGTTTGGTGGCTGTTATCACTACCCCCTTTTTGCAGAACCCGAGGCCCAGAGAAATCAAGTAGATCACCAAAGATACACAGTTGGTAAGTGGACGAGCCAGGACTTTAAACACGATGATGATGTTTAGTTCCAGTGACTCAATTATGTTGTCCTGTGTCTAAAACTAAGTGGTCCATATACTCTGACATTCCATGAACCGATTTAACTACAAGCTGTCTTGCTTAGGAGAATTACAGAAATGGGTCCAAAACTCTTATCTTTCTTTTCAGAAATTTAACCTGTAATCTGCGTTTGGCTAATTCAAGCAAATTTTGTGACTAATCTGATATCCACTTCTGTGAAACCTGATCCCTCACAGTGTTGCTTTGATTCCTATAAAGAGGGTAATGGCTTTTCCAATTCAGTGTTGTATTATTTTCTGACTCTCTCATGGCCCTGGGGTAATTAATCACTGGATGTTAAAGCAGAAGGAGGTAGTGATGAGTCTGCAGGAGCAGCCTACGCTAAGGGGGACAGGAACAATGCCATTAACAGGGTCTTCCCAGGAGGAGAAGCAGAAAGCCTTGTGGCTCTGGGGATTTCCCACATCCTCATTTCAGTCCTCCCAAGTAATCGCTGATTGATTCTTGATGACTAGAGTTTATTCCAATAAATGCCATACTTTGCCAGATGGCATATTGCAATCAAGAAAAATGACACTAAAAGGCAGTCTAATAATATCGTGGTAACCACTAATTTCAGCTAGGTTTTCACTCTGGAACACCTACACTTTGTGGGATTTCATTCACCCAAATAAGTCTAATTCTCATGAAGTCTTTTAGAATAAAGGCGATAGTTAAGTTTGGGAGGACAAATAGGTGAGATTATCATTAGTGGTAAGTATAAGCTACATATCTCAAGGTGATCACAGAATGGCTTTTGTTCTCCATTGAGACTCTATCACCTAGAATGAGCACTCATTGAATGAAAGAAGGAATGAGGGTCAGGTACTGAGAGTCCTTTCCAGAATTAGTAGGTCTCTCATCCATGTAGACCCTTGACAGTTTGATCTTTCAGACCCTCCTGAGTGAAGAGAAATAAACATAAACATATTTCTGCACTCACAGGCCTTAAAATTTAGTGAACAGAAGAAACGGTATAGAAATAAGGGGAAAATTTTGAAGAATGTTCACGAAATTAGACGATCAGTCAACTAGATCTTAGCCTTTAAAGCAGGTGCGTGAGAGATGAAGCTGAGGAGATGAGATGGTCAGATCATAAAGGCGTTCCTAGCCGCACGCTGAATGATAGTGAATAGATGAGCTATAGATGTCAAGGAAGCCAGGTAAGGGCATTGAGCAGGGAGAATAAAAATATGGAGAGTGCCAAATCTTTTTATCTCGCTTCTGGAAATAAGGGACGAACGAGGTTGTAGGATTCTGGCCTTGGAGGATCGGGAACCTCAGGGTCACTAACCGTGTTGCAACTGAGTCACCTTCCCTGTCTTCACATTCATAATCTCTTGCAGTTCTGTGAGGAGGTAAAGGGAGAGCACTGTTATCCCATTGGGCCAAGTAAGAGGCTGTATCTCTGGTCGGTTCATCATATAGCCAAGGTTAATTAAGTGCTGTGTTGGTTTTGTAGCTGAAGCAGACCTCTGGCCTTCTGCCATGATGTATTGCCTTTTCCACTGTGTTTACAATGTGGGTTTTCAAAGGCCCATGCAAAGCCAAGGATTTCTATGAAAAGTTTATTCTTTTCTCTATTTCAGTCCTCCAAATGACAGAGTCTTTCATCCCCAACTGCCCAGGCTGTTCTTAACAATACTTGCCCATGTTACCAATGACAGCAACTTGTGGAGTGAGAAGTCTCCCTGTGTGATGTGATGTAATGTAAGGAGGTTCTGAAAAGACGCCACTGTCCTTAGAAGTCTTCCCAAAGTTGCCTTCCATAATTACAAAACATTTTGCCTTTACATTTTATTTGTTTGGATGATAAAAGCAATACCTACAAGAGGAGTCAGATCTCAGCTTTTGTCACCTACCATTAAGGCTGTGGATGCTTCTCCACCCACGTCAGTGGCTAAAGACTTGTAGACAATCATAGTTTGATAATTGAAGGAGCCAGAAAGGACCATAAGCATCATGTCGGATTTCCCGATTTTATAGATGGAGAAATTGAAGGTCTGAAAAAGAACATGACAAACCTAAGGTGATATAGGTTACTAGAGCGTGGAGTACTATACCCTTGGTGTCCTGTCCCCCAGGCCTGATTGTCCCTAATTCCATGCCAGGGTGTCAGTACGGGCAGCACTATTTGCCACGCTATTTGTCCTAAGTGGTTTACATACATTAAATCATTAAATTCTCGTAAGAACACAATGAGGGAGGCCCTATTATTATTTTATACACAAGACACAAAGATGTTAAGTGAGTTTCAGAAAGCTACAGAGCCGGCAAATGTCAGAGCTGGGATGTGACCCTTGGGCAGGCTGGCTCCACAGGCCAAGCTCTTGACCATTACAGTATGCCACCTTTGGGGAGAAGTGTGTTGGGTTGGAGGAGACACAGGAGGGCAAGGGCAGCACAAAAGAAGGGCATGGCCAAAATACAGTCTAGGCTGATTTATGATTTTTGTCAAGAGGCTGTATTCTGTCATACATTATAGTGACCCTGAGTATTTGATTCTCAATATACCCCTACTTGTTAGTGCCTTGGAGAGAGAGCAAAGCTCACGCATTGATGACAGGACTAAACACAAGCCAAAAGTTCCTGAAAAAAAAGGCAAATCATGCTTAGGTAAAGTTAATAGAAATTGAGTGCACAGATTAAGAGAGGTGATAAGTCCAGTCGTTTTCTGTGACACAACCCACATTGGAGATGTCAAGTGTAGTGCGTCTTCTTTTAGAGGGTGCAGTGGGCAAGTGGTACCACTTCGGGAAATATAAATGAGATGGAGACAGGATCCGAGATTTGTTCAGCCAGGAATGGGGGAGGGGTTGCACATACTTCACAAGGGGAAAAGAAGACTGAGAAGATGTTCCAGGCCCATTCCATGGCCTTGGACAGTCACACAAAGAATAAATGCTTCCTGCCTGAGTCCAACAGGACCAAGGTGGCATAGCTCACTCTGATAATTGGAACTGTCACGCAACATCGAATGGGGTGAATCCCAAACCATAAAGTAATCAAGTTCCATGTCTGTTGGTGTATTCAGCAGAAGTTAGATAAAAATCTCCCAAGAATTATCTCAGGGGCGGGAGTGTTGAGATGCAGGACAGAAGAAAGTAAGTTTGGCTAATGTGATCACCTAGTTTTCTTGAAACTTTCAGAATTTGGGCAATCTTTTGCTAGTGTGATGTATTCAGAGTTGCCTCCCAGTTATCGATTGTATATTACTGTCAACCAAGGATGTCTAGTAAATAGGAGTTTTGCTTCCCAGCATGGAAAGTATGATGTCTAGCTTCGTATGATTCTAGCTTCATATGATTCAGTTAATTAACCACCACTTACTCCTAGACATAAGGCACCTTCTGCAGATTATTGGGTTTCCTTTAGTGGGTGGCAAAAAAAAAAAAGTAGTATAAAGCAAAATATATGTGGTGGCAACTAATGGAATTACTTCTTTCTCTTTTGCTCTGGTGTCTTGGGAGTGGAAGCGTCTCTTGTCTATTCTGGTGAATAGAAGCAGACATGAGTTATTATTATGGTCTGTGCCTCATAATTTCTGTGTCACCAAGATGTGCTCTGTTTATTACTGCACTTAGAAAGCTTTGGAATATTAGCCACATAAAGTCTCTCTCCATGGATTCTATTACCACACTCTTCAGTTGTTCCAGGAACTGAAACTGTAGAATCACATTTCTGGGGAGAAACAGCTCTCTGCCTTGTTCCTTGCTGGTTGTGCAGTCTGCTGGGAAGGTTTTGTTACAGATCATTAAAACAGGCATGATCCCTGGAGATCCTCTGGTTTATCTCCCCATCTTTGCCCTGCATATTTGAGGAATTGAGATCCAGGGAGTGGAGGTGGCTAGTTCAAAGTCATAGGAGATGGTATAGATTTGGACTTCCAGTCTGACAGATTCCTAGTTCTGTGGATTTACTCCTCTCGGATCCAACCAGTCTCCTTTGGAAGTTCTAAATGCACATAAGAGGGGTGAACGACGTAGGTGGTGACCAGTTCACCTGATGGGCCAATCTTGTGAAGCATTCCCTTAGTAAGAAAGATAAACAGAAGGTCTTCTCAAAATGAGTGCACTGAGCCTCATTTTCCTCATTTGTAAAAGTGGGGCTGGCTTTACAGGACTCCTGTTAGGATAAAATGATATAGGATATGTCGAGCTCCTAGCACTGCTTCGGGTGGTGTGGGAGGGTCCTTAATGCTCTCCCTTCTTTTTGGAGAAGGAGAGTAGTATCTCCAAGGATCGGTTGTGGCACTCTGATCTGTGCACAGTGGTAGGCGTGGGGTTAGGGGCAGACTTCTTAGGGCAATGGGGACCAGCCCTTGATCTAATCTCTTCATTAATATTTTTTTTAAAGCTCCTGATGGACAGGGATCAAATGCAGTGGCTCCCCACAGCAGTGAAATTAATGTAAAAATCCTAACCAGGGTCCAGAGGCCTTATGTGTCCAGAGTCCCAGTTGCTTCTCTCCTTGTGCCTATCTTTCCCTTTTGTTCTTAATCCATGAAGTGAGAACACGGTGTTCGACAAGTATTTGTTAAACGAGTTATCACCACAACCCCGGTGTAGACTTATTTCGTAGTCGTTGAATAGTTCATTAAAGTTAAGATTCTTCAGATTATTTGTATACCTGCTAAATTATTCAACAATTAAAAAAAAACGGTAGTACCCAGTACAGGCAGAGTTCAGTGAAATTAGTACCCTGGTTTGGTGTGCAGCTGGTAATTGTCCTGTAACTACAATTAGCAATATGTATCAAGAACCACGATGAAGATAATATCCTTTGATCTAACAGTGTCACTCATGGGAATTTATCCTCCAGAAAGAAACCAAGTGAAATAAAAAGCCCCTATTAATAGAGATATTCTTTGACATTTACGTACAATAACAAAAACATTGAAACATTTGAGTGGTCCAGCTAAATAAATTATGATTCCCTCATTGAATGGAATATCATGAATAATTAAATATAATAATTATAAAGGTATGGTAAAACATTTACAAAATAAAGTCTAAGAGGAATATCAAATAGTATCTACACTTCGGTATTAATTACATAAATGTGAGTTTATCTGGACAAGAATAGCGGAGGCATTGTTGCATTAAGTTACGGAATTATGCTAGCTTAAAGCCAAGTATATGCTCATTGTTTTTTTTTAATGTTTATTTTGAGAGAGAGAGAGTATGAGCAGGGGAGGGGCAGAGAGAGAGGGAGAGGGAGAATCCCAAGCAGGCTCCTCACTGTCAGCACAGAGTCTGACACAGGGCTCGATCTCTTGAACCAGCTTGATCTCATGAACTGGGAGACCATGGCTGAGCCGAAATCAAGAGTCGGACTCTTAACCAGCTGAGCCACGCAGACGCCCCCTATGCTCATTGTTTTTATCCAAAGTAAATATGTCTTTAAAAAGAAATGAATAATACATTAATAAATAAGAAAATGTTAGGAGAAACAAGATTTAAGAACTTTCTTTTTGGTTTTTTGATTTCTATCTGGAAAACAGTCTTGCTTCTTCCGGTTGGAATGTGACAGTGAGGAGGTTCTTCATATGGGAGAGGAAATAGTACTCCCTGCTCTCTTTGTGCCTTTCTCTGTACTTTCCTTTCAATCAAAAACATCCTGTCCCCAAACTTCACTTTGTCCTTCATTGTCTTCTTCAAATGCCCATGCTTCAAGAAGCATTCCGAAGCTGTCCTCACTTACTGTTCCATTGATTTATTCACAGAAAAAAAAAAAAATATCCCGTATACTCATTCATCCATCCAATAAGACACAAGGCTTCCTTAATCTCTCAGTGGTCATTTGGAGTTTAAGGTATTCATTTGAGACTTCTAGTCTATTTTTCAAAGGCCTGGGCAAGAAGGAAAATGACAGCAATCTGTTGTTCCTTTATCTCCTTTTTTTTGAAGTGATAATTTGTTCTGGCCATAATTCCTGGTGGAGCATTTGTCTAATTTCAACTATATTTTTCATAATACCACGAGCTAATGGCTAAGTGGGTTGCCTTTATTGCACTGGATCTGAGCTTTAGCATTTTTCCAATATCTGGTGAAAATATCCATTCACATAAACAGAAACTCCATAATAGCTGCATGTGGAAGTTCTGAGGTAATGTCTCTTTTCTCAAGAAAGTTTCAATTTGGAATTTTCCAGAGTGACCCATGAAGCAGTCTGAGATTCTCCATTCCCATTGGGTCAGATGAACTTAGTGAGAGCAGACAGGGGAGATGTTGAATGGCTGCCATATTCCAATCAGTGCAAGATTTCTAGTCTCTGGTTCACAAAAGGATTCCTAATCACGGATGGAAAGGAAAATAATGGAAGTCCTCTAGGATAAGTGGGTGGGAAGAAAAAAGTGGAATAACATTTCTTGGGTGTCTACAATGTGCCAGATTTATACATATGGTTTTTAATATCACATTTCATCCTCAAAAAAACTAGGTGATTTTTCAAGGGGATATTAACCCATTTTATAGGAGAGAAAACAAGATGAAAAACGTAAAAAGAAAAAGAAACTTGAGGAGAAAGCTTAACAAGACCATCCGTCAGGTTAAGTAACAAAGCCCATCACCCTGCATAGAAGGCAGATAATGTTTTATCCAAGTCTATGCTTTTTGGCATCAAATGTAGGCTGGGCAAATAGGTCGAAAATGAGATGTTTTATTGAAAAACAGTCTCATACAAGTGAATCATTTCATCCTATCCTTTTTATATCACTCCTACATAGAAATTATAAATCTCTTTAGCTGAAGCTCTTGACTGTCTGAATGTCAGGCAGGGTAGCAGAGTTAGAGAAATAATGTTGGGAGCTCCCCAACCAGTGGCTGATGGGAGATCGTGAATAAATACCCAAGCTCTTTCACCTACAATGAGGGGACTCTGAGGTGTGAATTCTATGCTGACTCGTAGGGCTCGCAGAGGGACTAAGCTCTAGGTCTCTACAGTCATAACTGGCTTTAGAGCATATCCTTTAAAACCTGCCTGCTTTCTTTAATCACTTCCCCACTTCCCTACAAGTATCACCTCTCAAATAAGCTGCTTGTTCTCACATCCTTGTCCCAGGGCCAGCTTCCAGGCGAACCCAATCCAACGGTTCCTTCAGATAGCAAGTACAGCCCAAGTACAGATGGGAAGTGTGGACTCTGTGAATGGTAGAGCTCAGTAAGGCTGCCTATCACCTCTGAAAGAATGACTCCTAATTTCTATCCTGAGAAGTAAAATATGTGTTTTCCAGTATCACATCTTTTTTTAATGTTTATTTATTTTTGAGAGCGAGAAGGAGAGACAGAACACAAGCGGGGGAGGGGCAGAGAGAGAGAGGGAGACACAGAATCTGAAGCAGGCTCCAGGCTCTGAGCTGTCAGCACGGAGCCTGACGTGGGGCCCGAACCCATGAACCGTGAGATCATGACCTGACCCAAAGTCGGATGCTCAACAGCCTGAGCCACCCAGACTCCCCCCCAATACCACATCTTAAGGTAGGCCAGGGTTTGGCAAATGATAGCCCATGGGCCAAATCTGGCCTTCTGCCTATTTTACTTTTATGGCCTATAACCTGCAAACTAAACATGCTGTTATGTTTTAAAATGGTTGTTATATAGTACTCTGAATTACATAAATTGTCATTTAAGTTATAGAAGTTGTTCTATAAGTATCCAGAATGTTGCTTCTTGGTCTGTAAAACCTAAAATATTTACTGTCTGGCCCTTTACAGAAAGTTCACCAACTCCTGAACTTCCAGCTACTTGGAAATCCCACTGGTTCCTCAAACACCACATTTGTATTAACCATATCAGTTATGGTATCTGGCCCAGTCAGAGCCCTGAGACCAGGGAGGGCAGTTATCCAGGGAGTGCTAAGCCATAGGATATATGCAGCCTCCAGTATGTCCTGTCCTGAAAACACGGCTGTGGCCAATAAGTATCCTCTCTTTGGAATTTAGTACAGGTTACGTGGGGGTGACACGATAGGCAGTGGAGTATTATGTATAGAGGAAGCCGCGAAGTAGAATCAGGATGGAGACATATTGGGGTGGGGGCTAGGGTATGGGTACAGAGTCAGAATTATGAGAAGACAGGATAAACAAATGTTATGAGGAAGCTGAAACCTTGAAACCATGAGTTAAGTATAAGACTTGACACAGAGAAGAGATGTAAAAGGGTTGCAGCCCAAGGATCTAACTAAAGCAGTAAGACTTTCTCTGTCGCATACTGTGAATGCCCTGAGGGCAGCCATACCTTATTCTTCCTTCTTTTTTTTTTTTTTTTTTTTTTAATAATCAGGTCCATTTAATACATTTCAGGGTTGTATTGATATAAATGGGTACTAATTTGGGGGTCTAAGGATGCTTTAAAAGTTGTTCCGTTTAAATTAATGGAACATTTGACTTGAACATTTTAGAGGGGGTTTTCAGTAACAAATTCTTATCTTTCATTCTAACCCCAAATATAAGTGTTATCAATAAATGTTATCACAGTTATCCAATAAAGCCTGACTAACGCATATGAATTAAATCATTGCATTTGCTTTTTTATCCCATGCTCCAACAGAGTATCTTTTGACTGGCTTCTGTTGCTTATGTCTCTTTTTGACTTTGCACATTGACTCCTCAGTTGTATTAAAAGAACCACAGTCCAAAAGCAATGATGGAAGGACCTCTCTAGTCTTCTTCTTGCAAAATCTAATGTAGTTGTTAGGCGTTGAGTGAATATTTGCTGATTTATGCACCAATACATTTATAAATATAAATATAGATATAGATATAGGTATAGACATAGATATAGATACAGATATAAATATATATTATTTATTTTGCAAGAGGCTCTAATGAGTACAGTTGACCCTTGAATAGCACATATTTGAACTGCACCAGCCTGCTTATATGTAGATTATTTTTGATAAATACAGTACAGTATTATAAATATATTTTCCTGATGATTTTCTTTTTTAAAATTTTATTATTTTTTAAATTTTTCTAACATTTATTTATTTTTGAGAAAGAGAGACAGAGACAGAGACAGAACATGGACTGGGGGAGGGGGAGAGAGAGGGAGACACAGAATCCAAAGCAGACTCCAGGCTCCAAGCTGTCAGGACAGAGCCCGATGCAGGGCTTGAACTCACGAACTGCAAGAACACGACCTGAGCTGAAGTCAGACGCTTAAACAACTGAGCCACTCAGGTACCCCTCCTTATGATTTTCCTAATAACATTTTCTTTTCTCTAGCTTACTTATATTGTAAGAATATAGTATATAGTGCATATAATAAACAGACTGTATGTTATTCAAACTGTTGAATGTTATCAGCAAGACTTCCAGTCACCAGTCGGCTCTTAGGAAAGTTTGCGGGGAGTCAAAAGTTATACATGGATTTTCAATGATGTATGTGTGGGGTGCCCCTAACCCCACATTGTTAAGAGTCAACTGTATATTTCTGTCAAAACAGTATGTTCAGTAGCATGTAGGACTCCTCACTCATACATAGCTAACGTCCTACCACCCCTAGCTCTTCCCTAAAGGTGTTATCCTTGTACAATTTTGGGTGGCTTTACTTAGCTTTTTTCATCTCCCTGGTGAACTGCTTTTGCCTTTCAAGTTCCATAAATGATCTCTGGGACATAGTCTTAGACGATTATATTCACTTCGATCCTCAGCACTAGTGTTGCAAAAAATATCTCTAAAAATATTCCATCATTCCATGAAGTAATAGGTCATTTGTGGGACGGAAGTAAAATGCTCTGTTCTCGGGAATCGATACATACAACAATGATTTTTTTTATGACAGTTCCTTTGATTACTCGATATGTACCTTCCAAAAGTGATTTACCTTTAGACAGCACCACTATCCAGTGTTGAAGTATTATGGGGTAACAGTGTTCTTGGAGCAAAATGGGGGAGTAGAGTATTTGTAAGATACTCTCGGAAGGCAGAGCCAATCTACAAGAAAACTCACATTTATATTTTTGGGGTGTTTTGGCCATAGCTTGGGGGTATGGAGACTTTTCTAGTAGCCTTCCGTTTTGTGAGTTCCTGCAGGACTTGGTTTCGCATGTGTCAAAGAATGTCACTGCTCCCTTATGCTCAATCTCATTGCTTCTGACTTATTTCTGACTTATTTAGTCAGATGGCTCTTAGGCACATCCAGTAAAATGCCAACCACAAAAACGAGCAGTTGCTGTTTATAAACTCCACACATTGTTATATAATCCAGATGACAACACAAGTGTGAAATGCTGCTAATATTCAGCTTTAACCACAGTTTTAACACTTATAGACAGCAAATGTGTTGCTGGGGCGTCCAGTTTTATATTATGAAAACTCCTAATGGAAATGGAAACTTTATGAGCTGGGTCCATTGCACTGAAACTTTATTGTGCCTGTTACATGCTGTGGTACCAGGGGGCAGTGAATTAGACCCACATGAAGAGCCAGAGTCCATGTTCCACAAAGCCCTTGGTTGGTTCTGCTATCATTCAGGGCTCTGAAGTATTTACCTATGTGGTTTTTTTAATGGCATAGTTTTGTCCTCAAACTACAAAGCTGGAAATATCTGCTCTTGGGTCATTTAAGGAGCTAACTTTCATCTCTCAAGGAACATAGCCCCATAGCTGGAAAAGTCATTTCAATAGGGCAGGAAAAACAAACAAAATAAAACTCATTAAACACCTTATGAAGTCTCCTACTACCAATATTGCCATCTCTGTATTTATCCATAGCTGGTATAACTTTATCAGCTAGACATGTCTTTGGATCCAAGCAACAACAAGAATTTTGACTAATAGCGGTTTTCTCATGTAACCAGAAACTTGTGCTAGTTCAATGGTTCAATTATGTCAAGGTTCAACTATGTTTTACTTGGCTTTTCTCTCACAGGCTCAGGTGATATCTGTAGCTCCAAACCTCGTTTCTGTATTCAAGTTAAGATGGTGGAAAGGAGCAGCCATGACTTTCTTTTTTTATCAGGAAAACAAAGTCTTTTTTGGAAATCCCAGAGGCTTCTTATATTTCACAGGCTAAACTTTAAACCACAGGTACTCAAGTGGCAAGGGAAATAGAGCAGAAGATGTTAATAGTTGGATTTAACTGTTAATGGTTAATCACCCAGGAGTGAGCACATCATAGGTCCTTTTGGCAACGAAGGAAGGTGCTCTGGGCACTGGGCAGGCGGGAGACGATGTCGGCCCAAATGCCCTTCTGGGCCAGCTCAAGGCTCTTCTCTGATCCCACTAATTTCCCCCATCTTTGTTTCTCCTTCTTGCTCTTACTTTTCTAACCTGGCCAATTCATTTCTCAGAGATTCTGAAAGTAATGTTCAGGCCAAAAAGTTAATGCTAAATGAATAATTTATAAAAATTATACACATTTAAACATAGGAGAGGAATGGAGAAGAGCTGAGTGACTTTTAGGAGAAGGGGCTTTGGATTTAGGTCGAATCGTGTTGGAGTCCTGGCTCAATCCTTATCTCTCACCACAAGTGTGGTAGATTTGGCTTTCTTAAATCTCAGTTTTATCATGAGAGCAATAAAAATCATTCCCAATTCAGAAAGTGGTTTTGAGGATTAAATGCATATAAAATGCTTGTCAAAGTGCCTGCCTGTGGTAAAGCATTCAGTGAATGTTAGCTATAGTAGAACGGTCATCGATTAAGGCTTGGGGACTATTTTGATGTCACTGTTTTATATACATTTTAAAAACTACATAGAATTAGATATGTCACTTTAGAGCTCTGTGAAATGTTTGGGTTGCTGTTCTTCCAATAAATTTCTTGGTTTGTTGATTTAACACGCATGCTAGGCATCATAGAAGCCCAAGGTCAGGTGTTGGAGATTCAACCATGTAATGGCTGATAAGTTTAACAGTTGAAAATAATACACATAAATCATACGTACATACATACATACATACATACATACATATATTGATACATAAGGTAGTTCATTTGGATGTTCATCACATTAGGGTGGTTCAGTGTGACTTGAGATTGAATGGCTGTTTACAACCCAATTTCATACCCACTGTTGTATAGATAAATGGAAGAGAAGCACTTGGACCATATGCCTGGCACATAGTAAAAATGTTATATATATTATTGAAATGTTATATATAAAATTTCATATATCTGTGTTATTAAAATTAAATTATGTTAAATTAAAAATGTTATATATATTCTTTTGTATGCATTATCTTCTGTTTGCACACACTGCAAACGTTTAATCTCCATGGTGTTCTAGAATTATTGATTATTAGCCCTAGAGGTTAGTATATGGGCTACCAAAGGGAGCACAGCTCTGGAGGTTAATAACAGATGTCAGAAGCCCTTCATATTGGAATGAATACAGGAATGATAATAAATGTGATAATGTATGTAGCTAATGTCAGACAAAGTTCTTTCCACGCATTATTTCACTGAATGCTGACATTGGTTGTATGAGATGAGTTCTATTATCCTCCAGTTTAGGTGTGATAAAACCCATCTTCGGAATGAATATACATCTTGTCCAAGTTGGCATATCTAGCAAGTATTTTGACTAGAATGCAAACCCAGGTCTCTGCAATCCTAGCATCCAAGATTTTATTTCTTGTGATACTCTGCCTCTACTTATCATTGTTTACTAATTACTTCAAGCGTTAACATTTGTTCAGTAAATGAATACATGAAATGAAACCTAGGTAGAATGTTTCCAATGGAAGATATTCCTTCCTGGTCACTCTTTTACTAAACCATGAAATGTTGCTTTTATTTTTACAAGACGCAAGACAGCGGACACGAATGAGCACTTCTTTAATGAGACTGCTTATTTTCTAAGGTGGACTTGATTCTCCCACTTATCTTCTATCTCTCCATTTTAATTTCACAGTATAAGTAACAGGTGTTCTTATTAACTATTTAACAACATGAAAAAATAGGTTTAATGAAAGGAAACCATGTCTTACGCATTGATCAACTCTCTTTGAGACTTGCTGCATTCTGAATGCTTTCTGTGTTCTCTCCCTTTGAATGTCCAGTGATTGTGCTCTCCATCCATCCACCTAAAGGGAAAGGGGAAGACTAATTATGATGGCAGTGCAAATGATACGCCAGTTTTCATCAGTTGTGTTTCCCTAGAAACTTAACCAAATTCAATTTCCTGGAGGGAGAATTTAAGAAAAAAATTTTTAAGAAATTTGTGATGCATCTAAGGAATCCATGCTTTTAGTGTTTACACCCATTAAAAACAGGTTATGGAGTCACATATGGCTCTACCAAACTCACCACATAAATAGCTCCCTACTGCATATATCCATTTCATTTTCCCACGAACATCTAAAAGTCCAACATGACCAAAACCAAACCTTCCACCTACTCCCCCCTCCCCCCCTCCCCCGCCGTGCACAAATGGTTTCCTTGTCTAAGGTGCCCTTATCCTTGATTGGCATTTCTACCCAACCCACTTCCCAAGCCAGATATCTGAAAGTTGCCCTCAACTCCATTATCCCTCCCTTCTTGTACCTATCCAAGTCTTGAAAACCTGAAATTAGCAATTCTCAAATCTCTGTTCTTGCCATCCACTGGCACTGCCTTAGTTCAGAGCACTATCCTTTTGTCAACTTCACTTGAATTAACAGAATGACTTATTGTCTCCAGTGCTGAGTGTCCCTCATCAAACCAGTCTGTACATCCCAGCAGAGTGATTGATCTTTGGTTAAACGAGGCAGATACTACTGCTTGTTTGCTCATAAGTCTTCATGGATTTCCCTTGACTTCAGGAAGAATTCCTAATTCATTAGAGAGGATTTCACTCTACCATCCCATCTCTGCTTCTCTCTGCAGTGTCTCTTCTTGCCCCTCCCCCGAGGCATGCTCCAGTCAGGATAAATGCTGCATGGCCCTTCTAGAGAGCTCTGGCCTTCATCACTCTTGGTAGTCTGCATGTAATATTCTTGCTTCCTGGAAACATTTGCTTCCCTTCACGTCAATGTTGAGCAAGTAATTCCTCACATTTCAGCTTAGAAACTATTTGCTCTTGGAAGCCTTTGGATTCCTGGGACTGGGTCACATTCCTTTCTCTGTAATGCCCTTGTCTCACTGCTTACTTGCACTGTTCAATGATCTCTTTGAAGAACTGTACCTGGGTTCCGTCCCTGCGGTCTCTTCTAGAGCCCAGCATATAATAATTATTCAGCAAATACTTGCTGAGGAAATGGCATGCTGGCTGCAAGAAGGAAAATAAGGGCATTTGCTCCAGGTATAATTTGCCTTAGCTATCCTGATATATTGAGATTAGGGGTGACCCGGTGGCTCAGTCAGTTGAGCGTCCGACTTTGGCTCGGGTCATGATATCATGATATATTGAGATTAAAGCCGGTGAGTAGGGATGTGTGTGGGTGTGTGCAATACATATATGTTTAGCTTGAGTGATTAGAGTTATTACTATTACTCTTTCCTTCTCTCAGCCTAGAGAGATGAACCAGACTTACTCAGAGGCCAGAGGACTCAGGGAAACTTTGGGCTCTAGAGCCATTCAGACCACTTGTATAAGTTGTCCACTGCTGTGTGACAGATTACTACAAAATCAGTGGCTTAACACAACCCCATTAATTAGCTCACATTCTCTAGGTCAGAAGTCCAGCTGATATGGCTGATTCCTCTGCCCAGGGTACCACAAGGTTGAGATTAAGTGAATTTTCATCTCCAGGATCTAGGGGAGAAAAATCTCTTCTGATCTTATTCTTGCTGTTGGCAGAATTCAGTTCCTTGTGACTGTAGGACTTAGGTTTATTTTGCTGGCTCTCAGCTTCTAGTGGCCTGTTTCCTTCTTTGCCGTGTAGCCCCTTCCATCTTCCAACCAGCAATGGTGTGTCAAATCATTTGTGTGCTTTGAATCTCTGACTTTCTCTTCTACTGCAAGCTGGAGAGAACTCTGCTTTTAAATGGCTCATGTGTTTAGGGCAAGCCTACCCTCATACTCTTTATCTTAACGTCAGTTGATTGTTTTTACATCTGCAAAATCCCTTCACAGTAGTATGTTAGTGTTTGGCTGAATAAATGGGAGGTGTGAGTACACCAGGGGGGCAGGAATCTTGGGGTCGTTTTAGAATTCTGCTTACCACATCAACAAACCTCACCAAAGAGAGAGGGGGAGGGGCACCTGGGTGGCTCAATCGGTGAAGCACCTGACTCTTGATTTCAGCTCAGGTCATGATCCCAGGGTCGTGGGATCAAGCCCCACATCAGCATGGGGCCTGCTTAAGATTCTCTCTCTCTCTCTCTCTCTCTCTCTCTCTCTCTCTCTCTCTCTCTCCCTCTCCCCCCCCTCCCCCTCCCTCTCCCCCTCCCTCTCCCTCTCTCCCTCTCTCTCTCTCTCCCTCCCTCTCTCTCTCTCCCTCTCTCTCTCTCTCTCTCCCTCTCTCCCTCTCTCTCTCTCTCTCTCTCTCTCCCTCTCTCTCTCTCCCTCTCTTCCCTCTGTCCCTCTCTCTGGCTCACATGTGCTCTCTGTCTCTAAAGTAAAAAAGGAAAGGAAAAGGAAAAGGGAAAAAACAAAGGAAGGGAGGAAGGAAAGGAAAGGGGGAAGGAAAGAGGGAAGGAAGGAAGGAAAGGAAAAGAAAGGAAAGAAGGAAGGAAGGAAGAAAGGAAGGGAGAAAAAAAAGGAAGAAAGAACCAAATAGAATATCTACAGGAAAATTTGGTGATGAGAATTGGGTTTGGGTGGAGGGAAACACGATCTAATTTTTGAAGGGAGACGTATCCCGTCCTGGTATCGTGCTTGACCCTGCACACATGAAACTTGTCCAGTGCGAACATGAATCACATTTTAGTTTCAGCTTCACGTTTCATGGCTTCCTTGCTCACTCTCTCTAGTTGGCCCTGGACACATGTCTTATAAAATTCCTCATCTTTTCCCATTTTCATCACTATTATCACTGTCACCATCATTTCTTATCACTACCATTTAATGAACAACTTATTCTGTACCAATGTGTTATGTATCTTACATCATTGAATGCCTTCAAAAGTCTTCTGTAACTAGTTACTGCTGTGCCCATTCAGCAAATAAGTAAGCTGAGGCTCTGGGTATCTGATGCTAAAGATCATTTGTTTCATCTTTATATTTCCTGTGTTTTTTGAAAATGTGATGAGAGAGATTCATTCAGGAGCATGTGTGGGAAGCATAAAAATTAGAGCTCAGCACTTTGGACCTCCTAGCTCACGCATCAACCCTTTATAGGTAGAGCCAGTAACTGAAGAGACATCCCACCCATCTTCTGAGAAAGTGGCTCTTGTGGGCGAATAACACGTTCCTCATTTATTTCCCCTTTCATTATTAGTTAATTGTGAGCTAAGTGACCAAATGATCTTAATAAAATTGGCCTCTAAATACTGAATTGTAAACTTGTATGAATCAGGATCATGTGTCCTGTAAGATTTTTTTCTTCCTTTTTTAATTGAGTTCCACTTAAACATGCTCAGTGAAATATAACAATAGGATGCTCTGTTTCAACAGTTAGTCAGACCCAGCTGCTATGAAAATAATATGTTTGAGAAAATTGACTTGACATTTGATGGCCTTACGATTCTTCTGACAGGATATAATCAACTCATTAGGAAGAAACAGAAGCCTTCCTTGTACAGCCACGTATTTCTGGCCATGACCGCATTCCCTCGGAGTGGGGTGGGTGAGTGTTCAGGGCACATTGGGGCTTCATAGCCTCGGGGACAGCACTCAAAGTGACCCAGTCTATTTTCTCTTCCTCTGTCCACTGTTCTTGATCTGATGAATGGGAAACATTACTTTCTTAAGCCAACAATTTCTTTTTTTTTCTTCTTTTCCTTCCCTGAAGTCTAAATTTATAACAAAGGCTTGGATTTTAAAAGATTTCTCTCAGCCTTCCTTCTGCTCAGGAACAGCTGGGACAGCTCTCTTGGGAAAGTGATTAGAAGCAGGAAGTGGCAATTGGGATTCCTGATTTCAGTTCCCAGGCCAGCCTGAGTTCTCTGTGGGCCCCCGAAGGGCTCATCTCAACCCTTTGCTTAGCTCCAGCATAAAACTCCTGGTTGCTTTGTCTGTTATTCCCAAACAAGTGGTGTGGGGGAGGGGAACGAGAATCACCTGTATGTAGAATCTAAATGCCAGCTCCCTAGGACCTCCGGAGTGCTCAGACTTCTTCTGTAGGCCACATTTTCACATCTGTAAAATGGAACCAATAATGGCCATCTTTAAATGATACTGTGTCAGAGGCAGTCACATATAGAAAATTGCTACAGAGTTCTTGGCATGTCTCCTAAATTCTATACTGGACTCTTTCGCCTGGAATTGTCTGTAATTTCTTTAAGTCTTCCTATTCAGTCAGTCAGTAAATATATGCTTGACATTATGTTTTTTTTATGGCCTTTTAATAAAATAATCATATTAAATATTAAATCCATATAATGATGATGATTTATATGCATTTCATGATTTCAGCTTACAAAGCTTAGTATTAAGGCTATTTTCATTTAATTGTTCTGATTTGCTGCATTATAACCTCCATCAGAAGAGGAACTCTGTCTTTCTTCTTATCACTATAACCTGAGTATCTAGAAGAGTTCCCAGTGCATAGAAGGCATTCTAAATGAGTTAACTGAGCAATTAACTAATTGTAATTCCAAATATTTTCCAGTATCTATGCTTGACTTCCTTCTGTACACTTTATATCAGGGATTTGCAAGCTACAGCCCTGGGGGTGAAATACTGTGGATTGTCTATTTTTGTAAATAAAGTTTTATTTAAGCACAGCCATGCCCATCCATTACATATTGTCTATGGCTGCTTTTGCTTTACAATAGCAGAATTGAACAGGTGTGACAGAAACTGTATAGATCACAAAATGCAAAATATTTACTAACAGTTCACAAAACGTTTGTTGACCTCTGCATTTACCAGACATAGAGTGATATCTCCGAAATGCAAATCTAATTATTTTACTGTCCCTGCTTGAAACACTCAATGACTCCTAATCGCCCTTGCAAAGAAGTCTAGGATTAGTCTGCTATCAAGTTCATGATCTGAATCCTGTCAATCTCTGCAGAGTCATCACTTGCTACTCTCCTTGCAAATCACGCATCCTTTCAATCTGTCAAAGGTACCAGGCATTTGTATAAGCTACTCCCTGTGCTGAGAACACTGTTCCTTCCCATTTTTGCTTGGTAACCTCTATTCATCCTTCTTGAATTTGCTTACATGATATTTCATCTAGAATGCTTTCTCTGAAGTTTTCGAGCTAGGTCCGTGGTCCAGTTGCCTCTTGTACTTTTCCTGTTACATCACTGATCAGCACTTTGTGAATGATGAAACCCAAGTTGTTAGGGGTTGATTTGATCACCCTCACCTAAGTAAGTGAAGAAGTTGGGATTTGCACTGAGATCTGTCTGCATCCAATGGTCGCTTTCTTTTTGCTACACCTTGCCTCTGATTAATGAATACATAAAATTTTATTCACAGCACATGGGGTCTTTGCAGGATGGTGCAAGGAGAATAAACTGAAGCATGACCTTGGGATTTTCCTACAAATGCTCAATTCCAGCCACAGACACAGTGAAAATGTAGCAGCAAAAGGCATCTGACAGTTGATTTGGGTAGACAGTACTGAGAGTTATAGATGTAGAAGTTATCTATTGTATAAATTCTGGGAATACAAGTGTAGTGTGTTGTCCACTGTATAAATTATCTACTTCCCCATAACAACTTGCCCCAATACATAGTGGCTTCAGACAACAAACATTTATCATCTCACAGCTCTATGGATCAGAAATCTGAGCATGGTTCATTTGGGCACCTCTGGCTCAGGCAAACTCAAGTTGCAAAGCTGACCGAAGCTGTGGTTTCATGGGAAAGCTTGACTGGGGAGAAATCTGCTTCTAGGTTTACTCAGTTGTTGGCAGGTCTCATTTGCTTGCCATGTGGTCTCTCCACAGAACTCCCTCACATCATGGCAGCTGGCTTTCACCAAGACAAGTGATCTGACAGGGTGTGGGAGAACTCCCGACACAAAAGTCACCATCTTTCTCTAAGCTAGTTTCAAAAGTGACATTGCCTCATTTTTGCCATGTTCTGTTCATTTGACGTGACTCCATAAACCTGGCCCAAACTGAAGGGGAAGGAATTATACAAGAATATGAATATTGGGAAGTGGGGGTCACTGGTGGCCATCTTAGAACTTGCTTGAAAACCTCAACAAAATCAGGCTTCTGCTAGGAGAGATAGGTGTTGGGCAGGTAACTAGTAGTGTCTTCCAAAGCAATCTAAATCCTAACTTATGTAGTTCAGGTAACTGGATAATACGATAAGAAAATGAGTAGCACTCTATTATGCTAAAAACTATAAAGAAGAAGGTACCAAGGTATACCATTTGGGTCCCTGAAATAAATCTGTCCAAATCTCTCAACAGTAGAAAAAAATTCTGACCTAGAAGCACTAAGTTAATCAATGCTTAAAACTTAATTTCTTCTACTTCTATCCGCTAAATGTTGATGTTCCTTAAGAATTTTGACTTCAGGTTCTTTTATTCTAGCATGTAGCCAATTGCCTCAATACAGATTCTGTGAATAAATTACTTTTATTCACTCCCTTGGCTTTTACCTTCTATATATAAACAGAAAATATTGGAACATAAATATACTGCCCAGAGATATTTCTTGTGCTCCAGACCTGTTCGTCTTTTCATTATCTACCATATCTACACATGGAGGTTCCATATACTTTTTACATTGATTATCTTTCCATATTCCTTAATTTTCTATCTCAGTGATTTCCAAAGTAGAAACATGGAAGCCATCTTTGATTCATATTTTTTCTCACCCCACCTCCCCCAGTGTCCTTCTATTTTCATTACATTAATGTTCACTGAATATGGACATTTAGTCATTTCACAATTATTCATTGAACACTTGGTATGGATTAGCTACTGTGGTACTTCACAACTACTGACAATGTCTTCATTTATGCTCTTGTGACACTTTACCTGGAATAATAGAATTTTTTTGTGAGTGACTGGGGCAATTTGAAAGACTCAGACTAGTTAAGTAAAGATGAGTTGACAAGAGAATCAATCAGACTAGATCAGTCTCTTCATTTTTTATCATAGGTTGACATCTTTGATTTATAACTAGAGCTACATTTGATTCTACTTACATGGAATCTCTATTAAGGAAAAGAAATATCAAACAGACCATGAGAAAGAAAGTTAAAATATAGCTAGTGCTTTACAGTGATTGAAATGAAATGCTTACTCAGACAGAGTATTTTCTACTAGTTACAAGCACCAAAACAGCCAGATGAATTGGTATAGATTTCCACCTATCCAATCCTACAACATCTATTACTTTGTTTTCAGTAGATCAATACTGGGGTTATTCTTTCCTCTGAGCTATGGGGGAAACACTCCTTTCTATTCTCTCTAGGCTTAAAAATTAGGTAGGGGCTCAGGGACTTTATGTCAAAAGTAATAACAGTGTCTAGAAATAGCCATCTGTGGTGAGTTAGGAGCATGATATAGTAGTAGATTGCCTCACTATGAGTAACAAGACCCATTACCATCTTTTGGTGGTGTGGCCGGTGACCACGAACAAGTCATACATGCTCTTTGAGCCTCAGTTCTTCCATCTCTAAACTGGGGATAACTTCCTGACTTCTTTACAAGATTATTCTGAGAACTGTACAAAATATTACATGTGAGGAGAGAGGAGTCAACATGGCAGAGAACTAGGGGGCCCCAAAATTCCCTCGTCCCTCAAACACAGCAGTACTGAGGCCAGAAGGCTTGGAATTTCAGTAACATTTCCAGGGGCCCACAGGGACAGCTTGGTGGGACAAAGGTGCATGCTTGTGAATTGGGAGATATAAAACAGGCAGCCTGGGCACAGACTGAAGGGGGAACCCCTTTCATGGAGAGACAAAAGGAAGAGAAAGAGAGGCTATGGAAGTGTGGGATTGTATTTGGACAAGAGAAAACCTCTCTGGACCATGGACCGGGAAACAAAAAAGCAGAGACTGTTAGTCTTCAATTTGCAAACAGCCTTAGGAGTGATAATCCAGGGTTGAGGTGACTTTCTCCAGATCACAGCTGCCCTGGGGGAGGGGGTGGGGAGCTAGCCCCAGTCTGTGTAGCTAACTCAGGGGCACATTGGGAAATCAGTGTCCTCCCTCGGGTGCTGTGGGAAGAAGGTATATCACCACTCCAAGGATAAAAGACCCTGCAGGTGCCAGCCGGAGGCCCTTTGTCAGCTAGGCAGAGTGGTACTACCCTGGAACCAGGGTGGGTAGAGTGGGATCCTTTAAGACACTGGGGTCTGAATCCCAGCCCAGTGCCTGGGAGGCACTGGAGACTGTGGAGCAGGACAAACTGGCCTGCTTGTACCTGTGCTACTCTGTGAGGATTGCCTGAACAGCGTGGTTTGGGACATCTGGTCCAGGGAGGAGAGAGTGGGGTGGTTATATCATAGTGAAACTGGCAATATAAAGATAACGAGAGAATTCTGAAAGCAGCTAGGAACACATGGGCCTTAACCTACAAGAGTAGACACATAAGGGTAGTGTCAGACCTCTCCACTGAAACATGGCAGGCTAGAAGGGAGTGGCAGGAAATATTCAATGTGCTGAACAGGAAAAATATGCAGCCAAGAGTCTTATCCAGCAAGGCTGTCATTCAGAATAGAAGGAGAGATAAAGGTTTTCCCAGACAAAAACTGAAGGAGTTTGTGACCACTAAACAGCTCTCCAGGAGATCCTAAGGGGGCCTCTGTGAGGGGAATGCTGCAAAGACTACAAAGGATCAGACACATCACCACAAGCATGAAACCTACATATGACATAATGACACTAAATTCATATCTTTCAATAATTACTCTGAGTATAAATGGACTAAATGCCCCAATCAAAAGACATAGGGTATCAGAATGGATAAAAAACCAAGATCCTTCTATATGCTGTCTACAAGAGACTCATTTTAGACTTGAGGACACGTGCAGATTGAAAGTGAGGTTATGGAGAACCATCTATCATGCTACTGGAAGTCAAAAGAAAGTTGGTGTAGTCATACTTATATCAAACAAACTAGATTTTAAACTAAAGACTGTAACAAGAGATGAAGAAGGGTATTATACCATAATTAAAGGGTCTATCCATCAAGAAGAGCTAACAATTGTAAATGTTTTTTTCCCCCAACTTGATAGCACCCAAATATATAAATCAATTAATCACAAACATAAGCAATCTTACTGATAATAATACAGTAATTGTAGGTAACTTTAATACTCCACTTACAGAAATGGACAAATCATCTAGGCAGAAAATCAATAAAGAAACAATGGCCTTGAATGATACACTGGGCCAGATAGACTTGACAGATATATTCAGAACTTTTCATCCAGAAGCAGCAGAATACACATTCTTCTCGAGTGCACATGGAACATTCTCCACAATAGATCAAATACTGGGTCACAAAACAGCCCTCAATAAATAAAAAAGGATTGAGATCATAACATGCACATTTTCAGATCACAATGCTATGAAACTTGAAATCAACCACAAGAAAAAATTTGGAAAGCCTCCAAATGTATGGAGGTTAAAGAACACCCTACTAAAGAATGAATGAGTCAACCAGGCAATTAAAGAAGAAATTAAAAAAATACATGGAAGCCAATGAAAATGAAAATACGACAGTCCAAACCCTTTGGGATGCAGCAAAGGCAGTCCTAAGAAGAAAATACATTGCAATCCAGGCCTATCTCAAGAAAGAAGAAAAATCCCAAATACAGAACCTAACCTCACACCTAAAGGAGCTAGAAGCAGAACAGCAAAGAAACCCCAAAGTCAGCAGAAGAAGAGAAATAATAAAGATTAGGGCAGAAATAAACAATATTGAATCCACCCCCCCCCCAAAAAAAAGTAGAACAGATGAATCTAAGAACTGTTTTTTTTTAAAGAATAAACAAAATTGATAAACCCCTAGCCAGACTTCTCAAAAAGAAAAGAGAGAGAACCCAAATAGATAAAATCACAAATGAAAGAGGAGAGATCACAACCAATGCCAGAGAAATTCAAACAATTATTAGAGACTACTATGAAAAATTATATGCCAACAAACTGGACAACATGGAAGAAATGGGAAAATTCCTAGACACCCACACACTACCAAAACTCCAACGGGACGAAATAGAAAATTTGAACAGATCAGCAAAGAAATTGAATCAGTTATCAAAAATCTCCCAACAGATAAGAGTCCTGGGCCAAATGGCTTCCCTGGAGAATTCTACCAGACATTTAAACCAGAGTTAATACCTATTCTTCTCAAGCTGTTGCAAAAAAATAGAAACAGAAGGAAAGCTCCCAGACTCATTCAATAAAGCCAGCATTACCTTGATTCCCAAACCAGAGAGAGACCCCACTAAAAAGGAGAATTATATGCCAATATTCTTGAGGAACATAGATGCAAAAATTCTCAACAAGATATGAGCAAATCAAATTCAATAGTATATTTAAAGAATTATTCACCATGATCAAGCCAGATTCATTCCTGGGCTGTAGGGCTCATTCAATATTCACAAATTAATCAACGTTCTACATCACATTAATAGAAGAAAAGATAAGAACCATATGGTCCTGTCAATAGATGCAGAAAAAGCATTTGACAAACTACATCATGCTTTCTTTTTCTTTTTCCCCATCATCTTTTCTTAATAAAAACCCTTAAGAAAGTCGGGGTAGAAGGAACATACCCTAAAATCATAAAAGCCGTATATGAACGGCCCACAGCTGGTATCACCCTCAATGGGGAAAAACTGAGAGCTTTCTCCTTGAGATCAGGAATACAAAAGGGATGTCCACTCTCACCACTGTTGTTTTACATAGTACTGGAAGTCCTAGCATCAGTGATCAGACAACAGAATGAAATAAAAGGCATCCAAATTGGCAAAGAAGTCAAACTCTTTTAGCAGGTAACACAGTTCTTTACATGGAAAGCCCGAAAGTCTCCAGCATAAAACTGCTAGAAGTGATTCATGAATTCGGCCAAGATGCAGGATATAAAATCAATGTACAGAAATCAGTTGCCTTTTTATACATGAATAATGAAGCAACAGAGAGAGAAGTCAAGGAATCAATCCCATTTACTATTGTACCAAGAACTATAAAATACATAGGAATAAACCTAACCAAAGAGGTTAAAGATCTGTATGCTGAAAACTATAGAAAACTTATGAAATAAATTGATGAAGACACAAATAAATGGAAAAACATTCCATGCTCATGGATTGGAAGAACAACTATTGTGAAAATATTGATACTACCCAAAGCAATCTACACATTCAATGCAATCCCAATCAAAATTGCACCAGCATTCTTCTCAGAGCTAGAACAAGTGATCCTAAAATTTGTATGGAACCAGAAAAGACCCTGAATGGCCAAAACAATCCGGAAAAAGAAAACCAAAGCTGGAGGCATCACAATCCCGGACTTTAGCCTCTACTACAAAGCTGTAATCATTAAGACAGCATGGTATTGGCACAAAAACAGACACATAGACAAATGGAATAGAATAGAGAACCCAGAATTGGACCCAAAAATGTATGGCCAGCTAATCTTTGACAAAGCAGGAAAGAGTATCCAATGGAAAAAAAGACAGTCTCTTTAGCAAATGATGCTGGGAGAACTGGACAGCAACATACAGAAGAGTGAAACCGGACCACTTTCTTACACCATACACAAAAATAAAGTCAAAATGGATGAAAGACCTAAATGTGAGACAGGAAACCATCAATACTCTAGAGGAGAGAACAGACAACAACCTCTTTGACCTCAGCCAGAGCAACTTTTCACTCAACACATCACTGAAGTCAAGGGAAATAAAAGCAAAAATGAACTATTGGGACCTCATCAAGATAAAAACCTTCTGCACTACAAAGGAAATAACCAGCAAAGCTAAAAAGCAAACCAATGGAATGGAAGGAGATATTTGCTAATAACATATCAGATAAATGGTTAGTATCCAAAATCTGTAAAGAACTTACCAAACCCAAGAGCTGAAAAACAAATGATCCAGTGAAGAAATGGGCAGAAGACATGAATAGACACTTTTTCAAAGAAGACATCCAGATGGCCAACAGACACACAATAAGATGCTCAACATCACACACCATCAGGGAAGTGCAAATCAAAACCACACTGAGACACCATCTCACATCAGTCAGAGTGGCTAAAATTAACAAGTCAGGCAACAACGGATGTTGGCAAGGATGTGAAGGAACAGGAACCCTCTTGCATTGTTGGTGGGAATGCAAACTGGTACAGCCACTCTGGAAAACAGTGTGGAAGTTCCCCCAAAAATTAAAAAGAGAATTACCCTATGACCCAGCAGTAGCACTACTAGGAGTTTACCCAAGTTACACAGGAGTGCTGATTCATAGGGGCACATGTACCCCAATGTTTATTAGCAGCACTATCAACAATAGCCAAATTATGGAAAGAGCCCAAATGTCCATCAACTGATAAATGGGTAAAGAAGATAAAGAATGGGGCACCTGGGTGGCTCAGTTGATTAAGCGTCTGACTCTCGGTCAGATTGTGATCTCGCGATTTTGTGGGTTCGAGCTCCACATCAGGCATCAGGATCTGTGCTGACAGTGTGGAGCCTGCTTGGGATTCTCTGTCTCCCTCTCTCTCTCTGCCCCTCCCCCGCTCACACTGTCTCTGTCTCTCTCAAATAAATAAACAAAAAATTTAAAAAAAGAAGATAAAGAATGGATAAAGATGTATACACACACACACGCACAATGGAATACTACTCAGCAATGAGAAAAAATGAAATTTTGCCATTTGCAGCAATGTGGCTGGAACTGGAGGGTATTATGCTAAGTGAAATAAGTCAGTCAGAGAAAAACAGATATCATATGTTTTTACTCAACAGAAGATCATGGGGGAAGGGAAGGAGAAAAAAATAGATTCAAACATAGAGGGAGGCAAACCATAAGAGGCTCTTAAATACAGAGAACAAACTGTGGGTTGTTGTGGGGGCAGGGTGGAGGGGAAAATGGGTGATGGGAATTGAGGAGGGCACTTGTTGGGATGAGCACTAGGTGTTATATGTAAGCAATGAATCATGGGAATCTACTCCCAAAGCAAAGAGCACATTTTATACACTGTGTGTTAGCTAACTTGATAATAAATTATATTGAAAAATATATTACTTGTGAAACCATTTGAAGACTGTAAGCACTTTACATGAAAATTTGATATGTCTTTTCCAAGTGCTCTTACTAACTGTGTAAATTCAAGCCTCTAGTTACTTAACCTCTCAAATGATGTTTGTCTTCTCTGTTTAATGAGAATAATAATAACTCAAAAATCTGCAGTGAGGACTAAATGAGAGGTTTATGGCTCAATAGTTGTTAGTCCCTCAACATTCTATAACTTTCTTGTAAGAAACATCCATATGAATGTGAGAAGAATGTCAAATGAAAACTTTTAGTACTGCTTCCATTCTGTTCATCCATGGAATCATTTACGAATTCTATTAAAAGGAATTATAGTTCACCTTGCTTTATTGGCTCTGCAAGATGTGTCTAACTGAAGATAGCATTAATTAATGGCTATTTTTCATTTGACTTTGAAGTCAATTGAGAGGGAGACACAAGAGTTAAGATGTAGAGAGCAAACTGTCAGCTTTATTATTGATAGATCTGTTGGCTTAGATGCATAAGCAAGTAACTTTGATATTTTACCCCTAAAATAGAATTACGCTGCCACAGACACCAGCAGACAATCTAAAGACTGTCCCACCTGTGCGAACTCCTCAAATAAACTTATGGCACAAAAAGGTGATGTAAAACATGTTTTGTTTTGTTTTTGTTTTTTGCTGTATGTATGTATGTATTGTGAGCAGCTGGCTCCCAATAAAAGAGAGATGAGACCAAGGGTCTGCGGCATGTATAACTAATTAGTTATCTCAAAATCGATGTAGGTGCAACGCATTATGGTCAAAATCTCACACATTTTTTTTGGTAGAAACTGACAAGATGATTTTAAAATGTGCATGGATGTCTAAAGGACTTAGAATATAGGAAAATAAAGCTGGAACACTTATCCTACCTGATTTCAAGATTTGCTACAAGCAGCAGTAATTCTGGGACTATGGTGCTCCTGACATAGACTCATATGTTGTCAGGAAACTTAAGACAAAGGTGCCAATGCAATTCAGTGGGAAAAGGAAACCCTTTCCATAGTGCTAAAACTACCGGATAGTTACAGGGGGCAAGATGAATCTTGAACCCTACCTTACAGATCTAAATAAATGGGGAGACACACCTATGGTTTTGCATTGGAAAATCTAATATTCCTTATTTTGGGGGCACAAAATATAAAATTGTAATTTAATTTAATTTAATTTAATTTAAATTCAGTATAGTTAATATACAGTGTTAAATGATGCTGTGGGTTTTTCCTATAGGGCCTTATTATGTTTGGATAAATATATAACATATATGATATATATATATTAATAAATAATAATAATATATAATGATATATATAAGAATATATAATAAATATATATAATGGAATATTATTCAGCCGTAAAAAAGAATGAAATCCATATTATGTTGGATATTATGTTGAGGTATGTTCCCTCTAAACCAGAGAATATAATATTCCTAATATGGCAGTACTCCTGAAATTTAACTACAGATTCAAAGAAAGCTCTATCAAATTTCTACCTGGCTTTTTTGCAGAAATTGACACACTAATTCTAAAATCCATATGACAATGCAAGCGACCCTCAATAGATAAAACAATCTCAACAAAGAACAAAGTAAAAGATGCTTTCCAGTTTCAAAACTGACTACAAAACTTGATTATAAGATTATGGGTGTGTGGTTCTGACATAAGCAAAGACACATATATGAATGGAAGAGAATTGAGATTCTAAAAATAATATTACATTTATGGTCAGTTGGTTTTTGATGAGAATGCCAAGGCAATAAAATGGGGAGAGAGTAGTCTTCAACAAATGGTGTTGGGTCATCTGGATATCCACATGCAAAGAAGTGGAGTTGGATACCTTCCTCAGACTATGCATAAAAATTAACTTAAAATGGATCATAGATCTAAATGTAAGAGCTCAACCTGGGGATGCCTGAGTCACTCAGTCAGTTAAGTGCCCAGCTCTTGATTTCAGCTCCTCATGGTTCAGGTGTTTGAGCCCCACATCAGGCTGTGCTCTAACAGCATGGAGCCTGCTTGGGATTCTCTCTCCCTCTCTCTCCACCCCTCCCCAACTCGTGTGCACTCTCTCTCTCAAGACAAATAAATAAACATTTAAAAAAATGTAAGAGCTCCAACTATAAAAGCCTTAGAAGAAAACCTAAGAGTAAATCCTTGTGAATGTGTGTTATGCAAAAATTTTTTATTTATAATACCAAAAATCAAGCAAAAAGAGCAAATTGAGAATTGGACTTCATCTAAATTTAAAACTTTTGTGCTACAAATTACAACATCAAAAGGAAAAGAAGAGAAAAGAAAAGAAAATAGAGTCTACAAACATAAGGAGAAAATATTTGTAAAATATTGAAAATGGATCATATATCTGATGATGGATTTGTAACCAAAATATACAAAGAACTCTAAAACTCAATGATTAAAAAAATCTCAATTTAAAAATTGTCAAAGGCTATGAACAGACATTCCTCAAAGACAGATATACAAATGGTCCATAAATTCATGAAAAGATATTCAACACTATTAATCATTAGGGAAATGTAAATGAAACTACAGTGGGATCCCACTTCATGCCCACCAGGACCAAAAGGACAAGAACAAATGTTGGTCAGAATGTGTAGAAATCCCACCATACCTTGGTGGTGGCAAATATGGTGCAATTTCTTTGGGACATAGTTTGGCAGCTTCTCAAAATGTTAAAAACATGGACTTATCAGGTAATTCCAACTCCCAGAAATGCCAATTTTAGATAAATACCCAAGAGAAATGAAAACCCATGTACACACAAACATAGGTTCTTAGCACCATTATTCATAATAAAAAATTGTAAATAATCCACATGTCCATCATCTGATGAATGGATGGATAACATACAGTATATTCATACCACAGAATATTCTTCAGCAGTAAGGAAGAATAAGCTGTGATGTAGACCACAACTTGAATGGGCCTCGAAAATACCACGCTAAGTGAAAGAAGCCAGTCACAAAAAGGGCAACATGTTGTATGATTCCATTGATATGGAATAGCAAGAATGGACAAGGTCTATAAAGACCAAACATAGATTAGTGGTATCCTAGGGCTGAGCGAAGGGGTGATGGAGAATTACCCAATGGTCACAGTATTTCTTGTGGGGGTAACACAAATGTTTTACAGTTAGTTTGTAGAGATGGCTGTAGAGCTCTGTAGATCCACTAAACTTCACTTAGTTTTACACTTAACGTGAATTTGATGTATGGTATGTAAATTATATTTCAACTCAACCCTGAGGAAGGGATATTCTTATTCATCTTACTTTACAGTTGAGGAAAATAAGGTCACCGAAAGCCAAGTTGGTCAAGTCAGTATTCCAATCAGACCCCAGCTGATTATGAAGCTCATGTTTTGCCACCATCTGTCCAGTCTGAGGAACTGGACTGCATGCACACTCCATCGTTTAATGTAAACAATGAAGAACAACAGAATTCAGAATGGAAGGCAGCCGTAGTGTTATGTCCTTGGCATACTGAATCCTGAGTTGTGATGAGAAGCAGTGGGATGGAAGGAGGAAGCCAACAAAGGGGATAATAATCCCTCGACAGGATATGGGTGTTCATAGTCTTCTTAAGGAGGTTGTGAGGGTGATGAGCCTGCATTGTATTCCCAACTGAGAAATAAGGAACCAGAAGCTCAGAGAGGTTAACTGGTCTACCTCAAGTCACACATTTAGCAAGTGATGGGCATCATACCTCAAATACTATGGATTTTGGGTTTTCCCTTTTTTTTTTTCTGCAGTAAATGCTGTAGGGAAAAAACACTGCCCTATATTGTGGCAAGATTAACTCCTACTGTTGCCATTAACTGCTTCAATGAAAAAATAAATAAGTCTCAGCCATTTTCTCATCAGCTAGGTTGTTTCTTGGAATAAGACTCAATATATTGTAAGTTTCCATTTCTTATAGGTGGTTGGCCTTCACATGTTGCAAGTGGCCCTCTAAGTATGTGAATAGGTTTAAGCTATTATAAAGCCAGTAAACATAGCTGGAATGTTTCATGACACAGACTCTGTAAACAACTCTCTTCGTCAGGAATGTGCCACACTGGCATTCTTATTGTTCTCTGTTCCTGAGTGTGTTTAAGAACAGATCTGCGTTAAGTCTGTGAAGACTCGCCCTTCAAGTATGCAGGTGTCAGATATTCTTGGAACATGTTGTTCTGGTGATGGAGACAAGAGAGTTGTGTGCTCCAGGCAGGTCAGCCAGTGGACCATTCTGGCAGGCTGGTTGCCCCCAGTGAGTGATATGAGAGAAAAGGATTGGTGGCAGGAGCCTGCAGTTGAGATTTATGATCTCAGAGGAATTACTGTGTCTGTCGAAGCTCTCAGAAGAAGAGTCGGCACTTACAGAGGGCATTTCCACTTATCATGTCTCATTTGAGCCGGGCAAATTTGGAGATACGTATTCCTGTCTCTGTTTTAAAGATGAGGAGACTGAAGGCCAATGAGGTTACATAGTTTGGTCATCCTCACAGAGATGTATGTGGCGGAGTTGGCATTTGCCCCTCCCAAGTCTGTCTAAAAGACCCAAGTCTTTAGACCCAAGTCTGTCTAAAGCTGAAGACAATGAACTTAAGGGCTCTAACCCATGGCCTCCTCACTGCCTCCTGCGTGCAGAGTCCCAGAAAACAACACTGGACGACATCATCAGCGTGAGGTGGAAAAACCTGGACCGGTATCCAGACGAGAAGCAGACCTTTGTTCTTGATGTCTCAGGCCAACTTGTCTTTAAAGGGAACAGCCCTGAAGGGGAAGGGAATAGAGTTGGTCTTTTTGTCTGCCACTTAGAATATGTGACCTTGGGAAAGAAAGTCACTCCAGCTCTCTGAGCTTTGATCCCTTCAAATCTTGTGGCACAGACCTACTAGTCTTCCCTACTAACATCATAGGGTTATTGTGAGGGCTAAGAGTCTCCAAGATGGGAGGGTGGTAGAGTTATGGGATATAGTTAATTCGTTCAGGACCAAGATTTTGTGCTGATTCAGAAAAATGTAGGGGGTGCTGATGATCATCTTTCTGGCCTCCCTTCTTGCTTTATTTCTACTCTGTGACCACACTTCCTACCCCATGGGCACCATGTGCCAAGGGTTTTCAGTCTTACCCTATTTTCTACATGAGGGTACAGGTATCCAACCAGCAGTATCAGAAGCTGACAGCTTAATTCTAGGACATTAGTAATTGACAACTCAGACTTCACAGGTGCTTTTGTATTTAAATCCTTCTTATAAACCAAGGGCTCATAATCTGGAGTCCCATTCATTTATGGGTTTCAGGGAGCTCATAAAGCATTTGAAATTACATGAAAATTTGCCTGTATATGTACACACGTACCTTTTTCTGAGTAGAAAAAGGCACAGCTTCAGAGTTTCAGATTCTTAAAAAACCCACTGAATCTAAAGAGTTAAAAATTTTCTCTTGGAGAGTACAGTGTCATGACCATGTGACAGCCTCCTAATTAGAGTCTCCAGGCACTTTCAGCATTGCTCCCCTCTCAACACCAATATCCAGTGTACCATTTAGCCCTATCTTCTGATGTCTTCTAAACTCAAATTTGCCTCCAGGCCCACTGTCCTAGTTGAAACTTCCGTCATCAATTGTCAGGAGTATCGAAACGTTTGAAGTGGTCTTCCTGCCCCTACTCTTGCTACCTCTGAGCCATCTTCTTTAGTAGTGTGTCACAGTGACCTTTTCAAAACACACCTATAAGCTGTCACAGTCCTGTTTAACCTGGCTCCCTCGCATCTTCTGTGCAAAGCCCACCCTCCTTATGCCTTATTACCGTGGCCTTTAAGGCCCCTGACTGCCTGGCTCCATTCCAACATTTTAGCCGTGTGCCTCTCCTGCCCCCCTCCGCAGACATTAGGAACCCTGTTCCAGTTGATCCTTCACTGTTAACACCTTGTGCTGTTTCCCCTGTCTGGAATGCCCATTTAGTCTATACAGCTAACCAACTCCTTTCCGGTTTCTAGGGCTCAACGTCACAGTGTCACCTCCATTGTGAACCTTATCCCTATCCCCAAATCCCTATCCCCATATCCTCCTCTCTAGAACATTGAGTCACCCCTTCCTTTAAACTCCAACTCTCATTTTTTATATGATTGTTTCTACCAAATTGTATTTCCTTAATTCTGCAGATATCTCCTTACCCTACTGTGCCCTGTCCTTTATATTTTCAGAGGTGATGACAATGTACAAGACCAGTTGTTGAAAATAAGAAGCTCAGAGAGCTATAGCTTATAAATAAAAGTCTGTTGTGTAAAAAAAATCAAGAATTTAATAATTGATGTTGAAGAAGTGGGTACCACTGCAGACAACAGGGAGTGGGACATGGGGTCAGTGTGAAGCTCAAAAAATCACACTTCACCTTGGTCACAGCTTTGATCCATGACATGGAAGTTGAAGGTCAGTAATCATGGGTTAGAAGTAATTGAGTCAATGAATATAGCATATTGGAAAGAACGTTGAATTAGGAGTTAGGAGCCCTAAATTTTACTATGAGCCCTACTATCAATTCCTTTTATGGCACTGGCCAAATTGATTCCTGTCTAAGGGTCTCCGTGTTCTTAGTTGAGACAGTGTTGAACCAGAATATCTCTTAGATCACTTCCAGTACTAACATTTTATGAGTGTAAGAAAACACGCCATAACCCTACATTTTGGGCTGATTTCCTGACCCTGTTTGGCAAAGACAAGTGGAGATGTGAAAATTACCATACCTCAATATTAAATATATATATATCTTTTTATTCTAGGGCCTTTAGTCAGGAGGCAATGGAGAAGGAATGTTTTGGTGGTATTGATCTGGGATTCTGTAAAGTACCTCAATTGTGTGAAACTCTGACATTAGTGTCTAATTTCCCAGAAGAGCTTTTATGAGCTCTCCTGAGTCAAAGATTCCCTGTAAGACCATCCAGAATTATGACTCAAGCTTGGTAAGTTAATAGGAGGGTCAAGAAGCCAAAAGGCCATGGCAGGAATCAAGATCTTAAATGTGGACCACACCCCAAGTCTGGCTGAGGCCCTTGGAGCATGTAAAGCATGAATCAAATATCCCTGTCTTAAAGAGAATGGGCAGAATGAGACTTTTATCTTCGTGCACTGTAACATTTCTCTCATGATGAAAAAACATTCTGATGTAGGGAGAAGGATACTAGACCTGTTTCAGCTCGCTGTGTCAGTTCCCTTTGGAAAGTCATGTAATCTCCATGGGCCTCAGTTCTCTCATCTGTGTAATGGGAACAGCCTCTGTTTTACTACTCTGTGTTGTTGGGAGAAACAGGTGAGTCTTTGTATGTGAAAGCACTTTGTAGACTGTGCGATAAGAGCACCCAGGAGGGAATTGATGATAAGAGGGAAAAAAATCAAAGAAAATCATATCCTTTCTGTAACTCCTGGCTCACTTTATTCCTAAATTTGACTGGCAGTGAGAATTTATTCCTAAATTCTCTCCTGGAGGTGACCATTTTGGAACTTTAACTTGAGTTGCTTGGTCTCTGAAGATAGAGGCACAGAATGCTAGAACCCAGAATATTTAGGCTTGGAGTTATAGCAACAACTAGACATCAATACTCAGTAGTAGAGAGGAGGAGTGGTAACATCAGTGAACAAATTTTACTCTCCATGAGTCTGCAATACCAGAAGAAGGTAAAAAATAAATATTCATTCACTTCTGGTTTGAGTTGTGTATTTCAACCCACACCAGATCATAGGTCCCAGGGACTTGGGATTGGTCCCTCTGGTCTTTTCAGCTTCCACCCAAATCATCACCTTTACTAGTCATGCACCTATATCAGTTTTCTGCAGCTGCTGTAACAAATTACCCCAAACCAAGTGGTTGAAACAATGGGGTTTTATTGTCTCACGGTCCCTGATAGACATCCAAGATCAGGTGTGGGCAGGCCCCTGATCCCTTTGGAGGTGCGAGGGGAGGATCGGCTGTGGGTCTTCTCTCCCAGCTTCTGGTGGTTTCATGGTGTGTGGCCATATCACCCTGACCTTCACATAGTGCTTCTCTCCCTGCTACAGGTCTGTGTTCAAATTTCCTTTTTATAAGGACACTAGTTCTATTGGATTAGAGGCCTCCCCTACTCTAGTATGACCTCATCTTAGTTGATTATACCTGTGATGACCTTATTACCAAATGAGGTTGCAGTTTGAGGTGCCAGAGGATTAGGACTTTAACATGTGAAATTTAGTGGGGGCATAATTCAACCTATAATGCTCCCCATCCTTGTCAAAAGAGAAACATCTTTGCTCATTGGACTCTCTCATCTGAACCACCCATCAACTTGGTCATGCAGTCCCTTTCACCCACTGGATCTCTCTCCTCTCTTCACTTCCCCTCTCTGCCCTTGGGCTTAGAGCATTCATTCGTTGGAGTTTATGGTAAATAGGATGGGCAATGAGTAGTGGATCCTATTTGTGGAGAGATAAAGGGAATGAGGAGTTATTTGAAGTAGACTGACATCAGAATGGCGGACATCTTGGGGTACTTGGGTGGCTCAGCGGGTTAAGCGTTTGAATCTTGATTTTGGCCCAGGCCATGATCTCACGGTTTCTGAGTTTGAGCTCCGTGTGGGGCTCTGCACTGATGGTGCGGAGCCTGCTTGGGATTCTCTCTCTCTCTCCCCCTCTCTCTGCCCCTCTCCCACTTGTACACACATGCTCTCTTTCTCAAAAATAAATAAACATCTTGCTTAAACAAAGTGTAATATACCCATAGTATGCACTATTGCATAGTCTTTGAACCTTAGTTTTAGAACAACAATAAAAATAAGAACATATACCAAGGATTTACATTCCAGGCATATGAAAATGCTCATTATATATTGATAAGTAAAAGAAGCAGGATAGAGACAAAATGTATGTTGTGATTTCAATTTAAACAAAATAATAACATTCTATACACACTAAGACTGTATGTGAAAATTACGTGTGTAATATATATACCAAAATAGTAAGAGTAGTTATGTCTAAATTATAGGATTCTAGGTCATTTTGTTGATAAATATTTTTTTGTAGATACCAAAAACTTAATCTTGCATACATTTTTGTAATTAGATAAAATGTTTTATGTATGTTCATGTCTATATGCACACCCATGTCCATATCCAGACCTATATCCATATATTTACTCTGGGAACTGACTACTGAAGTGAAATATTTTTTTTTGTCTATTCAGAATTACCAGTTCCCCTGTCTTGATGATACTCAGATCTATACATTTCTCAATTTGTCCATTTACCATTGGAGAAGTTAAATCAACCCAAAATCCGTGGGGAAGCTGCGATTGGTCTAAGCCATTCGTTTACATTGGAGAAGTTAAATCCACCCAGGATCCATGGGGAAGCTCCGACTGGTCTAAGCCATTCGTTTACATTGGAGAAGTTAAATCCACCCAGGATCCATGGGGGAGTTCCGACTGGTCTAAGCCATTCGGAGTAATTCGCTGTTCTTGGCAGAGTGATCAGTGTAGGTAATATAGACCAAAGCTCTGGGGATTGTCAGCACAGGATTTGGATCCCAGTTGAGCATACATTGACTCGATTAAAGCCAATTAGATGAAAGAAGAGGATTTATAAAGGCATCTGGGAAAGAATCTTGCTTATTGCTCTCATTCAGCTATTGAAAGAGTAAATTCTTCTTCTGAAAGGCATGGTATTTGAATATGAACCTTGGAGCTTCTCCAGGTGCTTCGTCTTGGGGTTGATCTGCATTTGGATGAAGCTGAACCCAAAGATGTGAGAGAAGACTAATGGATATGCACGTGCATGCACACAGGCGTGGGTACACGCACACACAGGTCCTTGATGACACTGCTAACCCTGGCAATGAAACCAGTCCCAGATCTACCTTATTTCTGGACTTTTGATTATGTGAAAATAGAAAATCTCCTGTATCTTTTAAGTCCATTTAAATTGGGTTTTCACTCATTTGAAACAAACTGACTTCTGCCTAGTTACAAAGTCAGAAGTCCACAACACGGCCTAAGAGACAAGCCCCAGTTTAGGTGGTTTAAAAAATGAACCACCTCTACGATATTGTTAATTATGTCATTTCCAGAATATCCCATCGAAGCAATATCTAAATGAATAACTAGGATCTTCAACAGGATAAAATAATAGTTATGAGCCTGACAAAGTCAGCTTTCATCTTCGCCTTCTCTGTAACTTGAAATATCGGAGGTCTAGTTGAGTAAAGGCAGGAGAGATAATAATTCTTAGGCACCTATGTGTCCATAAAGGCACTGTAATCCCTTCTCACTCTATCCCACAACCATCCTCAATAGTGGTGGTTAAAACCTCTGTTTTATAGATATGAAAACATTGGCTCAAATATTACAGAATTTGTTCAGAATCCAAGATTGGACGTGAGTTCCTTGTTGCACCAGAATGTGCTTCCTGGTATTCCATGTCGTTTCGATCAAGGGAGGAAAATCTGAAACTTCAGTAGTCTCCAAGAAAGTAATTCTATTCCTTTTATATTTGTATATTATCCAGAATCTGACTACACAAAGGGTATTAAGTATAGCAGGTTGGGGCCCCTGGGTGGCTCAGTCAGTTAAACCTCAGACTCTTGATTTCGGCTCAGGTCATGATCCCAGGGCCATGAGGTCGAGCCCTGCATTGGGGTCTGCACTGAGCATGGAGCCTGCTTAAGCTTCTCTTTCTCACTCTGCTCCTCTCTTGTGCCCTCTCTCTCTCTTTCTCCCTCCCTCTCTCTCTCTTTCTCTCTCCCTCTCTCTCTCAAAAAAAAATGAATTGCAAGTGGATCTACCCGCATAATTAGCCTGAAGTAATTTTTAATCATTGTATCATTTGTTCTACTTTATATTGTTACATTTAGTATATTTAAAAGTAGTTTGGCTTGTAAGTGGAATGTAAACACTTAAGATGAGCTCAGACAGACATGTATTATAATTCCTGCTTTGACACTTATTAGTTGGCTATTTTAGCCAAGTCATCTACCCTCACTGGGTTTCCCGTTTCTGTACGTTGTACAAGTCAGAATAATAATACTAACCTTATTATGAGAGGTAAAAAAAAAATCATTTGAAAGTACCTAGCACAGGTCCCTGGACATATGGAAAGTTCTCACTGAATGTGTAAGTGAGCTATAAAAATAGTGGAGAACAAAAAAAATAGGATGTTTTTATTGTGTAAAAAAATGTAAGCCTTAATTTCCTCATCATAGATATTAATCTTACTATTTTAGGTACTCATAATCAATATTGTAACTTGAGATTCTGTAGGATACAGGCTTCCATGGAAACTTTCAGCGTCTTAATAACTTCATAGTGTTGCAACTTAAAATATGAAACCACTTGGAGTGGATGGAAAGTTCCCCTGAAATCTAGTATCTTTTTTTTCATTTATGAATTCATTTGCTTTAAATAAAATGCCAATTGTATGCCTGGAAAGCTATTTCTGCCCCCCTGTATCTATTTGAAGCATGATGTTCTTTAGAAACTTTTGAATTTTAGTACCTTTTGCAATTGATCATTTTCTTCGTGTCTCAAAAGCTCATTTAATTATAGCTGTCATGTATTATTATTTAAATATTTCATGCATTTATCCCGTCACTGTTATCTAGGAGATATTTAGTGAACACCCAATTGTGCAGAGTACCCTGGAGGGAAGAGGAGGGTGAACTAGGAACCATACCTACTCTCATGCATATTATTTGTGTGCGCTCAGTTTGGAACATCTGCACCCGTCCTGTAATCAGAGCAAATGTTAGCCTAAAGAAGTCTGCTCACAGGGGAGGGAAAATAAAGAGAACCATGGAGAAGTACAGCTGGAGCCATTGTATTATGCTATCTCTGCAACCTGCCTTGTCTCTGGATTTTTGTTCCCATGAGCTTCAGGAATTCTTTCCATATCATGTAAGCTAACCTTGGTTTTATTTTTGTGTTATTGGTAGTCTAAGATACTTAAAACGATTTTTTTTAATGTTTATTTATTTTTGAGAGAGACAGAGACAGAGCACGAGCAGGGGAAGGGCAGAGAGAAGGAGAGACACAGAATCTGAAGCAGGTTCCAGGCTTTGAGCTGTTAGCACAGAGCCCAATGCAGGGCTCGAACTCACGAGCCATGAGGTCATGACCTGAGCCAAAGTCGGGTACTTAACTGACTGAGCCACCCAGGCGCCTCTAAGATATTTTAATTAATATACCCACGCTTATCTCTTGTGTGTGACCCTAAGTTTCTAAAGAATGGGAATGATTTATGAGTTCCTACTCTGATTGACAATGTGGATGGGTACCCAGGATTTGAACCCAGATATTGCTGATTCCATAGATAGGAATGACACATAGCATTAAAAATAATGGTTCTTAGTGTTTGGGGGGGTGGGTCATATGCCCTTTAACAACTCATAACAGGTATCCCCATAGCCCTGAGAAATATGTATCCATCTATTACTTTTACATAAAATAAGCCAAATGTTTACATGCAATTTCAGGGTTTCATAAGCCTTTGAAGCCATTCATGCATCCAGACCGCTGCTAAGAATCCCATTCCAGGCAATGACTTCCATCTAGAAATATGCATTTCCCCGTCATCCATGCTCTTCTCTGAAACACATCTGAGACGTGACCTTGCAAACCTGTGTGAAAAGGGAGACTTGTTTCTTACTTACTAGTTAATGTGAACATTGTCTGCACACATTCCCTGCTATTAATTTGAGACATTCTATTAATTTAGTGCCCAATACTTAATGAAGTAGTTTCTTCGGTGAAGGAAGAAGCTATCTTCGAAATTTCAAATGACCATGCTGTTACAGTTACTTTATTTTTTCATAAATTCTGAGATTAAAAACAACAGTAATTTTAACAAGATAGCAATAAGTATTTGTGCAGTAGGTTTAGGTTTTAAGAGCATTTGTCTCTAATTTATTCCAGTCTCAACAACCTTGTGAGGTAGAAAGAGTGGACATTTGTTGATTTATGACTGTCCAGCATCCATTAATTTGAGGGACCTAACTAGCCTCTGTTTTGTACATTCTCAATGGGACTATAAATCAATGTCCGCTGCCCTCCTAATAGAGAACGGGAGGCCACTGGAGGTTGGTGCGTTCTCTTTCCTCCAGACTTTTTCTTTCACTGCTTCAAAGAAGCCAAAGGCTTGTGATCTCCACTTAGTCGATCAGACTTTCTCCCACCACTTGGCATGTTGCATTGGGTAGACTCGGGGCAAGGAAAAATGACTGAAGTCCTTCATTCCAGGTGTGGCATTATGAGATGGGAGAATGTTCTCTCGTTGCCTTGATGCCATTCTGATTTTTGCCTTATTTCCTCAGTCTGGACACAGGCCTATCAATTTACTTGGAGAGATCTTTGACAACATTCCAATAAACTCCCTCTTTGTTTAAGTTAACCAGATTTAGACTGGGTTGTTGCCAGGAAAGAACTCTAACAGGAACATAGTAGACTCTAAATCTCCATATTACATATGGGAGAATGTAGAGTTGCAATTAAACAGTAAAAAGTGAAGCCAGACCTTTAAGATTCACAGCGTTTTGCAATTGCTATTGCTTTTTTAGGCAACTCCTTATTTGTTCTGTCATGTGGGTGTTCCTGATGTGAAAGCAAGGACTGAACTGAATTCCACCTTGAACACTGTATTAATTAAAATTAATTTCAGCTGAATTAACAGAAAAATCCAGGACAACGGTGTTTCATGCGAGATCATTCTTCCCCCTTCTTCTCATGTAAACTAAGGCTAGAGATAAAGACTGGTTTGTGAAAAGTTGTCAAGCGGGGAGAAGGCTTCCAGCTAACCTCTCAGATATCCCTAGGATGTGGCTCTTGTTCTCAGGATCGGACACAGCCTCTGCATCATGTGTGTTTCTGGGTCAGGATGGAGGAGAGAATTGGCAAAGGTTGTGCCATATCCCTTTGAAAAAGACTCACTGAAAGTAGCACTCAGCATCTCTGTTTATACTTCATTGGCCAGAACTCAGTCATGTTACGTCCCTAGCTGCAAGGGAGTCCTAGAAGCAATAATTTTTTTTTAGCCAGGCAAAAATATGCCAGACACAAATTGAAGGTTTTTAAACTTTAACTTTCATTGGTGATTACATATAAGTGTATACCCTGATGAATTTTCTCAAAGTCCATCTATGTAAACAATACCCAGATCGTCAAACAGAACATCGTCAGCACTAAAAATAAGAATTCTTTTTGTGAAGAAAAAGGGGGGAATAGATACTTGGTGGCAAGTGGTAGTCCCTGCCACAAACCGCAAACCACAGCGAACCACAGTAATTTGCTGAATATTTGACTTGAGCAAGTATTTCTTCCAACTGAACCACTATGGAGTCAGTACTTGGCCTCCCCAGTGGCAGGCACAGAAAAAGATGCTCAGTAAGTAAATGTTGATTAATGGATTGAACAAATGAACTTCTCAGACTCCCTACAAAGTGACATGCTGAATTAACTAGTTTGTACCTGAATTTGTAGAAAACGTTTCAGAAAACATTTGAACATGTTGAGGAAGGGAAGATCAAACGTTCTATCAAATTTGAGATGATGGATATTTGGTCGTGGTTCCCACTGAGTAGTTAGTTACTAGGTTTTCAGGCATTCGGCATTTTGTCTACATTTTATCATTTAATTTGCACAGCAAGTTAGCTAGTATTATCCGTGTTGAAAACTGAGGCCCAGGGGATTCTTTGGTCCAAAGTTACCCAATTAGTAACCTCTTCCTAAAATTCCTGTTCCTGTGTCATTTTGCTCTGTAAAATGTGTAACTATCTTTTCTTTGCCTTCTTCCTATTAGGACTGTCTCTCATTATGCATCTCTCTAGACCCATTTCTTTTTTCTCTGATCTCCCAGTATACTCTCCTTTCTGTATCTTTAAATCTACTCTTCTAATCCCTTTTGTACATGCACGCAGTATTTCAGTTTGTCAATTTACTTGGCCGTCAGGCCTCAAATTAGATGTCACTTACTCTAGGAATTCTTCCCTGTCCCCCCTCATGTCATTTTCCTTTTTTGTGATCACAGCACTGCTCAGCTTTGTATAATGCCAGCTTTCTTGCTCGATGACCCCTCGGCGAGGCACTTGAGGACTCTATTTTGCCCACCGTGTTATATTCAAGCACAGAATGGCTACTTGGACATACTTGTTGGATGATTGAATGAGGAAGCGGAGCTATGATTCAGAGCCACTTCTGGGGGATTCCAAGGCATGTGCACCCAACCCTATGATACGGAGCATCAATTTAGAGCCTCTTGTCAGAAAGAGAATGACTTGGTGCCACACATAGGATCCAAGATGGGCCTCATCTTCTCCAGAGCAGTGTTCACCCACCTGGTTTTCCCACGGAATGTGACTTTGTCCTGTTAGGAACCATGTTCTCTCACACGGCACCTCTCATTTTGGCGTGAATGGTTGTAGAAGCTTCCTTTGTGTAACTTTTATCATGATGCTTGCTTTCCATGACATTCCATGTCACGGAGCGCCGTTTCAGGGCAGAGGAACTCTCGTGGTCGTTCTGAGACCCTCCAGCCGTCATTGGGGGGGTAGTGTCATCCTGGGGAAAGGATCCCCTGCCCACTGTGCTGTTTTCCATCGTAAGCTCTTTGGATTCTGTGAGCTGTGTAGGCCGGGTGTTGATTTGATGTTAAGGGTAGGTGAACTCAATAAATAAAGGCGATTTTCCACTCTTATTGTTTCATTTCCAGCGCAGCCCTGGCCCAGACATGGCAGTGGCCATTTATTGTGGAAGCAAAGCTGGGACTACAGCGGCCTGAACAGCGTGATATACATGCTCTGTCTCAGCTTTTATAGGGCAGCTGTTTCTTGGAGGATCAAGCTCAGGGATCGGGAGTGTGAATTATGAGTCCTAATCAACTTGGTCATGCTTTGTGGCCTGGGAAAAGCCAGAGTGTTTCCCTTTTATGATTTGAGAGGGCACTTTCTGCAGCCTGTGAAGCAATTAGCCAATCTTTGAAATGGATACCCCGTAAACGCAGCATGTCCTTGGAGGGACACCGGGCAGGTTGCTGCGGGAGGGGAGGCCGTGCGGTGCTACCCACAACTGCTTTAGCTTTGGCTAAATGGCCTGCAAGCCGACAGAAAGACTGACTTTAAGAGAACAAAATGTAAACCTTGAGGACAGGCAGGAACACCCACGTGTCCACGGCTGCCCCCCCCCCGCCAAGAAACCAGGAACGTATCAAAGACATCCCACAGCATGCAGACTAAACGTTAAAAAGAGTGATGCTATTTACTTTATTCTGAAAGCTCGACTATTTCTCTGATGGTAGCATTGATTTTGCCAGGCCCAACCTTCTGTTACTCAAAAGGAAGCATGTCCTGAAACGGTTGAGGAAGACCAGAAATCAGACACCCTCCACACCTAAATGAGCATCTGAACCCAGCTGAGGCACGAGCTCTGTCCTTGGTGTGGTTGTTTCCTTCCTGTTCGCTTTTATTGAGATGAAATCCATTTAATGTAAAATTAACTATTTTAAAGGGAACAATGCAGGGCGTATTTAGTACGTTCACATTGTTGTATCGCCACTATCTCTGTGTCGTTGCAAATATTGTCACCCTCCGAAATAAAACTCTGGAGCCGTTAAGCAATGACTCTCCGTCATCTCCTCCCCTGAGCCCCCGGCAACCACCCTTCTGCTTCCCGTTTCTTTGGGCTAATGTTTTCTGGATATTTCACATAAACAGAGTCATATCACATGGGGCCTTTTGTGTCTGACTCCTTCCCTTGTACATATTGAAGGAACATATTAAACCAAGTGATTTCAGATAAGGTGAAAAGTTAGGTCCAAAACTCTGGTTGTAGAAAGCCACAAATTGTCACTTATTTCATATGGGTGCTGTGGATATGAAAAAACAAAAACTATTAAAAACGAAGTGTTGCTTTTCTTTTTTAAAATTATTTTGACTGGAAACAGCAGTTTATTGACTCTTTTTTTTTTTTTAAAGTTTATTTATTTGTGTTTGAGAGAGAGACAGAGCACAAGCAGGGGAGGGACAGAGAGAGAGAGGGAGGCACAGAATCCGAAGCAGGCTCCAGGCTCCGGGCTGTCAGTACAGAGCCCGACGCGGGGCTCGAACCCACGAACTGCGAGATTGTGACCTGAGCCAAACTCGGATGCTTGACTGACTGAGCCACCCAGGCGCCCCTGAAAAAAACACAAAAACTATTAAAAATGAATTCTTGCTCTTCTTTTTAAAATTATTTTGACTTGAAACCACATTTTATTGACTTCTGGCACACTTGGGTAGGAGGTGGCTCTCCACGTGGGTTGGGCCGGTTGGAGTGTTCAGATGCCATCTGGGCTAGTCCGGGATTCAAGACGGATTCCCTCACGTCTGTGCCGCTCTGGCAGACAGCTGGGAGCCTGCACTCAGCGGAGCCCCTCTGCATATGCTCTCAGGGCTTCCCCAAATGGTCTTCCCAGGAGAGTTAGTGCACCTCTTAGAAGCATCCCTGTTCTTAATAAACAGGGCCGGGATCTACCCAGCTTCCAGGCTCTGAACGTTGGTATCATGCTTGATTCCTTTCTTTCCTCAGCCCTGTCATCCCACCAACTACCCTTCCTTCCAAGTGCTTGGAGATTCTTCAGTGTACTAATGTTTCTCTGATTTTTCTAGCTTCAGAGAAACTAATGTTTCTCTGCCATTTAAATTTTTTTTTAATGTTTATTTATTTATTTTGAAAGAGAAAGTAAGAGAGAGAGAAGGCAGGGGAGAGAGAGACAGAGAGAGAGAGAGAGAGAGAGAGAGAATGAGTAGGGGAGGGGCAGAGGAGGAGAGAGAGAATCCCAAGCAGGCTCTGCACTGTCAGCACGGAGCTTGACACAGGGCTTGAACTCACGAACGGTGAGATCATGACCTGAGCCGAAATCCAGAGTTGGACACTGCACCGATTGAACCACCCCGGCACCCCTGTTTCTCTGCCATTTTAAAAAATTTCAGGATTCTGTTATTTCCTCTCTGGACCACTAAGTGGCTTTTGGCTGGTTTCCACCTTCAATCTTGACTCACTCTCACCCACTCTCCAAGCAGCTTTTGGGGCACTCTTCAAACACACACACACATTTGTTACCCCCTTAAAAACCTTTGGGGTTTTTGTTGCCTTCAATGTAAGTCTGAGTTCGTGTAACCTGACTGGCATATTACTAGTGTTACCACTCTTCACCACGAAACTTTTCTGTCTTCCCTGCTGTGCTCCCTCTATTCTGAACTTCTTTAAGATCCTGACTGCACCCCGCTTTTTCCCACTGTAGCCCTCTGTTTTTGCCACTTCCTTTCTTGGGATGGCCCCTTTCTACCTAGATCTCCCCTACATTTTATTCCAAGAATGAGGTTAGCTGTTTTCGCCTGAAAGTCTTCCCTCCAACTCCTATCTGTCCAGCACCTGCAGTTTGTCCCCTTTATGAGCTCACATTAACACTCTGGAATCAGATTTTTTTAGGGGGGGGTGGGTTCAGATTGGAATTTGCTGCAGGAAGAGCTGAAGGAACAAACAGGAAGAAGGGTGTTACCCAGAGACTAGAAGCCTGTAGGGAGCTCCCAGTCTGTGCCATTGGGAGACTGTCACAGTCGGTTTTAGCTGCACACGAGGTGTCCTGGCGTTGCCTTGGCAGTTAAAGTCTGGAGCCCACCCCACCCTCCACGGCTACTGTGGCAAGTGTCACAGCCATGGCACCCGCTTCTTTGCACTTGACAGCATGGAATGGAAGCTACTGATGCCCACCACTAAGGGGCTCTACTCCAATGCTGAGATCCCAGCTTGGAGATGGGGTGAATGCCAGATCCTTCCCTCCCTTCTGACATGAGGTCTTGTTTTGTGTTCAGGTCCTGCTAGGGTGCCAAAGACTCAGCAGCGAATGACATCCAGGTCCCATGTTCAAGGAGCAATGGGGTTGTGGGCAAAGAAAATGTGTGTTTGTTAGATGGTGGTAAATGCTTCTGGGCCAGGCAGCAGGCAGTGATGCCCACAGGCCAGAAACGTGAAGACAGCCGGGCCAAGGTGGTCATGGAGGAGGAGTGGGTAGAGAAGGCTTCCCCCATCCCAGTCTGAATCACTATCACTGGATGATGCATCCAGGCTTCTAGATGGGGGGCCCACAGCCCACAGCCACCAGCAGAGGCCATTGGATCTCTTGAAGACTGGAGCTGTTCATGGAGGCTCCCGGAGGGGTTTCTGCCCACAGCCATAGGTCAGGACCTTCTGGGTCTCTGCACCAATACCTTCCTTGACCCTGTGGCCCAGAGGTGATGGAATTCAGTGAGCCCCATGCTCCCCCATACCCAGGCCTGAGGGTGCGGGGTCTGTGTGTTCTACTGGGCTCCCTTCTGGGTGCCCCCTGGAATCAGATTTTTAATTGCCTGTTTTGGTATCTGTCTCTTCCCTAGACTATAAAATGAAGACAGAGATCATGGCTCATTTATTATTGATTCCCCAGTGCCTAATGTTAAGACCTGCTCTATTTATTGATGGATCATGAAATATTGGGGAGTATTAACTGACTGGTCCTGAAAGGGCACAGACCAAAGATGTACTGTTTAAAGCCATATCATTTTATTTGATTCTTGATCATTTAAATGAAATAATGCTCATTTAGGGTTAAAAGACTAAATGCCAGAAAACTCTTGCTCAGCTGTGCTGGAAGGAGCAGAGTCTGAGTAGTAATACTTACGGTAATTGTCTCCATTTAGATGAAATCTGGCTCAGCACATACATGGCATGATCTTTCCTCTTTGTGAAAATTTTGTAAGACTTAAGAGTTTGATTTAGTCACTTTCTGGACTAGCTTCCTGACCTCAGTTTATGAAATGACTGGAGAGAACTGAATGCAACAGCCCTAAAGGAAACTTACCCCATGAAACCAATCTTCTATAAGAATGGGCTGGCAGTTAGAGAACTCTATTTGTCTCTGTGGTCACTGAATCAACCACTGGTCATCGAGTCTGGGTTCAGAAGACCATCTGAATGGACTGAGGCTGATTTTACTGGTCGTCACAGCAGCCTCAAACATTTGTTGGATTTCTTCTCCCAGTTTTTTGACCCCATGCAGAATTGGTCATTCCCACATTTGTGCCAGTACGGGACATCGTGCAAACAACTCCTGTGGCATTATCACCACGGTATGCAATTATTTAGGAATGTATCTGTGTCTCTTTGAGGATAGGGAGTGCTTCTCAGATTCTTCTTTATATTTCTTATGTATAGGACTTTACAAATTAAGTAGTTGAATTGATAACTTTAATGGCAGTGAATGGTTAGTTGTCTCACAAGGGGGAGATTGTGTCTTCTTCTTCTCTCTCTAGTACTATTATGGTTTTGTAGAGCTCTGTCAATTATTGTTGACATTATATGAATTAGTAAATTCACCTTGCTCCATAGGCACATTAGTGTTACTGATAACACACTGTCTTCCAAACTATGCAAGTTTAATCATGCTCCTGTATCAGAAATTATCTTGGGACCAGTGGGCATGACTCTACTTGTTAGTATTCTGTATTCTAAAAACCCCATTATGGAATATATGTTAGTACAAGTGACTCAGTACAAAATACAAACTTATTGTGAAATTATATATGTCTCATATATCAAAGTCCAGTTGAGGCTGATAAAAATGGTTAGAACTGTAATAAGGACAGTATGCCCCAGCAGAGGCAATGACTGGAATTCAATGTGTCTGGTTCACTTGACCACAGCCAGGTCTGGAATCTGCGGGCCTCCTTTGTAGGGGACTTTATCTTGGCTCAGTTGTGCCTCATGGTAAAGACTGTTACTTGGTTTTAGTGACCCCATTTTCTTGGAAATGATAAAGATGTCTTTCAGCTCAGAGTATCCATACTTGAGAGACAAATAGCTTTAATCTCCCCATGGGAATCTGAGAATGTCAGTCAGAGAATGTCGTACCATCAATTCAGAGGAAGGAGAAGATCTTCCCACGTTTTTTTGGTTTGGTTTTGTTTTGTTTTTTTACTCTGACTCTGTTTCCCAGAGGATGCACCCAGTTATTTTAGTGAGTCATGAAAATATCCCTGGAGGTGCCATACTTCCCTGAGTTTTGTGCTTCCATTTAACAGCTTTTTCCCCCCCTGGGGAGAATTAAGGTGGAGGGTGATGGGGGAGTAGTGGTGATGATTTAAAAAGAGGAAAGAATTCTGGGACAAAAATGGCAATAGACAAATGGAAAAAGACCTAGTCGTGTAGTCAGGCAGGACACTGCATGTAACCTCAGGCAAATCATCTAACCTCTAGGAGCCAAATTTCTTCAGTAAATTCAGAAAAATAAAATCTGACTTTTTTCCCCTAAAGTCCAAGAATGAGAAATAGAATGTGCATATTTTTTTTATTTTTGTGGGTTTTTTGTATTTATTTAAAATGATAACATTTTCTATTTTTAATGTTTATTTTGAGAGAGAGAGCAAGTGGGGGAGGGGCAGAGAGAGAAGGAGAGAGACAGAATCCCAAGTAGGCTCCCCACTTTCAGTACACAGCCCAATGCAGGGCTTGAACTCATGAACCTGAGCCGAAATCAAGAGTCGGATGCTTGAGCCACCCAGGTGCCTCTAAATGATAACATTTTCTAAGAGAGCTTAGGCAGAAACTAGTTCAACTACTCTGAGGTGCACTTAATCTTAATGGGACCATTGACTCTGTCCAGGTAGGGGGAAACTTTTAGGATTATCAGGTTAGCTGAGCTTCTTGATCCTGATTGTGATAAGTGGTCTTACCAAAGAGGTGTCCGAGGAAGGGTGTGATGGACTGAATGTTTGTGTCTCCCCAGAATTCTTGTGTTGGAATCCTAACCCTCAGTGTGATGGCATTAGGAGATGGATGAAGTCATGAGGGTGGACTATGAGTCTGTGAATGGCTTAGTGCCCTTGGAAAAGAGACCTCAGAAAGCTCCCTCACCATTTCTGCCATATTGGGACATAGTGAAAAGATGGAACCAGGAAGCAGGGACCCTCACCAGTCACAAATCTGCCAGCACCTTGATCTTGGATTCCCCATCTTCCAGAACTATGAGAAGTATATTTCTGTTGCACGTAAGACACGTAGTCTATGGTATTTTGTTATAGCAGCCCTCACAGACTAACATGAGGAGCTAGTCAGACAGAGATTCTATGTATTTTTCCGTGCTTTGGCTTCTTCTTTGTCAGATTGGGCCAATAATTCCTATCCTCTTTACCTTCAAGGGAAGCCGTCACATAGTAAAGAGGTCACATGGCAAAAAGGTCACATAATAAAGATGCTTTGAAAAATAGGGTAGTGATTCAATGGGAATTGTTCCTCTTTTACTGTCTTTCTTCATACAATATAGTGCTAAGCTGCTATAAGGTATAGAGTAATTAATTATTGAATGACCTAAATGATTCAGATTTTTAAGATAACCTCTCAGTTAGATTGGAATGGCCAGTGATTGTCCACCAATGAACAAGGCTGATTGGTTCATTCACTGCAAAGTTTAGAGGAGAGATGCATAATTGCATACTTCTTGCCCATGGATGAAACCAGTGCTTTCTCTTAATTAAATTAATTCAGGTTTCTCCTGGGTTACACAGGCCAATGGGCAACATTTTAGCTACGATAGATGCATAGCAGAGTTTCTCAACTTGGCACTACTGATATTTGGGGCTGTAAAAGTCTTTGCTGTGGGGTCCTTGTGTTTTTTTGCATGTTTAGCAACACCCTGGCCTCTACCCACTAGGTGTCCATAGCAACTTCCCTCTTCAAGTTGTAAAAACCAAAAACGTCTGCAGATATTGGTAAATCTCCCCTGAAGGACAAAATTGCTTTTGATAGCCACTCTTTACCTAAGAATAGCTCTTTAATTGAAAGAATGAGTTTATGAATGAATGGATGAATGAATATAGAGAGAGGAAATGAAAACAGAGTTGAGGTGGTTGTTGCCCTTCATCAAATAGTCTTTTATAGTCTGTGTTTTTTTTTCATGTTGTAACTTATGAGTTACTAGAAATAGGTAAAAAATGTGTGTGTGTGTGTGTGTGTGTGTGTGTGTGTGTGTGTGTGTGTATCCCCCCCTTTTGCAGACAACCTATTTACTTGATCTCAAGGATCTCAACACCCCTGATGACAGCATTGGGAAAATAGGTCGAGATACTAGAGAAGTATACCATTAACTATTTGTTGTTCGAGTGAGTCACTCATAAAGCAAATATTTATAGATCATCCACTAAGCACCGAGGTCTGTATTAGGTGCAGTCCAGTGGATTTAAGTACATGAATAGCTGTCTATAACATGAAGTAATACAGTCCATGCAACTACAATAGAATTAAGTACATGTTGCTATGAGAACACAGATTAACTCTGTTTTAGGGTGTGGGTGGTTTTGGAAGGATTCTCTGAGGAACATGAGAAGTATCCCACAATTATTTGTTCAAGTTTTCCCAGCTGTGTGTACTTCCTAAACAATCAATCATTTGTTTATGATATTCTATAATTTTTTTAAGTGCTTGGCCTCTTCTATTTAGTTAGTTGTCTTTGAGGATAGGAATGAGTTTTGCATGTTTGGGAAGTGGCAGGAAGGCTGTTAGAAATGCACTCTGCCTGGGGTGCCACATGCTATGACAATGAACAGAACAGACACGAGTCCCTGCCGTGCAGAACTTACAGTGTGTAAAGTAAAATTCTAGGCTTTTGTGTTTTACCCCATGTACATCCTTAGATAAATAACTTTATCTCTGTAAACCTTTTCCTCCAGGTGTAGAATTAGGAGGTAGGATGAGATGATCTCAACTTGTCAGCATCTGACTTTCTATTATTCCACATTTCTTATATCCCCTACAACCCTTAAATCACTAAGTTTTCAACAAAAGTCAGTTTCCCTTTGGTTGGAGGAAATAGAATATATGGAAAACAGATCCTGTTATAGGCCCAGATTTCTGAGAAGTGGCACTACTTTCTTGGGGAAGACCTTTGCCTTGTTGGGTGTATCCACTGAAAAGCAAGGGAATTTAGAGACAAGAAATAAGGTGTGTTAAATGGCAGGTTCTGAAAATCTTCATTATGTGAATGCTGAGGTTCACATCTAGGAGCATTACTTGAGTCTTCCAAGATTTATTTCCTGTGTAGGATGTATAACTAAAAGTTCTTTATCCCATGGATATGAACTAAAGATATCACCTTCCATAGATAATTTATACCAAACCTACTTTTTCTACCCAGCATGTAAATTACTTCTTTCTCTGGTGACAAATTAATCACTACTGATAGTAATATAAGTTACTTCTAATAGTTATAAACCATAGTTGTAGTTCTTGACCTGGACATCATATAACTTCTCAAGCGATTGCATATGTAACATCTCATTTGTTCTTGCCAACAAAAATATGGGAAAAGCTGGGTGGGGGTCATTATTCCCATTTTATAGATGGGAAACTGAGTTTCAGAGAGGTTAATTAATTCACCTGAATTCTCACAGATAAATTGTGGAGGCATGATTCAACTTCATTGTTTCCACAACAATATTCAAAAGAGAACCAAAAGACTCAAACCAAAGGCAAGCCACAGAGTGAGAGAAATTTGCCATACATATGCTAACAAAGACACTACAGAATATATAAAGGACTTCTAGGGTCAAGAAGTAAAAGACAGACAACAGTAAAACATGGGCAAAAAACCTGAATAGGAATTTTATAAAAAGAATGTATCCAAATGACCAATAAACTTATGAAAGTTTGATCGCTTCCAATAGTCATCAGGGAAATGAAAATCAAGATCACATTACAATATCACTGTACGTTTACCAAATGGTTTAAATGAAAAAGATATTGAACATATCAAAAATACGTTGAACAATGACAACATTGGTTGTTAGTAAGAACTAACTGTTAGGAACAATGATAAGAATTGATGGGAACAATGGCTACTGAACATGTGAAGCAATTGGGACTCTATACACTGTTGGCAAGAGTATACATTTTTGCAACCATTTTGGGAAACTGGCAGTGTGGAGTAACATTGAATATTTGCATACCCTGTGACCCAGTAATTCTAGTCCTAGGTATCCAAAAGTATATACATGTTACAAAAAAATCTCATACAAGAATGTTATAGCAGCATTATTTATCATCATCCCAAACTGGAATGATCTAAATATTCATCTACAGAGGGATGGATAAACAAATTCTGACATATTTACATAGTAGAATATTATACAGCAATGAGAATGAAGAGTGACACTGTAGTGAGCATTGATTTATCTTTATTTTTAATGTTTATTTTTGAGAGAGAGAGAGAGAGACAGAGTGTGAGCAGGGGAGGAGAAGATAGCGAAGGAGATATAGAATCGGAAGCAGGCTCCAGGCTCCGAGCTGTCAGCACAGAGCCTGACACAGGGCTTAAACTCACGAACCGTGAGATCATGACCTGAGCTGAAGTTGGACACTTAACAAACTGAGCCACAGCAGCCCCAATTTGTCTTTTAAACCTGGAATTTAATAAAAGAAGCCCTAAGCAAGAGTTCCCACAGTGTTCTTATTGGTGTTAGAAGTAAAGATAGTAGTTTATCTTTTGGTTGTGGTGACCAGAAAAGGGAACAGGGGCTTCTGGGATGCTGATAATATTCAATTTCGTGATATGGTTGTTGGTTGCATGAGTTTGATCAGTTTGTGAAAATCCATTAAGCTGCCTTATTTGTGAGTTGTGTCCTTTTCTGTACGTATATTGTTATTCAGCAAGATTTTACTAACTCCAGCAGATGAAGAACTGGAGTCATTAGGTCAATGAGTATCTCTATGCCAAGAAGAGAGATGACTTCATGCAAAATCACCAACAAACCTGGCGTAGCTTATTTAAGAAAGTGCAGGTGAGTAAATGAAGAAGGAAAAGGGGATGTATCCATTTGTGAATGGACCACTGGCCATCTGGCCACATGAAGGAAACAAGCTTCTTGTGGGTTGAGTAAATTGCTGAAGGTCCAACAGGTTGTAAGTGGTTCAGCTGGAATTTCAATCAGTTTTTTTTTAATCCTGTAGGTCATGCTTCTTCCACTATACAATCTCAGCAGGCATTATTTTACTTCAGCCTTGAAACAGTGAAGAATAGGAAAAACAGAAGGAAGGGAGTAAAAGGGTAGACATCACCAAGAAACAATTTAAAAATTGGATTAAAGTCTGCCTTTTACCATAAGCTTTATGAGGATGTAGTCCTTGTCTATCTTGTTAGCTGCTGTTTGCCTAAGAGAAGTCTTTAATTGAAAGAAGGAAGGAAGGGAGGAGGGAAGGAGGGAGGGTGGGAGGAAGGAAGGAAGGAAGACAGGGAGGGAGGGAGGGAAGGAAGGAAGGAAGGAAAGAAGAGGAAGGAAGAAAGAAAGGGAGAAAGAAGGAAGGAAGACAGGGAGAGAGGGAGGGAAGGAAGGAAAAAGAAAATAAGAAAGGAAGGAAGAAAGGGATAGCGAAGGAGGGAGGGAAGAAAGGAAGGAAGGAAGACATGGAAGGGAGGAAGAGAGAGAGAGAAAAGAAAAAGGAGAAAGAAGGGAGGGAGGGAGAAAGGAAGGAAGGAAGGAAGACAGGGAGGGAGGGAAGGAAGGAAAAGAAAGAAAGAAAGAAAGAAAGAAAGAAAGAAAGAAAGAAAGAAGACAGGGAGGGAGGGAAGGAAGGAAGAGAAAGAAAGAAAAGAAAAGAAAAGAAAAGAAAGAAAGAAAGAAAAAGAAAGAAAAGAAAGAAAGGGAGAAGGAGGGAATGAAGGAAGGAAGACAGGCGAGGAAGAGAGAAAGTAAAGAAAAAGAAAAGGGAGGGAAGGGAGTGAGGGAGGGAGGAGGGAAAGGAGGGAGGAGGGAAGGAAGGAAGAGGGGAAGGGAAAGAAAGGGAGAGAGAAAGAAGGAGGGAGGGAAGAAAGGAAGGAAGGAAGATGGGGAAGGGAGGAAGAGAGAGAGAAAAGAAAATGGAGAAAGAAGGAGGGAGGGAAGAAAGGAAGGAAGGAAGGAGGGAGGAGGAAGGAAGGAAGAGAAAGAAAAGAAAGAAAGAAAAAGAAAAAGAAAGAAAGAAAGAAAGAAAGAAAGAAAGAAAGAAAGAAAGAAAGAAAAAGAAAGAAAAAAGAAAGGGGGGAGAAAAAAGGAAGGAAGAAAGAAAGGAAGGAAGGAGGACAGGGAAGGGAGGAAGAGAAAGAGAGAAAAGAAAAAGGAGAAGGAAGGAGGGAGGGAAGAGAGGAAGGAAGGAAGCGAGGGAGGGAGGAGGAAGAAAGGAAGGAAGGGAGGGAGGGAAAGAAGGAAGGAAGGAAGGAAGAAAAGAGGAAAAAGAAAACAGATTTGGGAAGGATGTTACACTTCATAAAACTAACAAAGTTTCTTATGGTTTTTGTTTTCATATTCTAAGTTAAGAAGCAAATAGAAAATATAGATGTGTGTGTGTGTATGTGTATGTATACATCCCCCTTCTCACCACACACACACACACACACACACACACACACACACACACACGCATGTGCACCACTAAGTTGGCCTACAACTTCAGGGATCTCAGTGTCCCTAATTACAGCTTACATTGCAGGCTACACAGAAGCACTGCTGATTCCAGTCCTGGCATGACTCCTGTTTAAACATACTTCCCAGAAATCCTAGGCAGCTTGCCATGTTAAGGAAACAATTGACGTCAGATTTTGAGCAGGGGAATCCGTCGAGGGTGGGGAGGAAGGCGGGGGTGAGTCGTTAAAGGTGGTGAGAGTGAGGCTTTTCATGGACCCTACAGCTGATCATTATTTCCCTGATTCCATATCAGGACAAAGAGGTTATTATTCCTGCGTGGCCCACCATTGCCTCTGGAGCTCTGTTCTGAAAGTCAATGGCTGCCTCAAGTTTCCTTTGGGGATACCGAATGAGTCTGGCTACGATGCTAAAGAAATTTCCTCTCTTTTGCTGGCTCTCTTGATGGTTCGCCAGAGTTAAAATATTTCTTTTTATTAATTATGGATGGCCTTTAATGTTCCCTTTAGTGCACAGACTGTTATTAAAATGACCTCAGAAATTATTTAGTCAAACTTCTTCCCGCTGCAGGAATTTTTTGTGTGGCACAAAACCATTCTCCATTCAACAAATATTTATTCACTGTGGCAGATATTGTTAGTATTCTACCTAGTGTTCAATTACTTTTCCTTTTTCCTTGCCCGTGGAATTTTTTTTTTTTGAGGGAGAATTATGTTCACACCCAAGCAATAAATTTTTATTGGCGTCAGTCAATCATGATAATCCTATTGTCACTTAGCATTCTTGGAAGCCCTGGTATACCTTCATTCCGGCCAAAGAGACCTAAGAAAAGGAAATTGCCCTGCAGAATTATTCAGGAGGTTTTGATTTTCTAATGAAAAGAGACAGACATACTGCAGTGCCCTTTCTCATTCTGGCCTTGAAGGTGAATATGATACTTGCCACCTTGTGACCAAGAGGATAACGGCAAGAAAGCTATGGACACTATGGATCTCGTGAACCAACGCAAGGAACCAGTTAACTGTAGATACCTTGTTGTATAAAGAAAACATAGTCACTGTGGTCAGGTTTTCTGTTTTCTGCAAAAGAGATATCTACCTTCAAGAGACACTCTATTCCAGGCCCTGTGTTGGGGAAGGCATGTGGTAGACATAGAGATGCACCGTGCAGATCCCCCTTCGAGGAAGACCCGCTCCCCAGCAGTGAGGCCCCGGATCAGTGGACAGCCTCCAGCTGCCAGCCTTTGCAGTTCTGAAAAACGCCCCTCCAGAGAGCCCCCCCAGTCTGAGATCTGACCCTTCCTTGGGCAGCCTACGTCTTACGACTAGGTGGGGGAAGGGCATACAGATCAAATCATGTTGGGCCATTGTGGGACTCACTGGCAGGTGCTTACTCCAGAACTAACTCCCCATCAGGTTGACTGAGGATTTGATGACATGTTGTTGCATTCGTGGCCTTGAATGGCAGTGGCCAGTAAAACTGCTCCTAATGGGCAGGGTGAGGGGTGGGGGGTGAAAAAGATAATTGGCCAAGGTTGGAATATATATGAAGATATGGTCAGTACCGAATGGCTTGGCAGGATGGTCAAGAAGTTTCAGCGAGAGGCATATGGATGAACGTTTGGGATTAGCACAAAGTACCTCTGTATCACAGGTGAACAGCTGCCTGAGAGTATCTATTATGTGAAAGGCACTGGCAAGATGACTGGTCTAGTTGTTATTGGCCAGCCTCTGTCATCAAGCATCCCAGGATTAACATGACAGGCAGACGAATGATGTGGCCAAGGTAGTGGAGATTACACATGGGCTCTGTAGTATGGACTCCCACTGACCAAATCTGATTAGCTGCTAACATGGCGTGACGCTTCATGGTCTAACCAGCCAGCAGCAGAAATGAACAATGAACACCCGATGTAGAACCAAACCTCGAGAAGACCAGTTGGCCGCTTGGCTGCAAGTTGACTATGGGCTCTTTCCGTTCTATATGGGTCAATGCTTCTTTCTTACAGGAACAGAAACAGTGTTTGGGATTTGGATTTGCTTTTACTGCCTGTGGGATTTAAGCAGTCACTGCTACCTAGAGGCTTATAGCATGACCAACCAGCATGGGATTCGCATATAACATTGCATCAGACCAGCAGACCCACTTGATAGTAAAGGAGGCATGGGAGTGTTTTATCTTGAATGACAGTCTACTTTTCTAAAACTATACGTCTGTCTCATGGTGCCACTTTTATGGTAATGTTTTACCAATGTTGGTTCATAAATGAATACTAAGCATTCCTGACCTGATCTTCCCACCCTGTAGGGAAGGTTTCTGGACAAGGATAGAGATAGTTACTCCTATATTAATAATGCCTTACTTCTGCCATTGGACAGTTCTCTACTGTTCTGTGCAATAACGCCCATCAAGTTAGCATTAGGAAATATTTGGGGATTTAAGATTAGTACTCAGAAAGTTGATGAGATTTATTCATATAATTTATCAGTCATAAAGCAAGCTCATATGTGAACTCTGTGCACACTTGTTTTTCCATGAATGTATAAGTGATAGTAGATGATAGTGAAAAAATAAGCCCAGGGATTTTGGGGATGTGACTTAAAATCATATGCAGTGACTCTGACATTTCTTCACAACTGATGTCTTTTTAATGTTTTTAATTTTTTTAGTGTTTATTTATTTTTGAGAGAGAGAAACAGAACATGAGTGGGAGAGGGACAGAGAGAGAGAGAGAGAGAGGGAAACACAAAATCAGAAGCAGGATCCAGGCTCTGAGCTGTCAGCACAGAGCCCAGTGGGGGGCTCAAACTCACAAACTGCAAGATCATGACTGAGCCGAAGTCGGATGCTTAACTGACTGAGCCATCCAGGTGCCCAGATGTTTTATTTTAAAAATGTATGCAAATTTTGCCTTTTGTTTCACAGTATATCTGTTTCTATTATAATAGAAAACAATTGGGCCGGTGGCTCAGTTAGTTAAGCATCTGACTCTATTTTGGCTCAGGTCATGATCTCGTCATCATGAGATTGAGCCTTGTGTTGGAGCCTGCTTGGGATTCTCTCATTCCCTCTGCCTCTGCTCCTCACCCCCCCTCCCCCAGAAAAGAAAACAATCAATTCATCTCCAAGTCTTCATTAAATTAGTGTTCTAGACAGATGTGCCATATTCACCCCTTGTCTTCACTTTTCCCTGCACACAGAGTATCTCCTTGGTGAACCCTTGGAGTCATAGAAATTGCTCAGAAATGGAATGAGGTTGGAAGCAGGAGGAATACAGAGGACTGATTTCTGGGAGCACCTGTTCAAATAGAGGATAAAGGAAGACAAGCAATGAAAGGGAACAGGAAGGCATAGTCAGAGGGATAGAAGAAATGGAAGACAGTCCTTAAAACTGAGGAAGGACAGTGTCAGCTTAGGACCCAAACCACTTTGAAGTTTGAAAGAACCGTTTCTGTAATGCTATGGAAATAAATGATACAGTGGGTTAAAGAGTGAGTGGAAAGACTACTAATGTATTTATATATGTATATATATATATATATATATATATATATATATGTACTATCTCACTATTTAACTCACTTTTTCCTTTTTTTTTTGCTTTCACTTATAGTAATTATTTTTTATTTCATTTTCTTTTTATTACTTTATTAGCTATAAATTCTTTCATTATGTTTTCTGTCATTGTTGATGACAATTCAACTCCATTTACCCTCTCCCATCTTATTAAGCTATGGTCATGTATTTGAATTCTACATATATTTTATATTCCATGGGACATGATTATTTTTATTCATATACTCAGTATTCATTTAAGTTTACCTGTGTTTATCCTTTCAGTTGCTTATTGCTTCCAGATTCTCTGAGCTCCCATTTTCTTTTTGCCTGAAGACCTCCCTTTTAACGTAGCGCTGAACATGGGAAATTCACTTTTTTTAAATCTTTACATTTCACCTTTATTCTTGAAGGATATTTTTCCTGAGTATAGAATTGTATATTGGTAGTTGTTTTGTTCAATACTTTGAATGTGTCACTTCAATTTTTTTCTGGTTCGTCACTTTTCTTTTATGTGGTCACCTTTACTATTGAGCTGGTGTTGATGCTCATTTGAAAGATCTGTCTGTCTGTCTACGTGTCTATCTAGCATCACCTATCTATCATCTGTCATGTCAGCTGCTTCCAAGATTTTTCTTTTTGTCAGTTTTGGCAAATTCTTGATAACTGTACCTTCAAGTATTATTTCTTCTCCCTTTTCTCTCTCTCCACTACTTCTGAGACTTCAAGATATGTGTGCTAGACCCTTTGCTATGTCTCATGAGTCTCATAGACTCTTTTACACTTCCCACATCTCCCCCTCTTTCTGTGTGTGTATAAGAAGCATTTTTTTTCCCATTGATCTTCCAGTTCAACATTTCTCTCCTGAACATTATTGGCTATACAATTAAACACACGTATGGGATTCTAAAATTTCAATTATCTTCTTTTTCAGAGTTTCATTTAAAAAAAAAAAAATAGTTTCTAGTTTTCTGCTAAAATTCTATATCTTGTCATCTGATTTCTTTCATTTCAAGCATAATTACTTTGAAGTCTATGTCTCATAACTTCTATATCTGGATCTCTTCCAAGCCTATGATTTTTTTTATCTTATCTCTTCATATGCTTTGTAACTGCTTTATTGATCACAGGATATCATGCTTGAATGTTACCTTTCTTCAGAGAGGATATACTTTGATTCTCACCAGCACTTTGTGTAAGGACAGATCTCCTAAATTTGGTCTCATATTAAGTTAAGCCTGTTTGTTCATTTCTAAATTGTAGCCCTTCTTGTGTACTCATATCTGGAAGTAGAAGTATTATGTCCTGTATTCATGTGTCAATTTGAACTGAACTCAGAGTGGAAAGAGCTATGACTACTTGTCACTCTGAAACAGCCAACAGAAAGGGATGATCCAACAAATGCATGGTTTGTTTTCAGGTGCAAGATTGTTTTCCTATTGTTGTTCCATGAGCTTTAGTATGTGTAAATTTCAAGGTCTGAAATGAACTTAGTCAGGTGTAGTTCTAGTAGAGCAGGGTTTGCCTCAAAACAAACATATAGGACTTGTAGGCATTGCTACGTATACGTATTATTATTCTTTTTATTGGTAAGAATACAAAGATGGCTAACTTACACATGGTAGTAAGAATATGATTCTATCCTTTAAATTTCAGATACTAGGTACTAGTATTACCAGATCATTTACTCCAAATTCTGATTCTCTTTACATCATTTTATTTTATGTATGTATGTATGCATGTTTGTTTGTATGTATGTATGTATGTATCTATCTATCTGTCTTATCCATCCATCCATCCATCCATCCATCCATCCATCCATCTGTCCGTCCATGCTTCCCTGACTCAGTTTGGGGTGAGAAACAAATACATGCCTCCCTACCCAGGCTGAGATGAAGGGAGATGGTCCAACACCCTACTACTCTGAGCGTTTGAATTCTCCTACCATCTTTCACTTCAACTCTTTCACATCCACAAGTGAGACCTCCCACACATGCACACACAATGGAATATTACCCAGATATCAACAAGAATGAAATCGTGCCATTTGCAACAATGTGGGTGGAACTAGAGTGTATTATGCTAAGCAAAATAAGTTAGCCAGAGAAAGACAACTACCATATGATTTCACTGATAGGTGGAATTTAAGAAACTCAATAGATGAACATAGGGGAAAGGAAGGAAAAGTAAAATAATATAAAAACAGAGAGGGAGGCAAACCATAAGAGACTCTTAAATAAATACAGAGAACAGACTGAGGGTTGCTGGAGGGATGTTGGGTGGGAGGATGGGCTAACTGGGCGAGGGGCATTAAGGAGGGCACTTGTTGGGATGAGCACTGGGTGTTATGTGTAAGTGATGAACCACTAAATTCTACTCCTGAAACCAAGATTATACTATATGTTAACTAACTTGAATTTAAATAAAATCTTGAAAGAAAAAATACACCTGTGGGTTTAGGCTTATTGAGTAATTGTGATTTAATTTTCTCTAGCATTCTCTTTTTTCCCAAATATTGAACAATAAACATGTATTTACCTGCTGTCTGAACAATAACAAATGTTACTTTTATAACAGAATTTTTCATCTTTTTAAAAGCGGAGTTAAAATTATTACCTCCAAATATATTCTGAAAGTCTGTTTAATGATTCAATTAATTGTCTGAATGATTTTGTCTTTAAAATAGATAAGTAAGCAGTCCTCTTACTCACCACTTCTCAGTTTTCTTACAGTACCTCAGGAATGAAATGTTATGGTTTCTATATAATATTACATTCAGATCAGATCTGAAATCTTTTAGGAAAAATGTATCACTTTAGGCATCCTTAGGATAGACAGAACTTATTTATTTCAAGTGATGTCACTAACTAATGTCCACTTGTTCCTTTCTCCTTCTTCATGTTGGTTGGAGCACCATGGAAATTCACTAAAGGCTGCTACCCAGGAGACTCAAGAGGGAATTGTTAAAAAGGAGAACTATCCAAACATTATCTTCTCCCTTTGCAGACCAAACAGGAAAGAAACCTCATAGGCAAAGTACTAATAGATGTGCTTTGTATTTGAACGCTCTAAGAAGGATATGGTCTGGACTAAGGAGCTGTGGCTCTCTCTGGTTCCATGTGCGATGACCCAAGGTTTGTGGGTTCAGGGCCAGAGAAGTGGATTTCTGCCACTGAAGACTCATTAGGGCTGATGCTGTGATGGTGCTAGAAGGGAAACCTTATGTTCGCCTCAGATCTGCCAACTGTCCAGCTGCCATCCCCATCAGCAGTGGCAAGAATGCTCTGAACTTGGACTAGAGAAGACACAGTGAGAGCCAGGCTAGTCAATGAGCCTAATCATGGTAATGCTAATAATAGCAGACCTTTACTGAGCACTTACTGTGAGCCAGTACTGCTGAGAGCAGCCTGTGTGCCTTGCCCCACTTAATCATCCCAACTGTAATAAAGCTGGGCTGTTATGATAACTGTTTTGCATGTAAGAAATGAGGCTCAGACAGCTTAAGTAGTTTGCCTATGATCCCTCGGCCAGACAATGGTCGTGGTAGGTTCTGCACTCAAGTCTGTCTAATACTGTTGCCCAGGATCTCATCACTTGGCTTTCCCACCTCTCAAGTCCAGTGTCTCAGCAGGGCACTCTGGTCCTCCAGGATGTGGCCCCGGGCCTCCCTCCTGCCCTCCCTCCTAATCACCACAGGCCTCTTTTCTTGGGCCCTACAAGTTCAGGCTCCACTCCCCAAGTACGTCTTGCGCTTCTGAGATTCTTTGCTTTTGCTCACTACCTGTGCTCATTCCCTTCTTACCTGCCAAACCAGCTCTCATCCAATTCCCTGTGCACATGCCACTTCCTGTGTGGAGCCTCTCTCAGCTTCCTCTTCTACCTCTCAGCCTCCTTAAATCTGTTCCCTCAGTACCAAGTTCATGCTTTAGCACAGAGGTTAGCACACTGTGGTCTGCAGGCCAAATGGCCCGCTGTCCAGTTTCATCTGGCCCACAAGCTAAGAATAGCTTTCATATTTTTAAATACTTGGAGGGGAAAAAAATCAAAAGCATAGTATTTTGAGACACGCGGAAATTATTTGGAGTGCAAATGCCAAAGGACATAAATAAAGTTTTATTGGTAAATAGGCAGATTCATTTGTGAATATATTGTCTATGACTGCCTTGGTACTACAACAGCAGGGTTCAATAGTTGCAACAAAGACAGAGGGCTCCGTGTCTCAAATAGTTGCTGTTTGGCTCTTTATAGAGAAACAATTTGCTCACTCCTGCTTTGGAGTACTATCAGGTTGTGTTTCAATATGATGTTGCTGAGTTTTATATCACTGTGCCCGGCATGGGGCCTTGTCCTAAGTAGACAATAATTTAATGAGCATATGAATGAAAGTTAAAAGTATATGGGAAAGATTAGACACCATGAACTTGGACCCCATATCATTTCTGTCAGTGCTGTCTCAAAGTAGGGGAATCTGATCAACAGTTTTCACAAAGGGATAATTCACAGCTGGTAGTAGCAAACCTGTTACCCTTTATAGCCTGGGAGGATGCAGATCTGGATGGGAGCAGTTTCAGGATTCTGGACAGAGAAAGTCACATAGAGTTAGGCACTCTGGGAACACCTGTAGTCTTCTGTAGAGACGCATGGCCGGCTGATGGGAACCTCTCAAGGCAGGAGCCGAGAAAATAGATGCCCTGGTCTCCTCCTCTCCCTTCTTCCCATCTCTGCTCGGTCTCTCTGTTGGCAGAACTCTATCAGGCACTGGAGCACTGTCAGTGTCATGCATGGAGGCTGGCTCCTGGAAAACAGCGCAGGAGGGAGAAGAGGGCAACCTTGGGGGGAAGAGGGAAAGATATTCTACATACAAATTCGTGACAAGTCACATCTATTCTTCAGGCTTCAATTTCCTCACCTATAAAATGGTCAAGTTGGTTTGTGATGTTTATAATGACAACAGCAACAACAACGAAGAGTAAGAGAAGTTTTTGTTGAGAACTTACCGTGAACCATACAATCATTTTGTCAGACAGCCTTCGGAATAAATAACATCCCCGTCACACAAATGAGAAACCTGAGGCTCAGGAAGAAATTGCAGGATATTTAATGGCCAGTCAATGGCCCCATTTGAGACTACACTTTTCCTGAAGTCCCTCTCTCATCCTTGCTTACCAGAACCCCAATCTGGTTGCACTGGTTGGGGCAGTAGCTTCTCGGGGCTTGATGTCTTTGAAGTTAAACTCAGTACTAACTAGTCAGCCTCGGGTTACCTGTCAGCTCTTCTGGATTCACTAAATTCACACATCCCTCCCTCGTCTCATGTCTAGTGTCCTATGGACACCAGTTTCAGGCAGGGTCTCCCCTATTTCTCCCCAGAAAGCAGAGCTGCTAAGGAAACATGGTCCCCCATCCCCTAACCTCTGTTACTATTGTAATAAGAGACTTGGGCAGGAGTCCTGGCAACAGAGACCTTTTCAATAAAATTAGTCTGATGACAGATATACCAGTGTTTTCCAGAAACATGTCGAAGGCTGAACATCATTGGTCTGAATCCTGGTATGTTTGTTTATTTATTCTGAGCAATTTGCTCAACACTGGAACCCTTGTACATCATAGCATGGATGTGATTTCTTAATTATTCATGCCATTAATAATTGACACCATTAATAACACTGTAATACCATTAATAATTGAGTGCATAAAATGGTATTCTCTGGAATTAATTTATTATCATTAATTTTCTGTGCCAGCTTACTAGAGCTCATTAGAATGGTGGTCAGGGTCTGTGCATCAAATTATTTAACTAGTCATCTTCAGGCTTAAAAGGCCAAGGAATTGTGGAATTCACTCCAACCACAGCCTCTCCTTACCATTGACAGTCTCCTCTTTTGTCTTTTATCCAGGAAAGGCGGGGGTGGGGGAAAGCGTCTTGTGAACAGGTCCACATAGTTCAATCTCACTGCTGGCTTATAAAATAGGGCTTAATGAAGAGGAAGGAAGCAAGATGCCCATGGGTCTACAAAGCCTTTCAGTGAACCTGCCCTCGGGGCTACCAGTCCCCCCAAGACAGGTCTAGAGCTCAGCCCTCTCCTGCCATAGACCCCAAGAACTGTGACTGCTCCCATTCCCTAATTAAAGCTTTGGGGGTGCCCGGGTGGCTCAGTTGGTTAAGCTTCTGACTCTTGATTTCAGCTCAGGTCATGATCTCCTGGTTCATGAGATCAAGCCCCAGGTGGGGCTCTGAGCTGACAGCTCAGAACCAGCTTGGGATTCTCTCTCCCTCCCTCTCTATCTCTCTCTCCCTGTCCCTCCCCTACTTGCACGTGGTCTCTCTTTTTCTCTCAAAATAAATAAACATTAAAAAATAAAAAGGCTTTGGCCACCTGTTTTCTCCTCCAGGATCTCTCTTCCCTTAAACTGACCAAAGAAAAATGTTTTTGTCTTTGCCATTTCATCATGATGCTACCCCTTAAGAGAAGCCAGATGACCCTTTTAAGAGTTTCAGAGCCAAATATAATAGAGGCACTGAAAGGAGAGAACAAGAATTGCCTTCAAGGATTGGGTACACTCATTCTGTGATTTTACAGAGCTTCAGTCCTCATGTGAGGCACTGAAATTCATTGAGCCTAATGTAACTACAAAATGGCGTGATACCTACAGTGAAGGCAGGAGAGATAGCCATGGAGAAACACTGCCTCAGATGCCCCTTCTAGGAAGGACCTGATGCCCAAGTGAAGGGGAGGGTCCGCAGACGGCCTCCAGGTGTTGGCATCGTCAGGGTCTGCTGAGGTGGGGAGAATGGCCGGGTCTGAGGGCACAGCCTTACCAGGTAGGATGACAGACTCCTTTGGTCTGCCTGGAACTTTCTTGGCGCTAAAAGTCCTGCGGCCCAGGATCGGTCTTTGGACTAAAGTCCAAGTCCGTGGGCACGTCTTCTGAAAGCAGAGACGTTTGCCCTAAGCATTTGACAAGGCCAATCCTTTGTGACGTTCTGGATGCATTGTCTCGAACAATGGACACAGTGATTCTGCTCTTCCTCCCTTCCCCCACACCAGCTGAGCTGAGTACAGCTGCCCACAAAGCCCAGTGGGATCTTCCGACAAGAAAATTAACGTGATATATTCCTCCCATGAACTCCCCTAACACTCCGTAACTTTCTAGTGGTGCTCTCCACATTTCGTGTTTTATTATAGCTATCGCTGAGTTTCTCTTCCCCTCTCCTGAACTGTGAGCCTCAGACCCCATGCCAGTGGGCGCCATGTTTGTGTATGAAGAAATGAGGGAGTGGACGGCACCTAGACTTCCCTCCTTTGGATGCCCATTAAGGTTTGAGAGCCCCCAGCTGGGCGGGGTTAACCAAGTATGTGAAAACCTGTGACATCAAAAGCCTGCCTCCACCTGAAATCCAAAGTCCTAGTTTGCTTAACTCCTAGGTTTATTTGTGTAGGAATAAATCTATTAAATAATAGATGCAAAATCACGTTAGGAATTATTTATGTGCGAGGTTAAACCTAGAAATATGTCGGTGTCTCTGTTTAAACATAGTCTAATCCAGTCTTGGAAACAGGGCAAATGTATCAAAATTGCTATTCTAAATTGTACTGAGGTTTTCCGATAAAAAGGAATAAACTAATACTACCTAGTAGCAGATACTTATTACTAATCTTCTCTTAGTGGATTGAATGCTTCAGTTAGCTTTTTAGGATCTTTGAAAATCTTATCTGTGTATACCGGAGCCTTTTTCCCTTGTGTCCCTGGAGGTATATATAAATAGATACAATCATGTGGTCTTGAATGCCAATTGTAGGTGTTTTTTCCATCTCTCTGACCTTGTTTAACCCTTCTCCTGGATTTAGCCTTCCTGATTAACCAGAGGGGAAAAATTCATAGTATCACCCGGACGCTTTGATGAAGGATACTGACCGCCCCCCCCATGATAGAAATCTTCTTCCTGATGAAACTTATCAACTATTAATTAGTTCACTCAACTGACCAGGGATCCGTCTGCATCAGATGATATTAAATGCTCGGAAAAGGACACATCTGGGACTCCGAGGCCCTTGCATTTGGAACTCATTGCCTTCCTGCCACCCAGGTTTGAAATTGGGTACTGCTCTAAATTAACTTTAAAACTCAGCTCCAACTGAAAACGTTAGGTCTCATATGGGCAGGTATCATCACCTGACATACTCCACATTGATTCATTTATCTGTTTATTGTCTATCTCCTTCCAATATAAATCAGTTCTATGTGGTCAGGGAATTTTGTGAAGTGTGCCTAGCACAGAAAATTTTTGTTTATTCAATGCATTCATTGAATGATTAATTCATGGACCAGTGGATTCATTAAATGATTAATTTCTGAATTTTCGAACTTCTAAAAATCTCCAGTGAAGGTATCCTCAAAGCCATCTAGTCTAACTTGCGTTCTGCACCTCTCTGAACAGTCATCACCTTGAACGTGAACCATGCCAGGAAAAGGGGCTCATTACCTACTAGGAGAGGCAACTCTACCGTCTTGCTTTAATTGTGGCACAGGACAAGTTTGCTTACAGGGCATTGTTTGCATAAAGTGAAACCTGTTTTTGTACTTGTTACAATAGAATAAGAATCTGTAGCTACTCCAGAATTACTAATTAATACTTTTCATAAAGTCAAGTGAAGTTTTTTACATTGATTGAATCCTTCCTGTGCTCTAGATGCTTTGCTTATACTAATTCTCACAATAATGCAACGAGGTCATCATTTGTGTACCCGTTATCCAGAGAGGCCAAATGAGCTTCAGAGAAGGTCCTACTAAGGCATTCAGCCTTAGCAGTGGCCGAGAATTCTGGTCTTGCTAGCATTATTACGTTCATTGCTCAAATAATTACTAATACTTGCAGAACACTTATACAGCTCACAAAATATCCTTAAAAAATCTATCTCACCCTAAATTTATTAGCACCCAATGAGTAAGAAGGGCATTATCACCCTGGAGCTAGAACTCTAGAGACAGGTTCCGAACAGCAAACAGTGAAGTTAAGACAAGTGAACTGGAAACAAGTTTCATATTTTACACTCTAACGCCATTCCACTACAAAAAAAAAAAATCTTGTCTGATCCTTACAGTGTATCAACTCCTTCCAAAAATTTGACATTTGTTTCAATCACTGAATTTATAAACACATTCTTATTTCCATCATAGGTCCTGGGTGGGACCGAAGCAGTAAAATGAACAAGGCATAGCCCTGCGTGCTGTGAGTTCACAGGGCCATTCACAGGAGGGCTCAGGAGTGTCGTGGAAGACAGTGAGAGTCTGATGTCATGCTTGCTTTGGGAAACCAGGCAGGGCAGGGCAAATGTTTCTTCCTGTTTGTCTTTGAAGTTGGTTTGCGAATACATCTTTCTTCCCTACCAGACTATAGGTATCTTGAGGGCAATAATGATGACAGGGACATTTTGACATCCTCTTAAGCATTTGGCACATAGCTTTGTCCAACGTTGGTGCCAGTAACGGTGGCTTTGTATGACCCAAGCTACTATTTTACACTAGGACATAGCCACTCATGTGTTCAAATATATCAATAACCCTATCATAAGAGGTCTGGGCTGCTTTGAAAGCGTTCGACCAGTTGAAATAGTTAAGCGACTCAGCGGAGAGAGATGGGACACCAGATCAGGAGCTGATACTTGGAAGGGAAAGGTGGGCTGAGGGCCAGGGACAGGTTAACAGAGCTCCAGGTGGAGGCCCAAGTAGAACCTAGGGTGGGCTCAGGAAAGATGCTCAGGAAGAAGTCATCCACACTGTGCCACCCTCGAGGACACAACGACCAGATTGTATCTAAGCCTGCCTCAACTCTGGGGAGCCTAAGGAAGACTAGTGAGGGACGAAAGAGGGAAAGAAAGGAGAGAAAAGAAGCTAACCATGGATCCCTTCCTCACAGCAGGCTCCAAGCATGAAGTGGAATCTGAGCCGACAGAGAAGGGAAATCTTCAATCGCAGTAGTGGGTGGTGTTAGATACTGGACTGGATACTTTAATCATTGAAACGAGACTGTTTTCTTGCCTGAAGGGGGACCAGAGAATATATCTAAAAATCTGAGGTGACCCAGAAAAGATAAAAGCCTGTGTCTAGAGGCCCATGGCTCAGGTTTAAAGGGACAGCTAAAAGAAGAAAGCTGCCATCTGTTTATATGCTCTGGAGTCCATCACGATCAACAAAACTCGTTGACACAGAATTGATATAACACAGGTTACACAAATGTGAATCTTGCTTTATTGTTAAGGGCATAACATGAGCACTTCCTCATACTAGAAAAGAAATTTCATAATTATTTCGTGGTTGCATAATGATCCATCCAGCGAATGTGCTTCCCCGGTGATTGGGCGTTTGGGTTGTTTGAAGTAATTTGTGTCTTAAGCTGAGAGTTACTGCACACACAGCTGCATACACCAGTTGGAACAAGTCAAGTTGAATTCGAACATATTTTTTTTTTCTGTAAAGCATTGTCTTAAGTGCATATTACTGCTCACCTGGGAAATGAACCCCAAAATTAGATTTTCAAGAAACTTGGGCTTCTTTCAAACAATGGGCTGATTGTCCCATTTGAATTAACTTCTCTAGAATGATTTAGACAGGAAATGGGAGGAGCCCGGCCTGCTCAGAGCAGGGCTCTCTGCTGTCCAAGTCAGCTCCCATAGAAGCTATCGGAGATGCTGTTGATTTAACAGCAAAAGTATCCCCTGGATCAGTTTGATTCTGAGAGAGAGAGCGTGTACACGATGGGAGAAAAATCCCTTTCCCTGAAAAATTATTGAACATATCCTGTATCATTGAGCCTCTGGACCCACATTATCTCATTAGGACTGTAAGAGAACCTTGACTACTGGTGACCAAGAAAAACTCATTATCCCCAGTTAGCAGATGAGGAAACTGAGGCTCAGAACTTTTCCAAACTCAATCTACTGTTGGATAGCAGTGTCAGAGGACCAGAATTTAGGCCTTTTCTCTCTCTTAATTCATGTTCTACACACATATTAACATGTTATAATAATATGGTGTTTGTGTATATAGATATAAAATCTTGACACAATAATCCGGGACTGGAAAGGTTTGCTTGGATAATGAAGGCCCTGGGATCGGTTATGGTCTGATTTTCACTGATGTTGGTACATGTTCTACAATTCTTCAAATTCTTGCATTTCAAGCCAGAGCTGTGCGTTTAACAATTAGGAAAACTCAGTGAAGTATGGCCTCACAGAGGAAGAGCGCTCTATTCAGAGTGCTTTTTTAGAATATACAGCATTTCTTTCCCTCGATGAAATAGTGATTTAAACATTCCATTATTCAAACATGGGGTGAATAATAACAAGGCACTGGCTGGGAGTATTACAATGGGAAAAATACATAGAGGGATTTATAAGCTTTTGTATTGAAACTTGTTCAACATCTTCTCTTAAAAAGAAAAAAAAAGTTCCCAAGACTTGATTTGACTCCTTTGCTGCATGCTATTTTATTTTCTGCACAGGCCGGAGTTTGCTAAGAAATGCTAGCAGTCTCCAATGTCAGAGGCAATGGGTTATAGAACCATCAAAAACAAAGACCGGGAATAGCTGCAAAGCTATTGCTTTTGTTTTGGGAGGATAGATGCTGATTCCACCCTTTAATACGTTCCTCATGGAGTGTAGCTGAGTCTGATTTCAGTGGTGGGTGTAACCAAGACCTTTGCCCTCAAATTCATTGCAAGGGGCTGTAGACAACAAAGGCCACTCGAGGACTGACAAGGAGTCCTCTTGGAATGAGTGTAATCCAAAACCCATCACAGAGTTTTATTAGAACCAGGGAAGGTGACAGAACTATTGGTCACGACTCCAAAGAAGCTAGAGAAATCCCACGTGCTTTAGGGACTACTGCAAAGCTTTCGCCAGTGCCAAAGGCTCATTTAACGTTTTTTTTTTTGTTTGTTTTGTTTTTTGTTTTTTACCTTTGACGGAGGGCAGAAGAAAGTACTAGTATTGTTGAATTTGGGCCACTTATGTTGGCTTTTTTTTTTTTAACTCTTCTGGAAAATGTGACCATAAACCTCGGTAAGAAAGAGAATGTCTTCTGTTAGCTTAAATTTGATACACATCATCTAGTCTAACTCAGGATGCTTATGGGCACTCAGTAGAACTGAGCCTTAGCTTAATTTGTTTCTTTCTTGATAATACCCGCTTTTAAAATTATTTTTTTAAGGGAGAAGGCAGTCCCTTAAGAATTAATGGAAGGAGCTCAATGCAGAGTCCCACGACCTGGGTAAAAACCTAGCTTTTATCAGTTATTAGGAGGTAACCCCAGGAAAAATTTCTTTTTAAATAGTATTTATTTATTTTTGAGAGAGAGAGAGAGAGAGAATCTGAAGCAGACTCCACTGACAGCACAGACCTGAAGCAGGGCTCAAACTCACAAACTGTGAGGTCATGATCTGAGCCGAAATCAAGAGTCGGATGCTTAACCAACTGAGCCACCCAGACGCTTCCCCCAGAGAAAGTTCTAACTTCTCTGAGCCTCAGGGATATCTAGTATCATAAAAAACAATCTGATGACTTGGGGCCATCAATCCCAATTTACAGATGAGAAGGGAAAAAAAACCTGTTACTGAGTGAAATTCCATACGTTGCACCAAAAGGAGAGTTGGCAGGCTTGAAGCTAGACTTTGAAACCTCATCACTGAGCATCCATGACCTTGCTGAGTCTGCTCCACAGTGCTCCCCCTGCCAGAACATATTTTCTCTTGATTGTGCTATTCAGAGATCTCCTCTATCATTCCTTCTCTAATCACATACTTTGTCCAATCGTGGACCAACATACAATAATACAAATCTTTGCTTGATATAAAACCCACCTGGTTTAATTCTGAACTCCAATTTGTTTTTAACAACCTCTCCAAATAGCTTGAATAGCCAAAGCAGGCTTGAAAAAGAAGAGCAAAGCTGGAGGCATCATAACTCTAGACTTCAAGCTGCATCACAAAGCTGTGATCATCAAGACAGTATGGTATTGGCACAAAAAACAGACACTTAGATCGATGGAACATAATAGAAAACCCAGAAATGGACCCACAACTATATGGTCAATTCATCTTCGACAAAGCAGGAGGGACTATCTAATGGAAAAAAGACAGTCTCTTCAACAAATGGTGTTGGGAAAACTGGACGGCGACATGCAGAAGAACGAAATTGGACCATTTTCTTACACAATACACACAAATAAATTCAAAATGGATGAAAGACCTAAATGTGAGACAGGAAACCATCAAAATCCTAGAGAAGAACACAGGCAGAAATCCCTTTGACCTCAGCCAGAGCAACTTCTTACTAGACACGTCTCTGGAGGCAAGGGGAACATCTTTCCTGTATTTCTTGATCTGATCTGATATCACATATTATACTCTGTGAACCTTGGAAGAAGGAGTTTTTTGATGTTTAGAATATGAGAGCACTCATAATATTTTTTCCAGAAACACACTACTTTGTGGCTCATCCTAAATAACCTATCACCTGCCAATGGAGGTCTTAGGATCATTCTTTTAAAAATTTTTTTAAATGTTTATTTGTTTTTGAGAGAGAGAAAGAGAGAGAGAGAGAGAGAGAGAGAGCAAGCAGGGGAGGGGCAGAGAGAGAGACACACACAGAATCCAAAGGAGGCCCGAAGGCTCCAAGCTGTCAGCACAGAGAGCCGTGAGATCATGACCCGAGCCAAAGTCAGACACCCAATGGACTGAGCCACCCACGTGCCCCATGGAGGTCTTAGAATCATCCTATTATGACAGCATGCATGTACTGTAATATGGTTTTTACTTTATGGGGGTGCCAAATCAACTAGATTTTGAACTCAAAAGGCCAGATGCTGGATTATTTTAATGTGGAGGTGAATTTAGTTAGGCACATGAATTGATTGTAGGACTTTTTGTTCCCAGCCCAACCAAAAAGAAAATCACATGTGATACATACACAGAGCCCCCTACTCATACACTTAAAACACACACACACACACACACACACACACACACACACACACACATATTCAATGAGCCCCTTCTCAATACAAGCCAATGTATTGAGCAAAGAACCATAAACTTGAGGTCCCTGCCCTCATAAAGCTCTCTGCCTAGGTGGGAAGGATGTTTTTACAAATAATGGCAAGTACACTGAGATGAATGAAGGAGTATCGTGGGTGCTATGTGGGCATATCTTTAATTAGTTTGGGCAGAGATTGTAAAGAAGGCTATCTGGACAGTGTAGCACTTAAGCTGAACTGTAAAGAATGGTCAGGAATTCATTAGGTAAACTGGGGGCAGGGAGAAAGTTCATTCTAAGTAGAAATAGCCAACATGTGAAAACCTCAAAAATGGGACAACTGTGGCACCTTTATGAAGACAACGCAAGCCCAGCATGGCTGAACTCCAGAGATAAAGTCATGAGGTGGGTTATGAGGAGAGGCTGAAATAATGGGTCAGGAATTTTGTCTTTCAAAAGAGCAACAAAAAGTACTTATGCCTTTTAAATATTGGAGTGACCAGATAAGATATGAATTTTAAAAAGAACGTTTCCATTTCCAAGTGAAGAATGAATTTGAGGGGCATGAGGGCGGATTTGAAAAGACTAGTAAGGATATAACTATAATAGAGCCATGTGTGCTGGTGACTTTAAAATGGGGAGGGCATAACAAAAGAGTAGTAGAAGTGGGTGGATTTGAGAAATATTTAGGGAGTGTGATCAATGAATTTTTGGTGCTTTGTTCCATGTGGGATGATAAAAAAAGGTGGTTCAATATTAAGTTGCAACTTTCTGGTTTTAACAGCTGTTGAGTGGTGGGGAAAGACTGGTTATTCATATGGAAAGTCAAGGGAGAGGAGCAAATTTGGAGTAGGATAGTCACAATAACTATGCCACAGTATTTATTGCACATTCACTATGGATAATTGGCTGTTCTACGTGTTTTATACACATCTACCCATTTAATATTCTAGCATCTGTGAAGTATATCCAGTCATGAACACTCACATAATTCACCCAGTGTTCCTATCGCTGGTACCTGGCAGGACTGGTGTTTCAACACAGATGGTCTGATGCCTGAAGCCTTGAGTTGACTTACTACCCTTATTGTAGAAAGGCTGAATAGAAAGTGAAATGTATAGTTCTGGAGCTCAGGAGCAAAGTCTGAGCAATCCATATGAATGAGGGAGTCATTGTGTTATGCATGATAGGCTGTAACATCTCAATGACTTAACTCAGTAAATGTTTATTTCTTGCTCACACTTAGCCCTGTGTGGATGTTCCAGTTCGGTGGCTCTCGTAGGCAGCTCCCCCACCAAGCACTGACTCAGAGATCAAGGGCTTCTTCCAACTCAGGGGTCCACCACTCTCTGGAGCCTTCTTGGAGTCCTCGTCTGGCATTCTTCCTATGCATTCAACTAGGTGATGCACAAAGAGAAAGAGAATGGAGGGTTTCTCAGGATGATGTTAGGGACCAGGAATAAAAGTGGTGTGCATCATTTCTACCAAAATTATAGAGGCCAGAACAATTCACATAGTCGCAACCGGCCCCTTGCATTTAGCTGCATGCTCCGAGAGAAAACGAAGAGACATTTTCACGAGCATGTAGATGAAACCATGGGAGAGAACAGGCTCACCTGGTGAGTGACTAAAGAATTAGATGACCTAGGTTGGGGCCCCTGGGTGGCTCAGTCGGTTGAGCGTCCAACTTCGGGTCAGGTCGTGGTCTCATGGTTCATGGGTTCGAGCCCCGCATTGGGCTCTGTGCTGATAGCTCAGAGCCTGGAGCCTGCTTCAGATTCTGTCCCCCTCTCTCTCTGTCCCTCCCCTGCTCACACCCTGTCTTTCTCTCTCTCTCTAAAAAATAAATAAACATTAAAAAAATTAAAAAAAAAAAAAAGAAAGATGACCTAGGTCATATACCTGACAAGCTCTCTATGATAATGATGATTAATAATAGTCAAAACTTTTAGAGAATTTACTGTCTTCCAGGCACATTTACATATATTATTTCATGCACTCCTTACAAAAGCCCTTTGTGTAATGCTATTATATAGTTTTATATATAAAGAAACAAAGCTACAGAGATAGTAAATAACTCCTCCAAGGTCATAGCAATCATAAGTAACAGAACAGAAATTTGAATGCAGGCAATCTTATTCTAGCGTCTATGAGTTTAACCCATGTCATAAGCTACATAATTACTAACTTCAAATACTTGAAATATGTCACATTAATATGTAAGTATCTGTGCTATGGGTTCCCAAGGGACAGGACTATCATGAACAAATGGAATTTAAATGATGGTAAATTTCAGCCCAGAAGAAGCTAGCTCTTCCTAACAGAGCTGTCTGAAAGGAAGTAAAGTGTATCCGGAGATAGTGGGATCAGTGGAGGCACTCAAGCATAAGAACAGACCCTTGGCAAGGATATCACAGAGAGGATTCAAGCATCAAATGAGTGCTTGGGAGAGATAACATTTATGTTCTCCTGCAACCTACGAGAGTTGTGAAAATTTTCAAGTATATATTTGCTAGTTTCTCCTTGTGAATGTATAACCCCCACACCAGGCTAAGTTGTAAATCAAAGTTAGTTTCAATGCCTGTATGTTCTTTGGGCTGATGTCTGAAAGGAGGAGAGATGAAAAACTTTAAAGAGGAATTAGCCCCTTCCCTTGATATTCTTATAACTGACAATAGAGACGAGACATACACTTGTGTGTCATTCTTGTGAATTACCAGGGAGCAACCTATTTAGAATCTAGCCTGGAAGGGACTTAGAAGTGATATATAGATGGCAGAGGCACTCAAGGTTGGTCTTGAGTTAGCCTTGTGTTGTCTGTCTGCTTCGAAGTCCTCTGCTTTCCACCATCAGTGGAGTTCTGCCACTTTAGCATGCGTCCAAATCACCTGGAGAGGTTGTGAAATCAACCTCAGCTTTCTGATTCAGTAGGTTTGGGCTGGGACCCACCAATTTGCATTTCTAACAAGCCCCGCCCCTCCCCTGGTGCTACTGAAGCTGGTCAAGGTGATCACACTTTGGGAATCTCTACTGGAACATCAGATTTATTGATCAATACCATAATCCTCTATGTGTCTGGTTCTCCTTCAGACTGTGAACTCCTGGGACAAGGACTGTCTTGTTTGTCTTTGTATTCCCGGGGCCCAACCTACTGTTTGTCCCTTAATTTGTGTTGAGTGAATAATTTGAAAGCAATGTGTGGTTTTCTAGAAGTACAAAGGGGGAAAGTATCTGTGGGAATCAGTTGGGGGAGGAATCCTGTGATCTCTCCTCCCACAGATTTGGAAACATGATTCAGGCAAGGAAGTGTCTGAGCTGGGAAACAACCTTCTTTACACACAAACACCCCATTTCATAATTATACACATAAGACTCCAGTCCTCAGATGAGTGTCAGAATCTTTTCTTCTCACCACTCTTCCTCATCATCTCCCTTCCTTTTCCGTAACAGCGACTTCACAGAAGGAAAATAGCCTTTCTTGCACATTGAATGTAATTTGCCTCCTCCTGAAGTCCGTTGGCTTTGGCTGAACTTTGCTATCCTCACTGAAGAGGGAACCCTTTCCCACTGTTCTTTGAGAGAGCAGCCCCTTTGAAGTCACAGCTGGCTTGACTAAACTCATTTCCTCTATCCACAATGTGTGTCTGATGCAATGTTGGCTGATGCTCCCTCTTGCCGGCTCCCGCTATTGAACCAGACCCAAGTGCAATGTTTAATGTGAGTGTTTGGCTTGGCTTAAATTTGGCCAGATCATCTGTACTTTGTTTCGTTTGAAAACCTTTTCTCTCTCTCCTGCCCCCCCCCACCTCCCTCCCTCCCTCCCTCCTCCTCTCTTGCTCCCTCCCTCTCTCTTGCAACTAGTTCATTCCAGATGTTTTTGATTTGTCCTCCTGTGGTCTACTCCACCCAGTTCCTAAATCAGTAAATTATTTTCATGCTTCCACCAAAACTTAAGGAAAGAAAGTACTCAATTAGAGAGAGAAACTGATTATAGGTTTTCTAGAGCTTACACTTAGCGATGGCTGCTCTCCTCAGGACATACCTTTGAAAGGTAGGAGAATATGTCTCATGGTTGAGAATACAGTTAACCCTCAAACAACATGGGTTTGAACTGTGTGTGTCCACTTACATATGGGCTTTTTTTTTGGATAAATACAGTACTGTAAATGTGTTTTACGATTTTCTTTATTTTCTTTTCTCCAGTTTAGTCTATTATAAGAATATAGTACATAATGCATATGATATCTGTTAATCAACTGTTTACGTTATCAGCAAGGCTTCCAGTCAACAGTAAGCTATTAGTAGTTAAGTTTTTTTGGGGGGTCAGCAATTACATGTGAATTTTGGCTGTGGGGGGTGGGGGTGGTCAGCTGCCCTAACCCCCACACTGTTCAGGGGTCAACTGTACTTGAATTTAGCGTTCAACTTCTTAGCATTTGGAATAAGAGAGTGGACTTACTGCTGATATACTAATAATACAAGTACTCAAGCTCATCCCCTCCTTTGAAGCCCTGTATAATTGCTCTTATTGTTTGAAGTGTCTCTGTTATAAAAGTACAAATAGATTCCCATTCTATGAACTCCCACGTGAGAGATAAAATGTAACATAAAATATTTATGGACATTCCCCTCTCCCATCACCTCTGACCCTTCTCAGCATGTTGATTGTGGTGATGAAGGTCAGGGTAGACTGGGTGAAAGAAGGGAGACATTTTTGCTCTATTATTATTACGAACAGTAAAGAGCTTCTCAGAGGAAACCATCATCTGACAGGCTAGCAAGAGAATTTAGGAAGGAACGTCAGTAAACTCCCTGAGTTAGGGTAGAGAATTTTGGATGTTTTTGAGAGTAGAGGGGGAGAACTGAGGGTAGCTGATTACACGAGATTAGAAGAGAAATGGAGTGGAAGATTTTAAGAAGTTTACACGGTGTTCTGAACATAATTTCTCTTAGGTGCCTTTTTAAGTGACTTTGGTCAATACTTATGGTCCTTTCTAAGACTTTTTGTGTGGTTGATGTGGGTTTTCTTTTGGATTTGAGGCAGAGATGCCGCTTACTGTTTACATTACACCCGTAAAATGTTTTGCTACTTATTTTGTTGTTTCATCCTGCCACTTGTCTGCAATGCTACCTGACGCCATGAGATTGAAGGAAAATGGCCTTTAGAACCTCACAGCTGCACTTGTTTGTTGGAAGGAGGCAGGTTCTTCCGATACATAGTATTAGAAGGCAGGTTCTTTCCATACGTGGTAATGTGTTTAATATGGTCAGTGCCTTAAATTCTCTGAACTATTTCTGAAAAGTGAGTGTATTACTATCCAACTTGCATGAGAGGAATTCAGTGAAATCATTTGAAGTGCCTGGAACGCAGTCATATTTGTAACAGTAGTGTGGAAAACCAGGACTCGAGGAATGTGATCAAAACAGGGCTTTATTTTTTGTCTTCAACTCTTAATTATTTCGTTATTGGGGCAGTTACCCAGGCCACTGAGAATTTTGGCACAATGTATCATTTTCTGGACATTCTTGGAAATAAGAGATAACCAGTCATTTTGTGTATCAAAATCAGATGAGTTAGAAATGTCCAATGAATAATGGGCATGGTAATCTACAAATGAATACTTCAGTCTTCATTTAAAGATATGGACCCTCTTCCCCAACCCACTCACTAAGTTGCGGCAGCCTAAGTAGGCCAGTCTATGTTTTGGAGAATGAAGTATGATTAGCCCTTCCTTCCTTCTTTATTATCTGTTCACCTGTTTTCTTAAGGTTAAGTTGACAACTTACCTCTATTGAATGCGGGGGGGGGGGGAATTGGGAATAGACTGAGAAAATTCTTGGTTGGTCAGTGATAAGTTTGGCTTACAAGATGGATTCTGGCTGATGGGTTCAGCTCAGCTTTCATGGGTAATGTCCATGGATTCTTTGATGGCTCTACTACTAAACTTCCCTAAGTGTGACTCTACAGACGTGGACAGTGTCTTTACTTTTGGTTAGTGTGGTCCTTATCCGTACTCCATGCATATCTCTGGCAGTCTGCTCCACATACATTCCATAGATCTCCTTGCCCTCTGGCAGAACCCCTCTTTGATAGGATTCCTATTTAAATGGCTGAGCTTACCAGTGAGACTTCGTATCAGAAGACTGATAATTCACACAGGGGAGTTCAGTGACTTCCCAAGCCCCCACCCCCTATCGGCCTTGTAACTACGGGCCGTTCCATCCAGCTCTCCCCTTTATTCTTCAGGTATATGTCACTTTCCAAATTCCTGCATCCCCCCAGATCCTGGAAACACAGAGCCAAATAGCCCTGCAAATTTAAATAGACCTGTAAATTTAAAGTAAGATGGTGAGAAGAGAAAGGATGGGGGGGGGTGTCATAGTGTAACTTTTCCAAACAAATAATTTTCACAAAAATTATTCTTCCTAATTTCTATTCTTATGATCTCTTTTTTTTCTTCCTTGTGGGTTTCAGATTCATACAGCTCCCAGAATTACTTTGAAATGTCTGCAGGTGGTAGGGTATCCCATCTTGGAATTTCTTGTCTATTTTATTTCACTTCCTCAGGTGAAATGTCAAAGTTTACATCCTGTTACTCATATATCACCATTTTCCTGTGTTACTGCCACCAGATGAAACATAAGTTTTCTGTAAATTCTAGTGATAATAATGTCTTCTGTAAGGCCCATGATATACCTTATATGGCAATACTCACAGAGTAGATCTACAAGAAAGCAGTTTTAGCAAAATTAAATTCCTTAGATTTGTCCTAATTAACATATACATAAAGATGTGGTGGGTTTGAGTGTTCTATAAATATTTGCTGCATTAAAGAAAATGAGTTATCATGAGCTCTGACTTTGCTACCGATTGGCTGTGTTATTTCAGGTGAAAAATCACCTCAAGAGATTGTTTCTTATTTATGGAAGGGAGATTCTATTGATATCACCTGTGAACACTTCCAACTTTCAAAGCCCCATGATTTTGTAATTCCACACATGGATTTTTCTTGTTATAATAGATTCACATGTGTACCTTCTCTGATCAAGTAGATGGCAGGAGAATGTGGGTAGGGACTGTATTACTTGTGTGTGTGTGTGTGTTAGAGTTAACAAAATTGATTTTACACTCCAACTTCCATAAAGAACCCAAGTGTTCTGGCTAAGAGAACATAGGGCAATGCCAAGGATGCTACTGTTGGGTAGTCTTTCTAGTTGTTGGAGTTTGGGGTGATGAGGAATCGATTGAAGGACATGGTGTCTCTATAGAATGGTTTTTTTGAAGTCTGCTCTTTGGTTTCTCTTCTGGAGATTATAGCCTTTGTGAAATTTGTTCCAATATATATACAGGTAGGATCTACAGGGTTTGGTAATTGACATGTCCCACATAGAAGCACCAGCCATGAAAGCTCAAATGAGAGGGAGAGATCACTCTATCTGTTGGGCCCAGGGAAACTTTCACAGGAGAGACAAACTTAGCAGAGTCTTAAGAAATGATTAAGCATTCATGAGGCAAAAGGAGAAGAAAGGAAGGTCACCTGAGGGAGAAGAAGGAGGAAGTGTAAATCATCTCTTCTCTCCTGCGGGATCTGCAATAACTAAGAAAAAGATGAGGAATCAGAGATCCAAATATCAGCAGTATACTGTAACAGTGAAATTGCACTTACCTTAGGATGTAGTAATTCTCCTCTGAGATACATACCGTAGAGCAACTCACATATGTGTACATGAAGGCATATCACAGAATATTCACAGTAGTATGCCTCTAATAGTGAAATAGAGCCAACAACCTGAATATCCATCACCATAAAGATGCAGTATATTAATCCATGGGGATGCTATAATCAGTTAAGATGAATGTACTAGCAATAATACATCTATCAACATGAATAAACCTTGACAACATGATATTGAGTAAAATATGTTACTCAAGTGAAAAAAGGAACTTTTTATGTGAATATGTTAATATGATACTATTCATATATAAACATAAATAAGCAAAACAAAATTTGATATTGTTAAGGAATGCGTAAGTATATGAAAATCTTCAGAAGACCATGGGGGAGAGGAAGGGGGAAAAAAGTTACAGAGAGGGAAGGAGGCAAACCATAAGAGACTCTTAAATACTGAGAACAAACTGAAGGTTGATGGGGGTGTGGGGGAGAGGGGAAAGTGGGGGATAAGCATTAAGGAGGGCACCCATTGGGATGAGCACCGGGTGTTGTATGGAAAACAATTTGACAATAAATTATATTTAAAAATAAGTAAATTAAAAAATAAAAGAAAATATTCAGGAGGATGATAAACACAAAGTTCAGTAGTGCTTCTCTCTGTGATAGAAAGTGTGTGGGAGAAGAATGGGAACAAGAAGGAACATACAGGGGCGCCTGGGTGGCTCAGTCAGTTAAGTGTCTGACCTCAGCTCAGGTCATGATCTCACAGTCTGTGAGTTTGAGCCCCTCGTCGGGCTTTGTGCTGACAGCTCAGAGCCTGCAGCCTGCTTCAGGTTCTGTGTCTCCCTCTCTCTCTGCCCCTCCCCTGCTCATGCTCTGTCTCTCTCTGTCTCAAAAATAAATCAAAACATTAAAAAAAATTAAAAAGAAAGAAGGAGGATACAGAGAATTGTAATTTTATGGATAGTGGTTTAGCTCTTAAGCCAAGTCATTGGAGTATTTTTTTCCTTCTAGTGTTCTCTAGCATCATTGGATGTCTGAAATATATGTCTCCTACAAGCACAGAATCTTTTTGAAATAAGGTTTATTACTGGCAAACTATACAGAGATACATGGCTTAAAGCCAATCCCACAATGGGCTCCCAGTCTTTCACCTGAACTGACTTTGACCAGCGAGCACAGGGCAGAGAATCCATGGTCCAGTGACCTTGTCCTAGGGTAGCAGGAACAGAGAAAACAGACTGAACTCCTTGTTTCCTGGCACAGAGGTATGAGTGAGAGGTGGAGAGAAGGTCACAAGCTTTTCCTCAGTATTTCTAAGAGAGAAAAAATTCCTATTATGTGGGTTTCTCATTTTAATAAAACCAGAATCCTCTATTTCTACTTACGTCATTTAATTAAAGTTTTATTAATATCAAAATTCACCCACATTATCCATAGCTACTCAACTTTTATAAACTATGCCTTTGGTTAAAGTAATTAGACTTCTCAAGGGTTCCATGATACTTATTTGGAAACATAAAGGCAGCAAATGCACTTCGAGTGACTGTCACGTGCAGCCCTGTGCCACCTCAGGAACTTAAGAGGTTCCCCTCTGCCTCCCTGAAGAAGCATCCTCAATTGCAAACAGACTGTGTGACAACAGAATCTGATTAGACTGCCCCAGGTCTGTCTGGGTAACTAGTGTGCCACAGCTACTTGTGAAAGACTGGTGAAGAACCAAGAAAAACTGGCAATATTTAAATTCTTTAAGGCATTGCTTCCACATAAGGATTTCAATACACAGCATATTTCCCCCAAATTCTAATACATGGAGATCGCCTGGAGAGGCTGTGTGTGAAAACACGGCTGGCGTGGCTGGTGAGTAGAGTCTGGTGGGAAAGGGAGGTGTTTGGAGCTGGAAGTTGGTTTCCAGACTGAGGTTCTGTTAGGTTCCAATGTCAAGAGCACAGAGCCAGTTAACAATTAGGGACGAGCTGTCGGTTGCAACTAGAGGTGAAGTGCTGTAGTTGCCAGGGTGTGCTTGAACAGGTACCCAAGGGGCAGTCAGTAGGGTTGAAATCGAGGATCATGCCCATTTGCCCCTCCTGCAAAATTCTCCAAGGGAGAAACAAATTCAAATACAACAAGGTAAATGATAAAACAGTTGTCTGGATTATAAGTCACCAGTTTTAGTTCCATTTGACTTGTGACAGGGTAAATTCACACATTTTTATCAAGATAGACAAAAACAAAAAAATACCATGCACTTTATTGGGGGAAAATGTACCATGACTGATCCAAGGCAATCCTTAAGTCCTTTCCAAATATTTCAGTCTAGAAGCCACACTAAGAAAGCCAGCCAGTAAGAATAGAAAAGGCATGTCACAAAATCTGGGAGTTAGACAATGAGGGCTCTAATCGGGGTCCCCAACCAAAAGCTCTTTGGCTTTGGGGGAAAGTTGCTTAATGTCTGTAAGCCTTACTTTATAAAGCAAGTGATCTTAAAGGTGTCAAATGAGGTAATACATGTATGTATGAGGGATAGAATGGGTCGCCTCAAAAGGGGCCTCATCTTTTCCCCATAAGGGATGCCCCTAGACTTCAAAGCTGACTTACGTTTCCCAGTCACCCAGCACTGTCTGAGAATTCTAGTCCCATCTTCCCAGAGAGGCCTTTCTCCTGGTGTTTCTGTATTACTGTTGCCAGTCTTGACAAGAAGCCAGGGGGAAAATCATTGCAGTATTTCAGAAATGCTCATTCATTTTTACTTTTCTTCTAGTGGTGAGTGGACTTGGGTTATTCCTCTGAACACATCTGCCCTGAATTTGCATGTATAATGAAAATGAGTTTTTTGTTAAAATGTTTTTGTTAAGCTGGGTTCAAATTTTTATTTCAAAATATTTTGTTGTGGTCAGGATACACACTTTCTAAAAGGAACTCCTTTGTGAAAAAAAAAAATATGGGTAACCCAAAGTGGGTGGCTGCTAAGGGAAAGAGCCCTAAACTAGCACCACCACTGTATACATAATTCTGGCAATTGACAGCTGTTGGGAGGAAAAGGTCAATTATCATTTAAGCAAAATATTTATTGAGGTGTGGATACATACCCAAATCTTCAGTGCACAAACCAACAATTTTTATATATATATATATATATACACATACATATATATATGTATATATATATGTATATATATAATATATAATTTATATATGTGTGTGTATATATGTATATATGTGTATGTGTGTATATATATATATATATATATATATAATATTTTTAATACTTTAGAAGGACGCTTTGTGCCCCTTCCTAAGGTCATACCTACATTGTCTGCCCTTTACCTCCTAAAAAATCAGGTAACCAATATTCTGACTTCTGGAACTATAGTTCCTGCTGTTCTTGAACTTCATATACTCCATTAGACAGTGTGCTCTTTCGTGGCCTGCTTCTTTCACTCATTCGTGGCGGTGTCTGTAAGATTCAACTATGACGTTGCTTGTAACAGATGTTCTCTTTAACTGTTGTATGGTATTCCACTTGGTGAATATTTTGCAATTGGTTTATCCATTCTACTGTAGATAGACATTTGGGTTCTAGTTTTTAGCTCGTATGAATAAAACCACTGTGAAATTCTTATCTTTGTCATGTGGTAGACAAATGTACTCATGTATCTGTGTCAAGGGATAGATATGTATTCGGCTTTAAAAGTAGATAGTTTCAAAAGGTCTTCCGAAGTGGGGATTTTCACGTAAGGGAAAGAAGTAGACTCTCTCCTCCGTGGGGAGAGAAGTGGGTAGGGAAGGAGAGGGAGGGTGGACAGTACCTCTACAGGATACACATGTAACATGGGGGGCTGTGTCCTCAGATTTTCTCGTTTTCTTCAGAGATGAAAAAGGTGGGGTGCGGGGGTTGTTTTTAGGGAAAGGCATCCAAGAGAGCATAGGGACTCTCCCTGTCTTCCCTTTGCTGCGTCTCCTAATTTGCCGCCCCTCCTAATTTGCTGCCCCTCGGTGAAGGTATAGATGACAGCACTTCTGAGGGCGAGTGACAAGCTGTCAGGTGAAATCACGGTGCTAAAATGAAAATAACCGTGCTCTTTCAATCCTGAATCAACCCACAGAAAGAGTCAGTGTTCCTTTTTCTTACGTATACGGTGGGAGGGAAAGAGAAGAACAAGATTAGCGACATTACAGAGTAGTGGGTAAACCATGTGTGCACCATCTTAAACAGGGTGTCTGGTTATGAGTATTTAACTACTTTAGAAGAAAAGCTGTTCCTTAAAGATTCACCTTCCAAAACTCTCTCACAAAAGTGATAACATTACAATTTCCCGTCGTGAGTTTTTTGTTGTTGTTGTTGCCTTGTAAAAGGAAAAGCAGCTTCAGTTAGGCTCTCTCTCTAGGAGGCAGGTTATCTAGGACCGCGATGCTACAAATCACTATCTTGTTAATTATTCACATATGTTCTTGTTCAAGGCTTGATGCGTTTGTGTCATGAATATTTACATGTGGCAGTCCATCTCAGTCATTCCGAATTGCTCTTAGGATCAGCAATATGAGTACATCGTCAGCTGCAAGCCATAGAAGGCATCTATTATATGGGGGCTTTGGGGGCATTTTTTAATTATTTGGTTCTATGCCCAAGTTAAGTGGGGATCTGGCAACAACCTGGCTTGTGATCAATGCAGGAATATGAGGCAGATAATTCAGGTCCCTACAGGAAAAGCTACATAAAACATTTTGTAATGTGAATTCAGGCATATCACTCTTCCTCTCTGCCATTCAGCCTGTTCATCTGGCAGGAGTGGAGGTTACCGGAGATAATCTCTAAAGGCATCTGCTAGCTCTAATGTTCGATGACTTTATAATTGTCATCTGGCAATGTGATTATTTTACCAGTGAATCTCAGGGACTCAAATCATCAATATTGATCAAAGGAGGCTAATCAGCTCAACTAAACCAATACTGAATGACCACTCTTGGGCTGACACTGTTCAAAAGAGTCAATAAATAGTTGGGTAAGTGGATGAGTGCATAGATAGATAGATAGATAGATAGATAGATAAATGCACAGATAAAGAAGACGCTTACTACAGAACCAGACAGACAAATTTCTTGGAAAAAACAATTAGTGTATACAGCTGAGTGAAGTAGTTATAATGAGAATATGAAGTAAAATCACGTGCCAGCAAATGTCTGAGTAACTTTCCTAAAAGATCAGATGCCATTTGATTACAACAATCATTATGCCATTTGGTATAATGGGAAAGAGCATTGGGCCAGAAGATCTGAGAACGCATCCTGACCTTGTCACCTACAAGGTTTGTGACACTGGGAAAATTACATATTCTTTGAATCTGACTCAGACTCTCAAGGACTTATTTGAACTTTGTAGTTTGACTATCAAGAATACTTTCTTAGTGTCAATCTAATAATTAATGAGACTGTGAAGATACAAGTTACCTATTCAAGTGTTTATTGCTGTTATTATTAATAAGCAGCATGATGTAAGAACACAGGGAAATTAGGGCTCCATAAGGACTGGAAGACATCAGAGAAAGCTTGACAAAAGTCACATTGGGCACATTTTCAGTTCATCCCATGTTCTGGGGTGAATCAGGCACATATTCAGGTCAACACATACTGAGCATTTAGCATATGCCAGAACCTTGCTACGTCTTAAAGATGCGTGAATACCAACCAATATGTAGTTCTTGACCTTCAGAAACTCACAATCCTATGGGGATTTCTAAACATTTAATGAAAATATTCTCTGTGCTAGGCACTGTTAGTTTGCCAACAATCATTGTGGTAGAAATGGAAGGCACCAGTTTTATCTTGAAGAGATTATATCCAAGCAGGAAAGGGAGACCTTGAAGCAAGCAATTTGAACACAGTGTCATAAGTGAATGATAAGGGCCTTGGGAGTTATCGTACACATATGAGGGATGCTTACTTCATACTAATGGGGCGGGAAGGGGGAAATATTTAGGTGCAATGTGGACCAGTGCTCTCAAAAGCCAAAATGCATAAGAACCACCTTTGGATCTTGTCAAAATGCAAGTTCTGGTCCAATAGGACCAGAGTGGGGCCTGGGATTCTGCATTTCTAGCAAGCTTCCTGCTGGTGCTGACGCTTCAGGTCAACGTCCCTCACTTTGAGTAGTATAGGTTATAGCAGTATTGAATATGCAAAATACAAGTTAGTGGCAGGAGTTTAAAAATAAATTGTTTAACTACTGTGATATAATTTAACCTGGCTGATCTCTGTTTCTTAGGGAAAAACCTACATCATCAACAAAACAAGAAAATAACCTCTTTATTTTTCTTTCAGTGATTCTCAAAGGCTCTCAAGAGGCATGCTCCCTGAGGAGGCATATCTAAATCATTAAAGGTTTTTAAAAAATTAAACCAACCCTTTGGTGCTTCTTTTTTCCGAGAATCACTACCACAATGAGCCCCTTTCAATAATAGATTGTTGGCATCACGTGTCTTATCTTATAGACATATTAAAGCCACTTCTAGCCTCTATAACCTTGTGCAGATTTAGAGTATCTGACAATCTCCATGAACTCTCTTTCCTCTATTCCTTTGACTTTAGCATCTCATTATGGAAATAATTTTAAAAATTCCTCTTCCCTTCCTGCTCAAGGTGTAAGTGTGGGTGGATGAGTTAGATGTCGAAGGGGGTTGGTTGAAGAATACACACCAATCCTAATTACATTGAACCTAGCCAACATCATAGGTGGGCAAGATTCCAGGCAGACCTGGATACAGATGCTGGACATTCCACTCTTTCTATGATGTTAACAGATTACTTAATTTCTCTGAGTCCTAATGGTCTGTCTTTAAAATGCAGTCAGTAGTACATGGCTTAGGAATTGTTGTCAGAATCAGTGAGATGATGGGTAAAGCATCTGGCATGCAATACATTCTCCTTCAGTATTAGTATTCTTTCCTTCCATACTGTATTTAGAGCAAGAGAAATTCATATTTAGTGTTCTCTTTCCACTACTTTTTTAGGAAGTCTTCATCTTTACCAAATAGAAGTTCTGGAAAATATCTGCCAACTCTACTCTCTTTTCCCACCAAAATTGTGTGTGTAAAGATCAAGGTAATAAGGAGGGTCAACTAGATTACTCACAATTCAATGTTGTCAGGGAAGGTCTCTGTGTTTCCTAGGAATCAGAACTCCTGATTGAGTTCCATACTTTATCTGTAATGATATCTGTCCATGAAATTAGATCAGTGTGTCCATAGAATATATCCATGATTGGGAGATTCAAGAAGACCAATAGATATTTACATTTTACAAATTCTTTTCTAACCATCAGAGTTGTGCTACAATAAAATCACAGGCTATCATAGGAGCTAGTGGATTTTCTAACACTGAAGGATGAGTAGATAATGAGTACTGATTATTAAAGTCATTAATTCTTCAAACACCTATTGAATACTTTGTAGGCCAGACACTTAGTTTAGGAGAAAAGATTGGAATTACACACACAGTCTCACATATGGCCAGAATGAGAAATGGAAAAGACTCACCAAGCAACAACTGGAAGCCATCCAAACAGTATTTGTTTTTAATATTTACTGATGATGGGAGAAACTTCCCATACATAAAACTTTTATAACATTTTATGTTCAAACTAAGAGACTTGTTACATGTTCTAGATGTGAAATATTCTTGATTATATGCAATGATTTTGGAATTATAATTTTCTGAGCCATAGATCTTCTTAGTGGTCATTGTAGACACTCTAAGAAGACAGGTTTTATTTATTATTTATTTATTGAGAGTGAGTGTGTGTGAGCACATATGAGCACACACGAGTTGGGGAAGGGCACAGAGAGAGGGAGACAGAGAATCTCGAGCAGGCTTCATGACCATCCTAGAACCTGACTTGGGGCTTGATCTCACGACTGAGATCATGATCGGAGGCAAAATCAAGAGTTGGATGCTTAACTAACTCACACAGGCACCCCAAGACACAGGTTTTAGTTAATAGAACTAAATTGTGTGTTATTTGGTGTGGGGATTATAGATAATTTTGCTAACACTAGATAATACCCACTTGTCTGGTCTCTGGGTCAGTAGTGAGGTGGGATTTACACACTGCCTTTAACAAAAACGTTCAACAGAGACTGAGGATGCAAGTAGTGACTTTTGTATTTGTTTTAATTTTTTTCGTTTTATTTGAGAGAGAGAGAGCGAGCAGAGGAGAGAGGCTTGTTATGTAAGAATTGGGTGAACAAATAGAAGCCAGTGGGCACCATATTTCTGCTTTGCTCCAGCTTTGTTACAGTGCCTTAGAGATGACCGATCCCAAGCAGCTGCCTGGCTGGCTGCCCCCTTCCCCAAATTTGCCTCTTGTTCCCAAACAGGCTAATGACCAAAACAAGGGAGGGCATGGAAACAAACAATTACAGCCTATTGTGATAAATGTTGTGTTGATTATTTCTGCTTGCCACCTAGCTGTAGTCAAGGAGAAACAAAGTGAGACCAAGGGGGAGGTCAAGTTGGTCACTGGGATAGATTTGAGGGGACTTCTGTCAATAAATGGCAAATATTGCAAACATTTCAAGTATAAAACAGGCTGTTGATCTATATTATTGTTGACTTTCTTTTCAACCAGATCATCTTTGAGTATGATTTTACAGACTGTGCCTGAATAGCAGGAAAGCTACTGATCAGTTTCTAAAAAGGAAGTCATTTATTGTTTTCTTCCAGAGAATTTATTGATTTTTTTTTTTTTTTTTAAGGGGAGCCATATTTTTCCACTTGAAATGTAATGGCTGTTTTCTCCAGGGTGTTGTTAAAGTTGAGACTAAGATTCACTTAGAATCTGTTGTCTAACAACAGCTGTAACTAGATTATGTAAGAATGCTTCCCCTATCCTCTATTACCTAGTTGACTTGGCCTGTGATGAGTACATAGACCCAATATACCAAAATACCTAGAAAGAAGGAGAGCATAGTCTTTGAAATACGATGTCTTTGTGCCAGCTCCCCTTTCAGATCAGTCAGAAAACTTTTTCTGCGTGTTAGTAATGTGTCTTGCATTGGTACCAGCACCATAGAAGATTCTCTCAGACTCCAACTTACTCTACCTTCTCCAGTCCTTTCTCAGAACCTCCTCCTCCACAGGCGCCTTAGCCAGAAATCTAGGACACACCCTTCAGGAGCTTTCTTTCCCAGCTCCCTCTCTCTTACCTTCTGTGATAAGGTGCGGGTTGCTGATTGGCAGACCCTATCTGTCCACTTTTCTTAACACTGCCCTACTCTCAGGCCACCTGTGTCTCTCCCTTGGATTGCTAAAATGACTTTTGTTTTAATTATAAAAAAATTCAGGCTCAGTAGGTTAAGTGGCTGACTCTTGATCTCGGCTCAGGTCATGATCTCAAGGTTAGTGAGTTTGAGCCCTGCTCCTGGCTCTGCACTGATGGCCTGGAGCCTGCTTGGGATTCTGTCTCTCCCTCTCGCTGCCCCTCCCCTTGCACATGCGCACTCTCTCTGTCTCTCTCAAAAGACATAAACTTAAGATAAAATTCAAACGTACATAAGATTATAGTGTAATGTAATTAACATCCATGTACGTGAGTAACAAGTCTTAACCTTTTTATACATGCTTCAGACTTCAGTAAAACAAAATATAAATTTAGTCAAAATTCCATTCAATGTCTCTTCATCTCCCCCCCCCGCTTCTTCCTCCTCCTTCAGAAGCAAAAAGCCATGTGGTTGTTGTTCATTCTTCCAACTGATGCTTTACATCGTAGTTTTTATACATGCATCTATTTGTAAACAGTGTTTCACATTCCATGTATTAAAAATATACACATATATTATCAATCTGTGTAACCATTTTATAATATACCATTTGTGTTTTTCTCTAGGATTTCTGCTGATGCATATAGAGCTAATGTTCTCATTGTAATAGCTATTGTAGTCCATTTAAAAAGCCACCATGTGTATGTTTCTCTGTCAATAGACTTTTAGGTTTTTTTTTTCTTTTTTCTTTATTTTTTGCTGGTACAGATGATACCATAGTGAAAAACTTTCTGTTCATCCCTTTTGGTAGGTATATGAGAATTTATCTAGACTGTGTCCCTCAATGTGGAATATCTGAATTATCAACATAAATATTTCCAGCTTGACTAAATTGTTTTTATCTTTTCTCTTATTCTATATATCTATCTTTGTATCTGTGTCTACTGAGAAATTTAAAGAATGGGCTCATAACATGGCAAAGCTGGCAGGTTGCAGATTTAGGTGAGTTGACATTTCAGTCTTGAGTTCAAAGGCTAGAAACTCGGGGGAAACTCTTTGCTATAGTCTGGAAAATTCCTTTTTCCTTGGGAAAACTCAGCCTTTGCTCTTAAACCTTTAGTTGATTGGATGATACCCACCCAAATTAGGGAGGCTAATCTGTTTTACTCCAGGTCTACTGATTTAAACATTAATTGCATCTAGAAAATACCTTCATGGCAACATCTAGACTCCTGTTTAACCTGATTAACCAAATGACTGAGCACCATAATCTAGCCAAGTTAAGACATAAAATTAACCATCACAATATTCTTTGCTGTTTGTTTTCTGTTTGTTTTTCCTTTCATTAAAAAAATATATAACTATTTATTTTAAAAGAAAATTGAGTTCCTTGTAGGATGAGTTTACAACAGAATTCTTTTTGTTAAAGCCAAGAACCATGTTTGAATTTGACTTTTCTAAGAAAAATAATACTTGAAACTTTATAATCTCTTATTTATTAACAAACAATTTATCCTAATTTATTGAAAAAGTGAGCATGTTTGTTCTTTTCTAATGGGCTTAAGGCATTCTTTAAATATTTTGGATACCAACCCTTTATTTGTTTTATAGATTTCAATTAATGTCTCTCAGTGTTTGGCTTGTGTTAACGTTTGTTTATGGTGATTTCTCATTCAAAATTTAAAAATTTTGATATATCAAGTTTATCAGTGTTTTCTTTTATAAGTTTTACTTTTTATATTTTGTTCAGAAAATCCTTTCGTCTCTTAATTTCATATAGGAATTATCCTATGTTTTCTCATAAACATTTTTTAAAAATATACTTTTCACATTTGGGACTTTAATTCACTTCGATTTTATTTTTTGTGTATGTGTGAAATCAAGATAAGATATATATAGTTTGGTTTTTACTCATTCTATGAGGCCAGCATTACCTTGATTCCAAAACCAGACAAAGACCCCACTAAAAAGAAGAATTACAGACGAATATCCTTGATGAACATGGATGCAAAAATTCTCAACAAGATACTAGCAAATCGAATCCAGCAGTACATTAAAAATTCTTCCTTTCTTAGAATAGTTTTAGATTTGCAGAAATTGCTAATGTAGTTACAGAGAGTTTCCGTATATCTTGTACCCAGTTTCCTCTGTTAACATCTTAAATTAGTGTGGCACGTTTGTTATGATTAAAAAACCAACATTGACACATTATTATTTAACCAAAATCCATACTTATTTAGTTTTCCTTAGTTCTCACCTAATGTCCTTTGTTTACAAGTTTTTATAAAGTAGTTGTTTTTCAAGTATTTTCTCTCAGTCTATGGCTTGTCTTTTCCCATTTTTCCTTCCTCACCTCTTTGTCTTTATACCTTGCTGTCCCTCTGTCTAGAATGGGTCTTAGTTTGGGCTGCTATAACAATACCATACAGCCAGTGGCTTAACCAACAAACGTTTATTTCTCATGGTTCTGAAGGCTGGAAGTCTCATGATCAGGATGTCAGCATGGTTGGGTTTTTGGTGGAGGGCCCTCTTCCTAGTTTACAAAGGGCCACTTTCTTGCTGTGTCCTCCATGGTGGAAGGAGAGAGAGGGAGAGGGAGACAGGGAGAGAGGGAGGAAACAAGCTGTGAGTCTCTTACAAGAGCTCTAATTCCATTATGAGGACTCCTCCCTCTCAGAAGCCCTGCCCCTAATACCATCACATTGAGGGTTAGGATTTCAACATATGAATGTTGAGGGGACCCAAACATGCAGTCTATGACAAATGGCTTTGCCTCACTGATTTCTCACCTGACAGCACGGGATTTGTATGTAGATATTGCCTTTCCATAAAGCCTTTCCAGGCCTCCCAAGATCATAATATATGTTCCCCCTCCTTCCTGCTACTGTGATTATTCCTACTGAAATACCTCTATTATCATGTATTTACTCCTCTTCTTCCGCACTTGATCTTTATTTAGGTCTTTGGAGGTGAGGACTGTACCTTGTTCTCCTTGTAGCTCTGGTGTTTAGTGTTCATCAGATGTTGGTTAAATGAGTTGTTATGTGCACCGTCTTGCTCTGAGAAGACAAACAATTCATTTGGACCAAAGAACAACTGAACTTGAGCTTATCTAATACTGATTACTTAGGCAAAGGCATTTAGAAGAGGCTGAAATGACGTCTGAGGTTAGTGTCAGCAGGGATATGAGGAAGGTGAACTTGAATGAGGGATTTGGGCCAATTTATATGAGCAAAATAACCAGGAACCTGGCTTAGAACAGCAACTTGAAAACAGAAAGGAAGCGAGAAATGGAGCAGCGTTTTACAATGAGAAACAGCTGGACGGGTGACAGATTAGTTTCAGTGGAAAAGGGAAAATAAAGGTAATAATGCGGGTATTATCTTGTGTTTGCCAAAACGCTCTCAAACCTAAACGTCTCACATTTCTGCTGGGAACATAAACTGCTACCAACTTTCTACAAAATACTTGGCCATTATATCTCAAAAGCCTTCACATTCTAACACCATTTGACTATTTCTATTTCTAGGAATGTATCCCAAGGAAATAATCAGAAATGTGAATAAATATTTATGAGTAAATATGTGCATTATTTATGAGAGCAAGAAACCGGAAACCACCTAGAAATCCAGTGCTATGAAAATGATTATGTAAATCATGATATATATTCATGTGAAGGAATTAGATGCAATCACTAACAATTATATTTATAATGCTTGTTAATGATAATGAAAATACTTACGATATAGCATTAAGTAAGGGAGGTAGATTATAAAATTATATTATCTCAATTTTGTAGAGAAAAATGTTTAGTTCAATGCTGAAAGAAAACATATCTAAAATATTAATGATGGTTGCTTCTGGGTAAAGCGAAGAGGTGCTTTTCTTCCTGCTTCACTGAATATGTCTGTAACTTCTCAATTTTTTTCTTTTTTACCTTAAGTATTAGTTTGATAATCCAGAGGGGATTTTAAAATCATTTTTAATCGTGTATTTTGGAAGGAGAGGCAGTTTTACATTGAATCCAAATGCCCCCTCCTCCGTAAATCTTATACCCTCTAAGTTAAAAATAGTAACCCCCTCATCTTGTATTTTTACTCATTTATTAGTTTGTCCATTCAGCACTCTGCATTTTATCTATTTTATTTATTTATTTATTTATTTATTTATTTATTTATTTATTTAAAGTGTTTATTTTATTTATTTATTTCGAGCCCATGCCGGCCTTGAACCCACAAACTGTGAGATCATGACCTGAGCTGAAACCAAGAGTCAGATGCTTCATCAGCTGAGACACCCACATGCCCCAGCACTCTGCATTTTATATTCAATACAGGGCAACATAACATTCGGGCATATTCTCTGCTCTAAGAGAGTTCTCAGTTTATGGCACAGGTAAGCATATAATTAAGCATGAAAAAAAAAACGTAAATAAGCATAACACCCAATGGATATATTTACATAGTGGGCTTGGGACCGCAGAGAAAGGGGTGGCTAATTTTACTTTCCTGAGGAGATAGCATTTGAGTTGGCTTGTAAACCATTTCAGTGGTATTCACTAGTTGAAGATCAAGCCACAGGAAGGGAGGGATTTGTAGTCACAGGTAACAGGAAGTGCAAAGTTACAGTGAGCTTCTGTGTCACTGGAAGATTATGACTGGGAGAAATTAGTCTGATCAGATTGAGGTGGGTGATTTATGGACCTGTTGCCATAAAGAGGTGCTTGGGCTCTAAGTCGTGTGGTGTGTTAGGCAACCACTGAAGGTTGCGATTCGTAAGGAATTGACACGACCACTTTCTTACTGTTTCTTGTCTGTTTCCTCCTCAGCATTATCCATGGTCTGTCATGCAACTTTTGACACCCTTGGTGCTCAATAGATGTTGGTAGCAGAAGCAGATTCTGACTTGGGTGATGGTGACGATTGAGGGGGGCAGAGATTTGCTGTAGATATTTGGGGATTGGAAACTGAAACATAGATGATAATTTAGGGCAGAGTTTCTCAACATTTTTTCATTATTGGCCCCTAAGGAGTCTTTTGAGCACTTTTTACTTATAATCATCCCCACAGAATTTTAAAACTGTAGATATTCTGTATATTTGTGTATGAACTTTATGCTTATCTATGCTTTATACATAAAACGATAAGTTTTTTTTTTCCATCTCTCTTCCTTAAGTCCATGTTTTCGTCTTCTTGGTGGTGACATCCTTTCCATTGAGAGGATATGAGTTACAGCCTTTAAAAACACTTGTAACTGTAGTAAAATACATGTAACTTAACATTTACCATCTTAACCATTAAAAAAAAAATTTTAATGCGTATTTATTTTTAAGAGAGACAGAGTGTGAGTGGGGGGAGGGCAGAGAGAGAGAGAGAGAGGATCCAAAGCAGTGGCTAATACCCTTTTTTATTTCCACAACAATGAACAAAGATCTCACAATCTTGTCAACACTTGTTATTTTCTGTTTTTTTGATAGTAGCCATCTTACTGAGTGTGAAATGATATCTCATCGTGGTTTTGATTTGCATTTTTTTAATAATTACTGTTTCATATACATGTTGGCCATTGCATATCTTCTTTGGAAAAATGTCTATTCAAGTCCTTTGCCAATTTTTTAATCAGGTTATTGTGTTGTTGTTGAGTTGTAGGAATTTTTTATATATTCTAGATAACCCCTTATCAAATATATAATTTGCAAATGTTTTTTCCCATTCCTTGGGTTACTTTTTCACTTGGTTGATTGTGTCCTTTGATAAGGGTAGCCTTGTAAAATTCAGTTGATGTTGAGATTTTTCGTGGCCTTAAGCATTCTTTTCCTCTATCTTATTCCTCTGGTAACTAGGAGATTGGAATCTGGATGGTGGTATCCTGGGCTTGGGCAATTATTGAGATCCAGCCTGATGGCTAGGATTTGGGCCATGATTGCATGGCAAAGTCCTAGATATGGGATCTAATGGATTTCTGTATCATTCAGGGAAAGGTGAATAATGTTGTGTCATTCAACCCAAGTAGAGCATGACAGGAAGGGTGAATCACACCATCAAAAAGAGGGAGTTCAAAACACAAAAAGAGAAAGTGGCATCAGAAGATTAAGAGCAGAAGCCTAAACTCAGAGCAGACATTTGCCTCTAAATATTACTTTTTTCATTTCATCCATTAAATGTCATGGGCTGTTAACTGTTAGTATGAGGGTGTTTTCACCTCGTCTACATAATCAAGTTGTCAACTTAGGTAGCTCATTGGTGTTTTCTAGATGGATATCTAGGCAACTTGCAGTTTCCTTTCCATCTAGAGATTTGGTCAGGACCAACATTGGGAGGTGTGGCTCTGATAGATACAGCTCCAGTCAAGACCAGCCAGAAACTTAATACTTTGCAGGAAGTGAGGAGGTCTTGACTTCACTCTCAATTTATGTATCAACCCATCACCTTGCATAAAGATTAAACTTCTTGCAATAGGAGGGTGGAAACATCTCTGTGATTCCTTTGGGAGAGAGGTAATGCATTTAAAAATCTCTCTGATGCCATGACCGTAAGATTAATGCTGTAATCCAGTTTGTTATCTGTCTGCTACGTCTCCTTGTGTCTAGCGTAAGTCAATAGAACTTCACTTCTCTAATTGAAATCAGTGTGCTGATGGAGTCTGTTCGTGGAAATGAAAGGTGGCTGCCATAATCTGTTGGGAGCTGAATTAATCCTCCGGGAGTGAGGCCTATCTAATTACTCCACTCAGAAATACTGGATTTGCTTTCAGTTGTGCAGTACACAGCCATGGGAAAGAGGCCAACGCACCATTTGGCTAATTTTGTCTTAAATTGCTTGAAGCTCCCCTACCCTGTCATTGTGAGACCTTCGCATTGGAAAGCGCTATTTCTTCTGCTTTTCACCTTTTTATTTGTAAGTATTGCTAAATTAAATGAAAAGGCAAATTTTTTGGTCACGTACTAAACTATTTCTGCCCTGTATTTATCACTCTCTGATATAAAGTCATGCCTTTGATGCCCAGAAGTAACATTGCTCACAGATTATTGGGAGAAACATAAAGTTTAAATCCTCTCAGAGATGACCTATTTTCACCCAATTATTGCACCAACAACTTGGTGAGTACATATCACGACTCAGGTATTGTCCTAAGCATTTTGTAAATATGTTTTCATTTGATACTCACAAAAATCTTCTGAAGTGGATGCTATTGATATTTTCTCAATGTGTATACATATATTATAAAGAAGCCTTGAAAATTTAAGGTTCTGCCCAATGGCACACAGCAAATAAGCTTCACAGCAATAATGGAAACCGAAGCAGTCCAACTCCAGAATTTGGTTGGCACGTAAGATACAGGACATTCAGATAGATTTGGATTTTAGATAAGCAATGGAAAAAAAAATGTAGCATACATATACCCCGAATATTTCAGGGGACATGCAAATACTAAAACATTGTTTGTTGTTTATCTGAAATTCAATACAGAGTGTACCACGTGGTTTGTGGTGTTTGTTTTGTTTTGGCTAAAGCTGGCAGCCCTATTTAAGATCCTATGTCCCTAGTTATTTGGAACATTAGTGAGCCTAACATCTGGGAATGTTGGTGTGAACGTTCGTAATTCGACAAATATAGTATTTACATATTCATACCTAAAGATACATTTATTGTCTTTTGAAGTCCTTTGAAGTGTGAAATGTCTTGCTGAAATATTTTAGTAATGCCGATGACATCACAACTGTCATAGAGAATCTGACACAGACTATTGTTTAATAAAGACTTTGGCTCCGTCGATTGTTTTTTTTCTTTCTGTTCATATGCCTCACCTTCAGTGATTAAGACATCTGCATTCTGATCCCAGCTGGGCCATTAGAATTTTTGAGACCTCAGGCAAGCTTCTTCCTGCATCTTAATTCTATCCTCCATTAAGTACAAAGTGAAATAAGGTGTTTCTCTCCTAATGTTTCTTTTGTCCTTGATATTCTGTGGTTCCAGAACTTGAGAAAGATACCTCATGACAGATTTTTGTACTTGGTACTGTGGTGGCATTCCAGGATCTTGGTTTCATTCATGGGCGGGGGCGGGGGGGGGGGTGTCAATTCTTTAATTACACAGGAAGTCCTAAGTTGGCTGCTTACAAGTTTGTCCATTTAGTCCTTCATGCAGATGTAAGAATGGCATCTGATAATTCTGTTGTCTCTCCTATAGAATTCAGCACAATTCTAGGCAATGCAATGTGAATACATTCTTTCCAATTAATGGATTGATTGATTTCTTAATAGACCGTGGTGCCAGTCAGATGCCTGTATGCAGGTGCCTGTATAGTCTGGCCCAAACCAGTTTTTTTTTTTCCTCCATGCTCTTTATTGCCATTCAACATATTGTTCCAGTCACATAAAATGGCTTTCTATTACCTAAATATGTTGTGCAGTTTTTTTGCCCTTGTCCTGACACCACTGAGCCTTAGTTTCCATATGAGACTGCAATCTCCATTTTATATGGTAGTTGCTATAAAAATTAAGAAAATATAGAAGCACCTGACAAGCTAGTTCACCTAATTAATTACCTTGTCTTCCTCCATGTAAGGGGAAACCTAATTCTGAGAGTGTTGTAACATTGGAACATTGGAAACCTAATTCAGAGTGTGTTGTAACATTGGACAGTTTCCCTCAATGCTGTGTCAGCTTGTAGTCACAGACCCAGGATGGTACTAACCACTTAAGAGGTGTTCGTTGAAAGTTGAATATGTGGTGGAGAAAGTAATCATCACTACACTTAGGAAACCTATACTATTTCAAGTTATATTACAGAGCTGTAGTGATCAAGACATTATGGTATTGACATAAAAACAGACACCTAGATCAATAGAACAGAATAGAAAACCCAGAAATAGATCTACAACTATATGGTCAACTCATCTTCAACAGAGTGGGAAAGATCCAGTGGAAAAAAGATAGTGTCTTCAACGAATTGTGTTGGGAAAACTGGACAAAAACATACAGAAAAATGAAACTGGACCACTTTCTTACACTATACACAAAAACACATTCCAAATGGATGAAAGACCTAAATGTCAGACAGGAAATCATCCAAATCCTAGAGGAGAAAACAGGCAGCAACCTCTTTGACCTCACCCACAGCAACTTCTTACTAGATAAGTCTTCAGAGTCAAGGGAAACGAAAGCAAAAATAAACTATTGGGACTTCATCAAGATAAAAACTTCTTCACAGCAAAGGAAACAATTAACAAAACTAAAAGAAAGCCTATGGAATGGGAGAAGATATTTGCAAATGACATACCTGACAAAGGGTTAGTATCCAAAATCTATAAAGAACGTATCAAATTCAACACCCAAAAAACCAAATCATCCAGTGAAAAAATGACCAGGAGACATGAATAGATATTTTTCTAAAGAAGATAGATATTTTTCTAAAGAATATAAAGAAGACATCCGGATAATAGACATATGGAAGGATGTTCAACATCACTCATCAGGGAAATACAGATCAAAACTACAATGAGAAACCCCCTCACACCAGTCAGAATTGCTAAAATTAATAATATAGGAAACAACAGATGATGGTGAGGATGGGGAGAAAGGGAACCCACTTACATTGTTGGTGGGAATGCAAACTGGTGCAACCACTCTGGAAAACAGTATGGAAGTTTCTCAAAAAACTAAAAATAGGACAACCCTACAATCTAGCAATCACACTATGGGGTATTTACCCAAAGAATACAAAAACACTAATCTGAAGAGATACATGCACCCCAATGTTTACAGCAGCACTGTTGACAATAGCCGAACTATGAAGAGAACCCAAATGTCCATCAAATGATGAGTGGATAAAGAGGAGGTGGTGTGTATACATATATGTATACACACACACACACACACACACACACACTGGAATGTTGCTCAGCTTTAAAAAAGAAATCTTGCCATTTGCAATGATGTGGAGCTAGAGAGTATTATGGTGAATGAAATAAGTCAGAGAAAGACAAATACCATATGATTTCACTCTTGTGGAGTTTAAGAAACAAAACACATGAATATATGGGGGAAAAGAAGCAAACCAAGAAATAGACTCTTAACTACTGAGAACAAAGTGATGGTTACTGGAAGGGAGGTCAGTGGGGAGACGGGTTAAATAGGTGGTGGGGATTAAGGAGGACACTTGTGATGAACCCTGCGTGTTGTACGTAAGTGATGAATCATTAAGTCCTACACTTAGAACTAATATTTTATGTTAACCAACTGGAATATAAATAAACGCTTGGGAAAAAAAGAAAAGAGGAAAAAAAAACATACAATGAGTGGTTAGATATGGCCTTTTTCTTCACTTTGGCTTCTTTGGTGAACAAGGATTGGAGACATGGTTTTAATGCCGCCTTTGGGAAAATAGAAGTAAGACTTGTTATACGATTATGCAGGCAGCAGGATTTGTTTCAGTTTGAGGGCTGAGCTAGAAACGGCCATCGGCATCTCTGTGTCCATGGTGCTGCTGAGGCCAGCAGTCTTCAGGAACATCTCTGGGTCAAAGTCATGGCTGGCCTGTAGTTCCAGACTGTCTCTACTGCCCTGCCTAATCTTGCCTCCGTGCTGATGCTCTTAATCCTCTCTTTAGCAACAAGAGAACTATAATTATCTCAGGGTCTCTCTCTCTCACTAGACGGTGCTTCAAGAGGGCAAGACTTTTGTGTTAGTAATCTTTGTACTCCTAGGCCTAGAAGGCATAGTGATTACATTATAGGTGATCGATTAGTGGTTTCTAATTGAATGAAAGAATGGAGGGAAGGAAAGTGACTTATTAGGTGAAGTCTCATGGTGACAGTTTAAAGAATATAGGCAGGCAAAAAGAGTAGAAGGAAATTAAGAAAGACAGACTGTACTCAGCTCCACAAGAGAAAGCAGGAACCATTGGTTCCAAATTGCCAATTTCCTGAACTCACAAAAGCCAGGAAGGCAAAGCCGAATTAAGTGTTAGCCACGTACTTCCATGGAGGAATCTGGGAACTAGCTAGAGCAGCCTTGTCTAATAGTTACCTAGTGAGAGCCATATGTGTAATTTTGAATTTTCTAGTAGCCACATTAAAATGATAAAAAGAAACAGATGAAATTAATTTTAATTATATATTTTGCTTAATGCAAATATATCCAAATGTTTATCATTTCAACATGCAATCACTATGAAAAATATTAATGAGATATTTTAATTCTTGGTTCCTCTAGTGAGTCTTCAAAATCTGGCATGTATTTTATACTTAACAGCACATCTCAATTTGGACCAGCCACATTTCAAATGCACAGCAGCCAGATGTGGCTAGTGGCTATGCCAGTGAACAGCTCAGAGCTACAGCAATTGGGTATTTCTAAAAAGATGAAATAAAATATTTTTTCTTTGTACTAAATTATCATTTGCCTGGTAATTTTCACTGCATAGGCAGGAGAAATGAATCTTAAATAGAGAGTTTAATTGCATCGAGCTGGTTTATTTATGTAATCCAATGTCTTTGCAGACACTTCTGAAATATGTATAAATTTGTAAGCCCTTCCTAAAAAGTTCCTAGGAGCTTTAAGAATGTTCAGACCTACCGTTTGACCTAAGAAATCCTACTTCCAGCACTCAACCATCAGGAAACATTTAGAAATGCAGACTGAGATTTAGGCATGAAAACTTTCAGTGTCTTTTTTTGTTACACAATTTAATAACTGGAAGTCACCAAAGTCCAACGTTATTGGAGCATGAGTTATGGTACCTGTTTGTAATGAAATATTGTGTTGTCACTAAAATTTATGCTCAGGGAAATTTTTGATGGTGTGGGAAACTGTGATATAAAATTAAGCAAAAAGCATAGGAAACAGATTTGTATTTTCAGTATCGAGCAACTTCTATGAAAGGTACAGCGAAAGCCTGGAAGGAAATACGGTAAAGTGGTAACAGTACCTCAGAACTGTGGAATAGTAAGTGACTGCTTTTTTCTTTCTATTTTGATGCATTTTGTAATTTTTCTCACAAAGCGTGTACGCCAGGCCCCTAAGCAGGCAAACAAACATGGAAAATACTTTGCCTAGTTCATGTTCCCACCACTACCATAGCTCTAGTGGGAAACCCTTGCCCTCACCCTCCCTTCCCTCCACGTACACAGAGTCTCCCTCTTGGGAAAGAATGGAGAGAGCAATGGCATGAGACAGGCAAACCCCAAGGCAGCTGGAGGATGGGACAGCTGACTGGCAGAGAAGACCGGGAGACCAGTCGTCTTGTTTTGGATTTCTGATGCTGACTGTGACAATCCCATCATCCCCTTGGGTCCCCATTCCTTATCTGTAAAAGGCAAGGATGATCATTGGGATGAGTTCCCTACAGCTTCCTCAGACTCTCCCTGATGAACCCTCTGGCCCAAAACTTAAGTTTAGCCTTTTTGTCTTTTTTTGCCCCTGCCCACAACACATCTTCTCAGTTCCAGTTTTTCTGATTTTAAGTGTTTCTTTTACAAATGGCTTCCAGCTATATGATTGACCTCTCCTCCCCCCCCCCCCCCACCCCCATGCCTAAATCTTCCTGCTACGAAATCCCCAGAGTGTCCCCAAATGCCAGACCCTTGGTTCAGGTAGCCTCTCTTGTTTAACATACATTTTAAAGACCACTTGTCTCCTAGGGCAGTAGCAGGAAAGAGAATCTTAGATCCATTTTAGAAACTGTGTCAAATGATGAGATTACTTTGACACATGAACAGCCCTCTTTTGAAGATAGTAGGTTTGAAAGCAGAAAATCTCTCCTGGTATCTCCTCTCCATGAGTCACCATTTGGTACCAGTGTGGAAGGTAACAATGTTGATGAATAGTGGCCTGTAGATACCCTGGCAATCTTTACAACACGACCCCCCACCTAAAGGCTTTACAAAAGTACTATCTGCAAAAATAACTCCAGAATGGAACCTTGTCTGATTCTGCATCGTGGATCATTCCAAAATGCCTCTGTGGAGAGACAGGTTTTACCTTTACCCTATAGGCTTAATGTCTAGATCTTCTCTCTGCAAATTAAATTCGAACCAATGATTTGAGCAACTAGTTCCCAAGATCTTTAGAGCCTTATTGTAGCTCTGTTACCTAATCTGGTACTGAGTATGTCCTATGTCTATTGCCCAGATCAGTTCTTAGCTTACTGAATGATGGAACTGGTCTCTCCTAAAACTTGTGGGCTGTAAGGTTGTCACATATCTACGCCACTACAGTGTTGTCTCTTCCCGAGGTTTTGCTCACTGTATTTATTTTATTATTCATTTGTTCACATTCGTTCCTTCACCAAATATTTTGGAGGTATGGTGCCAGGCACAGCTTTTAGACACCTGCCAATCAGCAGCCAACTACAGAGGAATTTTTGGGCTTAGAACATTTAGATTTAAAGTCGAGTTCTGCCTCTTACCAGTTGCATGAACTGGAGCCACCTCCCTTCTCCATAAAATGGGGATAACACTATCTGTGTTACAGGGCTATTACGAGTGTCCGATGACGTCACTTGTGTAAATCACTAACAGTTCCAACGATGAACTTGACCCTGTTATTTTTTAAAGTAGCTATAGTTAAGGTATGTAGAGACCAATTTTCACAAAGATTACATCTCGTAATGCTTGCACCTCCATGGTGAGAAGATGTGTTATTTCTAGCTTTTGCACCTGAAGAATTGCCTGAATGATCTGGGGGCAGAAATTTTGGAGCATGGGAACCAGCAGAACCTTGATGTCATGAAATATACTCTTGATTCAGTGGTATGTGTAGCTCTCCATGAGGTGTGCATGGGATAATGTGCGCAGAGGCCTTTTGTAAAGTGAAATTTCAGAAGCAATAGTGCTCTGAATATGGCCTGGCATGGGAGGAAGCTAACATGGGAGCTTCTTTGGGCTGTAGCCTTCATCGTCACTGCCACAATCCTTGACCACACATGAGGAAACTTTAAGCTCTGATGTTTATTTGTACAAGATTCCCCAGCTCCCAAGTGCCAGAGCTGGGCTTTAAATTCAGGTTTGTGTGGCTGAGAAACTCATTGTTTGTTTGTTTGTTTGTTTCTTTTTTATTTATTTATTTCTCGATCCTAAAGGTTTTATTTATTTATTTATTAAATATAATTTATCGCCAAATTGGTTTCCATACAACACCCAAGGCTCATCCCAGCAGGTGCCCTCCTGAATGCCCATCACCCATTTGCCCCTCTCCCCCTCCCATCAACCCTCAGTTTGTTCTCAGTATTTAAGAATCTTTTATGGTTTGCTTCCCTCTCTCTCTGTAATTTTTCCCCCCTTCCGCTCCCCCATGGTCTTCTGTTAAGTTTCTCAAGATCCACCTATGAGTGAAAACCAAAAGAAACTCATAGTTTCAATGCTAGAGCAGAAAATCTGAAATTGCCCGTCATGGATATTATAACAAATGCAGGTAGCATCCACCAAGCACTTACTATCTGCCAGGAACTTTATAACTCTGTTTCCATGGTAACTCATTGACTCCTCCTCCAACTCCACGAGCTGTGTAAGATTCTGTCTCTCATGTTACAGGTGAGGACACCAAGGTGAAAAACATTAGTGTACTACTCGCCCTACCTCACCGAACTAAGAATTGATGGTAATTGGATTCAACCAGGCAGCCTGGCTTGGGGATCCCCCAACTTAACCTTAATAGAATATTCTTGGAAGTAAAACCTCAAATAGGGGGTTAGAACTTACGACCTTCATAACCCAGAAGTAGGTCCTAACTTACAGAATTTATAGTTTGAAATGTAATGGTTTTGGTTTTTGTTTTACATTTTTTCATATTTAGCCAGGAGTGAGAATAGGAAAGTGTGCATTTCCAGGACAATAGGTAAAACACGACAACGATAAGACGATGGCTTTGATTTGAGTACTCATGTTCTGATCAGCCTTTGTCTTCATCTGATCGTTACATTTTCTGAGGAAAAAATTGTGATGGTTGCTGGCTGCTTCCTGCATGGCTGTGCATTTAGAAGATCTAAAATATGTCTATTTATCTCCATCTGATGGTGGTCTTGGTCAGGAAGCTGTGGGCAATTCATCTTGTTGATATCTGTTCCTAATTTCACCTGTTCAGGTCACTACCTCACTTCTTAAAATTCCCCTTGTGTTTTTTCTTTCATTTTGATGTATTGTACTTGGTGAAAGGCAGTTTTAGAGAGAGAGAGAGGAGAACCATAGATTTGTGAATTTTTGGATGGGTGTGTGTGTAAGGTTGTCATGTTCGATTGTGTAAGTTGAGTACTGCACAACTGTAGAAGACACCATTTGCATTGTCTGTGATGTAAATGATAGTCCCTGCAGCTGAACAATGTATGTTCAAGTACCTGTATGAATATGTGTGTGAGTGCGTGTGGTTAAAGTGCATTCATGTCTGAACATATCTGTGTATGAATATATGGCTAATGTGTCTAAAAGTTCACAATTGTGCATGCATGAATTTGTGTGTGTGTCTGTCTGAGCATGAGTTTTGATGGTAGAATGGGAGATATGGGGCAGGAGAGACTGAATATCTTTTTTTTAATGTTTACTGATTTTTGAGAAAGAGAGCGTGCAAACGGGGAGGGGCAGAGGTAAGGGGACAGAGGACCTGAATCAGCCTCAATGCTGGTAGCAGAGAGCCCAATGTGGGGCTCAAACTCACAAACTGTGAGATCATGACCTGAGCCAAAGTTGGACGCTTAACCAGCCGAGACACCCAGGTGCCCCAAGACTGAATATCTTAATTGCCATAAGACATATGAGATCACAGTCACATATTTCTTTTTCAAAAGTGAAGAAACATTTTTTAAATTTTATTATTTTTTTAATATAACTTATTGTCAAGTTGGTTTCCATACAACACCCAGTGCTCATCCCAACAAGTGCCCTCCTCCCTGCCCATCACCCACAAGAGACAGGGTTTTTTTTTTTTTTTTAATTTTTTTAATGTTTATTTATTTTGAGAGAGAGACAGAGCATGAGCAGGGGAGGGGCAGAGAGATGGAGACACAGAATCTGATGCAGGCTCCAGGCTCTCAGCTGTCAGCGCAGAGCCCCAGGTGGGGCTGGAACTCATGAACTGTGAGATCATGATCTGAGCCCAAGTCAGACGCTCAACCGACTAAGCCACACAGGTGTCCCCAAAGTGAAGAAACATTTAAGCACGATGTAGAATAGGCAGCATTGACAAAGTGCCACATCAGAGTCCTTGGTAATTATCCAAAGTTCCTCCAAGTTTGTCTTTTTTTTTTTTTTTTTTTTTTTTTTGTCAACGAATGCCCCTCCTTTTAGCCTAAATAGCATTTTTTAATGTTCTCCAGTTTGGAAAAATATGTAATAGGAGCTGAAGTTCTGACCTTTACTTTTAGCTTCTTGAACTTTTTCTTAGTCATACCTGTCTTTCTCACCTGTAAAATTATATATATAATATATATTTATATTTATATATATTATATAATATATATATAATATATAAAAATATATTTATATTTATATATATAATTATATATATTTAATATATAATTATATATATAATATATATTATATATATATATATATCCAAACACATGTGTATGTGCAAGTGTGTGTGTGTGTGTATGTATGTATGTGTATATATATTTATATATATATATATTCTCATATATGAGAGAATGCTATAAAATGAAATAATGAAATTTGATGGAAAGATATTCTTATGACCAGTGAAACAGATATATAATAGTACATTTCTGCTTTTCTTCTGTATTAATGTATTATTCATTCTTCAGCAAACATTTATTGTGCAGGTACATTTTTCAAGGCATCGTGGTAGATGTTGGGATACCTGTACTCTCCTCAAAGTACTTACAAACTACAGGGGGAGACACACATGCATAAACAGATGTTTAAAAAAATGGATGGCAAGGCCAACTTATGACTTGAATACACTCCCATTCTAATTAGGAGAAGAGGCTAATAAAGCATGGAAATTTCGACAGGTTAAGCACTGCTCACGGCACGTTTGTGGGGAATAACCAATTCCACTTGGGTTTGAGGGTCCAGAATTCTTTATGGAAAAGATAACTTTCTGTTTTATTGTATTTTGTTTCTTTGAGGTATAATTTAGGACTCATGAGGTTTACCCACTGTAAGTGTATAATTCAGTATTTCGTAAATTTCTCAACCAGTACAACCATGAGTACAATCCAGTTTTAGAATATTTCCACTCCCCCCAAAAGTTCCTGGGTCCCCTGTAGGCAATCTTTGTTCCAGATCCAAATCATACACATATCTTCTTTCTGTCTCTACAGATTTGGACTTTATGGGCATTTCATATCAATGGAATTATACAACACACACTTTTTTGCATATATCTAGCTTCCTCCACTTAGCACAATATTTCCAAGCTACATCCACGTTGTAGAATACATCAGTAGTTTGCTACTTTTTATTGCTAAATACTATTCCATGGTCTGATTATACCACATTTTGTTTATTCTTTCACCCGTTGGTGAACGTTCAGGTTGCTTTCATTTTGAGGCTGTTACAGATAATACTGCCAAGAGCATTGGTATACAAGTCTTTGGAAGGACAGGGGCTTTTACTTCTTTGGGTACATACCTGAGATCTTGTAGGTGGAGTACAATGGCTGGAACATTTGGTAACTTTTTTTAAAAGCTTATTTCTTTATTTAGGGAGGGAGAAGGAGAGAGAGAGGGAGAGGGAGAGGGAGAGAATCCCAAGTGCAGAGCCCAACGTGGGGCTCGAACTCACAAATGGGAGATCATGACCTGAGCAGAAATCAAGAGCCGGATGCTTAACCAATTTAGCCATCCAACATTTGGTAACTTTTTAACAGCTTTATGGAGCTTTTGTTTACATACCTAAAAGATACCCTTTTAAAGTTCACATTTAAGTGCATTTAAAATTTAACTTTTTAAAAAACTGCAAAATTGTTTTCCAAAGAGGCTGTCCAGTTTCACATTCACAGCAATGAATAAGGGTTTCAGTTTCTTCTCTTCTTGTCAACGTTTGGCATTGTAGGCCTTTTGACTATAGTCATTCTAATGGATATGCAGAAGTATTTCTATTGCAGTTTGCTTTTAATTTGCATTTCCTGTTCACTAATGGTCTTTAGTGTCTTTCCACGTGCTCACTGCCCATTTGTTGAACATCTTTAGTATGGGTATCTAATATGTATTCATTTAATGTACTCTTTTTAAAGTTGTAATGTTTGTCTATTTTTGAGTTGTAAGAGTTTTGTATATATTATGGAGAGATGTAGTCTGCCAGATTTATTATTTGCAAATATATATGTATAACAGTGACATTAAAAAAACTTGGTTGGCATTATCTGGTAAAGTTGAATATATACATATATCTTATATGATCTAACAGTTTTACCCCTTGTCATATACACAACAGAAGTGTGTGTGCCTATGGACCAAAAGAAAGAGAAAAGTATGTTTGTAGCTAAACAGTTTGTGTTAGATCCCAGTGGGGGCCATGCAAATGCCCATCATCAGTAGGTCAAGGTGAATGCATTTTGATATGTTCATAAAATTGAACTGAACAGCGATGGAATGTAAGCATCAGAGCTGAAGGCAATAAATGGATAAATCTTACAAAAGAATGCTTAATACAAATGGCTATCTACAGAAGATATAAATGGTATAATTCAATTTATGTAAGTTTCAAAGTCTGTCAAAACTGATTCATGGTGTTAGAAGTCATATAATTGTTATACTAGAGAGGGAAGAGTGAGTAGTGATTCAGAGTGGGTGAGAGGAGCTTCTGAATTGCCGGCAGTATTCTATTTTTTTTTTTTTTTTTTTACCCACACGATGGTTACATATATGTGTCAATTTGTGAAAATTCACTGTATTTCACGTTTATGATTTGCAGACTTTTAAAGTACAGGTTCTACTTCAATGAAAAGATTTTAGGGGAAAAAAAAGGAACATGGGCTCTGGTACTAAATTGGATATAAATCCTGGCTCTACTGCTCTCTTGCTGTAGAACCTGGGCTTCGTTACCTTAACCACTTTGTGTTCCAGTTCCCTTATTTGTAACAGGAGAATAATAATAACACCTATTTCCCAAGTTGTTGTGAGGCTCGTATGACTCAACTAACACATTTAGAAGAGCGCCTATACGTAGCGTGTGTGCAATAAATATTGGCTATTGTTATCATTATGCTCTGGATGTCCCTCCACTTTAAAAAATATTTGCTCCTTCATATCCCACCCCTAGAACCCAGTTTTTCTCTTGGATTCCATCCCAGTACTTCACTCGCCTGACTCTCCATACCCTCCTGGACAGGTTTCCCGCCGCCATTTACTGTGTGTTCCTCAGTCCTTATCGGACATCTCCAAACACCCCATGACATAATAACCCTAAATTATCCAGCTGAACTCAGTCTTTTCCCTTGAAACCAGCTTTTTCCTTTCCTGTTCTCATCCTTCCATTCTCCTCCTTCTTTTCTCTTCACCATCGATTGCCTGTTCCACACAACAGCAATGACACTGAAATCAGACAGATCTGGGGTCAAATCCTGGTTTTGTTTACACTAGCCGTGAGACCTTGGGGGCCATTAACCCCTATGCACTTTTGCTGTTTCTTATTTAATAGAAGGAAGATGACATACCCTATTTAGGTTTGGTTGAGGGCACAAAATGTTACCATGCTTGATACTGACTTATGATCTGGGACATGGTAGGCATCCACTAAATGTCAACTATTAATTTTTTTTTATTGTGCTATTGGTTTAGTTGTTTCTTTTCAGAGAATTAAATCACATTTATTTCTTTGAATTTGTCCCTCTTCTTTATTCCTACTATTGCTACTAGGTCCCAGTTTAGATCCTCATTATCTTTTGAGTTACTACAAACGTCTCCTTACTTTTCCAAACTTGAACACTCAATTTCATTACCGATGCTACCTCAATAGCATGCCACCACCCACAGGCTTAAGCCCCTCGATGACATTCACAGGCTTAAGCCCCTCGATGACATTTTCCTCTTGTTTCTTGGATTAGGTCCAAGTGTCTTAAAGCGAATTGCCTATAATAGCAAAGGACAGAATTACCTTTCTCGAGGAAGATGTACCATATTGCCTTGATGTAGGGGGTTTGGACCATATGACCTCATTAGCTCTCTTTTAGATTTGGGAGACTTGGTGTGGAGAAGCATTTCCTTCTTTGCAAAGGAGGTCAGAGAAAGGGCAATGCAGTGTTTTCCACTAATGAAATAGCAGCTACAGTGGGAGATCAAATCCCTCCAGGAACTTGACTCTTATTTTTAGCTCAGCTCAAAGGGCTGTAGCCTATTTTAGCCAGCTCTGGGACTTCCCACAGCAATCTGAGAGATGGATGTCCTGGCTGCAAGTGAAAGAAAGCTGTGAATTTTAGAGTGGAGAGACGATACTCATGGTTAGCCCATGGGAGGTGTGTTTTGACTAAGAAGAATTTGACTTTTATTGGAGCCATTGGCCACAAGAGCTTCTATGATACAGTAAATAAAAGCTTGTATTTGATAGTCAAAGACCTGAGTTTCAATTCTGCCCCTGCCAGTGAATAGCTGTTTAACACTGAGGACAACCATTAATCTCTTTGAGCCTCAGTTTCCTCATTTGTGAAATAGGAATAATGACTCCTAAAACCAAGTGTTGAGAATTAAATGAGATAAGCATGTAAGGTGCCTGTCGCATAACAGGTACTTAGGCTATGAGCGGTACTTTCCTCCTGATGGTTGGTGGCTTCTCGGGTGGCTACATGGATTTTCACTGGCTGCAAAATTACCTTGGGCACACTGTTTCACGAGAGGGACATGAAATCAAAACTGGCCCATCCTCTAGAGGAGGGAAATTAAAAGTATCCTAGGATAACACTTCAAGGCCATGAGTCTATTTCTTTGGCATCCATTCCTGATCTAATTAAGCCTTCACAATTTGTTTCAGTCCTTGTAAAAGGGTCTCTGCCTCTCCACATCTGGGTCCTGTTCTTCATTTGAAAGGCTACAGACAGCATATTGGAAAGAAAAGAGTGTCAAACGGCCTCAGATACAGAATTCTGAACACTGAATCCTGTTCATCATTAAGTCTAAATTTCTATTTTGGGACAGATTTTCTGCTTCTGGACTTCATTTGGGTTGAATCTTGCTCATTAACCCAGATTGTTTATTTGTATTTCATTCACTAAGTTCTTCTGTCCTACAGTAATCTGTGATAGTTGTTTATAACATCTTTCTAGAGACAAAATGAATAGAAAATTTAAAACTATAAAATTTGAAACCGGATACCTGGTTTTGAATATCAAAAGTATTTTAATTTTGAATACCTAAAGTTCTGAAAGTACTGTTTGGTAAAAAGAAAAACAAATCACACAATAAACTGGGAGAACCATTCAAACCTGTTTGGCAGAGAAATAACATGTGTGAAGGTCTCTCAGTTGGTTATCTTCCTTGAATTAATTTCGAACAGCATAGTACATAAGAGACATGAACCAGTAATTATAAAAAGAACATAAAATTACAATGAGTCTCAGAAAACTGAGAAGCCTCACTAATAGTCAAATTCAAGTTAACACATCTAGAACACACATCAGTGAATTTTATTCTGGGTGCCACACAGACATAGGGTTATAAGATGTAACTGGGGCCATTGGGTGGAGAAGAATGAACAATTTGACCACATAATCTCTCATATCACCTGAGATCTCTTTCTTTTTATAATGTAGTATCTTGTGTTTGGTCACAGACAAATGATAGTAGCAATTTCTTGCCAGAAATATATATAGGTCAAAAGAGATATGGAGAATTTAATTGTTCCTTCTTTTCTCCCATGTTACCTGGCCCACAGTAGATGTCTGAATACAGATCCAATTAATAACAACGTCATCTAAATCTCAGGTGAGTGAGGCATTAACTCTTCTCATGAAACGGACCAGCATGAAATAGAATGGTTAGTGACAGAAATGGTTAGATAAACAGAGAAAAGAACAAGTATTTTTTTAGGGTATGCTATTGTGCAGGGACCTTGCTAAGAATCTTACACATGTTACCATATGTAATGTTCACAACAATACTGAGAGGTAGGCATAGTTATCCTTCTTTTTAAAATGGTGAGGGCACCTAGGTGGCTCAGTCAGTTGAGTGTCCAACTTCAGTTTGTGAGATTGAGCCCTACATTGGGCTTGCTGTTGTCAGCCTGTCAGCTCAAAGCCCAGAGGGATCCTCCTCTCCTCTCTCTCTGCCCCTCCCCCTCTCATGCTCTAACTCTCCAAAAAAAAAAAAAGAAAAAAAAAATACACACACACACACACACACACACACACACATATATGTATATATAATATAAAAAATGTTTCTAAAAATGAGCAAAGTGAGGTCAGAGAGGTTCAACAACTTGCTTGAAGTTTTTGTAAGAAGGAGAAGTACTACGATTACTCATACTGGATATGAGATGTCCACCAACCTGCTACCAGAGACATGAGCAGAGTAGAAACCCAAGTTTTCCATTCAGTTTTAGATTATTCTTCAAGCTCTCTGTTCTTCAATTTTTAAAAAGAAATCTTGATATTGTTTTAAGAAAAAAATTGTGTTTAAATGTGTACTTTTTGATGATACCTAATGATTTTTAAAGACACCTGGCAAAGAGTCATCAGCTCTGAGAGGTAGCAGAAACTATCATCTCCTGTCTCATATATATATATATATATTTCTGCAAGCACAGAATGTTTGCTGAGCAAAAAAATGTTCTCATTTGAAGGTGAGATCTGAAGAGGTTTCCTTTGTAAGAGTGACAAAGATCCGATGTGATACATAATACACATTTGAAAAAATTTGAATTTTTAACATTTTAAACCTTCATCTTAACATCTTGAAAAACATGGTTCACAGATTTCTCCATCTATCACAGTGTGCATTAGGTTATACTGTCCATATTGAGCTGTAATCATATTGAACTGTGTTCAAATAGAGAATTTTATGTTGGAGAAGATTCTTCATTACTATGAGAAAAAGGAATTTGCAAGACTCTCAGTGAATAGTATAGTCACTGGAACCTTAATGGCAAAGAGAAGGATAGAACTGAGGAATGTCAAAAATCCTTAATGCAGAAAGATATGAGTCAGACCCTTATACATATATAGTAGATTTTTTTTCTTGGGCTCTGCTCAGCCAGTAAACTACACCTCTTTTTCTGACAATTGCCATGTTCAACAGGTGTAGGCCTTGGCCACCACAATTTTACTGTGTGACCCTATTCCCCGAATACTACCCTTCCATATGACTTACAGAACACAAGAATGGGCATGTGACCCCCAAAGGGTCAATCATATTCTTCCAATTCACGATTCAAAATTGGGACTCAAGAGATGTTAGTCATATTCTGCTTGTCATATATGAAAGACATGTGAACTTCAAAGGTATAAGATGGCCATCTTTTGCCACACCCAGAACACCAGATAAAACTAGTTTGTAGAAACAAAAGAGTAAAGATGTGTAAACAAAACATGGGATGAGGCATGGTGTTGTTGGGGAGGAAAGTTTATCTCTACCCTTTCAGATTCTTCTGGCTAATCTAAGAATCAAATTGACATGAGATAGATTAATGGGAGAAAATGAAATTTAATGTATATATAAGGAACCCACATAAACGTAAGATTCCAAAGACAGACAATATGAGGTATATGTGTCATCCTGAACTAAGGGGAAGAGGGAAGGAGTCTTGAACTTCAAAGGGAAGGACAGCAATTCACAGGAAGATGAAAAATCGTAAATGATAAATAAATGTTTGCTGGGCCACTCAGAAATTATGGGCATAGGGAGGAATTTTTACAGACTTTGCTACATTTCTCCCTGTCCATCACCCTGAGATCGTATTATACTGTAGTTATCCATAGTGATAGCTCTGTACCTGGAGCAGGTCCTCTGTCTAAATTTTTTTTTAATGTAATTAGCGGGAAGGTCAAAATTTCTTCCTGAGACTTTTAAAGGGCAGCTCAAAACAATCTGCATGCCAAAGTAGCACATCTTGGGGCAACTCATTCTGAACTCCTATAATATCATAGAGGGAGGGCCTAAGGCAGTTTGGGATTTGAGTTTTTTGACAGGTTTCTTGTTTCCAGATTTTAATCTCTCCAGAGTGTGTTTCCTTTCTTTGGATTCTGTGGAATATCCTACTCTCCTTTTGATAAGTCCCACCTTGCCTTATTTTTCCTGCTTAAGTTCATTAGTGAAGTTTTTTTTTTTTTTTTTTTTTACTTGCAACCAAAAAGAGCCTTGATTAAAACCCCAAACCCCAGGCTGTCACCCACACAGACTGGTGGAGACCGTTGTTCCTGGGATGGCCATGTGTTATATATATAGTTCTAGAGAGTGGATTAACCAGGAAGTTCAGTGTCCAACTTCAAGGCAGCAAAATTGAGTGCTATGAGCCCTGGGCATAGCTGAGGCTAAGATCCAGAATGAGCAAATAAAGCTGGAGTCCAAAGGGAAGAATGCCAGAGAATTTCCGAAGTGGCTTATTTCCCAGAGTTACTGTAAGTCAGTGAGACAATACAAAAAAAAAAAAAAAGTTTTTTTATTGTAAAGGGCAAGGTAGTTTAGTGGCTTAGGGCATAGATGCTACAATCAAACTCTGAGTTTAAATCTTGACTCTGCTGCTTTCTGGCTGAGTGACCTTTGTCACAGTGCCTTTGATCTGTACGTTGGAAATGATGAAGGTGGTTTCTGCTTCATTCGATTACTTTGTTGATTAAATGAGTTAGTATATGTAAAGTGCTTAGATTACTGGGTAGTGCTGTTAATTCTATGCAAGTGTTTGTTATTAGTGTTCATGGAACTCTGTTGTTGGCCTTCATTCTCACACAGACATTGTGATGCTGGTTTTATAAATAACTGTGGCATTCTTCACTATGATCTGCAGGTGTACCATACAGGACATAAATTTCCCGTGGGCTAAGGTTTTATGTTATTAAAAAAATAAATCACTGGGGCACCTGGGTGGCTCAGTCGGTTAAGCATCCGACTTTGGCTCAGGTCATGATCTTACAGTTTGTGAGTTTGAGCCCCGCATTGGGCTCTGTGCTCTCAGTTCAGACCCTGGAGCTTGCTTCAGATTCCGTGCCTCCCTCTCTCTCTACTTGTCCCCCACTCACGCTTTGTCTCTCTCTGTCACTCAAAAAGTGAATAAACATTTAAAAAATTTAAAAAATAAATCAATAGCACTTATTAATCTCTTATTTTATGGCAAGCACTGCACATGCACTGTGTAGTTTAGATAGCATTAACCAGTCTATGCCGCATGTATTTTTATCTCCATATTCCAGATAAGGGTGCTGAGAAGGAGAAAGGTTGAATAGCTATAATCCAAAGCTGTAGTGATCAAGACAGTATGGTATTGGCACAAAGACAGACACATAGATCAATGGAACAGAATAGAAAACCCCAAAAATGGACCCACAACTATATGGTCGACTCATCTTCGACAAAGCAGGAAGGAATATCCAATGGAAAAAAGTCTGTTTAACAAATGGGAAGACTGGTCAGCAACATGCAGAAGAAATGAAACAGGACCACTTTCTTACACCATACACAAAAATAAATTCAAAATGGATGAAAGACCTAAATGTGAGACAGGAAACCATTAAAATCCTAGAGGAAAACACAGGCAGCAACCTCTTTGACCCCAGCCACAGCGACCTCTTATAAGACACGTCTCTGGAGGCAAGGGAAACAAAAGCAAAAATAAACTATTTGGACTTGATCAGATAAAAACTTCTGCACAATGAAGGAAACAACCAACAAAACTAAAAGGCATATTTATATACATATATATATATATATATATATGTATATATATACACACATACATACACATACACATACACATATATATATACACACATACACATATATATGTATATATACATATATATACACACACACATATATTTATGTGCATATATACATACATAGGAGAAAATATTTGCAAAAGACATACCCAAAAAGGGTTAGTATCCAAAATCTATAGAGAACTTATCAAACTCCACACCCAAAAAACAAATAATCAACTGAAGAAATGGGCAGAAGACATGAATAGACATTTTTCCAAAGAAGACATCCAGATGGCTAACAGACACATGAAATGATGCTCAATATCACTTACCATCAGGTAAATACAAATCAAAACCACAATATGATACCACCTCATACTTGTCAGAATGGCTAAAATTAACAACATAGGAAACAACAGATGTTGGAGAGGATGGGGAGAAAGGGGAACTCTCTTATGTTGTTGGTGGGAATGCAAACTGGTGCAGCCACTGTTGGAAAACCTTATGGAGGTTCCTCAAAAAGTTAAAAGATAGAACTACCCTATAATCCAGCAATTGCAGTACTAGGTATTTAGCCAAAGGTTACAAAAATACAGACTCAAAGGGGTACATGTACCCCAATGTTAGCAGCATTTTCAACAACAGCCAATGGATGGAGAGAACCCAAATGTCCCTTGACTAATGAATGGATAAAGACTGATGAATAGAGAGATAGATAGAGATATCTATCTATCCATCTATCCATCTATCTAATGGAATATTACTCAGCCATCAAAAAGAATGAAATCTTGCCATTTGCAATACATGTATGGAGCTAGAGTGTATCATGCTAAGCAAAATAAGTTAGAGAAAGGCAAATATTATATGATTTCACTCATATATGGAATTTAAGAAATAAAACAGATGAACATATGGGGGGGGGTGGGGAGAAGTAAAAAGAAAAAAGAGAGAAGGAAACAAACTGTAAGAGACTCTTAGCAATAGAGAACAAAGTAAAGGTTAATGGATGGAGGTGGGTGGGGGATGGGCTAGATTGGTGATGGGTATTTTTTTTGACAATTTATTGATTAAAAATGAAGAAAACATGTAGCAAAATACAAAGTCAAACAAAGGAGGGGGAAGGTTGAATATTTTACATCGTCTATAATCTAGCATATGTAATAAGGAGGACCCTCCATTTATTGATATGCCATTATTGTATCTGCAGATTATTAAATAGTATCAGCTGGCTCTAGGATTTTGGTTCAAAATTTAAGCCAAAAAACAAAACCCAAACAAATCCATTAGTCATTTGGAATAACCCAATATATTTCACAAATAGCATTAGCGCATGTTACCTTGTGCTGAATTAGTCCCTACCCGCAAGGGCCAGGGGATCCTGGGACCCAGAGACAGAGGGCACTTGTTATGTTGAGCACTGGGTGTTGTATGTAAGTGAAGAATCACTGAATTCTCCGGAAACCAATATTACACTGCATGTTAACTAACTAGAACTTAAATAAAAATTTGATAAGGAACAACAACAACAACAAAAAAAGGAAAGCATATACTGTAAAAGAAACTTTTTGTTTTTAATGAAAATGTAACTTCTGATCAATTTTCCATTTGGTATGAACTGGCTCTCAGCAAACAAAAGCAACCTGGCTCTGTGGCATTTGTTGAACTTTGTCCTGTGAATACTCCCATTCTGGCTGATTTCGGGGATGGTTGTAGTTCACAACTGGCTAGCAGCTTTCCTGGCTAGCAAAATTCCCAATACAAGCTGGCTCTCAGTGCATCTCTGACCCTCCTAAGCCATGCCTAGGCAGAAATTCTGGAGCTAATATCACCAGAGATGAATGCCAAATGATGAAATCGTCAAAGAGGAGAAATTTCCCTCCTCTAAGACATGCAGACAATTATGAGATACAGTCCCAGAGTTGACTTACCTGAGGCCAGTAAGATTTGTTTCTACTTATTTTTTTTGCCAGCTTTATTGAAGTATAATTGACAAATAAGATCGTAATATATTTAAAGTATACAGCATGATTTGATGTATATATACATCGTGAAAGGATTTTCTCCATTGAGTTAATTAACATATCCATAACTTCACATATTTTTCATCTCCCCCTGCCCCTGGTTTGTGTGTGTGTGTGTGTGTGTGTGTGTGAGAGAGAGAGAGAGAGAGAGAGAACGTGAGAGAGGGAGATAAAGAGAGCGCTTAAGTTCTATTCTTTTAGCAAATTTCAGTTATATAGTACATTATTAGTATCAACTATAGTCACCATGTTATACATCAGGTCCTCAGACCTTATTCATCTTATAACTGAAAGTTGTAGCTTTTTACCAACCTCTCCCTATTCCCCTCCCTCCCCAGTCTGGCTTATTGCACTTGGCATAGTGCCCTCCAGGCTCATCCGTGTTGCTGCAAATGACATAATTTCCTTTTTGATTAAGACTTAATAATATTCCATTATATATACATTTTCTCTCTATATATTTATATATAATATATATTTAGTATTTATTTATTGATTTAATTATTTATTTATTTAAAATGTTTCTTTAAAATGAGAGAGAGAGAGAGAGAGCGAGCGAGAGAGCATGAGTAGGGGAAGGGCAGAGAAAGAGGAGAGAAAGAACCCCAAGTAGGCTCTGTGCTGTCAGCGTAGAACCCGATCCTGGGCTCGAACTCACAAACTGTGAGATCATCAGTTGAGCTGAAACCAAGAGCTGGTCGCTTAACTGACTGAGCCACGCAGGTGCCCCTAGTTTTTAGTTTTTAAAAATTTAATTATAGTGTAGTTAACACACAGTGTTATGTCAGCTTCAGGCGTACAATACAGTGATTCAACAGTTCCATGTATAGCTTAGTGCTCCTCGTGAAAATGTAGTCGTAATTTCCTTCACTTATTTCCCCCAGTCCCCCACCCACCTCCCCTCTGGTGACCATCTGTTTCTTCTCTACAGTTAAGAGTCTATATTTTGTTTTCTTTCTCTCTCTTTTTTTTTCCCTTTGTTCGATTGTTGTGTTTCTTAAATTCCACATATGAGTGAAATCATACGGTATTTATCTTTCTTGGACAGGTTTATTTCACTTAGCATTATACTCTAGCTCTATCCATGTTGTTGCAAATGGCAAGATTTCGTTCTTTTTTATGGCTGCATTATACACACACACACACACACACACACACACACACACTTACATACCACATCTCTTTATTAATCTATCAGCGGACATTTGGACTGCTTCCATAATTTAGCTATTATAAATAATGCTGCAATAAACATAGAGGTGCATATATCCCTTCAAATTAGTGTTTTTGTATTCTTTGGGCAAATATCCTGTAGTGAAATTCCTGGATTGTAGTGTAGTCTATTTTTGAGGGACCTTTATACTGTTTTCCACAGTAGCTGCACCAGTTTGCATTCCCACCAACAGTGCACAAGTGTTCCTTTCTTTTCACATCCTAACCAACATTTTCTGTTTACTGAGTTTTTTATTTTAGCCCTTCTGACCGGTGTGCAGTGATATCTCATTGTGGTTTCGATTTGCGTTTGATTTGCCTGATAAGTGATGATGAACATCTTCTCGTGTGTCTGTTGGCCATCTAGGTGTCTTCATTAGAGAAATGTCTGTTCATGTCTTCTGCCTATTTTATAGATTATTTTTGTGTGTGTTTTTGGTGTTGAGTTGTATGAGGTCTTTGTATATTTTGGATACTAACCCTTTACCAGTTATGTCATTTGCTAATATCTTCTGCCATTCAGTAGGTCTTTTTTTTTTTTTTTTTTTTAGCCTTTGTTAGTTGCTTCCTTTGCTGTACAAAAGCTTCTTATTTTGGGGTAGTCCCAATAGTTAATTTTTGCTTTTGTTTCCCTTGCCTCAGAAGACACATGTAGAAAGATGTTGCTATGAACACTGACAGAGAGATTACTACCTGTGCTCTCTTCCTAGATTTTTATGGTTTCAGGTCTCACATTTAGGTCTTTAATCCATTTTGAGTTTTTTTGTGTGTGTATGGTATGAGAAAGTGGTCCATGTTCACTCTTTTGTATGTGGTTGTTGAGGTTTCCCACTGCCATTTGTTGAAGACACTGTCGTTTTCTCATCGGATATTCTTGCCTCCTTTGTGGAAGATTAATTAACCATATAACTGTGGGTTCATTTCTGGATTTTCTGTTCTTTTCTATTAATCTATATGTCTATTTTTGTGACAGTACCATACTGTTTTGATAACTACAGTTTGTAGTATATCCTGATATCTGGGATTGTGATACTTATGCTTTTGTTCTTTCTCAAGACTACTTTGACTATTCAGGGTCTTTTGTGGTTCCAATTTTAGGATGGTTTGTTCCAGTTCTGTGAAAAATGCTGTTGGTATTTTGACAGGGATTGCATTAAATCTGTAGATTGCTTTGGGTAGTATATACATTTTAACAATATTTGTTCTTCCAATCTATGAACATGGAGTGTCTTTCCATTTCTTTGTGCTGTCTTCAATTTCTTTCATCAATGTTTTATAGCTTTTGGGTACAGGTCTTTCACTTCTTTGGTTAAGTTTATTCCTAGATATTTTATTACTTTTGGTGCAATTGAAAATGGGATTGTTTCCTTCATTTCTCTTTCTGCTGTTCCATTATTAGTATATAGAAAAGCAACAGATTTCTGTATATTGATTTTGTATCCTTACTTCAGTAAATCTTACTGAATTCATTTATCAGTTCTAGTAGTTTTTTGGTAGCATCTTTAGGGTTTTCTGCATAGAGTATCATGTCATCTGCAAATAGTGAGAGTTTTACTTCCTTCTTACCAATTTGAGTTCCTTTTATTTCTTTTTGTTGTCTAATTGCTGTTGCTAGGACTTTGAGTACTATGTTGTATAAATGGACATCCTTGTGTTATTCCCAACCTTAAAAGAAAAGATCTCAGTTTTTCCCCATTGAGTATGATGTTGGCAGTGGGTTTTTCATATAACGCCTTTATTTTGTTGAGATATATTCCCTGTAGATCTACTTTGCAGAGGTTTTTTTTAAAATCATGAATGGTTGTTGTACTTTGTCATATGCTTTTTCTACATCTGTTGAAATAATAATCATGTAGTTTTGTCCTTTCTCTTGTTGATGAGATGTATCCCCTTGATTAATTTGCAAATATTGAGACACCCTTTCAATCGGGGAACAAATCCCATTTGATTGTGGTGAATGATTTTTTTTTGTAATGCATTGTTGGATTTGGTTTGCTAGTTTTTTAGGGATTTTTGCATCTAATATTCATCAGATATATTGGTCTGTAGTTCTTTTTGTTGTGGTGTCTTTATTGAGTTTTGGTATTAGGATAATGCTTGTCTTATGGAATAAATTTGGAAGTTTTCCTTCCTTTTGGATTTTTTTGGAATAATTTGAGAAGAATGGGTATTAACTCTTCCTTAAATGTTTGGTAGAATTTTCCTGTGAAGCCATCTGGCCCTGGACTTTTATTTGTTGGGACTTTTTCGATTACTGATCAATTTCATGGCTGGTGATTGGTCTGCTCACATTTTCTCTTTCTTCTTGCTTCAGTTTTAGGAAGATATTTGTTTCTAGGATTTTAATCTATTCTTCTAGGTTGTCCAATTTGTTGGCATATAATTTTCATAATATTCTCTTACAGTCACTAATATTTCTGTGATGTTGGTAATTTATCCTCTGTCATTTCTGATTTTATTTGAGTCCTCTTTTTTTTTCTTTTTCTTTTTCTTTTTTTTTTATAAGTCTGGCTAGAGGTTTATCAATTTTCTTGATCTTTTCAAAGAACCAGCTCCTGGTTTCATTAATCTGTTCTAATGTTTTATAAGTTTCTAATAATTTATTTCTGCTTTAATCTTTATTATTTCCTTCCTTCTACTGGTTTATTTGTTCTTTTTTTCCTACCTCCTTTAGGTATAAGGTTAGGTTGTTTATTTGAGATTTTTCTTGCTTCTTGAGGTGAGCCTGCATTGTATAATCTTCCCTCTTATATCAGCTTTTGTCGAATTCCAGAGATTTTGGACCCTTGTATTTTCATTTCATTTGTCTCAATTTAATTTTTGGTTTATTCTTTGATTTTTTGGTTGACCTATTCATTGTTTAGTAGCATGTTATTTAACCTCCATGTATTTGTGCTGTTTCCAGATTTTTTCTTGTGGTTGATTTTGTTTCATAGCATTGTGGTCAGAAAACATGCATAGTATGATCGTTTTGAATTTCTTGAGATTTGTTTTGTATCCTAATATGTAATCTACTCTGGAGAATGTTCCATGTGCACTTGAAAAGAATGTGCGTTCTGCTGTTTTATGATGGAATATTCTGAATGTATCTGTTAAGTCCATCTGGTCTATTGTGTCATTCAAAGCCATTCTTTCCTTGTTGATTTTCTGTTTGGGTGATTTGTCCATTAATGTAAGTGGGATGTTAAAGTCCCCTCCTATTACTGTCTTCCTATCAGTTTGTTTGTTTATGTTTGTTATTAACTATTTCATGTATTTGGGTTTCCTTATGTTGGGGGCATAAATATTTACAATTGTTATATCTTGTTGGATTTTTCCCTTCATTAAATAGTGACTTTCTTTGCCTGTTATAGTCTTGGTTTTAAAGTCTATTTTGTCTGATATAAATATTGCTACGCTGGCTTTCTTTTAATATCCATTTGCATGATAAATGTTTCTCCATTCCTTCACTTTCAATCTGCATGTGTCTTTAGGTCTGAAATGAGTCTCTTGTAAGCAGCATATAGATGGGTCTTGTTTTTATATCCATTCTGTCACTCTATGTCTTTTGATTGGAGCACTTAGTCCATTTACATTCAAAGTAATTATTGATAGATATGTATTTATTGCCATTTTGTTACTTGTTTTGTGGTTGTTTTTATAGTTTTTCTCTGATCCTCCTCTTGCTCTCTTCCATGGTTTTCTGGCTTTCTTTAGTGATATGCTAGGATTCCTTTCTCTTTATTTTTGGCATACCTATTACTGGTTTTTGATTTGTGGTTACCATTAGGTATGTATATAACATCATCTTCACATAGAAGTGTGTATTAAGTTGATGGTTGCTTAAATTTGAGCCTGTTCTTTATTCCCCTCTATCCCATATTTCAGGTATATGATGTTATTTTACATTTGTGTGTATGTGTGTATGTGTGAACCCTTGACTGATTTTTATACATATACTTATTTTTTACTGCTTTTGTGTTTCCTACTTTCCATACTCATACTTATGATCTTTCCTTTCCACTTGAAGAGTCTCTTCTAACATTTCTTGTAGGGCTGGTTTAGTGGTCACGAACTCCTTTAGCTTTTGTTTGTCTGAGAAACCTTTTTTTAATGTTTACTTATTAGAGAGAGACAGACAGAGCATGAGCTGGGGAGGGGCAGAGAGAGAGGGAGACACAGAATTGAAGCAGGCTTCAGGCTCTGAGCTGTCAGCACAGAGCCCGACATGGGGCTCGAACTCACGGACCGTGAGATCATGGCCCAGCCGAAGTCAGATGCTTAACTGACTGAGCCGCCTATGTGCCCCAGTTTGTCTGAGAAACTCTTTATCTCTCCTTCTATTCTGAATGATAGTCTTGCTGGATAGAATATTCTTGGCTGCATTTCCTTTTGGCCCTATGATATATCATGCCACTCCCTTCTGGCCTGCAAAGTTTCTGCTGACAAATGTGCAGATAGCCGTATGGGGTTTCCCTTGTATGTAACTGTCTTCTTTTCTCTTGCTGCTTCAAAAATTCTCTCTTTATTACTACTTTTTTACCATTTTAATTATATGTGTCTTGGTGTGGACTTCCTTGGGTGGATTTTGTTGGGGAATCTCTGTACCTCCTGGATCTGGATAGCTGTTTCCCTCCCCATATTAAGGAAATTTTCATATTAGTCCTTCAAATAAATTTTCTGCCCCCTTTTCTCTCTCTTCTTCTGGGATTCCTATAATGCAAATGTTATTTCTGTTGATGGAGTTGCTGAGTTCCCTAAGTCTACTTTTATTTTGCGTAATTTTTTCCTCTCACCTGTTCAGCCTGATTATTTTCCATTACTCTGTCTTCCAGGTCACTAATTCAGTCCTCCGATTCCTCTAGCCTGCTATTTATTTTATCTGATATATTTTTAATTTCATTTATTGTGTTCCTCATCTCTGACTGGCTCTTTTTTTATCTCCTTGTTAAGGGTCTCACTGATGTCCTCCACTTTTTTATCAAGCCTAGTGAGTATCTTTATGATCATTATTTTAAATTCTCTATCCAACATATTATTTACATCTGTTTCACTTAGGTCTCTCACTGTGGTATTGTCCTGTTCTTTCATTTGGGACATATTCCTCTGTCTCATTTTGTGTAACTAACTGTATCTGTTTCTGTGTGTTACGAAAATCAGCTACATCTTCTGCTCTTGAAAGTAATGACCTTATAAAGAGGAGGTCCAATAGTGCCCAGCTGTGTTCCCTGTTCACCAGAACCTGGCACTTTAGGAGTGTCTCCTATGTGTGATGTGCGTGCCTGCTATTTTACCCTGGCTGCTTTTTCCTTCAGTCCGGTCATCTGCAGAGGCTCTCCCTGCCTTTTGTGGGCAGTGTTTGCTTCCTGGCCAAGTGAAGTTTGCAGTTTTAATAAGGTGCATGCTGGTCTGCTTGCAAAATGATACCCATTGACTCCTCCATGACCTGGGCCACATAGGCTGGTGTGCAGTCTTAACAAGGTGTACCTTTGGCTTCCACGAGGCCCATTGGCCTCGCCACCGCTGCCACTGCTGGTACCAAGACCCTGCAAAACCTAGGAGCTGGGAGATGCAGTATGGGCAAGATTTGCACTGGTTTTCTGGGGGAGTGGACCTGCTGCACCAGGACTAAGCCAAGCATGACCAGGAAAGATAGAGCTTCTGAAGTGCAGGGGGAAGGCTTGGTGTAAGCAAGTTGGGTAGTGAATGCGAGTGCCTTGCTGCTTGGCACAGGTGGCTGTGTGTTTATGCTAGGGGCTAGGGGAGGCAGATGGCACCTGCCAGCCCCTTTATTCATGGAGGGGTCTTCCGTAGAGGCACACTCTGAGATGAGCACATAACTCTCCCTCCTGTATGCTCCTGGCACTTTCAAACCGCTGCTTCTATGCAGTATCTCCATGGGCTGTTTGTCATGCTGTCTCTCTAAGGGCGGGGACTCAGCTTCCTATTGCACTCCAGGCTCTCCTAGAACCCAGCCTGCTGACTTTTAAAATTCCAAGCTTTAAGTCCCTCTGGTTGTAAAAATTCACAAATTCAGCTCCTTTTGCTTTTACTGCCAAATGTTGTGAAGATTCATCTTTCCCATATGGACTCGCCAGTGTGATAGTCTGTTAATCGCCCTTTTCCATACCTGTGACTTCCTCCCACCCTGGATAGCTGTGGTCTGTTTTGATTCCCACTGTGTCTCTGCCCTTCCCACCTTCTTTGATGTGGCCTCTTCTATACCTTTAGTTGTGGACCTTGTTCTGCCAGTATTTAGGTCGTTTTCTGGGTCATTTATGCTGATGTGTGTGTGTTATCTAGTTGTATCCATGGTAGGAGGTAAGCTTAGGGTCCTCTTACTCTTTGATCTTCCCATAGTTCCTATATATATTTAAAAATATTTTAATATCTCTATTATCTATCTATCATCAATCATTCTATGTAACATTTTTTTTTTGTCCACTCACCCATCAATGTATACTTAAGTTGTTTCCATACCTTGGTTATTGTGAATAATGCTGCAATGAACATGTGGATGTAGATTTCTGTTAGAGATGGTAATTTCATTTCCTTTGAATATATACCCAGCAGTGGGATTGATGGATTATATGGTAGTTCTGTTTGTAATTTCTTAAGACACTTTCATACTGGTTTCCTGTTGGCTCTACTAGTTGATATTCCCACCAATAGTATACAAGCCTTCCCTTGTCTCCAACTCCACATCAGCATTTGTTGTTTACTGTCTTTGTGATAATAGACATCCTAGCAGGTATCAGATAATACCTCATTGTGGTTTTGACTTCCATTTCCCTGATGATTAGAGACATTTAGCACTTTTTCAGGTACCCGTGGGCTATTTGTAGGGCTTCTTTGGAAAAATGTCTATTCGGATCCTTTGCCTATTATTTTTCAGTTGGGGTATTTGGGTTTTTTTGCCATTGAGTTGTGTGAGTCTCTTGCATATGTTGGGTATTAACCCCCATCGAATATACTGTTTGTGAATATTGTCTTCCATAGTCTGTTTTTTCATTTTGTTGATGATTTCCTTTTGTTTGCAGAAGGTTTTGTTTGATGTGGTCCCATTTGTTTATTTTTGCTTTTGTTACTTTTGATTTGATCTTTGGGGTCAAATCCAAAAAATGATTGTCAGGACCAATGTCCAGGAGTTTTCCCCCTATTTTCTTCAGGTCTTATATTCAATTTTAATACGTTTTGAGTTGATTTTTGTGTATGGTGTAAGTTAGGAGTCCAATTTCATTCTTTTGCATATGTATACCAGTTTCCCCAGCACTATATATTAAAGAGACTATTCTTCCCCCATTGTATATTCTTAGAGACTTCATCAAAAATGAATTGATGATATACATATGGAATTATTCCTGTTTTATTGTTTCTTTTTCCTCCTTCTGGAGAAAGAAAAATTAAAATTGTGGAACAAGCATGTTAGACAATTTATGGCTTGTTCCCTTCACTTTGTCTCTAAGACTGAGTGGGTGAAAAGTACCCATCACATTTGGGAAGAAAAGCTCTATTGCATTCAACAAATATTGATTGAGTTCTTACATGTGTCAGGCAAGGGCCTAGGTATTGGATATGAAGTTGTTTGTAGGGAAGATGGGAACATGAATGGTTTCAATGTGTTCCTGAATCCTACTCTCCAAGATCTAATGACTCCTACATCCATGACCACCAGACCCTCTCCTAGAAATCGACTCCTTTCTGACCTCTAGTTCCAGTTCTACCTCAACATTATTTGCCTTCTGCTTGCCAACACCCCTTGCTTCTCATTTAACAAACACTTACTGAGCACCCACTGGGAGTCAGTTACCCTTCAGGGTGCTTCAAATGCATCAATGGAAAAAACAGAGAAAGATTCCATATATTCTACTGGTAATAGATTCTATCAGCTCATCTAGGCATCATTAAATACTCAAAGATTTTTGAATTTCCTCAAAATACCCAGGACATTTCTAACTCCTATCTTCTCCTTGTAAATACTTCTAGTCCTGTGTCTCTCTGATAAACACCTAATGATCTTCCAAGATTCATTTAAGTGTCTTTTCCTCTGTAAAGTCATTCCTGACTCCCTTCCTGAAAACAAAGCTAATGCCCCTTTTCTTTGTACTCCTGTCATATAATCACATTTTCCTGTCAATTTTCCACTTTAGATGATGCTTTCCATGTGGAAAGAGATGGTGGTGGTTGTTGTTGTACATATTGACCTACTTACTATAGACACTTGTTTGGACGTAACTAATGAAAGGGACAGAGAGAATGTCTAATATTCTAGGTATCTGGAGAAGCCAATTTGTAACATAAACAATTTAAGAATATGCTGCCTTAAAACATTCCTGCTTATGTTTAACTTCATGCTATAAGTGCTTTCGAAAAACATGAATCATACTTAGATTCAGAGAGTCCCTGAAAAATGTGGGAATGTTGGCTAACTCTGACATTCTTCATTGGAAGTCTTTAAGAAACCGTAAGGGATTTGAATTTGTTGAACCTGAAACCAACGAATACAGACAACAATATAGAGGTAGATGATAGCGTTCAAATTTCTGCAGAAGGCATTCATCTGGTAACCATTTTGTCCGTATCGCTCCTAGATTACGCAGTGTCCTTATTCAGCATGTTCAGGACATTGTGTTATTTGTCACTACAGTGCCAGCACCTAGGTGCAGCATACTAGGTGCTGGCACTCAGTGAGTGTTTGATGAATAAATGATACAATAGTCAAACAACAGGTTTAATAGGTATTTATTTAAACAGGCAGCTATTTGAACAAAATGACTGAATTACCACAAGGCTTTATTACCTAGGTACCAGCACAGACATCACAGACTGCTGTTGCAGACTCTAGTCAATTATTTAAGCTAATCTCAGGTGCCAAAGAAAATGAGCTGCCATAGAGGAAATACGCTTACTGCATGAAATATGAAATGAGAGAATAGGTTTTACTTTATGTTTAAGGAAACCTTGACTCTGATGAGGAGACATAATTTTTGTGGGACTAACCCTTTCAATATAAAAACAAAAACTTTATTGTCCAATAAAATATTTGGAAAAACAGCGTGATTTTGTATCAAATGGCAAATATACCACTGTAAAGTACAGTTTCCACTAACCAAGTCAATGCACGCCAACAAATATTTTCTGAACACCTTTGTGTCAGCTCATGTGATGTAAAGATTAATATAATAGCTCTTTCCCTCTAAAAGTTTTAAAATCATGCATTAGCCCCTGGGTGTGGTGTGGTTTAATGAGAGATAACTGAATGAGTAATTGATAGATCCAGTTTTTAATTTTTAAAGCAGGTACGTCCTTGACCATGTCATTTAGGCCATGCTCCCAGGATACATATGACTGCGTATCTTGTGCCAGACACTGGGTGAGCTCTAGTCTCAGAACTGGAACTTGGGAGATACTCAATAAATACTTGCTGAATGTGTGAATGAATGACTGAAGTTAGAACATAACTCTGTTCCTGCCTTGTTGACAGTCAGAATTTGGTGGCGGAAACATGATTAGGGAACAACTCATAAAGCATCCTTCTGCTTGAATGAAGGTTAAGGAAGACTTACAGTTTCAGCCCCAACTGTGTTTGTTTATTTTTAATTTTTTAAAGTTTACTTATATATTTTGAGGGGGTGGGGCAGAGGGAGAAAGAGAAACCCAAGCAGGCTCCACTCCACACTCAGTGCAGAGCCTGACATGGGGCTCGATCTCACGAACTGTGACTGACACGGGGCTGGATCTCATGAATTGTGAGGTCTTGACCTGAGATGATAACAAGTGTTGGAGGCTTAACTGACTGAGCTACCCAGGCGCCCCCCAAACTGTGTTTTAGAAATACTAAGTTTTCCAGGGAGGTTGTCCATTTCAGGCAGAGGAAACAGAGGCCTAAATGTGAAAGGTACCACGGGGTTTGGGGGATGTGAAGATCTGGTGGTTTGGCTATGTTTGGGGAAGGGTTGAGGAAGAGGGTGGAGTTGACCCAAGAGACAAGTAGAGCCATTAAGAAAAACCCATGACAGTTTAATGTACGTACTCATTCAAAGATGCCCGTGAATGGTACAGCCACTCTGGAAGACAGTTTAACAGTTCATCATGAAGTTAAAGCTACATACACAGGTTGATCCATTCTTAAGCATGTACCCCCAGAGAAATAAAAACTTATGTTCACACAAAACTTTATGCATGAGAGTTTATAGCAGCTGTATTCATAATTGGCCTAAACCGTAAACAACCCAAATGTTCCTCAGCGGTTTAATAGATTAGCAAACTGGGGTACATCCATATGATGGAATACTATTTACCAATAATAAAAATAGTTATAGACACAACCGCTTGAAGGAATCCCACAGGTGAGTGAAAGAAGTCAGTTTCAAAAAAGTCATATAACTCATGATAGCATATGTATATTATTCCCAAAGAAAAAATTACTGTAGTGACAGAAACCACATCAGTTGGTTGTTAGGGGTCAGGTGTGGGGAAAGGGGGTAACTACAAGGGAATAGCCTATGGAGTTATTGAGAGGAATGAAACCGTTCTGTATCCTGACTGGCGTGGCGACCGCACGAATCTGTCTGTGTGCTTACTATGCACGTGTCACAGTGCAGAGAACCATACTCACACAAAAAGTGAATTTGGCTCTATGTTAATTTGAAACTTTAAAAAAGGTGATTGCAAATGAGATGAAGCCTGTTAAAGGGCTTCTTTAACATTCAAACTTCTACATATTATATTTTGTATTATATATAGAATATGACATATTCTATTTCTGATGTGATTCATTTAGACCACTCACATCTTCCTTTACTTTTGTCCCTAAAAATGATACAAATTATATCTTGTACTTCTCATTTATAAATTTGAGGCTTTTAAAAAACCTTTTTGTAAAGTGTTTGTGCAGGTACAAAATGTTCCATTTTGGTGGGAAATGTTAGACTTGAGGTATGCAAATATTAACTTCTGAAAAAGCCCCTTTTATGTACTTAGATAGGATGAGGATTCCTAGGAAAACAGCCTGAGAATGAGACTGTAATTTCCCGTCAAGGATCCTCTGGCCCTTGGCTGGGTTGGGAAGGCCACTGACAATAACCTCTTTCTGTGAACCTTGACTCTCCAGTCCAGAGATGCTATGTCCTGCTGTGCCTTGGTGTAATCTCATCTACTTTATGCAGGTTCTTAATTTAATACTTGCGAAAGGGTAGAGCAGCAAGGAACATGGGAGCTCGTCTTTTTACAGAGGAGGAAACCAAAGCCTAGAGAGGCCATGGTTCTTGCCCAAGGTTCCAGGAGACCAGGATTGAAACCCAGTTCATTCGGATGGCTGGTGGAGTACTCCGTTTCATATTCTGCTGCTTAAAGCTTGAACTGTTTGCTTGGCGTTTGGGAGAAACTATCCCATGACTCTGCGGGTAGTCCTTTTGCCTTCGTAAAACAGACTTAAAAACTGATAGGAAGTACGCAATTCATAAACCTCATGCTTCATAAAAGGAAAATAAATCTAAGTAGGCTTCTTTCCTTTCCGTGGGTGTTTGTGAGTTTCTTAATGAGAAAGTTCACATGTGAGGGAGAAAGGGACCCTTGAAAAGCAGCCTGACCTCAAGCTGATAATCACTTTTTTTTTTTTTTTTTTTTGTAGAGAAAATGCTTTTGCCTCTTTTAAAGGGACAAGCCCAGGCTCTGACTTGCTTTTCAAAAAGTGGAGATGATTTGTATTGAGTCATGCACACTCCCTTGCCTAGTTCTATTTATCACACTGTGTGTGTGGGGGGGTGCATTTTCCGCATGTCTTGGTGGAGTTGTGATCAGTGGGGGATTGAGCCCAATTTCAACCTTCGAAGAAGCAGCTGACCAAGTGTCGAGCTGATCTCTGACACAAGGTAGCTTAGCACATTGAAAGTGCAGTAGTCCAGGCGGCTAGCAACTAGATTTGGATGGTGACTTCGCCACTAGATTCGAGTAAGTTATTGCCCTTTGTCAGGCCTCACTGTTCCTGTGTGCAAGACAAGATTTGGATTATATCAAAAAGTGTACCTACCTGGCCTATGGGCTACACCCTCCCAGTTTTGGGACCATGTGGGCGTCACTAGATGACCAGAGACTAGACCCTCCTTCTCTGATTCCCAGAATCTTTGTCCGTGGTAATCATGCTCTAAGTATTAATGGAAATTACTCACTGATGCATCATCATTAACATATGTTTGATGCCAAAACATTTTTTTGTTGTTGAATGGAAGACTAAACAGATTAATTCATATTTGTGCTAGAACTAAGGTCACTCTCTGACCTGTGGCCTACCTTCTACACCTGGAGCTGCCTGAATCCTGTCTCCTGTGGCCTTACCTGGAACCACGACACCATCCGCCACCCACTGACCATCTCCCTGCCAAGCTCCCCTCTCATTTAGCTTCTCTGAGAGTTGTACCTACCGGAAGGAATTCACAGTTTTTCATGGCTCTGTAGACAAAGCCCTTTGGATACTTAAGTGAATAAAACAGACTGTTAACAGCGTGAAATGATGTTCTGCACAGGATGTGCCTCAAACAGGAACTGGCACATGGTTAATAGCCCTATTATCATCATTATTATTACTCCAATTGTTATCTTTATTAATAATTTAGAAAAAAGGCTTCTGCTTATCTATAAGGGATTATCATTAAATATGTATTCTTCTGCTTCCCTATCTTCTCGACAACAACCAAAATCTATTGTAGCTTCCAGATCTGAATATTCATTCCCTGCTCTCTGAGGACGGCTGAGCCAAGCCCAATTTCACCAGGACTATGATTTTATTATTTCTGGACTCTGCTCACAGGAAGTAGTAAGTGAAGCCTTATCATCTAAGATTTCTTTCAAATGGGAAGTTTGCATGTTTTCTCTTTTATAACTAAAAAGAAAAGGAGAGAGAGAGAGAGAGAATACTCACTTTGCCTTACTAGAAAGTCAGTTCTTTGTTCCTAAAGAATCCAGAGGCTTTTTCTAGTCCCCATCCCAGTCTACAATAGACCTTTCTATACTTTTTTCATAGCTTCATATATACTTCTTTCATGGATACAATGCATAAATCAGCATTACACCAACATTAAGGTGTAATGTGTATGAAAGCAGGGACTCTCATCTTCTTGTCTTCTTTGCTTGCCACTACCTGATACAAAGTAGATGCTTAATAAATACTGGTTAAACCAATGATTTTTCATGTGAGGTGAGAGGAGGAAGTCCTTTGAAGAAGCCCTGTCTCCTGTCTCCCTGAGTGAGGATGAGTTGACCTCATCTCCAGAAGCAGAGTACAGGTGCTTACACAAGTCCCTTACTCTTCACAGATGCCTGGCCTAAGCCTTTGGTGACTTTGATGGCTAATTTTATGTGTCAACTGGGCCAAGCAATGCCAAATAGCTGGTTAAACATTATTATTAGGTGTGTGTGCGTGTGTGTGTGTGTGTGCGATGGTGTTTCTGGAAGTGATTAGCATTTAAATTATGAGCCGAGTAGAGCAGATGGCCCTCCCCAGCGTGGGTGGGCATCACCCAATCCACTGAGGGCCTGAACAGAGAACAAAAAGGTGAAGGTTGAATTCACTTCACTGTTGAAGCTGGGACATTAATCTCCTGTCCTCATGCTCCTGGCTCTCAGGTCTTCAGACCCAGTCTAGAACTCATAGCATCATCTCTCTACATCTTGGGCCTCTGAGCTGTGTCACAGACTCTGCTAGCCTCCTGGATGGCACATCAAGGGACTTTTTAGTTTCTATAATCTCATGAGCCAGTACCTTATGATAAATTTTGTACACACACACACACACACACACACACTCACTCACTCACACACATCTCCTATTGGTTCTGACTCTGGAGAACCCTAACTAATACGGGGGCAGACCTTCAAAAATAATTAATGTTGGTGTGCCTGGGTGGCTCAGTCGGTTGAGTGTCTGACTTCAGCTCAGGTCATGATCTTGTGGTTCGTGAGTTCAAGCCCCACATTGGGCTCACTGCTGTCAGCATAGATCCTGCTTTGGATCCTCTGTCCCCTTTCTTCCCCTCCCCCACTCATGTGCCTGTGCACACATGCTCTCCCTCTCTCTCGAAAATACACATTAAAAATTTTTTAAAAATGATTACTGTTTATTTGATCCTATTTCTTTATAAATGTTATATCCTTTTCTTTTTCCACTCAGAATATAACTAGGCTTTCAGATAGAGCTACAAAATAACCTCTGTTGAAGGTGAATGATGCTGAGCAAAGTAACCATATCATTTGGTCAAACCATCAGCAAAGTTTGCATTTCCAAGTATTGCTTTTGGTATCTATCCATCCATCTATCTATCTACCTATCTATCTGTCGTCTATCATCTATAATTTTTTCTCTTTTTAAAAAATGCAACAGTGTGGGGACACCTGGCTGCCTCAGTTGTTTAGGCATCTGACTCTTGATCTCAGCTCGGGTCTTGATCTCAGGGTTTGTGAGTTCGAGCCCCACATTGGGTTCCACACTGGGCATGAAGCCTACTTAAAAGAAATGCAACAATATGCTGTTATTAGTCTCAAGGAGCAGAGCAGGGCTTTTTCATGGTTACTTCTGCCACACTCTGTGTTGCCATATTATCTTGGACCCTGACCTTGACCCCATGTGCTAGGTTTTGCTCCCATTTTGCACATAACAAATCTGAGGACTAGGAAAGATAAGCCATGTGCCCTAGGTTCTAAGTTTAGCCTTTGCTGCCTCCTAAAGACACATGTTATTGGAAGTGGGAAAGACGGTAGAATTTTTTTTTTTTTTTTTTTTTTTTAAAGTTGAAGAGTCACAAGCAGCAAGGTACGAGGATAGGAAAGAACATGGTGTGTCCGGGGAACCCAGAGTCATCGAGGTTACATGGAGTGTATCAGGAAACAGGGTGGCATCCTGTGGGTCTGTGCACTGGTTTGTAGGTCTGAGCAGCAAAACAGTGATGGCAGACTGGTAGCTGTTAACACCACACTGCTCTCTCTGGGAGCTGGAGGGCAAAGCCTGCTTATTCTTAAGAAAATACAGCCTTTCCTTTCAACCTTCAGCTGTGTAATTGATGATAGAAATAATTATCAAAGGGTTTAGAACTGGCTAAGATTCATAGAAGTCTCTCTTAAGAAAAAAAAAATTCCACGGTAATCCAGGTTACATCCAATCCCTGAGTGGATGTGATGCCAATTACTGCCACCTGCCCCATCTTATCTCGGTTATGACACCCCAGGGAGAGCTGCACTTAAGGCCCTGTCAAAAATGTCAGCTCTGCTTCTGGGGCCAGATGCAATAACTTCCCTTGAAGACTGCCGGGGCTGCATCCCACGTGAAAAGCAACATTAAATCTTCCCTCAGGCTAAACAGTGACTGCCAATCTAGCACTGTGTTTTCAGCATACACAGGGAGACCGAACCCTTCCTCCGGAAAGAATGTGCCAGATGTTGCGCCAGATGCTCTAGATAGGTTGTCATTTAATACCTGACACCTGAAAGCCTATTTATCCTCATTCCCAATTCACACATGAGAATATTGAGGCTCCAAGGTCACGTGCTTTATGTGGATAAACAAGGATTTTAGCACATCATTCTCAACCCCTACATATATTCTCCATCTCTTCTATTATAATTGGCAAGAACTTTGCTTAGATTTCTTTTGTATTCTTTAATTGGGATCCCTTGGCAACTTTCTCCCCACTGTCTTCAAAATTCTTAGTTTCCATCCCCAGTGCCCACCAAGAATCTAACTTCAATTCGGACTGACTGGAAACATACACCGCCATCTTGGTTTTTTACAGTGGAACCCATGGAAACAATATTAACACTGAGGAAAGTCTCTGTTGTGAGGGCCCCAGTGACAAATATAAAAATGAGAAAGTTATTGGCCATATTTTCAAGTTTTAGCCAGAAGAGCTGTTAAAACGAATGGAAATGATTGTTACCCATTTCCAAAATGATGGAATTCTTCCTCTCTAGGAGCTCATATACTTGATGAGTACCTATCAATTTCAAGTTACTTTTACAGGCAATACACCATGAGATGTTCACAATAGCCCTGCCACGCAAATAAGTTAGGAAGTACAGCTGTCCATCTGCAAAATCCCTTGGTCAGTGTCTCAAAGCTGTAGGTACTGGACCCCAAATTCAGTGTTAAGTATTCTGATTACAGACAGGGCTGTTTTCACAGCTATACAGTTGCCTCCCAAAATGTGCCTAATGCTTAGCTATTTCATATTCATTCACTTGTTTATTATTCCACATATTCTTTCAATAATATTAGTCTTTTTTTTCCCCATTGGACAGACATGCTGTGTGAGAACATAAAAAAGCTTTATCAAATAGCTCACAATCTACTGCTACTAATAATCGCAATTCAGTAAAATAGACACAACCACCAAAGATTGAGATCATCATAGCTACAAAGAAGAGATGGAGTTTTGTTTCCATGCCTCACAGAAGTTGCTTGATGTGGCTTTGACAGATAAGGTTTTACCAGGTGGCTAAACATGTGAAAACCTTGTCATGTGAATTTTGCCTGAAAGTCTATTATATTTAATTAAAAGAACAGTGGTTTCAACAATATACAATGATACCCATATGTTAACAAGACATGCTTTTGCTTTTCTTTATCTCAGGATAACATTTAATTACATTGGGCCTTCCTTCGATCTAGATGCTTTTCCAGTTGTTGGGTACAGCCTCTACACCGTGTTTTAATTAAAAGATTTTTCTCTTTGTTAATACGGTGTTTCTTTTCGGATTGTTAGTATTAGGAAGCATGAGTGTTCTTTGCACATTGTGGGAGTGTTTGAATTTCCCCCCAGGGAACTGGGTAGTTCACATACAATTTCTTGCATCAATCACATCGATTGAAAGAGAAGCCCTCCTGAAGGGCTTTGATTTATGTTTCGAAATAAAAGACTAAACACAATTATGAATGGAAACATAAACACATATGATGGTTGTTCGCCGCTCGCTGCATGCATGAGCCATAGTTCAGCCATCCACTTTGACACGGTTATAATTGAGTATGTAGCCATAAAAAAAACAAAAAACATAAAACAAAAAAAAAAAAACAACCGTTGGAGAGGATGTGAAGATTAGGTATCATTCTTCCCAACGCTCCAGATGAGTGTTCAAAACAAATGCCAACCAGGGCCAGACATTTAACTGGGATGAAACAGGCCCTCAACACAGAGAAAGCAAGGTCCCATCTAATCGTGTAGCTTCAAGTCCGCTATAGTGAATTCTTGCCATGAAGAAACATGGACTATGGTTGCCAGTTCTTCTGATTTTTTTACAAGAAATTGAAAAATGAGATAGTTCATCAAAATCTCTAAATATTTACATTTTAGTATTTTATTCATTCATTGTGAATTCATTTAAACTATGAAGAGCTAAGCAAAGTGCATTAGAGGGCTGGTTGTGGTCCACCATTAATCTAGGCCTTCGGCTCTTGCATGGGAGTCAGTCTTCGGCCATCCATAGGGCAGGACCACCACTGACCATTCGGATTGTATTTCTGATTGCTCACTCTAGTATTACTTTTATCTAGGTGGGGTCCAACTGGATAGTTTCTGGGGGTGGGTTTATATAGCATTGACCCTACAGATAGCCACTGTACCTGACGAATTGTTAGTGCTGTGGGGCAGGATGGCTGAGAGGGAACTGGGAACTAGTCTCATTGCTACACCTGCCAGGCATCCTCTGACTTCCCAGCTAGATAACACGGAGATGATTTCAACAAGCTCTGAGGTTTTATCTAAAGGATATGTTAAAAAAAAAAAAAGATAAAGCTTTGTGAAATGGCCAAATAATTATATTCAGAGTCCCAGAGAAGTATGAATAACCAAAAATCCTGCTCGTGTTCATTTTGGAGTAAATGGAGCAGAAAAACAACCAAATCGACAGGATGATATATTGTTAAACTGGCTGGGCATGCATAGCTTATTTAAACCAATAAAAAATGGTATCGTAACTCCTTCATCTGAACTCCTGCATTATGTTTGCCTTAAAAACCATAAAATCAGTCACCTGTTCTGCGATCGTTTTCACTTTTCTGTGTTCTCTACTGGGTTAGTCTGTGTGTTCTAGGAGAAGAGCTATCAATGTTAAATTATCCTAGGTCAGAGTTGTGGTCTCTCTCCATCGTTCCGGTAAATTCAAGGTAGAATGGATTTAATACTCAATAGCACAGACTCTGGAGTCCAGCTGCCTAAGTTTGAATCTATCTTCACTATTTTGTAGCCAGGAGTTTGGGGCAATTTCCTTAATAGCTCTGGGTCTCAGTTTCCTAAGATGCGAAATAAGATGTTGTGAGAGTTGTTGTGTGGATGAAATAAGTAAAAATGGTTAAAACGGTGTCTGGCACATAAGCGTTCAAGAAATGTCACCTACCGTGATTCTGTTTCTTATTGCTTAGATGCCCAGGTGATACCCAACTGATGGATTTTCTCATGACCCACCAGTGGTTTCCAGCAAGTACTGGTACAGAAGGAGGGATGTTATGTCAGAGGGACCCAAAGCATGTTTCTTCCCTGAAAGAATAAAAAATGCTTCGTGGTTGGAAAACTGATGGAATCGATGAATGAAAGTGTAAATGAAAACAGGGATGAATTATACAAATTGTTGGCACCACGTTCAAGTTATATTTTCCCCTTTGTTTTCCCTAGTTTAGAACAATGGTTGGCCTAATCTTTAAAAAATTGTCAAATTCTATTGAAAGCTGAATATAAATGTGAAGAGAGACCAGATTCGCTGCTCACCATCAACTGCAACCCATCCCTTTGTGAATTTCATTTTCTTTTCCTGTCCAGCTCAAGGCGCTGCTGTGGCTCAGCTTTGTCTCCTTGCTGCTGTGACATCATGCTGTTGCCTTCCTTTTGACCTTCACGCCCTTTCTCTTCCTTTCCACCTTACCAAACGCTACTCATTCTCTGAAGCTCGGTTTAATTCTCACTTTTCCCCAAAGTTGCCCTTCATCTGGCCTTCATTAGAATTTCACAATTACCATAATTACCATAACACTATTTCCATTTTTATTATCTCCCTGATAATTTGTCAATTTCCTGGGAGAGACAGCCACATATCCTATTTTTTTAATGTTTTTATTTATTTTTTGAGAGAGAGAGACCGTGTGAGTGCAGGAGAGACAGAAAGAGAGGAAGACACAGAATCTGAAACAGGCTCCAGGCTCTAAGCTGTCAGCACAGAGCCTGACCTGAGGCTCGAACTCGGGATGGCGAGATCATGACCTAAGCCAAAGACGGACCGTTAACCAACTGAGCCACACAGGCGCCCCATCCTATTTTTCCTCATATATCTTACTTACATTGACAGTGACTAAAAATTTATTTTTTTTTAAGTTTATTTATTTATTTCGACAGAGAGAATGCATGTGCAATTTGGGGAGGGGCAGGGAAAGAGAGAATCCCAAACAGGTTTTGCACTGTCAGTGTGGAGAGCCTGATGCGGGGCTTGAACTCACAACCGTTGAGATCATGACCTGTGTTGAGACCAAGAGTCAGACACTTAACTGACTGAGCCACGCAGGTGCCCCATGGCTAAAAATTTCTAAAACATCAATGGGGGCAAATTTTGAAGCAAAACGGTTTTTTCTTTATAAGAGACATCATGTTAAGTATTAAATATAATTTGTCATTTATTTTACTAAAAATATAAAAAATATATTTTCTAACTCCATAGACCACAGTAAATTTTAGATATATCAAATGCTTAAGCAAAAATGATGAAATTATAAAATGTGTAACAAGTACTAAAGTACTAAAGGTAAACATATTTAAGACCTGGTATTGGGCAGAAAAAGATTGATAATGTAAAGATTGAAAAGAGCATTTCTTTGTATCATACTACTTAGTGGCAAATGGTATATAGTAATATGTATATCAGAAAAAATTATTCTGCATATATAAAGTATACCTACAAGTTAATAAGAAAAAAGTGAGAATAGCAAAAGAAAATTGAGTACTGCTGAGCATCTTTTCATGTGTCTGTTAGCCATTTGTCTGTCTTCTTAGGAAAAATGGCTTTTCAGGTCCTCAGCCCCTTATTTATTTTTTTGTTTCCCCAATATTGAAATAAAATTTTCCTAACATGCGGCAAAGATGCAAGAATTTATAATAAACACCCATATACCCATGACCTAGATTCTACTGTTAACATTATAGTATGCTTGCTTTTTCATGCATCTATTTATCTACCCATTTGCTCCATTATATTTTTGATGCATTTTATAGTCAATTGCAGACATTAATATACTTCCCCTAAATTTCAGCATGTATATAACTAAAGTTCAATATTTATTTACAGATTTTTTTCTCTCGAAATAAAATTTGTGTACAGTGAAATGTACACATTTTAAGTGTATGTTTGTTGAGGTTTTTTAAAATCATTTTTATTTTTCACCATGAAAAGTGTACTCTTTAATCCCCACCTCCCCACCCATCTCCCCTCTGATAACCATCAGTGTGTTCTCCATAGTTAAGAGTCTGTTTCGTGATTGGTCTCTTTTTATTCTTTGCTCATTTGTTTCTTAAATTCCACATAGGAGTGACATCATGATATTTGTCTTTCTCTGACTTATATTTATTTTGCTTAGCATTATACTCTCTAGATCCATCCATGTTGTTGCAAATGGCAAGATTTCATTCTTTTTTTTATGGCTAATATTCCAGTGTGTGTGTGTGTGTGTGTGTGTGTGTGTGTGTGTGTGTGTGTGTGTACCAATATCTTCTTTTTTCATATATCTATTGATGGACGCTTGGGCTGCTGCTATAGTTTGGCTATTGTAAATAATGCTGCAGTAAACATATGGGTGCACATATCCCTTTGAATTAGTGTTTTGGTAGTTTAGGGGTAAATACCCAGCAGTGCAATTCCCGGATTGTAGAGTAGTTCTATTTTTAATTTTTTAAGGAAACAGCATACTGTTTTCCACAATGGCTGCACCAGTTTGCATTCCTACCAACAGTGCATGAGGGTTCCTTTTTCTCCACATTGTCACCGATGCTTGTTGTTTATCGAGTTTTTGATTTTAGCCATTATTACAGGTATGATATGATAGCTCATTGTGGTTTTGATTTGCATTTCCCTGATGATGAGTGATGTTGAGTATCTTTTCATGTGTCTGCTGGTCATCTGGATATCTTTGGAGAAATGTTTGATCATGTCTGCTGCCCATTTTTAAATTAGATTATTTGTGTGGTTTTTTTTTTTTTTTTCATGTTTTGTGATATAACATCTTTCTTTATGTAGTTTGGATACCATCCCTTTATCAGGTATGTCATTGGCAAACATCTTCTCCCATGCAGTAGGTTGCCTTTTAAGTTTTGTTTGTTGTTTCCTTCACTGTGAAGAACCTTTTTATTTTGAGGTAGTCTCAAAGTTTACCTTTGCTTTTACCTCCCTTGCCTCGGGAGACATATCTGGAAAAATGTTGCTATGGCCAATGTCAGAGAGATTACTGCCTCTGCTCTATTACAGGAATTTTATGATTTCAGGTCTAACATATAGGTCTTTAATCCATTTTTTTTAATGTTCATTTATTTTGAAACAGAGAGAGACAGCGAGGGAGAGTATGAGCGGGGCAGGGGCAGACAGTGACGAAGACACAGAATCTGAAGCAGAGGCTCCAGGCTCTGAGCCATTAGCATAGAGCTTGCCATGGGTTTCAAACCCACGAGTCCTGAGATCATGACCTGAGCTGAAGTTGGACGCTTCACAGACTGACCACATAGGTGCCCCCATCTTGAAAGCATTTTAAGTTATTTTTGTGCATGGTGAAAGACAGTGGTCTAGTTTCATTCTTTTGCATGTAGCTTTCCAGTTTTCCCAACACCATTTGTTGAAGAGACTATCTTTTTCCCATTGCATATTCTTTCCTATTTTGTCAAAGATTAATTGACCATATAATTGAGGGTTTTTCTGGATTTTCTGTTCTACTCCCTTATGTGTCTATTTTTATGTCAGTACCATACTGTTTTAATTACTACCACTTTGTAATACAGTTTGAAATCTGGAATTGTGATACCTCCCGTTTTTCCATTTTTAAGATTGCTTTGGCTATTCGTGGTCTTTTCTGGTTCCATACATATTTTAGGATTATTTATTCTAGTTCTGTGAAAAATGCTGTTGGCATTTTGATAGGGACTGCATTAAATGTGTAGATTGCTTTGAGTAGTATAGACATTTTAACAATATTTGTTCTGCCAACCCATGAACATGTAATGTCTTTCTTTCTTTCATCAATGTTTTATAGTTTTCAGAGTACAGGACTCTCACCTTTTTGGTTCAGTTTATTCCTAGATATTTTTTTGGTGCAGTTGTGAATGGGGTTGTTTTCTTAGTTTTACTTTCTGCTGTTTCATTATCGATGTATAGGAATACGGCAGATTTCTGCATATTGGTTTTGTACCCTGCATCTTTACTGAATTCATTTATCAGTTCTAAGAGTTTTGTTGAGGGAGTCTTTAGGGTATCCTACATGTAGTATCATGTTACCTGCAAAGAGTGAGAGTTTCCTTCATTCTTACCAATTTGGATGCTTTTTATTTCTTTATGTTGTCTGACTGCTGTGGCTAGGACTTCTGGTATTACGTTGAATAAAAGTGGTGAGAGTAGACATCCTTGTCTTATTCTTGACCTTAGGAGAAAAGCTCTCAGTTTTTCCCCATTGAGTATGATGTTGGCTGTGGGTTTTTCATGAGACCTTTATTATGTTGAGATATGTTTCCTCTAGACGTACTTTCCAGAGGGTTTGTATTATGAATGGTTGTTGTACTTTGTCAAATGCTTTTTCTACATCTTTTGAAATATTCACATGGTTTTTTTTTTTCGTTTCTCCTATCCATATGACATATTATGTTCATTGTTTTATGAATATTAAACCACACTTGCATCCCAGGAATAAATCCCACTTGATTGTGAATGATTTTGAAAAATATATTGTTGGATTTGGCTTACTAATATTTTTTGAGGATTTTGGCATTTGTATTCATGAGAGATAGTGGCCTGTAGCTCTTTCAGTTTAGTTTAGTTTTAGTTTTTTTGTTGTTTTTTTTTTTTTTTCTGGTGTTCTTTATCTGCTTTTGGTATCAGGGTGATACTGGCTTTATACAATGAATTTGGAAGTCTTCCTTCCTTTTGGATATTTGGAAATAGTTTGAGAAGAACGGATATTAACTCTTCTTTAAATGTTTTGGTGGAATTTGCCTGTGAAGCCCTCTGGTGATGGACTTGTTGTGAGTTTTTTGATTTCTGATCAGTTTCATTGCTGGTTATTTGGTCTGTTCAGATTTTCTATTTCTTCCTGTTTTTGTTTTGTTAGGTTATATATTTCTAAGAATTTATCCATTTCTTCTAAGCTATCCAATATTTTGGTATACAGGTTTATCATAGTATTATGTTGTGATTGTATTTCTGTGGTGTTGTTGGTTGTCATTTCTCCTCTTTTATTAGTAATTTTGTGTATTAGGGTCCTCTCTCCCTCTCTCTCTCTCCCTCCCTCTCTCTCTCTCCCTCCCTCCCTCTCTCTCTCTCTCTCTCTCTCTTTATGAGTCTTGCTGGAGATTTATCAATTTTGTTGGGCTTTTCAAAGAACCAGCTCCTGGTTTCACTGATCTGTTCTATTGTTTTTTTAGTTTCTATATCACTTATTTCTGTTCTAATCTTCATTCTTTCCTTCCTTTTGCTGAGTTTGGATTTTATTCTTCTTTTTCTAGCTCTTTAGATGTAAGATTATTTATTTGACATTTTACCTGCTTCTTGAAATAGGCCTTTGTTGCTACAAACTTCCCTCCTAGAACCACTTTTACTGCATCCTAGAGATTTTGGACTGTTGTGTTTTCATTTTCATTTGTTTTCATGTAATTTTTGATTTCTTCTTTGATTTCTTGGTTGACCCATTCATTGTTTAATATCATGTTGTTTAACTCCCATGTATTTGTGCTCTTTCCAGGTTTTTTGTTGTGGTTGATTTCTAGTGTCATAGCATTCTGGCCAGAAAAGATGTATCCTAGTGTTTTCTATATATAGTATCAGGTAATCCGCGTATAGTGACAGTCTTACTTATTATCAATTTGGATACCTTTTCTTTTTTTCTGTATGATTGCTGTGGCTAGGACTTCCAGCATTATGTTGAATAAAAGTGGCAAGAATGGACATCCTTGTCCATTTCCTGTTCTAGAAGAAAAGCTTTCAATTTTTCACTATTGAGGATGATGTTAGCTGTGGGATTGTCATAAATGGCCTTTATTATGTTGAGGTGTATTCCCTCTAAACCCACTTTGTTGACAGTTTTTATCATAAGTGGATGTTATATTTTGTCAATTTTTTTTCTGCGTCTATTGAGATAATCATATGGTGTTTATTCTTCCTGTTGTTAATTTGTCACATTTATTTGTGAATATTGAACCACCTTGTATCCCTGGAATAATTCCCACTCTTAATATATTTTTGATTTCACTTTGCTAATATTTTCTTGATGATTCTTGCACTGTGTTCATCAGGAGTATGGCCTATAGTGGGTTTTTTTTGTATTCTTTGTCTAGTTTTGGTATCAGAGTTATGCTGGTATTATAAAATGATGTGGAAGCTTTCCATCCTCTTCTATTTCTTGAATGGTTTGAGCAGAATAGGTATTAACTCTTTTTTAGACATTTCTTAGAATGCACCTGTGAATCCATCCAGTCTTGTACTTCTGTTTGTTTGGAGTTTTTTTTTTTTCCTTTAGTGTTTATTTATTTTTGAGAGAGACAGAGACAGAGACAGACAGGGAGTGAGTGGGGGAAGGGCAGAGAAAGAAGGAGACACAGAATCAGAAGCAGTCTCCAGAGTCTGAGCTGTCAGCACAGAGCCCAATGTGGGACTCAAACTCACAGACCTTAGGTCATGACCTGAGCCAAAGTCAGATGCTTAATCTACTGAGCCACCCAGATGCCCCTTGGAGTTTTTTGATTACTTATTCAATTTCCTTCGTAGTAAGTGGTTTGTTCAGATTTCTATTTCTTCCTTGTTCAGTTTTAGAATATTATAGGTTTCTAGGAATTGATTCATTTCTTCTAGGTTGCCCAATTTGTTGGCACATAACTTTTTGTAGAATATAATCCTTTGTATTTCTGTGGTGTCAGTTTTACTTCTCTTTATTTTTGATTTGAGCCCTCTCTTTATCTTGATGAGTCTGGCTAAAGGTTTATCAATTTTGTTGATATTTTGAAAGAACCAGCTCTTGGCTTTATACTATAACATTTAATTATTATGTCTCTTGGTGTGGACCTCCTTGAGTTCTTCTTGTCTGGGGTTCTCTGGACTTCTTAGACCTGGATGTCTGTTTCCTTCTCCGTATTAGGGATGTTTTCATCTATTTCTTCAAGTAAGTTTTCTTCCCCTTTCTCTCTAGTTTTTACTTCTGAAACCCCAGTAATGCAAATACCTGATATTGTCCCAGAGATCCCTTAATCATTATTTTTAAAAATTCTTTTTTTCTTTTTGGTGTTCAGTTTGGGTGCTTTCCAATAGCCTGTGTTCAGATCACTGATACATTCTTCTGCATCCTCTAATCTTCTAGTGCGGATTTGACTTCACTGACTGTATTCTTCAGTTCTGATTGGTCCTTTTTTATATTTTCTCTCTCTTTGTTGAAGTTCTCATGGAGTTCAGTCTTCTGCCTGAGCATCATTATGACCATTACTTGTAACTCTTTATCAGGTAGATTGCTTTTCTCCATTTTGTTTAGTTCTTTTTCTGGAGTTTTGTCTTGTTTTTCATTTGGAGTAAATGCTTTCTCCTTATTTTGTTTGACTTTCTGTGTTTCTACGAATTTGATAGAAGAGCTACTTCTCCTAGCTTTGTGGGAATGGCCTTGTGTATGAACATCCCCTGTATAGACCGTGTACCTGGTGGCTTTGGCTGGCTGGGGCCGTAGCAAGCATGGGCTGGGGGTCCCGGGGTGTTCCATGTAGGGGGCTCCCCAGGGGATGGCAGGAACTGAAGCAGGCTAAGACCTGGCGGTCACCAGAGTTCTCCACACACGGGGAACCCTAGCAGGATAGAGCTGAGGTGGGCACAGGCTAGGAGATCTCAGGGCACTCCACACAGAGTGCGCCCTGGTGAGTCATCTGCACTTGAAGCAGTAGTGGGCTGCTTTGTACCTGTGTCACCTTAGCAAGACAGAGCTGTAATAGGTGCTATCTGTGGGTGTCCTGGAGCTGCCTTGTGATGGCTGGAAAGAGCAAATTTTGTTTTAAAATTATGGACTTGAATTATGGCTTCACTTCTCAGCTGTCTCACTTGGGCGCAGTTTCCAGAGTCCCTTGGAGTCTTAATTTTCTGATTAGTAACAAAGGTGTCTAATATGTACCTTTTAGGTTTGCTGTGAGGTTGAATAAGCTAATTAGAGAATCTGGTAAGGTTTCCAGTGCTCAAGAAATGATCATCACTCCATAAAATGAAACCTTTAGAGACAAGAGCCAGTTAGCTTGACATTGAGAAACTGTGTGGTCAATGTAAAGGTAGACCCACGTGTTACTATAACTTGAACAGAAGACTCTTCTATGGAAGTGTGAATCCACATGCTATGTGCATGGTGGGTGCTTGAAGTTAGCTTCTTTGTCTACGGAAGGTGGGCCTATAATTTCCAGAGGCGGTGCTGCCTCTCTGATTCCTTGCTACCCTCTCACCCTTGCATGAGCATCTTTGGCCAATCTTCCGCTTGATGCGTTTGCTTCATTATTTACAACATTGGGCTACCCCTGGGCTAGGGGTAAGGCTAATGTCAGCTCCTAGTTTTGCACAAACAGTTCTGCTGACAGAGGGCAGAAGGAAGAAAACAGACACAGGGAGGAGAAGCTTCGATGACTGCTTGCCAAATCCCTGCTCGTAAACTTTCTCAGTGAAAAAAAGCTCTCTAAAGCCACACTCACATTTTGTTTCTTTTTCAAAATTGAGTCTGACCCTTATTCTTTATCACATTACCCTCTCTGAACGATCTCCAAATACTCGGAGCCACTCACGGCTTTGCCGTATCTAACATACATGCCCTAATCCCCTCCTTTCTGGGGAGTTTTTCTTAGATGTGCATGATGAATGTGGAGAGATTTGCTAGCAGGTGAGGCAAGGATCATCCCCAGGCTCTGTGGGGGACGGTGTGGCAAACAAAGGCAGTGGACCTAGGATTCACTGCCCTGCTTGTGAGGATGGGGAACAGGGCCAACAGGGGCCATTCAACACAGTATTCCCAGCATGTGGCCTAGAGAAGGTGTTCAGAAAATATTTGCCAGTCTAAAGGTGAGCCTTGCCTGGGAAACCTGTTAGTCTGTCTGCTTATTGTCAATAATCTAACAAGATGCTATGCCCTCAAAGAGTTTGTAAATCTCATCCCTCCACCCCAGTCAAGTAATATCTTTGGTAGGGTTCCTAGACCCTTCCTTGAATACCCCCAGGGCAGCCCCACAGAAATCAACAGGAGACGGGAGACTAATTTTGGATACAGACTGAGCTGGGTTCAAGCTGTCCAAAAAATCAGTTTAATAATATAAAATACTAGGGATATGGGAGGCCAAGAAAGGACTACCAATTCTCGGGGTCTCCTAGCAGCTCTATTGCAGCCTCTCTGGGGAAGCCACCCCTTTGTCTTGGTCACCCCTTCGTGGCACGGTGCTCAGGTTAAGTCGGTTCTGTTGGGAGAGGAATGACTGAACATAAGTTAACGTAAATTGAACACGGTTTAACACACACACATGCGTGCATTCCTTCATTCCCTTTACCTATTTTGCCCCCACTCCCCATGTCTCCGATACAGGCTCCCTTTCTACAGACATCTATCCCTTTGCCCCTGTTGCTAACTTAGATTTCCCTGTAATTTACTCATTCTGGGCCTGGCCCAGAGCAAGTGTTCTAATGAACAAGTTTCTGGCTCAGGGGCCTAAGCACAAAATGTTGGTGGGTGATATGATTGTTCCTGGGACACACGTAGGTACTCAGTTGTCTTTACCACCCATGTTTATTTTCTTCCCAGAGCTTGAAGGAGGATCCAGCCTGCTTCTCACACCACTGAAGTTCCCTCTTCATCACCTTGGCTTTGCACTTCCCAGAATGGAACTGCTTGTTAACTCTCTGAACTAGCCCAAAGCAGGTAATATTCAAAGCAGTTCAATCCAAAGAGCTATTTTTACAAGTCTGCTGGGAGATAACATAGGGGATAAAGCAGATTCCAGAAATACTACTGATAAGACCCAGCTTTGGGGAGAGGAGAAGGGAGAGGCTGAGGGATGGATATGGGACTCCAGTGGTCCCCATCCTTCCTCCTTTTTTTTTAAATTTTAACTTTAATTAATTTTTTATTTTAGAGACCGCATGAGCAGGGGAGAGGGGCAGAGGAGAGGAGAGGGAGAGAGTGAGAAAGAGAGACAGAGAGAGAGAGAGAAAATCTTAAACAGACCCCATGCTTAGTGTGGAGACATGGGCTCAATCCCACCACCCTGGGATCATAACCTGAGCCGAAATCAAGCATTGGATGCTCAACCGAGTGAGCCACCCAGGTGTCCTCCCCCTCCTTCTTCCTTCTATGCAGTTTCATTCCTAAAGCAAAACAATCCCTGGGGACTTGGAGGTGGGGTGGCGATGGGGGCTAATTCTAGGAGGTGGAATAGGGAGAGAAACATGAACAGCCGCAGCCAGCAATCTGTGAAATGTCAATAGGAAGAGAGAGAAGCCTTGATCACACTTCCACAATGTTCAGGTTAAGTCCAGTCCTGCTGGGAGAGTAATAATAACCATGACAACAGTAACAGTTAACGTACCGAACCACTGTAAACATTGTTTAGTTTAATACACACATGGACGTACATACACAAAGGAAACACTATTCTTACTCTGTTTACTAGTAAGGAACCTGGAACTAGTAGCAGTTAAGGAAGTTGTCTGAGATTCTGCAGTTGGGAAGTGGTAGCATCTCATGTGAACCTAAGTAGTCTGGCTCCGGAGATTCTCTTCCACCCTTACAACCTATATTCCAGGACTCTTGCTTCAGGTTTTTCAAAAAATGTATGCACATACAAATATGCACACTTAAAACATAAACTCTTTTTATTATTAAAAAGGAGTCACACACATCCCTCATTTAATATTTTGGGAACAATGGTGGGGACTGAGTTATTCTATGTCCCTGCCAGTTACTTTATAACAAATTTATTGAGATCTATTTCATTTTCCATAAAACTTAACCTATTAAAGGATGTATCTCAATGCTTTTTGGTATATTCACAGGGTTGTGCAACAATCCCTACCTAATTTTGGAACATTTTCATCCTTCAAGAACAATCCCATTACCATTAGCAATCATTCCCATTGCCTCTTTTCCCCAGAATCTGGTAACCACTAATCTACTTCCTGTCTCTACTGAAATGCCTATTCTGGGCACGTCATATAAATGGGCTCATAGAACATGTGGCCTTTTGTAACTTGTTTCTTTCACTTAGCATGTTTTCAAGGTTCATCCAAGTGGTGGCAGGTGTCAGTACTTACTATGTTTGATTATTATTCCATTGTATGGATAGAACATAATTTGTTCATCAATTCATCTACCGTTTCACTTGTTTCTACCTTTTGGCTATCATGAAGAATGCTATAGTGAACATTCACTTGCAAGTTTATGCAGACACTACGTTTTCATTTTGGGGTGTTTGCCTAGGAGTAGAATTGCTGGATTACATGGTAACTCTATGTTTCACTTTGTGAGGAACTGGCAGTCTGCTTTCCCAGCGCTGTCAGCGCAGAGCCCGATGAGGGACTCGAACTCACAAACCGTGAGATCATGACTTGAGCCAAAATCAAGAGTCAGATGCTCAACCAACTGAGCCACCCAGGCACCCCATAAATAACGTTCCAATAAACATGGGGGTGCATATATCATTTTCAATTCGTGTTTTCATTTTCTTTGGGTAAATACCCAGTGGTGGAATTTACTGGATCATGGGGTCTTTCTATTTTTAATTTTTTGTGGAACCTCCGTACTGTTTTCCACAGTGGGGGTACCAATTTACATTTTTATGAACAGTGTTTGAGGGTTCCCTTTCTTCCAAATCTTTGACAACACTTATTTCTTGTTTTGATAATAGCCACTCTGATTAGAGTAAGGTGATATCTTATATATGGTTTTGATTTGCATTTCCCTAATGATCAGTGATGTTGAGCATCTTTTCATGTGTCTACTTGCCATCTGTAGGACTTCTTTGGAAAAATGTCTAATTGGGTTCTCTGCTCATTTTTTAAATCAGTTTTTTTGTGCATTGTTATATGTACTATATTTTGACTGTTCGTCTCTTACCAGATATATCATTTGAAAATATATTCTCCCATTCTCCCTGACTTGTTGATGGTTTCCTTTGCAAAAACTTTTCATTTTGGTGTAGTCCCAACAGTTTATTTCTGCTTTTATTTTTCTTGCCTGAGAAGACATAGCCATAAGTATATTGCTAAGGCAAATTTCCAAGAGATTACTGCCTGTGTTTTCTTTTAGGGGTTTTATAGTTTCGAATTTCACAGTTAGGTCTTTAATACATTTTTACTTTATTTTTGTGTATGGTATAAAAGTGGTCCAGTTTTCCCAATGCCATTATTTGAAAAGACAGTCTTTTCCTCATTGTATATTCTTGCCTCCTTTGTTGAATATTAATTGACCATATAAGCATGGTTTTATTTCTGGTGTCTCCATCCTGTTCTATTAGTCTGTGTTTATTCTGTGCCAGTACCATACTGTTTTCATTAATAGCTTTATAGTATATATAGTAATAGCTTTATAGTATATAGTGTTGTATATATATAGCATATATACTATAGTATGATATAGCTTTATAGAAACCTGGGATTGTGATGCCTCCAGCTTTGTTCTTCGTAAGATTGATTTGGCTATTTGAGATATTTTGTGGTTCCATGGAAGTTTTAGGATTATTTGTTCTAGTTCTGTGGAAAATGCTATTGGTATTTTGATAGGGATTGCATTGAAAATGTAAACTGTTGGGGCACCTGGGTGGCTCAGTCAGTGAAGCGTCTGACTTCATCTCAGATCATGATCTCATGGTTTGCATGTTTGAGCCCCACATCAGGTTCTCTACTATCAGCACAGAGCCCACTCTGTCCCCCTCTCTCTCTGCCCCACCCCCTGCTTGCACCCTCTCAAACTAAAAAAATGTAAATTACTTTGGGTAAGGATAGACATTTTAAGGATAATAATCCTTCCAATTCATGAACATGGTATACCTTTCCATTTGTTTGTGTCATCTTCAATTTCACTTCAGAGTATAGGTCTTCCACCTCCTTTGTTAAATTTATTCCTAAATACTTTATTCTCTTTGGTGCAATTGTAAATAAGATTATTTAAAAATTTCTCTTTCTGGTAGTTATTAGTGTATTGAAATGGAACAGATATCTGTATATTAATTTTGTGTCCTGCAACCTTACTGAATTCATTTCTTCGTTCTAGTAGTTTTTTGGTGGAGTCTTTAGGGTTTTGTGTATATAGTAACAGGTCATATGCAAATAGTGTCAGTTTTACTTATCAATTTGGATGCCTTTTCTTTTTCCTGTATGACTGCTGTGGCTAGGCGCTTCCTGTACTATGTTATATAAACGTGGCAAGAGTAAATATCCTGGTCTTTTCCTGATTTTAGAAGAAAAGCTTTCAGTTTTTCACCACTGAGGATGATGTTAGCTGTGGGTTTTCGATATATGGCCTTTATTATGTTGAGGTGTATTCCCTCTAAGCTCATTTTAGAGGCATTTTTATCATGAATGGATGTTGTATTTTGTCAAATGCGTTTTCTGCATTTGAGATCATCATGTGGTATTCATTCTTCCTTTTGGTAATTTGTTACATTGATTTGTGAATATTGAATCACGTGCATCCCTGAAATAAGTCCTACTTGATTGTGCTAAATGATCCTTTTAATATATTGTTGACTTCTGTTTGTTAATATTTTGTTGAGTGTTTTTACATCTATGTTCATCAGGGATATTGGTCTATAGCAGGTTTTTTTTTTTTTGGTAGTGTCTTTGGTTTTGGTATAAAGGTAATGCTGGTGTTGTAGAATGAATTTGGAAGCTTTCTATCCTCTATTTTTGGAATCATTTAAGAATAGGTATTAACTGTGTTTTAAATGTTACAATGCACCTGTGAATTCATCCAGTCCTGGACTTTTGTTTGTTGGGGGGGGGGGTTTGATTACTGATTCAGTTTCAGAAGATTGTAGGTTTCCAGGAATTTACCCATTTCCTCTAGGTTGTTCTATTTGTTGGGATATAATTTTTCAATCAATTCTTTAATAATTTTTTTTCTGTGTTGCCTGTTATTTCTTTCATTTTTTTAAATAAAAAGAAATATTTAAATTCAACTTAGTTAACACACAGTGTAGGATTTGGTTTCAGGAGTAGAACCCAGTGATTCATCACTTGCATATAACACCCAGTGCTCATCCTAACAAGCACCGTCCTTAATGCCCATCACCCATTTAGCCCATTCCCCCACACAACACCCCACCAGCAACCCTTGTTTGTTCTGTGTATTTAAGAGATCATGGTTTGTCTTCCTCTGTTTTTATCTTATTTTTCCTTCCCTTCCCCTATGATCATCTGTTGTGTTTCTTAAATTCCACATACGAGTGAAAACGTATTTGTCTTTCTCTGACTTGTTTCACTAAGCATAATACACTCTAGTTCCATCCACGTTCTTGCAAATGGCAAGATGTCATTCTTTTTGACTGCCAAGTAGTAGTCCATTGTGTGTATATAAATACCACATCGTCTTTATCCAATCTTCAGTCAGTGGACATTTGGGCTCTTTCCATTATTTGGCTATTGTTGATAATGCTGCTATAAACATTGGGGTGCATGTGCCTCTTCGAAGCAGCATTGGTATCCTTTGGATAAATACCTAGTAGTGCAATTGCTAAGCTGTAGCGTAGTTCCATTTCTTTAATTTTTTGAGGAAACTCCAGAGTGGCTGCATCAGTTTGCATTCCCTCCAACAGTGCAAACGGCTCCTTTGCCAACATCTTTCTCGGAATCCTTGCCAACATCTGTTGTTTCCTGAGTTGTTAATGTTAGCCATTCTGACACATGTGAGGTGGTATCTTATTGTGGTTTTGATTTGTACTTCTCTCATGATGAGTGATGTTGAGCATCTTTTCATGTGCCTGTTAGCCATCTGGTTGTCTTCATTGGAAAAGTGTCTATTCATGTCTTCTGGCCATTTCTTCGCCGGATTATTTGTTTTTTGTGTATTGAATTTAATAAGTTCTTTATAGATTTTGGATACTAGCCCTTTATCGGGTATTTGCAAATATCTTCTCCCATTCTGTAGGTTGCCTTTTAGCTTTGCTGATTTGTTTTGTTTGCTGTGCATAAGTTTATTATCTTGATGAGGTCCCAATAGCTCATTTCTGCTTTTATTTCCTTTGCCTCTGGAGACATGTGGAGTAAGAGGTTGGTGACTTTTTCTTCTCTAGGATTTTGATGGTTTCCTTTCTCACAGTTAAGTCTTACAACATACAGAAAATAAATTCAAAACAAAGCAAGTGGTCCGGTATCATGTTGCTGTCCAGTTTTTCCAGTACCATTCACTGAAGAGACTTTTTTCCATTGGATACTCATTCCCACCTTGTCAAAGATTAGTTGGCCATACATTTTTAGGTCCATTTCTGAGTTTTCTATTTTATTCTGTTGATCTATTTTCTGTTTTTATACAAGTACCATGCTGTTTTGATGATTATAGCTTTGTAATACAGCTTAAAGTCCAGAATTGTGATGCCTCCAGCTTTGGTTTTCTTTTTCAACATTACTTTGGCTATTCCAGGTCTTTAATGGTTCCACACAAATTTTAGGACTGTTTGTTCTAGCTCTGTGAAGAATGCTTGTGTTATTTTGATAGGGATTGCACTGAATGTGTAGATTGCTTTGGGTAGTATTGACATTTTACCAATATTTGTTCTTCCAATCCACGAGCATAGAATGTTTTCCCATTTCTTTGTGTCTTCTTCAATTTCTTTTATAAGATTTCTATAGGTTTCAGCACACAGCTATTTTACCTCTTTGGTGAATTCATGTATCAGTTCTAGCAGTTTTTTGATGGAGTCTTTTGGGTTTTCCATGTAGAGTATCATGTCGCCTGTGAAGAGTGAACATTTGACTTCTTCTTTGCCAATTTGCCTTTTATTTCTTCCTGTGGTCTGACTGCTGAGGCTAGGATTTCCAGTACTATGTTGAATAACAGTGGTGAGAGTGGACATCCCCATTGTTTTCCTGACCTTAGGGGAAAAGATCTCAGTGTTTCCCCATTGAGATGAAATTAGCTGTGGGCCTTTCATATATGGCTTTTTATGATGTTGGGGCATGTTCCTTCTATTCCCTATTACTTTTATTCCTTTTATTTTCTATTCTCAATTTCATTTATTTTTATTCTGATCTTTTTATTAACTGTGGGATTTTTTTCCCCTCATTCCTTCAGGAGTTTGATTAGATGGAGATTTTCTTGTTTCTTGAGGTAGGCCTGTAGGTGCTTAATCTACTACCTTTACTACAGGCTTGCTTTTACTAATGAAATTTCTCTTTTATATTTTTCTTAGCCCCAGTTATGGCCTTTTTATTCCACTTAAAGAATTCTCTAACATTTTTTGTAAATCTTTGCCCATTTTTGAAATGATTCTCAGAGAGGAAAGAAAATGCAAATGTAAAGTCCTTTACATATTCTGGATACAAGTGCTTTAGTAGATAGGATTTCCAAGAATATTTTCCCATTTGGTGGGCTGTAGTTTTATTTTCTGGATGTTTAAATATATATATATATTTACTTTCAGTGGAGTCTTTTTCCTCCCATTGCTGGTGCTTTTGGTGTCATGTAGAAGAAACCATTGCCTAACCCAAGGTCATGAGGTTCTTCCAAGAGTTTACAGTTTTCATCATTTAAATGTAGGCCTGGTATCCATGTAAGTTAATTTTTGTGTATGGGGTGAAGTGAAGGTAGGTCTAGCACTATTCTTTTGCATGAAGATATCCAGTTGTCCCAGCACCATGTTGAAAATCCACCAGTTAATTTTTTAATCATAGCACATTTATTATTTATAACCATGGTACTTAGCCTGAGTATATTTTTATTTTTATTTTTTTCACTTAATCTTCCCTCAACGAAAGCCAGAACTTTTCAGTTTTATTTACCACTGTATTCACTGTGCCAAGGAGAGTGCCAGGCATCCTTATACAGTCAATAAACCTTTAATATCTGAGCTTTTACATTATGTGGAGTTGCTAATATGCATTCTTTCCCAGGTGCCTCTTGGGTCTCCTACACTGTGACTCGTCACCGATTGGCATCTGAGAAGGCAGCTGTTAGAAAGTAAAGGGCTCAGGGAGCTTGGGTGGCTCAGTCAGTTAAGCATCCAACTTCGGTTCAGGTCATGATCTTGAGGTTTGTGGGTTCAAGCCCCACATTAGGCTCTATGCTGACAACTCAGAGACTTCTTCGGATTCTGTGTCTCCCTTTCTCTCTCTCTGCCCCTCCCCTGCTTGTGCTCTGTCTCTCAAAAATAAACAAACTTTAAAAAATTATTTTAAAACGCAGAAGGTTCTGCATTATCAGATGCTAAGATTTCCTCATATAGGAGCCCACACTTAATCTTCTGCTAACTATACTCATCTGTCACTTCTTAAAAACAGCAACAAAGTTAAGATGTGTACAGCATGTTGACTACAATTAATACTAATGTATTTTATGTTTGCAAGTTGCTAAGAGTGAATCTTAAAAGTTCTCATCACAAGAAAAATTTGTACTTTGTAAGGTGACAGATGTTAACTGGACTTCTTATGATCATTTTGCAATGTATAAAATATGGAGTCATGTTATGCACCTGAAAAATATAAGATTACATGTGAAATATCAATTAAAAATAGATTAATTCTAAAATAAGCAACAAAGATGTTTTCCACCACATTTAGAACAAAAAGAATGAGTATAGGAATTCCAGGGGGAAAGTGGAATAAAAATATACATTAATAGGTTCATGTTCTTTTGAGGTTTTAAACCAGGGCCTGTATTTTTGGGTTGTCTCAAGAATGCCAGTAGCATTTTTGTTGAGGAATATTAGTGCAGCAAAAAAGCACGTGAACCAAATTTTAGGTCTTGGATCTTTTGCAATTATGACTTGGCCAATGTTGCCTTTATTTCCTCATCTGACAAACGGGACAAAAATGGTCTCTGAATAGGATAGTTTTAAAAGTGAAGATATTGTCTTAGTCTGCTCATGCTGCTATAATACCATGAACGGTATAAATTATAAAGAATAGAAATTTCTCAAAGTTCGGGAGGGTGGCCACTCCACAATCCAGGTGCCAGCAGATTTGGTGTCTGGTGAGGACATACTTTCTGATTCACAGGTGATGCCCTCTCTGTGGGTCCTCAAGGGGGAGAAAGGGCAAGGGAGCTCTCCAGTGTCTCTTTCAAAAAAGTACAAATCCCATTCATGAGAGCTCTACCGTCATGACCTAATTAGCTCCCAAAGGCCTCACCTCCTCATGCCACCACGTTGGATATTAAGTTTTCATGGTCCAGAGTGCTGTGACACCATGGAACCCCGTGTGGGATATCAGCTTTTCAGCTTATGGATTGGGGGGGGGCACAAAAATTCAATCGATAGCAGATAACATATACTACAAAATCCTACCGTCAATAAGATATAAATATTTGCTACTTTCTCTAGTTATTCTCAGAACTGAGAGCAGTGAAAAAGAGAATTAGAAATGAGAATGAAAAGCCTTTTGCAAATGACTATGGTTTTATACGTTGATGATCAGTTCGTTTCTCTGCTGTACAAAGAATTCTATTGGTCATAACCGTTTCTAAATTGCTCTTTATTTTGTATTTTCCCCTATAGCCAGGCACCAGACAGAGACATCTCTGATAACTTGCTTAGCTTTTAACAGTGGATTGAGTTCAAATCTCTTTGTACAGGTAATGGACTTCTAAATTCTTTGCATGTGTAAGCATTAGTATAGTGTATTGGGAACAAACCTGAATTTGAATCCTGTATTTTCTACTTACTAGCTGTGTTACCTCTAACAAGTTAGTCAGTTATAAGTGCCTTTTCAGTTGAATGTGGGTGAATCACAACATTTAAGGAAACACTTAAAGAATCAGAACCTGAAAAAGGATGGGACCAGCATAGCTCCAGGAATCTGTTAGGAGCTACCGAACTTTGTTTTTTCAAGGCTCCAACACAGGCATCGTCAGTTCTCTTTCTCTAGCTCCGTATCACTTAAGATTCAAAGTCTGAGGCTCAGCTTAGATCACTCAATGTCTGCCCAATGTCACTCTGACAATCTCACTAAGACTTCCGCAAATGACAGAGGACGAGGTGACTCTGTGGAGAGAAAACTGCTTGATAGGGCTTGACCACTAAAAAAGGGACTCAACCAACCCAAGGGGACCTGGCAGAAAGAGGACTGGAATAACACGTAGCTTGACTTTACTCCTTTCTAGCCCTTTGTGTCTCACTAGTGCCTCCAACCAGCCAAAGCCAACTGGCAGCCCAATGGCAAGGGAGCCCATTGATACAATTTGTGTGACGTTAGCCTCTTCGATACGATGGCGCCATAGACAAGGGTGGATGCTAGTATATAGAACATCTCTAAAATATTCATCATATTGAATGCTTTCTTCCCTCTTATTTAGAAAAAAGGCCCACAACTTCTCTTATCCCAGATAGAAAAGTTACGCATATAAGCCCCGGTTCAGGAAATTCCTAATAATTTGAAAGTGGCCAAAGACGTGAGTCGGCGGGTTTTCCTCTTCTTCCCTGGTGCAGCCTGCTCTCGGCAAGGCCAGACCCAGCTGTGGGGTACCCCCTCCTTGAGGAGCCTCATGGAGTCTGTGGGTGGTAGTTCCTCCTCTGTGGGTGGTTCTGCGCTCCTGCCAAGGCTGAAGGAATCCACTTCAAAAGATGCCACCACCACCACTGATAAATGGAATCAGAAGGGCACTGTTTCAGCTCAGACTGTTTCTAAGCACTTTCACCAGGCCGCGTTTGAGGGGTATTCCTCTTCTCAGCAGCCTTGGGTAATGATGGGGGTGGGCGTCCCTACCGGGCAGCCATTTCTCTGTCAACTACCAACTTATCCCTCAGTGTTAGAAAGGCAGGGGAGAGGAGGGGCTCAGCTGTGGCCTTTGTGTTCCCTCTTGTTTCCATGTGCTAAATAAGGTTGGAATACTTCGCAGTTTACTCTACAAGGGTAATCTCTTCATGCATTAAAAATAGACTAAGTTAGACTTACACGTCTCTTCCATACTTTTCAAATGAATTTGATTGCTGGCTTAGGAAAAGAGACGAAAATAGATACTTGTAGAAAAGGAGTATTTTGTTTTTGGAAAGGCAGCGTTGAAATGGGGCTCCCAAACCTGGATATGGGGGATCAGGTGACGTTGGTAAAGTCGTTCTCCTCTGTGGGCCTTCATTTCAACATTTGCAGTAAGATTTGTGTAGGTAAGAAAGATTGAAGTATTCACTGTGACCCAATATACCTAGAAGAATGTCCCCTAGTAGATGTGCTGATAAGGAATTATACCTCTAAAAGGTATAATTCACCCCTTTCTCCTGTTCCCCAACCCCTACCTCTGGTAGCCACCAATCCGTTCTGCGTATCTATGATTTACCTTTTGAATATCTTGACTTGTAGATTCCAAACGTTTATGTTTCCATTTTTCCTTATTATGAAAATACTGACATGAAAAGGCACAAGGAAAGAAGGATGAGATTGTTTTTATAAAGCACAGTGTTGCTTTTGATCTCTGTGCTGGAAAAGTAGTGTGCAGTAATATAAGGAAAACGTAGGATTTTGGACTTAGGCCCAAATCTCAAAGCTGGTACTGAGGCCACTCAGCTACAAAAAATAATATTTACAGCCTAAGATGTAAAGGTGCCTTTTATTTAGAAGTACTTTGCACGTACTGGTCATTCGTTAATGGGGGCTATGTTCACATTTGTTTACATTTGTCTAAAGCATAAGAGACTCTGAAAAACTGAGAACAAACTGAGGGTTGATGGGGGGGTGGGAGGGAGGGGAGGTGATGGACATTGAAGAGGGCATCTTTTGGGATGAGCACTGGGTGTTGTATGGAAACCAATTTGACAATAAACTTCTATATTTTTTAAAAAGCCACTAAAAGATCTTGGGGAGAAGACTAGGCCGCACTCTCTTGATCTTGGTTGACTAGTAACCTTGCACTGGCTCTTTCTTCTCTAGGACAATATTAATATTGAATGTGCACCTTGATGAATGATAGGCGCATTGTGCAAACCACTTAGTTTCCACAAGGTGGTCCGAGAAATGTAGCAGCCATACCAGGATCTTCTAAAAAGTCAAGTGAAATGGATTCCTGTCCCACTTTTCCCTTGGAAATTTGTTTCCATCAGGAGGTGGAACTAAGTCAGCAAGGGGCTTCTAAGCCAACTTTGTGACAAGATTCCCTTCTCTTAGTGGACAACATAGAGTACTGGTACCAGTGTAGACTCTAGATCCAGATAGTCCAAGTTCGACATTTGACTTTCTATCTCCTGACTTCAGACAACTGAAGTCTTCCTCGGTATCTTGACTTGAAAGGAAGGTCAGTAATTGTACCAAATTTAAAGGGTTGCTCGGCCAATTCTATGCGTCAATGTGTTTAAAGTACCTAGAACGGTACTTAACCACATAGTAAATGATACACAAATGTTAATAAAAGAGGTGATCAGGTGGTAAAATCTCTGATTCGGGAAATTCCTAACAATCTGGAAGTGGCCAAAGGCATGAGTCAGTAGTTTTTTTCTCCTCTGTATTTTTAATATAGAAACTTCATTATTCATGGGCTTAGCTGTCAACATCCTTACTATTAATTATTATTAATGAACCTAGATGTCACTGGGAGTCTCTCTGCCCATAGAGATATTAGTGGCTTTGGCTTAATGCCCTAGGCTTCAATGATCAGGATAAATGTAGAGTCCTCTCTTTGACTTTGAATATGTCTGACATTGTCATAGGGACTGAAAATTATGGCTAAAGTGTATTTCTCTGTCATGTCAAAGGGAATCTGAAGGTAAATGTAAGATTTACAAGATTGTGACTTGTAAGATTCCCACGCAAGATTGTGACTATCCTGTAAAAGCAAGAACCTGGATTCCTTCTGTCATTCAGATGTACCTCATCACTTCATTCCCAAAGTCACTTTATCCTCCTACACAGCTGTTGCTGGAACTCCAGCCATCACATCCCAGTTGCAGGCCAGAAGGAAATTTTTTAAAATGTGAAGAAAAAAAATGACATTGACATTCATTTATTCTATTTTTAAGCAATCTCTACACCCAACGTGGGACTCAAACTTACAACCCCGAGATCAAGAGTGGCATGCTCTACCGACTGAACCAACCAGGGCCCCCATATTGACTCTTTTTAAAGAATCCTTGACAGAAATTCTAGAAAATAGTTATGCCTTTGTCTCTGTGGCTAGAATGTAATCACTTGGCCTTACCTACCTACCAGAGAGGATCAACAATAGCCCTTTAAATGAGTACACGATCAAGGGATAGACAGGAGTAGGTAAATGACCGTCTTTGCCATATGGTTCCCTGTCCCTGTCCCCAAACATGCTCAGACCCATGTGCAGACCTAGGTATATACTCTGCCACTCACCAGCTTTAAGAAATCTATCCCATCATATTTTCACAGTCTTTTTTGAAAATCATCGTGGAGTTAGAGGTGTAGGGATCACAGGTGAGTTATTTGGCTATTTAAGCTTATTAATCTAAGACTCCTTTCTGTCCATCCAAAAACTGTTTTCGTGAAGCCAGAGCTCCAAACCTGTGACTTTTCCTGAAGCACACAGACCCCCTGGAACATATAGCTTAGCTCCTGCCCCGTTTCTCCTCAGCTCTTTGAGGGACTCAAGTGATCAGCCAGGTAGTAAGCCGAGGAATGATAATAAGGATAGAAACCATCTGCCCAGTGCCCCAAGTACCATTGTCTCTGTTACATAACTGTAATCTCGATAACTTATTGTGGAGACTGTCGTCATCTCATTACCACCACTGAGGGAATTCAGGCTCAAGAGATGTTAGTAAACCCCACAATTTTATTTAAACAGTGCTTAATTTTGGGTGAGTTATGTATCACTCATGTATGTGTTCACTTAATATTTCCGCTATGTTTTCACGGAGGCTCAAGGAGAACATCAATGATTAAGTTGGTATTATAATCCTGGTCAAATAAGCTCCATGTTTTATATGATTTTCCATCTAATACTCGTCTCTAGTCTCATCTTCTCCAGGACACACAAACTCACTGCCTTCAACTTTCTGAAACCACAATAGCTTCGAGATCCCTTATCATAAAAGTCTCCTCTCAACACATTTTGGTTTGCCAATGCCATTCTTTTTTTTTTTTAAGTTTATTTATTTATTTTGAGATACAGCATGTGTAGGGGAGAGGCAGAGAGAGGGAGACAGAGAATCTCAAGCAGGATCCTTGCTGTCAGCACAGAGCCCAATGCGGGGTGCAAACTCACAAAACCATGAGATCATACCTGAGCCGAAACCAAGAGTCTGACACTTAACTGACTGAGCCACCCCAGTGCCCCACCAATGCCATTCTCGAAATAAAACACTCAGACTTTAATTCCTAGTTGTGGGAAGTTCAGCAAAAATAAAACCAAAATAAGAAAAAAACAAGTGTCCTGAATTAGGGCTTAAGTAATCCCTACCCCCAACATGGGGCTCCAACTCACGACACTGATATCAAGAGGCACACACTTTACTAAGCCAGCCAGGTGTCCCTAATTCATGACGCTATTAAATATAGACAGTCAAAGAAGAAAACTAATTTTTAGAAAATAATTGTGTTACCATTGTGTTACTAGTACCAAGTGCTAAGTTGAGTATCGAGTTTTTGAAAGACCTTGGGTCGGACAGTTAAGTAATATTTAGCGGAATGTTAGAATGTCTATAGAGATTGGAAAGGTGGTCATGTGGCATTGAGATCAGAGTTACCTTTACTGCTCACATGAACCTCTTAATAATGACTTATATATGGAGCAGTTTCCAAGTATCAGCTACTGTGCAAGGTATAGGACTGGAGATATCTTTTTATTCTATTTAGTAATTATTATTTCTATAAAACACAAAGGGCATCTCAGGTTCAGAAGGTCAAATAGCCTAATTAGAAACTCTCAGATAGTAAAGTAGCAACAACAAGAATCAAATCCATGGTTCTGCTGACGAAACCCAAAGCAAATTACTGAATTTTGGACCATTTTCATTTCTGCCCAAGGCCCCAGTTCCTCATCTGTAAAATCAGCAGTTCGAATCACAGCGTCTATATAAGTGATGGTGTGCTGGAGTGGACTGTGAGAGCTGATGGTTTTATTTTCCACCAAAAGGCTGCTAGAACTGATACATGAATTCAGCAAAGTCGCAGGATACAAAATGTACAGAAATCAGTTGCATTCTTATATACTAATAATGACGCAACAGAAAGACAAAGAAACTGATCCCATTCACAACTGCACCAAGAATTATAAAATACCTAGGAATAAACCTAACCAAAGATGTAAAATATTTGTATGCTGAAAACTATAGAAAGCTTATGAAGGAAATTGAAGAAGATACAAAGAAATGGAAAAACATTCTGTGCTCATGGATTGGAAGAATAAATATTGTTAAAATGTCAATACTACCCAAAGCAATCTACACATTCAATGCAATCCCAATCAAAATTGCACCAGCATTCTTCTCAAAGCTAGAATAAGCAATCCTAAAATTTGTATGGAACCACAAAAGACCCCGAATAGCCAAAGTAATATTGAAGAAGAAAACCAAAGCAGGAGGCATCACAATCCCAGACTTTAGCCTCTACTAAAAGCTGTAATCATCAAGACAGCATGGTATTGGCACAAAAACAGACACATAGACCAATGGAATCGAATAGACACTCCAGAATTGGACCCACAAAAGTACAGCCAACTAATCTTTGACAAAGCAGGAAAGAATATCTAATGGAAGAAAGACAGTCTCTTTAACAAATGGTGCTGGGAGAACTGGACAGCAACATACAAAAGAATGAAACTAGACCACTTTCTTACACCATTCACAAAAATAAACTCAAAATGGATAAAGGACCTGGATGTGAGACAGGAAACCATCAAAACCCTGGAGGAGAAAGGGAAAAACCTCTCTGACCCCAGTCGCAGCAGTTTCTTACTTGACACATCTCCAAAGGCAAGGGAATTAAAAGCAAAAATGAACTATTGGGACCTCATCAAGATAAAAAGCTTCTGCACTGTGAAGGAAACAATCAATAAAACTAAAAGGCAACCGACAGAATGGGAAAAGATATTTGCAAATGACATATCAGACAAAGGGCTAGTATCCAAAGTCTATAAAGAACTCACCAAACTCCACACCTGAAAAACAAATAATCCAGTGAAGAAGTGGGCAGAAAACATGAATAGACACTTCTCTAAAGAAGACACCCAGATAGCCAACAGGCATATGAAAAGATGCTCAATGTTGCTCCTCATCAGGAAAATACAAATCAAAACCACACTGAGATACCACCTCACATCGGCCAGAGTGGCTAACATTAACAACTCAGGAAACAACAGATTGGGAGAGGATATGGAGAAACAGAAACCCTCTTGCACTGTCGGTGGGAATGCAAACTGGTGCAGCCACTCTGGAAACAGTGTGGAGGTTCCTCAAAAAATTAAAAATAGAACTACCCTATAAGCCAGCAATAGCACTGCTAGGAATATTCCCAAGGGATACAGGAGTTCTGATGCATAAGGGCACTTGTACCCCAGTGTTTACAGCAGTACTTTCAACAGCAGCCCAATTATGGAAAGAGCCTAAATGTCCATCAACTGATGAATGGATAAAGAAATTGTGGTTTATATACACAAAAGAATACTACGTGGCAATGAGAAAGAATGAAATCTGGCCTTTTGTAGCCACATGGATGGAACTGGAGAGTGTGATGCTAAGTGAAATAAGTCATACAGAGAAAGACAGATACCATATGTTTTCACTCTTACGTGGATCCTGAGAAAGTGTACAGAAGACCATAGGGGAGGGGAAGGAAAAAAGAGGCAAACCATAAGAGACTCTTAAAAACTGAGAACAAACTGAGGGTTGATGGGGTGGGTGATGGGTATTGAGGAGGGCACCTGTTGGGATGAGCACTGGGTGTTGTATGAAAACCAGTTTGACAATAAATTTCATATGAAAAAATTTGTGAGCTAGTTTTAAACAGAACCATCATTGACAAACTAGATAAACTTCAAATTTACATTAAACATTTAAGTGAACATTCATAACATTAAAATAAAAACTATTCGAAACTCATTTACTAATTTTTTTTTTTTACTTCATTTGGCCTATCTGTGCTCTTGAGTCCATTTATATTGTGTATCTCTGTGGGAGAAATAGTGTACATTTTATGCTGCCATTATTTCCTTGCTTTCAGTTCAGCAAGACCCTATTGGTGGCTTGGTACCTACCAGGCAAGAGTATTTACACAATGGAAATCAGCAAATGCTAAAAATCAAGGCTTGGTTTATTGTTTTGTTGGTTGTGTGGACTTATGAAATTGATAGAAAACAATTATATAAAGTAAAAAGTGTGTCATATCTATGGGTATTACATGTGAGTAGCACAAAAAAAAATGACAAAATACTCCTCTAATATTTGAAAACTACTATACAATTCAGAAAAGTTACTCAACCTCATTAATAAACGAGAAGTGCCAACATGTGTCTGTTGTTTTATCTCATTAACAGAAATGAAAAAATATCAACCAACATGTTCAGGAAAGAGGGTAGAGTAGGAGGATTCTGGGCTCACCTCATCCCATGGACTCACTGACATAATAGCTCTATAGCTCATTCTGTCTCTCTTCTCTCCCTCTCTCTCTCTATACATATATATCATGTACTATATATACAATGAACTCTGAAAATGACCTGAGGACTGGCAGAATGGTCCTTCCATGGTTAATTGTAGAAAGGCGGCCATATTAGAAAAGGGTAGGAGGGGCAGAGACATGGTTGGGAACCAAACCCCCAGTGAGACTAACCACACACAGGAGCGACACCACCAGCATAGAGAAGAGGATTAGACTCCACGCAAGGGACCCCTGACACTGGGGACCTAGGAAGATGAGTCCCCTTAACATCTGGCTTTGACAACCAGTAGGGCTTAATGTCAGGAGCTTTTTAAAATCAGCAGGACTTAACTCAGAGAGCCTGAGGGCCGATAGGAAACTGAGGCCCCACCCTTTAAGAGCCAGCCTAATAAATAACTCACCCTGAGACAAAGCACAGAAGCAGCAATTTGAAAAGAGCCTGTGGTATACACGAAAGAGATTTATTTGCCAATCTCAGAACATGTGCTGGAGGGGCAGGGATCTTCAGGAGATTTCTCTGGGAACCAAACTGTCAGCAAGTGTCATTTCTCTTCCCCCCAACCCCAGCCTCGATGGGTGGACGCTTGTGGGAGCCCGTGCTAACACTCTCCCTCTACCTTGCTAAAAAACTGCGTGCCCTGCCCTTGTGTTTCCCTCTGTGGACCTGCCCCCATCCAATCTGCCCACCTCATGAGACCTCCCTTGAAAGTGGCTCCTGCCCCACGAGCAGCCCTATCGGCAGCCCTATCATGGACTGGCACCACTCCGAAGTGACTCCTGCCCTGGGGAGTGAGGGAAATCACCCTACACACCAGCACCTGCAGTTTCAGTGGCCTGCCCCTTAGCTGGCTCCTCAGGGAGCAACCCCTGACCATCGGTGCGCCTGCAGTTGTGGCCGAGAGGCTAATTGCAGACCGCTGGCCTGACTGCCAGCCCCACCTGCCAAAGAGCCTGTGGTGGCCTCAGGCCTCTCAACGGCTTGGGGATCAGCCCTGCCCAGTGCATCCACAGCAGGCGAAGCAGGCTCGGCAGCTGGCGGGTCTGAAGGCAAACGCAGCTCTGCCACAAGAGTGGGGTGCATGCAGCACCCCCAGACACGCTGGGATGTCTGGTTCTTGGTGATCAGGAGGGATTGTGCTAGAGGGCGCCACAGAACCTCTTCTACGCAAGGCCGCTACTTTCAAGACCAGGAGACATAGCTGACCTGATACACAGAAACAGATTAGACAAAAAGGAGCCTGAGGTTCGGTCTTAAGTGTAGGATGAGACAAAATAAAAAGGCTAAGTGAAGAAACCAAGATAAGCAATATACCTGATGAATAATTCAAAGTCACGGTCATACACATGAAACGATGCTGAACATTACTCATGATCAGGGAAATACAGATCAAAACCACATTGAAATACCACCTCACACCAGTCAGAGTGGCTAAAATGAACAAGTCGGGAAACAACAGATGCTGGCGAGGATGTGGAGAAACGGGAACCCTCTTGCACTGTTGGTGGGAATGCAAACTGGTGCAGCTGCTCTGGAAAACAGTATGGAGGTTCCTCAAAAAATTAAAAGAGAACTACCCTATGACCCAGCAATAGCACTACTAGGAATTTATCCCAATGATATGGGAGTGCTGATTCATATGGGCACATGTACCCCAATGTTTATAGCAGCACCTTCAACAATAGCCAAATTATGGGAAGAACCTAAATATCCATCAACTGATGAATGGATAAAGAAGGCGTAGTTTATATATTCAATGGAATACTACTTGGCAATGAAAATAATATCCTGCCATTTGCAGCAACATGAATGGAACTGGAGGGCATTATGCCAAGTGAAATAAGTCAGTCAGAGAAAGAGATGAGTTTCTCAAGTTCCACATATGAGTGAAAACATTACAGAAGACCATGGGGGAAGGGAATGGGAAAAATAGTTACAGAGAAGGAGGGAGGAAAATCATAAGAGACTCTTAAATACAGAGAACAAACTGAGGGTTGATTGCAGCAGGTGGGGGAAGGGGGGAAATGGGTGATGGGCATTGAGGAGGGTACTTGTTGGGATGAACACTGGGTGTTTGTTGTATGGAAGCGATAAGTCAGAGGAATCTACCCCCAAAATCAAGAGCACACTATACACTGTGTGTTAGCCAACTTGACAATAAATTATATTAAAACACACACACACACACACACACACACACACACACACACACAGAGTCATGGTCATAAAGATACTCACTGGACTTAAGAGTGAATGAACTCCATGAGAACTTCTACAAAGAGGTAGAAAAGATACACACACACACACACACACACACACACACAGATGAATTTAATAACTGAAATTAAAAAAAAAATACACTAGAGGGAATCAACAGCAGATTAGGAGGCAGAAGATGGGATCAGCATTCCAGAAGACAGGGTAATGGAAAGCAACCAAGCTGAATGCCAAAAAGGAAAAAGAACAACAAAAATGAGAATTGGTTAAGGGAACTCTGTGACATCAATAAGTGTAAGAACATTCACGTCATAGTGATCCCAGAAGGAGGAGAGACAGAAGGGGGTAGAAGATCTATTGGAAGAAATAATACCTGAAAACTTTCCCCGTCTGTAGAAGGAAACAGACATCCAAGTCCAGGAAACACAGAGAGCCCCTAACAAGATTAACCCTTGGAGGTCACATAATAATAAAAGACACATAATAATAAAAATGGCAAAAGTAACAACAAAAAGAATGTTAAAAGCAGCAAGAGAAAGAAAAAGTTATCTAAAAGGGAAACTCTGTAAGGCTTTAGCCAATTTTTTTTAACAGAAACTTTGCAAGCCAGGGTCAGAAGCAGGATATTCACCATGCAGAAAGGAAAAAAACAAAACAAAAAAACAACTGAGAATACTCTACAAAGCAAGGTTATCATTCAGAATTGAAGAAGAGATAAAGAATTTACCAAACAAAAGATAGGAGTTCACTGCCACTAAATCAGACTTACAAGAAATGTTAAAGGGAATTCATTGTAAAGGCCACACCTAGAAGAAAATTATGGGAAAAATTCATAGGTAAAACAAGCATTTAGTAAAGGTAATAGATTAATCACTTATAAAGCCAGTATGGAGGTTAAAACACCTAAGTATTTTAAAATCAGCTGTATCTACAAAAATCAGTCAAGGGTACTCAAAATAAAAAGTTGTAAGCTATGACATCAAATACATAAAACATCAAGGAGGTAAAATTTTAGTACTTATACAATTTGTTTGACTTAAGCAAGCAGCAACTTAATATAGACTGCTATACACATAGGATGTTCTATATGAAACCAGTGGTAACCACACATCAATAACCTGTCATAGATACACAAGAAATAATAAGAAAGGAATCCAAGCATAAGACTAGAAGCCATCATACCACAAAGAAAGACAAAAAAGGAACAGAAGAACTATATAAACAACCAGAAAATAATTAACAAAATACAGTAAGTACATACTTGTCAATAATTAATTTAAATGTAAATGGACTAGGTGCTCCCATCAAAAGACATAGGGTGACTGAATGGATTAAAAAACAAGACCCAGCTATATACCGCCTCCAAGAGACTCACTTCAGATCTAAAGACAAATATAGACTGAAAGTAAAGGGATGGAAAAACACATACCATGCAAATGGATGTGGGGGGAAAGAAGCCAGGGTAGCAATACTTCTATCAGACAAAATGGACTTTAAAACAAAGACTGTAGCATGAGACAAAGAAGGGTACTACATAGTAATAAAGGGATCAATCCAATAAGAGGATATAACAACAGTAAGTATCTATATACCCAACGTAGGACCACCTAAATATATACGGCATGTACTAACAGACATAAAGGGAGAAATTGACAGTAAAGCAATAGCAGGGCACTTTAACACCCCATGTCCATCAGTGGATAGATCATCCAGCCTGAAAAATCAAGGAAACAGTGGCTTTCAATGACACGTTAGACGAGATGGACCTAATAGATATATAAAGAGCATTATTCCAGACCCAGAAGAATATATATTCTTTTCAAGTGCATATGGGACATTCTCCAGGCTAGATTACATGTTAGGCCACACAAAAAAAAGCCACAGTAAATTTGAGAAGACTGAAATCATACCAAGTGTCTTTTCTGACCACAACAGTATTAAACTAGGTATCAATTACAAGAAAAAAAAAATCTGGAAAGAACACAAATACATGGAGGCTAAATAACATGCTACTAAACAATAAATGGGTCCACTCAGAAATCAGCAATAAAAAAATACCTAGAGACAAGGGAAAATGAAAACACATTGGTCCAAAATCTTGGGATATGGCAAAAGCAGTTTTAAGAGGGAAGTTTATAGCAATACAGGTATACCTCAAGAAACAAGAAAAATCTGGAAAAAAAAAACAAAAGCCAACCTTACACCTAAGGGAGCTAGAAAGAGAAAAACACATTAGTTCTACCAAGCATTTAAAGAAGAGTTAATACCTATTCTCAAACTATTCAAAAAAATAGAAGTAGAAGGAAAGCTTCCAAAAACATTCTACAAAATTAGTATTACCTTGATACCAGAACCAGACAAACACTACAAAAACAAAATGAAAAAACGACATGTCAATATGCCTAATGAACATTGAGCAAAATCTTCAAGGAAACATTAACAAAGTGAATTTAAAAATACATTTAAAAAATTATTCACCACAATAAAGTGGGATTTATTTCAGGATATTAGCATTATTTAATATTATCAATCAACATGATACATTATATTAACAAGCAAAAGGATAAGAACCATATGATCTTCTCAATAGATGTAGGAAAAGTATTTGACAAAATACAATGTCCATTCTTGATAAAAACTCAACAAAGGGAGTTTCAGAGAAATCATACATCAACATAATAAAGGCCACATATGAGAAGCCCACAGCTAACATCATATTCAATGGTGAAAAACTGAAAGTCTTTCCTCTAAAGGTCAAGAACAAGAAAGGATGCTTACGCTCACCACTTTACTTCAACACAGTACTAGAAGTCTTAGCTCCAGCAATGGGACAATAACAAGAAATAAAAGGCATCCAAATTGGCAAAAAGTAATACTATTACTATTTGTACATGACATACTATATAGAGAAAACTCTAAAAACTCCACCAAAAAAAATCTATAGGAATGGATAGAGGAATTCAGTAAAGTTGCAAGATACAGAATACACAGAAATCTGTTGCATGTCTATATACTAATAATGAAGTAGAAGAAAGAGAAATTAAGAAAACAACTCCATTTGCAATTGCACCATAAATAAAATACCTAAGAATAAATTTAACCAAAGAAGTAAAAGACCTGTATTTTGAAAACTATAACAACATTGATAAAAGAAATTGAAGACAAAAATGGAAATATACTCCATACTCATGGATTAGAAGAATTAATATTATTAAGAAGTCCATACTACCCAAAGTAATCCACAGATTGAACTAATCTCTATCAAAATTCCGAAAGCCTTTTCGCAGAACTGGGATAAATAATCCTAAAATTTGTATGTGACCACAAAGGATCCTAAACAAAACAATCTTGAGAAAGAACAAAGCACAATCCCAGTGTCACAATCCCAGATTTCATGATATAACACAAGGCTATAGTAATCACAACAGTATGATATTAGCACAAGAATAGACACAGATTCGTCAAACAGGATAAAGAAACCAGAAATAAACCCACACCTATATGGTCAATTAATCTTCAACAAAAGGAGGCAAGAATATACAACAGGAAAAAGACAGTCTTTTCAATAAATGATGTTGATAACACCACTTTCTTACACCATACACAAAAATAAACTCAAAATGGATTAAAAACCTAAATCTGAGACCTGAAACCATAGAGCCCCTGAATGAAAACATAAGCAGTATTCTCTTGGACATCAGCCTTAGCAACATACTTATGGATATTTTTCCTCGGGCAGCAGAAATGAAAGCAAAAACAATCAATTGTGACTACACCAAAATAAAGTTTTTGCACAGAAAAGGAAACCATCAACAAAAAGGCAACCCAGTGAATAGAAGATATCTATAAATAATATAACTGATTAGTGTATGTAAATATTAATGTAACTGACAAGGGATTAATATCCAAAATATATAAAGAACTTATACAACTCAACACCAAAAAAAAAAAAAAAAAAAACCACACACACACAAAAACAAACAAGCAAAAAACTAATCTGTTTTAAAAAAAATAGGCAGAGGACCAGAATAAACATTTTTCCAAAGGAGACCTGTAGATGGCCAACAGACACATGGAAAGATGCTCAACATCACTAATCATCAGGGAAATGCAAATCAAAATGACAATGAGATAACACTTCACACCAGTCAGGGTAGCTAGTATCAAAAAGACAAGAAATAGGGGCACCTGGGTGGCTCAGTCAGTTATGCATCCAACTCTTGATTTCAATTCTGGTCATGATCTTATGGTTCAAGAGATTGAGCCCCAAGTTGGGCTCTGTGCTGACACTGTGGAACTTGCTTGGAATTTTCTCTCTCTCTCTCTCTGCCTCTCCTCTGCTCATGCTCTCACTCAAAATAAATAAATAAACTTAAAAAAAAAAAGACAAGTAATAACAAGTGTTGGAGAGGATGTATAAACATGGGAAGTCTCCTATGTTACTGGTGGGGATGTAAATTGGTGTAACCACTGTGGAAAACAGTATGGGTCTTCTTCAAACAAATAAAAATGATAACAACATATGATCCAGTAATTCCACTACTAGGTATTTACCCCCCAAAACCAAAAACTCTAATTTGAAAAAAACAATACAAGCACGTATAGTTTTATTGCAGCATTATTTACAATAGCTAAGATATGGAAGCAACCCAAGTGTCTATGAATAGACGAATGGATAAAGAAGTGGTACGTATACACAATGAAATATTACTCAGCCATAAAAAAGAATGAAACCTTGCCATTTGTGACAACATGGAGAATCTAGAAGGTTTTATGCTAAGTCAGAGAGAGACAAATATAAATACGATATGATTTCACTTACATGTGGAATCTAAAAACAAAAAAAATTCCAGACTCTTAAATACAGAGAAAAAATGGGTAGTTGCCAGATAGAAGACAAATAGAAGTACAGTATAGGTAATATAGTCAATAATATTATAATAAAGTTGAATGGTGACAGTGAATATACTTACTGTGCTGAGCATGAAGTAATGTTAGAATTAATGTTTAGTGAGAATCAGTTGGCTACATGAAATTTATAATTAAAAAGACTCTTTTTAATTTGTGTATTGCTTTCCTTATAGCAATATGTTTAAATATAAATATATGTGTACACAGATACACGTGTGAGACACTGGGGGTGGGTTGTTGAACGTCTACTAACACTTGGCTGCTTTGGGGTTTTTCTCATCTTCGATGTTGTAGGAGCCTAACTAGGACCAGGTGGAGACCACAGGGCGCCAGGCACTATGAAGAACTGGTCCAATCGTTGCAGGTGTTTGCGGTTGGAACGGGCTGCCTCAAGGGGTGGTGAGGTCCTGTTAACTGCGCTGACACCAAGGCCACTCCACAGGGGAGAAGAGGGTGCAGATGATGTTGGACGTGCTTCCTTCTCAACCGGAAAGTTTCACATCCAATAGGGAAGAGGGAGTCAGAGTGAGAGGTGGGTATGGCACTCGTGAGGCAATGGCCGATGTCTCTTGCCTACTTTCAAGCTCAGAACGTATCAGTCAAGAGTCTTACCAACTTATTGATATCCCTTAATCAATGGGAACTCCCTGGGTGGCCAGAGTCAGAATACATTGCTCCTTGAGTTAATCCCCTCCACTGCGGTGTATGCTTCCTCAGTTGCTGTGCATTTTAGGTGTTTGCGTGGTAGCTTCTCATCTGAGAATTTATGCCTTCTGTGGCTGAGGCTTGTGCCTCGCCATAAATAAAAGAGTTGCTTAAGAAATCATTTTTTCTCTAAGTGTATTTTAAAGGAAATCAATATAAATTCAATTTGTCCTTTTTTTCTCCTGTTTTGGTTCCTCAAGCTCTAGAACCCCAGAGATGGTCAGAAAACCTTCCCTCATTGAATGCCCTCAGAGCCATCAACCCTCTCCACTGCCCTGTTGAGAATAACTTCATCAGTGGATAATATTCTGACATACGTCATCTGTGTATTATAAGGTTTAACTGGGATGGTTTTCTCAGAACTTCAAGACAGTTCAACTGAAGCAGATCAGTGAATATTTTTTTAAATTAACCTGGCATTAATACTGGTTTAACATCAGTGAAAAGCCAAGTAGAGGTTTTGAACGTAAGGAAGCTGGTTTCAGACGAGTAACCTCTTTGATCCAGGATTGTACTAAACACATACACACTATCTGTTCTAATCTTCAACATTCTGTAAAAAGAAGAAACTGAGGCTAAGAGATTAAGATAGCTTGCCTGGTTGTGAACCAAATGCCTCACCTTGAAGGTGGCAGGACCACCATTTGAACCCCCCCATTCTAAATACCATTGTTTTTCGAATAAATCTTATTGCCTCTTTATAGAAGGCTTCTATTTGAAAACAGAGGTTTCCACATTAGTCTATAGGATAAACATCCTTCAACTGATGATTCCTAATTATCCACAGGAGGAGACTGTCATAGTGCCCAATGAGGGAGAAAAGAACTATTTGAAAAATAATGTGGAGATTGCTCTGGCTGTTTTTGATGGACGCAAAGACATGAAAAATGGGAACCAAAAACAGGGGGAAAAAAGCCCATTCTGAAGCTCTGAAGCCCCATGACCCAGGTGTACATCATACAGTCAGCTGTCAAGGAAGACTCCATTGCCCCACTCACAGGGGTTCTCCCACCATGTGGCCACAGTCCCCTTGCACATGACGGAATCCTCTGTGTTCTAAGGGTCTCCTTCCCCTCTGGTTCTTCTCATGCTTCGTCTCTCCAGAGAACCTGGCAGCCGGTTCTAGCCCTCAACGCCCTCATGCCGGCCCCTGTGGCTTCATTCCTGGAAACATGATTTTCTCCATTTATTCCCACCTGTTGTCTCTAGACTGTCAGTACCATGAGGGGATGACGAGGACGCTCTACTAAAATCACATGAATCAGAACCTCATGCAGCCCGCACAAGAACCTGAAAAAACTTCAGGCTTAACACCACTTGCCAGCATGGGGCAGTTCTCCACACCCTCAGAACGGCCTTACGTATAGCTTCCCACTGACTTCCTTCAAAGTAACCTTAGCTCTTAACATCTTGCAAAGTGATTTATGTGAGCCAATTACTAACTGAAGTATCCGGAAAACAGAAACTGAAAAAAAAAACAAAAACAAAAACGTGTTGTCTGAAGTTGAGAAAAAAGATCCCAGAACTGCTGAGATGACTTTACACACACACACACACACACACACACACACACACACACACACACTCATTCCCTCTCTCCCCCTTCTCATTATCTCCCCCTTCCCCTCCTCACTTCTCCCCTTCCTCACTCCTCCCCTCCCTCACTCTTCTTTTCTCTCTTCCACTGGCTCCTCTCTCTTCCTTCTCCTCTCTCTCTCCCCTTCTCTCTCTCTCAGGAATTGTTAATGAAGGAAACATATTTTGATCTAGTTAACAGTCTCAAAATAACCTTATATACATTGCTCTCGTGTCAACCATAAAAGCATCCTAAACCTGTATTTTGGCAATACTCCACATGCACAGGTTTCAGAACGTGTGCCCCAGGAATCCAGAAACCAGGGGCTATCTTCAGGAGAGTGGCAACATTTGATTTATGCTTTGTGTTTATAAATGTCGAGGCAGCATAATTTTGAGTAATATTCAGAAAGTATGTACCTACCAAGCTCTAAAAAATGACTGACTGCAAGTTAACTGGTGAGCTTTCCTAGACTTCAAGTTGTTTTTTTTTTTTTTTTTTGAGAGAGACACACAAAAACATTGACATAGGAAAGAAAACCTTATAATTACACTTTGTTCTCCTCCTCGTGCATTTCAAAGCAACCATCCAAAGCTAGTGCTTTGTAACATACAAACCAGGACTCTGCAACTAGCCCAACTATCAATTTATGTTCTTTTTTGGAAACAACTTGACTCATCTCCTAGTCCACTTTCCCTTTTCATTACTACAGGAGTGACTTAGAATAATGTTTGTCTAAACTGGGCGGCTGTTTTCTCATTACTCAACGCATAGCTTATCGTTTTCTTACCAGCCTATGGCATTCCATGGCAGGTATGGGGTATCTTCACAGGCCAGCCTGTCTGGAAAGGGCGTGATGGGATTACTACTGACTATGCTTTGCCCCTCCGTCTTCATAAAGTGGCCACATCCTTCATTTCCTTATTTGCCAAGCTAGGAGAACGTCGCCTTCTCTGGGTGGATGCTAGGAGCAAATGAAATCGCTCTTGGCACTAATGATTACTAATCCTTTCCTTTTCTTAAAGGACCTTTCCTCTACCTCTTCACAGCCGTGACTTCTGTCAGAAAACACGGGACCTGCATGAGAAGGGCTTGTTCCCATCCCCGTGCTGATAATCAATGTCTGGGCCTATTTCTTCAGTTGTGAATAAAGGGTCATGTTAATGGATCTCTGAGCTATGACCCAGTGTGATTATCTTAGTATCGTTTGTGGGCTTATGTAGTCTAACTTTTGATAATTTTCTATGTACCAAACACTGATCTAAACAATTTACAAATGTTTTATTTCACATAAATTTAAGGTAATATTTTCAATTTTAAGAATTAAGGTGTTATCCCCACTGGCAGGTGAGGTGATGCATGCACTCAATGAGCACCCAGTTTTCCTGAGGTGTCACAGCTATTAAGGGGGAAACCAAACAATCAGATTTCAGACTACAAGGCTTTTTTTTTTTTTTAACATTTATTCGTTTTTGAAATACAGAGCATGCCCAAGCAGGGGTGGGGCAGAGAGAGAGAGGGAGACACAGAATCCAAAGCGGGCTCCAGGCTCTGAGCTGTCAGCACAGAGCCCGACACAGGGCTCGAACTCAAGAATCATGAGATCATGACCTGAGCCCAAGTTAGACACTTAACCGACTGAGCCACCCAGGCCCCCAAGACTACAAGGCTTAATTAAAATCTTCCTCTGTCACCTATGCAAACCACTGAAGTGGCTTCTTGGGCCCCATCGTTACCAGCATCAGTTGTCCTGACTCAGTGGTGTCGACCACCGAGCACCAACCCTACAGCCATTAAAGTCCTTTCTATGGTCACTGTGTGGACCACATCATGGTCCATGCTCACTCACTTCAGGCACTGATTTCCTGCTCTTCTTTCCTTCCTCTTTATTCCCTTCTGTTGGTTCTCTTTTCCCCCCCTTGACAAAAACTTAGAGTCTGTTGTGTCCCAGGATTGAGGATTCAGAAAAGGTAAGAGATTATTGCCAGTCTGAGACATCACACAATGTAACTGAGCGTGAGGACAAAGATACAGATTTACACAGAAAAAGTATAATGTCCTACATCATATTCCCTTGAAAGAAGGAACGAGGGACGTCGATAGGGGAGAGAGGGGCTGAGAGAGGGAGACAGAACATGCCCTGAGAGAGCTACACAGCCAAGCAGGGGCAGAGAGAGAGAGGAGACAGGGTGGACAGAACCTATAACTCTCCCTGGGGAGCCTTGGGGAAGTTTTCACAGTGGTGTTTCTATTTGAGATGAATCTTGAGGAAAAGTAGAAGTTTGGTGTGAAAATAGAAGACAATACAGGCAAAGATGAAGGAAATAGCCCTGTTTTGCCTCAGTAATGGAACATTCCATGGGACTGGCTTCAGGGAAGCAGGGATGGAAGTTTGAATGGGTGCCTTGTAGGCAGCACCCAAAGGGTTTGTGTCAATATTTAAGACATTGAGATCTTACCTAGTAGTAGGAAGACACGGGGAGGGGTTGACTCATGATCAGATTGACCTCAGGGGTGCTCTGGAGGAGACACTGGAGTAAATGGGAAAGAGATGAAAACAGAAGGTTTTGTTAAAGGACGTGGGTGTGAGCCATGGTGAGATGTGGACGGTGAGGAAGGGGCAGATGGAGATTGGCTGATACAGAACAGGCAGGACTGAGTGACAGAGAAGGAAAGGGGGGATGTGGCACCAGGATTTCAAAGTCAGAGAAGACAGACTCGTCACTCCCTCTGTTTTCTTTGTCAGCCTCTGACACGAGTCTCATCCAACCTAACCACATCCCTCCCTGACTTCTTGCCACCTGCCCTCAGGAAACTTGGAAGGCAGTGGCCCCTGTGGCCAATAGAAGCCCTGAGTCAGCAGATCTATCCCAGTCACCTCCTTGCCTGCAGCCCCTTCCCAGGGGTCCTCCAGCCCAAATAGCTGCGGGCCGAGCTACCGGGCTCTGGGCTTACACCTCCTCATCCTCCATTTCGGCCCCCACCAGCTTTAGAAATGACCCCCTCTTGGGGCGCCTGGGTGGCTCAGTCGGATGAGCATCCGACTTCGGCTCAGGTCACGATCACACAGTTCGTGGGTTCGAGCCCCGCATCAGGCTCTGTGCTGACTGCTGGCTCAGAGCCTGGAGCCTGCTTCAGATTCTGTGTCTCCTTCTCTCTCTGTCCCTCCCCCGCTCACGCTTTGTCTTGCTCTGTTTCTCAAAAACAAATAAATGTAAAAAAAATAAAATAAAAAAGCAATGTCCCCTTCTCTGTTCCACAAATCCCAACCACAGGTAGGCAGACTCTCCTTCCCAAATCACTGTCTTCTGTGAAATGGAAACGGAGAGATACTTGCTTCGGATTATGCTGAAGTCAGAGCACCCTTCTACTTTTGGAAGCTAAAGCTAAAATGGAGAAGCATTCATTCATTCACAAACATACTCATTGAGCTGGCAGCCTGCCAGATGGATAAAATAGCAACATTGCCGCCAGGAATTCAGGGATGAGCCAGGTCCCTGCTGTCATGGGATGCACACTCTGGTGTCAGAGAGGCAGATCGAGACAGGTGGGCATGTCACACAACAACGGCAGGTGATGGATGGGACTGCTCAGGACACGGTGTTGGGGAATACATAGGCAGGGATGGACCTGCTTGAAATAGATTCCTAAAGGAAGCCCCCTCTGAGGAAGTGATATTTAAGACAGAAAGACAAATGAGAAAGTAGCCACAACAGGCAAAAACATAGGTCTAAAATGCTATATAAATGATAAAGTGCAAGTCAATATTGACCAGGAATAAAGGCAAACACGGAGCCACTCTTTCCATACCCCTATAGAATGCCAGCCAGGAAGTCACGGGATCTGGAGGTGTTTTGTTGTTTTTGTCATGCTCATGTGAAAGGGACCCTCCAGTTTTAAGAAACTCACATTCATCTTGCGTATAAAGACACGAATGGGCCTACGAGAGACACGCTATCTCAGGGGTTGGCAAAAACTTTCACGAAGAAGAAGATAAATTATCTTAGGCTGTGTGGGCCATACGCTCTCTGTTGTAGCTACTCAATCCACCAGAAGAGCCTGGAAGCCACGGACAATGTATAAATGAGTGAGCACTCCTCTGTTCGGTCATTTTATTTATGGATGCTGAAACAACAATTTTCACAGGTCACAAAATATTTTTTCAGACATGTGAAACCCTAAAATCTTTTCTTCATTCATGGGCTTACAAACACGGGCAGTGGGCTGTATTTGGTTCTTGGGACCTGGTCTGGCCATCCCCGCTCTGCAGCAAGGTGGTTGAGAGAGCAAACTCTTGAGCAGACTGCCTCGGTTCGTTTCCAGATGATTCCATCTGCCAGGGGTGCACTCACGCGTCCGGGCCAAAGAAAATTTACTTTGATCCTGTTTTGTTCTCTTATCTTTCTGTCCCTCTTTTCTTAGTCAAACTTCTTAGAACAATAATCTATACTCCCTCCCCGGGGCAAACTGTTTTACAAAAACGACTTCGACATACTTTCAGCCTCTGATGCTCTTCCAGAATCATGTCCCACCCTTAACCCCTCTAAGAGGTGGTATTGAGGTTCCCTCCCCTTAAAACTGGGCCTTTGTGAGTACTCCAGCTAATTGAGCCCTACAGAAGAGATGCTCGAAGACTCAGGAGCTGGGTCGTAAAAGGCAAGACAGCTTCTGCCTGCCTTTCAGGGTGCACGTGCCTACGGACCCTAGAGCTGCCACATAAAGAAGGGTGTGATGACTGTTACTTCCTTTTAGAGGCTTTCGTTGGATTTCTCTGCAGTGGATCTGGTCCCAGGCGAAGAAAGAAAGCTGTGCGTGTACATGATGTGCCTGGAGTATAAGGCGTACGGGGCCGAGAACTGGGAGCTTTGGCCAGTGATACGTGCAGATGGCATTTCCTGGGAGGCTTTAATGATGGGGTGGATGCGCCTGGAATGGATCTTGAGAGTAACAGGTGGCCCCTGGAGAGATTTGAGGCCTAAGAGTAGAATGGACAGGTTTCTCTCTTAGGGGAACTACCCTAGTTGTAACAGAAGAAGCCGTGATGAGACCCCTGGCTGGAAGCCTGCGACACGGTCTGGGTGATGCGGAGGAGGGCAGTGCCAATGGCCGTGGACAGAGAGAGTGGAGAGACTCCTGAGACCACCCCGCAAGGAGAGCGCTGTCCGCCCAGCTAATGGACAGACATCACAACAACGCATATTCTCGTATCTCCTACTACGGTCTTGTCAGAATAGATCCCTCTCTCGCATGGCTACGCCTCCTCGCCTGCTCTCTCTTTCACGATTTTTCTTTTTTGCCTGGTCAATATGCAACACGGTTCCCACATGGGTGGTTCCTCTCCCTTCTCTTCAGCAGACACTGGGGAACCGTTCCTTGAAAGCAAGATGCCACAGATAAGCTCACAGCTGGCCGAATGCTGGTGAAAGGGTTCCTCTGTGCCCCCCGCCCCGTGAAACACCTGCCTCTGTCGGCCACAGACCGGTCCCCTGAAAAATACCCTGGGAACCCTGTCCCAGAGCCCCCTCCCAGCTGTTATCTTGACACAATCACTGTGCTCTGGGTTTTTAATCTGGGAGATTAAATCTATACATGCCTGAGTGGAAAGATCACATCCTTGTAATGTTTCACCTATAAAATTTCTCAGCTGCCTTCGTTTAACCTGTTGTATTTATGGCCCAACTGTAATTTAGGAGAATACTCAGAAAATGCCAATTTCAAAGGGCCGCTCTCTCAAATTGCCACTCAGCACGGCTTTCTGCAGGAGTGTAGTGAACTGTGGTAAAACTGATCATTTCAGTCAATTAGATTTTTAGGCCAGTCACTTTTTACTGTTCTGAAAGAGAGCAAGAGAGCATTTGAAAGCTAGAATCAATCAATTACAGTCTAAATGTAGAACAAGGAGGAAGATACACAAGAAACCATATGTATACTTTTTTTTTTTTTTTTTTACAGGTATGAACCTTGCAGAGGTCACTTGAGTTCTATTATAGAATGTTCATTTTGCATAAAGTAGAAGTTACCACTTTAAAAGACATGCCTACCCAGACCCTTTGGATAGTAATTGGGGTCAAAGAATGAAAAGGCTGACAGAATGCAAGTGCCTTAGCTGGGGAAGAAGGGGCTTGCCGAGACAAGCATATAAGCAGAATGATCAGGTAGGCTTTTTTTGTAAAGACCATAGCAACCTTTGACTCAGAAAGTTCTAACACAGTTATAATTGTAACAGGTCGAAGGCCACAAGTTCAGAAAACATATAGATCTTTTGTGATAGTTCATTTCCTTTATTTAACCCAAGACTGGATTATGAGGTCTAGAGATTCTAGAAAGTCAAAGATTATGGTCCTTCCTTAGGCAACTGAAAATAAAAACATCACTAACAGTAGAGCAGGATTAAAGGACATAAAATAAATCTTCTCCTAATAGACCCTTCACAATTTCAAATTCAAAGATATTTCAAAATACCTTCTTATGTTAAGAAAAGGCTCCTGGGGTGGGGAGGGGCGCCTGGGTGGCTCAGTCAGTTAAACATCTGACTTTGGCTCAGGTCACGATCTCGTGGTTCATGAGCTCCAGCCCCTCGTTGGACTCTGTGCTAACAGCTCAGGGCCTGGAGCCTGCTTTGTATTCTGTGTCTCCCCCTCTCTCTCTGCCCCTCCCCTGTTCACTCTCTGTCTCTCTCGAAAATGAATAAACTTTAAAAAAATTAGAAAGAAAAGAAAAGGTTCCTGGGGATGGTAACAAGAGAAACTTTGACATCTGTTATCAGATCCCCCTTTGAGACAGGATTTAAAGGACACCTTTTCCACACAGCCATCTGTGACTGCTTCAGACCATTACAAGCAATCACTTTATGCCCTTGACTTTCCATTCCAATTGTTTCCACCATTTACTTAGTGCCCCCTCTTACACACCAACACGTGTTGCAGGATCTAGAGAAGGAGCACCAGGTTTCCACCAGCAGGTCTGGATTCTGTTCCTTGGGTCACCACCTGGACCCAAGCACAGTTGGGTAAGGATATCAGCCAGCAGAACTTTGGGAAAACAGAATCCACACTAGGGAGATAAACAGAGGTGATTGACTAGGAAGAGATGGAGAGAGCAGTTAAGAGGAAAGAGGAGACGGTTGGACATCTCAAGAGTAGCCAACAGCAGGAAGCCACTTGGCAAGAAGGGACTTGGAGGGAACACAGGGAGAAGGTATAGCAGAGCACAGAAGATGACCACTCAGGCAGGAGCTACCATGTGGGAGATCGGACCAGAGATTGGCAGGGAGCATCTGGAAAGGATTTGGAACCAACTTCAGACGAGATGTAGCCACTGTCAGAGATCCTGCCTGGAATTCTCTGGCTCCTTCCCTCTTCCACTTTCCGTTTTGCCACCAGTGCCATCCAATGGCCAAGTCTACCTGGGAGCCAACTGACAAGGGCACCTCAGAAATCTAGTCCCAGTGTTACACAGCACGGGGTGGTCAGGGGATGGAGAGGGCAACACGCAGACCATTGGCATGGTTAAGTGATTCATCTTCTGAACAGCTGCCCCCCATCAAATCTTTTTTTTTTTTTTTCAGTTTATTTATTTGAGAGAGAGAGGGAAAGAGAGAATCCCAAGCAGGCTCTGCACCATCGGCGCAGAAGCCGATGCGGGTCTCAAACCCACGAACCGTGAGATCATGATCTGAGCTGAGGTCAAGAGCCAGACGCTTCACTGACTGAGCCACCCGGGCGCCCCATCCCCTTCCGTCAAATCTTAAAGCAATGCTTTTCTAACACACTTCTTGAGAATATCACATGAGATTATTTTAATTTGTTGGGGGAGGTTAAAAAGTGAGACTGTGAGGACACTTAGGAAAATGTTTTAAGGATTTTAAACATTAGATACTGCCAATTGTACTTCTAGGAAAAGAGAAAGTCCTAAACATATCTACAGATACAGGCTAACAAAAATTTGTAGCTCGATAATACTGAAAGTTGGAAGCAACCTAAAATACATGCGACATATTCAGGGCTAAAAAACAAACAACCCCCCCCCCCAATTTCTGCCTTTAACGATATCCTACTCATGAAAATCAGATAAAGTGCTATGGGGATCCAGGGGTGGGAGAGGACAGTGAATAGTCGCCCCATCCTTCTAGAGGATGGTGCACACAGTATATTATATGGCACATGTAAATGCTAGGAGGAATCTGAGATTTATACTGAAACACCCGAATTAGGAGGTTGGATGCCGAGGTAGAGTAGCAAGAGGGGACGGGAGCATAACTAGAATCCCAGGGACCTGTGAGTTCATCCTGGGTCTGGTTCTGATGCTGGTGGTGGCCTTGTTCGGGCCTCTACTCTGGCTTTCTGGAACAAATAACAGAAACTGGGGAACAGCGCGACTGCCCCACCGCTGAACACTGCAAACAAAAGAACTGCCTCCTGGGGTCTGAGGCCGTAAGTAGGATTCACTCCAGGGCCTGGCGGGTCCACGCTTTTTGTGCTCATGCCACTGACACAGGCTGCCAGCGTCCGATTGCAATTATGGTTCAAACTGGCTCCAAAAATTAAAGCTAGATGCCTAGCTTTGCATTTCACACCCACCCCTCTGTCCACCTGGAAGTAGCCTACAAGCTTTATCCTCCAGAGCCCAAAACGCATTGTTCTTAAAAAAGGTCAGAACAAATTTTGAATTCCAGCTTCGAGACTTTGTAACTGTCTGAGCTTTGGAAATTAGCTTCAACTCCTTGGTTAAGTAACATGAAAGACACAAGGCAGAATCTTAGCAGAGGGGTTAGGTCACAGTAGGTATTTAATACATTTTCTTGGTTTTTTTGTTTTTGTTTTTTACCTTGCTACATTTCTTCCAATATGCCCCTGTATGGCAGGCCAAGAGGTACTGTTCACCCGCCCTACAAAATATCTCCTTTGTTCACCCCTTCACGTCTTTGTTAATATTGCTTTCGGCCTCATTAGCAGGAATGAAAGAAATGCCCGAAACAAAGGAAGGACTAGCTCAACTCCAGCCTCAAGCAGGAATGTTTGAGTCGATTTCCTTTTCTTGCTTAGCAAGCACTGAGCTTCCTGCTTCTGGTTTGGACCTGAAGTGGAGGGTCCCAAATACCAACAGGAAGGTCATACTTGTGGTCTCCCTCCCTCGCTGAGACCTCGTGGAAACCCGAGGCCCTGGAATTTCATGTGGGTGTCCTTTCTCAAGAGATTTCCAGCTGCAATTCCCAGACCGGAGGTAGGCACTCTATTCTCCAGATCCACAACCATTCTTTCTGTTAGCTTTTCCAAGATTCCGATATTATCTTGCCAAGTGTGGGTAAAATAATTAAAAAGAGTTCCCGTGGAGAGGGGTAGGATTTTACAACATAGGATAAAATCTCCTTAATTTGAGTTGTGTTAGTAGGTTTCTACATACAGGCAAGGGAAAGGACAAGATTCACCCATCCATTCATTCATACATTCATAAATATCGAGTACCCAATGATATGCCAGTCACTGTTCTCAAACAAGGGTCTCTTCCAACATTACCTCTGAGAAGCCACTTCTATGAACTGTGGGGTGTCAACTCACCCTGCAGAGATTCAGATGGACAAATAAGATTATTACAGGAATTTATTAGTTCTACCCACATTTATGAAAACCTCATAGATGCCAAGAAACCATGGTAGTCACCGATGATGTAAAGAGGAGTACTTTACTTGTTCAGTGCTAACCATACTCTAGATGTTTTTGCATATGGATCTTAATGTCCACAACAATCTCATAGACAGAATTGCCTCTGTTTTATAGTTAACAAAACTAACGTTTTGAGAGGTTTTTCAACTTTCACAGGAAACAATCAGAGCCAACATTCAGCCCATCGTTTGAACATTTATCTACTGATGGGCATTTGGATGGCTTCCAATTTGGAGCTATTACAAAAAGTGATGTGACCATTCCGGCTTTTGTCTTTTCTGTACACAGGTAACATTCCTATTTTGTATATACTTAGGAGTAAAATTGCTGGGTCATAGGATATGCATATGTTCAACCGTAGCATACATTATCAGTCAATAGTTTTTTCTGACATTGTTCTTATCATTTGAATTAATTGACGTGGCCAATTCTATTCCCCAAAAATGGCCACAACGATACCTTCCGTCCCACATGCTTTTCTTATACTGTAACCTTGACACTTCCTCCAGCAGCTGATAAAGTCTAGGTCCTTTCTCCCTGAACTTGAGTGGACTTCTGTGACTTCCTAGATGAAGGCTGTTCAACAGAACATTCTGCAGTGATGGAAATGTTCTCTTCGTATTGTCTAATACAGTAGTCACTAGCCACACTGAGCACTTAAAATGTAGCGAGGATGATTGCAGAATTGAATTTAATGTGAATCCACACGGTTAAATAGCCACTAGACACACGTTCCTATGCACTGGACGATGCACGCTTAGATCAATGGAATATGGTGGAATTAGTGTTTTGTGATTTATGAAGAGAGATCATTGGAATGCCATACACCTGGCTTTGTTCTCTTAGAAATCACCGCTATGTTGTAAGGAAGCCCAAGCAGGCCGCGGCAAGTCTCACATAGAGAAAAATCTAGGACTTTGGATCACAGACACAGCGGACCTCCCAGGCAGCAACCAAACCCGGCTCACCAGCCGTGTGAGTGACCCATCTTGAAAGTGGAATCTGTAACTCCCACTTGAGCTGTTCTAGCTGATGCTGAAGGAATACAAACAGGCCATCCCTACTGGCCCCTGCCCAAATTGCTTAAGTAGCAACATAACAGTAAAAACACAGAAGTGTTCCCATTAAATTCAGACATGAATCAAGGATGCTGATTATTACTCCTATTGCCTACAATGCTGTGGGAATTTCCTTCTAATGAATTGAGGCAAGACAATAGAAGGTATAAAAACTCTAAAAGATGAGGCAAGTTTTTCAATTTAAAAATACCTGGATAATTTCAGAAGCCTGGAAAACCCAAAAGAGTCAACTGAGAGAACAGTTATAAAGGGAGAATTTCAAAATTAATATCTAAAACCCTGTTGGTTTTACTATGTTCACATAAGATATACATACTTATGTCACTTGAAGAAAAATCCATTAAGCAAAAGCCTCAAAGAAATCAATGCCCAGAAATAGAAGAGTGTTATGATTTATATGAATAAACTTTAAGATGCTCTATTAGAGCATGGAAGGAACTGTGAAAAACTTTACAGTGACCCACGGAACATAAAGTACAATTTGAATTGATGGGAACTAATGTCCAGTTCTAGTGAAGATAATGTGATACTGTAAAGATGCCCATTTCACCTATGTTAATCGGTAAATTGAAGGTGATTCCGATAATATTACCAACAGGACTGTCTCTATGAAACCAGACATTGCTAAATCTACATTCCAGGGGAAGAACAGGCAGAAACAATTTCAAAAAGACAGATAAGGGAACGGACTACATGATGAAATATTATGAACCCAGCATAGCTTTTCTACTGGTGCATGAATAGAAATATCAAAGGAAAAGAGAATATTGGATGAGACTCAAGTATATGGATATTTAGATTATGATATAACATCAGCATTCCAATTCAGTGTGTCAAAGGTAGAATATTCAAAAACTGGTGTTGGGACAACCTAGTGAGAAAAAAAATAAGGTGAGTCCCTAATGTATCACTTATTCAAAAAATTTGATCTATATGGGTGAACATTCAAAACTGGGATGAAAATGAGTTGTTCTTGTAACCTTACAGCAGTAAGTTTTTTCTAAGCAAGATACAGAATTTAGAATTTTCAAAAGCCTGGTAACAATAACCTCATAAGTTTTAAAAATTTCTACTTGTCACATACTAGAAACAAAATCAGTATATAACCAATCTGGGAAATATCTGCAGTGTATATGATAAGGCAAAAGGAATAATGTCCTTACAATTTTCTTACAATTAACCTAAGGCACTAGCTCAATACAGGTATGGACAAAGGGCACAAATAACGTTCTATAGAAAAAAGTACAAATGATTTTTTTAAACATAAAAATGTTTAACTTCCCTCAGAATTAGAGAAATATAATAAAACAAAAGAATATTTACTTCATAGAGGGACAGGAGGAAACGTTTTTAGTGCTGGGGAGACAGGAACATCCATTCTCTTTTCCACAAAGTTATTTGAGAATTCATTGGTATAATCCTATGGAAGGGCAATTGACAGTATCCATCAATATGCTAAACCCGAGGTTTCTTTTCAAGTGTGTAACCTAACAACTTCACTTTCATCCTGTAGGCAACTAGCACATGTGCAATTCAATACCACGACTTTTGGGGCCATATTGGTTGCAAGAGCAAACATTTAGAAAGTAGGTGACTGACTGCATGCCAACAGGAATAGATGAAGCACATGATAGCACATCTATCACAGGGACCACTTTGTAAGACTTAACTGCGAATAGTTTCCAGTACTGAACAATCAAAAGATGCAGTGCAGTGTTTCAAAGGATACAACAACAAAAGTGTACATCTTCAGGTTACAACTGAACAGGATCCTTCTTGATAGACACAAAAACTATGTTTTACTGATTTCTAAGATTGCTTTAGAACGGGGGTGAAGGCTTAGCTAAAAAGTTTGTCATCACTCTATAGCCATTTTTACTGCTTGTCATATTTACCATATATGTGTCCCAGTTTTTCCTCTTAAAAACAAAAATGAGGTAGAAAAAAAAAAAAGATCTACCTCCTCAAAAATATCTCCCAGCTTGGACTGGCATACCACCAGAAATTCTTTTTATGAATCAGCCTTTGGGGAAATTCCAGTCCCTGCTTCAAAGGCAACATTAGAAAAATCCATGAAATCCCAGGCTCTGCACCTACTGACAACTTCACATAGTAGCTGCCTGTTTTTCCTCCAGCTGTGTCTGAAACTGACCAGGTCTTTCAGAAACATGGCCCATATAGAGCCTACTCTGTGTTTCCTTTCACGGGGCTTACCCCTTCCTACTTGTTCTAAAGATGCTTTGTGAGTCTCTGATTGGCTTCGTATCTGATGTATTTCTCTAGCCTCCATGAACTATCTGTGAATGTTCTTTTAGATCTCTATTACAAAAATTCAATAAATATTTCTTAATTGAAACAATGAAGGTTTTATTTATTTTTTGTTTTTTTATTTTTTTAATGTTTGTTTATTTCTGAGAGAGACAGAGACAGAATGCGAGTGGGTTGGGGCAGAGAGAGAGGGAGGCACAGAATCTGAAGCAGGCTCCAGGCTCTGAGCTGTCAGCACAGACCTGACGTGGGGGTCGAGCTCTCGAGCTGTGAGATCATGAAGCCGAAGTCAGACGCTCAACTGACTGAGCCGCCCAGGCACCCCATGAAAGTTTTGTTTTTAAAATCAAATTCAATGTGGGGAAGGAAAATTATCCTTGTAGCACTGCCATAGAATTTACCACAAGCTAGGCAGTGTTCCAAACACACACATGTATGAATAACAATATGTTACATACAGTTATGTCTATACTTTATATATAACCTCTATATACTTACCCAGCTAGAATAGGTTGAGATGAGCTTTGAATGCATACCTTCTTGCTTCAGTGTATACAATGAGTGTTCTCAACTATGAGGCTCCATTTTCCCACTGTCCATCTCCCTTGTCCTCACTCCCTCCTTGACTGGCCTGAACTCTGTGACCCACCATTGTGTTCCTTCTTTCACAAAACGCCTCCTCTCTCTGGCCCTCATGGTTCTCTCTGGGCAAAACTCCAACCCAGTCAAGTCCAAAATGCTGTCTCTTTAGGCTGACGGGGCTGGCCAAATGCACACAGCCCTGCTCATGAGTTATACTTTCCACATACAACTCAACCTCCAAGAGGACCCTCAGTCCCCTGTCACACTCCTGCTGTACGCTTCTGGATCTGGTTATTCTTCTAGATGACTGCATAGACCATTTTGCTCTTCAATCCAACACCACCTTCTCCCCCAGCCTCCCAGGTGGCTGATGACTTGGCCTTGTATTTCTCGAAGAAAATGTCCACAGGGGCCAGGTAGCTAACATAAACCACTGAACTAAAAGCATCGCCTATGGAATGGTAAGGACCAAAGTTACCTCCCAAGTGCAAAACCCGTGTCAATGGTCTTCCCGCTACTCAGTTCGTTTATCATGGCCGTCCGTGAAGTAGGCCAGCCTGGGCAGCCAGAAAGTGGAATCTTTTCAAGAGAATTTGAAGGTTCAGATTTTGCTGCAGAATTTCCCAATTTTAAATACTTTGGCGGGGGGGGGGGGGATATTTCCACAAGTTGGAATATACCCTGTAGGTACCCCATTTCTAACTCTGTAGAGAAATGTGAATCAAGAGGAGCCATTTATTATTTTAATAGAACTTCAAAGAAGGCCACCAGATTTCTAAGAAAGAGTTTCAACTCAAGCTACCATGGATTCTCAAGCATTTTCTCTTTAGACTGCTGGGATCAGTTTAGAATCCCAGAAGGAATTTAGGATTATTTGAGATGTTAATAAAGAGATGGTTTTTCATGGTGTGGGTGTAGAGAAACCATGTACCCCGGAGCTAATAACAGGATTGTGTTTGCACTAAGAGGGACACCGATTAGGTACATCACAGAACATCCATAAATTTGTAGTTCTGTGAGCAAACATTTTTTTCCAGCAGACACAGCCAGTCCTGAAACCTAGGTGTAAACTCAGAGAATCAACATTCCTACCTCATTTTCCACCGACCCCTATCCCTTCTCTGGCAAAACCCAACTGGAGTCCAGAGGACAGGACATACACTACTACGTTGGTCCGTAGGTGTTCACTTGCCAAACAGGGAGTGGGTTTGGGGAGGAAAATGAAAGACCAAGCAGAAAACCACCATCCGGCTTGTAAAATAGGGACTAAAACTATTCTCCTTTTGTAGTTGAGAAAACAGAGACAGGTTTATTAACTTAGTCACTGTCACAAACACTAACTGATGCAGCAGCCTGGTCATCCTAAGTCCACAGCATGAAAACACTTTTCTATATGGTCCCTTCACCATGAAATTCTATAGTAGATGTAAAATTTATTTGGAAAAAAAAATCACTTAGAGAATTCAATTTGTTCTACATGCTAAACTAATTACTTCATTCAGAGGAACTGATTTACCAGAAAGCACACATTTATACATTCAACCCATATTTACTGAGTGTCTGTGGTGCTGTGCTCAGGGGTGAACAGCAGAGACAATAGCCCTGCTTTCACAGGACAGAGCCTAGATTTTAGTATCAGACGGTAGAGAGACAATACAAATACATACGCAGATGCTTTTCAATAACAAGATCTAGAAGAAAACAAACGAAAATAGAGTAATGCTGTAGACTAAGGGGTCAGACTGCAGTCTACTGGCCAAATCCAGCCCACTGCCTGGCTTGGTATGGTCTGTAAACAAAGAGTGGTTTTTACAGTATTTTCAGTTGTTGGAAAGATATGAAAAGTAGAATAATATTTTGTCACACGTGAAAATGATAGGGAATTCAAATTTCAGTGTCTGTAAATAAAGTTTTATTAGAACAGAGCCCCGCTTACCTGTTTTCATATTATCTATGACTTCTTTCATGCTACAATGGCAGAGCTCAGTAGTTACAACAGAGACCATATGGCCTGCAAAGCTTAAAATATTTACTATCTGGCCCTTGACAAAAAGTGACTCCTGGGGGTATGAAGGACTTTAAATTGGGTGGTCAGGAAAAACCTCTCGAAAGAAGTATGCATTACGACACGAAGTCAGAGAAGAGGGCTTTATGTTACTTTAAATTGGGTTGTCCTACAAAATTTTCTTTAAGAAATAGTCTAACAACCGTTCTGACTGTTCTAGTACCCACCCCCCCCCCAAGGAAAATAAATGGCATACTTCAGCCATCATCCACCCATAGGCCAAGTTTCCAAAATATAGAAATTTTGGCTCCAATAGGAATATTTCCAAAAGGTTATATATGAAAACAAGGAGAGGAATTATTGTTATAACACCACGGGTGAGCTTTTTCAGCCAAAGATTGCATATGTTATTTTGATTTTAGACCATCGGATAGATTAATCAGAACCCTCTTTAGAAGCATTTGAACCAAAGGAAACTTGTCTTTTCTGCCAAAAGTCCACTGAGTCATTAACAGAATATAATAAAGATTTGAGGCTTTAGTTTTGGAAAAGTTGTCATAAATTCTCCCTGGGAGGAACGTTCATCTAGGAACTTTTGCAAATTCCACCCATATTTTAGGTGGAGACTGGATCAGGCTGATGTGCGAGTTGAGGAGGCCTAAAGAAACCTCCTCAATCATCCAACTCATGTGCCATTAAAGAATCGCCCCCCCAAACTAAGGCAAAGAGAAAAGAGAATGGGCCCAGGGGCTCATTAGGGACTGCCACTTTAGATACACAGTCTCATTTTCACATGAGAACACAGTCTTTACAACATTTAATTTGTAGGACCATCATAGAGGTGTGAAAAATTAGGGGAGTAATTATCATCGTCTCCCATTTTACAGAAGAAGCTTCATAAGTGAAGCTTATGAGGTTTAAATACCTTGCTGAAATACATAGGATTAATATGAATCCTCTGTGAAAGTTGGAACATGAATCCTGCATGAACAGTCATTCCAGTATTTCTGTGGTGATTGTCATCTCTCAGCCTGTGCTCACTTGCACACTTTCTAGGGTGCTCGCTTGTGCGCTCGTGCTCTCTCTCTCTCTCACACACACACACACACACACACACACACACACACACACAGCATACTGCTACTTTCTGTTTCTTGGCACGTGGGAAAACAAACTTATTATCTCCAACACGGGCTTTTTTGTCAATCAGGCCTGGATTAAAATCCTGGCTAACCGATGTGCAGGTTCATAGCGAGTTACTTACCTTTTAGCGTCTTCACTGATAAAAACTATTTTTAGCACGATTTATCCACTCACCTTTATTGAACTACCTTTATCTGCTTTTTCATCATCTACCCTCATTGAACATGTCCAAGATAATTTCCTTAAGAATATGTGTAGTGTGTAACAAATTAAAAGATCCACACACATCAGGAAAAAAAACAGGCAAAAGAGAAGATACAGTTCCCAGAAAAACAAACAAGTCGACTATACTAATTAGTATACTAGTATACTAATATACTGATGACATTGGTCATTAAAGAAATGCTAACTGACGCAAACAAAATGTGAGGTTTATCTGATGGGTAAAACTTTGCAGGATTAAGGGGCACCTGGGTGGCTCAGTCGGTTGAGTGCCCGACTTTGGCTCAGGTCATCATCTCGCAGTCCATGAGTTCGAACCCCGCGTCGGGCTCTGTGCTGACAGCTCAGAGCCTGGAGCCTGCTTCCGATTCCGTGTCTCCCTCTCTCTCTGCCCCTCCCCTGCTCATGCTCTGTCTCTCTCGGTCTCAAAAATAAATAAAAACATTTAAAAAAAAAAAAAAAGAACTTTGCAAGATTAAACCTAACAGGGTTGGAAAATTGGTAGGAAAAATTGGTACTGCTCGTTAACAGTTGGTGACTGATACTGGTCTATTTCAAGCCAAGATTCCCATCTTGAGTTTCCTCCCATTTAACATTTAATTATTGAATGTCCAGCTCAAGAAAGCTGCCATTGGCAAAGTACTTATGTACTTTATGGGAGAGAATTCTATCCCATTGAATGATATCAATCCTATCAAGTGAACAATATATTCATTTATCATTTTAAAATTGGAAAAAAAGAAAAAAGCTCAGTGCGGTCCAGCAACCTCTCCAACTTCATCTGGAAGTAGGAGACTCGGTGTTCACAAGACACTACTGATTGATTAAATATCCCAAGGAAATGGTCTCTACCTGTTCTAAAATCTGTCCTGCTTCTCTATGCCTACATGATGTATTCTCACTGGGCATAAAAGAGTCTCACTGTGTCTCACCCTTGGTATCAAGCCCGCTTATTGCACATGAAGAATTTGTTGAATTAATATAGCTATTATAGCAGCCTCCCCTGATCGGAGTTTAAAATTCTGAGGTTAAAGAAGCAACCCGTTTTTTGAAACACTGACCTTTGTAAAGGCTCATTGTTTGTCCTTTTGTTAATTCCGCTCATAAACGGAGCCATCAGAGTCGGCGTTAACCACCTCTTACAGTTTGGCAGGAAAGCATCTCGATATTACTTCAATCAAGATTTTCTTACCCTTAATAGTCGGGGAGAAATAAAACAAGCTTTCAGATAAAAATCAAGAGAGCTTTTTGCCCACAGATTATCACGGAAATAACCATTAGGAGATATTTCAGCTGGAAAAATATGAATTCAGAGGTAAATCACGGAATTCAAGAAACAATACCCAAACTGGCAGTGTGTCAATAAATGTAATTAAAAATCGATCGCAGAGGCCACAGCTGTGACTCCTGGGCCTCGGGCTTCCCCCTGAAGCATAAGCCTGCTGGCTCCCAGCCACCTGCAGCTGCCTGGGCACCGCAGCACACGGCTTTAGAGTCCCCTGCACCTGGCAGCAGGTGAATTGTGGGTGATTGCACCTGCTGGGACTTTACCATCGGTCTACCCGGACCTGGGGAGGAAGAACCAGCAGCGTGTCGTCCCCTCCACCTCTACCAATATTTTTAGACTGCAGGGACTAGTTTTGGGGTTCCCACTAAGTTCCAGGAAGGAGGCATGCCACTGTCTGAACCCCGCTCCGAGGCCGTCTTTCTTGCCAAGGCGATTCTTCTCCCCAAACCCTGCTATACCTAGAGCTTTCCAGGAATAGCATGGAAGGGACCTAGAGCCAGTGAGGGACCTAGGTCAGCTAGGGAGTAGTCCCAGGAGGCGGTGCTACTAGGAAAGGCCATGCTGGAGTGCAAACAAAATTGTACTGGAGCAGTACAACTGTTAATGAATGAGAGAAATGGAAAGCGTTGCCAGAAGGAACGTCCTGGATCAGAGGTAGTTCACGTTCAGGTTACCTACTGACAATACGTGCTAAAACATCAGCTGGACCGGCTAATCTGCAGATGTAATACCAAGGTGGGAAGTTCAGCTTGGACTTGAATCAGATGTGTCCGGTTCAAGTTTAAACAATTTAACAGCGTGATGCCTCTGCATTTACTACTATGTTCGGATGTGCAAGGATAAGCAGATGGACTGGAAGCCCCTCAGAAGGACACTGTTTACCTTCACCTGGTCCATCTGCTCTATACATCAACACCATCTCTGTCTTAGGTTGGGCTACAAAAATCGCACAGGCTAGGTGGCTTGAACAATGGGAACTTACTTTCTGGGAGTTCTGGGGGCTGGAAAGTTCCATATCAAGGTCTGGCAGAGTTCAGTTTCTGGTGAGAATGCTCTGGGTTGTAGCCACTTACCTGGTCCTTGAGCCCTTCTGGAAAGAGAGGTAGGAAAGGAGTCTGGCTCTCCCTCTTCCTCTTATAAAGCTACAGTCCAATCAGATTACGGCTCCACCCTTATACTGCTTTTAACCTTAATTACCTCCTAACGATCCTCAGTTAAGGTCACATGGGGGGGGGGGTTTGGATTTCAACTTACAAATTTTGGTTAAGACACAATTTAGTCCGTAGCACTCACCATTAACAAATGTACCTTTACCATCTGGAGACTGCCTTTATCTATCCATAAGACCAAAGGTTACTTGGAGAAATACAAATTCCACGCGTGATTGTTACTTTTGAAAAAAACTACGCCTCACATGGCGTATCTCTGAATGCAGCTATGTAAAAGAGAATCACACTTAAGGGGCTGTTCCGGAATTCCTTCCAAGAGCAACTGAAGTCAATCTAATTCATGTGTGTGACCTTACCCTGATAACCGGGCACTTGAATCTACCCCAAAAGCATCACCTGAGGGATGTTTCCCTTCTTAAGCAGACCCTAGTGAAGGCTGCAGGTGCCTGTTAACAAAATTAAATGCTTTTCTGGGGCTCCTTTCGATTAGGTCAAAGGTTCTAGCAATGGCAGTAGATGAAGAGCTCTTCATAAAGGCATTGAAGATGTGGAGGGAACCAAGATGACACAATGATTTGATTTTGTATGGTTGGTGATCAGAGATATTTTAGAACATTTTAAAAAATTTATTGAATTTTGATGAGAGAGAGAGAGCGAGCGAGCGTGAGTGCACATAAGTGGGGGGGGCAGAGAGAGGGAGAGAGGATCTGCATTCTCAGTGTAGAGCCTGATACGGGGCTCCAACTCATGAACCGTGAGATCATGACCTCAGCTGAAGTCGGACACTTAACCAACTGAGCCACCCACGTGCCCCCAAGAACATTTTATATTTTGCATTCCTGTGTACCTAAAAGTTTTGTCAAAGTAATCATGCTTGTGTGTATTTATCCCTCATTTGTGGAATGAACCAATCAACCAAAAGGGTCACCATAAAGTTCTGTATTTATTTTTTGTCTTTTTACTACAGTTATGAACTCTCTCATGTGAATGATTACTATCACAAGGTATTTAAAGGGAGCCTGATTTCAGAATTATTTCAAACTGGTGCAACAAAAAGTCTTTCTTTTCCTTTAAGGCTAAAGACAAGAACGTCATACTGTACAGGTGCAAGTCAATCACAATACAACCAATGTGGTGTAGATAGACCTTCACCCTGTTGAAGTAGGTATATCCCAACCTGTTGCCATTGGTTGTTTCTTTTTCAGAACACCTTTAGAAATTTCCAAGCTGTCCCTGAGTTGTTTAGCCACGAACATAGGCAGTGGTCTCCCTTCTGCCATGAAGAATACTTCAACTTAATTTTTTCCAGATACCTGCCTGGAAAATCTGTACTTATTGCTGTTACAATTTTATTAGAATACATTAAATAAAAAAATGACTTTAAAAATCAATGACATAAATATACTCCTATTTTGTGTGTTTAATAAAAAGGTATTTCTTTCAGTCACCAAAAAAAGACTAAACTGAACATGACTGACAGTTCCCAGTTTGGGCAAAAATGTTGAACAGTTACAGGGCAGGTAGATGTATACAAGTTTATATAAGAACTTTAGAAAATCTTTAACAGCAACATTGAACAAATGCATACCCTACGATTCAGTGTATCAGTTAGTGATTTCCACATAGTTCTAACTAACAAAATCTTTTGTGTCCTATAGCAACAATCATTAATCTAGCGCATGTAAATGAAGGACAGCTGGGTTTTAGTTGTTCTAGGTTGGGCTCACATGGCCTTGTCTCCAGACCATGAGTTAAATTTCCCAGGATATGTTCTTTTCAGAGCCCCAAATGGACAAGCAGAAACAGTATATGCCTCTTAAGGTCTAGGCTCAGAACTGGTAACTGAAGCTTCAACCCACATTGCTTCAACAAAGTAAGGTGTTATGTCCAAGTCTAATGTCAATAGAGCAAAGAAATATATCCTTGAAATACATGAAGACTTTGAAGATAGTTCAATGGAAACATAAATGCAAAGACTTAAAAAAGAGAGTAAATTAAAGGAAAAGAGAGATATCTAATGGTTTAACATATGAGTAATTCCCAAAAGAAGAGAGTACTGAAAAAAATAAAAATATGTAAAGACATTGAATATCAATAAACAAAATGCAGTTATATTTTTCAACACCAGCCCAGGCAGGTAAAAAATATATATATAAATAGTACATGCTATTTATAAAAGCACCCAAAAAATGAGAACCAAAAAATGACCCTAATGAAAGATAGACACGATATTTATTGGGAAATTTAATATATTCTAAACAATATTAAACCTAAGTCAATTGAGAAATATGGCCTATTTATGGATAGGAAAAAATACCATGAAAACCTCATTTTCTCTGAATTGATTGGCAAATAAGGTTTAAGATCAACCTTTCTATATAGACTTAGTTATGCTAATTTAGACTACATAGAAAATAGCCATGAAAAATTAACATAATTTTGAAGGTGAACAAGTTTGGGGTAATTTTCCTAAATGATACCAAAATTTATTATGAAGCTATAGTATACAAATCAGTGTGAGATGCTGAGATAGGCAAATAGATCAAAATAGACCCTATAAAGTGATAGGTACATATGGGAAAATTTGATTCAACACAGCATACACCGCCATACAAATAAGGTAGAATGGAATGTCAATAAAAGTATAATATACCATGATATAAGATGCATCTAAGGTGGTACTTAGTGGTAAATTCATAGCTTAGAGGCATTTATTTACAAACTAGAAGGACTAAATACAAATGATGAAGGATTTATATTTATTGGATAAACAATACATTTAAAGACAATATAAGAAATATAGTAATATAATAAAATGTCAAAAAATGCAGTGAATATAAAACAATAAAAAAGTATATGTCTATTATACTTGGGGTACTTATTATTTCCAACTATTTTCAGCTTCCTGTTTCTTGACTGTTCAATAAGACAATTTTATAAAGAAGAGGTACATGAGTAAGAAAGGAGAAGACAAAAACTATGTAAACTGAAGATAATGTAACTGTCAGAAAAAAACAAATATAAGAAAATGTGTAAATAATTGTTAGAAAAAATGAGAAACATCAGGGAGTTTTCAGGTATATGATAGTCATATAAAAACAAACAAACAATAGCATTTCTATTTGCCAATATAACCAAATGGGAAACATAACAAACAAATGATTAGTATGTAGTAAGTATATCTATAAATCAGTAAGATAAAAACAAAGAATAAATAGAAAAATGTGCAAAAAATGTGAACCAGATATTCACAGATGAACTAATCCGAGTGTACGAGAAACATGAAAATGTCCTCAACTTCATATCAATGACTTCTCATTGATATGAGATACTTTATACCGATTAGAATGACAATACTTTCAAAGTATTAAGATAGTAAATATTGGTAAACAAAATAGCAAATATTGGTAAAGATGTCACTGGGTAGAACTCATCCACCTTTGATGGGAGTGAAAAAAAATGGGATAATTAGTTTGGAAATAATTCCGCAGAATCCAGTAAGGTTGAAGATGTGTCTGTCATGTGACCTAGGAATTTCCCTCCTATGTATCTAACTTACAGCAACTCACTCACAGCTACACAAGGACCCATGTGTAAGAATGCGTGTTATAACCGTGTTGGTAATAACACAAGTTGATAGGCACCTAAACAGTCTTCAAACCGTGGCACTTTTACAGAATGGAATACAGTGCAACAGCTAAGATTAAGTGAAAAAGAACTACATGTATTTTCCGGGTATGTTTCAAAAGCAATTTCAGTAAAATAAAACAAAAACAAAAGCAAATTGGAGGGTAATAGGTACCATATGATAACGTGTAAACATAATTTAAAATGTGCAAAATAATTTTGAATACATAAGATCAGCATTTTTCAAAAGTTGTTGGAATAAGAAACAAAATTATGGATAATGATGAACTCTGTTCAATTGGTGGAAGGCATGAAGGAAAAAGGATCCTGGGGATCCAAGCATATCTGCTATGTTTTAGAACTTAAAAAATTAAATATGAGAAAATGTTAAAATTTTGATGTTGGCTACACAGATATTATTCTATTGTTTTATGTCATTTTATGCTTGTATGAACTATATTATAATGAAAATGCTTTTTAAAAAACTAGAACTATGTTAGCCAAAAAAAAAAAAAAGTTAGTTCTTTCAATGTGGTCCCAAATCCATACATTTTTATTGTTTTTTAAAAAATTGTTTACTTACTGAGAGTTTTTCCCAACTATTATATAGCAAACCATTGCTGGATGGAACTCTGTAACCAATTTTCTTAGTCCAAAAGAATTCTGTGTCCAGCAAAAGGCTTAATTTCTGTTTCAGGACTTAATTGTACTTAGAGGCACTCAAAGAGGGAATTTTTAAAATTATCTAGATGACTACTTTTTTAAAACTTTTATAACAAAGTTTTGTTTTCTTTTCCAATGAATTCTTACCCAAAGTCCTATATATAAAGCATGTATAAATGGATCTGCTTTGAGCCACTAAATCTCTTCTGGGCTAAATGGGACCAGGGCTCTTTGGAGAAATGGCTGATTGTAGTCTGGGGCAGGGAACATTCTAGATGAGCCTGGAGCACCTTGGCCAGAGTAAAGAGGCACTCAGAGACTAATGGTATCATATCAAAAGGACACAGGAGACAATTCGTAGGAGCTCTTACCGGCCTCAGATGGGACATTTGGGAATCAAGAATAATGAATTGTGATGTATTAAAACACATCCAATACATCACAATTTACAAGTTGCAAATGATACTACAAACCAAAACAAACACAAGACCAACAATCCTCAGTCATGACCACGGAAAGTTGCTTGAACACAAACACTACTCTGAAAATTCAAAAGTACCAGGAAAGATTCAAGCAAACAAAAGTAGGAGATGCAGATGACTGCCTTCTTATGTTTTCCTTGCCCTGAAAAGCTCTGGTTGAAAATCACTGATAGAGGCCATCCTTCCATTGGACACTGAGAAACCCTCTAAGAAAGTTCCAGCAGGGGCTCTGCTCACACTATCAGTCTGCCAGTGCTGGGGGGTGGGTTCCTAACCCCCACCCTCTTGAGCTGCCCATTGAATCTTTCACAACATTGCCTTTGAGAATACTTTTCTGTAAAGAAAACTGAAGTTTGTGTTCCTACAGCTTTTATCAGTTGAGCCCTTTTCTCCAATCATGCATTAAAAATAAAGACCCTATCGCTCTTCAACATAACCATCTTTTAGGTGCGTGCAGGCAGCTCCCAGGTATCCACCTGTCAGCTCTATATAGGATATCGCCAGTTCCTCCTCCTCCCCCTCCCCTTCCTCCTCCTCCTCCTCCTCCTTCTTCTTCTTCTTTTTTGTTTATTTATTTTGAGAGAGAGAGAGAAGGTGCACAAGCAGGGGAGGGTCAGAGAGAGAGAGAGAGAGAATCCCAAGCAGGCTTTTCACTGTCAGCGCAGAGCCCTATGTGGGGCTCGATCCCATGAACTGAACCGTGAGATCATGACCTGAGTCGAAATCAAGAGTGGGACGCTTAACTGCCTGAGACACCCAGGCATCTCTCTAGTTCCTTCCTTTAACTCTTGACCACATAACATAGTTTTTGTTCCCTCCTCATCTGGCCCCCCTGGATGATGTTCCATTTTATCTTTCCCTCTTTTATACTGTGCACTTAGAATTAAAGGGGAAATTTCCTTCCATGTGGGACATGACTAATACAGCATAATGAGGAATTAGTATTAATACTTGTTAACATAGCCCATATGATCACTTGGCTATGTAATACAGTCACACACACATACACACACACACACACACAAAAGCACTGAGCATAACTTTTTAGGTTTGGAAATCTGGTGCTACTCAGTAATCACTGTACAATTTAAAAAATTTCAACAAGAAGAAGGAAGAATGATTTCACCCTCAGGAACTCATCTTGGGTACATTTTACACACATTGCAACAGGGATAAACCCCCTTATGTTGGGAATAGGGTTTTGTTTTCCTTCATGCCTTGCAATTTGTGCCTGAGACTTAACGCCATGTGAGAGATGCTGAGAACATATCCATTTTCTATGCTTCCTGAGAACAATTTGGCAGGCTCTTGGTGAAAAAATTACTGTACGCTATTGTCCTCATGAAAAATTGATTTGTTGTATTTTATTAGTAGTTTTTACATGCACAAAGAGGAAACAAGAACAATATGTAATTGAGATAATTGGGGGTACTGAATATTCTCATGCTGGGAACCTTTAAGCTTTAGGTCAGGTTTTGAACATGGCCTGCAGAACTTCTGAAAGAAATGGAAGGAACTATGTGGCCCGGTTCCTCAGTTTACAGTGTGCTCAAGAAAGACGAGATCTTTAGGTCCGGGAAGGAAGTGAGAGCTGAGAATAAATGCCTCTTACAAAGGAGACATCTCTTACGTGCTAGCTACGAAGTTCATTGTTCCCATTCGAGTGTAACAAAAGGTCATCAGAAAGGACCACTTAAGATATATTCTAAATCTAGTAGACTGTGCCCACACTAACTTTTCCACAATCTCTCGGATGCTTTTAAGTGTTTGAAATTATTATTTGATGTTTAAGCATTGTGTTTTCCTAAGATAAGCACTCTGCTCTGAGCGGTTCAAAATGAGAAAGAATAGGGTTAGGAGATACTGGGCAGAAACACAGAGAGCAGCAGAAGCAAGCGGAGTGCCCTGAAGGACCGAAGATGTAAAGGCTGTGGTGTCACAGAACAAGCGTTAATACGAAAGTTCCATTCATTCCACAGTGTTTACAACCAAACGAATGCTGTGAGCCTGGTGCTATGCACGGTGGAGGAGAACAATGCGTAGTGAGTAAGTCTGGGTTTGGGCCTTCTTGCAGTTGACAGTCTAGCGGGGCAGACAGACATGAAACCAATACATTGCAGAAAACATTAATTACTTGTCGTTGTTATACATGATATGACGGGAACTTCAGATTTCTGACAAGAATGGTCTTGAATCCGATCTGGGGTGGAAGGTGGGAGTTAAGGGAGAATGGGGCTAGCCACGGGAAAGGGGAGCTGTGCGCACAGGGAACTTTCTCCAGGCTGGAAAGAAAAGGATCTGTGAGAGCCCTGAGGCCGGCTGGGCACATTCAGGGACATGTGTCCGGAACAGAGTGAAATCCTATGAAAGAGACAGAAAGTGAGGTTGCGGGGGGCAGGCTGGAGCCAGATGGCTCAGGGCTTTGCAGACTTTGTGAGACTTTGCCTTAAAAACAATGGCTGTCAATGTAGATTTTGAAGTAAGTAATACAGTTACATCTTCAAGGTTAAAATATCACGTTGGAGACACACGGCTGGCTCAGTCAATGGAGCCTGTGACTCTTGACCCAGGGGTTGTGGGTTTGAGTCCCACATTGGGTGCAGATTCCTTAAAAATAAGAGCTATCTTGCCATTTGCAACTACGTGGATGGAACTGGAGGGTATTATGCTAAGTGAAATTAGTCAGAGAAAGACAAAAATCATATGACTTCACTCATATGAGGACTTAAGAGACAAAACAGATGAACATAAGGGAAGGGAAACAAAAATCATATAAAAACAAGGAGGGGGACAAAACAGAAGAGACTCATAAATATGGAGAACGAACTGAGGGTTATGGGAGGGGTTGGGGAAGGGGGGAGGGGCTAAATGGGGAAGGGGCATTAAGGAATCTACTCCTGAAATCATTGTTGCACTAGATGCTAACTAATTTGGATGTAAATGTTAAAAAATAAAAAAAATTAAATTAAAAAGAAGTATCATTTTGGTTATGATAGGTCAAAAGGAAAAGGTTTCTTTTTTTGTGAATTCTTTTTCTGTTGAGTGACCCCGGTAAGGATCTTCAGGTAGCTGAGCCTCGGCAAATGCACTGGCAGAATCGAGGGAAGAAATGAAGTAATTGTGAAGACCTCACACCTCTTTAAGTCTGTGACCTGAATGACCCTGACATTCTCACTTTGTTCCTGTGCCTGGGCAAATTTGATTTCCTTTAACTGTTAGCAGTGACTCCTACGCCAGCTCTTAAGAGACTTTGCTTTTTGAGAACCATGTCTCAAAAGCATGAGTGTCAAATGCAGTTGTGAATTGGAAAGGAGGGGAGCACAATTATCATTTATGCAGACGGTGTGACTGTCTCTCCAGATATTCTAAGCTTCACTCATAAAACAGTAAAGACTAAAAAGACAGCTTGGAATGGCGGGCTAGGTGTCAAGAAATCTTCCTATAATCAAGAGATCTTCTGCATCCCGGCAATAACCGGGCAGAAAATAGAAAGAAAATGATTTATAATAATAAAATACATCTGTAGTGGGTTGAACGGACACCCCTCAGAAGTGTCTTTGCAGAGAGGTCTTGAGATGGATCCACCGTGGCTCACCTGCGTGGGCCCTATATCCAAAGACGACGTCTTTATAAGGGACAGATGAGAGAGGCATGAATAAGCAAGAGGGAGAAGTCCGTGTGAAGACAGAGGAGCCCTTGGGGCCAGAAGCTGGAAGAGGCAAGGGAGACATCTTCCCTGAGACTTGGAAGGGCACACGTTCCCACTGACACCTTGATTTTGGACTTCCGGCTTCCAGAATAAATTCCTGTTGTTTTCAGTGAGCAGCGTTGTGACTTGTCACATCACCCACGGGCAAATAGCACAGCGTCAAAGTCTCTTTCCTGTTCTCCTTCTGTGTGTCTTATCCCGGTGAAGAAGACGCCTATCCATCTGAGCCTGGATCATCTAGTTGCTCTCTCTTTGCGGCAGGGACTAAACGACCCGATGTGCGGCCGAGATTATTCTCTCCCCACAACCTGATGCCAAGTGCTCTGGATTGCAGGATGGTTAACAGCTTGAAGAGAGAAAATCAGCTTCCAAATATGAGGCCATTCTTTAATAGCCACTGTACGGCCCTTAAATTTGGAACTACTGGCCTCTCTTTGCTGCCATTCATACTCTTTCATTTTACATGAGGACTTTTGAGAGGGGAGAGACTACATTGTTAGCAAAACTCAATAGCACTGCTTGTGTGTGTATAAAAAGAAATGATGAGTGCATGGCTGGCTCGCTCAGTAGAGCATGTGACTCTTTTTTTTAATGTTTATTTATTGATTTTTGAGAGAGAGAGGGGGAGAGAGAGAGAGAGAGAGAGAGGGAGAGAGAGAGAGAGAGAAAGAGAGAGAGAGGGAGACACAGAATCTGAAGAAGGCTCCAGGATCTGAGCCATCAGCACAGAGCCTGACGTGGGGCTCAAGCCCATGAACCGTGAGATCATGACTTGAACTGAAGTTGGAGGCTTAACTGACTGAGCCACCCAGGCGCCCTGAGCCTGTGACTCTTGATTTTGGGGCTCTGAGTTCGAGCCCCATGTTGGTGGGGGGGAGAAGATTGTACTTAAAAACAAATCTTAGAAACTTTTCAAAGAAAAAAATGAAATGAAGAATGTGGAGTTAGAAGACGTACTCGTGAATGAAGCTGCTTTTTTGCTTCATTTCTTGCAACATTTGTTTTGCCTCCTTGAGCCTCTGGTTGTTCATTTAGGAGATGGAATTAAGATTCATTCCAATTTATCTTATGAAGTTGGTTTTGAAGACCAAGGGAATTAATGAAATTGAACACACCTTAGTAAACTACAAAGTGTTAAAAAAAACTTTAGTTAATATTATCCAGCATTTAGTTTCTCCCTCTTTTCCCTCATCACATCATTCCTCCTCCTGACCTTCCTTCCTCACTGTCCCAAAGTTAGAATGAGTGTTTCCTTCATGCTGGTGCCCCAGGGCGATGGAAAACAACAACACAGTCCTGCCTTCAGAGAAGTATTTCATTCTTACTGGGTTGCAGACACAAAAACAGATAATTACAATGTCATTTTGCACCTTATATAATAACTTCATGAAGCGGGGGGAAGTCACTCTGTGGGGGAGTCAGCAAGGATTCACAAGAGGGACTGAGAGGGCCAGTGGAGATTTCCAGAAAGGGCTTTGCCAACCGAAAGTAAGAACATTGACAAACATCACGAGGGCATGAGAGAAGGACCAAGTCAGGGAATTTGCAAGTAATCCTAGTTTCGCCGAAGCGTGAGTTATTGAGAATAGAGTGATTTAAATTATTTAGTCTGGGGCTAAACGGGAAGGACGATACTGCCATAAAGAGGAGTGTAGTCTTGAACTACTCACATCAAGTTCCTTAGCCTTGGTTTCTTCATCCATCAAGTATGAGCACAGAACCCATCTCACAGTGTTGAGGATTCAAGAGAGCACCTTGTAGGATGTCTGACAGAGGAGGTGCTCAGAGCAGGAAATTAATGTTCCCCTTCCTCCATAATCTTGGAAAACTTTCAAATCTCAAACTTCTAAAACTTCAGGTGGCAAACTGCTCTAACTTCTGCCCTCCCTTACAGTGTATTGAAAGAACAACACTCTACGAGAGGCGGGATAATACGGCAACAAGACACATTTCCCCCCCATGATATATACCGAAATGGATGTCTTTTTCCGTTAGTGCACCACTTGGGTAATCAGGTGGAAGAGGTCTTTGGGGGCAAATGGCTAAAAGATAGGAGGGAAAAAGACAACCTCTCTGAGACGTCTTTGCTCGAAGGGTTTCTCTTCCTGAGCCCAGTGATCCTGGATCTTACTACCCTTTAGTGCATCCAGAATGTTCATGCTGAAAGCATTTCCTGTGGACAGTGATGCCGCTGAGAGGAGTGAATTCCAGGTCATTACATCCCTTCTTTATGAGAATTCACTGAAGCTGCCTTGAAGTCCAGTGTGGCTGTCTGGCCTTTTGAACTTTTCAGAAGAGGGAGGTGTTGGGCGAACACCAGCAACCGAGGTGAGATACCTACTTGTGCGAAGGAGTTTCTGTGTGTGTCTCATCTTTTCTTCAGGTCTGTTCCCGATTCTTATTTTCAAGGGCTTTTGCTCCAGTGTTTCCCAGGTCTTCTCCATCTTCTGTCAGCTTCAGATTTTAGTTTGCCGGCTGTCAGCCACTCAGGCTCATTTAAAAGGAATCTAAAAACTCTCTGCGTTTCTGAATCAGGTGCAGAGTTAATGTGCCGGAGTTTTCCTTAGATTGTGTTTGTTTTTCTGGTCTCCCCTGAAGGTGAGGACATATGGAAGATCTTAGCTGAGGTTCGCATACGGGGTTCCGGGAAGACCGGGCTGTGACATCTGTCACCTCGCTGGCTGCCGGGCTTGATGCAGTCGATTGGCTGGCTGGGGGAGGGGTGTGGGGAGCAGAGTTGCATGCCTTCAGCACTGATGCCTGTAATTTGAAACAAGGGCTCGTAGGTTGTTGGAGGGAGAAGCGACGTTAAAGGTTATGATGCCCAATCCCCTCGTTGTAGACATCAGAGAACGGAGACCGAGGACATTGGACAGTCTTATCCAAAATCTCACCTAGCAAGTAATTCCCATTTTGGAATCAGATTCTTTGTAAGTGTGCAAAACAACGTGGTTTGGTAGAAAGAAAGCAGGTTTTGCAGTTAGACACGCATGTCTTTGTATCGCTGCTCTGCTCCCTTCTGGGGATGTGACCTTGTTGACAGGGCTGTTGCATGGATTGTGGATAATTTATGTACAACATTTCACACATTATAGACCCTCAATAAAAATTAGTTTGACCGTTGACCGGGGGGATGGTGTCGGGAGAAGAGCTCTGTGAGCTGCCCATTACAAACCAATAGGAAGCATGATAATCCATTTTGTTAATTGATTTATGGAGTTATGTCTGGAAGCCTTATACATGCTTGCTAGAAACCCCTTCTGTGAGTGCTGATTTTACTCTCCAAGTTAAAAGGGATCTGTGGTTGCTTAGCCCGCGTTTATATTTAAAAGGAAAAGTTAATGTGACTATGTAAATTTCTCACCTTATCTTGGGAGAGAAAGATCCTGAAACCTGAATGTAGCCAACACTTTTATTTCCCTGCAAAGAGAGAGTCCAGGCTCCAGTCAAACTTTTTAGGGGAAGAGCAATTTCTGAGGTTATCTGGACAGCATGTAGTTCCCCCTACAGACAGCTTGCTGTTGTATGCCCAGGAAAATGAATTCCTGAATTCCTCTTTCCCTCTATCCTCCTCTATAAATGATAAGAATCAACATTTTGCATGGGAGCTGGTAACTCATGAAGCACTTTAATGTGCTCATTATAATATTATTATATTACATATTATATTATTATTATTATAGATTATTATTATATTATATATTAATAATAGGCTCATTTTTGATTCTCAAGATAATCTTGTTAAGTAGACGGGGGAAACATCATTATCTTTCCTATTTTCCAAAGAAGAAAATTTATCAGCAAGCATCTGCATTCTTAAGTTCTTCATTGACCCTCAATGCAGAGTTTTTACTATTGTTTGTTATACTGCCATGTGTGTGAGTCCCAACGCTTGGGGACTTCCAAATCTGACTCCCATGACCCGAATGCCACCTACCTCTCTGCCTCCTCTCCTGCATTAATCCCGCTGCCACACGGCACGCGGCGAGCACAAGGAACCCCTTTGCAGTTGATTTTACCACTTTATAGTTGGGCTATGGTGGCTGAAATGAATTCATGTATGTTAAAATGCTTAAGAGAGTCGCGCAGCACGCGGTTAGATCCTAAGCGGTGTTACTCTTCATCGCTTTGTTCCTGCTCTTTCTAGCTTGAATGTCTGGTTGGCGCTTCTATGTCTGTCTAACCATCACACGTCATTTAAGACATCCCATGCGCTGCCTCTTTTTGTGAGACATTTAGTTCTACTCCATACAAACCGAGTTACCTGGCTTATGTGTTTGTACACGGTTCTTTCGTTACTGCAAACGACAGCTTCTTGTAGTTCTGTAATCGTCCATCATCACTTCCGTCTCCCTTTCTGGATTTGAACACAGATCTGCCCTGTTCCGTGTCTTGCTCACGTTCACGTGCTTATGTCTCACTCACATCTATACACTGGTGACTAGTCCCGAGTCTCTTAGGGAATACCTAACGAGGACTCTCTAGCTTGAATCAAATGATCTTTTTTGCACCAACAGAACTGGAAAGTCAACAAGAAAAGAAACTGTGTGGATCCCTTTAAACTCCCCCCAGGTCATCTAGCACAAGGCCTAGTTCGCTTAATCCGTCCCGGTTTTCAGGCCGTCCATTAACTTCCTATCACAGGAACCCTCAAGATTCAGACAGCCCCATGTTCCAGAAGGGCCTTTGTGTAGCTCTTCTCAAGTGAGTACAGGTCATGGGCCAGATATCTTGGTATCTTCTAGTAAGAGGAACCAAATGCCTCCAGCTTCCTTCCCACTGAGAGGCAGAAAGTTCACAGGGTCTATGTTCTCTCTTTTCTTTGCTTCTTTCACAAGGAGAGAGCATGTGCCCCAGGCTCCTGCTGCTCGGGTACCACCTCTCAGTCCTGTCACTGTGTAAGTTACTTGACTTCCCCTGAAGGAGATTAATTAGCCGTGAAGCCAGCCTCTACCTAGGCTCCCTGATTTGGGTTCAGTCATGGTATTTTGGGACCAACTGGAGACAATGCAATTGATTCAGAACATATGTAGGCTTCTCAGGAAATCCTCTGTAGAAGCCATCAATAATAATAATTAAGAAACTCTCTGCTTGCAGGCTGACATAAATATAATTACGTGGGTGATTTCTGCTTTAAACACAAATGTGCTTCCTGTTTGGGGTCCCCAAAACAATCTGTGAGCTATCCATCTAATTCTTTCTTGTAAAAGATGTCAGGAATAATAAAATGCTGCAAACAGATTTACGAAGGGGTTTAGACTTCAGGAAGTGTGAAGAGTAAATGCATGTTTGCATATTTTCTTCCCCCCAAATCTAACAAAAGGAACCAGAAGTGACAAAGGACTATAAAAGAAATAAAAATAACACATTGGATTAAGAGGTACAAATTTCCAGTTACCAAATGAGTCATGGGGATGAAAAGGAATACAGTCAACACTGTAATGATGTATGGTGACAGATGGTGACTACGCTTATTTTGGTGAGCATTGCGTGATGTAGTCTATAAAATTGTCAAGTCAATATGGTGTACACCTGAAACCAATATAACATTGTATGTCAACTATACTTTAGTAAGAAAGAAAGAGAAAACATTATTAGCCCAAGCCCGAGGAGTGAGTACGTCCAGATCAGTAACGCTGAAGAATATTTTCTGGCTACAGTACCAACTGAATCAAACAGAAAAAGAACATTATCTGCTGAAATTAGGCAAAAATAAAATTTGCCCTTGCTAAAATGTGCCTTTGCTTTCACCTCGCCATTTTATACCTTTGTTCCAGAAAGTAGGAGTCAACAACACTTGTCAAGAAGAAGTCACTGCAAAGTTGGAAAGAAAATAAAATTGTCATAATTTGTATGCAAAATGATTGTACACTTAGAAAAGAAACATGCGACTCTACTTTAAAAAACGGAAACAATTTTAAGAGGATTGATGTATTATAAATAATGTACACTGAAATTTCTCTTAGAAAGAGATTCAGGCAAGGGAAATAAAAGCAAAAATAAACTATTGAGACTACATCTGCACTGTTGGTGGGAATGCACACTGGTGCAGCCACTTTGGAACACAGTATGGAGGCTCCCCCAAAAGTTAAAAACAGAACTACCATCCAGCCCAGTGATTGCACTACTGGATGTTTACCCAAAGAATACAAAAAGACAAATTCAAAGGGATACATGCACCCCTATGCTTATAGCAGCATTATCTACAACAGCCAGACTATAGCAGAGACCAAGTATCCATCAATAGATGAATGGATAAAGAAGATGTGGTATGTATATATGCCATGGAATATTATTCAGCCGTCAAAAAGAATGAAATCTTGCCATTTGCAACAACACACATGGAACTAGAAAGTACAATGCTAAGCAAAAGAAGTCAGGCAAAGAAATACGAATACCAGCTCATCCCACTCATGTGGAATTTATGAAACAAAACCAACAAACAAACAAAGGGGAAAAAAAGAGAGAGAGAAACAAGACGCAGACTCTTAATTATAGAGAACAAACTGATGGTTACCAGAGGGTAGGTGAGTGGGGGTGGGGGAAATATGTGATGGGGATCAAGAGTACATGTATTGTGACAAGCACTGAGTAGTTGTTGAATCGCTAATTGCACCCCTGAAGCTAACACAATACCATATGTTAACTGTACTGGAATTAAAAAGAGACTCAGTGAGACAAAGTTTTCAGCTCTCCATTAACATCTACATTTAATAATTTTAAAGTTTTTTTAAATTTTATGTTTTTATTTTAGAGAGAGAGTGCGGGTGGCGGGAGGGGCAGAGAGAGAGGGAGGCACAGAGTCCGAAGAAGGCTCCAGGCTCTGAGCTGTCAGCAGAGAGCCCGATGCGGGGCTCAAACTCACAGACAGTGAGATCATGACCTGAACTGAAGGCGGACACCCAGCCGACAGAGCCACCCAAGCGCCCCAATAATTTTAAAGTTTGATATGAGCACAATAAAAATATCAATTGATTTATTTCCTTAGAAGTAGGTGGAAAATGAGAATGGATGGCAAAAGGAGGCCCAGTGGGAATGAAGAGAACGTACGTCTGACAAATATCTGAGTGTGCACAATGTTGTAGCAAATTTAAATGGTTTAGCCTGGTCCATAAATAGAGAGACAGTGTTCAATCACATGAAATAAGGAATCTATCAATGGACCACGTACGCGTAGAAATGTAACAGATGATAAAGAAAGCATTTCAAATCAATGGGGAAAAGAATCCTTAATAAGGCATGGTTGAACAAGGAATTAGCCATTTCATTAAAAAAAAAAGATTAAGCTGCACCTTCTATCTCACATTTATCTTAAAAACCATTTTTGATGCCCTGAGCTTTTGAATTTAAATATAACAATCACAGGAGTGCCATTAGAAAATAGGGGGAGGCTTTCACAGGAAAATGTAACTCAACATCCTTGAAAGAAAAATGTAAATTTGACTGGAGCCTGGTCTGAAAGGATTTCTTTGTGTTAATGCTGTAGTCCAAGTTGAAAGGTGAACGGAATATTAGAGACAGATATTTGCAGCACATGAAGAGAAAGGGGGTGAATTTCATGATGTATAAACATTAAGATGTTTTAAAATCTTGATGTTTAAAATCTCTTACAAGTCACTGACAAAAATGACCAAAGACTCAAGAGCAAAACCTAAAAATGACACAAATGGGCAGTCCACGTGGCAGAAGAAATGTAAATAATTGATGAAAGTCATGAGCATAAAAAGATGCTGAGCCACAACTATGAGTTACCACTTTGCAAAATCAGATTGACAGAGATCAGATAATTTTTCAGTGTACCACACGGACTAGAATTGTTGGATTTACTGTTTGTAAAAGCATAAATTGAGTCAGGCTCTTAGGAAGACAATGTGCCATGTTTACAAGGGGATACATTTTGATAAAGCAAATTGAATGTACAGGTTAAATTTATACGAGTTCGAGGTTATGTGTAAAAGAACGTCCAGTGTCATTCAGTTTGTAAATTAGTTATAGGGATGCTGTCTTAATCAGATAAACTCAATCAGCCTATAGATCACAGTAACTTATTGTAATGGGAATTCATTTCTCATTCATATAAAGTCAAGGTAGTCATTCTCAATTCACAGGGGGGCACTCTACCAAACGGTAATTTAGGGATGTGGCCTTATTCAATGTGTGGCTCCAGTCATTTCTAATGCTGCACTCCTAAGGTCTCCAGAAGAGGGGAAAAATGTAGTTATGTATGTTGTTCACCAGGGGAAGAAGAGGCTCATGTAAATTCTGTGTACGTTCCAGCAGCTGCATATCAGTCACATGGCCATGCCCATTCACCTGGGAATCTAGAAAATGTAGCTTAATCCTCTGCTCAGAGGGAAAAATCAACAGATTTGGTAAACAAGTCTGTAGCTTATTCTACAGTTACTAATAAGAAACTGGTTTAAAAGATTATACCGCAGCTCTGAAATGAAATCGCATCTATCTATTAGAAAGAATGAGCTGGATTTGCATATATCAATACAGAACGATTCCAAGATAGATTTTAACAAAAACAAGGTAAAAAAGAGTATGGATATGAAAAAAATCCCGTTCTTTAAAGATAATCACAAAAATAGATAAATTGTTCTATTTAATTGCTAACTTGATAAATGACAGAGATCAAAGTTATGCAATATTAAGGATGGAGAGATTAAAGTCATTTAAGCATACGCTTCATGGGACTCCACAGCACATTTATAATTCTAGGGGAAACTACCCCAACTGTATTCAACAAGAAGTAGAAAATTTGAAAAGACAATGATCAAGAAATACACGTTTAGAGAAGTACACAGGAAAAAAGATGTACCAGAGCAAGATAGTTCCATAGCTGAGTTCTAGTTAACCCTTAAAGAACATGTACTACTAAAGTTATTTAAACAAAATTGCAAAGGTCATAAAGGGGGTGGAGTACACTTCCATGGGTTAAAAAAAATTTCTAGATGAATATGCAAAATTTTTAAAAAGGAGATGCTCTGGATTGGGGTCTGGGGATCCGAAGTGGAAAGAAAACAATTTGCTTTGTGTGCCATTTTAGCATCCTGGCATTATTTTTTATCCCTATTTTGGAAATAATTTGCATGTTGTATTTAAAAAAAAAAAGAAAGAAAGAAGAGAATGGGAACAGGTAATATCCATCCTTCCTAATTTTGAGCCTAGAACCATGCAGTGGAGTAGGGAGCAAGTCTGGAAAATCTTGCTATTAATACATACAGAAGATGCTATTTAGTGCCCTTCATAACCTCCATTTACAGCTGCTCGTATAGCCACCTAACTAAAGAATTGCATTTTCCTGCCTCTCTTTGAGTAGATTATGACTATGTAATTAAGATCTCTCCATTGAAATGAAAGTAAAATGTTTTTGCCCCTTTGGGGGATGGCTCTTAACAGGAGAGAGTGCTTCCCATTTTTCATGTTGCTGCTTGAAAGGTGGACCTTGATAGCGAACTCGGGCAGCCATCTTGAAGCATGCGGTTGAACCACATGCTGAGGATGGAAGATGGAAGAAACCTGGACCCTGATATGCTGGAGTTGGTATGTAAGACGTGGAAAGGCTAATTTTAGACTTTTTAATAGAGGAAAGCATATCTATTTGACTTAAGCCACTGCTACATTGTTTTTTGTCCTATGTTATGAAGCTGAATTTAATCCTTATTGTTATTTCCATTCTCTTCCTGTATCACCAGTGGGATTTCTGTCCTAAACCAGAGATCATATGGCTGTGCTGTTTGGTTTTTGTTTGTTTTCTTTAACACAGATATCAAAATCAAGATCGAGGTGCAAAAGTGAGACCAGGCCGGACGAGAAGTGGATAACCATACTTTAGGAGTCAATTTTATAATTTCAGATCTATTCCATCAAGTAGAGAAGTTATGTATTCCATGAGGACTGCTCGCCAGGCTTACCCTTGAGAGCGGGGGTTCAGAAAACCTGAAAGAAGCCAAACAATCCTTCCCCCAAAGATGGAAAGTTCCACCAAAAAAAAGAGAGTTTCAACAAGTTTTTTTTTTTTTTAATGTTTATTTATTTTTGAGAGGGAGAGAGAAAGACATAGAATCTGAAGCAGGCTCTAGGCTCAGAGCTGTCAGCACAGAGCCCTATGTGGAGCTCAAACCCACAGACTGAGATCATGGCCTGAGCCGAAGTCAGACACTTAACTAACTGAGCCACCCAGGTGGCTCCTCAACAAGTTTTTATGGAAAAAAATGTGCTTTCTCAATTTTCTCTTTACATCAGGTTTGTAACTGAAGTGGGTATACAAAGTGTCAATAGCCAGCCTTCTACCCTAAATTCTAAGGGAAAATTTTGAAAAAGAAATTAGGTAAATAGAGTAGGGGTCATGAATTCCTGAGACTAATTTGTATAACAGTTGAAAATTAGTTTGAATTTCTTCTCTCATACTGATAATATTCATATTATAATAATAGATTCTGAACTTTCCTAACTTCCAGAAACTATGCTGAATGCTTAGACTATTTTATGTAATCCATATAATCCTTAGAGTTAGGGTTACCCTTGTTATTACTACCTTATTTAGTTGGGAGATATTGAGGTACAGAGATGGGCCAGAAGCCTAGCCCAAGTCATGCAATGGGCATGTAGCAAAGATAGGATTCAAGTCTTGACAAAACCCCAACTATTCATCTTTACATTTTATTGACACTCACAATAATACTTTATTGACATTTCACAAATAATACATTAGGTACAGAGAAGTTTCATTTGGGTGTAAAAGGAGGTAAAGATCACAGACATAGATGCAAAACTCTCAAAGAAAATACTAAGAAATTGAATCCAGTCTTCTGTAAAAAGGCTGGTCACAACAATGGAAATTCAAAAACTGCAAGGTTAAGTTACCTCTCATGGTCCAAGTAACCTATCACTTTCATGAATAAAGGAGTAAAAATAGATGAACACTGTAGTAGACACAGAAAAAAATTGATAAAACTCACCATAATTCATGATAAAAAACAGACAAATTCTCAGTAGATTACTATATTAGTTTCCCATTGCTGTTGTAACAAAATACCACACATTTTGTGGCTTAAAACAATATACATTAATTATCTTATATTTCTAGAGGTCAGATGCCCAAAATGGGTCTCACTGAGCTAAAATAAAGATGCAGAGCTACTTTGCCTTCTGGAGGCTCTAGGGAAGAGTCTACTTTCTTGCTTTAAGATTCTAGCCACCTTCCTTGGCTTGTGGCTTCCTTTCATCTTGGAAGCCAGCAGTAGCCATATTTTTCTCACATTATACCACTCACACTGCTGACTTCTGGCCCCCTCTTTCCCTTATGAAGACTCCCGTAATGACACAGGGCCCAGACAGAGAATCCAGAATAATCTCCCCAATTTAAGATCAGAGGATTAGCTACCTTAGCTCTACCCTTGCCATGTAATTTAACATATTTCAGGTCCTGAGGATTAGGACGTGGACATCTTTGGGGAGCCATTATTCCACCCACTATAGCAAGGAAATAAGAGAACTATTTTAACGTATTACGTGTTTCTTAACATTGGAGTTAGCACTAGCCTATGAAACACTGTAACATTCTTCTTCTTTCAGGAATAATTTCAAAACTTCTTTAATCTAACAGTTATTTAAAAATTAACCTTGCCACCAAAGAAAGACAGGAAGAATTATCATCTCCTTTTACTGCTGGCGGCCTAATAGATTTGTGACAGATTAGTGTTAGGAGCAAAAGAGAAACACAGAGTCGGGAGTGCAGCATTGCTGAGATACTGTGCAGTCTGGAATACTTTGAGTGTTTGATGCCAGGTGACACAGACTCTTCCAGAACCAAGTCTACTTGTCCAAGCACTGGAAAAACCTACCGCATGCAAACTCAAGCTTAGGCTCAATACAGCCAGAACAACCAAAAGCCATTCCAGAACCTGAATTGTGGAAAGCACTTCATAAGAAATGAAGTGAATGAATGAAGGAAAAAGTGAAGGGATGAATAGATGGAAAGCTGATGACCGAACCAATGAATTTTCCCATTTCATTAGGTGTGTATAATATTATAGGAATATTAAAGGCCTCCAAGGAATGGACTATCCATGAACAAATATTGTATAGATAAAGGATTTGTCCCTGTCTCATTAGGCCAAAAAAACAGAATTGGAAGCTGCTTGATATTTGTGTGGCCCTATGATTTATTGTGACTGGAAACATTTGCCTTAGGTGGACACTGTTCCATGGAAATTTTCCTGAAATACTGGCAAGACTTCTCTAACTCTGAGGATATGTTCCAGAGAAGTTGGGTTCCTGTCAAATTAAATCATATGTTAACTAATGAATGTTATAATAATAATAAAAAAATGGAATTTTCAGGCAAACTACAGTAGCCGCTGCAATAACATGACAATAACTCAATGTCAAAGGAATCACCATATATTTTAAAATGAAAAAGACAGGGTACAACACATTATGCCCTGTATAATCATTTATATATGAAGGATATTCAAATATTTATAAATTGTTTATATTGGTTAGCATGATATGGGTGGATTTTGATTCTTATTTTTGTTTGTATTTGTTTCATAACTTAAAAAATTTAACTTATATTTGTCACGACAGATAAGAAAGATCTAATTACATTACAAGAAAATAATTACCTTTCTCTGAGTAAAACTCTGCATTCAGACGCCCTTGTCCAAACAGCTCTGGGGATCATAAATCAGTTTATACAATGTCACATATCCTCTAAGATTTCTTTAGCTACCACATTCTTTTGCTTTCTTACAGAGAACATTCCATATTCCTCTCCCATGACCTTCTCACTGAAATTGTCTATCAACACAACTGGTCCATGAAGCCTTTGAAAGCAAAATCTTACTGAGTTCTTCCTACTCAGCACTTAACACAGTACTATACAAATTGGAGAACTCAAGGAGGAGTTTAATGTGAAGACTATTATGAAGTGTGGGCTGGCGGTAAGAAAGTCATTAGGTCTGTGCAGTCCCCCAGGGTCACTAATTTACCACACTGAAAGCTGAAGGGGCAAGGAGGAGGCATTCACCTGGTGACAAAGAGGACCATCCAAAGAGAAGGGAACCCTGGCCGAAGGTTGAGGGATGCAGTCGGTTAACCGCGCTTCTACAGAGAGAGAGGCTGGGGAAGAGATTGTCCGCCTCTGAGGTCTCCAGCTGAGGCTTATTATTGCCTTGAACCCATCTGGAAGCCCAAAGGCAAGGAAGCATGTTGGAGGCATATTGGTGGTGGGACACAGACCAGGAAAGGGAGTGGGGACCTCTGGAGGGGTAAATGGCAAAGTCCAGTGTGTTACCTCCCCTCTCTGCTCTCGTTGCTTGTCAGCAATGAAGGTCGAATGAGCAATACTAGTACTTTTCGCATAGAATTGTTGTGAGGACTGGATCAGTCGACACATTTCAAGTGCTTAGAAGAGCACCTGAAATGTAGCAAACACTCAAGAAACATTAAATGTTAATATTGCTTTTCTTCACATTTGCTCACCATGACTTCTTATGCTACATGTGTTCTGACACCTGTTTTCCCATCTATTGTTTACCTTGAACTTTTTTTTTTTAATTTTTATGAGTTCATCTGGACCTTGACTTCTGGATAATGTTCTTCATACTGTTAAATTAATTAAACAAGAAGGCCATTAGAATGAAGTGTCTCCAATGCCTTAGCAGCCTACATAAGCAAAAGCAAAACCTAAGGCTTTCAAGGATTGAAGATTAAGAAGTTGAAACCTAGGGGCCCCTGGGTGGCTCAATCGATTAAGCGTTTGACTTTGGCTCAGGTAATGATCTCACCGTTCGTGAGTTCAAGCCCCGCGTCGGGCTCTGTGCTGACAGCTCAGAGCCTGGATCCTGATTCAGATTCTGTGTCTCCCTCTCTCTCTGCCCCTCCCCTGCTCACACTCTCTCTGTCTCTCAAAAATAAATAAACATTAAAAAAAATTAAAAAAAAAAAAAAGAAATCGAAACCTAAGGCAACCTATCACAAATGCCCAACTAGCCTTTCCCAAATAAAGTACCCATTTAAGCTATAGCCAGTCAAATAATTCCTCTGCTTGGCTTTTGTGTCTTTTCCTCTAGAAAAGTCTTTCCCTTGGCTCTCTGGGTACACTGTTCCTGATCACTTCCGGTTTGGTGATGCCTGATTCGCCTGGATGTTTGCTCAAGAAAAACCAAAAAACATGGGGCGCCTGGGTGGCGCAGTCGGTTAAGCGTCCGACTTCAGCCAGGTCACGATCTCGCGGTCCGTGAGTTCGAGCCCCGCGTCAGGCTCTGGGCTGATGGCTCGGAGCCTGGAGCCTGTTTCAGATTCTGTGTCTCCCTCTCTCTCTGCCCCTCCCCCGTTCATGCTCTGTCTCTCTCTGTCCCAAAAATAAATAAAAAAATGTTGAAAAAAAAAATTTAAAAAAAAGAAAAACCAAAAAACAAAAACAACTGTTAAAATTTGTAATATGCCTCAGCTTGTCTTGTAACACAAGGTGGATACCGTCGTATCTCATTCCTCCCCCTTGCTGCAGTCCGCAATCTCAGTTCCACCGTGCTGGCCCCGATCGTCACAGTCTCGACTTTTCTAACCTGAACAGTCGATCTGCTGTCTAGGACTTTGCTTCCTAAGTTGGTTAGGAAGGACTGAGTTAAAACATTTCAAAACCGCAAGACAAATTGTTACCCCAGATACCAAGTGAAACACCTGTTCCCCATTGTGTTTTTCACACAGCCAGGTAAAAAAGACCCTTTCTGTCCCTCCAAGGTGTGTTTTAAAAATACATTCACAAAGAGATTTTACCCAAACCTCGTGAGTACCTTTTGTGGTTGGCAGATGGGGCATAATTACCCCATGTTATACATAAAGAGATTGAGGCTCGGAAAGTTGTAGCTTACCACGTAAGCACACGGCAATTCAGCATGAGATAGTGAAGGAGGAATGATGTCTCAGGATCGCACTGCATCTTGTTGGATTCCTGATCCAACGGCATATTAATTGTTGCACTGTTTATTTTTTGTATGCTTACGGTGTCTCTGGTGCCTTGCTAAACTGTGTACATAGTCTTTGTCAGTTCTGTGACACGGAACTATTTGAGTAATTTGCAAAAGTTCTTGAGGTTAGTTAGGAGCTGAACTGGTACTGATTCGGTTTTTCTAATGCCCTGGCAAGGCTCTTTCTGATTTTTTCTATACAACCTACAGGCTCTTCATTACTCTTAGAGACCATGGGAAGTTTTAGATTCCACGAATCCTCCCTCTTTTGGGGGCTTATCTTCTCCGCTGCACGGTGAAATCTAGGCTATGTATTTATACAATGTCTTAGGTTTCAGCAGAAAGATACTTCATTTCAAAATATTATTGAGCCCAGGGGTGGATCCACACATACAGCATCAAACAATTTTTGTACAAAAGTGCAAATGCAATTCGGCGATGAAAGAATAGTCTTTCGAGCTGAAACATTTATATATCCATGTGCAAAAAGAAACCTCTATTTATTACTCAAACTCGATATAAAAATTAATCCCAAATGAATCATAGAGCTAAATGTAAAATTTCCAGGAGCAAACTCCGAGGAAATCTTTGTGGAGTAAGATGAGGCAAAGATATCTTCAACATGACGCCAAAAGCACAGTCCATAAAAGAAAAACGTTGATAAACTGTGCTTCATCAAATTAAAACCTTCTGCTCTTCTTTTTTTAAATTAATTTATTTTTTTAATTTAAACCCAAGTTAGTTAACATATAGTGTAATAATGATTTCAGGAATAGAATTCAGTGATTCATCACTGACATATAACACCCAGTGCTCATCCCAACAAGTGCCCTCCTTAATGCCCATTGCCTAGTAGTGCAGTTGCTGGGTTGCAGGATAGTTCTATTTTTAATTTTTGGGGGAACCCCCATACTGTTTTCCAGAGAGGCTGCACCAGTTTGCATTCCCTCCAGCAGTGAAATAGGGTTCCTCTTTCTCTGCATCCTCGCCAATATCTGCTGTTTCCTGAGTTGTTAGTGTTAGCCATTCTGACAGGTGTGAGGTGGTATCTCATTGTGGCTTTGATTTGCATTTCCCTGATGATGAGTGATGTTGAGCATCTTTTCTCGTGTCTGTTAGCCATCAGCATGTCTTCTTTGGAAAAGTGTTGATTCATGTCTTCTGCCCATTTCTTCACTGGATTATTTGTACTTTGGGCACTGAGTTTCATAAGTTCTTTATAGATCTTGGGTACTAACCCTTTATCTCATATGTCATTTGCAAATATCTTCTTCCATTCCCTGAGTTGCCTTTTAGTTTTGCTGATTGTTTCCTTCACTGTGCAGAAGGTTATTATCTTGATGAGGTCCCGATAATTCATTTTTGCTTTTGTTTCCCTTGCCTCCAGAGACATGTCAAGTAAGAAGTTGCTGTGGCTGAGGTCAAAGAGGCTGTTGCCTATTTTCTCCTCTAGGATTTGATGGCTTCCTGTCTTATGTTTTGGTCTTTCATCTATTTTGAGTTTATTTTTGTGGAGGGTGTAAGAAAGTGGTCCAGGTTCATTCTTTTGCCTGTTGCTGTCCAATTTTTCCAACATCATTTGCTGAAGAGACTTTTTTTTCCATTGGATATTCTTTCCTGCTTTGTCAAAGATTAGTTGGCTATACATTTGTGGGTCCATTTCTGGGTTCTCTACTCTATTCCATTGGTCTACATGTCTGTTTTGTGCCAGTACCCGTCTTGATGATTACAGCTTTGTAATACATCTTGACGTCCAGAATTGTGATGCCTCCAGCTGTGGTTTTCTTTTTCAACATTACTTTGGCTATTTGGGGTCTTTTGTGGTTCCGTACAAATTTTAGAATTGTTTGGTCTACCTCTGTGAAGAATGCTGGTGTTATTTTCATAGGGATCGCGATGGAATATGTAGATTGCTTTGGGTAGTATTGACATTTTAACAATATTTGTTCTTCCTATCCAGGAGCATGGAATCTTTTTTCATTTTTTTGTGTCTTCAATTTCTTTCCTAAGCTTTCTATAGCTTTCAGCATATAGATTTTTCACCTCTTTGGTTAGATTTATTCCTAGGTATTTTATGGGTTTTGGTGCCATTATAAATAGGAGTCCTTATAAACAAATGTTTCTTCATTATTGGTATATAGAAAGGCAGCAGATTTCTGTACATTGATTTTATATCCTGTGACTTTGCCAAATTCATGTATTAGTTCTAGTAGTTTTTTGGTGAAGTCTTTTGGGTTTTCGATGTGGAGCATTATGTCATCTGCAAAGAGTGAAAGTTTGACTTCCTACTTGCCTATTGGGACGCCTTTTATTTCTTTTGCTGTCTGATTGGTGAGGCCAGGACTTCCAACACTATGTTAAACAACAGTGGTGAGAGGGGATGTCCTGTTATGTTCCTGACCTTAGGGGAAAAGCTCTCAGTTTTTCCCCATTGAGGATGATATTAGCTGTGGGGTTGTTGTTGTTGTTGTTGTTGTTGTTTTTTTTTGTACATGGCTTTATGATCTTGAGGTATGTTCCTTCTATTCCTACTTTCTTGAGGGTTTTTATCAAGAAAGGATGCTGTATTTTGTCAGATGCTTTTTCTGCATCTATTGAGAGGATCATGCAGTTCTTATTCTTTCTTTTAGTAATGTGATGTATCATGTTGATTGATTTGGGAATATTGAACCAGCCAGGAATAAGTCCTCTTGATTGTGGTGAATAATTCTTTTAATGTATTTTGGATCCAATTTGCTAGTATCTTGTTGAGAATGTTTGCATCCATGTTATCAGGGAAATTGGTCTGTACTTCTCCTTTTTAGTAGGGCCTTTGTCTGGTTTTGGAATCAAGGTAATGCTGGCTTCATAGAATGAGTTTGGAAGTTTTCCTTCCATTTCTACTTTTTGGAACAGCTTCAAAATAATAGGTATTAACTCTTCTTTAAATATTTGGTAGAATTCCCCTGGAAAGCCATCCAGCCCTGGACTCTTGTTTGTTGGGAGATTTTTGATCACTGATTCAATTTCTTTTCTCGTTATTGGGTCTGTTCAAATTTTCTATTTCCTCCTGTTTCAGTTTTGGTAGTTTATATATTTCCAGGAATTTGTCCATTTCTTCCAGATTACCCAATTTTTGGCATACAATTGTTCATAATATTATCTTACTTTTGTTTGTATTTCTGCAGTGTTGGCTGTGATCTCTTCTCTTTCATTCATGATTTTATTTATTTGGGTCCTTTCCTTTTTCTTTTTGATCAGTCTGGTTAGGGGTTTACCAATTTTGTTAATTCTTTCAAAGAGTCATCTCCTGGTTTCATTGATATGTTCTACTGGTTTTGTTTTTGTTTTTTTTTTTATATCATTGATTTCTGCTCTAATTTTTATTATTTCCCTTCTTCTGCTGGTTTTGGGCTTTACTTGCCATTCTTTTACTAGTCCCTTTAGGTGTAAGGTTAGGTTGTGTATTTGAGACCTTTCTTCCTTCTTTAGGAAGGCTTGGGTTGCTATCTACTTCCCTCTTATGACTGCCTTTGCTGCATCCCAGAGGTTTTGGACAGTCGTGTTTTCATTTTCATTGGGTTCAATGTACTTTTTAATTTCCTCTTCAATTTCTTGGTTAACCCATTATTTCCTTAGTAGGATGTTCTTTAATCTCCAAGTATTCATGGTCTTTCCAAATGTTTTCTTGTGGTTTATTTCAGGTTTCATAGCATTGTGGTCTAAATATATGCAAAGTATGATCTCGATCTTTTTGTACTTGTTGAGGGCTGATCTGTGACCCATTATGTGATCTATTGTGGAGAATGTTCCATGTGCACTCAAGAAGAATTTATATTATACTGCTCTAGGATGAAATGTTCTGAATATACCTGTTAATTCCATCCAGTCCAGCGTGTCATTCAAAGTCATTGTTTCCTTGTTGATTTTCTGCTTACATGATCTGTTCATTGTGGTAAGTGGGGTGTTGAAGTCCCCTACTATTATGGTATTATTATCGATGTGTTTATGTTTGTGATTAATTGATTTATATATTTGGGTGTACCACATTGGGGGCATACGTATTTACAATCATTAAATCTTCTTGGTGGATAGACCCCTTAATTATGATATAATGTTAAGGGGTCTGTCTTAAAATCTAGTTTGTCTGTTATAAGTATAGCCACTCCAGCTTTCTTTTGATGACCATTAGCATGATAGATGGTTCTCCATCCCCTTACTTTCAATCTGCAGGTGTCTTTAGGCCCAAAATGAGTCTCTTGTAAGCAGCATATAGATGGGTCTTGATTTCTTATTCATTTTGATAACCTATGTCTTTTGGTTAGAGCAGTTAGTCCATTTACATTTAGAGTGAATACAGAAAGAGATGAATTTAGTGCCATTGTGTTGCCTGGAGAGTTGGCATTTCTGGTGATGTTCCCTGGTCCTTTCTAGTCTCTGTTGCTTTTGGTCTTTTTTGTTTTTTGGTTTTTTTCCTTTTCTACACTCGAAGAGTCCCCCTTAAAATTTCTTGCAGGGCTGGATAGGTGGTCAAGAACTCCTTTTAGTTTCTGTTTGTCTGGGAAACTCTTTGTCTCTCCTTCTATTTTGAATGGCAACCTTTCTGGATAAAGAATTCTTGGTTGCATATTTTTCTGACTCAGCACATTGAAAGCCTCTCCCTTCTGACCTGTGAAATTTCTGTGGATATATCTGCTGCAAATTTTATCTGTCCTCCCTTAGAGGTTAAGGACTTTTTTTTCCCCCCTTGCTGCTTTCATAATTCTTTTCTCATCTGTATATTTTGTGAATGTGATTATGATATACCTTGATGATGGTCAGTTTTTATTGAATCTAATGGGAGTTCTCTTTGCTTCTTGGATTCTGATGTCTGTGTCCTCCCCCAGATTAGGAAAGTTTTCTGCTATAATTTGCTTACATAAACCTTCTGCCCCTTTTTCTCTCTCATCTTCTGGGACTCCTATGATTTCAATGTTATTCCTTTTTAATAAGTCACTAAGCTCTCTAAATCTTTTATCGTGCTCTTGTGCCTTTGTTTCCCTCTTTCTTCTTCTTCATTATTCTCCATAATTTTATCATCTATATTGCTGATTTGCTGCTCTGCTTTGTCCATCCTTGCCATCATGGCATCCTTTCAGGATTACATCTTGGTTATAGCATTTTTAATTTCAGCCTGACTAGATTTTATTTCTCTTATCTCCATAGAAAGGGATTCTAGGGATTCTCTTGTGTATTCTATGCTTTTTTCAACCTCAGCTAGTATTCTTTTATCATGGTTCTAAATTCTAGTTCAGACATCTTACTTTTATCTGTGTTGATTAAATCCCTGGCTATCATTTCTTCCTGTTCTTTTGCTGTGAATTCCTTCATCCTGTCATTTTGGAGGAAGAAAAATAAGATAAAAAATAAAATTTTTAAAAATTGAAAACAAAATATCAAATAAAGGAAGCTAGATTCTCAATGTGTTTCAGCCTGCTTATTGAAAGAAGCTTGATAAAATAGAGAAAAAAAAGAGAAAGGGAAGATAGAAAAAAGGTAAGAAACAAATTAAAAATGATATAAAAATAGAATAAAATAAAGAAAATGAAATCAAATAAAGAACTAAAAAGTAAAAAGAATAAAAATAAAATTTTCTCTTTCTGTATCCAAGAAAGAGAAAGAAAAGAAAGCACAAAAACCAATTCAAGCAAAAACAGAAGCAGAGAAAATAAATTAATAAATGAAACAGAAAACAATGAAACCTGAATGAGGTTACACCCAGTTTCCCCTAGAATTGAAACTATGAAGCACTCTATAGTCCGTACTCTAAGCAGGTGGAGTGAGTTGTGCTGGTCTTCTGGGGGATGCGCTTGGAGGGCACAGTTGGATGGGGCTTGGTGTAACAGCTCCATTCTCCACTAGGTATGACATGTAGCTTACACTCATGTGTGTGCACAGGAGAGGTAGAAATGGCTTCAGCCATCTTCTAGGTCTCTGGCACAGGAACTTCGAGCTCTCACTGACCCATGGTCAAGCACCCCTCCTTTGTCTCAGGCCACCATCCACTCCCCACCTCTACCTTGTTTGTGTCCAAGTAGTCTCCCTGCCAGGTGGCACGTCCCTCTAGAGTTTTATCTCAGACGAGGTTGTGTTTCAAAACCCCACGCTTCAGAGACCCCTACAGCTTGGACCCACACCAACTCTCTGGGGGAGGGTCTATCTAGCAACCTTTCCCCAGAAAACATGTGATCGTGCAGTGGCGGGGGTTCAAGATTATGGCAAACCACAACACACGGCTGGTGCCAGGTTTCCCTGGCATCTTCGTCCCAATACCAGCAAATGTGGCTGTTCTCCAGGGTCTGCTGGGACCTTTGCCTGTGGAGAGGCTGTATGGCCTCTACCAAATGCACTCGAAGCAGGGGAACTGCTTCTACATGTGTGGCACACACCCCCTTCAGACCCTGCTGCCTGCTCCTGGGGATTCTCCCTACTTCCTTACCAGGACACCACCAGGCACTGAGCTCTGAATCTTCAGACTCTGTGCTCCACTGTTTATAGAATCCTAGTGCTATTGAAACCCTCTCCTTTCTCCCTGTCAATGGTTTTAGGGAACAGATTTATTGTTCAGTTCCCTGTGAATGTATGTTTTCACTCTTTCTCTTTCTTTCCAGTTACTTTCATGGAAGAGCTTTTCTCGCATGATCCTTATGTGCTGCACTCTCCCCCTTTCTCTTTCTGTCACTGTCCTCTCTTCACAAAACCCTCCACAGCTTTTCTCTCCCCCAATTCACATCTCCACACCATGTACCTGCTGAGTTCTGGGGCTCAAATTATTCAGATTGATGCACTAATCCTCAGATCAATTTCCTAGGTGTTCAAAGTCGTTTGGTGTTGATCTAGCTGAGCTGTATTTCAGGGACGAGACAAGCTCAGAATCTCCATACTGCTTCGCCATCTTACCTCCTTCCTAAACCTTCTGCTCTTCTAAAGAAACTGTAAGAAGATGAAGTGGGAATCTACAGACTAGCTTTTTTAGTTTGTTTCGTAACTAACAAAGGGCTTGACTATATCAAGGAGGCTCTCAACTCATAGTAACAAAACAAACTACCCAAACAAAGGTAGGCAAAAGATTTGAATAGACACTGTTTCAGAAGATATACAGATGCCAAATAAGCACATACACAGTATTCAACTTCATCAGTCTTTTGGGAAATTCACAGCAAAGTCACAATGACGTACTATTATGCATCTGTTGGGAAGGCAAGACAATCCATCAAGTGAAAAAGAACCACAACATGATCATTCCAAGAACATGAGGATACAGGACCACAGAAGCTCTCAAGATTGCCGATATGAAAGCAGAATGGAACACCTACTTTTGAAACTAATTTGACAGTTTTTTGTAAAGTTACATGTATACCGCATGTGATTTGGCAATCGCACACCCAGGTAAACACCCAACTGAAGTGAAAACTTACGCTATGCACAAACACCTGTGTGCGGATGTTCAGAACGGCTTTATTCCTGACCCCTCAAAGCTAAAAACAACCCAAGTGACCATCAGCTGATAAATGGATGAAACAATGGGAGTGCAGCCGTAAAATGAAATGCTATTCAGCAGTAGGAAATAAAGAATTACTGATACTGGTGACAATATAGGTAAATCTCAAAATGCATTATTCTAAATGAAAGAAGCTATCTTCAAAAGGCTATAGAATTCCATTTATATGGCATTCTTGCAAAGGCAAACCGATAGGGACAGAAAACAGATCCCAGATTGCCAGGAACTGGGACTTGATTACAAGCAAGCCTGGGGAAATTTTTTGAGTGGTGGAACCTTTCTATATCTTGATGGTGGTAGTACGGGTACAATTTCTAAAACTCACAAACTATAAAATAATTGGTGATTTTTTTTGCATGTACATTACAGCTCGGTTTTAAAAAAATTGTAAAGTATTATTGGCCAATTTGTGCACCGAATTAAGACATACCAAATTAAACCACCACAAAACAACAAAAAGAAATTAAGAAGAACACAGAGGAAAGAATTGACATGAGAGGCCAACAAATAATCATGGCTATTTAAGAATGATCAGAACGAAGATCCCAGGGGAGGAAAGACCTACCAGTTCTTACATTCTCAACTTTGAGCCAACCTTACAACTCAGTCTAGTGCTTTGCTGGGGGCTCTGCATAGTACCTTTAAAAGAATCTTTCCAGGAGCAGGGGTGAGGGTGATAATGGCCTTCTGGCCCTCGTCACTCATTGTAAATACCCTTTGGCCCGTACTACACATCAGTTTCAAGGGCAAGTTTTATTAACAGAAAGCTGTTCATGGCTCAAAAATAGTTTGAAAACTACCGACTTCATAAAATTCTCCCCTATTTTTAGAAAGATTTAGATTTATCTATGTTGCCCTGGGTAGTTAAGGGTAGAGCTGGCTCTAGAACAGGAGTGGAGAGCTCGATGCCTTCCGAAGCAGCCTGCTCTTGACTGAAATGGCAAAGCTCTTGACTAAGGAGACTGTAAACTGTTTTCTCTTTGAGTGGCAGTGCAGAAAAGTGTAAAGGGCACATGCTTGGGAGTGAGACAAGTGCTCACTAGCCACATGAGCTATGGCGAGGGACTTAAAAAACCTCAAGGCCCATTTTCCTCAACTACAACATGAGGATGTCAGTACCTAAGGAACAGAATTATTATATAGATTAAATCCCAATATTTCGAGCACTGTGGCTGGCCACTTGTTTTTCATGCCATTGATATCATTATGATTTACATTTTTATTAATATAATAATAAATATTATTAAAAGTACTTGGGCCAGAGTCTGGGCTCTGACCCCTACTAGTCAAGCAATCGTGGGCAAGTCACACAGTGTCTGAGTCTGTTACCTCCTCTAAAAAATGAGAAATAAAATACCTAGTGCACAAAAACTCTTGCTCATTCTTGTCAGTAATACTGTATCAGGAGGGATTAGCACAGTCTGTGGCCTACAGTAGCTCTCAATAAATAATTTTTATGAATATGTCACTGTTAGAGATATGTCTTTGTCAGTCTCACCCCAACAATGTCAATTACGTGCTTATGGCTTCTTCTCTGCAAGGGATCAAGCTGTGCAATCCTTTCGCAGGAAGTTAGGACGATGTCCAAGCACTCATTTCCCAAATAAGAGACATGTTGGCACCATGCCTGGACATCCAACCTGCCCTGGATGTCAGTGGAAGATCACTCTGGAGCATCTGTCTCTTTAATTTTGAAATGGAGCCAGTGTGTTTTTCTCTATTAAGATTCTGGGACTAATAGGAAGGCCCCTGGAGACTCCTTAATCTCTTAAAGATACTAAACTGAATCCTTGCATATATGTTCAACTGAAACCTGAGGTTGGGATAGAGTCCATTTAAACTTTTAAAGCTCTCTGTGTGGGACTGGACAGAGCTCTTAAACATTTTATGGACCCCTAGGCAGCTACTTAAAGCAATGGCGGCTCCCTGAGAGCCAGACACAGCAGTGAATTCTGAAAACACAGCTTAATAGGTTCTGTCCATTCGTTTAGTACTTAATCTGCCATAGCCCATGTCATCTGCAATGTTGCCTTGCATTTCGACTTGACTTTTCATGAGACCTCACCTGGTATCCCTCACTGGAGTGTGGGGCCCCAGAAGCAAGACCGTGACTCCAATATCAAGATACTCATTAACACATACAAGATGGTAGAGGTTAAGAAAGAAATACCCCATCAGTCTTCTACCTTGATTTTCCCTGCCATTCCATCATTTAATGTATCGTTATTACATTATCTTCTGCTTACAGTGGAGGAAACTTAAGCACAGAAAAGTTCAGTAATTTTCCTGAAAACACTGTTTGAGAAAGTGGCGGGGTTAAATTTTGACCCAGACTCTGATTTTAAAGGCAATGCTTAAGCTGCATGGTGAGTCAACGCCCCGTAGGATGTGACGGGAAGAATTTGTCTTTTGGTAACGTCGAGGTAGCTTGGTTGTTGTTTATTATGGTTTATCTGATAAATGGGATGGAACCCCGTATCTTGGGTCTCAAATCGGCGGCAGCCTGCGTTAAGGAGGTTTAATCTCTAGGACGAGCCCAAGGGGAGGTGGCCCAGCTGGCTTCCATAGCCTCCCTTTTGCTAGATTTCTTTTCATAATTTCCACAATCATTAGCATTTTGCTACCCATAGACGCACCCCTAGGGGATATGAGTCCCCGGTAATTGCAACAGTAGCAATTGCAACTGTCTTCAAACCTTCTTATATCTTTATGTAAAACCACGGAAGAGGAATTATTCATAAGGATTGATTACTATAAAGAAAAAAAGGTATCTATAGGAAATAGGTGAAATGGGCAAAGGCCAGTTTCCAGTCCCTTGAGAACCTGTATGAGCCTCTAGTGTGTGTGTGTGTGTGTGTCTGTGTGTGTGTGTGTTGCAGCCGTGGAGGAATCCCTCCCATCTGCACCCCACTCCCTCTCTCTCATAAACTCTCAGCAGCCTTAGTTGCAGCAGGATGGGAAGGCTCGGGTTTAGCCATTAAATTGTTCATTCTGCTAATTTATAGTGAATACCTTCTGCGAACAGGGCATTTGCCAGCCGCTAGGAACACAGAGATAAAGGAAGCAGAGCCTCTATCTTCATCAAGTTTCTGGTCAATTAGAGTCGGTACCAGTCGTACCCAGTTCGTACAGGGTTGACTGATTCTGGGCAGAGCAATAAAAAACATTGCGGAGGGGGAGACTGAAGCACACAGCAAAGAAGAGCTTTACCAGGATCACGCAGTTAACAAGTCTGGGCGCGGGACGCGAACGCCAGGTCCCTAATCTCACGCCATTGCCATCACACCCTGTTGTCTCTCAGACATTCAACAAGGGTCTGTCGTTGTAATGCATGGGTTTGGCGGCCGAGGGCGAGAAGGCAGGAACGAGAGGAAATACAAGGGAAGTGAGCTCATGTAAGCCTTTGAAGCTGAGCTTTTTGGCCCGGAAAGTTAATACAACAGGAAGCTACTGGACACATGTCAGGAAAGGGATGAGATTTTAAGGGCAGAAGGTGGAGCCCCTCTTCTGTAGACAACCCTACCTTTGAACAGTGTGTGTTCCGTAGATTCCCCAACATGATTCAGTTTACCGCAGCGAAGATGTGCCTCTATCCACTGCGTTAATTAGACACCCATTTTCTACCCTCCGGTCCTGAAAGAAAATTTGAGGAGTTGGATAATAAACCTTTTGAGAGCCACCAAAATGCAAACATGGCGAGAGTGGGGGAAGTTGAGGGAGGTCAGGGGAGATAATCTTCCCAATTTCCTCTGTACTGGGCACTCAGACATTTCCTGAATGAATCATTTGGCTCCTCAAAGAAAAGAGATTTGGAAGGATGTCTGCAGCCCAGAGCTGTGCCAGCTCCGTGGCCACCTCTTTTCATCTTACGAGGAAAAAATGCCTCAGCACTTCATTGAGGGCGCGATGTTACTATTAAAAGAGGAACTGACAAGCCATTGAGTGAAGAGCACTGAAGAACTGGCCCAGCTCCCACAGAGTTTAAGCAAGCGTTCTGAAAGAGGTGGCTGAATAAATTACTCAACATCTGTATCCTCACCAGAAGCAGCTCAGTGATTGTGAGGGGAAAGTTTTGTACCGCTGGGTTGTATCCTTGAATTAAGTGATGTCCTAATCTTTTCCCTGTGACTAGACCATAGCATCCCAGAGCTCAAAGGGGCCTCACGGGAGCAACTGTTCGGAACCCTCGTTGTGCAGAAGGAAAAACTGAGGCAGCCTCTGGAAGAAGGAATACGTTTCCCTCAGACCTTCAACAAGTTAGTGGGAGAGCTACGAGGAGAATGAACATTTCCTCGCTGTGCTCCGATAAACTGTATTTCTACCCCCAAGTGCGGGGACTAAACCCCCCTCCGTATCACTTTATATGTTTTCCACTTTCCCATAGAACTCTCCATGGTAGAGAACACATAGTAAACGCTCCACTAAATATTTAAAATGGTGAGAATAGCAATGAAGAAAGACTTTTTAGGTTGAAAGTTAACTCCAGGGATCATCTTGTTCAATCCCCTTAACTTCCTCCTGTTTGGACAGAGGTTTCAGAAGTAGAAATACTCTGTAAGGCCACTGAGTCAAGTAATGGCAGAACTCTGCTTTATGGCAGCAGAATGCAGTATTCTTGATGCAAAAGCAAGTGTTACCTGATGGACAATGGTTTCTTTCATCATCAACTCAAATGCTGGTATATGATGTGTTTATCATCCCATAGTTGCTTAATTGAATGAGAAGTTTTGAATCCAAAGGTTTGCATTTACCTCTTAAAAGGTTGTATCCCTTCATAAGAGTCTGAATACATCAGACAAAAATTTCTACCAGTCGATTTCTACTAGATTCTCGTTATTCAGCCCCCAGAATCTAATGGCCTCCAGAGGTTGGTAACATGGCACAGTAGAAAGATCAGAGAAGATGAAATAAGGTTATGTGGTGATAACAGATTCAATGTTGGATGCCCAGTTTGGGATAGATGAGTGGAGATATACAAAAGGCAGAAAAGTATGGTCTGGAAAACATATTCTGCAGGAATCAACACATAACATATAAATACTGTTGTGAACCCTCATCTTTGAATATAAAGAAGGAAATGAACCATGTGACCTGGACCAAACTCTGATCTTAGAAGAAGGAAGCAAAAATCTATTTAAAAGGGACACCTGGGTGGCTCAGTCAGTTGAGTGTCTGACTCTTGATTTCGGCTCAGGTTATGATCCCAGCGTCATGGGATTGAGCCCCGCGTCAGGCTCTGCGCTGAGTGAAGCCTGCTTAAGATTCTCTCTTTCTCTCTCCCTCTGCCCCTCTCCCCTGCTTGTGCTCTCTCTGTGTCTCTAAAATTAAAAAGGAAATATTGAAAAATAAGGATGAGGAGGGGAGGCAGGGGAGAGGTGATTATAGTAGAGGTTTTAAGGAGGCTGGAGAAAAATTTGAGAAGACTGGTTGAGGGATATCTGTCAGTTTGAGCTGCTATAATAAAATATCATAAACTGGATGACTTAACAGAAAAGGTTTCTTTCTAACCACTCTAGAGCCTGGGGAAGTCTGAGATCAAGCTGCTGGAAATTTCATGTTTGGAGAGCACTTGTTTCAGACGGCCGTCTTCTTGCTGGGTGCGCCCCCCCTTCTCCCCCCCCCCCCCACCATTGCACGGGGAGAGCAAGCATTGGTCTCCTCCTCTTCTTAGATCATGGGGCGAACTTGGAGGGACACAAAGATGCAGTCTATAACAGGCAGCATGGGGGAGAATCTGACCAGAAACACACCAAGGAATTCCCACGTGGCACTTTGATCTCATCAAGGAGTAAAAGGATGTGACTTATGGTGCCAATCCACAAGACCGTGGCTCCTTCCTCAGTATTGTATGATACCTGGCATTCAAATGAAAATGTAGTACAAGGACATTAAGGATTCACTAGAATGTACCAGGGGTCCTGGGTTCAACATGGGCTGAAGGGAAACTAAGAAAGGGAGGGGGATTTTTCTGGAGCAAAAGGAAACTTTCAGAAGCAGAGCGCCAATTGAAGCCAAAGACCAGGCTTGGCGGACACACGACTGTAAGAAGCCTCAGAGGAAGAGGGGAGCCATGGTCAGAGACCGGAAAGAGGGCATTTAAAATTTTAGATGTGAGAAAACTTGCTTCAGAAGTGGAGTGTTTCCGGTTGACCAGAAAAGAAATGTTCCTGAAACGGCATGGATGTGATTCCTGCTGGAGTCAAGGAGGCGAAGAAGGAGAGTTCAAATAAGCTGGTGTGATGAATTATCAACATAGATGAGGAAGTTCCTTGTGATGCTATTGGATGTGTGAATGGAGAGAAATTGCCCGCTGCTGGACAAACCTCTGTGGAACCGCAGAGGGCGGTCGAGAAAGTACTAGATGCCGGCAAGGGGCAAGAATAGAGCCATGTCCAAAAAGAACGGCAGGAAGCCAGTACAAATTATTGGCTTACATACCTCTCCGCATGAAAGGTCAACGTAACCCTCCCCTTGTTAGGGAATCTGTATTTCAGAAAGAGGCTTGGAGCAGGATTATATTGAGTATCAGTATAAATCTCTTCTCATCGTGAGATGGAACATCTTCTGGATGACTGATTTGACAGAGTGATAATGATTAATGTTTGTCTTTCCTCTAGATTAGAGAGGAGGAGGCTTTCTTATTCCTTGTGCTTGAAATACAATAGATGCTCAATAAATGCTTGTCGTTAGTTGAACAAATGATGATACAGACAAGCAAAGTAATAAATGACCTTCAACGAACTCTTTCTATGCACCAGGCGCTCTTCTGTGTATTTACATGCATTAACTCATTTGGTATTGAATATAATCCTCAGTGAACTGATGTTAATTTTTAGCATGTACTTGCTTTATTAGAGGAAATATTGTTTTGAACTAAAGATGATGGTCAGCTATAAGGAAAGCATTATACACACACACACACACACACACAGACATACACATCTCTGTGTGTATTACCATGTTCTGGCTTTGTTGTGTATTTCTAAGTCTAGAAAGAGACAAGCATAGCTTCAAAGTATGGGAGAGACATCCAAATATAATTTTCTACTGGTATCTATATAGAATTTTGACTTGATTTTTTTTTTTTACAATGTGAAAATCATTTGTGATTGCTTAATACAGACTAAGTTGCTATAACCATATGTTACGCTTTGAGGAGTCTTTTCTGCTGGGATAGTTCTAACTATCCATGGTATATGGTATATGGATGGAAGCCTCAAGATCCAGGCCAAGGAAGCAGCTATGCTTTATCATGTCTCTACGAGGGCACCGTTTGGCCATTATCAGCTCACAACTCCTGTGCGGTGGGCACATGCACCTCTTATTTATTTTTGATATAACCTTGTCCTATTTGAGGGAACTATTGATTTATTAACCCTCAATTTTCTGTGGCAACCATGGAGAGGATATTATAAAGAAACGAACAAGACTCCCCTCTATTTTATTTATTATGCACTGTGGTCATTGGTGCCCGATTCTGCTAACCAGGCACAGGATTAATGGTGTTAGATGGGGGCAGAGTGTTGAAAAGGAGGCGGATAAAACCTGTTCTAAACCCCATTTGTTATCTGGAGCCTTGGAGTCTTTTCTCCTTTGCAAATCTGCTTTCCCCTTAAAGAGTCTCCATCCTTGAGACGTGCTTGCAATGAAAGCCGGTTCTTTCCAGGCCTGCAAAATTGCAGCACAGGCAGGCAGAGCCCCCTGGGAGAGACCCTCTCATCCCTCAGAGCCACTGGCTTTTGAAAGGGAGAGGCCTGCAAATAGTCGAGATGATAAATCCCAATGCCTGGCAGCATCCAGGTTGCAGGTACTGGAGGATGCCGACACAAACGTGTTAACCCTTGGCATACAGCCACGCAGGGACCCCTTGAGAGGTCAGCCTTCCCCGGAACTATGTGCACGTACAGTTAGCACACACATTGTTCTCTGCTTCCGCAGGCAGACCACCACATCCAAATGCAGGCAGAAGTGAGAAAGGCGAAGCCGGCGTTAGAAGGTGGGTATTTCAGATTTTTTTTTTTTTTTTTGAGAGAGAGAGAGAGAGAATGAACAGGGAGGAGCAGAGGGAGAGGGAGACACAGAATCTAAAGTAGGGTCCAGGTTCTGAGCTGTCAGCACAGAGCCGGACGCGGGGCTCGAACCCACGAATGGTGAGATCATGACCTGAGCCGAAGTCAGATGCTTGACAGACTGAGCCACCCAGGCGCCCCAAGCAGGCGGGTATTTTAATAAGCAAATTTCTGCTTCAGTAGCAGGGAAACCCAGCATCAGGAAGATCTGTGGGCCAGCCTTCAGCCCTCCCCTCTACCTGTGACCCAGGTTGACCTGCTGATTCCACTGGCCACACTTCTTGAATATCTACTACATGGCAGGCACTGGGTTTGCTGCTGGGAATGAGATCTGAGCAAGATAGCCACGGTCTCTGTTACTGGGGGGCAGGCATAGTGTCCAGGGTTGGAATATATAACTGAAAATTTGCAATGCAGTACAATGAGTATTATGGAATCCCTGAACTGGGCAAAGAAATGCAACTTGAGCAAATATAACCCACTTGGCACTACGTGTTGTTAACCTGCCCGGTTTCCAGATTCCACATCCCGCCTGAGTTAGTTTCTTAGGGTGTCTGTAACGATGGACCCCAAGCTGGGTGGCTTCAAACAACAGACATTTACTCTTCCACATTTCCAGGGGCCAGAGGTCTGAAACCAAGGTTCTGGTAGGGCCACGTTTCCTTGAAAGTTTCTGGGAAGGATCTGTTTCTGCCTTGCCTAGCTTCCGGCGGATCATCAGGTGTTTCTTTGCTCGCGGCTGCCTTGCGCCAGTCTCTGCCAAGGTCTTCCCAAGGCCTTCTTATGTGTGTCTGTGTGTGTCTCCTCTTCTACAAGAGCAATAGTCATTGGAAGTAGGGTCCACCCCAATGAAGGACGACTTCATCTTAACATAGTTACGCCTACAAAGACCCAATTTCCAAATACGGTCACATTCTGAGGGTCAAAGGATCAAGATGTGTACGTATCTTTGGGGGAGGTACGACTGAACCCATTACACAGTCTAAGACTTTTTCATTTGTGTGTCTTTCGACCTTTTATCATCGATCTTTTTCTATTGCTGGCTAGCCCTTTGGGCAGTTTGCCTGGCTTGCCGTTCAACCCTCTGGAAATCCTGGAACTTGGCTCTCAGTTACCTCTGTTTCTTTGTGCTTTGGGGTGCTCCGAGTGGAAGACGTCTTTCATTCTCAAATGATATTAGTGGTTTATGTGATGCCGATGTCCTGGGCAGGTCCACCTTAGACCCTGGGTAGAGACCAGACACTAACAAGTCTTGCTAAACAAAGCAAATAAGGGAAACTAACACACCCATGTGGGCCTAACAAACAAAAAACAGTGGAAAGTGGTCCCTGAGGAAGGGGGCCCCGATGAAAATGCCCCCATTTTACCCCAAAGCCCATAACACGTAACGTCTTGTGAGTTTCTGACTATTTCAAAATTTGCATCATTATTTGGCGAGTTGAAGCGTTCCATTCGGTGGAGAGGAGATCCACTAACTCCCAACAAAATTTCCAAATGTTACCATGGTAATGCAAGGGCATAAACGGCATGTTTTCCTGACGTACCAGGCTGTCGTCCGGTTTCCTAGGGTTCATTTCCGCAAATCTCAATTCCACAGCTCAGGGATGTCCAAAGTCTTCTCCAAGATTTTAGCAAATGTCCAAGAACTAACAATTCGATTTTCAGCTCCTGCCTCTGAATTGGTCCCACGTAAGCCTAAAAGTAGAACTAAGCCCTCTTCATCACTTTCTAACTAAACCCAATCACAGCGAGCACTGGACTGGAATTCATTGATTCATTGTAAGGGGCCACATCACCAAGCACGGAGAATCAGAGAATTTTCTCTTTCATCCTGCTATCCCCGCCTCCCATAATGCGGAAGCATTTCCTATATCTGATGCTACAGCACCAGTCATAACGACACGCTTTAGGCACTCACTTATATAACGGGGGCATATTTCTATGTATTTTCATGGTACCAACTGGTCTTTCCCTACGAGGAATCTCCTATCCGATGCTAAAAGAATAAACATTTTCTCCATCTCATTATCCTGAGATTGAAAGTCATTATGGTTTTAAGTGTTGAATTTGCAAGCTTCAATTATTTTAGTTTGCAACCTATTATTACCATCTTTTCTCAAACAAGTTGTCATTTCCGCTAAAAAGGAATGGGGCTATAAAGACCTTTTTGGCATTTACTAGTATTTTGATAATTTGGGAGTTGAATGTTTAGAAAACATGATTTCTCCAGTCCCCTCTTCAAACAGCTCTGTAATATGAGTGAAAAGCAAGGATGTATTTAAGTTTTTTTTTTTTTTTAGCTGAATTGTCAAAACGGACATCCCTGAGAGTGACATTCACAGAAACAAACGGTGCTTAGAGTTCTGTTGCCTGCTAGGCTTTATTTCAATAGCACAACACATATTGGGAACCTCTGTTTTGGTATACTGAGACTCTTGTAATAAGAGGGTTCTGTTATCAGAAGAAGAGTTAGATTTTTCCATAATGAGGCTCTATGGTACACTAGCTGTTCTTAATACTGGCTGGACGTTAGGATCATTGGGTAGGGGCTGGTATTTAAGATACAGTGATGTCCTTGCCCTACCCATAGAGATTCTGACTTCATTGGTTTGAGGTGAAACGGGGGTTATTTTGAAACCCTCCAAGTGATCCTCATGGGAAGCTAAGCTTGAGAAACACTGGCACATGGGAAGCTAAGGTTGAGAAACAGTGGTGCTTCTTAGTTACCTATGGAGTGGGTTAAAATGTGGATTCTGACTCAGGTCTGCAGAAGGTCATGACATTCTGCATTTCTAACCAGCTTCCAGATGGTGCCCATGGTAGGGGCTCTGAGGTCCACACTTGGAGTAGCAAGGGTGTGACAGAGTTGGCATTATCTTGAAAGTTGGACAAACCCGACTCTGAGAATCAATTCGCTGTTTGGTTTTGCTCATGTTGCTAAAAGACACGGTCTTCCATAAAGTCGAAATAAAACCTCTTACGTCTCAAGAAATGAATAGACTGAATGCTGTATGAAAGGTAGATAGCAAAGGGCCTGGAACTCAGTTGCTAAATAAATGCTAGTTTTATTTCACTTCTCCCCTCTCCATCTTCCCAAGCCACCCCCACCTTCCTGAGTCAAAGAGAGCAGGGCTGTGTTCTGGAGCGTGGCTGCCATGGGAACAGTAGCCTTTAGAGAAACGGGATGCAGGATATCAGAAAGCATAGTGGCTTGCTGGCCATCAACCCAGTTTATTTTGAAATATAAACTCTACCTACCGCCAGCCTCCTTGTCTTTCAGGACACTGGTCTCACCTCTCTCTTACAGATTAGAACCACTGCATCTGTCATCAGACTAGAGCCACAAAATCAAAGTCATCTCTCTCTTTTTTAAAAAAAAAACTGGAAAAAGTATTCTATCAACTTTTTGTCAAGCTTGCTATCCTCCTGTATTGTTATCGTATTCAATATAGCGTTCACCAAAGTCATCCGTTAAAGGTGGCAAGAGGTTGCGAGGTAGGTATTTTAAGGGGGTATTGAGTATATGGGTCGTAATAGTGGGTCCAGTCAAGGGGATAAGAAAAATCGATCGGGAAAGGATGTCTGAGGCCAGAGTTCAAATACCAGCTTGAGCCTGAACATGCCGCAGTAACAGGAATCCGTGACGGATTTGGTGACGCGCGATGCGCGGAGCGTGTTCGAGGAGTTAATCTGCTGACGTCTGTGGTGGATGCGAATGAAAACAGCAGAAGGGAACGTCCCCTCACTTGGCTACATTTACTGACTGCTGCTTGTGTGGGGGGCCCCATGCCTGATGGAGGACCCGTGCAGTAACCACACCACACGTCCTTCGGCGCTCACGAAGTTTCCATCCTACCACGAAGACAGAGAGGAACCAGTGATTGACTAAAGTAATGACATGTGTCCAAGGGGGGAATTCACGGTGCGGCAAGAACCGATAAAAGAACTCTTTGACCGCTTCACTGGGGTCAGGAAAGTCAACCCTTGGAAATGACCAACACGTGACTCTCAAGCTGAGACAGTCTTACGGGAGCTCTCTAAAGATGGGGTGGATGTGGGGAAGAAGTGGACGATGTATTATTTACATCAAGACTCTCCTACCTCTCACTATGTGAGAGAGAGACACCCGGGGCAAGGAACGTATTTCCTCTTTTGTAAAATGAGGATAACTTCCCGTGCTTTCGGGGTGGGGGGAGGGGTGCACTGTGATGCTGATGACAATGCTTGGCACACAGGGAGGCTCTGAAGTGGTCAATATCCAGGCCTTTGTCTTTCAGGCCCGTTTACTGAGCACTTACTCTGCCTCTGTCACAGAAAGGGTAACTGCTGACCGCATACCCGTCCGGTCCCCCTCATTTTGCCCCTTTGCAGAGGGGCACAGGACTGGTTCTGGTTGTAAGCCACGTGACGTGACTGGTTCTGGTTGTGACTCTTTGGGGCGCCTGGGTGGCTCAGTCGGTTAAGCGTCCGACTTCGGCTCAGGTGGTTTTGGCCACTCTTCCTTCCCTTCCCCTCCGCCGTGAACATGGAGGCGCGTGTTGCGACACTGGAGAATCCACCTGGGGCCTTGCTAGACTCCTCCTGTGGGACACGGCATCCCCCCCGCCCCGGACGTCGCGGCACACATAGCTCGAACCATAAGCCAGCCTTGTTTAAGTAAGTCATCCTCAAGGGGTAGATTCCTCACCTCATCAGAACCTAGGTTGTCTCTGCTAGAAAGACCCAACACCAAGAATTTTTCACACGCCATTATTTAAGATAACAAATGACTTAAGAGAAAGGAATTTTATGCCTAGTTGGAAGGTGCTAACAGTAAAGCCTAAGAAAACCACCCGGTGCTCGCTGTCGTTTGTGCAAAGAGCTCAGATCAAACACTGGGAAGAAGGGCGATATCTCATGTTGTTTAGAGCACACTGTTGTACATTATGTGATGCTTTTAGTGTTTGCTAATGTGCTTTTCGGTCCTTTGATAAAGTGGCTCGTAGCCTCGTTCCACCCTGGCCCCCCGCCTCCACATATACCCTACCATTTAACCACAGATGCGGTTTCGTCCAATGTCTTCTTTAGAAACGGATTTGATTCCGTCTGAGCAGCGGGCCAGCACATGGAGTGCTCTAGTCCCCTGCCTTCAGCCTTCTCTGCAGGGAAAGCTTTCTGCTTCTCTCCTCTTTGGCTTCTTAATGGGCCATGGATGTGTCTCATCAGTGCACCATTGACGGATGGCAGGGGCAGTACACGAAGTGGGCTGGTTGCTATGGTGCTCAACAGGCCATGGCTGCTTTCTTGGGAAAAATAAGGCCATAGATCTACAGTGCCAGAGTCTGTCTCTCTCCCCTCTGTCCCTGTCTTCAACCTCTGCCTTCCTCCCGTGCCCTGACTGCGTCTCCCTCCCTCCTCCTTTCCCATTGGTATGTTTGTGCTGTTTGTGGCAGATACGGACATCGTCTCGCCCGTACGAAGGATTCTTCTTTCTTCACTTGGGGCAAAAAATCTGCTACAACTGGATTTCTTTGCAACTCCTTTTTATGTCTCCTGAGCACTATGAAATAAACTTCGACCTGAACGTATGCTCACATGATAATACTTTGATGAGCTTCTGTTTGTATGTGTATTTTTTCTTCCTATATAAATACTAGCATTTTCTACAGTAAAAATACATATTATCTATCTATCTATCTATCTATCTATCTATCATCTATCTATATCAAAAAAGCCAGTGTCTCTTAACTTGAATACAATACAAATGATTAAATTTTTATATTAAAATAGTATCTTGGGGCACCTGGGTGGCTCACCCAGTTGGTTAAAAGTGTGACTCTTTGGGGCGCCTGGGTGGCTCAGTCGGTTAAGCATCCGACTTCGGCTCAGGTCACCATCTCGCGGTCCGTGAGTTCAAGCCCCGCGAGTTCGAGCCCCGCGTCGGGCTCTGGGCTGACGGCTCAGAGCCTGGAGCCTGTTTCCGATTCTGTGTCTCCCTCTCTCTCTGACCCTCCCCCGTTCATGCTCTGTCTCTCTCTCAAAAATAAATAAATGTTAAAAAAAAAAAAAAAAAGTGTGACTCTTGGTTTCAGCTCAGGTCATGAGCTCACCGTTCATGAGTTTGAGCCCCGCGTCAGGCTCATGCACTGACAGTACAGAGCCTGCTTGGGATTCTCTCTTTCCCTCTCTCTGCCCCTCCCCTGATTGCTCTATCTCTCAAAATAAATAAACTTAAAAAAAAATAAAATAAAATAGTATCTTGTCGCCAGTGTGTGAAAGAAAATAGAGCCGGATGAGAGAGGGATGGCTGGGTACTGATTTTGGCTCAGTCACCAAGTGAGATACAGTCATTCATTTGTCTAGTCATTCCACAACTACTGAAGGAACACCTACTGTGTGTTAAATATAGATGTAAGGGCTGGGGATATAGCAGTAAACAGGAAATGGAAAATGTCCCCTGCTGCAAGGAGCTGTCATTCCCCAGGGGAGGCCAACTCTAAACCAGTGGTACTCAAACTCTAGGAAGAATCCAGATCACCTGCGGGTGATTGTTAAAACACAGATGGCTGGACCCCACACCCAGACATTCTGATTTCCTAGGTCAGGATGGGTCCCAAGAACGTACATGTCTAACAAGACCCCAGTTCCACGGACCACACTTTGAGAATAAGTCGTATAAGCAAATAAAAGGGCAAACGCATAATATATCGCCAGCGAGTGATAAGTGTTATGAAGAAAAATAGCATAAGGAAGGGAAACAGACTGATGCAATGCGGTGGGTGCTGCTATTTTAGGTGGGACCTCCGAAGAGGCTTATCACACGCCAGAGACCTGCCTGAAGTGACAGAATGAAGCCCTGGGGTATCTCAGAAGAGCACTTGAAGACACAGACAGCAGCCTTGGCAGGAGGACGCTGGGTTGCCCCTGGTCACCCCACCTCTGTGCTTTCAGGATGCCACATGCATACCACATAAGGCATGGCCTGTTATCATTCCCATTTTACAGACGAAGGAACTGAGCCACAGAGAGCTTACATAATGTGTTTAGGATTGAAGAGATAAGAAGTGGCAGAATCCAGGATTTGAGCCCATCTCTCATATAAAGATTGGATGGACGGAGAGATGGATTGGATGGAGGGGTGGGACGTTAAAATTGAGCCAAGTAGAGTTATCAACTGGCTTTGAGATCCTAAGAGGGTTTGTAACCCAATGAAAACTGAGGGTTGATGGGGGCTGGGGGAGAGGAGAAAGTGGGTGATGGGCATTGAGGAGGGCACCTGTTGGGATGAGCACTGGGTGTTGTATGGAAACCAATCTGACAATAAATTACATTAAAAAAAAAAAAAAGAACTGAAAGGCAGGTGTTTGTCCAGAGAGGAGGAAGGCTGCCCTCAGTGGCGGAGTCCAGGTAGGAGAAGGTGTGAGGCCTCCAGTTCTAGAAGGAGTACCATCAGGTGTAGGCAAAGAAGCTTGCCTGGGCAGGTACAGGCCCCTCTCTGCAAAAGCAGGCCATGCCCTTGGAAGCTGGAGGGCAGGAGGAAACGCATTCAGCAAACCCCTTCCTCTCAAGGGATCCTGACAAGTTGTGTTTTAATCTAATTAATACATTCAGGAAGTTGGACCATGAGGAATGTGATTATTTAATTGTTTTGTTCAAAGAGTATGAAGCAGGCTATTAGTCTGGGGTCATGACTCCAAGGTTCATTTCAGGTTATTACCTAGGAGGGTTTTGGAACAAGAGTGGCTGATTGATTCTTTCCCGCTGTTACTCTCATTAATTTACAAAGATTCATTGTGTTGGTGCTAATTTGCCGAGTCTGGAATGAAATGTGAAACAGATTCAGACTGATAAGAATTGTTTTGTATCTGCTATTCTATCTTGTTCCTTCCCCTACATTTTCCCTTCTAAAGATTTTCAGGTACATGAATTTCCAGTCTGATTATAATTAACTCTTTTTCCACATGACAAATGTTGTCTCTAATAATTAAGCAGTGAGCAGGAAGTAGATATTTGGCATTTCATTTCCAAACCAGCAAAAATTTGGCTCCTATTCTCCCTCTGACCCAGAGAAAGTCATCTAAACTTTGTTGCTCACGTTCCCCTGTTGGAAGATCTGGATAATAAAATGCAAAGCTGAACGAACACCTTACCTCTCTTTCTCCATTAACATTACAAAAAAAATTTTTTTAATGTTTACTTATTTTTGAGAGGGGGGGGAGGTAGGGGCAGAGAAAGAGGGAGACAGAGCATTCAAAGCAGGCTCCAGGCTCTGAGCTGTCATCACAGAGCCCAACATGGGGCTCGAACCCATGAACCATGAGATCATGACCTGAGTCGAAGTCGGATGCCCAATGGACTGAGCCACCCAGACGCCTCTATTAACATTTTTAAACAGCTCCCATGGCCTGCAGACAAGATATAAGCTTGATGTTTCAAACTCTTGATGATTTGGCCTCAACTTTCTTTTGAGTCTCATATTCTGGCACTTTCCAGCAATAGTTTCTGTTCATCATATCAAACAATCTGTGTTCGCTCTATTCTTTGTCTGGAAAGTCTTCCCCTACCTTTGGATATTTGCCAAATTCTCTTTCTTTAACTTGTCACCACCTTTGTGAAGTTTTTCTGGGCACCGTAGACAGATTACTCAACAACTCATGTGCGTTCTTGTTTCCTCCATTAACACTTGCCACATTTTGTTATAATTATTTGTTACATATTTTATTGTAATTATTTGCACGAGTGCATATCAGTGTCTGTGTATGTGTGAATATAAATATAAGTATAAATATAAATATAAGTATAAATATAAATATAAATATAATATAAATATAAATATAAATATAAATATAAATATATACCTGAGCATGTTCTTTCTTTGCATAGCAGAGAAAAATCCAGGATATTCTTTCACAGTACCCCCCCCCCGGGTGGACAACAACTTGTTTTCTGGGCTGACCAGCCAGATTTTAGCCACCATGGGCTGTGAAGAAAATTGCAGAATGAACCCATTTTTCAGAGGATTCAGTCTGGGGCCTCCCTGGTCTAAGGCACTTCAGCCTTCACCCTTCAACTCCAACATAGTATCAGCATTGAATCAAGATATTTACATAAAATACCTGAGCTTCCCTTGATAAATAGTCGTAACAGTGAGAAAAGCAGCCTGAACATACTTTTTGAGTCTCTAGCTTCTCATCTGAAAGAGAGGCTTTGCTTTCTGTGATCACTACTAACGGCTACGAATTTCTTCACTAAAAACTGTCCAATTTAACAACTTGCTAGCCTTTTACCACTCTCAGCGGCCTCTGGCCATGACAACCTGGTTTCTGATGAGCATTTTCACGGAAAGTGCCCTGTCCCTCCTGGCTGCAGTCTGGCCTCCGCTCTCCCATTGCCTCTATAGGGAGGTTAGCTGAAAAGGAGGTGGGCGAGAGGCGAGGGGTCAAATCTGTTACTTTTTATAGAGGTGGAGTGAAAATAATTTCCTGTGAAAGCTGGGGACATTTTTTCATTAGTTTTGTTTCCTGCTCTGGGTCTTATAGGCTGGGTGATTTTTTTCCCCCCTTTTGGAACTTCTATGGGCCAACTTCCTGTGCCTAAGGGTGCTGAGAGATAGAATTTTATGAGTTTGGCCCACCTACACAGCAGTGAGTCTGGGGATAGTGAGGAATGAATAGACTAGAGCTGCCTAAGCCATCCTTGAATATTCTGGACCTGAGTTCAAAGGAGATGCCTCAAAGAGGTGTTTTGGGAAGCAGCCAAGCATAGAATTGTAGGGTTCAGAAAGGCTCAGTGGGGGGCAGGGTCGATATGGTCCAGCTTCCTCTTCATTGGATTTTAACGTTAATCTTCCAAAAATCATTTTTATACATCAGTGCATATATTTGGGAGCCAACGGTATGTTGTGCTCTAGGTGCTGGATAGATCGATCAGGCAGCGGTCAGAAACAAAAGTCAAATAGACTTCAGCAGAAATGTATCCCTTCCTATAACTAAAGAATCAGGGTTTCTAGCTTCAGGCAAAACTATATTCAAATGGTTGATACCTGTAGGTTAGCTTCAGGCAAGGGTGGATCTAGGTGTTTAATACCTTTAGCTAGCTTCAGGCAAGGGTGGATCTAGGTGTTTAATGCCTTTAGCTAGCTCCTTGCAGGGCTGAATCCAAGTGTTTCATAGCTTTGGGAACCCAGCTCTTTCTCTGTATCTCAGTATCGAATTCTTATGTTAACTTTATTCTTATTCAGGCCTTTTCTACTCAGTAACCGGATGGCCACAGGCAACTTCAGGCCCATAGTCTCTCAGCCGCAAGCTCAATGAAAAAGGCTTTCTCTTTCCTAATGCTTCTCAAAAAAGTCCTAGGCCTGGTTCTCTAGGACACAGAATGGCTCTTAAATTCCATCCTCAAGTAGTTCCTCCCATCTCTACACCTCCCCTGGAGGAGCAGGGGAACTTGCTTGTAACTAATAGAACAAGGCAAAGGTGATAGGAAGTCAGTTCTGTGATTTGATTATAAAAGATACTTCCTTCCATTTTGCTAGCTGATTCTTTTTCTCTCGTTGCCTTTGATGAAACGAGCTTTTATGTTGGAGAGGCCCGTATGGCAAGGAGCTGAGGACAACTTCAGCTAACAACCTGCAAGGAACAGAGCCACTCAGTCTGACAGCTGGCGGGGAACTGAATGCTTAAAACCTGAGTGAGCTCTGGGGACCCTATCCTTGATGGATTATTGCCCTGTGTGCTGTGTGTAATTTTAGGTGTCATCTTAACTGGGCCATGGGGTACTCTGATATTTAATCAAACGTTGTTGCTGTTTGAAGGTGTTTTTGGATGAGATTAACATTTAAATTGGTAGACTGAGTAAAGTGGGTTGCTGTCTATAACATGGGTGAGCCTCATCCAATCAATCGAAGGCCTCAATAGAATAAAAAGGCTAACTTTCCCCCAGCAAGAAAGGATTCTTTCCCGCCTGATTGCTTATAGATCGGGACTTAGGTTTATTTCCTGCCTTTAGACCCTACTGTTTTCTCTGATTTTAAGTCTGCTGGTCTTCAGATGGGAACTACACCATCAGCTTTTTGACTAGGACTAGACATACAAGCACACACTATATATATAGTGTGTGTGCTTGTATATATATATTTATATATATATATGTATATGTAATATATGTACATATATGTAATGTATGTATTATATATATTATACATATGTATATGTATATGTGCATATTTTTATGTATTATATGTATATGAATACATATGTGTATGTATTATATATACATGTATTGTACATATATATGTACATTATATATACATATGTATATGTATCATATATACATAAAATGTACATACATATATGCACATTATATATACATATGTATACGTATTATATATACATATGTAATATATACATATACATATATACAATATATATACATATATGTATATGTAATACATATACATATAATACATACACACATATATATATATATTTATATGTATACACACACACACACACACACACACACACACACATTTATAGGTCTATCCCTATGTATCATCCTACTGGTTCTATTTCTCCGGGGAACTCTGACTAATATGTCCTGTGAAGTCCCATGCTGGACTATTACAGTTGTTTTCGACTCCCTGATGAGATAACTCAGCTACGTAGTACACATAGGATCGACACAGGAGTGACTCAATCTGATGCCAAAGCTTGACCTGATTTCCAGGGCTTAGCAGGGCTTGAGAGAAGATGCCAGGATGAGAAGGAGAACCACATGCAGGCAACGAACGGATGGGAACAACAGGTGCCTTCAAACACGTCCATACTTAGACGCTTATCTAGATGCTTAAGTTACTCTGTAAGGGAATCACCTATAGCCTTTCCTTACCCTCTGAGAAAGTACCATACATTTTATAAAGTATAAAGCACTGAATGATCTGATTATTTGATCAAATAATCCTTGATTATTTTTCTCAATGACGAAAGAGGAGAATCATATCTTGTTTTACTGCGCACCTGTCACCCCCCCGCCCCCGCAACACAACCCCTTCAGAGCGGAGCCCAGGAATAGGTGGAACAGGAAGGAAAGTGTGATCTCCACTCTCAATTCTTAGGTATGGTGCCCTTTTGCTCGGTAAGGTCAGAGCTTTCTACTTAATATACTTCTGGAAGTATCACACTAGGGATGCATTCCATTCCATTTTTCATGTCACAAATATTTGACCAGAAAAAAAAAAAAAAAGATTTAATCACAGAACAGCGAAAGTCAAGTTCATAAATAATAATGTTTTAAAAGGTGAGTCGGTCTTATTCCACACAAATGGCAAATCCCTGCATTATTCATATTTGAGTTGGTCCTGTCTGAATTCTTAAATTTTTCTCTGGGTGGATACAGGGGGACATTTCTTGTTTTCAAAACCCGTCTCGCTTAAAAAGGCCGTTGATTTGCCTGGGAATATGTGCCATGTGGTGTTCCTGTATTTCAAAAGACCAACTCGAGTAATGTCAGTTGAGTGTCCCTACTTGCCTGCTAATGGTGATTAGGCATGCTGTGTAAACAAATTTGTACCTCTCACATGGAATTACTGGAAAAAGAGGATCAGGAATTCAGATTCCAACTCTGAGACGATAAACCTAAGAAAAGAAAAAAAACATTGAAAATTCCTCAACTCCCTAACTATAATTACTGGTCTAAATTCAACTTTTAAATTTATAGACTCAGCGGCTTTTGTTGATTTTGGAGGGGGGAGCGCACAAATGTTTAAACCACTAAAACGACTTGCATGCTTTTCATTCCGAAGGACCTCAAGTTAGTGAGAGAGAATAAGGAAGGGAGCCCCCAAATGTGTGGAATACCTGGGGAAAGGCAGTGAAGAGGTGAGAGACCACTGGAGTAAGTGGTCTGCTTAGTGACAGCCGGGATCCTAGAACAGCTGAAAATGTGAAACCTGGTGTAAGTAACGAAAGACGTGTCTTTTGCTGAATTTTAGGATTTACTAGTGCTGTAGCCTAGGCCTTGGTTTCTTCATATACATATATATATATATATATATATATATATATATATATATATATAAAACATATATATAAATAAAACATACCTCTATAACACATATATAAATAAAACATGTATCTATAACATATATAAATTATATATATATATATATAAAACGTGTATATAACATAACATATATATACAAAAGTGTGTGTGTGTGTGTGTGTGTAAGACTTTCCATATGTGCCATGCCAACCTCACTACATGAATGCCAGATAAATTCGTGAATGTGAATGTGTCTTATAAACTTTAACTCCTGGGACACTGCTGATGTTGAACATTAAAAATACAAAAAAAAAAACCCACACAAAACCCAAAACTCCAAACAAAACAAAACAACAACAACAGCAACAACACAATGCAGGCAGGTACAGCGATGGGGGTATGATGACCTAGGTAGGGCTTGGGAGCAGGGAGAAGCCAGTCTCAGGGAGGAGGGACCCCTTGAAGATAACAGAGCACGGATACAATGTTCACAAACCTGCGGGGACAAGGGCCATAAAATAATGCTCCGGGAGCCCGCTAAGTGCAGACCATGAAGAGCCCCTGAGCTTTTTAGAAAGGAGGAGACAGTTCCTCAGTCCTGGCCTGTCACTACCGTACCAGAATCCCACCCAGAATACCCAGCCCTACCAGTTATTCATGAGATGCTCTAGATTTTCGTGTGATATAAGCTGAATCTGTGTAAAACAGAACCACATAAATTGTAGGGATATATTGAAGAGTCTAATGTCCATAAAATTTAATAATTTATTACCCATAAATATTTATACAATATATAAATAATACACTAATTTGGAATAACTTTTTTTCCAAATCTTGTTCATTTAAAAACTTAGAGCTCTTTTGTAGAGATACCATCTTCTCTAAATTGTTTGAGATGTAGCATAAAACTTAATGAATCTGCAAAGCATGCTGCCATTAGATATTTTATTCTAAGGTAGAAATACCCAGTCATACAACGCACAGGGGATTGCTGTTTTATTCTATAGAATAATATATTTAACATCTTCACAAGGTCACTGTTTTCCGTACTTCCTTGATCTTTGGAAAGTGTACTGTGAAAGTTAATAAAGAGAAACCTGTCTAAAATGCCCTTGATGCTAGAAGCGGAGGGTGTTAGGGGGAGCCCTACCACTCAATGCCAATTACAGGAAGAGTTGTCAATTACAGACTCCCAGGAAGAAGCTCCACAGGAAAGAGTCATCAATTACAGGCCCCAACAGGGAAAGATATACATTGGTATCTCCTATAAGCAATGGACTATACCTACAACTCAGCCAATGAGAAATTGTCATCACCCTGAACCCTTGCATCTCTCCAATGGACTTTTGTTCAAAACAACCCCTCCCAACTTCCTTTCCCTTCTCCATAAAATGTCCCTCTCCTTGGTCTGTTGGACTTGCCTATGGTTTTGGCTGTAGCTTGCTTGTCCCGGATTGTAATTCTCCACCATTCCTGAATAAACCCATCTTTGCTGGTAAAATAATTGGCAGTTTTATTTTTAAGGTTAAGAGTGCTTACATCATTCAACACTTAAAAGTATAAAATGATATATCACCTGCTCTTTTTACTGATTATATTAGGTGGATTCAGCCTATTGGTCTTTTCTAATGAGTGATATCTTGTGCACAACAAACTGTTTGAGAAAGACTCCCATAAAATGACTTACCCCTTTACAAGGGATATGAACATGTGGTTGGGTCCAGGCTTTCTCCTTCTGTTCAGATAGATCTAGTTTAGGAAACTGACCTGGAGTTTTAAAATGTTAGATTGTTTCCTGGTTTGTTTGGCTAACTATTAATCACTTCCAAAACAATTCTGTAAAATGAGTTCTGTTCTTCTCAACCTGTCTCTTTAAGTGACTTTAAGACATATCACTGAGGGGGTGGGGCAGGTGCCCTCCAGGTATTAAGTAGAAGAACCTGACTTTGGAAGACCAAATTTTGATGGTCTCTGAAGATGGATTGGCTGTATATGCAGTCTCTGCCTTGAGCTTTTCTCCTATGTGGTGCATACCACACATCACTGGGGAAAATTTGAGAAATAGCTACAATTGCTGAGGATATGCACAGTCAGGGTTTGAACTGAAGTCAATTTAGTCAAGCAGAGCTAATATTCCATTATTTTCTTCGATCCTTCCAACACAGCAGGTGGAAATACACACCCAAAACTTCTCCGTTGAAACTCTCTTTTCCAATATATTTTTCTTTCCTTTTCTCGGTACACCTTTTGTTCTATCTTAACTTAGCTTCAATTTTCCATAACAATTTACTCTTGTCTGCTTCTAGGTACTCTTCCCCTCCCCCAGCTTTACAGAGGGACAATTGACAAAAATTGTGCATATATGTATATACATACACAAAATTGTGTGTATGTATATTTATATACATATTTTATTGATCTTTTTAAATATTTATTTTATAATATTTTTAAATATTTATTTTTGAAAGAGAGACAGAGTGTGAATAGGGGAGGGGCAGAGAGAGAGGGAGACACAGAATCTGAGCCAGGCTCCAGGCTTTGAACCATTAGCACAGAGCCCAACACGGGGCTTCAATTCACCAGCCGTGAAATCATGACCTGAGCTGAAGTCAGACGTTTAACTGACTGAGCCACCCAGGCACCCAAAAATTGTATATATTTTTAAAAGATGTGGTATACATACACAGTGAAATATTATTTAGCCATAAAAAAAAGAATGAAATCTTGCCATTAGCAACATGGATGGACCTTAGGGGGTATTACACTAAATGAAATAAGTCAGACAGAGAAAGACAAATGCTATAGGATTTCACTTATATGTGGAGTCTGAAAAATAAATGAATAAATAAAAAAAACAAGTAGACTCACAAATATAGAGAGTAAATTGGTTGTTGCCCATTTGTTGGCGAAGAGACGGGGGGGATGGGCAAACTAGGTAAAGGGGATTGAGAGGTCCACACTTCCAGTTATAAAACAAGTAAGTCACGGGGATGAAAATCTTCATTACAGCATAAGGAATGTCATCAATAAAATTGTAATAACTTTGTATGGTGACGGATGGTAGCCACTTATCATATATATAATTGTTGAATCACTGTGTTCTACACCTGAAACTAATACAATAATGTATGTCAACTACACTTCAACTAAACATCAAAAAATAAAAATGACACGAAAACAAAATAAAGGGGTGCCCGGGTGGCTCAGTCGGTTGAGCGTCCGACTTCAGCTCAGGTCATGATCTTGCGGTTTGGGAGTTCGAGCCCCGTGTCGGGCTCTGTGCTGACGGCTTGGAGCCTGGAGCCCGCTTCGGATTCTGTGTCTCCCTCTCTCTCTGCCCCTCCCCTGCTCATGCTTTGTCTCTGTCGGTCTCTAATAAATAAACATTAAACAAAATAAAAAAAAAAAGAAAACAAAATGTACAATGTGATATTCTGATACACCGGTACAACGTGTAATATTTAGCACAATCGAGCTAATTAACATCCATCACCTCACATAGTTACCATTTTTTGTGTGTGGTGAGAACACTGAAGATCTACTCTCTCTGCAAATTTCAAGTACACAGAACACAGTACAGTATTATTAACCATAGTCACCATGCTGCACATTAAATCTCCAGAACTTATTCATCCTGCGTAACTGAAACTTTGTACTCTTTGAACAACATCTCAATTCCCTCACATCCCCCCAACCCAAGCTTCTGGCAACCAACAGTCTACTCTCTGCTTTTATGAATTTGACCTTTTTAGGCTTCACATAATAAATGAGATCATACAGTATTTGTTTTTCTGTGTCTGGCTTATTTCACTTAGCATAATGTCCTCCAGGTTCATCCATGTTATTCCAAATGGCAGAATTTCCTTCTTTTTAAAGGCGGAATAATAAATATTCATTTATATATACATCACATTTTCTTTATTCATTCATCTGTCAACAGACACTTCGGTTGTTTCCATATCTTGGCCATTGTGAAGAATACCGCGATGAACCCAGGAATACAGATCTCTCTTTGAGAGGCTGATTTCATTTCCTCTGAATACATGCCCATAAGTGGGATTGAGCTGGCTTGACGGCACAATGGATAGTGCGTGGGACTGCTAACCTCCAGGTTTCTTAATGCACTTCCTTCACCTATAATACAAGTACATATATCCGTTGAATCACTTTCCACACAGCACTGGTTAAAATCTATTTGTGTCTATGATATTTTATTTATACGTAAGTATCTCAACACAGTACATTACGCTCCTAATGTAGATTTTACTTATTTATGCTCTCAGCCAGAGCTAGTTGGGGCAGTGAGCTGTGGGGGCCACACAACAAATGGTCTCGGCCAATGCTACTCTACCACGTTACCGTGCGTTGAAGATATTCTGCAGCGTGCAACACAGGTGCGCTCCACAGTCAGCTTTCTTCCCTCCACTTGGATTACAGGCTGTGGAATGTGTTTTTTTTCTCTTAAGTTATGATGGCTGACAAAAGATAGGTAAGAGGTAGATGTGTTAGATGGGCTAGGTGTCATGAAGTAACTAAAAAACTGTCAGGTGGGGGTTGAGTTCTCTTTCAAATACTTGGTTGAGGAAATAGAGGGGAAAGACTGGAAGGGAGTTACATTGGTGAAAGTCCTTTGACGATACGGCAGGCGTCATAGGATCACTACAGCATGGAAGAATTATACAACAATTGTCTTGCCAGTACTTGGCAGAAACATCAGATAGAGGTTTGCTTCTGGAGACTTCAAACAATTGAAGAGATTACTTTCTGATATATAGTACTAGGGACCCTTTAGCTCTGCCATTCTCTAGAATGTACCCAGTCTCTCTCATACTCTTCAAACTGGTCATATTCTCATTTGTTGAAGGAATAACCTAGTGATAAATTAATGACTGGCTTATAAATGAATGAAAAATTAATGAGACTAGTAGGTGGTCACAAAAGACTATGACTACACAGTGTTCACAGGTTGTTGCAAGACTTTCAAGTCTTGGTATGAGGCCCTCTGATAATATCTTTAATAAAATAGAAACAACATTAGATTCTATCTCATTGACTCATCAGTTATTCATGTGGAGTACAATGCTGGCTTCTTTGCTTAATTGCTTTGAAAGTCAGACCTGAAAGAATTATTTCCATGTGTTTTTTGAACCACTGATTCTTAGGAGGTAGTTTTCAAATGATGGTTTCTCAATCCCTGCCACTCATCTTGTATTAGGGAGGAAGCTTTTATCTGGGTGTGCAAAACCAAAATATAAGGCAACATGAAAGAGGTGGGGGAGAAGAGATTATTTTCTAATGCAACTGGGAAGTTGTAAAATGTGGGGGACGAGGTCTCACGTAAAGGTTGCCGGACTTCTCATTCTTTATGTATTGGCTTCATATCAGACCATATCCATTTGGCGGGAAAGGGTTCATCAGGGCCCATGATCCAGAATGAAGGGTCTCTCTCCTAGAAGTAATTATATCATCTTAGGGGGATTCTGACCGGTCACCTGAACTTTCCAGGACAAATTAATGAGGCCAGGTAAATGTCACACCCTGGTTGGTCAATCTGAATCCTGTGTGTCCATCTCTGTGCATTGGGCATAGGACAGTTAATTGTGGGTGCCTCTTGGACATCTTCCAGGAGAAGGGAAGGATGGTGGGCCAAAGAAAAGGTGAATAATATGGGATTAGTATATACACCTCTCTAATTATGCATTTGCTCATGCTCTTTGCTCCAATTTGATTCGTTTTCACCAAAATTTAATTTACAAAAAAAAAAAAAAAAAAGCAAAAAACTCTTGCTCCTTCACTGGTCCAGTAAGGTTTCTCCATGAAACTTCCAGTATGGAATGAATCACTCCTTCCTCTGAAATCCATATTATCTTTAAGAATTTCTTACGTTTATTTATTTATTTTGAGAGAGAGAGACAGAGCTCGAGTAAGAGCGGAACAGAGAGAGAAGGAGAGAGAGAATCCCCAGAAGGCTCTGCACTGATGCGGGGCTTGAACTCGTGAACCTTGAGATCACGACCTGAGCTGAAATCAAGTCAGACGCTTCACAGACCGAGCCATCCAGGCATCACTGAAATCCTTATTATCTAAGTCACATTTTGCGTTCAAAACCATTCACCAAACATTGCTTGTACTTAAATGTAAGACATTTGCTAGGGAAATACAGAGATGAAATGGGTTCTGCCATTAGGATATTTTCAACATAACAGGTGACATCCACACACACGGCCAACTAAAGATGAGGCTATCTTCACAAATGCACTCACTCTCAAGGACACCGTGTATTTTCCTGTCTCCGTCTTGTTAGTGCTTTTTCTTCCGTCTGCAATGCCCACCCCTACTCTTTCTTTCAGATAGAGCTCAGATATTTTCTCTGCAAACCAAAAGGAATTTATCTTCTTCTGCTAATAAGCTCCCCATGTAAAACACTAGACTTGTAATAGTGGGTTATTTGTATGTGTGTTTCCTTTGCCCCTGCTGAAGGGCAAAAGGGTGTCCTTGTGAAATCCTCATCCCTCAGCACCTAGGATGTCACTTGTCACAGAGTCAGCCTTCGGTGAATGGAGACACAGATGTCTTTGCTCTTGTGTGAGAATTTCAGGTCCTTCAGGAGCTATGAGCAGTTTGCTACGGGGGAAATCACAAACGCTTCATAATTTCAGCTGCCTTTGTACTCTTAGCAAGAACCTTTTACTGTTAGAATTCCCATTTTATAGGTGCAAAAGCTGAGGCGCAGAAGCGAATTGATTTGCCCAAAGTCCTGTGGCTTGTAAGGGACGGAATTAGGATTTGAACCAGGCAGTCCCGCTCCAGAATAGACTCCTCACCGTTTTATACTGCCTGTCAAAGAGGATACTGCATTTTTACAGTGCAGACTATGTTCCTGGGGGTTGACAACTATTATTTCCTTTTTGTCCCTTTTTATTATGACTTTAGCACCCCCCCACCCCAACCCCCGCCTTAACTGAGCAGAAATTCAGAAGCCAGCTCTCATGGAAGTGCTGACATCTTGCAAAAATCACATTCTTCCTTAAGAAAGAAAGAAAGATCAAGAAAGGCCGTGGTCAGAGAGCTTGTCTATAACTTTTCTTAAACACTGGAGTCTAATTCTCTCGGTGCACTTTACCTCATTCTGGAGATGCCATTTCCATTTGACCACATGTGAATTGCACCGGAATACCAAGATTCAAATGAGAGTGTAGCCCAGAGACCTTCGCTTACACAGAAAATAGGCAGGGATCAGCAAATGCCAAGTGGTGTAGTCAGAGGTCTCTGGCACTGACCCCCACAAAGCTTTCATCTGCTGGAAGCATGTCTGTCACTCATCGTGGCATTTTGTGGGGAACCACAGCTAAAAGGCCCAGGCACATTCCCATAAAATAGTTATCAGATGTGAGTCTGCAGTTCCTCAAAGAGCACCCTGTGGCTTCAAATTAGCAGTTGACCACAGAGCTAGAGACGACTCCAAGGGCCTCCTTCTCCAATTCTCTCCAGAAAAGGGAAATTAGTCTAACCTAACTATGGAGATAAGTAGTTTACTCCCTGTGATCGTCAGTCACACTGACTTACCAGAAGTACTGAGTTGGAAATGAAGATAATGCAACTTTTTTTACGTGAGCGGACTAGACAGTCATGGGACAATCTTTAGCTCCCAGTGACGTTTGAGATCTTAAAAAAAAATTGCATGGAACAAGGAGAGGTTCAAGAACCCAACAGCCATGCTTTGCTCTGATTTACAAATGGGGACATGTGGACTGAGCGAAGTGACACGGCTTTCCTAAGATCCCAAAGACCTTATGATGAAGCAGGGTCTCGAACATGGCCCTCCTAATCTTAACCCAATGTTTCTTCTATAACGAATAGAAGTTCGGAGGCTTGAAACTCATTTTTGCCATGAGCTATATGAACCATGAGACTGTTCTCTACACTCTTAGTGTTTTTGTTTCTGAACTACATGTGTGTGTGTGTGAATGTTTGTGTCCTAGCTCCTAAAGGACCTGAAATTCTCACACAAGAGCTAAGTGATACGTTTATTCTCCATACAATAATGTGTGTATGTGATGGGAGTGTAGTAAGTGGCTGGTGAGTAGAGGGGCTGCAGATTTAAACAGGAGAATTAAGGAAATGTTTCTTGAGATCCTGACATTGAAACAAGAATGTGGATTACAGGGAGAAGAAAATTTCAGGAAAACGGCAAAATGAAATCCCCTGTAAGAGAGGAGGAAGATTCTGGACATATTTTAGAAGGAATAAGAGGCCAAAAAAAAAAAAAAAAAGAAAAAAGAAAAAAAAAAAGGAAGGAATAAGATGCCAGCAAGATATCAATGGATGAGATTAGAAAGAGTGACAGGAAATGAGGTCAAAGAGAAAGGAGTAGATTGTTTGGTTCTTCTTCTTGGAGGTGGGTGATGACCCAATTTAGAACTCGACAGGACTTGTCGAGTGGAAGGATGGAAATGAATAAGAAGGGCGTTTAAATCATGCAATGGGCAGGTCATTGTTGACCACGGCAAGAAGTCTTTTTTTAAATTTTTTTTTTTAACGTTTTATTTATTTTTGAGACAGAGAGAGACAGAGCATGAACAGGGGAGGAACAGAGAGAGAGGGAGACACAGAATCCGAAACAGGCTCCAGGCTCTGAGCTCTCAGCACAGAGCCTGACGCGGGGCTCGAACTCACGGACCGCGAGATCATGACCTGAGCCAAAGTCGACCGCCCAACCGACTGAGCCACCCAGGCGCCCCAAGAAGTCTTAATAGAATGATTGGGAAGTGGGCGTGAATTGAGTGCGTTCAAGAAAACATCGAAGAACTGGAGACTAAGCAGATCAACTCTTGGAATAAATTTTGCTGGGAAAAGAAGAGAAATAGGTAGTAGATGGCGAGGCCGAAGTGGAGTCCAGAGAGAAATTTCGCATTCACACTCAAGAAATGCATACTGTTAAGGGAACCTGGGTGGCTCAGTAGTTTAAGCGTCTGACTCTTGGTTTTGGCTCAGGTCATGATCTCGCGGTTCGGGAGTTCGAGCCCCGCATCGGGCTCTGTGCTGGCAGTGCGGAGCCTGTTTGGGATTCTGTCTCTCTCCCTCTCTTTCTGCCCCTCTCCCCTCTCGCATGCTCTCTCAAAATATGATTAAAAATAAAAAGAAATGCATATTGTTAAATCTCTTCCTAAATGAGGACTTTGAAACTTTGAAAAAAAAACCAAAAACCAAAAAACAAACAACACAAAATATGCCCCAAATCATAGAGCCAGGAAGCAATGCTATCAGTATTTGATTAGGTCTGCCTACCTCTCCAAACATTTGCAATGTCAGGGAAAGTCATATAACAATAGACGCCTGAAGTTCCCAAACCCTTGAAAGTCCATGGTGATGATACAGACTTTAACCAACTGAGAATGGTTACATGGTTACATGAAGTCCTTAAGGACTTGCACCAAAATCTTTTCAAAGGCAGTATTAAGAATGAGGTAATAGAATTAGAACACCTAGCCAAACACATGGGATTCATGAAAGTTCTTGGGGAATATTTGCTGAATAAATATTAACTCAGAGGCAACGCCTGTGACAACGTTCTGTAGCTGTGACATACAATTCTTACCGTGCTCATGTTTAGTTTTGTAACTCCTTCTCCAGCCTCTTGCTAGAAAGAGAGCGCAGAGAAGAGACACTTTCCTAAACTCACTCTCGACCAGGATCTCAGGCACAGTCCCCCACTTCCAAGAAAGATGCCTAACGCGTCAACAATTATTGTGAGAGTTCGCGAAGGAGATGATGATGTCACAGTGGGCACGGTCTCCACCTCCTTCAGAAGGAAGTGTGTGAAAACTGCTGTCGGCCCAGGATAGACGTAGGCATTTTCGACTTCGAGAATCAAGTTCATCCGACAGCTCCTGGATTAACGTGCATGCGTTCTCCTAACCAAAGGAACTTTGCATTAGAGCAGGCAGCTGTTTCCACCCCTTCAGCTGCACCCCCTCAACGAACCCAGTTGATATGCGTGTGGAACACAAGCACTGATTTGGGGATAATTGCTAGATTAGCTAATAACAGAGGTCCCTCCTTCCTGCTTCTATTACCCCTCGAATAGCTGTTCTGATTGTTAAATCCATTTTTATTCCAAACAGAAGAACAAATTCCAGCAATTAGTGAACATTTTACAGTTCTTGACCCACTTATAAGAGCATGTTTCTGTTGTACATAGAATATGAAAAGTCAATGAGTAGCGCATGTTTCATTTTTATGGGTACCCATTTTTTTTTAAACACCACATGCACTAACTTAAAATGCAGGAGCTCGGAGGACAAAATAAAAAATGTTTCTTATTTACGGCCAAAGTTGAATAACTAATGAAAATTCTAAAATTTGGTAAAATACTTTTGAGGAAAACAATGTAGCCTGGGCCATTGCTTAAAGAGGCAGTAGTCCGCTGGGGTCTTGCAAATGTTTCCCCATTGTTTCAAGTCAGTCATTTAAAAGTACGCCTTTGGAAGTGTTACATTGTCCTAAGCCTAGTGCCAAGGTATCATTTGTGCCATTAGTTATATATTAAAAAAAAATTTTTTTTTTCAACGTTTTTTTTTGTTTTTTTTGTTTTTTTTTTTAATTTATTTTTGGGACAGAGAGAGACAGAGCATGAACGGGGGAGGGGCAGAGAGAGAGGGAGACACAGAATCGGAAACAGGCTCCAGGCTCCGAGCCATCAGCCCAGAGCCTGACGCGGGGCTCGAACTCACGGACCGCGAGATCGTGACCTGGCTGAAGTCGGACGCTTAACCGACTGCGCCACCCAGGCGCCCCCAAAAAAATTTTTTTTTAATGTTTCATTTATTTTTGAGAGAGAGAGACAGAGACAGAGAATGAGCTGGGGAGGGGCAGAGAGAGAGGGAGACAGAATCTGAAGCAGGCCCCAGGCTCTGAGCTGTCAGCACAGAGCCCGAGGTGGGGCTTGAACTTGTGAACCACGAGATCATAACCTGAGCCAAAGTCAGACACTCAACCGACTGAGCCACCCAGGTGCCCCAGTTAGTTATGTATTTTAATACCACTATTGAGATATCGTGATTTACACAGCACAAAATTCACTCACTGCAAATAAACAGGTCAAGGATGTTTAGTTAATTAACAGTGCTCTATAGTCATCACCCAAGTCCAGTTTCACCAACCTTGTGTTCCTTTGCCATGAATCTCCACTCTCACCCTTAGTCCCAAGCAACCGGTGACATACTTTCTGTCTCTGTAGATTTGCCTTTTCTAGAAATTTTGAATAAAGGTACTCATACAGTATGCAGGATTTTTCATGTGTGAATTCTTTCACTTAATGTCTGTGAGGCTCACTCATATTATAGCATATAATATGATATAATATAATATCTTTCCTTTTCATTGTCAAAAGTATCCTATTGTACGGATATGAATTCTTTCAAAGTAATCTCTAACCCAGCCTGGGGCTTGAACTCACACCCCCGAGCTGAAGAATGGCATGCTGTGCCTACTGACCCAGCCAGATGCCCCTGAAAGAGCATTTTTAAGATCTATTCACCAGTTAGTGGGCATGTGGATTGTTCCCATTTTCGTCCACTTTTGAGTATTGCTGCTGTGAGCAGCGTGACTGGCTTTGGCCAAATGTAGGTCCCCGTCAATTTAGGTGATCGGAATGTACTTCCTGCTCTTGGGTTTGAGCTCATCCATGTGACTCGTCTTGGCCAATGGGATATTCACAAATGAGATGCAAACAGAAATGTGCTTGCGTGGTTAGGATTCGCTCTGGCGAGCGCTGCCGTCACCACGAAGAGAGTTTTTCCGGTAGCTACTGCCTCTTCAGCCTGGGCCCAAGCACGCAAACATGTGGAAGAGACCGAAGTTCAAACCACAATGGAGGGTCAAGCCCAGACTCACCAGCACCTGGAACCTCAGCTGCCCCAGCGAGCCCAGCTTAGAACAGCTGATCTGACGCTCGATGGCAAAGAGTGATGGGTAATAGTTTGAAGCCACTGAATTTTGGGGTGGTTTATTATATCACAGCACGGTGGCAATAGTTAATGAGTACAGAAGCCATGAGTAATCTGACCGCATCCAGCCTCACGGCCAACGTGTTTCATACTATTGTTACCCTTCTTTCCTAGCTACTCGGACAGGCTTTCAGCCATTTACGCTCACCATATAGGCTCTTCTATCATCCCTGTGATTCTCTCTGCTTGGAAGATTGTTCCTCCTCCCCGTTTCCTAACTAATCTCCGCCGAACCTTCATGTTTCAGTTGAAATATCTTTGCCTCAGAGAAGCTGTATACACTTTCGCTGAGAAACAAACTGCCCCAAAACCTGGTGACTTAAAACGACAATTTTAGGGGTGCCTTCGTCGGTTAAATATCTCCATCTCTTAATCTCGGCTCAGGTCGTGATCTCACAGGTCGTGACTTCAAGCCCCACATCAGGCTCTCTGCTGACAGCACGGAGCCTGCTTGGGATTCTGCCTCTCCTTCTCTCCGCCCCTTTCCCGCTTGCACTTTTTCTATCTCTCAAAATAAATAAACTTAAAACAACAACAACAACTATTTTATTCCCAGGAAGCTGTGGGTCAAAAATGTGGGCCGAGCAGTTCTTTTGCTTGGCCCCTAGGATCACGGATGTAGTTTCAACTCCCTAGATGATTAGCGGGAGGATGGGCGGTTTAAGATTCCCTGATCTGGCATACGTAGCTTTCAGCTGGGCCATAGGTCTCCAGCAGGCTCGCTTGGGTTTCTTCATGTGGGCACAGACTCCCCAGTGGCAAGAAAGAGCAAATCTCAATGTACAAGGTGGCTCTGCATCTTATTCTTTCAACCGTCCATTGGTGAAAACAAGTCAAGTGGTCAAGCCCAGAGCTATTGTGGAAAGGGGACCACCCAAGGGCGTGCATACCCAGAGTCATAATGAATGAGGGACTTACCGTAGCTTGTCCTCTAGCCCCAATAATTCATGCCCCTCTAGCCTGTAAACATATTAACCTCCCCAGAAGGGCCCCAACAGACCATTCAGTCATGGCGTTAGTCTCAAAGTCCCTGCCTCGTAATCTGCCTGAGGTCCCGGTACAGGTGAGAGTCCACGAGTGCTGCTCCTTAACTGCGATTCTTATTGATACAGAACATGAGAACTAAAAGGATAAATTGTTCTACCCCCAAACACCTAACATACAATGGTGAGCTAGGAAGAAAAACACTGTAATGGAGGTTTCCATTCAAAAAAAGGGAAGGTATGGGAAGGGGGAAAAAAAACAAAAAGGATGGGCACTGGTTTATAGAAACCATAACTTACAACCAGGTACAAGTTTTCAGGCCCCTATTCTGGGCATGCTCGCTGGGGTTGGTTCCTGAGACTGGTGTTCTCCTATGTTCTTTGTTCTACCCTCAATATTCTCGTCTCTAGCCTCTGAGAGAGCACCTCTTTCCTTCAAAAACATTTGTGGTAAGGGTTTTTTCAAACTGCTTCTTATTCAAAGAAAAATTGGCGTTCAGAAGAAGCTCCCCATTTCCTCTAATCTTAGATTGTATAACTCCCTTAAAGGCTTTTTGGGCTTGTTATCTATCACATTAGATTCACTCTCTTGGTCAAAATCCACATTCCTAATTCCTTTCTGAGATTCAGACCTGTCAGGGATGTTTTGAGATTAGGCTTCAGCAGGAAGATGCCGTTATGATTCTGAAAAGCATCTTTGTCTGCGAGGGTCGATCAAATATAACCTTAAATCTTTTAGAGATAGTAATGACGAATTGTATAGCCACACCCTGGATTTGATCTTTGATAGGAGGCCATTTCTTACTTTGAAACAAGGTGTGAAATGGTTTTATTTTCCAACCCAGAAAGCCTAGGTTACATTCCAGTTTCTCTAGATTCTATTTACAAAGAGAATAGTCCTTTACCCCCTCTCTCCCTTCCTGGACCTTACCACGCGCGACTCAAATAAGCCAGTCAACACTTCCTCATTCTTCCTGGTAATCCCTGTAGCCAGATCTGCAACTTCATTAGGAGTATTCTCTTCAGTTAACTCCAACGACAGTTTAGCACTCCTGACGAAACAAAACACTAGGGGTTCTGGACCACCCCCTGAGGGCGTGAGCTGCTTTGCTAACTTCCAAGACCAGTTTCCTTAGCACTCCTCCAGACTCTAAAATTTTTTCACCATTTTACAAGACTTTGATAACAGCTGTCTTACCACGTCCCCATCCCCAACCTGTCGCCCAGTCGGAAAGCTCATAACCCACTTGCTGGATTTTTGCCTGAAAACTGCTCACTTCTAGGTATCTATTTCTGTATCAGTTAGCCTTTGCTGCATAACAAACCGCCCTAAAATCTCGTGGACTTAAAACATCGACCATTCAGTGGGCTCATGATTCTTTTGATCAGTGCTTCATTCTGGGTAGGTCGCCTGCTGGTGCCACTTGGGTCACTTACGCACCCGCAGTCATTGGCACCTCGACCGTGATGCCATAATCTAAGAGGTTCTTCCTCCTACATCTGTGCACGGATGCTGGCCGGGCCACATGTCTCCGACAGACCAGCCTGGGCTGCTTCATGTGGTGGCAGAAAAGTTCCCAACACTGAGAGGGGATAGGCTCCAGTGCACGCACACCTGTTTTCCACACCTCTGTGCGCTTCAGATCTGCTTATAGCTCACTGACCAAAGTTAAGCACATGTCCAAGCCCAGAGTCCGTGTGGAAGGGGCCTCACCAGGGTGCTCATAGAGCAAAGTAGGATTCATTGGTGGCCATTCCTCCATCCACCAGGAAGCATTTCTTGACAGCCCGAGACCACGTTATAATGCCTTGCTTTATACTCTCTCACCACCCCGTACTTCTCTAAAACAATTCACTGTAAAGTTTGATATTTAACTTCTGAGTCCCTAGCTAAACGTATGCTCCGGGGGACAAAGAGGAGATCTTTTTCATGGCTCTATCTTTAGCACACACAAAAAATGTGCCTGGTAAGCACTTAAATGTTGGATGAATGAGTGAGAGAATTAAAATCGTGCTAAGGGAAGCTCTACAGTCTTCACAGTTTTTCTGTCAGCAGCTAATATATGTGAACTTAGCTGCACATTTGTTTACTTATTTAGTACCTGTCCCCCATTCTAGAGTAGAAGTTCCACAGGGTCAGGAACCTCACCCACTGCGTTTATACAAAATGCCCGGGGGCGCCTGGGTGGCTCGGTTGGTTGAGCTGCTCACTCTTGGCTTCCGCTCAGGTCATGATCCCAGGGTCATGGGGTCGAGCCCCATGTCGGGCTCTGGGCTGAGCATGGAAGGTGGAAGCTGCTTGGGATTCTTTCTCTCCCTCCCTCTGCCCCTCTCCCAGCCGAGCTCTCTCTCTGTCTCAAAATAAACACTCAAAAAATTCCTGAACTACTCAATGAATCTTTAGAAATAAGGAAAGAATGAATATTAAATATATTAAATGATAAAATAAACATTTTATATGTCAATAGGATTTATGCTATAACATATTAAAATAATCTACTCTTCATTCAGACCAGGGCACGGGCTTTATGCTCAAAGGCCACCAAAAAAAACAACTCAAGGCTGCAAGACAGGATATGGTCTCTCCTGGAATCTGGGCCAGATTTATTTCTCTCTCTGGGAAGAACTTTCATTACGTGGGAAGGAAAGAGGGGGGACAGTCATCCTGCAGTGGGGTTACAAGTAGCAAAGGCTCCTCGGGTCTCAGGAGGAACGTGGGGACAGAGCACACGACGCGTGAAGAGAAGGGCAAGGTTAGGGTCGTGATGCAACAGCAGCACTGAGCGAGAGAACCAGGCCTTTCTTCTCTTCTCCGAACACCTCCCTCGTGGGGGACGAGCCCAGCACGTTCTCTTGCCGGTATCCATGACAGCTCAAAGCCCCCACGTGCCGGCCAAGCAGCCAGGGTGACCCTACAGCAGCTTCGAAGCTAAGTGACAGAGTCGAATGAAGCCCAGTTAGAAAGCACATTATGAAATTTAAGAGTACAGAGATTATCTTCACATTTTTGCTTTCATTCTTTCATCTGCTAATCAATGCACTAGAACGTAATTGAATACTTAACTACTGTATTGACATATGTGTGTTGGGGAACCTGTATGGTTGTCTTTACACAAAATATGTTTGTATCGAAAGACGGAGGACAGAGAAGGGCTTTCCCAATTATCACTGCACTGACACTCCCCTGACCGGGTCTACAGGACAGGAATCCACCCTGGGGTGACTGGGGCAGCCTGTGCCCAACTCCTGTGAAGCTACATATCCCCGTAGGACCGAGAGGCGCAAAGCCAGTGGCTCAGTGCAAACAAACAGCACTGACTAGAGGTTTGTCTCCCCCGGTTTGCTCAGGCTTTCCTGCAAACCTTGGCCTGAAGACCTGTGCAAGCCTTTTCAAAGAAACTGGTTCCAATACATTTGCCAACTTCCAAAGCTTTTTTTTTTTATTACATTTTTTTGAACACTTATTCATTTTTGAGAGATAGAGACAGAGCGTGAGTGAGGGAGACAGAATCCGAAGCAGGCTCCAGGCTCTGAGCCGTCAGCACAGAGCCGGCCGCGGGGCTCGAAAGCACGAACCGCGAGATCAGAACCTGAGCCGAAGTCGGACGCACAACCGACTGAGCCACCCAGGCGCCCCCGAAAGCTCTTTCATAAGATTTGTGCTAACGCAAATTGGGCCCCGGAGTGTAGCGGTCCCTGTGCTGGGTGTATACGCGCATCTGCTTATTTATCTTGTACCACCCTGGAGGGAAGCGTTATCATCCCCACAACACAGACAGAGAAATTGAAACTCAGAGGGAACAAAGAACATCCTTGTGGTGAAAGGATAGTGGGATCTTTCATTCGCAGAGCATGTTCTGGCGGCTGTCGTACCCAGGCCCTGAGCTGGGCCTGTGCTTAAGGACAGTTACTTTGTCCTTACAGGTCTAAGCTCTTTCCGCCAGGTCAATCTGGCTTCCAGAAAGGCGATGGGGTGGGGTGGGGGGTAGAGTAGAGAAAGTGGGGCTGGAGGAAGTGAGAGACACATCCCGGGTGTGTCCCTGAACAGCCCCCCTCCCTTCTCCCCATTCTTCCCTCCCAGACCCCTCCCTCCACCCACCCGCACTCTCACCTCCCTGACCCAGGCCGGCGTTCTTTCTCAAACGTCTCCCTTGAAAGGATAACAGAAGTGTTTTCGCTGGTGCTGTTGTCATGTGATCAAAGCATAGCTCAGGAAATGGGGTCCCTCGAAAGCTGTTTGTCTAAAATCTCTTATTTCTCCGGGGCCGAGCATTGTAAGAGCACATTTTGCATCGTGCATATTCCCAGGGGCAAATATTTCAGTTACCTGTGATGGAGGTAGCCAGGCTGAGGCCACACCGACCTCGCTTAGTGAAAGGACACGTTTCCCGTCATGCTCCCCTGCGCCCCCCACCCCGGGCCAGCTTGGAGGCCAAGGGGAAACCCTAATCTGGTCTCTCCCAGGACTTTGAGTGGTTCAAGGCAGCAGAGATTTAAAGACAAAAAGCTCTAAATCCAAGCTTAGGTGGGAGTGTTTTTTTATTCCTGATAAAAAACAGAGGCCTTTTTCTGGGTTATTCAGATGAGCCCAGAGTAAATATTTATCCTTTCAGCTAATGGGTCTGTTTTGAGGAGCTCTTGGGACTCCCAGACAGCCGAGCTGATGGATGGCTTTCTGCCTCCCCGGTCGGAGGATAGGGCCGGGCAGAATTACCCGGCGGGGGGAAGGAAGGCTTTTCCCTGAGGCCTGTTGGCATGCGTGAGGCACCACATTCCTGTCCCTGTGGCGCGGGGTGGGCGAGGGAAGGCCGTGCTGGGACCTCCCGGCTGCACCACTCTGAAGCGATTTAACAGTCCTGTGGTCAGTGTTCCCAGAGGAAACACCGCCTACCTCTGAGGACGAGGGGAGAGATGGGCGGCTGGGTCTGCAGCCCCCACCCCGCCCTTGGGTTTGAATGCAGCACTTTGTTCCTCGGTAGTTTTGGGGACCACAGGGCTCACACCGCCTGCACCCCCGACGTACCACACACACACATGACACGCACATTCGCACAGGAAAATTTACATATATGAATAAACGAAAGGGACACATATGGACCCACTACACGGAGAGAATTTTGAGGGGGGAGGCTCTTCCTTACTCGTTTGTGTTCTCACATTGCCTAGCGATGCCTGGCATAGAGCAGATGATTAATACATAGTTTTCGGATGAATACATGAATTATAATTATAATCATAACCATTTATTTAGCACTTAATAAGTGCCAGGTGCGGAAGGAAGCGCTTCATAAGCATTCTCTTGTTTAACCCTCACGATGGATCGTTAAGTTTGGTGCGGTCACTCTCCCCATTTCGCGGGCACAGAGAGTGAGGCTTAGCAAGGCCAAGCGTTTCATCCAAGGTTACACAGCTGGCCAGTGGCAAGACGTAGCTGGCTAGAGAGTCGATGCTCCTAACACTCTCCCTGTAAACCCACTCACCCGACATAGAAATTAAAAACATTTCTACAAACGTCATATAAAAATAGCACTACTTTTACCACCGAGGTGCCGGAACCCTACCTGGAGGCCCCGATTACGCGGTATCTTGGCTCGGGCATTTCTTCCTTGTCCTTCCTCCTGTCCCCAGTTGTAAGACACTCAGTGGGGGCATCAGCTCTGGAGTAAAGGTTTTGGATTTCCGAGTGACAGGGAACAACTCTTCCGGTAGCACAGATGTTTCCCTGCAGAGCGCATCAGCAGGTTCCCACCTATCTGCGTTTCTATCACCGCCAAAACAAGTTGCCAGAGACTTCACGTTATGGGGCGTCTGGGAGGCTCCGTCGGTTACGCATCTGACTTCGGCTCAGGTCACGATCTCGCGGTTCGTGGGTTCGAGTCCCACTTGGGCCACCGTGCTGACGTTTTGACGTTTTTTGTAGGTCAGTAGTTCTGGGTGGGCCAGCTGGACTCTTATCTGGAAGTGTTGGGGGAGAACCTACTTTCAGGCTCATTCAGGTGTGGGGGGAGCTCACTCCCTTGCAGGTGTAGGGTGGAGGTCCCTCTCCCCCCGACGCTGGGATGGTTGTTTGCTCTTAAGAGCTGCCCACTCTGCTTCTCACGTGGCCCCTTCCGTCTTCAGACAAAAGCATGCCGCTTCTTTCTCCTGCTTGAGAACCTTCTGACGTTCTCTTCTGCCCCCAGCTGCGGAAAGTTCTCCTCTTTTAAGGGCCCATGCGATTCCATGGGAACCACCTGGATAACCTCTCTTTAAGGTCGCCTGTGCCGTATATCACAACCCAACTCCACAAGCAATTCATAAGTTCTGGGGCGTGGGACTTTGGATTCTGGGGGCCATTGCTAGAAAGAATTCCTGCCAGACTGCCCTTGATCACCAATGGAAAGATTACATCGATAACTTCAAAACTCAGGCAAAGCACATCAAGATAGAGCCAAGAGAAAATAACGTGGCACTTGTTGTAGGCTCTCGATAAATGTGTCTCTGACCACCTGCTGTTTAAAGCGAGCCAGAATGTTTACACAAAGGAAGGAAAAGAAAAGGACATTCTTTGGTTACATAAGAATAGTTTGCACGGACGAATCCTTTCTAATTCAGGCACGGTCCTAAGTGCTTTACGTGTATTAATTCCTTGTATCTTCAGAGAAGTGTACGATATTAGGATATTGTGATCTCCATTTTACAGGTGAGGGACAACCAGATTAAGGAAATTTGCTAAATTTTACACAGCTTGGATTGTTATAGGCAGGCTTTAAAAGCAGACAGCCCGGCTCCCCTTGAGAGGATATGCTTAACTCTTACACTAGATGCATCTAGAATGATAGCCTTTTAGACATCCTGTCACAGAAGGCAAGACTCGGGCAAAAATTGGAACGTAAACTAGGTGTCTGCGGGTCTGTGACATGGGCTAAGACCAACCGAGGTCAGAGGGGCCTGATGGAGAAAGTCTGGGATTTCTAGGAAGAAGATCTGGTGTCCACTTGCAACCATGAAAGCTATGACAGTCATGACCTTGGGCAAGTCATTTTAGTTCTCAGAGCCTCTGTTTCCTCACTTACAAAATGGGGATACTACTATCTTTTCCTAAACTTTTAAAGGATGGTCCTGCGGTTCAGTGCTTTGCAGACATAATTTTAATGGGCAATGCAAGTCTAAGATCGTATTGCCATATGATATTTGTGTTTCCTTTTTTTTTCACATCCCGGGAGTTATGTGCCACCGAGGAAAGACTTGTTAGGTAAGAACATTCTCTACATCCTTAGGCTTTGTTTGTTGCTCACCTACAAATTTCATATTCATCCTTAAAACACTACTGTTCATTCCATTTTCACAGTCTGCCTTTGTGTTTCCCCCCACACGTGTGGAGGCGATGGGAGTTAACACCCTTGAGGGATTCCATCAGAGATTAGTAGAGGGCATTTTCACGCAGACTTAAGGGGAAGAGAGAAATAGAAGGTGGGAGAGAGCTGGAGAAAGGTCTGGAAGGAGTCAGGGATTGGTCTGGGGTCTCCAGAGAGAACACTGGATGTATATAGATATAAGAGGACATTTATCACAGGACTCAACTCACATGATCACGGAGGCTGAGAAGTCCCGTGATCTGCTGTCTGCAAGCTAGAAACCCAGGAAAACTGATGGTGTCACTCAGTCCCAGTTAAAAGGCCTGAGAAGCAGGGGAGCTAATGTTTGAGGGCAAGAGAAGATGGGTGTCCTGGATCCAGCAGAGAACAAGCTCACCCTTTCTCTGCCCCTTTGTTTATTCAGGCCCTCAACCCATTGGATGCTGCCCACCCACACTGGTGTGACATTACCAGATCCTCTGATTTGAATACCCATTGGATGCTGCCCACCCACACTGGTGTGACATTACCGGATCCTCTGATTTGAATACTAATCCCTTCCAGAAACATCTCCCAGTACGCCCAGAAATAATGTCTTACCAGGTATCCAGACATCCCTTCACCCAGTCAATCTCCTTATAAGATGAGCCAACATGAGGCAACAGGAAAGGCTAACTGAAATCATAGGATTCTTACTTTTCTCTGCAGATGGGTACAGGATAGAATGAACTGGAGGGCTGGAGAATGCAAGAGAGAGGTGATGCTTAGAAACAGCTGCTTTGGGAAAAAAGAATGGAGACTGAGCAAACATATGTTAAAGGATTATCAAGAAACACTTAGAGTCTGGCAGAGATGGGAAATCATAAATTCGTTATGAAGTCAATTACCATGATTGTGCACTTTTCTTCCAGTAGGTCTCAGCTGGGGATCAGAAGGAAAAAAATCCCGTATTTGCTGGAAGCTCAGAAAGAAACAAATACTTATTGAGCATCAACAATTCATCCATTCACTCTTACAAAAATATTTATTAAATACCTGCTGTGTTCCAGACACTGTTCTAGGAATGAGGATGGGACAACAGCAAGGTGAAAGAATTTTCTTTCCTGAAGGAGCTTGCAATTTTGTGACAAGAAACAGAACGATAAATGGGCAAAATCTACCGCACGAGTAAGAATACTGTGGATTGTGATTTACATGTCATCAATTATATATGTATGTCTCAACATTTACATATGTGTACATGTAGCTTTCAGCATATACACATACACCCCTCTATGTCTGTATGGGTATATACGTATATCTTTATATCTATTTATCATTATATTGAATTACCACACTAGCATGCGAACCACTGTTCAGTCATTTTACAGATGAGACTCAGAGAAGTTAAAGATATTTTTCAAGGTCACACAGATAGTAAAGGTCAGTGCCAAGAGTTGAACCCAGGCACTATGACCCCAGGCCAGTGCTCATTCCGTTGTTTCACCACGCTACACAACTGAGCCCCCTGGCAAGGTGGGCATGTGGGAGGTAGGAGGCAAAGGGATCAGAGGGTACTGATGAGAATGAACCAGTCATTTGTATGACTGACCAAAAGTAGCGAAAGATGATGAAGCCAGGAAAGGGAGGGAGGTCCTGACTTGGAAAACAGAGGAAGGGGGTCAAAGGTCGGTAATTTTCCTGGAGGATTTCTAGGATATTAGGAGAGGGAGGGATACGTAGGCGGAGAGTGGGCTCTGGTCAAGCTCTTATCAGTATTCTACTGAGAAATATGGTTTAGCAATTCCTTGTGAGCTTTGACTCTAAGATTGCGTTGGTCTTTCTTTGATGACGGCTCTTCTCTTACGCCTAGTTAAGTTTCTGGGGCATGTCACAGAGGGCACATATTAGGTCTTCCATATATTGTTAGTTGGATTGGTTAAATCAGATGTGTATCATGCACCAAGCAAATGGTAAGTGCTCCAGCCTATGGGAACAACTCCAAAGACACTGGTATTGCCTCTATCGTTGCTTTCTTCCTCCAAGGAAGCTTTATGACTTAAAAATCAAGGAGTCCTGTGTTCGCAGGGGGGGAGGAGATGTGGTGTTCTATTTACCTTTAGAACAGGCAATTTCCTAGGCTCTAAGGTGTATACAATTAGAGAAACGCGAATCCCTTTGTCGATAATAAAACTCTTGACGAGGCATTTGATGAATACCCTGGAGATCATTTAATGAGCCGAAACCACAGCCCTCCTCAATTTTCCTTCCTCTGACTTAAGGGAAAGGGCAGTGTTGCTTCTTTTCCCCTCAAAGACCTTCGTGTTAACGTTCCAACTCACTCAGCATCACCTAAGTCAGCACATCACCGCGAATGACAGTCTAGTTCAGTGAACAAGCAAAATGGTTTATTTATAAGGCCTCTTTCCCAACTGGGATCCTGGGAAAACTGCTGTTCTCAGAAGTCAATAAAGGTCAGGATGCCTTAATATATACTCAGTGGAAAGTCCAGTGATGGCTCCTTTGTGATGGGCGAGAAACTGTGAGCTCTGAACTATTCCTGGCTATGTTAGCATAAAATTCCAGGGGAGAATGTGCCATCTTGAGCCCCGCCCCTTGACAATGTTATCTGCTGCCCCCGCCCTCGTTGACTCTCATGGTGTGGTTGTTGCAATAGCTTCTTAGCTGGTCTTTCTGCCTTCAAGCTCTTTGACCACCCCACTTCAATTCTCCCGGAGTGGGCTTATATTCCTTAGGACAATTCCTACCGCTTCAGTTCCTCTCGCACAAAGCTTGAGTCATCAAATTAAAAACTATCATTTACTGATTGTTTGCCCTATGGTGAACAATTTACAGAATTATTTTTGTCTCTTTGTTTATATTTATTCCTCAGTACCTAGAGCTTTTGAAGTCTATATACCTGGCACAAAGATGACATCAAGTGGGGTGCCTGGGTGGCTCAGTCGGTTAAGCATCCGACTTCGGCTCAGGACACAATCTCGCGGTCCGTGAGTTCGAGCCCCGCGTCGGGCTCTGGGCTGATGGCTCAGAGCCTGGAGCCTGCTTCCGATTCTGTGTCTCCCTCTCTCTCTGCCCCTCCCCCATTCATGCTCTGTCTCTCTCTGTCTCAAAAATAAATAAAAAACGTTAAAAAAATAAAAAATTTTTTTTTTTTTTAAAAAGATGACATCAAGAACGGTGGTTGAACGAATGAATTCAGTCTTCTTATCTTCAATACCACCTCATGTAGAATGTTTTCTTTACCTGTTTCGGGACCCTGAGGTTGGTCATGGTTATGCTAATTACCCAAGATTGTAGGAGAGAGCCCAGGTTTAAAACCCAACCTAGCTCATTTGTTAAGCTAACATTCAACTCTGGCTCAAAGTGGCAGTTAAGCAATTGCCCTAAATAACCCCAAACAGCAAGTCTGGCCTCTGTGCTGCTCAAGTTCTCGAAGAAGAACCCAGGACTTCCTTGTCCACATGCCTCATATCTCGGTCCTCACTAAATTCAAACCCTACTCATCCTTAGAGTCCTAATGGACCTGCCACCTTCTCGAAAAGCTGATCCAGATGGTCGCTATGAAAGATTCTCCTTTGAATTCCTGCCACAAACTTACCCAACGCTCATACTTTGATGGTAACTATTTGCATGTTAGGCTGATTGTGAAGGAGTGAGTATCTAATTGAATTTTATGTTTCACAGAGCGTCTAATAAAACTCTAGACATTGGGAAGAGCTTTAGTAAATGATTTTTAAACTAAATCATATTAAATTTGATATCAACTCCTTACAGCTTCCTGTTTCTCCCGTCAGCAGTAGTGAAGGAATATTTACCAGAAAATATGTTCTCTGGTTTGAGAAATTATTGTAAGCCAGAGAGCAGCTTGGACCAGTCCCAAGGCTCAAAGTTCCTCATGGCCTCGATGGAGACCGAGAAAAGGAGTTTTTTCTTTTTTTTCCTCCTTTTGGCATCACTCCCAGACTCCCCTAATTTTTGAAATCGAGCTTCTGGGAACGCTAAGTGCATACGTGCCTCCCCAGTCCCCAACACACATAGGTACACACCCATTCCATGGGACTTTATCTCACTCAGCCCCGTGAGCTAGAATCTGAAGCGGGAGTGTTGTGGTGAAATGCACGGTAGAACCAATCAGTACAGGTTTTAGCATGGCTTTTGTGATACTGAAAAACAGGGCAGGAGAGCCGTCCTTACAAGTAAAGATGTTGGAGACATTTTTGGTACACTGATTTGGAAATCATCGGATAGAATCCTAAATGCCGAGGCCTGAAAACCCATCTCCACTGATCTCTTTCCCTTTTAAGGCAGGCAGAACTGCAAACTGGGATAACACCAAGGTATTTTTAGCAGTGTATATTGATTTTTTTTTTTTTTTTGTCTTTGGAAGCTACTATATTCTATTATAACCCAAAAACAACAAGTGAAAAAAGCCAGCTGTGGCAAAATCTCATTTAAGGCAGCAGCGTAACAACAATGATATTAAAATAATAATATGTTAGGCAGTATCTGAAGTTACGATAGTTGGATATTCTGGCAGAAAGAATCTCTCATGAATGCTCTGCTTTCTGAATAATGCCTTTTTTAACTTATAGCAAAACTATTAAGGTAAATGAAAATTGTAAGATGCGGCGCCCTTACATGTGGGCAAAGCATAAACGGTACAAGAGAGTCAATATCAATAACTACCACGGTCAAGACAATCAGAAAAGTGCTGAAAACACATATATTCATTACAAAGGTTTTTCAGTATCCGGACTTTCCATCTTCATCAATAACATCACTGTCCATGAAGTGGATTGTCTTAAACCTTGGCTGCCCTGGACCTTTGCAATCCTAGGGGAGCAGACCAACCAGATTTTATGGTTTTGCTGGTTCTGATAGAATATTGAGTCTAACAACCTCTTTTCTTTTTCCCATAGACTCCATCTACCAGGAAAGCTTTATAAATGTCCAGCCTAGAATACCGTAACATCCTATACCTTGCTTCCTGTGATTTGCCCTTTAGTGTAGGATTAAATACGTCCTCTCCTTCTAGAGTTTGTGACTAGGTCCATAATATAAATTCCACACCAACCTCTTAGAAGTAGCTTTGGCCCTTCCCTCCACTCCTGCTTTTTTTCTCCACAGGAGGAGGAATCATTTAGAGGGTTTGTGAAATTAGTGAGGTATGATGCATGCATTATATAGGTTCTCTTCCCCCTTATTTTTTAGAGTAGCTTGCTACTGAGATTCATACGTTCTAGATTCTTCCATGCTCTAGTCTAACTTGTCATGGGGAGGCCAGTGTTCCACAGAGATGTCTGTTCTTCACGAATTATATTAGGAGCCTTCATTCTTTTTTTTTTTTTCAATGTTTATTTTTGAGGGAGAGAGAGCACGAACTGGATAAGAACAGAGAGAGAGGGGACAGAGGGTCTGAAGTGGGCTCTGTGCTGACAGTGGAGAACCCAACATGGGGCTAGAACGGAACTGAGAGATCATGACCTGAGCCCAAGATGAACGCTTAACCACCTGAGCCACCCAGTCACCCAGGAGCCTTGAGTCTGATAATAGCTCGAGCTATAGTCTCCAGTTCAGTTTTAGCCATAGTAAACAGGCAAATTTGATCTGTGCTTACCTGACCAGAGGATTAATCCTCAATATAAAATCACACCGAATTATCATAATAGCTTGTGAACTCACTGGTCACTCATTTTATAGATGAGGCTTAGAAAGGTTAAAGATATTTCTAAGATCATACAGATACAAGTCAAAGCCAAAATTTCCAGCCCAGGATTCCTGGGTCTTCCTGATCTTTCTGAGGCTAATGTAACATGTACGATCCTTTATATAGTATACACTTTGCTAGCATCTACATAAGACTATAAGGTGAGACCTTGTCACACATATTGGTAATATCAAAGCAATACAGAAATGATGTCTTTCTTGTATGTAAATAGCCTAATGATTTCATCAAACTGAAAAAAAAAAAGAAAGAAAAAGCTTAAGTTTTTCCTAGGGAACTTAGGCAGGGTTTTTGGGATTCCTGCTTGGTTCAATGTGTTATAACCACATGTATTTTATATAATCAGTCCCAGATTTTTTTCTGGGACTGATAAAGGACCTCATCTGTTTGTTAGTTCTGTGACCTGTTTTTTAGCCCTCTTCAGAATTTGGGGAAACGCTTGTCTGTTTCCACTTTTCTGATACCATTTCCTTCTACACGATTCTACAAGATTACTTGCAATACCTCCGTACTTACGTTAGCAAGATCTTTTGGTACCTTGGAATGTAATTTGCCTGCATCTGGAAACTTGAACGACTATGAAGAAGGCAGGGCTTGCTTCCTAACTGTCTTCTCACCTAGCGTAGCCTTCAGTTCCCTGTGAAATGCATCTGCTCTGTGCCTTGCAATTTGCAATTTATTCACCTTAATTTATTGTATTTTTTAAAAGTTATTTATTCATTTTGAGAGAGGCAGAGAATGCGAGTGGGGGAGGGGTAGAGAGCGAGAGGGAGACACAGAATCTGAAGCAGGCTCCAGGCTCTGAGCTGTCAGTACAGAGCCTGAGGTGGGGCTTGAACTCACATAACCACAAGACCATGACCTGCGCCAAAACCAAGAGCCGGATGTTCAACCGACCGAGCCACCCAGGGGCCCCTATTCACTTTAATGTAAATAACAGGCATATAAGAGCTAAGTTGCTCTGGTTTTCAAGGTCATTTGTTAACAAGCTACCGTGCTACTCCCTTTGTCATCCATCCTTCCCTCTCATTTAGAACAATTGATTAGGTAGTGACTTTGTGGAGTTTCTTACCCATTCCTCCCTATCAGGGTGCCATTCTAAGAAGTCCGTGCTCTAGTCATATTGACGATTACAGCTCATGTCTGTTTCTGAAGAGCTTTAGAAAAGAAGCGGTCCCATCCTTGCTGCTAAATCATTTCAAAGTTTAGCAACTCAAACTCTTACAGAATGTTCTTCTTACACCTTCCCTGACCCTTGCTGGTCAAGTGTGATTATGAAACTCAGCTGTAATGGTACATAGAGGTACATAGAGGTACATAGAGGGCACCATACAATTTATTGTTCAAGCCTGGGTTCTTCCAAAAACAGGGGCACTATGACAAACATACCAATGCAGCAGCTTGGGGCTCTTCAGGGCAAATGGAATGTATATAAACCCTAGGCATAGATGCAGTATTGTGAAGGTAGTCAGACTGGTTTTTATACCAGAGAGAAATATTAGCGCAAAAAAAGGGGAGGCCAGGGCTGATTGATTAAGATCAATATCTTAGAAACAAAAATGATAGATAGGGAACATTAAGAGTTTATTTGAATACTATTGATGTGCCAAGCTCTGTTCTATATGCTAAGGTCACAGGAACTCTATCCTCAAGAAGCCTCACCAGCTCCCGGAGGACATTCGATATACTCTCTCTTTGCCTTCAGGTGATGAAAGCTGGTGGAGGGGTGCAGAAGGGGGGAAATACAGAGCTGAACCTGAAATGGGTTCCACTGACTGCCAGGTTCCGCTGTCACAGGTGCATCTACCCAGGGACTTCCTAGCTGCCCGTAAAAATGGATGTAGAAAGATGCCTCTGCTCTCTTATTTCCTGCAACGGGGCGCTTTTGTTTTTCTTCAATGTATGAGGCTTAGAGATCAACGAAACAGAAGATATCACACGTATGTGTGTTCTGGGTGGGGGGGGGGGGGTTGGAGGAGTCCGTTACCATTTCATCTCTCATTGCCAGGTTAAGATGCGATCCTGTGTCTGCAGTAGAGGCAAACGGACGTGGGTCTGGAAGCTAGATCTGCTTCATACCAACACTGTGCTCCATTTCTTGAATCCTCAGCTGCTTCATCTGAAAAATGGGGATACAAATTGCTCCCTTAAAATATCCCCATGAGGATTTAGTGAGATAATGCGTGCACATAGCACACTGCCCAAGACAAAAACCTGCTCTGGTCAGATATTAGTAGCCATCATTGTCATCATTAGACCTTCCCTGATTACTTTTGTTTCCTTGCCATCTGACATAGCTCTCCAGAACTCAAAAATCTGGAGGCTCCAAAACTTTCAGAGTTTGCTGGAACCATCATGTCCAAACCTCCTGTTGTACAGGGGGTGAAATTGCTCTAGATCACGTAGCTAATTCAATGATTTAGTTGGGCATAGAAAACAGGTGTCCTGGTTCCCACTCCCGTGATCAAGCTTACCACATCTTATTCCCAAAGGTTCCTCAAAAGAAGCCTTTATTGCCCTAAAAGCATAGCCTCTCAAGGGAAGCCGTGTCTTATCCACCGACACTGAACGAGGATCTGGTAGTTTTTGTCGGTTCAACCTCTATCGGCAACTAATTCCTTGGACACTTTAATTTCATTAATCCGGGCAGAACCTTATCCAGGACTAAGATGCCAGGCGTACGACCTCTTTCACTTACTTCTCGTAACCATCCGTGAATTAAAATGAGAATGCATGTCCTCCCACAGTGGAGATAGGAAATTACACTCCACGTTGGCTATGAGATTCCATCTTTCGTATTAATCCCATTGCCCACAGTGCTGTGATTCCCCGCCGCGGTCCTATAGCCTTCACCTTGTACCCCCTGCCCTACCTGCCACGCTCTAGAGAAAGCATGCACTGAAAACTCCTCACCATGTTCCACGTATTTTTATTCTTTTCGCCATCCCTATAAGAAAAAGATGGTACTGTGGGAGAAGCGGTTGCCATGGAAACTGGCCAAGGATAAACAGTCTCTTGTAGCCTGGTGTGAGGCAAGCAGATGGCAGCTCTCACAAGTGGGAAGAGAGCTGGGGAGTCACGTTGTTCTCAGAGCTCTGTCTGCCTGGCTCTTTGGACCTTATGGAAGCACTGTGCATTGTCTCTTTTCGGTGACCCTGGAGGCATAAAGGGAGGGTGTTATGACATATCCTCCGGTGTGCCCGACATAAGAGAAAGCAGCCCGCTGGATCCGCAGACACTGGAGAGTTTCAAAGAAATATGCTTTTCATTGACCTTCTGAAGAGTTGCCCTGCGCTGGAAGCGAAGTAACCCGGACTGTTAGCTCAGGCCTGCTACAAGCCACCTGCCCAGCTGAGGGCCAGCGGAAGGTGGCAGAGTTCATTCCCCGGCTCTGTCCTTTCTAGTTACGTCGCCGTGAAATGCGTAGACTTTGGGCCAGCCTTCCCTGGTTCAAATCCGAGTTCTTACCTCTTACTAGACGCACAGTTTTAGGCAAGTTCTTGAACTCCGGTAGTCTTCGGGATCTTCATTTGCAGGGGATAATGAGGGTAATTATGCCGGTGCTGATAAACCTTCCCAAGCATCTTTATAAAACATAAAAATGTCCACCACTTAGTGCAGTGTCTGGCATGTTTGTATGGGCTTATTAAATGTTGGCCATTATAATTGCTTGTAAATTAAGTGAGTTTTGGCAAGAGACATGGTATTACGTGCTCTGTAAAAACTATTAGATAGATAGACATTTAGAGAAATGTCACCTTATAGTGATAGAACCTTAATGTATGCTTAAAACTCACGACTACCCTGCCAGAAAGGTATTAATATAATACGAGTTTTACATATATTAGTATTCATTACTATAATAATATTAGTAATATATAATGTGTAATATGTAATACATAATATATAATATGTAATGCTAACACATATAGGTTACACTATGTATGTATGTACATATATATGTAAACTGAGTCTCAAACGCATTTTATTTTTTTATTTTTTAAATGTTTATTTATTTAGAGAGGGGTGGGGAGGGGCAGAGAGAGAGAGAGGGAGAGAGAGAATCCCAAGTAGGCTCCACACCGTCAGGACAGAGCCAGTCGCGGGGCTCGAACCCTTGAACCATGAGATCATGACCTGAGCCGAAATCAAGAGTTGAACACTTAACTGACTGAGCCATCCAGGCGCCCCAAAAGCACTTTAAAATAAGCTTTCACATGAGTTCTTTGTGTAAAGTGCATTGTTAAGCTGTCATGGATCACCATTAGTATTTGTGAGTGTTCTCCGTCCCAGTGCTCTGGAACGAAACAGAAAAAGAAGTACGCAGTCCGCTTGCAGAGAGCCTAATGGAGACCACGTGATTGTATGTGTGATCTGTGTCACAAAGTGGAAAATTGAATGGAGAATACAGTGAGTTTCATTTTCCAAGGAGCTCACTCTCAGCCTCAGGTTTCCTCCATCAGAGCCGAGCAGAGAAATGGTCAGGCATGTTTCTCTTGGCACGGACGCGTGGGATCCAGGCCCTCTCTGAAGTGCTCCTCCTTCCTTCTGTGTCATTTCGGCCACTTTCTGGTATATGTTTACGCTCTAAGAATGTTGTCTTCCCCATTCAAACATGCTTCCACTCTTCCATGATCATCATGCTGCCCCCACAGCGTCAAGGGTTCTTCCTTCTCCTCCCTGCCACCCCCATTCCCTTTATCTTCTCAGATAGACTTGAACAACCCTTTAGCCACAACTTAAACGTCCTCTCCCTACGTGGTCCCCCCATGATAGATTAAACATCTGTAGTGCTACCTCCATATCACACACACACACACACACACACACACAACATCGATTTTGCATACTACATTATGTTAACAATGTGTGTGGGTTTGCCTGGCCTTCAACACTACTCACCCCCTAGGAGGCTAGGGCAACACCTGTGGTATCCTTGAATTCCCAGAGTGAAACCCAGTGTCTGGAACGAGGGCATGTTCAATGTTTGTCTGTTGGGATGAGTAGTCTCTATCCAGTAGAAGCTTCTTTTAGGGTCTAAACCCGGCTATAAAAGTTTGCTAACCCAAGGGGGAAGATGTGTCAGAACTCAGGCTCACATTAAGGAGTTTGGAGCCACATCGCCTGGATCTGTTGAGGCCTCAGCACTCGCCAGTGCTGATTCTGAGTCAGTTTGCAACTCAAGCACTTAAGTCTTTTTCATTTTTTCTCTCTCTTCCTCCCCTTTCTTCCCCACCCCGCTCTCAACAGCATCCTAAGTGTTAGGATTATACTAGATGTTGGGGAGGCACAAATGAACAAAATTTCCACCCTCAACATTTAGATGGACCTAAGGTTGGAAGAGCGTAGAGTTTAACAGGGTGAAAAAGAAGTAGAAGCCTGTTATATCAAGGTGGGGGTGGTGAAGTGAGTTAGGCTCATCTAAAATGTAAACAGTAATAATATCGGTAAAAGCTACATGAATTTTAATTCCCCATACTACTTTTAATGCCGCTCTTTGAGGAGGGTATAATGTGTTTGTATGAGGAACGGAGAGCCCCAGTGGAAACACAGCTGCTTCTAGGTATAATAAAATAGATTATAATCAACTACAACTCTGAGAATCCCCTTAGCGACCATTCCTTTGGCAGCCTGCTCTGCGAGCTGGTGAATATCTATGGCCAGGCCTTGAAGAGGGAGTCCATAGGGCAGGTAAATTTGATAACGATGCCAAGGAAAGGGATAAGTCGGCAACTCAACAACTGCTAAGGGAGGGGTAATAGAATGGTAAAGAAAGGGCTACACCAATTCAAGTGTAGCCAATTGAGCTATGAGAATGGATGCTGTTTAAATGAGGTCCAAGCTTCTTTGTGCAGTATTTGTGACATGCTATGTTTGTGAGTGGGACGTGTTTTAGAGAATCACGGGGGGACAGAGTGAACCATGCAGAAGGCCGAAATGTGATGTTAGGAGGTTCCGGGAAAATCAGTGTCATGACTTTGACTGTGGTCAGATTCACACGCATTTGCTGATGCCTACTCTGAGCCAGCACTGGATAGGAGCTCTCCCAAACATCTCTCCTAATGTTCACTGCACACGGTACAGGGACACAGGGAATGTTCTCTCTAATTTGCAAATGAAAGTAACTGAGAGTCAGTAGAGATTAAATCATACACCCAAGGGAACACAACTATTAAGAAGCACAAACAAGACTGTCCTATTGTTTCTGAGTCCAGTCCTTAGTTCCCATCCATAGATACAGGTAAATGTGTCAATTTGCACCATTTGGATTGCTTTGGGGAAAGCTCAAAGTATAATTTGTGGCCTCTCGTTAATATCGATAAAGGCAGGCCATCTTTTTTGCAGCTGCATAAATGTTTAAAATTCTGGGGCATGTTCATATCCGTAAATTGCTCTGGAGAGAGCGATGAACTAATCAGTAAAATACAAGAAGGATTTCTGTGGGTTCAGAGCAAAACTCTTTATTTAATTTATTTATGTAAATTTAACTAGTCACATGTGGCTATTAATGTCTTTATTTGGGCTGATTTTAATCAACGATGTCATCTTGACAACATGTTTCATGGTAGAGGGCAGGAAATTGGGGGGGGCAGGGTGAAAGAAGTGGAAATGGTGTAGAGGGTAGAAGAAGGGGTGAGGCAGGATAAAATCGTGCACTTCTAGAATAGACAATGGGAAGAGATCTTGAAGTTCATCTACTTTAACCCCTTCCATACGCTAATGAGGGAGTTGAAGCTTAGGGAAATGAACTTAGTTAAGACTCCATAGGTTAGCAAAACACCAAGAAGATCTTATGTGTGTTTTTCGGTTTTGATATTTAAATGCTGTATTTACTTGCTTTTCTTTAAGAAAAAAAAATGCTGCAATGAAGATCTTATGTTTTAATGGCACCCCGATTTCCATCTCACTGGGTCACAACATCTATTTCAAACTAAAAGTATTCACACCTATAAATTTACCTGACAAGTCGGGGCACACTGAGCTCTCCCCTCACCAAGAACACCCGCTCTTATCACACATGTGGATACCATCCTATTCATAGAATAATCAAAACATCTCGGTGTTGAAAAGGACCAAAGAGGTCGTCTAAAACATCTTCCTACTCAGTGCAGGAATTGCCTTGACCTGCTCTGAGTCATGGCTCAGCACTTCTAGGGAACCTACGATAATCAGAGGCACTCAAGCAAGTTGCACTCTCTGGGTCTCATTTTCCTTATCTCATAAAATGATTGTGAGGATGAAGTGATAGGAAAAATGTAAATCTCCTAACCCCGTGTCTAGCACACCGGTTCATCTGGGCACCCCGTAAGTCTCTCCAAAGACAAGCTGGTTACAGAGTTGGGAAATGAAAGGGGCAGACTTGAGTTTGGCCGAAAGCCTCGTTCAGCACCGAAGAGCGGGAAAGCTAAGCTCAGTTTCAAAGATTGTAGAGCTTCTCCACTGGGACCCTGGCAAGGATGAGCTCTGAGCATCTTATCAGGTCTCTGGAACCTGTTGATTTCACTGCTACAAAACCATCCAGACTGGTAAATAATTAGTGCAGTTGGAAAAACCTTTCAAAATGTTCCATTCTTAGGGAGAGAAATCACGAAATGAGGTACTTGTTTTGTTCACTGTCATATCCCCAGTGATTCGAACAATGCCTGCACATCGTATGCACTGAACCAAATTTTTAAATGAATGAATGAATGAATAAGCGAATCAATGAGCAAATCAATTTTTGGTAGGACTGATGTCGAGGATACTGTTCAGCTAATTATGTGGTACCTTCTCTCTGAGATTCCAAGGGAGAAACTTTCCTTGGGGCTGGGGACCAGAAATGAGCCTGCCTCGCTTGAGCAACAGCTGTTTTTTAGTTACAATGAGCATGGGACTCTTATAGACTATGAGCATCAGCCTCTTCTTTCCACTGGCTACTGAATGACTCAGAATAAAACTTGTAGGCCATCTACAGAGAAGGATCATTTTGCTTTTGTTTTTGTTTTTTGTTTTTGCTTTTCTTCTTTCTTTTATTATTAGTTTTACCAGTGGATGCTTTCCTAGTTTTGTGTGTGTGTGTGTGTTTACTCTCATTGTATTATATGCCCCTGGAGGAATCTGTCCATGTCTTAAATAAAGTTCTGTCAATCGCATATTCTTTTACATAAAACCACCATGTTCCTGTGGAATGGCTATAACGCTTTTTCTGTAGGATGGAGTTTTAGCTGAGATACAAATGGAAACAGTCAGTAACTTAGTATATCTACTTTTCCCCCCCAGGACTGGAATCCCCAACGTTTTTGAACTAAGACACCTTTCAAGATATGCCGTCCATCTCTAGGCATGATCTCAAGATCTATAAAGACAAGTCCAGATAATAGCCTCTTAAATATATGAGGGTCCTCCGACTAGAATTGCCAAATAAAACAAAGGACATACAGTTAAATTGAATTTCAGATAAATAACAAATAATTTCTAAATTAGAAGCGTATCCCAAATATTATATGTGGTATACCCATACTAAAAATTGTTTGTCATCTATCTACCTGGGTGTCCTATAATTTTATTTGCTAAATCTGGTGACTATATTCTTACCAGCTGTGGTAAGGAGCTTGGGACTCTAAGAGCCCCAATTAATTAGAAGGTAAGGACTCCATAAGGAATTGAGTTTGCTGCTGCTAAGAGATTCAAGGCTTTTTTCCAGATACTATGTTGAACTCTCCAACCTACAAGAAAGCAGAGCGTGTGGGTCTCAGTCCTTCAAGACCAGTAAGGTATCACTGAAGAAGCAGACATGTATTGCTTTGAATTAGGGGAGCTCACTTTCCCTAGTCAGGTTTGAAGCAACCTCTCTCTCTGGAAATTATTTGTGGTACTTCCTTAAGATGCGTTCAGTGTTCATTAAAACAATAAAAGTCTTCTCTTTGTGCCCAACCCCAATTCCGACTGGCTGATCTGACGTCCCATGTATGTCTCAATCAGCCTTCACAAAGCTCCGGGCCTGTTCCAGGAACTGACCTGATTTCCGTGGGTCAATAATCCACACCCTCCTTCCTCCCACAGAGACACTTATTGGACAACAATGCATGGAATAATTCTCTTTATGAGAAATCCAGAATCTAGTTATGAGGTTCCTGCACCCCAAGTGAGCATGAAACCACCTGCATCAAAGCTGTTAGGGAAATTTGTGGCATGTTCCCACCATAGTCCTTCCCCGGTGTGGACAGTGCCACGCAGTCTGGAGGAAACTCCCAACAATGCCTGGCTTCTCCCTGAGGTGGGAAATGGAAGACTGGACCATACATTACACTGTAATGTGGTTGGGGGGTGGGTTGCTGCAAAGGCTCTGAGGCAGGAATGCAATGTGCATTATGGTTGCATCTAGGGCGGCTTTGCAGTGAAGGTCAAGTCACTTTGAAGGCAAAGGATTTGGAGAGAATATTTCAACAGGGTATCATTTACCACGTACATCATACAAGTCTTTATCCATGCTGTTCCCCAAATCAGGAATGACTTTCCCTCTTTCCTGCCCTCTTGCTTACAGAGAGGGCTTACAGAAAGGAGGTTAAAAGTAACCCCCTCCCAAAATCTTTCAAGTCAAATGGCCTAAGGCATCATTGACTGCTTTCCCTTTCCTTGTCACCTTGACTATCTTTCACAGCTCGACTATGTTTGTTGTGAATCTATTTTTTTTTTTACATTATATAGTAATGAACATATTGTACATGTTTCTTTCATAAAGTTTTGATTTTTCTTTTTTACTAACTGCCAGGTGCCAAGATAGAAAGCAGTCTTTGCAGTGGCAACGTAGAACACTCCCAGAAGGTGAGGCTGGTCCACGGAATATAGGTAGGACACCTTTGTCTAGTGCTGTGCTGAGTAAACTACCTCCCACTGCATGAGAGCCAACAACCTCCAAATTAATTGCTGTTGCAAAAGGGATGGGAAACCAACCAGAGGGCAGGATTGATGGGACAATAGAATAATTTCCTCCTCACTCTCTCTTCATTTGTTCCCTTGTGAAGTGGTCTTCTGGGCGGTAAGACTTAATGGGAAGATGTAATTTAGGGTCTGGGTGCTTGCTGCTTAGGAACATCTCTAGCAATGGTGGAAACAGCATTCAGAGTGGAACCCCAAGAGCAACAGGAAGAAAAAAAGTAAGAGGGAGGTGAGGGAGCATTGTGCCCTGAATACGGACAGAGAGATTGGGGGACGAAAGCAGGCAAGTTTATGGGCAAAGCCACACGCAGGGATGGCTCGTCTTGGCTGAGTGTGCCCATTCTTTTATTTGGGGGGAACCTAAGAAACGTAGGATGTGCTTGGGATGCAGAACCAGTGGAAGGGAGGGCATCCCTCTGGAGAATCTCGATGCAAAGTGTTGTAGCTAGAAAGGCACAAGCTTTAGAGCAAGAATAGCAAAATCAAATGAGTGAATTGGTCCAGACAGGGTTGTAGTGACCTAGGTCAGGCACATCCTGTTTTATGGAGGCAGCTTACTCTTCAGATCGAGAAGGAGGTTGCCAAGCAGGAATCTGGCCCATTGTTTTCACGCCATTTGTTTGTTCTTGATTGCTTCGTTTTTCTCTCTGAAGCTCTGTCTTGTTTTATTTTGTTTCAATAGAAATTACCTTTACATTTAAATAATATGAGTGAATTCAAAGGACTAAAACGGCCAGTATGTGCTAATGTTGAACAGACCCAACTTTGTAAGTCAGAATTTTCAATATTTCCAACATGCCCAGGACTATGTACATGGGTTTAGCAAACCATGTATATGGAAACATTAATAAAAGCGATGTCTGTAATGGCCCCAAATTATTAACCATCAAAAGTTGAGTATCCATCAACAGGGTAAAAGAGAAATGAGTTGTTGAATAGAAAAATGATAAATAAGTTGTTAAGGCAATGTGTAACTTGCATAATTTAGGTAAACGCATTGTGGAGTGGGATATTGTACAATATGCCGTACCTACGCTATATGCAGGAATATGAATGAATCTCACACACTATTAAATATAAAAAGACATACTATATATACTGAAATGACTTAGTTCAGAGATGAAAACTACAATACAAAAATGCAAAGTAACCAATAGAAAAAGAAATAAAGACCGTGACAGGCTGATGGTGACAGGAGAGTACCGGGGTTGGGGTTTCTTGAACACAGGTAATAATTTCAGTAGTGGCCACACAGGTATTTTTACTTTGCAAGAATTTATTGAGGTATACACTTATGACATAAGCGATTTCCTATATGGATGCTACATTTCAAATAAAAATTACTTGAAATTTTTTTTAAGGTTTATTTAGTTTTGAGAGATAGAGACAGAGCACGAACAGGGGAGGGGCAAGGAGAGAGAGACACACACACACAGAATCTGAAGCAGGCTCCAGGCTCTGAGCTGTCAGAACAGAGCCCGATGTGGGACATGGGGCTCGAACGCACCAACCGTGAGATCATGACCTGAGCCAAAGTTGGTCGCTTAACTGGCTGAGCCTCCCAGGCACCCCAAAATTACTTTAACACTAGATATGTAGAAAGACACGGCTGCTGATGAAAAAAATGGTTAAAATAAAAATCATACCTTTGTACGAATCTATCAAAAAAAGTGCTGGATGCCAGAAAGCTTTGTTGAACTGAATTCCCGAGAGAGGAGATCCTGGACTTTCCCACACCTGGGCACAAGTGCCTTATCTATTTGCAGGTGTGTGGATGAGTGGTCCAGGCTAGTTTTCAGTGTCAAGGAGAAAGACACAAGGCTTCGATGACAGTGGGATCTGTAGGATGGATTGGTGTCTGGAAAAGCCTTGCAGACTGAAATGGATCGTTCAGCTGAATTCTCACCCCACTCTCCTGAAATTTCCCCAAGCAAGTAGCAGTGGTGGAGGGGCTAGGAAGCAAAGATAATTCACCTTCTCACACAGCTCACGGTGCTTAGGCTCCGGAAACCTGTTGAAATCGAAATGAAAAGGGAACCAAAGCTATCTGAAATAGTGGGCCAATGTTCTCCCATCGCAAATATGACAGGAACAAGGGGCTTAGTTTCTTGGAAGCCCCAGACTGTGGCATTTATAGTTGGGCTCAGTAGAGATGAATTCAATCTACTTAAAGTTGTAACCCAGACCCAGCTCAACTAGACTCCTAGAATAGATTGAATGGTAAACTCCTCAACCACTGCAAAGCAGAGGGAAGAGCTTTTTAGCTCAGAAAACAACAAAAACTATACCTCAGTCTCTAATGTCTTTTATATACAATGTGCTTAGTTCAGTTAAAGCTATATGATATCTGGGAAGAAAGAGGAAAGCGTGATCAATTATCAAGAGAAAAGAGTCATTAGAAGCTGAATAGTGGTTGTTTTAAAGCCTTGTCTATTAAATCAAACATCTAGGATAGTTTGCAGGGATAAGGAGGAGATAGACTAGATTTTTTTTTTTATTTAAAAAAATTTTTTTAATGTTTATTCATTTTTGAGAGAGAGAGAGAGAGAGAGAGAGAGAGGGAGAGACAAAGCGTGAACAGGGGAGAAGCAGAGAGTCAGGGAGACACAGAGTCTGAACCAGGCTCCAGGCTCCGAGCTGTCAGCACAGAGCCAGACGTGGAGCTTGAACCCACAAATCATGACCCGAGCCAAAGTTGGTTGCCCAACTGACTGAGCCACCCAGGCGCCCCAATAGATGAGCTTTTGATGATCATGGGAGCTAGTGATAAAAGATGGAGTCTAGAAAAGCCCCAAATGAAAAACATTAATATTGGGATTAGCAGAAGAGTACTTGAAGGTAACGGTCAAAAATATAGAAAAGACTGAGGAAAAAAATTAGATATAATTGGTGACACAAAGGGGGCATTTCAAGATAGAAATGGAAACTAAATGAAACCAATTGGAAATTCTAAGAATAAAAAATGTGCTCTGAAATGGAAAGATATAATCACTGGACAAAACAGCAGAAAAAAAGTTGGATGAACTTGAAAACAAAAAATAAAACCTTTGAGAATCAAAGCTCACAGAGAAAAAAAGACTGAAGAACACGAACCCAGCGACCTTTAGAAAATATCAAATGGTTTGACATAGTAGATGGGTTCACAGAAAGAGAGTAGAGAGAGGAAGAGAAGAAAATATGATTGAAGAAATAATGCCTGATTTTGTATAGATCGTATAGATCCATGAATTTCAGTGAAACCTAAAAGATGAATGAGAAAAAAAAAAACCTACACAGACAATAAAATAACAGACAAGAATGAGAAAAGTTCTTAAAGGTAGAAAAAAATCACAAAGGGAAGCAAGGTTAAGGAAAAAACATCTGCCTTTTCATCCGAAAAATATGCAGGAAAAGCAAATCAAAGGATAAACACTAAATGAAACACACCAACAAACAACAAATAGCAAGAAGTCAGATTTAAGCCCAGTCACATCACTAATTACATTAGATATGGCCCAAACATGCCAGTTGAAAAGCACACACTGTCCAATTGTTCCTTTTATTTCTTTTAATGTTTATTTATTTACTGAGTGGGGGACGGGCAGAGAGAGAGGGAGAGAGAATCCTGAGCAGACTCCATGCTGTCAGGGCAGAGCCCTGTGGGGGGCTCAAACCCATGAACTCTGAGATCATGACTGAGCCCAAACCAAGAGTCCGATGTTTAACTGACTGAGCCACGCCGGCACCCCTAAAATTGTTTCTTTTTAAAAAGCAAGAACCCGGGTCCCTGGGTGGACCCCTCAGTCAGTTGAGTGTCTGACTTTGGCTCAGGTCATGATCTCAAAGTTCGTGAGATCTGCTGTAAGCACAGAGTCCACTTTAGATCATCTGTCTCCCTCTCTCTCTGCCCCTCTCCCCTCTCAGCTCTCTCTCTCTCCTTCTCTGTCTCAAAAATGAATAAACTTTAAAAAAAAAAAGCAAGACCCAATGATTTGCTGCTTAAGAGACACATTTTCAGTATCAGTGTGCAAGTAAACAATCAGACACCATGTGAAGAACATTAAGCATAAGAAAGCAAGTAAGTCTGTATTACTGTTAGACAGAATTGATTTCAAGGGTAGGCATCTTAACAAGTAAATAGGATTTTTTTTCTTTTCTTTTTTTTAAATTTTTCAACTGATAAATTCATCAAAAAGACATAACAATCCTAAATTTGTAGCCACCTCATGGTGGCAATTCAAAACACATGGAGAAAAAGTAGAGAATGGAAAGGATAAATAGGTAACACATAAAAGGTGTGAATAACACCATCAATAACCCTGAAATAGAATGTGCAGCAAAATAAATAAAATAAAAAGATAAAATAAATGGAAAAATATGTCAAAAAATTTCAAATACTTGAAAATAAAATAAATACTTCTAAGCAAATTATATATCCAAAAGATATCCAAAGGAAATTTAAAAAAATATTTTAACTAAATTATAGTGGATACAAACACATCAAAATTTATGTCATGAAAGCTAAAACATGGAATAAATGGAAACATATACCTGTTGCGTTGGTTTTATATTAGAAAAATTTCAAAAAGGATAGAAATAAATGAACAAACCTATTACCTTAAGCTAGAAAAAAAGAACAAAGTAAGGTCTAACATAAGTAGAAGGAAAGGGATAATAAAGATAAGTGGAAGTCAGTGAAATAGAAAACAGGAAAAAAAGGAAACTAACCAAGACAAAATAGTCTACTTTGAATAGATTCCTAAAATTGATTATTCCTAGCATGTCTAATTAAGATCTATCTCCAATTAATAATATCAGGAATTAGGGGCGCCTAGGTGGCTCAGTCAGTTGAGTGTCCAACTCTTAATTTCAGCTCAGGTCATGATCCCAGGGTCATGGGATTGAGTCCTGTGTCTGGCTCCTCACTGAATATGGAGCCTACTTAAGATTCTCGCTCTCTCTCTCCCTCTGCCCCTCTCCCCCACTCACTCTCTCTCTCTCTCTCAAATAACAAGAAAAAAATAATATCAGGAATGAAAGAGAAGTAATATTCACAGATTCTACCAGATACTAAAAGTATAATGATAAAACATATACAATTTTATGTCAACATTTTTGAAAATTCAGATGAAATAAACATAGTATTTGAAAGACATAATTACTGAAATTGGCAAAAGAAGACATAGAAAATATATATTGCTCTATATTGTAAAGAAATTTAAATCATAATTTAAATAAATTCAGTGTTGGCAGTAAATTCTATCAATGATGAATTCTGTCAAACATTGAATAAATAATAGTAAAAATACACAAACTCTTTCAGAAAATAAATAAAGAAATATTTTCTAACTCATTGTATGAGGCCAGGACCACCATAATCCCCAACCTAACAATTTGACACTCCACACAGAAAAAATCCACAGAAAAATAAATATAATGCAAAAAAAATCTTAATAAAACATCAGCAAATCATATCTAGCAATATATAAAAAGAATAATGCATCATGATCAAGTGGCGTTTAATAGCAGGCCTGCAAGTTTGGTGTAATAATAACATATCAATCAGTGCAATTCACTACATTAGAAACGTAGAAGTGGCAATATATATAATTATCTTAAAAGTGCACAAAAACCACTTGAAAAAATTGAGCATTTCAGAAAACCTAGATTAGATGGAAATTGCTGCTGCCTGATCACGAGAATATTAAAAAATAACCTTACTAACTTAACACTGGTAAAATGTTTCAGAAATTTCTCAAAGATCGTGGGGCACCTGGGTAGCTCAGTCGGTTGAGCGTCCGACTTCGGCTCAGGTCATGATCTCACAGTTTGTGAGTTTCAGCCCCACATCAGGCTCTGTGTTGACAGCTTGGAGCCTGGAGCCTGCTTCGGATTCTGTGTCTCCCTCTCTCTGCAACCTCCCATTCTTGTGCTCTGTCTCAAAAATAAATGAACATTAAATTTTTTTTTTAATTTTTCAAAGATCAGGAACAAAGCAAGGATGTCTAATCTTCTCACTTGTGCACTGGAGGTCTTGGCACTGGAATAAGGCAAGAAAATGATGTAAAATGTATACCTTTTGGAACAGAGGTGGAAAACTCTTTGGTTTTTGTTTTTGTTTTGTTTTGTTTTGCAGACATGACTGCATACATGAAGAGCCCTATGAAATGTACTAAACCAAAATTCAGCATTTCAGAAAACCTAGATTAGTCAAAAAGATGACTTCAGCAAGGCTTCAGGATAAAAGGTAAATATACAAAAATCAGTTGTATTTTTTTTAAATTTTTTTCTAACATTTATTTATTTTTGAGACAGAGAGAGACAGAGCATGAACGGGGGAAGGTCAGAGAGAGGGAGACACAGAATCTGAAACAGGCTCCAGGCTCTGAGCTGTCAGCACAGAGCCCGACGCGAGGCTTGAACTCACGGACCGCGAGATCATGACCTGAGCTGAAGTCGGACGCCCAACCGACTGAGCCACCCAGGCGCCCCCCAAAAAAATCAGTTGTATTTTTATAGTCTAGCCATAACCTATTAAGAATTGAAAGTTTTAAAGTAGTATTTACTTTAGCATCAAAACAATAAAATACTTGAGAGAGGTGTAAACACAATGCATACAAGACTTTTACATTGGAAAATGCAAAGTGTTGGGACAAATTGACTTAGTAAATAAATTCAGTAAGTTGCACGTAAGTTGAGAGCTATGCCATGTTTGTGGATTGGAAAACTCAATATTGTTACAATATCATTGCTTCCCAATTAGATACATATATTCAATGATTCCAATTAAACTGGGAGCATGACTTTTTGGTAAAAATTAAGTATCATCTTAAATTGATATGGAAATTGAAAAATCCTAGAAAAGCCAAAGCAGTGTTAAACACAGAAAATGGTTGGGAGATTTACACGATTTGATTTCGGGATTTATTTTAAAGCTGTAGTAGTTAAGACAGTGTGGTGCTGGTGTGTGGCTGAACAAACAGGTCAATGGAATAGAACAGAAAGTCATAAGTAAATAAACATGTGTTCAGTTAATTAACTTCTGAAGACATTAATACAGTTTAATGGGGAAAGGTACATCGTCTCAAAATATAGTGCCAGAACGACTCTACTGGCTACACTAAATGATTAATTCAAGATGGACCATCTTCCTAAGTTTAAAGCTAAAATTACAGAGCTCCTGGAAAGAAACAATGGAATATCCCAGCAAATGTGGCACAGGCTAAGATCTCTGAGACAAAACACAAAAAGCACTCGTCATAGATGTGGGGGACAAAAAGAGAAGTTGGAGTTCATCAAAATGACAGCCCGGCTTTAAGAAAAAAGGCAGATTTGGAGAAAATGTTCACCACACGTATCTGACAAAGAATTTGCAGCCAGAATATATAAAGCGTTCCTTCATATCAAAAGTGAAAATACAAATAATCCAATAAAAGATGGACAAAATAGTTGAACAGACACTTCACAGAAAGAAGACATACAGGTAGCCAAGAGGCATAAGAAAATCTGCTCAACATCATTGGTCTTTAGGGAAATGAAAATTAAATTAAAACCACACCGAGATACTACTCCACACCCATTAAAATGACTACAATGAAAAATGTCGGTAAGTTTGTGGAGCGAATGAGACTCTCACATTGCTGACGGAAGGGTGAAGCCATAAAGCCACGTCAGAAAATTGTAGCTCCTTATAAAATTAAATCCTTCCTATAACATAACTGACCAATTCCACACCTATATATACTTCCAAAAGAAATGAAAGCGTATATCAAAAGAAAACTTTTACAAGAATGTTCCCAGCAGCTTTATATTTAACAGCCAGGCATCTCTATCAGCAGGAGAATGTATAAACAAATGGAGGTATATTCGTATAATCGAACAGTAATCAGCAATAAAAAAAGATCGGAACTACTGATATCCACGACATGAAAGAGCCTCTCAGACTTTCTCTTGAACACATTATCTTCAGTAGTCACACTTAAAAGCGTACATATTGTCTGATTCCGTTGGTATGAAATTCTAGAACAGGCAAGAATCTGCGGGAACATATCACATCACTTGTGTCCTGAGGCTGAGATACGGCTTGGACTGCAAATGGGCAGGATGGAATGTTCTGTGATCTTCACTGGCACAATGGTTTTCATGGGCCTGTACATTTGTCAAAATCTTATCTAACTATAACCTTAGGTTCTGTGCATTTTCTTTGAGTAAATGATCACACACACACACACACACACACACACACACACACGTGCATGTACCAAACCCTTAAACTAACAGATGTCTGGACTGAAATTCTGACTCGGGCAGTCAATAGCTGTGTATCCTTTGGCAGATTATTTAATCTTCTCCGTTTTGCATCTGCATGAAAGAATAGTCATGACACCAAACTTAAAGGTTCATTTGAGAAATGAGCCCAATAACTTGTCACCTACTATTGTCCTGGGTACCTACTTAGTCTCTCAATAAGTATTAACTCCCATAGCTAAGTATTATCAGTAAAGATCGATCATTAACGTCTTTTCCCCCCAATTATCTTTAAACTTTGGAGAAATTTACTCTAAGTTTAGGAAAGGAGAGTCAAAGGCAGGAGCAGGATGATTTGTAGAAAAAAACACTTGTCTTGGGAGCATAAAGCTCATGTTGTAGCCTATCTGCATGAAAAGCAGAGTGTGGTGTAGCAGGAAGCAGTGTGGCCGGTAGGAAAAACAGATACTTTCGAGTCACAGAGATTTGGATTTAAATCTTGCTTGCATAGCTTATAGGTGGTACACAGCGGTTTATAAGCCATACTACGTGACCTTGAGTAAGCATTTAACACCTCTGAGCCTTAAGTTTTATCTCCAAAGTGCAAATAAATATAACTACCCTACGCAGTTGTCTGATTAAAAGTGCCAGGTAGCACTTACAAAGGGCCTGGCCCTTAGCAAGCCATCAATAAATACTTACTTCTCTTTCCATCTCTTTCCCTTGGTGTGCTCATTTGAGTATTATGGGCTATAGTTACCTTAGTAAATTAGGGGAATTGATCTCTGAGGCAACTTTAAACTATTAATTCATCTGATGTGAAAGAAGCTTAAACTTGCAATAATAATCTGTACGTCTACCAATCTGTATCTTTACCTAAGATGAAACCCAAAAGTTCCCGCAGAAATTAAACCCAACCAAAAGAACAGAAGTATAGATTCGCTGCGATTAAAAAGATTGCGTGGCCCAAGCTCATCACCGCCTGGGTTGCTGTGTTTTCTGTTACTAAGGCTACAAGAGTTTGTTTACACAAAAAGCACATCTTTAATCGTTTAAAAAAAATAAGACATAGGGACAGATTGTACTCCACTAAAGGGGGAAAAAAACAACAAACCCACAAATCCATCTGGGGAGGCTGGATATGATAGACCCTTTAATTTCAAGAGTAACATGGTCAAAGAGTTCAGTGAAGAGATGACTTAATTTTATATTTGGTTTGAAGATGAAAATCTCCACTTTCCTTCATCAGCTAAGGGGCACAATGCAGCAATGTGGGTTTATAAGAGATCTTGGCAAAATATAACCAGTCGTTTTCCACTGTGGACTCCTTTGCAGATTTAAAAGGTTTTTAGAAACATGGAAAGAGAAGAGCACTTAGTAGTTTTGTATTAGAAGCCCCCCAGAATTATACATAGAAATCAGCAGCCCAGGGAAAGGAGTGATGTTGTTCACATCACTTAGAGCTTGGATGAGATCCAAGGTCCAAGCCTCCTTTGATTGTATTTCTCTTTATTTATTTCATACTGAAAGTAAATTCACTTAGAAATTATAAACCACACACATTGGAAATCACATTCTTTACCCTACATGTATAGATCCCATTTACCCAGTGGATTAGGTGATAGATTTTCCCAACAAGACTGGTGAGGTAGGTCACTGTGGAAGCCAACTTAATATTTGTCCCCCAATAGCTTATGTCAGCTTTTAGTTTATGATTTCCATCAGTTTCTTAGACTTTCCACTTGATCATTACGGGCTAGTCACTCCGAGGCACATCACCATCACGTATCACAGTCAAAATGTTGGAAGTCACACATAAAGAGAAAATCTTAGAAACAGCCAGAGAAAAATGAAACATCACACATCGGAAAACTGTGATTTGAATTAACAAAGAGTACTTATCAGAAGCCATGGAGACCAGAAGACAACGAAGCACAGTTTCAGATAAAGGAAAAGTGAGGAAATTTGTCCCCAGTAAACGAGTGCTGCCAGAAATATTAAAGGAAGCTCTTCAAGCTTAAGAAATAATACCAGATGGAAATTTGGATCTTCTAAAAGCAATTAAGGTAAGCATTTGGGTAAAAATAGAAGACTCTTTCCCTTTTATGTTATTTAATTTACTTATGACTATGTAAAGCAAATGTATACCATCATCTTGTTGGAATCATGTATATGTAAGGATATATATTGCATATGTAGTAATAATGCCAATTATAGTATAGAACAGGAGTGGTGAACAGACCGTATGATTGCAAGTTTTCTACATATTATCTCAGGTGGTACCAGAGTAACACTAGGTCCAATGTGAAATGTTAAGAATCTATTTGCCAATTCCTAGAGCAATCACTAAAAAATAACAGAAAGACGTAAAGATCCAATGGATGTGTTAAGTCACATTCTCAAAAAAATTCAAATATTTCAAAAGCAGGCAGGAAAGAGGAACAACAATAGCAACACCAAAAACGACGGCCAAACAGAAAACAGTAAATGGGAGATTTCATTCAACAATACTACATGAAATGTGCGTAATACTGCATAAAATCCAAAGAAAATGTGAGACTTTCAAATGGATAAAAAAATAAGACTCCTCTATATAGTGTCTACGAGAGAATCCCTTTAAATTAAAAGACACAGGTTGCAAGCAAGTAGGCATAAAAAAAAAAGATATATTATAAAAACAGTGTGGTAGGTCGTCTCTAGGATGGTCACCGAAGATCTCTGTCTCCTGGTATTCATGCCCTTTGTAATCTCCTCTTGAGTACGGGCTACAATTTCTGACTTGCTTCTGATAAATGTAATATGGCAGACATGAAAGGATGATACTTCTTAGATTATAAAAAAATCTGTGGGCTTTTTCTCAAGCTTTCAATCCTATCTACCCGTCATCTATCTATGTCATCAACTGCTCTGAGGGAAGAAAGCCAGCTACCTGCTATATCTTGAGGACACTCTGACAAACCTAGAGAAAGCCCATGTGGTGAGAGACTGAGGCCCTCGGTTCAAGAGGCCATGAGGAGCTGAGACCTACCGATAGCCACCTGAGTGCGTTTAGAAGTGGAGTTTCAGCCCGGGTAGAGCCTTGAGTTGGCTACAACCCTGGCCAACAACTTTGCTTTAGCTTTGTGACACTCTCAAAGCAGAGTCACTCAACTAAGCTGCTCGGGTAATTCTTGAGCCACGGAACTGTGAGATGAGAAATGTTGGTTGTTTTAAGCTAACAGATTTTGGAGTAATTGTTTCACAACCATTTATAATCATTACAAAATAAACTTGAGAAGGCTATCCAATCCAGACAGAGTTATAACAGGGATAAAGAGAAGCATTTAATAATGATAAAAGGGCCAGTCCCGTAGAAGGACATAACCATCACCAACATGTGTACCCCAAATAACAGAGCCTCAAAGTACCTGAAGCAAATATTGATGAAATTATAGGGGAAAATAAACAACTCTACAATCAAAGAAGATTTTAATACCCATTCTCAGTAATTGATAGAACAGCTAGGAATAATGAGTAAATAAGTAGATAATCTGAACCGTACTGTCAACTGCCATGATCTAATTAAACCTAAAGAACACGTTGTAGCACATGGGTACACAAAGTAAGTTTACCAAGAATATGCATATGCGTGGCCATAAAACAAGCCTCAATAAACATAAATGGAATGTAGGTATGTGCTTTGAGTACAGTGTAATATAATTTGAAATCAACAAAAATGAGATATCTAGGAAACCACAAGCATTTGGAAGTTAAACAATTCTAAATAATCCATCAAAGGAGAAAGCACAGGGGAAATTAGAAAATATTTAAAAAAAAAATTTTTTTTTAACGTTTATTTATTTTTGAGACAGAGAGAGACAGAGCATGAACAGGGGAGGAGCAGAGAGAGAGGGAGACACAGAATCTGAAACAGGCTCCAGGCTCTGAGCTGTCAGCACAGAGCCCGTCGCGGGGCTCGAACTCACAGACTGCGAGATCATGACCTGAGCCGAAGTCGGACGCTTAACCGACCAAGCCACCCAGGCGCCCCTAGGAAATATTTTTAACGCGATTGTAAAGCAAATATAATGTACCGAAGTATATGTGATGAAACTAAGGCAATGAATGGTGAGAAATTTATAGATTTAAATGCTTATTTTAGAAAAGTAAACAGTCTAAAGCAATGAGCTAAGAGTTCACCCTAAGAAATTGGGGGAAAAAGAACATAATAAAGTCGATAGGTAAAAGAAAATAATAAAGATGCAAGCAGAAATCAATGAAACAGAAAACAACCAAATAACAGAGAAAAAGCTACGATCTGCTGCTTTGAAAATGTCATCAAAATTGAAATAAGTTTAGCTAAACTGATCGAGAAAGACAAAAAATTATGGGTAGGAAAGAAGGTATGTCACTAAATATTTTATACATATTAAAAAAATAAGAGATTATTATTAACAATTATATGACAACAAATTTGACGACTAAGATAAATGACAAATACCCTGGAAAACTCAATTTATGAAAACTGATAAAAAAATGAGATAGAAAATCTGAGTAACTTTGTATCTGTTAAAGAAACACCCCCCTCCCCACCACACACACACACACACTCATGCACACACATGAACTGGGCCCAGATGGCTTCATTCATCAATTATCTTAAACACTTTAAATTTTTTTTTTTAACATTTATTTATTTTTGAGACAGAGAGAGACAGAGGATGAACGGGGGAGGGTCAGAGAGAGGGAGACACAGAATCTGAAACAGGCTCCAGGCTCTGAGCTGTCAGCACAGAGCCCGACGCGGGGCTCGAACTCACGGACCGCGAGATCATGACTTGAGCCGAAGTTGGCCGCTTAACTGACTGAGCCACCCAGGCGCCCCTTAAACACTTTAGAAAGAAACAATAGCAATCCTACACAAACCCTTTCAGAAAATAGAAGAGGAGGAAACATCTCCTAACTTGTGTTGTGAAACCTGCAAAACTGTAATACTAAAATCTGACCAAAACATTATTTGAAACAAAATTGTTGACTACTATCCCTCATGATCACGAATGTAAAAATACATAACAAATAATAGCAAATTGATTTCAGAAATCTAAGAAGGAAAATACATCACCATCAGTAAGGTTTATCTTAAGAACACAAACTCCATGGAACATTTTGAAATCAGTCAGTTTGTACTAATTCACCATCATAACAGAATAAAGGAGGAAAATATGATTGTTTCAACAGATGCCTAAATAACATTTGACAAAATCCAACAACCCATTAGTGATTTAAGCTCTCAGCAATCTAAACATAGATGGAAACTTCCTCTATCCAGAAAGGACCACTCTGAAGAATATACATTTACCATCCTACCTAAGAGTGAAATATTAAATATTTCCCTCCTAAGATCGGGAACCAGCCAGGATAGTTCCCCTTCCTGCTCGAATTCAACATTACAAGAGGTTCTAGCTGTTGGAAACAAGCAAGAAAAAGAAAATGTATAAAGGTGGAAAAGAAAAAAGTTAGACTGTTTCTATTCGCAGATGAGACAAAGTTTTTGTCGAAAACTCCCTAGCTGCCAAAACAACTATGAGAAACAGTGAATTTAGCAAGTCCCTGCGATGGAAGGTTTCTGTAAAACAAAACCCAAGTTATATTTTTACATACTGGCAGCAATAGTTGGAAAACGGATCAAAACATCAACTCTGTATACAATAGTATACCCGTCTGATTCTACTGTTCTTAACATTGCTATCTCCCCAAGTATCTTAAACCCCTGAAAACCTGTGTATTTCTTGCCTCCAGCACTCCATCTGAGTTTAATCCCAGCAGAGAGGTGTTAACAATAGCACTTGTACACCATGCCAGGGGCTTTGTGTACTCCTTTTATCAATGACGGAATCCTCCTTGTCAGCCAGCCAAAGGCTGGCTCTAGTGTCTCCAAAACAGCTCTAGTATCCTATTTTAGTATCTGCTTTCTCAGACCATTCCTGCAACACAGTTGAGTCAATGTTCCATGGGGGAAAAATACTAAGGTGGTGTTTGCTGGCCAGTGGTTTCCCAGGAAGTGTGCTCAGGAATAGCATCTGTGATGGAGTAAGGACAGCATGATTAGGCAGAGGAAGATGTTGAAGTGTGTGTGATGCAGTTATAGACGAGGCCTCAGTGGACCCCACAGGGTGTCTGAAGTGTGGATAGCCCTCCAGCAAAGTCCCGAACTGTGGCATGGGAACCAGACTCTGTATCCCTGAATTTAACCAATCACTGGCTGTGAGTCGACATTGGAGGAGGGAGGTCACCTTGTGCAAAGCCTTCATTGAGAGCAATTAGTTTATGCACTTCTAAAGACACTTTCCAATGCAATTTTCTTAAATTATGTGGCCAGAAGCCTCACAGGTCTGCTCCTGTCTCTGTCTTAATTCTCACTTAGAATCATTCATGTGCACCGAGCCCAAGAGTCAGTGAGGATTCCCTCTAAAATTACAATTATAGCATTGTATGCCTTTATAGTTTACATTCATCACTAGATTGTCTGTCGATCATCCATCCATCCACCCATCCATCCATCCATCCATCCATCCTTTTCCACTTAGAGTATTGTGAAACTCCCTGAATTATTTAACAGGATTAAGTTCACAGTGGGAACTTATTTGCTACATACTTTGTCAAATTTTCTCTTTCTCCTTTCCCTCCTCCTCCTCCCCCTCCCCTCCTCTCCCTCCTCCTCCCCCTCCCCTCCTCTCCCTCCTCCTCCTCCTCCTTCTCCTTCTTCCTCCTCCTCCTCCTCCTTCTTCTTCTTCTTCTTCTTCTTCTTCTTCTTCTTCTTCTTCCTCTTCCTCTTCCTCTTCCTCTTCCTCTTCCTCTTCTTCTCCAAAATTTTCCCGTACAGAATTTCCTGCAATTGTGTTCCCAATAAACTAATATTTGAATATCACTCTAGGGATCTGTGTAAGGATCTGTGTAAGACAGTTGCTCTCAGAAGTGGCCCTAGAAATCAGATCCTCAAGATGGGATCCCATAATGTTCCACTTGTTGGCCAGATGGCATCAGGGACCTGAGTGCTTACAGTAAGTAGGATGATGATAATCCCTGGCATGCAGTAACATCGTGGTAACCTATATTATCACTTGTGGTAAATTAAGGTAAGCTAAAGGTGGAAGAGGTTACATTGCCTTATATGATATCTCTAATAGTTGAGATACATGCGGGTGAAGGTAATTATATAGAAATTGGAATTAGTTGTTCATTATTTATTGCCACCAAAGCACATGTCAGACTAAGAGCAGACAGCTCCTGTATTAGTCTCTGAACGCTGCCATATGCAAAGCACCATAAACCAGGGGGGGTGGAAACAAGAAAAAATTTATTCTGTCAGTGTTTTGGAGGCCAGAAGTCTAAAATCAAAGGTGTTGGCAGGTTTTACTACCTGCTGAGACTCTAGGGGGGAGAATCCTTCCTTGCCTCCTCCAGCTTCTGTGTGTCCCAGTGCTCCTTTACTTCCAGGAGCAAAGCTCCAATCTCTGCCTCCATGTTCAGATGACCTTCTATCCTGCGTCTCTGTGTGCCTTCCCTGTTCTTATAAGGATACCCGTCACTAGATTCAGGGCTCAACCAAAATCCGGCATGATCTCATTTCAAGATCCTTACCTTAATTATATCAGCAAAGACCCTGTTCCAAATAAGCTTACATTCTGAGGTTTCAGGTGGACCTGTTTTTCTGGGGAGGTGGGGGGTAACGATTTAACTTCTTATTGATAGTAACTCAGAGCTTGGAAAACAAAATCCAGCAAATATGTATGGCAGACTTAAGTAGACTTTCATGTGCCACTCAAGGACAGATTATACTGAAAATCGGGATCTGATTGTGAGAGTAGCAGAATTACAAAGAAGGCTGATTTTGAGGCTATAGCAAGTATGCTAGACTAAATTCTGTGCTCCAATATGGAAGGAATAGGTCCCTGAGAGCTGGGATGGGGTCATCAGGATGAATATGCTTGAGAACATTGAATCCCCAGATTCTCCTGAACCCTCAGGAGGACACAAATGTCTCTCTTGTCGGTGATGGGGAATAGCAGCCTCCCTTGCCCGCACATGAGGCAAAGGCCATGCTTAGGGCATTGATTCTGAAAGTGGTGCTTGCCATCCTTGAGATCTGCCTCCATTCTCCTCACTGCCTCTAGTGGACCAATAATTAGAGCGATGTCTTAGCATGCCTACCTGGAAGAATTACTGTTTCTGATTCAGGAAGAAAGGGACTATTATTCATCAATTGGTTTTCAGGACCCAGTTACATATATCAGCGGTAATCAAGGAAACATGTTTGGAAATGGACTTTGAGGCTATTGGAACAAGACTTGGGGAATATAAGCCTGGATACGGGACATTTTTCTCATCACTCAGGTTTTCTTTCTGGCAAGGATACTTGAACCAGTTGTAATACTCTAACAGGATGGCTGTTTGAAGCTCAGGAAAATGATTGTCTACAGTAAATGAGGTTGTAGAATTGCGTTGGTGGAGTATTAAGGAAGGGGTCAGAAGGCTAAGACAGGGAGGCATGTTAGACGGGATTTACTGCAGAAGATCAGAAAATCTATCAGCTGACTTTGTTCCTCAGCATATTCTTCAGGTTCAGGGCCTCTAAACCCTGAATATTAGGTATGAAGCCTTATTACAAGATGAGAAAGCAGCACGGGCAAGGGCAGAGAAATGAAAACATAAACATAATAAATAAATAAATAAATAAATAAATAAATAAATAAATAAATACATAAGCAGTGAGAAAGATGTAGCCCATTTGGGTAACAAGATGTATAATTTGTGAATCTAAAAAATATATATATAAATATATTTCTTTGGGGATGGCCAGGGAAATTTCGGTTTATTGGGAGAAGTAGTCACACCCATCCTCCCCCAGGTTGCCCTCGTCCTCCAACTCGGCTCTCTGGCATTAAGTTATCACCTGGAAGGCTTTCTGAAGAAGACTCTCCCAAGAGGAGCCTGACCTTTGTTTTCAATTCCCACCCCTGCTGACTCGCCCTGCCCTAAAGCACTAGATGGAGCTCTATGGAAGCAGTTGTAGGGGTGTAGGGAGTGCTGGGAGGGAGGAGTTAATGAGATGGTAGGATTGGAATTTCTCAACTGGGACCGACCACTGCTCCCTGGGACACCGGCTACAGATGGCACCTACTGATGGATGGCCTATTTCTAGATCCTTGACACCTTCTGTTTATACATAGAAACACCTAGACAGCCGGAACCACGGGAGTCTTGCTTAGGGCATGATGTGGCAGAGAGAGCATGGGCTCTGAACTTCACCCAAAAAGTTCAACTAGTTCTGCCATATGGAGCTGGTAGTTGGGCAAGTTCTTCTCCCTCTCTAAGACTCAATTTCCTCATCCTTACGGTGGTGAAGACCTCTTTCACTAGGTTGTTCTAAAGCCTAAATGAGGTAGAGAATCTAAATCTAAATGTCTGGCAGAGAGGCAGAAATCAGAACACTGGCTCTGTGGCAAGCATGTATCAGGGCTGGGGGTCGGGAGGGTGGGCGAGATGAGTGCATATGGCAATTAGCAATGCTAGAAAATGCCGGCATTCTCTTCTGGCCCCTCTTTGCTTTTTAAAGCCACTAGAGAAATTTAGCCATGAGAGAAGCATAAGCGAAGAGAGTCAGATAGGATAGTATCCCATCAACTCAACTTTAAAATCTTCCAAGCCCGCTTGTTTTTCCCCCCATAAAATATCTCTTCTTAACCTTAAAACCATTCTGGAAGATACTAACAGTAACGTCAATATTACAGCTGACACTTCCATAGCATTGAATGCTGGGCATTTCCTAAATATTTCACGCGCACAAACTCAACTCCCCTCACAACTTTACAACTTCGGCTTCGCGATTACCCTATAAAATTAGCTCTGTTATCATTCTTGTTTTACATAGAAGGTTACAAGGTCATGTATAGGATAAATGATTTCCCAATTTCACACAGGAATTCATTGGCGTAATTGAGTTTTTAAGCCAGTTTTGGGTCAGAGCCCATGTTCTTAATTCCCTTTCTATGACATAAATTTACCAAATACTTGATCATCTGAAGGCTGCCTAGAGACTCTCTTAGTATTTTGGGTCCTCTTTTAATTTCATTGTTTTAAAAAAAATATTTGTAATGTTTTTTATTTATTTTTGAGAGAGAGAGAGAGAGAGAGAGAGAGAGAGAGGCCAGTAGGGGAGGGGCAGAGAGAGAGGGAGAGAGAAAATCCCAAGCAGGCTCTGCTTTGTCAGCACAGAGCCCAATGTGGGGCTTGAACTCATAATGAACTCATAAACTGTGAGATCATGACCTGAGCCAAAATCGAGAGTCAGGCCCTCAACAGACTGAGCCACTCAGGTACCCCCTCTTTTAATTTCTGATGTAACGACATATTCTGTAACAATTTATCTTTCTAGGTCTTTGACTTTCCCTGGGTCCTCGTTATTCTTTGGATTTTCCTCCTTTTCTCTAAATAACTTAATAGGAACATATATAATGTTCATACCTGGAGCAGAGCTTACTTTCAGTTGGCGTGTAAGATGGTGAGCTTTTTTCTTGGTTCTATGACACTCTGTCATGACAGGGCAGTATGTGGGATAAGGATATTGTTTAAATACTGGTCATGCTGAAAAGGGTGCAAATTTTTACTTTGCCATGTGAAGTGCTTCGGAAGAATGTATTTTTACAGATTCCCTATTTTTAAAAAAAGTGGTAATTAAGGAGGTAATTAAGGGCACTGAATTGCACATTTTAAGATGATTAAAAGGGGAAATCCAGGAATCATGTTACTAGGCATTTACCCAAGAAATACAAAAACAATAATTCAAAGGAATACATGCACCCCTGTTTACAGCAGCATTATTTACAATAGCCAAACTATGGAAGCAGCCCAAGCATCCATCAACAGATGAGTGGATAAAGAAGATGTGGCATAGAAATGCAATGGAATATTACTCAGTCATAAAAAAGAATGAAATCTTGCTGTTTCCGACAACACGAATGGAGCTAGAGAGTAGAATGCTACGTGAAATTAGTCAGTCAAAGACAAATACCACATGATTTCACTCATTGTGGAATTTAAGAAACAAAACAAATGAGCAAAGGAAAACAAGAGAGAGAGAGAGAGAAAGACAAACCAAGAAACAGACTCTTAAGTATAGAGAACAAACTGATGGTTACCAGAGGGGAGGTGGGGGGACGGGTGAAATAGGGGAGAGGGATTAAGGACTGCACTTACCATGTTGAAAAATAAAACAAATAAAATCATTATAAGAGGAAATTTTGTTATATATATTTTGCAACAATTAAAAAATGACTACGAAAAATAATAAAATCAAATAAAAATGTATAATTTAATAATCTGAGAAAAGTATATATGTAAATGAACATGTTTTTAAAAATATTTTTTACATTTATTTATTTCTGAGAGACAGAGCACAAGTGGGGGAGGGGCAGAGAGAGAATGAGACACAGAATCTGAAACAGGCTCCAGGCTCTGAACTGTCAGCACAGAGCCTGACATGGGGCTCGAACCCACAAACTGTGAGATCATGACCTGAGCCTAAGTCAGATGCTTAACTGACGCTTAAATACTGTAAATGAACAAGTCTTAATTTATATTATTATATACAAACATATATAAATTTATTAATGGATGACCAAATACTGAAAAGAAGGTTGCAAGTGGTAAATCAAGGATTAGAGTGAAAGAAATTTGAAATTTTTAGTTATTAAAAAAACGTAGTTTGAAATTCTTTAGCAGGTGAAGAGAAAGACAGTAGTGTAGAAGGAGGAGTGTGCATGTGTTTCTAAGGAACAAGACAGGGGTGTGGCTTGACCTTGAGGACTGCTTGATCTCTATTGTGCTTTCTTGTCCTTTAGTCAACACAGGGAGTTATTGGAAAGCTGGGCTACCAGTTAGAAGCAGAGGAAGAGATGATGTCCGACATGGAAAAATTAAGTAGGAAGAGGCCTCTTTAAAAGGCCTCTTTCTAACTAATTCTATGCTTACCCTGAATCAATCCTCAACGTTGTCTTTGCTGCTGGCCTCCCACGATGGCTGTGCTACAGCAAACCAGAGCAGCTGCTCACCTTTCTCCAAGCCTGACTTATTTCCTTTCTATGCCAAGTGCCATGGGGCTTCTATCCTTTTCTCTCTGGTCTTTGGCCAACATTTTTCAGAGGGATGAAGAATAAAAGGGGAAGAGAGGAAAGAAGTCAAGGTAGGAAGAAAAGAGGAAGGAAGGAAGGAAGGAAGGAAGGGAGGAAGGAAGGGAGGATGGAAGGAAGAAAGGGAGGGAGGAAGGAAGGAAGGGAGGATGGAAGGAAGGAAGGGAGGGAGGAAGGAAGGGAGGATGGAAGGAAGGGAGGGAGGAAGGAAGGAAGGGAGGATGGAAGGAAGGAAGGGAGGGAGGGAAGATGGAAAGCAGGAAGGAAGGAAAGAAGGAAGGGAAAGAGGGAGGGAGGAAGGAAGGAAGTCCCTTCCACATACAATTACTCCTTTAATTCTCTCAAAAGCATATGAATAATAATCATTGTACCCATGTGAAAGATACAAAACCAAAGCTAGCTTGCCTTTGACCATGGTCTCCCATTAAACAAGTATTTATTGAAAATACCCAAGGTGGAAGATACTGTATGCAATCAATCCATAGCGGAATACGGTATAAACGAGACATGTTCTGTCACATCATGGAGGTCACAAAATGCAGGTAGACTGCAATGGGCTGAATGTTTGTGTCTCCTCAAACTTCATATGGGGAAATTCTAATCTCCAGAGTGAAGTATTAAGATGTAGGGCCTTTGGGAGGTGATGAGGTCGTGAGTGTGAAGTCCTCGTGAATCTGACTGGTGCCCTTGTAAAAGGGACCCCAGAGAGCTTTCTTTCCTCTTCCCGCTACGTGACGATACAAGATGGGTCATCTGCAATGTGGGAGGGAGTCCTCGCCAGAGCTGGACCACACTGGCACCCTGGTCTTCCAGGAAGTGAGAAATCATTTCTGGTGTTTAGGCCCCCATCTACAGTTTGCTGCGGCCGCCTGAACCAACCGAGACACAGACCAAAAAGGGTGCAAACATAACACCACCAGGGAGCAATGAATCAATTCTCAGATGAGAAATACTCTCAACTCCTATGCATGTTCAGAGAGGTAGGGCATTCATGAGAAGCTCTGTGGGTCACTTTCTTATTTTAATCTTGCAGTTGAGGTTCTGGGCTGGCACTGATTATGAATATTGCATTTTGACCTTGGCTTTTTTTTTTTTTTTTAAGTTTGTATTTTACTTCCATTTGTTTTGGATCGAGCAATTCTCTCAAAGCAAGGTTAAGTAACTCGCCTCCCATAAATTTTAAAACACTTCTCAAACCACAGTGAGAAAAAAGTCGCAAACCTTAAATTGGGCGTAGAGTGAATCATGTGTGTTCTGAGAGAGATAGTTAATGTGGAGGCTGCTTCAGGTCACTGGAGAGCAATAGAGTAGGGCTTCCTCAGTAAACCAAGGGCGGTATCTGTCTTCATCAGAGGTCAGTTCTTATTTGGTCAGCACGGTCCGTGCCCTTCCAGAAAATCTACAGTCCAGAGCAGGACATATCATGCTCACATCTCCATTGTTTGTGAGGTTCCTCAAGTGGAACCATTGTTTGGAGGTTCCTCCACACCCAGGAGGAATAGGGTGTGTGTGTGTGTGTGGGCATGATCTCTGCCAACAAAGAATTTAAAGCCCAGTCAAGGAGAGAAATGACGACAATATCTTATGTTTGCACAGAGCTGTATACAGAGCACTGTTATCCTCCCTCAGCAAGACTGAATGGTGCTCGAGGGGCCACGCAGGGCAGGAGGGCTGGGGAAGGGATGTTGGGACCTTGCTAGGGTCCTGTGTTTCAGATTAGGACAGATGCCTCTGAGTGGGGAGAGCAGCAGTACGTGGGCCTGGAATTCTCCAGGCCGCCCATCGGCATTCAGGAGTCAGATGACTACCTCAAAGGAGACTTGGGGAACTCCTCAGGAAGAGGCTGCCTACCATGTCAATAAAAGCCAACATTTACTCACCATTTACTATATGATTAGAGGTACACCACTACCTATTTAACTCTGAGAAGAACTCGATATGTATTCTTATTATTCCCATTTGCTGAAGAGAAAACTGAGGCAGCGTAGGTTAAGTAATTAGCGCAAGATCACTAGTCCATGGCTGGAATTTGAACCCAAGCCCTAATTCCAAAGCTCATGGTCTTAAGCACTATGTTAGACTGATGTCAGCCTCTTGGATCCCAGAGATTGTAAACTACGCAAAAGTCCAGATAATCAGGCACTCTGTATGTGATGTGGGTACACGATGAAGAAGACACAGACCCCACCCTTAGAAATGTATATTGCAGGGGCGCCTGGGTGGCTCAGTCGGTTAAGCGTCTGACTTTGGCTCAGGGCATGATTCACAGTTTGTGGGTTCGAGCCCTGCGTCGGGCTCTGTGCTGACAGCTCGGAGCCTGGAGCCCTCTCTGGATTCTGTGTTTCCCTCTCTCTCTGCCTCTCCCATGCTCACACTCTATCTCTTTAAAAAAATAAACATTAAAAAAAATGTATATTTCACAGGGAGAGCTATGTGACATGCCTGTGTGACAGTAGGGCCAGGAAGGCACCCCAGAAAGAGAAGGGAGAATTGCTTTGCTAAGGAACTTGCAAGTTCTGTAACGGTCACCCTTAAGCTTCATGGGATTTCTCCAACATGCCTAGATCAGAGATGGTCACATGGTAACTCGCCAGTAGAATTCATCTCACCTTCTACGTCATCCTTCTTGCACACGTGTTATTGACACAGAGGGCATTTTCTCATGGAGGAAGAGAAAGCAATGCTCAACAAACGGGGGGAATGAAGGCACGGTAGAGTACTCTCAGAGGAAAGGGTAAGGAAGTGTTGATTCCGTGACTGGGGTAGTAGGAGATTCTTCCCAAAGGAGGCAAAGTTTAAGTGGGATCTGAAAGAAGGAGGCGCAATCTGCCGGGAGTGAGGAAGCGGCATTCCAAGACACGGAGCAGCAGACACAGTGGTCCCCTCACCAAAGGAGTAACTGGAGAGCTTCTTACAAAATAAAATCTTACTTCCTGACCGTGGGATTCTGATTCGAGCGATCTGGAGTTTGTCTGGGAGCTTGTGTGTTTAACAAGTCACCCAGGCCTCTGTAGCTCCTAGGCTGTGCTTTAGAGGGATGCCCTGCATATACATGCTTGTCCATGGTAAAGAGCGGACGAGCATTTCAGTGAAGTCGTCAAGGGGGTTGAAGAAGGATAGGAGATGATGGCAGAAAATGCAGTTGGGGAGTAGATTGTAGAGGCCCTGGTTATCTCGTGGGCACTGCGGGGCTGAAAGAGTTCTCAGAGGAGCACCGTCATCAGGTGGGGTTTTCAACAAGACCAGTCTGGGTGGATTTGGGGGAATAATTCGATTTGGAACACCTGAAGGCACCTAAGAGGTTACTATGATAGCCTCATATGAGGAGAGGCTTGCTGAAGAGAGTATGAGTGGAGAGAAGAGGTCCACATTTGGAAGATACTTCTTTTTTTTTTTTTTAATGCTTACCTATTTTTTTTTTTTTTTTTTTTTTTTTTTTGAGAGAGAGACACAGAAGGTGAGCAGGGGAGGGGCAGAGAGAGAGGGAGACCCAGGATCCGAAGCAGGTTCCAGCCTCCGAGCTCTCAGCACAGAGCCTGATCCGGGGCTCGAACTCCCGAACTGTGAGATCGTGACCTGATCTGAAGTTGGACACTTAACCGCCTGAGCCACCGAGGTGCCCCTGGAAGATAGTTCCATGATGAAAGGGATAAACTCATCCTCAGTCATTCTGATATAGATATTTTTTGACAGTCTATAACATTTATTTATTTTTGTCATTATTTCAAACCTGTTATGAAAGATTTCTTTCTTGGAAAAAAAACTTCTCTTCCATCCCACTTCCTACCCTAAAAAGCCAAGAAAGTTAAGAAACACAGAAGTTGTTTCCTTTGAGTTTAAATTTGTTCATCCAAAGACAGGCTACACAATTTTTCAGACACTGGCAGCCTTGGGTGTGGACATGAGTTCATTTCAACACTTTCAAGGAGAATCAGATAAATCCTGGGAAGCAAAATGTTCGGCGTGTTTAAGACACAGAAAGGGCAAGTGGAGAAGTTTGTAGTATTTGTGCCAAATTTCTGCCGCTTGTCCCCAAACATTTTCTTTTCTCACGTATATCTTCCACTCATTCAGCTGGTGACATTTTGCTTTTTGAAGTTAAATATTTCATTGGCTTTGCACTTAGAGCATTGGTGGGGGGGGTGGATTTTGAGGCTAAATAATAATAAATACTACTCATGTAGGGTGGTGTGGAAATAATGGAAGGAGTGGGGAGATTCATTCAATATGCCTCAAGTGAAAATATAATTTTATAGATACCTATAAAAACACCCATATATTTTAACCAGTAATCCCACTACTGGGAATTTCTCCCAGGGACATAATTCTAAAGGAGGGGGAAAAAAAAAAAGCACTGTGAAAACAAAAGTTTGGGAGCATCAATATCTAGACCAAAATCAAGACCAAAAAAGAAGATAGAAACTCTAAATATTCCAAGTACAACAGGATGGTTAAAGAAAGTTATGTTACATAATTGGTAACATGAGTTTAATTTTTTTTTACCAGAGTTATAACTGGTCAGAGAAGGGTGATTGTATTCTTTAGATATGTCATACCAGGAGTCAATAAATGCCACCCACAGGCCAATCTAGCCCAGTCCTATTTTTGTAAATAAAAGATGTATTGGAACATAGCCATGCATGCCCATTTCTGTACATATTTCAAGCTACAGCTGTACAAAGACCATACGGCCTGCGAAACCTCAGATATTCGTTTTCTGGCCCTTTATAGAAGAAGAGTGCTTGTCCCTGATTTAGGTAGCAACAGTTTTTGTCAGGTTCATTTGCTGTGAGCTCCCACACCGGAGAGGGAGATCCCAGAGGGAAAGACATGGCAGACCCAGTGTTGAACACGGGCTCTGCCACTCCCCCGCGCAGGACCCTGGGGATGGTATTTTCTAGCCGGAGCCTCGATTGTCTCATCTGTGAAATGAGGATCATACTTCCCCCAGAGTGTTGCAAAGGGGATTGAATATCTTGTTTGTGGCACTCATTGTTTTGGTGCGTGGACATGGTCAGGACTTCAATCCAGGGGTCAGATGCACTGGGTTGAAACCCCAGCTCAACCACTTACTGACTTCGTGACCTTGGGGAGGTTGCTTTCGCCCTAAGCTTCAACCTACTTGTAATATGAGATGATGACGACATTCTGTCGGGTTTGGGGTTCATTGAGAAAACATTTGCAAGATGTTTAGCACAGTGCCTGGTACTATGACAATCCTCTGCAAGAGGTAGCTAATATTCTCTCCCCCCTCCCATCCCATCTCTAGTCCATCATACAAGTATGACAGTGACACTCCCTGGTTTACATTAATGTGTCCCAATGACCTTCTCAGGGAAGTCTGAACCCCTTCGCCTAACAAGGCTCCTCAGGCTGGTTCCTGCTGCCTCTATAGCTTTGTCGCCACATCTCCCTCCTCCCTCCGCTCTCCTCCACACGCAACGTGTAGCATAGGACCTCAGAAATCATAGCCCTGCAATAACTATTTTGATTTTTTAAAAAAGTTAACGAATATTCTGTATGTTTTGACTTTTGAAACATGTGAGTATATTACGTAAAAACAAACACACACAGAAAGACCTAACACTTAACGGTGTTTTCTATGTGCTGGTCCAAGAGCGATACGATAGTCGTTTAGCCTTTACAACCACCCTGTACGAACCCTGTACTTAATAGCCTTATTTTGCAGTTGAGGCAACCGGGGTACAAAGAGGCTGAGTAATTTAACCAAAGTCACACAGGTGGCAAATAACACAGGATTTAAATTCAAGCAACCAGATGCAAGAATCTACACCGTTAAACACATTGCTAGTTTTCCCTTACGACGTAAATAGAACTGAAATGAGAGTTGACAGATTAAGCCGAAAGGCTGATAACTCCAGGTGTGGTTGAAGATGTAACAACCGAAACCCTCTTGCATTTATGGTGGGAGTATTCATTGGCCCAAGTCTCTTCCCACACTTTTTTTTTTTTTTTTACATTTTTTAATTTATTTTTGGGAGACAGAGTGAGACAAAGTGAGAGTGGGGGAGGGGCAGAGAGAGAGACACACACACAGGATCGGAAGCAGGCTCCAGGCGCTGAGCTGTCAGCACAGAGCCCGTCGCGGGGCTCGATCCCACAGACCGTGAGATCATGACCTCAGCTGAAGTCTGACGCTCCACCAACTGAGCCACCCAGGCGTCCCAACTTCCCACGCTTCTTTATCAGCATCTCTTAATGTTCAGTCTGAGCTTACCCTATGACTCAGCGATTCCCTCCCTAGGTATTTCCCTGAGAAGCAGGAATGCAGAGGTCAACCAAAGACGTGAACGAAAATGTTTATAGCAGCTTTCCCTTATAACAGCCCTGAAATGGAAGCAACCCAAATAGATGAAAGGGTAAATAAACTACAGTGTACTTGTACAGTGTATTCATACTGTAGTATAAACGGATAAACTACTGCCGTGCACAGTAATAACACGGGTACTTGCTTCAACATAATACTGAGCAAACTAAGCCAGGTCCACCAAAATGGATTCTGTATGGCTCCACTTATATATATATATTTCAGGAACAGGCCAAATAACCTATGTTAATAGGAGCCAAACAGTAGTTGTCTCTCTGTGTGTGTGTGTGTGTGTGTGTGTGTGTGTGTATTGGGGGAGGGGGATAGTATTTGACTAGGTAGGGGGAGAGTCCTTGGGTCCTGGAGATATTTTGCTTGAGTTGAGAAGTGATTACACATGTGTAGGCATACACAAAACCATCAAGGTGGACTCCTCAAATTTGTGCACATTAATGTACGTGTCTTACATCTCAACAAAAAGCTAATGACTAAGTCTTAGCAAACTGTAGACCTTTGGAATGTAATTGAACAAGAAGGCACTGTTCTCTTTCTCTCTGTTTCTTGAAACAACCCCCCTTTTCCTAACCCTCCTAGAGGATTCCAGGTTGTGCTATATTTAGAGTGTCATAACATCAAATATTGGACTGCTTCTCCAGCAGAAGGGCACAACTGGCCTTGAATTCTCAAATAGAGTACCAAAAAACAGAAGCAGGTTCTTTCTGCCTGATATAATAAGTGAGTAGATTTCCCCCATTGCTGTAGCCAGCAACCAATCAGGCAATTGTTGTTGGCTCCAGGGTAATGGGATTGTGAAAAGCATCCAAGGATGGAGTCAGTGTTTCACGATCTGCCTCAAGCCACAGGCTCATGAACTCAATCAATAAAAATCATCAACAGATTTTTGGACTTACTTGAAGAAAGTAGCATTTCTGCGAACCTCCTAGACAGATACAAAGAACCGCTTGACTCGGGGTGTTAAGAACATCTTGCAAATAACAATTCCCATTGTTCAGAGTTATTCTGGCTGACAAGCAAATGATTTCACAGCTTGACAGAATGGATGTAGCTAGGTATTGACTTTGCACTTGGGAGAACCTCTTGAGGAAAATTTGGATCATATTGCACCCAAGAGCCAATGGTTTTGGAGGTTGATTGGTTTGCATCAGTTGACCCATAGGGAGAAGCCTGAAACTTTATCTGGTGACTTAAACATTATCCACCTCTCTTGTTGTCTTTGAATGTAAGATGTCTTAAAAGAAATTCCAAAATTTTATTTTGGCAAGCAAAGCCACTCTTATAAGGCCCGGTAGCAGATCCAGCCAATACTTCTTGAAAATTTACTCTCCTCTTGGAAATGGGTATGAAAACCACAGTTAGTAGATGAGAAACTGAGTTGGCCAAAGTTCCCACAATTCCCTATCCCAGCAAAGCCAGAATCTGAATCAAGATTTTCTGACCTTGAGAAAAGCTGTCTTAAGCCTCTGCTTAATGACAGTTGCTTCTATAAAGCAAAATAAGCACATCTTAACATCAAGTCATATTTCTGCTGTGAACTAGGTATATGACCTTGGACTAATTACTTCGCTGCTTTAACTTTAGTCTTTTGATCTGAAGAGTAAATAGTTTTGCCCTAATGTCTCTCCAAAATGTTGTGGGTTTGTACCTATCATATTTAGCTCTAAAAATGTGTCCCTTTTTATTTCCTGCCATTGCACAAAAAGAACCACATTAAAACCAAAGACGGTTTTATTTGAACTAGGAATCTGTTGGGAAATTGTAATTCAAACCACTCAATCTATTCTTTTCTATAATAAGATTATTTAAAACTACCCACTCTCACAGAGAGGGACCAGTGATGAAAGACCTGAGTTGTATAACCAAGGCCAGATTTTAAGAATTCAGCATAACTGACGTAAATAATGTGCCAAAAGTCTTGAGAATGTTCAGGACAGAAAAAAATGTAAATGTTTTAAAGAATTGAATAAGTGAACATTCTAATCGGACAAGTAGTGATTTTCTTTATATAATGTGGAAGTAAAAAGCTTGTATTGGCTCATAGTTTCATAAAACAACTTTCAGAAGGATCTCACATATCTGTGCTTTGCTCTAGCCGCTCAGCCATATTATTGACACCTATTAACCTATTAAGGGTACAAGTATCTAATCCTAATAACATTTCAATCCTTGCTGGAATTAGTTATTGGATCTGTTCTCAGATTGAGCAGATTATTTCCTTGTACATTTCCTAGAGAGAAAATTCTTTTTCGTTTCTCTCTAAAGACTTAAGTGTGTGTCTCATCTACTTGAATTATGCTCTTAGAGTGGCAGAGACTTAAAAAAAATTTTTTTTGTTTGCTATTTGGTAAAGTCGGAGATGATCCTTTTTAATTTCAGTGAGTTCAAGACTGGAATGATGATGAAAATTGACCTTTTCATATTTCAGTTCAATTTAACTACTATTGACTCAACATATATTATATGTAAGTATGATTGCTAGATTTGGGGAATAAAGGTTTCTAACTATATGAACCCACTTCTATATTAAAATTATAGTAAAATGAGGTGAATCTATGAAAAGCATTAGGCTTGCATCTCGTCAATGCCTTAGAGGAGGAGAAACGAGTGCAGTCTGAGAATCATGGAAGACTCCCTGTAAGAAGTGACTCCTGAGTGCAGTTTTTAAGAGAAGTAAGAGTTATCCAGGTAAAGGAGTTGGCAAGGACACACGCCTGAAAGATGGCAGGCAAGGGAATTACACCTGACATAGAGAATTTAAATACATGAATTGAGTAATTGAAATGAAATCCTTGAGACTGTGGCCTGGGTTTCCCCCAAATGCCATCAATCCTCTTATTTGGGCAATTTATGCATGTTTCAGCCCAGCCTCTTGAACCCTCAGATGGGTCTGTGCTGAATTAATAATTTTTTTTTTCAAAGATTGTATGGGTTAGCAATGTATCCAATGTATTCTCATGCACAGAGCACAAGAACAGGAACAAAAGTAACATACATACTATGTGTCAATGGATCACTTTATGCAATTATGTTTCCTCCTTGAGGAAAGGGGGTGGGGCCTTCATAGCCACACCTCAAATTGTCATTGAACGTGAGCTTAACTTTGAGTAGAGCCCCTCCCCCCAGTGCAGGGACATTCCCAGAAAGGGACTGATCTGTGAACCGTCAGCACTCAACACGTCTGACCTTTGGGGGAAATGAGTGTGCTTTAGTACACCCAACCATCAACTTCTCTGAAAGGAAACCTGGCGGGTACATCACAGTGTCCACTATATTATTTACACTTATTAATCTGTTAAGGATACAAGTATCTATTCCCAATAACATTTCCACCTGTGCTGGAAATAGCTATTGGATCTGTTCTAGCACTGAAGTAACAATGTATCATAACACACGAAGGTTATACCACTGACCCACCAAGGTTATACCACTGGCACTTAGGGCAAAAAATCCCATAGCCATCCCTTTGGCACCTGCACGTAGAAAAGACTAGTGGGGGAAACAAAAAGCTCTAACTGACCTGTTTGACACACAGAAACATCAGCCAAAACTAAAGGGATGGATCGTTTCATTTTTACCCTGAAAGCAGGCTCTGATGTAGGGATTCCATCAAGATAGGAGATACAAAAATCACATCAACAGACCTCCAACATCTCTCGATTGCTGTTACCTCTCAACCCTATTACCTTGAAAAGCTGCTTTCTGGTTACACTGCAAAGTGTTTTTCATGTCTTATCTAATTTACTCCTCCCAGCATACTTATGAGTTCGGTATTCTTATCCTCATTTTATAAATTAGAAAATTAATGCTCAGATGGCTTAAGCATGTTATCCAAATACATTGGATAACACAATAGGAACTTTCACACAGTTGTGTCTGGCCCCAAAGCCATATAAAACCTTTCCCCAAAGTCATCTGCCTCTGGAAACTTCCAATTAAAATGCTCCTCTAAGGGGGGAAATGAATTCACTATTGAGAAAGAGAATTTTCTAGAAATCTCTTAGGAATGGAAAGAATTAATTATAAACCCAATTCCCCTAAAACCTAAGCACTTTAGAAATGAGTTTCTTGGAAGTTGTTTTTGTTCTCCACAGTGCCATTTTGTACCAGAAGAAACAATCCATTCAAAGTGTCTCACCTCACTAAACTACTCGTTAGGTTTCCAGAAAACAAACAAAACAAAACACCTCCTCTCCCAGGATGAATTCAATTTTCAGGCAATTTATGGGAAAGAGACAAAGAATTCTAAACCTTATTATCAGAATTAAAAACAACACTTCATTTCTTGAATTCCAGCGAAGCCTTTAAACGGGCCAGAAAGAAGCAAAAATAGGAATGAATTGTCTAATGACTTCTTGTTCATGAAATGTCTACTGCTAAGGACAAATCTGAGTTGATAGAGGAGATCATATAAATGGTACCTGTTAACAATTACTGATCAAGGATACGCAAGACCCAAGATGCACGTTGGAGGTCAACAGTAAGGAGAAGCTCTTTGGCTGGCCAAACACCATTGCAGTGACTTCCTCTTCCCTGTGAAATTAAGCTGCTATGTAGAGTTGCTGGATTATTGCTTACAGGAAGGAGGCATATGCTTACCCAACCAGATTTTGCTTCTCAGTATATGAGAATCAAGTTGACACAGACGAGAACTCTTTGTGGATGCAATTGGTAGAGTATTTTCTTGTCAGAGAAGTTGATAGTTGGATGTAATAAAGGACACTCAGTCCTATGAGTCCAAACTTTGGAACATTACTCACCTTCTCTTAGCCTGAGTTTCCCAGTCAATGAAGGAAAGATGAGGATCATCTCCTTTGCTGTAATGTAGGGAGAAGTAAAGGAAATGATGCATGTACCATATTAAGTGCTCCATTTTCTTCCTTCCCTTTTTCATGATAAACTTGTGTTTGGGATTTGTTAAAAATAGTAACAGAGCACTTGTGAACGAACTTACCTATAAAGCAGCTCGGAAAAAATGGGAAGTGTGTTTGGCTAATCATTCAGAGCTGTGTTTTAAAATAACTTCCTCTGGAATATTAATGAATATTAACTATTAATAGTTAAATATGTAGCATTTTTACAAGGTTGGTACAGATAGAAGAATCAAATTTTATTGGAAAAGACAAAATGTATATAAAGTACCTACTGCAGAGCCAGAGGTATAGTAGATGTCGACTATATAACAAGTGTTGTTAGTTTGTACATATGTTAAATTTGTAGATCAGTGGCTTCTGAGTTTTGAAGTAACCAAGACATTTGTTCCTGGCTATTTATTATTGGACCCAAATCACTCCCAGCTTTCCTGTTTGGGGACATTTTGATTCCCCATCTTGATTACTGCTTCCTATGTGTGCCTCTTTGATCCAAGAATAAATTTTGTATTTATTTACTTAACATTTAACTCAATCATCCCTTCTGAGCATGATTCCTGGCTTCTGCCATCACCTCACAAGTGATATATGTTTATACAAGGCAACTCGGTAATACAGCCCCAAGCTAGCCACTAGCTTCATGTAGAAGGTACACCTGACTTTAGATGCTTTTTTCAAAGAGAGCAGGATATTACTCTACAAATAGAAGAGAGGAGTGATTATTCGCTGAACACTCTACTATCAGTGTGACGGCAATGTGGTAGATTACAATTTCTCCCAATCTTTACATCCTCCCTGTGATGACATAATGCATCCAAGCTTTCTGCCACGTGACTCTGTAGCACTTGCCACTCAAGTTGGTAGAGTATATTCCCTCATTCCATTAATGTTGGGGTTGGCCAAGAAGCCTTCTTTGGCCAGTGAAGTATTAGCACTTAGGACATGGAGAGTAGGACATGGAAAGATGCTTCAAATGCTTCCCTGTGATTAGACTCAGCCTCTTGAACTTCTGCCTCCTCAACAGAATGAGTGTCCAGGAAGCTGCTGGCTCAGAAGGAAGGAAGACACAATACGGGCTACAGCTTATTCTAAAGTCAAGGCTTAAAGAAGTCAACAGAGTGGTTTAAGACCACAAGAATGATCATTTGTACCATTGCTGGAAGGGACTACATGTTGTATCTGTCTTCCAACATTTCCTGCCCTGTTCAGCCCCCTCATCCCACCTTCCAATCTGCATAGTTATACCCATGCTGAGTCAGACCCATTCAATTCTCAGTATAGCCCTGATCAGAGAAGTCAGTATATAAAGTAGACCCACTCATATTTAAATAAAAATTATTTACTATTGACTATATTGGTTAGTGATTGTATATAACAAATCCAGGTGATAGAAACTAGTAAAATAAGATGCAGTCTCTGTTCGCAAGAAGTGCACACTCTTCTCAGGAAGAATTGTAGGTAGAAACTACAAGCCAGTACATCAGGTATTATCAAAGATGACGGTCAAGGGGCGCCTGGGTGGCGCAGTCGGTTAAGCGTCCGACTTCAGCCAGGTCACGATCTCGCGGTCTGTGAGTTCGAGCCCCGCGTCAGGCTCTGGGCTGATGGCTCGGAGCCTGGAGCCTGTTTCCGATTCTGTGTCTCCCTCTCTCTCTGCCCCTCCCCCGTTCATGCTCTGTCTCTCTCTGTCCCAAAAATAAATAAAAAACGTTGAAAAAAAAAAAAAAAAAAAAAGATGACGGTCAAGCTACCCAAGAGAATAGGTAGAAAAATGAATCAAAGGAGGCTCAGTGAATGTCTACAGAAGTGAATTTCTGAGCCGAGTTTTCCAGGTATGACTAGCTGTACCAGATGGACAAGAAGAGCCCTCCCATAGAGAACAACATCTTCAAAGGACAGATTGGTTAAAAATAAACACATCGCATGGGCAAATGTGAGATATTCAAGCTCCTAGAAACATGTCTGGATCAGAGCATCCATAAAGGGAGCTAGAAGGCAGGCAGGATCCCCGGCATGGTAGCTCTGAATTGGTTGAGGAAAGAGTAGTTAGTTGTCGATTCTTTTGTGTCACTCCCTACCCAGCCAAGCACTGTTTCCACTCCCATCCATTGTAATCCACAGGGGGAGAGGGTATTGCATCGAAATTGGACAGAAAAAGTTTGATTCAGTCGTGTGGCTTTGTCCCAATATGTGCCTAGAATTGTGGGTATCTTGACACTACTTCCAAATTTCTTTCTCTATTTCAGCTTGGCTACCTGTTATGGGATCCTTAAGAAATCAGGTTTGGAAGTAGAATAAACTGTGCCATTTGCATCAGCCCAGACTTAGCTGTGGTGAAATTAATGCTATCTTTGATTTCCACCTGGATCCTTAGGTCAGTTTCTCAAACCAGTCAGAACCAGTAAGAGTGGAGGAATGATTGGCAAGATTTCTTCTAACCTGCCTCACCCCTGTAATGCCAAAAGATTTGAACTGTGATTGTGGGCAACACAGAGACTTGGAAGAGTTTTGTAAAGGTGCCTGGTCTGGTGATATTTTCCAAGTCTACACAGGTTATGAGAGCGGTCATGAGGAAGCATTATTTTAGTTTGTACTTGGAAGGATCAGGACATTTGCAGGTGGAGATAGGGTGGCATTAGACAGAGAGGACCAATAAGGAAAGGTGGAAATGATTGGGGTTTGCAAGCAATGTGATGGGAATTATGGTAGCATTGCTGGAGAATGCATATTCAAAGGGAAGGATTGGGAAATAAAGCTTTGAATAGTAGATGTGCCTGGGACACGATAAGAAAGCATAGAAAATTAAGGGTTTGATGTGTTTGGGGTGGGTCATGAGATCTCATTGAAGAGTCTTATAGAAAGAGTAACTTACAAGATTTGTCGGTATCCAACAGAACCATCATGTAGAAAAATTGTGCTGTGATCGGTGTTTGAGTATTTGTGTAAGTTTATCATTCATTTGTATTGTGAACATTAAGAGGAACCAACTAAGGTTGATATTCACTGAAGTTTGAACTTAGGCCAAGTAAAAATACATTGGTGTATATACCTGTGTGTGTATTTGTGTGAGCATGCATGTAAAAACAATAAGATATTTATACACTTTCAGTATTTTAGCAAGAATGTCCATGCTTAAACATTAAAAAAAAAGTATAGTTATATTCAGTCTCATTTGTTCTTTAAAGGAGGGACAAACCCTACCAGACTTTGGGATTCTCCAAATGTCTTGAGCTATTTTTTTCAAATGCTTTGGGTTTGGCAGGTCTCAAAGTCAATGTTTGCCAAGTCCTTTTTGCCTTAATTTTTAAACCCACATGTATTCCAAGGGAAACTTAAGGCACATGTTTTTTATTCGTTTACAGTTAACTCATCAAAAAAGTTTTAAGGACATTTGAAGTTTAACAAACCTTCAGAGTCTCTATTATTAAAACCCTGGAAATTGTAATTAAGTCCTGGAAACTCGAGGTTGGCATTCATTCAGACATCAGGATTCCCAGTCACATGCTTGCACCTAACCAAACGCCTGTGTTATTCATGAACAATTGGAATCATATTTTCACGTTTAGTACTTGGTGGGGAAGGTCGAGTTTCCCAGTGCTGAATCTGTTTCCAAATGGTAGCAGCGGGTTTTCTTTGGATCTTACAGAGCTTCTCGGTTCTCCTTATGACTAATGAAATACGTTTGCGAGATGGTTGAAGAACATTAAGTTGAAGAACTAGTAAGTGGTTCATGAACCCATCATGTCTACCTCATTGACATTGGTAGCTACCTCAGCCAATGAGAGAACTGTGACCTGGGAATGACCCTCGAGGGGCTACCATGTTAGATTCCTGGCATCACGAACTCTGATCTTATTCAGGCAGAAATTCAACCGATGGTGTATGACTGGATGTTTGATATCTGGCTGGTTCTCCACCTGAAGATGTTCCCTCCATTCTTCCTGTCGATATTGAAGGAAATGGAATTTTTTTTTTTATTTCTTTGATTTTTGATTAAAGGAGATGGTGGATTTGGGGGTCTGGATTTTATTTTTGATTTAAGAAAAAAGCCAAGTTCCCTGCAATTTCCACAACTATGAAGTGAGGGCCCCGGGCTGGATTAATGGTTCTCAACCTGGTATTTGTTGACCTGGAGTGGGCTGTGTGGTTAATAAGGTGGAAGTTCCATGAGTCACACTTCAGTATTTCACAGGACGTCAAAAAAATAATGTGTTTGTTGTATATTGCTTTAAAAAATGTTGACATCATTGTGCCTGTTGTGAATAATGTAAAAGGCAAAGTAATGCATTAGTCTTTAATCAATGGAGGTTGGTCATGACAGTGTTTTGCTTTTATTTTTAAATAGGAGTATTGTGTGTCGTGAGGTAAGTAAAACTGTTCATTAGTCATAACTGATGGTGGAAACCATTGGGATCAGTTATTTTGCTGGTGTCTTCCAGTGGTAAGACTCAAATGTTTAATATTCAGAATATACTTTGTCTCTAGGGTTTCTATGTACCAAACATTTCTTGAAGATCTTCCTCTTCTCTAGAAGCCACCCGCCAATACACAGACATGGTTCATCAAGTGGTGGTGCCTGATCTATGGGAATCTCCCCTCTCCTAGCCACAGCTGATTGGACCATGTAATTATAACCTGGACCTAGCTACATAAATTAGATTTTCTCCTGTAAAGTCAAGCTGAGAGAAACAGGTTGAGTGTTTCTTAAACTAAGAGCTATTGGTGACAGTATTCAATGTGAATATTCTCAAACAACCACCATTGGAGTCCTTTGGAATTCTCCAAATTCTGCCTTATCCAAGAGCGTTTGTTTTCTAGTACTAGATAACAAATCACCACAAGCTTAATGAGTTAAAACCATGCAAATTCATTATCTCCAGTTTCTGTGAGTCAGGGTGCCTGGGTTCTCCGCTCAAGGTCTCACACAGCTAAAATTAATCACAGCATCAGCAGGAGATGAAATCTGAGGCTTAGGGTCTTCTTCCAAAACCCTGCAGGTTGCTGGCAGAATCAGCGCCTTGTGGTTGTAGACTGAAATCCTACTTTTCTTGCTGGTTGTTGGCTAGTGGTTACTCTCAGCTCCTAACAGCCTTGGTTGGGTGCTAGCTACGTGACCCTCTCCTAACGTGACAGCTCACTTCTTTGAAGCCAACAGAGAATTTTCTCCAACCTGCTTATACAATGGGTCTTATACAATGTAGTGTAATCATAGAGTGGCTATCTATCATATTTATAAGTCTGGCCCATGCTTAATGAGAGGAAATTATACAGAGCAATCATAATGGAGCAGGAATCTTGAGGGCCATCTTGGAATTCTGGCTTCCACAAGGAGATCTGGTCGTTCAAGTCCTAATTTCTGCAATAGCCTGTTTTCCTTTAAAAGAAGTGTGTTTGTGTGTGTGTGTGTGTGTGTGTGTGTGTGTGTGTGTGTTTACCTAGCTCCAGTTTTTTTCTTTTGTTTGGTTGGGTTTTCCCAGTTACAATAAAAAGACCCTTAGTGAACACAGTATGTTATGTACCCCACAACATGTCAAAGACTCCCAGGGAATATCTGAAATAAAGGGCACATGTTTTCACTCTAGATTCATATAAATTAATTGTATCCAAAAACAAATCAATAATTTCTTTAATTGTTTCATAAAGATGGTACACTGGCTTTGTTCGTTATGCCATAAAATTCTTGACCTTGTAAATGTGTAATAGCTAATTTAATAAGGAGTGGTGTGCAGGATTGTTTCTAGCTGGCATTCCTCAGCCACACAACGTACTTTCCTGGTGCTCTTCCTGTGGAAAGCATAGGGTTTAGCTCTCCTAGAAGACATCAAAGTCAACTATATTAGAAAGTCTTTTATCCGACCTCCACACCACTGAGTTGGCAAATTAAGTGATGGTCTCCATTCTCTCTGTAAAATATGGGCTGATACCATTGACATCTCAACACTCATAGTAATAGGATGCTCTCTGTGGCACATTTGAACTTTTGCTCCCTGCTCCCAATGTCATATAGATATTTACTAAGAGTCAGTTGTGCCTGTTTCGAAACCTGTGTATGCCATTTTACTTGTTATTGTGATTATGTATTTCAATTAAATATTATATAAATGGATAAAATATGAATATGGAAAGAGAATTATTTATACTATGATACTAAGAAAATTAAGTGGAATGCTTTGGAAAGACTCAATAAGTTCCAACTGGTTTTGAAAAGCAACTGAATTAGGTAATTGAAATTACATGTGTGCCAAATGATTTTAAAAGATGAAAAATCCATGACAAAAGACCTAGAAAATGTCTGTATCCAATTTGTTTCAAGAGTCCTCAGGTTTGACCCTCACTTTAAATAAACCAAAAACTAGATGATACATAATATTTATATAAGGACAACATAACACTCCAATTTATAGATCCAATCTGAATGAGAAAGCTTAGGTCTAAATCGATTATTAACCAATAAATACATTTTGGTCAGCTTACATTTAAATAAAATATTTAAGATATCTGTGCACTATACTTTATGATTTCCTCATTTTTACTAACTTTTTTGACTATCCAGCCAACTATGATCCTAATAGCGTAGGACAAGAAGATTTCTACTGTAGAAGTTTTGTCCCTTTAGCCATAAGCCTTTCTGGATGCCTCTCTTTTCTTAAGGTACCAGGCAGATAGGTTGCTTCTAAGCTCCAGGTGATAGTTTTTTTTTTTTTCCAAATAGTCCACAAATTTTATCCATTATTCTGTGTTACCTTTATTTTCTTTTTATCAGCGTTTGTGTGTCACATAAGCTTAGCGTTTGGAAAGACTGCTAGCGATCTTTAGTGAACCAAAAATCGGAAACGGAGAGATATAAATGTTTCAGTGGACAACCATTGCAGACTCACACAGACAAAAAGCAGAGTGGTAAACACAGTGCTAGGAAGACAATGGACCTAGGCTGAAATATGAGTAATGCAAGCGATCAGCTTTGTGACCTTGGATGAGTCACTGAAATTCACGAGCCTCTGTTTCTTCCTTTATAAATGATCTTCGTCAGGCTGTGTAATAAATCTTCAAGAACCTTTCCAGAAAACAAACAAATGAACAAACCAGCCAGAAGAAGGAGGTTCTTCCACTATAAGTCACCATGATTTGTTCTGTAGTAAATAAGCGATTTGTTCTATGGGAACTGGAAAACCCTGGCCACCACAGCCTGGATTTGAGGATAGGGCTTGGGTCAAGCGCTGACTGGAAAATGCCCCACGTGGACAACTGGAAGGAAAATTCTGCTGAACAGGGATACTTTTGCTTGGTTGGTGACAAAGAGCCCAAGTAGATCTTCTTTCTTGGGAATGAGTGTAAGGCATGAGCAGAGATGAGAAGCAACTCTCATCTCTTGTGATGAGTCGCAAGAACAACAACAGACTTCAGAGTTGATTTGGGGCCACCAGATCAATGGTGATTAATAATTGACATTAATTAATATATCAAACTATTAATAGTACAAATATTTCATATTTATAAATTTTAAGTCTTTATCCATTTACATATTTAAATGTATAATATTATATTACTAATAATACAGTTAATTAATATTATTCTAATTCCCGCACGGGACCTGGTTCTTCAGTCATTAGGACAGTTTTGGTGCCTCCTCATGGATCTTCAAAATAAGTTCTCCTCACCTAGGGTAGTCCAAGGGTGCCTCTGTTCCTTGCTCTAAAATTGCTCTCCTCCAGGCACTGGCATGAGAATGAGATTATGTACATGGACCTCGAGGCAACATAGAAAGTTCTGGGAGAATTAAAGGTAATGTCCTCCAGGTATCGAGCACAAGTTAGGACAGTGGTGATCCATAAGTGTAGCTATTACTAATACAAGTCTTTTTTAAATATAATATTTATGACACCTGAGGGAAATTGGAAAGTGTTGGTGAGCTTCAGTTTCTTTGCGGGAGTGGCGGGAGGGGGAAAGCAGGTTTCAAATTGAACATAAAACACTTCTCTGTTGGAAGAAGGTTAAGTCATCTCCAGACATCTTCAGAAGCCTCTGCCAGAGGAGCCCTGCACCCACTGAGATTTTCCCACCCCATTCTGCCATCACCTCATCCACTACTAGTGTGGGCATAATCAGATTGCCCCGCTCCATGCTAGAAAGGGATGCTTCGAGTTTTCAGCGGAAGACATATCCTCAATAAACCTGAAAATTAACCTGGAAGAGGAAAGGACTTCCCTGGGAGTCTCTGTGAGAACCAGTCGCCTTCTTCCCGGCCCCAGCAGAAAGAGAACGAGAAGGAAGCAGCCAGTAGGAGGAAGCCGAGCAGCTCAGTGGGTGGGCAGGATGGAAGCTGGGAGCTAAGAGCTCAGTCACTTTAGAAGAACATCTTTTGCTGAATTGAGAACAGCCTTTGTGGGTGCTGGTTCTGACTCCTTTGCTTGCTTGGCACAATTTGTCCCTGGTGATACGGATGCCAAACTTGAAGCTTGATGTTATTATAGGAAATTGAGGGTCGGCTTTATTGCGTTGCTAGTTTCCAAGAAATAAACCCTTTTTTGGCAACTAAAGAATAGCGCTTCAACCAGAGTCTGGCTTAGGAATACTTGGAAGGCACTCTGCCTTTTTGGTTTGTAACTCCTTGCATGTATTCTAACTTATTGTCTATTCCTTCCGTTCTGCATCATCTACTGCCCACTGCACAGACACACAGACCTAGTAGACACATCCAAGACAAATTCACAATCTCTCATTCTCTCTCTCTCTCTCTCTCTCTCTCTCTCCTCTTTCTTTCTCTCTCTCTCACACACACACCCCTCAAAGATTATAGAAGTAAATTTCTGATCGATGCGTAGATATCCAGGGACAGATGTGCCAACTTTGACACATTTGCGAGTCCCAACAAGTATAACGGTTGTGATATGAGGCATGTTCCTTTCTCTCTGGAATCCAGAGGAGTTCTTCAACAGCCAAACAAAGTCGTCACCTCTTCAGCATGTTTCCCTAGGACGGAGTCCAGAATCTGAGAACTTGACTCACTCTTGGCTACAGGCCAACTCTCATCCAAATGCTGACTCATCAAAATGGAACCCGGGACAAAAATCACCCCATCAACTGGCCACTGACATCCTCCACCTCTTTGACTTTCCTTGGAGTCTGTATCTTCTTCAGGATGTGCAGACAGAAGAATCCCTTTGCTTCTGATTCAAATTGGGCATAACAGCAGAGCAGATGGTGGTGAGTTAAGTAACATCAGAACGCAGAGTACAACTTGTTTTCAAAAACAAATGGCTCTTCTCGGAAGGTACAATCTAATAGGACTGACAGAAATCAAAGTCAAATTCAGGGAAATTGTTTTTTTTAGCAGTCAGCCAGCAAGCTATTTCCCCATAACCAGACTGCAAGGAATTTCGGGGCCCTATCCTCCTGTTTCTCTTGGTACTAAAGCTGAGATGCATCAGAAGAGGAAATAAATAGTAAATAACAATAATCGGTCCCAGCTTGTTGTTATCAGATGTCACTGTTTTCGTATTTCCCATGCCCGATCTCACAGAATCCTTTCTAACAAGCAGCAAAGAATCCATAGAATTTGTATTCATTTGTCTGTTGAGAATAGCAAGGTTCCAAGGTTTTCAGTGATTTGCCCAAGGTCAAAGAAATAGTAAGGACTATATACAAGACTCAGTCTTGTCGATTAGTCCGTTATGCATGCAAGTATGTATGTATGCTTCATTTATTACACTTTGTGCCAAGAACCTTAATAATGAATAAAACCGTCAGAATCCCTGCTTTCACTGGGCTCACAACTTAGCAAATAGAGAGGACAGGCGACTGAGCAGATAATGACACAAAGCACAAAAAAGGGAGGACAGATTATAGAGGTGAGATGAGAGCATTAGGATCCCAGAATCTAGTCTAGAGGTGGAGAAGGGGACGAATGGGGGAAAAATGGGTTGTCGCAGTGTCTGAGCTGAGATCTGAAGAATTAGAGGGAATTATTGTGGCAGAAATCAGAAGTTAAAGGGAAGAACAGAAAAGGTGGAAAAGTATTCCATGCAGAGGAGAGCAGGAAGTAAGTCAGATTATGACAGGTTGGAGGACCAGAAGGGAACTTGGGTTGAATTGGGGAACTGATTTAGTTACAGCTAAACAAAGAATGAAGCGAACAGTTGGAGATGTGGCACAGGAGGTAAACAGAGGCCAGAAAGTGCACACCTCATGGGTGCCTTCCCCAAATGACTTTGGATTCTGTCTTAAGAATAATGGAAGCCAACCGAATGTTTTCCTGGAGTGTAACAGGTTGGAGAATGGCTTCGAGAGGATGAAAATCAGAGGCTGTAAGTCCAGTTAGAACCTGCTGAACTAGTCCAAGATTTGGATTTAGGCAATGGGGATTTGAGAGGACTGAATGGATTCCTATGACTTCAAAAAATTAGATCCAACAGGATTTGTAGAGTGTTTGAATTTAGCGGATTGGAGTGAAAGAGATGGGCGTCAAAATGACTCGGGTATTTGTGGGACTGTGTGGATGATGAAGTGATCGCCTTACTATTTTCTTTACCCATTCAGCGTCTATGGGCCATCACAGCTTCTCTTTTTGATTAGTCGTGATCTCCACCCCAGGGGCGTGAAGGCCAGGGTCACCAGGACACGGTTCCCGTCAACTTGGAATTGTGTGGTGATTGGATTTAATAATGGAGTACACAGAAGAAATGTACTTCCCTCTGGAATAGGCTTTTGGTACACATGGAGGAGATTCTGATCTCCATGTAAAAGTATTAAGGTCCCTTTCCTTGTTGGTGCAAGAACACCACCAAATCCAGAGAACGGAGAGGCCATTCTGGATCCTTGACCTTGACTCAAAATAGATTTTTTAAAAGGGCAGCGCTAAGGAGGACTCCAAAACTCATGTGATCACATCCATTCATGCAAACAAAGAGACAGACCTACACAGGTGAGGCGGATTTCTCAGGGTCACACGGAAAGTCAATGAAATAATCGTCACTAAAATGCAGTTTTTCAAATTCTAGTCTAGTGTTGTTCTTTAACTAACACCATAGAATATTCATTACGTCTACCATGTACTAAATATCATTATCAGTGTTTACCGTATGCTCTGTCTAAAAGGTAAGGACTGTTTTGCCAATCATATTGCAAAAGAGAAAACTGAGGTTTGGAAATCTAAGAAATCTGACAGCACAACGCTGTGCCCTCCTCCACTGGAACTCATAACTCTAAATTCCCTGTTCATGCCACCAGATCATGCTGTCCCTCCCAGGCTTCATACTTAAGGAAAGGTCTCTAATGAAAAGCATGGCAGATTAGAGCCCTGCTCAAGGTACAAGGTTCCTATGATGCCAAGGAGATACATTTAACCCTTTGCTCCCAACCCTCCGACCTGGACACCTGACCACCCCTCAAATGTTGCTGGTGACCTGGGTAGCTCTGACGAACGTAAGATTCCAAACATTTCCACTGAGAGCCTCTTATCCTTCCTAAGCTCTGGAGAGTCGAGTGAAGACACAGCATGAGTCTACATTGCCTGGTATTATTATTATTATTATTATTATTATTAATTATTATTATTATGAGAACCAGTTGTAATTTATTTTAATCTTTGCAGTTTATAACCTTGCCTTTTGGGCCTTTATTGGAGACAGTCTTTTTCTTTAGAGGAAAGGTTATTGAAGCAGGGGTTTCTCTGTTCTTGTCCATACAGTCCTGCCTGAGCGCAGTTTCCAGTTGGAGGGTGGATTGGCTCCACCTCTGATCGTTTGAGCGACTCTCTGTGGCAGGCCAGCCACATGAGGCCCTGATGGGGTTACAGCCATTTTTGGCACCGCTTAGTCCTGTGACGTATCGGGGCTTCCTCTCAGTGGCCATTACATTAGGAAAAAATTTGCAGCTCATGATCAACAGCTGTTCCTCTAAATAAAACAATGTCATTTATTCTTTTCCTTTTAGCACGCCAGAGTCCCATGCTGTGTGAGACCAAGACTTGCACTTGGCATTCTATGGAAACCACTTAATCCTTGAAAACACATGGGCAATTCGGTTACTGTTCACTTGTTCGTTTATGTGTTTGTTCATCTGTTCCCCCTCCCACTCACGCTTGCGCTCGCTCGCTCGCTCACTCAGTTGCTTGTTCTTTGCTTATTCTTTTTAAAAATTGGGGTGAAAATAACTTTCGTGTAGCGGAAATTGGCCATTTTAACATTTTCCAGTGTATTGTTCGGTGGCATTAATTTCTTTCACACCGGTGTGTGACCATCAACAGGATCTCTTTCTAAAGTGTTTTCGTCGCCCCGAATGGAAACTCTGTGACCATTATCTTGTCTTATTCTTTATGATTTTAGTCAACAAATATGTATTAGGGACCTAATTTGGCCACAGTTCTATTCGAGGTGATGTGGGAGGATATAAACCTTAAGTTTTATAAAGATTTGATGTGAAGGCATTAAGACTCTGATGAGGACATACGTGCCCTCCCCAGAGCCCATAGACTTCACCACCTTCAGACCCGCTGTCCTGCTGACCTGGGCTTTGGGTAACATCCCAGAGCAGCCAGGACAAAGTACAAACCCACAGATCTGGTTGGGTCTTTCAATTTGGTCTTCAGTGTCTCCCTATCCTGAGCTCCCAGCACTGTTTATCACTTCGTAGTTTGGTCGAATAGAGAAAGGGGCAAATTATCAATAACTCATTGATAACCAGCGTGTTACCATCATCAGCAATAACAAAAAGCAACAGTGAAACCACCAGGGCCCCCAGGTTCCGACGCTTACAGAACCCCAGCACCTGGGCTACTTTTAACACCCCCGGTTCTTAGGAAAACATCTTTGTAATCACCTTCGCGAATGAAGGTTTGTAAACTTCGTAAGCTGAAAACCTGACTCAGAAGCTTGGCTACCAAATACCCCTTTGTAGGTCTCCAACAGAATCATGGCAAAAAGATGAGGAGGAAAAAGGGCTACCAGAGAGTGGCTTTATGAAGGATGTAGTCATTCTAAGGGAAGTATAGGAAATTCTTCTGGAGTCACAGGGAAGTCATCACTCAAGACAAAGGGAAAACAGTATCTTCAAAGGTTACGATACTGGTTTTAGAAGCAAACAAATGACCGATTCACATCCTAGCTCTGCTACTAACCACATTCCTAGATGTGGCGAATCACATGGCCTCTCTGAGCTTCCATTTCCCCATCCGTAAAAGTCAGAGTGGTGGCCATGGATGGTCTGTTGTCAATGGCTATGATAGAGAATGGAGAGCACAATAATCCTGACTCATATTTGAATGCTTTTCACGTGCCAGGCATCATTCCAAGCGCTTCCCCTGTGTTGATTGATTTATCACAGCGACACCAGGAGGTGGGTGTCAACAGCATCCCTGCTTTTCAGATGAGGAAAAGTGCTACAGAGAGTTGTAATAATTGCCAAAGACCACTCGGCTAATCACTGACAAAGATGAATTCCGACTCCAGAGTCTTAGTTTTAGTCACAGACGTTACTACATCCCGAGATTTAGCAAATACCAAAGGGGTTAATGATATTCAAATAGGAAGCTAAAGTTCATTAAATGATCACGATCCTTAGATTTCTTGCTGCTTTCACTCCTGTAACCTCACTGTGATCTTACCTTGTTTCTTCTTCAGGTTCCTGCAAAGCTGTCTGTTTCTCCTCCCTGGTTCCCAATCTATCCTCCCCAACGTGAACTTTAGGAAGGACAGAGGCAATCAGGGTACTCCACTTTTCAGATTTCTTCAGTGGTTCCTCCTCATAACAGCCACGCACCTGACTGTGCCACTCAAGGCTTTTAAGATCTGGTGCTAACGATTCCTTCGACCTCTGCTTCAAAGCCAGTTCACCATCTGGCCATACTGAAGTGCTTCTGGCCCTTTCCCATCTCCAGGCATGCCCACCCTTCTATCTGAAACAACCTTTCCCCTCTTACCTGAATCAACAACCCACTCATTCTTCAAAAGACAGATGGGGCATCTTTGCTCCTTGGTCATCGTCTGTGACCCTCCCTAAGTCACACATATACAAGCGCCCCTCAGTTTACTGGGCTTCACTTTATTGTGCCACACGGGTACTGAGTTGTTGTTGCTGCTGTTGTTGTTTTAACAAATTGAAGATTTGTGAACACCCTGCATCAAGCAAGTCTTTCAGCACCATTTTTTTTTTTCCAACAGCATTTGCTCCCTTCGTGTCTCAGTGTCATATATTGGTAATTCTCACAATAGTTCACACTTTTCCATTTCTATTTGTTATGGTGACCTGTGATCAGTGATAACAAATCACGGAAAGCTCGGGTGATGGTTAGCCTTTTCTTAGCAATAAAATATTTTTAAATTACAGGTATGTACATTGTTTAGACATAGTGCTATTGCACACTTAATATACTACAGGATATTTTTACTACATAACTTTTATATGTAGTGAGTGACCAAAAGTTCACTTGACTTGCTTTATTGGGATACCTGCTTCATTGAGGTGTTTTGGAAGAAACCCCCAGTGTCTCTGAGGTTTGCCTACATGTGTGTCTTCCCTTCCAAAAATGTATTCTGTACATTTTTCTAACAGGATACTTACCATATTCATAGGCAATTATCTGTTTGTAAATCTGATTTCCCTTCTAACCTACACGTCCTTTACAACAAGGCTTCTTTGTATCTTTTTGGTTGTCAGCAATTACAAAGTGACTCAAGTTGCCTTAAAAAAACCCAAAATATGTATTTCACTGAAAAGTCCAGACAGACAAATGGCTTCAGGTATAGCTGGTTATAAATTTCCTTACAGTATAACCAAAATTAGATTCCTAATTTTTTCTCTCCAGTTCCCACCTCCACTTACCCTCTTTCATATACATTTTTCAGATGGCTCTTTCCTCATACATATAAAATAAATTCCAATAACTTCTAGGCTCAGATCCAGGACTCTCAGGAAAAAATATCACTTCTTATCATCAATTTTAATTGGGTTGTGCTTTCAATCTATGAGGCCAGAAGAAAGAAGTATATACTAATTGGCCTAAACTTAAGTTACATGGTCCAATTTTCAGCAAAATGTGGATTCCCTCCAGAATCATTGAGATAGGAGAGGGATTGCAGTGATTCCCCAGAATAAAATTATAATATGGTTACAGGAAGGGTAAATTTGTATCGAGCAGCATGTACACGCACACGTGCGCACACACACACACACACACACACACACACAATGTTATTTTCTTAACTCTGCTGTCAGTCATGATCAATAAATGACAATGAATAAAGGAGTGTGTGTGTGTGTGTGTGTGTGTGTGTGTATCTGTCTGTCTGTCTGTCTACCTGTGTGTATGTTTATGTGCAGAGAATGGAAAGCAAAGTAGAGAGCAATATGCTATTTTTTCCCTAGTGAAAAGATACAACATCAGTCAGATTATGCTGTTATCCTTTTTTATTCATGGTTGGGCACTAAATGAATAGTTCTAGATATGCTAATTAAATATACCCTTTTTCTTCATGCCGAAGAATACTTGAAGACTGCTTTCTTTTTTTCAAATGCAATTTATTATACTATATGATTCTTCCCATGAGTCATTGGAACTTGAGGTTATTATAATTTCATAAAAAATGAATAATTCAATGTTAAATTTTGGGGAAGGATTTTATCCTTGGTTTCCATTTCTTTCCATCACTCCATCTCACATTTACTGCATGTCATATTTCAAAACTTCTTTCTTAACTAGTATCTATTATATGCCTTTACTAGCAGACTAGACATACATCATCAACTCTTGTCTAATCGTCCCAATTCTTTGAAACAGACAATCCAATTCATTCCCTCATTCAACCTCCACATGTTTTTACAGTAATATACACTGCCAGTCACCAGAGGATATATTTCTTTGCCTTCAAGAAACTTACAACCTAATGAGTGAGATAAGCAAGAAAACAGGTAATGTCACTTCACTGGCATATGCAGAGTTGGCTTCTATTACTATGAGACCACATAAGACAGCCAAGGATTCCAGTGTAAGGGGGTCATAGAAGACTTGCAGAAAAAATAAAGCCCCATTTGATACTTTTCCTTATTCTATAAATTAGGACGGCGTAATTTCAAGAGGGTACATGGCACATTTAAGGTCACACAGCTACGCAGTGATAGAGCCAAGAGACAAACTAATTTCGCAACATCCCAGCTATCCCTCATACGTGAAATATTAACCTTTGAATCACAAGTTATTGTCTAAATAAAAATTATGTGAGAAAAAAGTAACAGTGAGCAAGGGTGTAAATACCATACACAACTTAACACAGATGACCCACCCGCCCCTGCACAGGTACTCCTTTAAGGATGAGTGGGATTTCACATGGCGAAGTAGGCAGAGAATGTCACGAACAAAGGCAAAAGTCTGGCAGGATAGGATATGTTCAGGGAGCTCTGAACTAATCTTACCCTTAAGGAGTTTAGTAAATATGAGGGTGGAAAGTTGGTCTATGTTCAAAAGGCCAGACTACGAAAGACCTTGAAGACCGTGCTAAGATATTCGCGTGGAGCTCTACAGATTCTGAGGCATCACGATGGTTTTTAAGGAGGTGGGTGGCACAATGTACTTTGTATTCTAAGAAAATAGCAAGAGGCAAAGGACACAATGGACTAAGATGTGGATTAGTAGGGAGAGAGCTGATGGATGTTAGATAGGTAGATTATATACATATATAAATATATGCGGGTTCTCATCTTTTCTTCTACACTACTAAAAGCGGTAATAACAAACTGATTAATATAAAGAAATGTTAAAATCTTAGAAGGTTTTAAGTAATCATCACTAATGATCATCTAGGTGTAGATTTTTGGTCCTGAAGTGGCTCTTAGCTGTTTTATCTATTCATCTATATCCAAAAATGTGATCATGTAAATGTCTAGTAATAAGCAATGTGATTTTTAGTAATCACATATACACATTCCAATTTAATGATTGTGGATACAGTATATCTTAACATCTAATAGAAAACTATGACTGAAGCGTCTACCAGTGATTACACAGATATTAGCTTCAGAAGGCAGGCTAGCTAATGCCATGATGATCAGGCTCATAGAGACTGCAGAATTGGGGCCTGAGTGACATATGAACTTGGCAAAATTATAAATAAGAGGCCTAACCAACTAATCTTTGACAAAGCAGGAAAGAATATCCAATGGAAAAAAGACAGTCTCTTTAGCAAATGGTGCTGGGAGAACTAGACAGCAACATGTAGAAGAATGAAACTAGACCACTTTCTTACACCATTCACAAAAATAAACTCAAAATGGTTAAAGGACCTGAGTGTGAGACAGGAAACCATCAAAACCCTAGACGAGAAAGCAGGGAAAAACCTCTCTGACCTCAGCCGCAGCAATTTCTTACTGGACACATGTCCAAAGGCAAGGGAATTAAAAGGAAAAACGAACTATTGGGACCTCATGAAGATAAAAAGCTTCTGCACTGCGAAGGAAACAATCAATAAAACTAAAAGGCAACTGACGGAATGGGAAAAGCTATTTGCAAATAACATATCGGACAAAGGGCTAGTATCCAAAATCTATAAAGAACTCACCAAACTCCATACCCAAAAAACAAATAATCCAGTGAAGAAATAGGCAGAAGACATGAATAGACACTTTTCTAAAGAAGACATCCAGATGGCCAACAGGCACATGAAAATATGCTCAACGTCGCTCCTCATCAGGGAAATACAAATCAAAACCACACTCAGATACCACCTCACGCCAGTCAGAGTGGCTAAAATGAACAAATCGGGAGACTATAGATGCTAGAGAGGTTGTGGAGAAACGGGAACCCTCTTGCACTGTTTGTGGGAATGCAAACTGGTGCAGCCACTCTGGAAAACAGTGTGGAGGTTCCTCCCAAAATTAAAAACCGGTCTACCCTATGACCCAGCAATAGCACTACTAGGAATTTACCCAAGGGACACAGGGGTGCTGATGCATAGGGGCACTTGTACCCCAATGTTTATAGCAACACTTTCAATAATAGCCAAACTATGGAAAGAGCCTAAATGTCTATCAACTGACAGATGGATAAAGAAGATGTGGTTTATATATACAACGGAATACTACTTGGCAGTGAAAAAGAACGAAATCATGCCAGTTGTAGCAATGTGGATGGAACCGGAGAGTACTATGCTAAGTGAAATAAGTCCTACAGAGAAAGACAGATACCATATGTTTTCACTTATATGTGGATCCTGAGAAAGTTCACAGAAGACCATGGGGAAGGAAAGGGGGGGAAAAGTTACAGAGATGGAAGGAGGCAAACCATAAGAGACCCTTAAATACTGAGAATAAACTGAGGGTTGATGGGGGGTGGGGAGGAGGGGAAAGTGGGTGATGGGCATGGAGGAGGGCACCTGTTGGGATGAGCACTGGGTGTTGTATGGAAACCAACTTGACAATAAATTATATTTAATATAAACAAAAGAAAAAAGAAGAAAATATTTACTGAGTCAAAAAAAAAATAAAACTGGTTTGATAAACATTAAATAAATAAATAAATAAATAAATAAATAAATAAATAAATAAATAAGAGGCCTAAATGTCTGAAGTTTGGGAAACGATCGTCCAGTCTAGCTTACCTGAAGTTTACTTCTGTGTCTTGTCTCATGATACAGTGAGAAGTGAAGCTACACTTGGAGAAAGAGGCTTCCAGCTTCAAAGCTAATGTTCTTGAAACATCCTGTGTCCTTCAAATACTTCACTTAACAGTGGAGGTGAGGGAACACCAGGACAGGGAGACCAAAATTGCCCGAGAGTGTTAATACAGAGACCCATGGAGACTCTGGAAAGTCTGCCCTTGTTTCTGCCTCTCAGATTTTCTTTAAACAGGTAAACCACCAAGTCATCTGTGTATTTGAATCAAAGGTTAATTGTAGTAGGTTCACTGAACTCACATCCAAATGCCTAAGTTTTTCATAGGCATTGGTATTGAACAGTGTAGACAGTTCTAAAAGTGTTTATTTTTTTACCCCATTATGGTGTGTTTGAACCCTTTTCGTGGCTTGTTTTATATTCTGTTTCCTACCAAAGTTTTAAAAATTTAGTTCTTTGTATTTCGGAACCTCATTCTTGATCTAATTTTTATGTATTCTATGGCTTGGGATAGGCTTTGAACCCATGTGCATTCAAGCTATGTCCATTGGTTTGAATGAATGGGTATTCATTCTTCATTTATTCAACAAATATTTATTCAGTTCCTGTTATATGCTATGTGTAGTCTAGCCTGTCTCTAGTTCATCAGCAATTTTGAATCAATGCAGTTCACATAAGTGAGATCCCATAGTGAAAAGATACATACTGAGGGCTAGAAAAATTTACTAATTCCACGGGTAGAATAATAAATATCAAAATGTGAATAAGATGGGAGTGTCTTATTTTGTTTTTTTTCCCCTTAAGGATTACACAATAAGCACCTATTACTTTTATAATGAGGAAAAGCAGGTTTCATTGAAAATAAATTTTCTGGTTTAATTTAGAACAGTTTGGCATTCATTTTACAAATTGAACATCCTTCTCCTTCCCCCTTCCCCTGAAAACCGTCCTCTTGGCAAAAAGACCTCAAGGTCATGGACACAATTTTGTCCTTTTTATTTTTGCTTCTCACTTAATTCCAAGACTGGAAAAAATTCATTTTTTTAAAAGAGCATTTCATTCCTAAATTTAAGAGCATACTGCCATAGAAGGAGCCATTAGTCAGAAAGACCAGAGTTCAAAGTCATCTCTACCTTCACAAGTAATAACCTGGAGAAGTTACTGAGTCCATTCCAGTCTGAGCTTCCTTCTGGGTGTATATGGGGTCAATAATTCCTTCATGGTGGCTTGCAGAGGAGATTAAATTAGATAAAGTACGATCCAATGCCTGCCACATAATAGGAGTACTCCAGAAAGTAGTTTCCTTCCGCTCTATTTCCACCTTGGTATCGGAAGCCAAGGCCCAGATAAGATAAGATGCTTTGTTAAGGTCAGTGGTTGAGTCAGGCTGGAGCTTGTGCCTTCTGTTCCCAGTTTTTCCCTCTGTCATCTACGTCACACAGATTACCTAATGCAAGTCAGATATTAGAAGCATCACAAATGGCATTTCCACTTACTCTGTGACTCATGGCTCATGTTTGTAGGCAGTTTAAATAGCATCAAAGTGCTTATTCCTTAACATTCATTTCTTCACCAAATAATTAATGATCCCTAATTATGTAATATGCACTTATCGTGGAGAGGCGTATTTAACTGATAAATCTAACACCCTCCTACTGAGGAACGGATGGGATTTCCTAGCTCATGTTGTAGATGATGGATTGATTCTCTGCCTGAGACTGAGAAAAAGGGCATTTTCAGTCCTGTTAAACAATGATGTAAAATGTCTCTGGCTCTGTCTACAAGAGGGTTCGTAAGTATTTCCAGGAAGTTGGTCATAGCACTTGATTACGGGTAAGCGCATCTCAAAAAGATGAGTACTTCCATCTTGGAATTTCATGTTTACATCAACATTCTGGAATCTGTCCAAGGAAGGGGTTTGCTTTCCTTTGGCTCAGCATCTTGATCGGATAAAAGGGGATTCCCAGTATCTTCTATCAAACTTAACCCGAAATGTATAAGCAATGAGTACAGGGACTGGAAAAGCATTTGAGAAAGAGATGACTAGAAAGAATTATAAATAAACATATGAGTATATGGAGAAAAAGGTTTAACTTCCCAACTATTTGGAAAACGTGTCTTGCGTTACTGCAGATGGATGAAGGAAGACAAATCATATAATGCTATTTTGTAATCCAGGCCACAGGATTTACTTGTAACCAGTACCAAATGACCACTGCATTTTGCTGGTCACAATTCAACTCTTCCTTCCCCATCCGAGACTAGCATTTTATTTGGGATGATAGCATAGTGTTTTGAGATGACGAGATTTATATCACTTTGGCCCGCACGCTTTGGCTACCTGGACCTCAGTTCCTCCAACTTTTAAAAAGTGCACTGTGCTATTTTACAAAGCATTGAGATGCTGAGAAGATCAGCTAAGACAATGTGCATAAAAGGAGTTGGGAACGGTAGCTATTATTATTATTATTATTATTATTATTATTATTATTACTATCTTTAACCACCCCTTTTGGTCACTTGGTAATAGCATGCTTCATAATGAAATTCATGATGTGACTCTCAGACTCCTCACTGGGGTCCAAGGTCTTCGAGAATGAGGTTTACTCCTCTTTGGATCCTGCATCTTCTACTGGAGTTTGTGGAGACGTACTCTGTTTCGTTTCCGGATGCACATTCTACTTAAGGGAATTTGTCTCTCCTTCCCTTCTTGGTAGGGGATGAGCACCCGGATGGCTGAGTGGGTATTTAGCAAGGGCTTGGGCTCGCTCCTCCCCAGGACTCTGCAATTTTAATTTTAGCCACAAGTGTGGATGGAAAAGGTCACAGAGTTCAGGCCACTCTTCGGTGGAAATGAAACTGGAGAAGGGCATGAGGCCAGAAATAAGGCCCTTTCTAAGTAGCGTTTGGGGACACGGACTTCAGCACTTCAAGTACCCACTAGTCCTTCCTTTGCTCCAGACCCTTCACCGTCCCATACTCAAGCCCTCAGAGGGGCCTGAGGGTCTGCTATAGGAAAGCAGCATTACCTTTTCCTAACACCAAGCTCAGAAGAAAGGAATGCACCTCAAATAGCCTGGTTTGCTCAGTATCTGCTCATGGGCCCCGTAGTCCTTAGGACCCTCTATTTGCAACTGACATACTTCAGGAAGCCACCTGTTGGCAGCAAAAGAACAATGAATTCTGTGTAGAGGAAGGACTTGTATCTAATTGGACAATCTCTAGAATGCTTCCTTGTCCCGGTGAAGAAAGAGTACTGGACTGGAGGAAGGAATAAAGACTACATATTCTTATGTATAGTTCTGGAAACACTTGGGAATTCATTTTTTGAAATGACGGAGACTGTCGTATCTGTCTCATTTTAAACAGTACACTTCCTGTTATTGTAATTGCTGGCCTGTTACAGCTTGTGACTTAAATATTTACAAGTATGATTGACATGAAGATGTATGATGCTGCCAATCCTTTTTATTGTCTGGTCTTCCATGTCGAGGAGTAGCCAAGAATCAGAATCCCCACCGTGAATTTTCCAAACAACTGCGATACACTTGCATGAATTAGTAGTTCAACGTAGAATCCATGACTCCAGTACATTGGTAGTTTGGTAATATTTTGTTTTTCACTTAAACTTTTCAGGCACAGTACTGTGAATTTATGTGCTTGTCTGTTGCATTTACCTTAATCAGAGCAATTACGTATGCCATTAACCTCAACCAATGACTTGACCGCTCCGTTCTAGTAAGTGCTCAGTAAAGTTGTGACGGAAAACCGAACGAAAGCCTAAGATGCCTAACATCAGTCAAAGCGTTCTATGTTCTAGCTCAACCCAGACCCCCAGATTTATCGTCTCTCCTTTCTCTGACCCCCACTCCTCTATCAATATTGAACTTCTGCTTATAGTGTTTTCCATACACAAAGTATTCCATGTCTCCCTAACTTCATTGGTATTTTCCTTTTCCTTTGTCCATTTCTTCACCTGAGACTCCAACTCCTCTTCAGAATCCAGTAGACGTGCTGTCAATAGAAAGTCTCTCTGACAATCCCCTCCCACTGCTGTCTTATTAAACACTCCTCTTAATTGAGCATTATTTCATACCACCCTGAGAAAATCTACAACAAAGCATATTTCAAATGATATTGGAATTATATCTTTTTTCCATGTCTGTCTCCCACTATGAACTCCCAAAGAAGAATCCACGTATTAAGCCTTGAATTGTGTCCTACCCACCCCGCCCCCCCAAAAAAAAGATATGGTGAAGTCCTAACACTGGGACCTGTGAAGGTGACCTGTTTGGAAGTAGCAATCTTAATTTGCAATTAAGATGTGAGTTAAGATGAAGTCATACTGAAGTAAAGCAGGTATAAATCCAATGTATAAATCCAATATGGCAGGTGCCCTAACGAGAGGAGAAGAGACACACAGGGAGAAGACTGTCGTGTGACAATGGAAGAGATTAGAGAGAGGAAGCCACAAGCCAAGGGATACCAAAGGCTGCCAGCAATCACCAGAAGCTAGGAGGAGACAAGGAAGGGTTGTCCCCTAAAGCCTCCAGATAGGAAAAGCCTTGCAGACATCTCGATTTCAGACTTCCAGCCTCCAGAGCGGTGAGAGAATAAATTTCTTTCTAAGCCACCTGGTTTCTGGTAGTTTGTTACGGCAGCCTAGGAAACTAACAGAGCTTGTCTTATTTAATTTCATATTTAAAGTGTCAACATAATTCTTGCCACTTAGTAGACAAATGGTTGTTCAATTACCATTTAAATGAATCTGAAAACACCTAGAATGTTCCACTGCTTTTCCTACTCGTTATTCAGCAGTCGCCCCAGGCCCACCCAGACAGAAGGCCCATGTAAACTGCTCTCACCCTTGGGAAGCATTCTCTTGTCAACCCAGGCCTTCCTTCTCTGGATTCTTAAACCATTTTACTATTTATAATAATCTTAATCAGTGCACCATAATACAAAGATTGCCTCCCCCAGAGATTTCATACACTTAAAGGTCTGGAGGAAATTCTATCTAGTGTCATGAATGTATAAATCGTTTCACTTTCTGCGGCACCTGGGTGGCTCAGTTGGTTAAGCGTCTGATTTCAGCTCAGGTCATGATCTCATGGTTCATGGGTTGGAGCCTCACATTGGGCTCTGCGCTGACAGGCCTGGAGCCTGCTTCCGATTCTGTGTGTATGTCTCTCTCTCTCTCTCTCTCTCTCTGCCCCTCCCCTGCCCGTGCTCTGTCTCTGTCTCTCTCAAAAATAAATAAACATTAAAAAAATTAAAAAAAAATCATTTCACATTCAGTGTGTGATATAACTACTTCCTGTATTGTCCACATTTTCAAATGGTAGTGAGAAAGATAAGGCTCAGATCTTGACATAACTGACCCAAGAAATCAGGACAAGAAGTGACAGAGTTGGGATTTGAACCCAGGCTTGTGCGATTTCAGATGGTGCTCTTTCCATTTTTGTCTTTTGGTGACACCTTGGAGTGGTAATCACTGACCTGGGTCTTCAATTGCCCAGGCTGCCACCGAAGAAGAAACCTGACACTTTTGACCACGAACAGAAGCTGAGCATGCAGATATGTGGGATATGAAGGTTCTGCCAACCTAGAGAGGTGGAAACCAGAGCCAGAAGCAAACACACAGAGTCGTCTTGTAATCTCCTGTGATGAAGTCCTGTGCCTCCCAGTTTCCCATGGGATCATTCACTCTGATCCAATTGCCCAAAATAGCAATTTAACTTTTAGCAAGTGCAGGTTGGATTTCATTTGTAAATGGTAGCGTAAAAGGGTGTTACTGAGGAAGTCACCAATATATCGCCTCCCTCCTATTTCTGATCATCATAGTCTGATTACTCCTTCCCAACATATGCGGGAGATATAGGATTGGAGAGGGAGACCTTCCTTATGAAAAGTTAGAATTCCAGAGCTGTAAGGAAAATATACGACTGTTATCAATTTCTATCCTTCTGAAGTAAGACCATGTGCCAGAAAACTTTTTGTAAGCTTCTAAGAGCTACATCAAGAGCTACTGTCCTGGCTTTAGAACTATGTATATGGCATTTCTTGATGATTTTTATAAACCAATAATGGTTCTTTTTCATGATCTTAATTTAATTTTTAAAAGCTGTTTTTATTATGCCACTATTAATTTTGTTAAAATAGCCTTAGTTTGTGCCACTGTGACAAAATGGCATAGACAGAGCGGCTCAAACCACAGACGTGTATCTTTTCACAGTTCTGGAGGCTGGAAATCCAAGAACAAGATGCCGACAGATTTTGTTCCTGGGAGAACACTTCCCTGGTTTACAGGCAGCCATCTTCTCACTGTATCCTCACAGGGGAGAGAGTGAGTGAATTAGCTCTGGTCCCTCTTCTTTTGTTCAAAAGGACACCAATTCCATCATGTGGGTTCTGCCCTCATGACCTCAATTAAACCTAATTACCTCCCAAAGGCCCCACCTCCAAATACCATCACATGGAGGGGTAGGGCTTCCATGTATGAGAGTGTGTGTGTGGGGGGGGGGGTGGTGCACAAATATTCAGTTCCTACAAATAATATGTGATTTGAACCAATAGCTTTCTTTCACCTAACAAAAGCATAACCATTCTCTAAATTAAATTAAAGAACCATTCTCTAAACCAAATGCAGAATGCTTAATTCTGAGTATTCACAAGGACATGAAATGATTGTTCTGTTGTTATGAAAAGCCTAAATATGTTTTAAAAAGCAACGTGGCGAGAAACCTAGGTTTTATTCCTGGTCCCAGCACTTTACCAACTGTGTGATTTTGAATAAGTTACCTGACTTCTTTGAAGGGGTCTTCAAATCTTGGACAATCTGCACATCAACATAAGTGATGATATTAAAGGGTTAAAGCTCATTCAATAAAACATGAATCCACATGTCCTCATGTCTCATAGATGAATAAATAGATGGAGAGGTAAGAACGCTCTGTGTTACCATAATATTATAAATGTAGATGAGATGATGGAGTTCATCATGTAGCAATCATCATAGAAGACTTCTAAAGTATGGAAATGGGATGTGAAATCGGATTTTGCTCAAATAATTGGCTCAAAGAATTTCCTCACAAGGTACTTATTAATTGAAAAGGTGAGAAAAGGGGGCGCCTGGGTGGTGCAGTCGGTTAAGCGTCCGACTTCAGCCAGGTCACGATCTCACGGTCCGTGAGTTCGAGCCCCGCGTCAGGCTCTGGGCTGATGGCTCGGAGCCTGGAGCCTGTTTCCGATTCTGTGTCTCCCTCTCTCTGCCCCTCCCCCGTTCATGCTCTGTCTCTCTCTGTCCCAAAAATCAATAAACGTTGAAAAAAAAAAAAAAATTAAAAAAAAAAAAAAAAAAAAAAAAGAAAAGGTGAGAAAAGTAACTAGAGCAGAGAAAACTGGCCAAGGCCAAATAATCACATTTCCTACCACCAGTAATGGGAAAAAACGGTCTGATGGGCCGTTGGATGGGGGGCAATGAGAACACAGATCACTGCTGTGACATTCTCACCCCAAATGCTTAACCTGGGTCCAATCACAGACAAACATGGAACAAACCAAAGTGGAGAGGTATTTACAAACTAGTTGGTCTGTAATCTCTAAAAAGTGCCAAGGTCATGAAAGTTGAGAAAAGACTGAGGAAGGCATCCAGGTTAAAGGATATCAGAGAAACACAGCAACTTTGTAGCGGCATGTGAAATTGGGTTTGATCCTTTTGCCACAAAGAAGATTATTGGGACCATTGGTAAAACTTCAAGGGAGTCTCTGAATGAGAAGAGATACAACAATTCTATGCATTAGTCTCACAATTTTTTTTCTTTAGCTTTGAAATTGTTTCCAATAAAACTTAAAAGAAAAAAAATAGGAAAAGATAAAACTTGAATTCTGGATATAACTCCATGCTGTGATAGGAGAAAAACAAGTTTTAAACAAGAGTTTGAATAGAACATTAGATTTGATATGAATTTGGAGAGACTCTGGTTACCATTGATATTTTTCAGAATAGAGGAAGATATTTTTGTTCTTGATAGATTAATGCTAGTGCTTGAAAAAAAAAATCTCAAAAACTCAAAATGGCCTATTCCTTTGATCTTTTAAATCATGGTGTTATTCAGAGGAAGCTGGAAAGCAAATGAAATTTTATTCGATCAGGCACATGGTACATTTAATTATAGGCATTATTTAAGGGATACATGAAAGCATTCTGTTGGTATCTTTTGTTTCTTCCATGATAAGAACAAGGGAATTGTTTTCTGTATGGGGGAGTGGATATATTTTTTCCAGAGGATAATGCAATTTAGAGGTTCTGTGTGTTTCAAGTGTTTCTCGGGGCTGATTAAAGCCTTGCACTTGGATTGGAAAGCTAATGCTCATCTGTGTAATGAATACCCTTTCATTTCATAAGGGGGGGACTTCTTAAGTAGAAGTTACAGTCATGACAAGATCACACAAAGGCAGGTGGCAGTGTGCCTCTGACTGGTAAAAAGTTACCAGGAAAACGGTTGGCATTTAGAGTTTGAGGGCCATTTCCAGACTTACTGAAAATTAGATTTCTTGTGCTTTATCTATCACATGAAATATTCCTTTTTGAATTGTGCATGTATTAATCTCCATTTTATCCCAGGTACCTAGAGCAGCTTCAATGAATATCTGAAAAATGAATTGAAAAGTGGATAAATGAGTAACAATGGATGATTGAAATGAAGGATCATCTTCCCTGGGTGATAATCAGTTCTACCCTTTCCTGTTACATTTTCAACTCTCTAGAGCAGAAGTCAACAAACTGCCACTGGTGGGCCAAATCTGGCTCGCCACCTACCTTTGTAAGTAAAGTTTTATTGGAATATAACCATGCCCACTGTTTATGCGTCGTCAATGGCTGCTTTTATGCTGTGATGGCAGAGTACTTACGACACAGACTGTGTGAGCCATGACATTTGCTATCTGACTCTTTGCAAATAAATGTTTGCTGCCCCTGTTCTAGAGAGTGATCAAGGGCTTAGAGTTTAAATGATGGTAAAGCCCAAGAGAGAGAACCGGGTGGGGTTTGCTTCCAGGGTATGATTCGGGACAATAATTTCAGCTTCTCAGAGCCCCTCGAAGACAACTCATAAGTAATAATCTTCCTGCTTGCTCTTCATGCTCTGCATTAGAAAAACAGAATCCTCTCCGCGTGTTTCGAAATAAGGAATTTGAAACAGACAACTTTATAAAGGTGCTGGAAGGATCGGAGCCACACAAGTAAGATGGTGACAGGTTAATAACTACAGGAAACTACTAAGACGCCCTTTAATCCTGCAGAAGAAAGAGAGAAGATAAACAGTGTTACTGGATGTGGATGCTGTTGGAATCTAGCTGCCAGAGTGGGAGTCCAGGACCACACGCATGCTAGCTAGCACAGTTGCTGCTACTGCTGCGGGTGCCACTACAAGATGGGAAAAACATGCTCTGTCCTTCCTCCCACCGTCCAGACTCCCATCAGTGCCTCCTCATGGCATAAATATCAAGAAGTCCGTAGGCAAGGGCGTCTGGCAGATGTAGTCGATAAACTGCTGGTCTCAGGAGTGGAGAGGATGGATGGGAACAATGTCCACGGGGCTGAGGGACAACAGACACTATCCGCCAAAGGCTCATGACCTTTGACCAACGTGGTCATCAAGTTCACATTTCCATAAGAAGAAGATCCTTGCAAGTAGTGGGGTAGCGATGGTGAGAAAAGGTACCAAAAAACATGCAGTGACAAGAAGCAGTGTACGGAAAGTCAAAGAATTGAGAAAGAGTGTGCTAGGAGGACTTGGTATACCTTTGCTTGAAAACATGATGGAAAGAGAGGAGCACTACCTGTGGAAGCTGGAGACCTAACAACGAATGGGGCAAAAACCATGAAGAACCCTACGCCTACTGTAAAAAGTGGCAATGTAAACAAGACATAAATATCATGATCAGATTTTACCAAGTTTTCTTCATTCCGGGCATGCTATTCTTCATTGGGAGAGTCAGATTCCAGTCACCTAGGCCAAACATTTATGAGAGGGACCAGAGGGAAGTTTCCATTTGTATGATGATTCAGATTGATTAGCCATGGCTGTCTGTAGATCTGAGTTGTGAAAGGCTCTGAGCAACCTCCAGATTCATGGGAAAGAGTACCATGACTGATTTATGGTGCCTGCCACCAGTACAGGAGTGAGACAGTATGTCATATGTTTGCTGCCATGATTTACAATGATACATATATCTGGGGATAATCTTTAATTTAGGAATTTCCCCCAAAAGCGAATGAGTTGTTGAGAATGAGTGCTACAATTAGGTAAGCCTTCATTATATAGTTTCTTAGGATAAAGGATAATAGAACGGGTCCACAATAGACTCTCAGATTCATCCCCAGTTGTTCTCAATTAAAAAAAAAATGGTGCTACCAAACGGGAAACAACTAAAATGTCCCTCAATAGGTAAATGATCGAATAAATTGTGGTGCATCCATACCATGGATTATTACTCAGCAATAAATAGGAATGGGCTACTGATAGCTACAAGAGCTTGGGTGGATCTCAAGGTCATCATACTGTGTGAAAAAAGCCAATCTCAAAGGTTACACTGTTCCCTCTTTATTTGTTTCCATTTGGGTAGTATTCTAGAAATGACAGAATTATAGAGCTGGACAACAGATTACTGGTTGCTGAGGGTTGGGGGTGGTGGGAAGAAAAGTGTGTAACTGTTATAAAGGGATAGCAGGAGGAAGATCTCTGTGGTGATGACATAGTTCTGTATCTTGCCAAATTCCTGGTTTTCATATTGTACCGTAACCAATTATATTGATGTAACTATCGGAGAAAACTTGGTGAAGAGTACAAGGATTTCTCTGTATTATATTTGCAACTTCTGTGACTGTATAAAGAGTTCAAAATAATGAGTTAAAAAATAAAAATTAAAAAATGGTGGTAGAAAAATAAGTGTGGCTAAGGGAGTAGTTTTTTGGCTGGCCCCACTCAGGTGTACTTCTGCAGGTTACATGTTACCTCGGTCCTATGGCATCCTGCCTTGGCTACAGGTTACTTTAGGGCACTTCTTAAAAACCCCTCGTGTATTAGTCTCTTCAACAAATGGCGTTGGGAAAACTGGAGAGCTACATGCCAAAGAATGAAACTGGACCACTTTCTTACACCATATGCAAAAATATACTCAAAATTGATTAAGGACATAAATGTGAGAACTGAAACTATAAAAATCCTAAAAGAGAGCACAGGCAGTAATTTCCCCATCATTGGTCATAGCAACATCTTTCTGGATATGTCTTTTGAGGCAAGGGAAACAAAAGCAAAAATAAATTACTGGGACTACCTAAAAATAAAAAGCTTTTGCAGAGCGAAGGAAACAAGCAACAAAACTAAAAGACAACATACTGAATGGGAGAAGATATTTTTAAGTGACATATCTGATAAAGGGTTAGTTTACAAAATATATAAAGAATTTATACAACTCAACACCAAAAAAACAAATAATCCAATTAAAAATAGGCAGATGGAGTGGACAGACATTTCTCCAAAGAAGACATCCAGATGGCCAACAGACACATGAAAAGATGTGGAAATACAAATGGAAAACACAATGAGCTATCACCTCACACCTGGAGAATGGCTAAAATCAAAACCAAAAGAATCAACAGGTGTTTGCAAAGATGTGGAGAAAAAGGAACCCATGTGCTCTGTTGGTGGGAATGCAAACTGGTGTAGCCACTGTGGAAGACAGTATGGAGGGTCCTCAAGAGTGAAAATAGAACCACCATATGATCCGGTAATCTCACGACTGAGTATTTACCCCAAAACTACAAAATCAATTCAAAGGGATAGATGTAGCCCTGTGTTTATAGCGGCATTACTTACAATATCCAAATTATGGAAGCAGCCCAAGTTTCCATCAATAAACGAATGGATAAAGAAGATGCGGTATACATATTAAATGGAATATTATTCAGCCACAAAAAAGAATGGAATTTTGCCACTGGCAACAACATGGACAGATCTAGAGAGTATTATTCTAAGTGAATGAAGTCAGAGAAAGACAAATACCATAAGATATCTCCCATATGCAGAATTTAAGAAACAAAACACATGAGCAAAGGGGGAAAAAAAGAGACAAACCAAGAAAGAGACCTTTTTTTAAAGTTTATTTTTGAGAGAGAACACGTGCAAGCATGAGCAGGGAAGGAGCAGAGAGAGGGAGACACAGAGTCCGGAGCAGGCTCCAGGCCCTGAGCTGTCAGCACAGAGCCCGATGGAGGCTCGAACTCACGAGCTTTGAGATCATGACCCGAGCCTAAGTCAGATGCTTAGCTGACTGAGCCACCCAGGTGTCCTCCCAAGAGGCCGACTTTTAACTTTAAAGAGCAAACTGATGGTTATCAGAGGGGAGGTGAGTGGGAGGAGAGGGTGAAACCAGTGATGGGGATTAAGGAGGGCAATTGTCATGAGAAGCACCAGGTGACTTATGGAAGTGTTGGATCCCTATATTGTGCACCTGAAACTAATATCACGCTGGATGTTAACTACATTGGAATTAAAATCAAACGCTTAATAAATGTGAATATAAAAAAGAAAAGCATGACTCAAGAGCAAGACGAATAGATTTGGGAGTTACCGGGTATATTTGGTCTAACCTTTGATTTAACCTCTCAGCAAGTTACTTAACCACTTGTCCTTAAGGATTCTTCTCCACCTCTTGTAAAAAAAAAAAATCTTTGCGTATTAATTACACATTAATTTCAGCCCAGAGAACCACATGAGAAATTTCAAATACACTTTTACTTTTGTATACATCAACTTAACTTTTATATTGTTTTAACTTCATATACAGTGCTAGATGGGAAAACAAACTGCACCAAAAAGGAGCATCACCTCAGCTTTCCCCAGAGGTGGATTTTGGAAGAGCAGAGACCATGCAGGGACTTATGTAGGCTGATCTTATTTGATATTTAATGAGTCCTCTATTGCATTCATCTTGTCTATACAGCCTCTTTATACACTTGGAATACCTTGGGTATACACTGTGGAATGACGGACTCTGTGTCACACCACGACATCAAGAATTTCTAGGCGGCTGTCAAGGGCCCTTTCCCTTCTTCTGGGTTCATCCCACCCCGGAGCCTGGGCTGATAAGCAAAGCACACGTCCTCCCAGCCCTACTTCCATAAACCTCTCTTGGCCTTTGATCTATTTCACAGAAGTGGTCAAGAAAGATGCAGAACGTCTGGGATCCATTGACCTCTGCACACTCATTAGTGTCTCCCCACCCCTCCCATCCGTGGAAGCTGGGGCGTAGTCACTATTTGGGGTGAGGTGGGGGTGAGGTCTAAAGGTGAGGAAAACCTTTAGTTACAAATTATTTTCTCTCTACTTGCTTCTGAAGCTACTCAAAAAGCAGCCTTTCATTACTGACTCCTTATGTGTTAACGCAGGGATTGATGTAAAAACTCCAAGTCTGATGTGTATTTTTTCAGATCTCCCTGAGGACGCATTCGTCTTTAGAAAATGGGTGTTCGCTCCCTTATTTCCTTCTTTGGTTTTCCTTCCACCAAAAAAGGGAAATAAGTGAAGGAATGACCTCATTCTGTAGATGAGGAAGCAAACAAACCAATAGGACCCCAAACTCACATCGCTGATTGCATAGCAGAGCCAGTCAAGAACCAAAGCTTTTGGTTACGAGATCAGGGTACTCACCTCCACAGCTGTGCTTGTCCAAATGCGGTGAGCAGGAAAGAAATGGGGGTAAATGACTTGAACTCATATTTCACAAAAGAAGATCTACAAAGAACCAGAGGTACACTATTAGCCATCGGGTTAATTAACTATTATTCTGCAGGAAAATGCAAATAAAACCCACCAAGTTATGCCACTGCATGCTCACTAGGATGGCAAAAATACGGGCTGTAATTACTAATTGTTGGCAAGAATGTGGAGTACCTGGAACTCTCATGCACGTGAGAGTATCATGTAAATTACATATATATTTACTATATAATCCACCGAGTCTACTGCTACATATTCATAAAAGAAAAAAACCATACGCTTACAGAAAAGTAATATAAGAATATTTATTTATAACATCCATATTCATAACAGCCCCCACCTTGAAACAGTCCTCATGTGTGTGAACAGGACAATGGATAACAATTTTGGCATACTCATCTTCTGGAATCCTATTCAAAGGAACAGACTACTGATGCCTATAACAACATTGCCGAATCTCAAAAACATGATGTGCAAACATGCACGTCAAACATGATGCCACACACACTCACATTTACAGACACAAACACATCGTGTATAATTCCGTGCTTGTGAATCCCGGAGGCAGGAAAATACGACTTTTGGTGGTGGAAGTCAGAAAGCGGTAATCTCTGGGCAGACGCGGGGAGCTGGGAAGGGTTAGGAGGGAATTTTCTCAGGTGATGAAAATGTTCTGTGATTCGTTTTCGGTGGTGATGGCCAGGTGTGTTCAGTTGAGTCCCACGAGTAAATCTCTCACCAAACTCAACATCTAAGATGCGTACATTTTATTTTGTGTAAACTGTAGATACTACAGCAAAACATACCAGAAACGAAGTAACGGAATAGTGCTATTAACAAAAGCAAGGTTCTAAAGGAAAGCTAGAGAAACTTACAAATGTGGCCTTCTTTACCTTGGCCGTTCGGAGATTCTCACCGGGTTAAGTCTGGGCAGAGACCAGGACTCTGCCTGTTAACTCACCCCCACAAGATGGCTCTGGTGCAGGTGTTCCGGGGACCACACTTGGAACAATGCTACTACTTCCTTTGCTGCCGAGATATATTTTTAATAGTATTTTGAGTGAGTTCCCACTTCCGTAACATTGGAGAACTCTGCATTTCAGCATCATACCGGCTTAAAGCAATCCTGTCCTGGGGCGCCTGGGTGGCTTCGTCAGTTAAGGTCCGACTCTTGATTTCGGCTGAGGTCGTGATCTCATGGTCGGTGAAATTGAACCTTGAGTTAGGCTGTGCTGACAGTACAGAGAACACTTGGGATTCTCTCTCTCTCTCTCTCTCTCTCTCTCTCTCCTTGCTCTCTGCCCCTCCCTGCTCTCTCTCTCAAAATAAATAAACACTTAAAAAATAATAAAACAATCCTTTCCTGTAGTCTGACTACCCGGATTGGTTTCTCTCTCCAATTTGTTAGGTTTGATTATGTGAACTCTCATAAGATATTTATTTATTTATCTATTTATTTATTTATTTATTTTTTCAGGGAGTGGCCAGAGGCCTAAAATCTCATATAATATTTAAATCTCATAATGAAAACACTGGTGGGAATCCAAGTTCCCTTTGGGGCAGGTATTTGCTTTTGGCCAGAAACCCATGTCCTTGTCCTGTACGTGTCATTTTTGCTCTTCAGCTGGAAAGCGAATATGAGAAAACATTGCCTCGTGGGCACAATGCCCGCCAAAGAATGTGGCCCAGAAGAGATGCTTGACAAATGGAGTTGGCTTGAATTGGAATGGATAGTTGAGGAAAAAGAAAGAAAGTAGCACTTTGAGAGAGCATGAGCTTAAAAAGATTTCAAGTGAATGAAACCACTCGAGGCTTTCCTTTTATACCATGGGTTATTTCTGGCACGCTTTGTTTTCTCAGACAATCCCCACATTTCGTTGATAAAGCAGATATATATTATCCCCATTTTATAAATGAAGACAGAGGCTTGACGTGGTTTAGTGGCCAAGATCAAACAATTATTTAAACAATATTGCATTAGTCAGGTTTTTCATGTTTGTGAGGCAAAAGCAAATAACCCAAACTATTTCAGATGCTGTTACCAACACATGTTTTTTGTTTTGTTTTTTTTTTTTTTTGCTTTGTTGTTGTTGTTGTTGTTGTTGTTGTTCCTTTTGTGCTGGGTCAGCCTTGGTTCTGTTTATGTCTTCAAGTTGAGAACCAAGGCTGAAAGAGGATTTAAACAGAACATGGAAGAGGTCACAAGTCAACCGCACAGAAGCTCTTAAATCTCTGCTAAGACATCACATCTGCTCTCTTCCCGTTGGCAATGGATGAAATGCCCAACCCACCCCCCCACAGGGGATAGAAGAGTGAACGCTCAGCTTTACGGACTGAATATCTGTGTCCTTCCAAAGTTCATGTGTTGAAACCTAGTGCGATGGTATTAGGAAGGTGGGGCCTTTGGAAGGTAATTCGGTCACGAGGATGGAATTCTTACCAATGGGATTAGTGCCCTTGCAAAAGAGACCCCGGAGAGCTGTCTTGCCCTCTTTATCTGCCACGTGAGGGCACAAGGAGGAAACGGCAGCCTGCGGCCTGGAAAAGCTCCTCACCAAAACTTGACCCGGCTGGCAACCTGCTCTCACATCTCTAGCCCAAAGAAGTGGGAGAAAATCAATTTCTGTTGTGTGGAAGCCATTCAGTCTCTGATAGTCTGTTACAGCAGCCTGAACTGACTGAGGTGCTCAGGGAAAACACGATACAATGGAAACTGGCAAGGCCACAAGTCAAAATCAGATGTGTTAAGGTCCTTTCCCCTTCCACAGGGTCATTCATTCCCTGACTCGTCCACTCATTCTTAATTCAGTTTGTTGTGTGCAAGGTGAAGTTTTAAGCATTTATCCCGAAAATAATGACTTGGGTATCACTTCCACTTGTGCGAATGTGAGCTCCTGTATTTAAAGCCCGGTCCACATGGATCCCTGGGAGTTTCTCTTACTTTTCTTTTCTTTCTTTCTTTCTTTCTTTCTTTCTTTCTTTCTTTCTTTCTTTCTTTTAACATTTATTATTGAGAGACAGAGCGTGAGCAGGGGAGGGGCAGAGAGAGAGAGAGAGGGAGACACAGCATCCGAAGCAGGCTCCAGGCTCCGAGCTGTCAGCACAGAGCCCGACGCGGGGCTCGAACTCACAAACTGCGAGATCATGACCTGAGCCGAAGTCAGACTTACTTTTCTGATACTTTCTCTGCTTTCTATGGATCTTGAGTTTTAGGATTATGTGGATTAAGAATCTGTTAACTAAATAATTTTGGACACTGATTTTATTTAGATACCTAACTACATTAAACTATCTACTAGAACTGTAATTTCAGGTCAAAATCAAAATAGGATAAAGGATAGGTTTAGAAGTCTTCAGAGTGCAGGACAAAATTTAAAAAGCAGTGTGAAAATATATTTCACGTTATTGTTTTCTTATTACAAGTTCTTCAGCTGGGAATGCGTCCTTTTTATCACATTGCAAAAAGTATTCACGTAGGTATGACGCTGGAAATTGAATTTAATTTCTTAACATCATTTCACTCCATTTAAAATATTATGGGAAAACTGAGAGAAGCCAAAAATGTAACCTCATACTCCCTACACTTCTCCCATCTGCTGGTCCACGAAAAAGGCGGGTCAAATACCTGGTGAGCCTGCAAAAAATTATTTAGGAGGGTGTTGGCTTGTGACCTAGAGTTCCCAAAAATGGGCAGCCGGGACTATGCCTGAGAGGGATGGTAGGGACCTGAGAACACCTTGGCTGCGTGTGGACTAGTACGATAGGAGGACCAGTGTTTTATATTTTGCAGTGTTGTGTTGTTGTTGTTTTGTTTGTTTGCTTGGAAAGAGAGAGAGAGAGACAGAGCACAAGTGAGGGAGGGGCAGAGAGAGAGGGGGACCCAGAATCCGAAGCAGGCACAGGGCTCCGAGCTGTCAGCACAGAGCCCAACGCGGGGCTCGGACCCACGAACTGTGAGATCGTGACCTGAGCCAAAGTAAGGCGCTTAACCGACTGAGCCACCCGGGTTGCCCCTCGGACCAGTGTGTTAGAGGCGTGTCCTCCTAGATTCCAGAGCTGAAGGAGCCACCCGCTGGTGATGTTGGCTCGGGCTGTCCTCGGGTCTGATTCATTTAATTTGAAAAATTTTATCGTGTACTTATTATGTGTCGTACATTATTTCTAGGCTCTGGGAATGTAATACTATATAAGATAAGAATAGGGGTGCCTGGGTGGCTCAGTCGGTTAAGCATCCGACTTCAGCTCAGGTCACGATCTCGCGGTCCGTGAGTTCAAGCCCCGCGTCGGGCTCTGTGCTGACAGCTCAGAGCCTGGAGCCTGTTTCAGATTCTGCGTCTCCCTCTCTCTCTGACCCTCCCTTGTTCATGCCCTGTCTCTCCCTGTCTCAAAAATAAATAAAACGTTAAAAAAAATTAAAAAAAAAAAAGATAAGAATCAGAACGTGTAGACTCTAGTGCCGGGGCAAAGCCTCTGTGGAGCACCAGTGTCCCCATGTGACTTTGGAGTTCTCTACTGATTGATTGTGCTTGAAACGCGGCAGCAACCATGACTACGCAGCCTTCCCCTCCTTCATGAATTCAGCCAAGGGCTACCAGAAGCACTATGAGGCTGCGGTAAGATGTCGCTGTCTAAAAAACATTTTTTTAAGTGTATTGATTTTGAGACAGAGAGAGACTGGACACAGAGAGAGAGAGAGGGGGAGAGAGAGAGAGAGAATCCCAAGCAGGCTCCACACCATCAGGGCAAAGCCCCATGTGGGGCTCGAACTCACAAACCGTGAAATCGTGAGCCGAGCTGATATTAAGAGTCGAACGCTCAATGAACCGAACCACCCAGGTGCCCCGGGATGTTGCTGTTTAAATCCTGCCCTGTGACCTCCCAGCATGTGACCTGCATAAGTCTGACCATACTGCTCTCCTGTTGGGATTTTCTGCCGATAGCTACTCCATGCCCTGGTGTTCAGGGCTCTGCAGAGCCTGTCCTTTGACCAAACTCACCTTGTGCCACCGAGCATGCTCCAGACACATTAGTCTTTTTCCAGTTACTTCAACTGACCGAATGTTTTCATGTCCCAGGACCTTTGCCCATGTACTTTTCTCTACCCGAATGCTCTTTCCTCCGCTCCACACCTGGGTGACTTCGATTCGTCCTGTCGAGTTGACCTTACGTGCCACTTAGTCAAAGCTGTGTTCTTGACTCAGCCTAACATGAGATCCCCTTCCTCCAATTAGTTATTTTCGTGTAGCAGCCTCTAATTTCTTCTTCATTGTGCTCTGCCTGTTGGCAACAGGCTCAAACGGAGGTCTTTCCATGGAACACTGGCTCCTGGGTCTATTACAGAAAGTTCCATGTTAAAGAAAATCCAACTTTGGATCACCATCATTGACTTCACCATCGGTCCTGTCATCATTTAATGACCAAAGCTAACATTACCCAAAGTTTTCTGTGTGCCAGAAACTGGGCCACGTACATTAAGTAGATTATTTCATTTAATCCCACAGTGATCTTATAAGGTGGATGTTATCATTGGTCCCATTTTAAAGATAGGGCAACTGAGGCTCAGGGAATTTCATTAAATTGTTCAATGCCTTAAAGCTAGTAAGGATCTGAAATCATGATTCTGATGCCAGCACCCATGTTCTTTACCGTATCTTCTTTAGGATGAGCCATGCCAGCAGTCATGATGGAGACTCTAGGGTTCAGGTCTAGACTTGTGCTTAAAGCCCAGACCCTTCTAGACAAGGAGATTGGGTGCTATCGATTTATGTCCCACCCTTCTTTAAGTTGGCTCCGTCACTGGAGAAGACTGGTCTACAGGAGAATCAAGGCAGAGACTGACATCAGGAGGCAATAGGTAAATATCCCCAAGAATGTGGAATACAATGCCTCCAAAGCATTCCATTTCATCCTCTGACAGTTCCAATCCTTGAGAAATTACTCCTTAGCTAGAACCCAAATTTATCTTCCTGTATATTGTAGCCATTGGCCATGATTAGTGATTTTCCTCAGATTTCAAGACAATTATTCTATTTCTTAGTCTGGCTTGAAGTTCCCATTGATGAATGGAGAATCCCTTTCTTATTTCAATAATATTAATGACATCTGATTAGTTTTCCAATTGTGCAAAGCCCTTTTCCCTGTAACTTTTTTTATTTGATCTTGATGGCAACTCCTTGACAGGGCCGACATTATTATCACCACTTTCTGGATGAAAATACTGAAGACCCAAGATGCTCGATGGCTTGTGCAAGTTAGTACAGCCAGCAAGCAGCAGAGTCAAGGCTAGCTCTCACTCCAAGATCACCCGGACCCTCCAAAGTGATCATTTCAAGGCTATTTCGGCCTTATCTTATCTCTCCGGTTGCTTCTTGGTACCTGGTGAGATATGCCCTGAATCTGACGTGACAGAGAGTCATTTGGGCTGAGGAGGGTGAGATTCTTCTCATCTGTGCACCACTTACTATATATAAAACTGGCCTGGTTAGGCTGACAGGGCCAGGGTCATAATTTCTCAGGAAAATGACAGGCTAATGGAAAAAAGGTCATAAATATCATCAAATACAAGCCTGACATTTACCAAGGACAATTGTTTCATCATAAAAGTCTCAGGCTTTTTGGAGCCTTTCAATTAAGACCCCACAGGACATCCTGCCTCCTCACCCAGGAGGAGGAGAGGAAAGAAAAATAAAGCGTGTATATGTGTGTGGCGGTGGGTGGGGGTGGGGAGAAGAGATGCCAGACGAGAAGAGGAAGACCGAAGGGGATGTGCCTGTGGTTTCAGGAGTAAATTGAGCTCCTAATTCTTTGTGGCCAGTAGCAGGATTAAGAGTTCAAAAGGGCAGGTCATACAAGGGCGCAGGGTCAGGCCGGGTCTTGCAGGGATGTGACCCAGGAAATGCTGGCAGCCTGGGCCCCCATACCTTCCCCAGCAGGCCTCCAATTAGGATTTAATGGCCAAATGTGGACTGCATTAGGAGCCTGAGCAGAAAGTCTGTGTTCAAAGGAGCCGGATCTTTTTGGCTAAGTAGAAAAACATTCCTCTATGGTCAGTTTCCTCTCGAACCTTGCTGATTCTGGGGGTCTCGCTGGCAGTGGGGCTTTACACAGATCATGTGCAACTGGCCTAGGCATACCCCACCCCACCCCCCGTTTTCCTTGAAGATAACACAAAGAATCAGCAGAACATGCCGGCTCTATTCGGTATTGGGGGCAATGCGGAGATTAGGAAGAATTGTCTGGCCCGGGATTCTTTGTCTTTGTGGATCCTGGAGATGTGTATCTAACTGGGGATGCATAGACAGAAAATGTGCATGGTCAGATGTAAGAGACAGTTAAAATATATGTACGCCTTTATAGGTGTGAGCCTGCTGCATCTGTCTGTTTTCTGTCGATCTATATTTCTTTCTTAAAGTTTGTCCTTGTGCCCCGCTTTGTCCCAGAGAACAAGTCAAGCAACTGCCCAGGGTATATTGTACGTGTGTGCGTAAAAGAGAGAAAGGGGTAATAGATGCATGTGCTTATGCATATAGGCGAATCCGTGTATACCTCTGAGGGTGACAGAATACGTGGATTACGGAAAAATACGTCAGCATCTGTGAATATGTGTCTGTAGGTAAAGCTAACGTAGTGGGTCAAATACCAGCTGTGTGCCCTTGCACGTTCTGAGGGTGGAGGCGCGTATACCCATGAATGTCTCTGCGGTGATATATCTTGCTTTGCATTTGCTCTTTTGTGTGAACGTGAACGATACATTGCATTACGTCCATATACAGGTAACGTCTCCCTTGAAAAGGTATCTGGAATGCGTCTACGCCACTTTTGCGGTCGGCATATTTGTGTGCAAGTTTGCAATAATGGGCGCGGACCTACGTAAACTTGGGTGTGCGATTACGTATGGTGAATGAATATGTGTGAGTCACGGCGGGGTGACTACGTGAGTATTTATTTGCTTGTATTTCTGGCAGGGCCTGAATCAAGGCTGAGTCTGTGGGAAATGTGTCCGGTTTGGGAGAGGTGAGACTGTGGGTGATTCTGGGCAGTGCGTTGGAGAATGCGCCTATGTCTTGTTTGTGGTTTCCCTAACCTACAAAGTGTGAAGGTAAGTATCGTAAACTTCAGCTTAGAAAGGAGGCTCCTTCCGTTCTGGTCCGGCCCAGCTTCTGTTTCGGAGTTTGAATAAATGGTACAAGAAAATACGCCCCATTTCCTCCCAGCAGTGGTATATGGTGCACGTATACGCACGTGTGCACGCACACACACACTACGTGCTAGGCACACTCTTTGGTATAAAGCAAGTGACCAAAGGAATTTTTTCTTGAGTATTTGTATGCTCTCATGTTAGCCCTGAATTTAGGGTGAACTTGGTCTTGACTTTAGCCCTGCAATCCCCACATTCCAGGAAACCCTCCAGTCCCGGTACAAACTGGGTCATTTGATCCCCCCCGCTTGCATTAGTTGGTGACAGATGATAGAATAGGGAAGCGGAGTCTGGACCCTTCCTGGGGAAGTGGCACAGACCTATTGTCTCTCTTCACAGAGGAAAGCAAAACGCCCTGCATTCTACCCAGTGGCTCTATTTTCACGAGTGAAGGTACTTCCTTCAAGCACAGCATAGAGGTTAAGAGCACGGAAATTTGCCGCTGCTGGCTCTATTTTGGAATTACACTGTGCTCCTTACAAGACCCGTGACCGTGGCTGATTTACTTAGGCTTCCTGAGCCTAGCTTCCTCATCTGCAGAGTGAATGTAATAACTACTTCACAAGGTTATATCACAGATTAAACGAAACCACATAGATGCAAAGCGGGAAAGTTACTGCCCGTGTGGTATAAGTTCAACAGATGGTGCACATCGTGGTCATTTACCCATTCTTACAATACATTCATTGAGCAGTGACGTACACAAGGTGTCTGCAAGAGGCTAAAAATAGAAATATGCCCAAACATGGCCCCTTCCCCAAGAAGTCTTCAGGTTACTGCAGTTTACTGATAAAAATCAGGAAGAATGGCTTTCTTTTTGTAATCGTGATAAGCTGAAAAATCAAGAGATAGCTATATTTATAATATACATACTTGTAATATACACATGTATTATATATGAGTAATATTACATATATTGAATATTTCTACATCCCATTATATATAGTAGTATATATACATATATGAGTAATATATATATAATATACCTTACATTATATATACATGTTACACATAGTAATATATACACGTATTTTATCTATCTATCTATCCATCTAGCGAAGGGTGGTAGTTATGTGCTCCTAGAAATTTTAGCAAATCTCCATCATCTTCCAAAAGCAACAGCTGCTCCTGAGATCTCTCTGCGGGCCTGGCAGTGGGCTAAATGCTAGCGGATGCTACCCAGAGCAAAGCAACCTTTCCATGGAAAGATCGCCTCTGAAGAATGAGGAAGGACAGATGGCCACAGATTGTTCTGGAACGTAAACCCAAGTGTCAGACATGTAGGGGGAGGCTGGAGGGAAATCTGGGGGGAGAGGGGAGGGGGGAATGGTTGCAGCCAGAGCAGCCACAACAATGCTTCATTCACGAGGCAAGAAGCCGGGCAAATGGTGTTACTAAGGAGCTCAGCACCTTGCGTCTGGTGCCTCACTCTGTGTTAGGCACTGAGAATAGAGAAAGCGGGGTCCCTGCTCTCAAGGTAATCACAGCGACTTTGGGGACATAACAGCTCACACAAGTAATGATGACGTGAAACGACGTGTGCTCTAATTCAGGTAAAGAAAGTTGAACAAACGTCTTGCAGGTTGTGAACAGCTGGCAGAGTAGAGAAGGTAACAACCTGAATCTCCTTATAGGATGGATTTGCTAGGCGGAAAATTGGTGGTCCGAGAGCTCTGTGTGAGGGGTTCTGGGCTAGACACTCTCTAGAGAATGGGAGTAGTACGAACACGCTCAGAGCTTTCGAAAGGAGGAGGTATTCCAGAAGACAGGAAGAACCTCACGGTGGCCAGAGTATAAAATCCAGAATATGCGACACCCCTTCCCAGACTGGGCAGTTCCGGAACACCGGACCTACTCATGTGCATTTCCCCGGAACCGCACGCTCACCCCGAAGGCTCTCTGTAAAAGTGAGGTTGGTAAATGAAAAAGTAATGCCAAGATGGGTCGGCTATGAACGGCTGTAACTGTTCCGCTGAGGAGTTTGTCCTTTGTCCTGGAGTAATGGGAAACCATCAAAGAATTTTGAGCAGGAAAACTATGTGACCCCCCAATTTATCTTTTAGAAATGCCACTGTGGCCCCGGCAGGACCCTGGTGGGTTGTGGGAGACAGGGGAGGCAAAACCTGGGGCAGGGATGCCTGTTAGGGGGCTTCTGAAGTCGTCCCGACACCGCACACTGGAGACCTGAAGGAAGACAGGGGCAGGAACCATGCAAAAGAGCCACCCGATCGGCGTTGCTCTACAGAAGTGAGTCTTGACATCCACTAATTCCTCAGATCTCCATTTATGTATGAATGTTATTCTCATTTCCTCCAACTTCAGAGCACAATTCGAGGTCTTTGAAAGAACGATCAGGCTTCTGAGCCCATTTGATTCGGTCACAGGATCACACCAAAGGGGTGCCCCTAGGCCAGGCAGCGGAAAATCATAGGGGAGAAAAGTAAACAAAACAAAACACAGGCTTTCATTCTGGCATTGGCGGGTTCTAGAACCAGGTCCCATCTCCTCCACTTGGTAGCAGTGACTCTGGCGGCGTCCCCTTATCCCAGTTTCCTGTTGCATGAGATGGGGACAGTCATCTCAGCGTCACGGTGTTGTGGGATTTACTGAGGACAATAAACGTGAGAGTCCCGCTAGAATCTTCGAACAACCATGCAAACATTATATTAATTATGCAGAGACTTTGGCCAGGGGTTGACTTCAGTGAAAACTAAAAGGCTGCCTTGATTTTCGGATTATCCACCAAACGGAGAGGTATTCTCTTTAAACTTTTATCCTCAGGACTCCTGAATTCTCTCCGGTCTTCCACAGGGCAGTTTTATTTCTAAAGACCGCTCTTCCCCAGTCTGGTGCTTTAGAAGAGAAGGGGCATTAAGTCAGAAGTCTGAGGGCTTGGCTTCTCCATGCAAGGGCTCACCAGGCTCTTTCTGGAGGGCCTCTCTCTGGGTGCCCTTAAGATAACACAGGAGCACACAGCCTATAAAATACCCTGAGCCAAAACCTCTAGTTTGCTGTTATTCTCCTGTGTGAGACCCTACTTCCCTTTGCATGAGCTTTATTTTAATTAACATTTTGTACTCCCTCTGTCCCCATTTTCCTTAGATTATCCAACCACTGGCTGTCACCCCAGTGGCCCAGGGAGCACTAGGGTCCCCGCTGAAGTCAGCAGACATATGTCTTTGAGTAACGGGAAAGTCAAATGGTGGCAAATGTAATGGACATAGTTTGGATCCATAAAACATCTTAAACTCTATTGAAAATAAAAAGGCTTTGTCCAGAGTTTTGGGTTTTGGTTTAATTATGAGTAGATGCTGCAAAGGCATGACATGACACAGCCAACTTGCTGTCATTGACGGGGGTGGAGATCCACAGACTCAGGGTCACAGAAATGTATTGTTGGAGTGAGACTGTCAAATCATCCAGTGTGACTGTTCATGAGGTGTCTCCTTTCAACACATGCTAGTAGAAAACTTCCTGTTCATTCCAAGCACTTTACTAAGCGCTAGGCCCATAATAATGAAGGCCTGGACCCCAGTCTCCAAGACGGAGGACAGATAAATCTGCTCATTTCTTCATTCACTTCTTCCTTCAACAAATATTCATTTGACATGCTATGTGACAGGCACTGTGCAGGATTACAAGGGTAAAAGAATAAAATGTGGACTCCCTATGTTCATGGAGCTCATGGTCAAGTGGGTGAGACAAACATTCTAGACTATTAATGCAAAAGAATACACCTCTAAAATGACAAACCATGGTAAATCTATGAAGGAAACAGGGACCTGCACTTAGTCTTAGGCATGAGGCTAAGTCTATAGGGAGTAACATTTGAACTAAGACATAAAGAATGAGTTAAAGGCAACTAGCCAAGATGAAGGTCGGGAAAGGTGTTCCAGGCAGAGGGGACACACAGGGTAAGGGCTGTGGAGTCAGGAGGAAATGAGAGGAGGCCGGTGTGGCTGGAGGTCAGGGGGTAAGAAGAGAGTAGAGTGAGATAAGCCTGGAAAATTCTTAGAAGCTGTACTAAGACTGTCATTAGCTATCTCAGGAATGGTGGGAAGCCTCTTAAGTATGGCAAGTGAGGGAGTAGGTGATCGTATTTGCAATCTGAGATGATAACTCATCCACAGTAAAGAGAATAGATCAGAGAGGGCACAAAGGTGGAAAAATTGCCTTAGTGTAGAAGTGTTTTGATGTGATTCAAGCCAGGGGTGACAAAGGTTGGACGAGGGCAGAGACTACGGATAGGGGACAGAAGTGACCCAACTGGAAGCAATGAATCTAACATAAAATGCTAGGTGCTGCCATAAAGGTGAGCACCCTGTTCTCAAAGTGCACCAAGAGGGTGGTTTTTACAGATGAGGAAAAGGAAGGTCACGAAAGCAGTGATTCGCCTGAGATCCTCCAGGAAGTGGGTGGTGAAGGTCAGCTTTTCATCTGTTCATCCTGCTCATTTGCCTCTCAAGCCCTCTGGGAAATTGAACCACAACTCGGCCGTTCACCGCCCTCCCAGCACCAGCCCTTGCATGAAGCGTTTCCTGCCTTCTTTGGCTCCAATTATCCACTTCTTCACAAGGCCCTTGAGAAAGTGGCACAGAGATCCCTGACCTGCAGAATCTAACACACATCTTTGTTTCAACCCCTGGGTCCATCCGGGCCTCGGGCAATTATCTTGTGAAAATAAAATCAGTTCAGTCATGGGATCCACCCATGTGAATACCAAGGGGTGGAAAGAAACCTCTCCTGGCTCGCAATAGAAAGCAACAACTGAGAAACAGATTTCAAGCATTTCCCCGCACAATGTGCACCGAAACCTCATTCAACCATTATGCAAAATGCACCGTTACTGCTAGGCAGAGGCAATGCACTTTGGGTGTGCGTTGTCTTTGACCCTTGTTAAGTGACTGTGTGCTCTAAGTATCAGTGGCCTCAGCTGGGTTTTTTTTTTTTCCCCCAGAAGGCAAAAGTGAGCATTTCTCTTTTTCTTCCACTAGATAATAAAATCCATGAAGACATGGATGTGATCTATTTGTTCATCCTAGCAAAATATTATCTCTAGCACAAAATAGATGCCTAATTTATAGTTTTGGATAAATGAGTGAGAATAGGCCAATTAAACAAACTACTTAAGACTGTAGAACTTATAAGAGGGGGGTAAGAAGGGGCATGCTGGGATGCTCATGTCCAGGTCTGTTGGACCCCAAACTCCATAGTCCTTCCATTATACTATACCACTTCCTTTGGGAAGCAGGGAGAGATGCAACCAGAACGTCTGGCCCTAACCCTCCTCCTTTTACCGAGACGAAATTGAGACCAGGAGAGAAGTGACTTATTCAAGGTATCCCAGGACATTAATACCATATCTGAGAATTCCAATCTCCTGGCTCCGGTATCTTTGTACTTTCTTCCACCCATTCTCTTAGCAAACATGGAGAAGGCTGAGTAGTACAAAGGCCAATGGCAAAAGTCCCAAAGTCAGACTCAACCTGTAATCCAAGCATCTCTCTTTGAAGTCTATGATCTCAGACAAAATGTCTTGTAAGATGTAAGTATCTAATCTATACAATGGGTTCATTAATAAGACTTTATATGAAATAAATCTGTTGTGAAGATTCCATGACATAATCCACTTCACGTGTTCAGGATAATGTCTCCTCTATAGAAAGCACTCAATAAAAGTCAGCGGTCTTTCATGCACAACTAAAATGGTATCATTACTTTTCTGAACCGTGGTTTTTCCACGTGCAAAATGAGATAATAATAGTGCCTGCTCATAATCGTTTCCCCGAGGATTAAATCACCTCATCGTGCTTAAAATGGTACCTGGCAAATAGTAAGCACCAAATAAATATAAGGTAGTTTTTATTGCTTTAAGCTCATTTTGAAAACAACAGCCGGCTCAGCAGCATCCAAGGCCTTGTTTCAGTCCTGTGACTGGAGATTTATAAGGGGAAACAAAAGCCTCAAGCGTCTTCTGACAGTCATCGTAGCGTAAGAATAATCATAGCTACTGTTTCTGAGAAGCCCTGTGGGTATGGGGCATATTACTTACCAGGATGGTTAATTTTATGTGTCAACTTGAGGGGGCTTTGAGGTATCCAGATATTTGGTCAACCATCATTCTGTTATTTTTCTGTGAGGGTGTGTTGGGCTGAGCTTAACTTTTCAATCAGCAGACCAAATAAAGTGGATTGTCCTCCCTAATGTGGGTGGGCATCATCCAAGTTGACGGCTTGAATGAAGCAAAAGGGTGACCCTCTCCTGAGTTAGAGGGGATTTTCCTTGCCTGATTGTCTTTGAACTAGGACATTGGCTTTTTTCCATGCTTCCAGTATTCAAACTGAAACATTGGCTCTTCCTGGGTCTTGAAAGTGCTGACCTTCAGAAAGAAACTCACCATCAGCGCTCCTGGGTCTCCATGTTGCCAACTCACCCTGCAGATCTTGGGACAGGCCAGACTCCATAATCATGTGAGCCAATTCCTTATAACACACACACACACACACGTGCGCACACACACACACACACACACACACACACACACACATCTGTTGGCTGTTTCTTTGGAGAACCATGTATTTGCCAATGTATTTGCCAATACATTTAGAATTTTATATCCTTAACACAGCCCTGTGAGGCAGGTGGTATTATTCCCATTTCGAATTGAGGCTGGGAGGGCTTTTCCTTGGTCACATGAGTAGTAAGTGGTAGAATCATAATGGATGTCTTAGTCTGACTTCAAGTTCTCCGTGACAACTGTGACATACTGCCTCTCAAACAGAAAGGAGATACTCAAAATTGACAAGATCATAAAAAACAGGAAACATGGAGAGACTCCCAAAAACTAAAAGAATTGGGAGATTTGATAACTAAATGTTATTATGGTGTCCTGAATTGGATTCTGGAACACAAAGGTGACATTAAAGGAAAAACTGGTGAGGGTCACCACTTAATAGAGCAGGCAACTCTTGATCTTCGGGTCATGAGTTCAAGCCCCACATTGGGCATAGAGCCTACTTAAAAAAAAAAAGGAAAAACTGGTGAAATTCCAATAAAGTCTAGAGTTTGGTAAGATTACTGTACCAGTGTTGCTTTCCCAGCGTTGACAAACATATCACAGTAAGTTGTAAAAATGGGGAAAACTGGATGAGGGGTATATGGGAAACTTCATAACATTTTTGTAAGTTTTCTATAAATCTAAAAGCATTCTAAAACTGAAAGTTCATATTAAAAAAAGGACGTCAAAGGGGAGGCTGAGTGGCTCAGTCGGTTAAGCATCCAACTTTGGCTCAGGTCGTGATCTCGCGGTTTGTGTGTTCGAGCCCCGTGCTGGGCTCTGTGCTGACAGCTCAGAGCCTGGAGCCTGCTTCAGATTCTGTGTCTCCTTCTTTCTCTCCCCGCCCCCTACTTGCATTCTGTCTCTGTCTCTCGAAATAATAAATAAACATTAAAAAAAAGACATCATGTTGGAATATGAGAATAGTAAGTGAGATACTGTGCTGTAGGGATTTCACTTATATAGATCAATATCAATGTATATGTGTTCATATGTATATGTATTATTAAGTACATAGTAAATATGTTATATGTTTTAAGTACATATGTATTAAGTACATAGTAAATATGTTCTTATATTTTTTGAAAGGTTGAATTATTTTACTTTATTATTATTGTTATTTTAAAGTTTATTTTCAGAAAGACAGAGTGACAGCAGGGGAGGGGCAGAGAGCAGGCGAGAGAGAGAGAGAGAGAGAGAGAGAGAGAGAGAGAGAATCCCAAGCAGGCTCCACGCTGTCAGTGCAGAGCCTGACTCAGGGCTCAAACCCATGAACTGTGAGATCACGACCTGAGCTGAAATCAAGAGTCAGAGGCTCAATGGACTGAGCCACCCAGGCGCCTCTTGAATTATTTTATTTTACATATTAGGAAATTGAAATACAGTCTGACATATATGACTGAATGTTTTATCCGAGCTGGGATTTCTAAGCGTGATTGTGTGATTCTCCAGCTGTGTTCCTTCTTAGCAAAATGCCCGGAATATCAACAGGGAGCAGGAAAAATCCTCGTAGTAATAATGGTTAGATACTTAATTCTTAGTGTCGTTGCCCCTGTTCTTGTTATCAGTCTAGAGAACTAGGAAGAAGAGCTGTGTGCCCAGAAGAGCCTCATATCTGTGGTCCTTAACATTCAGTTAATCCAAGGAAGTATGAGTGATTTTGCCTGTAAAGTACAGAGTACGCGTCTCTTTAATCAGATCTGCCTCTTAATGTCCTAATGGGCAGACTATCTGGGATCATTAATGTCTGTGATGTATTTAATGTTCATGTTAGCAAAGGCCAAATGTGAGTGCATTTTTAACAAACCCAATCAACAAATATAATCATATCCACTCTAGAAATGTCCAAGCCATTATCCTGTTAAGAAACCATAAAACAGAATGTCATGCCTTGTAGAGTCAGAACATGGAAATCTGGGCTGCTGCCTCTTCAGCAGAAAGAGAGGATTGTTTACTTAGGTTCATAACTAACAATGCAACATTCTCTCAACAAAACAAGTAGCAAAAAAAAAAAAAGCCACCTCTACTTTTGGAAGAATTGAAATATAAATGCAGACCCATATTTTTATACCTCAGAGGGCATGGGGGAAGCCCATATTGTAAAAATTTGTTCTTTGAAGAGGGAATATCTAAAAGGGAAGGGGAATTTTTCAGGAGCGAGTTTAGGGCTGACGACGGCTTTTCCAAATACCCCAAAGCAAAGGCTGGCAGCATATTTTATACCAGCAGTTCCTTCAGAGATCAAGGTGATTTCTACCGAGAGCGACTGTCTTCGTTTATGAATCACACAAAGAATATTTATATCCATTCGTGATCTGAAAGCCAGGATGAGAGGCAAAGCTGAAGTTTCTGGACCATATTGATGGTTTAAGGAAAAGATGTATTTGGCTCTTTGAAGTCAGAATTCCCCAGAAAATATTGGCTATGAAATCATTCCACTGGGCATGGCCAACTAACAACAATATCAATAATAGAGACCCAAATCCCCAATCATAATGCAAAATCCAAATGGCTCTGGAAACTGAAAATATTTTTGTAATTCGATGCACACTCGTTTGATGACTAAATCTGACCTGAATTAACTTGAGCCTATTTATAATATTTCTTACTCTCATTTAGAGTGAATCTTCATGAATTTCGCTGTAGAAAAACGAATGTATTTGGTTACAGAGAGCTGCCTTAGATCCCTCTGATATCTCTGGGGTATTTCACACACGCACACACACGCACACACACGCACGCACGCACTATTTGAACTGTATCATCTTCCTAAAAATCCAAAATATCTGAATTCAAAGTAATTCGGGCCCTATGGGCTTCAGATAAGGAATTATGGCCGTGAAACAACATCCGTTCGTGTACGTTCACGTGGTATATGTTCAAGAAGTGGCTGATATTTTCTTAGTGTGTACATTATCGTGTTTCAGACTCATAGCCAGCCATTGGAAGTAGTTAGTCACTGAGTCCCACTTACGGGTTGGAAACTGGGGCTTAGAGCTAATAAATCCCTTGTCCTAAAAAGAGATTCTTAGTTCCAACGCTGTGCTCTTTACCAGTACCTCCTGAATTGCATAGGTGCCATTTAAGGGCACTGTATGAAGCGCAATACATTTCCTTCTTCTCTCTTTCCCTGAACTGTTGGTCATTACCTACATCAGCTCTCTTTAGCTGCAGCTACTGGGGATCTGCAACCAGAGGAGGATTGTTTGAAAACTAAATCTGAAGTGTGGGGCTTAGATGTCGGCCATGGTGTGGTGGGAAACTGGCTCTCTGGGGGCAGATGGTGGTGAGAAACCTCTGATTTGTAGTGCTTGCCAGTTGCTGGGGCATAAATTCTCCCTCCACGGTCAGTTTGAAGCTACCCAGATATTAACAACCGGCTCCCGACGTTTCTTGGTAGTTAACCGTTGGCTCTCACAAGCTGACACAAGCCAGCTAGCTCCAGCTTACCACTGGAATCAGGTTACTGTTCAGAAATCTAAGGTGACTTCAGGAAAGACTCTTCTCTCTTGAAAACACCTAGAGTACCCAAGGAAATTTTTGCTCCGGTCCCTATGTGCTTGCTGAAAATTTGGGGGGGGGGGGCGGGGAATAAACCTGTTCTGCAACTCAAGGACCATTAAATGGGGACTCACTGTATACGAGGCCCTAGGAAGAACGCTGAGGTTAAAAAGATGAACGGATCGCACGGTTCCAACCCTCAAGCTTTTTACACACTTGTAGACAAGACAGCCGAGTAAGATGATTGCCACGCAATGTGAAGGTTGCGCTTTGATCGACATCTGTTTACCTGCTTTCTATTTGTTCCTTCCCTCAACCACGTGAGGCATCTTGGCTTTCACATATTATCCAAAGAAATCCTGCTGGAAATCCAACACTATCTAGATCTTGTTTGATGACCAGCAGGGAGACCGTCCTGAGGTCTCACAGTAACCTATAATTTCCTTGGCCGTGTCGTTGGATGGATAGTATCAATCTCTGCATGCATCTGGGGTGTTATGATTTAATTCCTCCTGGGAGAAAACCAGGGCAGCCCAACTATCAGATGAGTTCTCTTAGTACTGGCCCTCCCATGCCTCGATGGATTATCCTATCTGCCCTCCGGGGAATTGCAGCAAGGCCAAGAATACATACTACACCTTGCCTTTCTCCTCTCCCTCCATTTAACCCGTAAGAATTCACCAAGTGCCTATCATGTGTTAGACACCCTGCTAGGCTCTTGGGACACAGAGATGACAATTATTGCGCCTGCACCTAAAGGAACAAGTATCGCTGTCTGGAAGATAGACGGTAAGCAAATAATTGCAAAAGGGGGATGTAAGGGCCTTAATGGAGGGAGGCATTGCCCAGATAGGGGCACGGAACAGGAGTGCTTAAGGGGACACGGAAGCTCCAAAAAAATAGGAGACGTTCAACCTGGATTTTGAATGAGGAGACGTGGCCTCCTCATTGGTGAATGATGGTGGGGGTAGCATGGAGAAGTAGGTCATCCCGTGCAGCAGGAAGAATGGGTACAAGGACAAGGGAGGTGTGTAAGATCAGAGGAGAACAGACTGAGGTTCTGTGTGAAGACACTGGTATAAGAACAGGAAAACTTACTGTTTTCTGTTTTAGAAGTCGGTATCATATACACATACATACCACTCAGACCTGGTAAACTTTGGGCGTATTTGTATCTTCAGACTCTGGCCTGCTGCCTGGGACAGAATAGTCAATGATTACTGAATAGACTGAATTACTATTAAAAATAGAAATATAGGGGCGTCCGGGTGGCTCAGTCGGTTGAACATCCGACCTCAGTTTAGGTCATGATCTCAGGGTTCGTGAGTTCAAGCCCTGCATCTGACTCGCTGCTCCCAGTGCAGAGTCCACTTCAGATCCTCTGTCCCCATCTCCCTCTGCCCTTCCCCCACTTGCACACACACACACACACACACACACACACACACTCTCTCTCTCTCTCTCTCAAAAATAAATAAACATTAAAAAAAATAAATAAAATAAAAATAGAGATATAGTTATGCATTCTAATAAACCAGGGGAAATTTTAAAAAGTAAATAGAATATGTAAGATCACTCAATGCCAGGGGTACCTGGGTGGCTCAGTTGGTTAAGCCTCTGACTTCGGCTCAGGTCACGATCTCATGGTTTGCGAGTTTGGGCTCCACATCAGGCTCTGTGCTGACAGCTCAGAACCTGGATCCTGTGTCTCCCTCTCTCTCTGCCCTCCCCTGCTCATGCTCTGTCTTTCTGTCTCTCAAAAATAAATAAACATTAAGTAAAAAGTTATAATCACTCAATTCCAGACAGAAAATCTCTGGATACTTCTGTAAGGAAAAAGTATTCAGTTTTGTGATCAACTCTATGCCTGGAGCTTGAAAATTACAGGTTAGATCCCCATATTCCTTATTTGGGCAGCAATTGTTCTATTTCCTGGGACGATCCTGACGGATTTGTGGAAAATTTTGTGATCTCCTTGCAGAGAAAAACACATCTAAACAGAGAAAACCATTTTGCTAATATGCACTAAGTACAGAAAAGCCACTAAAACTTGGTTGTGAATACGTACCACTTTTCCTGAGATAATCCCGATCCATGGCTGTTAATTCTCCACCTTTTCCAATCAGAAATGTCAAGTTTGGAATAATAAGTTCCTTGCTGAAATTCTGACCGATAAAACATTTAAAAGAAATGTGGTATGCACAGATCAATGTACAAGAATGCTCCTCCTGGAGCGTGAATGTCCAACAATGAAGGGCTGGCTGGATTAATAATGGGCATCCCCACATGGGAATAGCATATAACTATTAAAAATAACGATGTGGATCTTTATTGACCTACATGGAAAGATGCACACGATATATTGTTGGACATTAAGAAAGGCAGGTCTCATGGTGGTACATTTTATTATTTTATTCTTCTCAAGAAGAGAGATGGTGGGTGCGGGGGCGGGGGGGGGGGAGATTTGACGACAGTTACAGCTGTATTTAAACCTCTGCTCCCTTTCATGGCTTCAGGGACCAACCCAGGTCATTTAGCCTTTCTGACCATCGGATTCCTTTGCTGTAAAATGAGGTAAAAATAATAGTTGTTGTTCTGATGAAATGGTGTACTTTAATGTATTTTGACCCAGTGGTACTCAAATAGGGGTGGTTTTGACCCCCAGGATGCTTAACATCCTATGAGGTGCAGGACAACCCCATAACAAAGGATTTTCTGGCCCCAAATAATAGTAGCGATGAGGTCGAAAAACTGAAAAACTGATTTAGACCCAATAAGGACTCAGTAAATGTATGTGAAGGCTAACATTTCTGATAAGCTAATAGTGATGTTCTTTGTATGGTAGGATTCAGTGTGTGGTCTCTGTGTATGTGTTTTCATTGCATTTATCTTTATTTTGTATTATTGTCTGTGTTGAATACAGACTGCTTGAGTAAGAGACAATAAGTAAAACTAACATTTCAACACCAATTTTCGATATAGATATTTTAAATGGCAACAACCATGAATAGTTCAAACGCAAGCCCCTTGAAGTCAGAGGTCAAACCTCATCTACATAGGGCAAGCCTAGCATATAATAGGGGTTTGATAGTTCCTGCTTATGTGAATTAATATGCACAAAGCAATAGTGCTAAGAAAGAGACAGGAAGCTAGCTTGTATGACTAGACAAACTTTTGTTAGCACTCTAACAAATGGGGATAGGCTAATTTGGAATCCGTACCTTAAAAATATGGAAATTACAGTGCCAACGTCATGTCTGGAAACAGTTGGTTAGCTGAACATCTGTCTCCCATGATGCACTGTCACAGACTACCACACCCGTGTACCACACAATCATATACATAAATTTTTAAAGGCCGAAAAGTTAAAATGTCTCCATCAAATAAACATCTTGAAGGTACAGAGTGTTTTCTGTGTATTTATGTCCCTTCATTCTACACTGTTTATTCCTCTCTCTGGTTCAACGATGTTATTTCATTCCCACGCTAAATTATCTGTCCCAAAATATCAAGAAAGAGACTTCGCTTTTATCCTGGAGACTCCTTGAGTTACAGTGTTAACTTGTGAAAAGTCGGGTGAAATTGAACACCTCTGGAGCTCCATGCCCTTCTTTGTAAAGTGGGGATTATCACATTTATTTCGTAGGGTTGCTCTGACAATCGAATGGAACAGTGTTTTGGAAGTGTTATACAAAGTGCAGTACACTCGTGATTGGCACTCCGTGAGTGTAGTAGCTGTTATCTTTTGTCTTTCCAAAAGAGGATCATTTTGCAAAATGCCATAGGTTCACTGAAATCAAACTCTCTTGTAGTCACGTACAAGGATGGAAACGTGAACACATGGCTCGTTGAAAGATGCTGTGGGGTCATGGGTTTACAGTACCCAAATAGCAAAGCCAATTTTATTTTAATTAATTAATTAATTTATTTATTAATATATGAAATTTATTGTCAGATTGGTTTCCATACAACACCCAGTGCTCATCCTAAAATGTGCCCTCATCAATACCCATCACCCACTCTCCCCTCTCTCCTCCCCATCAACCCTCACTTTGTTCTCAGTTTTTAAGAGTCTCTTATGCTTTGGCTCTCTCCCACTCTAACCTCTTTTTTTTTTTCCCCTTCCCCTCCCCCATGGGTTTCTGTTAAGTTTCTCAGGATCCACATAAGAGTGAAAACATATGTTATCTGTCTTTCTCTGTATGGCAAAGCCAATTTTAAATGTAACGGCCAACTTGGTGTCAAGGTGAAGCCCTTCTTACAAGCTGTCTTTCCAAACTCCCCATACTCCCTTTCCTTATCTACTCCAGAGCTTATTTTTTTCTATTTCTCCTCATGCATCATTGACAACCACACTTTGGATAATGCTTGGGATACTTAGTGGTCCTCAGGAATCTCTTTCTGCCGGTTTCACAAGGTCTATCAAATGAACCCTTCATGGTTCTATCATTGAATAACCAATCAAGTCAAAAACAATTGATCTGCTTCAAGCATGTCAGCAACATATTGATCGTCTCATTGAGCTCTGCTCAAATACAATGAAGGTGAGGAAAGCTGTTGCTGCCTTGAGAAGGGCAAATGAAGGACCCTGTGCAGACCTTTCCCCTTTCTCTTTCTTAATGATTTCTCTTTCTTAATGATTGCTGTTATTTTATAAATTGATTTTAAGGCTGTTAACACATGAATCTGTATCACCACGTCATGATGCAAAGAACTGGGTCAAAGTTTCCTTTTGGCCACTTGTCTGTGTGAGCATAAACATGCTTCTTTACCCCTAGTGGTCCATAGAAGAGGAATCGTATTGAGTGTTTCTATGAAAAGGCTCTATGTAATCATGTGGAAGCCAACGTAAAGCAATAATTAAGAGCAAGTGTTTTGGAGTCAGATGACACTGATGTGGATCCTAGCTCTGCAATGTCATTTCTGCAAGATCTTGGATACTTGACTTAACTTGTTTTTATCTTAGTTTCCTTGCCTGTAAAATCTTTCGGTTAAAAATAGCTTTATTCTTCCTTCCTTTTGAAATTCCTTTTATTATCCATTCTTCTTTTTATGTTTTCCAGGGTTATCTTTTCCATTTGGTTTCACACATGCTGAGCAGCTACACTGCATGAGGCAGGCACTGCTGGTTGTCTACCAAAACCCAAACTCCAAGACTAACCCAGTTATAAAACCTCCAGTGTTAGTTGGGTAATATGGTTTCCTAGTTATAGACGGAATTTCTAGGTCCCCCCCTACAGATAGATGTAGTGATGTTAAGTGCTACCCAAATGGGTGGAAGAAGTTATATGGGTAATACCCAAGTATTTGTAAGGCAAAGAGGTATGTTCTTTTCTGTCCCTTTCTTCCTTCAGGATATTTTGTGAATATTCATGTGACTATTTTGGCTGTAACTGAGCCATGAGCTTGAAGAGAAAGTGGAAAAGCTTGATCTAAAAGTTGGAAAAATGAGAGTGGAGGCTGGCAGAGTAGAAAGAATTCTGGGCTTTGACAATTAAGGAGACACCACAGAAGTCCTGGACCTTCTATCGAGATTTATAGCTGAGGGGTGCCTGGGTGGCTCAGTCGGTTAAGCAGCCAACTTCAGCTCATGATCTCATGGTTCGTGGGTTCGAGCCCCACGTCGGGCTCTGTGCTAACAGCTCAGATCCTGGAGCCTGCTGCGGATTCTGTGTCTCCCTTTCTCTCTGCCCCTCCCCTGCTCACTCTCTGTCACTCTCTCTCTCAAAAAATGAATAAACATTAAAAAAAAAAGTTTTATAGCTGAGAATGAGAAACATAGTCATGCTTTATTAAAGACTCCTAATTGGGGTCGAGGAAAAATCATGTGATCATTCCAGTATGTATCACTTCGGTACCATGGGATCAAGTTATTTCCATAGTTTTGGCTGGGAAAATGCCCAGGGATAATAAATAGCCGGGATAATAATCTATTTGCATGGGTACAGGGTTATCCTTACCTGTCTTTCTTTAAATCTACTGAATGAGTAAATAAATAAATAAATATTAGAAAAAATCCAGTAAATGAACTTACTGTCCTCCAGCTTAGTTTATTTCAGAACAATTTTAATTCAGCTCTTCTCCCAGGAGTCTCTGGGAATTCAATGCGAGTCACGTATGTTTCAGCAATACAGAGTGTTAGAAAAAACACAGCGCTGAGAATCTAGAGACCTGGACTGTGCCCTGCTCCTTCCTGAAGGAACCACAGGACTTTGAGAATTCTCCTTCTGAGCTTTAGTTGATTTCTCTGAGCTCAGTGCATCGTAACACCGACCCTTATGTAACATGAAAGGTTGTTTATCGTGTAATAAATATGCCGGGTCTTGGAAACTTAAAACCTGGAATATTTGGAAGGTATTATTATAACCAGTTCCACTGATGGTTGATGTTGACTCAGAGGTTCCAAGGACGAGAACCACCAAGGGGTGTTTCGGAAACCCAAAGTCTGCTGATGTGCCAGTTGGCAGTGCATTTCACAGGCATTGAGAATATGCGTTGATGCACTTGGGTCTGCCCTTCACACCTGCCCCAACCCAATCCCCGCCCTCTGTGAGGAGACACAAGCCGGCTATTCATCACAGCCTTCTCATGCCACCAAGAATGTGCCGCTGCTCCGGCCCATTGGAACAGGCGGTTGGTTGGCAAAGCCATCAGACACCTGTTGAGGCTGAGTCATCCCTATTCACAGGATGTGCCTCACTGCCTGGGTGTAGAGTGTTCAGTTAAGGATGAGAGCCCCGGCTAGCCCAGTCTGGTGCAGCTGATGCTCTCATTCATTGGCAGCTTTTAGGGGAAACCAGAGAGCCATGGTCTAATTTCACTTGTTCCTCATCTTCTCTTTTGACAGATGGATGTGCGCAGTGGAGTGGTCATGCACATTCGTTCAGGCTCAGGAGCCTCACAAAGAATTATCTTGGGCTTGAAAGAAATCAACCGTTTCACGGAAATTAAAATGAGTAGTGGCGGCATTGATCCGGTGTGTCCTCGGGTCCCTGCCACTTGCTTCCTGCCTGCTCAGCTTTGCTCTCGCAGTTCCTTAAGTAAAGGTCCAGGCCATGAGGCCCATTCCAGAACCAGTAGGCTTTAGAGGTAATGAATGGTTCCTTAGTCAATAAATTCTGGATCCCAGCTGGCACTTCTGTATTTGTTAAATTAATTCATGAGTATTAGAGTTTTTACAGGAAACCACTGGTCATCAGCACTGGACTTTCTGGGACGGTCTAAATAGTTCACCCCTTGTTCCAGCTGCCCCTCCAGAATTTCTGTCTAGAGGGAGTTTAAGAGTCACAGCACACCTGGAAGAGGAGAGTAAGAGCTTTGACGATTAGTTTCCTATGGGTTTTATATACGATTGACACAGAGGCATTTCCAAGAGTGGCCCTGACTTTACTGCTGACATTGCCTTTCTCTCTACGGGTGTCAAATTTACCGAAATACAAAAATAAAATAGGAATAAAAAAATAGCTTTGTTACTGACAAAGCAAGTTTAGAGGATGCAGTACAGCTTGGAACGGGGTACAAAGTAAACCTTTCTTCTCCTTTCCTGCTAAATTAGACTCACCAACCCAGTCAACAGACACAGTAGTGGGACACGCAGGATTTTCCTCACAGAATTGCAGCCCGCGCTGGGCAGCTTGCCTCAGCAGGGGAGGGTCTGGCCTGCAGGTAGGCAGGTCCTATAGAAGAGATCCAAAAACAATCACAAAGCGACTCTTTTCAAAGCCTCCAATTTCTCGAATGGAGGGGAATACATCAGAGCTAAAGAGAAAGGCAAAAGTTCTTGATTCAATATTTGGGAGAAGACAGAAGCTCCTGTTTTACAAGGCCAGTGGTGATGCTGGGCAAGAAAGAATATGGCTCTTCCTCCAGTGCCCAGGCTTAAATAAAATGGCTGCCATGGTATGGGGAGAGTGGGTAAAAGTCTTGGATTTAGAGCCAGATGGAACTAAATTTGAACGCAACGTCTCTCACTTACTAGCTTTGGAGCAATCTCTTTACCTCTATTTGCCTTTATCTCTTTCCAATAGAACGAGGGGGCACAGATTCCAAAATTCCCTTCAGAAGGGGTGCGGTGAGAGGCTGTGTGGTTGACGTCTTTGGTCTGGAGCCAAAAGGACCTACATTTGTTTATTCCTGGGTCCAAACTTTCCTGAACACCAAATTTTACATTTGTGAAATAGATTAAAACCTTCTAGCTTACAGGGTTTCTTTGGTGAAACAGAGAGTATATGTGAAGAATTTAATACATAATAAATGCTAAATAAATCATTGTCAATTAAAAAACAAAGAATTGCTATTCAATTTTATTAAGTCATTGCCAAATTATGGAGATATTATGATTTATAGTAAGAAATACATATTTGTCTTTGTCCTTGTTTGTGGCACAGAGCTCCCCAAACGCTTAGAATTTAAGTTATGGGGGTGATAAAGGTGTCCAATCTGATACTACCTCTGGGTAGGAAGTGTCAGAACTGAGTTGAATTCTCAGACACCCTGAGAATTGCTTGTTGGTGTGACAAAACTACCTGCCCCACCCTTAACACACACATTGGAATTGAGTCCAGAAACCCAATAGAGAGGACTTACATTTTATGAAAAAAAACATTAATAAGATAAGGGAGGGTTTGTTCACCCAGTTGTTTGCAAGACTGTAAGAGTAACAATGCCTTTTCCTCCACCTATCATTTTCTACATTTACTATTCACAGCAGCATGAGGTCTACCAAATTTTAAGATTAAACTGAATTATCATGAGAAATATCTGAGCATGACGTACAAAGGCTTCTGCCAGTCCAAAAGGAATCATGCTCTTGATCAGTTAAAAGTGACAGAGCCTGGGTGGCTCAGTCGGTTAAGTGGCCGGCTCTTGGTTTCAGCTCAGGTCATGATCTCACAGTTGGTGAGATGTAGCCCCATGTTGGGCTCTGTACTGACAGCGTGGAATCTGCCTGGGATTCTCTCTCCTTTTCTCTCTTGTGCACGTGCATGCTCTCTCTCTCTGTCTCTCAAAATCAATAAACTTAAAAAGATAAAAGAGAACACTCATGAGAATTATCTATGTATCAAATGTTAAAAGTAGAGATGGTCGGTGAAAAGTTCTGGGCTCCCACATACTTCATGCTCTTAGCTCCAAGGATCCCCTAGTCTCTGGGAAACTTGATAAGCACCAACTATCATATTATTCAAATGGGCAATTTATGCCCACGTGAGTGAGTCCATCCAGGAGACAGTAATCCTAAATTTAGTAGAGGCATTCATGTAAAACATATAGATCACCATGTCTAAAAATAAAATATAGACCTCCCTATATAAAAATGGCATAAAAACTAGAATGATGACCCAGGGAAGTCTATATAGTCTCCAAATTATTGTGTAAAATATGTCTTAGGTGAAACCAAAGTCTAATAGCACCTAAAATATAAACTCTATATAGGCAGAATTATGCCTACACATAGTAGAGTTAATGGTATATAAAAGGCCTTAAAATATCTGTGGAATGAATGGATAAATCAATGACATGATAAAACAATAATTATAAGTTGGAATCAATGACATTATTTCCTTTCTTAGTTACAGGTTCTACTTTGATAAACTTATCCATCCCTGTAGGTTTCAATAGTATGTCAACGATTTCCAATCCCTCTACAGAACTCTGGACATATATGTATATATAATTATTTATCTGAAATTTCCAGAGGGATGTCTAACATGAATCTCAAAGTTAACATAGCCAAAAGAGAGCTCTGTGCCCTGGCCCCTTTCTTCAAGATATTCTTCCATATATCTATTCCTATTGTCCATTGCTGCATAAAATAAAATCGAGCTCTTTGTATAAATGTGGTATGAAACAATCCCAAGCATAAATAACAACCCCAAGAGTTGGTGACTTAAGACACCAACAACTTTTTTTTTTTCACACATTTACAATTTGGGAAGAGATTGACAAGAATGGCTTATCTCTGCTTCATGCATCATCAGATGGGCAGCTGGACTGAAGGCTGAATGGTCCATTTCCAAGATGGCTCACTCACTTTGGCTGGCAAGTTGGTACTGGCTGCTAAGCTTAGCTAGTACCAAGGGCCAGGGACCTTGGTTCCTCTCCAAGTGGGTTTCTCCATGTGGTCTGTGCTTCTTCACCATATGGCGGCTGGGTTCCTAGGAAGATTATCCCAAGAGAAAACCAGGCAGAAGCTGTATCACTGTTTATAATCTCATCTCAGGAGTCATATAGCATCATTTCTTTTCTTTTTCAAATTTTTTTAAAAGTTTATTTTTTAGAGAGACAGAGCACAAGGGGGAGGGGCAGAGAGAAAGGGAGACACAGAATCCGAAGCAAGCTCCAGGCTCTGAGCTGTCAGCACAGAGCCTGACATGGGACTCGAACTCACAAACTGTGAGATCATGACCTGAGCTGAAGTTGGCCGCTCAACCGACTGAGCCACCCAGGTGCCCCGAAGCATCATTTCTACAATGTCATTCCATATATCAGCTAAGGAAGTCACAGAGACCTGACTGGAACCATAACTATACCTGGGGGAGTGTAAAGTTTCTAAACCAGCATGGAAATATTGTTGCAGCCATTTTTGGAAAAGGCACTATGACATATCTTCACATATCAGGAGACAAAGATACTGTTATTCTTCTAGTCAGTTGCTCAAGCCAAAAATCAAAATATTACCCTGGATCTGTCTCTCTCTCTCTTTTTTTTTTCACATTCACATTCACATTCACATTCACATTCACATTCACATTCGCTTAATCAGAGAATCCTGTCAACTCAAAACATACTACAAATCTGAGGTTGTCTTTATCTTTAGGACAACCATCCTCATCCAACCTGCCATTATGTCCCTCCCAGATGGTTTTAGCAGCCTCCTAATTGATCACCACCTTCCCTTTTTCCTACGTTCCATTCCCCCTACGGCAGCCAGGGTCGTCATTTTAAGACATAATTCAGATCATATCCCTCCCTGCTTGCAAAATCTCCAATGACAGAGTGCATCACAGCCTCGTGATAAAAGGAACAGTTCCCCAGGAAGATATAAAAATTTTAAATGTCAATGAATCTGATACCATAAGCACAAAAAGTGAAAAGCAAAAACTGACAAAACTGATTTGATAATTCTACGCTCATAAAGGGAACATTTTTCATAGCTCTCTCAGTAATTGATAGATCAGGCAGAGGAAAAGTATTAGTGGCACATGCCTGAAGGGGTTACAGTGGGCTCATCCCGATAGCCGGACGGGCTGTTTCATCTGAATTGTTAGGTTTATGCATATTTTTATGCATATGGAAAAGGTTGGGAAGCACCGCCTTCGACCATCTCTCAGGTAGTAAGACACATACCAGAATGTTCATTGCAGCCGTGTTTTGGATAGTGAACAAATGACCAATATATCCATTGGCAGTAGAATGGAAAAAATCTTTTATATCTACACAATGGATTGCACATGTGTATCAGCGTGGATAAATTTCACACATACAGTACTGAGGAAAAAAAAACAGTTGCAGGAAATATGCAATATAAAGTTATGCATGCAAATGTTAAACATCTGCCAAAGAATATTGTAATTATTCAAAGATTCCTACCTACGCCCTAAAAAACATAAAGACAAGCGTGTCAATGAAAGCCACCAAATTCAGGTCAGGGATTACATCTTGGAAGGATGGAAGTGAAGAACTGAGGAAGAGAAGTATAATAATGGGGTCAAGAGGGAAACGAAATGGATTTAGGTTATTTGTGTGTGTGTGTGTGTGTGTGTGTGTGTGTTTCATTTCTTAAGGGCTATTGATGCATGGTTCTCATTATATTGTATTGAACATTTTTGTACATATAAAAAATAAAAAAAGAAAGCAAGGGAGTTTTAGCTCAGAGCTTGTAAAAGCACATGCACACACATGCACACAGCTCACACACACACACACAAGACCACACATGCACACGTCTCCAGTGGCTTCCCATCAAGCTCCTTACTCCAGAGCACAGATATGACCTCTGCACATCTATCAGACCCAACATCATACCACTGTCCCCATGCCAGCCTGTTCAGATTCTCTCACAGTCCAAGCTCATTCTTGCCTTTGAACTTGCTTTCTCCGCTGGTAACGGTCTGCCTGACTCCTTACCATTTACACCAAACTCAGGTAAATGTCACCTATTCAAATAGCACCGCCTCCCCCCCACCCCTTTAAATTTCTAAGCTAATAGTCACTGCCATTCTTACCACTTCACCCTGGTTTACTTCTCCTCATAAGCTATATATTTATTGAAAGTGTTTCACTTATTATAGGATCAGTTCTTGCTTGAACTTCTGTTGTCTAGAAGTCGGGATCTGTGAGAACAGGGACGTAACCTGCTCATTTCCAGCTGGTTTTCCGGTACCTGGAAGAGGTCTCATCCATTAAAAGCAAACCATAAATGAATGTTGAGCTGCTAAATGAATAAAAGGAGGGTAGATAACCTTTGGAAAAAGATACAACCTGCTAGTATTACATTGTTAGTTGTTATATTGGGAAATTGAAATACCATGTTATTTGAAATGAAAAAAAAGTTTAAATTCTGGTTGACTAGAGGTCTTACAAAAGTCACTTTACTCCTGTGAATTTTTATATGTAAATTATGGAAGGCACTCAAGCCTGGCCATTCCGGTCCCCAGCTGAGACAGGCGCACATTGTGATCTCATGGTAGGAAGGTGAGAAACACTCACTAGAAAACTATCTCATGCCCAGACCACCCACCCACTTTGTCTTGAGGGAATATGCTTCTGGTTATGTGTATTGCTCAATGCTTAATATAGGTAACCTCTATATAAAATCTAGAGGTTTTATCCCCAGGAAGGATTCCATGCAGGTCTTCCTCGACTTATGACAATAACCCAATGTTCTAAGTCAAAAATGTAAGTAATACCTCTAACCTACTGAACATCATAGCTTAGCCTCGTGGACCTTGAACGTGCCCAGAACACTTACATGGCCTGCAGTTGGGCCAACTCATCCAACACGAAGCCCATCTAGAATAAAAGGTTGAATAGCTCAATGTGATTGATTGAATACCATACTGAAAGTGACAAATGGCTTTACGGGTGCAAAATGGTTATCAATGTATCGGTTGTGGACCCTTGCGGTCGCTGGCAGGAGCTGCGGCTGCTGCCTACACCCAGCACCACAAGAGAGGACCGTACCATGCATTGGTAGCCCACAAGATCAACATTCAAAATTCAGAGTATGGTTTCTACTGACTGCATATTTCTTTTGCACCAAGCTGAAAACCGTCATAAGTCAGGGATCGTCTCTACGGTAAAATCTGGGGTCCTTGATTTCTACAAAAACACAGACCTATAAGGCAAAAAGGAATGCGTATTCCAACTGTCTTCCTCTGCCCCCAAGCCACACTTGCAGCCCAATGCTCTCAGGAAGACAGTTAATTGCATCTTTGAAACTGTATGGAAGAGCAGTGGATGATCCTACATTCTAGAAGTTAGTACGGCAATGGCTTCTATTAACAAACCTCCTGTGGTTAGTGACGGTTCTAACGGTTTGTAGCTGCGACCTTAACCAAGTTCCTTAATCTCCCGGTGCAAAATGGGGATGACTGTACTAGTATCCACACCGCAGGAGTGTCGCGTAGATTAAAAGAACTACTGTACGTAAAACGCTTAGATCGGTGCCCAAAGCATGGCAAACACCGCGTGTCAGCAATAAACATTCTTACTCTATTAACTTTGGGACATTGGCTTTGACTTTTGTTATAACAGGTAAAGAGGTAGTCACCTTCACTCATAGTTCATGTAAGATTCTAAATAGCTTGACCAAATCTCTCCTGCTATCTGTTTTATCCCAAGTGCAAGACTGTGACTTATAAGAAATACGTATTTGGTCATTCAGTGACCAAAATGGATTTCTCAGATATCTTTGGTCTTTGTCTATAGTTCCTGCCTCACAGCTCCTAAAACTGCTTGGAATTTTCTGGGAGGAGAGAAGAAAGCATCTTTTGTCATGTTAATGAAGTGACTTTTGGAAGGCCTTTAGGTAACCTAGGCCAAGGCTGATGGTTGCCAAGAGAACCAATTTGTGATGAAAGGCTGGAACTTTTAGTCCTTCCCCCCAAATAGGGCAGAGAGGCTGGAGATGAAGTTCAATTCCAGCGGCCAATCATTTAATCAATCATGCCTGTGTAACAAAGCCTCCATAAAAACCCCGAAGGACTGGGTTCAGAGAGCTTCCAAATTGGTGGACACATGGAGTTTTGGGGAGAGTGGGGCATCTGGAGAGGCATAGAAGCTCTGCGCCCTTTCCTTGCACCTTTTCTTGTGCATCGCTTCCATCTGGCTGTTAGTGAATTATATCCTGTTATAATAAACAGGTAATCGAGTGAGTAAACAGGTTTCCTGACTTCTGTGAGCCAATCTAACAAGTTAATTGAAGGGGAGATCGTGGAAACCTCTGATTTATAGCAAGTTGGTCAGAAGTACAGGTAAGAGCCTGGGCTTGTCACTGGCATCTGAAGTTTGTGCAGGGAGACAATCTTGTAGGACTGAAGCCTTAAGCATGGAATCTGACGTGATCTCTGGGTAGATAGTGTCAGAATTGAGTTGAATGGTAGACTGCCCAGCTGGAATCCCCAAAATTGTTTAGCGCTGGTGTTGGACTAGCCTGTAGCCCCTGCCCATCACCGCATTGAAACTGGGTCCAGAGCACCAAAAGACCGGTCTTAGGATATTTTTTCATGATGGCAACAATATTATTTGAGTACTGATTGTGATTGCATTTCCTCTTGTAATTTTCCAATGCACACTCAATTACTTTGCCTAAGGTGGCTAGGGGCACTACAAATTTGGCCCTGAACTACCTCTCTACTCTCACCCCTCCTTGCTTCTCCCTTTATATCCCGTGCCATTCAACTGTCCTTGGAAAATAGCGTTGGCAGGTCATGGAAATTCCCCAACAAAGTTGTATTGAATTGAATTGAAATGCCGAAATAATTGTGATATAAGCCCAATCACATCTGGATTTTCCAATTAGCGTTTTTTGCCTCATCTTTAACCATTTTGTCCCATCTCTGAATCTTTACTAAGCTTTGCCTTTAATTCTAAGCCATTTTTATCTCTAAAACAAGATATGATTGGCAGTGAGAATAGTAGAGAAATTCCTTATGGCTCTGTCTTGTTACCATGAATCTGCCACTTTTTGACGTTTTAATTATTTACTCACACAATACATGGTTCACATTTATCATGTACCATCCATGTGCCACCCTTCAGATGCACCAGTTTGGAGAGGCCTGTTTCTCCTTAGGGGTTTCAAAATCTAATGGGAGAGACAGATACATCAGATGCACAAAGAAGACAGAGAGAGAGACAGAATTTTAATTTGCAAAAATAAGTGTTACGATACAGATAAACATAGTGGGTTTATAGGTAGAGTTCAGAAGTTTGGAGGAGGGGTGATTCATTCCACTTTGGGTTAAAGTAGGAGTAAGGTGCCATAGAAGACAGATGGATTCTCAGCAGAGAGGAGCGCTCAAGGATTTGGGTGAAGGTGGCCACACCAACAGACGTAACATTGCAGACAAGATGAGTTATGTGTGAGAAGGCAACTCACTCGGGGTATGCAACTATTGAGAATCACTCATCTATTTCCCTTTCCCAGAGGAAAATACAAGTAACTCACCATCCACCAGAGAGAAGTACCATTCTGAAAGTTCATCTGGTTCGATAGCTTAGATTAACAAATGAACCATGGTGAGTCCCAGAGAAGAAAACACATTTGTTTACCAGAATGTGTCCACTCTGTTACCAAACCCAGTCTCTTAAATAGAAGCCATTTAACTTCCTGCAACAGAAGCCATCCAGCGAGATGATCTGACTTCACTTCTTTCCAGGGATAACTGTAGGACCTACCATAGTAGGCTGGACACTGCAATGAATTACCTTGACTGATAGGTCTGTGTAATTAGGTCCTTAGGTCTAATCAGATGTTTTTAATCTGGATTTCTTCTTTTTGTAGGACCAGAGGACCTGTCTAGCATCCAAATCATGGCCCTTTTCAAATTCTTCCATTTTATCACCAACCAATACCTGGTCTCACTCAAGATTATTGGGTGCGTTAATGGAAATTTCAGTTTATTTCATGTAACATCTTTTACTGAGGACCTGGTGTGTGGCAGGCAAGTGTTTGTTATGTAGCAAGAGATATAGATCAAGTTGGCCCCAGAAGAGGGAACAAGCATGCTGTTCTTGTAGGGTGTTGCCATTTGATTTTGTTTAGGGTCCTCTCAGACAAACGGGTGGACTGAGAGTATCTGATGATTCAAAAGGTGGGATGAGAGTGAGGACATCTTTTTAAAAGCCCAGCCATTCTATGGATAAAGTTATGACATCTCAAAGTTTTATTTACTGTCCCTGAATTTCCATTTTTCCAGCTTGAATATTAATACCTACTTTATGGTTGTTATGAGAATGTAATGAGATTACATATTTCTCTCAGGTCAGGTTCCCTCAAAACAGAGCCTGAGACAAGGATTCCTGTACCTGTGATTGATGGGAGGAGTACTTTCAGGATGAGCTGCTAAGGGAATGAGGAAAGCACATTAGAAGAAGAGGGAGCTATACATACAATAGTTTCACATAAGGTCTAACTATAGCCTCATCCTTTGGGGAGACCAAGAACATAAATTGTGCCATAGAATCTGTCCTGACTTGAGAGAAGTGGTGGTCGTGGGTGGGTGAGTGCATCACAACTCCAGGATCTCCAAGGAGAAATGGCTTCAATAGCCATGGTGAGCTCTTCTACTCACCATTAGACCTAAGGACCTAATTACACAGACCTATCAGTCAAGGTAATTCATTGCAGTGTCCAGCCTACTATGGTAGGTCCTACAGTTATCCCTGGAAAGAAGCAAAGCCAGATCATCTCGCTGGATGGGTGGGTGAGTGCATCATAACTCCAGGATCTCCAAGGAGAAATGGCTTCAAACAGACCAATGAGAATCCTCTGGAGAAAGTTGAGGATGAAAGCCATGAGCTGAAACACCCGTGACAGCTGGGGGATGAGTACATCAACCCAACAAGAAAAAGGGATCTCAGGTGCCTAGGTATAGCACCAATATCATTTGTGATGACAACCTTACAATGGAGACAGCAAAGAAAACAGACAACTGCAAAATAATGGACGAGATAGACATAGCATAAAAGTGGGGTTTTTCAGTGCTATCTGCCAACCCCAGGGGACGAGAAGCTTCTTGGAGGATGATGCAGTCCAATGGAGCTTCAAATGATAAGCAGGAGGTAGCCAGGCAAAGCCACATGTCAAATGTGGTCCTTAAAGGATTTGGCCAAGACCATCATCCAACAGACTCCTTGTCTCATAGTCCTACCTGATGAAGAGACAGTGGTTTCTGCTGGAAAAAAACCAAAACAAAGCAAAACAAGAAATTACCTTCTGAGCATCTTCAGGGTGCAGCACGGCAAACCAAGATTTCATGCAGTGAATCCAGGGTGGAATTCACTTGTTCCCAGGCAGTCATCCAAACACTCTATTCAAGTTAATACTCTTCCAGCAGGGTCTAAGAAGAGCACACTGCAAATGCATAGATTGATATCAGCATGTGCTGGGAACCACTCCAGGCTAAGCCTTCAGCACTTTGTGGAGATGCATATGAGGCACAAAACACGAGATATAGATCAGCTTGACCCTGGAAGAAGGAACAAACATACTATTCTTGTGGGGTGTTGCCATTTGATTTTGTTCAGGGGCCTCTCAGGCAAATGGATGGACGGAGAGTATCTGATGATTCAGAAGGTGGGAATCCGAGTGAGGACATCTTTTTAAAACCCCATCTATTCTATGGATAAAGTTATGACACTTTAAAAATGAGAGCAAAAGGAAGAGAGATTAACTTCAATCTTCGATGCTTCTGACCAGAGAAAAGGCATTGATTCATCCATGAGATTGCTGATAGCAGGTGTCTTGTGTGATTTATGCCAACAAACAAAATTGTTTGGGCTCTAATCCTTTTCCATCTGTTCCATAACAGGGAGAGGAAACAGGAGAGGTCGTGAATAATTCTAGAACTTCAAGATCTTTGTCACCCCAGAATATGAAAACCCCACCTCCCCCTCACTGACTTGGCGATCTCTTGAAGACAGTGGGGCTTTTGGGGGAGGCAGTTTACTACCCAGATATGGACTCTTTCTCTTGTGATCTGTGCTGTGGGGTTTCCTAGACTTGAAAAGGAGCAGGGAGCTTAAGCATTTTTCTTAGTGGGGACATAATGGAAAATCACTTTGTTTCTCCTTTCCTCACCTTGCATGGAATGGTGCCCAAGCTTTCTCCTGAAGCCTGATCAGTACCAACTTGATCAGAAGTCTGGAGAAGAGCAGAGCTGGAGTACTGGAGCAGAGAGAACAATAGGTTCAGAACATCCACTCAATAGGCATTTTTTGAGTGCATGTTATTTGCCAGCATAGTGCTTTTTGATGAGGCCGAACTAATGAGCTTATTCTGGAACTTGGGAAGGGAAAAGTCCATTAAAAAAAAAAGTATTTTGACTATGCACACTGTACTCACCATTTGCTGAGAAAGAACTTCTAGGAGATTAGGTCTTCTTGATGAGAAAGACTAACCAAGCTATAAGGGAGAGTCACAGAACCGAGGTGAGAGCCCTTCTTTTGTTTGTCGTCCGCCTGTGGACATACACTGGCTATTTGTGCTTAGGCGGGCTGCTCACCTTCTCTTCCCATCAGTTTATTCCCTTGCAGAATGGGGATAATGATATCTGTGTTTCCAGTCCCACAAAGCTGCTGTGAATATTACGTTAGATCATTTTGAAAGTATAACATACATGTTAGTTTTTCTTTTATTATTGTTACTATGCAAAATAAAACATAAAAAAGCTAGGAGGTGGGGCGCCTGGGTGGTTCAGTCAGTTAAGCATCTGACTCGTGATTTTGGCTCAAATCATGATCTCACAGTTCGTGAGTTCAAGCCTTGCATCTGGTGCTGGGCTGATGACGTGGACCCTGCTTGGGATTCTCTCTCTCCCTCCCTCCTTCTTTCTCTCTCTCTCTCTCTCTCTCTCTCTCTCTCTCTGCCCCTCCTCTACTCATGCTCTCTCTCTCTCTCTCTCTCAAAATAAATAAACTTAAAAAAAAACCTAGGAGACATATATATTCTGAGTGCTACTTAATACTTTAGCATGTAGGTTACTTTGAAATGAGCTTCTGGGTGATATTTGAGCTGGTCCTTGAAGAAGACGTAGGCTTTCAGCAGGTAAAGGTAAGAGATAAATGTAGTTCCGATGAGAGAAAGTAAGTATATTAGCTTCCTCAGGCTGCCTTTATAAAGTACCTCGAAATGAATGGGTTAAAATAATATTAATTTATTTGCTCACAGTTCAGGAGGTTACAAGTCCAAAATAAAGGTATCAGCCAAACCATGCTCTCTCTGAAGGTTCTGGAGGAAGATTCATTCTTGACTCTTTCTGGCTTCTGGTGATTGCTGGCAATCCTTGGTGGCCCTCAGCCTGTAGATCCATCGCTACAATCTCTGCCTCCATCATCACATGGTTATTTTCTCTGTGTGTCTGTGCCCAAATTTCCTTCATCTTTTAAGAGCACCAGTCATTGGATTAGGAACCACCCTAATCCAGTACGACCTCATCTTAAATTGATTACATCTGCAAAGACCCTATTTCCAAGGAAGATCAAAAGCTCAGGTATAGGGGGTTAGGATTTGAATGTATTTTTTGAGGCGTGGGACACAATTCGGCTCACAACGTTATGTGAACAGAATTCAGAAGAGGGAGGTGCAAGATGAATTCAGACGAGTAGTGAATAAATTATCATGAGCCCATAGAAAGGGTGATGATGAACAGAGGACAACACGACCAGAGCTGAACTACAATCAACAAATAAGCCTCCCAGCCTAGGAGCTTGGAGGTTCAAGATGGGTAAGACCACATCCTTGAATTAGAGACATTTTACGCGGCGTGTAACATCTTCCTGTACAGAGAGAACCACACCGTAGGTGGTCAGTGCTCTCCCGGATGGTGATAGGTAGGATAGATATGCTCTGGAAATGTAGATTATGCCCCTGCTCTCTCTCTGTTTTGTTCATGTCCAGAGTCTAGTCTAGTGTCAAAATACTAGAACCAAATAGTGTCACCAAATACTGTCGAATAAATGAACGAACACCCGCTCTTATGGATAAAGAAACCAACTGTGAGAGAGTAGCTTGTTGAAGGAAATAGCGATGATGCCTCTAAGTTTGGATCTTTCGCTCCAGAGCCCATATTCTATTGCCTACCTCGCTGCCTCTTCAATACCTTCTTAACTCTGAACAGTTTATTGGTCCAGCTATTGTTGCCTATTTTCCACTGCACATTAAAATCAGATAATATGCGACACCTTGTCTTCCTCAGGCCACGAGGCGAGGTTATTCATCAGGCATGCCATTTGACAGAGCAGTGGCCTTGATCTGGCTCCACTCCCTCTAATGACATGCTCACTTTCTCTCACAGATGTTAGGCGGAGCCTAGAGGACACAGTGACATTTGGCGTCTGAAAAAGGCCATCGAGATCCCTCTGTCACAGACATTTCTGTTCATCCTTTTAATACCCACTTAAAACAATGCCATATCCTGACCCTCTGCCGCTGGAGATAAACAGTGTTCAGCAAGATAGGTTTGCCCCCAGGCGTTCATTACTGAGTTGGGAGATAAAATGGAATTCTGTTTCATTAGATAATAGAATCTCCCGGATCACAGAAAACTCAAAGTTCATCTGATTTTATCCCTCATAAACAGTGCTTGAAGCACCACTCTCCCATTACTTCTGAACACACAACGCGCGTGCACACACACACACACACACACACCATGTTATTTGCAAGACTTTCCCAAATACTTAGCCCGCAGACATGACCATACACAAAATCTTGGCCGTTCACCTCTGAAGACAAGAATAGAATTTTCTTTGACCTCACAACAGTATTTTTCATAAGAAGAGAAATGTAACATTTAACAGTAATCTGGGTGGGGGAGGGGAACCTCACCAAAGAGGAAACGTGATGCGTCGTGGGACATTTATGTGGTTTTTTAGTTGGTAACTACAACTTTCATTTGTTATTGTCTCTCACACCTGCCTAAAACAGCAATCAGACTTGTAAATGGTAGAAGCTGATAACCAACTTCCCTACTGGCAGCGGCTAACGTCACCATCTCTTCTTGTTCACAACGATTGGAAGAGCATTTAACCCAAACGTTGGGGCTGAGCCATGGCTACCTTGAGCGGTAGTCTTCCAGCTCTGCAGAAAGTAGGAAGCTGGCCAGAGAAATTGATTGGCATTAGTTGGAACAGGGCGTACAAAGCCGTATTTCACCTTGCCCCCAAGAGCACCAGCATTCGCTCTCCCTTCCTTGGATCCAGGACAGAGGCAGACCGTGCAGCTTGCAGAAGCAAGGGCAAAGGACAGACACGGCTTGGAGAGACCACGATGGGCGCAGAGCCAGGCTGAGCCCTCCTCTTCAGCTGGCACATGCCCCGTTCATGTTGGGACATCATGCCAAATCAATTAAAAAGATAAACATCTTGCTAGTCCAATGAGAGGTGAGGGAGAGTCGCTTTGTTTTCAACAAGCTCACAAGGAAACAGATGAAAGGGTTTGGATGCAAAGGCCAGATGAAGACACTAGGAGGAAGTTGCATGTGACGTGTTGTGCTCACAAATACCAGAGCATGAAGAACATTGAATTTTCACTCGGTCCCCAAAGCTGTGAAGAGTCAGTAAATGCTTCTGAGTAAAGGAATGACACATCGAGATCTGTGTCTTAAAAAAATCCTGTCTGACAGCAGTGTGGAAGGTATATGGGAAGCGAACAATATGCCAGACCCCAGTTCATGGAGGCATCCTGTCAGGCAAAAACGGCAGACAGCCATCAGATACGGTTTAAATATATTAAGGAAGTAGAATTCGCTAACTAAAGGCAGGGATGTGGTTAGTGAGAAGGGAACGGGATGAGTTCCGGTTTCTAGTTAGACAACCGGAACGGGCGATCTGTCTTTTTAGGAAGGAAGGTACACAAGCAGAGAAGCATATTTATATGATTGGTTTGATTAGGAAAGCGTTTTATTTGAGGTGTCTGTGGGACTTCTAGAAATAGATATTAACGTTACAAGGGATCTGAAATAGAAATATGTGGTTTCCAGAAGGGTCACAATAGTCAAACCATATATATGGATGAGGTCTCAGGGCCACTTATTAACTTGGAAAATATAGGTCAGAACACTTCTAAAGGGTAAGCAGAGGAAGAGGATGATCACCCAGGGAGACGAAAATAGGCAGATTTAGCCAGATTTAGCCGAAGTGGCCAGAAAAGTCACAGATCAAACAAACAAACAAACCAAACAAACGGAGAGTGTGGTAGATGTTCAGAGTAAGAAAAATCGAGAAGCAGGTGGTCCTTAGTTCCAAATGTTAAGAGATTTTAAAAACACGAGAAGTTACAGTTGATAAGCCCTAATCCCAACCTGCTCCTTCCCTGGTGACTCCCGTCTTAGTCCCAGTCCGTGGCAGCTTTGCTTTACACTGAGCTCAGGCCCCAAACTAGGAAGCCATCCCCAACTCCTCTATTTCACTCGTATCTATCACGCAATCAATTAGAAAATCTTGTTTTCTTGGGGCGCCTGGGTGACTCCGTCAGTTAAGGGCCCGACTCTCGATTTCGGCTCAGGTCATGATCTCACAGTCGTGAGATCGAGCCCTGCGTCTGGCTCTGCACTGAGAGTGTGGAGCTGCTTGGAATACTCTTTCTCTATCCAAAAAAAAAAAAAAAAAAAAAAAAAAAAAAAAAAAATATATATATATATATATATATACATACAACTTAGAAAAAAAAAAGAACATCTTGTTTTCTCAAACTTCAATACCTAAGCATCATTCAGCCACCTCTCACCGCCCTTGTTATTGCAGTCCGGGCCAGGCCCCCGTGGTCTCTCTTCGAGAACACAGTAGTCACCTCCTGGCTGGTCTGGCCTTCCCTATGGCTCCACTACAGCCTGTTTCGGTCCCTGAAGATGTGCATTTGGGTACATGACACCTTTTCTCGAAACTCCCAACAGCTCTCCAGCACCATTAGAATCAGCTTCCTTATTCTTACTGGGCCTGACAAGACTCTGCAGTATACTCTGGCCCCTGTGTTCCCCCCATCCTCCTCTCTCTCTCTCTCTCTCTCTCTCTCACCCAGGACAGCCTTCCTTCTTGACACCCCGCTCATCTTCCTGCACCAGCACTTGTGCGTTTGTTGTTCCCGTGCTCAATGGTACTTCCCTCATGTGTCCAAAGGGTCCATCCCACACTTTGTTCAGGTCTCACTCCGTTGCCATGTCATTACAGGGACTTTCTTTCTCTACACACCAAAAAAATAAATAAATAAATAAATAAATAAATAAATAACTTGAGTCTTCTGCTGATTGTTCTCTCTCACCTTATTTTGTTTTATTTTTCTGCATGGCATTCGTCATTACCTGTGTGTGTGTGCGTGTGTGTGTGTATATATATATATATATATATACTTGTGTGTGTGTGTGTATATACACTTATCATTTTGAGAGAGAGAGAGAGAGCATGCATGCATGCTCACGCGATGAGGGAGGGACAGAAAGAGACAGAGAATCCCAAGCAGGCTCCACACTGCCAGCACAGAGCCCAATATGGGGCTCCAACTCACAAACCCCGGGATCATGACCCGAGCCGAAATCAAGAGTCAGATGCTGAACTGACTGAGCCACTCAGGTGTCCCTGCATGCATATCTTGTTATACATCTCACGCAACTAGTATATCAGCTTATGAGGACAGGAATGTTAGGCATTTTGTTCACTGATGAAACTCCTTGGCAAAGAACATGCTTGGCCTCTATCAACATGGAGCCATTGTTTGGGGGATGAATACAGCGTTTAGAAATATACACATAGTCTTAACCGTGTGCCTTCAATTTCAGGTAAGCTTTTCTCTCTTGATGGTGAGAATGTCCCTACCAGTTACGGGTTTATATCCTTCCTTTTCAGGAAACACGATGGAAAAAAAATATGTCTTACCCTCCCATTTGTTGCAACTGAAGTCTCATGTTCGAGGACTATTGGACTGCTTGGGTCATTTAGTCCTGACATAATCTCTGTGGTCAAAAGATGGCAGGGACTGATTGACTAGACTGGCTCCTGTTTCCACCGCTGGAGTTGGGTTGCTCAATCCCCAAGGCCCATGGGCTAAGGATGGAAGTGCTGGGTGCCCACCAAAAAAAAAAAAAAATTGGGGTGCTGCTACCAAGGGGAGACCAGGTTTTATGAGGTCTGAAACTGAAACAACCTAAGAAAATGAGTCTAAGCTGCACACACAATATTCATTGTTGGACACTGTATGTGGCCTGTATGCATAACGGGCTCTGAAATTTGAAAGTATAGCGTCATGGCCAGCCTGTCTTTGGGGAAGAAGAGTAAAAAAAGGAAGCAAATGGATATCCTCACCAGGAGAGTGAGAGAGAAGAGAAGATATGGACAGAGGGGCACAGGAGAGAAAGACGTGGTGAGAACCGAGCAGAATGCCCGCCAATTAGACTCGACAAAGCTCCCCTCGCCTCAGCTGAACACATTTCCTGCTCAATGCAGGAATTTGCAGCAGGATTTTCAGCCAGGGAGAGAGGAATGTGGAATTTGGTCTTAAGCTTGCTGTCCTTACCATTGTCTGAGCTAGCTCTGAAGAGACTTGTGGAAAGAACAGCTGTGTGTCCCTAGTACAGCTAATCCTTTTGGAAAAAAAAAAGTTACATAACATAAGTGTGTTTAGCTTGATTCCCTCCTCTCTCGTAATTTAAAACATCCTGCAGAAAGCCCAGTTTGGGTGGGGTGTGAATACTAATGAGCGCGTGCTGTGCCGTACATCCAGTTTGTCAATACAACGGGAGAGGGGGCTCACTTCCTGTGCCGTGGAGGCTTATGCTGCCTCTCCGGGGCTGGTGGGCCGGAACATGTCCACAGCAACACAAATGCTCTTGACTCTGGTCAGTTCATAAAGGGTTGTGTGAGTGCATTTGTGTCAAATCATCAAATGTCGTCAAGAACCCCAAAACACCCTGCAGGCTCGGGTGTGAGCCAGCGGGGGGAACCTCTCATCCTCCATCATCTCCCATTACTGAAGCCGTCTCCAGGGGTCTGTCTGATCAGCACCTTCTCACCGCTCCTGTGTCCGCGCATCTGACCGCAGAGGTCAGGCGAGGCCGCAAAGATGTCCCTCATAGGGAGCTGGGGGAGAGGGCAAGGGCAAGGTCACGTGTGGGCCAAGTAGGAGGACTGCCCTGAAGACTTTCTCCTGCAATAATAGCTGGTGACCAACGTCCTCCACATTTGCTGCATTTGTCTGAGCTCCCTGGAATTACAGATCTTAGTGTCACCGACTCGGGAAAGAATAGAGCCCAGAGATCATCTGGGCCAACTTCCTTGCATAACCAAAGAACAGACTGAGGTCTCATGAGACTGACCCCAGTATCTACCATATGCTTGGTAACGTGTTCAGGGTTTTCCGTGAAATAGTGACAATCCTCAAACAGCTCTCCTCTTTGGTAGATACTAGGACCCTCACTCTATAGCAAGAAAACAAGCAAACAAAACCTATGTCCAGAAAAGCACAAGGAGAATAACAGCAGATACCCGAGTCCACCTCTCATCTCTCTAACCCAAAGATTACCTATGATTTCCATGGGCAAGAGATCCTTCCTGATAACATTTTTATTACTGTGATTATCATTATTGTTTATAATTAGTGAGTACTCACTATGTGTCAGACACTGTGTTAGATGCAACGTGTGTGTGTGTGTGTGTGTGTGTGTGTGTTTGCATCAATAAACCGTTGTTTTGAAAGATTCGGTCGTTTGTCCAATGCCACTCATCAATATTTGATATTTGAACCCCCTTTTTTTTTTAATTCCAGTGATTAGAAATTAAATGCTTTGCTCATACGCACCCATAGGTGATGTTGATGTTCACAACCCTCCCAAGGACCTGGTGATTTGGGCAGCTTGGCCCTCCACGGCCAACAGCCTGGCTGCCAGCACTATAGAATTTAGGACCGAGTAGCTAAATGGGGAGTGCAGCCCCAGGGGGCAATTTTACACTTGCCTGATGATCCCAAAGTAGTTCACTCTGAACTGGACCAGCGGGCCCCAAACCACGCGGCCACAGCTACCCATCACGAGCTTTGCTCACTCCATGGTGTTCAAGTCACCACAGCCCTTGGGTGGACGCATCGTGGATCCCAAGAACTGGCTTCCTTTCCGCTGTCTTGATTGTTGGCTCCTCTGTGGTGGCCAAAGAACAGACTGCCTCAGCATTTAGATTAGAAAGTGCACATTAAGAGCCCCACATTTGCTGGCTGAAGAACACATAGCTCTGTCTGGTTTGCACTCTATGTTCATTCAGCTTGAGGACAGCAGCTCAGCAAGGGCAGTGGAGGGCTCGCTGGACGTCCTGGGCACCAGGAGTGGATGCATGAAACCCCAGAGAGAAACAGGGCATGGTTTAAAGTAAAATAAAAAAGAACCGTGGCCAATGCTTTTTCAGCAACCTCCCTCAAAAGAGCTGGTTTGAGATAAAAATGGTATCCCACTTGAGAAACCCTTGTGTTGGTCTGGTGAGGGCGAAAGTCCAGACATTCCAGAAGCTTGCGGAAGAAAAACTAGATTTTTAGTTACTTGAGGCTTGGCCTTAAATTCTCATTTCAAAAGAATCCAAGATGAAAGAACCCTGCCGGCTAATTTTAGAGCAAACTCTTTTATCCCCCTTGATTGATGCAAACAAGGAAGGGGAAACAGAATTGAGAAAGAATAGAGATCTTGACTTTAAAACCGACCAGGCCCACGAAACTCACCCATGCCGTGCACTGATTCTCTAACAGGCAGGATAAAACACTCTATCACTGGTACCACAAAGTAATTTTGCCGACTCATAGAATAATGAAATTATTCCTCCTGGAGGTTCCTGGGTGAATTAATTAATTAATTGAGAGATGGTGTGGCCATCCCCCTCTGTCTTTAGGCGTCCGTTTCTTCATCTGTACAATTAGAAGATGGAACATGGAGGATGTAAAAGGAAAGAAGGAACTTTGGAAACCATCCAACTCCCAATCGTTTGAAAGGAAAGATTTCGGATGGTTATACAGTATCTGTACAAGGCCAGAGGGCTAGTTAGCGGCAGAGACAGGACTCAAACTTTGGTGTCCTGGACCAAATCGTTTTTTGCTTTTTTCCTTGAAATCCAACAGCTTCTATAAATCGTCTTCACAATTCTACAGCATTATTGGAAGAATATGTTTAAGTAAGTCACAACCACGAAAGTTTTGAAGATGGGAATTTTGAGGCAGTTTGCAGAAGGAAGCAATATTTGCCACAAGCCACAACATTATGAGGGGAATACCGCCTCCCTCAGCACTTGGGAGGGCTGACTCTGGTAAACCCAGTGGCAGAGGTCCTCAGGCAACCCGCGCAGAAAATGAGCCACCAGTAACTCGAACACCTGACGCTGTGGTATTGAGGATGGAAAGAAACACAATCCTACCCGGGCCTCTGGTCGTACCTGCTTTGGTTACGGGCTCCCTTTATCTCTGTAGAGCCTGGAGTCTAGGGCCTCCGGAGACGAGCGAGGAAAAGGTGTTTCCAGAGGATTAGACGTAGGAACTGAGAGCCAGAGGGGAAGGTGTCTCTGCACTGGTCTTCCCCTGCTTTCCATTACAAGATGGAAACCTGACTGGCGAACTCTCCACAGAAAGGTCTCTCAGGGCCTCTTGTGATGCACATACCGTGTCCTGATTACTCCAACTTCACCTTCTGCCTCTTCTCCTTCACGGTGGGCCTGCTTCACGTCAAATGAGCTCAGGAGGCGATGCATGTTTTTTGTTTTTGTTTCTGTTTTTAATGTTTATTTGTGTCTGAGACAGAGAGGGACAGAGCATGAGAGGGGGAGGGGCAGAGAGAGAGGGGGACACAGAATCCGAAGCAGGCTCCGGGCTCCGAGCTGTCGGCACAGAGCCCGACGCGGGGCTCGAACTCACCGACCGCGAGATCGTGACCTGAGCCGAAGTCGGACGCCCGACCGACTGAGCCACCCAGGCGCCCCTGCAATGCATGTTTCGTTCGACATTTGCTTCCCAGATCTTAGGGTAGTTCTTGGTGCAGTATAGGATCTCGTTAGATGAATGAACAATACCTAACATTTTCTGAATGCTTACTCTATGACTATCACGGTTTTAAGGGCTTTAAGATTGTACCATTAATTATTTCATCAAAGGTTACAGAAAATGTCACCATTATCCCCACTTAGGCTGGGGGCCTTACAAAATTTGCTTAAAGCTATCTGATTAGAAGGTAGGAAAGGAGATGCACAGCATGATAGTTGGCCTTGGACCATGCTCTTACCGGCTTTATTGGCTGATTTCCTCCATAAACTCTGACTTCCCTGGGATTTGATGCAAAGATAATTTTGCACAAGAAAGAGCCCTTCGCAGCACCTACATGCTATTTTTGTGTGAGTAGATGTTTGGGTGAGGGGTGTGGTCAGGGTAGAAACAGACCCCTCTTAGGCATCTTCTCATTGACGGACCTGTGCTTGATAGCTCAGCAATCGGTCCTCACCTCGGCAGAGAGCTTCTCCCATTCCCATTCTGATGGTTTCTGTGAAAAGCAAAACGCTATCCAGGCAGGCCCTGGGCATCCTTTGCCCAGCAGTTCCCAGCAGTAAACAACAACCTCTGTCTCATTCATGAGAGTCCACCCCGAAAAATTGCCCAGGTGCTTTTGTGATATTTGTCAGGGTCACAATTAGGGTCAAATAAGGGTCGGAGTATCCTATAACAAGGGAGAAAATCAGATTATTTAGGCTTCTTTATACACTGGCTTCACTTCCTCAAGGAACTGTTGAAACCTTTTATTCCTTCCTATCTGAGCACTCCTTTCCATCACCTGCAGGGGACTTTGATGGTTAGGGGACCTTCTTAGAAGCCCAGATACACCAGCTTGATGCAGGCATCCCTGACAGACAACATTCATGCCAAAAAGAAGTCGATACTGTCTCTGTAGTTTGCAGGTGGGTCAGCTTCTACTGGGTCAGATACCAGGGTACCAACACGGGTTTTTCACCATTAATATCGCTCCTTAGTGTTAAGATAGTTGATATTTTCGCAAATATTTTAACTGGAAACGGACCTGTTAGCAAGCATTTATACCTCGACATAAGAAAACCGATTTGATTAGCAGCAAATGGAGATATGGATGAGTCCCTTTTAAAAAGAGAGGCAAAGAATATTCTGGAACTTGAAGGGGCATTCACACAGAAAGAAGCTTAGGCATTTTTCCTGGACCGTCACAGAAAGGTGATGAGGGTGAAATACGCCCACGGGGGAAAAAGGAAGATGTTGAGAGAGATTCATAAAGAGAGAGTAAAGAGAAATGTCACCAAATTTTGCATCACACCTGTAATCCAACTGTTGTACGTTCAAACCGATCATAAGTTGTTTTTTTTTTTTTAATTTTTTTTTCAACGTTTTTTATTTTTGGGACAGAGAGAGACAGAGTATGAACGGGGGAGGGGCAGAGAGAGAGGGAGACACAGAATCGGAAACAGGCTCCAGGCTCCGAGCCATCAGCCCAGAGCCCGACTCGGGGCTCGAACTCACGGACCGCGAGATCGTGACCTGGCTGAAGTCGGACGCTTAACCGACTGCGCCACCCAGGCGCCCCAAACCGATCATAAGTTTAATGTGAATAAATGTACTTCATAGAAATCTGTTACAGAGAAGAGAATCGATAGGCTCAACAGTTCTCCCAGAAATTATTATTTAAAAAAAAAGAAAGAAAGAAATTTAAGTCCAGGAAAACAGATATAGATCAGGATAAGAAATATCTTTCTAGGTGTCAAATCTGCCCAAAGGTAGACTACTCTGCCTTCAGAGGTAGTGAGCTTCCAGTCACTGGAAGTGTGCAAGCAGAGGCTGGATGACCTTTCGGCATAGGTGTTGTATCGGGCGTTGCAGCATCAAGAAGTCCAAATTAAGATGATTCGGGTGGGTAGACTGGCTCATCAATGCTATTATGGACCTGCGAAGTTTCTATTTTTTTACTCTATTATCATTTACTAACCCTCATGCTCATAATAATGATAAACAATCATGATGATGATAGCAATATTGACACTTTGTAGTACCAACCACGTGATAAGAATTGTTCTAATTGTTTTCACATATTTACTTGTGGTTACAAGATGACTTGTCATACTACAGACTTCACATCTATGTTCCAGGAAACAAAATAGTGTGTGTGTATGTGTGTGTGTATGCGTAAGACTCAAGAGGCAAAAGACAGACCCTTTCTTTTTTCTTATGTTCATTTATTTAATTTGAGAGAGAGAAAGAAAGAATGGGTAAGGGAGGGGCAGAAAGAGAGGGGGGAGAGAGAATCTGAAGCAGGCTCCATGCTGTCAGTGCAGAGCCTGATACGGTCCTCGATCCCACGAGCCACGAGATCCTGACCTGAGCTAAAATCAAGAGTTGGACGCTTAACCGACTGAGCCACCCAGGAGCCGCAAAACAGACCCTTTCTATCAGTTACAGCAGAAATATTTCTAGAAAGCCCACCCAAAAAGTCTGCTTGTCCCATTGGACAGAAGTGTGTCCCATGATGACCCTTAGCTGGAAGGTGGCCAAGGAAACAGGGATCATGAATGGAAGTGGGGCCAATGAATGAACAGGTCCTTCCACATGAGTTTGCCTGTTCACATCCATAATGCCGGTTGATCTTTCAATGTGCCCGTATACTAGATACCAAGGGAAACTGCAGAACAGAAAGCTTTGGGTAATTAGTCATTTAAGAATTCATTTCCAAAGCCGAGATGAGAACTCATCTATACTGACCTCAGAAAACATGCTTCTGTGCTTGTGACTACTATACAAGGCTACCTCCCTGGGTTGGCTTTAATGTTCTTTCCTCCCTGAAAGTTGATAACGGAGATGTGCTAGTCACCTTGAAATAGAAGACAGAGTAGAATTACGCAGTGGCAACCCAGAGTCAGTTTTTTCCTGTAATGGCTTTCCATGAATCGGCTGGATCCAATAAAGGTCTAATAAGGTGAACGCTCAACGCCGCTTCACCAGGCATAAGGTCAGGCTGGCACCAGAATTAAGAGTACTGTTCTTGCTACTGCTGAGCAAGGCACAGATTCTCCGGATGGAAAGTCATTCTCTGGAAATAGGTTAGAGCTTTTCAACAGTGCATGGCACATATCAGTTCACAAGAGTATCACGCATGCAGCCCAGGATTAATGTCATCCGTGACAGTTCAGTGACCTGCTGGGGATGCTCTTTCCTTGGGTGTTTCATCTGACCAGCCATGAGTGACACAAGCACTAGGAAAATCCTGATCGCTGTAAGATGGAGACGTATCCTTTTTGGCAGGAGCAAAGGTATCCGCTGGGCAACGCCTGCAAGATTTGCAGTTTAAAAGACTGAAAGGAGACTTTGGTGACTCTCTGCCTAAAGTATCTGCTGTTGCCTTACAAACACTTCTGCCCGTGGGGAGGCAGCAGAGCACAGATATGAGTGCAGGCTGACTTGGGTTTGGGTTCCAGTCCTCCAACCCCCACACCCCAGCCGTGCTTCCTAAACTCTCTGAACTCATGTGGTTATTTCGAGAATTAAATGAAGGTAGTATCTGGAGAGCAATCAGCAAGGTGGTCAGCTGTCACAAAGGGAAGGATCAACAAACGTTGGCTGCCATTCATGACTATCACTGTGGTCATTGCCGTTGGTGGTTACATCATTATTTTCCAGAGTAGGTCTTGGGTTTCTTACCATTTGGAGGACAAAACCATGGAAAGAGTCCCAGATATTTCCAGGGTGACTTTGAGGTCCATGGATATGGGTTACAGGATTGAGACATCTAAACTTGTATACTTCAGTAATTGAGAATCGAAGCTGGAATTCTGTTTGGACCTCAGCATAGGCTACTAGACCTAATTGCCCAGAATCCAAAAGATCTGAAAAAATAATCATCTCAGTACTAAAATGACCCATTAGTAGGAGAAACACTCCGGACCAGGTGTCAGGGTCTCACAAATCAGCCCTTGGGTCTGATCTCTTTCTTCCTTGGGAAAAGCTACTGCCCCTAATCAAGTGAATGACAATATCAACCACAAACATTTTTGAACACTTGGATAGTGACTCTATGCTGTGCTGACATTCTATTCTGACACGTACTCTAGTGGATGTAAGCTGCTTTCCCTCTGATAAAGTACAAGAGACGGAGGCAGGCATTGTCGAACAACGGGTCGAAGAGTACAAAGCCCACAAAAGGCAAAGCCAGGCTCTAGACTCAGCTAGGGATGCTGTCAGGCAGCCCTTCTCTCTACTGTGTTGCCTTCTGGAAGGAGGAGACCTCCATGAGCTGCCCCTGTCCATCACTTGTTTCCTTCCTCATGTCTCTCCAGCCTTGCTGGCTTCTTATCCTGCCTGGGACACATCAAGCTTATTCTCACCACCGGCTCTTTGCATTTCCTGTTCTCTCTAGCCTAGAACGAATCCAGGGGTCTCTCAGGGGAGAGGATGACTCCTGTGAGGGTATCGTTTGTCACAGGACCCAAACTTTAACACAAACAAAAACAAAACCCTTGTGGGTAGTAAGTAGTATAATGCGCTTGTTTTCAGATTGGAATAAAATCGTCCGGTGCTCACCTGCCCCCCGAATCATCTCCCCCAAAAACTAAAAAAAAAGAATAACAACATCTTTTTACATCATCCATTCATCTTGGTTTGCCCAGGACACTTGCAGTTTATGCTTGTCTCCCTTGTAATTATTAAGAGCAACCTCTCTCACTCTCAAACGTGTCTCAATTTGAAAAATACATTTCATATGGTCACTCTGCTTCTGATGGGAATTTTTGTCCCCGATATCAGTTTCCAAAGCAGGGTGTCTCACGTAGTCGCAATTCTTTCCCGACAGCAGGCAGGGAAAAAGAGTGTACCTGTTTGTATTTAAGCCTGTGCTTTTCAAAAGCCTCGTCAGGTCAATCCTCAAGTGGTTAGACAACCCCCCTGGCTCTGACGCCTGTCACCTCACCCCCTGACCAGGCGCTCTCAGCTCTTCTATCATTTGTTGCCTCCACCACGAAGTTGATGACAGTGGACTCACTTTTACAAGTTTATTTTGCACGATTTCCCCTTTTGTGCAGGGAGACCAGCTGGCCTCTTACAGCAATGACTTGCCTTCATTCAGGGCAAACAGACGCATTCCTCCCTGGGCCATTCTCTCTGCTTCTGTGAATAATACGCATTTCTAGACCGAAGAGCTGCAAGCAGGCTGGACTGTAATTGGATTCATCTCCTATTAGCTATTTAAAGGAAGCAATGCGCCTTTCTATTTGGACAGTCTTAGAAGCCCCTCAAATAAATATAGGATGAAAGGCAATTTGTTTAAAAATAAGGAGTGCTTTCACCGGGGACCGCTTTCTTCAAGAGCATTAAGTTTCTTCACAAACAACTACAACACAGAGGTTCTTTTATAAGCCAACGGCCTTATTACTGCCTGAGTCCTAGTCTCTTGACTGATATAACAGAAACGTAAGGAGTTTTCATCTCTTTGTAAGTCTGATTTGCAAATAGGATGAGTGCTTATCAGGTGAAAAGTGTTGCTTCTGTTATGGGCTCAAGTTAAGCATCTCTAATTCAAAAAACAAAACAAAACGTCCTTCCTCAAATATCGATGCTTTATATTTACTACAGGGTTGTATGTTAAACTGACAAAACAAAATTTTATGATTTTTTTTTTAACGTTTATTTACTTTTGAGACAGAGAGAGACAGAGCATGAACCGGGGAGGGTCAGAGAGAGAGGGAGACACAGAATCGGAAACAGGCTCCAGGCTCTGAGCAGTCAGCACAGAGCCCGACGCGGGGCTCGAACCCACAAGCTGTGAGATCATGACCTGAGCCGAAGTCGGACGCTTAACCGACTGAGCCACCCAGGCGCCCCAAAATTTTATAATTTAAATCTATTTCCCTATGCTATATAAAAAGTGAAGCAACTTCTAAAGACATACAGACACTTAAATACGATTATCTGTTTTTCTTTTTATGTTTCGACCATTAATGAAATCACTTCTTCAGTTCACTCTGATTGTACTTAACCACTCATGCATACATGAATTTCATTTATTACTTAGTGAGTGATCAGCATATGCAAATGGCAGTATATAAGAGTGCAAAAGTAAATAAAAGACAAAATTCAAAACTCTTCCATGATTAAAACATCTAATATACAGGAATCTAAGGGTACTTCCCCCATCGGATAAAAGCCATTGATAAAAAGTTCACCATTGACAACACATGCAGTGGTGAAAGAATAGATTCTTTCCCTCAAGGATGGGGAAGAAGACAAGGAAATTCTCTCTTACCGTTTCTATTCAACATTGTGCTGTAGGTTATAATCAGGGCAATTAGGCAAGAAAATGAAATAACGGGCATGCAGACTAGAAAGGAAGAAGTAAAATTATCTCTATTTGCAAATGACAATCTTGTGTATCAAAAAATGAGATAAAAACAGAGAGGGATCCTGGGACATGCGGGTGGCTCAGTCAGTTAAGCAGAGGACTTCCGCTAAGTTCATGAACTTGCGGTTCGTGGGTTCCAGCCAGGCATCGGGTTCTGTGCTGACAGCTTAGAGTCCAGAGCTTCCTTCCAATTCTGTGTCCCCCCCTGTGTCCCCTGCCTGTGCTCTCTCTCGCTTTCTGCCTGTTTAAATAAATAAACATTAAAAAAAAATAAAAGAAACAGAGAGGGAGGCAAACCATAAGAGACTCTGAATCCAGAGAACAAACTGAGGGTTCCTGGAGGGGAAGTGGGTTGGGGGATGGGTTAAATGGGTGATGGACATTAAAGAGGGCGCTTTTGGGGGTGAGTACTGGGTGTCATATGTAAGAGACCAATCACTGGGTTATACTCCCGAAGCAGTCAAGAATACACTGTATGTTAACTAACTTGAATTTCAAGAAAAGAATTTAAAAAAATAAAAAAAATCCCAAGGAATCCGCTAAAAAATTATCACAACTAATAAATGAGTTCAGCAAAGTTTCAAGATACAAGATCGATATACAATGTCAATTGTATCTTTATATACTTGTAGTAAATTGTCTGAAAATGAAATAAGCAAAAAATTCACTTACAATAGCATCCAAAAGAATCAAATACATAGAAATTAATTTAACAAAATGAATTAAAAACTCATACTCTAAAAGCTACAAAACATTGTTGAAAGAAATTATAGATATCCCAAATAGTTGGAAAAGCATCCTATGTTTATGGATGGAAGAATTTAGTATTGTTAAGATGGCAACTCTCTCCAAATTGATTTAAAGCTTCAACACAATCACTGTTAGAATCCCAGCTGATTTCTCTGTCCAAATTGATGAGTTGATTCTAAAATTCAAATGGAATTGCCAGGGGCCCAGAAGAGCCAAAACCCAGAAAAAGAAGAACGAACTAGTGAGACTCACGCTTCTTGATTTCAAAACTTACTACAAAACAATGGTAAAGAAGACGGTGTGGTATTGGTCCAAGTAGGCAATTAGTGCAATGAAATAGAATTGTAGGCATTTAGCTCAATGAAATAGAATTGAGAGTCCAAAAATAAATCCGTGTGTCTCTGGCCAATTAATTTTCAACAAGTGCCCCAAGACCGTCCATGGATAAAGAATAGTCTTGTCAACGGTTGGTGCTGGGACAATGGGAGAGGCACGTGCCAAATGAATTTGAACCTCTGCTTCACACCCTATAGAAAAATTAACTCAAAATGTATAAAACCTAAACGCAAGAGCTTAATCTATAGAAGTCTTGGAAGAAAAGATAGACTTAGATCTTCATGGCCTTAGGTTGTGCAATGGTTTCTTGGGTATGACATCAAAAGTACAAGCAACGGAAGAAGAAATAAATAAATGGGACACCATGAGCAACCCAAGGGGAGGTGAGTCTTGCCAACACCCCGGGAGCAAGTGTGGAAGCCAACCTTTCTTTAGCCAACTTTACCATACCAGCAGCCACAGCCGATGCCTTCTCTGCAGCCACTGGCACGGACATTTAAGATAGAAAATTGAAAATAAGAAGAAATAAAAATAAAAACATAAAATACAAAATTGTACTTACTAGACATATATCATTAAAAACAACCACCACGACAAAAATGCCTTTTTACTGATAAAACCATTTAACCAAAGTTTAAACTTATAAAACAATTTGAATAGAATGATTTAGAAACACATCTAAGACGTAATCTCGAGACACTTAGCTCATCCTTTCCCTCTCCTTCCCTCCTTGTAAGATAGTTGGCCAAGCCCCTTAACCTTTGATGCAGAGCCTGCAGGAAAACTGCATTTCTCTGCTTCTTGTCCCAGGCACTGACTCTCTGCGAGGCTTTCACCATCCCGTGAAGCCAAGCTCAAACTACAAGCAAGATGGCTCACACAGTAGACAGCACACCGCACTGATGTTAGCGCGGGAACTGCCAGGTGGGATCCCAGGTTTGGACAGCTGCGTCGCTACAGCAAAAATCGTCCTCTCTTTCCCAGCCCAGCTATACAACTATAGCTAAAATACACATTTATGTGTCCACACATATGTGTGTGTATGTCCGTACGTTCTATTAATCATGACTGTGTTTTTGATATGTTGGTATTTTGGGGCCTTGCTGACCCTGGGGGGCTGCCTCACTCAGGGCTAGTTACTTCCTAAAGATGGCAACCCCTGGTCTATGAGCTTACATTTTGGTCCAGAGTCATACCAAATACTTCCTTTAACTAGCTCTCTCGCTCCAGGCCATTACCCGCCCGCCATCACCATCCCAGGACAACCAAAGACAGCCCTACACTCCTAAGTCAGCTGAAATTACTCAAGCTAACCAATCCTAAACCTGCCCACCTTGTCTCACCCACCATTCTTTCTTGCAGAAACCCCAATAAAGGTCCTTGCCGCAAAGTTTCCCCCTCTCCCTCTGCCTCCTGACTGACCTCCATACTTCTTCAGTCCCCAGTCCTCCACTGCCATGGTGTGGTTTGACCCCTCTTCTTGAGATCTGTGAGTAACAAACTATTCAATGGCAGTGGCCTCCCGATAGGTTGGCTGTGCGATGCCTAAATGATAATAAAACATATACATGAACACAAACACACATATGTACGTACATATATACACATATAAAAGGCTAACAGAGTAGTAGTTTTAAAATCACTTTATCCAGCAGCACATAAACCTAGTTTCAAATCCCACTTTTATTGGTTTTGGTTGAGCTCCCTTGGGCTTTGTTCTCTCATCTTTGTAAATACAGGATAATAAAACTTGTAAGTAATTTTAACAATTAGTGTGGGTATGTGTGTGTGTGTTGAGGAGAGAGAGTTCAGGTAAAGGTGAGACTCGTTAAAGTCAGTGTGTAAAGGAGAGAAGCCTGCATTATCAATACCACCCCTGCAAATCCCTTAGGAAGCCTTATACATTTCCCGGTGCCATTTTCAATCGTTTCGACATAGCAAGTTTTTCCACCAACTTTAAAAACTTGTTTCAAGGGGGCACGTGGCTGGCTGGGTTGGTTAAGCATCCAACTCTTGATTTTGGCTCAGGTCACGATCTCACCGTTTGTGAGTTTGAGCCCTGTGTCAGGCTCTGAGTTGACAACACGGAGCCTGCTTGGGATTCTCTCTTTCCCTATCTCTGTTCCCTTCCTGCATGGTCTCTCTCCCTCTCTCTCAAAATAAATAAATAAACTTAAAAAATTTTTTTAAAAACTTATTTCTATGTTTCTATGTTGTGTACCAGATGAAATTTTGTCTGTAGGAATATTAGTGAAACACACACACAAAAACATAGTGAGTATCCCAAAAACTATTGAAGCGAGCACTCTTACACAGTGAATTTTATTTCATGTGAAGTTTGTTGCAACAAAAATGCTATAAGAGTGAATAAAGTTAAAATAATGGAAAGACAAGCCACAGAATGGGATAAAACACGTATTTGATACCTGAGGGGTATCTGAAATGTACCAGAGAAACCACCTCTTAAAAGTCAACAAATAGATGATCGAGAAAAGTCAAGAAAATAGATGGTCCAACTGAAAAGAAAAAGTAAAAATCTGGAAAGACACCTCATCAAAGAAGATGTGCAGACGGCGAATAAACACATGAAAAGATACTTAACACCATACATCATTAGAGAATTTCAACTTAGACCTGCAATGAGATACCACTAGACATCTATTAGAATGGCTAAAATTCAAAACAGGGCACCACCGAATGCTGGCAAAGACGAGGGACAACGAAAACTCTCATTCGTCGCTGGTGGGAATGAAAAATGGCACAGCCACTTTAGAAAAGAGTTGGCACTTTCCTATAAAGCTAGACATACTTTTACCATACACTCCAACAGCCGTGGGCCTCATTATACGCCCTTGTGAACTGAAAGCTTACGTCCACACAAAAACTTAAAATTTTTTTAATGTTTATTTATTTTAGAGACAGAGAGACAGAGCACAAGCTGGGTAGAGAGCTGGAGACAGAATCTGAAGCAGGCTGCAGGCTCTGATCTGTCAGCACAGAGCCAGAGGCAGGGCTGGAACCCACGAACCGTGAGATCATGACCTGAGCCGAAGTCGGACCCCCAACCCCCTGAGCCACCCAGGCGCCGCGCCAAAACCTTTACAAAAATGTTTATGGCAGCTTCAACCAAGATATCCTTCAATAGATGACTATGTAAACACACTGTGCTGCATCCATACAGTTAAGTGTTATTTGGTGATAAAAAGAAATCAGTTATCAAGCCATGACAAGATATGGATGAACCTTAAGTGAGTATTTCTAAGTGAAGGAAGCCAATCTGAAAAGGCTACATAGTGTATAATTTTGTCTATCTATCATTCTGGAAAAGGCAAAATTGGGGACATAGTACAAAACTCAGTGGCTACCAGGGGTTCAGGAGGAGGGAGGGAGGGACAAACAGGAGGTGCACAGGGACTTTTAGGACACTGGAACTATTCTATCACTGCTGGTTAAGACCAAAAGCATAAATGGCAATATATATACTATATACACTGTATATATCTAAGCATATCATTTTCAAACTACAGAAAATTAAAGGTAAACAAAAAAAAATCCTGAAAGAAACCAGATAGAAAAAATTCCTTACCTACAGAGGAATAACATCTGACTTCTCAGAAACCACACAAGCAAGAGAATGGAGTGAAATATTTCAAGTGTCAAGAAAAAAAACCCACCAACTTAGCATTTTGTACTTTGTGAAATTATCTTTCAAAAGTTAAGGGGAAATAAAAGCTTTCTCAAACGAATATTGAATTTTTTGCTAGTAGACTTGCCTTGGAAGAAATGTTAACAGGGGGCCTGGGTGGCTCGGATGATTGAGCATCTGACTCTTGATGTGGGCTTAGGTCATGATCCCAGGGTCAGGGGATCACATTGGGCTCTGCCCTAAGCATGGAGTCTGCTTGAGATTCTCTCTCTCTCTCTTTTTCCCTCTACCCCTACCCTGCTCATGTTCTCTCTCTGTCTCTGTCTCTCTAAAAAAAAAAAAAAAAAAGTTAATTAAGAAAAAAGAAGTGTTAACAGAAGTTCTTTAGAGGGAAGGAAAATAATATAGGTCACATAATTGGATTTGCATAGTCAGGAAGAACATCAAAGAAGAAATAAGTGAAGGTAAAATAAAAGCTTTTATTTCTCTTATTTTTAATTGATCTAACAGATAACAGATTGTTCGAAATAATTGTGCCAATGACATACTGAATTACACATTCTTGTGTGTATATAAGCATCTGTGAATATTTATGTAAATGAGGTGAATTACATATAAATGAAGTGAATGGCAGTAAGAAGTAATGGAATCAACAAGATAAACCAATAGCCTTAAGAGTTCAACAAGGATAGAGGGGTGCCTGGGTGGCTCAGTTGGTTAAGCGTCCGACTTCAGCTCAGGTCACAATCTCGGGGTCCGTGAGTTCGAGCCCGGAGTCGGGCTCTGGGCTGATGGCTCGGAGCCTGGAGCCTGCTTCCGATTCTGTGTCTCCCTCTCTCTCTGCCCCCCCCCCCCGTTCATGCTCTGTCTCTCTCTGTCCCAAAAATAAATAAACGTTAAAAAAAAAAAATTTAAAAAAAAAAAGAGTTCAACAAGGATGGTATAATATATAATATCACCCTACAAGCATCAGTGTTATTTTTATTTCATTTTATTTTTTGGTTTTTATTTAATTTATTTTTTATTTTTTTTATACAAGAAGTAACTAGCTAAAGATGCATAAAAAAATAAAATACTCTATAATACTCACTAATGCTGAACTATATAGGAACTAACCAGAGTAACAAGATCACGGTAGACAAGGTGTTCACACTCTAATAAAGGACATGGAAGATGATTTGCGTAAGTGGAGATACTTCCACGCTTTTAGAGAGGATAATGCCAATTGAAACATATCAATTCTCCCCAAGCTAATATACAAACTTAACACAAGCCCAATAAAAATTCAAGTTGGGTGACTTTTATGCACTTGGTAAACTTAAAATTTATATGGACTGAAAAAAAACAGGAGAGGGAGGAAGCTTATCCTTACCACATATTAAAATATGAGGCAAGACCATAGTAATCAAAGTAGTGTTTTATTGGTGTAATAACAGGCAAATTGACTAATGGAAGATAATAAAGAGCTCTGAGACAGACTCATTAATATATGAGATCTAAATATATGATAAAGTTGGCACAAGTAATTAATGGGAACAGTAGATGGTGTGAGTTCATTTAATCATGAAAAATGAATCCAGATCCTTATCTAACATCACACAAAAAAATGTGAACTCTAGAATGATTAGAGATGTCAGTGTAACTGCCATAAAACTGTCAATTTAATGGGACTCCCCCTCCATGTTTAAAATCAATAAGGAATTGATATGCAGAACATAATCAATATCCTGACAGTCAAAAAAAAAAAAAGCCACTTCCCTCTAAAAAAAAAAAAACAGGCAAAAATACAAACAGGCAAGTTACAGAAAACAGTAAGAACAAACAAGTACATGATGAGAGGAAATAATTAATAAACAGAGATGTGCACATTAAAACAGGAAGACATAGCACTGTGCACTTCTTAGACTAGCTAATTGTGGCTTTCTAGACCATATTATTTCATTTTTCAGGGGAACAGAGTTCTCTTTATTAAAGTCCATCAATTAATGAACTGCATTTTAAGCAGAGCTCAGAGTAAATTTTTCAGAAATTTATTATAAGATCATCCCATTTTCTAAATAAGTTATTGAAGTCTCATTAAATAGTTATTAAATAGCTATTGAAGTCTCTATCGAATGGCTTTGGTATAACCATTGGAATTGGTAACAAATGCTATTACTCTGCCCATCATAGCGATGCCCCAAATCCTTCTATCTGGCTGTACTTTATGCAACAAGTTCAGGTTCTGTTAGGTGAATTCCATCAGACCTTCTTTATTTCCAGCAATGTGTCGGCCTCCATGAGCTGTAACTGCTGAAGTTCCATATTATAAGGGATATGGGAAAGAGTTTATTGAAATCATTCCATTCAAGGGGCGCCTGGGTGGCTCAGTCGGTTGAGTGTCTGAGTTCAGCTCAGGTCGTAATCTCACAGTTTGTGAGTTTGAGCCCCACATCGGGCTCTGTGCTGACAGCTCAGAGCCTGCTTCAGGTTTTGTGTCTCCCTCTCTCTGCTCCTCCCCTGCTCACACTTTGTCCGTCTCCCTCTCTCTCAAAAATAAATACACATTAAAAAAAAAAAAAAGAAATCATTTCATTCAATTATTTAATTAATTATTCATTTCTTCATTCATTTCCTCATTAAATTTTAATTCACGTCCATCATTCTTAGGTATTGGTTTTTTTTTTTTTTTAATGTATATTTATTTTTGAGAGAGACAGAATGCGAGTGGGTCGGGGCAGAGAGAGAGGGAGGCACAGAATCTGAAATAGGTTCCAGGTTCCGAGCTGTCAGGACAGAGCCTGACATGGGGCTTGAACGCCCAAGCTGTGAGCTCATGACCTGAGCCGAAGTCGGACGCTCAACCGCCTGAGCCACCCAGGCGCCCCTCTTAGGTATTGGTTTAAATCTAAGAGTTCGGTAATAAAGACAGAAATAGTGCCTGACCTCTAGAAGCTTATAATCTAACAGGATTCAAGATTCAGCTCTATGCACACAAGCTGTGTGTTCACTGGAAAGTCACTTCATCCTTTGGAAACTGGAGTTTGGAGTTTGTCATCTATGTAATTGGAATAAAAATTCCCACCTCACGCAGTGGTTGGAGAAAATGAAACTATGCTGTCTACACACAGTGCTTGTTCCTAAACCAGACTTTTTCTGAATGTCAGCTATCTTCCCTTTAATCTTCACATTATCTGAAGGCAAATGGATAAGAGTCTTTTTTTTTTTTTTTTTTTTTTTTTTTTGCCTTCGTCTAATTGTAAAAGACTTCTATTTCTTTTGCGGAACTTGTGAATTCATGGCTGCTTTGAGAGAGGTTACTTTTTCACTGTCTCAAACCTTGCCTTGAACGCATATTCCTTAAGCTTCTTCTTTATAAGTAGCCCTGAACAGTACAGGCTTGCTTGACAAAAGAATTCCGCTTTACATCAACAATCGCATTATCACCTGTAGGATATTCTGTCTCTCTCCCTCTCTCACGCGCACACACACACACGCATGCACACACACACACTTGGCATTGTAAAACCCATACATCTAAAAATGGTTCTTAGCCATGTGTGTCTGAGATGTGTAGCCTCTGTTGGGAAGAGGAACTCCGGGCATTCATTTGGCTTCCAACGGAGGGAAGAAATGAATCTGAACATTGGCCAGTCTACTGGGCTCCTCCATAGGCCAAGGGTCTTTCAGTGGGTACCACAAAAGGAATGCATAGATGATTAAACACCGGGCTTCATACACATATGATCCCGAGCCATTCTAGTGTGACAGTTTTCCCAGAAGCCTCGTAAAACTGTTTTGAATCGCCTTTTCCATTCTACAGGTGGTATTTCCTCCAGTTGGACGCAGCAACAGCTCCTGCCCTGTCCGCCAAAGGTTGGGTATCCAGAGGACTCTAGACAAGGAAGCCAAGGTGTTACTGGACACGCCGCTTTTTAATGGGGGAACACCTTGGAAAGTTTTACTGCAGATTACTTTTAGAGAGTAGGCGGACCTTGGCCAGTTAACAGAGATCAAGGAAAGTTGCAGAGACTGAGGGAGATAAATCTAAAGCATCTGGCTGAGAGGAGGTGTCCTGATGAGATTAAAAACAGTTAGCAAAGTGTTTATAAGGAGTGATAGGACTGAGTCACAGATGATGTGACAATTGTGCTATAACCCACGAAACCACTTACAGAGTGGTTGGATATCGGATTTAAATAGTCAACAGACTCTTTCCTGCGTTTGGTCTGCTGACTCCAGTTTTGTAAATAGCTTTTCAGGCCTGGCCCATTTACAAATGTACAGAAACATCTGCGGTCTGTGTAACTACAAAGAGAAGTATAATTCTGGGGCAATAAAAAGTTGAGACTCCTTTTGAACACTGATTTTTAAGAGATAACTCCAAGGAAAGACGGCGCAAGAGTACTACTATGTAATGTTTCTTTTTTAAATCACGTCAAGGATGTTTGATTTTGGTTTTAGCACACTGTAACGTACGGAGTAAAGATCATTTCGCATATGTTTTGAAATGTTTTTGTTTTTCACATCATAGAAATGTTTACGTAGCAAGATTTATCTTTTTGCTGTTTATTTTTGAATTCGATTTTAAGTGTAGAGAGCTGAGCTAATCAGCCTAAGCACAATGATACCTATCCCTTCAGGTGACACTGGGGTTCAAGTCTCGGTCCTCCAAATTCTGGGGTGTGAGCACCATTCTCTAGTCCATGGACACCCAACGTAAAGGGGTCGGTATATGTCCCGGAATATGTTCTCTTAAAATACCTAGTGTTGTCTTATATATGTGTATTTTAATTCATATAAATGATATTGTATTGTAATTCATCTTTTTTTTTTCTTTCTAACTTAGCATTATGTTGGGGGAATCTATCCACGTGGTCGTGGGCATCTAGCTTGTGTTTCTTATTAATACCTGCAGTTTCTGAGTTGGCATCTAACACTTATTTATTTCCTTAGGGGCTAAGCTTGGTTGCCTTTAGTTCCTGCCACCAAAAGTAATACTCTGAAAAATAAGCTTGTCCATGGTCCCTCATGAACATTTGCAAGAATATTTGAATTTTTTTTTAACTTTTATTTATTTTTGAGACAGACAGAGACAGAGCATGAACGGGGGAGGGGCAGAGAGACAGGGAGACACAGAATCTGAAGCAGGCTCCAGGCTCCGAGCCATCAGCCCACAGCCCGACCCGGGGCTCGAACTCACGGACCGCGAGATCGTGACCTGAGCTGAAGTCGGACGCTTAACCGACCGAGCCACCCAGGCGCCCCCATTTGCAAGAATATTTGTAAGGAATATATGTACAGGATTGGGTTGGCTGGATCCCAGGGAAAAAAGAAATACTTACCTTAGCTAAATATTGACTAATTGTTTTTCAGAATGTTTGTTCCAGTTCACTCTTCATCAACAGTGCATAAAAATTCCTGGGTATTTTCCTCCCAAAGTCTTGACAACAATGGATAATCCCAACACTTGCATTTTTTTTTTTTTTTTTTTTTTTTTTTTTGCCATCCAAATAGGTGTAACGCAGCATCTTGCAGTTAAAATGTTCGGTCTTGCTATTTCTAATGAGCTCAAGCATATTTTTATATACTTTTCAGACATTTGGACTGCAATTTTTGTACATTGCCTGGTTACCTTGTCCATCTTCCTATGAGTTTCCTGCTTTAGCCTGTTAGTTTGGAGTAAAAGTATATTTGGAAATTAATCCCTCCCTTTTTTTTTTTTTTGGAAATTAATCCCTTCTTAATTTAAACATTAAAAATATCTTCTCTCAACGTGTCACTCATTTGTTAACATTATCCAGGATAGCCTTCTCATACATGTGATCCATAAATGTGTCTAATCATTCCACTTTATGGTTTGAGCATTGGAGTCTTTTTAAATTATATTTTCACCCCTTTTAAGTCATTAGGATATTCGTATAGAAGGTCTTGTATTAAATATAGGGTTCTACCTTTATGTGAGAATAGCCAATACTTAGAAACATTTATAATTTTCCATGTACTGTTTTAAACATTTTACATGTTCTAGCATATTTAAATGTCCAAAATATCACTAAGGAAATGACAGAGCTGTTGCTATCCTTATTTTACAGGAGGAAATTGAAGCATCAGGAAATTAAATAACTTGCCCCAAATTATACAGCCTGGAAGTGAAGGACTCTAGATTTGAACCCATGGTATCTGTGCCTATAGACTTTATGCTTATATTTCTTTTTCTTATATGTGTGGAGTGCACCTTTTCAAGGCAACAATATTGCCTTCCTTTTTTCCTCCTTTCCTCCCTCCCTACCACTCTTCCTCTCCCTTCCTCCTGCCCTCCCTCCCTCCCTTCTTTCCTCCCTTCCTCCCTTCCTTCCTTCCTTCCTTCCTTCCTTCCCCCCTTCCTTCCTTCCCCCCTTCCTTCCTTCCCCCCTTCCTTCCAAAGTCCTGCTATGTACCGGATATAAGTCATTAGTTGTGAGCACACAGTTGTTGTTTAAGCCATCAGTCTGGAAGAGATCTCCCAGAGAGTGAGTCTGGTTAGGGCAGGGAACATCAAGGACACTCAACATTAAGACAGGGCCAAAGAGGAGAAACCACAAGAGAAGGCTGAAAAGGAGCAACCCATAAGGTAGCAAGAAAACCAAGAGGCTTAAATTTCCCAGAAGCCCAGTGAAGTAAGTGTTTCCAGAGGAAGGAGTGATCAACTATGTCAAATGCTGCAGAGGTTTCCAGGAGATTCTTCACAACTAACTGCTGGGTGCAGCACTAATGAGCTGTAAGAGATTAACCTCACTGAAATGGAGGAGGTTGAAGTGGACTGAAGAGAACAAGGAGAAGAGTTGGGTCAGGGAGCAGAGGTGATGTTCTTTCGAGATGTTCTACTGCACGAAGACATAAAGAAATGGAAAGGTAGTGTGAAGGGAAGTGGCATTAAGAGAGAGTTGTGAGGGGCGCCTGGGTGGCTCAGTCGGTTGAGCCTCCGACTTCGGCTCAGGTCATGATCTCACAGCTCGTGAGTTCGAGCCCCACATCGGGCTCTGTGCTGATGGCTCGGAGCCTGGCGCCTGCTTCGGATTCTGTGTCTCCCTCTCTCTCTGCCCCTAACCCACTCGCATTCTGTCTCTGTCTCTCTCAAAAATAAATAAACATTAAAAAAAATTTTTTTTAAAAATGAGAGAGTTGTGAAAACTTAACTGCTGTACTTCTAATTGTACCACAATTTATTCAACCATTCCCCCTGTTCATTATTTGCTTCATCTATGGGTTTTTGCTACTCCAATGATGCTATAATTTAGATGCTTACACGTATATACTGACTGCATGTAGATTATGTTTCCCTTACGCAGTAGATTCATACACATATACTTGCAGAGAGCAGTGTTTTGCTATTTCTGTGGGCAGATTCACAGAGATGAAATTTCTGAATAGGACTGCCTATGGACTTGCATATTTTATATTTAAATGATATCCATCTACTGATACATATGTATTAATCTGCATTGAAATTTACATGAACTTACATTTCCACCAGGAATTTTTGAGTGTGTCTTTTCCTGAAGTCTTCACTGGCAAATAAAACACATACCTGGATTGCGACCTTTGGTGCGAAATGTCAGTGTCATGATCAACAAAACTGATGAGTGCTTTATGTGATCCCCAAAATGGGTCTATAATATTTCACGTACTGTGATAGGCAGTTTAGGGATGAGGAGAGATAAAGACACTCACACAAAGTCACACAGCTAAGAAGTGGTCGAACCTGCCTTCAAGCTCAGATCCCCTGGTTCTGGATTCCTTACCCACTTATTTTCTTCTATCTTCTTTCATCGCTGGTTCTATTCTATTCATAGAAACTTCTCAGCCCCTCTGAATCAGAAAAGAGAAAACGGTTGGACTGATAACTATGTCACGTGGAGACCTGGCTGCTTGGCCTGCTACCTACCCCACTTTGCCTGGCTCCAGAGTCCCTTGGCCCCGAGTGTCCTCCCACCCAGAGGCCCCACATAATCTCAGTACATATTACACATTCCTTCAGCAAAATGAGTCCACTGGAAGGCACCCGGGAACACAGAATCACACTTGAGGGCCCCCCTGCCCTCGCCGGCTGGACTTACTCCAATTACGGTCATAGGTAGCCACAGAGACAGGCATAAATGCTAGTCCTGGAGACTGGACCAAAGGCACCGTGGGTTGGGCGGGTGGAACCACAGCCATCCTGTACAGAGGCCAACCAGTGACCTCTACTCATGCTCTGCCAAAAAAAACCCCAGAGCATCATAAAAAGCAAAAGGATCCTTTTACCTCCCTGCCCCTGTTTTCTTCTCCCTCAGAAATGCATGGCTGGTATTCCAGGAGTGTATGATTCTCAGTTAATCACAATAGTTACAGCTACCACTTCTCATGGAAGCCAGAACATCAGAAGGTATAGACATCCCACATCCAATATCTTCCAGTTTTAGGAAATTTGTGAAAAGTAGGCTTGGTTATTTCTGATTCAGAAATGTTAAGTAGCATACCCAGGGGAACATGCCTCATAAGTGGCAGAATCAACCATTCTGAGACTCAAACATTCCAGATATCAACGCTCATGGGTTTTCTGCTTAAACACATCACTGTTTATAATAATGTTAACAGCAGTAAAGAATATTTGTGCCTACTTACTATGCGTTGGGCACAGTGTCAAGTGTTCTCAACAAATTGTCTCGTTTATCTTGACAGCAATCTTAATTTGATCATTTATTTCTTCTTGTGCAATATTTTAATAATTATTTTCTTTAAACAGATGCAAAACTAAATCTTAGATCCTTTGAGCACCTTGCCCCAAATCCTAGGACTAGCAGGACCCAGAGATGGAATTTGAAATCAGATATGCGATCCTAGAACCCCAGGCCTTGAATTTCTTGTCTCCCAATTTGAGGACAGAGTCTGCCATTTCTGTGGTTCTTCCTCTTTCCTGGGATAAACCTTGATATATTTCCTAACAGCAATTGAAAGCAGTGTCTCTCTCAAGGTAGATGATATTCAAGGCCTAATAGGATCTTGAATCATCAAATGAATAACTATGGGTTTTGTTTTCAGAGAATGTTCTTAAGGTGTTTATCTTTGAGGCTCTATGAGGCTGTGAACTTCTTGTTTGGTTTCTCTTGGTGTTCCCCCCAGGTGCCTGGATTCGTGTTGGCATACAGAATTTAATACATGAATATTCATATAGAAGGAAAGAAGAAAGAAGTTAGTTAATTAAAATGCTCAACTCTTGGAGTGCTTGGTTCATATAGAAGGAAAGAAGAAAGAAGTTAGTTAATTAAAATGGTCAACTCTTGGAGTGCTTGGTTGGCTCAGTCGGTAGAGCATATGTTCCCTGATCTCAGGGTCATGAGTTCGAGCCCTACATTGGGCATAGAGCTTACTTAAAACCAACAACAACAACAAAAAAACCTCAACTCTTAAAGACAACCTGTGGTCACACTAAAAGAGAGGAAGAGAAGGAGAAGCTATCTTCATCTTGAACCATGACAGCAGCTCTCAGTTTGGCAGAAGCTAATAGAAATGAGAGGTTAAAATGATGACCGCCACGATGTAGACCTCCAGTTCCACCAGAATTGATGACTTCCTAGAAAAGGAAGGAAGAGTCTGTAAAACACTGCTTTTGCTCCCCAGACAGGATCCTTGGAGCCAGGCCAAGCCAGTGAGAGATGGGTGAGGAGAACCCATACATCTCCTAGAAACGTATATTGAATCAGAGGGAATTCTAAGACCTCAGGTAACACTGTGAAACCAATTAATCCAGCATAGACACAGATACTCACCTGCATAAACACACCTGTGCATGTGCATATAGGTGCTGCATTTACTGTCAGAAAGATGAACTCTTCATAGTTTCCCTCTTTTATTAAACATATCTTTTATTTTCTGTATTCTGATGCTTGACATGTGAGGAATTTCTGACCCAGGAGGGATTGCCCCTTCCAGGATTAGTCAATTCCTAGAGTCAATTCAGACTCATACCCTCAACTTTCCCTTATTGGGCTCTTGCATCCCTCCCACCATCAACCGGCCCTCATCATCCCAAGGCTAGATTCCAGACATCTTAGGGACAGCCCTTCCACTCCAGAGTTCACTGAAATTACCCAAAGTAGCCAATCGTAAGTCTGCTCACCCTTAATGACCTGTTCCTGTCTATGGAAACCACAAAATAAAAACCTCTTCTCCCCACTCCCTGCCTCCTGATGGACTCTGGTGCTTCCCCGAGTGGCCTTCTATAACATTCTCCTTCCTTCGGGGATCTATGAGTCCTTCCCTGATCTCTTGGCCTCACCATACCTAAAGAATATTTAAAATCCTATGTTAAAATACCTCTGGGGGCTCAGTCAGTTAAGTGTCTGACTCTTGATTTTGGCTCAGGTCATGATTTCACAGTTTGTGGGATCGAGCCCCTTGTCAGGCTCTGTGCTGACAGTGTGGAGCCTGCTTGGGATTCTTTGTCTCCCTCTCTTTCTGCCTTTCTCTCTCTCTCTCTCAAAATAAATAAATAAGCTTATTAAAAAATCTCTGGACATATTCTTCTGGAATTTATTTTCCCAACAAGAATGCAAGAATTGGCATCATTAAAGAAGCAACAACTTGGCAAGGTGTGCAAGAATGCCAGCAAAAACAAGGGAGAGCACTAACTCTTACCTTGGGACAATAAGATGATGGAAGGAGATACATGTCAACTATCACTTTCACAGAAGGAAGGCAAAGGTGAAGGGATAAGGGAAGGTGCCCTAACACGGTCCCCCTGAATGTGAAGACCCTGTAAATTCCAGGTCCTTGGCACTTTCTGTGATTTAACTTTGCAAGATTATGGAAGGCACCCCCAAGTTCCTTGCTCCATTCCTTTGAGAACTCATTGGCCAAGCTTTCTTTGGGATGAGTAGCAATTTAAAAGTCTTCTAGGTAATTATACCTTATGTGTTAAAGATAATGCTTTGCCAGCTTAGGAAACAATTTAATTTAACTAGCCATGAATCACTAAGTTCTTATAGCAACGTTTAAAGAAACAGCAATACCTAGGTACAAACTAATAGGCTTCTTGATTACTATGAAATTATTATCAGTAACTGCTTCATCGAACTGGAATCTTTCCAAGAGTCAATAGAAAGCAGCCGTAACCCTTTTTTGTTGTTGTGATTAGAGGGTCACCAGGATTTGGCTTTCAGCACAGATGGAGTGTCAAAAGGTGTTAATATTTGAGTGTGGTGATGAAATCACGAGCTGTAAAATCATTCTGACATGAGGTTGACTGATGGTACCGCCACTTAGCGTGTGACCTTGGGCAACATACTTAACCTCTCTTAGCCTCAAGCTCCTTGTCTACAAAGTGAGGGTAAAAATAGTACCCACTTTAAAACATTGTTGGAAGAATTAAATAAGCTAATACATGTGTTTAGCGTGGTGCCGGCCTTATTCATAGGCCCCATAAATGCTGGTTTTCAGTAGACATCACAAACAACCTGTTAGAAATGCCAGAGAAATGAGGATTGGATGCACTGTGTGTCTTCTCAACTACCTTTAAGTTATTTTCTTCTCATTTGGTCTTTTCTTCTTGGTAGGGCATTCTTATATTTCTTTTATTTATGTTTCTATCTTTCTAAATATTCTTGTATTTCTGTTCTCTACTCAAGAGAAGTTTGATTCAAGCAGAAAGATGTACCACAATCTCATGTATATAGAAGAATTCATAACTTCCATACATGCATTTAAAGTCCTATGAAACTCTTGTTTAAAAAAAATAGAAGTAAATTTGTCTACCTGCTCAAGTCTTTCTTAATGCTTTAGCTTTGAACCTCAGCTTTTAATGTAATTTAATTTGTACTGATTATTAACGTAATACCAACATCACTCAGGTCATTGAAAGGAAGCTTATTAAATAGTTCTGTCTCAACCTACTCCCGCCCCCAAACTTTGGAACACTACAAACCATTAGACAGAACGGTTTTTAAACAGACATGCACTGTGGTTTTCTTACATCTTTCTCTAAAGCCTTAGGAGATTACTATTACTGTCATTCAAGTTGGGAATCTTCGTCATATTTTCTAAACCTTATGGATGTGTCTCAAACTGGGACAGGAGAGAGAATAAGTCTTCAGCAGCTGGGAGAGGTTTTGTGGATTTCATAGCGGTTGAGAACTACTAACAAGGAAATATTACACATGGCCTTTGGCAGGAACATATTATAAAATCCAGAGCCTTTTGTTATGGGCTGAGTAGTGTATTATTCATAATTGTTATTTGATTTGGTCTTCTTCCCATCTTCTCTTTAACAGAAGGCTCTCTGCCTTGAAAAATTACACCATTTAAAGGTGCCCTATGTCTCTGATTATATGCTACATAACCTGGCAGATATTACTCGGGGAAAAAAAAACCCAGGAGGCCAGTAAAATTTGCAGTAGCAGATGGCATTTTCACTAACTAACAGAGCCAGTTTTTCACAGAGGTAAAGGAGGGACCCACCCCACTTGAGTAATGCCAGGAAATGTCCATCGTTCCCAGAATATCTCATTCATTCGACTGACATTCATTAATCCCCTGGGCACCCTGGTAACTCCAGGAAAGCATCCAAACTCATCTGTGTCCAGCTTCTGCTTTTGTTGTCAGCCTCACCTTACTCTGCTCCTCTGCCCTACAAATCCTACACCCCAGCCATTTACAGCCTTAACATTTGTAGCTTCTACCAGTGACAAGTGACCCAAACAGCTGATGCCATGTAATTATGGGTAAGTTTATTGATGCACTGATGTCAATCACACATGCTTTAGGTTGGTGACTCAAAAGGAGTCATTAAGCTGTTGAGTGCGACTAGCTGACTACCTAGCATCTGCCTTTCAATAGCACTTTGCCATTTTTCTGTTTATTCCCATACGTACTCTGTGTGGGGCGTATCAGTTACTTATTGCTGCAAAAACGCTGTCCTATGAACAATCACAAACCTCAGTGGCCTACGACAATAAATGTTTATTTTGCTTCTGTATCTGCGGGGTTCCAGGGCTCAGGAATGAAAATCAGTTGATTTCACCCCTAGGCTTGCAATCAGTGCGTGTTCAGCAATGGGTCTCCTGGTAACACTGTTGGTTGTCTTAGTCTCATTTATACATCTGAGGTCTACAGGCTGTTGGCTGGTCTAGCGTTGTCTCATGGAGGATGACCCAGGTAACTTGGTTCTGTCCCACTCTTCATTCTCTTACAAGCGAATCCAGGTATGTTCCCATAGCAATGGCAAAGCTACAAAAGCCACCAAGAATAACCATTCAAACTCTTTCAAACCTGCCTTTGCATCACGCACGCTAACGCCCCAGTGGCCAAGACAAGTTATGTGGCGATTTGCAGAGTCAGAGTGAGAGACAAAGTCATACGGAAAAGTATCAGGATATAAGAAGAGTGAAGAATGGGGGTTAGTTTGATCAATCCCATCAAAGTAATGGATTCCACAGTGGTGTTCCACTATTCCACTTGAATTCTTGGAAAAGGCTATATGGTCTTTTACCTCCATACCATTTCACTGGTAGCTCTTTCCCTCACTCCTCACATTACTACGGTGCTCTATCCAGTATTGTGCCAGCCCCAGAGGTGCAGAGACAGGACAGATAAAACGCAGTCTCCAACTTGAGGCAGAATAGCGTTTATTAGGGCAACTGCCACCTCTATAAGGATGGAGTTGGGTAATGAAAGTAAAGACAGTAACATAACTCTTGGTCCATGGTAAGAAAGTGCCGAAGGTTGGGCTGAGAAGCATTTTCTTCCTCTAACAGACATGTGAGTTTACCCGCAGCTGCAGTGGACGATTCCCGGCATCCGATAACTTCCTCCTGCAAGTGCCTGCAGCTCTCTGCTTCTCTATCTGAGGACTTTATCCCACATCAGTGGAGGTTTGTGCCGATGCCCATAGGTGACACTCCAAAACACTAGGGATTTCACATGCCAAGAGAAAATCCTCAGCAACGAGACAGGGGTCAGTGGATAACACTCCAGTATTCCATCCCTCATTCTGGTAATCTGAGTTGTGTTCTACAGCGTTCTTCAGTGATAGTCCAGCAGTGGCCTCCAGGAGTAAGTCACTTGGGAATACACTCTTTGTTTTTCTGCCTTCTCGATCTTACATTGTTAGATCACTGATTGGGCTTCCTGAGATCATTTTCCATATGCACTACCTGGCCCCAGGTCCTTATCAGAAGGTCTACTTTGGGGAACAACCATAACTAAGATAGGAAGCAGCAATGTTGGTTGCCATAATTACCATGAAGCCCAATGCAGGACAGTAGAAAACTTCTCAAGGAGCAAAGAAGGGGGAGGGTGCTTAACACTTCCCATTTCTTTGTTTAAACTTTAGAGACCTATGCTCTTCATCTGTGAACTTCACACATCCAGTTAGGAAAGCTGCTGCCTGAGTGGTTCCTGTAGCTACATAATTTGACAGAACTGGGCAGAGTAGGGAGGTGGAGGAAACAGGCAGAAATACCCTCCTTTGCCTGAGTAATAGTCTGAGCAATGGCCTTGATGGCATGATATGAGGCACCTACATATGTACATCAATGTCTGGAAATCCTTCAACAGGAATTCATCTCTTTAGATGAGCATTGGTCCTTCTCTGTGAGGACTTTTTGCAAACTTCAGCTACATACCAAACAAGTAGCCAGGTAAGGTGGTGGAACATGTATCTTTGAAGACAGAAGGACCTAGAATCAGTTCTTGGCTCTGCTCTTTATTAGCTCTATGGCTTTTAGCAAGCCAGTGTCTCAACTTCTTTATCTGCAAATTGGGAAAAGTGACCTCTATTGTACAGGTTTATTATGAATATTAAATAAGACAATAACTGTAAACCTCCAGGCACTATACCTGACAAATAATGGATACTCATTCCATTTTATCTATTATTAATTTGGAGTCAGACAAACATGGGTCTGAATTTCAGTCCTACTACTAGATGGCTAGATGACTATAAAACAATATGGCATAGTGATTAATGGCTTTGAAGCTAGATGGATTTAGATTTAAATCCTTTTACCACCACGGGCAAATTGGGGGACTTCAGGCAGATCTCTAAATCCTGCTGGGCCTCAGTGTCTGGTTATCCCATTTTTAAAATGGAGTAATGACATGCTATAATTAACATATTCTAAAATATGTTTTTCTAAATTAATATCTCTGATATCATCCATCTTATAATTAACGGCATGCCATAGTTTAATCGGAGGTATTTCCTTTCTTAGTGGTACATAAAGAATGGTATATTTTGCAATCAATGTTGTCTTAGATACATTGAAATATGTTTTTACATAATATGGAAGATTATGCAGATTAAATGAGATGGTACTTTAAAACGTCAGCCTCTATTAAACACTCAGAAAAAGTGAACTATTAGCTTAGCTTCTTTGTATCTTTTTTCCATCTTGAGCTTCTCATCTATAAAATGCAAATAATAATAACTAATCTTATAAGGTTCAGTGGGAAGCCAGTTACACCAGGGGCTAAAACATTTGACATAGGACCTGCTAGGAAAGTAAGTGTGCAGTCATTGTTAGTTCCTGTGCTCATGATGTGTTTAGGTTGCAAACAATGGAAAAGGATCATGGCCAAATCAAGTAGGAGACAAATTTGTTGGAAAGATAGAGGGACTGATGGGAAACATAGAGACCCAGCTTAGACAGTAGCAGGAACTGAAGCATCTCCAGACCAGGCATCAGGACACACAGCACACTCATACAGCTGGAACATTCAGGCGAAGCCACTACCTCTAGCATCAATATGATCCCCACCTTCATGGCCTGAGCCAATGTCATTGTCACGACTGCTAGGATGGCACTACCAACATACTGCCATAATGATCTGACCTTGACTGGCCCGTGTCTTTGGCAGCAAGATTCTCATCGGTTGATGAGGCCACGACTTGTTTCTTGATTGTACCGGAGGACTGCTTGTTGGAGCCAACAGAGGGAAGTGGGCCACGAGAACCTCTTTTGTGCCAGATCATATGCACAGTGATATAGGAACCAGTCTCCATCGGGGATGTTTTTCAGAAAGGAGTTGAATAATGAATAGCTAAAACACTGAACACAACCACAGCTGTATCATAAATTTCTACTAGACAGCTTCTTCTAAAATATGACTTGGAACTAGGCCATTGACTCAGTTTTCTCCCAGTGAGAATCCTGGAAACTTAAAGAAAAAAAAAAAAAAAGGCAAAGACATATGAAGCAGAGTGAAGCTCCAATATTCATTCCACAAACACAGAAGTCTGTCTCTGACAGTGTAAAGGAAGCCCTTGTTTCAGGAGGTGGGGCACTGGGGAGCTGCAAAGCTGGGATTAGAATAGTATATAGATATCAATTATGACTTGCCAGACTTCTCCAAATCTATTGATAGGAGATAGTATGGGGGTAAAGGCCTCCTTCATTCTCTCTCGAGAGAACTTAGGGAAGTGGCAGGAGATGACAGAATGTAGAAACTTGTTCAAGAACCTACACGTTTGGTCCAAGAGACCTTTGCCTTGGTTTTTGGCCAGTGGTGTGTGTCCTTGAACTTCACCCTGATGTGAGTGCTGAACGCACACGCACACGCACACACACATAAATTGGTACACTGGTTGGCTACCCTCCTCTAGTGTCTCCACTTTGGAACCTCACACCTTCCTCCTAGAATCTCTGGAAAGGGAGGTCGAGAGCAGTGAGTTCCAAAAAAAGACTGTGTGATACATCCATGGCAGCTTCACCATATGCACAGAAGAGGAACAGCATCCTTCAGCGACAAGGACACAGACTTGGCAACAGAACACATCTGGCTTCAAATCCTACCTCAGCTATAGGACTGGGGGCTAGACTTCTGTTCTTCTGATTCCTACTATCACAGAGATGCTACTGGAGACTTTCCAAAGGTTTGACAGGACTGGAGAGAAGGCATGTTATGCCCCCAGTGCACATATCTACCAACCAGTTTCTTCCATGGACATTAAATGGTGCGACTATCTTTTTTGTTTTACTCTTTTATTTGCTTATTTTTTTGTTTTCCAGTGACCACTGAGAGGCTAAACATAATTCACGGCGTCTTCCTAACAATTGTGAAGGTCATTCTGAATCTGTTTTTTCCCTTTTTTTTTTTTTTGACCTTTGTTTTCTACCTTGCTTTTGATCACCTTATGGTACCTTGCTGTATTTTAAGAACACTGTCTGAAAACATTCCTACAGCAGTCAATACATTATCATATCTATGACAGATCCAGAACTTTCCATGTAAATAATTAACAGAGCAGCTTAGGAGGGGTAAGTTGAATACTCTATATGGTAGAAGATATCTTTTCATTGAGCACTGAATTAATCCACTGTTTTTAAGTTTTTGGAAATCGTACTGATATAGTAATGTCAAATACTGTATCATTGTAGTCAGAGAAAGGAGCCAATAATACTGGCTGGGGATGTGTGCTCTTTGCTTCCTGGAAATCTGATAGAATAAACTTTAGGAGGCCCAGGGGAGATGTTCTTTCCTCCATTAAGGGGGCTTTACACCTCATTGCTTACTCCCCTGAGCCGTTTGGCATCCTGAGGTCTATCTAATCTCCCTTTCTCGAGGGCTTTGCAGGCTGGGGAGTTGACCAAAGCCCTTTCAGGCTCCTTAGCAGGGACTCTGTTTTGAATCTGTGCTACTCATATTCTCTCAGTGCTCATGTTTGCCGATCCCATTGAATTTGTGACTTTATTATAAGACGTATGAAAAACTTTTATAAATGAGATGCAAGTAACTGCAATGTGAAAGGTTTCACTTTGGTCATTCCCGGTGTCATAAGTGGGCCCGCTACCTGATAGGGTGTGGTTTTCCCTGAGGAAGAAGAGACAATCACCGATATGAATGCAACATTGAGAAAAAGTAAATTATAACTTGTAAATATTAAATAGACTGAAGCCTTGGGAATATTAATATCTTCTCAGAGAGAACAGTGACCCTTCATTGATCTTCTTACATCTGAGAAGACAACTCTTTTTCTACGTAATTGTCTCATTCACGTTGAGAAAAAAGAAGAGCGGTAGAAAGGAAAGGAGTGTGGTGTTCCCTAATTGCCAAGCACTCTTGGGGCACTTCATGTATCTTGTCTCACTGAAACCCCAAAAGAACCCCCCGCCAAAAGGAGACATTTTTACAGAATGAGCAAATTGAGGGCCAGAGAGTTTACGTGATTTGTCCACTCTCACACAGCTGGTAAGTAGACTGCTGAGAATTAAGCTCAGGCTGGTCTCACCCCGAAGTCCAGGCCCTTTCCCTCTGGCAGCTTCATGCTGACTATGCAGTGCTGCGTGAAACATAGAGAGATGATGCTCTAGATTTCCCCAAATCCCACAGCAGAGCAGGAAATACATGAAAATATGCACAGACTCCCAGGCGTCCACAGCAAGCAGGAAATCACATTTTTCCCATGAGCTGGCCTGCCTGCCAGGGTCCTTTTGGGTGGGTGTCACCCAGGCCCCACCCATTCCCCACAAAAGCATGAGTTACCAAGGGACTAGCATTCAGCCCCTTTACATATCGTGCTTGGAGTCCAGAGCTAGGGGAAGGGCTGCTCAAGCAAGAGATTGCCAGAAGCTTCCAGTCCCTGCCTCTACAATTTTGTCTTTGGGATCTTTTTTATCAATGTATTTCAGCGGAAAACAACTCCAGCACAACACATTGGCAGGTTATGTGCAAGAACCTCCACCGGGTGCCAGGGGTTGAGCGCTTCTGTGTAGACGTAACATTCCGACTTCCAACAGAACTCAAGGAACAGTTCAGCACCTGTTAGGGTTCCTTGTGGCACAAAGCTGCTGCAGGGGAGAGAGGGCAGGCCTCCCTCCACCCATGACCCTTCATGGATGTTGCTTTGAAGGCTTAGAAACTGGAAAATGACTCACCTTTATGATGTGGGTCACTGATGCCAGAGCGGGAGCCTTCCTGAAAGAGGACTTTCTCGCCCAGGGAGGCATCTTATGCTCCATCCAGAGCCACAGTCCCTCTGCTGAAGGGAAAATTGAGGACACGGGTCCCTGGCTCCAGAACACCACCTTCTGGGGCAGCTCTGCATGATTAAATTTATCTTTGACGGCTACTCTCTGGGTAGCAGATCTGGAGAGGGGGTTTGGACCTAGGGCCTCCAGTAACCCAGCTGGTTTTTGAACTCTTGGCGATGGCATAACCCCCATCAATGATTTCTCTTACAGTGGGAAATAACTCACTTTTAATCAAGCATCCACATACACCAGGCACTTGATTGAAATCCCACAACCCTTTGAGATAATAGTATAAGCTTTTTTAGGCATAAGAAATTAAAGTGGCCTAAGGGTCACTTTGCTAGTTGAAATTGAAGCTAAGAATGGTCCCAAGGCATCGTGATTCACAGCTCAATATTCTTTCTGCTACATCACACCTGCTTGACTCGTTCACTTTCACTCACTCAATTACTCTTTTATGAACTCATTTAATAAACATCTTTTGAGTGCCCGTTACGTGCTACATGTGGTGCTGAGCACGGATGCCGCAGTGAGCAAGATAGGCAAAGTTCCCGCCGAGGTTACAAAATATTTGAGAGAGAAATATAGCGAACAAAAAATCAGAATTGTGTAGAGAGCCGAGGCAGTGCAATCTAAATGTGTTCAACATAGAGCCAACTAGCCCTGGGAGGATGAATGGAATCACAGAACCATTCCCTGAATAGATGAGGCCTGAAGGATGAGTGTAAGTCAACCGAGTGAAGATGAGCAGTGCAGGGAAAAGGAAACACTTTCCAAGCAGAGGGGGGAAAAAGCATGTGCAAAGGCCCCGAGGCATAAGAGGGTTTCCGCTGCTCAGGAAACTGGAGGAAATTTAATTTGGTTGGCGTATCTCCTGATTGCTCTAAATCACATCAACTTTGCCAATGAATGTTGTCCAATAGACCCTTCATCTAATGAGAAAAAAGAAAGCAGGGATTCACATTATTTCACGAATAAAAATGTTTTTCTGCCTAGAGTGGCCCCTGTGGGAATAGCATCCAAGATCAGGGAACGAAAGGGGTGTCTTCGGGCTCAGGAAGCGCATGACCATTTCCATCAAGTCACTGGAAAGGGGATGAAACTAAAGATAAGCTTCTGTCCCCCATTCCCATCCTATCGCTGTTATTTTAACCACCACATTGGCCCAACTCTCGTTCCCCCCTTGACTCCAAAACTAACGGCACTTAAAGGTTATTCATTTATGCGATATAGATCAGGCATCCTAACAGGTATATAACCTCTGACTCCACTTAAGCTCTAAAAGAAAGCGAAACATTCTCTCGCCCTCCGGTATGGACTTCATTCTGTCCCTCCTGGGTCCCAGGAAAATGGTAACGCGTGTGCCTTCACTTCCATAATCCAAAACTCCATTCTAGAAGGGAACTGGCAAGAAGGAAATGAACATTTATTGAACATCTACTGTGTAACAGCCACCATTTTATTTAACCCTATAAGGCAGATTTAATAATAATCCCATTTTCAGATGAAGGTTTGAAGATTTGCTTCTCATCACCCGTGAAAATAAGAGTGAGGATTTGAACCCAAGTAGCGTTCTTCAATTCATGCTTCACTTTTGAAGACACTTCTGATGTGTGACTCTGCCCTCCCTTGAAATCTAGCTGCTCGTAGAACTCGTTTCTGTCCTAGAGATTTGTCTTTAGGTGAGGTGCCAGCAGCACCAGGTCTGAAACTCAAGTCTGTAAAAGAGCCCAGCACTGTTTTAGCAAATCCAGATAGACTGAACCTTAAAACTCAAATTAAGAAACACACACCGGGGCGCCTGGGTGGCTCGGTCGGTTAAGCATCCGACTTCGGCTCAGGTCACGATCTCATGGTCCGTGAGTTTGAGCCCCGCGTCGGGCTCTGTGCTGACAGCTCAGAGCCTGGAGCCTGCTTCGGATTCTGTGGCTACCTCTCTCTCTGCCCCTCCCCTGTTCATGCTCTGTCTCTCTCTGTCTCAAAAATAAATAAACGTTAAAATTAAAAAAAAAAGAAAGAAAGAAACACACACACACACACACAATGGCAAGCTGATTGGGAAATTTGGCTTTCAGGGCCACAAGAAATCTCTGGGTAAAAGATTTTATTTGTAATAGTATAATACTACATGGATAACTTCATTCATAATGAGCACCATGTGACAAAATGCCATGGGGAGATAAATCTCTTTTGTTCTCATAAACCATCATGGCAAAATGGAAAGACAGTAGGTCTCAGACTTGGTCAAAGTTGGCTTGTAATTCTGCCTGCTATTTCCCAGATGAGTCATAGGGACATATTACTGAACTTTCTCTGAGTTCCTGTTTGTTCTTTTATATATTGGGGATAAAAATATCAAAATGAGGTAATATGAGTTTAGAAAAAATAGCACATCGTAGGCTAGTAGGCATTCAACAAATCTCACGCTTAGCTTTCCCCTTCTAATAAACTCATCGTGTACTCAAGTGTGTATTTATTTATGGCTATACTGTGATAACTCCCACAATTACAATACTATCATGTTAGTATATTTTTGTAAGTATATTTTTGTATATATTTAGTTAGTCATATATTTTGTTAGTATATTTTTGTATATATTTAGAATATATTTTGTAAAGTGTTTTCAAATTTACAATTTTCTTCAATCACTGCAACAACCGTTTGACGTAGTTACCATTGCATTAGCCCAATTTTACAAATGAGGGAACTAAGTCTGGAGAGGCAACATGCCTCGGGAGGGGCAAGTCCAAGAGCTCTGGGACCCCAGTGTTGGTCTGAATGCCAGCTCTTCCTCTTGACCTGAGAAGAATTCCATACTCACTCTGCGACTCAGTTTACTCATCTTTAAAACTGAAACTAATGAGATCCATTTCACAATGTTGTGAGGATAAATAAGTAAATACAGTTATATACTTGGAACAGTAAGCCCTAAATTAATGTTCTATATTCTGTTCCTCTGCAATAGTAGAGTTACTTACCTCTCGGGTGCTTGGGAGGAAAAATTAATAAATAAATTAATACATGTATTTAGACTTGTTCCTGGCACGTCGTAAGGGCTCACCAAGGATTACCTGCTATTATTGTCCAATGTGACTCAGATGGTAAGTAACAAACATGGATTTTGAACAACAGTCCTTGGGTCCCCAAATCCCCTGTGGGTGGGGAGATGGGGGTGGCGGGGGGAGGAAACTAACAGAGGAAGCCCTTTGTGTGCCGAGCACAGTGACAAAGCGTCTGCAGCCTTGCTAAATGCTATTCTCCTGACAACCTCGTGAGACAGAGAGACACAGCCTTAAACAGAGATGTTGGAGGTTCAGATATGTTTCCCCTCCAGTTTCTATCCTCAAACGGGACAAAGATTGTTTCGTTAACTTCCTGTAATAAAGATGTATAAGGGGAAGCTAATGAATTACCGCCCCACCCGACCCTCCTAACAGTTACTTAGCCTGGTTCCCACCATCTGCCAGGTCTCCGTCCCCACTCCCTGCAACCTCAACACAAAATCACAGACTCCTTTGAAAGTAAATGCCAGCATTGACTCCCTGACTCCAGTGCATTTGGGAGACAGGCCTCCTGTCCCTTCTAAGAAGACTTCACTCGGGGTGAACTCCAGTAAGACTGGAATCTGGGCCAACAGGGAGCCTCAGAGTAAAAGGTGTTTTTGTCAGAGGGAATCCACTGAAGCCAGGGTTTTGTTGTTTTTGACAGGGAGCCTAATTAGCCTTTAACTCTTTAACCACAACGCCCTCTTGAAGTACAGGGAGGAAATTAACCACCAGCGCTCAGAGCCACATGGAAGAAATTAAAGTAATGTCCTCCTCCGCTAATCCTCTTTCAAGGCACAATAGTAAATATGCATTATATTTAACAATCACGTTCCCCTGGAGCTAAGCATGGGTTTTGGTGAAAATATATACTCTCTAATGTGTCTCCGAATGCTACCCAGGACCTGCAAACAGGCGGTCCTGGGCCCTCGACCCCAGCAGAATGAACTGGGTAATGACAAGGACAGGGATCAATAATAGGGCTTGAGGGCTGATTTGTAATTCAGGATTTATAATTTATCTTTGCTTGCAGAACAGAAGCTTGATTAGGTATAAAGATCGCTTCCCAGGGTTGGCTCTTTTCCAGTCTTGGTGCTGGCCGAGGCAGAGTGGGGGGTTTTCTAGGGCACACTAGGAAATGGCATTGAGTGTGCTGCCTCTGTCACGGATCAGCTGCCCATTCCAGGTTTGTACTATGGTGACATCCGTTTAATTCATCGTATGTATACGTACGGCATATATACGATACATCTTCATCAGACGTATCGTTTATTCATATATTTTAATGATATATAGTTTATTCTTTCATATATAACTTATTCATATGTGTAAATATATACTCATATGTAAAGCAAATATATAAAGTACATACACATATATGTTTATGGGAATATATATGTACATATATATATAATGTGTTATGTGTACATCTGTATGTACATCCTTGGATGTGGGAAAGTGTTGTAGGGGTTAGTTGTTTATTTAGAACCTTGTGAAGTCACCGATGAACTCATTGCTTGCTTGAGCAAAAAAAATAGACTCAGAGATACATCACCTGATTCCAGAGGGTTTTCAAACACAGCCCCCAGTGGCCTGGGTTTCTATAAAGGGGCCACAGAAAGATATGTATTTAGATATATTTGCATTTAAATTTGAATCCCAGCCATGTCACTCACTAACTTTGTGACCTGGACCAAGTTATCTGTTATCTGCATAATGGGGGCAATAATAATAGTAACCAGATCATAGGGGTATCACAAGTCTTTTTTTTTTTTTAAGTTCATTTGTTTACTAAGAGAGAGAGAGAGAGAGGCAGAGAGAGAGGGAGAGAGAGAGAATTCCAAGAAGGCTCCATACTGTCAGCATGGAGGCTTGATGTGGGGCTTGAATTCACGCATTATGAGATCATGACCTGAGCTGACATCGAGAGGCAGATGCTTAACCGACTGAGCCACCCAGGTGCCCCCATGGTGTGTCACAAGTCTTAACTGAATTGATACCTGCAAAGAATTTTGCACAGAGCTGGACATCTAGTAGCTGCTTAATGAATGTTAGCTATTACTATGTATCTATAGCTCTATTTCTCTCTCTCGGCCCATGATTAAATATCAGTACCCTCTAAAGATTATGCTTAAAAATGTGTTCCACCGTTTTCCGAAAATATTTTTCACAATGTGTTAATCTGGTCTAACACATTCAGTAGAGATGTGCAAGGAAGATCAAATCCAGAAAGGAGAGGTGACTGTGTCAGGGCTACAAGAAGCTGTGGTCTATTGGGAAGAGGAAGGTCTCAGGAAAAGAGAAAAGTTCAGGGGACTTGTTTAAGAGGCTATTGAGAAGGGGGAACCAAATGATTAAGAGGTTACTGAAAAGGGGGAACTGAGTTTAGTCCCTGTACTGACACAAGCCTCACCACATATGGGAGTGCACACATACAACCTCCCCGCCCCCGACATACAAGCTCACTCTCTCTCACACACACATACACAGGCACACATACACCTGCAGACACGTACATATACACTCACCGATTCACACTCAAGCGCACACCCACACACCCACACCCACTCTCCTAGGGCCAGAGCCTTGGTAAACTTTGTCTCTTCCACCTTATATTCTGTAAGCTTCTAGGCATATCATTCAGCGCTTGTCTTGTTTTGGGTGAGGGGGACAATCCCACCAAAGGAGTCTGTGTGCCTAGTGTCCCCTCCCCCACTCTTGGTCAGTCCCCTCACTGACCCATCTGTTGAGCTCTCCCTATACACAGCTATTTACAAGTGTTATCTCCTTTAGTCCAGGTCAGGTAAATAGTAATCACTTGCACCTTTCCTGTAGACAGGGAAACTCAGACTCAAAGTTAAGCCAACTGTCCAAATCTCAGGTGGGCCACACCAGCTTTTAAAAAGAGTTCTGTGTCACTGAAATGTCCATGTTCTACTTCAGGATTAAAAAAAATATTTTTTAATGTGTATTTATTTTTGAGAGAGGAAGAGAGACAGAGCATGAGCAGGGAAGGAGCAGAGAGAGAGGCAGACACAGAATCCCAAGCAGGCTCCAGGCTCTGAGCTGTCAGCACAGAGCCCGACGCAGGGCTTGAACTCATGAGCCACAAGATCATGACCGGAGCCAAAGTTGGATGCTTAACTGACTGACCCACCCAGGCGCCTCTCTGTTTCAAGATTTTTTTTTTTAATTTTTAAAAATATTTATTTATTTTTGAGAGAGGCAGAGGGACAGAGAGAGAGAGAGAGAGAGAGGAAGACACAGAATTCCAAGCAGGCTCCAGGCTCTGAGCTGTCAGCACAGAGCCCGACGCGGGGCTTGAACTCACGAACCATGAAATCATGACATGAGCTGAAGTCAGGCACTCAACCGACTGAGCCACCCAGGTGCCCCACTATTTCAGGATGCTTTAAACTGAGTTCTCAATCCATTAATTGCTCAAGGATGTTCAATTAAAGGGGTATCAACCAGCCTCTAAAACAATTGGAACACAACAGAAGAAAAAATACAAGAACGTACCACGGGCGGTAAGAGTAAGTATTGTCTAAATAGGCATGGGCTTGTGTGTTTGGGACAACCATGTGAAATATATTTTGAATGGTAAGTCTCCAGCAGAAAACGTTTGAAAGCTAGCACCCTATTATTGAGTCCAGTCATTCAGCGCTGAGCTTCCTGGGACCCCTCCAGGCAGAATAAATTGTTTCCGTATGTGTGTTCCTGTAGCAGAACGTACGATCCTAGCTTATAACCCTAATCAAATTGCACTTTGGTTTTCTTCCTAAAGGGGGTCCATGTGTGTGTGGATGCCTTTCATCTCCACCACACCGTGCCTAGAGCAGCACCTTGGAGAGATGGACATCAGGGAGTGGTTATTGCTTTGGATTTGTTAGAATTGACAACTGAGCTATTTAAATGCTGAATTCTTCTGGTTTTGCCTCTAGATTTCTCTCTTTTACAGCCTAGCCTGAGATCACTTTACTCTTCCTTGGTACCTACAGCAAGAACAGGCTGAAGAAGAAGAAGAAAAAAAAGAGAAGACAAAAGAGAAAGAGAGCAATATTCAAAAATAATGATTTGGATGAGACTCCAAAAAGAAGAGAAACTTAGAACTACTTCCTAAATATACATTTTGATATGACGGATGTAAGAATTTATTTTAGCCAAATGATCACGGGCCCATCAACTATCAAAAACAAATAATTACGAGCTGAATGTAATAGGTTCTATCCGGAGGAAACACACTTGAACTATTAGCAAGGAGAAATACAATGAGAACCTTCCAGCCCCTCTTCCTGAACTGTGCATTAGCCAGCACATAAAGCCAGGCCAAATACTGTCTCCGGATGCTGGAGAGGGCTTGGCTGTAATTTTTTGTTGTTTATTGTTGTTTTATTGCTCTCCATTTTCGCACGCCTCGGCGGAAGGGAAGCAGAAATGCTGAGTCCTGAGTGTTCGTTCTCATGAGGATAAAGCCACAGCAGACCCTGATAGAACCAGAAATCCCTTGGGCCATATTTTCCCTTGTACCATGTAGGAGGAGGAACACGTTTGAGTGACGTCTTCTGAGACGACCAGGAATTCTTAATTCGGAATCGGTGTTGACCAACCAGGGCTTTGGAAAACCAGAGTTTTCTCAGTCAGTTGCTGACAAAATTCACAGGGCTGACATGAATCTGTTGTACAGACCTCTCAGGGAAAGTCACTTCTGAGATCTTCGATTGTATGCTTGCTTATTATTATTATTATTATTATTATTTTACTCTGTTGCTCTGTCCACGGTTAGTATTTAAGGACCTCTGATCCTTCTCTCCCAGGTCACTTCTGCAAGCCTTGCCAGAACTTGAGGGGGGCAACAAACAGGCGGGGCAGAGAACACCACACAGCGGGGGTATGGCTGGGCTGGGGCTGGGGTCCACGCTGTGACCGTGGAAGGGGGTCAGGCACAGAGAAGTGGACATTTTGTGAAATATCATGCTACACCTTTACAGAATTCAATAGAATGCAATTTGAGATAGCAAAAGTATACAGAAAGCATTGCCACTCAAATCTCAAGTTCTCCATTATTGTAATCCAAGTTAGATCTGTACTATCCTTTGCATATGAGGGGGTCAGAACACAGTCTTCCTTCCATCTTCCACGGTAATTGGCCACTGCCTCTATTCCAGGGTGACCTTTCCCCTCCTTTCTATCTTGTTTCTTAGTTCAGCCTCTACCTTCTTTCATTTGCTTTCCTCACATTCTCTCGACGAAGGATAGTGAGAAGGAAGAGAGTCCTAATGGCCATTGAGAGTGGAATGGTTGACAAATTGTGTGCTAATGAATGTTATGCAATAGTTGAGGCTATTAAAAGGAAGATATTAGATCTATATCTATGAGCCAGCAAAGTGGCCTGTGATGGAATCAGGGAGAAAATTTAAGGCTCAGAATAGTTTTATTTTTTTTTTAATGTTTATTTAGTTTTGAGAGAGAGAGAGAGAGAGAGTGTGATCATGGGAAGGACAGAGAGAAGAGGGAGACACAGAAGCAGGCTCTAGGTTCCAAGCCGTCAGCACAGAGCCTGATGCAGGGCTCAAACTCACAAACCATGAGATCACGATCCGAGTGGAAGTTGGACACCCAACCAACTGAACCACCCAGGTGCCCCAGAATAGTTGTTTCATATGGTCTCACTGTTATGAAAACAAATGGCCACCCACCTACTTTATTTATTTCTATGTTAGTAGATGTGGGTTTTTAAAAAAATATTAAGTATAATGGGAAAGCATATAATCTGGGTATAAATTGTTAAATTTAAATTGTTAAATTGTTAAATCTGTTGTTAAATTTGATGATCCCGGAAGAAGGGATTTGGAGTATAGAGTGCCATTGTGAAAGGTATGGGTGTGTATTTAAGTTTAAAAGGGGTAAAAATTGTTTCTGTGCTAATTTCAACTAAACATAAATATTTTTAGGAAGGAGATGGGAGGTAATATATAAACAATAATAATTGCTGTGCTAAAATGGCAGAATCTGGATGTGATTTTTTCCTCCACTTTTGGTTTTATTTCAAAGCGGTCTTACTACTTGTATGATACACTGGTAAGTGATAGATAGAAGATATATAGATGAGAAAGAGGTAGATTTAAGTAAGGACTTAGCCATGCCACCATAGTCCCATGACTGTACTCCTAACATATCTAGGACTCGACTTACCTATTTTGAATATAAGGTAGCAGACCAACCATGGGGGAGGGGAAGGAAAAAAAAAAGAGGTTAGAGAGGGAGAAACCCATGGGGGAGGGGAAGGAAAAAAAAAGAAAAAAAAAAGGTTAGAGTGGGAGAGAGAGCCAAAGCATAAGAGACTCTTAAAAACTGAGAACAAACTGAGGGTAGATGGGGGGGGGGGATGGGAGAGTGGGGAGGGTGGGGAGGGTGGGTGATGGTTATTGAGGAAGACACCTTTTGGGCTGAGTACTGGGTGTTGTATGGAAACCAATTTGACAAGAAATTTGATATTAAAAAAAAGAAAAAAAAAAGAAATTTGAAAAATAAATTAAAAAAATAAATACATAAATAAATAAACATTAAAAAAAAAGTAGCAGACCCAAAGATCTCTGTATTTCATTTTCCTGGGGGGTGATCCCTGATGGATGATTACAGTATATCGTAGGTCTTAGCTAGCTAATTCTGAACCAGTTCTGCATTATACTAAAAGGTGATCCCTACAGATAAGGGAAAAAAAGTAATGGACAGGCTTGCTCATTGCTTTGAAGAGTGTAACATACACTTGTGCTGTATGCATAGCATAACATACAGACAAGTCGAATCATTACATTGTACACCTGAGGCTGATATAATACTGTGTGCTGACTTGATTAAAATAAAAAAATTAAAAAAAAAGAAAGTGTGAAGTCAACAGCAATAAAAAAGCATAGCGCGGAATAGTTAAGGTATTTCAGAGAAACACTAAGGTTAGAGTTGGCATATACACCATTAGCCTCTAAAGAACCTCATGGAACTGATTCGGTCGCACATGCCAGAGGCACAGAGGGACCCTAACTATAATTGTTATTACATTTGTCACAGATTGTGGTAACAGCTCTAACACTTACTTCTAGCCTCAAGATATTGATAACTGTTGGGAGCTGATGTCGGAGCAATGACGCCTTTGGGGTCATCTTCAGAAAACATGGATCTCGTTATGCCTCCTACCCGAACTCCCCTAGTCACTCACCTGCTGGAAACTTTCACCGTGAAATACAAGGCCCTGTTTACTCTATGTTTACTCTATGTTTACATATGTTTACTCTATGACCCCAGTATTCAATGATGTGAAAGTTACAGTGAACTTCTCGTGGTTCCTCCACCCATCATGCTTTGTCAAGCAAGCCCGGGTGCTTCTGCATATATCACTCACTCAGCCCAGACTGCCTTTCGCGTTCTTTATACAACTGGCAAATTTCCACCCTTCAATAAACAGGAAGACCGTAATGCAGACAGTCAAGTTTCTACTTACTCTTGCATGCTTGATGAAATGGAACCTTGTCTTTAAACCCTTTCCTGAACCCATCCTTCCCTCCGCTCCCCACAGGTGCTCGCTGCCACGGCTGTGCAATTGCCTCCTTACTTCATGCCTTTATTTTAGCATTTTGTCACTGAACTAGTATTGCCTGTTTCTTCCACTTTATTGAAAGTTCCTGAAGGGACGAGACTATCGTTCTTTGTGTTCTCATTTCTAGATACGTGCCTAACACATCCTAGGCACTCAAGAATATGCTTTCAAGCGAGCATACATATACACATATACAGAACATGATTAAATGTATGTATTATGTGATACATACATATAGACACAATTACAGAAAAAAAAAAAAAACAACCGTAAAACGTCTGCAAACAGACATCTCTGAAACTCACCGAATGCAGCAGAAATTTATTAGATTAATGCATGGTCCGGCGCCCACACCAGCTGACTTTCTGCCCAAGAGGAAGAGAGAAGAGGCGAGGGTAAGTGCGATTTGGGAAATAATGTCCTGCTTATTTGGCTTTTGCGGAAGTTTTCATATCTGGATGGGTAATCACTGCCTCTCAGAGTGTGTCATGCTTTTCCCCACCCCCACCACTCATCAATCCACAGCGTGAAACAATTCTCAGCCATCAAGATTTCCACACAGTTTAATGGCTTTCGGGAGACGTCTTTCATGCCATTGTTACAGCTCATCTTTACCTTCTTTCCATCCAAGATTTAAACAAGAAAACAGGCGCTGCTAATGTATCAGGGCCCATGACCTCTGTGTCCTGTGATGGCACCCCCCCCCCCAGACCGCATTGTTAGAGCCCTTCTCCCCCTGCACACCAAATCAGTCCCTCAACCAGGCAAAGAAGAGGAGAGCCCTGTTGGACGCCAGATTCAGCTCTTGAATCATTAGCAAGACAAAAAAAAAGGAAAAGAAAGAAAAGAAAGCTGCACAGAACTTGGGACTTCACAAGAAACTCCTCAAAGTAATTGTTCTACAGCATCGGCAATTCAGATCGAGAGTGGAATTATTTCACTTAAATAGAAGATCAAGTAAGATTGGTCTTGGGACAGCCGACTTGAAATTAAACTTGGTAGACAGGGAACGCCCAGTCTTCACCTGGGAGAGCCACGTAGATGCCAAAATAAGATAGTCAAACTTTTGTATACTCCAAGGGACAAAAACAATCGGCATTTTACTGAGATCATTGATTTCCTCTCATTTTAATTTTTTTTTCAAAAATATGTGTAACACTCAAACCACTGAAGTGCATACATTCTCAACCCTTCTTTGTCCGTGGATATTTTTCTCTTGATTCACATAGTTATTTATTTGTCTCAACTTATCTCAAAAGGGATTTAGGGAGGAGCCCCCGGGGTGGCTCAGTGGGTTGAGCATCTGACTCTTGATTTCAACTCAGGTCATGATCCCAGGATGGTGGGATCAAGCCCTGCCTTGGGCTCCAGGCTGAGCACGGAGCCTGCTTAGGATTCCCTCTCTCCCTGTGCCCCTCTACCCAGCATGCCCACGCATGCCCTCTCTCAAGTAAATAAAAACAAGTTTACTTTTTTTTAAAAAAATGGGATTTGAGGAGGCTTTCTAAAAGGTCCATTGTGACATGAGATTGAAAGCAAATGAATAAACACAGATGGGGAGAGGGGAAATGGGAAATAAAGGTAGAAAACATGACAGAAATACCGGAAGTGTAATTCACATACAAAATAGACGTCATGTGATTTCATACAGTTCTGCAGAGTCAGGGTTTCTGAGTCTGACTTTCCTGGTATTCAGCATAAACAAGTACGTATGGTAAGTGTGCAAACGGCAGTTCTTAGGTAAAAGTGAACCAGTTACCCGGACAAAGCACGGCTATTCTAAATACAGAGAAACTTCTCTCATGGTCCTCGTGTAAGCGACCGCACCTGACCCAGGTCTACCATAACACTTTCGTATTAAAAGAAGAAAGATTTTTGCACTCTTTCTTCCCAATCAGGGCTTGGGAAAAAAAAAAAAAAAAAAAAACCCGAGACACGAAAAGGTCATCCCTTCCTAAGTAGTTTATGTGACTCTCTGTGCCTGGTGCTTTTAAAAATCTATATTCTGCCAGAACCACTGTACTGTCCCATTTGGCAAAAGGAAAAAAAAAAAAAAGAAAGAAAGAAAATCATGGAGAAAGTAAGTATTCTTTCATTCATTCATTCATTCATTCATTAGAAGGGTAGGTAGGAGCTGCTTCTCCGGAGTTTAAAATATTACACTTTTTTTTTTTAAACCGATTTCACTCTTTTTCAAATTCAATCATTCTAAGAACGTGAAGACTGTAAGCAAATCTGGAGACTTCGTTTGGCAATATCTGGATGGTATTGGGGGGAGCAGATGACCCTCAAAACCTCTTCCAACTTGAACATCCTCTGATGGTGAATGTTAAAAAGAAATAGTTGGCCAACAGCTGGGTGTGCAGAACAAGGAAGTGTGTCTTGAGGGTGGAATGGAATGGGATGTGCTTTGGACAGAATCATAGTCTGCACAGCACAAACAGGAAAATACCACAGTTCGGCCCCTTGCCTAATCCATTCCACTCTTTTTACTTTATTTTATTTTATTTTATTTTTTTAACGTTTATTCATTTTTGAGACAGAGAGAGACAGAGCATGAGCGGGGGAGGGTCAGAGAGAGAGGGAGACACAGAATCTGAAGCAGGCTCCAGGCTCTGAGCCATCAGCACAGACCCCGACGCGGGGCTCAAACTCGTGGACTGAGAGATCGTGACCTGAGCCGAAGTTGGACGCTTAACCGACTGAGCCACCCAGGCGCCCCCATTCCACTCTTTTCAATAGCCATCTTGGCAAATTTTGATTATTTTGCCTCAGACAGTAAACCTAGGTCTAACACGACAGTGAAAAAATCTAGGCCTTTGGCATCAGAAAGAACGATACAATAACTACATGACTTCAGCAATTTATTTAACCTCTGCCTGACAATAATATCTATACATCAAATGTCGTGAAGTTTAAACACCAATGACGGCACGTCGTGTTTCATACAATAAGCATTCTCAATAGTGTTTTTTTCTTCCTCTTACAGAAGTTTTTAATCTTATAAGCAACGCAGCTGATATACATTTAAGAGCTTTGTTGTCCAAACGCATCCTCGAAAGCTCTGTACAAGAAGCTAGAGTAAAATGTAAAATTAAGAATACCTGTAAAGGAAGGGAAACTGTGCTTTTTCACAGCAAAAGTGCTTCGTTTTAGCTTCTGGAACTGTAGTCTGCGTTAGTTCCTGGAACAGTTTCCTGAGTGAGAAATAAGCCACAGAGACATTTTGACCTGAGCGATATCACTTTCAGCAGAACAAAGATGTTTATGTGCTGTATAGTATTTTGGCATTTGGTGCTGGGAGCAGAATTTAGAACTTCTGAATATACATGAATCTCCTAACTTCATTTAGCAGCATCTCCTTTGAAAAGGTGAACTTGATATGTTTTTAAATTTCATGCCTTTGGGTCTAGATAAGATGGCATCCCAAATGGAACACATTTAAAATCTATTCCTTGGGGTGCAAAAGTTGGGCCTTGGTTCCTCTCCTCCTCCTCCTTCTCTTCCTTCTTGTCCTTCTTGCTCTATTTTTTCACATTAAAAGTATTTGCTGATGAAAAACACTTTGGAAGGAGTCTTGTTTAAAGGCAGATGAGTTTTAGAAAGAAAAATTAATAAACAAGAAAAAAACTAAAATTTTAAGGAAAAAAGTCAATCTCATGAGGAATCAAAGACTTCTAAATGAAAGCAATGTCATTTACCAACAACAATGAAATTCGTGAAATTGTAAAAATTGTAACAGCCAGGACTATCCTCTGTGATGAAACTTGTACATTGCTTAGGTCATTTTGAGCTTTATAGCTCCGTGAGTAAAGAGCCGGGAAATGCATATTAAGAGCTAAGAGGCCATTCATATCCCTTGACCCAATAAATGTGAATCTAGAAATTGCTTTTATTCATTTATTTTTTTCAGAGAGTGCCAGCCATATACCTAAAACTCTGACAGGCACTTGACCTGAAAAGATTAATACAGCAAAAACTCAAAAAGGATCCACAGTTTGGTGGGGGAGTGAATTTTAAATTTATTAGTTTAGCAGAACGAAACGGCATACATAAGAGATTTTCATTACAGTGTTATTTCTAAGAATAAAAAAAAGTTTGCCTGGGGTGGCTCAGTCGCTTGAACGTCCGACTTCGGCTCAGGTCGTGATCTCGCGGTTTGTGAGTTCGATCCAGCCCCGCTTCGGGCTCTGTGCTGACAGCTCTGAGCCTGGAGCCTGTTTCCGATTCGGTGCCTCCTCCTCTCTCTGCCCCTCCCCTGCTCATGCTCTGTCTCTCTGTCTGTCAATAATAAATAAACGTTAAATGAAAAAAAAGTTTGCCTACTAAATATCCAACAACGTGAGACCAATTAAATCCATCCATTTACTAGAGAGTAGAGTATCCAGGTATTAAATATAAATCTGAACAGTGTATAGTGTAGAAATCACCATGAACAAAGTGTTACGTAACATTGTCACTCATGTAAAACCTATATTTGAATGGAACAAAATGGGGAATATGAAAAAATAAAACCTATTTATTAAAGTAGCAAATTTGAAAAATTCAGTATTATTTTATAAGTTAAAATATTGGAAGAGGATAATAATTTTTAACTAAAAAAAAGAAAAACACAACCAAACCAGTGAACAAAAAACGCATTTCTTACCTATTATTTCCTGATCAATACTAATCATAGAGATACACAGAATTGACATGTTCTACAGAGATGTGGAATTTTCTTTTTTGCATATATTTTGTCCGATCTGCAAAATACTGTCTTTTAGGAATTTAGTTTGCTAAAGACCACCTTGAAGGGGGTGCCTGGGTGGCTCAGTCAGTTAACGTCCGGCTTTGGCTCAGGCCACGATCTCATGGGTCATGGGTTTGAGCCCCACTTGGGGCTCTGTGCTGACAGCTCAGAGCCTGGAGCCTGCTTCAGAGTCTGTCTCCCTCTCTGTCCCTTCCCCTGCTCTCACTCTCTCTTTCTCAAAAAGTGACTAAACGTTAAAAAAAAATTAGAGATCACCTTGAAAAACCCTTTTTGAAATGTGAGCCTAAGACAGTGCAGGAACACGGAGAAGAGTGGATAGAAGAGGTTTCACAAACATCCTGGGCCAATCACTTCCTTTCTCGTGTTGCCACCTCTGGAAAATGGGAGTGATTGTGTCTGCCTGATTTTAAATGCGTTTTTTGGATGGTAACCAACTACAAAATGTAGATTAATATCTTAAAGCCGTTGGGACACTGGAACAGAAAATACAAAATCTTGCCAACGTATCGTCGGTGACAATACTCTGTCCCACTGTCCCTTAGCAAAGGAACCATAGATATGTGGAAACAGGACATGGAACAAATGGGATCTTAGTGAAGACATATACTTGGTAAGGAACGTAACACCACGGTAGAGACTGCTGGCAACATAAAATCTATAGATCTTCGTAGGATAAATGTCAGAGAAAATAAAAATAATGGTAAAGACCAAATATATACTGCCTTTTATTGATCATCTTTTATTGAAAATCATAAGCCCACTCTTCTTTCCCACCATACAGCGAGTGCCTTTAGGGACAAGATTATGCCTTTATGTGCATTTAATTTACATTGTTTAATTCAATCTCTGCAGCACAGAAGCCCTCCATTAAATGTTTCTTAGAGAAAAAAAAAAAAATGGAAAGAAGGAAGGGAGAAATGTCAGTGGACAGGAAGTAGGAAAGGAGGGGAGGAGTCGGAATCAACACAGTAAGAAAGCCTGCCTGAAAGAGAGGTAAAAGCTGCATTCTTTATCTGGACTTGATGTACATAGGAAAAGAAGGGCTGCTCGGGTCACGGTGCAGCAGGAGAAGGAAACTGAAATAGCATTTCTGGCCACAGATACAGGAGATGCTGCGGTCTGGGTGGTCAATATTACACTGTAGGGAAAGCTTCAAAGATAGTTGACCTAAAACCCTATGATTTCTCAATTATAGAGCAGGAACGCTCATGAAATTGTCTTCAAAGTGTAAGGAGATCTACAAGTAAGAAGGTTTATCACTGAAATACATTTTCAGAGTATAAAATGGGTCCCTTTTCTTATAACCAGGATACCAATCAGAACCCTTCTAATTTGTGGAATGACTGACTACATACTTTTTTTCCAAACCTCTTTCAATGTGCTTTCCAATATAAATTATCCATTCCACTCAATATCTTTTGATACCTGGCTCAAAACTTACTTTTTCTATCATCCAGCAATGGCTTCCTCCCACTCCTAAACAGCAAAATAGTCTCATGGCCCCTCGAAACAGCCTGCAGCCACATCCTGAACCTTTTGCTTCGCAGAAAGACCATTTTTTGTTTTCTGTCATTTGTAGAGGCGCACTCTGCTTGGGACGCCTGATCTCCATTTCCCTTCTTCCTTAGGTAGCCAGGGAACTCCTTTTCATTCATCAACAACAATACTCAAGCTGCATCATGTCCAAAAATACTTCCTCAATTCTGCAGCAAAATATCCCTCTTCCTCTTCTGAGTATCCATAGGGCTTTGCTTAATACATATGCTTTTGAATAAATAGGTAGAGTGATGAATGATAAAAAAATAAAATAAAACAAGGAAGGAAGCCCATCTTCTGTGAAATCACAATCTTGACCATTTTCATAGAGTGAAAATCAATTCTATTAAAAGTATTTTTTTAATTTTTTAAACATTTAGTTATTTTTGAGAGACAGAGACAGAGTGTGAGCAGGAGAGGGGCAGAGAGAGACGGAGACACAGAATCCGAAACAGGCTCCAAGCTCTGAGCTGTCAGCACAGAGCCCGATGAGGGGCTTGAACTTACAGACTGCAAGATCATGACCTGAGCCCATGTCGGACGCTTAACCAACTGAGCTACCCAGGTGCTCCTCTATTAGAAGGTTTAATGAGAATATAAATATATCAAACCCAAATTTTTATTTCTTTTATTTCTGGTTGGGAAATTACATGAACTATAATGAGAAACAAAATTTAAATATCACTAACCATAAAGCAATGCATGAACTTTCGGCATCCCTTGCTATCGTAAACTAGAACCTATTATACTTGACAGTGACTTCTAGTTCTTCTCCTGTACTTCATCATCAAACACAATACTTTAAAACCCCTTGACAACTCATAATTTTGTTTAAGAAAGGATGGTCATCTTTGCTCCATGCGTGCCCAACATTCTCATTTTTAGATTTATAAACACCAATTAATTAGATCTGGACTTTGGGCCTGGATTCGAGTCATGACCTCACAAGACTATTTGAATGACGTTGGGCAAGTCATATTACTTCTTTACAACCTTAGTTTCTTCTCCTTTTTCAAGTGCGGAAAATAATAGTACTCTTCCCTCCTTTCCATCTTTGCAATTTTAGAGATCTATGTGCCATGCACTGTGTTGAGTGCTGTCCATGTATCAACTCACTTATCCTGGCCAACAACCTTATGAAGTAAGAGCCAGAAAGTACATGGGAAGTGCTTGGCATGTGCCTACATAGAAAGAGCATTCCTTACATGCTGGCAATTGTTAATTTGCATGGATTCTTTTTAATCTAGACTGGAAATCAGCAGTGGTGGGACTTTAACATTTCTGTGGTCTACATCCTTATTTTCAGGATGAAAGGGCAGCAGAAGGACAAATGGCAGACCATAAAATGAGGGGAGATTTTATTATGGTTTTTGGAAGGATGAACATGGGTAATTCAGTACTTTTAGTAAATGCTATCTCTTCTTCGGCCGACCACGGGTACATATCCTAAACAGAATTTTAAAAGGTGTCCCAAACTATTAATAGAGTACAAGTCAACCCCCAAACTCAATTTGAGTCTTTGGGAGATGAACATCTCATTACAAAAAGCTTGCAATGGATCTTTGGGAAATTCCTGCCTTGATATTTACAACCTCAAACATTGTCATGTTATCTCATTTTTGCTTCTTATTTCCAATTCCACACGACTATTGGGAAGATATGGAAAGTAAGAGCTTCCAATCTCATGACTTTGTATATATCAATTGCCTTCCGATCTTATTCCTGTGATATTTTTTTCACTAGTTTGAATTTTATATTGCACATGGGTTTAGTGACAATCTCTTGCTAAAACTAACAGCCTGCTTCAGCAGAGGTAAGTTTCTCACAGACTGCAATAGAACAGTGTGAATCTCTCAAGCCAGTGGGTGGATCTCGCCACCTGAATGTTCTGGGACAATGACTTTTACCGGGTAGAAATGTCACACCCACTTCTATAACTTTGTACTGTCTCCATAATCCATGAATCATGGTATGGCTGCATTACTTTTTAGGGGAAATAACTCGGGAAACAGCATATGTTTTGAAAGTTGTTAAAAAGGAAACTGTTGACATAAATATGTATAGGAGAAGATCAACATATGGAAATTTTCACGGTGAGTTTTCCTCTAGAGTAAATGAAAAGGAACGTCAAACCACAAAGAGTCGTTTCCCTGAGCTGCTGAGAGTGATAGCAGAAATCTTTAAAAGGCACTTAATGGAATCATATCTGGAAATGGTTGGATCGTAAAAAGGTGTAGCATCCAATTCTCTTTTTGAAATGCTTTGGAAACTTCGACTAAACGTGACTTTGGCCTCCTTGTAGGTGAGACTATTCTGTGAGTCATTTCTCATTTAATGGCTGGTTAAAGATAAGTATAATCTTCCTGTACCTCCCCACCTGTCTGCTCCCTCCTCACCCTCCAAGTCTAGGCACTCAGATTTCTTCCCTAGAGTGTTCTCTGTTGTCCCTGCCCCATTTGCCCTCACTATTTCCTAAAACCGAAACTAGATACTTGTAACATGCAATTTACATTTCCTTCAAATAGTATCTTGCAGTGTACCATTTTCTACCGCACTACCAGATCCCTTAAAGCAGAGATGAAATCTTATCTTTTTAGGGTCCTCCTCTATAGAGCCTAAACAGATACTGGTAATCATTGGCTTAACAAATTGGGGTGATTTAACTATCAACTCCTTAGTAAGGGCAGAGACTTCTTCAAAATGGAAAGAACTGACATTTTTCAAGCCCCTGCTATCAGACATTATGCTGTTTTGTTTTGTTTTGTTTTGTTTTTAATTTACGCTACGTATTCCTACCGACAACGTTAGTGTTTGTATCTCCATGTCGTAGCGGAAGAAATTGAGACTCAAAAAATGGTGAGTTGCTCACCCAAGAATAAGCTGCTACTAAAGCGAAAGTTTGTCCGACACTAGAATTACCAATATACCTATGGGAAAAAATCAAGCACTAAACATATTTTCTTGGTACCAGGGATAATGCCCCATAGACAAATGGTGATGACCCGTAAGGAAGTCTTTTCTGGTTCTTCTCGCAGGTCAAAGACAAATCTTTCCCCTTTCAGGGGGATAAGGATCTGCCTGCCTTGACTCCCCAGCAGATGCAGATTACCCAAGGTGGGTAGGGATGGGGTAGCAGAAGTTCCCATTCTACTCATCCAAGTGATTCCTGACCTGCACTGGTCCTTCCTTTCATCTTCCAGGGGGTATGAATCTATGAAAACGAAAAGTGGTTCCTTTACAACGGTAGAGTGAAAGTTGTTTAACGAACAGATTTCAGAAATGTTAAAGTGTAGGGGTACCTGGGTGGTTCAGTCGGCTAAGCATCTGATCCTCAATTTCATCGCAGATCATAATCTCACAGTTCATGAGTTCGAACCCTGCACTGGGCTCCATGTTGGCAGTGTGGAGCCTGCTTGGGATTCTCTCTCTCTCCTCTTTCTTCCCCTCCTCACCTCTCTCTCTCTCAAAATAAATAAATAAACTTTAAAAAAAAAAGAAATATTAAAGCATAAAATATATTGTTGCTTGAATCAGTCTGTGTCTTCTACTCTAGCCTTTTTCTTCATTGTTCCCAACAAAGAGTTTTCACCGAAACAGCTCTGATGTGTCCAGAGCCTTCCCTGTGCCAGGCATGGTGTTAAGCATCTAGAAGAAACAGATATAATCAGAGATACTCATGAACCCAAGGAACCCATTAAAGGTAACTGATCAACACCAGTTGACCAGTGGTACCTGGGTGGCCCAGTCGGTTAAGCATTTGACTCGATTTCAGCATCCTGACATTGAGCCTCGTGTTGAACTCTGCACTGACAATGCAGAGCCTACTTGAGCTTCTCTCTTTCTGTCTGTCTCTCTCTCTGCCCCTTCCCTGCTCACATTCTCTCTCTTTCAAAATAAATAAATAAAAATTTGTAAACAAGGTAACTGGTGTTGGGAGTTCATGTGGGAACAACCAGTAAGTAATGTACAAATTTAGACCCTATCTACTGCCCTAGCATTACTGCATAAAGAGTGCTGTGGAGACCCAGAAAGGGGCATCCGTTGATGACTTAAAAGAAGGGGTAGGGGATGCCTGACTGTCTCAGTTGGTGGAGCACATGACTCTTGATGTTGGGGTTGTGAGTTTGAACACCACATTGGGTACAGAGATTACTTAAAAATAAAGTCTTTTTTTTTTTAACGTTTATTTATTATTTTTGAAAGACAGAGCGTGAGCTGGGGAGGGGCAGAGAGAAGACACAGAATCCCAAACGGGCTCCAGGCTCCCAGCTGTCAGCACAGAGCTCGGCGCGGGGCTCAAACCCACGAACCGTGAGATCATGACCTGAGCTGAAGTCGGATGCTTGCCTGACTGAGCCACCCAGGTGCCCCAAAAATAAAATCTTAAAAAAAAAAAGAAAAAGAAGGAGTGGAACTCGAGCTACATTGGAGTAAATGAGATGAGTTTTGATGGCGGAGAATAGGACTGAAAAATGTCCCAAACAGAGAGAAAACATAAACAAAGGTGAAGAGATAGATAGAAAAGCAATGGGTATTTTCAGGGAAATTCAAGTGTGACTAAGGCACAAAGCTGGGTAAGTGGCTGGGGTATATTTCAGGCTAAGGAAGGGGAAACAGAGATCATGCTACAAAGTTTGGACTCTATCTCAAAGGTCGCTGATAACTTTTTTTTTTTTTTTTTAAGTAGAGGTTTGATTTGATGACAGTTGAGTTTTAGGAATTGCAGAACTATTGGACACTTAGGTTGGGATTGCTCAACAGTAGCATTATTCGGGGCCAGGCAATTCTTTTTTGTGGGGGTCTGTCCTGTGCATCGCAGGGTGTTTTGTATTATCCCTGGCTTCTTCTTACTAGATCCCAGTAGCACCCCTTCTCCATGTGTGACAACCAAAAATGTCTCCAGACATAACCCAATGTCCCCTAGGGGGCAAAATTGCTCTCAGTTGGGAGCCATTGCTTTATAGTCTTTTTTTTGCTATTCATCTGCATATCTCACCCTAAACCGAGCATTGCTAAGCCTTCTACTTGTGCAGCAGAATAAGGGAGTTGGATGAATAACCTCTAAGTACCTACTGACTCCACGAAAGCATTATTCCTCTGGCACTGAGACAAAAGTGGACCATTTGGCAATTTACTTAGTCGGGGCCTTCCTGGATCAAGTTCCGATCGTGCTAGGCAGTGTGGTACAATGAACAGAGAAAGGGCTTTGGAGCCAGTCATCCCTGTGTCGGTCAGAGTCTTGTCATTTACTGGCTGTGTTGTGATCCGGAGTAAAGGTTTCTTCAGCTGTAAGATAAGTAGTGAGTAATATCACCACCTCATAGGAACTTTATAAAGTGGTGCCTCAGGCCCTGCTACATAGAAGCAACACCCAAAGCAAATGTTCATTTCCTTCCAAGGTAACTAGATGTTGATTGGATCCTGGAAGGTTAGGCCTTCCGTGTAGCCCTGGGTAGTCTCTGCCTATGAAGAAGAACCTTCTGCTAACTTTCCATACCCTGTATTTGAGATGGATAAATTAATGCCCACAAGCGAAATTCATCCTGCTGCCTGGTTTTGTGTGGTCCGTGTCAAGAACGGTTATTACATTTTTGGATAGGTGAAGAAAGTCCAAAGAAGAATGATACTTTATGACATATAAAAATTAGGTAGAACTCATATTACAGAGTCTATAAAGGTTTCTTTCTTTCTTTCTTTCTTTCTTTCTTTCTTTCTTTCTTTTTTAACACAGACATGTTCTTTACTTATGGTTGGTGGGTGCTTTTGTGCTATAGCAGCTGAGCTGAGTATTTCCAACAGAGACCATATGGCTCCCCAGTATTGTATTATTAACTCTAGTCATCATGCTGCCCATTAGATCCCCAGAATTTACTCATTCTGCATAACTGAAACATTGTACCCTTTGAATGGCATTTCCCCATTTGCCCCAAACCCCAGCCCCTGACAACTATCAATCTAGTCTCTGATTCTCTGAGTTTGGCTATTTTAGATTATTTTTTAAATGTTTATTATTATTGAGAGACAGAGAGACACAGAGCATGAGCAGGGGAGGGGCAGAGAGAGAGGGAGACACAGAATCCGAAGCAGGCTCCAGGCTCTGAGCTGTCAGCACAGAGCCTGACGCGGGGCTCGGACTCACAAACTGCGAGATCGTGACCTGAGCCGAAGTTGGTCGCTTAACCGAATGAGCCACCCAGGCGCCCCATATTTTAGATTTTATATGTAAGTGAAATCATGCAGAATTTATATTTCTGTGTCGTTTAGCATAATGTCTTCCACATTCTTCCACGTCATCACAAATGAGAGGGTTTCCTTGTTTTTCCTTGTTATATAATATGTAATATGTGATATATGTATCTTTATCCATTTATCCATGGATGGACTCTTAGATTGATTCCATTTCTTGGCTCTTAAGTAATGCTGCGGTAAAGATGGGAGTGCATCTTTAATACCCTCATTTCATTTTCTTCGCATATATACAGAGAAGTAGAATAGCCAGATCATATTGTAGTTCTATTTTTAGTGTTTTGAGGAGACTCTGTACTGTTTTTCATGGTGGCTATACCAGTTCACATTCTTACCATTCATCTTCAAGAGTTTCCTCACTACATAGCCTTACCATCACTTGTCCTTGCTTATCTTGTTGATAATATCCATTCAAATATGCCTAAGGTATTTATGTGATTTTGATTCTCATTTCCCTGACGGTCAGTGATGTTGAGTACCTTTTGGTATACCAGTTAGCAGGGTGCCTGGATGGCTCAGTCAGTTCAGCATCTGACTCTAGGTTTTGGCTCATGTCACGGTCTCATGGTTGTGAGATCGAGCCCCACATCGGGCTCTGGGCTGGGCATGGAGTCTGCTTAAGATTCTGTCTCTCTGCCCCTCCCCTGCTCGTGCTCTCTCTCTCTCAAAAAGATAAATATGAAAAACACAAATTAGCAATTTGTATGTCTTTGGTGTTTGTTTGTTTGTTTGTTTTTGGAAAACTCCCCATTCAGTTCCTCTGCCAATTTTTTAATTGGGATGTTTGTTTTTTTGTTTGTTTGTTTATTTATTTATTTGCTATTGAGTTGTTTGAGTTGGGGATACTAATCCCTTATTGGATGTATGCTTTGCAGATATTTTCTCCCGTTTTGAAGGCTGTCCCTGAACTCTGTTGAGTATTTCCTTTGCTGAGCAGATGCTTTTGAGCCTGGCAGAATCCTATTTGTCTATTTTTGCTTTTGTTTCCTGTGCTTTTGGGGTGAAATCCAAACTCATTGCCCAGACCAATGCGAAGAAGCTTCTTCCCTGTGTTTTCTTCTAGTAGTTTTATAGTTTCAGATCTTATGTTTAAGCCTTTTGTCCATTTAGAGTAGGTTTTTTTTTTTTTTTTTTTTTTGTATATGGTGGGGAAAAAGAACCCCAAATCATTCTTATGCATGTGGATATCAAGTTTTCCCAATACCACTGATGGGAGACGTTCTTGGCACCTTTGTCAAAGATCAGTTGAATGTAAGTGTGCAGATCTATTTCTGGGTCCTCTATTCTGTTCTACTGACCTACATGTCTGTTTTTAATGACAGTACCATGATGTTGTGATTACGATAGCTTTGTAGTATATTCTGAAATCAGATTGTGTGACACTGTTCTTCTTGTTCAAGACTTTTCTAGCTATTTGGGGACTTTTGGGATTCTATGTGACTATTGTGACTTTTTTAATATTTCTGAGAAAAATGCCATTGGAATTTTGATAGGAATTGCATTGTCTGTAGATCCCTTTGAGTGGTATGGACATTTTAACGATATAGTCCTTCCAACCCGTGAATACGGGATATCCTCCCTGTGTTCCTGGTCTGAGAAGGCACTTATCTGTGTCTTCTTCGGTTTCTTTCATCAGTGCACAGATTTTTCACCTCCTTGGTTAAATTTATTCCTAAGTATTTTATTATTTTTGATTCTATTGTAAGTGAGATTGTTTTCTCTTTTAGATAGTTTGCTGTTAAGGTAGGGGACATGCAACTGATTTTTTTTTTTAATGTTGACTTTGTATCCTGCAACTTCACCGAATTCCTTTATGAGTTCTACCAGTCTTTTTGTAGAGCCTTTATGGTTTCCTATCCATAAGATCATGCCAACTGCAAACAGAGATAATTTTACTTCTTCCTTTCTAATACGGATGCCTTTTATTCCTTTTTCTTACCTCATTGCTCTGGCTAGGACTTCCAGTCTTACATTGAATAAAAGTGGTAAAAGTGAGCACCCTTGTCTTGTTTCCGATTTTAGAGCCTGGTTAAATGAAACAATCCATGTTAATGCCCGGGACTGACTGGCTGAGCATGTAACTTGCAGCCCTCTTGTCACTCGTAAAAGAACGCAGATCTACGCAGATCTACCCTAAAGATTTGGATAGCAGTACTGTGCAAAAGTGAATCACTAACCTGACTTGCAGTCCTCCATTGTTCTAAGTGCTTCAAACCAATTAACCTGTTGATTCTTCACAACCCACCTCCCCACCCACCCCGGTGAGGTAGGTACAATCATTATCCTTGTTTTTACAAAGGAATTAAACTGAGGCACAGAAGGGTTAATTAGCTTGCCTGAGATTAAAAATCTGGTAATGAGCATAGCTCAATTTCAAGCTCTGGCAGTCTGGCTCTAGAAGTCAGGCATCCTTTTAACCACACAGCCTTTCACAATATGGTAGTAAAGAACATAGATCGTAGAATCAGATAACATTTTCCCTCCATGGGTGTGGCTCTGAGTCAATTACCAAATCTCCATTATCTTTACTGTTTTCAACTGTTAACTCATAATAGCTGTACCTGATTTATGTGGTTCTCATGTGTAGTGAAGGGAGTAATACAGGTAAAAGGCTAAGTGTGATGCCTAGAACATGGGAAGAATATCCCAATGTTTGCCTTCATTCTTACGATCTTAGCTTTGCCAGAGACGTCATTTTAGGGAGAGTAGAAGGGCAATATGGTTTCATACTTGCAAAAGTCTTCCTTGATGTCCTTTAAATTACTCTGCGTAGAAAACCTATTCTGCTCATTCATGAAGCCAACTCTGACATTTATGTGTGCTTAATATGAGCATATGCCACGTCCTGATACAGAAGGTAGAAAGGGATCCTCCAGTTCTGCATTTTGGTATATCTGTGCCGCTGAGTATAATCACTTTCTTTTGTGGTTTTGGATTTATATACACATTGCAACCACAAGCACGCAGGCATATATTTTTAGATCACTCTCTGAAAATGAAGCATCCAAGTTTTTAAAAATAAACTTGCGTGGAGCTAAAGCTGGAATCAATGAACAGGAGGGGGATTGGGGGGGACACTCCCAACCCGACCTTCTCCTTGTCTGCACTGCTGGCCAAGTCTTACTCTCCCAGCCCCGATTGCAGCCGATTCTTTCATTTTCCACCCTGGAATGAGTGGTGCAGAGCTCAGCAATTGACACACGTGGAGCTTGCTGTTACATATCAATTTCCCACTCTTGGAAACTTGCTTCCTGACAAATGTTCCTGAAAACTTTTAGAATGTGCCTGCATATTTCAGGGGCCCCTTAGGAAGCCTCAAGTGAAATCAGCCTGTTTACAGCAGAGCCTCCTAGGGCTGTGAGCTCACCGAGGACCCCTCACTGAAAGCGTGGGACAGTGAACACAGTGAACTTCTATGCAGAGACCCCTTAAAACTTGGGAAGACAAACCTTCCTTCACTCCTCATTTCTGTCTCCCCGCCCCCTCAACCCAGTGCATTCAAAGGAATCTCTGGCAGATGCTTTTCAGGGCTGATTACTGTTGCTAGGGCAACTCTATATTGATCCTTCATTATGGTAATATTGGCAGATTCCCCTGGGGATTGGAGAGCCTGCTTGGGGGGACAGCTCTCTGGGTAGGAGAGAAGGGTGTTTTGTTTTGTTTTTATCATCAGCACTATCTGTTCCCAGCCCCAAAGAGTTAGACTTGGAAGCTCAATTTTTAAGCTCTGGAGAAATGGCTCAGTCTGATCATGATTGTAGCGGAACTGAGAAGAGGCTCCTGGGATTACTGGGGAAGGACCTCACCGGAAGAAGTTTGGTTTCCCGGGACTGGAATCAGGGGAGGGTTTGGGAAGGATAGAGAGGGCTGGGAAACCATCCTACTCAGGGGCCAATCCTTCCCTTTGCCACCCTGGAAGATTCAGAAAGGTGAGGGAGGGGCGGGGTAAGAAGAGCCTTCGGAAATCCCAACAGTATTAAAATGGATTCGTCTCACCGAGCACCTTGGAGAAAGCCTTGAGGCAGACCAGGGCAAGGAAAGGTGCTAGTAAACCCACCCAGGAATTCATGCCATTGCCACTGACACACATCAGTGTACCGTCCTGTTTACTTAGATAGGATCAAACTCTGTTGGAAATTCAGTTTTGCTTTCAGAACGACGGCGGTCACTGTAACTTCTACACTTGGTGTGCGATTTTGCTTCTACGGGCATCGAGTGCCCGCTTCCATTAGCCTAGGTTGCCGTCAAACAGGAAGAAAAAAAAAAAAAAACTCGAGGAAACAGATGGACTGTGAAGCCTTCCAGAGAAGGGAATGGGCAAACACGCCTGTTTTCAAAAACATGTTAGCAGAAACCATCATTTGCCTTTCACCTGATGCCTTGTTTCCTGATGAGCAGGGAGGAAGAAGCGCCAGGCTTGCTGTCAGAAATGCCAGGGAGACAACCAGGGCTCAGATGGTGACCGAGGGATTTCCTTCACCTCTCCGAGCCTGGGTTCTTGTCACCTCTTAACTGGGAAGCGTGCGAGCATTTGAGGCGGCTTCGTGTGAGAATCCTGCACGGTGTAAACGCCCAGCGTGGTTCAAGCACTTGCTTTCTGTTCTACCTCCCGAGTGCCAAACACGAAGCTAAAGAAACTTTGATGTGCAAGAGGGCTTCACAAAAAGCGCCACGAATTCCTTGGGGAAATGGATTCCATGCAGCCTGGGGAACGGTTTCTCGATGCGGGCTCGAGAATATCACTTTAGCAGCATTGCTTCGAGACCTCTGCGGATTCCTTTCAGCGACAAAGCTGGCTGGGCTCACGTTGCCAGCATCTTCCATCGACAGTCACCACACATGTGTGTTTTGCTCAGTAAGCAGTACATATGGAACAACTCTGTACGGAAAAGAAGAGTGATGTCATCTGCCCAGCAAGACCAGGATATGAACTCACACTCCCACAGTGCTCGCTCTTGGACCGACACGGCTACCAGCGTGCTCGGAGGAAGGGAGGCTTTTTTGAATGTTTCCGGAGTGGCGCGCTTTGATTTTTCCTCTGAGAAAGGAGGGAGGGTGTAATCTGATTTCCGCCAAGAGAAATGGGTGTGTGGGGCCAGAAATAGTTTATTCTTAGGGATTCCTCAGGAGCTCGTTCGAAGTGTGGCTCATGTCGCAGAACAGAGAAGTGGAAAACAGAGCAAATGTATCCCGTTCCCTTTCGTGCCGAGGAAAACGGCCCCTCCGTCCTTCCAAGAGCTCCAGTCTCAGGGAATCTGCTCAGACTTGTCTTCCGGCCTGCCTTCTCTTTCCTCGGCCTTGCTGAACAGATTGGAGGAGTCTGGTGCTTCTCGGGTGACTTCAGTCATTTGAAGCAAGGATATCAGGATGGACCGGCTGAAAGGAAGTCAGGTATCCAGGCATGTTCACTCCTTGAGGAAATATGTTTGTTTGTTTTGCTTTTCTCGGAGCAAGCAATGAAAAGCAAAAAATGAGAGTTTATTCACGAAACTGTAGTGGGATGGCTTCAATTCCGTTCTTTGTAGCTTGATGCAATGCCCTTCATTAGCATTGATCTCCCTATAGAAAGAAACTGCCTGGTTGCTTGGAATTCAGGCTCCTGTCTATTAAGAACTAATCCCCATCAGCTTGTAGGGATTGCAACTCTGGGCCACACCAAGAGGCCTGGCTGGTAGCGAGAGGGCTTAACGGTGGTTCCAGGACTGATGTCATCCAGAAGATGGGTTTGGTTTGGCAGAGTTTTAAAAAAAAGCCTTTGAATGGGAATGCCTTTAGCCAGGGACACGCACACTCCTTTTCTCCTCAGACGCTAGCTCTCCCTAATGGAATTACCACTGGTTTGGGCACAGTGTGAGATTCCTTGCCCCGTTCCCAGAGGTATCCGAGTTTGAGACCCTGAGACGGGAAGGGACGTCCGACAAGTTGCGAACAGGGTGTGGACTCTTGTCCAAAATCCATTCAACTGACTGGGAGCAGGGTGAGCTTGGGCAACGAATCGTACACCTCAGACTTCTCAGTCTCCGTGTCCCTCCTGCAGGTTAGAGTAATACCACCTGCCACCCTGTTCCGTGTCTTCACCCTGGGGTCCAGTCTCCACAGCCTCCAGCTAGACACAGTCAGTTTCACTGCAGAGCAGAAAAAGAACGAGGCAAAACTTGCCAGCTTCTGGTACAATCTCTGCTCAGAAATGGCACACGCCCTTCCCGTTCGCGTTTCATTGGCCAAAGCAAGTCACGTCGTGCATAAATCTCACCTCCTAGGAGGGAGCAAATTCTCCCACAAGGAAGGGCAGGGGATGTTTGGAACGGCAGGCAATTAATCTAATCAATAGAAACATGAGCTTAGCAAAGGCTAAGTGGAGTGACAAGGGGAGAAATCCGGGCTTCCCTCAATTCAAACGTGGAAGAGATGTAAGAAAATGGTAAAGAATATAAAAATTCTGTTGTTTCACGTTTTACCAGATTAAAATCTCATTTCCCCTTTGAAAACTATCCCTTCTCCTCCTTTGCAGTTCTGGTGGAATTGTCCCTCTGATTATCTTTCCTTGCTGGTCAAAGGCTGGGCAGATGAATCATGACAGCCAATCAAACCTCACCATCTTGGATATTTGGGGGAGATACCACGATGCACCACTAGATGCCTCTTCAGGGAAGGACTTGCTTTCCAGCTAAGGGGTGTGACGTCAGCGGACAATCTCTAGTCAGAAACTTCAGGATCTCCTTGACTGTAGAGAGCCAGCCCTCTTGCCCAAGGTTACACCAAGTCATGATGTTATGCTTTGCACGGGATTCCTACTCACCGAAGACAAAGAAAAAGGTAAGTTAGAGTAAGACAAAATGGAGTCCCAGTGGTCAATGTGAACTCCCTTATTAGTTGTTTGTTAACATTTGAGGTAGGACTGTGAGTGTGCCCAAACAGGTAAAGCAATAGGTAAGAAAAACTGGTTTGGAATTGTACACATCAAACACTCCAGGGAGATGGAGTGGACTCAGCCAAATGGCAAACACCATTGGATGTAACATGCCCCCCAACCAAGTGGACCTTTAAAAGAAGGAGATGTCTCAGAGGCGCCCCCAGGCGGATTGACCACCCACATTACATATGTGAAGATTGCTCTAGCCAGATGCTGCCCGAGGTTCTATCCACGCAGAAGCCAATCTGACGGCAGTCACACCTGTGGCTTGTTGAAGGACCCATGCCTGGAGAGTGTTTTGCTGGTCGCCCTGGGACACCTTCTTCCACGGTCCTCTTCACAGCGGTTGGTTAACTTTCCTTTCTAAGTGTCTCATGTGACTAATTGATATGAGAGCTTGTGCAATAAACCAAGTGATTCCTGGATTGAATACAGACGACCTTTGGTTACTTGAAACGTGCCTCAAGCCCGTGATTTGTACCTGACTTTGCCATTTGCCCTTACTGCATACCTCCCTGGGCAGCCCAGATATGGAGCAAGGCAGAATGGTAAAGACCGGGCCATTCCTGCTCAACCCAGAGCACGGTGAGGGGCTAGTTCCTGCCAAACTCAATCTAGTTGGCTAAGGCTTTGTTGGAGCTGCACTGCGGGTGAATTCTACCTCTGTTCAATCTTATTTGCCCGCCCTTCCCTAAACAGGTATTGGTCCCTAATAAATACCTTGTGACCTAACTCTGTCTTAGTGTCCTCTAGTGAAGAACCCAACCTTTGTCACTATAGCTCGGAAACAGAGATAGCAGGAGAGCAAGGTCCGGATGATTGTCTGCCTCCACTGGAAATGAAACATTGCTAACACACTGGCAGGAGCCAGTCCAATATCTACTGTACCCTGCTTCGGATTCTGTGTCTCCCTCTCTCTGTGCCCCTCCCCCGCTCATGCTCTGTCTCTCTCTGTCTCAAAAATAAGTAAATATTAAAAACAATTTTTTTAGAAAAGATGTTATGATCTTTATAAGGTGGGAGAAATATTGTTTTAAAAATTTTTTTTTCCGTTTATTTATTTTTGAGAGAGACCAGTGCATGAGCAAAGGAGGGGCAGAGAGAGAGGGAGACACAGAACCAGAAGCAGGCTCCGGGCTCCGAGCTGTCAGCACAAAGCCTAATGCGGGGCTCGAACCCACCAACTATGAGATCATGACGCGGGGCTCGAACCCACCAACCGTGAGAGCATGACCTGAGCCGAAGTGGGATGCTTAACCGACCGAGCCACCCAGGCGCCCCTTAGGTGGGAGAAATATTAATTTTATTGCCAGAGATTAAAAAAAAAAATCCACCATAGTGGCTGTTACCGGTTGAACCGTGTACCCCAATTATTCTTATGTTGAAGTCCTGACCCCAGTATCTCAGCATGTGACCTTGCATGGAAATAAAATTGTTGTAGACGTAATTAGCTACAATGAAGTCCTCAGCTAATTAAAAAGTAATTAATTAATTCAATTTATGTAATGCATTTAAGAAACTTAATTCATTCGGTTATTTAATTTAATTAGTACAATTAATATTAATTTAATTAATAATAAAAGGTGGGTCCCTAATCCAGTATAATTAGTGTCCTCATAAAAAGAGAAAACTGGACCCAGATAAGCACACAGGGAGAGCATCATGTACGCAGAGACTGGGGGGGGGGGTGATGCAGCAGAAACCAAGGATCACTTGTGGCTGCTAGCTATTTACCAGAAGCTAGGAGAGATTCATGAAAGATTCTCTCACACAGTTTCGAGAAGGAGCCAACCTAGCTGAACGCTGACCTCAGATTTCTAGCCTTGAGAACCGGGTGATAATGAATTTCTGGTGTTTTAGCCACCTAGTCTTTGGAATATTGTTACAGTAGCCCTTGGAAAATAATTGACCGGATGCAGGGGAGTGAGAGAGATGCTTGGTGGAACCAAGTTGAAAGCAAGCGGAAAGGGTTAACCATGAAATAATACGCATCAGAATAAAAAAGAGCATCGGGTCTTCTGATATTCTGGTGAAGGGAGAACAAACACAAAGATTGGTGTGAATAAAGGGGCTTTTAAGAACATGAGTAAACCATTTTAGGCCAACAGTTTAAACTGTAATATGTCTTTAAAAGTTTGGGAAATCCTGCAAGCTGTTTCTGTAAATAACCTGTCGACCGTCGTAGGGATTTTATAAGGTGACGGATTTAAACACTTTAAAGATTACTATTCTTGGGGGGCCTGGGTGGCTGAATTAAAGGTCTGACTTTTGGTCACAGTTTGTGAATTCGAGCTCCACATCAGGCTCTCTGCTGTCAGCACAGAGCCTGCTTTAGATCCTCTGTCTCCCCCTCTCTCTCTGCCCCTCCCCTGCTCTCTCTCTCTCTCAAGAATAAAATAAAAACATTAAAACATTGTCTGCTCTGATGCTTTTGAATCGGACACGGTTCTGTGCTAGTGAGTAAAAGCAAGGGCCCTGGACCCAGAATATCGGAGTTGAAACTGGCATCACAATTTCCTTCTGTGACACCAGTTACTTAAACTGTCATTAAAATTCCTCATCTAGAAAATGGAGACGGTAACAGTCTCTAACCTCAAGATAACAATTTCCAATTAATATGTACTTCTCCATAAAAAGAAAATATTTTATTTATTGCCAATAGCTCCCTACCAAGGAAGTTGGAAACTAATAGCACAGAGAAGATATATTTCAAGGAAGATAGTTCCATATTCTCAGAATTCTGATATTAGTGTCTTCAGTCTTGATCTTACTGAGGTCTTGTCTTTTTATATCTAAAATAATGAAGGATTGATTTACAAAAAGAAGCTCACTACATCTAGATGATCATTTTAGGTACTCTGCCCTGAAGTTTTTCTAGCTTCTATTTTCTTATTCGATGATTTGTTTGCCTACTGTACATCTTATGTCAGTACTCTGCTTCTACAAGTCTGTTTGGAAACTTGCTAACATTCTGCACAATTTCCTGAATAATTGGCTTTACCATAGTTTTCCATTTTATAGTTTTATGCCATCCTATCTCTTTAAGATGTCGTTTTACATTTATTTAAAAAAAAGAGTTTCCTTCTTGTGAGCCACCTTAAAGACATCTCTTTGGGGGTATGGATTCCCTCTTGAGGGCTGCTGACACACCCAGGTGAGTCACTGTCACAAGACAATGACATTAATAAATTGTATTCCTTTCATACCTTTAGCAAGATGTGACCTCTGCAGAAGTGACATCCATGAGACTATCATCCTCCTGCTGGACCTAGAATGTTCTATTGTGCTCGATGCAAATCCACAGCACTTATTTAGCACGTGGTACAGAATAGGTGTTTAATAAAAATTTGCTAGCAGAATCATTAGGGTCCACAGACCCCATTACCATGACTTAGCCCGCAGTTTTCCAAGACAAACCCTATTTACTAAAATGGCCTGAAATTGCCTGCCCTTGTTCCAAAGCAATGTTGCAAAGTTTCACAAATAAGGAAATTGATGGGATTTAAAATGCATATAAAACTGATTTATAATTGTATTATCTAAAAAACTTTAAAATTTAATAAAGTTGAGGGGTGGCTGGGTGGCTCAGTCGGTTAAGCGTGAGATCAGGTCATGATCTCACAGCTCGTCAGTTGGAGCCCTGTGTGGGGCTCTGTGCTGACAGCTCAGAGCCTGGAACCTGCTTTGGATTCTGTGTCTCCCTCTCTCTCTGTCCCTCCCTCCCCTGCTCATGCTCTGTCTCTCTATGTCTCTCAAAAATAAATAAACATTAAAAATTTTTTAATAAAATTGAGTTTTCTGCTTACTTAACCAATATATGGACCTCAAGTTCTGATTAATTTTTGGGATCTAGTGGTAGGCCTTTTCTCCCATTGTGACACCTAGGAAAAATGGATACATGATAAAATCAGACTCTTTTAATCACTGGAGAACTATAGAAATAAATAAGGTCTAGAAGGATAAATTTGAAAAGGGAAAAATCCCTCTCAGCTGGTAGGGTTTAATGGCAGTTTTCCTCACTGCGAGTATTTGCAGAATTTGAGCATAGTCTGAAGACCAGACCTTCTACTGGCAGAAGAATACTAGTGAATAAAGAGTATTTGCTGACTATGCAGGCCCATGTGAAAAATTAGAACCTCGAATTACCATCAGTGCTGAACTTGTTTTCCCACACAGGCTTTTTGCAGGATGCCAGGCAGGCATGAGAATCAACAATGCTCTATTCTGCTAAAAAAGTCGGGCCTTTCATAAACAAAGGACAGGTTTTGCCTCTGAGAAATTTGTAAGCAGAGTTGAACTGAGTCTGGCTAGAGCTACAAACCAATCTTGACCTCGCTTACTTGATAAATAATTCAAGGTTCAGTTATTCTGCTGTTGGAGGAAATGGCATACTATCTGGGAAAAAGTAATATCAATTTTAGTCCTTATGGTCCTTTTACACATAGGGATATATACATCAATAAAAGATATTAGGAAATATACAAGGAGGAAGAGAATGGGATCCATCATCAAGAGAAATAATAGCCAATAAAGGCAGGCAGAAATGCTTTAAAATAAACACATACATTAAAGAAAACTGAAGAAAATATGAAGAAATGGAGGGAAATATGAATTGATAGCTAATTCCAACCAAGACATAGAATGTCTAAAATAAATCAAATGGATATTCTAAAACTGAAAAATACAATGCCATGAATTAAGAACTCACTGTTCTTCATAGCAGAAAACAGGATTTATGACAATGTAGATAGAGCAATAGAAATTATTTATACTAAAGGAGAGAGAGAGAGAGAGAGTAAGAGAAATGAAGAAAACTGAATAGATTATAATAGAATCGTGGGAGACTATGAAATGGTCTAACATTCACATACTTGGAGTCTCACAAAGAAAGGAGAGAGAGAAGAGAGAAGCATTGAAAAGAATATGATGAATGAGTTTAAAAAACAATGAAAGATAACTTAGAGATTCAAACAAATAATTGAACTTCAAGCCAGACACACACAAAGAAAAATCAGACACTAACACATCACAAGTAAATTGTGGAAGACCAACACTTAAAGAAATTCTTAAAAACGACCATAGGAAAAGACACATTGTCTTCAACAGACAAGAAACTTTTCAATAAAACTATTAAACCCTGAGGATAATGGAATAACATCTGTAGGTGCTGGAAGGGAAACAAAACAAAACAAAACAAAACAAAACAAAACAAAACAAAATGCTCCCTTGAATTCCATCCCCCCACCAAAAAATATTATTCAGAAATGAAAGTGAAATACGAATGCTTTCAGACACGTTTCAGAGATCTTATTGCCTGCAGGCCTTCCCTAAAAGGAATACTAAAAAAGTTTTTCACATTAAAGTGAAATGATCCCGTATAAAAACATGGAATTTCAAAAGGGAAAAAAAAAACATTAGAAAGGGTGAATACATGGATAAGCGTATAATACAGCCCTTAAGTCAACAATAATAATGATGCAGTGTGAGTATTAAAACAACGAAGAAATAAGTTAATTACAACTATAGAAGGGAGTAAATGGGTTATACCATTGTAAGGGTCTTGCATAGTTCAGAAATTGGTAGAGTGCTAATTTAAGACATATTGCAATAAGTTAAAATGTGTATTGTAATCCAAGAAGCACTTCAAATAATATAAGATGTATAGGTAAGAAGGAAATAAAGGAAACAAAACAGAGTACTAACATTTCTTGAGTAATCCAAAAAACATCAGAAAAGGAGGAGCAGGGAAACAGACAAAAAGCTTAAACAACTAGAAATAAATATAAAATGGCAGACTCAAGTTGATCTATATCAGTAGTTACTTTAAATGTAAATTGTCTACTTACCTGTTAGAGAGACAAAGTTGTCAGATAAAAAGTTGAAATGTACATACCCAAGACCCAAGCATGTGCTGTGTAAGAGAGACACATGCAAACTCTAAGAATATAGATTAAATGTAAGATAATGTAAGAAGAATTGTAATGGTAATAATAATAAATGTTATAGCAAACACGAACCAGAAGAAAGCTGGTGTGACTATATTAATATTGGAAAAAATAGGCAGTGATGAAAGTATTAAAGAATCAAATAAGAAACCTTCATAAAGATGAAAGGGAAGGGGCACCTGGGTGGCTCGGTCAGTTGAGCCTCCAACTTCGGCTCAGGTCATGATCTCACCGTCAGTGAGTTCGAGCCCCGCGTCGGGCTCTGTGCTGACAGCTCAGAGCCTGGAGCCCGTTTCAGATTCTGTGTCTCCCTCTCTCTCTGCCCCTCCCCTGTTCATGCTCTGTCTCTCTCTGTCTCAAAAATATATAAACGTTAAAAAAATTTTTTTTTAAAAAGATGAAAGGAAATAGCCAATAGGCAGTTGTGGTAAACTCAAATGTACATACACCTACAAACACATATTTATAGCAGAATTAATAGGAAAAACAGACAAAATAGTTACTTTGAAAAGTTATAAAATATAGTTTTTAAAAAAGAAAACCAAAATTTTCACTGCTGGTGGGAATGCAAACTGGTACGGCCACTCTGGAAAACAGTGTGGAGGTTCTGCAAGAAATTATAAATAGAACTACCCTACGACCAAAAAATTACACTGCTAGGAACTTACCCAAGGCATACAGGAGTGCTGACGCATAAGGGCACTTGTACCCCAATGTTTATAGCAGCACTTTCAACAATAGCTAAATTATGAAAGAGCCCACATGTCTATCAACTGATAATTAGATAAAGAAGATGTGGAATATATACACAATGGAATATCACTCAGCAATCAAAAAGAATGAAATCTTGCCATGGGCAACAATGTGGATGGAACTAGCGTGTATTATGCTAAGCAAACTAAGTCAATCAGAGAAAGTTAAATATCATATGATTTCACTTATATGTGGAATTTAAGAAACCAAACAGATGAACATAGGGAATGGGAAGGAAAAATAAGACAGAAAGAGAGAGGGAGGAAAACCATAAGCAACTCTTAAATGCAGAGAACAAACTGAGGGTTGCAGGAGGGGTGTTGGGTGGTGGGGGGATGGGCTAAAAGAGTGAAGGGCATTAAGGAGGGCACTTGTTGGGATGAGCACTGGGTGTTATGTGTAAGTGATGAACCACTAAATTCTACTCCTGAAATCATTATTACACTATACGTTAACCAACTTGGATTTAAATAAAATTAAAAAATTTAAAAAAGACCAAAAATCAAATAGGATATAGAATATATATTGAAACCTCTATTAACTAATTTGAATTAATTGGTGTTTATACTGATATACTACATTTAACAAGCTAGAGAATACACAGTGTTTTCAAGTGTATTTGCAATATTTACCCAAACAGACACCCTATTAAGCGAATGCAAGTCTATAAATATCAAAGGATTGAACTCATACAGAGTATGTTGTCTGACTATAATGGGACTAATCAAGAAAAAAGTAGCAATATAACTAGAGACTCTCCACATCTCTGAAGAGCACTATATCTCAAAAAAAATTGAATCTGCAATTAAAACTTTCTTCCCAACAAGCAAACCCACATACTAAGTGGGAAATGGTAACTTCTGGCCCCAATTATTTCACTGGTGTACTCTTACAGGCATTTGCAAGGTAAACAATATCAGTCTTACACATTCTTTCAGAAAGTTGAGAACGGGAGGACTCCTGAACTCATTTTACAATGACAGCAAAATTCTAACAAATGTAGAGAAGGATATTTCACAAAAAGAGAAAATTACAAATTTATATTTCTCAGAAACATGGAAACAAATTCTTAAACAAAATGTTAGCAGATTGAATCTAGAGATTTAGTAAAAAGATACTATATCATGGCCAAGTGGGATTTATTCTGGGATCGTGATGTGGATTTATCTTCCAAAAATTAAGATAACTAATCAGATTATCTGGATAGAGGAAAAAAACCATGTTATATGAGTACACACGCAGAAAGTACTTGATAAATTTGACACTCTTTCAAGATAAAATTCTCAGGAAACTAGGAATACTTTTTCTTCTCAAAGTCAGGGATTAGTACAGTGGTTAAGTGTGCTGGCCCAAACCATTTCTTAAGTTTGAAATGTGTTGCACCCACTTACTAATTGTGCCTTATGCAAACTACCTAACCTCCCTCTCAGTGCCCTCCTCTGAACAATGACAATAATACCATTGTTTCTCGTCAGAAATAAGTTCATTAGCCCATACAAGCTATTTGCAAGTATGCTTCATCCATAATAAATACGCGATAGACAGTAGCTATTATAATTAGTGATGCTATTTCTATACCGTCAGCACTTAACACATTATTTAAACACAGTAGATGCTAAATGAGTGTTTTCTATATGAATTGGATGAAGGAGACTCTATGAACACAGTGCCCAGTGTCCTGATAGGTGCAGGGAGGACTATAAGACACAACTCTGATCAACCCATTTTTAGTGCTTCTCACGATTTCTTCAGATAATACAATTAGTAGGCATCAGAAAAGATCATCTCCAAGCCGAGCGACTTCAGTCTGGAGGGTTGTAAGAACACAGAAAGGTGCCAACCATCTTCTGGCCCAGGAGCGAGATGTAGAAGGAGGGAAGAAGGGCCTTAAAGAGTGTGTGTGTGTGTGTGTGTGTGTGTGTGTGTAAACTAGGAAAGTGGGGTTAATTCTCTCTGTGTGGCGTTGGGCAAAGTCATTTAATACCATCATTTACTCCATAATATTGGACTTATTTGTTCCTAATAGATGGTGAGCTCCTTAAGGAAGAACTCCTCTCTCATCCATCTTTTGTGCTCTGTGTTTCACATGGTCATGGCACATAGCTGCCTTTGGTGAGAGCTTTTCAAAGGAAACTAAATAGAATTTTCATGCTTCATTTCTGAAGAACACCCGTCCAACTCATCTTTAGGAATTACATGAAATGAGTATACATTGAAGACCTTTAAACATCTTAAGGGCTACAGAAATATGTTCTGTTACTACTACATTTATAGAAAATAGCAAGCAACAAATACATACATATATATATATGCAGTGTGTATATATATATATATATATATATATATATATATATACTTTACGGTTTACAAAGCGTTTTTCATATGTCTAATCTAATCTTGGCAGATGCCTTCGAGGAAGGAATTCCTGTGCCAGTTTTCTTAGAAGTTCTAGTTTAGGGGCGCCTGGGTGGCTGAGTCCATTAAACACCTGACTCTTGGTTTCGGCTCAGGTCATAATCTCACAGTTCATGAGATCGAGCCCCACATCAGGCTCTGCACTGAACTCGGAGCCTGCTTAAGATTCTCTCTCCCTCTCTCTTTCTCTTTCTGCTCTTCTCCCCCACTCATGCTCTTTCTCTAAAATAAAAAAAAAAAAAAAAGAAGTTCCAGTTTAAATCAACATTTTGGAAATACAAATACGCTTTATAATCATTTAGAGGCACTTGTTCTCAAAATAACTTTACAGTGAGTCTTGCCTAATAAAAATAATCTGCTTTCCTTTCATAAAATTTGAATGTTTGTGTACTCAAAATTCTCTTTACCTGGGTCTGAATGTGAACAAAAAGTTTTCTTGCATCTGAGACTTTTCAGATGGTAGTACATTTTCTGGTTTAATAATTTTGAAAACAGATATATTTATTTGTTTCAAAAGAGTAGGAAATAAAAAGTTGAGAGTGAATGCAAAGGTAGGGCCTGGACATATTTGCATCTCATTTGTCTCTTCCTTTAGGAGAGAAACATTGCATGTAGTTCCTAGAGTTGACCAGAAGAAATAATGCTTATAAAGTACTTAGCATTAAACCTGACAACAATTTCCCACCAAATTACAGCTTTTCTTACTACTTATTACTAATCATTACATTGTTTTCCTTTTTTAATGTTTATTTATTTTTTGAGGGAGCGAGAACAAGTGGGGGTGGGGTAGATCAGAGAGAAAGGGAGTAGGGGATCTGAAGCAGACTCTTTGCTGACGGCAGAGAGCCCAAGGTGGGGCTCGAACTCACAAACCATGAGATCATGACCTGAGCCGAAGTCAGATGCTTAACCGACTGCACCACCCAGGCACCTCGCTAATCATTACATTTAAAAAAATAATAGCTATTAGTAAAATATCTTTAAATTAATAATAGTAAAGACACAACACAGTGCTTAAAACAACCACAATGTCTCGTAGTTCTAGAGGGCAGAGGTCTGAAAGGAGTCCCACTGGACTGAAATCAAAGTTTCACAGGCCCTGTATTCCCTTCTAGAGGCTCGAGGGAGAATCCGTTTTCCCGACTTTTCAGTTCCTGGATGCTGTCCACATGTCTTGGCTTGTGGCCCCCCTCCAGCCTCAAAGCCACTCATGTTGCATCACTCTGTGCCTTTTGTCCATGGTCACATCTTCTGATTGATTCTCTTTTCCGTTGCCCTTTTCCACTTTATCACACCCTTGTGACTACATTGATACATCCAGATATTCCAGGGTAACTTCCGTATGTTAAGGTCTGTTTATTACCGACACAATTCCATCTGCATTTGATTTCCCTTCAATATGTGACCTTATGTATTCACAGATTCCCAGGATTAGGACACGGACATCTTCAGGGGACCATTCCTCTCCCTCCTACACAGGTCCGAATGATACTGTGTTAGAAGACTGTGATCTATTCCAAATCTGAACTAAGGAAAGTAACAGTATTTGCTTTTGGATGTGGAGTTTTGAACTGATGCCTTTAATGGTCCCACGTCCTGTTTTTATATGTCCCTGTTTTCCTACCAGCATGGAGCTGCAGATATACCTAGACCCCAAATCAACCTTATTTCTGGGATGGTCATGTGATATCAGGAAATCCAGCCCAGCTGGAGATGACAACAGGGACTGATGACAGCTTAAAGTCCATGTCTTTAAATTTTTTTTTCCTGGTTTCCTATAATTTCCTTTTTGTCTGAAAACCACCTAAGAAGGTCCAGTGTTTACATCCTCCTTCAAAGCCCCACATCCAACTTCCTGGGAAGTCAAGAAAGCGCAGGGGTGAAATAAACATGTCAGAGGATTTAGCGGCTGTGAAACTCACCCGGACAGTGGAAGGAGCTGCAGTTCCGGGCATGCGCAAGGCATGGCCCGTCCTGGATTATTCCACCTGCACAGGAAAACAAGAACGGGCGGGTATCTAGTGCCTTCTGTGCCGGGAGCTTTATGTGCAACATCTCAGAGCATCATCGCCATCATTTTGAAGCAAATCAGTGGAATTTTAAAGGGACTAAATAACCTGTTGAAGAACCCTGAGCTTACTAGTAGCAGTCAGGAATAAAATTAGTCTCTGATTACCGAGGCGAAGATTTTCCAGCTTCTCCAAGCCTCTTGCACAGTCTTCCACTCTTCGCACAGACCGGTCTTTCTGGCTAGGATGTGAGCTCTTGGGGATCCGAGACACAACTTTTTCATCCGTTTCTGGCACCCAGCCTTGTGGCTGGTGAGTAGCCAGGGTTCAGCAATGTTTGCTTATTTTATGAAAGTGTGATTTAGTTAGGACACCACATGGGCGTCTCAGCTGCACCAGCCTACAGAAAAGCCCATGTCTGGATGGGGCCATGGAGAGGCAACTTCGACTCAGGCACTCACGGAAAATTGGCCGGGGAATTTTTTTTTCTCCAGCAGCCATTTACATGCTGTTTGATTTGGCTTTTCTGAGACATATTAATCAATCCCCCAAACCCCATTCAGGGCGCCACTGCACTCATTTGTAATCAACTCGTATTTATCTACTGAGACACTTGGGAGGGCAAAATGGAAAATGCAGCCTTTCAGTGGAGTGCTGTAGTTTGACCCCGCCCACGCAATGTCATTTGAAAGCATCTCAGATTGCAGGCAGGGGTCAACCACCCTGCCCCCGAAAGCAACACCCCTAAAGCTGACTGACTCGGTGCACATATACAGAACCACCTGCCCCTACTAAGTGCCAACCAAGCACGGTGCTTGTCCCTCTGTACGTTTGCATATTAGAGACCTAGCAAGAAACCAATTCGCATAATGCTGCATTGACCCAAAATTTATATATAGGACGATAGCGTTCCATATATACAGGCTAACGCCTCTTCTAAGAACTGCTTTTGGCTTGCTAAGGACTTTTCCCTTCTTAGAATATCATGGAATTTTTTTAATCATTTAAGGCCAAACTGTCCTTTGACAAACAGGCCTGAAGAAATCCTGAGCTAGCCTCAAGATAGGCAGACCAGGAAAAGATAGGACTCACATAAATGCTTGAAAAAGTCAGCGTCTATCATCATATGCAAGAAACGGGACAGATATGCTAAATATTCGTTGTTTGCAATGTGTGTTTTCGTTAGTTTTTTAAAGGAATTTTAGGCTCACAGCAAAATTAGGAGGAAGATACAGAGATTTCCCATCTACCTTCTGCTCCCACACATAGATAGCTCCCTCCTTATGAACATCCCCCACCAAAGTGGAACATTTGCTGCAATTTATGAGCCTACACAGACACATCATTATCACCCAAAGTGCATTAGGATGTGCTCTTGGTGGTGTATATTCTACGGGTTTGGACAAATGTAGAATGATGTGTATCCGTCATTATCATACAGAGTATTTTCACTGCCCTAAAAACTCTCTCATTTAGCCCATTTGGTTAAGCACCAAGAAGTGCTATTGCTGGACTGTATGGTAAGCATATGTTTAGTTTTGTAAGAAATTGCCACACTGTCTTCCAAAGTGGCCGGACCATTTTGCAGCCCACCAGCATGGATGGGAGGCCCTATTGTTCAACATCCTTGCTAGCATGTGGTATTATCAGTGTTCTGGCTTTTGTTTCTAATAGGTGTGTGGTGGTATATCATTGTTGCTTTAATTCGCATTCCCCTGATGGCATATGATGTGGGGCATTTCCTCATATGCTTATTTGCCTTCTGTATATTTTCTTTGATGAAACGTCTTTAAGGTCTTTGCTCCATTTATTCATCAGGTGTCTTTTTTTTTTTTTAATTTGAGGTTTAGGAGTTCTTTGTTTATTTGGGATAATAGTCCTTATCAGATGTATCTTTTGCAGATATTTTCCCCTAGTTTGTAGATCGTCTTCTCATTCTCTTGATTCTGTCTTTTGCAGAGCAGACATTTTAAACGTTAATGGAGTACAGCTCATCGATTATTTCTTTCACGGATTGTGCCTTTGGAATTTTACCTAAAAAGTCATTGCCAAACCTAAGGTCATCTAGCTCCTCTCCTATGCTCTCTTCTGGGAATTTTATAGTTTTTCATTTTACATTTAAGTCTACTAGCCATTGTGAAGGGTGTAAGGATTTCTTTTGTTACACGCGAAGGTCCAATTGTTCCAACACCATTTGTTGAAAGGATTGCCTTTGTTCCATTGTATTGCCTTTTGCTCTTTTGTCAAAGATCAGTTGACTACATTTATGTGGATCTATCTCTGGGTTCTCTATTCTGTTTCATTGATTTCCTCCTCTACTCTCCTGCCAATACCACACTCTCTTGATTACTGTAGCTTTATAGTAGTTCTTGAAGTCAGGTAGTCAGTTCACCAACTTTGATCTTCTTATTCAATATTGTATTGGTTACCCCGTGTCTTCTGCCTTTCCATATAAACTTTAAAATGAATTTGTGGCTAGACACAAAATAACTTGTTAGGATTTTGATTGGAATTGTACTGAATCTACAATTCCAGCTGGGAAGAACTGACCTTGACAATATTGAATCTTCCTATTCATAAACGTGGAATGTCTCTCCATTTATTTAGATTTTCTTTGATTTCATTCATCAGAGTTTTACAGTTTTCCTCGTGTAGATCTCGTACATATTTTGTTTGATATTTAAATATTTCATTTTTGGGGTCCTACTGTAAGTGGTATTTGTGTTCTTAATTTCAAATGCCAGTTGTTCATTGCAGGTATATAGGAAAGTAATTGACTTTTGTGTGTTAACTATGTATCCTGCAAACTTGCTATAATTGCTTGTTAATTCTAGGAGCCTTTTTTATTATGAGTACGTGTTGGATTTTCTCATTTGCTCTTTCTGTGTATCTATTGGTATGATTAGATAATTTTTCTTTTTTAACCTATTGTTGTGATGAGTTACATTAATTGATTTTTGAATGTTGAACCAACTTGGCATACCTGGGATAAATTCCACTTGGTCATGGTATATAATTCTTTTTACATATTGTTGAATGTAATTTGCTAATATTTTGTTGAGATTGTTTTTGTATATATTCATGAGAAATATTGGTCTGTAATTTTGGTTTGTAGTTTTTGGTTTGTTTGTTTCTTTGCTTGATTTTTTGTTTGTTCGATTTTTTTGTTTGTTTGTTTTCACATGATGCTGTTGTTTTGGTATTAGAGCAATACTGGCCTCACGGAATGAGTTAGAAAGTATTCCCTCTGCTTCTATATTCTGAAAGAGAATGTAAAGAATTGGAATCATTTCTTCCTTAAATATTTAGTGGAATTAACCAGTGAACCATTCTATGGCTGGTGTCTTCTACGTGGGAAAGTGATTAATTATTATATAATTTTCTCTAATAGGTACAGACCTACTCAGATTGTCTATTTCTTCTTGTTTGAGATCATATCTTTCAAGCGGTTGGTCCATTTCACCTAGGTTATCAAATTTCTGGGTATAAAGTTTTCATAGTATTCCTTGATAATTCTTGCAGTGTCCATGTGATCTGCAGCAATATCCCCTCTTTCATTTCTGAAATTAGTAATTTGTGGGTTTTTTCTCAGTAAGCCCTGATCTTATAGATCTTTCAAACAGCTTTTGGTTTTGTTGATTTTCTCTACTAATTTTCTCTTTTCTATTTCATTGGTTTCTGCTCTAATTCATATTCTTCTTCTTCTGCTTACTTTGAATTTAATTTGTTATTTTTTCTATTTTTCTATGGTGGAAACTCAGATTACTGATTTAGACCTTTCTTCTTTTCTGATACATGCATTCAATGGAATCAGTTTCCCTCTAAGCACTGTATTTGCTGCACCTCACACATTTTGGTAAGTTGTGTTTTCATTTTCATTTATTTTAAAATATTTAAAAATTTCTCTTAAGATTTCTTCTTTGATTCATGTTTTACTTAGAAGTGCATTGCTTAATCTCCATGTATTCTGGGATTTTAAATTTATCTTTCTGTTGTTGATTTCTAGTTTAATTCCATTATGGTCTGAGCGTGGATATTGTATGATTTCGACTCTTAAATTTGTTAAGGTATGTTTTGGGGCTCAGAATTTGATCTGTCTTGGTGAATTTTCTGTATGACCTTGAGAACAATATGTTACTGTATGCAATAGTCTGTAGGTATCAATTATATCCAGTTGATTGATGGTGTTGTGTTCAACTATGTCCTTAACTGATTTTCTGCCTACTGGATATGTCTATTCCTGATAGAAGGGTGTTGAAGATTCCAACTATGATCGTGGATCCCTCTATTTTTCCTTGAAGTTCTATTAGTTTTTGCCTCACATAGTTCGACTCCCTGTTGTTTGTTACCACCTGTTAAGGATTGTTACATTTTCTTAGAGAATTTACCTTTTCATCATTATGCAATGCCCCCTTTTCCTTTTATCCCTGTCAACTCTTCTTGCTTTGAAGTCTGTTCTTTCTGAAATTAATGTTGTTACTTTCGTTTTCTTTCGATTACTATTAGCACGGCTTTTTATTTTTCTCCATTGACTCGATATTTTCACCTATATGTGTATTTATATTTAAAGTGGGTTTCCTGTAGATGACATGTAGTTGAGTCTGCTTTTTGATCCACTCTGACAATCCCTGTCTTTTAATCGGTGCATTTGGACCCCTGATGTTCAGAGGAATTATCGACTCACCATATTTGTTATTGTTTTATATTTGTTACCTGTTCTTTGTTTTTACTTTGAAACATTATTTTTAAAAATCACCTAGTCTAAAATTATACTAATGATACCAAATGTTGCGCCAAGTATATGAGGCAACTAGACACTAAGACACTAAGAGTGAGACTATAAATTGTACAACCACTTTAAAAATGTATTGGTGGCACACCTGGGTGGCTTAGTTGGTTAAGCATCCAACTTTGGCTCAGGTCACGATCTCACCGTTTGTGAGTTTGAGCCCCGCTTCGGGCTCTATGCTGGCAGCTCAGAGCCCGGAGCCTGTTTCCAATTCTGTGTCTCCCTCTCTTTCTGCCCCTCCCCTGTTCACGCTCTGTCTCTCTCTGTCTCTCTCTCTCTCTCTCAAAAATAAACATTAAAAAATGAAAAAAATAGGAAGAAAATGTATTTGGAATATCTACAAAAGGTAAAGGTGCATACACCCTATGACCCAGCAATTCAACTCCTTGGTGAGATGTCTATCTATATCTGTATCAGTATCATTTATATCTCAAGTGGTTATTTACACAAAAATACACACTCATTTCTGCCAAAACAATTCTTATACATGACTTTATTCATAACTGCCTCAAAGTGAAAAAATTCCTGTTTCCATCAGAGGTGGAATGGATTAAGGTCCATGGTGATTGAGGTCATAGCACCTGGGCCAGGCTATGAAGAAGGTTTCTGGCATCCTTTAAATTCTTTTTCACACTTTAAAAACCTTATTTATATCAAACACTGATTTGTTTTATTTTTTAAATGTTTATTTATTTTGAGAGAGAGAGAGCATGAGCAGAGGAAGGGCAGAGAGAGAGGGAGAGAGAGAGAGAATCCCAAGCAGGCTCTACTCTGTCAGTGCAGAGCCCGACTGAGGGCTCGATCTCATGAACCATGAGATCATGATCTGAGCCAAAATCAAGAGTCAGATGCTTAACTGAGCCACCCAGGTGCCTCAAAAAGTCACTTGTTTTTAAAAGCATTAATAATAGAGAAAGAAAAGAAAAACAGAAAACATGTGGAGCCGAAGACATGCCCCTTAGTGGTGTTTGGTAAGAAGATGGGGATTTTAGTCTCTGGAATTGAAGTTGAGTGTTTTGTTTTGTTTTTTTTTTTTTAATGAGAAAGGAAAATAAAAGCAATTTAATTTCCCACAAAGCCCATGGTTGTTCTATTACCCCCAAGAAAAAGAGCCCCAGGAAAAAAGCAGAGAAAGATAAGGGAAACCAAAAGTAAATGTCCTATTTCTAAACTAGTTGGGGGTTATGTGAGGATCTACTCATGTAAAAATTCATTGATGTTTACATTCATTGCATTTTATGATATGTAAATTACACCTCAATAAAAAGCGAATTAAAAGGATACATATACAAGTCATATAATTTAGGTAAATATATGGAAAATTGGCACCCACGTTTATTGGCTTCCTACAGAATGGCGTGGAACTCTTGAATGCAATTTTCTCTACAGATCCTTTATTAACGTTGCTACTGGGAATGCTCTCTTTCTTCTTTGAAACTCCATAGCCCCCTGTCAGTGGCTTTCCGGTGGGACTTACTGATTCTGGCTTCTCATTCATGGGCTTATTAAGTCATGTTTCCACAATGTTCCACACCTTAAGAGCTCTTGGAATGTAGAGATTACAGAAGCCACATCGGACTCATTCTGTCTCCTACACAGGACCCTGCCCGGTGTCCCACCCTTTCCGCAGGAACCGCTACATAGGGTGTACGGGTTTCCCCCGCTTCCTGAAAAATAGAACCTTCCTTTGAAACCTTTCCTAAAATGAAGTGACATAAAATGAAGAAGCCATTGCCATTAATTTAAATAGGAATTTTTTTAGCATCCCCAAAGACCCCCAAAATCACTTTCTGAGGCTTTTCTGATACCGTAAGGACACATCTTGCCAGTGGATGCCCACACAGGCACGCGCAAATCAAGATGAAGCAGAGATGCTCACGGACACAGTTTGAAACTCCGGGGTTGATGCTGAGAGGCTGAGCTGGTTCCTGGGGAGGGAGCCCAGGGGTGCTGGTCAGGAGGGGTGGGGATGGGGCTGCCTCCTTAACAGTTTGCTGCAAAACCAACACTGAAGGCAGGGTGTTTTCGCTTTCCTCGCCCTTCTTGTGGCAGCAAACTTCCCTTTGGATTTCTTTCCATTAACGAAAACATGGACTAACGTAGGTCTTCTGTACAATCGGAGTGATGTAACACAACTTTCAAAAAGTGGGGGTAATTCCATTAAACTGAATATCTAATCCGTATCACCCAAGCTTCTGAGACAGTGGATTAGCCTGCTCAGGTTGATGTAACAGAGTATCGCAGACCGGGCGGCTTAAACAGCGGACATGCGTTTCCACAGGGTTCTGGAAGCTGGAAGCCCAAGAACGAGATGCCTGCAGGCTTGGTTTCTGGTGAGGACTGCTTCCGGCCTTATGAACAGCCACTTTCTCACTTTGTCCTCACATGGCCTTTCTTCTGTGTGAGCGCAGAGACAGAGTGAGATCTCTGGTGTCTCTTCCCTTCTCTTACAAAGACACCAGTCTATCAGATTAGGGACCCACCCTCATGATCTCATTTAGCCTTAATTACCTCCTTAGATGCCCTTTCTCTGAACAGTCACATGGCGGGTTTGGGGGCCTCGACACATGAATTTTAGGGAGACAGTTCAGTCCACACTGAATGTTGACCGAGCCTCTTTTTTTTTTTTCATCACCTTGTCTCCTGGTGTTCTCCACTCAAATTGTCTTCACCACTAGTCCTGCACAGATTTCTTTGCTGTACTTCTTCCTGGCCCCATGGTCAGGACTCATCTTCTGTCTCCCTTTGATTTGCTCCTCAACCTGGTCTTCCCAGTCACTAATGGGGGAAATCCTTGGACGGCATGGCAATCCTGTCAAACCCCAAAGAGGACACCAGCTCTGGCATCCTCTGGTGTTAACCTTACAGTATTCACAACATTACAGTACCCACTACATCTGTGTTCCTGAAAACCCTTATGCTCTCTGAAATTACTCACTTAAAAAATCACACAGTTTATGAGATAAATCAGCTTAGAGGAAGACCGCTCAAAAATCTGTGGAACTTCTCCAACTGGACACTAATAAAAGCAATAACCATCCTAACGGGGAGGAAAAGACAAATGGTATGCATAGCTAGATTTCCCCGCATCTCACATGTTTCGGTAGGTTGTGTTTTCATTTTCATTTAGTTCAAAGTGTTTTAAAAATAGATGGATCTTGAATGATAGTCAGTCTTTGTAGCTTTAAACATGGGGCTTAAGTATCCACTCTTCCTGGGGTGCCTGGGCACTTGAGTATCTGACTTCGGCTCAGGTCGTGATCTCACGGTTCGTGGGTTCGAGCCCTGCGTTGGGCTCTGTGGTGACAGCTCAGAGCCTGGAGCCTGCTTCGGATTCTGTGACTCCCTTTCCCTCTGCACCTCCCCTGCTCTCTCTCTCTCTCTCTCTCTCTCTCTCAAAAATAAATAAACATTTAAAAAATTTAAAAAAAAATCCACTCTTCCTTCGAGATACAGGCCTTTGCAGTTCATTTGCTTCTAACAGAGACCACAATGATCAAAATTAAATGTCTGATCCAAGAGGTAGTTTGTTTTCACTCATGCACCGCTTCGGTTTAGGAGGAAATGTCTTTGCAATTCTTCATCTGCGCACATGTCCTCCCCTGTTGGGTCAACATCGTGGAAAGCTTGCAGTTCGGTGAGCCATCAAATTAGCCACCTCATGCGTCATATAAAGTCCCTTTCACAGATTTTCAATTTCGACTTCAAATCTTTCCTTGTAATTAGGAAATAAGCTACCCTTGATTGCTTCAAAATATCCACATATTGAAAAAAAAATGTGTCCTGGCCAACACGGCATTTATCCGTTATTGACCTGATTCCCCTATTTACCAGTGACGTGTCAGATAATTCCTGCCAAAGAAATACTCATTGTAACTAAGCAGAGTACAGTGAATCTCTGAGCCCTGCTCTCTTAAGATCCCATTTGCCACATTTTCTTAAGTCTCAGTCACCAGAACGTGCAGGAACAAACGTAAATGAACCTTTCTGTTCCTGATAGGCAGTTAAGAAATGTGTCAATTCCATCCGACTTCAGCCAGGTCACGATCTCGCGGTCTGTGAGTTCGAGCCCCGCGTCAGGCTCTGGGCTGATGGCTCGGAGCCTGGAGCCTGTTTCCGATTCTGTGTCTCCCTCTCTCTCTGCCCCTCCCCCGTTCATGCTCTGTCTCTCTCTGTCGCAAAAATAAATAAAAAACGTTGAAAAAAAAAAAATTTAAAAGAAATGTGTCAATTCCTAGACATAGAATCTGGGACAAGGGATTTTAAGACAAAAGTCAGGGAGACAGTGCAGTGCCCAAGACGCTAAGAAGGACTCGTGAGCTACTTGATGCATTTATTCATGGGCTCAGTGAACACGTTTCAAGCATAAACAATTTATAAGATGGGGAACAAAAGAAAGAGATTCACACCATGTACTCAGTGCTACCACTTACGTTATTTTCCTCAATTTCCACAGCAACCCAGTGAGGCAGATAGTCTCCCTCATTCTATTTTGCAGATGAGGAGGCCGAAGTTCCCCTGGACATGAGGACACGAATAAGTTTTGCCACAGAACTCTTAGGTTCAGGGCATTGTTCCAGGGTCTCTCCTGCCCTTCTTCTTGCTTTAGCTAATAGCCCCTGGTCCCTGGCCCAAGTCCTTCAGATTTTGATTAGCTTTTCTAACCTTCCCAAATTTTGATTGAGCTTTCCCCTAACACACCGCTTCTAGGATGATCCTCTCAGCTTGAAATAATATGTCTAATATGAAAATGGCATCCCATCCCCTGGCCATCCTTGGGGTTGGGAAAATTGCCCCTAGTTTTCTAGAAGGTGATACCGGGCATAGACTCATAGTTGTAGAGTAGGAACTCTACAGGTGTTAGTTCTCTTTCCTACTTGCTCAAAACTATGCCAACAGTAGGGCAAAACAACATTTGGGACCCGCTCTGTGCAAATCTAGATTATATGCCTACTTAGCAACACCATGATTCTGTCCTTGTATAATAAGGAATAAAAAGATACACAGGAGGGGTGCCCGGCTGGCTCTTGATTTTGGCTCAGGTCATGACCCCAGGGCTGGGGGATCGAGCCCCGCATCAGGCTCCATGCTAAACATGGAGCCTGCTTGAGATTCTTTCTCCCTCTCTCCCTGACCCTTCCCCTCTTGCGCTGCCTCTCTCTCTCTCTGTCTCTTGTCTCTGTCTCTCTCAAAATGAATACATATTAAAAAAGATGTGCAAGACATAGCTTCCATCCTTACTTCAAGCATCACCGCTGATTGGAAGGGGAGGAGGGATGGGAGCCATATCTTTGCCCGAACTGAATGCATGATACACACTGCAGGCTCAGAGTACAGGTTCTCTGAGTGACTGGAGTCAGAAGAGCCAGGTGTCACTCTCAGCTGAGCGAATCAGAAAGAGCTTCATGGAGAGGCTCGGAGGTTTGACCCGAGGCCCGGGGAAACGGTACTATGGGTTACAAGTGGGAAATCGGATAATAGAGTCATTCGTTTATCTTCTCACCTCCACACCGCAGTTGTACATCATTTTTAAGTCCTCTTGTCTGTTCCCTCTAGCTTGTCCTGCCTGAGACAGAATCTCACAGCCTTTACCTGGCTATATTGTCTTTAGCAACCATTTTATTTCTAAATAATATGGAAACAGTCATTCTTTCTGGACCATAGAGTGGAATTATAACCAAGTACAACTTGCTGTTCTTGGCTTTCCCTCTCCTGAATACATCATATATGACCCTGCTCATAAAGCTTTCACTACACCACTCATCCATAGCCTTGAATCACTGCAAAAACGTCTCTCTCAGAGTCAGTCCAGTGGTCTTGGAATCAGTGTTACCACAACCAAATCTCTGTGGGCGCTCCTGACATCCCTTTTGGGTTGTTCAAGTCATGAATCATCTTTGAAACTTCTAGGATCTGCTTTCTTCTCCTCCAAGGCTCCTTGCAGACTTTCCTTTCCATTTGCCAAAGCCTCTGATAACTTAAGAAATTCAGCAATGCACCCATTCGTTCCAAGGAAAAGTTTTCTTGTCTATTTCCCCATGGAAGTGTGCTTTTCTTCCTTCTCCTTCTTGTGGCATATACTTCTGCAAATCCAGGGCATGCCTATACATCATGTGAGGCCATGGAGTTCCTCAGGTGAGCTATGGCACGTTTTCAGCCTTCTGTTTCCTCTGCAAAGTTGTAAGATTGGACTGGCGAGGCCAGTGGTTAGGACAGTGGTTAGGACAAACTGGAGTCACTGACCCTTGACTTAAATCTCATCCTGACCTATGACCTTGATTGTGCCTTCCAACATTTCTAAGTGTCCTTTTTCTGATCTGTAAAATGGAAAAAAAAAAAATGAATGGGTTAAACGAGAAACTGCCTGTAAAATGGTTCGTGGAGTGTCTTTCCTATTGAACAGACTCCCAAAGAGTTAACTACTCTTAGTTTGACTCATGGGTTCATCAAGCATTTATTAAGGACTGCCTCCGCTCCCCCTCACGTTTGTGCCAGGGACTAAATATAAAGCAGTGACTTTCCCAGTGCCTGCTTGCTGGGTGATTATAGGTCCCTTAGGTTAGTTAATGACATGGATGAAGCAAAACCTTCCTGCCTCCTCACATGGCGCTCCCATCTCTCCCGCTGGTCCCCTTGCTGCTGTTCATTTGGGGGGCAGGGGTGGGGAGTGAGGGGGAGGAGAAGCCATTGATACCCTGTGTGGTCACTTACCGTTGGCCAAGCTGCGCTAAAAATGTTTTTCAGGGGAATAAGTGCAGTGGTTTCTGCCTCGAGGTGGGACAGCCCGCACAGTGTGAGCCTCCTCAGAGAGGGGCAATGTGTCCCCAGCAAACACGTCTTATACACAGATCACACCTTGCCCCCATTCTGTAGATGAAAAAGCAGTCGTGAGAAGCTACTAGCATTTTCCTAGGGACATACTTGTGGAATGTAATGGAGTGACGGCCTCCCCCACTAGACTCCACCACTGCGGAGGGCGATGGCTGTGCTCTTGGAGAGGAATGCTTTGAAGAGGCTACGATTCAAATCCGGAGTTCAGCATATCCCAGGTATAAGGGCTCATTAAATAGTTGTCAAAAGTCCCTTTTTCCCCCGCCCTCCCCGCTTTGATCCCTCCTTGTCCTCGCTCCCCTTCTCCTTCTCTTCCTTCTCATCTTCTCGTTATTATATTACTATAAATACTGCTCCTGTAGCAGTGTCGTAGAATACGGACAGGGTCAGGAATTCCGGTTCCAGCTTTGCCACTTCTTGGCCTTGATTTGGCTGAACTGAGAGTCAAAAGTTGTTGTTGTTGTTTTTTTCTGCACTGTTTATAATCACTAAAACATCTAACAAGTGGCAGGACTGCTCTACTAGACTGAGACAAATAGTCCATTTTCTCATTCGTTAATTATTTTTGAATGCAACCAGCCTGCCTCTCATTCATATATCTCTAAATCTGTATTAGATGAACAGGACTCCCATTTAGTCGTGATTAACGTGAAGGGCTTGTTGTGTGGTTGGTTGATTTAGTGGGGATTCTTGCCTATAAGTCACATCCTCCCTCCTATTCAAACAAGCAATATCGGTCATTTATTTATCCAGACCACTGTTTCATTTCCAGCGTTACAGGCCAAAGCAAACAGACTCTCCAACATCAAATGGTCTCATGGAGTCAAATGGCATTGCTCCCTCATAGGCATGTGGCAGGAATTCCCTTGGATCATGGAATTGGACCATGGAATTGGATCATGGCGTAACTATGGTGGCCAGGAAATGTCTGTGATGCCTGAGGTGTTTTCCAAAGCCGCCCATTCTCATCTTCTGCCAGCTGCTATATCATAGTGGAAAGGGTGAGAGCTTGGGACCTGATTGGGCCAGTAATTTGAGTCCTAGCCGCGTGATGAACAGAGAGTTACATCTTCTCCCTACGTTTTGGTTTCTTCACCTTTAAACTGGGGTTGGCGATTGTTAGTTGTGAGAATCAGCAATGCTTTTTTATGGAGGGTCTGACATGGTATTTGTCACATGCTTAATAAATCACAGATGCTACTATTGTTAATTAATTAGATTGTGTTCCACAATGGTGCATCGGTGGCACTTTTCTTCCAACTAGATGCATGTGGTTCCAGCACCAGAACGTGAGGTGTGGGCTGCTACTCTCTGCTGGCCTCTGGGGCTCAGATCCTTGGTGCAGGCTCTCTGCCACCTTCTGCCCTATGAGGAAGACTACTTAGCTGGTGAAACCATCAGCTGGTCTGCAGAGGTTCTCACCCAAGCCAGGGCAGATGGATGTCGTCTTAGCCTCTGTGTTTCTCTTTGCCCGCTTAGCCATCTTGCAGAGTGGGAGAGATGACTTTCCATCCTCTACTATGCTCATAATATGTGTGCTACCTGAGTGTTACTGCATTTAATGTCATACGCTGTGTAATAGCCAGGGTTCTCTGGAGAAACAGAACCAACATACAAATCCATATATTTGTTTATGATGAGAAATCAGCTCACGTGATTAAAGATTCCAACAATTTGTCATCTGCAGGCTGGAGACCCAGGGAAGCCAGAATTGGACTCTTAAGTCCAAAGGAGGGAGAACCAGGAAAGCTAAAGGTGTACATCCCCATCTGAGAGTAGAAAAAGAGATGAGATGCTCCAGCTCAAACAGGGGGCAGGAAAAAAAGGGGGGGGGTTGAATTCCTCTTTCCTTAGTCTTTTGTTTCACTCAGGCTATCATAGATCGCATGATGTCCTCCCACCGCGGGAAAGGCAGTCTGCTTTACTGAGTCTCCCGATTCAAGTGCTAATCTCATTTGGAAATACCCTCACAGACGTACTCAGAAATAATATTTGATCTGGGCACCCCATGGTCCAGCCAACTTGACATGTAAAATCAACTATCACATCTGGTTGTGTAACTGCTTACAAACACCACTAGACTAACTGGGTCAATCCATATTCAAGTGCTACCTGTTTCACTGTTCCCTGTATTACACCTCTCCTGTTCTCCTCCACAATACATAAGTCCTGTTGATTACTTGGTAAACATCTATTGGGCTCCCTTTCTTTTGCGATCTGCCTTCCTGGCCCTTAAAGCCATGATTTTGAGGTTACCAGCCATATTTATAAGATTGGAATCCCCAATCGAATATAGTTCAAGTCATTATTCCATGTCCCTATCCTCATGAGACTTTTCAGCTCACAGGCAAATCAGCGGCTTCCAGCCGGGACATTGGGGGAGGCAGAATGTGGGTTCAATCACCCAGACTCACTAACTGGTTGTTTCAGAATTTGGGTTCTGACTTAGTCAGGATGACCACTCTTTGAATTGTTGAGGTCACAGAATTGTTTAGTGCAGAAGAAGGCTTACAGGATGCATGCCTTCTGACCCTTTAGCCAATGATACATCATAGTCTTAATAAGAGGCCAAATTACAAGAGCCATGAAATACGTACAATTAAAATCATTAATTATAAATCAGAAAGATGTCCAGGGAGATTAATTAAGAAACTTGCCCCAAATCACCTACCTAATAGGATGTAAAATTATGGTTTAGCCTCTTGCCAATCTCAAATAAATCTCTATACTAACTCAATATAAAGAATTTAGTATAACGTTTTCACACAGTAAGCTCTTTTTTTTTAATGTTTATTTATTTATTTTTGAGAAAGAGCAGGGGAAGATCAGAGAGAGGGAGACAGAGAATCCCAAGCAGGCTCCATGCTGTCAGCACAGAGCCCAATGTGGGGCTTGAACTCATGAACTGGGAGATCATGACCTGAGCAGAAATCAGGAATCTGATGCTTAACCAACTGAGCCACCCAAGTGCCCTATCATACAGTAAGCTTTTGATGAATGAATATTGTCTCACAGAAGGCTAGTTCTATCTGAAAACCCCACGAAGAAAACTGGCTTGTCTTTTTCTGCTTTTTACCCTCATCATTGTCTCCTACATGCCACAAGTCAACTGCAAATACGTGCCCAATTGATTTGACTTTGGTGCTCCCAATTCTGAAACAGCCACAAGTACATATTTAGTGTCGTCTTTGCGTACGAAGCTGTCAGTTCCGGAGTGGAGAGCAAACGTGATATGTTTGCAATATGTTAATGAATAAGAAACAAGAGAAAACTGGTCAGGTTTGCTAGATCGAACCCCCACCAAGTCCCATGGAATGCAGAGTTTTAGAGCAATAGGTGAAAAAAGTAAACAACATAAAAATAAAGAAAACAAAACAAAACAAGAATTAGTGGTTCAATATTTTGGAGCCTGAAGTTTAGCAAACTTACCAACTGTGACGTAAGTCCTTACTCACAAAGACTGAATAAATATGTTAGTACACTGCATTTCGCATCAGTTTGCCGACCTTGCGCACAAGGTCGTAAATGAAAATAAGATCAAAAGTGACAATGAGGCAACCTAAGTAAAGTTCACTGGGTTTGTTTGCCCTGTCAGCAAGCTTTCTTTGGTAGGAGACCTCGAGTCTTTCCTTAGCTCTAAATATTATACGTTTTATTCTTGGCCTTTGCTATAGATGCCAAATGTAATTAACACGAGAAAGGGAACCAGCTTAAGAAACAGAGAGGGTCAACTTGCAAGATATTAGGTTAGTTGGACCCTACATCTTCCATGAATTACTTATACTGTTTGATCCCAGCTCGGAAAGAGAAACGTCTGAATGTTGTTTGTTTGTTTGTTTGTTTCTTAACCAGGGTAATCTTGTAGCTTAATTCTCGACAAAGCAATTACTTCTGGGTGTTTTCAAATGGCACTTCTCTTTTGTGCTGGAGAGAAACCTCTGTGTGGAATGATTAGATGGAGCAAATATGTACTCAGATTTAGACGAGAGTAATCAGAACCATTTTTAGTGTAACACTGACTCATCACCATTGGGGAACAACAAAGGGAGCGTGAGCTTTGGAATCATTAGAGACTGAGGATTTAATTCTAGCCCTGCCCCAAGGTCACGGTGGGACCTGAAGAATCTGATATAAACTTACCAGAGTCTTCGTTTCTGTTCCGGTAAAAAGAGAATACCTAGTAGCCACGCTGTGGCTGTTGGGAGAATTAGATTGGATGTTGCCGACACTGAAGGTACTCAATAAAGGATACTAGTCATTAGTGCTCGTTTTGCCATGACTGCTTTGCTCCACAGGCACACGTGTTTACAAAGGGTGACGTTGTCTTCTCTACTGAATGCTGGGGAAAACGAATGGAATAGAGCAAGCACCCGACCCATAGGAGCGTATACATTAAATGTCATCATCATCTTGACATTCAGATGTCTGCCAGATCTGGTTCCCTCTCCTCTCTCCCCACATCACACACTTCCTTGGAAGGAGTCCATACCAACAAAGTAACAGATCTCAGGGTCCCCCGAGTTTCCCCGCCCTTCACGCCTTCCATCACGCCTAGAAAACCTTTCCTTGCTCAATTTCCTGAGCAACTCTTCTTTGTATTTCAAGAGCCTTGTAAGTATCATCTGTTCATGACAATGTCTGACATTTCTGGTCTGAATTGAAACCCCTCATCCACATTTCTCTCCTGCCTTCCCTTACCTGCAAGACATACATCTACAGTATCTTCATCAACGGCTCTCATCATTATCGATTTATTTATCTATAGCAAGAGCAAACTGTGAGCTCCCAAGGATGGAAAACATGTCCATTTTGGTATCCTTGGCACACAATATTGGACGCGACACCATCAGGAACAAAAGAAGTGTTGAATGACTGGCTGAATAAACGAATCTTCCTGAAATAACTCTTAATAATATATATCCCTCATTTACAAATGCAACCTCCAAAGATAGATACACAGAATTAAAAATTATTTTAAAATGTGCAGCTCTCTAGGGGTGCCTGGGTGGTTCAGTCAGTTAAGCATCCGACTTTGGCTTAGGTCATGATCTCACGGTTCCTGGAATCGAGCCCCACATCAGGCTCTACGTTGACAGCATGGAGCCTGTTTGGGATTCTCTCTCTCTTTCTCTCTCTCTCTCTTTCTCTCTTCCTCTCTCTCTGCTTCTCCTTCCCTCCCTGCCCCCCCTTAAAATAAATAAACTTAAAGAAAAGAAAAAAATGTACATCTCTCCAAAAATTTCATCACTGGGTCTATCTATCTACCTCTTTATCTATCTACATGATTTTGCTCACCTCCTTACGGTATAAGCAAAATGAATTAATTTCTCTTTAAAATTAAAAAAAGTCAAGGCAGTGAATTTGCTGTGAGACTTTCTCTTTTAGGAATAACTTTCTATTGCTTAAAAGAAAAAGTATCCAAGCATACATATTAATTTATTTAATTATTCATTCAGTCAGTCCACAGATTTATTGATAATTAGTATTCTACCTGGAACTGGGCTAGGTGATGGAGAACAGTAGCTTGCAAGAAAGACAGAGAAACATAGTCCTTTCTCTCCCTCATTCTATAAACTCAGGAAAGTAGATATAAAACATTAATTACCAAATAGGGCTATAGTGTAAAAACCAAAGTATGATAAACGCTTTGGATGAAAATCGGAGAGTCTGCAATGATGTCCTACCCTGCTCAAACAGGATTGTGAGATTTCCCTAGAAGGGTAACACTTCAGAGGAGTGCTGAATATTGAGACGGATCCTAGCAGGTGAATGGGGGAGGGTGGCCTGAGTGGTGGGGACTGGCTATTGCCTTCCAGCAGGAAGCAGCCTTGCAGAGATCAAGGTGGCTTTCCAATACTACCTCTACTCAGTGAAATCCAAATCCAAAGGAAACAAAACCAATTCATTTCTTTTCGCATGGCTTCCTGATTTCCATTAGTTCCCCTGTCTGTTTTTCATTAGATGAACTACCTATATTCCAGCAGATATAATCGGATTTATTTGAAGCCCTGGGCACTTACAGAAAATCTGCATTTAGGATAGTCTGATCAAATACAGAAAGTGCCTTAACAGGCTAAACAGGACAAGAGGAATTCCTATAATATAACCAAGAAACCTACTGTACTGACTTCTGTTTGGTTAATCTATGAAGCTAGTCACATGTGTATGTTGGGCTGTAGTCAAAGGAAGCGGTAACCAGGGAGCTGGCTGTACATTAAGGAAAGAGGATGTTGCTAAAAGAGCCAAGAAATGGAAACGGCATTAGATTTCAAGCTACATCCAGATTCTAGCCTCTGTTTCAACAGTGGTCGGGAAGCAACGTCTCTTCCCTGCCCTTCTCTGTCCTCAACAAAGATGGGATTTGGTGACATGCTTTCTCTGGTTCCCTTCTCATTTTAAATAAATGTGAGTTATCCCTCAACACTGGCAGGAAATGGGTTGAGTCTCCACAGTGAGAGCCGGATTCGGTCGTGTTAGGCGCTTACAGACCAAATGCAGCATCTGAAAAAATACAGCAGGTTAGATTTCCTCAGGGCTGGATTTACACTCGTGGTAGGTTGTTCCATACTGCTTTTTTCTAATGGAGAACTCATCCCATTCCAGGTCCTTGGTTGGAAATCATGCTTTAAAGAAGTGAGTTGCTGGGGCGCCTGGGTGGCTCAGTTGGTTAAGCATCCGACTTCGGCTCAGGTCATGGTCTCACGGTTCATGAGTTTGAGCCCCACGTCAGGCTCTGTGCTGACAGCTCGGAGCCTGGAGCCTGCTTCAGATTCTGTGTCTCCTTGTCTCTCTGCTCCTCTCCTGATGGCTCTCTCTCTCTCTCTCTCAAGAATAAATAGATGTTAAAAAAATTTTTTAAGAAGAAGTGAATCACTAGGATATTGATAGGGTGTTACTGTTTAAAACATTCTAGAGAACTTCACTGTGGCTAATTAACAGAACCCTTGCAAGTGTATACACAGTACAGAATAAATCAGGAGTCTCTCTTCCCTAATTGTGGACATTCGTTTTCCTTAATTGAATGTTAACTTTACATTGGTTTTTTGGTCACAACAATACTCTGTCGGTGCTTGTGGAACTTGGATCCTGTAAGATCCTCAACTGGAAGTTCTCATTGCAGAACTTGACTGGGGCCCCATTCCAGGCTTCCCTGTTATATTTGGCCCACTTATTAGAGGGTGTTGAAGTCTTTAGGTTTTCTGATTTTCCCATCCAACATCTAACGATCTCTTCTAGTGTTCTGCCATATGTACGTTAAGCATGTCCAGTTTTGTTTGTGGTTCCAAACCACCATTTAATATCCTTAACCTATGGCATGCATGTGAATTCACCTCTGATGGGCATACTCTCAGGACTATAAATTGACCTAAGTTAACAAGGGCCAGTTTCTGCTGGCTACCACCCAAACAACCCAGTCGTATAATTCTACTGCACTGATTCCCTTTGGTTCCTCCTGGTTCTTCCCTGCCTCTGGAATTCACCAGCATAGTACTTGTCCATTAATACAGAATTGAATTGAGTTGGTTTTTGACCAGGGTGGCCTGACTTCCAGTTAGTACACAATAACCAAGAAAAATGGGTAACTCTGTTTGATCATCAAAACATTTTGGGGTCTGGAGAAGATCTCTTTCAGGGTTTGTGGACAAAAGGATGATTGCAGGGGAAATTCTGCAGTAGAAAGACTATTGGTTTTGAATCAACCCCTCTGTGTGCCCATTAGCACATTACCCCTACTCTCCAAGCCTCAGTTTCTTCAGTCAAAAGAAATTAATAATACGGATGCCAAGCATTGATGAAGGATTAGGGCAAATGTTTTTCTTTTCAACAGCTTCTCCTATTTTCTGTTCTCTCCTCTCATCTCTTTTCCATTATTCCTCTTTTCCTTCTTGAGTTTCTCTTTTGATGCTTTGTCTCGTCCTTTTGTTTTTATGGTTTTGTTTTTATTCTCTCTCACCATTATTTTTACTAAAAGCAATCTCCTGCATCCTTTTAATGGTCATGATGTGTTGTCTGTCCTAGCCCAGCCACAGTTCTCCTTTTGTGCTTGCTAAATATACCATACGTAGCTTAGAGGGTCCTCCTATGCCATAGTATCATGGAGAAACTTTCAATTAAATTACCCTGACTTCTTCCTGAAAAATGGTGGGTCAGGGCCCAACCTATGCCAGTTAAATGCTTTCTCCCCAAATGGAGTGGTACAAACACTGAACTCCCACTGCAGAACCATCCCATCATGGCACCCTGAAAGCCCTTCTCACTAGATCCCTCGACCTATCCTGGTGCTTTTCCCTTTTGATTCTATAGTTTTCCTTCTCATTCAGAAGGTTACCCCATCACTTCAACAAATCTCCCATTTTACTTAAGTTGGCCAGAGTATGTTTATGTAGCTCACTTCTGAGAATCCCTAAATGATTAACCCCCTCTTTTCTTCCCCCAGAAGCTTCTCCCTTACGTCAATTGCAGCCGCACATCCCAAATCATTAACAAAACATACACATAAGAGGCATGTTTTCCAGAGCAAAAGTGGGTTTCAAATGGTATTTGAAAACTCTCATCTAATATGGGATCCAACACAGCATTATCTGGCATGCCTCTCTTCCCATACCTCAAGAGCGGGGCTACAGTTGCTAGAGCGATGGAAAGAGCTTATCTAGGCATCATCCAAGGACCCGGGGGTGAATCTGGCCAATGTCAAGCGTTCTTCTCAGAGGTTAAGCACCAGAGACAGGGTGCGGACGTTCCCTGGCTTATGGGATATGGCAGTCCTTTCCTTGACTTTCCCATGATCCAGATTCATTCTGTCACGGAGGCAGATTGGATCGCGTTTAGGGTCCCTTGAGCTGCCTTCCCTCGAGGTGTTACTTACCAGCTCCACTTTCTGCTGAAGATTCATCCTGCAGACCCTCTTCTGTTTTCCATGCAAGTGCTTGCACAAGTGCACGTACCCACACACCCATTCTCTCTCTCTCTCATCCCTGACATTAGTTTTCTTTTAGCCCAAGAAGAATCTCCAGGATTCTGGGATCATGCAAATCCTCGGTGAAATTTGAACCCACGCACATCTAGTTTGTGACACCCACATCTCCCTTTGGGGAAAATCATGGACTCCGTTGAACGTTTGCTTCTCTATGCAAGCGTGGCCCTTTCAGTAGAAGGGAGCACAGATTTTAGCTAATTGTATTTTTAATTTCGCTGAGGTATATAATACACCTATTATGTCTGCAATGGTCCCGAGAGCACCATCTAAGCGGATTATAAACCTAAAGCACAGGTTCGTTCGAGGAACTTTTCTTCTACAAACTCACGAGCTCTTTTCACTTCTATTATTTCTTTCCCTCCTGTATAGGAAGAATAACGCTTCCCAGCGCAAAAGAATGACACGGTAACTTTTTGTTGGCGACAAGCATGTAAAGAACTTAGGCCGGCCTACCGCATATAAGCAATAATGTGATTGCTCTATAGGTTTATCGCTACGGCCTAGGAAAATTGAAAGATAAATATATCGTGGGGATGGCATTGCCATCACATCAGGATCTTATTTATCTGGGTAGACTGTTCATAGCTTCATGCTTAGGACTCAAGTTCAAAAGAATTTGCTTAGAAAAGACCCAGAGCTTTAAATAGTCCCTCTGAAATGTGGGCTGCTGAAGCAGATTGCAGCAGTCATTTGTCTGCTTATTAGCTTAGAGCATGTGTTGCACTGTAATTGCAGAGAGAAAAAGCTTCCAATCCACGTGGCTCATTCCACCAGTCACTGGTGGTTATATTTCTCTCCAGGGAACAGATCACTGTTTTTTGTTGTTGGTTTTTTTTTCCCCTCTCCTGAAGAAGCTTACAGTGCGATGGGCTATAACCCCTAATAGATACAATATATCTTCTCTGAAGAACTTACAAAAGAAATCAATGGTTTGTTTTATACCCATTGTCTCCCCAAATTCCCTCATACATTTGCCTTGCCTGGCTTGGGTAACTTAAGAGCAACCACACTTCATAATAAAATGTTGGCTCATAAACATGGACTTGAGCTAGAAACTTTGGTGGGGGTTCATTTATTTATAGCATTAATTGTGATCCTAGCTCAAAGTAGGCTGGAAGAACATCCAAAAAAGGAAAGGAAGAGAAACAATAAAATTGATAAAGCACACACCCACACACAGTGCTGCTCTATAAAAGGTACCCTGGAATCACTGAATCTGATCCCAAGAAGTAGGGTGTAGACAAATGAGATTTAGGCTCCGTAATAATGAAGAACTTTTATAACAGCCAAAACTACCCAGGGATGGAAAGGGATGTTTTACAATATTCCCAGTAAGTTCTGTCTCAAAAGAAAAAGCGTGGCAGAGGACAAATATTCTTGAACTTGAAGACAGAAGAACAAATGTAAATACAGATTAGCATTTAGCAGCTGCATAGACCTGAACAAATTACTTAGCCTCTTTGAGCCTGTTTTCTGTTCTACAAAAGGAAGATAATACCTAACAACAGGATTTTGAAGACCGAATGAACTTGCATGTGCCAAGCGGCTAACACAATTCCTCAAACATATTTGGTATTCAGTTGATGTTGGTTTTATTGTTATTTTTTTTTTTTTCCAGCAAGACTGCATGCTTAGATACTACTCAGGATGTGGCTGAGCATCCGTTCCCACCATCTCTTACGTGTCACCTGTACTGCTGAGCATAGAAGGCTATAGACCATCTTTTTCCAGAGGTTCTTGGAGCTCGGGATCTGGATGCAAATTTAGTACCACTTACCGCACTCGTGCGAGTTTGAGAAGGCAAAATCACAGCAGAGGCCGTCTTCCTCTGGAAAGTTTCTCTCTGGTAAGTAAAGTTGTGGAGGAATTGGTGTCCATTTTCCAGCTTTAGTGTTTCGAGAAGGAGTGGTGGTGGCACGAAACGGAAGGACTCTAAGCTCCAGGGTCCATGAGGAAGTACCGTAGCTGCTTCCTGACCCTGGTTTCTGGTCCCTGAACGCTCAGAGTGTGGCTGTTTGCTCTTGAACTCAGTTGCCGAGGACTGCTAACGCTCCTCCTTCTTCAGTTTAGGAGACTATCACAACAGATTACTGCTTCACCGCTCAGCATGTTCCTCAGGTTTTTCCAGAACATTTAGAGGCAACGATCTCTGTTTTAAATCTCTTTCCCTTTAAAAACACCTGTGTTGGTTTCTGCTTGCTGCCCTAGACTGTGATAAAGGTATATAAAAAGTGCCCTAAAAGTGCATAATTCCACGAAGAATGACATCTATAATGAAAAACTAAGGGGAATTAAGGGGCACCGGGGTGGCTCAGTCAGTTAAGCGTCTGACTCTTGATCTCGGCTCAGGTCATGCTCTGACGGTTTATGAGTTCGAGCCCTGCATTGGGCTCTGTGCTGATGGTGTGGAGTCAGCTTGGGATTCTGTCTCTCTTGTCTCTCTCTGGCCCTCACCTGCTTGTGCTTTTTATCTCTCTCTCAAAATAAATATGTGAGCTTAAAAACAAAAGGACAATTTAAGAATAGGATATAGCTAGCCTCTTAAAGATTTGCAAATTCCATATATTAGCATGATGAAGATATTTTGCACCAGTTGCAAACTTTTATTATTTTGCTTGATAGAGAAGCTTAGGATTACCAAAGTTAACTTACAAAGCATGTTACAAGGTGATTATTTATTTTACAAAAATATTTTCTTTAAAAACTTATTCTTATGAGAAATAAGATTTGAGGAATTATCAAAGGAAATAGAGAAGTTTACCTTGGAGCAAAGAATAAAGGAGAACCATAATCGTGTCCATTGTACAAAATATGGAGAAAAAAACGTGTAACTTTTGAATAGGGAACCACACTATTGGGTGGAGGTTACAAAGACACAGATTTGGCTCAACGTGAGAGACAACTTGCTGATGTCCTACAACGAAAGGGCTGCTTTTAAAGGGAATAAACATATTAAATAAGGAACAAAGAGCTGTTTTTTCAATGACAAATTGCAAAGGATTCTTAAGTAAGAAACTGAATTAGGAAAACTTGTGGTTTTTCCAATTTTAATACCCTATGATCATTTATATTGTGACCTTACATTTTTACGCTTAAAACTAACGTGTGGAAACAATTGAAGCTCAACTTCTCAGAAAACAATTTATTCAATTGAGGCATAGATTATCTCATTGACATTAGTGCCATTAACCCAGATGGCCAACAGGCGCATGAAATGATGCTCAACGTCACTCATCATCAGGGAAATACAAATCAAAGCCACACTGAGATACCACCTCACGCCAGTCAAAGTGGCTAAAATGAACACATCAGGAGACTATAGATGCTGGAGAGGATGTGGCAAAACGGGGACCCTCTTGCACTGTTGGTGGGAATGCAAATTGGTGCAGCCGCTCTGGAAAACAGTGTGGAGGTTCCTCAAAAAATTAAAAATAGAACTACCCTTATGACCCAGCAATAGCCCTGCAAGGAATTGACCCAAGGGATATAAGAGTATACGTGCTGATGCATAGGGGCACATGTACCCCAGTGTTTATAGCAGCATTTTCAACAATAACCAAACTATGGAAAGAGCCTAAACGTACATCAACTGATGAATGGATAAAGAAGATGTGGTTTACATACATTCAATGGAATACTACTTGGCAATGAGAAAGAATGAAATCTGGCCATTTGTAGCAACATGGATGGAACTGGAGAATATTATGCTAAGTGAAATAAGTCAGGCAGAGAAAGACAGATATCATATGTTTTCACTCATATGTGGGTCTTGAGAAACTTAACAGAAGACCCCAGGGGGAGGGAAGGGGGAAAAAAAGTTACAGAGAGGGAGGGAGACAAACCATAAGAGACTGTTAAATACAGAGAAAAAACTGAGGGTTGATGGGGGTGGGGGAGAGGGGAAAGTGGGTGAAGGGCATTGAGGAAGGCACTTGTCGAGATGAACACCGGGTGTTGTATGGAAGCCAATCTGACAATAAATTATATTTTAAAAAAACCCCACACAATGAACACAAATGATACACACCAATTTATTAGTCATTTATCCAACTAGTAATCTATCTATTTATTCCTCTTTTCGTTATTTTATTTTTTATTTTTTAAATTTAAAAATATTTATTTATTTTGAAGGGGTGGCGTGCAGAGAGAGGGAGACACAGAATCCCAAGCAGGTTCCTAGCTGTCGGCACATAGCCCCACGCGAGGCTAGATCTCACAAACTGTGAGACCATGAACTGAGCTGAAACTGACAGTTGGATGCTCAACCAACTGAGCCACCCAGGTGCCCCTCTTTTCATCATTTTAGATCTGTATAGGCTGGAAGACCTAGCAATATACATAAATACATTTGTTCAATCCCTAAAGGAACACAGCAACTTGGGCAAATGAATCGGAGCAGTGATGTATTCCACCTAGTTATATGTTAGAAGGCCTGTCGAAGGAAGGTTCTGAAATGAGATGCTTCTCTTGAAGCCCAAAGTTTTTTCCTAATCTTGTGACCCTTCCCACCTTTTTGTGTATCTACTTCACTACTTTGTTAAAAACAAAACAAGAAAAATCATGATGTATTTTGGCCACAGGACAAAAGCATATATGGCTTCTAACTTTTTAAAAAATACCTTCTTCTTAGCCAGAGAACTCCTTAATTAATACTATCTTAGGAGTTCGTATTCATATCAAAAGGAAGTATTCAAAAATATAATTTTCAATTGGATAAATCCTAACTTTTTGACTTGAGAGTAGATTATTCAAGAAATAGTTATTTTATCCAAATGTGCTATCTCCATCCACTATGGGGAATGCTAAGTACCAGTTCACTTGGCTGTGGCATAAGTCATGTTTAGAACTTTCCTCGAGTTCCGGGAGGATCTGGGAAATTCCAGATCATTTACTCCCTGTAATTACATTTCATCATATTTGCTTTTGGGTTTGTCTGTTAATAGAGTCTCTTGATCTGCTTAACTGCCTCCTCTGTAATTAAACAGTTGAGAAAAGCATATGGATAATACTGTGCTAATGATACAGTTTTAAATTTTAGAATGATTTAAAAGGAAATTTTAATCTTCTACTAAGTTTGTCCTCAAACTGCTCTGGTCATAATGGTAATGTTTTAAAATTTATCATTCCAATGAAGTCTTTGTATTTCACAATGCTTACTTTGCAGCTGAGGAGTCTTAATTAACATTGTTAATGACTAGAAGATACATCCAATTTCTACTTTTATTCCTAGCTCTTGCCCATAACTGAATAGGTTAGCATTTCCAGTGGGAGTGCTGAATGGTTACATGTCTTCCCTAAAGTCATATACCACTTTGTTATTTAAAAGTATCTTACGTTTCACATAATATAGTTTGAAGATCTGCTTGGTCTATGAGAAGTTGACTGTATAAGTCAGTTTTGCTGCTTAACAACAATCCCCAAATCTCAGTGGCTTATAACAACATAACTTTTTTTTTTCCATCCGATTACATGTCAGTTACATGTCAACTCTGTTTGCTTATGCTTCATATGTCTTCTCATGTTGGGGTCATGATTGAAGCAACAGCCCATATCTGCTACAGGCCATCCTAGCAACCGAAGGCATAAATTCATACACAGCTGCACAGTCATATTTAAAAACTTGGACATGGCATCCATTTACATTCTAATGGCCAAAGCAAATCAAACAACCAAGCTAAGTATTCATGGAGTGGGAAGTACCCTCCTTCCACAAGGGGAGGGAAATGAATATTTGTAAATGTCAAAATAATCTATCATATAGGCCAAACAATAATTTTGGTTACCTGCATATCAAAATGCCCCTTCTTACCTTACAAATCCTTTGAGACCTATGCTGTGGCTCTACTTCTTATAGTTGGTCAAAAATCTCCTTTCTGCCAGGTATGTACTTCGTCAGGTAATGCAGATCACTCCCACGAGGCAGTATAGAACGATGGACAGAAGATGAGATTCCAAACCTCTGCCCAGAGATACAAATAGAGCCCTAGATTTGCAAGAATCAAGTTGTTTGACTATGTTTCAATCAATTCGCTTTTTGGCTCTGTATTTCTAATGTGTAAAATTGTGCTAAGAATGATAATGCCCACCACAAAAGTTGTTGCATGGCTCCCCAAGGACCAACATGGGAAAATAAGCCCATGTGTTACCTGCAAAGTACTCTCCATGTGTAGGTACTGATACGAGAGTCTTGATAAGAGGTGGGAATAAGGAAATAAGAGAGCCATGACTAGACGGTGGTGATGTGAATGAGGTAGGGATATGGATGAGGGAAGAGAATTCTATACAGAACAGGAGAATGGAAGTTACAAACACATCAACGTGCTGATATTAAATCATGCCCACTTCTCTGATTCTGTGCACAGTAAAAATGAAAAATGAACGCCCTCATATTTGTTACCAAAAGCTCTTAAAAGCTTCCTGAGCTTTCTCTTCCTTTTCTCCTGGGACATACAAATGAAATGGAAGACAGGAGACAATTATGTGTGTGATCTTATGTTCATCACATAACACGTGCAAGCTTCAATTTTCTGTTCTGCTAAATGGGGATATTCAATTTTACCTCATGGAGTTTTCTGACATAATGCTTATGAAAGTGCTTTTGAAATCATAAGGCATTGTATATATAAAATTATTTAGTCATTTGTAAACTAAGATACCTGGTGGGGAGGGTCAGTAAGAGACTTTCCATCTCCGTTTTATGATTCTGGGATTATTATTTGCTTAGACTTGAAAAAGGTGCTAAGACCAAATAGTACATTCCCTTTATTTCACAGATGAACAAAATGTCCTCAGTTCTATGCTCTCAGTTCTTTTTTTGAAATTGAGTTATAATTGACACGTAGCGTTCCATTAGCTCAGGTGTAAAAACACGAGGGTTCAATAGCTGTATATATTATGAAATGATCACCACAGGAAGTCTAGTTCACACTTGTCACCATACGTAATTGTAGTTATTTTGGTGGTTGCTAGTGGTAGGTGGTAGAAGGTGGGTGAAATGGGTGAAGAGGGTTCAAAGGTACCAGCTTCCAGTTATAAAATAAGTAAGTCATGGAGATGGAATGTACAGCATGGTGACTATAGTTAATAATACTGTATTGCATGTTTGAAAGTTGCCAAGAGTAGATGATCTCAGTTCTTAAAATGTAGAGTAGAATATCTGAAGTTCTTACATCAGACTATTTTATTTTTCATCTCAGTACATACAAGAAATATTTTCATTGTAATGGTGAGATTCCATGCCTTCCTCTGAATTCCCACTACAACTTGCTACAGTTCCCTTTAATCTTCAATTTAATGCAAATCCGTGAACATGCATGAAGTCCTGTCCTGGGCTGTGCTACAGATTCATGCTTCTCAAGCCAAGTACATGTTGGAATCAACAGATAACTTAAAACGCACTCATTCCTTGGTCCTACCTCCAGAGATTCTGATTTAATACCTGGTTTCAAGTGGGTCTCAGGCATAGTTTTTGTTTGTTTGTTTGTTATGTGAAGCTCTTTAGGTGATTCTACTGTGAAGCCAGTCTTGGGAACAACTTCCTTAGAGAAATCAAATTGAATAAGGCAACGTTCCTATCTTTAAGAAACCAAAACATTTTGGGCCAGACAGGTGTGGAAAAGAATGACTTATGGACTCCCTGCAATAGAATTATGTTCAAGATGGGCCAGACCCGAGAGCTCAGAGAAGTCTCCATAAAGGAAGTAAAGTCTTTCTAACTGCCCAACCAAAAGAGAAGCCCTTTGGGTAAGGGAACAAATGATCAAAGACACAACAGTTGAAGTCATCACATGCATTTGAGGAGTATGAGTAATCGTACATGTTTAAATACAGAGTCTGAGACAGGGAATAGGGTGGGAGATAAAGATACAGCAGGAGGTCAAAATCAGATCAGGAAAGGGCTCGCTCCAGTTTGGATTTTGTCTACTGGAAATACACAAAAAGGGTCTCTCAGCAACTGCATCACTTCTTAGAAGCCTCCCCCAGTTAAACCCGTCCGGGTTTCCTTAAGCTTTCATTCTACTTTTTGGACCTGTTTTGGATCCCATTAATCTGGTTTTATATATACCTGTTCATCACCAACAAATCCCGAAAGAACATGTCACAAATATTCCATTATGTTTATGCAAATGTATTAGCCTTGAAACTCCATTGACCTTACTCATATCTCCATGTTCTAAGATGCCATGGATAATAAGAAACCACTTTGATTTAACAAAAGCTATTTGTGGATAAAAAAATTAGGAAATGACCTGTGTTGTTGCAGTCAATATATTCCTTACTTATAGGAGACAGCTTAATTGTCAGATACATAAAAAGTGGAAGAAATGTGCATGTTGGAACCAGATAAAGAAGGCAGATGATCATTTCCTTAAAACCTCATCTTGTACTTTAGTAATAAGGGCAAAGAAAACTCTAATCATCCTTACTCTAGCAATTCGTGGTTTTTGCTTTTCTTTTCTTTTTTTCTGAGTTTATGTTCCCTTCAAAAAAGACCCAAAAGTCACAAATGGTGACCAGAGGAAAGGGACAAAAGCCGTGCTTTCTTTTGGATAAAATGCTCTTATCTACACCTGTGACCACTAGACCAACTGAAAACCTAATGTTCGTTGACTGCCTCCTACATGCGAAGCAGCATGCAAAATATTAAAAGATGAGGTAAAGTGATTCATTCATTGACTCACTCATTCACACCCCATATTTTGAGCACCTACTGTGTACCCGGCACATGCCAGAGTCTGAAACTACAAAGATAAACAGAACACCAACCCTATCTTTGAAGTGCTGATGGCATCAATGTTCCACAGAAATACAGTACACATCGTACATGTTATTCTAAATTTTCTAGTGGACACATTGTAAAAAGTCAGAGAAACAGGTGAAATTTATTTTTATTAATATATTATGTTTAATTCACTAGGTCCAGAAAGAATAATCATTTCCCCAAGTCATCAATACAAGGAATTACTAATGAGATAGCTTGCATTTCTTTTCTCCTTGGTGAGTCTGTGAAATCCATACATATTTTATATGTAGGGTACGTCTGAACTCAGATGCTTCACGTTCAATAGTTCAGAATGAAATGTTTTCCTATCAGAATAATAAAGTTATATTTAATGGGAAACAACTTTATGCTGCTGTAATTTTTAAAGGTAAGTTAGCCAAGAACTTTTTGTGAAATTAAACTTCAGTTCCTTAGCCATGCGAAGGGCTGAAGAGCCACCCGTGGTGAGTAGCAACTATGGACAGCACGGGCTAGAGACTAACTGGAAGAGGAAGAGAGAGAAACAAATGATCGTACTAATGTGATAAGGCATATAGAGAGTGCAGAGAGAGATGCACTGGATGTTTTTTGGTGAGCTTAAAACATTTCATGGTTATAGGAAAACCAAGCCTGTGCCAAGAAGGAAGGCAGTGATTCACGGAGAAAGCACAGATGTAGGAAAGAAAAATGGGAGCTGGAGAGTGTCCACTCTCAAGATTTACCATCAAAACAGGAAGACTAGCAAAAAATAAGTGAAATGTCAAATGGCTACATAAAATTTAAGTATGAGCTTGAGAGAGCATCAAAGAATTAAAGAACATCTGCATTCACACCCCAGTTCTGCCACTTTCTGTCTGTGTCACGTTGGGAAAGCATCTGGGCCTTTCCTCATCTGTAAAAATAGGAATAATAATATCTACCTTAAAGGACTGCTGTGAGCAATTATTTACATACGTTGAAGTGCCCGGGACACGTGTGTGCGATATCAGAACACAAGTGGGAACGGCCATGTTTGACCAACTGCCTCACTAAGTGTACAGAGACTCATTTCACTTGAGACTCAGAGGAGAGGTAAGACCTCAAGCTGCGGAGTAAAAGGAAACTCCATCGCAGAGTCAGGAGGATGCGGTTACAGGTGGGATCCCCAATCCCTGAGGGGAAGAGGGGTGCATGTTAGGTATTGTTCTCAAGAAGAACTGGTTAATAACTGATCAGGGAGAGTGGAGAGGGAAAGAGATGAGTGCAAATCTCTGCCAAAGAAGGAGACGTGGACAGAGAGAGAAAGAAAGTAAAGAATGAGTGAGAGCCAAATACAAAAGTTGAACTTTGAGCAACACCAAATAATATGAAGAAAGAGAAAGAGAAAAAACAAAAACAACAAACAAACAAACAACGAGAGAGAACACGCTAGTACAATTTTTACCACGCTCTGCCAGGTCCTGAGTAAACTGCCCCAATCGGCCTGTCTGATTTCTGTTGGTGCCGACTCCTCCTTGCTCACCTGTTGCTGGCTTTCCTTGGATGATGGCCTATCTTCATTTCGGCCTCAAAGACCTGTCCTTGCCCTTCCGTGTGACTAGAGTGCTTTTCCTCCTACTCTTTGTGCATCTGGTTCCTTCTTGTCTTGGAAGGCTTAGCTCAACTGTCTCCATTTCTGATCCTCCTCTCCACATAGAACTCCCCCAACCACACACCCAATCAGTCCCTAACACCTTCACCTCTACTGTCTTCAGAGACCTGATCTCCATAGGAATACATCTCCATGATGGCAGGAATGTCATGGTCATATCTCTGGTCATCGTCATATCCCTAAGACCTAGTAATTGCTCAATGAATAATTGTTGAACGAATGAGTAAATGAATAATGCATTATTCATAAAATTCAACCTTTTACCAACACCGACCCACTCATAACTCAAGCAGCTAGAGGCCAATAAAATGAAGGCCAAAAACCCTATGCCTGTTATGGTAATTACTAGAACCTTCTATTTACTGTACTTATTTGCAATTCTTTCTCTCTCCCTCATGATCAGCTTTTATTCCATTCCCTTCCATTCCCATTCCATAACCTTTGGGGTTAATGCCTAAATTTATCTCTTGTTGTCATTCTCACCCTCTGACTCCAGGCTATTTTGGATACAGTGCCTTGAATGTTCTAGTTCTGGAATCTGGAGAACCAACTTATGACTCAGAGAAAGGCGGAGAGAGGGACAAAATAAGAATGGGAGGGGGAAAGAGCAACCTAGAATATATAAGAAAAAGTAATGAATAACTGTAATATCTGCCAGGAAATAAAACTTCATGAAAACACAGGTTCAGGTGTTTAATGGAATAAATCCTAAATAAAGCAAACAAAGCAGATGTTGCTTCAAAATCTTGGAAGATGGGCTATTTAGGTCAGGAAAACATCTTGCAAGAGATTTGTAAACACCTCTTAAAAAATGAACTAGATGTTTCAAAAAGAACTTCTTTAGCTCTGCTCTTATTCTGACAAAGTTTCTCCTTTTTGATCAATCATGGTTTTTCCTAGGTTTTCATTTCAATTACACGTAAACAGGCCGTCTATCTGGGTCAGCAAAATGGGTCACCATCCCCAATGATTTCCTTAGTCCTCATACTTGGCAGAATTTCTGTAATGGTATTAAAAACAAGGCCGCACCTCAGCTTTAGGAGAGAGGGAAGAGCTATAAGAAATGACGGTATCCAGAGGACCCATTTTATAGATGAGATGTTTGAGGTTCAGAGAAATGGACACATAATTCCTAATTGCCTTAATCTCTCAGATAATGGATTTTCAAATTAATTCCCAAAAGATCCCTTGCCAAAATTTTTTTTGCCTCATAACTTATTGCCACCATAGCTGAAATTGTATCAGTCATTCTCTAGGGCCTTTGATTTGATGGCATATGCCCACACATTAGAATGAGGAAATGTTTTCAGGCAGAGGAACACATCCATTTTCACTGTTTTGTTTCAGAGATTGGGAAATTCTGGAAGAACAGGGCAATGCACTGGTAAATATTGGCGGTGGGATAAGGAAACATCTCGTTAAAAAATGTCCCTCCCCAGAAATAATTACAGTTCACGTTTACTGAGCATTGATGATGTGTTCTAAGTGCTCATTTAATCTTTCCTAAAACCCCATTCGGTAGGAATTAATGATGATGATGGCAGTCTGCATTTACAGGTGAGGACACTGAGGTGCAGAAAGATTGAATAACTGGTTCAAGGCACACGTCTAGAAAGAAACAGAGCCAGCGTTCAAACAAAAGCAGTCCTCAAATGGAGAAATCTACCCACAGTACTCATCTCTTTCTCCAGGAGATACACACATTGAGCTATTCCATCAGGAGGAAACCTGGAGATTTAGGAAGATGGAGTCATAGAATTTGATTCAAAGACTCACAAAATCAAATGCTCCTAGAATTATAGGGTCTTTTGATTAGAGGATACACTAATCTGGAACTTCCCATCTACTGCCTGCCTTTTCTCTACAATATTTGTACTAAATGGCTGTCCAACCTCATTCATTAGCTCTTAAAGAAACCCAGTGAGAAGGAACTCATTATTTCCTGAAGATAACCTTTTCATCTTTGTGCACTTTGACCAAATAGAGCAGGCTTTTTTATAATGAACTATATCTTTATTCTCTAAATCTTCTGTTAGTCCCAATTTTGCTTCTTAAGGACACAGAAACTAAAGCTCATGAAACTTATAGTTTGGGTAACCCTTCATTTGAAATTAATGACCATCCTGCCGTAGCTCTTTTTCTGGTATCCAAGATCAACATTCTTATTTCCTCAAATATGTCTTTTATAAAATCAGTCTTTCCCCCAGTGTTGAGAGCTTTGGTAGGAGAAAGCATTCTGCGAAAAAAATATGTGTTGGAGGTCAAAAATATTCAACCCAAAAATGTGCTCTTTAAAATCTGATTGTTCATCTTGACTCAAAGATAAAAACTATGACTTATTTATATTTGTATTAGGTAGTGTAATAATTAAGGTAAAATTCTTTTTTGAGCTAATGTGGATGTTCCTGGTTGGCAAGTGCTTTTCCTCTGTGCAGTGAATTGGAGACCTTGGCTTTTTCCATCTTGTGATGGAAAAAAAGTCTACTTTTCCATAGCACTGCTTTTTATCGTCATTCAGACAATGGAATGAGAAAGAAGCCTTGGAGGAAGCATATGTCTTCTTTTTTTAAAATTTTTTAAAATATTTATTTATTTCTGAGAGACAGAGAGAGAGAGACAGAGTTTGAGTCAGGGAGGGGCAGAGAGAGAGGAAGACACAGAATCTGAAGCAGGCTCCAGGCTCCGAGCCATCAGCACAGAGCCCGATGCGGGCTTGAACTCATGAGCTCATGACCTAAGCCAAAGTCAGACACTTAACTAACTGAGCCACCCAGGTGGCCCAAGCCTGCCTCTTCTTTATAGCCTTAATCTAAGTACACATCGTTTCTATTTATAATTGACCAGTGAGAAGGCACATATAACCAGACCCCATTTGCAAAAAACGCTCAGGAAGATGTAGAATGGATTTTGGTGAACAGTTAACAGTCTGCCACAGCCAGTGTATGCAATGTTGAGAAATCATACCCAAGTTGGAATCCTAGTCTCCCTTTTTTTTGAGGTATATGCACATGGGCAAACGCTTATTCATTCTAAGCCCCAGTCTCCTCAGTTATTAATAGCATGTACCTTACAGGGTTGTTGTAAGGATTAAGTGAGATAGTACACTTAATATTCTTAGCTTTGTCTAGCTAGCAGAAACTGTTAAATAAATATTAATCATTTTTATTATCTGTTCTCATACTATTACTGCCAGATCCCAGCTTGGATCCCAGCAGATAACAGGCCTCAATAAATGTCTGTTGAGTTACACTGAACTGAACTTCGTAGTCATTCCCAAGGTCAACCATAACCTTATAAGGAAGTACGAGGGGAGTACATCTGGTCCTTGTTCACTCTGATGCTAACATGCTTACAGTCTGCTTTCTTTTGTTCCCACGCCTCTGTGCCGCGTTCATCGGTGAGGCTAATTTATACCTTCTCCAGGGACACGCTTTCACTAATTGAGGACTGAATACAAAAATCAAGAGCTGAACTGAAGAAGTCGGCTAGTCTAATAGGTGCCACTGGTCTCATTTCTGCAGCCTCTAGAGTCACTAGCCAGTCAGGCAGTAGCTTCAACAACGTCACAGGCATAGGCCTGGCTGATCGCCCGCTGAGCGCGATGGCTCACGGAGAAACAGGAAGGACTTTCTGGTGGCTCTTCTGTTTTATGCATGGGAGCTCTACGCAGAATCCACCAGTCATCTGACCCCGAGGCTCCATAAGCTATCCTGCTTCAAAAGACAACGCTGAGGCCAATCAGTCCAGCTCAAAATGCTTTCTCAAATAAGACCACTAAAGAAAAATCATTATTTCCGGGATAAGCAAGAACCAACATACACAGTGCTCCCTAGAGTTGTAACGACAAAGGCTGGGTTATTCATTACAATCTGTTCCTCCAACTCACATCTCCTCGATGTGTTCCACTGCAATTGTTATTCTTCCTCATTGTTCAAACAGTGCATCGGTAGCCAAGTTGAAAGGTACAACGAGGATGGGTTCGATAAAGTATATCGTTTTCAAATCCAGAGTCTCAGAGGCACTGGGATATACTAGAGCTGGGTGGCAGAGAGGTCATATCAAAAGGCCAACCGGTCTCCGAATGCCAGAATGGATGGTGACATGGAAACGTCTCCAGTGTCAGTTCTTTAAGTAACTCTCCTTTCAACTTCTGTTCAGATTTTTCACTGTGACCCCACCTCTTGCTCCCCTCAATGCTGGGGGAAAAAATTCCATTGGAAAATTCACTAGATCTAATTATTTAGTGCTGGGGGTGCATAGCTAAAGCATGAAGAGTTATCTCAACAGTTGAACTCTCTCTTTCCCCAAAGGTTACCAGGGGAAAGAGAGTAGAATTGGCCTTGATATTCTTTGAGTACGCAACAGCTCTTAATGCTGAGCAGTTCGTCTTCAATGCAGTGTCTTGTCTTCCCCCCAGCACTTTTCCTCTATCCTCTCCTTGGAGACAGGATGGATGGTGATGGTAACTACCTTCCTTGCATTACTTAACATCCAGTCTGTTTGTATAACAGTTTTCTCATCCTTCCTCTGGCAAGAAAGGGACAGAGAAGAGCTGAATAAAGCCCAGGACAAAAATAGGAAGCTCTTCTCAAGACCAAGAGCCCAACAGCTGGCAATGTAGTGGGGACAATTGCTCATGAAAACCTCTATATTACCTTCAATTTTTCTGTAGCTTGACACCTACAGTCCTATCAGAGAGAAAGGGACAAAGGGCTCAGGGTTGGAAACTCATGTGCTTTCTAGGGCCAGACCTGCTGTTTAGAGGAGTTTGTGATGTCTGCTCTAGGTTACTTGTGAGGTAGTTATGTTCAGAGGGCCAGAGTAGGTTCAAAAGAGCGATGCTCCCAAGTCCAAGTCTTGACCATCCACTTGGGGACCACTGATCTTGAGGCGAACGCTTCTGAGGTTCCACGTTCCCCTACAAGATGCGGTTCATAATAATTACTTCGCAGGCTGCTGGTGCACGTGGAAAGAGTTAGTCTATGGAAAAGGGCATGTGAACTGTAAAAGGAAGGTTATAAATAGAAACTATATGTTCAAAGCAAACAGTAGGAAAAGCAGCCTCAGACCAAGTAGCACCAATGTGAAGGGAGAACGGGGAAGGGAAAGGGGGTATAGTTTCTGCACAGAGAAGCCGCCGCCCCTCCTCAGGCTGTGGGATCCAGATCTTTGACCTTGGGTCCCCAGCCCCAACCAACTCTGCTGGCTCTTAAAGGGGTGAGTGCTAGGCGGAGTGATTCCATCCACAAGACTAAAGAGAAACAAAAGGGAGGATGAAGGAGGGGGCACGTTTTTTTTTATCATCTTTTAAAAATGTTTTGCATATAGGGTCTGAGTCAAGAGCTGTCAAGTAAGGGCTCTGCATCACGTGGAAGGAACCAAGTGGAAGGAATCGTTGCTACCTTTGAAAGAAGCATAGCACTCTCCTACACACACAGTAGGACCACAATAAAGGTTCCACCAACAAAGAGGAGAGATGCAGGTATATGCAAAAGTGGAATGTGAGCGGGGAAAACCCACAAAATTTCTGCCTTTATTGATGTGAGGAATACAGGCTGTGATAGATAACTGTTTTTGCCTGTCCAAGGGCTTCTAGTTTGTTTATTTGTCTGTATTTTTATTTTTACATTACGCATTTACGGATTTTATATTCTAGTCTTAGGGGATGCTGCCTGGGTACTTGACCTACTTGACATTCTGTTTCCTGAGTTTCCTAAAATGGGTGTCATTCCTACTTCACGACTTTAACAGAAAGAACGATCTTGAATCACCCGACTCAGTCCAGAGGAAGGTCCTGATAAGTGATGGTTCCCTGCCCTGTCTCCCAATTCCCCCTCAACGGCCTTGAATACAAAGGATTTCGTGAGGCAGATCCTATACAATCAAGATACTGTTACAAATAAGGATTATCTAGGCAGTTTAACCTGTGGGAAGGGGGAGTTAAAATAAATCTAGATAAGAGGTAAGAGGTTCACATGAACTTTCCTGAAGCAGAGAAGTCCCCATTTTAAAAGTAATTTGGTGGACTCAAACTCACGGGTCAAAATGACAAAACCAGTAACAACACACTAGATGTGGCATCTAATATGATCGCTTCAAAATTACTAGAAAGGTTTTGAGGGCAGAAGAAAGGAGAATCACTTTGCTACATGCTTTCTACATACCCCTCATCAGACCGTCACAATGACCTCATGAGCGGGGCAAAGATACGCCCATTTGCCTGATGATAAAATCAAGACTCAGGGAAGTTAAACAGTTTTTGCAAAATCACATAGCTAGCAAATGACGAGTGTCAGATATAAGCCATATCTGCTGTTTATCTATTTAATGGATAAATACTGAGTTATTGTATACTGAGAGCTGACATGTGCCTAAGAGTAATTAAAAAATTTTTTTTTAATGTTCATTTATTTTTGAGAGAGAGAGAGCGGAGGGGGGAGGTGAGGAACAGAGAAAGAGAGAGAGAGAGACAGAATCTGAAGCAGGCTCCAGACTCCAAGCTGTCAGCAACAGAGCCCAATGCGGGGCTCCAACTCACGAACTGCGAGATCATGACGTGAGCCAAAGTTGGGTGCTTAACCGACTAAGCCACCCAGGCGCAACCCCCAAGAGTAATTTTTTTAAGTGCTGAGGATTTCACATTGAATAAAATAAACATAAGCCTGAGATTCTGAACGTCAGATACAACAAAAGAGTGATATAAAAATACATGCACCTACTCACGGCCACTGAATTGTACACTTTAAAATACACCAAATTGATAAAAGCAGTTATCTCAAGGGTGTTCTATGGCAAGGTATGTGGAAGGGGGAGAATAGTAATAACTTCATTTTTGTACTGATTTCACTTTAGTTTTAAATTTCTAACTTTTAATTTAAAAATAGGTTTACATTTACAAAACGATATCGCCAGGTTCCCATATACCCTTCACCCAGCTTCCCCAAATGTCAGTTTCCTATATAATCATGCTAAAATAATGAAGCCAGGAAGTTAATGCTGAGATGAATTGCATGATCAGATCTATACACTTTATGCAAATTTTACCAGTTGTCCCATTAATGTTCTTTTTCAGTCCAGGCTCCAGTCCAGATTCCATATTGCATTTGGATGTCATGTATTCTTATTACTTCTTCAATCTGGTCTTTGTCCTTTATGCCTTGACACTTTTGAAGAGTCCCGCCTAGTTATTTTGTAGACTATCCCTCAATTTAGGTCAGTATGGTTTTCCCCCCCCATGATTACATTTGGGTATGCATGTTTGTGCCTCTTACCAGGAGGTACATATGTCGAGGTCTTATTATGAATGGCAATTTAATAGGAACGCTTGCATAAGGTTGTATCTGCCAGACTTCTTCCCTGTGAAGTTAACAGTTTCCCCCTTTGTGTTTAGTAACTACTTTGTGGGGAGATATCTTGAGACTATGCAAATAACCTGTTTCTCATCATACTTTCCCCAGTTCATTTCACTGCCTTCATGGTTCTTCTCTACGACGATTACTGCTGCAGTGTTCTCCCAATGGTGAATTTCTATTTCTATTATTTCCTCTAGTTTTATTAATTAGATTCTGCTGCAAGGAAGAGTTTTCCCTTCTCCCCCACTTATTTCTTCATCCTTTTAAAACCTTTGTATCAGTATGAACTCATGGATGTTTATTTCAGTCTATGAAAGGTACAACCCGTTACAGTCATTATTCATTTTCTTACACATGTTGATCCTGATTGGACCATTAGGACCTTCACATTGGCTCCTTGCCTCAGCCCTGGAATCAGCCATTTCTCCAAGAAGCCTTGGTTATTTTTGTTGGATACTGTTTTTTGGGAACCAGTATGTGGGTGCTAGGTGTGTTCATTGCTGTTGAGGTGCCATTTGCACCTAGGCTCACTCAGAGATGAGAGGCAGAATTCAGATACACATCCCTATCTGCACACACACTTGTATCTATTTAACTATTTGTATATATATTAACAATTATGAGGTCATACTGATATTTTTGATTCTAATTCAACACCACAGGGTTTATTCTTGCCATCTTCTTTTCCATATTTGTAAATCCTTTCTCTGAGAGTGAGAAATCTGGTTCTCATTGTCCACAATATCCTTACCTATTTGCTTGGTCTTAGAATACATGTAACATTTCAGTATTGTTAACCTATGTCCTTGTGAAAATAAATTTACTGCTAACAATATACTGTAGGAAACACTAACATACAATTGTACTACTGTAGTATATATCAACAATCTTTGTTCAGGGTTCTCCTTTTTACATCTATTTTATTTTTTTTAACGTTTATTTATTTATTTTTGAGACAGAGAGAGACAGAGCATGAATGGGGGAGGGGCAGAGAGAGAGGGAGACACAGAATCTGAAGCAGGCTCCAGGCTCTGAGCCATCAGCCCAGAGCCCGACGCGGGGCTCGAACTCACGAACCGCGAGATCATGACCTGAGCTGAAGTTGGACGCTTAACCGACTGAGCCACCCAGGCACCCCTACATCTATTTTATATATATATATATATATATATATATATATATATAATGTTTATTTATTAGAAAGAGAGAGAGAGAGCACGATCAGGGGAAGGGGAAGGGCAAAGAGAGAGAGGGAGACACAGAATCTGAAGCAGGCTCCAGGCTCCAAGCTGTCAGCATGGAGCTGGACGTGGTCTTGAGCCCACGAACCGCCAAGGTCATGACCTGAGCTGAAGTCCGACACTTAACCGACTGACCACCCAGGCACCTGGTTCTTCTTTTTGAAAAAAATAAGCTTTTTTTTTTTTTTTTAAGTTTCTTTATTTTAAGAGGGCAGGGAGGGGCAGAGAGAGAGGGAGAGAGGCAGAGTCCCAAGTAGGCTCCACACTGTCAGGGAAGAGCCTGATGTGGGGCTTAAACTCATCTACCGTGAGATCATGACCTGAGCCAAAATTAAGAGTTGACGCTTAAACGACTGAGCCACCCAGGTACCTCTGTCCAGGGTTCTTCTTGTCTTTAGCCATATAATATACAGTCGAAATACTGTGTTCAAAGTAACTTAGTTTTTCTCTTCCTCACGCGCATCAGCGTGGCAATGCTATTCTGTTGTAATATAGTTAGGTTTATTTGTTGCTATTTACATTCCATTGGATTTTCCTCACATCCTGATTTTAGTCACCTACACACATATTTTTCAATATATGACCATCATCATTGTTGTAAGAGTCAAAAGCTCTTAAAATATGTTACATAAATATTCAGAGACTTTATCTCCACCCTTTCTCACTTTTTCTACCTCTCTTTCTACCCTCTCTCTACCCACTCCATGTGGGTACCAATCTTATTAGCTTCTGGTTTATCCTTCCTGTACTTTTTCTGCATAATTGTGTAGGTGCGTGTTTATTTTCCTCTATCTCCTTCTTCCACGCAAGAAGGGTGGCATACTATAGATAATCTTTTGCACTTTGCTTGTTTCACTGGACAACATATTCTAGAAATCACTCCACATCAGTCTAGAAAGATCTTCCTTATTCTTTTTACAAGTGTATAGGACTCCATTGTGTGGATGTACCGACGTTTATCCAATCGCTATCCAAGGTACTGGGCATTCAGATTGTTTCCAATATTTTGCAGTTATAAATAATGTTCCAAGGAAAGTTCTTGCATATGCATCTTCCTATTAGAAATATAGTTTTATGATAAATTCCTAAATACAGGTATAACGGGTCACTGCTAAGTAAAAATGTAGTTTTTTTCTTTCCAAATGTCTTTCCAAAATGTTTGTATCAGTTTGTATTCCCACCTACAATGTATGAGACTGCCTATTACCCACAGCATTATCAATGAAATATATTTTTATATTTTTGAATTTTTGCCGATCTGATAGGTGAAAATGATATCTTAGTGTTTATTATGAGTGAAATTGAACATCTTTTCACATATTTAAAGCCTATTTTTACAGATTTTCTGTGATTTGTCTGTTTATGGTTTTGTCCATTAAAAAAAAAAATCAGGCTTTTGGTCTTTTGCCCCTGAAGGCTTCAGTGTCTTTTACACAGTAGTCGTATTAACTTATTTGTGCCATATGGCTTAATGTGGTATAAGACTTCCCCTGCTCCAAAGGTAAGGAAGAATTTATAAATGACTTATACTTTATCTCCTATTGTTTTGAAAATCCCACATATTTTTCAATAAGCCATGATCAAACCTTATCTGGAGAGGTACGGCAGGTGTTTGTGTCACTACCTAAGAATGAACTCTGCAGACTTACATTTGATGGAGGGCACCCAGGCACACTGTGTATGAGGCAGTCACCTCCACACTGCAGTCCTTTAGAAAAGGGCTGTCAGCATGGCCATCTTGCTTTTACCCTTGTCTCATTTCCATCTCTTTTCACTGGAGAAGACAGAGCATCTGAAGTCAGATCATGCCATCCCTTACATTGCTGTAGGCACCCTGGTCTTGCTTTCCCTTACCTCACCAAGCTGCTTCTGCCTCAGGGTTCTTGCAGCGAACTCCTGATTAGCAAGCTCTTTCTTCTGCTTATCTGCGTAGTTAACTCTCTCCATTGGCTCCACCATCTCTCACTTGCGCCTGGTCAGTGAGATCTTTCGCGACCACTCTATTTAAAATAAGAACCCCTCCCTACTTCCATACTGCCCGCTTTGTTTCCCTACTTTATTTCATTTTTCATTATGTGGCCCAGTTTTTATTTTACTCATTTGCTTGTTCGTTGGACATCTCCTTCTAGTAGAATTAAGGCTTGATGAGGACAGAAGTGTTTGTTAGTTTCGCTGTGTTAGCCTTGAGCCCACATGTTGCCCAAAGGAGGCATTCAAAAGAGACTTGTTGAAAAAAGGAATTAATTAGTCTGTTAGTTTCATCCGACTGCCTTCTCAATAATATAAGAAGTTCCTAGAGAATGATCAAAGAAGTATATTTTTGAAGAATTGATAATTACATCTATTGTGATGAAGAATCAAAGAGCTCATGGCTGAAAGAAACCAGGGGTTGTTGTTGCCTCATCCAAAAGGCGGAACCGGAGTCCACAGAAGTGAAAGGATTTGCCCATCCTGCCACGGCCGATCCAGGTCCTGGGCACAGAGTCCAGTGTTTCTCAATCACAAAGGTGCCATCTATGTCTCTGTCTGCACAGGGGCTTGGAAGACAGGAAGGTCAGGGTGGTGTGAAGAATTTTCGATTCATTTGATCCAGGTAGAAAACCCACATGGTCAAAGAAGGTGCACAAAGCATATTTTTGTCTTGCTGGTTTTGATCAAACCAGAATGCAGATCCTCTTTTCACTTTACTTAGGAGGTCTGTTCACGATTTCTTATCTGACAGTGATGTTCCAACACTATTATTTTTTAAAAACTGGGAAAACACCTTACAGACTTTACAGTGAGATGGAGAAAAAGGAAATTCCCCCACCCTTTTGCCTCCATTAAAGGCAGAGGGGACCAGATCCCCAATTTTCAGATATTTTGATCCATGTTCAACATGATCTGTCTAGAAAAGCCAAGCCATTGTTCTAGTTTCAAAGATTCTATGCTGTTTCAAGCATTTGTCAGAAGAATTAATTTTAGACAATTTGCTGTACAGCTCATCGAGGTTATGGAATATATACATTCATTTAACAAACTTCTTTGTTTTGCTTTCACTTTTTAGCTTTGAACGAGTAACTTAGTTGGCCCAACTCTGAGTTTTCACATTTGTAAAAGGAGGATAACACATTACAGGAGGTGGTAGGAGAATTAGATGTTGTAAATGCTTATAATAGTGCTTGGGACATAATATGGACCCTTACATAGAAGCCATTATTATGATTCTTATTTTCTCCTTGTTATTATTTTCCTGTTATTATTAGTAGTAGTAGTCTTCAAGTAGAGACTGTTTGCAATGGCTTTACTATTTTATGGTCTTTGCCTAAGGCATAGGGACAGCAGGGACTGTCCTTATACTCAAGGCAGGTCATTCCAACCATTTCTCAACCCATTTGAAAAGAGAATCACTGAGAACAGTACCTCAAGTTAACTTTCATTCCCCTCCAAGGACAGTTTCCAATCCCCTGGGCAGAAGTAGTATCTCCTCTGTGAAGTCTGAGGCAGTACCTTATCAAAAAAAGCACAAAACCACCTTTTGGGGAAGACAGAGTTATTGTGTTCTTTGCTCTGAATTTGCGATGCATTGAAACTCTGTCTTTATGTCAGTAGCATAGAACTTTGATTTTGTCCCCTCAGAGCAGGAAAAAACTTCCCTTAAAATAAGCATTGTTACTGTATTTCCCACAATTACAGCCTTTTATTCAACTTGGTTCAACTTAACTTTTTAAATTATATTATTGTTTTAACACTCATCCTTTCTGGTTATTCTAGTCATACAGTGGCAATCAACAAAGGTAAAATCTCTGCCTTCAAGAAACTTGTAGACTAGTAGTTTTTAAGGGCCCTCTCTCTCTTTTCCTATAATATATTTTATTTACATATAGGCAAAGGGAATGGGGGCTGTTCTAGAAAGAACAGTCAGCTGTTCTAGCTGACTCTAGAAAGAGTCCCTATATTAAAATTTTAAGTAAAAAGGCACAAGTAAAAAGTTTTGTTTTTTTTATTAAAAAAAATTTTTTTTAATGTTTTTATTTATTTTTGCGACAGAGAGAGACAGAACATGAGCAGGGGAGGGCCAGAGAGAGAGGGAGACGCAGAATCCGAAGCAGGCTCCAGGCTCTGAGCTGTCAGCACAGAGCCCAATGCGGGGCTCGAACCCACAGACTGTGAGATCATGACCTGAGCCGAAGTCAGACGCTTAACCGACGAGCCACCCAGGCTCCCCACAAGTAAAAAGTTTTAAGTAAAAAAAAGTTTTTTTAATTAAAAAAAATAAAAAATTAAAACAATTTTTAAGTAAAAAGGACAAGTATGTTTAAAAGATGTACGGGGAAAAAAGATGCTCCAAATATGTTCCACAGAAGACATTTTGACTAGAGTAAATGATACATTTCAACAGAGTAAGAAATTTAACTGCTTCATGTAATGTAGTAAGGGTATTATTTACTCTCCAGCTGTTTTTACTGGTTAGGCAAGCCAGGCAGCCATGTACAAAGAAGATCATAAGTGGTTTGCAATGATTCAGTAAGATTTGTCCGGCTGAGACATCCATATGCCAATCTAATACTTAGGCAGGATGCTAAGGAAAGGTAGGGATATTGCCAGAGCTGCAGAATACATGAGAAAGTCAAGCTCGGAATCATGAACTCTTGAAGTTGGATGCCAACTCAGAAGACAAATCTACCCATCTTAAGGCAGGAGTCACATCAGCAGTACCAACATCACAGACAGAGAGTTCTCTGAGTCTGCTTGACATAGCTATTGAGAGAATTACAATGTTGGGGGTGGAAGGGGTGGCATATATGTTGCTGCCCATGGTCCTGAAGATCGTTTCTGCTTTGGGCTCATTCTAGTAATCCTGAGATAATGATGGTTCGTGTTCAGTTTTATCCCAGTAGCCTTGATCCAAGTCGAGAAAAGGCAACAACCGGAGGGAAAAAAGAAAGGATAAAATAAAAATGAGAGAGAAGATAGAGGCAAGGAGGAAGGGACATAGCCCTTAAAGAGTGACAGAGCAAGATAAAATGAAAGTCCGTAATTTCTCATTCATGTTCAAATAATTGAAATTACCAAAAAAGAAAATGTCTTATACTTTGATATGTTAAGTGTTGTTATATGTTGGGTTTCGTGGGAAACAGATTGTGAGACAAAGTTAGAGTAAGCATGCAGGATATTTTAAGTTAAGCTTTGGAATCAATACCTGTTGATGGGAAGAGGAAGGAGTAGGATTGGGAAGGAAAGGAGTCAAGCCACAATGCAGTCTCAAAACCCTTAGCTGACCCCATGGCAAGGTCTGACGTAGACTGGCTCTCCAGAGTTTTTTAAAGTTGGGTCAGGCCTTTAAATCCCCCCATCGATCAGTATTGAGCTTGGGTTGTCCTTGGAAGGTTCTCTCAGGTGGTATCTAATACTAAGGCAATCACTGGAAGGACTTACAGCTGGGGCACAAGTTCTCCCTTGATGGGAGATGTGGGTGGCCCACCCTAGTGTCCAATGAAGGACACTGTCCACTTTAGGATGCTCCTCATCCTATGATGCATTGGCATAATACTTCTTGAGTCAATTCACGGCAGTATTGCATATCTCTTTCTATATATACTTTCTACCTCAGATTGGGTCAATAGCGTTCTCCTTCTAATTCCCCACCATTCATCCTCATGTGACCAATCCCTTACTCACATTTCACTCCATCAACTACTTGGAGGCAGCTGCCATGCTTCACCACCCCCTTCAAGTCGTCAGACCTTTTCTTGTCCTGGTGCACCATCCTCGGCTCCCACAAAGTTTTGTTGAAGAGACAATAATTTCTAAGTTATTCTGTATCTCACTCTCCCTCTGGTCGTCTTCTTAATTGCAGATGTCATAGTACCTAGAGCTACACTACCTGTGAAAATACAGTGACAAAGCCACTTGTGAACACATTTTGAGAGTTAAAACAATATTTTGACATTCAATTTGAACTATGTATATGGAGAAGAATATCAAAGAATGATTATTGAAAGGAAAGAAGGAGGATAAATATGAGTCTCTAAAAATATTAAAAATATTAGAAGCTGGATTGGCAGAATAAAAGACAAAGCAAGGAGGAAGTGTGTGTAGACTCTCCATTCTTTTATCCAATATAACCCTCAAAACTTTTCAATCTAGTTTTCACCACTCAGTTTGCCCCACAAGAAGTAGGTCTCCAGTATTCTTACCTTCTTCCCTGTCTTGGTGCTGGACAGTTTGCTCTACTTATGTTGCATTGTGCCTCACATCAAGCTACTCACTTCTAAGCTTCAAACTCATTGCCCACTTATGATCCCACCTCACCTTTTTGGACAAATCGATTGGCACTGTTTTTCCAGGAAAGCTATGCTCTCCTCACCTGTGCTTTAAATCTTTCCTCTGCCTACATTTTTTAAAAATGTGTATTTATTTATTTTGGGGGGGGGGGAGAGAGAGAGAGAGAGAGACAGAGAGAGAGAGAGAGAATGAGTAGGGGAGGGGCAGAGAGAGAGAGGGAGAGAAATAATCCCAAGCAGGCTCCACACTCAGCATGGAGCCTGACGCAGGGCTTGATTTCACGACCACGAGCTCATGACCTGGGCTGAAATCAAGAGTCAGATGCTTCACCGGCTGAGCCACCCAGGTGCCCCATCCTCTGACTACATTTAAAAGACAGTTAAGTTCCATGAGGGCAGGGACTACACTGTTTTACTCACCACTTTGTTGCTGGTGCCTGGCATGAGCAAGAAGATGCTCAGTGAGTCTTGGCTCATTGGATGATGCCTCATGTAGCTGCCGACAAACATCTGTATTTTCTTGTCTGTATTTGGGACTGACAGTTTGGCTTAGCGCATCCCATAAACATGTTACTTACTAAGCTCATGTTATGTGAGAGTCAGGCCAAAACAGTGAGCCACTCTTCCACTCTTTACAGAGGAAGCACCAGCTGCCAGAATTCCCGGTCGTGGGCAGCAAGCAGTTAACTCTGGGAAAGGGAGAAAGGAGAAGACAATAGAGGAATGGTCTTCATTTCCAGGGGCATCTGCTTCCCAAAATGAAACATTTGGAAGTTTTTTTGAGTGCTGGTGAGGGGGGATTTAAAATGGAACATGTGAAGCGAGGTTATTTAAATTCTGATCTAACTGTGTGGCCTATCTTCATGCCTGCATTAAAATTGTTCAGGCTCTGACCATCCACCCCCGTCATTTTGTTTGGATTAGCCGAGGGCTCCACTTGTGTGGTACGTTTTGATTTTGTCTGACACAGTGTTCCCATCCCATCCTCCCTCAAGTAGGTCTGGGGAAAAAATGTACTTAGCTGAGAAGTCACAATCTCTGCTTTTTTATGCTTCCAAGGAAATTTAACAGGAAATGGCTTGGCTTTGCCATATTTAGGATAGCTCGGAGTGCAGATTCACAGAGAGTTTTCCGCAAGTTACATTGTACACAGAAAACTCAATGACAGATGCAAAGAAAGAAGTGATCACACAGCCCAATCCCAGGACACTGAGAGAGTATGATTAAAGCTTTCCACTTAATAGATGAGGGAATTGATTCCTGCTGAGGGAAGAGGTTGCACTCAAAACCACACAGTGAGCTACAGATGGTGTAGGAAGCAGAATTGGAATCCAGGTCTTTTGCTACCGGTAGGCATGAGATAGAGGTTAAGCTAAAACATACCCTCTGGAGCCATGAAGTTGCATGCTTTCATTTTTAACTCCATTGTTCCAGTTCCCAATTCAGTGACTCAGAGCAGTATTCCACAGGTTTCATCACCTGGGTCACTGTGTATGTGTTAGGGGTGGGTTCAGGGAATAATGTTAAGAATGTGGGCTAGATGGAGCCTGTCTGAGGGAGTTCTATGGGTTCCATAAAGGCAACAGTAGTAAAGGTAAGGTCAACTAGGCTAGGGTTATAAGACTCTCACAGAATGCTAGTCTCCGTGGCCTAGGGATTTTTTCTTCTCTCTAACAGAAGAATGACGAACGTGGGGCAACGGAAATATGTTAAACACCAACTTGTGTCGTACATTGTTTTCACATCAGGAAAACAACAGAACACAGCCCTTGTAACAGAGTGGCAGAGTGGAAGAAGCTTCTTCATGAACCAAGTTTTACGCAGGACTCTACCCAGAACAGGGTATGTGTCTCAGTCATGCTGTAGGGAAACAGCTTTAACGTAGGGCAGAAGGCAGGCAGCAGGGCGCATTAACCTCCTCAACGTTGTCAGGCAGCAGGAGGGAAGGAAGAAAAGGTGAGAGTGTGTCCTGAAATATTCTGGGGCCTGCCTTGATTTCCTAATAATGGTCCTTCTTTAGGCCACACCCAAGGCTTTGAGCTATCCCAGTCTCTGGGACAATTCTATGATGAAGGAGCTCCAGCCCCATCACAATGGGAGACATTGAAAGGCCAAGAATTAAGTGGATCTTCCAAGCAGACAGAAGGTCCAAAGTGCCAGGGGTGACCCATAACAGGTCAATATAGCCCTTGTGTTGTACAATGGTAGCTCTCTAATCCCCCTCACAAGTTATGCTGGATTACTCTGGTTAAACAACAATGTCTGCATTAAATACTACTTGAGTTGAGTGCTTTCAAGACATGATGCAGTGTGACTGTTGGGCATTTTATATGTTTTATATTTGATCCCAACAATAATATTTAAATGCAGATATTATCAATGGATGGTTTATACAAAAAAGACAATGGAGATCCAAAGAAGTAAAGTATTTAGCCCAAGGTCACAAGACTGGGTAGCTATACAGCATGATGGTTAAGGATAAGGATAGGATTAACCTACCCTTAATACCTAGGTTCCAGTTTTAGCTTTGATGCTTGGTAGCTGGAATGTTGGAATCAGCAGCCTCTAAGGTGGTTCCAATTGATCCCCATCTCTTGGTGTTCATAGACTTGCATAGTCCCCTCCCCTTGAATATCTTGTTTCTAACCAGTAGAATATGGCAACATTGTGTAGTTGTCATTTTGGTGATTCGGTTATTTCCATCTTGCTAGCAGACTCTATTATTGGCTTTGGTGAAGCAAGTTCCAATGTGGTAAGAGGCCCTCATGGCATGGAGCTAAGGATGACCTCTGGCCATCAGGCAGTGAAGAAGTGAGGCCTCCAGTCCACCAGCCCATGGGGAGCCAAGTTCTATCAACAGCTATATAAGTTAACCTGGAAACACATTCTTCCCCTGTCAAGCCTTCAGATGAGATCCCTTTCATAGAGGACACCTTTCTTGCTTTGTATTCTTTTAATCCTCTACATTCTGGGGTAATCTGTCACACAATAATAGATAATGCAGGGATCTTGGATAAGTTGCTTAATCTCCCTTTGCTGTAGTTTCTTATCTTTAAATAGAGATAAATAACATTACTATTCCATAGGACTACTGGGAGAATCCTGTAAGGTTATGTACGTAAAGCCTAACATTTGAGAAATGCCACCTAAGTGTTTCAAGTAGCAAAGACGACAGTCAAACCTGAGTCCAGATGCTTCTCAAGTCCCCTTCCCCCCCAACAGGCTCTCTTGCACCGTGCCAGTCCATAAGAATCTTACCTTGAATATCTACTTCCCAACTCATTTGCGGTCTTGTTTGCTGTCTCTTGCTCAATCCCTACATTTACCTTGTTCCAGATTCAGTGTTATCCTCAGGTCCTCAACCCATTCTTACCTGGAACCAAACAGGGTTTTGACTTCTTCCCTTCACTGCTCAGCACCCTTTCTGGGGCCCCTGTTTATTCCTGACCTCTGGATTCCCAGGCTCAGGTTAACTGATGCTCAGTCTCACTGGGCCACATTCCCGAGCATGGGACTATAGGCGGTATCCTGGAAAACTGGAAAGAACAATGACTAAGGGTGAGGAGACATGTCCTTCTGTTCTGCTTCTTCCTCAAGAGAGTTAACTTACCATTTCCTACATCTCAGCTTACCATGGGGCTTGGGGATGATGACATCTGCCTCTCGGAGCACAGCATGCACCGAAATGAGAGAGACAGAGGGATTGGTGTGATGTATGCGGAATGAATCTTCCCTTCCATTCCTTGGCTCGTGTTCCTTGGTGCTGCCTATAAATGCTTCAAGCAGGAGCCATGAAAAGGATTAGAATATCACTCCTTCTTGGTGATGACCTTTTCCCCCCAGTCTTCCCTGACTTCTTTACCCTCTGGAAGTGCTACTTGTATTGGGAAAATAATAGCCACCTTCAGAGAGATCAAGTCCTACACGTTTTTTGGATATAGATGGTTCTGGGGCAAAATTCCAGCATGTTTTAGACTTTCCACTGCCCTCCCTCATGTCCTCCTTCTCTCTATCAGTCACAGGAAACCTGCCCTTCCTTCCTAGCTTTACCCCAGGTAACTGCTTGTTAAGACTTCAAGGCTATAGCCATATATAGCCACTGAGTGTCCCAGATTTTCCAGTCTGATCAAACCTGTTATCATGCATTTTTTTTTTAAGTTGCTGCCCCTGGTTCTCTGAACCTTACTTGCTTCATTCATAAACGAGGTTAGAATCCTTATTTTGGAGCATAATAACAATGTACACAAAATGCCTCAGACACAGGTACTCAGTGTAGCAGGGTTATTATCTTTAAAGGTCATGCGAAGCTAAATTGTTTATCTTTGTATAGTTTCACTATGCATATACCGATGCATTTTTTTTAAGTTTATTTATTATTCTTGAGAGATAGAGACAGAGTGTGAGCAGGGGAGGGGCAGAGAGAGAGGAGGAGCCACAGAATCGGAAGCAGGCTCTAGGCTCTGAGCTGTCAGCACAGAGCCCGACGCGGGGCTCGAACTCCCGAACCGCGAGATCGTGACCTGAGCCGAAGCCGGACGCTTAACCGACGCAGCCACTCCTATATCGATGCATTTTTAACAAATCCTTTGTCAGATTATTTATTCTCACTAAACCAGATACTCTTCAGGATGTCGGTAATGCTGGGAGTATAGTGGTGATCACCGGAAAGTGGGCGGAAAGGAGTGTGCACTTTGGACCAGTCTAGGCTCCAGGCTCAGCTCAGCCACTTTAACCTGTGTGACCTTGGCAAGCTCCTTCCTCATTGGGTTTCCTCATCTGGAGGATAAGAGAACCTACCTTGCAGGCCTTTTGTATACCTGATCAATCTGTCACATGCCAGATACTCAGTATGTTAACTCCCTTCCCTTCACGAATGGTCTTTCCAAGAGGATCCATTTTTCCCAACTGAAGATGGCCCGTGCTTTATTCCAGCTGAAGAGGGATTTTGCAATGTTAACGTTCCTCCCTGAGAGTTGCTTCCGATTAGGCACCTAATGCATGACCTAAAATATGGGTGACCCATCCCCCTCACCACCCGGCCTCCTTTCTCATCTAGAAAAACTCTTCGAAATTCAAAAGGCCAAGGGGTCTTCCGAGGGAAGTCAAATCCCTTTATACTTCGCCAGAGAGCTTTCCCACAAAGAGGAAGTTCTACAAATACTCAGATGACATCATTGAGAAAAGGGCCTTGTTCCCCCAGGGCCCAGCCTCCCTGGAAGATGACAAACTCCGGCCACTTGTCGGATTTGGCAAGAGGCAGCCAACAGCTGGTGGGGCGGGTTAATTAGCCTTGCACTCCGCTCCTGTCCAGACTTTACTGGCAGAAGCAGAGGCAGAGGCAGAGGCAGAGGCAAGAGGCCCTGGCCTGCTTTTCTCTTTCTATTAACAAAGCCCAGTGCCATCGGATTACCTTGGCCCCGAGCCAGGCCTGCTTGCCGCCGTTTGCCTGCCTGTGCGTTGCCATGGCGATGGCTATGCGCCTTTTGCCAAGGCAGCAGCTGGTGGATGGGTAGCGATTACCTGCCAAGCAGATTTACTGGCTCCAAAGTGCAGACCTTTCTGTGATAAGTCAAAGAAAAGGGAGGTTCGAGACACTGACAAGGAGGGCGGGGTCTCCGCACCTTTTGACCCATTCCCCCCTATTTTGATTTTCCAACAAAACCCGATTATCCTCCTTCTTTTGTCCAGATGCCCATCCGCTAAGCACACAGACCCGTCTTGCATCATCTTTTTCCGAGGAGAAGCAATAAACAATTTAGTCTTTGTCTTTGCTGCAGGAAACGTGCTACCGGCCCCCAGCATCCTGCAGCCAGAGGAGGGCCTTCCGCGTCGCAGTGCGGGGCTTTGGGGGAGGAAATGGGGTCAGGCCGCGGATAACTGACCCCTTCTGGGTCCCTGATTTTTAGGATGGCTTTTTTCCTCCATCTCAAATGTATGCCGAAAGCATTTATGAAACACCAACTGCATGCAGACTTAGTTTTTACTGCATTTCAAGCACCAGTCTCCTGCTCTCCTCCATATGCAAATAACACTGGGACCATCCAGAGTGACTAAGAGTTGAAAGCCCAGGCGAGGGGATGTAAGCGGGGACTCACCCCGGGGCAGAGATGATGGGTTGACAGAGGCAGGACGGAAGTGCGGGGCGTGCATGGGAAAGGAGAGCACCGGGAACAGACTGGGATTTTCTACGTACTCGAGGAAGAAGCACTGAGGGATTTGCCTGCTGTTCTCCAGGCGGTGAAAAGTCTATTCAAGGTTCTGAAGCCAGGAACAACACGGCCCGTTATGCCTCAGGAGTGAAACTCTCTGTCTTGCAGAATGAGCCGGGGTGGGGCAGGACACCAAGGGGGTAAGAGGTGAAAAGGGTCTGAAAAGGGGCGCTGCTGGTAATAATGAAGAAGAGGGTTCAAGAGCCATTTCAGCAATGGTTTAGTATTACCACAACAAAGGTTAACGCAAATGGGAGGCCTTTTATGGTCACACCTCCGTGTATGTCCTTCCCCGGCATGCACGTCCCCTCAGTCACTGTCATTATCGTCATCCCCCATACCGTCTCCTTCAGGTCTCACTTTAAGATGGAAAACTTGACTCTGGGGTATTACTGTGGGCAAGTATTGTTTTGTGGTTTTAACTCGAAGCAGTCTGATTCCAGATCTTGGGGTCTTGACCATTTGGCAACACTGCCTCCCAAATTGTATTCAAAGCGAGGTGAAGCACATTTCTGGGCCACACACAGGGGCTGGTTATCAAATGTGTTGTGTAAAGAGTCACACAGTACGTGTTTTAAGCTTTGTGGGCCACAGTGTCTGTGTCACAGATACTCTGCCATGGCAACGTGAACGCGGCCATAGGTAGTACATCTATAAACGAGTGTAGCTGTGCTCCAATAAAACTCTACTTACAATAAACCAGGAAGCAGGCCAGATTTGGCTTGTGGGCTAGCATCTGCTAACCCCTGATCTCAGATAAAAAAATATATAAGAAGGAGGTCACCTTCGGGTACAAAAATGGAACAGCTAAAGTGGTGAGTCCCCGCATTGGATTCGGAGGGCTCCTATATCTAAGAGACGGAAATTCAAATCTAGAAGGAAACTTAGAATTCACCAAGTCCAAGGGCTCTACCCTGGACAGATGGGCTGAAAGCCAGTTTTCAGGAAAGACTGAGGGTGATGGGGGCCAGTGGGCTTTTGTTAACAACTCTTGGAGAGATAGGTGAACTTTGAAAAAATCTGCTTTCCTGGCCAAATCTACAGAATAAAGCCTAATGCATATTTGGTTAGGGTTGTATAAAAGCCGGAATGGGAGCACATCGTAGGGGCATCCATGGTTGTATGAATGGCCTTCAGAGACGCCCTAAGTTTCCTGGGATTATTTGCAGAATTGTTGGTAGATGTGTGTGTCTATGATTGGTCCCCCATTCCGTCTCCATCCAGAGAGAAATAGCATAACTCAGCGGGTGAAGACGCTGCGTTGGACTCAGATAGACCGGGGTGCAGAGACGGTTTTTAATTCTATTCCATAGATCATGCTGCTTAACCTCTCCTAGTTTGCATATCTATAAAGTGGGACACAAATAACCCCAACACAGGGGGGGAGCATTGTTCTGAGAATTGAATGAGCTGATAACTATAAATCATTGTGCACAGAGCCCCGCCCCAGTGGTATAAGAATGATAGCACTCGCGGAGAGAGTTTGGATGAGGGGGGTTGAGCTCATGGTCTCTGGAGACAGGCACCTGTATCTTGTGTTCTTCATTTGCAAGTAAAAGCAACAAAATCCACCTCGGTGAGCTATTGTGAGGATAAAATGAAACCATATTTATGAAGAGTTTAAAGAATGCCTGACACGTAGTAGGTAGTCTTTACGTTTAAATTCTATGGAGATGGGTAAACTGAGGCTCAAGAGACTCGGTGACTTGCCCAAGTCATACTGCTTCTTGGAAATCGTCCAGTGTTGAGGGTGAAGAACGGTAGAAAGTGCAGTTCTAAAACACTGCCCTTGTCTCTACATCAAATTAAAGAAGAAAATGTCTTATTAACGATAAACGTTTCTATAGGGCTTACAGGTGTCAACGATATTCTAAATGCTTGTATTCACATCCGTTAATCCTCTCGACAACCCTATAAGGTAGGTATTATTAATAGCCTCATTTCTCATCTGAGGAAATAAAGGCCCAAATAGGTTAAATAACTTCCTTATGGTGACGTGGTAGTAAATGACAGACTTGGGATTCGAACGCGGGCATTTCGCATCATGGCTCTCAAATAACCTCTTTAAGTTCGGAAGGAAGGAGAGCGGAGGACGAGGAGGGGCTGAGGTGAATGCACGGGTGTGTCTCAGATCTGAGATTTGAGGACAGGACCCTAAATTCCTAATCAAAAGGACTCAGAGTATGCGATGCCTCTGATTCAATAAAGTTGTGTAATCACTCAACATTTGTCTGCTATTCATCTCCTCAGTGAAGGTTTAACTGTCCCTTCTTTGTCCCCCATGAATTGCTCTCTCCCTGCTGTGTGTGCCCTTGCTCCCTTGTCCAGACTTCTGGAATAGCATCCATAGCACATTATTAAATGTGTTGATTTATCTTCTCTCTATCTTATTTCTAAGTCCTCGAGGGTGGGGGCTCTGTTTTATCTCTCTTTGTATTGGGGGAACCCAGCAGAGTACCTGGCACAGTGTAAGCACCTGATCTATTTTTACTGATAGAATAAACAAATCCACAAAGAAATGAATGAGGGCTCTCTAGGGGAGGAGGGAAAGGGTTCGCAGGCCGTGATAAGGCTCAAGGAGAATCTGGGAGTGTGTTGTAATGAATTCCTCTGCAGTCTGATGAAGCTACTGCGTGACTGTCTCCCCAGCTGGATGTCAAAGTGAAAGCCAACATGAACCCGTGTTCTGCTAAGAATAACACCTACGAGATAGCAGTGTTTGAAATAAGCCTGTCTCTGGAAAGGTTCCTGAGCCTTGTAATTTTACTTTTATAGTCATGGCCCCAGCATGTTTGACTTTTCAAATCCTCTCACCGAGATCCAAGTGTCTGTTTATAAAAGCCGTATCTTAAACTTGTTCCTGTGTGAGGTACAAGTGGGATTTATACTCTTCTATATAAATTGGTCCACTGGAGAGACACTGCCTTCTGCGCCTTGTAGGGCTTCTCTCTTTGGTGGAATGGGAAGAGAAAGCAAACAGCCTAATACAAAGTCGGTCACAAATGTCTCGTGGGAACCGGAGCCCTCTAACAACAAAAATAACAATGGACAACAGTAACAGTAACAGCCCAAAGCAGCTGTCATCCAAGAGACAAGAGCATATAGACACTCAGTAGAAGAAACTAGATTGGTACCAGAGGAGTGATAGGACGTTTTAAGTGTGGTGTTCTAGGTAGTAGATGGGAGCGAGGGACATTGGAAACAGGGTTGGAAAGCAAAGCAACAGGTTGTAACACAAAGCAAAAGGACTCAGGACCTACTTAAGGATCCAAGAAGAGCTACCAGGAGGTCACGTTTTTGGATTCCAATGTGGTCTGGCTAAGATATTTAGAACCAGACCAGAGCTCTGTTACCACAAAAACATTATGGTGGCTTACAACGTATTAACTTGCCTAGGCTAACCTAGGTTTCCCAAAATTTCTTTTCCAGAATGTTTCTGGTCGGTGTGGGGCCAACAAAGATTCTTGTACAAGATTAGAAGGGTGCCAGCACCATATTGTAGATTACAGAGGATCTTCCTTACCTTATGGCTCACTTTGTCAGCATGAGGCAGCAGTAGGACTGACAACCATTTCAACGTCTCTTGGTTCCTTCCTAAGCTTATCCATCTCCTGGACGAGGTGTGGGTGTTTAGCTCTGTGATGAAAGGTGCTAGCATGTTCTGTAGGACACCTATATCATCAAGGTCAGAGGCAATGAGAACCGACATAGATTTCAGTCCCTTTCTTGGGTTCCAACTTGTGGTTTTGGCTTCATGCTTGCCTTGCTCTCCGCCCCCCCTTCACCTCTGTTTTCTCTCTCCAGTATCTGCCTCGTGGGTGGCAAGGTCTAGCATTGGATATACAGACAATAGCCTTGCTGAGATTATTTGACCAGCTGCACAATTGTGCAAGGTCAGATCCCTTATTATGGATATACGTGCACTGTCTAGTGGTTTTGCTTTTCTGATTGAACAGTTATTGACACACATCTTCAACAGAATGGAGCAAGCGTGAGCTTTGAACCTGAGAGACAGATATGAGCTCAATTCCCACTCTTGCCACCCTTTGTTGTTAACCTTCCACGTACCTGCTTATCTTGACGAGCCTCAAGTTTCTCACCTGCAACATGGGAACAGTGCCTACCTCATAGGATCCTTGTGAGGATTAAATACAATAAATATGCACTGCACCCAGCTCACAATAGGTGGTCAGTTGCTATGGGGGAGAAAGTACTTTGTTCCTTATTGACTCAAGGTAGCATCTCTTCTCCCCCGCCCATCCAAAGCAGCCTTATTAGAATAAATGGTACGGGATACGTATTCCATGGTTGATTAGTGATGAGTGATCATGGCTGCCCACTTCCAGAAAGTGACAGAGGTGGAGCTGGTTTGATTCAGGCCATGCTTGCTTCCCCACAAGTGAGTCACTGCAAGTGATTTCCTCTTCACTGCAGGGGGATAAATGCCTCATCCAGAACGAGCTGAACACATGTGGCACTGCTCCTAATCCCCAAACGTTTCCATATGGCCCACTGGCTGCTGATTCCCCAGCTTTGACTGTCCCATCTCTTTTTGCCTCTCTTGGTTCTGGGGGTGATGGGGGCCAGAGTTGCTGAAGAAGAGGATGAAGGCTTTGTAAGACAGCTTCATAAGTTCCAGATGGGTCCCTAGCTGAGCCCATTAATGGCCTCTCGGCATCCAGGCAGCCTAACGTATCAGCACCCTGACACTAGGAGCCATCTTAGGGACACAGGCAGCTTCCTTTAGCTTAGTGATGTGATGAGTGCTGTCAGAACTAGCTTCTGATGACCAGTCCCTTGATCAAAACTCCCTTATATTTATTCAACAAGACAGAAGGTACAGAGGATGAGTCTGGAGAATCATGGGTATCCTTCAGCCTTAACGGGTTAAGTCACAGTACAGGCAATAGAAATAAATAGAGAAAGTACTGAGTTGACAGTGGGAAGGTCGCAATTCCAGTCCTTATTTGTCACCCATGGTGGAGGGAGTCATGGAAAAGCCATTCAGTTTCTCTGGGTGTCATGTTCATCCACTGTAGCGCCATCTTGAAGGTCCATTCTGAGCTCTGAATATTTATGTTTCAGCATGGATTTGTAAGAAAAGGACTAGCTTATCAAGCAATAAATACTTTTAAATATTTATGGTGTGCCAGACCCTATGCAAGATGCTGTAGAATAAACAAAAAGACATAATTCCAATCCTCAAGGGGTGGATAAGAATTAAACACTTAGTTATTATATAACATCAAGATAATAATACAAAGGGTGTCAAAGGCAGAACATGATTAGCTACCACGTGATCTGTACAGAAAAGATCAAAGAAACTGAAAGAAAAAGCAAGGGAGGTGAATCACGTCGGTCTATGAGTTAAAGCAGTGTGTTTGTCCTTGCTGATGTACAAGACTTGGATAAGTAAAGAAAAAAGAAGGGCACCTGGAAGTAAACTAGATTCTCTGCCTCGAACTAGACAATTAGTTGTTGGCAAGACTGTAGACATCTGAAAGCCTCAATTTTCTCATGTGCCACGTGGGCTGATCAAGTCACTCTGTCTTAGAAGGGACCAGCCTGGGTATCTAACTAGGTGACACCCCCTTCTGCCCTGAGCAACATGGTGCGAATCAAAGTCTCTGCCTATCAACCGACTGCACGTATTAAATACCAGCAATGGATACGTAGACACTTTGGAGAGTAGAGTGAAAGAAGCCAAGATCAGCACTAAACTATAAGATTTTCCCTTAAACAGTCATGGGGTGCCTGGATGGCTCAGTCACTTAAATGTACAAATCTTGGTTTCAAGCTCAGGCCATTGTCCCATGGTCGAGAGATTGAGCCCTGCGTTGGATTCTGTGCTGGGCATGGAACCTGCTTAAGATTCTCTCCCTCCCTCTCTCTCTCCCTGCCCTCCCCTATCCACACTCTTGCTCTCTCTCTCTCTCTCAAAAAAAAAAAAAAAAAAAAAAAAAGGTTAACAGTCATATTGGGAAGGCATGATTTGCAGTCTAGAAACTATTTCCGCAGTGGTCCTTGAAACAGTATTGTGTAGACACATTGTGCATATAATAAACTAAAGCCAAATGAAGGTAAGTAATCTGGTTTGAATTACCAAGCCCATATAGAATCGGAGTATTTCAACTCAAATTCCCACACCCCTGGAAGTGCGCAACACTGAAAATTGTTGCAAGAAGAGGAAAACGTGTGAAAATTTTCACCACAATCTTTTCTCACAAAGCCAAGGACTTGGTGTCTTTTTTTCTCCCCCCCTTTTTGCAAGTTTGCAAAATGACAAAAAGACTTCTCAGGCTGTTGGGAACAGATTGTCCTTTTGGCCCAAGTGGAAAGGGGTGAGACTCCGACTGCTGAGTAAGAAACACGTCTGAAGCACACAGACATGATATTTTCATTCCAACTGCAGTGGTTTCAATAGAATGACTGAGGCTTTTTATAAATTATTGTTTTGGCCTTGTAAATTTGCAAATCTGTTTTCAATCAAGTGGGATCATTGTCTATTGCAGTGCAATATTTCAAAGGGAAAAGTCGGTATAGTAGACCATGATGTGGATAGCGCGGCATCGCTTTCTTCATGGAGCCTTAGCAAGTTCCTTGATTGGGCAAGACGTCTGATTTGCCCTAAGGTAATGGACATATATCTTATAACTGTCAAGGAAACTGACTTTTGACATGTTAGAATACAGAGAGATGCTACAGATTCTCCATTCCTGGCTACTTGACATAAGTAAGATTGTCAAAACTACCACAACTGTCCCTTCGTTTGGAAAACAGTTGTAATTTTTAAGAGCTTCCGGATTTGTTATCCTCATGACTTCGCTTGTTTTTTTTTTTTTTTTTTGTTTCTTATTTCACATGATGCTACCTGGCAATATTTTCCAAGCCTGGCTTCCCAGCTGAATTTCAGTTGTGGGGAGGGGGGGGGGCAGGGGTAGGTTTTATTCATCTTGGTTTTTCCCCTGGTGCCTGGTGCTTGTTTTGCAAACAATAGTTATGGTTCAAGAAATGTTTTCCAAAGCGATTTTAACTCCCCCGACCAATGCTGTGTGACAGGTAAGGCAAGAATTGTTGTTGCTTAATTAGCTGAGGCCAAGAGAGGTGACCAACCTTGTGTCAGGGCCAGCCCCCCACCGCTGTTCCCTCCTCTCCAGACGGACAAGTCTCAAGTATGGTTATTCTACTTAAGGTCCCCTTCTTCATCTGGGTATCCCCAGATCATTCTGGTGTCAAGTTCAGGGGACTTCTGCTCTACAATAACGTCACACTGACGTATTTTCCTCTACCTTCTCCTTAAACCATCCTGATGATCTATGATACAAAAACCCAGAAGCTTGTAATGCGGAAAATCAGGACCCCTAGACTCTTGCAAGAATCTGAAAGGAAATTTCACTCACTCTAGTACTTCAGTAATCCAACGAAGAATCACAGCTTGTGGCTGTTGTGTTCATTTCTATGTAAAATGGAATGGATCCACTGGTTAAAATAAGATGGAAAGGCCTTACTACATTCTGTCATGTAAAAGCTATTTCTTTGTCAAGGACCTAGGGTTTTGGTCAACCAGAAAAGTGCACCATTATTTCTCTGCTGAACAGGACCATCATATTGAAAAGGCCAGATATTGTGTCTAATTTAAAAATTACCTCCTAGGGGCGCCTGGGTGGCTCAGTCGGTTAAACGTCCAACTTTGGCTCAGGTCTCGCGGTCTGTGGGTTTGAACCCTGCGTCGGGCTCTGTGCTGACAGCTCAGAGCCTGGAGCCTGCTTCAGATGCTGTGTCTCCCTCTCTCCCTGCCCCTCCCCCGCTCACACTCTGTCTCTCTCTGTCTCTCACAAATGAATAAACATTAAAAAAATTTTCTTTAAATTACCTCCTAACAATAAAATACATACACACACATTTCATACACATATTTCAAATTGTTTTGAAGTCTTTTCTCTGCTATGTGGGTCTTCAATTTTCAAATCACCTGGAATAATTTTTAATACGGAATGAGTTTGAGATTACTTTTGTTTTAAATGTGGAACAGCCACTTCCTCATTTTATTTTTAAAAAGTTCATTCTCCCCATTAATTTGTAATGTCACCTCAACGATTCCCTTATATGTCAGTGTCTGTCTCTGGGCAGTGTATTTAGTTTCACTGATCAATCTTACACTGTTTTAAAGAACACAGCTTAAAAATAAGTCTTTATATCTGCTAGGGCAAGGATAACATCCTTGTTCTTTGGCAGAATCTTAGCTATTCTTGGACAACTATTCTCCCGTATGGTTCTTAAGTAGCATTTTGTCTAGATCCATGAAAAAACACTACTGGAAAATTGACTGGAATGTCATTGAATATATAGACTAATTTGAAAAGAACCTGCACCCCATTTTCTGGCCCTCAACCCCATAAGAGTATACTTTCTGTAATCTGACCCAATCTCACACTATCCCTGATTCCCCAAACCTTCCCACAAGGCACTCAAGAACTCAATGTGTCATTAGCATATTCCTTATAAACTAAACTCAAGGATATTGCTTCCTCGGAGGCTCTATCAGTTGGATTCAATCTTACCTCCCACACACTTAGTGGATCTAAAAGTGGGGTGTACGTCCTATTATTGCCACTCCCCAACTATTTATCCTCTTTCTCTCTAAAATACCCCGCACCATTTGAAAAAGACACTAGCAGACTACGTCAGCTGTTACTTTATCCCTTGAATACAGAACTCCTGGGCTCTGCCCTCTTCACTTATGGACCCTCTTAGCCTCTGCCCCACTTTTCTCTCCATGACTACTATTGTCATTCTTGTTGGTAATTTTCACATTCCCATAGGTGGATCTATCCAACTACCTGTCTTCTTTTCATTTCATTCTCCTCACTTTCCCACTCACTTCCACTTGCCCAACTTCGTGGATGTAGCTTAGACCTGATCATTCCTAATAATGCCTCTCCCCTGAAAAAAGAATCTCAGCTTCAAGCCTCTCCTGCTCTGAGCAGCACCTCCCGTCTTTTCACCCCCTTGTCCTTCTGGTTCCCACTTTCCAGAAACACTTTCCCTTCACTGAGGACTCTAGTGCATGGTAGGTGGGATCCTCTCTGTTACTCCTTTCTGTCCTCAGTCTCCTTGTGGTCCCATGTCCCTTCATTTATTATTTATTCCATGTTCCATGATTTTAATCACACGCTTGCCTCTCTTTCAAGGAAGCTTATATTAGTTCCCCAGTGCTGCTGAAACAAATTACCACAAATTTAGTGCCTTAAAACTACACAAATTCAGTATCTTACAGTCCTGCATATCAGGAGTAAAAAAAAAAAAAAAATGGATCTCACACGTTGAAATCTGGATGTCAGTGGGGCTGTATTTCCTTTTGAAGGGTCCATATTGGGAGTCCGCCAGCACTCCTGTGCTCCCACGTGATCCTTCCATCTTCAGTCAGCAGTGGCTGAGCAGGGCCCTCGCATCACATGGCTCTGACCCTCCCAATTACAAAGACCCTTGTGATGACATTGTCTACTCGAATAATCCACAGTAATCTCCATCTCCAGGTCTGTGGATTGGTCATTTTAATTCCATCCGCATCCTTTGCCACGTAACCTAACATCATGGCAGTTTCCCGGGGCTAGAACAAAACATCTTTGTGGGGCCATTATTCTGCCTATTATAGACTTAGATGGCAAAACCAATCCAAAACCAATAAGACCATCCAAAACCAATAAAACCAATAAAACCATCCAAAACCAATAAAACCAATAAAACCATCCAAAACCAATAAAACGGTGGTGAAATTAAAATTCTCTGACCATACTCTGGACCACAGTCTGGAGACAGAACATGACGACATTCACCCCATGACAAGAGACTTTATGTGTCTTAGTCTGCCAGGGCTGTGACAATGAAATAACATATACTGGGTGATAAACCACAAACATTTTTTTCTTTCTCCCAGTTCTGGAGGCTAAGAGGTCCAAGATCAAGGAGCCATAAGATTTACTTCTTAGTGAGGGACTTCTTTCTGGTTTACAACGGCTGCCTTTTCCCTGTATCCTCACATCGTGGAGAGGAGAGAGAATGTTCTGATTTCTTCCTCTTCTTATAAAGAACACTGATGTCAGGGCACCTGGGTGGCTCAGTCGGTTAAGCATCAGACTTCGCTCAGGTCATGATCTCATGATTCGTGGGTTTGAGTCCGCGTTGGGCTCTGTGCCGACAGCTCAGAGCCCGGGGCCAGCTTCAGATTCTGTGTCTCCCTCTCTCTCTGCCCCTCCCCCGCTCATGCTCTGTCTCAAAAATAAACACTAAAAAAAAAATTAGGAAAAAAAAAAGAACACTGATGTCTTCATAGGGACCCCACCCTCATGACCTCATCTAAACCTAATTACCTCCCCAAATGCTCCACCTCCAGCTACCATCACACTGGGGATTAGAGCTTCAAGGTCATGATTTTTTAAACACTGTCTGTCAATTGATGACTCTCAAAATTGTTCTCTGAGTCCTGATCTTTCCTTGCATTCACACTCAAAGATCCAATTTTCAACTTGGTGTCTTCACTTAGATGTCTACTGAGGATTAAATATTTATTTTTCCCAAACCAAACGCTTCATCCGTATCCCCACTCTGATAAATGCCCTCCTCTATTATTTTCTGTTCCCTCCTATACTATTTTCAAATTCATTATGGAATAGCTAAACCTGTTGGCTCTACGGTGAAGTATAACCCAAGAGTGACCTTCCCCTGCCAGCTCCTATGTTACCTCCCAGTGTACTTTTCACAACCCATCATCTTTTGCCTGGTCCAAAACAACAGTTTTTCTAACTGACCTTTCTTTTTCTACTCTTACCTGATAAAGTCTATTCTGCTTTTTAGATAATAAATTGTGTAATCTAATTAAAATTTTAATTTGTTTTTCATCTTCCCGTCATGCTTAGAATAAAATCCATACTTTGTCGTGACCTACAGGATCACTCATCATGTGCCCAACCTTATCGCCTCCCACCGTCCCTTGTTCTCTCTGTTCAATCACCTTAGCTTCCTCATTCTTCCTTGAATCTGCTAACCTCAGGGCCTTTGCACGCAGATTTCCTGTGCCAGGAGTCGTCTTTTCCCATATGTTCTCATAAGTGTCTCCTTCACCTCATTAAATCCTTTCCTAAATTCATCTCCTTAGAGGTCATTTCTGATATTCGTGTCTGAAATATAACCCTAGTCACTATATTTTCCTTTATTCCTGCTTTATTTTTCTTCAAGATCCTTCTCACTCTTCGACATGTTACATATTTATCATTTGTTTATTTTCTAAATCTCCCTTTAAAATGTACTCTACCTGAGAGGAAGGATTTGGGTTTTTGTTGTTGTTGTTGTTGTTGTTTACTGCTGTATCTTCAGAGCCTGGAGTAGTGACTAGAAACACAGAGGTTCTCTTTGGTTATTTGTTAACTGAATTGACTAAGTGATTAAATGCTATGGGACTTTTCTCTCTGTGTATAGCTCTGCATTTCTTTCCCTTTACAAATTTCAACAATGTTTTGAAACCCACAGTAGTTTCCAGCTATAAAGATCTTAGAACCAAAGTTCCTTTTGATAGTGAGAGAGAGAAATGGAAAGAGAGAGAAAAAGTGAGAGAGACACTCTGCTTCGCATAGCTTAGGCAGCTAGTACTCTGCCATTTTGAAACATGTGAATTTATTTTCTGGGATATCCATGCTTCTCTCCAGGCTAATTAAATAAAAAATTCTGGGGGTGGGTACAGATATCAGTTATATTTTAAAGGTCTCCAGATGATTTGAATATTCAGCCAAAGTTGAGAACTATTCTTCTAAATGCTGAGAACCAAGGGTGAAGTTACACAGAGCACTTTCATGATTTGGCTTCCTCCCAGGCAGTCACCTCCCCAACGACCACCATTCTTGAATCCAGTGTTGCTTATGGTTCTTTCACTGCACCATGCTCTCATCACACTCTGGACCTTTACTTGTTACTCCCTTTGGGATTATCTGCCTTCCCTTCTTTAGCCAAATCCCATTTGTCCTTCCAGATTCCCCCAAACTTCCCAGAGCATCTTCTCACGGTTTGTGAAAGATCTTCCTCCTCTGGGCCCCTCAGTATCCTACCCTTACCTCCACCATCCCATTGGGCAAACAACTTTAGTTCTTTGTTTCCTTTATGTTTCTCCCGTCAGAGTGAATGCCCTTTGAAGTCAGGGACTATAGTATATTCATCTATGACTTCTCAGCTCTTAGAGGAATGCTCAGTACGCAATGGGCCCTCAGCGAATGTTGGATTAGCGAATGAAAATCATGAGGAAATTTGAAGTAAGAACTGACTAGTGCTGCTACAGCTTTGGGGCAGAGCTCAGGATGACTGCCACAGACACTGTGGAGTAAGTTGTGGTCACCAGAGCATGCATGTTGGGGAGTCTCCTCTCAGAGCCTCGTGGGACCACTCTGAGCATAGAGTAAATGAGACTTCCTATTGAGAAAGAGATAGCCCAGAATGGAAAATTGTCAGCAATATGCCTTTGACACTATGTGGTCTTATTTCCCCAACTTAATGTCCTTTGAATCTTATTCCACTCAAGATCTTCGTTCATAAAAAGATGTCTGTAAATTATGTTTCAAAAGACTTTGAGTAGTTGTCTTAGAATTCAGTCCCACCACGTCCCCCAAAATGTAAATTTAAAAATGACCAGAAACATTCCTTTTAAACTTCCTTGGCTAAATGTTTTATAAACTGTCTTGAAAAACAAAACAGAAGTTAACGCCAGCATCCCAGTATTTCATGTTGTTAGATAGTCATGCAAATAGAATTGTCTTAAATTGACTGTTTAACAAATTACATGTTTCGTTCCGTAGTATGACCCCATCACTCTTGGCTGATATTTTGGCATTTTTGTTAACTTTATGAGATTAAAGTATCTCAAATATTGTACTAGATAGCTATGTGGAGAAAGTCAGACATCAACTGATAACTGAACAAAAATTTTGTAGCCAAATGTGGACAGACAAGGAAAATAGTTTATTCCTGGTGTGATGTGCCGTAACCTTTAAGTGAACAGCTAATCCCAGAACTGTAATGGTCCCCAGTGAACCCAAATCATGCTGACAATGGTGCCGATTCTGTAAAATTAAGTTGTGCCTGGTCATGTCCACATTAGGACAAAAGTGACAACAGAAGAAGTTGATGAATAATGATATCAGCAACAATAATAACAGCAGTAATTTGTGGAGTATCTTCCTTTCAACTTGTTTTTCTATAATATGGAGAGCTTCCTGCTTTCTTAAAGAATGAGTTTAAAAAATTCCAAATTATAGAACCAGTGCAGACTTTTTATATCATGAAAAGAAATGTTTAGTAAAAAGGAGAAGGAAATTCTACATGAACAATATGGAATTTATAGAGGTCTACGGTTGAGTACAAGAAGCAGAAGTGATCGTATTGAACTGAAGCACAATATTTTGGTAAGTTAGTGGTTCTCAATCAACTTAGGGCAATTTCACCCGCCAAGGAACAGTTGGCAGTATCTAGGGAATCTTTGGTTGTCACAACTTGGGGAAGGAGGTGCTACTGACATTTGGTGGGTAGAGGTCAGTAGCTGGCAACTCTCACAACAAGGAATTCTGCAAATCAAAATTCTAATAGTGTTGAGGCTGAGATATTCTTCTGACAAGGCAAACTCACTTGAAATTCTGGCTCCAGGACTGAAGAGCCATGTGACAGTTTGAACAATTTTCCTTGCCTATCTGTGTCTGGGTTTCCTTAAGTGCAAGATGAAGACAATAATACAAACGTGATTTTCAGAGAACTAATAAAATAACTTGAGAAAGTTTTCCCCCATGTTGTCTCATGCTTGGTAAATATGTGAAAGATTTATGTATGACTACTAAAATATTCTATCCGGATTCTGAGATACCCTAATTCCATCTTCCTCCCCATGAAGAAAGTTTCTTTATCTATAGCAACCCTGGGAAAGGCTATTCACCTTGTCTTCTGATTCCCTGAAAACCAAAACCATTATTAGGTAGCTCTAATTATTAGATATTGCTCTTTCATATTATGCCTAAGCTGCCTACCCAAAATTTGAGCTCATTTATTTTGCAGGTTTCATCTGGAAGAAAATATCACAAGTCTCATTACTCTTTTACATGTCAGTACCTCAAATGCCAGCAAGAAATCTTTACTCTGAAAAGAGAGTAAAGTTTTCTGTCCATCATCTTTAATATGAGGATATGACTACTTACCTTATAGTCTTAGTATGATAGCATCATGAGATAATAGAGGTTGCAGGATATAACATAGTTCTTTAAAGGCTTAAAAATGTTTCTGATATTCCCTCCTTTTCAAATCCAGTTTAATGTCAGCGATTAGATAGAGAAAGCAGGTTTCTTTCTTTTCAATATATGAAATTTATTGTCAAATTGGTTTCCATACAACACCCAGTGCTCATCCCAAAAGGTGCCCTCCTCAATACCCATCACCCACACTCCCCTCCCTCCCACCCCCCATCAACTCTCAGTTTGTTCTCAGTTTTTAAGAGTCTCTTATGCTTTGGCTCTCTCCCACTCTAACCTCTTTTTTTTTTTTCCTTCCCCTCCCCCATGGGTTTCTGTTAAGTTTCTCAGGATCCACCTAAGAGTGAAAACATATGGTATCTGTCTTTCTCTGTATGGCTTATTTCACTTAGCATAACACTCTCCAGTTCCATCCACGTGGCTACAAAGGGCCATATTTCATTCTTTCTCATTGCCACGTAGTACTCCATTGTGTATATAAACCACAATTTCTTTATCCATTCATCAGTTGATGGACATTTAGGCTCGAGAAAGGCAGGTTTCTAAGAATAATTGAAGTATATGCCACATGCAGGCTATTTCTTTCTTTATTATTATTTCTTTTTATTATTTTTTAATGTTTTAATGTTTATTTATACTTGAGAGAGAGAGAGGGAGACAGACAGACAGCGCATGAGTGGAGGAGGGGCAGAAGGAGGTGCAGACAGTATCCAAAGCAGGCTCCAGGCTCTGAGCTGTCAGCACAGAGCCCAAGGTGGGGCTCAAACCCATAAACCACGAGATCTTGACCTGAGCCAAAGCCGGATGCTTAACTGAGAGCCACCCAAGCACCCCTATTACTCTTTTATTTTTTAAATGTTTATTTTGAGAGAGAGAGAGAGAGAGAGAGAGCAGGGGAGGGACAGAGAGAGGGAGAAAGAGAATCCCAAGCAGGCTCTGCACTGTCAGCACAGAGCCCAACATGGGGTTCCGGCCCATGAACCATGGGATCATGACCTGAGCCAGAATCAAGAGTCAGATGATCAATCTATTGTGCCACCCAGCATCCCCTCTCTATTTTTAAAGGAGGTGCCACTGAATAAAGCCATGTCCGTAAGATCTGGTTAATTCAATGGTCTATCTTTTGCAATTCGAAAACATCCTACCCTCCTCCTCTTCTTTCCTGTCTCAGCAAATGGCATTCCATTCATTTCATCTACCTTATTCCATCTCAGTGTCTAAGCCAAATGCCTCTTTTCCATCCTCGATTCCTCCTTTTTCTTCATCCTCCATAGATGGGTTCCATTTACACTAGCTCCTCTTTAGATCTTAAATCCAGCTGTTCATTTCCATCAATAATGCACCTCCCTTAATGAAGGTCACCATCATTTATAGCCTGGTTTATTACAAAAGTAACCAACTAGTCTCCTGACTTGTTGTGTCCTTCTTAACCCTTCTTAATTTAAGACTTGTAATTATTTGTTAGCATAATAAATAATGCAAAATTCTTTGTAGTACCTCTTTAGTGAAGAGAAAAAGTCTGTCTTACAGCCCTGGCAGTGAATTCGGACCAATTAAGAACCCATTCACACTTGAATTCAGAGAAAAGTATCTAAACATTCACATCAAGAAAAAGAATTTTATTTTAGGTGTTCAGGCCCTTGGAATTATTTCTTTCACCATTCATGTCCAGATTGCCTCCTGATCCAATATAGCTCTAGGGGACCCATCTTGTTAGGGAAATGATCTGTGTTCCCTTCATGTGTTTATGTCTTCCGTGTAGTCAGGAATATCCCTATTTCTCAATCTTCCTTCCACAATTACTTCCTGCCCACACCTTCCATGATGAAACCAGGACCTTGATGTTCTTGGTTAGTGTGGAGAAAAGGGGAATGGAAGTGTTGTTGGTCACCACTTCATATTTTTTTAATGCCCATCAGATTTGATTTCCTTTTTGAACCCAGTAGAAGCTTTTCCACCAAGTACAAGAACCCAAATCACAATATTAAAGAATTTCAAATCTCAAAGCCAATACAACTTAAATGTGTTTCAGAAGAATTGTGAAGTAATCACTTTTTAGCCAGATATTCCAACATTTCTTAATAATTTTGAAGACATACACCAACCTATCTGCTGACAGTAAGTAAAAACTAAATGCACCATCTGCACCTTGGCTTTAAATTACATAGTTATGAGAAAACGTTGGTCTATTGTTTTCAGAAAAAATGTCCTTCTTTAGCACCATCACATCACTTGGTTCATATACAATCTGCTTCTTTGGATCTGTTGAAGTTTTAGGGTCTCAATAGGCATAGACTTAATTTCTATAGTATTTTTTTCTCCTGCTTTCAGCTTAGACTTCCACTGATCGTGGTGTCACTACACCAAGAGTGTTGACAAACTTGAATGGAAGACGTGTTTCTTAATTTTGTTTTCGGAACATACCTCCATTAGAAATGTGTCTTAATACTTAACATTCTCCTTTTAAGAATTATTCTTGTCTATGACTAAAATGCTGTAAGAAGAGACTGCTGTATGAATCAAGAAAAACTGACTATAAATATCAGGAAACTGTATATTCTTTTTTGATAGTTAGTTATCTGCAGTCATTTATCCTACTATTTTTCTCCCCAAATTTCTTGTTTCAATATCTCTTTTTTATATCTCCCACTGTCTACTAGTTACCTGAATTTCTCTTTCACTCTCTGAAGTCTTGAACCTTAAAACAGTAAGCATGCCTTTTTTTTTTTTTTAATATTGTAAGGTGTAAACACCTTAGGAAACCAGCCAGAGGTAAAGAAAATTGCAAACACTGAATGTTCACCAAGCTTTGACAGAGTGGTACAATATGATGAAACAGATACACTGGCATAAAAGAAAATACAGAATTAAGTATTATGTCCGTTTCACTACTTTAGAGATGTCACTTCTCCAAAACTCAATTGTGCCCTGAAAGATAAAGATAATACTGTCCAACTTGTAAATTGTTAGAAAGACTGGAGATAATTCATGCATTCAACAAATATCTTTTGAACACATTTTCAGTGTCAGGTGTTGTGTTAAGCTCTGAGTGTGCAATGGATGACAGGTCTATTATATAGATTGCATTGGTCTCCAAAAGGTCTCTCTGGCCTCAGTAGTTCACATTTGATTGGGGGATGGGCCAAGAAATAAATAAGCACAGAGCAAATAGATATTTACAAATGGCCTAAGTAAAAAATATGAAGTAAAGATTAAGATAGAAGGCCCTTTGGAAAATTTTTCTTATAGTCTTCAAGTTACTTGTTGACCTCACTTATTTATATGTCTAGAAAATTACCTTAATCCATTGGGGGTTCTCCTGAAAGATATGTCAGTCACCTGGGGTAAAATAAGGGAAAGCCTGATCAGGGAGAGAGAAAGCCCTCTTCTGTTCTTGGGCTCTAAAGAAAGAGGTCAAGAGGAACGGCCAGATTTACTCAGAGCTAATGGCTGACTTGTCCAAGTGGCTAGCCTGAGGGCAGGGTTCCATGGGTTTGGATTTGAAGAAACGAAACACCATGAGCTTATGTGGTGCATATAAAATCCTTTGTTCTTATAGAAAGGAAACTGAGGCAAAAATTGGTGGCAAGAAAACTCGTAATCAATACCTTATAAAGTCGCAGGGTGAAGACTCATTGCCGTTTCTAGAAATAGAATTTCATGGAATAATTATTTTTATTTTTGGGTCATATTTCCCTGTTAGGTATTTTGAATTTAACCTTCTCGAGTACTCATTGAGTTCCTCAACTCACACTGACTGATTCCATACGACTCCCCAGAGACTTTATGAGGTTGGAGATACGCTAACGGGTGGGTTTGTTCCTGCCCTCAAGCAGCCCAGAATGCGGAGAAGGCAGACAGTGGATGAATCACTGCAGTGCGACACAGTCCGTGGTCCAGTGGTAACTGAATGCCAGAGCTCAGAACCTTCAGTACATCAAATCTCCAGGGTGTGGCGTGTTGAAGTTTGCTTTGTCTTCTGGGATAGGAAAAAAAACCAAAAAACAAAAAACCAAGCGAGAAGGAAAGAGAGAAAGAAAGAAAGCGAAGAAAAGAAATAAGTCATCATATCCAGTCTGCACTTACCTGAACTTTTGATATGGTTATTATGTTTTGACTAACCCAAGAGCTCGTTGTAATTTCTCTGAGCCTTAGAGTGGTTGAGTCTACTCTCGGTCTAAGTCTGTAGCTGAGTCGACTCTGCTATTTTTTAAATCTGATATTGTGCCAGGAGGAATTCTCAGCAAAGACTGTTTTTGCTTTCAACACTTCTGCCAAACCTGGGAAGCAGTCATCAGACCGAGTCACTTTGAGGGCATCCTTTGAGAACACTTTGAGTGTTCTCGTCAAGTATGTTGTGGTTGTCTAACTACCACGTACCGGTTTTTTGAAGAGCCTTTACAGTTAGGCTTCCAGAGCTTAAACACTCTGTACACACGTCAAAGACTCCTCGATGTATGTCTCCCACCCTCACCGCTTTCCAGAATTCTAGTCTCGGATATCTAGCAGCCCCTTCCCCCTCTCTACCTACTTATCTAACATGCTTATCAAAGATTACCTATGCAGAACAAAACTCGTGATTCTCTACCTTGTAAAACTGTCAACTTTTTAATACATAAGGAAAATTAATGATGCTCCTAACATTGTAATTCAATTCCATCAACCTTCCCCTGAACGAGGACCTGTCTAGGTAATTATCTATTGGTTGACTAAAAGCCCACGAGTGTAGAGCAGAGTATACACTTTGGAATCAAAGAGGCCATTCATAATTTGATCGTAAGCATTTCGGCACAGCGCTATACAATTTTGAGCAAGTTACCTAACATTTCCCAATCTGAAAAGTAGAATTTAAAATATTACATTCATTCATTCATTCATTCAAAAAATGTTTGTTGCATCACTAAAAAATATCAGATACTCTGATGAGCATCAGTATAAAAAGTAAAAAAACAAAACAAAACAGATATAAAGCTGTCCTTATGTTGCTTAAGGTTTATAATTGAGCATGATAAGTGTCAAACATACAACCAGTACTCAATAAACAATGGTTGCTGTAATGGTGTTAATGATTGTGCCCCCGACCCACTCATACGTTGAAATCCTAATGCCCAGTAGGACGGCCCTAGGAGGTGTGGCCTTCGGAGGTGGGGAGTGGGGAGCCCTCTTAAGGGGATTAGTGTTCTCATGAAAGAGCCAAAGGCAGTTCCTTGGCCCCTTCTGCAATGAGAAGATACAACTTGGAATCTGTAACCCAGAAGAGGGCGGTCACTTGACGATGCTGATACTCTGATCTCAGAAGTATAAGAAATAATTATCTATTCTTTATAAACTACTCAATCTGTGGCATTTTGTTATAGCAGCCTGAACAGACTAAGGGGCTTGGTTGTTTTCCTTTTGACACATGGATCATCAGCCACCTATCCCAACTTCCTTCAGACATCTCCCGATTCTTAATACAGAGCTATTTTTACTTTGCCATGGTGCCTTATGCCATCATCTACTGTAGCGGTACTCAGTTTTTATTTATTTATTTTTTTTATGAAATTTATTGTCAAACTGGTTTCCATACAACACCCAGTGCTCATCCCAACAGGTGCCCTCCTCAATGCCCATCACCCACCCTCCCATCAACCCTCAGTTTGTTCTCAGTTTTTAGGAGTCTCTTATGGTTTGGCTCCTTCCCTCTAGCCATTTTTTTTCCTTCCCCTCCCCCATGGTTTTCTGTTAAGTTTCTCAGGATCCACATAGGAGTGAAAACATATGGAATCGGTCCTTCTCTGTATGACTTATTTCACTTAGCATCACACTCTCCAGTTCCATCCACGTTGCTACAAAGGGCCAGATTTCCTTCTTTCTCATCGCCACGTCATACTCCATCATGTATATAAACCACAATGTCTTTATCCATTCGTCAGTTGGTGGACATGTAGGCTCTTTCCATAATTTGGCTATTGTTGAGAGTGCTGCTATAAACATTGGGGTACAAGTGCCCCTACGCGTCAGCGCTCCTGTACCCCTTGGGTCAATTCCTAGCAGTGCTACTGCTGGGTCATAGGGTAGGTCTATTTTTAATTTTGGGGGTACTCAGTTTTTAAATTTAAATCAAAGAGCTAAAATTATTTGTCCTCAGAGGATCACTTGGCTAGTCCTTAGTGCAATGCAGGGAAAGCATCCAATTATTGTCTGAGTTGGCCCTCAACCACATATAGCACCTACTCGATGTGGTAAGATCAGGTGTATGAGGAAGTGAGCATGTTCACTGAAGGTTATAAAGAAGCATGCAATGCTTGTAGTAAAATACAAGACATAGGTTTTAATTGTAGCAACACACCGTAAACAGTCAGGTGACACCTATAGCCACAAAACAAGAATGCTGTTCAATAACGGGAGTAGCTCGAGACCCTAATAACCGCAGCTGCAACTGGTGTCAGCTGGAAACCAGCTTAAACCAATTCAGTCGCAGCCCGTGAGTGCCAGGTGATACCACCCTTTGATGAGCAAAATGTCACTGCAACAACGGGGGGGGGGGGGGGGGGGCAAAGGCTGGTTGAAATCGCCTGAGGCGCTGAATGGTTTCCTTTTTATATTTAGCCCCAGGAATTCATGCCCTCCTTCCTCCAAAGGAGCCAGGATTCAGTGCACAGCAGAGAAAAGTCCAAAGAACAGGATTCCCGTCACAAATGGAGACAATCAGAAACTGCCTATTTTCAGACACGATACATGGAGCTCTGAAATGGTTTGATTTTCATTTGCACCGGATAAGCAAATACACCCGTATAGAATGGTAGGCAAAACACACACAAATTCACCGGTGTGAAAGATTTTCTCTCTGTGCTCTCTGGGCATGGAATGTGATGAAAATGTAGGTGGTCTGGGGACAATTGTGATTCTGTGCCTATGCACCAATGGGTAGGTCATTTCCTTTCCGTGGGCCTTCATAGCCTCAGTTATGAAAAGGCAGTTGAGCAGGAAGCTTTAGAAGGCTCTTTGGGTCTTCAAAAGAGGATGGAGCTGTGGAATGGCTCAGGCCCAGACCTCTCTCTATCTGTGGTTCAGATCACTGACCTCAGCCTCCTAAGGGCATTTTGCCAAATTCTGGGCTTCCTTTCAGGAAGTTGCTTTGCATTAAATAGGCTCTTTCTGGATCTTTAGTCTCACACTATTAGCCAGATTTCACCTTGTTAACTACCTGCATTTTCTCCTCTTTGAGCCTTGGGGCCCCTCTTTGTATAGTAGCTGAATTTGCTGCCCGGGCAGCTGCACTAGAATTTCCAGTGGGTTCCTCTATTCAGCCTTTGCTCCGGGCCAAGAGACAGGCCTCCTTAGAAGAAAGGAAGATTGTACTTTTATAAGCTCTTTATTAACTCCCTTTTCTCAATGTAAGCATCTATAAACTCATGATAAGTGGGAATTAATGGACATTAGGAATTAATGGACCCACCCAGGTATTTGTCCTGTAAACGATTATTAAGCATCTTCTGTGTACCAAGCACTGCGATAAAGGTATTACACATATGATGCAATCAAGCAAGTTAAAAATCTTAACCGACACGTACTGAGAATCTGGAAACATATATCCTACATGTCTGGTAAATTTTCCTGATTTTTTTCTTTCATAATACCTTTCTCCTAAGAAAAGATAAAAATACATTTTATCAAGATATAATGAACATTTTAAGTACACAATTCAATGACCTTTGACCAATAGGTGAATCCACGGAACCACTCCAATGAAAATATAGAACATTTACATCATCTCTAGAAATTCCCTCATTCCCCTTGGCAATCAACTCTCTTCTATATCTGGCCCCAGGCAAGCACTGATGTATTATTATAGATGAGTTTTGCCTACTCTAGAATTTCATAGAAACGGACTCATACACCGTGTTTTCTTGGGTCTGGTTTCTCGCCCTCAGCATGTTGTTTTTAAGATTTATCCAGATTGTTTACATGTATTACTCATTATCCCTCCCTACCGTTGAACAGTTTTCGTTGTAAGGCTATACCATAGTTGGTTCATCTCTTCATATACTGATGACTTTTGAGTTGTTTCCAGCTTGAGCTATTATGATAAAGCTGCTATAAATGCTCATGGAGGAGACTTTGTGTGAATACACGTTTTTGTTTCTCTTAGGTAAGTACCTAAAAATGGAATATCTAGGTCATATTTAAGTATATGTCCTACTTTATGAGAAACTGCCAAACTGATTTGAGAATAGTATCATTTCATACTCCCAGAGTTTTACCTGCTCTATATCTTCACCAATACTTAGTATTGTCAGTCTTTTCATCCCAGCCTCTCCAGTGGATGCTTAGTCGTATCTCATTGTAATTTTAACTTCCATTTCCCCAACGACTAGTGACGCTGAGCATTTGTAGATGTGCTTATTGGTCATTCCTATATCCATATACTGTTTGTTGAAGTACTTTGGGTTGTTAGACTTTTTATAATTGAGCTGTAAGAGTTATTTATATTCTTGATACAAACTTTTCATTAGGTATGGGCACTGGGAAAACTTTCCCCCAGACAGTGGTTTATTTTTTCCGTTCCTTAATGGTTTCTTTCAAAGGGCAGACATTTGTAATTCTAATGAAATCCAGTTTATTACGTATTTTTTCTTTGTGGTGAGTTATTTTGGAGTAAGGTCCAAGAAACCTTGGTTTATTCTAAGTTTGTGAATGTTTTCTCCTATGTTTTATTTTATGAGTTTTATAATTTTAGTTTACCTGTAAGTCTATGACCCATTTTGAGTTAATTTTTCTGTAGAGTATGAGGTACAAGCCAAATATTATTTTTTTCTATAGCTATCTAGTTTTTCTACTACAATTTGTTGAAAGGATTATATTTCCTATATTGTCTTACCTGGGTGAATTTTCTAAAAACCAATTGACCATATGAGTGAGAGTCTGTCTCTGTATTCTCTATTCTGTTCTATTGATGTATATATCTCTCCTTATGGCAATACCAGGCTGATTGATTACTGTATCTTTAGAGTGAGTAAAACACTATGTCACTCCTTTTAAAAATTGTTTTATCTATTTTAGATTCTCTGACTTTCAATATTAATTTTTAAATCAGCTTGTCAAGTCTTATTTTAAAATAGCCTGCTTGGGGGCACCTGGTGGCTCAGTTGGTTACTCTGGTCATGATCTCATGGTTCCTAAGGTCAAAATCTGTGTAGGGCTCTGGGCTGACAGCACAGAGCATGCTTCTGATTATCTCTCTCCCTCTATCTCTGCCCCTACCCTACTCGCGCACATGCATGCTCTCTCTCACTCTCTCTCAAAATAAATAAACATAAATAAATAAATAAATAAATAAATAAATAATAGCCTGCTGGGATTTTTACTGGAGATACATTGAATCTATATGTTAACCTGAAAAGAATTGACAGTTTGACAATATTCAGTGTTCCAATCCATGAGCATGGTATATCTGTGCTCCATTTATTTATCTTCTTTTTTGTTGCCCTGGCACTGTTTTATAGTTTTTAGTATATAGGTATTGCATATATTTTGTAAAACTTATTCCTAAGTATTTCATGCTTTTTGATGCTATTGTAAAATCTTTTAAGATTTTCTCCCAATTATTTATTACTAGTACAAATATGCAAATACTTTTTGTATATTGATTTTTTGTTTTATAATCTTTCTAAATTCAGTTATTTGTTCATAAAGCTTTTTGTAGAGTCCTTAGAATTTTTTATCTGATAACATTACCTGTGAATAAGAACTGTTTTATTTTTTTCTCTTTTCAATCTATGTGCATTTTGCTTCTTTTACATGCATTAAAGTGACTAGGATCTTGTTTGTTGTTGAATAGAAGTAATGCGAGTTAAATGTCCTTCTCTTATTCCCATTCATCCAGAGAAGCATTCAGTCACAAGCCATAATATATAATGTTAGCTGTAGGATTTTTTTGTAGAGTAGTTTGCAGAGAATTTGTTCATGAATGCTTTTTTATTTCGTGAGATGTGGTTTTTCTCCTTATTCTGCTAATATGGTAAATTACATAGGTTGATTTTCAAATGTCATATTACCTTTGCATTTCTGTTTGTTCATACATATGTATCAAAAATTAAAAGCTGCTTTAAACTCACTGCTCATTGGTCGGCCTTGTCAACAGATGGGCTTCTTTATAAGATGTGGATTGTTCACTGTGTTGAAGGATTCCCATATGTCAGTATTTGTATTTCTTTTCTCTTTGGCTGATCAGATTCCCCATAAAGGAATTTACTAGCACTTCCTCAAAGGTTAAGCCCTGTTTCCCACTAATTTGTTGCTTCATGAAGGAAGAGAATATCATTGTAGGGCATATAAATATGTTTCCTGTTTTATTCTCTAATGTCAGTTTTTTCTGCTGTCCTTCTGGCTCAACTTCTCCAGAGACCATACCTCCATTCTTCTGTAACCTAGGAGAGGGATGTTGCCTATTGCGTGAGAAAGAAGAAGGGATCTGAAGGTCTGACTTCTTATACAATCTTGAGTCAATCATTCTGAGACCACTTACAGAAGTACCTGATCTTTTGAACTTCTGGAACTTTCTGGAGTTTCATGGTACAAAATAGTTTGCTTTCAGGAGTCCCTGCATTTATAGCTTGGGTTTCAGTATTGCAGAATATCGTTGCTATATCTTGTTGCTAATATTGTTGTTGTTTCTCCTCCCTTTATCTTTGTGAATTTATGCCTTAAAACATTTTTTTCACTGTCTTTTAAAATAATTTGGAGAAGCAGCAGAAATTAATGAGGGAGTTCAATCTTTCAGAAAGTCCTGGCATCAGTTTTTAAAAATGTTTTTAAACATTTTCATATTTGATGAGGAAACTGTGATGTTGTAAGACTAGAAAAGCAATCGCAGACTTTTCCGTAAGACCTTGTAATCCACGTAAGTGTTTTTCTTTCAAAGGCAGTGGAGAGCATTGAGGGATTTTAAGTAGAAGAGTAATGTAATCAGAATTATGTTTGGAATATGAAAAAGTTGAGAATAGTTAGGAATAAAGGCAGGGAGACTGGTTAAGAGGTTCTAGCAGCAAGAACAACTGAAGAGAAAGCTATGGCAATTTCCTCTTGGGCAGAGGCAGGGCATCATGGCCTAGAATCCTGACCTCTGCTTTCAAAGACTTCTTTCTATCATCCATCCTTCTTTCCTTCAATGAGGACGAATCCTACCAGGTATACCTTCTAAATATCACTCCACTCTACCTTCTTTTCCTCTCCATACTAGACAGCCATCTATCTCCCCAGGGGCCTCAAGATACATCATGCATCTTTCACTCTGCTGCCTGAATGGCTTCTCTAGAGCACAGGCTGATTCTGTGTTTCTTCAAATGAAAACTTTTCAATGGTTCCTCAAAGTTCAGAGGACAAAGTTTGAGATCCTCAGTCTAACATTTATTTTTATTGCATTTTGCAAAAGTATCCAGCAACTGTAGTGTACAGGAAATTTTCTTAAAGAAAAAAATAACTGATCCTTTATGATACACAGTTTGAAAAACACTGCTTTAGATAACCTTATCTGTGTTGTTAAAACTTGTGAGGCACCAGCTTCCTAACCACAATTGATCTGGCCTCCAATGCTTAGAAAGGCCTGGGAAGTAGTAGAATATTAGTGAGAGAGAGAAAAAAGAAAGGAACACTAACATCTGTCAAATATTTGCTGCCTTTGTGTGACTTTTCTGGTAGCTTTACATACGTAGCAAAGTAAAGGAACTATTTTAACTCCCGACATTAGAGTTTCTCTTAGGGATGACACTCTTTGCTTAGAGAAATACCTTGATGGATCACTTTTGATGGGCAATGTAAGGCCTCAAAACAGGGCATGCAATATAGATGAGCATGTAATTAGTGCTGAGGAAAAGGGAAATGGAGGTACCAAATAGCCTCACAGAAATTTGGAACCCATGGAGAAAAGTGGCCAAAAAGAAATTCAAGATGGCAGAGCAACATGAAGATGCTATTTTAAGCCAAAAATCAAAATAGCTGATTGCTAAAGTTTTGTTGTTTAAATTGTTATGATATTAGCCATTATATTCTAAAACATTTTTAGTAAGGATGCACACTAATACATAGTATGAATGGTTTTGAGAGTATACCAAAGAAAGGTGTGTGTTTCATATTTAGTTAGTTTGAAACAGGAAGAAGATAGTAGAAAAGAGATGAGATGAAAATGAGCGGAACTTGATGGAAACCAGAAATCGTAGTCAAGAGTAAGTAGGAGAATGTAAATATGCCATCACCCAGAAGTCACACAAAGCTTGGGCAGGGCACAGCATATCCCACTGGACACGGGATACATATTGTGAACCAAAATTTAAAAATCTTTCAATGCATGGTTGCTTCATAACAAATTGCCACAAAATCAGAGGCTTACAATGACAAGTATTTATTATTGAATCATTTTTACAGGTCAGGAATACAGGCAAACTTAGCTGGGTCCTCTGCCTCAAGGCCTCCCATATTTAGAGAGAGATGGGGAGGGAGAGAGGGATTTATGCTCAGGACTTGCCTTACACAATTGTGAGGGCTGGCAAGTCTGAAATCTGGCAGGCCGGATATTCACGCAAGAGTTGAAGTCTCGAATCCAAATTCAGCAGGACGATAGATTGCAAACTCAAGAAAGATCTCCACGTTGCAGTCTTGCGGAGAATTTCTTTTTCTTTGAGGAACCTTAGTCTTCGCTCAGTTAAGGTCTTCGACTGAATGAGGTCCACCTACATTACGGAGAGTAATATGCTTTATACAGATTCTTCAAATAAACTAAATGTTAACCGTTACTCAAAGTCTACCAATTTTTTTTTCAAAGTCTACCAATTTTGACGTTAATCCCATCTACAAATCACCTGCACCAAACCCCTCTAGATTGGTGTTTGACTAAACAACTAGGCATCATAGGCCAAGTAGACGTACAACATTAGCTATCACAGGCTGCAGTCAAGACGTTGGCCAGGGCTGGGTCCCGTCTGAAAGCTTAATGAGGGAAGACTAGATCTTCTTCCAAGTTCATCAGTTATTGGTAGACTTCAATTCCTTGCATGCTGTTACATTAGTGGCCTCAGTTCTTTGCTGGCTATTGGCAGGAATTTATCTTTGTTTTTTGCCACACGGACCTCTCCATTTGGTAGCTTGTTTCATCAAGGTCAAGGGAGAGAGTCTATGAGCAAAATAGAAATCATAATCTTATGTAACCTAGTCAAGGAAATGCTATCCCATGACTTTGCCACATTCTGTTGATTGCACACAAGTTGCTAAACCAGTCCACAACCAAGGGAGAGAATTATACAAGGGCCTGGACACCAGCAGGTGGGTGTCATCTTAGAGTCTGTTTGCCGCAGTCTGTTTATCTCTGTTAACATTTGGATTTCAGGTGAACTATTTCATCAGAATTCTCTCAAACAATTGACGAAGTAAGCACTTTTATTCCCATTTCACACATTAAGGAATTAGAACAACATAACATATGAAGTAACAGGCCGAGCTGGCAATCAAGGCAGCATCTATTTGCTACCAAAGGCTGCATCTTTCCTGTTATACTGTAAGGAAAGTCAGTGAGGCATAAAAAATATTGGGAGTAAGCATCTCTGAGAACAACCTTCTTTTTCTGTTTCTTAACGTTGAGATCCAATCCTGCAATCCGTGATGGTTTCCTTTTTTGATTCACTATAAATTTCTATTAGAAAGACTGATAGGCATTTCTATTTCTCAAATCTAGGTACTTCACAGACTCTTAACTTTTTCAGAAAGAGCTCTAAGACCACAAGTGGAGTTTCTGGGATTTTTCTCAGAATTTCTTCTCATTCTTTATATTCCTGGGTTTTTTTTCCAGGCTTATTGTCTTATTATAATTTTTGGTGCCTCTTTGCATGGCAAGGATGAGCCTAATTTTTTGCTGTCCTCGTCATCTGACTCCAAAACTGGAGATATTCTCTTTGCCTGTAGATTTAACCTTACCTCATTCTTCAGGTTAAAACTCTGGATCTTATTTCAAGTTGTGCCCTTGGTCCTAAACTCTGGCTTCAAGATCTGCATTTATAACTGATTGTCATACCTAAGTACCTGCCTGGCATCCCAGTTTCTCTAGGATTAGGATCACTACCTTGATCCCTTCAGGACTCCCAAGGGTGTGGAGTTACGATTCTGAACCCAGTACCTTGTACCTAGGTCCTCTTTTCTACCTCCTGCTGACCCTCTTCTTCCTTTAGCCTATAGTTATTATTTAAATGTAATTCATCCCAGATAAGTAGAGGATATGGAGCCTTATGACCCTCCTTCTGGGTTTGTAGGGGTGGGAAATGGCAATAATTTATATTGTTTATATTGTTAAGTCACTTGTTACAAACATTAGACACAAAGGAAGAAAGTTCCAGGCTAAGGGTGTGAGAAGAATAGCAATTTGGAAGCAGAGGCCTTTCTGTAGCTCCTTAATCATGAAGTAACCTGTGGCTATTCTCGAGGCATCAATTTGCCCCAGACATCCATACAGCAGACTATCTCTCCCTCTTACACGAGTTTCTTCCATTGACCCCTATTTCACAGAATATGGAATCCAAATTGCCTAGGCTTGTATTCAAGGGTTTCCCTGGCCTTATTGCAAACAGTTTTTCCAACCTTACTTCCATGTTCTGTGCATGACAAGCCTTTCCCCCTCCTCGTGTACAATAGTCTTCCCTTAATTATTCACTTTTTAAACTTGATAGATCTTTTCATTCAGGTCCATAAACACCATATTCCTAGATAGCACTTCCTGTTCCTTACTAGAATCCCAGTGAAATTCTCTTTTATCTATGATCCTCAGTGCACTGTTTATATCCACTGAAGCACATCTTTCATTCTATCAGGTGATTTGACTCATAATTTACATGCCTTTCTTTTCTTATTAGCCCAGAACACTTTTATTTTTTTTTTAAATTTTTTAATGTTTATTTATTTTTGAGAGAGAGACAGACAGAACGTGAGCAAGGGAGGGGCAGAGAGAGATGGAGACACAGAATCCGAAGCAGGCTCCAGGCTCTGAGCTGTCAGCACAGAGCCCGACGCGGGGCTTAAACCCACGAGCCGTGAGATCATGACCTGAGCTGAAGTCACACATTTAACCCACTGAGCCACCCGGGCGCCCCCAGAACACTTTTTAAAAAGTTAACTTTGTATTCTTAATTTCTATTCCCACCCTCAAATTCTATCACAATGTCCTGAGCGAGGCACGGTGATAAAATGAGGTTGAGGATAGGAGATAAATTTGGGAATCAGACACACCTAAATTTGGAAATAGGTTCTGGCAGTTACTGACTGTGTGATTGGAAAAGTTGTTTAGCCCTCAAGTCTTGGTTTCCTCATCTGTCAGATGAGAATAGCGTTGCATGCCTCCGACATTTGAGGTAAGAACACAGTAGTATTAACTCTATAGAAAGATCGGTGCAACGTAGGGTATACAACTCTGTTTCTTCTCCAGATTTCCCGTTTTCACAACCCAGAGCTCACTCCCCATTCCAACCTCCCCTCTCACCTCCTCTTCCTACTTACACCCCCACTATTAATAAATGTTTATGAAATTGGAATGAATCCTCTGTCATTGACCTGCTTGAATCAGGAAGCAAATGACTCACAGGTTTTAAACATATCTATTGACTTGTCTCTCTGCAGACTTTCGGTTGTTTGGTGCTTTGCATTCTTGCTTTTCTCTTCCTTCCTGCCCTGATTTGCTATAAATCCATCTTTTGTGCTCTCTTTCTGTTCTAAAATTTCATTTTCACCTTCAAGCTCTTTGTTTACGTTGTGTCTCTCTTCTGCTGAAAGAGCATGGCCTTGCGAAGCTGACATTCGTTTAATCTTCCGGCTTCTCAAAATCTGTATTTATGAGTTTCCTCATGTTCCCAGTGCTGGGGACTGCAGCACACATGCCAGAGCTTTCTGAGTAAGTGCTCCAACCTGAAAGGAGAGCTGTTCCAAGGTTATGTCACCCCCCACCATGGTGCTTCCTCATCGACAGCCAGGAAAAAGAAAAGTTTCCATGGAGATGAAACAGAAACGAGTCTGTCTGATCAATTCTGATTTTTATAAATAGGAATCCATTTTAAGTCTAGGTTTGTAGCCTGAGCTGCTGTCATAGTTAAAAGGAAAGTAGGAAGTCATCCAGTAAATTTCTAGCATGGAATATCTACCTACTTCAGTATAATAAAGAAGAGGTCCTTGCCCTAAGGGGGCTTAAAATTTAGTTGGGGAATGAAAAGTAATACACAAGAAGGAGAGGTTTATTAAAGCTAGGAATTGGAAGAGCTAGTTTAATTAACACTTATTGACTTACTGCATGAATAAATCAATACAGATTTCTATGGACTGAATGTGTTCCTCCCAGTATTCGTATGTTGAAGCCTTAGTCCCTAATGGGATAGTATTTGGCGATGGGGTCTTCAGTCCTAAGAGAGGAACCTTCATCCCTCTCTCTCTTTCTCTCTCTCCCTCTCTCTCCCCACTCCCCATAATGAGAGGACACACCAAACCCAACTATGCTGACATCCTGATCTTGCAATTCCAGCCTCCAGAAGTGTGAAAAATAAATTTGTGTTGTTCAGGTCACCCAGTTTATGGTATTTGTTATATTAATCCAAGCTGAGATGATGATTGAGAAAAATGATTAAATGAATGAATAAATGAAGGCTTGAGCTTTAACTCTTGTGCTTTAAAACTTAGACAGAGTTACTAATCCAAAGCAATTTAAGTCACCTTTAAATTATTTGCACTGGAACTCTGTAATTATATCATTAAGTCAGCAGTCTAGGCTATTTCAACAAACAAACTCTAAGTTACTACAATGGGCCAGACCATATAGTGAGTCCAAAAGGAAAGCAAGATGAATGAGATATTGTCCTCTCTCTAGAATAAAAACAGAATTTTCCCGTCACCATTTTATGGATTATTGCCAAGTATATCCTAAGTATAGTCCCAGAATAGACCAGTAGAATATCATTAGTTTTCAATACACTAAGATTGAATGGAAAGTTTGTTGGGACTCGGGAATACTTGCTGGTTGATCTGTAAACATTATGCAGTATATCTATTTCATCATTTGGAGAGTTTTACCGCTCCCTCTCTGGAAGTAATTTGACACTATCCATTCTCTGTTTTAGGCATGTGATATATATGTTATGTTCCCAGCTAGACTTTAAATTTCCGGAGAGTAGGTCTATTTTTATTTATCTAAGCATCTCCCACAGAGACTAGCCCAGCACCTGACATATGATAGGTTCTCAATTATATTGACTGAGTGGATAAGTGTAATATAAAATAAAAATATGTATTTGCTCAATATGGACTTGGGGACCTTGCCGTGTGGAATGGCAAATCTAAGCGATGGAGACATAACGATGAGTAAAACTGGTTCTTGGTTCTCCAGGACCTCTTAATCTGGTTGGGAACTCAGAATGCAAATCAGTAGTGATAATCCAGTGTGCTAAGTATCGCAGTGATGATAAACATTGGGAGGTCTATGAGCAGTTGACAGGGATTGAGAGTTCTGAAAAGACGTAGGAAGAGAGGTGAACTGGAAGCTGGACCTAAAGAATGAATGAGTTTGCCAAGCACAGATGTTAGGAAGAGAGTTCCTTCAACCGAAGGATAAGAGTTCATGGTAGTGGTGAAATAGAGCTCACTGTGCACAGAAGGAACAACACATGCAAAGGTTCAGAGAAATGAGAATGTCCAACCCTGAGGTGGCCACGGTAAAGATGTGTTATGGAAAATCATCACATAGGAGAATAGCGACATACACCAGGGTCAGATGATGAAAGCCTGTCATGCCACATAGTCTGAATTTCATCTCTTGAATAATAATAATAAGCCTCTAGTTTTCTTTAAGGGTAGCACCAAGATAGCCAATTTTTTTTGTCTTAGAAAGACAATTCTGACAAGCACAGGAAAAGCGATCCTGAGGATCAAAGAAGGAAGGCAACATTTATTGAGTGATGACTATGTGCCAGGAAATTCATTAGAGGTTTTCACAGGTATTATTGAAGTTTGCTTCATTTAATCCTTACAAAACAAGAGATGAGCATTAGTATGCTCCTTTAGCAGATTAAAAATCTGATGCCTGAAAATGGGAATGGGAATTGATTAGAAATTGAGAAACTACTTAAAATTCTAGGTGAGACCCAAAGTGGGTCAGCGCAAAACAATGGTGTTGGGCAGCACAGGGGGGAGGGAGGGGGAAAGAGAAAACAACCTATTGGACAAGTATTTGGAAAACACAATTAATAGGATGGTCATTAGTTGGATGTAGGCATGAGGAAGAGGACTAGTTAATGGTGAATGCAAACTCTCTGCAGAGTTGAAAACCTGGATCTCATATAACTACTGTGTTCAAATGGTTCTAAAGTCTTTCACATTTCCTCTCATACCTTTATCTTAAAATCCATATAGGTAGAAAAAAATTTCCCTCAATACGTAAGACAGAATTGTACAGCTTTGTGACTTTAATGTGTCTCCCTGGGAGTCAGCTATTGAGGGTGCCAAGGAAGATCCTAGATAACCAGTTTTAAAGACAATTTTACATCTTGTAACTCTCTTGTATAGGAGAATCCCTACTGTAAAGTATTCAGAGGAATTTGAAGGCAAACAAGTATATAAGTGCAAGGAATTGTATCCGATGTAAGACACCACCCAGACTCTTGGCAAGGCGAAATCACTTGGAAACAATTAGTGGCTCAAGAGACTGATATCATAGAGGATCAAAGTGTTCACTGGGAAATGATTTGGGAAGTGGAGAGGCCACCAGTGACTTCACAGCAAACCACGGAGCGATTGTGAAACTCAATGCATTTTGCAATGTTATACACGGAGGAGGAACGATTCCAACTCCAGACAAATCCTGCTGACATCCAAGAGGCCTCTTGTTTCCGTGTCCAAGGATCTCTAGTATCACATATTCCCCTTTCTCTCCTAGACTTCATTTGCAGTAGTCTACTCCCTATTTTGAGAGTTTCCTGAACAACTGACACGATTGACAAATTCAGTCAGGCGCATCCTCAACTAATTGTTTTACGAGGGAACCAAGAATATAGGAGACAGATTAAAGTTGAGGTGATAAAAAGTGATATAATATACCTTATCGACCCTTCCATGGTAGTTTGGACCAGGTCCTCTAACCACTTTCCTCTGATGAAAGAGGAAATAAGAACAGAGGAGGTGAACGACACAGAAATTTACAAGGGGAGGAGACAGGCCAAAAAGCCCCTTTCCTATTTTGCAAACCTAAAGACTCCTCATTAATGTTGTTTCATAGCAGCTTACTTTTAATTTTACAGTTCTTAGCAAAATTTGTAGCCATAGTTTTTATAAGTATGGTCACCACTCATGATCCCTGAAATACTTAATAATCCCTAAAATAATAGTGTCTAAGAAACTACATTGAAGGATGTGTATGTGCAGGCTTATGTACGTGTGTGTGTATGTGCATCTGTGCGTCTGTTTGTGTGTGAGAGCAACAATGGCTGCCAAGATGAGAAGATACCCTGAAATTCTCACATGGAGGCCTAGAACTTCATCTAGGTAGGAAGGTAAGTTTTATATAGTTCAGACATGATACTCAGGAAGAGAACCAGATCAATGAGCCAAAGTAATGGTAGTTATATATAAAGTAAACTATCTCTATTTCCTTATGACATTATGTATCTATCATCTATCTATCTATCCATCTATCATCCATCATCATCTGTGATATAAGTAAATCTATAGAAATAGAAGGTGGATTGGTGGCTACCAGAAATGAGAAGGAGTGGGTAATGGTGATTAACTGCTTAATGGGTATGGGGGTTTATTCTGGAGTAATGAAAATGTTTCAGACCAAAGAGATATGGTGGTCGCATAGTTGTGAGTGTACTAAATGTCGCTGAATTATTTTACTTTAAAGTGATTAATTTATGTTATATGAATTAAACATCAACAAAAACACTTTTTTAAATGGATTTGAACATAATTTTAAAGACTCATATTATAATTGAATGTAGCCAACAATTAAAAACATAAGTATATTGATGGGGCACCTGGGTGGCTCAGTCAGTTGAGCATCCGACTTTGGCTCGGGTCATGATCTCACAGTTCGTGGGTTCGAGCCCCGTGTCGGGCCCTGTGCTGACAGCTCGAAGCCTGGAGCCTGCTTTGGATTCTGTGTCTCCCTCTCTCTCTCTGCCCCTAACCCACTCACATTCTGTCCCTGTCTCTCTCAAAAATAAATAAACATTAAAAAAAATTTTTTTTAAAAAACCATAAGTATATTGAGTCCCAGGGGATAGGTAAAATTATGGCACTATGACTGAATATTTTATTATACAGAAAAAAAAATTGATATATAGTTAGTTCCTATTATTTTACCAACATAGCAGAATGGCTCTTCTTCTTCTGGGAATGGCCATACATGTAACAATGTTGCCATGGTTGTGATGGCAACAGGGGTTTTACCTAACCCCTGTCCACAGTTGACTTGTCGAGGAGTGGGCACTTGTTCCAAGATGAAGTACTTAATCCTCATTCAGTCAAATTGTAGGTTAAAATTTCTATATCTTGGATTGTAAAACATAAAAGCGAAGGTTGGAAACCACTGGGTCAACTATTTTTCCCACTATGTAGACCAGAGAACCTGAGGAAAGAAGTTTGAAGGGAAAAAGGAATGAGGCAAACACACAAAGAAAAGCAAGAGGAGAGAAAAGGGGCTTCTACAACATTCATATTCCTCATTCCAGATGCATCTCTGAGATTGAATTCCACAATCCCTCTGTATTTTTTCAATACATAGTCTCTTTAACTTAAATTAGTAGGTTTCTTGTCCCTTGACGATGAATCATAACTATTACACAGTGAGGAAATGAATACTGCTTCATAGACGCAAATTCTTAATACCTTTGCATATTTTAAAGGCAATAGTGTGGAGACAATTTTCTTTTGAAAATAAAACATGTAAATTTATATAGGATTTTAAAGTTTGTAAAAAAAATTAGTGCAATATCTAATTTCATACCAATTCTACCCTGGAAGTAAATGTTATTATCACCCCTACTTTAAGGATTAGAGAACTGAGACCCAGAAATGTCCAATGGCTTGCCCAATTAGCAGCAGAACAGGAACTAAGCCCAATTTTTTTCCTCTAAAAGCAAGTAATCTTTACTGAGCAGTCATTCTGAGGGTCTTGTATTGGCAGCCAGAAGAGGGAAGCAACTTGGGATGCTCCCTTTCCAGCATTCTCTCAAGTTGGACTTCTGCTCCCATGGCCCACAGACTCCTTCCTACTTTGTGGGACCGAGTAGAGTGAACCACGCTGCCTGGACCAGTGCTGGTATCTCCTGTTCCTACAAGGGTTTGCTCCAGGGCTCCCTGGTTGCCATGAAGGACTCTCAGGTCAGCTGGCTTGACTGCTCCCTGGAATCCAAAAGATTCCATCCATCTTTAGCTTTTCCCCTGGGGCCATTCCCCCTCACCACGGCACAGATCACCACAGAGAAGTGATTTTAAGGAGGCAACATTCTACAGCTGAGGGAGCTGTGCAAGAGTTTTTGTGTTCTCTAACTAAAAAGGCCACTTCTGGAATTTGTTTATAAGGCTCACTGCGAAAGTGACCTAGGCTCCAAGGTATCAAACCCAGAACAGGCTTCGAGCAGATTTCTGGTACGAGTAGTAGATAAGGACGAGGTTCCAGATTATAGCAAAAACGTTCATAATGGGGAGTAGGTAAGGGAGTGAGAATAGTGCCTAGACAGGGTACCTGTGCTGTTTACTTTCTTTGCTAGGCTTACAGAAGGTCAGGTTGGTATGGGGGTCTTCAGTGTCAGGGACCCAGGATCTGTCTGTTTTGTAGCTTCAACGTCTTCAACACATGGTCTCCACCTCGTGGCTCAAGACGGCTGCCCAAGCAGAAGCATTATGTTTGCATTCCAGGCAGCAGGAAGGAGAAACATGATATCCCTTTAAGGACATTGCCTGAAAGTTATATACTCATTTCCATCTACAGAAAAGGCACCGAAGTGTAGGCATGAAATCATAGGTAGCTGCAAAGAGGATAAAAAAAGGCAGTCTTGATTCTGAGTAGACATGTGCCCAGCTAAAATTTGGAAGGTGCCTTAATAAGGAACAAAGGGATATTAGGTGGCACATAGCAAACTCTCCCCCAAGTGCGAAAGCTGCTGATGAAGTCATTAAGTGGCTGTGCATGTGTGGCCTTTGTGAAAATGCCAAGATAGGAAGTTCTGTTTCTTTAGAACAGACATGTCCTTTTCTAAAGAAGCATCCTGGTATCCCAGCACCCCGGGGAAGATTAGAAAAGAGATATCTGCAGAGCAATAGAGGACACAAGATGTAGCAATGAAGAATAAAAACAACATTGTTACAATAATTATGATAATGATGCCTCACATTTGCATAACGCTTCAGATTTCTAATATTTAACGCATCCTAGTTGAACCCCAAACTGTGGTAAGAAGAATTTTTAGTAATAACCCAATTTTAGAGAGGAGAAAATGGAGAAGCAGGTAGGTTAATTGCTTCTGTAAAGTTGGTTAAGCAGCGAATAAATCCTACTCCAGGGCGCGAGCACTGTCATGAACTCCAATTCTCACATTCTTCGAGGAATGCAATGGCAACATAAGTGTGTAATTCCAGCTTCTATATATTCCTTCGTTTATTCGTCAGTACACGTTTACTGAGCGGCCCAAAGAATACAAAGGTAACAAAATAGCCCTGCATTCCAAGACTTGAGAGTCTAGTAGCAAAAGTGGCAAAGTTATGTATAATATTTATAGAGATTGTATACTTATATTTTATATGTGATATGTAATTTTATTTTATATGTAAATATATTTATATGTAATAATATATATTGTATATTGTATATTTATATAGTATAGTTTATATATTAAGGTATATACTATAAGTATGACTATATATTATATACATACATAATTTATATATATATATAAAAACACAACATATTTGTGCTTTTATAAAGAATATATTCAAAATTCAGTTTTCCAATTTTCCTTTTCAAGCCTAAGATTCAATGCCAACAGAATTCAGAAGCTAGCCTGTACCGTAGAGCTCTTGTCTTTCGTATTCAGGCTTCCTTTCTCTCTTAAAGCTTCCTCTCACCATGTTTTCCATTCCTTGCTGAAGCAGTTCTCAGACGTAAGGTCGCACGACATCCCAGCGAAGTAACTATCGCTATACCTATTTTATAGAAAGAAGGCGCAAGGCCAAGATGGAGAGAAAAGATGCTCAGGAGAGAAGCAAATCTACACCAAACCAAAGTCTCCACACTTTTAAGTAGGATCCTTGACAAAACTACAGAAACCTAATAATAAAAAATGTATTTATACATTCATTATAGTAACCATCACTCTGTGTTCCTCTAACACAATGCCCTGAACACAGCAAACTGCTCTACTTGCCTGGTACCAGGTTGAGAGCTCTCTACGTATCAGAAGGTAATAATAATCATAGTTAATATTTATTGACCGCTTAGCAGAGGCCATGCGCTTTGTTAAATATTTGACGAGTGCCTCCTTTCATCTTTAGAACGATGCCGTGAGGCCAAGGATGACATTCCCTCATAGTGTATGAAATTACCAAGAGCCAGCCGTATGCCTATATTCACTCAGCTCCTAAGAATCACACTTGGTCTGGGTCTCACAACCTAAGTTCCCAATCACTCGTCCTACTGTTGTAGCCCTCAGAGCAACTACGCAAGAATTTACAGAGAGGCAAATTGTTGATATTGCTTAAAATTTCATTCGTTTTGCTCTGCCCTAAAACAAGCAATAGTGTGCAAGTGTTGGACAACCATCTGTAAAAGTGGTGTCCATATGGCTTCTAAAAAATTTGCTTTCCGCCGTGTTATGAGTCTTCTGTAAAAAATGAACACATGGGCCTGGTCTGTTCTTTACCTTCCTGCACAGGGCCAATTCATCATTTTATGTTGGTACCAAGAGATGGTGGAATAGAAAGTCATAACAAAGCACTTGGACATGTTTATTGTCGATTTTGTTTATTCATTTTTGTGTACCTTCTGACTTACACCGCTGATATTAATATTTTAAAATATTCAGTGTTTTCCTGAGATTTTTTACCCCATATCTGGCTTTTTCTAAATTTGATTGATGTTGTTCTTTTTATGTCTCATATAATTTTCTTCTGGTCTTTTAGCTAGTTTCGAAATAGAAACCTACAGTTTTTATCTGTTTTGAAGATGTAATTTTCTGGTCTAATTTTATTGTCTATAGGGATTTTGTTATTGTTCTTCCACTTTTGTCTCATGATAATTTGGAATTGGATATGCCCTCAATACTTTACTGTTGCTCAGTTTTATACAGAATTAACTTTCATGAACTTTTAGAAGGTAGTTCAGGGTAGCATGTTCAACTTCACCCCCTCTTTGACTTTTTCAGTTAGTGTTAACAAATATGGCAGCTTGTCTTCCGAGATTTCATGGCTCTTCTGCCCTGCCTTGCTTTTATTGGACCTTTTCTCCTTTCTCTGATTCTTCTCCAGTTCCATCTTGGTTCACCCTCTAGAAGTTTCTTTTCAGTGTGGAGTCCTGTCCTGGAAAAGAGTCCTGGCTAGTGAGTTTTGAGAGTTTATAAGACCCAGAATGATCCAGCCCCTTAAACGGAAATTTGCACTCACCTACTACCTGAATGGGAGAGATCACCCTAAGTCTTAGATGCTGCTTCCCAGTGGATGCTTATGGGTGCTTACATTCTCCTGTTCTCTATGAGGTCAGACATGCCTTTACTTCCCTTTATCACTTCTAGGCAAATGCCAATACCATGCAGGTCTTTAGGCTATATAGTTTTTCCTCACTTGCTGGTATTTTGAAGTTCATAAGAATATTTTTTCATCTGGTTTTGTTAGAAATATTACCCATGGGTTTTGGTTTTATTATCTCGTTGTTCCCTCTCTTTTATTTTGAGATTCTGAGATATTCAAAATTCATACTGTGGTAATTACCAACTTCCGAGAATCCCCTGGGCATTTTATACTTATCTTCTTGTTAATAATTTCTACCTTAATCCCATTGTGATTTGGGGACATATTCTGTATAGTTTTATTTAGTTAATGTTTGCTTCCAGGGAAGCTCTGTGTGAGTCTTCTTATATTTCTAAAATCTAGCCAGTGCTTGCCATATACTGACATTCAATAAATATCTGTAGATCGTTATTTTTGTCTGCTTTTCTTTCATTATTCATCAAGAGTGCTTTGCATAGCTATTATATACCAGGTAGTAACACAGCCACTTTGGAGTTTGTCTTAGTCCTTTCAGACTGCTAATAACAAAATACCACAGATTGGGTAGAGAATAAACACAGAAATTTCTTTCCCACAGTTCTAGAGACTGGAATTTCCATATCAGGGTGCCATTATGGTCCAGTGAGGGCCCTCTTCTAGGTCATAGACTCTTCATTGTGTCCTCACTTGACAGAAGAGACTAGGTAGCTCCCTGGGATCTCCTTTATGAGGACACTAGACCCATTCATGAAGGCCCCACCCACATGACCTGACCAACTCCCACAGGCCCACCTCCTAACATCATTGCATTGGGAGTTAGGAACATGTGAACTTGGGGGACACACAAACATTTAGACTATAACAGAGGTACAAAGAAATGAAAGATATAGGTTTTGTCCTAAGATACTTTATATCTTTAAATCAGAGACTTTTGTGATTGAAGATATTGTTCGAGTCACCCAGGTGTACTGAAACCATTAAACAATTGAAATCACAGAGCTTAGATAGAAGTATATTTTGACTCATAAGATGGTAACAGTAGTTTTTAGTGTGTTCTCAGGCTACTATGTGTAGAGGACTGTTCCGTGGCTACATATGGTGCTAGAAGAAAGAACCCAGTAGTTGACTGCCTGGAATGTTTCCTGCCATGTATATGGGTCATGAGAGTGGCATAATTTATCTACATATTTGTATTCTGAGATAAAAATCTGTTTACACTGCATAAAGATAATACGATTGTTTCAGAAATGAAATTGAAGGTGAACATTGAGTTTGTAGCAAGCTTGGAACTTATACATAGTAGTGCTATCAACAAAATAGAACTTTCAGAAAATCTGAGTTCAAGCTTCTGAATTTCTACTTGTATACCCAACATTTAATGAGTACTTACCATATTTCCTACACTCTAGTTAGAGTTTTACATATATTCAACTTATTTACTCTTCACAGCTTTATCAGTAAGTTGTTACCCATTTCATAATCTTGGGAAATCACCTAAATTTACAGAACCTCATCTCTTCACCTATATGGCATGGGTCACCAGTGCTACTCCATTGGGCTCACTCAAAGCTTTTGTGATGTAATGTATGTAAACACAATCTATCGTCTGAAAGTAATATGCTGTTATTATTTCCAGCCCATTGCACTGTGATAACTAACACAAGGGACGATATGACATAGGGGCTGAACGGCATAGTATAGAGTACAACGGCTATACCAAAGGAAGATGTTGACAGCTGGCATATTGAGGCAAGAAATGGATTCACACAGCACAGTGGCTTTAGTCATGAATTAAAATGTGAGGAGGAGAGAAAACATGAAAATTGTGGAGTAAGACTAAAATATTTCCTGAAATACAGACAACAGTTATCTTTGTGAGATGAAAAAGTAAACATTAAGAATAACATAGAAGCATAACAGGATATAACGAATGTTTGTTGACATTTAAGATATATCTGATTTCTATCACTGTCTTTTCTCTAAGAGTCACAATTATTCCTGTGCAGGTTTTGCTATCTTTTTTGGCTATAACCTTCTTGAGGACAGGAACGAGCGCTTTTTCACTGAAATGACCCTTTTCATGTAATGAAATAACATAGTAATTGGAGTAAGAGATGTGAGTTGAAATCTTGGCTCCACTCAATTCTTGTGTGACTTGGAAAATTTTTCTTATCCGTGAAGTGGAGACGATGAGTGTGAACAACCAAAAGCACAGGCCACGGTGAGGATAAAATGATGCCATAAATGGGACACAATCAACTAAAGTGCTATCCAAATATTCGTCATTGACACCACCATCATTGTCACCAAATTACCATCGCCTCACTACTGTGACTATCCGTAGCCCAAACACTATGTCTTGCAAGGTGGGTCAGTGAATTTTTGCTGAATGAAGGGACAATGAAATAAAAGCATGAAAAATGACTAAGACAAGACAGACTAGAAGCAAATAAAGAACATAAATGATTCAGGGCTTCGGAATCTCACCGTACATAAGCAACTCAAGGCAGAAGATGGGTTAACAAGACTCAATATTGTAGTTCTGCCTTGTGTTTAGTTTCTGACAGTAAAATGTAAATTTGGCTTGAATGGAACCCAAGTAAAGGCCAGCGGCCTTGTTGAGGACTGGGAAAAATCTTTTTCCTTTAAAAGGAACCTTTAAATACTTTGGCACTGAGAGAAAAGCCAAATTTTCAGTGAGTGGGAGCCAGCAAATGACCTTCAGAGCAGAAGAAAGGAGGGAATCCAATCCCTTCTTTAATTAGGTCTGTTGTGGATGGACCCCACAGCCAGTTACCCTCTTTCAGACTCCTGGCATCTGTATCCAAATCAGACAGCATTTCCGGAAGTGAATTTTTACCACTGAGGTTGAGAATGTTACTTGACAAAGAAAAGAAGATCATCCAATTTCAGGAGGGTTGAAAGCTCATGACACTTCCTGGCCCTTTTGGGAAACTTGAGTACATTAAAAGCTTCTTAAAAATCAAGAATCACTTTTGCCCCGAAATAACATCATTTCTTAACCCTCTCCTCATAATTTTTGATGTTACAATCACTTATGCTTGAGGATAAAGACATCAGCCTGAAGCGGGGAAAACAGCCTGAAGCAGATGTGGAAAAAATTTGTAAGATTTAAAACTACACCCTGTTTTACATCTCTGGCTCTGTTGTACAGGGTCATCTCATGATGAGTGAAAGGAAGGAAAACCCACAAAGCCAACCTATTGGGTGGGTGGAGGAGAAGAAAAGAAGAAAGACGTTTTTAAAAACATTTTTTTTTTGTTCAAACTGGAATCACTTGCTCAAGACAAAAAATAAAAATAAAAAAACAAAAAACAAATAATCAAAAAACCCTAAATTACAAATATTGTTAAGAGCTTGGATTTTTTTTTCGTGAACTAATTTGCATCAATGCAATTGCTTTTATGTATGCCCCTATGAGTATTTGAAATCACGTATAGGTTTTTATCGGTTTTGTTTTTAAAAAAATGTTTTCTCATCACAAGAATGTGCAATCATTTATAATAAAGATATGAAGGATCCCAAACACTGAGACCACCGGGCCGGCAATAGAGTAGAAAAACATTAACAATTCTCCGCAGTCTCTTCATTTGACCTTTAAACTTAGTTTTATCATTTTTGCCTGAGGAACTCTGAATTCTCAAAATTCGTCTGAACCCTTTACTCTGGGTAATGAGTAAGTATGAAAATGTCTTCCCAGGCCAGCTATGGGGGGGAGTGGGTTATTGGTGTCTCTGATCATCCACATTTGTATGAATACTGAATGTCATCAAAAGGATGACTGGAAATTGATAGAAACATTCCAATACTGGTGATAAGTACATTGATTTTAATCCTGGAAAATATAAGAAAAAGGTTATCTAGAAGACATCTACCTGTGAAAGTCCAGAGTTCCAAGAGAAACCAGGTAAGGTGCTCTCCTATTTTAAAAGCCAGCCCCACTTTTAAGAAGCAGACCAAGTGATTCCGATGCAGGCAGCTGTTTAGAAGACTATACTGTGAAAAACCCTCTTAATTGGGAAGAGACCAAATATTTCATTAATGAACATCTAGTACTTGCCTAACACTGATGGGTGCTTTATACACATTATCATCATTCCTTATAATAACCTTATGAATGAATAAGTATCATTATTCCAATTTGCAGGTAATAAGGAGAACCCAAGAATACGGCCCAAGAATAAGTGACCTAAAAAATAAACAGAGGATTAAAGGTTGAGGTCCATGTTCTGTTGGCTGTTTCTTTTCCTTCCCCAAAACTTCCTCCTTTGGCTCACATGTCAATCAATTCTGAGCATCAGGAAATTACTCTTGGGACAGCAGGGTGACTCAGTTGATTGAACGTCTGACTTCTGACTTCAGCTCAGGACCACACTCAGTAAAAGTATGGAGAAAAATGTCTCCTGGGTCCAACTTGGCTCTAACCAACAGCAGTGGGCCTCTCCAATTGAATTTTTAAAGAATTATTCGTCATCATTTTTTTTTTTTTGGTCTGAAAATTGGATATTTCTCACAAAAGAAAATTTTGGGGGGGTGTGTGGTTACAATCAGGTTTGTGGATAATGATTTGTGTTTTTATAAACCAATCCTGTTACTTCTTATGGCTCTACTGTCCTTAGGAAAGTTGATGTGTTTTCCTCTTCCTTTATATCGGTTTTCCATTCTTTCTTATACCCAGATGCTAAAATTAGATTTAGGGCAGCATAATTATGCCATAATTACCATGCTCATATTTTCCTGCCATTGAAAACAAGTACCAATTTTGATTTTCCCCCAAACTTCAACAGATGCTATCTTTCTATAGTGTCGTACATTAGTGTCAGAGTGTATCTAAATGTAAAAGCCATTTTCCTGAACTCGTGAGGGTTGTGCCGAACACACTGTTTCACTGAAGGTAATTGTTTCCAAGAATTGTCATTTTTTTCTATTGATAACTTTATTCCAGACAGCTTAATTATTCTCTAATTACCTCGCAAACTGTCTTATTTTACTGTCCAGAAAGAAACTTAATATCTCTGCCAAAAAACTTTATTTTACAAACAAGACGCAGAGAATCGGGGAAGGAAAATGACTTGTTCAAGATCACACAGCAAGTCCAAAACAGAGTTGGGGTTAGATATTTTAATCCCCAAAAGCTTTTTATGATATCACTGACTTAATCAGTTTTTTTTAATGTTTATTGATTTATTTCAAAAGAGAGAGAACGTGTGCTTGTGCGAGTTAGGGAGGGGCAGAGAGAGAGGGATAGAGAGAGAATTCCAAGCAGAATCTGTGCTGTCAGCATGGAGCCCGACGTGGGGCTTGACCTCACAAACCCCAAGATCATGACCTGAGTCAAAATCAAGAGTCAGACACTTAACCCACTAACCCACCCAGGCATCCCTGACTTAATCAGATTTTAGTCTTGAAGACTAAGACTGGAATCTTAATTCTGGCTAGCTGTCTGGGCCTTACTGCTTTTGAGCAAAAGAAGATTAAGCACATGGGAAGGAGACCAAAGTTCACCGCTTCTGGAATAGAGCGAAGCACCTCATGTCTCAGTAAAACCTTGGGAGATAGGATGCTGCTGTTTACCTGGGATTGAGAGCATTCCTACTCTCTTCTCTAGCTGGTTCTTGGCTGAGAGGAACAACACTCTGACATTCATTCACTCCTTAAACACATAGTGACTGACAACCTTCCATATATAGTCCTTGGGGATGAAGGACAGGCGACACCATTTCCCCTCCAGCACCACCTCGTCCCAAGAACATAAACTCCCACTCCAGTGATAGGTGGAGATATTATAAACCAACAGTTACCCTACATTTTTTGATCAGAGTTGATCGTGAGATTTATTTTTAGCCCTATTTCTCATTTTATCATAGGGTAACTGTTTCTTTTTCCTGCTTTCCCAGAAACATCGCTTTACTCAATGAATTTTAATTTCTATTTTAATTGAGTATTTTGTGAGCTGTGGGATCAGTAAAGAGCTGAATCAGGCAAGGTTCCTATCTTCAAAAACTTGCAATCTAGTAGAGTAAACGAAGTAAGTATTTAATCATAATTCAGAGTAGAGACTGAATATTCATCTTCAAAACTAAAGTATTAAGGCATTAGGATAAAGGTGGCATTTATATGGATCTTTAAAGAATTTGGAGGTGAAGGGTCTTGATATCCCATTAGGTGGGGAGAGGAATTAAGTGCAAAACACAGTAAGAGGTGCAGGAGATGGCAGGTTAGAAAAAGGGAGAGTTTCTCCTTGGGCAGCTCATACATTGTAGGGGCCATCTTGGGATCAACAGAAGCCCACATACTATGCTGAAACAAAATCAAGATTAGACCAGGGGAACTATGTTCTGTCCCTTATTTCTCCTAATCACCATCATCACATGCAAAATCCTCACACAGGCATAACACACACACGTACACACACACACACACACACACACACACAGAATCATGCATATTTTCTACAGCTTTAAAGCAGCTAAGTTCTTTAGAAAAGAATATGTGAGCTCTCTGCAAGTTCATGGATATATTCATGAGACAGAACAGAGGAGGAGTGGCCTCCAAAGCAAAACATGTAGTCCCCTCCACTAACACTATTATTCGTTTGCTCATTGTGGATTCCCTGAACAAGGGTTATAGACCTCTAGACAATAGTCCCACTGGGATACAATGTGATTCTCTGACTTTCTCTACTAGGAAGCAAGAGAGACACCCCCAAGGGACATAAAAGTAGAGGACTTAACATGGGTTAAAGACACATAGTTTCAAAATTTATCTGAATAAATAATTTCATGAAAGATTCACAGGAGGAAAGTGATATTTGTCAAACAGATCTTACATTTCAGGTGCTTTAAAATATACTATCTCCACTTTCAGATGGAAAAATTCAGCCACATAGAAGTTATATAATTCTCATAGGTCAAATGCTGCTGATTGGAAAGTCTGAGATTCTGACTTATGTCCATGTAAAAAACAACTCTTCCCGGAGACTATACCATGCTGGGATATTGGTAACTATGATCATTTACTGCATACTTAATTATCCCCAACATATATCACACATTTAATTGTAACAAAAGACAACTCTAATGGGCAATATCATGTTCATGGTACAGACAAGGAAAAAAGAGAAAAAGGTAATAATAAAATTTACACACCTAATATTAGAGGTCATCAAGAGGAAGTGACCATCACTGGTCCCAGGGCAGTCAGAGGCTCCTCATCTATCCCCCTGTCCCTGGAATGTGCATTTGTCCACCGTTTCCACACTAAGAGCTGTTTCAAGGACACGGCCTTGAGAGAGTAAGATGTTATTGAGACCATCTGAATGCCGTTGAACTTTTAACAATCTGGTGGGTGGACACAGAGAGCTACTTGGCTTGTGGCCAAGTCAAGCTCGTTTGTAAGTCCTCTTGCTTATTAAACCTGCCACCCACCTGCCTGGAGTGTTGGGCCTCTCGCATCAGTCTCTCCTTTCCTTCTGTATGGGGGCAGTTCCAGTTTCATTTAAGGAGCTCCCAATGTTGCAAACCAACAGCTAAAAAGTAGATTTTGGATTGAGGCTCAAGTGTGTCTAAATCAAAACTTGTGTCCATTCCACTAAATCAGTGTCCCGTTATCCCTTTGAGATTCACCTAGAAAGAGCAAGCTTACCTTGATATCAAATGGCTTTTTGTGGTCCCTTCCAGGCCAGAGTGTTGAGACTCATCTGCTTCTTCTGGTTACTCAATGGTGCCGTAATTGCTTGGGCTCTTGCCTTTACACACCTTGCACACTGCGCTGTCACTGCATATTTCTACATGTGCCCAACCAGAGTATGCACTGCGACATATCCTGTTAGGGCCAGCCCTTAGTGACTGTCCATTTCCAGGGACCAGTGGGTTGCCTGGCACAGAGCAGGAACTCAAGAAGTTTGGTTGAATGTCTACTCTGATGGAAAGGTCTTCTACAGGCAAGTCCTGGAGTGAAGGGCTGAGTTCATGCCTAAGTTCCTCAGTTAGTTCTGAGGTTCTGGGACAGCTTGGGGCAGCTAAAAAGAGACCAGAAACCAGGACATCCAACACGAACTGCAGCGCCCAGCCATTTGATGACTATGTCACAACAGCATTTTCTCATTTCCTTCAGAAGAAGCATTTACAAACGGTATTCCAGAGAAATCACAGAGAATGGTCACTCTGGTCTCTTCACAATAGAACTGTTCATTTGTGGCGATGGACAGCCTTGGCAGGAAAAGATGATCAGGACAGTCTGACCCAGAGGACAAGCCATCGATGGTGCTTCCTTTAACAGCCACTTCCTAGCCTTCCTTTGCCAAAGGTAACCAAGAGTCACAGTCACCAGATAATGACAAGGTTTGTTTGTTTTTCCCGTAGTCACAGACAAGATGCAGAAAAAGCACAGTCAATGGCTTTACATTCCTTGAAAAATTGCTTGGTCAGTCAGACACCATACCGGACATATTGCTTGGGCTGACACATTTAATTCCCCAAACACCCTATGTGGTAGGTCGCAGGGGTTGTTCCTGGTGTCTGTACCCAATGGCTGCTTGAAACATGTTTGTTGGATAAATGAGTGAGGTATATTCCAGCTTGGCTGAGCCAGATTACAATTTAAAAAAAAAACACAGAGGGGGCGCCTGGGTGGCGTAGTCGGTTAAGCGTCCGACTTCAGCCGGGTCACGATCTCGCGGTCCGTGGGTTCGAGCCCCGCATCAGGCTCTGGGCTGATGGCTCGGAGCCTGGAGCCTGTTTCCGATTCTGTGTCTCCCTCTCTCTCTGCCCCTCCCCCGTTCATGCTCTGTCTCTCTCTGTCCCAAAAATAAATAAATAAATAAAAAGTTTAAAAAAAAAAACACAGAACGTATGAGAGAGAAAACTCCTGGAGAGGGTATCTTAAGCCAAGATAATTCCGTACTGAATAGTTGTGCAAGAGTTACTAAGGCGCAAGAACAAAATTCTCTGCTCACAAATGAATGTGGACACTGCTTTGCACTCAATTCAAAGCAACAACGAGAGAAATGCAAGGCTCAAGGGAGAAATGGAGATTAAGAGTGTCTTAAACTGCTTTCCCCCATCTCCCCAAAATAGTTTAATACAGACACTGCATGGAGAAAGTTTGTCCACACATACATTGATGGGGATCTGTGCAAGGCAGAATTGACCAGAGAAAGAAATTGACCCAGGATGTGGTTACATGTTCATGTCAAACTGCACAGAGCCCTCAACTGCAGCAGGAGACTGGAACTTTGTATGCCCACAGGAGTCAGTCATTGTCCAGGCCAGGGATCCCTGGGGGACATGGCCTTGAGTGAAGAAAACTCTGTTGCCAAGAAATAGTTTTAGCCAAAGGACAGCTGAAGACATGGGTATGCGGCACTACAGAAAGAATCCAGGAGGGAAACCAGAGTATCCTCCAGAAAGACATGATGTATGTACAGGTGGATTTCCTTCTGAAATAGGCGGATGCAGAGTGCCAAACTGTAGGTAAGAGATTTCTCTCAACTGAGTTTAAGTTTACAAGTCATAAATTCCAGCAACCTGGCGTCAACTGACTAGCATTCTGATGGGGACCCTACCAAGGTTTTCTCTTTCATTCACATATCATTGAGCTTCCGCTATGTTTTTTGGCGATGGTAAATAGTATGTTCCGGGAACATAGTTTTGCCAGTGATAATTGCTTTAGGGGGCTAGAGATTAGCTTGTTTTCCAAATCTGCTGTGTGTGGGCCAGGGAACATCTGTATGTACTGACACAAAGGGCTGTCCACAATATTTTTCTGAGTGATAATCTTGTGTATACTTTTAACTCTTTAGGTTCTTTGAAAACCAAGGAGGGGACTTTCATTTCCTGGAAGATGGAATAGATATACTTTTCCTATCATTTCTGATAAGTGTGGTTAAACCCTGAACAGTGTGTATAAAACAAACATAGACTCTGAATGTGGGAGAGAAAAAGGCAAACCAGCTAGGAACACAGGGTCCCGGAATGAAAAGGCAGTAAGTGCCTTGGGATTTGTTTGTTTCCAATCACATATCCCAGCCTTGGGGCCAGATAACCCAGCAAATTAGAAACATCAATGGGTACAGATGAAAAATCAGCCCCAATAGAAGGCCGCTCTGTCTAGTTAAAGGATGAAGAAATGGTCAGCTTAACAAGACAGAACGCTTTTAGACGATAGCCACTCCACTCCATCCAGGCAAAACATAAAATATTTCCCCCCGCGCTCGAGCTAGCAGATTTGAGTGGTGAGCCTAGATTTCCACCCTCATGAGGCTGTAACAAAATGCTCCAACACTCCTGCTGATGTAGTGTCAGAGGCCAAGTGAGGAGCCTGTACTCTCATCCATGTTGGCCAATAACAAGGCCCTCGTCACCTGCACTTCTACCTTGACGCAATAAGGTACCCTTCCCTTCCTCACTGGGGTGGTATTGGAGGAGACCTAATGAAGTCCTGACTTCTACTATCACAGAATAGTAGTGAGGTCATCATCTCACATATACTATCACAGAATAGGTGAGGTCATCCCCACCACAGTGTCACTGGAGACCCCCTAGGCGCCAAGTTTCCCACCATGGTCCAGCAGCAACAAGGAACCTCCCTTTGGGGGTCAACAGATGCCAAGTGGAGAACCTGGACTTCTGCTTCCACCTGGAGTGATGAAGGAACAGCACCTCTTCCCCTGCCAGAGCAGTACCAGAAGATCTGAGACCCAACATAGAAAAGACGCCAACCCTCCCAAGTTGGTATGCACATTTCACGTGATTCCTACCAAAATCCCAGTAAGGCTTTTTTTTATAGATATAGAAAAGATTGCCCTACAATTTGTAGGCAAAGGCAAAGGAACCAAAACAGTTAAAACAATCTTGAAGAAGCATAAAGTAGAAGAGATAAACCTGATCTTCAGATTTCTTATATAGCTGCAATAATCAAGAATGTATGTTGCTGGCTAAAAGACAGCCCAATGGAAAATGGAAAACTCAGAAAGAGACCAACATGGGAGTATGTAGGTGGCTCAGTGGTTAAGCATCCAGGTCTTGGTTTCAGCTCAGTCATGATCTCAAGGTTCATGAAATCGAGCCCTGTGTGGAGCTTGCTTAAGATTCCCTCTCTCTCTCTCTTCTCTCTCTCTCTCTCTCTCTCTTCTCTCTCCCTCTCCCTCAACCCCTTTCCTGCTCATGCATGTTCTCTCTCTCTCTCTCTCTCAAAAAATAAAAAATAAAGAAAAATACCAAGACAAATATGGCCAACAGAATTTTGACAAAAAATGCCAAAGAAAATATAGGCATCTCAACAAACTGTGCATGGGCCACTGGCCATTCACAGGCAAAACATAAACCTCTACCTAAGTCTTACATCTTGTGGACGTTTAACTCAAAATGGATCACAACTTAAATATAAAGCATTTGACTCTAATACTTCTAGAAGAAAATAGAATAGAGTCATCAGGATATAGTGCTAGGCAAAGAGTTCTTAGATTTGAAACCCAAAGCAATGTTTATTTTAAAATGGATAAACTGGACTTCACCAATATTTAAGACTTCTCTTTTGCCAAAGGACAGTGTTAAGAGTATGGAAAGAAAAGCTACAGAGTGGGGTAAAATGTTTTCAAACCATATATTATACGGCTAGTATTTAGACTGTATATAATATTACATGTATATTTTAAATACATATAATCTCAAGTGTATATATATATATGTAGATATATAGATATAGATATATATTTTACATATGCTTGTCTAGAAGATATATATATACACATATATATATATGTATATATATAAACCCAACAATAAAACTCCAAACAATGCAATTAGAAAATGAACAAAATACTTGAGAGGACATTTCACTGATGTGGATATACGGATGGCAAATAAGCATATGAAAAGGTGTTCAATATAATTTGCCATTGGAAAAATGTAGATTAAAATCACTATGAGATGGGGGCACCTTGGTAACCCAGTATTGAGTGTCCAGCCTTGATTTTGGCTCAGGTCATTATCCCAGGGTCATGGGATCCAGCCCCGTGTCAGCCTCTGTGCTGAGCATGGAGCCTGCTTAATATTGCCTCTCTCTCCTTCTCTCTTCCTCTGCCCCTCTCCTCTACCCACGCTCTCTTTCTCTCTAAAATAAAAAAAAAAAAAAGTCACTATGAGATATCTTTATACACTGATTAAAATGGCAGAAAAAAAGGATTAGCAGCAACCACAAATGCTGGGAAAGATGCAGAGAAACTGGGATATTCACACATTACTAGTGGGAACACAAAATGGTACAGCCAACTAGAAGCCAATTTGGTGCTTTCTTAAGGACACTAAACATTCAAATCCTGTACGCCCCAGAAGTGGTATTCCTGGGCATTTGCTCCAGAGAAATGAATATTTCTGTTTCCTGAACAACCTATACCCAATTGTTTATATCAGCTGTAGCCAGAATAATTTCATGAGGAGTGATTTCTTTACCACACTCCGACATTTCTATCTGTCTCTTTACTTCTCTCCCGATATGGGGTAACTTACCTGGTTGGAAAATTTAGAAAGACTAACCAGACGTTCAGGGCATTGGAATGAGAGCACTTATTTTTGCCGTCCACAGAAAGCGCATTCCAGTGCCTCCCATTCCCCAGCAGTCTGCATTCAGGGAAGATTGTTCCCGTATCTACTGGTAGGATGTGGTAAGTGAGCTTGCCTACTTACAGCATACCATGTTATGCTGTAAGTAGGCATAATACGGTATACTGTAAGCCTACTTGCCTGTTGTCTCAAAGCAAGATTCTTCATATTGGCTTTGGTGAGTGACAGAGGTTTCAAACACCCATCTGCCATTCAATGTATTTCTCAATTTTTCAGAACACAGATAATTAAGAGAGGTGTTGTTTGTTTGGGGTTATTTAGGGCTCCCAATATGTAAAAGAAGCTTAAAATGCTGTATCGGTTTTCCAGAGATGCTATAACAAAATACTCCTCATTGGGTCGCACAAGCAACAGAAATTAATTTCTTAGAGTTCTGGAGACTGGAATTCTAAGACGAAGATGTTGGCAGCTTTCACTTCTCCTGGGCCGTCTCTTTTTGGCGCGACAAAGAATTAGCTGTCTTCTCTCTCTGACCTCATGTGGCTTTTTCTTTGTGACTCTTCCTCTTCTTATTAGGATACTAGTTATATTGGATTAGGGCCCCGGCCTCATGACCGAATTTAACCCTAATTATTTCTTTAAAGGTTTTGTCTCCAAATGTAGCATTTTGGAGGCTAGGACTTCAATATATGAATTTGAAGGAAACATAGTTCAGTCTATAACAAACACTTATTAAAAAGCAGAGTTAGGGGCACCTGAGTGGCCCAAGCGTCTGACTTTTGACCTCAGTTCAGGTCGTGATCTAACTGTTTGTGAGATCGAGCCCCACATCAGGCTCCCTGATGTCTGCTTGGGATTCTCTCTCTCCCTCTCTCTCTGCCCTTCACCCACTCGCATGGGTGCTGAGAGCATGAGCTCTCTCTCAAAATAAATAAATAAACTTTAAAAAGAAACAGAGTAAAAATAGATTTTGATTTTTATTTTTTACATAGATTTTTAATAGAAAATTAGTGCCGAGTTATTGACAGAAGATACACTTAAACATTAAGAGAGAATTTGAAAAATAAAAAGCATAGAAAAATTTAACTCAACCAGCAATGAAAAAGATGAACTTCCTAGTAATATGTAATAGATAATGACTGAATATAGTAACAGAATAAAACAAATTAGGTATTGATTTATTTTTATTTTATTTTTTAAAGTTTATTTTGAGAGAGACAGAGAGACAGAGAGAAAGAGGCAGGGAGGGGCAGAGAGAAAGAGAGAGAGAGAATCCCAGGCAGGCTCTGTGCTGTTAAGACAGAACCCAACATGGGCTTGATCTCACGAACAGTAAGATCATGACCTGAGCTGAGATCAAGAGTTGGACGCTCAACCTTCTGAGCTACCCAGGCGCCCTAATAACAGGGATAAGGAGGGATATGGCTTAGTGATAAAAGGAAATAAACCACCAAGAACGTATAATAACCCTGAATTCACATGTGACAACACAGTCTCAAGACACACGTGGTGAAAGTTTTCAGAAGGCAAGTAGCAATTGACTAATACAGCCAATAATTGATCATAGTCAATTTTTGACTCACTTATCTCAGAACTGAATATCTAAGGCAGTCCAAAATTTGATAAGAAGTATAGAAAAATTAGCATAATTAAACCATATCATCTAGTATCCAGAATGCTTAACCTTAAATGCATGGGAAATTATAAAGGTTTAAAAGTCACCCAAACAATTTTGAAGAAAAATAAGGTTGAAAAGATTGGGTTGGATTAGCTTGCTGATACCAACAGTCACCATATGAGAAGGCTATACTTCCTTAAACCTCAGTGGAAAAAAATGGAATTGTCAACAGATGGTATTGAGGCATGCTCCTATCTATATTTTAAGCAGTGAAATTAGATATCTTTCTTACATATTACCTCCAAACAAATTTCCCGCTTATGAAAGATCTACGGGTGTGTATTTTAAACCTGTAGATGAAAATATAAAGAATATATTTATTACATTGGGCAAGACTGTTACATTATGTTAGGAAAAATCACAAACCGTAAGTAAACAACAGACCGATAGTTTCATTTACATAAAAATAAAAATAAGCCACAAAACACATGACGAATATATTTGTCGCTAATCACTAAAATCAAGTGATTGACAGAGAAAAGACATTTATAAAAACCAGGAAAAGGGATCAGTATATAGAATGCATAAAATATCTCCAGGTCAATAATATCTCAATAAACTACAAACAGAAAAGAAAAAAAAAAACAGTAAAGCATTTAAAATGAAATTCACAGATGAGGAAACCCACATGCCCAATTAAAGATGAAAATATACAAACTATCACTAGCAAGTGGATAAATGAACATTATAAAAAAATGAGATACTGGCCATCAATCAGGAAAGAATAAATTACTGAGAAAAACAGAGGCAAAGATCTTATACTGATGATGGCAGTGAAAATTGGGGTTAACTACCTTGGAGAGTAATCAATATTTGAAAACTAGTGTTGATGCACAAATCTGACCTGGCTAATCATCTTATGTTTAGATATCTGTCCCAATGAAATTCTTCCCTCTGTATCAGAAGATTCTCAGGAGACAATTATTCGTGGGTCTCCTGGGTTTCTGCACATCTTGCAAGCAAAGGCACCAAGTGTCCTTCCATTTCAAATGAACCTTTCGAGGATGTTTGTAAGGTGAACAGGCTTGGAAGAAAGAGATCGTGTCTGCAGAGGGCAGGCTTGCTTACTGTCCAGCACAACAGAAGTAATGTCTCCCTGGAGCAAAGATCAGGCACGTTTGCTCACAGTGCGTTCTAGAAACTTCAGGTTCCCTAAGCTCAGGGTTCCTCAGCTATGATGCAAATCCAGTGTGTGCATAGTCTGCACCTGAGCCCCCGCAGGGGCCGAGAGACAGCAGAAGTGAGAGACAAGGGAAATTGGTGCAAATATGCTAATTCTTACAATGCTCACCGTGCCATGAGCAACAAAGCCCTGTGCCTCTGCTACAAGCACCTCGCGTTTTTTTACCAGAATTCACGAAACCGTGACAGACCAAACTGTTGGCTTACAAATAGGGTAAGATTCCAGACTTTTAACAGACCTCATAGCAGTTTCTAGTCATAAAAAGGTTGGAATCAAGTTGAGTGTGTCACAATGGGGAGATGTGTTTTAAAGTTGTGAAACAGTGAATTACCCAGTGAACGTGATGGATGATGCCTCCTCACATAAGATTGTTATTTTTATAGGTCAAAGTTGTTGGCAATCTTATGCAGTTCGACTTCATATTTGGATCCATATAAATAGATCTCAAAAACATAAAATTTAATTTTGAACTTTGATTTGTCCCCTAAAAACAGTACATGCAACGTTTAAAATGGAACCATGCTCCTTCTATTCTTGCTGATGGAGTAAAAATTTTCTACCGAACTGTGCGAGGAGAGACCCTGATTTCGCCGGACTTGGCTGAACAATGAGGAAAATAGGGTGACTAGCAGGGAGATTTCAACTGTATCTACAGAATTCTGGTTCTAAAACCAATAAGGAGAGAAGCAGGGACACCTGGGTGGCTGGTTGAGCGTCCGATCTTGATTTTGGCTCAGGTCATGATCTCATGGTTCGTGAGTTCGAGCCCCGTGTGGGGCTCTATGCTGACAGTGTGGAGCCTGCTTGGGATTCTTTTTGTTTCCTCCTCTCTCTGCCCCTCCCCAGCTCATGTGCTCTGTCTCTGACTCTCTCTCAAAATAAACAAATAAACTTTAAAAAAAAGACGAGAAGCAAAATATAACATGCTAAATAGTTTGGCTGGTACATGTATATACTTGGGTGGGTACCATATAACTCCCTGAATTTCTCTTTATGTAGTGTGAGTCTATTATTTCCCAATGAAAACAGAAGACTAAAGTAAAGTGAATGTTCAGAGGCTCAAGGGGACAGCCACAACTTAAAAAGGAGACCTCTTGAACAGGCTTTCCAAATCTCCAGAAACAGTGTGAGATCTCAGTTCTCTCATTTTCTCAGAAGGCCTATCTTGGTTTACAGGACAGTTTTTTTCTTCTAGAAAACACATTATGAGTCACTCAGAGGAGTATGGGCCTACCCTAAAATTTTCACCATGTGTCATTAAATGTCATATAGTTCAACTGCAGGAAATTTTTTTCTCATAATGAGAAATGCAAAGCCTGGGCTGATTTCAAGTTTTTATTTTTTTAATCCTGAAAAAAACATTAATGAGTTTATACAGATAAAAAACATCTTACAATACAGTGACCCTGTCTCTACTAATTATCTTTTCAGCTACTAGATTAGTATTTTTACTTTTTTTTTTTTCAGTTTTGCAATACCTATTTCTGGAAAGGGTTGGAGGTACCTAAGTAAAATAAAAGCAAAAATTATAAATGTTTAGAGCTCAAAGGGATTTTTATATTTTCTTTTTCATTTTGTAGATGAAAATATGTAGAGGTCTTTGCCTAGTGGCCATGTCCCCGTTTGAACTCACATCTTCTAACACATCAAACAATATTAATTTTAATATACAAGGCTAGACTAAGAATTACAGTTAACATTTCTTGAGTGTTTCTTGTATGTAAGGCCCTGTTCTGAGCCTTTCCTTGTGTTATCTCATTTAATTTCACACATTCTTGGAGCTAAGTACTGTTATTTTTTCCATTTTACAGATGAAGAAACTGGGTACCAGGAAGATAAAGTACATTTCCCACCACCACACATGTAGGAACTAATAGAATAAGGATGTTAGCCCAAGCACTTTTATTGCAAAATTCACCCAACACTCTTAACTGTTCTTATGGATTAATTGAAAACAACATAGCCCTCAATAAGTTTTCGTCTTATCTTCAACTTTCAATTTGGATGATCAATTTTTCTAGCCTTACTAAACATGCAAGGGGGGTAGGTATTCTTTTCATTTTATAAAGCTAAAATATAAGGCATAGAGTGGAAGAATAACTGGAATCTTGATCCTTGGGTGATAGGAACTATTATAACATTAGAAATAATATGCTCCGATTTTTAGAATCTCAGCATACTGGGATGTTACAGTTACATGCCTTTCCCGAGGGAGTGAGGTCAGGAGAGAGCTATAAAGTCACCTCAAGATTAAAGAGTCATGGCCTTGGTTAGGGCTTGGCTGTTCTAATAAAATAGGGTGGGTCTCTCTTCATTAATATCACCCCATCCTGAGATATGAATTACCATCAAGGCTAACACCTAGAGAAGCTTTGACAGTGTGGCAGAAACTGGACTGAGGGCTTTATTTACATTGTTTCTACCTATTATTTGGCAAGCACACACGAGCCTCAAGTTTTGTTGGGTGCTGTTCCAAGAACTTTATACGTACGGATGGTGTTGATTTCCACAAAAACTATATGAAGTCGATTCCACTGCTGCCCTCATTTGATACGTGAAGAAGACCAAGTGGTGGAGACCAGGTTTTGACCCCTAGGGCCAGAGTTACTCTTAACCACCTCTAGACTGTCTTCTGTATTTATTATCAGCATAGCACCACAGAAGGGATACTCTTCTTTTCTCCTTGAGGAAACTGAGGGCTGGAAGGGCTAGGTAAATGGCTCAAGTCTTGTTTTTGCATAGCTAGAATGGAAACAAAGACATTTTAAGCCCTACATTTGACCACCATGGTTTTACTTAGCACATTGTGTTTATCGGTGCTTCTCTCTCCTTCCTCCTTTCTCTCTCCCTGCATGCCCTCCTCTCTCTCTCTCATTTTTATATAATAGAAAACACATCATATAAGAGTTTGCACTACCTTCTGCCACATGGAGTGATGCCTCCAGCTTTGTCATTTTATAATCCTGCTGGAATATTAATCAACCTGTCACTTTAGTTATGTTTGTACTTCTCTTGCCTAACTTTTTATTAGTTACAAAAAACACCTTTGCAATTTATATCACTCTCCAAAAGTAGCTTAGAATGTCCTGTGTGTCTGGAATGGAGACTGGATTGGCTCATCTCTAAAGAGAAAAAGCCACCAGAGACGTGGGCTGAAAAGAAGGTCACACCATGTCATGCCAATCCTTCCTCCTGATGCTTTCAAAATATCATACAGTGGTAATTGGCACAGAGTCTAACTCTGATGGGAGTTATGGGAGATTCCCATAAAAGGTGATGTGATTTGGAAATTTTTCCAGTTCTAAGTTCTGGTTCTGGCGCGATATCATACCCACTAGCTTAGTGACTTCCATGAGTTATTAACCTTCTATTTTCCCATCTTTAAAATGGGAGGGGGTAGGGAGGTGAATGCCGCATAGTTCATAACTATCTTATAAGGATTAGAGATGAAGTTTCGGGTACATAGCAGGAATGTGTCTCAACTGAGTTCCTAAGATCATGCAGGTATTCAAGAAATAGTAGCTATATTTGTATGTGCAGCACCCACATTGCTGACTTTCCAGGCATTGAACGCAGCAGATTTTTATGTGGCATCTGATGTCTTCTCAATGTAGCCATTGACTTTAGGCATTGGCATGCTGGGCATTAATTCTTCACCAACTCAAGAAAATTTTGGTCATAAAATATTTCCATTTGACAAGTATTCTTTCAGAATATTAGCTTCTGGAAACACGCTGCCAAGGATTCATAAAACAACAGATCAACTCTTTACAAGGCACGTCTACAATGTGTATAACACAGGGGTCTCTGCTTACGTGTTCCGATTGGCTGCAGACCCTAAATTATGATTTCTTCCCTGGAGGGGAATCATATGAAGAAGAAAGTACAAGGTCAGAGATTATGCAATTCTGTTTCTCCAGGGATTGTCCCGACTGCTTGTTGCCAGGTCTCCCTCCTCTATTCCTGAGTTCACAGATTGCTGGCCAAGTATTCCGGGTGTAACACTAGGGAATAATAAGCATATTTACAGTCCTGATATTTCATAGTCATATCCCAACCCACTGGACCTTTCTCTGTGTGTCTGATCCAATTGCTTTACTCACATCTGGCGACATGCCTTCTCTCGCCCTCTTACCCAAGATTGGGAATGCAGTTCTGCCCAACTCAGAGGAAAGAATCTCTCCTACAAAAGACAGTGCGAGGACCCAGGTAGACTTCAGGGACTGCAGTCCATTTTCTTTTAAGTTCATGTCATACTTAGGTTCAGGAGAAGCTAGCAGGGCTTTCCCACCCTCTCTCTTTGGGTTACCAATGATTTCTGAAAATTGGAACCTAACCAAGCCAGTGTGAGTTCGAGGGAGCATTAAACCTTGGAAAAGGAAAGCTGTGATCGGCTGAAACACGCGAAGGCTTCGTGGCTTCATTATTTGGTTATTAAGGAGTGGTTTTGACATCAAAATGTGACTTTTAACTCACATTTGGCAAAATGCCTCGACCACAGTGTTAGTGACAATAAAACAGCTCAGAACAAGAATGCTTAACCCGTTTGTTTAACAAACAGTTGACCGAGACTTACCTTATGCTAAGTATGAGGGCTACATATGTGACTATTACAACGCAGTTCCTTCTCCACGTTATTCAAAAAGTCATGGAGACATAGATACATAAAGCCGTAGTGAAAAAATAAAACAGAAAGGGACAATTCATTCAGTTATCAGAACTTGAATTTCTTCTAAGGTAAAACGATGACTAGTGACTATAATTCTTACCTCAGGTGGTTTTAAATTAAGAAAATATGTGAGTAAAGTGAGTGGCACAGGTAAGAACCGACAACAAGTGAAAGATATCAAAATGATTGTTAACATCGTACTTCTTATAGATCCAATAACACACATATGTGTAGAAGATATATTCTCGCGGTCTGTGAGTTCGAGCCCCGCATCGGGCTCTGGGCTGATGGCTCAGAGCCTGGAGCCTGCTTCCGGTTCTGTGTCTCCCTCTCTCTCTGCCCCTCCCCCGTTCATGCTCTGTCTCTCTCTGTCTCAAAAATAAATAAAACGTTAAAAAAATTAAAAAAAAAGAAGATATATGGAGGGGCATACACGGAGGGGCACATACGGAAGGGCATATATGGAGGGGCAGGACAGGGAGCATTTAACTCTACTTGGGATGAACTTCAAAAAGAGTGAACATAGTGTTTGGCAGGAAGAAAAGTTGGCAAAAGGTAATTTCAGGCACGTGGCGAATACTCAGTCATTGTTATTACTATTATTAAAGGAGGATGGTCTGTGATAAGTTTTGAAAGGTAAAATAAGGCCAAGGAGGGAAAGTGAGAAATCCAGGCAGGAGAAAGAGTTTATACAAAGGACGGAGGCACTACACTCCATTGTGCCGTCATGGAAGAAGAAATGCTTTAATACTGAGGGGGAATAAATTGTGAGTGAGATGGGATTGGAGAGGTAGGCAGGGCCACATCATAAAACATCTTGAATGCCGGGCTAAGGAGCTTATACCATATCCTACTGACTATGAGAAGTCACCTCATATATTGAACATTTTAGCGACATGACCAAGTTTGCATTTGAGAATTGTCACTTGCATAGAAATAAAGAAGAATGTTAGAGAGAAGCAAGAGGCAGAGAAAGTGAAGGGATATCTGATAAAGTTAAAATGACCAAGAACCTAACAATCTTATTTCTAGTTTGCACCCCATACGGAGTACAGCGTTTGCTCATTGAATGCAACATTATTTATAAGAGCAAAGAAGTTGAGCCCAATCCAAGATCAGTGGGAGTGAATGTAAGAATGGTATATTCCATTAAAAGAATTACTAGAATACTATGCATAAAAACAAATCCGTTAAATCTAGGTGTATTAGCAAGAGTCGATTTCAAATACACATGAGTCACCACCACCACCAGCCCCAAGTTGAAGAATGTTAATTACAATCTGACGCCATTTATACAAATTTCAGAAATAACGTTTATGGACACAAACATACAAAGCAAATACATAGCACAAAGACCAGAAGGGAAGTCACTAAATTCCCAATAGTTGCAAAGTGATGGGAGAGGGGAACGGCCACGAGACTGGAGAGGAAATATACAGATGACTTCAGGTTTCTCTTGGCTGTTCCATTTTTTCTTGGATGTTCTGTTTAAGGATCAGCCACATTTTAAAGCAAACACGACAGTATAGTAACATTGGTGATTTTCAGTGTGTGGGGGCATGGGTTTTACTTTAAACTGGTTTCTGTAATTGTAGAAAAAAATGTAAAATGAAATATGTGTTTAATTTGGTTGATTGTGTGTGTGTGTGTGTGTGTGTGTGTGAATGCGTGGGAGTATGTGAGTGGGTGTGTGAGAATGCGTGAGTGAGTGTGTTCAGTGTGTGTGTGAGTGTGTGTAAGGCCCAAGGTCTCCACTGTTAAGGGAATGTCTGAGAATGTGGAGGCTCCCCCCACCCCCCCATCAATCCCAAAGGCAGGAAATGGCTGAGTGAGAACAATAACATCAACTGGGGCCTGAAAACAGAGGGTGGGGGGTTCGTACTTTACTGCCAAGTCTTTCACATGACGCTGGGGCTCCTCGTAGGTTTCAAATTGTAGAAATCAACGGAGACCTGTTAGTGCTCTTAGTTCAGGAGGAGGGAGAGTCTTCAAGGGAGGGGAGCGTGGGGGGGTACGAGAGCTCAAAGAGCAGGAGTGAGTCAGCCTATGGTTTCAGGGAAATGGGACAACACCTTCATAACTCCAGGCAAATGATTTTGCTTCACCTCCTACATTCTGTCACCAACGGCCTTCAAATTGTTATTGTGGGAGGGATGGAAAATGCTATCTTCATAGTCATATTTTTTGTTGTTATTAAAACTACAGTCTGAGACCCTTATGGAGAGGTAAATCGTGGTGAACAAGGTTAGTTTCAAAAACATGAAGAAAATACCCTCCTAGGTAATTTGAACTTTCAAGTCATTTCAAGTCCGCAAACAGCAAACATTTTTTTCCCTTTGCCAAGTGTGTTTTGAACATTATTCTGGGCACTACGGAAAGTGCAAAATAAAAGGAGACACTATCTTTGTATTCAAGAGAGCTTCAGTCTACTGTGCGAGAGGCGTGTACTAAGGGCTATAGGATCAGTGCAAACCGTGCTGTCCAGCGTGAGAAAATCACACAAGCATTACAAAACATGCTAAAGGACGTGCACGGGGCCTGCGTTTTTGCTGGCAGCAGAGTATCAGCAAGAGGAGGTCGAAAGAAAGAATACTGGGATACAGGAAGGCCATGAGAAAACCCAGAGGAAAGGGAGATGCGCTATTTGGAGTATACGAATTGTGCGATTCAGCTCCACAGCAATGTCTGAATTAAAAAGAGTGGAAGAGTAGAGATAGGAGACATGGAAGTAAGGTACAATCCATGTTGTGTAGGACACTGAATGTCAGGGTGAGGAATATGGGCTTTACACAACAGACCATGGGAATTGATTCAGAAAAAATAAATTCAAACGTGAGAGGCTTGGAGGACTCTTCTAATACTTTGGATCCTCTAGAAGCACCATATCCAGCTTCCCGTCATGCTCTTAGAAATCTCTAGCTTGAGAACAAGACCAAGGTAGCCCGCTGAATGATGAGAGACACAGGCTCCATCACTCCTATTGCTCTAAGTGACAGGATGCCAACGGCCAGACGTGTAAGTGAGGCCATCCGAAATCATCGAGCCACAAAGTGACCTATCAGCCAACTGTAAACCCTTGATAAAGCCCATCAGAGATTATCAACGCCACTCCAGACCAGAACCACTCCACTAACCCGCAGAATCACGAGCTAAATAAATAGTTGCTTTAAGCTACTAGGTTTTGATGTGTTTAGTTACATGGCAATATGAATCTGGGCACAGTAAACCCTTATTCATCCAGGAACTGCTGAAAATGACAGCAGGCCTTAGCATTAAGAGCCATAGATTATATTTAAGAATCACTGGACGTCTTACAGATGATAGAGCTGCACAGAAATTCCCTGAGGCCTTATCAAGTGTATTTCTGTATTCTAAGGGTGCTTCCCTAAAGCTCTTGGGAAATAGAACCTATCCTGCTTCCTTCCCTTCCTTTTCTGATGATCCTATTCTCACCTATAGCCCATAGGGCATGTCATGTCCTCTAGCCGATGGTGGTAGCCAATGATGTCGATGATGAAAAAAAGGATACTGTGCAGAGAAGAGGTGACCTAGCAGACCCGTGGCATTATGTCAGTCGATATTCTCGAATCCGTAGAGCTGATGTGAGAATTACATGTGGCAATGTAAAACAAAAACTGTGCCTACCTACAAGGAGCTTTCAACCTACAGGGAGACACTGACATACACATGGTGGTAAGTACCACAAGAGAGAATCTTGTCTTATGAAATAGCCAACTGCCCCGTGTCTCACATTGATCCATGACCGACTGGCGAGTGCCAACACTAATTCTTGCTGAGAAAGCCCCTAGTCTCTGCTCCAAGGGCACCAAATTCAATCTTTAAATATAAGATTTTTTTACTGTGCCCGCATAGAAACTTAGACACACACACACACACACACACACACACACACACGCATACACGTAAGAAAGAATGAACAAATTCTAATGGGAAATTAAAAGATGAACAAATCACACTTAGTCGTGAGGAGCAAGAAAGGTCTGAGATGTTTCCTAAACGTCTGTTCTCTTTTTCGATCCTGTCTCTCTGAATAGGAGTTTCTTCTTCTTCTAATGAGAGTTTTAGATTCTATAATTTTGTGGGTCCTACCAAACTGTATCATTTTATGTTCACTGCATAGGCAACTAATTGGCATCACAATTTTCAACGTTAGTGACTCAAAACTATTCCCCACAATCCTTCAGATGTAATCCATTGTTCCATTAAAATAGTTGCTGAGGGGCGCCTGGGTGGCTCAGTCGGTTAAGCGTCTGACTTCGGCTCAGGTCACGATCTTGCGGTCCGCGAGTTCGAGCCCCGCGTCGGGCTCTGGGCTGATGGCTCAGAGCCTGGAGCCTGCTTCCGATTCTGTGTTTCCCTTTCTCTCTGCCCCTCCCCCGTTCATGCTCTGTCTCTCTCTCTGTCTCAAAAAAAAAAAAAAAAAACATTAAAAAATAAAATAGTTGCTGAATTGCAATACATTTGCATCTTATTTATTCCTTAGTAATGACACCAGTCCCATCCCTGTAAAGTTTATCAGAAAGGGCTTTCATCTTACAGTTGCAGTCAGGGCACCTAATAGGAAAAACAAACCACAGTCAAAATGAAAAAAAAAAATGTAGTTTCTGAAAATACTAGCAAAACAAGTGACAAATCAATTTCATAAAAGCTCAGTGCTCTGCTATTTAATGTAGATGTGTGGTCTACAGATCTCTACACAGGACAGTGAGCCCTCTGGCCTGCTCTGTTAAATTTTGTGGGGTGCTTTTGTGCTTTTACCAAATGTTCCACTTTTCCCTCCGTCACCCCGATAATTGCTCTTATCTGTCAAGTACATACAATTCTTAGGTGTTTATGCTTTATTGCACTTTTTCTAGTTTAAATAACTTTCAAGCACATCTTCACATTCGATCATCACACAAAGCAGTGAAGGGTTTTTATAAACAAGAACACTGAGCCCTTAGAATCCAAGTGACTAGCCCCCGTTTACACAGCAGATCAATGACAGATCTAGGGTGAAACCCTGACATCTCACCTTGAAACCAGCTTTTTTTCCCCACTACATAACAGAGTGGGGGAATTTTGGATACTTGTGTAGGCCTACTTCGATTTCAGAGACAACATCATTCACCAGTTTCATCGCTAGGACATTCAAATCATATAAAAAAAAAAAAGAAGAAGCAGACCGATATGATGCCAGCCAGGCCACTTTGCTGCTCGTCTCCCCATCTGCTGGACAGCTGGACAGGGGAACAGCTGCCAGTCAAGGCTGTTTTGCCTGGCACTGTCATATCTATTGGCACTCAAAGCCATATGCCAGCAGCTGGTGCCTTCTCTTGCTGAATAGACCTTGTGTGGGTAGAGTAAGGCCCCAGTTGTTATTAATGAAATCATTAACCTCAGTCTTCTTCATGAGGCAAGAGTGAAGGTCAGAGCGGGAGGGTAAATCAGACTCACCATTGAAAACAGTTCACTTCCAGGTTTGTGGAACCAGAACCTGGCTTTGTGTCAGACAGATGGGTGTATGAGACCACATGTGCCACTTCTCAACTGTGTGACCCCCAGACAAATCCCTCTGTCTCACCCAGCTTCAAGTTCTCTACTCTGGAGATAGTGCCTACCCTGCAGAAGTGCCCTGAAGATGAAAGGAGTGTGTATGAACGAGCCCTTGGACGTGACAGTGAACTGATCGTGAGCCACCTCAGTCTGGGGCGTGGTGTAATCTCCAGAAGAGAGTCTCTCGAGGCACTTGTTACCAATTTTCAATTATGTGAAGGACTGGAAGACACAGGGTAGACTTTAATGTGTACGACTCCAGAGGGAAGAACTAAGACCACAGTTCCAGTCGTTGCGGAGAAATAAATTTCATTTCAAAATTAGAAGCAACTTTATAGAACCCAGAGCACCTAAGAGATGGACAGCAACATGCCACACCCGAGACTCCCGGGAAGGGGCTGGGTCAGCACCCACAGGGACGTTACAGGAAGGAGTCCCTTGCTCCTGTCTTCTTTTATTCTGCTTTTCTTTCCTCTCTTCATCTCTGGCTCTTCTCTGTCCCAAATGTACGGTGTAGGGATAAAAGGGACAAATACGTGTCCCATCCTAAAGGAACAATACATACGTTACAAGTCAGTACATAAGAAAAGACGCAAAAAGTGTGCCGTAGAATCCAGGAAGCATGAGAGGGAATAACAATCTGCAACTAGCCGTGCAGAAATAAATACGTGTCAAGCCATTGGGGAACAGTAATGTGAGTATCCCTCCCTAGGCTGAACCCCCTCGAAGTGGGAGAAATAACTTTTTTATCTTATGGGCAATAACTTTTGAAGTGTAATACCTTTGGTCTGTATGTGTTTGCTATAGCTGCTGTAACAAATATCACCCTAATTAAGTTGTCATCACCATAACAAATACCTCAATAAGTTCTGGAGGCTAGAAGTCCAAGAGCAACGCGATGGCAGATTGGGTCCCCTGTGAGCGTTGTGAAGGAGAATCTGTTCCATGATTCTCTGTTAGTTACTCATGGCTTGCTGGAAGTCTTGGGCATTCCTTGGCCTGTAGAAGCATTCCCCTGATCTCTGCCTTCATCTTCACACACATTCTTCCAGTGTGTGTGGCTCTGTGCCTAGATGTCCCCTTTTTATAAGGATCCTTATCCTATTGGATTAGAGCCCACCTTAATGACCCGATCTTAACTCATTACATATACAGTGACCCTATTTTCAAGTAAGGTCACATTCTCAGGTTCTGGGGTTAGGACTCTAACACATGAATCTTGAAAGGACACAATCCAGTCCCAAACGTGGCCTTATATGTGGGAAATCTTCAGTAACATTTTCTGCAGGAATGCAGTTTGAAATCAGAGTGATCAAACCTCAGAGTTAGAAATAAATTGGTAAAAACAAGTTCCGCCTCTCCCTGGCCTGGGTCCCCTCTGCAACTCCAGTGTTGCTCAGAATCCTCCAGCAATGCCCGTGAGAGGGAGAATCTGTGTTATCCACTTATTTCTGCCTCCAAGCTTCTACAACTATGAGCAAGTGAGGAAAGAAAGCTGAGGAGGGAGGGCCCTGGAAGTATCCATGGCTGCTTAAAAATTTGGGTCCCTTTGCTTGCCAGGATATTATTAATTAATGACTACTGTTGACCTATCAAAAGCAAATTAATTAGAAAGTAACATATTCGATTATTGTTAAATATTAAGTATGAATGATATTAATGAGATAATAATTGTTAAATAAAATATAATTAATAATAATACTAATAATAGTTAAAATTAGAAAGTTAAGGGGCGCCTGGGTGGCTCAGTCAGTTAAGCGTCCAACTTCGGCTCAGGTCATGATGTCACGGTCTGTGAGTTCAAGCCCCGCGTCGGGCTCTCTGCTGACAGCTCGGAGCCTGGAGCCTGCTTTGGATTCTGTGTCTCCCTCTGTCTCTGACCCTCCCCGTTCATGCTCTGTCTCTCTCTGTCTCAAAAATAAACATTAAAAAAAATGTTTTTTAATTAGAAAGTTAAAACGGTACTTATCATGTGTTCAAGTACTGTCCTATTGAAGTGGTCGACGTGATTAGATAGAAAGCAGTTCACAGCAAAGGGGGTGTTACCATTGACCTCTATTTGCATACAGGAGGAACCAAGCCCTGAAGAGCTCAAGCCACTTGTCCAAGATCACACTGTGTGTAAGATGGTTCATGATTCAAAAGCCTCACCTTGTACGTCCCGTCGTAGGCTGCCTATTCTCAACTCTTACTTTTCTTCACAATGAAATTCAAACAGAATAACCTGCTTACTGAGTCAGAGTAGGGGTGGAAGGTGCGTGAGGATGATGCTTGTTTGTGCAACCATGTATAAAACCGATACATTTTGAAGAGAGAGGGAGGAAAGGGAGATGACTGATAGAAGGCAGAATTCTTACCAGGTAATGTTTTAGGTAGGCAGGTGGGTGGCTGTTTATAGCCCACGTTCTTCAAATTATTTTTGGCTCTCGCCACCATTAAGTAATAATATGACAACAGAACAATTCAGAAAATTCTGTTTCCTAGAAAGGCACCTGGCCCTCCCTTCTGCGGGGGTGTGAGGAAGGGCTCCAGATGTGCTGAGGTTTGCCTGCTCTAGCATTCTTCTGTGGGGCTCGCCACAGTCCCTGAAAAGGAAAACTATTTTAGGTGAATTAATTAAATGAAGGTGGTGTTGAAATTGTGTCTCTGGCTCTCTAGATTAATGCTGTCACAGTGAGTAGAAATGCTGCGTACCAGGCTGGTGACCTCACAAACCCAATATGCCATTCTATTTCTGGACCTGAGAAAATAGCTCTGTGAGTCTAACTCAGTCAAGTAAGGGGGAAAGGGCTCAGAAGGCCAGCCAGACTTCTTCTCCCTAGAGCACATCACCCGGAAATGTGCTACTCTTCAAGGAGGAACATGTCGAAATTAATCCATAAACACTCTCCCCATTTTTTTCCCCAGTCCTGATCCGGAGGTCGCCTACTTTGTAATCATGGTTCTCCATTTAGGAAGTGACATGGAGAGGGTTGCAAATGGCCAGAACCAACTCTGTTCCACGTCCGCTTGAATATTTGTGTTCATTTGTCTGGTGGGATCTGAATAGGTGTTCCTGGAGAATTTCACATCTTACTAGATGTGAAATATATTCACCCATTACAACAAAACTACCAAGCATTATTCGTCCCACATTAGTGAAGGATACAGAGGTGAGGCAATGGGGGGGGGGGAATGCAAAGTTTTTGGTTAGCAACTTAAAGCATTTAAGCAGAAACTGTATGGCCAACTCATTCATTCATTTATTCAGCAAATAACTTTACACTGTGCTAGTGATGACGATGAGAAAAGTTGTAATATAGAGAGATCCCTGATTTCATAGTTTCTATAGTCTATCAGAGAAACAGAACAAAACATGTCATCATACAGATTACCATATGTTTATAATTACAAAAAAATATATTGTGAATTGAGAGCACGTACAAGAGAGATATTATGTGGTCTGAGTATCGGGAGAAGCCTCACTGAAGAAATAATATTTAGACCAAGACATGACAGATGAGCAAGAGCTAGCTGGAAAGGAGGACTGGCAGATGGAATAGTAAGATGAGAATTAATTTCAAGTATTCTGGGTGAGTGAGGATACAAAGGAGGAGAAAGATGGTATGATGTGAGGCTGTGGAATTAGGGTGGGGCCAGAACATGCAAAGGTGGTCTATAGTCTAAGAATAATAGGAAGGCATTGGAAGGTTTTCATGAGGGGAGTTACAGGGCCAGAGGAGCATTCAAAACATCTGTCTTATCTGGACACTAAGAAGAAGAGGAACAAGAGAAGGACGAAGACCCGTTAGAAGATTCTAGAAAGAAGACCTGTTAGAAAATTCTGGAAAGTTCTTTCGGAAAAGATGTGCTAGCTGGGACCAGGATTATGGCAGTGAAGATGTAAATAAGTGCTTGGATTCAAAAAAAATATTTAGAAGGGGTCTGGCTTAGATTTGAATGCTATTAGTTGTACACCTGAGGCTGAAGGAAATGTCCAGGGTGACTGAGGTAACAGACATAAGTAAGTGTGAGGCTGGAGGTGACACTACTGAGATAGAAAATGCTAGAGATGGAGAATACTTCTTGGGAAAAGGTTATGAGGTCAGCCTGAGATGTGCACGGTTGCATTTATCTGTGCAACATCCAGTCTAAAATGTCAAGTCAGTGATTAGATATTAAGGTAGAGATCTAGAGCCTGGAAAAAAGCGATGTACATTGGAAGCTCCAGTCCAAAAGTCATAGTCTTTGAGGTGTTAATGATGCCACGGGCACAGAAAATGTGACCTAGGGAGAATGCCTAGATAGAGGTGACAAGATAGCCACAAGAAACCCTGAGGTTTTCAGTATCTATTTAGTCAAGGAATCATAACTGGGGGAGAGTTTGAGAAATAGTGACCAAAGGTGCAGGTGGAAACAGGGGATTCTTGCACCAGGCAAGTCAGAGGTGGAAAAAAGGATTACTGCACAAGGCAAGTCAAAGGCGGAACGTAGCTCCCAAAAATGCTCAGAAGTCGAGTACAGGTGGGTGCAGACTTTGCATGGAACTGGAGATTTGTCTCTCACTGGGAGCTTCAGGACAGTCATTGCCAAGATGTGACACAAGCAGGAGCCAGAATAAAGCAGGAGGGGACCAAACAGAGAAGCACACACTGAAAGCTCTGCAAATGTGGTGAGAAAGGAGGAAACAGAGGCTGGTGGGAAATGATCCAGATGGCAGAGAGGGCATCTTTTCTACCATCAGCTGAACCAAACCACCCCCAAGCACTTTTTAAACACACAAACTCCGCCAGAGTATCCCCCCGAGAAGTCAAGCAGGTCTAAATAGTCGTGTTTCTTAGTGTCTGCCTCCACAACCCATCACATTATAGATGTTACTAAATGTTTGTTGAAAGATCAAAGCTAAAATTGTGGAGGACCTGCTAAGGGTTCATGAGATACCCACAGGAAATGAAAGAACTGTTTGAGTAGAGATCTAATAAGAATAAAGGCCAAGATCTTTGAAAACAAAAAAATGTGATATCCTTGTGAACAGAATGACTAAGTGAGCAGAACGCTGCAGAGCTCCTCGTAAGGGAATATACACTTATTGGCCAATGAAACCACCAGTGTAGATGTATACATATTGGACATGATTGATTTAGAAAGTATAATGGCCTAGCAGCCAGAAGCCCCTTTAAGGTTTTTTTTTTTTTTTTTTCAACAGTCAGTATTGGAATGATCTTTTCTCACACTTGAATGCTGTGAAATTAGTGTCAGCTCTCAAGATATGTAAGGAAGTGATTGAAAGCCAGACAGAGTAAAGACGAAAGTACCTTCCTTCTTGAGTTTCTCAAAAATATATTGGCTTGATTGCTTATCAATAACTGTCTGGTTACTGGTTTTAAAGCCTGATGTTAGAAAAACTTGAGAAATGTACTGAGGCTGATGCTTAATATTGGGGATATCCAAAGCCCACAAAGGTCACTCAGCCTAGTGTGTTTGAAACCAACCTTGAGGTTAAAATACCTAGAACTTAAAAAAGCATCAATAATAAGAGTTGTTGCATCCTGCAAACATGCCGTTCCATCCTGCTGGGTCCCTGAATTTGCTATTTGCCCTTTCTCATATTGATTTCTATAATAACAGTTAACACTTATTCAGGGATTACTATATGCCAAACACTGAACATTTGTTATCTCTATGGAACCCTCAAAATACTTTCCATTTTACAGAAGAAAAAACTAGGGATAAGACAACTTCATTAAGATTGCGTAGTTATGAAATGGTTCAGCTAGGATTTAAATTCAGACCAAGAACGGGGCACCTGGGTGGCTCATCCCCTTAAGCGTCTGACTGTTAATTTCGGCTCAGGTCATGATCTCACAGTTCATGAGATCGAGCCCTGCATCAGGCTCTGCACTGACAGTGGGATTCTCTCTCTCTCCTCTTTTTTCCCCTCCTCCACATGAACATGTGCTCTCTTCCTCTCTCTCAAAGTAAATAAATAAACATTTATAAATTCAAACCAAAAATAACAAAATATGCCAGAACATTCATTCTGCAGTGAATGCATCGACAAAAATAATGACCAGCTGCAAAGAGGCATCATCTCCATCAAGCCAGCCACAAGTGCAGAGTGGGACAAGGACCCACACATGGATCCAAAGCTCCATCTTCTCAGAAGGGTTGAGAAAGCTTTCTGATTCATCCAGATGCCATCTTGGGAAGAAAATAGAGGAATGGGTGGAGATGTTGAAATATTAATAGTTTACTCCCAAAAGATTATTTTCAACTGCTAGGCATCTCGTTTGTACTGGAAAAACTGAGATGTCATCAGCTAGCAAGTTCTTTTCTTCCCACCCTGAAGATTTGGGGTTCAGAACCGATCTTAGCTGAGTTACATTAAAATGAGAAACCTTCCATTTCTTTGCCTACCTGGAGTATAGTGGGAAATTGGCGATCCTGCCACATCGGGGGGTAGCAGGCTTTGGTTAGTTATCCCCAAACAACCCTAACTGGCATGGCTACTGATATCATCTCTCCAGCACAACTTCTTTGACAAAATTCTAGAAGTTTCTACAGTTTTCCATTTCTGCAGTTCCTCTATCCTACTGATGTCACATACAAGGGAAAGCTCCTCCAACACTTTAAGGTCACAGTGGTCATCTGGTGTCAACATTGTTGTGTGGTGCCCTGTCCTGGAACCTCCCAGAACAGGAAGCCCACGGGCACAAAATGAGGTGAGGAACCTTGTTGGGTGGTGGAGAAGAAGGGCGTAATCTTGAGAGTGGTCTGAGATCACCTGATGTTTCCCCATGGTTCTTGAAATGTTGCACTAGGGAGAACGCATGGAGTTTGCAGACAGAGGGATTCGGGAAGTAGAGAGTCACAGTAATTATTTGAATCATTTAAAGTATAAACACTTTAAAGGATAACTTTCTTAACTTAATCATGGATTTATGGAATATCCGTGTTGGGAGGAAATTTAGAGCTTGTGCGGTTTATCTCTACCAGACTGAGATTTATAGATGGGCACCCAAGGTGATAAGTGGAGTTAATTCAGGAATGGAACTTTTTGTCCAGGGAGCTCACTGTTCACTGGAGTTCATCCTCAGTTTTCCAATAATAGGTCTTACTCTCATATTTCCGAGATAACCCTTCACTCTTCAGGTACCGATTTGACTTCTGTACGGTGAGCTTAAAACCTCTCATTTGTGTATTTGCTTATTGAAATTTCTCAGGATATCCTCTATTACTGGGCACTGGGAAAAGATTAAGATATACATCCTTCCCTCACAGCACTTGAGAGTAATAGAGAAGGCAGGTGCGCAAGTGTAGACTCAATCGCACAACCCAATCACGCTGAATCTCTTTTGTAATTCCTGTGTCTAGGTGACTCCCCTTGACGGTACCTGAGGTTGAGTTGACTGCCCCTCCATCTCTGTCCATACTACTCATCTGGCATACTAAACGATGAAACTATTCTTGCAAAAGGGGTGCTTGATCATTTAAGAGAACACGTTACTTTTTTTTGGCAAGTCCAACTCATTAACGCAGACACAAACAATGCACACAGTAACCGTGACCCATGGTTATTTGGAGCAGAACAGTCTTCTAGCCGCCAAGCTGTTTTGGAGGGCCCTCAGCTTGGAAGAGGAGCTTCTTCTAGACCTACCACCATGGGTCAAGTGAAGGCCCAGTGGCTCCTCCCTTCTACCAGGCCAGTCCGGCTCCTCTTTCTCTCATGTTTTAGTCTTGCCCATAGGATTTCAGTTCATCAAATTGGTTGCTGCTTTAGAAAACCTGAAAACTATTGGTTTGATGAACTCCTCGATTTTCAAAAGAGGGAAATTGAGGACCAAGAAATTAAGTATGTCTGCTAAGGCTCCGGGGTCGGTTGGTAGCCAAAAAGCAGTGAGGCAGGTTTCCCACTTGCTGCCTGGTACTCTTTCCACCATGTTTCCCTGCTCCTTCCTTCTTTCCTTGGGAGACTCCACTATGCCTGTGATCAGAAGTGGGAACCATTGGCTCTTATCCCCACACACATGGAAGTTGCAGACCTGTATTTCTTTGCAAAATGACTTGGCCTCTGGGTCATTTCCCAGAGCTAAACTGGATTTACTGAAATAGGAAAGGGAGAGCTTACTGAAACCGGAAGCTTGTCCTGTCCCTGAAAGAATGCCATGACATTTGACAAAACCATTATTTTAATGAAGAGGACCACACATCTACGTATCTGCGATCCAAGTAATCTCTTAAAAGTGGCACAGAAACGCGATGGTTTTTAATTCTCTGAGTGCAACAAGTCAGCAGCATGAAGACTAAAATTAAAACAGCCATATGAAATATGAAGTCACGTTCATAAGAAAAACAGGAACTAACATGTGTTTGTTTACTTAGGAAATCATCTAAGAAATGGACATACAACAGCAGGTGCCACAAAAGATATAAGCATCTGATTAGCTATTAAAAAAAACATGATTTTCACAGCTTAATCTGTACTTTATGCTGAGCAATTGTATCCAACCTTGATCATCAATGAAAATCACTATTCAGGCAGATCTAAACTGCCTGTATTGTACATTTGAATTAATTAGTTGATACAAATCTACACATATGGAGCTCTGACACTGGCATACACGCATACACCCACATACACACACAAGTGAACTTTATGATTATGAATACACACTTACAAACAGGCTTACGTTCTCTTTAGAGTTGAATAGACTTGCAGATTTAAGAACCACAAGCCAAAAACCGTAGTAAGATAAAAGCTTTGCAGGTTGTAGAAAATCTTTAAATTAACGGTTGCTTTTGAAAGCTAGATTCAAAGGTGGTAACTACCCAATTTTGCATAATCTACAGCAGTAGTCTGTGAAGGGCCAGAGAGCAACTCGATTACATTCCGTGGGGTTTATGGTCTCTATTGCAACTAAACTCATCCACTGTAGAGAAAGCATTCAGAGACTATGGGTAAACGAATGGCCATGGCTGTGTTCCAAAAAAACTTGATGAAAACAACTAGCACTCAAGTTTCATATAATTTTCATGTGTCATGAAGTAGTGTTTTCTTGATTTGCTGGAATAGTTTTAAAACATATGGGTCATGTAAAACAGACAGGGCTAGATTGTACCTGTGGACTAGTGTACTGACCCTCGCCATACAGCATCCGGTATCCTCTTATCAATACTAATTGTGTGAATATTCCCAAGGATAATGCAGTTTGCTCTTTTTTTCCAAGGACAATGCAGTCTGATGGAATGTGCTGTCTTGAGAAGCATTAAATACTGTACAATTGAGCTGTCCAAGTTGAGTTGACTTATGTGTTCATGAGCTATCTCTCACAAAAACCCTTCTGGAAGAAGGGTTTGATTGTAGTGAAATTAAAAAATAAAAAGATCATCAATTTTAACTACATTTGCCCTCCATGGGGTAAAATAATGCGCTTTGGTGGGAGGACAAATCTTTATACTATTCCCTTCCTTCCAAACACAAGTAAACCACATCCAGATATTGAATCATATGAGAGGAAAGATTGTAATGCCAAAGCTTCCACCAATTCTTTGGCTGTCAAAAGCTGAAAACCCCAGATGGATGGCCCTTTGTTTAAGGGAAAACCATAATAACTTTTTATATTTTTAAAAATTGGCGGAGCTGAGAGTTTGGGTGAAAAATAAATTATTCTGTGCACGAATGGAAAACACTCTAAGGAGTTTTTCAGGTAGGCCCAAAATAGAGGTAGAGCCGAGTCCAGGAAATGGAAGAGAGAGAAAGGAATATGAAGAGAGTGAGGCCTTGGCTCATGTGCAGTCAGAAAGTCCGTGAGGAAGACTCTGGACGGTGAGAAACCCCTGTGAGGAGCAAGTCCGTAGAAGTCTCTGGGAAGGCGAGACCTCGTTACTAATTTCCCATGGTTTTCTCTGTAGTACCACCAAAACTTTTTTTTTTTTTCTTTCTGAATCTTGAACCAAAACAAGGAAAGAAGACTAGGTTCCACATTTGTCTTGATTTAAGCTAGGAAGAGAAGAGCCGCAAGTGACGAGACACTAGTGAGATCAAGAATCCAGAAAGAACCTTGAGACGAGGGAAGAAGGAGGGAAATGTGTGACCTTCTCTAATAAGAACCCAAGCAGAGTGATAGTAGGATGTACTATGGCCGGGTTTTTAGTTGACTTCAACATTAGAGGGAAATGGGGAGCAACTATCCACGGTAGGATTTGGGCCACACTCAGCTCACTGCTACTTGGATAAGAAAAAGAATAACGAAAGCATCCAAACTGTAATATGAAGGGGAGGGGGGAAGCTCTTTGCACAGAACTCTTTCTGGCAATTTCTACCTTCACCCCACTACATCCCCTAGATTCTATCAACATCAAGTGATTTACCTTTTGCAAATATACTATGATTGTTCAGAGGACCATCTTTTACCCTATCTGGAAGGCTCTTTTCTCTCTGCTAGAGTACCCCCTCAGATGTCAGTGTCATCCCCTTATGAAGATTCTTTTTACTCTCCTGGTTCCTTCCTCCCTAATAGCAGCTTACATCTGTTTCTGCTGTAATCCCCGCCACTCTGGATTAGTGTTACTTATGACATGACTGTCTTCCCGTCAGAGCCATAAACTCCTTGAGGGAAGGAAAAAGACATTGCTAACATCTTTGTTCCAGAAAGGAACATAGATGTGAAACAAATCTTGATTAGACACATGAGTGAATGTTTGAATGATGTCTTGTCAGGCAACTTCGTTCAAAACTTGATGGGGAGAGCTCCAACAAGGGGCTTGAATTTTCTTTGGGTTCTTGCCCCACCTCAGTCACCATCTGTGACAGAGAAGCTCTAATTATACACTTCTTGTGAGGATTATCATGGTGATGACGTCACAGTCTCAGTCAACAGAATTCATGGAAACAGGGCTCAACTCTTTTGAGCTCTTAAGGAATATAGGAGTTTGCTTTTGTGGTTCAGCAGCTTTTCTGTCCTGAAGGGTTTGTTTCTAATTTGATTGTTTCAACTTGTTGTTTTTGAAATAAGTTCCAACTTACAGAAAGTTTATAACAATACCAAAAAGAAGTCACTATATACTCTTCATGCAGATTCAAGAGTTGTTAAAATTTGGCACATTTGTCTTATCATCCCCCCCCCCCACCCCATATGTATACACCTACATAAATAAGCTTCAGACATCTTTCCCCTCTATTGGTAAATACTTCAGTATGTACTTCCTAAGAGCAAGGGCATTCACCCCCACAACCATGGCACCATTATGAAAACCAGGAAATTAAAAAAAAAATGTTTTTAAATATTCATTTATTTTTGAGACAGAGAGACAGAGCACTTGTGGGGAAAGGCAGAGAGAGAGGGAGACACAGAATCCGAAGCAGGTTCCAGGCTCTGAGCTGTCAGTGTGGAGCCCGATGAGGGGCTTGAACTCACAAACTGTGAGATCATGACCTGAGCAGAAGTAGGACACTTACCCAACTGAGCCACCCGGGCAACCCCAAACCAGGAAATTTAATTTTGGCACAATGCTATTAATTAATCTATGGATCACAGTCAAATTCACCAGCCCTTCCTATAATATCTTCCTTGGCAATTGTTTCTGGTCCAATATCTGGTTCAGGATCACATATTGCATCTAGATGACATGTGTTAGGTTTCCTTGTTTGTGGGCAATACCTCAACCTTACTGTGTTGCATTAACACTGACACTTTTGAAGGATACCAGCCTCTTCCTCAGTTTGGGTTTGTCTGATATTTCTTAGTGGGTTGATTCAGTCTACGCATTTAGAGCAGGGACATCACCAAGTGATGTTAGTGCATCTCATTAGGAATCAGATGCTCATCCCATTTTTGGTAATGTTTTCTCCACAAACTATTTAATAATTGCAGATGCAAAGAGAGTAATTTATAGTGGAGAAAGCTGGCAGCATACCTTAATCGAACGATCAAAATGGAAACGATCCACGGCTGAGTTTTTTTTAAACAACTACTTAAATGAAAGTTTTAGCTATTTAATTTTTTGTAATGTTTATTTATTTTTGAGACAGACAGAGACAGAATGTGAGTGGGTTGGGACAGAGAGGGGGGAGGCACAGAATCCGAAGCAGACTCCAGGCTCCGAGCTGTGAGCACAGAGCCCGACGTGGGGTTAGAACTCACAAGCTGTGAGATCATGACCTGAGCTGAAGACGGTCGGACGCTCAACCGACTGAGCCACCCAGGCACCCCAAAGGTTTAGCTTTTGAAGAACTCATTTACCACCCATGTGAATTACACGTTCTGGAAAAAAAAAATGCCTGAAAAATGTGACTTTGGTGCTGGCAGCAATATTTACTCAGCAATCAGGGCATGAGATGTAGAATAATTTCAAAGATGTTCATGTAATCCCAAGTCCTTAATAACAAGTTACTACTAACATTTCCACATATCTTTTGTAATCTTCCCATGACCTCATGTGCCAATGAGGAAACAAAAGGAACTTGGCCAAGGTCACACAGCTTGAGTATAATGTCGGAATGTTAGTGCTCTCTGTCTCCCTGCTTGCCCAGTAGCTGTCCATGTGCAGGTATTGAATCCAAAACCAGTGAAAAGATGGGTACTCACATTAGAAAAGTGCTCAGCATGAGCTCAGGGGAAGGCCAAGTACTGGTTCTGTTTCCAATCCTATTCAACAGCACTCTATAGCTCCCTCATTAAAATAGTAATTCAGAGAACTCGATGTGGAAGAAGACTAAATACGGAGGAGAGTGGGGGCTAAGGCTGCAGGTTGTGGAAAGGGAGGAGGATTGATTCCATTCTCCCCAACGTGAGACCAGCCCATGCTGATGTGGATGTAGGTATTTCTGGTTGATGGGGCCCCAGCTTGTGAGCTAAAGTGCCTTTTTCAGAGAAAGCAGGAAACTGTGTTTTGCTGTAGATAGGAACTTAAAAGTAACAGCTATATATAGCACTCCAGCTTGCAAAAACCCAAAAGCCTCCAAAGAGCCCCAAACTCTCTGTTTCAATCATCTTCAAGTTCTAGATAAACCTCATTTAGTGGCGGGAATCTCATCAAGCAAACATTTGGAAGAGACATCATGAAATGGAGGTCAGGATGGTGTAGCCCATGCAATTTGCAAGGGAAGAGGTGGAACAGAGCCAGACCAGGTCAGGGGGAGGAAGTCGCAAAGCTGTCTATCTTTTCTCTAGAGCTCCTTCTTCCACGTTGAGTCTACAATGCAAGCTCATGGCCCCTGCGAGGCCAATGAGAAGGGAAAGAGGCTTTGCAATTTTCAACACTTGTAGCTACCAACTGACAAACTGGTTTTGGGAAATAGCTATCTGAATTCTGGAGAGGGTGGATGGGGCTGGGAGGGGAAGTAGAACCACAAACACTGGAAGGATAGTGGAGTCCTTCAAAAGCAGCTTGCGATCGTTAGCCAGAATCTTCCCAAAGTATACTTTTTCTTCTCCTTTGCCCTCGTGGGAGTGTGGGCGAGCCAGTGCCTGCGAATAAACTATCCAGATCGCTTTCTTTTTATTAGCCGCCATCCCGTGCTCTGTGCGGCACCAGCTAGATCAATTCTCCTTGTCTGGGTCACTTGGCCACACACCCACACTCAAGGAATGCGTTACGTTCCCCTTGTCCGCTCTGGTGATTTGGCCTGTTTTGCTCTCTTCTTCACGGGCATCACCCTCGGCGTCTCTATCCAGGCATTCCTTTGTTAGAGTAGAGCCTACCCCCTCCAGGTACCCTTGGCCTGCTTCCCTCGAAGACCAGAACACGAGAACAAGAGGGTAAGACCATGAAGCCACCCATTGGCCAGGCAGAGCAGTTATGGGCTCACACTCGGAAGTCACACACCTGGGTTTGAACAGAGTCCCCCCCCGGCCCCCATTATAAAATTCAGTGATCTTAACTAACCCTGTGTGTCCATTTCTTCCTCTGTGGAGACAGAACAATTGCAGAACTATTGTCTTGTAGAATGCATGCAGAGTTCTTAGCATTTGGTCAGGACTTATTACATCTTGGTGATTAGCATGGATGCCATCATCATTATTGTACTTGCTGTTGTCGCTTTGTCGGCACCGTCATCATCACTGAACTTCATAATCACTATGAAGAAGTAGGTAAGAAGTAAAAATCACGGGTTTGGAAATTTCGAGACGCGTCAGCATCTTCCTAAATTCTCACTGTGAGGAAATAGGTCTTCTTCCCCTTACTTAAATGTCATTTTCCTTGACTAGGGATGTCTTTTTCTCAAGAGAGGATGTGAATTTATGTGGAGGAAGTGGGAAGAAGAGGGGAAAGGTCTCGGCCTACCTCCACCCTTGACACCTGGCACAGCTGGGCTCAGGTGAGGACCTGAAGGAAGCAGAGCAGGGCAGTGGCCACCTGGAATCTTCTAACAGTCTCTCGGTTCCCCTTTGTACAGGGCTTAGCTCTAGGGCTCCTCTCTGCCATGGCATTTACCATACCGTGTTCACAATGTGCCCCAGTGCTGTGGTCCATTTTCTTAGCTGCCTCCCTGATTAGACCACAGGTGCCTCCCGTATGGGAGTGTGTTTTACTCAGCCTGTGTTCCTTGGGTCAAGAACACCCAGGAGGAAAGAGCTGGGTCAGGGCTCTCTGACTGGTTAGATTTTCTCAGTCTCACTTCCTATTTCTCTTCTGTCAGGGCAAAATTACATTAGAACAGGACAATAGCCCTCCCTCCCCAAACGCACAGCCACTCCAGCGGACCATTGAGGAAAAGGGCTCCAAGATGAGTCCGCGTGTCTGGGATCTCTCAGCAGGTAAATTAATGGCAGCAGCAAGATAAGAACAGTGGTATTGGGACTTGTGTTCCACATTCCCACATAGCCTCTGCATTCAAGGGTTTATAGTTTCCACCGGGTGTTTATGATTTGGGGGAACCCCAGACAGGTGACTCACCGCAAAGAACTACTCTGCTTCCACAGGAAGGATCACCTGCTCGCCTTCTCTCATACCCTTCTTGATTGAAAACTGCCCTGACATCCAGGGACCACATCCTCCTTGTCATCTTTATACCTCACTAGAGTCTTTCCCTTCCTCCTCCCCCACCTCCACTTTCTTGCAAAACTAACTCGTTCTGGGCAGCAGCCAAATTCTTGTGTATGAATGTGAGGGAGGATGCTAAAATGGTCTTGCCTCTATGCATTTTTGGAGGGGCCTTTAGAGGTCAGCATCTCTAACCCAAGGAGTCCTCAGGCCAGGAGGCCAAACATGAGCGGGGAGGGGGGGGGTGTTTCCAGATTATGTGGGGGATGGGGAGGTTCCTGGGAATGATACAACTCATGAAGCCTATGCCCTTCAATGGGTTGATGTGTCAGATCACTGGAAAGTGAAACTTGCATGCCGGTCCAGAGACTCTAAAGTACCCCACCCTCGTGCCCAGTCTTGATCATGGTACCTGTTCATTCACCAAAGTAGAAATAATAGTAATGAAAGCAATTGTTGTCAGAGCTATCATGCTTCTATTAATCGTTCACTCTGTGCAGGCGATATGTAAACCTCAACAACTCTTTAAGACAGGACTTACTATGAAGAAAAGAAAGCTCGGAGAACTTGAATGACATTGTCTGACCTGGAAGTGGCTTTGAATCCAGGGCTGCCTTACTCAGTTGTATCTCCCTTGTATCTCCTTGATACTCCTTGTATCTCCCTATGTGGTGGCCGTGATCCCATGGTTCTGCTGGGTAGAGATACAGGAGGGTATGTGTTTAGTGATGGGAGCACAGGGAGGGAGAAGAAGGCCTGAAAAGGGATCACTGTTGGGAAGTTCACCCCCAGGGGGTCAACTTTTTGTTTGTTTCCTTTGGGTCCCAAGGTTTTTGAAAGAGAAGGTAATCAAGCAGGGCCAATGGCTGCCAATCCAAGCAACTCAGCCCCTTTGCTTGAGGCCTGACCTGGCTCACGAGTTTATGCTACCTGTCAGTGATGGGAGGCATTTGAGGATTTAAATCCCAGACTAGAACTCAGAATGAAGAAAGTGCCGGCTGAATGTATTCTGGGATCTGATGAGGTGTTTGTCATTTATTGTCATATCAGGCCCAGAGGGACACTAAGGAAACCAAGGCAAAAACTCCTTTTGCTGCCCTGTTCCCACGTGTAGCAGCTCATGGCTGACAAAGCCTTTTCTAGCCCAGCCAGTCTCTGATTCTGATCTCTTAAGGTCCTCACAACCTTGCTCTGAAGATGGCCTGGGAGGGCTTACCACTCCTACTTCCCTTCTTCGAAGTATTTCAGGAGCTATCTTGATGAAGTCTGACAACATCATTGAGTGTATTGAGCAAAAATCTTCTCCCTGGCAAGTTTGATGCATTTCAAGCTAGAGAATGGTCATAGGCCAAGTTCAAGCACACCTGTCTCTATGTAAGGATGCTCACCCCCCACCCCCTACCACACCTTTCTTGGGTGAATTTCTTCTTCTGTAAAGCCCAGTCACTCCCACCTCCCTGACATATTCAAGTTCAATCCAGAACTCCGCTCCAGCATATGACCAAGATATCTTGATTTTTCCACAAATGAAATACCTGAGACATTAATAATTCTTGTGATTATCATTGCATTTATTGAACACTTATTCTGTACCAGTTAACAGTCTAAACACTTCATATATATCAGCTCAGTTAATCCTCCCCCGTGAGCCTCTGAAGGATCCGTGAGCCTACTCACGGATATGGTCTAGTCATGGGTCACAAATCAGACATCTGTTAGGTTCAGGAGCCCATTTCTACCCCTTCTGTATGTCATCTTAAACACTGTTCTTTCTGCCCCTCAACTTGAGAATGTCTCCTGAAAATCTGTCTTGTTCTTTTGAAGATTGTTTGCACAGCAGTGGACGTTCCTGCAGGATACAAGCTTTGCTATACTTGGTGTGGGAGAGGTGTCCAAGTGATGGCTGGTTTATCTCCGATACATTCCAAGAAAAAAAGCGGTTGAGGGTGAGACAGTCGCTACCCAAAAAGATACATGCAACAGGTGTTAATCCAGCAGCGGGGGCTGCTGTGGACTGCTCATTTCTAGTACCTCCCTGCAGCCATGAGCATTGCTCCAATGGCCTGAAGGCTAATCTCTGCTCTTAGGCTCCTGAAGCAAGGACAGAACTATCCTAGGAGAAAAGTGACCACACACAGACACAGAACTCATTTCTACAAAGGGGCATGAAAATCTTTTGCCACCTTTTTTTGTTTGTTTGTTTGTTTATTTTTGGCATTTCCGTATGGTGGTCCCAATCTAGGCAGCCATTCCCTACAGAATTTTCAAAAAACAATTTCTCTTAAAGACCGATGAGGGATAATTTTTCTATCCTGCCCATTTATTTGTGGAATGGAATTCTTCCCAAACCATACGTTCGAAATCTTCCTTTCTCTTGAAGAATACGGCTGGACATTTAAGCCACAGAAAACATGTTGGAATCTCAGACCCATCACATACTACTCTTGTATAAGTAACTTAAACTCTAAAATGGGAAGGGCTCTGTGATTATATTACTTGTGATAATGCATTGAAAACAAATGCAAAATATCCATCAGCTATTAGTAATCACCTTAGTCTTTGCAGAGGTCCTTGCCACTTTTTGCTCAGATTACAGTGATAATCTCTTATCAGATTATCTTCCTTTCTCTCTAAAAGTCAATTTTCAAATTCTGTCACCAAAGATTATCTCAGACATTTGATCAGTTCTGCAGGCCAGTAAGAACGGCATTGACAATCTGAGTCAAATTAAGAAGGAAAGTGATCAAAATTAGGAACACACTTGGAACCATACCAGAGCAGGAATGCTTTAAAGAATTAGTTGTTTATCCTGGAGACAAAGATATTTGTTGATGTCATTTTCAAATAACTAAAGGATTGTTTTGTGGAAAAAGGAATTATACTTTTTAATGAAGGCATAAGTGGCAGAGTTCAGATCCACTAATGGAAAATACAGGAGGACATATTTTGAAACTGGAGGGGAAAAAACCCCTCATAATAATCCACAGAAAAGAATTGGTTGACTTGAGAGGTAGTGAGGTCTGGTAGAGGTGTTCACCTGTAGACAGGTTGGCCACTTGGTGGGGATGTTGTAGAAGGGATTCAGGTATCACCGTAGGGGGTTGTGCTCCGTGACCTTGACAGTCTCTTTGAACTCTGAGATCTTGTAAACCTATAAATTCATACTTAACTTGTATCTAGTCCATGCTGGCTGTGAACTGGTACAAGACAGGTTGTGCTTTCAGAAAACTTCCTAAGAAATGATCTTTGGCTTCAAACAATAAAATAACCAAATGTTACAGCTGAGATAAAACTTAGAGAGCACCTCACCTATACCTCATTGTAAAAATGGGTAGGCTGAGGTCACAAGAGTTAAAAATCTCTTTCCCAGGATCCCATAGCAAATGGTCGCCAACTCAAAACTCAAAATTTCAAATGATAGATAAGATACACATACACCTCTTCTCAAGAGCACTTTGAGAGAAGCACTTTTTGAAAAAGAAAGCTGCAGTGAATAATCTCTTATACTTTATCTACTTAGTAAATATGAAGCACACTTGCCTTTTAAAAATTTAATCAAGTGACCCGCGCTTAGCAAAGACTAAGAAAGTGATACACAGAGTCTTGCTCCAAACTTTCAGAAATAAATGAGCCTAAAAGTAAATTAGTAAGATCGCAGGGAGGCTGCAAGAAGATAATTCTTAACTTGAACTACTGTTTTGGGAGGCATCTGATGGCAGACTTGGAACTTCTAAGGGAATTGAGAAAGCCTACTTCAGGTAAAAGTTGTCCTCTCTGGGTAAAAAGCAGAGGAAGTTTACAAAATACTTCCCCCTGCAGAGGAAGGAGATACATGTCATAGCAGGCATTTCTCAGAATATGGGTGGAGTCAAGAAGAGTACTCACCATCATTTTTAAAGGTTTGTGAAATAGCACAAAAAGGAATCAAAGCAACTATGACAATAATGAATGAAGACGACCTTGAAGACTGAAACAGATTGAGCACGTTGAACATGTAGAGGCATAGAAATCTCTATGACGAGTCACCACTGAGAGAAGCCGATAGCCAGTCTGGCGTGGGTCTTGGGTTGGAACATTGCCGCATGGAAATGACTGAGACTGAAGCCCCACGGATAGTGAAGAAAAGGTCAAGGCCAGTCCTGGGTGAAACCCAGACACCTCTCATTCCGTTTTCCACACTGGAATGAAATCGTACATTTTCACATCCATCTTTGAGATGATAATGTGATCTCCTCAAAGTCAAGATTTTCTGGAATCCATTGCTTTTCCCCGTGCAAAGCTCAGAACCCACTAGAGTAAATGTGCAATACATTTTAGTTATATCGGAGTAAAGCTGCGCTTCCCTAATATTCCCTAGTGATAAGGAATTAGAAATTAATCCCAAGTTTTCTCTTGCCAACGTACCTGGATACCAGGGCCATGTGTGTAAGTGTGGAGCGCACAGACATTGGCTTAACTTTGGAAATGTGGCTTTAGAATCAGTAAGACAAATGACTTAATTTCTCCAAGACTCAATTTTTCCAGTTGTAAAATAGAGATAACACGTACCTCCAGATTTCTAGAACTATGGTGAGGATAAAAAGAGACTATATACACAAAATGCCCAGAACAAAGTCTGCCACATACAAGTGTTTAATAAATGACATGGGTGGCCATTGTCAAAAACTTACTACTATTTTCTTCTTTATGAAGACCTCAATTAAGGAATCACTTTTGCTAACTTTCTGATGTGAGATCTGAGCCAACTGGACCTTCTGGGGATTCAGGCAGAATTCTGGTGCTCAGAGAGGACATATCTGTTAACTATCCCTCACGGTAGATCAGCACCTTAATAATATATCTTCCTGTTTGGACCTGCTCCCCTATAAAATATCATAGAATATAATTATGTTGTTTAATTGAATATAACTCCCATTCACTTGGTAGGTAATCTTCATGATGTGTGTAGTATTTTCTGCCACTCCCTATTTTTTCATTTCAGTGTAATTTCGCCTACAGCTCTATACTGCTTTAAATTGAGAGCGGGTTTTTCCCCAGTCTCTCTATTCTGCTGAATTGCACCTTCAGGTCTGTTCAAACAGAGAGAATGAGAAGCGAGAATATAGTGATCAAGATCCTTCCCATCTTTGTTGCCTGTAACATAGATTTTTTTTTTTCTAGTCTGAGTATGATAACGGTTATATGACTGGTAAGGTACTCTATAGTTGAAAAAAAAATAAGTAATCAGAAGAAAAACTGTAAAGACCCTAAGCTAAGAAAGTTATAGACCTTAAAGAGTCAAGTGCCGTCTGAGTATTCACATCCTTATCTGCTGAGGAAGGAGACTGGCCATGTGGCCCTCCTAGGGGGTCCTGAGGGCATCATATATCTTTTATCTTTGTGTACTTCCTTTACCCTCTTCTACCGTTGTCACATCACTCAGACTTTTGAAACTTAAACTAAATGGAGAAAAAAAAACCCACTAAATAATAATTTTTTAAAAAATCAATAGTAAAAGCACAGTTTGAATTTGGAGCACGTTTTTCATCCATTCTTTTGCTGCAGACAGATTTTGTTGCACTGAATTTAAAGACACTCTGACATTTAGTTTATGTTTTCTGCAGACTCGTGGCCAATAATGGAAAACCACCCAAGATAGTAATGGAACAAAATTTCTTAGGCTTTTCTGGGAAATTCCATTCTTTTCCTGGGGATGAGTAGTTTTGAAAATCTTACAATCAAATTTAGATTAAAGTCTATGAAATATAATGAAATGCTTAGGTGAAAAGTATGACTTCTTTAGAGTAGAAAATTAAAAATTAAAAAGCAAAAAAATAAACCTTGTTATCAAGGAATATAGTCTACTTGGTTTCTGCTAACATCACATCAGCATGAATAATATACCGCTGTCACATTACAGTTTGCAAAAACCTGAGAAAGGATAACAGGGAGAGTGGGGACTCTGAAAAACAATAGTAATGAGACACGTATAATATACATCACCGGTGTTGGGGAATAGACCTAAAACAAAGTTCTGGAATCAGAGTTTGTGAACAGGGATTGCATGTTCAAGTAAAGATTGTTGTAAAATTGGGCACATCTGAAGTACGACACATCTAAAGTAATTGATCCAAGTTCATAGTTTGTGTTGTTGATTCACCACTATGGTCAGCATAGCGTTTGGGGGAACAGACAGCACCATGGCATCTTTGAAAGGAAGGTGGAGAAAAGGACAAAAACCTTTGTGAACACCCACAGTGGAGAAAGTCATATAACCCAATTTAGGGAAGCAAAAGATTTTTGTAGCAAGAATTAATTTTGGGTGAAGAATTATGGGTGTAAGATCTCACGTGAGAGTAGTGTTTGATGAGTTCTCTTAGGCATGGCCTAAGAGGTGGCCTGAGGAAAGTTCTCAGTGAACTTTTCCCCGAGCTAAGCTCAGGTTAGATGAGTAAAGCAAAAGCCTCTCTAAAATAATGGGCTTCCCATGCTAGAGGAATCCACACTTAGACATTATTTCTTTCTGTTAGAAATTTATAATCAACATATCTGGGAAATCTTCACTTTACATGTTTCCTTGCCTTTACAGAAAGCTTGGGGAGAGCTTTGAAAATAAATATGCTTTATAAATGCGAAAGTCGACACTAGCACTGATTGCCATTATCATTAACGTTTTCGGTTTGACTTCTAAATAGAGAATCTCACATTTATGGGCAACTTTCCTTCCAAAATCTTAAGGGATTGTTGCCTGACACATGGTACATTTGGTTCAGAATGTATACAGAGGGAAATAGAATAAGGAAAATCTTGAAGAAGAATTTCAGAAATCAGATATTTTTCTGTAGTTTACCTCAGAGATCGTTGCTTTTACCGAAATCATTTTTACAAATTTTAATTAAACTTTGAGAGGAGAAAGACTTTCGTCAGTCTATTTGTCTTAAAATGATGTTTCTTACTGTACGTGAAACTTTCTCTAATCTTTCAAGCTTTCAACATTAGTTATTGACGCTTCAACAGAAAAAAAGAAAGGAGAAAGGAACCAGTACGTATTGAATACGTATTTTTGCAAAGCACCGTGATAAATACTTTACATCCATTATTTGATTAAACTACCCATGGTGAGCTAATGTGTGGCCCTCTAAGAGCTTGTAAGTGACTCACAGTAACACAGCTTTAAAAAGATAGAGATGAGGTTTAAGCAACTTCTGCAAAGGTTTCAGGATTTCCCCTGGACCTGACCTCTTGCTCTACCAAGTAATGACCCTGAATGCTAAGTATGCATGGGATAGAGTTTCTGAGAATTCAGTGGTTCTAGGCAAAATAACTGAGTGAAATCCTGAGCCGGGGAGAAGCTTACAGCAGAGCAGGAACTAAAAGAAGGTCAATAAAGCCAGAGGGGACAGATGGAGTCGAGAATTCATCTGAGTTCGGACCACACAGGACCCTTTGGATGATGGTAAGCATTCGGTCTTTATATTGAGAGGAATGGGCAACTGTGAATGATTTTCTCTAAGATTATGACAGGAATATATCAGCGGTTTAAAATGATGCCTCTGACTCCCAAATGGTGAATGGGTGAAAAGAAGGAAAGCCATTCAGTTGGACAGCTATGACAGAAATCTAAGTCAAAATGTTGGTTTGGACTTCACTACTGGCTATGGAGAAAGTAAGAAGCAGACAGATTCAAGACATAGGAAAAAACAACATTGCTTGATGATTGATTGGATGGGGTAAAAGGAGAGGATGATGTCAGCCATGACATCAGGACCCTGACATAAAAATTTAGATAAGTGGCAGAATTTATCAAGCTCTTGATTTAAATTATATTTTTCAGTTTCTAGGTCAAGGAAAGGAGGATGTCATATTAAAGGATTTTCTAATCCAAAAATGTTCAGTTGTCAACTGAGAGAGAGAATTACTCAAATTATCAGTGACCTTCATCAAATCCCTGTGGAGATTACGAATGCTTATTTCTTTTAACCCAACATTTATGGAGATAATCTTAGAATTAAAAAAACACAAACACACAAACACCAGGGTGCCTGGGTGACTCAGTCAGTTAAGCATCCAACTCTTGACTTTGGCTCAGGTCATGATTCCACCATTCATGGGTTTGAGCCCCCTGTTGGGCTCTGCACTGACAGTGCAAAGCCTGCTTGGGGTTTTCTGTCTCCTTCTTCCTCTGCCCCCCTCCCCCACTCACTGTCGCTCTCCCTTATGGTAGAGAATGCAGAAAATCTCAAAAATTCTCAGTACCATGTGCTATTAAATGTGATAGTAAATAAGAGGCAAAAATAAGGGAATTCACTGAAAGACTGGACCAGGGCTATTAGGCACCAAAATAACAGCATCCTTATTTCCAACATGACTTAAAATTGCTACCTGGTAGGAGATTCATTCTACGAATATGTTGAACCAGAGAGATTTTTGATTCAAGGATACTAAGTTCAAAACATGAAATCAGAAAGATTAAGTACAATGAGGAGATTTAGCACCCTTTCTTTGCTAAGGTCCAACATCATGAGTGGGATTCACCGCCTCCACCTCTCCTCCCTTCTCCCCACTTCAACCTTGTCTTTCTCAAGAAGGAGAAGAGTAGATTGCCCTCTGGAAAAACTAAACAGCCCCTGAAATTAGACTGGCAACTCTAGTCATTTGGGTATACCCCTGTGAAATAATCTGGTTCTCACCATGCCATCTCATTCAAAAGTTTACTGATTGAAAAATCCAACTTCTGCCCACAGAGCTTCTCATAAGCTTTCTAGCACCTCATTCTCAAATATCAATGGACGACTAAGCCAATAAATGAAGAAAGATTTCCAATTTGCAACTCAGAGACCAAAAGAAGTAGGAAAAAAGAAGCTTGGAGGAAACAGACAATACAGAGAACAGAAAAAAATATTTTAAAAATTGTTATAACTATTATACTTAGATGAAAAAAGATAATTTATCCGTGGAAGAGGAACAGGATCTATATAAAAGGAATAATCAGATAATAAGAACTCTTTTAAATTAATATTTTCATGGCTAAAAAGAATCAATATTAAGTTTAGAAATTAAAATTGATGCAATCTTCCAAAAAAGTAAACAAACAAATACAGGATTGGAAGACAGGCCAGGTAAATGTGGTTAATAAATCCAAGATTTCCAATACCAAATAACTGGGATTTTAGAAGAAGAAAAGAAACAAAATAGATGCAAGAAAATTATAAACAAAGAAAACAAATCAGTAAAATATCTCAGAATTGAATAATGAGTGTTTTTGGAATGCCAAGAACAAAATAAGAAAAGGTATACACAAAAGCATATCTTCATGAAAATTAAAAGTAATGGTGAAAAGAGAAAAAATCTAAAAGTTTCAGGATAGTATACAAGTCTCCATATTTAGATCAGGAATGTGATGGCATTAGACTTCTCAAAAATAACACTAGAAGCTAGAACATAATAGATGAATGTCTTCAAAGTTCTATTCAAAAATCATTTTCAATCTATAATTATTTACTAAGCAAAATAATACATCAAAATATGATCACTGAATAAAAAATAAATTCTTAAAACTATGTACCTTACATGCAAGTTCACAAATTATCCAAAAGTAGGAGATGTAACCCAAGGCAAAGAAATAGGGAAATGCCAGGATAACCTAGAAACAATTCCAGAGGGAGACAGTAGGAAGGAGTTTTTCTAGAAAGATATCTATCTAAAGAAAATGGAAATAAAGGAATATCTGATATGCTTGGCCTTGAGGAAAATAGCACACAGAAAAGCTTTACATAACTTTTAATGGCTTGAGAAGAAATTTTGAGAGAGGAAATATAAAAATCAAGCAACCAAAAAATAACTGCGGGGGGAAAATTACCCAAAAGTAAACATTGTTCACCATTTTGGATTGTAATGAATAATACATATTCAGAAAAATTAAAAATGCCAAATAATAATTTAATTGTAAATCATATTATGATACTGTGATGATAACAGCAGATAAGGGAGTTGATAAGAATAATAAATCTTCCTCATCAATATACAAAATCAATAGAAAATAGATAAAGTTGATAAGTCAACAAGTAGTTAAAGCAGAATAGTTAGTATGCGTTAAACCACCTAAAAAACACAAGTTTAAGTGAAAATAGTTGCTTTTGGGTACAGAGAAGGGATGAGACAGAAAAATATGGTTTTTAAATGATATCTATGCCATGACTTTTTTTTTTATTAAGAAGACAAGATGCTTTAGATAAATACAAGTATAAAAAGTAATTTATGAAAAATATTGGGGGAGGTAGTTGGGAACTCCTTCTTAACTGATAAGAATTTAACTTTCACCAACTATGATTCTCTGTACTTGAAATTTTCAACTGACTTTGTATATTTTCTTACACTCAACTCATCAAGTCGAGAGTGAACTGATACCAGAGATAAACAGCCACAGGAACTAATTTTCTGGCATAATCCTTTGTCAAGCTATTTTTCTCATGAAATGATAAGGGCCAAAGTGATTGTGTCTCAAATCAACTCTTGTCAACCATTATCTAGATTTCTTTGAGCAGTCTTTCTGTCATAAACAAATCAAAAGCGAAGCAAGCTAGCCAAATGCTGTATTTGACACTGGTTCTGATGACAGTCATAGAATCATAAACGAGAGGTTAAGAGTGTGTGCTTAGGAAGTATTCCTTTATTAATCAAGCAAATATTTGTTTAGGGACTTGTTTTGCTAAAATGGGAGCTTGAATTGGATGAAGACAATCATAATGATTGTAAGGATGGTCAGTCAATTCTTTCACTTATTTCAGAGACTTCTTCATCGAACACACGGGCAACCCTATATAATAATAATTCTAAAATAACAACAACAATAAATAATGATATGTATATACTAACCCTACCAAAATAAAGCTGATAGCCAGACTGGATAAACTGACCTTTGGAAGCTGGAGAACACTGACAATTACTAACTCTAGATTTCACTAATATTTATTGAGTGCTCACTATGTACTGAGAATTGTATTTGATAATTTGTAAGCATTATTTCATGAAATCCCCAATTTACTTAAAAGAAATCTCACCGGAGAAGTTATATTACCTGCCCCAAATCACACAACTAAAAAAATGATTGAACCAGGATTCAAACCCAGCTCAATATTAATCTCAAACCCATTCTCTTTCCATGTCAGAAAAATTATGTTGCTGATGGTTTCTGGAGAATGACTTTGGAGAAAAAATGAGATGTTGTGACTGTATGTAAAAGAAGGGAATGTAGGCCAACAGAGGTTTATAAAAAAATTACTTTGGTTGTGGGTCCCCAAGTAACAACTTAGTTTTGCATATATGGAGACAAAGAAGAAGAAAGAATGAGAGGCCACCACGGTTTCCACTTAGATATTAGTCTGCTTGTTATACAATGAATATTAAAATGAAATTACATGTGAACACGGAAAGTAAATATAACATGCAAAATAAAGAGTAGTTTGAACAGGGGAAATAGAGGAGAGAAGAAGAACGAAAAGAAGGAGAGAAAAAAAAAACCAAGGCAAGAAGAGAAGAGGGTGAAGAGAAGGGAAGTAAGCAAGCAAGAGAGAAGAAACATTGATATCCCTCTTTGTAGTAAAAATAAATGGTGTGAAACCAGTTTGGGGAAGATGGAGGAGATATTTTTCCCTATTCCTCTTACTAAGTACAACAGGAAGCCCTGCATATTATGTATGGAACAAAAATAAGATTACTGGAAAAGATGGGGAGAAGGCAGAGGAGCTAGGGACCTTGAGACACAAAGAGTGCTGTGGTGATGACATCTCTGGGTTTTCTTTTTGCTTTATGTAACCCAGACTTAGAGCTGAAAGAGTCAATCACCCAGAAATGTCAGTGGGTACAGATAAACATGGATAGATGATAGATGATAGATAGATAGATAGATAGATGATAAGACAGACGGATGATAAGATAGATGAATGAATGAACAAATGAATGAGTGAATAGCTGTCCTCTCAAGCCACAAGACTAGGAAAGGAGCAGCCTACCAAGCCAGAAAACTTTTGCACAGTGAGGGCACCACTCCAGCCTAACACCACAAAACAAACTATGCCTTCATTCTGACCCATGCCACCAAAGGCTGAGTGAAGAGCCAAAGTTCCACTTTTGTCTGATGGAACGAGGTGTTCCAGTCTCCCCAATGGGGTGATTTCAGAGAAGGCTGAGATGGGAGTCTGCACTTCCCCTCTCTGCTGGCAATAATTAAATATCCTTACACAGCCCACTGGTTTAATGTCAGAGGAACCCCAGTGAAAAGTCAGGACATTTTCTACTACCCCTCAGGAATAAGGCCATACATAGTCTTTGTGATGCTCATGGAGGTCACTCCTACCCCATTCAGTCAGGGAGATATCAGTGGAGGCCTCGTGAGGAGCAGAAACTCCTACCCAACATTTAAAAGACCCCCCCCCCCCACTTTAGGTGTCAAAAAAAGGCCAAGAGGGGATTTGGACTTCTGCTTGCATCTGGCAGAGGTGACACGGCATCCCTCCTTCCCCTCATGAAGTATCAGTTAAAAAGGAGCCAGTTAAACTACAAGGTTCATATAAGATAACATAATATTCCAAATGCGGCAGGGTCAATAAAGAAATCACTTGTCACAACAAAAACTAGGAAGCTCTCACACTGAATGAAAGAAGGACAAAAATAAAGGTGACAGAGACTTTAGAATTATCTTTAAAGGATTTTAAAGCAGCCACCATAAAAATGTCTTAACGGGCAATCGCACGCATGTTTATAAGCAATGGAAAAACAGGAAGGCTTGACCATGCTACAGAGAGTGTCTGAGCTGAAATCGAAGCCATGAAAACAACATGGAGATTTTTGAGCTTAAAAATAACAGCAATGTCAGAGGGGAGGGGGAGGGGCTGGGCAAAAGGGGTGAAGGGGAGAGGGGAGTACAGGCTTCCAGTTGTGGAATGAGTAAGTCATGGGCATGAAAGGTACACCGTAGGGAATAGCGACGGTCGTGTGATAGTTTGTATGGTGACAGATACCATAGCTACACTTGCGGTGAGTACAGCGTAACATACAGAGTTGTCAAATCGATGTTGTGCACCTGAAACTAATGTAACATTGTGTGCCAACTATACTTAAGTTACAAAAAAAAAAATCTGCAGGAAAAATACAATAACAACCAAAAACCAAAACACACAACTACCGTATAACCTAGCAATGTATTTCTGGGCATTTTTCTCAGAAATAGGAGGTTCGTACGAGAGACTCACGCAAAAACATGCACACAAATATTTATAACAGCTTTGTTTGTAAGAGCCAAAGGCTGGAAAAAAGAGCCCAGATATCCTTCAATAGGTGAGTGGTTAAACAAACCGATACATTCAGACCGGGGAATCGGGGAATCGTACCCAGCAGGAAAAAGGAATGAGCTATTGAGATATGCAACAACCTGGATGGATCTCCAAATAATTATGTTGAGTAAAAAATTCCAGTCCCCGAGGACTGCATACTGCATGATGCCATTTATATAACACTTTTGAGAAGATGAAATTTTATTAGGCATTATAGTCTAATGGTTAAACGAAGTGCTTTAAACAGAAAGGAAACACTAAAAGAACATGTAGTTTACGGGATCCCCATAGACAAATCAGCTCTGAGTGGTTTGCTTTATGCTCAGACACGCTGGACAGTTAAAATGCCTCAAGGTGGGAATAGCTACACAGCAACACTCACTGCAGGTTCCCTTCACCACCTGGGTCCAAGATACTTGGGTGACCATGGATGGGTTCAAGCAGAGTAAATGAGTCATGGACCCATGTCCCTCTTGATTAGCTACTGCACTTGGCTCAGAGGAAAATTCCTTTCCCTCCCTCTTAACCAAGATTATAAATACTGTGTTTACCGAGCTGAAATTACAGAAGACTGTTCCCATCCCAGCAGAAGTGAAACGAGAGCAATTACCCTCTGTTTGGAAAGCAGTTCTGGGAAGACTTCTCTTTCCCATCGCACAGCTAGATAGGTTTGCTAGGCACAGTTTGCTAGGCTTCTATTATGTGCCACAGACACAATCCTTATTTTTCTGTTCTACCTTTTAAAACAGCCATTTAGTTTTGATGAAAAAAAATAATAATTTAAACAATTAAAAAAAAAACAAAGAAACCTTGGGACATGAGGAAGGAAAAAGGAAAGCATATGCAAAAATATGGGTAAATAGAAATTCACATGAGTCTTGGTGTCCCAGAATTGTAGAAATAGGAATGATTAGCGGTTGCCACAGGTTAAGGATGGGTGAAGGTTGGGAGTGTGGCTATAAAAAGAAAAGATGAGGGATCCTTGTGGTCAAGGATATGTCTTGTACTTGACTTGACTTGTATCAATGTTAACAGCCTATTTTTGATACTGTGCATGGTTTTGCAAGTGATCAGCATTAGAGTAACTGGGGAAAGGATACATGGCATCTCTTTGTTTTTTTTCTTACAGCTGCATAAAATCTAAAATTATCTCAAAATTAATGTTTTATTTAAAAAATGTAATATTGTGATCATAAAATGTGTAAACCCTATAGGCAAAAGTACTTACTGGGTACTTCCTTTATAAAAGCCGGTTTCCCCAATTATTCTGTGTAGTCGCGGAACTTCCAAATATTATATGTTTTGATTTTACACTTGATGGAATTATCAATTAAACGTGCATTTTAAATGAGCAAGTTTCAGGAAATCGGAACTATTTCCACCATAATCGCAGCCTTACTGGGGTAAGTCCAGCCCAGCACAACTATTTGAATAGAACGTTTCAAGGATATGGATCTTATGCCCAGTTATGAATGTTTTTAAGTGCTTTACAGGTTTGGTGACCCCTGCCATCCTCTTGGCTGATAGTAACGGATTCTATGGTTATTCTGTTTTATAAAGGTAAGTGCTTTCTTATCTATAGGTTCTTCCTAAGGACACTACTAAAGCAGGGTCGACCTTCTGTCACTTTCCTTCACAATCCAATGGACAGAGCTAGTCTTCCGATCCCAACCTAACTGCTAGAAATTTTGCTCAAGTGCCCCGGAATTCAAAGAAAAGTAGAGACGCTCAGCTCTAGCTATCTCTACCTCATCGAGTTTTATAAATTTTATAAGTTAGTGTCCCCCCACCTTTTTGGGGGGGAATGGTCGAGAGAGACAGAGCCAAAGTTGGTTCTGATTCTTCAGAATGCTTCATTTAAATTCATCCTCAATCTTTTTTACAGATGGTTCCTCTCCTCTGGTTTTCAGCACAGGTAAAAATCCCTGCATCCTCGGGAAGGATGAGATTCACTTACACAGAGGGACAGGGCAGCGGAGGGAACACAGGAGCCCGGTCGGAAGAACTTCCCGCAATCCCAGCTCCTTCCTTTACGTTGTCTCCACGAGGCTGAGCAATTCGCTTAATTGTTTCAGCTTCAATTTGGACATCGGCTTCCTGGGGTGGTTTGGAGAATACATAAAACAATGCCTTTATGAAATGATTTGGAATGAGTAAAATCCTCACAGTGCAGGGATAGTGTCTGTGTCACTAAGTGCTCTAAGCCCAGTAGACTTTCTGACACTCAAACGGGTCGCCAGAAGTTTTGCTTGCTTGAATAAGTGAATGGCATGTGGTAACTCTAGTCGAAAGGCACAGAGGGAAAAGGTCTAGACCAAGGAAAGGAGAATTATAAGCAAATATATAGGGCTTGTTGTTGAAAGAAAGCATGGTTGTGCCTCCTTGAGCTTCGGGAAGCGTTCTCCAGGGAGCATCTCCAGAAAGAGAACATTCTGTTGACTCTTATGGTTTATTTCACTTGCCCGGGAAGTCCTGAGACCAGGGTGTCCCTCACTTTTCCTGGGTTTGGCTTTCCTTGCACTTCTGACCGTCCCTCCAGGTGGAATTTGAGCTACAGGGAAGTCTCACCCGATAATTATAGACTGAGCACAAGGAATCATGTCACTCAGATAATGAGCATAGGATTTGGCTAACTTCCCCATTAGTTTAACCAGACAACTTTTTTTCCCTCATTGCTGCAAACCAGACTAAAATGCAGAAGGTTTTTCCCTGGCTTAGTCAGTCAAGTACAGGAAAAACAGAGAAATTGGGGCTAATTTCCCAGTCCTCCAGGATCTCAGCCCGCCTGGAAGGACTACCACTGAATGTGGGTAACAACGATAAATAAATATAGAAAAAGAGAGATGGTCTCTCTTATTGAGGTAGGAAACAATGTAACAATTTTAGAAATGGTGATTTTATGGAACAAAAGTAGTGGGTGGATTCATGAGGATTTTAAGGGGTAAAAATGACACAATTTGGTAAGTAATTACGTATTTAGAGATTAGTAAGGAAGACATATATTAATTTGCTGGGGTTGCCATAACAAAATACCTTATACTGATATTTTAGTCTGTGGCTTACACAGCAAAAATTTATTTTCTCACAGTTCTGGAAGCTAGAAGTCCAAGATCAAGGTGCTGGCAAGTTTTGTTCCTCTTGAGGTCTCTCCCCTTGCTTGCAGATGGCCACCTCCTTGCTCTGTCTTCACGTTCTTTTTTCTTTCTTTTTTCCCATTGTGCATGTGTATTAAAAAATTCCTCTCCAGCTGTGAACCTGTGAAATCGGGAAAGTTATCTGCTCCCAAAATATAATGATGGGACAGGCATAGGTTAGATATTCTTATTTCAAAAGAGAGAAATCAGAAAGAAGAAAGGAATCATGGGTCCCAAGCAAATCTGAAACCTACTGGGGCAAATTATGTGAGATGATTTTTCAAGTTTATTTATTTATTTTGAGAGAGAGAGAGGGAAGAGGGCAGAGAGAGAGAGAGAGAGAGAGATTCCCAAGTAGGCTCCGAGCTGTCAGTGCAGAGCCTGATGTGGAGCTCGAACCCATGAACCGTGAGATCATGACCTGAGCTGAAATCAAGAGTCAGACACTGACCATACTGAGCCAACGAGGTGCCCCACATTCTGTGAGATAGGAAGGCTTGAGGATAATGCTCTCTCTCTTTCTCTCTCTCTTTCTCTGTTTGTTTGTTTTGGCTTTGTGGTCTGTCCTCTAGACCCTCTGTGATAGCAGCCCTGCCTTCTGGGTCTACAAGGGTGACAGCCCCATCCTGAGACCATGGGCAGCAGTCAGACCTTCTGAAACCAGGGAGGAGGCAGCCTCATCCTCTTAGCTGTGCCCTCTGGGTCTGTGGAGGCAGTTGTAGCCCTGCCAACCTCTAAATCACCTTAGGGACATTCTTCCCTTTCCTTGAGGGATACACTGTGTTCATGGCCACATGGTTCTCATCATCCCATCTTGTAGACTCTCAAAACTCTGACTGCTTTTCCTTCCCTTTGTCTGGTCTGTGTCCCATGTAGTCCAGGCCAATAGTGTTTCTGCTGGCATAGAATCCCAGCTCTGTTCCAGTCTTCTGCTGAGACAGACGGCTGCTTGGATCTCATAATCTTTTTATCAGATGAATGCCCACCGCATCCTTGGTGCTCTTTCCAGAACATGCTTTCTCATTTTTTTTTTGTAGTCTGCATAGGCTTAGATTTTTCCAAGTCTTCATGTTCTTGTTCCTTTCTTCTTAAAAGTTCCTTCTATTTTCTCTCTCTTCTGGCATTTTACTATAAGCAGCAAGGAGAAACCAGGCCACCCCCTCCACACTTTGCTTAGAAAAATCCTCAGCTAAATATCCAAATCCTTTATTCAGAATGTCTACCTTCCACAAAATGTAGAACGTGATTCAGCCAAGTCCTTGGCCCCTTTATAACATGATCACCTTTCCTCCGGTGTCCAATAACATGCTTCTCATTTCTATCTGGGACCTCACCGGAAGCAGTTTGAGCGTCCACATTTCTACCAGTGGTCTCTTCGAGGAGATTTAGGATTTTCTAGTATGCACCTCAAAACTCTTCTGGCCTCTACCTATACCAGTTCCAAAGTCACTTCCACATTTTTAGTTGTTGGTTATAGCAACACCCCAACTTACCCCAATAAGTAGTAAATCCTTATTCATTTTATAGGGTTTCCATAACAAAACACCACGGATTGGCCGATTTAAGCAACATTGATTTTATTTTCTCACGGCTCTGGAAGCTGGAAGTCAGAGATTAAGGTGCAGCACGTAGCAGCTGTCATGAGTATAACGTATTTTGAGATTTCAATACTGTGGAAACACTACCACTGACAATTCCCACCCCTTCCAGTGCTATCTTTACTACAACCATCTCAAGATTGCTTAAAGCACAAGAATAATCCAAAAGAATTCATAAATATATCCCATGATTCCATCTCAGGAAAATGTACAGAAAGACTTCAAAAAGATAATGGACATCACGGAAATTATTTGATGTCCTTTTGGTTCTCAGGAAGAGAGATATTGTTGCTCCTAATCCAGTCCATGTGAAGACCTCTTCAAGTTCTTTCCGGCGAGAACCAGAACCAGTAAATATGAAGAGTACCATCATGGCAGGATGCCAAAGGAGGCTGGGAGGTCATCATCAAAGGGTTTTGGTCCACAAACCCTCCAACAAGAGCTGGTTTTCTGGCAGCACAGTTTACTTTCTGTTGTAAATATTTGCCCCAAAGGATCAGGAGGTTAAAAACAGAAGGTGGGTTAATAATGACTGTCAGGGAACATTGTCACTTGCATGTGGGTCATTCAATGAATGATCCTTGCGCTGGCAGAATGCCTCTTATTAAGAAGAAACCCTCAGCCCGCACTCCGGTCGGGACGTTTTGGTCGCACCCCATTGCTGCCTTTTTCTTTCATCGGTGGCTCTTTCTTTCTGGCTCAGTTCCAGCACCAGAAGAGCCGTTGATCACCAATGAGAGAAGGTCTTTGAGAGGTGGCCAAGGCTAAGCAGAGGTTTGCCACGGGTGATTTGGTTTTGAAGTACAGTTTATGAATGAAGTAAAAAAAAAAAAGAAAAAAAAGACAAAAAGAAAACCACTTCTACCTGACCTGCCTTTTGGTCTGGGAGTGGGAAATTAAGCAAGGAGGAAAAAAGCAATTAGAAATATAATGAAAAATACACATTTAGAAAGAATGTAATGTTTCTAACAGAAATGCTTATTGTACCTATTGGCTCCTCCCCTTCTCTCCAGCCTTATTCATGCCGCTCTCTATCTGGAAACTTCCTATGTAACAGTATAAAACTTATTTGCAGTTTTCTTGGTAAGCTTTGCTATTTAATACCTCTGCGTAATGCCTTGACACAGACCCTTCTTTTCCAAATTAACTACCTTTCCTGCTCTCCACGCAGATCTGATCTCAGCTATGAAGCTTTTCCTTATTTCCCTTTGCAAAACAAGCCTAACAGTTTATTCCTCGTGCACTGTATAATCCTTCTTTGCTGGGATCATCCTTGCTTGTTGAGTTGGTGCTCTTTACCTCTTATAGACATATGAAGGTCCCGGGAATCATGTGGGAAACTTGGCACATTTTTTTTGTTCACCAATTACACTTGAAGATTTTAAGAGAGGGAAAAAAAATCCTACAAGTTAGAACAGAAAGATACAGCATTGCGTATAATTTCTAAAAATTTTCTTAAAATAATGAACCAGAGTCTTGAAAAATATTTACTCTTAGGACGGCTTGTTGTGAATCCCGGCTTTAGATTCTTTGATGTGGGCAATCTCTCTCTTCGATTATGGTGGAAAAGTTTGAGAAGCAGTGGTGGAAAGTTCTGTGATTACACACCTCACCCTACTTTCTGTTCACTTATTTCCACGTGTGTGTTACTGCAAAATGCTAGGGAACAAATTTAATAAAGGCACCAGTGTTATTCATCAGTGTGCCCTTAGCATTTTTGCATACTAAACAGGACCTAGTGTCTTTCAAATGAAACCAAAATGAAGCAGATGGGCTTTCATCATGCAGAGTAAAAAATGACGACGTTAGAGAACTTAGTTAATAAACCTGTTCTGTGAAGTGCTAAATGTGGATGCAGCAGAGGAATAAGAACAGACAAAACTGGTTTATACAACAGTCAGTCACATGGAAATCTCCATTAATCAATACTTCATTGACACTGATCTTCATAATGTAGACCTCAGAATAATTTGTGAAGCATTAATGGAGGTCAGATTTGATTAAATCGTATTCGTAAACTTTCAGACTCAATGTGGACCTAGAAATCGCCTGGTACAGGGGTGGTAAATGTGCCTATGTGTGTGGCCACTCTCATTTTCTAAGAGGCTGGCAGACATCACTAATCAATCACAAATCTCCTTCTCACTGAGCCTGGCTATAGGTGCAAACACTTCTTAACCCATTATTCCAAGCAGGCACAACCGGTCAATACGATCTTGCGAAGAAGATGAAAGTTATCTTTAATTAAATCCAATCCTATATCCAAACAATGGGTGGAACGTGGATATGGGAAAATGTGGGGTGAACCCTAGTGGCAAACACCGTACTGTTCTCCCTGTTCCAAGGTTAAAACGAGATTCTTTCCTCGGCTACCCAACCATGCTGAATTATCTTCCATGAGATACCTTAACCCTTCTTTCTTTTTAAAATTTTTTTGACGTTTATTTATTTTTTAGAGACAGAGATAGAGCATGAGTGGGGGAGAGCAGAGAGAGAGAGGGAGACACAGAATCTGAAGCAGGCTCCAGGCTCTGAGCTGTCAGCACAGAGCCTGACGTGGGACTCGAACTCACGGACCATAAGGTCATGACCTGAGCTGAAGTCAGAAGCTTAACTGACTGAGCCACCCAGGCACCCCGATACCTTAACCCTTCTTATAAAATGTCTTCAGGAAAGCTCTGTTCCATCGATGAGCCAGGCATTGTCAGATGTGAAATACTGAATGAAGGCACTGAGTAAATTGAAGCTGGTGCCTCTAAACCATAGAGATATGTACAGGGTAGAGTTTGGGCAAAGACATAAAAGATAGAAGTAATCAATTTTATTCGAGGAGGGGAGAAAGGGGAAATAGAAATGGCGGCAAGGAAGAAGAAATACTTCTGCTAGATCTTGAAGGATGAGTTAAATCTCATGAAGGCAATAAGAAAATAAGAAATGAAAGCCATTCCAGCCAGAGGAAACCACAGAGGCACAGAAGTGAGAACCACCATCACACTAGGAAGCAATCACTATCATCATGGCAAACATACCAGGAGAGATGTGGTAGGAAATGGTGTTTTTTAAAAAAAAAATTTTTAACGTTTATTCATTTTTTGAGAAACAGAGAGACAGAGCATGAGTGAGGAAGGGGCAGAGAGAGGGAGACACAGAGCCTGACGCAGGGTTTGAACTCACGGACTGTGAGATCACGACCTGAGCCCAAGTCGGACGCTCAACCGACTGAGCCACCCAGGTGCCCCAGAAATGGCTTTTTAAAAAAAATGTTTATTTATTTTTGAGATAGAGACAGAGTGCGAGCAGGGGAGAGGTAGAGAGAGAGGGAGACCTAGAATCCAAAGCAGGCTCTTGGTTCTGAGCTGTCAGCACAGAGCCCAGTTCAGGACTCGAACTCACGAATCACGAGATCATGACCTGAGCTCAAGTCAGAGGCTCAACCAATTGAGCCACCAGGCGCCCCAGAAAAGGGCTTTTTAATACTCATGGTTGAAAGAAAGGTAAGAAGGAGGGACAGGAAGGGGAGAGAGAGAGAGTAGAAAGAGGAATGGGAGATAATCATCAGAGGTATTACTATCAAGTACATCTCTGGGTGTGGCATTCACATCTTTCTTTAGACCCACTTTCAGAGATAACAATATTTGTCTGAGGTTGACCAGTTGAATAGTGGGGGGCTGGGGTTCCACATAAGTCCTTTGATTTCAAAGCCCTTGCTCATTTCTGTTGCCACTCAGCACTGCTGGGATCCATGGGCATCTTTCCAAGATATTAGTTTGGTGAGGACTTATTTTTAAGTTCTGAAATGTTTGCTCATAAATCAGACCCCTTCCTTTGTGTTTAAAGGTCAACAGTTTGAATGAGATCATTGCCCCCTCATTTTGGATTTCTTTCTCCTGCTCCCAAAACACTTGAAAGCGCTTATGCATGAAGACACAACTCGACAGATATTTACTGCGGCCCAGCTCCGACTCTAAGTAGCCCTGTGATCTTGTCAAGACGCATACAACTTGGATTTCAAGTTTTTCATTTGTCAAAACATATTTAAGGAGAGTCAGCGTTGAATATTTAAGAAGAGAACATGCTGGGTATTAGAAAGATCTGGGTTTGAATCCCCACTCTGCCACTTTCCACTTGCATGATCTGTTAACTCTATGTTAATTAACTGCCCTGACACTCGAGTTTCTCATTTCTAAGATGAGGACAATCATATAGTCACACAGCTTTGTTATGAAAATTAAGTATGGTCATATGTGTAATGTTCCAACCTCAGTATCTACTATGGGATCTTTGTAAGTAGAAGGCCCCTTAACTTTTCATCTTCAGTGAACTGCCTATGAAGGAAAAATGGTCCCCACGGTCACCGACCTCAGTCATGAAGTAGATATGAAGAGACTGGGCAGCTTTGGAGAATTTCCCAGGATTGTTGGGGCAGAAGTGGGAAACCCCCTCTACTGCATGTCTGAGTACAAGATCTTGATTCAGAGAAGTTCCGCAGAGCTTTGGCTAATACATTATTTCCACTATTTCTCTGCACCCATCCTACCAGCTATGTAGGAGTCCTGTGCCAGTCCACACTTGGGTGTTTGGAGGGAAAGAAGGCAGAATATTTTACTGAATGACAAATCAATGGCCCAACTTCACAGCCGGGCTGAGCTAGACGGATCCACAAATACCGTTATCAGGTTGAAGACTGGCCAGGATCAGGGATAAAAGTTGACTGATACAGCATGGGCTTTGATTAGTCAGAATCGGTGCCAGCTGAAAATGACAAATATGGTCATGCCACTTTGAACAGTTTGCCTATTAGTCATGGCTACAATAGAGATGTAGATTTGGAAAGTTGCTTCTGCTTCGGTTTAATACTGAACGAGAAAACAAGCTGTGAAAACAATATTCAGATGAAGATACCAGTGGGCAGACACACAGCTTCCGATGTCACACTGGTTCCTCAGAGATGGGCCCCAAGTTTACAGCCGAGCAGTCATGTTGAGTGAGGGCTCGTTCATCGGCACATCAGGACCTTCCACTCTCTGCCTTTTGGTGACGCAGCCTCGACTTTCAAAGATCCACACTGTTTGCACAATAAGGAAATGTTACCTGCTTTGAGGTCACATGCTTCCGAATATTTTTCTTGCCTTGCTAGGAATATTCAGCTTCCTGGTGGGACTGGCCTGACCAAGACCTTCATAAGTGCCAGCTCAGTTGACTTGGTTTATCCCAACTATGCATTATGCCAGCTGGTGGCCTCCATAGTCAGATGACTCCATAGTCAATGTCCGAACTCAACCACTTGAAGTTGAATTTAGATAAGTAATTTAAATTATAAAGATGGATTCTATAGGGGGAAAATTGTCCCTCCATCTTTAAGCCTTCAACGGTTTCTTATTTGGAGTGGGGGCACAGGGTGGAGGCTTAAAAATCTTAACTCAGCCTGTAGGATTGACAGAATCTAGGCCTTCCTGGCCCCTTTGGCCTGATGGCTGCTTACACAAGCCACCTCTTGGCATTTTAATGTTGCTTTGCATACATATACCCTCTCTATTCACGGTGCTCTCCTTTCTTCTCTTATTTTCTCCAGGGCATTTTTAGGTATCAGGTTTCAAGCTCTCCTAGGATGCTTTCCTTGAGCCTTCATTCAGACTCCGTTTTTGTATGTTTTGTTTTGTCTTTGCTTTCGGCATCCACCACCTTGCTAAGAAAAGCATAAAAGACATTGTACTGTAACAATATTTGGTTTTGCTTCAGAAAAGTCATCAGGGGAAAATGTGGCCTCTATTGTGTTATTAGCATAATTTTTCCCAAGCATGGGATGCAATTTAAAAATAAAAAGGTGGTGCAGATTTTCCTTTTAAATATCATCTCTTTGCATTTCCTGATTTATCAAGAAAAAAAAAGGTCTAAGGAAACTGACTGAAGACCTGGCTGAAAAGTCCATGTATTTATTCTGCATGTATTTATTTTTTGGTTTCTGACAACTTTACTGAGATATCATTTAAACACTATAAAATTCACTCATTTAAAGTGTACAGTTTGGTGTTTTTTAGTATATTTGCAGAGTTGTCTTAACATCACCATTATCTAATTTTTTAATATTTTTATCACTCTACCTCATGAGCAATTTTTAATATCTATATAGTTTTTTTCACAATCATGTGTCTTACAGCACACTGACTGTATTTGCAAATACACATTTATGGATGTTATGATTCAATTACTATCTGTTTCTTACATTAGAGCATAAGCAATAAACTAGAGACTCTTTCTGGGTTAACTTTATGTCGCTAATACCTTGCGGAGTATTTAGCATGTAGTAGAAGCTTGATACATATTAAAAGATTAGACTCATGAGCCTCAGTGTTGTCATTTGTAAAGGAGGGATAAAAATACATTTCACACAAGGACGCCTTGAGTATCAAATAATACAATGCATGTGAGAACACTCTGGAAGCTGAAACGTCATTGAAATCTTAGCCATTGTTTAATATCTATCTTCAACTCAAGAAACAATCTAGGTCAGAGATACATGAGTTTGGGAGTATGAAAGCCAGCGACTGAATGCTCCTTACCTGTCTTCCATTTCCCAAGAATAAAGAATGATTACATCTCCCAGAATCCTTTTTGGCTAAAGTGAAGGGAGCAAAAGTCATGTGCCTAGCCTTCCAAGCCTAGTCCTTAACATTGTCTCAAGGTCCTCAACTCATGCTCATTCCCTGCCCATATGGCATAAACAAAAAGATGTGGGGATGGCAGTCACATGAAGCGAAGAATCCTGGATCCTCTTCTTAAAGGAAAACCTAGGAAAGCCATCCAATCCTCAACAATATCTGACATGAGCGAGAATTCCACTCTCTTGGGTGTGCTAAGTCACTGAGATTTCAGGATTCTGGGTTATGTGACTTCATCCAGAAATCATACTTTGAAGTAGAGTGCCACCATAACAAAAAGCTAAAATAAGTTGGCATTGGTTAAGCATTAAGAGACAGGCGTCGAGGAAGCCCACACAGAAGGTTGGAAGGATAGCACTCCAAACGATGCAGTTGTAAAATATTTTAACTCCTGCCTGTGGTTTTCTGGGATACAGATCACATGCTTAGTCAACCAGCAGCTCTAACAGAAACCCTTGGAAAGCAAAAACTTTGTACTGTGTGTTGGGTACCAATGGCTGCCTTTGGCAAGATATTTTAAGATATGAGCTCATGAGAGAATTAGATAGTTTGCAGGTAGAAGTGAAAGAAAAGACAGAAAGTCCGGAAATTTCAGATTTTTTTTCAGAGTTGGAAAAGTTAACAAATTCTAGACCCCAAAGTAAGATAGGAGACTTTTAAATACTTTGAAATGCACAGCCTCAGAAAAACTCCTCGGGTAGATGAAGTAACTCAGGGCAATGATCAATCCTGATTCAATCAACCCAGTTCAGTCCTGATAACCTCAAGGAAACATCGTTGAAGAGAAAGAGGTGGGGGGACGGACAAGTAAAGAAATAAAGCAGGTCTGAGAACTATGTCTAGGGAAAGATTTAGGTTATGGTCACTGAACACAGAACTGACTTAGAGATATAGAGATTAAAAGCTATTAACCTGTTGAAAGAATTGTTTTGCAAAGAAATCACAAACTCATTGAAAATGTCTTTTGCCTTTAAGACTTGAGACAACCTTTAAGACCCTAACCAATCACAAGCAGGAGTGAAGTTTCAAAGCCTTAAGAATGGTGTATTCTCCAGTACGCACTTCAGATGTCCCCAAAGAGACTACTGGACTAAGAGAAGACTGACAAGGGTGGAGCCATAGACCAGGGGATAAAAAGAACAAGGGAGTTTCTGCACCAAGGAGCAAAATCAGAGCCAAAAAGGAACATTCTCCACCTACCCATCTTAGCGGGACTTCATGATAGCTGTCCTGAAAATCTCCCATAAAAACTTCAATCTGCCCTCTCATCCAGCATCCTGATGTTGGAATGAAAGATCCCTAAATTGATGGAGCCATGTGACAGAAGGAGCTAGAATCCCTAAGTTACTCTTTGGAGGAGAGCCACCTAACCCGCATTGCATTATGTGTGAGGAAGAAATAAACTTTTGTTACGTTCGATCACTGAGACTGGGGACCATGTGTTAGCTGGAAGTTGGAATAATTAGCCTCAATTATGCAGAAAGCGTGGCTTTACATGTGGTCCTGAAATTAGGAGAATAGGTAAGAATACTTAGAAAAGACATGAAAGACCAAACGTTTCCAATTTTAAGGAAAATATTCAATTGAAAGTGAGATCCATATCATGTCTGAAAATGATTCCTGATTACTTGATAAAGTAAGATATATGAGTTTTAGCATCTTCATAGGCATTAAGTGCCAGGATAAGACCTAAGATTTTTTAAACTATAGGTTACTTTCCCAGGCAGGTTTTCTTGGAAAGCCAGTACCCTCTAGGCTTCTTACGGTTTTTAATACACTAGTGTATATTGTCAACCTCCAGCCCATCACCACCACCCCAACCACTTAGCACTACCCACGCTCCCACAGGCTTTTAAGATCCCAGGAAATCCTATTTCTTTTAGACAAGGAAAAAATATTTTTGCAAGCCTATACACATTTCCAAAATCTCATATATACCAGCATTCCTTGAAAAACAGCATGGGAAACATCCTTATAGGCCATACAGTTGTTTTGATTTTCTCCGTCACCAGAGAAGGAAGATGAGACCAAACGGGTGTGGGGAGAGTTAAGAAGATAAAAAGCCCGGCGTTCATTTTCCCTCCTCCTTCTCTCGGCACCGAACCTTCTTAGTGGCGGTGAGCAGTGAGGCATGCGCTAAGGGCAAACGTTGCCTTTTCCCTGAACTGTGGCAATTCCAGTTATGGATGAGGAGCGAAAACAACAAATACGAGCTTCCCAGTCTCCATCTAAGAGGCAGTTTCCCCCAGACACAAGTGTAGTAAGTGCTGCACAGCTAGGAGACACGCGTCACCATGCACATTCTTGAATTGTACCATTTTTAAAATCAAAACAGGTGTTTAAAATGATCATTTTTGCTCAAAGGCCTGGAAACAGGAGACAGGCTCTGTTTCTCTGCTTTCAAGAATCAATTGCTCAGAGGGGGGGAAAAATAGCGGATTAAAATTTCATGCCATAATTTTACAACTGATCATTAGTCCCACAGAGGGCATAGTACAAAGTTATTTTCCAACCACTGGAAAAAAAAAAAAAAGATGTGTCTTGAAAGAGGGTATTTTTAGCATAATAAGTGATTGTGCAGTTATATATAGATTTTGTTTCACTTTCTTCCAACTGTGAATGTGATTGTGTTCATATGCTTGGGAAATTTGCATATAATGTGTGCTATTTGTATCTTAGCCAAATCACTTGAATTCAAGTTCAAACTACTCACTGAAATGGTGCTAAAGCCCACTGAGATAAATATACTTATCTTTCATTTCTTAAGGCTCACATCCAAGAGAATGTCTTCCCTTCTTCCTGAAGTTGCCCATCTGGCAAATTTGCCAATAATTATCAAGTTCTCACTGCTAGGAAAGCCAGAAATTGGGTGAAGCATCAAAAATTGTGGTCTGCAGCCCAGGAGCAAACAAGATATTGAGCCAGAAAATGGGTTTTGCTTTGTTTTGTTTTGTTTGGCTTTTGTTTTTGTTTTCATTTTTGTTTTTACTTTCTACTATGTTCCAGGTTGAATTCAGTAAAAAACAAAACAAAACAAAACAAAACAAAAAAAACTTGTGTAAATTTGTAAAATGTCAACACTAAAAAAGGCCTTCATATCTTTTTTCACGTAAATATAATTCACATATATGCTAACGTTCGCATTTTTAATGTATGCAATCTAATTGTTTTTAGTATATTCACACAGTTGTGCAACTGTCACCACTAACTAGAGAACGTTTTTATCACCCTAAAAAGTAAGTCTATACCCATTAGGAGTCACTTCTCATTCTCCCCTCTCTCCGGCCCCTGGCAAGAACTAATCTATTTTCCATTTGCATGGATTTGCCTTTCTGGATTTGATATAAATGGTCATACATTATGTTTCTTTCATGTCTAGCTTCTCTTAGCAGCCTCACTTTATGGATAAAGCAGCTGGGTCCACGCAAGAGAAATAAATTGCCCAATTCGCTTTTCTGGACATATCCAGAACTAGAAACTGTCCTTCTGAGTCCTCTACTTAACAGGATACTAGCTGAGCACTTTCCGGGAGCTCCATTCTCAAGGAGGCTTTCAACCTCATTGGAAATGTCACCAAACAGAATGATAACCGTTATAACCATTCCCTGAGAATGCTATACAAGGTTGGAAAAGGACTTTGGTAAGCTTTACAGGGTATAAAAGGAGTTATGAACTCACTCCATGTCACGTTCAAATAAAAAAAAAAATAGTGTCGATACTGCTCCATAATAAATATGGATTTGGTGAAGCAACAAGGCATTTGTGTTTCTGAGTGGGTATACAAGACTGGGGTTGAGTCTCTCATAATAAACTGAACAAATGGGTAATAAATGTATTTTGGAAAGAGTGTCAGAGTATTAATCTACCCAAGCTCTCTGAATTCCCACCCACTTTTCAAAGTCAAGGCCTAACTCTATGCCAAGGCTTCCTCAGTTGATATTCATACGATATTGATTTGGGCTTTGATGAAAACCCATTTCCCTTGGAATACTCTCCCATGAAGTCAAAGCATGTAACGATCTCATTCTCTTGTCCTGTGAAATCATCGTACGTTCATCTTTATACACTCACACACTTTCTTCCTTCCATCCTCCTTCTCCATCTTAGTGACCACACAAGTGACCACACATCCTACTGAGCCCACACTGGGTTTCAAGTCAACCCACTCAAACAGCCTATCTTCCTAAAGTCTTAAGATGCCAAGTTCATCTTTTGTCCCCCAGTTCAGTGCCCACCCACGGCCCAGTGTACACCCTTAGGACCCTGAGGCAGCACTCTGAAATGGATTCTACTTATAACTTGTCATGACTTGCCATTGACTGAGTCCCTTACGAGCTCCAGGATGCCAGTCTACCTCCTGTCATCCAAATTCTAGACACCTTGACATCTCAGTCCTTCTGCGCTCTTCTGTGCCCCTAAATAAGCCAGAGCACTTCCTAAGAGGAATTACTTCTTAAATTTCCAAGTTCTATTCTCAGTTGCTACAAAAGCATGAAAATGGTGGCATAAGGCAGTGATTTGGAGATGAACTTCTAGAATTCGTAGCCCAGGCTTAACTATTTTAGTAACTGTATGACCGTAACTAAGAGTCTTAATTTCTCTGGGTTTCAGTGTACTGATCTTTAAAATGGAGACAATAGTAGTTCATGCCTCATAAAGTTGTTCTGAAGACTAGGTGATTTTATACATGTCAGGTATTTAGATAAGTACTTGTAATACAGACATTGTATGAAAATAATCACTATTTTGTATTTTCTCTGCATACAAGTAGCCCATATGCAACATTTAAACAGAGATGCAGTTTTTCTTTTGTTTTTCAGAACTTCTTAAAGTATCAGAGAAAAGGTACTAGATTGGGAAACAGGAGATCAGAGTGCAGTTCTTATCCTGCTGCTAAATTATTATGGAATACAGTGCATTTTCTTATGGAGGTTAAATGTTTTCCCATATCTGTGGCTGCAATATATACATTTTTGAATGCTGTCTTTTCAAAGAGTGGAGTTATAAAAATCTAAGTAATCACAGATGCCAAATTAGCAATTTCCCAGTGAATGGGATGTTCATAAATGATTCTCCTCCCTAAAGTTGAATAATTCTTTAGCTCAGCTGCACACATTCATCTTCCTGAGCTGTCTTTGCTTTTAAAAAAAAAAAAAAAAAAGAACAAACAAACCACAAACTACCCAACATGACACAAAACGGTAATCAGAAATGATGGCTTACAAAAATCAGGATATTAGAAAAGCTGGCCAGATGTGGACTGCATCAACCCATCCCCTGATTGTCCTACTTAAGTGTCTCTGGCTGGACTGTTCCTCCTTAAGTGACTCACCCTCTAACAAGGTCACTTCATTCCAACCTGCCCTCCAAGTAATATGACCTAGCAGGTCTAGAAAGGCATGAGCAGTCTTGCAGTCTACCTAAAAAAAATGCAACGTATAACCCAGCCTTGTATTTTCCTATAGGCCCTGTGGTTATCTCAACTGTCATTATTAACTTAATCTGTCCCTCCTCTCCTGTGCCAGGACTGGGTGTTCTGAGAGAAGGGACTGGGTTTTGCACTCTTTAAATTGTCAATACTCAGCATTTCACCAGGGCATAAAAAGTTATCTGCCTTTTGTGAGTACACATGGTGAGTCAAGTCAAATGGCTCTTCATTGGAGATAGAGCATTGGTCATTTTTTACATTTTGCCCCCTCTGCTTGAAATGACTCCCCCTTCCTGTACACTTAATGAGCCATCCTTTACGATCCAACTCAGACATTGCTTCCTCTGAAGTGTTATCCTTGAGCCCCTCAAACTTTCCCTTCTCTGTGCCATGACAGTATATTTTCTTATAGACGTCAAAGACGTCTCCTAAGACCTTGTCTCTATTCCTCGAAATAAACTTGCTGAATTTTTTTGTTTGTTAAGTAACTTATTTGTTTATAAGTCTTATCTTCTCAGAGTAGGAGAGCATCTCTAAGAAGAAAGAAAATGAAAGTACCTCCTTAATCCCTCTTCCCCAAATCTAGCACAGACCTGGCACACAACAGGCACTGGACAGTGTTCATTGATTGTGACTGTATTGAACTGATTTAAACCGTGTTGAGTTCAAATTTATAAAGGAAATTCATCTTAATTAAGGGTTGGTAGTATAATTGATATGGTCAAGTAAAATGGGTGAATTACAAAAGGTATACAGTTCATGTTTACTTTGGGCAACTTTATAAATGATTTTTATCAATTTGACAGAGTTTAAGAAAATCTTGTTGGGACTTTTCTCTTCCTGGTGTTTTCTTTCTTTCTGCACACCTAGAGACATTCATTTGTCCCCAGAAAGGTTAGGATAATGGAAGAGAGAAGGAAAAGTACTCAGTATTCAACTTTCGGCTTCCAAACAGGACGTAAAGCTGAAAGGAAGACAAAAGTTAGGTAAGCAGGTTTTGTTGTCTGACAAAAAGAGATTTCCAAATTGAAGCGTCTCCTTTGGTGTAGCAAAAGTGAGTCTTAGAGGTTTGAACGTGGAGTGTTATTATAAGTTCTGGGTAGAGGGGACTCAGCAGGTACCAAGCATGCTTCTTGACAGAAGAGAAAAACACCCTCACTAGGAAATTTGAGCTCCAAATCTACAGAGTATTTGCACAAATTAGAGTAAGGACACAGAACAGCAAAGAGACTATGTTAGGTGAGAAGGGTATGGAGAATTTAAGTGCCAACAACCATTTCCCCCTATCAGCCACAGAAATGTGGGCCCAGAAAGAGACAGAATCTGATCTAAAGAATGAAGTTGCTTACTGATTACGTTTTGTGTAATGTGTGAACACAGCCTCAACTGCACAATGTTTGGGTTAATGGCTTTTGAGAAGGAAGGTTTGCCCAGACCACATGGGAAGTCTCCACAGCCCTGCTATCTGACCTTTGTGCAAACCTTAGCTAAGCCATCCGAAAGGCTTCACGAAGGGCCCAGGAGTACATCAGTAGCGCAGACAATAGAAGGTCAAAAAAATAGGCAGTTGAGATTAGATGAATTCTGACTGATGAAACACTACAGTAATGCAATAGGACCTATAGGGAACTGATGTTAAAGTTTGGGTGAGGAATTCTTACCCAAGAAGCTAGTAGGGTTATCCAGCGAAACCGAACCGACAAAAAGGTTTATCATCAGGGATCCTCTTACCCAAGGATGAAGGCTAAGGAGTCCCACAATCAGAGATCCCAGAAAACCAGGGAAGTAGCTCCAGTCCAAGTCTGGAGGCTTGAGACCCAGAGGAAGCAATGGCATATGTTCCAGTCCGAGGGCACGAGAAGATCAATGTTTCATCTCAGCAACCAGGCAGAAAGAGTTCTCCCTTCTTATGCCTTTTGGTTCTATGCAGGCCATCAAAAGACTGAGGCCCACCCACACTCTGCTTTACTCTGCTTTACTTAGTATATCTATTCAAATGTGTATCTCTTCCAGAAACACAATCACAGACACACCCAGATATAGGCACCCTGGCCCAGTCAAGTTGACATATAAAATTAATCATCACATGCTCTATGCCAATTCTTTGAAAATGTTAAACTTACGGACCTGCATATGGGAAAGGATTGCTACGTTGTCTGCCTCCAACTTGCTCTCAGGTCTGATCTCCTATTGTTACTGCAAATAGACCGGAGTCCAGAAGGGAATGTTCTTCTCCAGCATCACTTGATAGATTAATTTAGTGACAACTCTGAGTTCCTTGTTGCCAGTGAGTTTCAGTACCTGCAGGATTTCCTTGCTGTCAGGTTGGCATATGCTATGAGTCTTCTGTAGAAGAAACATCAGCTCTCGATGCCAGCTCAGCACACAGTTCTCCTACCTTTGCTGCCTGGCCATGTGAGAGCAAAACTCATCCGGCCAGCACCATTCCCAAGAATGGTACTTCTTCCCTCTGATAAAGATTCAACTTTGAACCAGAAAATCACGTGAGCCTTCGAGCTGTGGACCCCAATCTGTCTCTGCCATTTACTTTGAACATGATTCTGCTCTTCATTTTTCTCATCTGAAACATTAGGAGAAGCTAACATAATCTCTAAAGTTTCCTACATACTCTGAAAAACAATTAAGTAGGTGCCATAATTATTGTGGTTGCTTCCAGGGGGAAAATGAGCACATCTGTGGTGGGACTTGGTGAAGAGTAGGAAAGAAATAGATACGGGGCGATATTGGCCATTGGTATCTTGGAGTCTAGAAGAGAAGTGGGTATTTCAGTCATTAACCACAATATCCTGTGAGGAATGCTAATTAAGGGATATATTTGATCTAACCCATTCACACCATCTTATTATCAAAGCCAGGTGACCACAGAATAAGCACCCAAGGTTAGGAGCTTCTTTAAGGGCACAGATGACTGGTTTCCCTCCAGACGAGACCCATGACCTCTGCCCTACGGCATTATCACAAGGTTCTAATTCACCACACGACGCAACATTCTCTCCCAAACTGCATGAGGGGGATAGGGCCTCAGCGCCAAAGGCCATGAATGAACATTTTTGTATTCCCATTACCTAACACAGAGCCTGGCACATTACAGACACTCGTGTCCGTGTCCATTCTTGCATTCATCCACTTGTTCAACCAGTCCCTATGCCAAATGTTATGCTGGGTTCTGGGACACAGTGGTGAGTAAAACATGATCCCTTTCCTCAATGGGTCTATATTAAAATGAGGGAGGGTGGACAATTACTGGTACACAAGCAGATAATCTAATATTTTGATAAAGCTTATGAATAAACGGTGATGTGGTCAAGAATACCGGGTGTGTTGCACACAGTAGGGTGGCTTAGAACAGTCTCTCTGTGTGTTCTGAAGAGGCGGCAGTGTAAAAGCCCTGGTGAGAAATTCCTTGGTGCATGAGGACTAAGGAGACTGGATTGCCATAATCATATCTGCTGAAGGGAGCCGACAGTGCAACGTGTTTGTAGCAGTGGACAGAAGAAGCATGATTTTCTGATAACATGGCTGTGGGGGGTGAAGAAAAGGGAGGTATCAGGGATGATGCCTAAATTTCGTTAAAATGAACTGGAAGGAAGGAAGGAAGGAAGGAAGGAAGGAAGGAAAGAAGGAAGGAAGGAAGGAAGGAAGGAACAAAGGAAAGAGAAAGAAGGAAGAAAGATAGAAAGAGAAAGAAGTAGAAATGATTGATTCATTCTTTGAATGGTGGCCTGTATTTCTGCACCAGAGGCAGAAAAGATGCATGTTTTTCTGGAGTCTGCCATCTAAAATATGATGCTGAATTTGAAGACGGTCAAAGCAGGGCACAAGAGGATACTCAGTTAGAATATAGCCTCTGAAAGAAGTGACCAAGCATTTTGAGAGTAATACGGTTCTGGATCATTCGGGCAATTAATCACTGCATCTCTGTGATTCCACAGGGATGGAAGGGAAGATTTATCTTGAAAGATGAGTAAAATCCAAGAGATGACTGGGTAGAGAAGCACATTCCAAACAGGGAGAACAGCGTGTGCTGATCAACGGAGATGTGAACAGCCCAGTACAGGCAGGCTAAGTCTCAAACGGTTCAGAGGGTAGAGTAAAAAAGAAGTGTTGAGAGATGGGGTTGGAATGTCAGGCGGTGTCACATCAAGCAGTGTTTTCTATGCTGAGAAGAGTTTGCCAGTAGCCAATGGTTCTGCAGCTCCAACTCTGCTGATCTGTTTCCCCCACATCCCTTCTTGCCTCCAGGGCTTTGCAACCATTTACACCTCTACTTACCCTCTTTATCATTCCTTCCTGTGTTGTTCCCACCAACTGTTCATTAAATCTCAGCTCAAATACCACCTTCTCAGAAAGGACACCTCTTACAGCTCAGTCTGTAATGGATTTACTTGTTTTTTTTCCCTATCACCCTGAGTTTTTCTCCCTTTAGTGTTTTTTTGCTACAAGGTACCGTCTTGGTTATGTATGCGTTTATTTATTTATCTGCGGCCTTCCTTTAATGGGGAACAGAATTTTTTCTATTTTATTTTCTTTTGTATTTTCAACACGTTTCAGGATAACAGGTGTTTATTAAATATTTGTGGAATGGATGAAGGAGAAAAAAACTGATTAGGGAAACGTACGGTCCAACGTGCCCTTCAGAATATAATTTTGGGTAAAGTATTGAAGGATTGCATCTCTCTGAAATAGAAAGTTCTAAAGTAAGCACATGACATAAAAACACGCTCAATCAAAATTAGGTTGAAAATGGATTAGAAAGGTTCAGGGACACTTTGAAGACTGATATTCATTTCAGGACAGTGCATCCAACACCCCTAGTTTGGGTTTTGGTTTTATTCCAGCAAAAGACATGCTCCTTTTTCTGCACTTGACATCTTATTCAGCAGTCCGGAAGATTACTCTAGTACATCACTACATTTAGTGGAGTGGTGGGGGAAATAAACTGAACTATTTCATTTTTTCCCTGATGAAGAATGGAGTTTGTCGAATTTATGTGAGCTTAATACTCACATGATAAGATACCACTTCATGGAAGACGGGAGTGGAAGGCTAAGTTTGGAGGGAAACCATTTAAAAATGATATTTAGTTTCCTTGGAAATGAGGAAAAAAGAAAAAAAACCTTTCTTTCATCTCTTTCAATCCTATAGTACCCGATTTTATGTATTTGAGATGTTTCTGCAGTGAAGTGAAGCCTACTTTCACTCATTTCCCCTGGATTTGGATCTACTGTATTCCTCCCAGTCATAGCTTGGGTATCACTGTGAAATTATCACATGGAAATTAAGACCACCATGGCCTCCAGTGGATCTACCATTTCTAATGGTCCCATTTCATGCCTCCTTTTGTCCTGCCCCTGTGTGCCCCAATAAAATACACGGTGCTTAGTGGCGACGTTAACAAAGGTTAGTGAAGATTCCGCAAACGTCTTATAAAAGCTAAGAAAAAATGAAGTAATCCATTGAAATACCAGTTCCAAAGAGTGGACTCTCCCTCTCTCTCATCAGCATGTAGTCAGATTTGGACTTTCATTCTGAGCAGCTAAGAAGGGGAGACAGGCGGGACATCAATTCCAACCACTTTGCCAAATGTTGTGTCGCTTGAAATATGAGACACGCTTCGATGCTAGAGGAGGGTCAGTGTCTAAAAGATTTGGAGGATTGTTAAACACGGTCTATCAGAAGCTACGTGTTTTGTACTCCCATTGGCCTTTTACCACCAACCCCTCTCCTAGTACACAACTGCCAAACCTCCGCTCTTTTTCTCGGTGTGAAATTATGCTAGGAATGAAATGGCAGATTATGATAATTACAATTGGTTTAACACTATAGGCTAACAGGTTGGAAAGAATAAACCTTCGGAGATCCAAGGATAAGCCTGGTATAACCAGGTACTAACCCATCCTCTTTTCATTTCAGCTAGAAAGGATTTATTACTGCAAATGGCCAGTGATTAATAGGCAGATACGTCAGATGTCTCAATGTTTGTTGTCCTGCACAAAAGGCGGATGGACACATTTGGTCTGGGGAAATGTGAGTATTAATCCTAATACCACCATGTAAATCACGCTCGAAAAATCACAAAGCAGCGTCCCTCTGGAGGTGCATAACGCTGGGACTGCGGATCTGTTTTGTGCCAGGTTGAGTGTATACGAAGAGGAATAGAGCCTAGAAGGCTAAGGTTCAGCTTTCTGGCCTGGAATCAGGTAGATCTGTGGGGAATTCTAGCTTTCCTGCCTTTGAGCTTTGTAACTATGGGTCAGTTAACTCTGCGTGGCCTCATTTTTTGTAAGAAAATTATGGATAATAAGAGATCATACTTCATAGGGGTTTGGGGAGGATTTAAAGAGATAGTATGAATAGAGTGCTTAACATAATATGAGTTGACAGTCTATATATTTTAGCTATTTAGTTATATTAAGGAGACACCATACCCAAGAAGATATGATGAGAAAGAGGAGGAGGTGGGGGGGGGGGATGGAGGAGGCAAAGGAGGAAGAGAATCCTTCTCGTTTTACACGCCCAGAAACAGAGTGTCGGGGCTGCTAAGTGACTCGGTGAAAGTCACAAAAGTCCTGAAGCCTTGGGTCCAGGCTCCAAGTTCTCAATTTGATCTTGTTTCCAAGATCCTGGGACTTGATGAGGGAATTGGGCAGGGTGTTCCGAGGGGAGGAAACCTGTCAGTGCCCATCAGAATTTCCACTGCCCAACCTTTTAAAAATGAGGCTCAGGAGGAAGAGTTTCCAACTCTTTTGTTTCCATTTTTGTCCCGGTGGAAAAAAAAAAAAAAACAAGTGTGTATTACAGGCTTGACTTACAAGGACTTAACAGAAGGAGCCCCTTGTACTATTTGAGTTACTAATGGGATAGCAAACAGTCCCTGTAATTTACTTTGTACTTTGATAATGTCTTGGCTCCAAGGGTCACACAGGCCTTTCCAAACATTAACTTATTTCCCCCTCCCAACGCTTCTGAGGGGTCAGAGAGGGTTAGCACTCCCTTTGTTTCACGGAGGAGAAAACTGAGATCTAAGAGGGTTACGCATCCTACCAAGGTCACCCTGCAAGCCAACGTGCTATTCAATCCACCGCTTCCAGATACAGACACTCCTGGAACTCCCATGGGGAAATTTGTTCAGGGTGTTTTGCATCCTGACCTGGAACTGCCACCACATGTCACTTGTGTTACTCTTCGATACATCTCAGGCAATGCCTTCAACAAACCAGAGCATATGGCATCCTGGCTGCTTATGACCCTGCAGCTAAATGAGGCGAATAAACCAGAAGCATATCTCAGTGCAACAGGTATTGGTTTGCAAGCAAATGTTACTTATCACATTCAAAGCGAGTGGGGGAGGTTGGTTTATTTGTTTGAAAAGTGAGGTGGAACAACATAGGGGAAATGTACGCACGTGTGAACCAGATTTTCAGCACCTCATCTGAATACCGGGAACAGCGAGATATATCCAGTTCGGCACCATTTACTGAGCGCCAGGCACTAGTTTCGAAGCGTTCGCTTATGCACGTTCATTTAATCACCAGAAGACCCCTGGTTTCTGCACAATATTTGCTCGTTGTTGAGATGGAGGAGGCAGAAAGGCTAAACAGATCACTTACTCTTCCACATTCTTATTCAAAAGTCGCCTTACCACTGAATCCTTCTCTTCCAGGGCACCTTGGCCACTCCTGTCCCTTTCCCTGCTAATTAACGATCAGTTAAGGATCTGGTTTATTATTTAGTCCCTCCCACTTGAACTTCATGTTCATGATGATAAGAAGCTTTACCTAATTTGTTCACTGCCGCGTCCCCGGTGCTTCCAAGAGAGCGCCCAGTACATACTAGGTCCTAACAAATAATTACTGAATTAATGAATGAATGCATTCATGTGTTCCTGACAGCTTATAACTCTTACTCGTATGCAATTGCGGTTGCAATTTTACATTATTTATGTGGTTATTTGATTAAGCTTTATCTCACCTTCTAGAAAGATCTGTGGAAACAGACTATTTTAGCTTGATCGTAAAGCATATCCCAGTGCCTAACATAATGCCTGGCAGAAAGTAGTTCTCAATAAATATTTTCTAACAGAGGAAGTAAACACAGCAGTGTCATCGAGTTCAAACAGTAAAAGTATAACACTGCAAGATTTGGAAGCTTTTCCGTTTATTCGATAACTATTTATTGAGCAACAGACATTATCGCTACCTTCATGGAGCTTACTAGCAAATGGTAGATTTCTCATACCAAATCCCAACCTAGGTCTTTATTACAAATCCATCATTTAAATAAAGAGCAATTTCATTTATGTTTTCATATTTAACTCAGTGTAGACAAGCCCTATAAGTAAAAAAAAAAAAAAAAAAAAGCAAACTTAAATATCTGGCAACTTCACCTGTCTGCAATGCAGGCAAGAGGCAGAAAGCAAGCCAGAAAAGCCTCTTTCCACTTAAACTAGTTTAAAGTTCGACAACAGAAAAGTTTCTTAAGCCATACTTGATATTGCCTTTACTCTTACATATCACAGAACTGCCCTGTCATCTTAAGGTCCTTCGTCCTCTTAAGCACTTTCACCCAGTCCATCCCCATCATTCAGCATGATGCATCAGAGGCTCTCAGCAAGCACTTGTGGGCATAAGGAGGAAAGCCTGGATTCCACGGTTCATCACTGAGATCATGCGCGCGCGCGCACACACACACACACACACACACACACACTTACCTAGGTGTTGAATGGTTACATTCCAGCCGGGACGATGCAGACAATAAACAAATAAGCATGTACATAAATACATACTTATAAACATATACTTATTATATAATTGAAATATATGCTCATTATGAATATACTTAGTTTATTGTCCACATCTTCCCACATAGAATGTAAGTACCGCGAAAACAAGGATTTTTTCCTGCTTGGTTCTCGGCTGGACTCCCCACCACGGCGTCTGGCACTTTATAGACTTTCGATACTTATTTGCCAAAGAAATAGAGAAAAGGGAAGGGAAAGTAGCAAGGTCAAACCCCTGTAGCTACCACACTGTACAGTTTTACATCCACGTTATAGATGCAATGTCATTATCTTCATCCGAGACTTTTAAAGTGTATTCAATACGTATGTATTGAGGGCCCCAAGTTCTTCGCCCTTGAGGAAGGAGAAGAGAAACAGACACATACATGAAAAATCTATGTTGCATGCCAGACGGTGTAAACTCTATAGGGTACCCCTTTCTCGGCCTCTTCTTTCCCATTTTGGCATGGCAAGAATTGACTGGCACTCAGTCCCATGTTGAAGGATCTATCACTGAACAGCTTCCGTGCCTCTCTGGATCTTCTCACCTGCTCACCCTCTGTTGACATCTGAATTTGAGACTCCTATCACAGTACTTGTTCTTGAAGGAGTCAACATCATAACTTCATAAGGCTAGGACGTATTCACGTAAAGAAGGGGAAAATACATTCAATAATGAAATATAGCTCTCGCACTTAAGAGACCGAATGCAAAGTTATTAGCAAGGTGCGGCCCCTCAAAATCGCTATTTCCAGAAAACTGTTTTTTTTTTTTCTTACTGTAAATCTGGAATATTTGAAAACTTGACAACAATTGAAATGTCTAACTGCCTACTCTAATTCTTTAAAAACTGAGAATCTTTTTTCTCTCAATTTTAATAGCACTTATGAGAATTCACTGAGGGTTTGGAATTTTTAAAAAAATATCCTTTGCTGAAAGAAGTAGATACAAGAGGGAAATGAAAATTCTTAACAGATAACAAATACTCAGAAAATTGTCCCACATTACTGAGTATTTGTGTGACAATCATCTCTGACTGTCTGTCTGACCCTCCTCCTTCACTTCCTCCTTATTTCCCTTTACCCTTCGCTACTGGTCTTCTGCTCCCTCCCTGTGTTTAAATTTGCATATCAAGATCCCAGCAAGTTTATACTCTACTAAGTCTTGCCTTGCAGTTGAAACATTAACAGAATTCTATGATGCAGGTCTGTTGACACACTGTTAACACCCAAACACTGCTACAGGAACCGCTCTGGTATTGTCGTTGATTCGCTTTGAGATAGGAAGTGATAGAATCACATGCAGAGCATTCTTCCATCCAACTCAACCTAGTTTTTTGCTGATGGCTCGGAAGGTTTGATACTGCTCGCCGATAACACCTTGTGTACCCGAAAATTCAGTTTATTGTGACAACTAAGAAATCTTGCTCTAAAAAAGGCTCTCAGCCTGCGTTCGAGTTCAAGTTTTCGCTGCACCCGTTACCGGGAGAATTGTCAGATGTGGCGTGGGTCTTGGTGATGAGCAAATGCTTGAGAAGCAAAGGTGGGGGTGGAGTGAATTCCAGAGGTAATTTACGCACAGCCTATATTTTCACGTACTCGTTCCAGCGCCCGGTGACACCTTCCAGGATATTTGAAAACCTAGGGGCGGGTTTGAGGTTGGGTTGAGAGTGTGCCTGCGTGAGAGGAGAGGAAATCGGCGGAGATGGTAAAGGGAAAAGGAGGTGTGGTAAAGTAGTAGCAAGAATAATGATATTTATTGGATCTGAGAATGAGACAGACATCATGCCAAGAGCTCTATCTACAGTGTCCCAGTTAATCCTCTCAATAGCCTTATGCGGCAAGTGCCGTTATCATTCCCATTGTATAGATGTAAAATTGAAGCTTACGTAAGTTTGGGAGCTTGCTTAAGCTTACACAACTATTAGATGACAGAGCCTGAAAATCAACTCATACTTCTCTAACTCCTGATTCTGTGTTCTTGACAGTGATGAATCAGCTGAAGGCCCCCAGCGGGAGACCAGAAACATCAGCGGTTCAAAACAGGCCAGATGACCTCCTTCAAACACACACCCAAATCTACCGCTCTCAGGGCCTCTACTGTGAGCCTCAGACACACATGAGATACCCTGGATCTCTCCGTGTGATCTTTGTCAGTCATCTTAGGGATGTATCGACTATTGGCGATCTTTAGAATGAAAGAGAGTTCACAAAGGCTACTGTGTCATAAAGCATAAGGGAACCTGGAGGTTGGGTGATTCACCTGCTTGGAGATGTTGGGAAGGAAAACAAAATGGCAACAATTAGAAAAAAATGACTGTGTACCTACTCCGTTGATTAGTCCTCTTGAGATCGATAGATACCTATACGCATATACACAGACGTACATGCATATGTAGACATACGCACACACGTCTGTCTGTGTGCACGTCGTATGGGAAACTCCGTACAGACCGGCGGTGGAGGCATTAATTTGCGTTCGGAAGAAAACACTGAATCTCAGAGGTTAGGAAACTTGCTCGTTGACACAGACTCTGTAAATGACAAATCTCATGATTTGGGACATGTCTCGAACTGTTGTGAGCCTTAGCTGAAATGAAAATCGACGCTTGCCACCGGGAATCCTTGAAACACTGTACCTGAGACTACCTCTGGGCCTGACACGAAGCAGCGGGTCGTTACACGTATGTTGCGATAAATTTGGCCCCGGGGACCGCCAGGTGCCATCTCCAGGCGGATGGACCCTGGAGGAGTCGAAAAGCCACTCCCTGTTTAACTCTGGGGCCCCGTAAAGGTGACGGTGTGGACTACTGGAATGGATTCTCTGTGATACGAGCAGAAGTCAGAATACAGCATGCCACCCTAATTACGCTTCAATTGAACTACAATGTACATCACCGCTTGGCATAGGCCCTTTGAAGTGCGGGCATCACCACCCTGCCTCATGGGAACGTGCGCCTTTACCACCAGCGTAACTGTCGAGCAACTGAGGCGTTCCCAGCACCGATATTTCAGCAGGTAGGGAAGATAATTAGGAGAAGATTTTGATCTTGCTGACTTGTGGTGAAAAGCAGGGTATCGAGGCATAGGAGTACAGACACAATCAAGTCATATTAAAGTCTACCATGAAAGCTCCCTCTAATATGCAGGATGAAAAAGCAGTAAAAACAAAGCTATTTCCAGTCTGAAGAGGGGCAAATGCTACCCTTTGATCCCTGACATCATATGACAGGGAAACAAAGCACGCAGACAAATCACCCTGTATGGTAATCCTCCTTCTCGTTTGAAATTTTGTGTGTGGCAACCAAATAAGTCGCTGCTGCTTTAAAAAGTGCATCCACTTCGTTCATGCAACAAACACTTGCCAAATGTCTAACACGTGCCAGGCACCGTGTTAGGGCCGTGGACCTTTGCAGGCAACTGGTCACAGTAGTCTGGGAAAGATGGAAACATTTTTTTCAGATGATTACAGCGCAGCGTGCTAAGCATCAAGCAAGGTTAGCGAGGGTGCCTTTGAAGCAAAGGAGGGGAGCACTGTGATAGACTGGTAGAGGGAGGGCAGGTGCACGTTGAAGTCAAGGGTGGCTTCCTGGAGGAAGAGGCATTTGATGACCAAATAGGATTCCCTTGTGTTAAAGGGGAGAGGCTGTTTCCACAGGGCAAGAGCTTGTGGAAAGGCACAGAGGCATAAGGAAACCCAAGGAACAGCAGGCAGTTTGATTCACTGCCATTTTGATGTAAGTGGTAGGGCTGTGTGGGAAATGAGGACAAATGAGGCCAGAACAGTGATGTGTGCTCTGCCACGGGATTTGTTCTTTAGCCTCAGGGAAATGCAATATCTCTGGGTGGATTTTTAGAATCAAGCATCTATCTTCGAAGATCGCCAGAATGGGTGATGAATTACACCAAAGGGGAAGGCTTGGAAAGCAGGAACTCAGCTAGGAGGCTGTTGTAATCACCAGGAGGGGATTCCTAAAGATCTCGAGTAAGATGCTGGGAGGGGCAGTGGCAATGAAAGAGGCAGCTAGAGGACGATCTCTCTTCTTAGAGGATGAACTCAGAGCAGCATGAACTAAGAGCTAAGACTGTATTTTAAGCAAACAATCGAAGCTCGTATTTAATGAAACTGTTCATTAAGACCACCTTGGTTTAATATATGGGATATATGCATTCTTGAAAAAATTCTCCATGTAGATTAGATTCTCATAAAGTAAATCACAGCTGAATATGTCAGAAGGGCTCGTTATTTAATACACTCTTATTCTGAATGATTAGAATATAAATAATCATCTTCTAGCTTATTTGCTTATGTAATTTGAATTTTCATGTTTCGGATAGCTCAAAGCATGTTTCACATGCCTTTTCCACCAGTTCCATTTTATTTGGTCAAATGATATACTTTATAATAACGTATAAATAGTTCTCATCAACTATAGGAGTGCTTATCCACATTGCTTCAATTCCAGCAAGGTTCTGGTTAATTTTAGTTGTTTACCTATAAACTCAAGTTAATATGAATGAACCATTTACTATAAGAGATTATTTGTGAATGGCATGAAAGTATTTTTGATGGAATTATGGAAGGACGGATGCACCAATAAGAAAACAGTGGCTCCTTAGTGGATAGATGGGGAGATGTGGAATTCGTAGACTCTTACACCTTCAATAAACCCTGAATAGTAAAGTCATGTGGGGAAATTGAGTCTCAGAAAGACTAAAAAACTGAGCCACAGAAACCAGCTGGATCACTTTATAAACAATTTAATGCCACTTACATCATACAGATAATAGATAGACTTGGATAAATAGACAAATACTAAAATAATCGTGTACTTCTAGAGCAAACCAAGATAACGGCAAAAGAAAAGTTAAATGAAGGGTATCGCACTTTCTTCATTTTTGAATATATGAAATTTATTGTCAAATTGGTTTCCCTACAACACCCCGTGCTCATCCCAAAAGATGCCCTCTTCAATACCCATCACCCACCCTCCCCTCCCTCCCACCCCCCATCAACCCTATAGCAGTTTCTTCAACAGTCCACAAAGAAAAGCTAATTTCAAACTTTAAACAGAAAATGGCTTTGCACCAAAAACATAAATAAATAAAGGAAGAGCCCACCAGGCACTACGCCTACACTGTCCCATTTAATCTGCACTAGGAACCCTAAGAGACAGATGTTATTACCTACCTTTTACAAATGACAAAATTGAGACTCAAAGGAGTTCAGTGACATGCCCGGCATTACTCACCTCTGAACGTTGAAGGAGGGAGTGAAACCTGATTTCACACTCCTGTGGCCATTTCTAACCACTCCCCACGGAAGCCGGGATTCTGCAAGCCGGCTCGGGGTTCTCTGACATGAAGACTCTCTGTGGACGCCTTCCATTTGCCTTTACGGGATTGTGTTGGAACTGCTCTCCAGGGGGTCGTTGAGTGAACTACTGGCATAGTTTCTTGCTTGATGCTTTGTAGGTAATTAATAATTTTCTGCTAATAATTCCAAATACAATGTTTTCAAGACTCTAAGCCCTGTGTGGACGCTTGCTGACCTCTCTCAGTTATTTCATCAGGTCCCCATGAATGAATACCAAAAAAAAAAAAAAAACAGGTCAAGTCAGTGGTCCATTCCGCCCGTGGACGACACAAATGCTGACACGAAGGGCCATTTGTCATTTGTGTTCCATCATGTCAACTTCAAAGGATTCAGCAACAGCCCAAGCAGGTCAAGCTTGTCCTAATTACAAATTGTAGCTTAACCATTCATCATTTTAGCACAATCCTTTGAGAATGTATTGGCATAGATTTATGTAGATTTTATTCACTTATGCATCTGCTAGCTCAAAAACACTTATAGAGCGCCTTTTGTTTGCCAAACAATTTTCAAGACGTAATGGATCCCGAGAAGAATAAGACCGATGGCCCCTGAAAAGTGCAGGCAAACAGACAACTGCTGTGTAATTACCAGCGGACTGTGATGGAGAACTAGAGAATTACAGGATGGGGTTTTGTTTTCCTGTCAGGGGCGGGGGGCTTTCGGTAGCATGCCCCCATTATCTCAGGCTTCAGAGCAAACACACAGAAAGCAGACATGCACTGAATCTACCTTTTGGAGCTGAGCCCAGCAGAGCCACAGCCTAAAGCAGAGCTACCTTGCCAAAGCCCAGCCTAGATCAACCAAATGGTAGTCACATCCCATGACAGACCATGAAATCACAAGCTCATTGTTCATAACCCTTTTGTTCGGGTTGGTTTTCTTTTATATAACATCGTTACAACAGTAGTCAACTAATACCAAATACATGGCCCTGGCATCTGAAAGATGTTCACGGACTGGTGGGTCTGACTGTTCTTATCCTTTTTCTCCTAGCATCACCAATCTATTGAAAATGGAATGTACAGGGGCGCCTGGGTGGCTCAGTCGGTTGAGCGACCTACTTCGGCCCGGGTCATGATCTCACAGCTCGTGAGTTCGAGTCCCGCGTCGGGCTCTGTGCTGCCAGCTCGGAGCCTGGAGCCCGCTTCGGAGTCTGTGTCTCCCTCTCTCTCTGCCCCTAACCCACTCGCATTCTGTCTCTGTCTCTCTCAAAAGTAAATACACAGCAAAAAAATTAAAAAAAGAAAAAGAAACTGGAAGGTACATTTAAGTGCATCTGTGTCTATACCATAGTTAAACAAAATATTCTAGAGTTTCATCACCAGTTTCATTCCATGTTACAGAAAGGGAAATGAAGCCCTCAAGATTCACGGTGCCTAAAAGCCATTAATTATTAAATGCAATACGTAAGACAAACAAGGTCAAGGGTCATTTGTGAAAACTGTTTCCTAACGTGCAGTAGGGTAGCTTGAGGAACATTTTCGCTCTCCCTCAAAGGAGACTCAGTACTGGGGACTTGGGAAGTTTGGCTTGTCACTCCTCCCAAGTGGCTTTTCTTGAGAGGCAGCCATAAGGCCACACTTAAGACTGTAGGTAAAAAGAAGCACCAAGTGATTCTTAGGAGAACCTCACAACTGCTACCGAGGCAGGTAACTGACCCAGTTTCTCTTCTGATGGGAGCTGTTCTGAGCCCCCAGAAAAGAAAAGAAAATTCTTGCAGCCCTCTCTAAGAGAAAAGTCCCGGGGTGTTGGTTGGGTTTTTCTTCACTTTTAACAACAAGAGAAACTCAAACTCACTGCCAGCAAACTCTGTGAAAGTTGAAGGTTGAGGTTTCCTTTACGGAGTGCACACGAGATGGCCTGGTATTTGAGCATCTTGGCCTTGACTCTTGCCATCATTCTACAGGCTAAATAAAAGGACACATGTTCGATTTACATTCACATGTTTTACTCACGCTGCAACTCTGTGCCGACTGCTTCTTTGGGGCAGCAAAGGACTTAAAATGTGGTCCAGGTTGTGAAAAGCAAAAGGAAAATGAATTAACATCCACTGGTGGCCAACTATCTTTTCTATTCTTTCCTTGTTATCTTCACAACCACCTTGTAGGGTAAGTAGAATACTTTACCTTGAAAACTGAGACAGTTTCGTCTCAGAATGGTGCCTTAGGTCGGGTTCACTGGAAACACACTCTGTGGGAGAGATTTGAAAGCAGGAGCCTTATTGGGGGATCCATATGGGAAACACACCTGGAAGCAAGAAATGGGAGCAGAACTGGGCAGAAGTTGATGGGGACACAACAGAGGCCTCGACGGATTCAACTGATTCTACTCCAGATTGAGACAAGGGGATGGGATAGATCCAAGTGACGACACAAGTAGCAGTCTTTTGTCTTTTATTAAGTCCTGACTATAAATAACCAGGTGGGAAGAATGAGTTCACGGATTTACTTGATTTGCTCATTCATGCGTTCGTTGATTCATTCATAAATCCAAACACTAGGACAGCCCCTACTATGTGCCAGAAACTACTCTAGGTCCTCTATAAACTCTATTGATTAAGCGTACTTTTTGCCTTTTGAGGACCTTGCAGTCCAGCCTTATGAATGGCTAAGTAAACTCAGCCTAAAAAAAAAAAAAAAAAAAAAAAGCATATACCATAAAACTTACACCAAATTAAAGTAAGGACAGCCCTAATCTGCAAGCAAATTTCTCCTCAAGGCTACAGGAAATCCCTGAGGGACAAGAAGACACTTGCATGGAGGACCCAAGTATTCCCTTCTGCCTTGAAAACCACTCTTTGTGGGTAGGAACTAATTAAAGAGTATACTTTTCTGTCTCATCATCTCTGTTTGATGTATTTGGCTCTGCAGAGGCCAGAGTCTGGCTTGGAGTGCTTCTGAATTTGCCCTTCTATCAGATGCAATCTCTAGACTCTTCTCTCTGCCACAGGGATAAAAAATGTTCTTACTGTGAATAATAACCCCTTAAATGAAGTGACTCTAAAGAAAGTAGATTGGAAAATAAAGACTGAGCTAAATAAAAATGTCATAATAGGTAAGAAGTCCTGCCAGTACTTTTCCACCGGGACCCTTCGCCCACTATCCATCAATATTTTGGGCTCAGAGTAGACAATGTAATTAGCATGACACCATTTACAAGAGAACTCAGTGGACATAAAAAAAGCACAGTTCTGGCTTCAGAGCATCCCCATCAGCAGAGCAATATAAACCAAATATCAACAAGCAGAAATACTTAATAAAGACAAGGTGAAGTTTCCTTGAGGTTTCTTTTCAGAGTTAACCAATTTGAAACAGACACGACGCACAAAACAGCATGTTAAGCTCTGAATCTATTGTTACGTTCCAGGAAGAAACTTGCGGTAGTCCATCCTACATAAATTGTACTGCCTTGCAAAATAAAAGTAAAGAGAGTAAGAATGACTTATGGTTAAGAGAAAAAGAGGGAGTTGACCTTTAAAGAGTGTCAAACTGAGGTTGAATTATGCTAATCTAATTTCTTAGAAGTACCCAAATCAACCAGCTTAATTACTAAAAGAGAGGGAGAGAAAACCCATCTGGAAACTACAAAGATTATCTCACTCCCAAACTCATTCATTTAGCAATATGCATTGGGCATCTATCTACTCTGGGCCAGACACTCTTCTAGGAACCATTCAGACAAAGTGGTAAATACAAGACAGAAGTTCTTAATTTCTTGAAATTCAAGAAGGAGGAGAAAAAGAGAGAATTATCAAGTACAAAAATAAATAAGACAAATATAATATTGAGGATTGATAAGCACTTTGGGGAAAAAACAAAGCGTGGCCGGGACGTAGAGAATAATGGCAGGGTCAAGGACTTCAGATGGAGTGGTAGATGCTGCCTTCTCAGAAGAGGTGACATTTGAGGAACAGTTCAAAGGAACAGAAAGAACCTTCTAGAAAATCTGTGGAGAGAAGGGTACTCCAAAGAAGAGGAAAGAGTCAGCCCAAAGGCCCCGAGATGGAAACAACTTTGGTATAAATGAGGAAATTCTGGAAGGCCAGTTCATGGTCTGTTCACAAAGCTGTGGGTCCAGGCGGATGGTCTCCTAGAGGAAGGGTTGCTGTTCCAGCGTTGCCCAAAGACACTAGATGCAGCCGTGGGAGGTCCAGGAGTTTTGTGAGCAAGAGGGAGAAGGGCAGGAGATGTGACTGGCAAAGCCAAACTGTGACATCACTGGAAAAGCAATGTGCCTAAAGTCAGATGTCCTGGTTTCTGATTCAGATCCTGCCACTCGGGACAGAGAGATTCAGGCCTGGCCCCAGCTCTGCTTCGAGCACCTATATCTTGTCTATACGACAAGAATGCTGAACTGGATCCATAAGGCCCCTTCCCCCACCCCCTCCGCAATTTTGTGAACCTGCTGTTTAACGTGCAATTTCAAGTGGGTGCCTTAGAACTTCAGACCTTGGAGACGCCGGCGGCTAATCCCATCGTGTGATGTTTGGCTTTGTTTGTTTAGGCTAAACTAATTAAATCAATTATGTTTTACACAATAACCAGGGAGCAATTTTTTAGTGAGATGAGTAAGGGAATTTGGAGACGAAACATGATGGAAAAGAAAGATAGAAGGCGGATGTGCGTCTTTTGCCCTGGGTACAGAGCTCCAGCCCTCGTCCGCACCAGGGGTTGGCTGACTACAGTTTTCTGCATTTTAAACGTTGAGCCTTTTGTTCCTAGGAACCAATTACAGACTGTCAGGAATAGGGCAAATAACTGGATAGGAGGCAGGCATACCATCCATTGAATGAAGAACACATCTACATATTCAGAAGGCTAAAGAAACATACTTGAGCTGGATTTAACTATCCAGATTAGATAGAAGGTAACTTCTTCATTCTACAAACGAGCAGACAGAATCCCAAAGTAGCTAGGAAAGTTGCTTAAAGATGTTGATTTCCATCAAAGCCGGGGCTAGAACCCACACTTCTGAATTCTAATTTCTCACTTGGAGATGTGCGTAATTGAATCAGATTATGAATATATTTAATTCTAAATATACTTAATCTATACAGCCCTGATTTCGCTGGTGCCATCCAGGCTTCTGTTAATACAAATCGTCATTTTAGGTTGAACTAATGGATTAGTATTTCATTTGATGTAAGGAGCAATCTGATAGGACGGTGACAAAAAAGAAAGGGTTGGTGCCCTTATCAGATTGGTTAGGTAATAAAGATTCAGAGACGTAAAGTGATCTTTCCGTGTTGACCCAGTCAGTAACCGAGGAAAATCAATTTTGATCTCAGAACGTTTAATGCCAAATACGACCATTGCCCCCTCTTATTTCAGTAGAGACACGTAAGCCTGATCGTTTTTTGCCCCCTGAATCCTTAAACCTGCTGGACAAGAGTTAAAAGTATAAAGTCTTTGGAACCGCAAAGGCATTCTGCTATAATCTATGGATTTCATTTTTCCAAGGAATCTTCGTGTTCTTAGGTTGAACCTCTTAGTTGTTCCCACACATTGAGTAATGTGGCAGGCAGGGAACCGACTAAAATCAACGGCCCATTTATTCTTGCCTATTTGGGGCCCAGACCTGTCCAAGTGCAAAGAAAATGACCATGTTACTTAATGCAGAGAAAATGACTATGTTGCTTATGAAACATACACGTGTAATTGAAAAACAAAAACAATTACGTTAATTAAAAGAATTGCTCAGATTTTGGAACACAATGAAAGAGATTTAAAAGTTGTAATAATTTCACCAAAATAAACTGCTACGGTTAAGAAACAAAATTCCCCCACACTGTATCGTGTTTATGATGCCACATAAACATTGACTAATAATCTTTTTCATTTCTGGGTTCTTCGTATTGGCGTTGGAGGAGGGACCAGAGACACCCGCTGTCGAACGCCTGAGTGCACAGCCAGATCATCAGGACCGTGCGTCTCAGCACTAAAAATGTGAGGGAAGCGTTCTGGTGAAACAGATGGTTGCAAGGTGAAGATTCAACTTGTGACAGAAGTGGCTTCTTACATCAGCATAGAACCTTGTCTAATTTCTGCTCAATTATGTTTGGAAGTGTTTACGGTCCAGGATGTCTAAACGAGCTTGTGGCCAACCTGCAAGTCTTGTTAACATATGTTGGCTTAACTGGAAAGGCCCCAGTTCTGCCATGACCCGTGGCTCAGGGCATCTGTCCAGTCTCCTGGGCCCCAAGCCTTGCCTGGGCTTTGCTGCGTATCCCTTAATGTGCATTTACCTCTTTCGTCAGGACTCTCCTTGGACACACATTGAGGAACTCTCCATGCTTCCTGGTCATACACTCCAAACCCAGATTTTGGCTTCTCCTCTGCTCTACTCCTCAGAACCAGAGGTCAGTCCTTCCCTGGTAGGCTCGTCCCTGCCTGCAGGGTGCCCTGTCCAGGCCAGGGCTGTGGGATCCCAGCTATTCGTGAGGGAAATTTGGATGAACTCAATGTGGCCATTTTAAGAAAATCACTGAAAACCTTTGAAAAACAGAGAGTGAGTTAGAAAAGTTACAGGCTCCTTCTGGAGGCAAACCCATATATTAAAAAATAAACCATTTTGAATTAAGCTGTAAGAAACACCTAACAGAGCTTCTATTAGCTAGACTCATTTTGGAAAGAGTATTTTCTGTTAAAGTATTGAAAATCACTCTTCGTATGACTAAGACATGGGTTTTACTGTCAGCATGAAGACAGAAATGTACAACTGTATTTTCTCTTCGGCCTTCGGTGGAGAAAGAAAGGTAACGTCTCTTCAAGAAGAAAGAGCAGGTCTTCCTTGCACTTTTACAAACTCTAGGGACAGCTGAGGTCTGTAGGATGTCTCCAAACGATTTGAGTTGACAGATCTCAATAGGATTAGAGTAACACTGTAGCTAATGCTGATAATATTTTAGAATGATGATAAATGTATCCCAAGCGTTTGACAGATTGGTTTGTTTAACACTGAAGTTGAAGTTTTTGTGCTTCATGTAAGTTGGGCTCATAAAGCTTTATGTTGTAAAATTCTAAAGAAGGCACACCCCTCATCCCTCTTAGGGGTAATCACCTTTGTGGTTAAGGCCTATTATATCCAAACGTGTATATCCAGGCTACCCACCCTTGTCCACTGACCTTTGGCTTTAATGGCAAGCCATCTGCCAAGCAATATTTGAACTTTTTTGATAGTTGATCTGCCAGTATACATATAAATAAAAATACATAAAAATACAGGCCACTAGCTTTGTCTTGTAAGTTGATCATCTTAATGACAGTCCATCAACCAAAATGAGCCACTCAAAGGCAAAGCAACTACATTCTCAGGATCAAACCTTACCATTCGGGAAGTAGACAGCCACAGCACGTGTGTGGACAAGGAATGAGGTCCTTCGTTGATTCCATTGATCGCATGGCTGTACTTCTGAAGAGAATAAACAAGTCCAGAGCTATTTTTAAAGAAACAACGGTACAGGGTATGCGTACATATTCAACTTCAGTATAATGGCGAAGGGAGCAAATCTGGAATCAGACTACCTTGACTCAATCCTGGTCTTGCCACTCCTGAACTATGTAATGTTGGGCAAAGTGCGTTCTGGGCTTCTGTTTTCCCATCTAGAACTTGCCGCAGGCTTTTTACAGAGATTAGATCATCTCTGCAAAGTTCCTGTCGTTCAATGATGTTAGCTACTATACTTTTCTTTAACTTAGAAGAAGGAAGACCTGTACCTTTCTTGAGGTAGCTCAAGAAAATTGACAAGAATGCTATCCTGCTACCTAACATCCGAAGCTCTGATTTCTAAAACAGGTACTGGAGAGAAGAGAAGAGCCCATGGTTTTGCAATCAGAAGGCCTGAATTTGAATTTTTTCCTGTGTGATGTCGAGCAAGTTGCTTATTCTCTGTCTCTTTGAAATGGCAACGACAATGCCTACCTCATACTCTGGTAATAGAGATTAATGAGAGCAGGCATGCAAATGAACTAACACAGTGCCTCTAGGCAACAAAGAAGGTGCTAAATAAATACTACTCTCCTAGCCCTCTTTCTCCTTCCTTAGACTCTGATGTCATAGTTTATCATGTATCTAAATTGGATATGTGAGCAACGACATTTCTCAGTGGTTTTAGGTCAAGACCACTTATCCCTAAAACCAGTTCTTGAGCCCCTATTTTAAAGTGCTTAGATACTTTGCACCGATTGGACACATTTTCATCACAAAGTGGCTTCAAACTGCATCAGCAGAGGAAACTGGGTTTCAGACTTGCTTTGGTTTTCTGCTCAGGTGCATTTCATGTATCTGACATGGGCCTTGGTTGGAGCCACTCTGCTGTATGTTGCATTTCACATTCATGGCTTTGAAACAAAGTGTCTGAGATAGTTTATGAATCTGAGTCACATCCTCCAGACTCCAGACCTGTCTGGAGAAAAGATCACCCCCTTTTTATTGGAATCAGCCTCTCCTCCTCTTGGTTTAGGCTGTTCTCAGGAAGCCGACAATTTCTAGTCAAATTAAGTGGACCAAACGATTTTATTTTACCCACTGTTTTGCTAGATTTTAATAAGGTATGACGGTGACTAATGTGTTCCAATTTAAGGCTGGGACAAGATAACCCTTCCCAGAAAGCTGGTTCTTTTTTTTTTTTTTTTTTTTTTTTTTTTCTCAAAGACAATACTGTGCTGTGCAGTTAAAAGGTAAGTTAGGGATTTCCATTCTGGTCAGAAGTCTGGTAAACATATGCTAATTTTCAAATGCGGGGTTGACTTGGAGTTCCCTAGTGTAAGGAGATTCTGTTTAGAAGTAGATGGAAAATCAATTCCTTGCTGGTTAAAAAATAATGCGTTCACTTATTTTAAAAGTGAAAGACAGGGCACCCAGGTGGTTCAGTCAGTTAAGTGTCTGATTCTTGATTTCAGCTCAGGTCGTAATCTCACTCTTCACGAGTTTGAGCCCCGCATTGGGCTGTGCACTGACACCAGAGCCTGCCTGGAATTCTCTCTCTCTCTCTCTCTCTCTCTCTCTCTCTCTGCCTCTCCCCCCTCAAAACAAATAAATAACCATTTAAAAAAATAAACACATAAATAAATAAAAGTGAAAGAGAAGTGGAAGTCAAACTTCCTTTTAAACTTGAACCTGTCAGGCCACAAGAGCTTCCTTAGCAAAATGCTTTCTTTCTTTCTTTCTTTTTTTTTTTTTTTTCTATTGCCTGACATCAATGTTGTAATGGAGTGTCACGAAGTTTCCGTTCAGCATTCAGAAAATGATTTGCATCTCCCAGGAAAGTATTTGAACAGCTTTCCTAGCACTCCAGTTCCGGATTCTTTTCCTCAAGGAAGTCTGATGCAAAGGTCTGGCTTTCAGTCTACCTTACTAATCGAGATTGACAATCAAGGGCATGTGCCGAATTACTTAAACATTTCTACTGTATGCACCTGCTACAAAGACTTAGACAGTAAAAAGTGGCAGACAATAGTGATGTGCATACCACTGATGGTTCACACAGCCTGCTGCAGGAATCTTCCTCATTAGAAGTGCCTTTTGTTTGTTCGTTTTTACTTTGATTCTGGCCGTGCAGTGATTCAGATTCAGCTAAGTGAGTTTCTTGTAGCCCCTTACCATGTGCCAAATGTTAACATTGGATTCCACTTATATTACCTCATTTAATCCTTGAAATGATTGCCGAGGCATGCAGTACTATCCCCATGAGCTTTGGAGGTTAAAATGACTTGCCCAAACCCACTCAACTCTAAGTGGCTAGGACATCAACCTGAAAAAATGACGGAACCTGGATTTGAGCCCAAGTCTTTCCAAGGAGGGCACTAGTCAGTTATACTTGCCAAATCCGTACGCAATAAAATGCACCCCCATTGAAGACAGAAACCAAAAAACAACCTAAAAGTCCTACGGGTAAAGACATTTGGAAAGCATAGCATAAAGGAAAGTTAACTGGTTTCTTAAACACAAGGTTCTCTTAGCACCACGGATGAGATTTCATCTTAGACAAGATGAGCCTAGGTTTGGATTATATCCCAAAGACTTTACCAGTGGAATCCTTTCTATAAGGACACGGGATGCAACACTTGTCGGGAAATGTTGTCTGCATTCCAGCCCATCATTGTGTGCTATTTTCCGAATTTGTTATAATACCTCAAAGAATGACAGGGCTCCATTTGTTTCATAGCACAATCCCCACTGTTCAAGTCATTAAAGATGTAGTTGGGAAAACATGGCCCATACTCATGACGCCGTTAAAAGCCCACAAAGTATAGCTCTTGCTGAGCTTATTTTAAGCACGTTGTTTTAAAATAATGAATTTGGAAACACCTAATGTAGTGAGCTACAGACTACATCTTCTAAGAACATAGGTTCCAAGAGCCACGAGGGGACTTTTTAGGTTCCATTTTGTGATCCTCTGGTAGAACTTCATAGGAATCAAAATTCTGGGAAATAATAAACTCTTGTCCTCAGAAGGATAAGAGATCATGAGGATCTTCTCTTTTTAAGTATGTGTCTGAGGAGAAAAAATTCTTTATGAGCCCAATCACTCCCAAGTCAGCTGAGGGGGCATCAGGAGAGAGGAGACTGAGGAAGTCATGATAAGATCCATGGAACTGAAGCAAAACTTCCTGCATTCTAGGCAACTTGCATGTCCCAAGTTCCCCATTTGGGGCTGGTTAATGTGGGTTTGCAAATGTGATGGGAACTGGAAATCGTGGTGCGAGGAACAATCCTTCCTTCCGTTAACCGTTGTTAACAGCAAATGAACAATGTGAGACAAAGAAGGTGAAGGATGACTAATTCCCTCACCCCAGGTGGTTATACTCACTCTCTGAAGTCACTGCAGCTGCTCTTGTTTCCCATGTGTGAGTGTGCCTAGAATCCCCGGGGTGCAGCTCCAATTCCCCCCATCCCTAAGGACATGTTGAGTCTGTCTTCTGTACAATGTCTGTAGGAGCAATGGGAAGTTGTGTCATTATGACGGCTGCTGGTCTCCAACCCTACTAACCATCAACCCTCTACAACTATTGGTTCATATCCTCAGTCTCTTCTCTTCCATCAACCGCCTCGGCACCCAGAAGACACTATTTAGGATCTCACCCCCTTTTATACTAAAGAATGTGGCTGCTATCTCTGTGAGCTGAATGCCAACCCCACGGCTTTCCTCTTTGAACTTTCAAGTTTGGGGGAATATAGACACACACACACACACACACACACACACAGAGCCATATACTACAATGCATTCCATGATCTATATCTTGACATGTGCCAATATAGTACATATTAATTTATGTTAATTTCTAGTTAAGTGACTTCATTTATTTATCACCCCTAGTGAAATGGGATGTTGGTACAGAACAACAGAATTGTTCTGGCCATACCATACCACTAGACATCTGACTTTTGGCAAGACACTTAGTTTCTCCAGGAAGCAAATCCTTTGTTGGGAAGACAAGACTCTCACAGTGTGGTTGTGATTTCGATTATGTATTGAAAGCCATTCTGCAAATTTGTGACGGGCGATATGATTTTGCTATCTTACTAATTCATTGATTTAGCAAAAATGTATTGTAAATCTGCTATGTGAGAACACTAGGCAAGGTCTAGGGACTCCCCTGCCCCAAATAAAGTCATGTCCACCCTCAAGGACTTTTTATCTATGATAGAAGTACTTAATGCCACAAAACTTACTTGACCTCTTAGCATTTAATCACATCCTCTTTCTCGAAACTCATTTCTCTTGTGTTCTATGAAACTGCAGTCTGGGCATTCCTTCTCTCTTTCCCTTTCTTCTCTATCGCTCTGGCCAGTTAAGTCATTTCACACCATTTCTAAATGTTGGTGCTCCTAACGCATTGTTCTCAAGCCAAGTCTTGACCTATATTGTCTCATACACAATCTCATCTATTGGCTTTACACTTCATCTCTGTGTCAAGGCCTCTAAAATGTATATCTCTAGCCAGAAGTGTGATTTCTTACACTTAAGACAATAGTACAACAGGCTTTCACACTAGACATGTCCATGCTGGAAATCCTGACCTGCCTTTGTAAATCTGTTACTACCTTGTTTTTTTGTCTTAGTAAACGTTACCTCCATTCACCTAGCTGAACAGTCCCCAAACCTGACCACCATTCGTTACATCTTCCCCAACACATCCTGCCAAAGCCTATCACAAACCTCCCCACCTCTGCTGCCACCATCCGAGTGCATCCATCGGCATCACTTACCTGAACATTGGCAACGACCTTCTAACTGGTCCCCCAGTGTCATCTTTCTCAAACAGAAAATGTACTTTCTGGCTGAAAACCTTTCAAAGGCTTCCCGCTGCATTTGACAAAAACAAAAATAAAAGCAAAACTAAAACCCACAGAAAAAGAAACAACAACAACAACAACAACAACAACAACAATAAAACCATTCTTTAACATGACTTACCAGGCTCGATGACCTGGCTGCACACTACCATGTGACATGATAGTCCCATCAGAGGTGACACCTTGCTGCCACATAGTTTTAACTGTCCTTTGGGACGTCGGACACAGCAGCACTCTCCTGCCTCCGGTCTTGTACTTGTCCCAGCCTACCTTGAAGCCTTGACTCTCTACCCCATCTTCATTTAGCTGAGACCTACCCATACTTCAGGTTTAGCTTAACGCCACTTCCTCAGAAGACTGCCCTGACTCACCCATCTACTGGAGATCTCCTGTCATTCTTTCTTTTGGAAGCCTGTGCTTTTCCTTCATGGCACCTATAACGATTTTATGTTTCTACTTATTTGTTTACTGTTTATCTTTCCCACCTAAGAATAAACCCCATGAGAGAAGAGACTGAACTTCTATTCCTGAATACTCAGACCCTAGTATAGGGCTTGGTAAACAGCCAACATTTAGCACATATTTATAGAAGGAACTAAGTACAGAGTGATACCTAGTGTTGATAACCACCCAAATAATTGAAGCCTGACTCCTTTAAACCACAGTCTTTCATTGAAAATGTTTTGGAAGATAATCTGAATGTTAATCATTTACCTGACTTCTTACATCGAACAGATAAAACATAACTTTTTTTTTTTTTTTTTTTGTTCTGGATGACCCAGGTAACCAAGGAACAAAGGATTAAACAATTAATTCAGACAAGACTTATCTGTAAGGTCAAAAACCAACTACACTAGCATAAGTTATAGAAACTTAGCTTTGTAGCAGTTATTGAAAACATAATTCAGGGGTTTTCGTTTGACTAAAAATTCAAAATGAGTCAACAGTAGACTATGGCTGCTGGAACATTAATATAGACACAAGTCATGTTAATAGAACTATAGATTCTAAAATGAGGTGAGAGTTCCTCTCTTCTCTGGACCTAAAATATCTATTTTAGGACACCAGCATTAAAGAGGTACATACCAAAGCTGCGAGGTATCGGAGGGAAAGGCCAAATGCTGGAAGGTCATCTTACTCTCCTGGTGGGTTTTCTCAATTGCTTGATGTTGGAATTCTTTAGAACTCAGCGTCCAGCTGATGTCCCCGATCATTGGATAATTATCAGCCTCTCAGGCAGACTTCTCCCCTCTCATTTTCCCCATGACTTGCTATCAGCCACTGGTTTCCCAAATCCAAATAGCTCTGCAGGATCTCTCCCTGAGCTTCAGATGTCCCAGTGCACACTGGATACCTCTGCCTCGTGAGGTACTTGAACTTAAGCCAGCATGTTGCTATTCAGAGCAGTACCTTCTACCTGCTCCCCAAAAAAAAAAAAAAAAAAAAAACCTGAGAGGTATCTTAGCCTCTCCTTCCTCAGCTCCCAAACTTGTTGGAGTGGTGCTATTCATCACTGGCATCATTAAGATATGAATGGTCCACCAATGTCTGGCACTATTTCAGAAACGATTCTTGCATCGGAGGGGAGATTAGGAGTCTTAGTCAGCCCCAGCTGCTGGATGCAACCAATACCATTAACTGAACTGCTCAAACAACAGACTTTTATGTCTCACAGTTCTGGAGGCTACAAAGTCCAAGATCGAGGTGACAGCATTGTCGGGTTCTTGGTGACGGAGGGCCTTCTTCTTGTTTTGCAGATGTCCACCTTCCTGGTGTATCCTTACATGATCGAGAGAGAGAGTACCCTCTGGTCTCCTCTTCTTATACGGACGCTAATCCCATTATGGTGACCCCACCCCCAGGAACCCATCCAAACCTAAACAATCAGTTCATAACATCGGGCCGGAGCACATCATTAGGTTTCTATCGAGCGAAACACTGAAGCTTAGGAAAGCAGAGAATTCAGTTGCCTGAATTCTCTAGAAAATAGGTCCTTAGAATACGAATGAGGCTTTCTGGGTTCTTCCACGGATATAGAGTTCAACTGTAAACAATTAGCTTCGTAGCATTCGTTTTGCCTTCCATCACACCAACTTATTTCACATTGTACATTTGCTGATGCCATCTGATGCCTTGCCTACCATTACCAATCCTGTGCCTAGAGACTTCCTGCTCATCCTTGAAATCACATCCAAGCTCTTCTCCGAGGACGTCTCCTCTAGCTCCTCAGGCCAGGCTATGCCCTCCTCATTTGTGTCTACCCAGCCCACGGGGCCTGCCACTGTCATAAGATGTGCCACTTGTGCACTAATGGCTTGTGCAACTGGAATGATTCCATTCACGTGGAATTAAAATGCCATGAATAACTGTTCCAAGTTGTGGGAAAATTCCGGGACCTGCTCAATATTTCTGAGAATTTGGGGAAGGTGGGGAAGGGTGTTTACATTCCCTTGCCCCAGCTCACTCTGCTGCTTTGGATTCTCCTCATCTGCTCCTTTGGATTCTCAAGTCCCAAATCCCAAATATCACACAACCTTTGACATATGCTGTCCTCACTGATCTACTTTCTTTCCTTTACAAGATGCTTCATGTAGTTGAGACTCAGTTTTCTCACCTGCGAAAAGGGAAAATCCTGGGACCCTTCTCTGGGTTGCCGTGAAGTTTAAATGGGTTATTCTTTACAGAGCAGTTAACACAGTGTCTGGTACCTAGGGAAGCTCAGTAAATGTGGTTTGTTGTTTGTGTTGTTACTACCCACACTATTCACCGGGAAAAGTTTTAGAATCCTGGTTTCTTCAATTCTACTCAGGTCAAAATGTTAGTGTGGAATCATGACTTTTCATACAAGTGGAAAGGCAAAGCCAACCCTGGAAGCTGATTCTTTTCACCTCCCTCGCTCTCCTCAGCCACCTCCCCATTTCCTTTCCCTTTTCTCCCTTCCCCATCTTCTTCCCATCCCCTACTTTTCTTTTTCTTCTCCTCCTCTACTTCTTGTTGCAGAGTTTCCTGGATTGTCTTTTCTGCTAGAATTTAAACTCCCTAAGGGTAAGGGGCGCCTGGGTGGCTCAGTCGGTTAAGCATCCATGTTTGGCTCAGATCCTGACCTTGCAGTTTGTGAGTTCGAGCCCCGCGTCGGACTCTGTTGCTGACAGTTTGGAGCGTGCGAGCCTGTTGCAGATTCTGTGACTCCCTCTCTCTCTCTCTCTCTCTCTGCCCCTCCCCTGCTCACAATCTGTCTCTCAAAAATGAATAAATGTTAAAAAAATTTTAAATATAAAAATAAAAAGCAACCCCTTGAGGGTAAGACTTAGAACTTATTCAACGAGTCAGACTATATACTGTCACATGGTGGGTCTTCATGGAACTTTGAGTTACTGAAATACAGAATCTTTTGCTTGGCTGCCTTCCTCTCTCTCTCTCTCTCTCTCTCTCTCTCTCTTTAAAGTTTATTTATTTATTCTGAGAGAGACAGAGACAGCACAAGTGGGGGAGGGACAGAGAGAGAGGGAGAGAGAGGATCCCAAGCAGGGATCTGTGCTGCCAGCACAGAGCCCGACACCAGGCTCGATCTCGTGAACCCTGAGATCGTGACCTGAGACAAACCCAAGAGTGGAAAGCTCAACCAACTGACCACCAAGACATCCTACTTCCACTTTCTTAGATGTGCCCCGGATAGTGCATAGTCTCGTAAGGAGTCTCCAGATACATATTCCTTTGTGCTTACTCATTTCTGTGTGTGTGTGTGTGTGTGTGTGTGTGTGTGTTACAAAGAGCAACAATAAGGGTGCTGACTGGCTCAGTTGGCACAGTATGTGACTCTTGATCTCGAGGCTGTAAGTTTGAGCCCCATGTTGCCTGCAAAGATGACTTAAAAATAAAATCATAAAAAAGAAATTAAAAAAAAATACCAAAGAACAACCATGGTTAGCATTATTAGGGAAACTTTAGGGACTTATTTTATTCAACTATTACCAAAACCCTATGAGATATGAATGATCATTATTTACATTTTACAAATGAGGAAACTGAGGCTCAGAGAGTCTAATTAATTTGACTAATTTAAAATAATAATTAAGTGGTGCAGTGAGGAAGCAAACCAAGGGACTTAAATTCTAAGGCCTGTGATTTAACTGTTATGCTGTACAAACAAGCATAGGTCCGAGTTTTATCACAGACAATGGCTACTAAAGAAAGCTGGAAAAAATGACTAATGTTTCTAAGGAAACTACTTTTAGCCCATATCAAATACAGAACAAGTTATTAAATAAAAAAGAAAATTATAATTAAAACTTCTCTGGAAAACTAATCAATGCTCTTAAAACCATAAGAGTCTCTTAAAAACAGAATAAACTGAGGGTTGATGGGGCGGGGAGGTGGGAGGGAGGGGAAAGTGGGTGATGGGCATCGAGGAGGGCACCTGTTAGGATGAGCACTGGATGTTGTATGGAAACCAAGTTGACAATAAATTTCATATTAAAAAGAATTAAAAAAAATAAGAATGTATTCAACATAAAAAACAAAGAAAGCTAATCGGCAAATTACACTCACGTGCCCAGACTCAGAAAGAAAGGAGGAAATTGCTCAGAAAGGTCATTTTGCCATCTTTTTGCTCAGACACGTGAAACAGCCTTGACATGATGGTTAGCAATGGAGACAGACAAAGCTGACCCCATATCTTCTTACCCTACTGTCCATTTACTGAAGCAGCAGCTATATTTCAGCCTCTTGCTGTTTGGGTGGGACCATCCAGTGAGTCAGCTTCTAAAATCTGCGTGGTAGTAAGCAAATGATAAGGTGAGAAGGCAATTTCTGCTAACGCAATTTGGAAATGAGTTAAAAGAAGAGGTCAAAGACAAGAGAAGATGAATGGACATAAAAATGCAACAAAGTGGGGCGCGTTCTTGATTTTGATCATGCATACTACGCCGTGGATTTAAGAAGCCCGTTGAAGAGAAAAACAATGTCTCGAAATTTCTCTGTTGAAAAGTCAGCATGGTGCAAAAAGGATGATAGAGATTTAGTGAATTATAAAAATGAGAACCGACGCAGTATTTGCCCTCAGGACCTATCTCTGGGGAGTTTGCATCTCTCCAAAAGGCATACATGGACTTTGAAAATCATCCACTCCACTCTCCTTCCTTTCCTCCCCATTCAAGATTCAAGATAGTATCCATTAAAGGACTTTCCATGGGAATCTCAGCTCAACCATGGACTGTCCTTATAGCTTGTATAAATCATTTCTCTGAGCCTTCTCCTCTTCCAAGGATTAAATGGGACATATAGGAGAGGTACTTACAACAGCTTGAATAATATTACTTCCCTCCTCGAAAAAAGGAGTGAAAAAAAAAAAAACTATGGTTGCTGTAAAAGCCCCCTCTTGCCTCTTCATCTAAAATTTATGGGTTCTTCCAGTCATAGGGCAGGTCTAAAGGAAACCTTTCCACAAAGTGCCATTGATATGTCCTTCGTGGCCTTACCTTTTCTCTCCAGCTAAATTCTGCACCCTTGACTCAGTGTTTAACCTGTTCCTTCCATTCCCTCTACTCTGTTAAAATCGCTGTCTTCAACTTCAAAACATGAAGCTGCCATTCTCAGGCTTAAAATCCATAAAGCATTTCCCACTGAATTTATAATAAAGTCAAAGCTTACATTTTCAGCATTATCTTCCTCTTGTTTTCATCCTTCCAGTCACAATGGCCTTTCCCATACTAGAATATGCCAAATTCTCTCCAACCTCGGGGCTCTTACACGTGCTATTTCTGTTGCCTGGGCTTCATTCTTTCCACCCTCACCTAGTCAATTCCAATTATCTTTCAGTTCTCAAATCTGTTTATGATATGTTCTCATCAGCAACCCAACCTCTGCTTTGTAACACTCCTCAACATTTCCCCAAAGGACAAGCATGAATGTCCTTTGGGGAAAGGGAAAAATGAAACATTCAGGGTTTCTTGCCAAGCTGCCTTAAATTCTAGATTAATAAAAGAGAGTTTCCTGGTAGCTTTTGACTCTACCTATTAGGGTTGTTAAACCCTGGACCTTTTGTTTTTCTCTTTGCTAAAAATCAAAGGAAGCTTTGGGGTGCCTGGCTGGCTCAGTGGGTAAAGCATATGACTCTTGATCTCGGGGTAAAGCATGTGACTCTTGATCTCAGGGTTGTGAGTTCAAGCTCTACGTTGGGTACAGAACTTACTTTAAAAAAAAATGATGAGGGGCACCTGGGTGGCTCAGTCGGTTAAGCGGCCGACTTCGGCTCAGGTCACGATCTCTCTGTCCGTGAGTTTGAGCCCTGCGTCGGGCTCTGTGCTGACAGCTCAGAGCCTGGAGCCTGTTTCAGATTCTGTGTCTCCCTCTCTCTGACCCTCCCCTGTTCATGCTCTGTCTCTCCCTGTCTCAAAAATAAATAAAATGTTAAAAAAAATTTAAAAACAAAAAAAAATGATGAAAATTAGAAGAAGCTAGCAGATTTACAAAGAAAAAAAACTGAAGGAACTTCACCATTCCTTGATCCATCCCGATGAGTGGACAAGAATTTTCGTTGCCTGTGACCGTTTTGCTTATTTGTTTGTTTGTCTGTTTCACCAAGTAAGTGACTTCATTGAGTATCCAAATGTACCTTCTTGTCGATTGGTGGGTAACATTCAGAGGAGTGTTTTGGAATGGAGTGCCGCTGAGCTTGTATATATCTTCTCGCTCCTGAGTAAATTACAAACTCACTGAGTTTGATAGCTACAGCACATAGCTTCATTGATGGCTTATAGCAGGCTTGCAATAAATATTAAATGGGTGGGTGTATGGAAGGATGAATGAGATGGCTGGCTGGCTGCCTGGCTGATTTAAATACATACGCTTTGGGGTCACTTGTGAAAGTTGTCTCAGTTATCCATAATAAAGAGCACCCCCCTCTCTCTTTTTGTCCTATACCACCTTATGCTTGTACTCATCTTAGATCTGATCTTGCCTATATCCTGGGGTCTAATGCCCACCTGATCACATTTACCATATTCATCTACGCCTAATCATACGTAATTTTATAGGACTTGGGAAAAAAGTTATCTCTAAGTATCCCTCACTCCTTACAAATAATTTGCGTCAGAATGAGGAACCTATTGCATACGCCTTAATCTGAGGCCAAAATCTGATCCCTGCCAGCCCTGAAGAACCCACTTTACCCCAAATGTGACACAGTATGTATGGTCCCTGTGACACAGGAGAAGAGAGACTTAACAAGAGAAAACTTAACGAAGCAATCTCTGAGCTGTAGGTAGAGATTAATGAGAGGGAAACCTTCCCCTAATCAGGCTCAGAGTGATTTTTTAGAGAACTATTCCGCAATGACCAAGAAGAAGCAAGAGGTGGAGTGAGTGGGGACATGGAAGGAAACGAAACTTTAAAACAATGGACTATAATGCTAGAAGATTAATCTAATTATCACTGTCTCTCAAGGTAGATTTTAGTCAATCATGAAGAAGTGCCACCTTTTCTATAAAGGGTCACCTCTCCAAGATGCCATCACTCAGTAATTTCATAATAAGGGGATGCAAGGAAATGAATGACAGTCAAGTGTGTAAAATGTCCATCTGTCTTTTGGGGGATATGACCAGCAAATCTATGGGGAAAGGAAGGCAGCCAAGAAGATAAGACATGAACCTGGAGAGACTTTGCGATCATATATTGGCTCCCAGAGTGGGTAATGATCAGGCCATCATGTCAGATTTAACATGTGTATGAGAAATACAGAAGAAAAGGCAAAATATGATTGCAGCTGAAAAGGTTAACAGATTGCAAATGGAGGTTTTTTTTCTTTTAAAGCTCTTGAGTGAAGCTTGAAAGTAAAATGTCATTGGCAATAATATAAAAGAGCCAATAAAATCTACAAATTCTATAGGTGCTGTGTGACTCAAGACAGAATTACGTTGAAGGTTTGCCAACGGTGTGGGTCCGTTACCGTAACCAGGTAAATGGACTTCAGAGGGGGGAGATGGGTACATTGTTAATAAGCATGGCTCTTCCATCATGCGAGATTATTCATCTCATCCCTCTAAAGTCTCTACATGCTTGAGCTTTTGCACAGTCTGTCCATCCCTACTTCGTTTAGGTTACCTAGTGTTGCTAAGCCAGTGGGGCTCCATGATCCAGACACAGCAGCCTTGCCCGGCTCATCACTGACGTTTCCAGCCTTACAATGGCACAAGCCATGTCTGCCACTGAGAATACCAACCCCCCACCCCCCACCCCCAACCCCGCGTTTCTCTCTAGATCATTTTCTCCCCAGAAGTCACCTGAAAATGTCTGGGGACATTTTTGATTGGCACAACTGGGTAGACATGCTACTTATATCCAGTGGGTAGAGACCAGGGATGTCATTGAGCACCTTGCAATGCACAGGACAGCTCCCCACAAAATAGTGTCATCTGGCACCAAAGGTCAAGAGTTCCAAAAGAGAGAAACTCTGCTCTAGACAATTTCCAATTATCCACCTTTTGTATTTCCGCCTACTGGTCACTTCCGGAAAGTCCTCCTTGATGTCTCCAACTAGATTAGACAGCTCATGTCACCTAGCCTTTCTACTTTGTAGCACTCATCTCAGTTGCAATCAGTTCATTTTTCTGTTTAATTAAGTGTTACCCCAGTCAGAGGAACAGCTGGAAGGAAGGACATACTGAAAGAAACTTATCTTACTGGTGATTGAATAGGGAAATGCTCAAATTCCAGAGAATAGTGCAAATATTTTTATTTCCCTTAATGCAAAGTCCCTTTTGATGGATTCCCCATTGTACCTTTTTAATACTCCTCTTTTCCCTAAGAGTCCAGACTCATCCAGACTGTCCCTTTTACTTAATCCATTTCACTCTTACGTGGATGTTCCTTAAATCCAAAGCCCAAGTTGGCAATTTCAGGCCTTCCCCGGACCTCGTGTTTTTTAGAGTAGAGCAGTGACATGGCCCACAAACTCTTTTTTAACATATTCTTGTTCCTGACGATCACCTGTCATAGATAACTTTGATGTGTTTCCATGCCAAAAGAAACCCTTACTTCAGTAAGGGTTATGTAATAGAGAGAAACAAAGCCTGTCCCAAACAAATAATTCCTGCCTGTCGCACATCCGGGGAAGGGAGAGATACAGGGACTTAGGGGGAAAGCTGGGTCCACACATCTGGAAATCAACCCATAGCCTCAACCTCCACTCTCAAGTCTTGAAGATTCTGCCTCAGTTTCTCCGCCTCCTCCTCTCTCTCTACATTAATTAAAGCGCTGTCTTATGGGGGCCTTACCCTTCCTTACACTCTGCATTTTACTGAGATGATAGGTCTCTTGACTCCATACCATGGTGTGGCTGCTCTATTCTAGCACCTATCATGATAAACAGCAGTGGATTATTTTGGCATTTCTTTCTATGCAATTGTGAGCCCCTGGAGTTGAGGGACCACGTCTTGAGTAACTTTAGATCACCAACACGTTGCTTTGGCACCTACCATGAGCACAGGACCGTGTCCCCATTCTGAACACGCAGATACTTATAAGAGAGAATCATCCGATTCTACAGCTGAGAATAAGAAGTCTATCCGAGCACATTGAAACTCCGGTGTGTTTTAAGAAATCCTTCAGCTGTAAACCTCCAAGGATGATGGTCTTCATGCTAAAATCTATTTCATGCTGTGAACTGACAGCTCATAAAATTGGAAATACGATTGGTTAAGAAAAGATATGGAAAAATCCTTAACTTCATGAGTATTCAAATAAATACAGTGATAAAGCAATTAAATAGGATTGATACTTAGTTTTTAATAAAATGAGCATATCTGGTGTTGGCAGGAGTCTGGACACATAGCTATTTTCATCCATTTGTGCGCAGTGTCATTAAGAACGATTCAGCAGGAAGTAATGAGACCCTTGAAAAACAAGTGGCATAAACCATGGAAATGGGTTTGTTGTGAATTGTTACAAAGAATTCAGAAGTATCACAATTCTTCCTCTTTCTCTTTGTCCTCCTTTTCTACTTCCTATTTTCTTTCCTTTCCTTGGTGGTATCAGGCCCTGGAGGGGAACGGACTGAGGTGACAGCAGGAAACCTAATGAAGAAACAAATTTTAATGGCAATCCTAGAGAATCCAGAAGTCAGTCACCATGTCAGGACTATTTGGTGTTGTAAGCCCTTCAAACAGAAAGTCATCAAAAGAAACCACAGGGGATAGAGGTTAATTAAATACATAATTAGAATCTGGCTTCTTGGAAAGCCCTGGGGGGTGGGGGAGGGGACTAAAAATAAAAATTTTCATTTGGATTTTTGTGGTTGTTTGTTTTGCTTCGGGTAGTCTAATACCCCAAAACTTATCTTTTAAAAGCCAATATGAAGACCATTATAAAAAACAATTATCATTCTTTGATAATTGCTGGAGACTACTCAGATTCTTCCCCAAGTTTTACAAAATGATTGTTGGCTGTTCATCATATGTGGGGCTCTTGATCCAGTTAAACTTGGCAGGCATGTATTGAGCACCTACGATGCACCAGGTGCTGTGCTAGGCAGCAAGCACATGGGAATGAGCATGAGACCGTCCCTGTCTGTACCGAGCTCCTGGCTCAGCAGGAAGGATAGGCATATATAGAAATGTGCCAGTAAAGTGGGATGTGTTTGAGAATTGACTTAAGGAGCATGTACCACAAAAGCACAGAGCAAAAAACAAGGGAGTGCCACCTGGATTGCCCCACACGAAAAGCTGTTGCCTGGTCTTGACCTTTAAGGAATAGCAGATGACCAAACCAAAGGGAAAAGGGGAGTGGAGTCCCAATCCAGATAATAGGATGCACAGAGAGATCTGGAAAAGGTGATGGAAAAGTCAAGGACCAGCAAGAGGCTTGGGCACGTAGGAAGGGCATGGATGATGGTGGATTTGGGAAGGTGAGACAAATTAACGGGGGCCAGGACTCTCCCATAGGGAAGGCGAGAAGCTCAACTGTGTCTGACAAAGACCGCTTGGGCAGCAATGTAGAGGGTGAGCTAGAGAAGAGAGAGGAGCAGTGGAATCAGTCAGGAGAGGATTGCAAAGGTTTAAGAAGAAAGAGTTTGAGCCTGGAAAGAGCCTCACATGTAGTAGCAGCAGGAAGCCATTTATACAAAAATCTCAAGGCTACTTCCTGTCCCCAGATGCTCTGGGCACCTGGGCGGAATTTCATGCACAACTTTCATTGTTCTTTCCCTCCCTACCCCCACCCTCACCTCCAGCAAATAAGACACAGGGTCAGAACAGACGGAACAGAAACAAGATGGCCTTGGGTTCAGAACCGAAAGGATTTGGAAGGTGAAGACTCGAAGGTAACAAGGTCTTCTAGGTTTGCAAAGCTGTGCAGCCTGGGTTGATTTCTAGCAGGTGGATTGATTTCTTGTGGCCGATTCTTTTTTTTTTTTTTTTAACGTTTATTTATCTTTGAGAGACAGAGGCAGAGCATGAGCGGGGGTGGAGCAGAGAGAGAGATGGAGGCACAGAATCTGAAGCAGATTCTCTCCAGGGTCCGAGCCATCAGACAGAGCCTGATGTGGGGCCCCCATTCACGAACCACGAGGTCATGACCTGAGCCAAAGTCAGTCGCTTAACTGACTGAGTCACCCAGGTGCCCCTCCTGTGGCCGACTGTAACTCAGTAGGCGGCTGTCAGAATCAGTGTTTAATGTCTGTTCTCAGAGATATATTTCTGGTGGGACGACTTTCAAGTGAAGCCACTGGGGCCCGTGACTGAGCAGTCACAAAAGCTGGGGCATCACCATCGGACAGATGGGGATCCGACTCCTGCTTCTGCCCTTACTTGCTGTGTCATTTCCGACAGCCCACCTGGACTCTCCACATCAATCCAGTGCTGTCGTCGAAAGGACAATTGCATAGCATTTATAAAACCCTTCATCCGACACCTGACATGTGGTACATAGTAAATATTGGTCAGTTGCGTTGACAAACAGATATAATTCCTGACACTTTGAAATATGACGTTTGCATTTTTCAGTAGCACCAATACCCACAATGGATCCTCAGATCCACTGGATCCCCACTAATCCTACAAGTGGAATCAGGTAAGGATAATCGTCCCCACATTTACAAATAAGGAGGCAGGCTCAGAGAGAGTCTAACTAAGCATAGATGTCAAAGGTTGCACAGCAAATACAAGGTAAAGCGGAGAGTAGATTCCACACCTTCAGACTGGGATCTAAGTCCTTTATAATGTATCACCTATCCTTTCTTCCTTCCTTTCTTCCACAAACATTTATTGAGTTTCCCCGATGAGCCGGTTTCTGTGGTGAATGTAGTGTTCTGGGTCCTAAGGATGACTGTTTACATAGTCTACAATCCTTTTTCTCTTTTAAGACCAGGAAACCAGTTTATCCTCGGTGGAAACTAGCAGAAAGTCTGGCACAAAGTCAGTACTCATTAAGTGGACAGTTAATGGGATCGTTGTTGAATGGGTAAGTCTAATCCAGTATATCTCATGAGCTCTGTCCCAAGAAGTATGGAAGGAAAAATGTCTACTCTGCAGACACAGAGGTATGCAGTAATACATGGGCTTTGAAGTCAAAAAATCGAGTTTTAAATCCCAGCTCTTTGTGACTTTGAGCAGTTTTAACCTCTCTGAACCTCAGTGTCTGGCACGTAGGAGGTGCTCAACTAACGGCAGTGATTATTACCGGTGCAGGGTTACAGGGAGAGGTAGCATCATCAACTGAAACTTCACAAGCATGGTATGTAGCAAGGCCATCACTAACCAGAATGATGGCTGGACTATCCCACCAGAACAGGCCCCGCTCTGAACACAGGGCTCTTTCTCACACCCTTTCTCAGGAAGGGAAAAGCCCCCTTCCCTACTGTCATGCCAGGTAGGACCAATCCCTGGCCTTGCAGAGCTGCTAAGCTTTACTCCGGGTCTGAGTCACGCTGACTAGAACCCAGTACAATTCATGCCACCATCATTAAAGCACAGAGGTCTGCAGGTTCAGCCACAAACGCGAGGCTGGATTTTTACCCCCTTTGCTACAATGGCTGGAATCACACACACAGGACAGAAAGGTAAACACAACCCAAACCTCTATTTGCTCTCAAATTGTCACCGTGTCCAGCCCCACCGTCCCCATGCTCCCACCTTCCACACCAAGCCTCAAAGACTGGAAGCGCAGATGAGTGAAAACTTCAACATTTATTTTTTTAATGTTTATTTATTTTTTAGAGAGAGAGAGAGAGAGAGAGAGAGAGAGAGAGAGAGAGAGCATGAGCAGGGGAGGGGCAGAGAGAGAGGGAAACAGAGGATCCGAAGCAGGATCTGTGCTGACAGCAGAGAGCCTGAAGTGGGGCTCGAACTCATGAACCGTGAAGTCGTGACCTGAGCCGAAGTCAGACGCTTAACTGACTGAGCCATCCATGTGTCTCTGTTCAATGTTTATTGATTCAAAGAAAAGCTTTGAAGTTGCAGCTCAGGATTTGTAGCATTTTCAGTAAGAACTTGGACAATAATTCGTTCTCTGCTAGTTGTGACAACCATGGAAATATTAATACAATAACTGAACCCAGAAATAGAAAAGAATCCAAACCTAGAAATCCAATAAATTAAAAAAAAAAAGGAAATGACCTTAATTATCAATAATAAGAAGATGGCTAATTAAAACTATGGCACACCCAGATATTGGAATATATACAGTCCCTAAAATGTTAGTTTTAGTGACATTAGAACATGTCTAAAACATACCGTGTAAAAACAGATTAGAAAACTTTGCATATAGCATGACTGCAATAATTAAATATATATTGAATATACTGAGAAAGCTACTTTTGCATGGGATTGCAATATTCACTCACTTTCACTTATACTTTACGTGTATCTACATTTATACAGTAAATGTTTATTACCATTTATATTGAAAATGTTTTAAAAATTGGGGCACCTGGATGGCTCAGTCGGTTAAGTGTCTGACTCTTGACTTCTTGATTAGACTTCTTGATTCATGGGTTTGAGTGCCGCATCCGGCTCGACCAGTGCGAAGCCTGCTTGGGATTCTCTCTCTCTCTCCCTCTCTCTCCCTCCCTCCCTCTGCCCCTCTCCCATTCACACACACACACACACACACACACTCTCTCTCTCTCTCTCTCTCTCTCTCTCTCAAAATAAATTAGCTTAAAAAATGTTTTAAAAATGTAATAGACAGCTTAAGTAACTTTCAGTCTCCTTTGTTTTTGATAGAGTTATGGGAGAAAAACAGATAAACTCCATAAGAACTTGGGTAATAACCACTTACCCTCATGAAGTTCAAGTGGCCATAGACAGTAGGTGACAAAAGACTGGTGACCAAATGGTCTGTCAAGGGATGACTTAGTTGCCAAATATTTGGAGAACAGTGTTATACGGAAGGAAAAAAAACAGCTCTGTGAGTTAGGAAATCAAAGGGTTAATACTAACTCTGCCACCAAATGGCTGTTGGACTTGGCTAGCTTGTTTCCTGTATTTTTTCGGTTTTTCCACTTGTAATATGAGGGAAAAATCATTCCTTCACTCATTCATTGATTCAAAAAAATATTTCCTGAGGGTCTACTATAGATCAGATACTACCGTAGGCACAGGGACACAGCAGTGGACAAAAGCAATGTGGCTTCTCCTCTTGGGGAACTTATGTTCTGATAGAGCAGACAAACCATAGACTACTAATCGAATACCTAAGTAGAGTAGAATCATGTGCTATGAAGAAATATAAGGCAGGATGAGGAGTAAGAAAGCAGTCTGGAAGGTTTCTAAGGAGGTGATTTGTAAGGTAACTAGGTAGAATACAAGAGCAAGCCAGGCTGTTATCCAGGGGGAAGGGCGTCCAGGTGGCAGGAACAGCATGTGCAAAGGCCCTGAGGCAGAAGGGTGGCTGCACTAGAGGGACCCAGGCGAAGGTAATGGAAACGAAGTCGATTCTTTTCCCCTGCAGTTTAACCAAACAGAGCTCACCAGAGAGCCTGTTGCAAGCTCAAAATGCTTCCAGTGCTTGAGATTCAAAGTCCAAGGCCTTTGCACAGGGAGTGCATTTACAGAAACTTCATCAGCCCCACCACAGGGCTTTGAAGGCCCGCTGTGCAACTATTAGCTGATCCCACTTGACAAACAGTGACGCAGTCACCAGGCATGTTTGTGCCCAAGCAGGTGATGATTTTCTCTCCGCTGGCTCCAGTCAAGGACTTTCTGCTTCCAGGTTTCGGGCTCCAGGTGACGTTGGGCACAGGGGGTCAGGTGGTGTGTGGAACAGGTCATGCGCCAGCCAGGTGACATGATCTGTCCTCGGCTCAAATTTCAAAGAGCCCACTTTTCCGCCCATGTGTCAAACGCACTCTGCCTAGCAGACTAGGATGATTCATCAATTTCCAAACCCCTGGGAAAGAACTTATTGTTTAGATTCTTAAAAACTGTTTTCCTAATCCCCACAGAGGTAGCTGTAACTCGGGAAAATGAACTTAGGATGAAGGTGAGGGCCAAAAAAAAAAAAAAAAAAAAAGAAGCAATTACTGTCATCCATAATGACAAGCCTTATCATTTCTTATGCAGTTAATACTGCATCTCCAAGCAGATATTATTAATTAGTGAAAGAGCGAGGCAATTTGTATTCGTCTCAGTCCAGAAGAATTCAAACTACTTCAACAGACCAAACATAGGCAACTTAGCCTTATGACTTTTTTGTCTTTTTAATAGATGAGGAAACCGAGGCAGAAGACATGGAATGGATCAGGAAAAGAAATAAATGTATCCAAAGCTTCGGAGAAATCAGACTGTCATCCAGCCTGATGTCATCCAGCATCGCGCCAATTTGTAGAGAGGCGTTAGAGCAGAAAGACGTGCCCACAGGGAAATCAGGTTGACTTCTCAGGAGCACCATTAGTTTTGATGCGGGGCCAAAGCCCTCCGAGTCTGTTTTCCCTGTCCCGGAAACGGGACGGTCCATCCCTATCTGGCATGATTGTTCCGCAGAATAAATGAGGAACACGCCCACCTACAGAGCCGGCAGATTTGTAACATGAATGGATACAGTCCAGAGCTCAGCAGAAGTGCCACTTAAGAAGGAAGAAGTTCTGCTTTTTTTTTTCCTTTAACGTTTATTTATTTTTGAGAGACACAGAGAAACAGAGTGTGAGCGAGGGAGGGGCAGAGAGAGAGGGAGACACAGAACCTGAAGCAGGCTCCAGGCTCTGAGCAAGCAGTCAGCACAGAGCCTGATTGCGGGGCTCGAACCCACAAACCGTGAGATCATGACCTGAGCCGAGGTCGGACACTCAACCGACTGAGCCACCCAGGTGCCCCAGAAGTTCTGCTTTAAACTACAGTTAAACGTACAGGCTAAATGTTTCTGGAAGAAGGGCAGTGGGGGGAGTGGGGGGCACAGAAGGAAATCCAATTCCTTTTAATGAAAAACATCACAGGTCTAGTTGGGTTTCCAGTCTGAGGCAGGAGGAGGGATCCTAGCAGGTCCGTGTTCCATAAAGACGACAGAGCCAGGAGAGTTTGGGACAGAGCAGATGTGTGTCCAATCACCCAATGACTTGCTTCTGGCGTGAGTTGGATTTGTGAGAGTGTTTACAGGCTTACGTGTATTGATGTTAGCTCTGTGGTGCAGAGAAGTCCTCATGGCCAACACCTTCAGTTCTGTACAATTAGAGCTTGTGGCACAAGATCTATATGGAAAGTGACAGGCACAAGTACCTTTATGTATTTATGCAGATTAGGAGAACACCTACATCGGACAAGCCTAAATAACACAGTCAGGAGGCTTCCTTCCTTCCTCCCTTCCTCCCTCCCTCCCTTTCTCTCTGTATGCCTCTCTCTGATAAGTCAGGAGCCTTCCTTCCTTCCTTCCTTCCTTCCTTCCTTCCTTCCTCTCTTCTCTCTCTTTCTTCTTCTTTAACAGGGTCAACTGTTATGAAACAAAACAGGAGAACAAAGGGTGATACCATAAAATATTTCTGACACACAGTCTCTTTGCTTTTAAAACTAAAGAAACAAGCTGAGAAAGTCACTTTCCCCAAATTACAAAGCCTTTGCAGAGTTTAGTCAGAACCAGTAGTCCTGGTCTTGGGTCTTCTCTGACCTTACGAACACGGCTTCTCTTGGAGGCATCTTCCTGTGTCTCAGACAGCACCTTGGAGGAGAGGAAGAAGGCTAATTTCTGGGTCTTCTGGGTCTTTGGCTCTGGCCACCCAAGAGTCCTGTCTCTGAGAGAAAGAAAGGAAAGGCGATGTGCTTAAGCAAAAGCAACATGGTGTTCGGACTCGGGGACCTGAATTTAAGTTTTTCGTCTGTACTTTTTGATTGCAATCTCAACGTGGCCGGGCAGCAATTTCCTCATCTGTTAAATGTGGACAACGGAGGTTGCTTCACAGGTTTGAGCATCAGATTTAAAGAGATCATATACGAAAGACACAGATAAAGAGGAAAATGGCAAAGAAAAGTCCCCGTTCTCCTTTCCTCAGTCTTCTTCGCGATACTGTTATTGTTATTCTTATCATCCTTATTGTCGTTCAATGGCAAGAAAATAGCCTCTCATTTCATGTACCTCCTCGTGCCACGTATCTGATTTGATTCCCTTTATTGGATTCTGGGAGGATGAAGACGGTCTTTATATAGGCATTATCTTTCTTAAAGTAGCATTCATCTTCCTGAACAACCTGAATGAAGGCGGGAAACAGGACTGCGAGAGGCTCTGCATCTATCTTTATTTATCAATTACTAGAAATAACAAGGATTCCACACTCTCCCCACCTGCTGCTTGTCATGGACTATAATATTCTATTCTATTGCCTTGAATTACTTGTGATAAGGAGGGAGTGTTTGTTAAATATTATCCAGCTAGCAATACCATTATTTGTATAGGACACCTGTTATCTGAAGGTTTCACTGTACCCTTTAAAGGTCTCATTATCTGAGAGACACATCTGAGGGTCATCAATAACTAAATCTCCTCCACAGCCTCAGTCTCCAAAAGACGCAAGGCTCTGGTTGTCTTTCTCGGGCCATTATCCCAACCTTTGGAATACATTGTGTCACAGTCGAAAAGGAGATTTTATTTATTTAGTTTGTTGTTGTTGTTGTTGAGATCAAGGAGGCAGTGCGATCTGAAGTATTGGGCTGGGGTCGGGAGATCCACGCTTCGATGGCGATGATCATAGTGGTTATTGTGATAACACTCTTTTTTTTTTTAATTTTTTAAAAATATTTATTCATTTTTGAGACAGAGAGAGACAGAGCATCAACGGGAGAGGGTCAGAGAGAGAGGGAGACGCAGAATCCGAAACAGGCTCCAGGCTCTGAGCTGTCAGCACAGAGCCCGACGCAGGGCTCGAACCCACAAACCACGATATCGTGACCTGAGCTGAAGTCAGACGCTTAACCGACTGAGCCACCCGGGCGCCCCAACACTCTTGATCACCTACAACACGGCTCGCAATTCTCATGCCCTCACTGATTTAATCCTAACCAAGATCCTGGTTAGTATGTTTTTGACATAGGTAATGAAAGAACCAACGAGGAATGGCATAAATGAAAGAAAATATCACTACCTCACCTAAAACATTTATGGTAGTAGGATGCTTCCAGGATCGGCCCCACGACCCTGGGATTCTGCTATCTTTAGCCTGTCAGCTTTTGCCTTTGGATTTTTCTCTTAATGAGCACAGGGTGGCTGTTACAGTTCCAGGCATCATGTCCTCACATAATAATGTGCCCAATTAGGAAAGGAGAATAATTGCCACTTTCTGAGTCCTTTTTTAAGAATGAGGAATATTTCCCAGAACCTCCCCAGAGGACTTCTCTCCACGTCTCACTGATCTATGCCCATTACTGAGTCATTCACAGACAAGATGGTATGGGGGGGTCATTGCCATGACCGCACACATGCACGTGTGTGCACGCACACACACACAAACACGCGCGTGCATGCACACACACACACACACACGCGCACACACAATCATACCCCATTCCCTGGCTAGAGCCGAGGAGGGACCCAGACTCCCTTAAAGCAAAAGAATGCCAATTAACCTATTATGATTAGGGTCCCATTAGCAAGGAAATGGGACTTACCTGTCAGGTAAGTGGCCATTGCTGGCCCTATTTTAGTCAGGGTAGATTAACCACTGTGACCAAGGACTTTAAAGTATCAATGGCCTAATATTTTTACTTCTCACTCCGGTCATCATCTGGAGACCATGCGGGGAGGGGACAGGAAAATCCAGGACATTCAAAGACCAAGGCCCCCTCTGCCAGGGAGTGGTCCCTTCTATGTCCTTGGAGTTCTCCCCCTTGGAGTTCTATGTCCTTGGAGTCCTTGTCTCCCCATTCAGCTGGGGACAAGGAAAGGGCAGGAGGATTGTCTAAGGAAAATTATCACGGGCCAGGCCTGGGTGGTACGCATGACTCAGAGCTCCCATCCATTGGCTACAGCTCTGTCACCTGGCTATACCTAACCGCAAGGGAGGCTGGGAGGCCAAAGCCGTGCTAAGGAAGGAAAGGTAGCCCTCTCCATGGCCACTGAGTAAGAGGCCCAGCTGACTGGCCATGCCAGCTAGGTCTGAATGCATGCAGGAGACAAAACGCCTCTCGTCCTGAGGATGCGTCTACCTGTGTGACACTTTAAGCTACCAACTCATTCCACTTTCCAGTCGGTGTTCCCTGCTCTAACCACGGATAGTCCAATCCCTGCCCCTTTAGTGGTTCCTAAACTGCCCGGAAACTTGCCCCAGATCCTGCATCAAGTCTCAAGTTCTTTGACCTCTCGGTGCCGTTAGATTCTGTTGGCTCCCTGTGGCGGAAGCAATTTTCCTCGGCTCTCAGACGTGTGTTCTTTTCTGCATTCTTCTCCACTCTTCCTTCTGTTGGCCCATTTGCTCTCAGCACTGGCTGTTTTTCTCCTTGTTTCAAATTCCAGTCCTCGTGTCTCTTCTCTGCCCACGGAAAAGACTCTTTACCATGATGGTTCCATTCTGACCTCTGCGTTACCTTCTGCAAAACGTACCCTGTTGTTCTGAGCCTCTCACCTGACCATCAGGTAGTCATTCAAATGTTAATATTGTTGCTATGCCTACTGTCACTTATATTCATACTTCTATTATTATGACCTCTACAGACTTCTTAGTATTTGCCAGGCATTACTGTAAGCACTTTGCTTAAATTATCTTTTAGGTTTCTCAAGAACTTAGGGTTGGTTTCATCCCCTTGTCTTCAGATGAGAGTGGAGAGGAAAATAAAATTAAATGACACAACAGGAATTCAAAACTAGACAGTCTGGCTTTGAAGCCAAAATTGTGAGCCCTTGGGTGCAACTGCCTCCGTGAGCTACATACCTCTGCTAGCTATGCCCTGTAAGTTCTCCCCAAGCATCCCTGAGACTGGTGCAAAGCTGAGCACAGTAGCCGTCAACAAACGCTAAATCTGAAGCCACACATCCAAAAAATCCTCTTCTGCCCAAATCCTTCTCTCTCCCAATTCTTTCTATAGATAGCATTCTTTCCCTATTTATATTCAAATTGTTCCATCCTTGTTGACATATCCTTTCTCTTAGATCCCCTAAACAATAACACCAAATAATATTTATCAAGCATTTGTTACATTCCGGGCAATTGTTTTGCCACTCTATCCCTGTAAGGTGAATCTTACTATTCTCTCCATTTATCGATTAGAAATTGAAGTTTAGAGGTTCAGTGGAGGAGACAGAGTAATAACCTGGAAGTTGAGTTCTACCATCTACGTTCTTACCCAGTAAGCTTGCTTGCCTGTGGCAATGACACTAGCTCTGGTACATTCCTTCCATAGTCTCATGAGGCTGTATTTGTCCTTCTTCATTCCTGTTGACAATCCCTGGGACAGATTCTCAAGCACCTGATTATAGAAACAGCCTCCTTCCTAGGCTTTCACTGGTCCACCCCTTTAAAATTAATTTTATTAACCACTATTAGCTAAATATTTAATATTTTAACCGGCTCCATTATCTGTCCTCGCCTTGTCTGTCAATATCATCTTCCGAAAACTTTACCCTCTCTATCAATCACACACAGGCGGAAGTCACACACAGGTTGGATTTATCATTTTCCCGATGAATTAAACTTTGTTAGGAGCATCAGGTAGGACTTTTCAGAGCCCATCAAGCTCCGAAAAAGGTGTACCAGATCAATGAAGCACCATCTGCCAGGATCACTCTCATTGCTTCAGCAATTGCTTTCCATTATGCTGGCCCATGAGAGGCACCCAAGCAATCTTCGTGGAAAGCAACAGGATAGGTAACAAAACAAAACCAAAACAAAATAAAAAACAAAAACAAAAAAAACACCCACAAGACTTGGATCTATTCGTTTATCCAGCTACTACTGCCAAATACATCGAATACTTAATAGGCGCTAGGTTCTATCACGTTAACCACCTGGAGGGATGTCACGAGAAGCAAATGAGGTGAAAGTCAAGTCTTTAGCACAGTTTCTGGCACAAAGTAAGTAAGTCATATGTATGTAAGTACCAATCTCCATTTCCTCCAGAGTAAATAAATGTATGAATGAATTTGCAAGCTTAGTCTCCCTACGGCATTTGTTAAGCTCTGTCTCTCCTCCTAGCACTCCACTGGCTATTTCGCATTATCTACCTCTTGGCCCATGGGCTCAACAGGATGCCCCGGGCAGGCCTGCTCTGTATGGATTTTGTCAACTGTTGGTTTTGATCTTGCCCACCAGCTTCATGTTATGTTTTTCATTCAACATCAATTCAACAAGTATTTCTTAAGCACCTACCATGTGCCTGGCACTTAACTGCTCTGTGTATACAGTGATGAACAGCATAGGGGCGCCTGAATGGTTCATTCGGTTAAGCAGCTGACTTTGGCTCAGGTCATGATCTCACGGTTGGTGAGTGAGTTCGAGTCCCGCATCGGGCTCTGTGCTGACAGCTCAGCCTGGAGCCTGCTTTGGATTCTATGTCCCTCTCTCTCTCTGTCTCTTCCCCACTTGCGCTCTGTCTCTCTCTCTCTCAAAAATAAATAAACATTTAAAAAAATGGTGAGCAAAATAAATATGGCACCAACACTTTATGGAGGAAAGAAGCAGGTTTTCTTAGGAAGTGTGAAGAAAAGATAAGCTTGGGGAGTACAGGATAGTATGGGAGAACATGCTCAAAGCAAAGCAAAATATATGCACAACACAATCTCTGTTTGATCCCACTTGTCTGGTTAAGCTCTTTTCCTTGAATCTACTTAAATCCTACTCATTTCAGGGTGCTATCGGTTGTAGTTACAAGGGGGAAGAAACCCTCAAAATGACTTTACATAGCCCAGGACAGTTTCTTGGTTCGTATGACTGAAAAGTCCAGAGATCACTAATTTGAGGAGAGGATTTATGTGGTGACTCAAAATAAGACCAAGAATTGCTTTCTCTCCATTTCTCAGCTCTGGCTGCTCAGCATTGGCTCGGTCCCCTGCCAGCTCCCCCTCTCGTGGTCCCAAAACGACTGGCATTGGCTGCTGAGGGTGTATGCTTCCTAATTCGCAATTAGCCAGGAGGGATGCATCAAAGAAAAGTACCAACTCTTGTCTGCTTGGATCCCCTTAAGTCCCGTAGCTGTCCTATGGGCAGATAGAAGAATTTCCGCTCATCTCTTTCTAACACACAGAATTTAGTACCGAGCCACTCTTAGATCCAGAGGTGAGGTCAACTTTCCTAAAATATATGGTCTGCCTGAGAGAGGAGTCATGCAATAGGCATGGCATGCTCTTTTCAGACATATGGTTGTGGCCAAGTTGCTGTGCAAATCGGACCCCAACCTAAACTCCTGCCAACAGCAAACGACAGTTGCTATTTCTCTACATCCTCACCAGCACCTGGTATTTTTTAAAACTTGTTCACACTAATGCTAAAAGTGGTGAGATGGAATTTTATTGTTTATGGCCCATTTTTGTCTCTTTTCTTCGTAAGGTACTTTTCATAAGATAAAAAGATGTCTCTCTTTCTTTTTAAATGATCCGCCTGTTCTGTAAGGAGGCTGTTTTTCCTCTCTTTGCCTATTTTTTATGCCAACTTTTTCCCAAGGACGTGTTTTGCTAAAATTTGTACCAGTCTGTGTCTTTTCATTTTGACGTTGGTCCACCTGTTACGCAATGCTTTGAAATTCAAGGTATCCAGAGCTAATCCATCTTTTCCTTTATGGTTTGGTCTTTGTGTGCCTTATTAAAAAAACAAGACAACAACAATAAAAAAAAAACTCCTTTTCTGGCCCAAAACCGAACATAAGTTCCTGTATTCTCTTATACAAGTTTTAAAGTTTTGTTGTTCACTTTTGATCCTTAATTCACCTGGAATTTGTTGTTGTGGATGTTATGAAGTAAGGACCTTATTTATTCGTATACTTATTTATTGCAGTTTGGATGGTCAGTTTTTCTAATACTATTTATTGGGTCGTCCATTCGTTCTTGATGATGTTTTATGTAGTAGTCTCCATGTATAACTAAGTCTTATCCTGGCTTCTGCATTCTATCCATTGATACTATTTTGTGATTGCTAACTTCCTTTCTTCCTTTTCTTCTTTCCCCCCTTCCCTGCCTTCTTCCAGATTAACACAATCTTCATGCTCCACTGATTTAAAAATTCTTACTTCTGTGCTGTTCTTGAGAGACTATCCTTAATAGCATCCCACTCAACACTGATTCAGCAATGTCAACGTTTACGATACGTTAGCCTGTCTCTCCCCAAATACAAGCATTTTAGCACGCTTAAACTCCCATCGCCCCTTTTTAGCTGCCAAGTATTGATAACTGCCATTTCAATTCCACCCTGCTTGCAACATCTCCATTAGTCATCATCTTGTTGTTTTCTACAGTCAAGTCATGTTTAGATGCATCTACATAATTCGCTAGTTGTTCTTGCTCTTGGCCTTTCTCTGATTCGTCTCTGTAGCGCTGCAAATATTATTTCAGGGGCTTCCTGCATCCAACGCTCTTGCCAGTCTGATTGTTGTATCTTCATAGATAGCCGTCTTTTCCCTCTGCTTGCTTTAGAAATGATCTGTGTTTGGTGTTTGTATTTCTTTATTATGTTTCTAACTGCAGTATGTGGTTTTTATGGCCCTCAGAATTCAGTGTGCTTCTTTATCGCGAAGACTCACGCGTTCCTGTTAATTGGGATACTTCTAAGCCATGATCTTTTGAAATATTACTCACCCCCCCACCTTTGTTCTCTTTTTTGGATCACCTACTGGATACATGTCAGAAAAACTTATTCTATCCTCTGTATCTTTTCATCTTTCCTTCCTATTTTCCGTATCTTTTTTTTTTTTTTTTGCCGAACCACGTGTCATGCAATTTCCTCAGATCTATATTCACTAATTCTTTTTCCTTCTTTATCTAATTTTCTGTGCAAGCTCTCCTTTAGGAGTTTTCCCTCACAGCTACTTATTTATCATCTTGAGAAACGGTGTGCTTGTACATGTGTGTTTTATAAAATGCACCTGTCACTTTTTTTAATCGTACACTCTTCTTTCATATTGGTTATAATTCCTTTTTGCTTCTCTTTAATGTACTCATTTTTTAAAATTTTATAGCCCCTTTCACATTATTCTATTATATTGAATTCTTGATCTATCTCCCTAGTGGCTGTGTTTGCTGACTTGCCTCATGGTGTATCTTTCCCCAAATTGTTTGTAATTGGTGATCGTGAGCTCATCTTCACGGAGCTTTCATATCTCGTTCTCTGCTGGAATCACATAGGCCAGGTTGGGAATGTTTTATAATTTCTTCCCTAATGACATGCAGTTTGTTCATGGATCTATAACTAATTTGTATATCAGGAGCTCTGCTTAGGATTCCTATGCCATAGGGGAACTGTAAACTCAGAGCCCATAACCTCAAGTAGCATAACCTTAAGTTTTGATTCCTCATGGGAGACATTTTTTATCCACCCAGGACCCTGTAAATACAAGTGGAACCCCTTGCAGGATCCCTTGATACAAGGTAAAAATTTCACTCTGCACTGTACTCAGGCTCAAGGTTTGCTGTTTGTAGTCACATAGGGAGTATTTAAATCTCAGCCACCAACCATAAGAGCCTATTCTGTATCCAGTATCCACTTATGCATTGCCACGATGTCGGCTCACATACTTCCCACCATGGCCAATTTGAGTTTCTTCTTAACCTGGGGTATTTAAAGATTCATCTCTCTTTTGAGCTTTTGCCTTCATACCTTTACAAAATGCTTATCTTAAGCACATTTATATGTATCTGGTGTGAGGCTGTACTGCCTAACTTTGTTTTTCATGTTATTAAAGGTTAAATTTCAGAGTATGCTTCCTTTATGTAGCTAGCCAGTGAGCTATATCACCCGGGAGGCTGAGTTCCTTATGGCCTTGGGTCTTAGCTTTTTTATTAATTTGGCAATGAATACGAATATTGGAAAGTGTGAACAGTCACAATCAGGAGTACTAGTGAGTAATAAATATTCTAAGCTCCCGTTTTCTCACCTCAAGTGGCAATACCAATACCTACCTAGCTCTTACATGTGCAATGAAGATGAAATAAAATAATTCATAGTCGAAAAAAGCCCAGCACAATGTGTAACAAAAATAAAACAACAGACAAAAGCAGAGGAAAAATAACCTCAATAAATGCTGATTAGCACCACCAGGAAATTTGCCAAGAGTGTCTGAATAAATGAAAGAAACTTAGCTATTAACATAGTAAGGGCTATCCATCTCAGATTCCGGAAGACAGAATTCTCTCAGTAGGGAAACAATGGGATTCCGTTCTATGATGGAAGGCATGTGGGCCTCCTCTGGTATCCACGCCTTAGAGAACTTCCAAGTAGGGTTGATTGGCCTCAGGATTCAGTCAGTGCTTCCTAGCTTCCCTCCACATCTTTCTAACGTAAAGCTGTCTGACCCTCCTGCGTGTCAGGTGTACTAGAATTGCAGGGGCAGTAACTGTCCATCTCCTTTGAGAATAATGATTCTCCCATGTAATCTGCCATACCACGTGATCACACTCCCATGATCATTGGCCATGATCACATTGTCCTATTTTTTGATATTGGAAGAGAGAGCAATTTGGGTTAAGAGGTTGCAGGGTATACAGCTAAAAGTGAGGGGGTTAATACCTTACTAAGAGAGAAGATTTGAATGAGGCAACTCTTCAGAGGAGAATCTAAAAACCACTTCCCATTGCAAATGCGTGGTGTTCAGGCGGCACTCTAAGTGTTACTGGCTCATCAAATGTTTCCACTCTGTGGGCCTTACCCAGGTTGAATTCAACCCTTCTTTAAAGTTTTCTGCTCTTCAGAGTAAAGGGGGAAATCAGAACTGTGCTTCACAAAATATGTCTTGTTTGGGAAACGGAAATGAGGCTAGGTGACCAGGGGGCGGGGGGAGTCAAGGCTCAGAACAAGCCTGTGACTTTCTCCTTTGGGTTTCTCCCACGGTGACCCTGGCCGTGAAGACGTGAGAAACAGCTGGAAGGAAGGTGATGGAACTAGCAACACCTAGCCTTAAGAAGAGACTTGGAAAAGACGTGATAAATGTCCTCTCATATCTGTACGCACAGTGCTTGAGCGGAAGTAGGCTTTATCGGGGATGCTCCAAAAACTCAAAGCGTAAGCCATCGTTTATTAAGCCCTCACTTGCTGACCACCTGCTCTGTACCAGTCTCTATGCCAGTGATGGAAATACTAGCAGAAATTTAGTAAAAGTGAATAGCATATGCCCTGTGTGCAAAGGCGTTTTATTTTTATTATCTCACTTAATGTTCACAGTACTGTAAGGACTGTGTCTCATGTCCTTAAGGACCGTATTATGTTGCTTCCCAGTTGCTGGGAAGCAGAATTGTCCTCAATATGGAAGGCACTATGATTTAATTGAAAACAAACAGACTTTGTAATTAGAGAAACCTGGGTTTATTTCCTAACTTTTCCACTTACTAACGCTGTTGCCAAGATCAGCTTAATTCAAATTCTCTTAGACTCAATCTGTTCACACATAAAATGGGCTAATAATAACTACCTTGTAGGATATTTATAGAATCAAAATGTGATGTGTTTACATAAACGTAATATCGGATGTTAATGTTTATTGGGCACTTTTTTGTGCCATTCATGTGCTTAACAGTTTATAAACATGTAATCTCACAACATCCCCTCGAAAGTGGGAGAACTGCACTTTCTTTAAAAAAAAAAGATTAGTTTTTGCCCAAGGCCATACTATTGAGGGTTATAGTTGGCATCCCAAGTCCATTTGACTTACCCTACATCCTGTGTTCTTAACCACTGTCCTTCAAAGGATTGGGAAAGCCTAAAAATGGTGGAAATGTTCACCATTTTTAGAAGACTTGAAGAATGTTGGTTTTGAAGTAGTTCATGTATCATAAAAGGAGTTAGAAAAGGTAGTTTCTACAGTTCCTTCCACCTCTATTGTTTTTATAAAAAAAGATTTCCCAGGGGCGCCTGGGTGGCTCAGTTGGTTAAATGGCCAACTTCGGCTCAGGTCATGGTCTCATGGTTTGCAGGTTTGAGCCCCGCGTTGGGCTCTGTGTTGACAGCCTGGAGCCTGGAGCCTGCTTCAGATTCTGTGTCTCCCTCTCTCTGCTCCTTCCCTGCTCACACTCTGTCTCTCTCTCTTCAAAATAAATAAACGTTAAAAGAGTTGAAAAAAAATTTTTTAAGACTCCACAAACCAGTAAGTAAGAAATAAGTATGTATTGGCTTAATTTGACCCCAGTATGAGTTGTAAACCATGGTTTCCCACACTAACCGTGATAGGCACATACTTGTACTCAATAAAGAAGACCATTTGGTTCACTCTCAGACCTTGTTCCTTAGACTTTACTCTTTGGATTTATTTGGACTACCTTCTCGTTCCATTTACTTGGAAAAGGCGTGATACTTGGTATCACGAGTAATGATCATTAACTCATCATTAATCTCTGCCCACAATTTTTATAATGTTTATTTATTTTTGAGACAGAGAGAGACAGAGCATGAGCGGGGGAGGGTCAGAGAGAGGGAGACACAGAATCTGAAACAGGCTCCAGGCTCCGAGCTGTCAGCACAGAGCCCGATGCGGGGCTTGAATCCACAGACCGTGAGATCATGACCTGAGCCGAAGTCAGCCGCCCAAATGACTGAGCCACCCAGGCGCCCCTCTGCCCACATTTTTAACGTTGCCTTTGAGAAGCTTCACCATGCTCAACACTTGATGCTTAGTTTCTCCTTGGCTAGAGGTCGACACTGGCCCTGGCCACGGCATCTTTCAAAATCTCATCCCCGAGGCATGGTGAACTTGGTCTCATTCACTCCCATACTCACCTTGTTTCTTACCCACCCAGGCAACCTCTCCTTCATCATCTCTGCCTGTGTCACTGAAGTAGGAGGGGGTGATTACCAAAGACACGGAATCATTTCAACCCCCACCATCACTCAAGAAATTCGTCCTAGGAAAATCTGCTCACCACAAAATAATTCCTTTTCAGGCCTACCAGCTTCCCTAACAGTGTGTGCACCTAGAAACTACATCACGAGGTTTATATTACAAGTGTCCCACCTGTAAGATAATTTTTCTGTCAGGCTTGATTTGCCTTCTAGAGAAACAAAAGTTTTTAAAGAGAGGCGAATGATAGAAGAAAATGGAGTGCCTTCCTTCGCACAGGGGAGACTCAACATGAAGAGCTGGAAGGAACACTGGAAATGTTACAGTTGTGGAAACTGAGGACCAAACTGAGGAACACACTTGTCTGAGTGTCTCATTCTTAATTTCCTACTTATTTTGTTTGCCTTGTTCTGCTCCCCCCGACTACCACCCACCCCCCCACACATACATACACATACTGTCCCTGCAATTATTCCCTCTAAAAATTCATTTGAGTAAGTAAACCTCAGGTCTTAAATATGTGACTTTGTCATGGAGAATCAAATGGTACACCAGGCTTTCTTTTTTAATTGGATGGATTTTCTCATTAGAGCACAGTACGGTGGAAAGAAAAGAGACTTTTGAGTCTACTTTTGTCTTTGGTTTGAAATGACTCTCTCTTATTTATTCACTATGTAACCTTGAGTGACTTATTTAATGCCTTTGGGTTTCATTTTCTTTTTCTAAAGAGGGATGGTAATCTCTTCCTCATGAGACTGTTGAGGAAATTAAACAAATTCCTGTAGCTAAAATTGCCTCTCTTCTGACTGGCACATAGTAGCATCTTCTATAAATATGACCGTCTTTCCCTGAACACGGTGAGGTTCAGGAACTCTGAAGAAAAGAAGATTTATGAGTGCTGCGGTGAGGTGAACTGAAGTAAACAGGCAAGAGACCAACAAACCCTCAACAACAGACCCATATTTGGTCTGACCACACCCAAACTCACAACAGCATACAAGTAATACATACAAAAGGAATAAAAACATAACTTGACCTCCGGTGATGGAGAGATTTCTATACATCCGAAGTAGCAGGCTTTCTAGTCTCTACAACACGGGAAGGTCTCCCTCAGGGGACATTGAGCACACCTGCCAAGGCCCCTTCCCAGCCTGCAGCGCTGGGCTCTTTGGGATGAGGAGACCACAGGGCCCATCCCTAAGGCTGAAAGAGACACAGGAGGCCCTCTTGTCCTGTGGAGCCTGAGCATCCAGCCATTGCCCCAGGGGAGGCCCCTGGCAGCCTTAGCCAGAGTGATCTGACTAGGGATGAGCCACGATATCGAGTTCCAATAAAACCCACAGAATGTTCTGAACTCATGACTAAGCCTGCACTGAATAAACAACCCTCCACATCCACCTCAAGGATGGCTATGTGTGGTATGGCCTAGTAATCTCTTTCCTCAAAAAATGAAAGACCAAAGGGCTGTATTTTTGCAGTTCTCAACATTCTTTTAACAACTGCATGGTCAGCCTCTATTTTATGCCAGTCGTTGTGTCAAGTGGGAATGTCGTTAACTGTGTCCTCTGAAGGCCGGGGCCTTCTCAGGACCACCGTGGGGGCAAGGGCGGAGCTAGGCGGGCTGTGTCCGGCTGCCACCCCGAGTGAACCAGAACAGCTCCCCTTTTATCTATTTTATTGGCTTTCCTCATAATAGTTTATTGAAAAGATAAAAATGGTAAAAAAAAAAAAAAAAAAAAAAAAAGAAGTCCTGCTTTTTTTAAAAAAAATCTGAAAGTAAAGGGATGCTTGGACCTATGATTTAGAGCTAAAAAGAGAAAAAAGAAAACAGTTGATATTTACTGTTTATCGTGTACCAGACATTGTTTTCAATTAATCCTTACATGACCCCGGAAGTACTATTATTAGCCCCGCTGTAGAGAAGAGGGACTGAGGTCCAGAGAATTTGACTAAATGTGCTCAAGTCAGCCAATAAATAGCCTGGTGGATATTTAATCCCAGTAACATTGGCATTAGAGCATGTTCTCACAACCACTATACTGGGCTGACTCCTCCCCAAAATCTCCCTTTGTGACCACTGGGTTTATCACCCAGCTTCCCATCTCTATCCCGGGACCTTGCCATCCTCAGCCTCTGCTCAAGTGTTGTTCCCTCGGAGGGACCTTCTCTGGCCATACCACCTAAAATAGCGTCGACTCCAGCCAGTCTGCTTCTCCTTTTTACTGCTTTATTTTCTCTTAGCTCTTATCCCAAACTGAGAAATATTGCACACCTATTTGTTTATGGTTTTCGCTTTCCAGAATGTCAGCTCTTTGAGATCAGAGGCTTTGTAAGCTTTCAGATCACGGTCCCTCCCTGACAGCCCGATTAGAAAAAGGCCCTGCGGAAATAAGTAGGTAAGGGGGTACAAGGGTTGAAGACGGAAGGATCTGGATTGGGAAAGAAAACATGGTGTAGGGTGATAAACCAAGAATAGAGAATCAGTTTGAATCACAGCTTTGCTGGTAATTAGCTGTGTGACCACAAGCAAGTTTTGGTTTCCTCATTTGTAATAGGGATAATTACCGCAGACTCACAGTGCTGTTGTGAGGGTTAAATGAAATAGGGTGTATTAATCAATGGCTTTCTATTATTTACTTAATTCATTTTTTCCTAGAACGGGTTCTGAAAACATAACTAAGCATGTAGTGAGCCCTCCATAAATATATGATATGGGTAATGGAATGCTGGGTCATAATCAATAATTAGGCTGTGTTGTATTACGGGAAAACAATGAGAAAAGAGTAAGGAGACCAGCAATTAGATCGAATTCTGCCATATAACTAGTTGTGTGCTCTTGGACAAGTCACTTTTGGGTCCACATTTTCTCCTGGGTAAACAGGAAGTTTGGACAAGAGGATGTATGAGTTCCTTTCATTTCTGAAATCTACAAAATCGAAAACGTCCCACAGTTGATCTGGTTTCTCTTGGCTTTTCAGTAGCAAACCACCCCACTTCGTTGTCGGGAATCTGAAATGACCTATCATGTTTTTTATTTGTTTCCTGTGTTCTAGTCTGAACAAAAATTCTTCATACTACTTACATCAGAGAGTATCAGTTGGTAGCTTGGCCAGAGGATACTAATATTTACAATGGGCAATTAATTCACTCTCTTATCTGGGTCTCTGAGGGTCGTTCTGGATTCATGAGCCTCTTGACTGGGTGTAAAGAATTCCATCACCCCTTGTCCTTGCCCTCAATGAATGAGAAAGGAATGAGATGTATCAAGGTTGTCTTGGAGACTTCTATTCTAAGTCCACCTGAGAGTTCAGTGGTTTTGTTTCTGTTCCATGTGAAGGGCCATTGTTTCTTTTGACATGCTGATTTATTGGAAGAGGCTGTTGCCAAGGATTTTGCTGGCTTAGAAAGTCATACTGGTGACCTGATATGTAAGTTCGGTGTCCTTAAGCATCATTTCAAGAGCCACCATTTTAAAGCAACTGATGTTTTATCTTTGTCCCATATTAAAAAAAAAAAAAAAAACCGCGTAGCTGTAATGATTTCTAAGAATTCAACAGAGTAATTATTTTCGTGAATTTGTGTCCCGTGGTTGGTAGACCAGCAAACACATCTCACTCATAAAATATGGATTATCTGAAAACTCATTACAAGTCTCACCTTCTGTTTGACATTTTAAAAAATGAACAGTGCGTAGCACTTTTTGGTTTTCGAATCATTTTCACGTATATTACTTGATCCTCATGAAAGCTACATGGAATCTGCATTATTACAGATATTATTACATCCCCATTATTCGTATGTGGAAGCTGAGTCTCAGAACGTCTTTAAGGTTTGCCTAAAGACACAGATTAAAGCCTGGACTTTCTGACTCAAATCCTTGGCTCAGAGTTGAAGGAGAATGAAGGTGATTGGAAAAGACCCTTGGCTGATGTTCCTATGTCTAGCAAAACATGAGACAGTGCTAATTATAGCATCTTCCCAAACTCCCCGTGCCCCGTCCCCCCCCCCGCCCCCCGCAAAGGACACAGAAAATCTCTAAGAAAGGAGAAATGACAGAAGTAACCCACAGCCTGCTTGCATGTGTACCAGTAAAGCAAGACCTGAGCTGCTTTCTGGGCCCTCTGGAAATTCAAAGTGCAAAGGTAGGAGGGGAGATGGGACTCTGAAGGCACCTGCTAAGGAGTCAGCAGGATCTAGGTTGAAAACCCAGCTGTGCCACCTGACAGCTGTGTGATTTTAGGCAAATGATTTCCTCTCCCCATGTCTCACTTTCTTCAGGGACAAGTAAAAACATCGCCCTCATAAACTCATTATAAGAATCAAACACAGTAATGTACCTAAAGTGTGGGGCAGAGTCCTGGGAACAGACTAGTAGCTACAACTGTGTGATTGTGAATGAATCATTCCACCTCATTGGGCCTCAGTTTCCTTATGTATAAAATTAGGTGGTTGGATTAGATAAATTCAGGGTTTTTTTTCCCCTCAAGCTCTATACATGAGTTATGACTGTATTCCCTAGAAGAGAAAGAGATAGATTATTAAGTATTTTAGAGTGACGTGTCACTTACGAGTGACTAGAAGGTGGCTGTGGTCATTACATCTCATTGATAATAAGGATAATATTTTAAAAAGCTATCTCTTATTGAGCACCTGGTAAAATATATATTATCTTATTAATTCCTCCATGAAAATCCCATAAAGCAGGGAATGTTAGCTCTTATTACATATGTAGGGAGATTAAAGCTCAAATAGGTTACCTGATTTGTTTAAAGCCACGTAGGTTATCCATGGTGGATCACACTGTGTTCTGTATGACTTTGGCTCTCATGCCCTTTGCACAGTCTTCTACGCCAGCTCTATTCATTAAAATTGCTATTTAATCTCTATATGACCTTTGTTTTCCTTATTCCACGTCGACCTCTCTTCCTGTGTTCATCTTTCTACCAAATAACAATGTAATGCTTAAATAAATGTACCCTTCGCTGCATTGTGTGCTTTTGTAAATGTGTGATCTATTATTATCTACTTAAATCTATGTCTTTATTGCATAATTCAGCATTTTAATATTTGCTTTGAAAAGTGTTTTGAGTCACTTCTCTGCAAAGGTGCTGTATTAAATGACATTCATTATTCTTGCTAAATGTAGACAAGTCACGGTTCAGGTGAGCTGGAAGGTAACTCCCATTATCCTCAGCACATTCCATCACATTCGTTATTCTCCGTGACATTTATCAACACAGCATTTAGACATTTTAAAGAAAGAAAGAAAATCACTTTACATTCCAAAGCATTTAACTAACACTAAGCCCCAATCCACAGGTGGAAAAAGTCATTTGTTTGCTACAAGTTACACACTTTGCCTTAACTCTTTTGGAGCGCAATGAGAAGATGTGAAAGCAACACGTTAGGGATCAAGGTGTGTGAGCTATTAAACTTACCTGCTATGACTTATGTTGCATCACGCTTACAACTACACTTATGTTATCCTCTCTTTTTAAAAAAATTTTTTTTAATATTTATTTACTTTTGAGACAACGCGAGAGACAAGAGTGCAAGCAACGGAGGGGCAGACAGAGGGAGACACAGAATCCAAAGCGGGCTCCAGGCTCCGAGCTGTCAGCCCAGAGCCCGACGCGGGGCTCGAACTCACGGACCGTGAGATCATGACCTGAGCTGAAGTCGGACGCTCAACCGACTGAGCCACCCAGGCGCCCCAACACTCACGTTATTGTGAATAAAAGATGACTTCTCATGTACCAAGGATATAGAGGTTGTGTTGACAGTCTCCTAGGTATCTTTTGCCATCCCCATTTGTTACCTACTTGATTCTTGTGCAAAAGTTCTGTCTTCTATGGGACACACCATCTGGCCGTGCTGCCTTTCAACTATCACCTTGGCTGGCATTGGCCAACCTCATTCCTTTACTCATGGGGAGATCACAGCCTTGCTACCGCTCACGTTAGTCATTTTAGGTGCTGGAGAGAAAGTTAATATTTTCTCAGGCTGCGGATCCCAGAAGCATCTGACCCTCAGATGAGGATTCAGATGCAAGTGATTTATGAAGGCAGTACTTCCTGGAGAATCTGGGAAAGAAATGGGGGAAACAGGGCAACAGGGACATCTCAGATGATGTCCTGGGGAAGGGAGATTCATCCTTACCCTGCAGGGGATCTCTAGAGTATAGATTCTACCTCAGAGCACAGAAAGTTGGCTGTTCCAATCCCACACCCATCCGTCACTGGTCAAGGGCCATGCCACCGGATGTAGGGAGGGACATTATCAACAACCAGGGACTGTCTGCCCAGGACTGCAAAGCTGAGCCAGTAGCCTAAGGGCTACCCTCCACAGGGAAAGTAAAGCTCACTGAAGTGGGGCAGTGCTGGAAGAAATATCAAAAGGCACCTCAGGGAATAAGAGTGAAGTACCAACAGTATCCACTAGAGGCAGCCATATGGAGAAACCATCCAAAAGTCTAACATCATAATTCCCCGATACTTGCATCGGTTTTCTAGGGCTGCCATAACAATGTACTACCAACTTTTTGGCTTAAACAACAGAAGTTTGTTGTCTCACAATCCCGGAGGCCAGAAATTCAAAATCAAAGTGTTGGCAGGGTTGACTCCTTCTGAGGGCTGTGTGAAGGAGGGATCTGTTCCAGGGTTCTCCTCTTGGCTTGTAGATGGCCATCTTCTCCCTGTGTCTCCTCCTACCATCTTCCCTCTATGCACATCCCTGTGTCTAAGTTTCCCCTGTGTATAAGGACACCAGTCAGACTGGATGAGGGGCTCACCCTACTCCAATGTGGTCTAAGCTTAACGAACTGCGTCCACACTACCCTATGTCCAAATAAGATCACGTTCTGAAGTACTAAGAGTTAGAGCCTCAACGTAGGAATCTTGAAGAGACACAATTCCACCTCTCACAATATTTCGAAAACCATATTAATCCCCGGGTCAGGCACCCGCATGCATACCCACATCTAACTTTTTACCTCCTGGTACTGCTCTCTGGAATCGTTAACTCTTGCCTTTGTTCTGTTCTGTTCACTGTCTGTTCATTATCTCTCTCACAGTTTTCAGCCCTTGATGAACACAATATAGCATGGGCCAGTTATAAAATGTAAAGGGTATGAATATTATTTGTAAATTATAAATTCCTATTTGTTAGGAAAATTATAAATTCCTATTAAGTGCCATTTATTAGTATTCCACCAAGGGATATGCACTGAGTTCCTGTCTTGTACTTAGCACATATTTCCTGGTGTTTCTGATTTAGAAAGCTTTGCAAGTACAGGATGGATTAAGGGAAGGAGAGAGATTGTGAGAGCATTACGGTGCTGCAGATTAAAAAAAAAATGGGGAGTTTAGATGAGGGAACCACACAGGGGATGCCAAGAAGGAAAAGTGGGACACAACCAGAAAGAACAGTCACACAGAGTTGGCGACTCAGTAGATACCGATAGGGACAGCAATGGGGAAAAAGGCAGATCCTGATACTTTTTTTCTGTATCAAATGCTATAGTTTATTCAAATTTTATTTCATTTATCGTATTCCTACACTGCCACGGGTCCCCTATTAACTAGCAAATGGAAGGCAAACGCTTCAGCAAAGTCCCTCCCCAGTGGCCACTTGACAGAGGGAAGCCTGCTTGGCCTCCCCCAGGGCTCTACCTCCCCTGCTTTTATGCCCCCCTTTGCACCTTGTAAGCCCTCTGCCACCATTCTTCTCATGGTGGTTTGCCATCATTTCTTATGTATGCCCCTTGGGAAATCACAAACTCCCTGAAGACAGGAACATGTTAGATTCGTCCTTGTGCCCACGGCTCTTGGTGCAATGTCTTGCCTTTGAATACGGTCAGGAAGTATTTGTTAAATGAATACATGTACACACAGACCAAACCAGATGCCAGGTAATGCATTCCACCCTGTCCAAGAGATCTTTCCGGCACTAGGAAGTTGGGGGCTGTGCTTTGGAGGCTATGTTCCAGATTTTTTGTGACATCTGAGAAAAATCTAGACTCCTCAGATAGGAGCTTCTCTATTGCTTCCGGTCCCACCGGGCTGATGTGTTAAGCCCTTGATTTAATTACCAGCTATCTCCACACTTTCTCTCGGTTTCCAGAACACTTATATGGGAAGCTCACGATGTTCTCTGGTGGCCACTGTGGCTGCCCAGGGGCATCTCCACTCTGTGCACACCAGCCGTGATAGAAGAGGGTCCTTGTACAGGAGAGACTCGTTATTAGTGAGACAACCTCCCTCCTCGCTAATGAGCAGCTTCTCATACAGCTGAGGCTGCAGGCCTTCAACAATTGTCCCATAAATTAGCTGTTTTTTCCGCCCAATTAGGATATGCCTGTTCAAGTCATGATAGGAAAACTGCCTCACCCCCCAACTTTCCATTTTTCAGAAGGATTCGAACACTGATATCTGGATGCCTGTGATCAAGAAAGCAGGGTGCAGCACAAAGACCGTTAATTTTAGAGGCAGAAATCCATGAACTCAAAAACGAACAATGCTAATGAATAGCTTCTTGCCCTGGGGCAGGTTCTTGACATTTTCACTTACCTCATCTGTGAATTAGGGGTAATAATAACTGACCTTACAATATTTGGTAATGATGAAAAATGATGCAACCCACATTAGGGGACCCAGCTCTGTGTTTCCCAACAGGGTTACTGTTGACATTTGGGGTGGGGAAAATCCCCTTCTGTACAGGTCTGCTGCATATTCTGTAAAACAATAAATATCTCTGGAAGCCGAACTCGGAATGCCAATAGCACCCCGGTCACAGAGACAGCTGCAAAGGCCCCCCATACCACACATACATGGCAAAAATTCCCATCATAAGAAGAGATAAAACTTAACGTGAGCTCCTACATGCTGGTGGCGTGCTAAGAGCTTTATTTGATTCATCTCATTTAATCCTCATAAAAACTTTATGATGCACTGGAAGATTCAATAAATTGCTAGGTTATAGAACTGGACAGTCGAAGATCTGGGTATGCAGACTTGTGAGTTTAGCGTCTGCACTGTCCAGGCTGGAAGGATGGTAATTACTCAGTCTATGTCCCATTCCTTTCTTCCTCTCAGTGTGGTTGAATATCCAGGGCCTTTGGCTAACTCCTCAGAAGGCTGCCATTAGATTTTGTCCCCGCATCTCTCTCAAGGGACCCCAGACGCACAACCTTCATTGGCCATAGCCTAATCTTGACGAGACTGAGGACACCTTTTTTTTTTTTTTTTTTTTTTTTTTTTTTTTTTTTTTTAGTGACACATACCTCAGGGTCAAATTCATCTTTCTTTAACTTCACCCACTGAGGGTTTCCGCCAGAGATAAATGAATAAAATATTAGCCTCCATGTTTTGGCTCTCACTTGATTCTTCCCGTTCCTGTCCTCCAAGGCCTTCCAATGCTGTTGGCAGCTTTCTTATTATCTGGCTGATTTTTGTGATTGCTCCATTTGGCTGAGGAGGGAAGAGTTCTGCACTCAATTCCAACGTTGGCGGGGGGAAGGGTGCTGCACACACCCAAGTTATTCTCTGACACCAGCTGGGTGTCCTACCGTTTAACTCAACTCGGACACTATCTCCCTGGAGGTAGCACAGATCCCACAGGTTAAGGGTTCAGTCCTACAAAACTGCCCCTCCCCAGCATCCAATCCAGATGTCAAGTGCAATTTCAGGTTATCACCTGTGCTTCTGAACCACTGGCTCTAAGTCAGAGGTTCCAAGGACCCTGCTCTTGGTTCAATTAGTTTGCTCGACCAGCTCATAGAACTCAGAAACATTATGTTTACGAGGTCACCAATTTATTATAGCAGGATATAACTCAAGAAGAGTCAGATGGAAAAGATGCACAGGGCAAGGTGCAGGAAAAGGGCTCAGCCTCTTCCATGCCTCTCCAGGTGCATCACTTTCCCCCATTTCCACATGTTCACCAATCTGGAAGCTATCCAAACCCTGTCCTTTGGGGTTTTTATGGAGGTTCTCTCACATAAGCACAAATGATTAAATCGTTGGCCATTGGAGATAGACTCAACCTCCAGCCCCTTTCCTCTGCCCCAAGTGGAAGTTAGGGACGGGGTAGGGACTGGAATTTCCTAAGCCCTCAGCTTGAGGTTACTTAAAAGCTACTAAAAATCACCTTATTAGCATAAAAAAGACAGCTTAATCACTCTCTCATCACTTAGGAAATTCCAAGGGTCCTAGGAGCTCTGTGCCAGGAACAGGTACAAGACCAAATATGTATTTCTTACATAATGACATCACACACAGAATGCTTTCAAGATAAAGTCAAAGTCCTGTACACTTGTAGGTAACAGTCATTCATACCTGGCCGCAAAGTTTACTAGCCTATCTGATGCAGCAAAAATAGTCCAATCAACTCTAACGTTGTGAGACCAATACATTTTTTGCAACTTGCTGCCTGTCAGTTTTTGGGAACAGGTGCTGCAATAGGGTTCAAGGTGGTGGGGGTTCAAGGATCTCACCGAGTGAGGGTCTCACTGAGGGAAGGTGCTGGGGTAGGAAGAACCCTGCACTTTAAGAAAGGACTTCCTCTGCCTCCTCATGAATTCAGACTCCCTCCTATAACAAGAAAGTTTTGAAATAAATGACCCTTTAGCTACTCTACTTTCGGATTCTGGTAAATTCCAAAAAGTAAGCCAATCGTCAGTAAAAGAGGAGTAGGAAACAGGTGGACAAAACACAGATAAGCTCAATTCAAGGCAGCAGACACTGAACCTCCACCTTGTGTCCTGGTCTGATGGGTGCTGTGAGTACAAAGGTGAGTGACATCACCCACCCCAGAGGGGCTCAAGCCAACTCACTAGTTACTGGTTTAAATTAAAAAGCAGGAAAACTTTCTAGACCACTTTATTTTTGTGTAATTTTGTGTAGGTGCCGTTAGACTTGAGCTAAGTAGTGTTAAAAAAAAAAACAGAACTCAATCGAGTAAATTTGAAGATCTTATTTGGATTTATTAAGTAATTCTGGAAGTAGGAAGTATCCCATCTAGCAAGTAGAGAGATGCTCTGAGGAGTTGTACAAAATGGAAGATTTTTATAGGAAGGAGGGTGGGGCAAGTAGTTATTAGGAAAAGGAAAGAAATGATTTCTTCCTCTTCTTTTGGGAGGAAGAAAACAGCAGGGTTTTTATCATGCAGATATCCACACTGGGGTAGATTAGGAAATTTCCAGTTGACTGTTAAAAGGTCACATTCCTGGGGTAGATTGGTTTGCTGTCTTGGGGAGCAAATGAATCCATCTGGGGCATTTGAGGTGTTTTTTTTTTTTAACAGAGGACAGTGTTGGAATCAATAAGAGGCTGGCATGGGAATCAAGGTACTTAGGGAATGGCCCCAACATTGCCACATACTCCATTATGGTGCTATGTCTGAGTATCATATGGTGGAACCGCGTAGGGTCCTGTTGGTTTTCCAGATTTGGTTTACATCCCCATAGGTCTGATTTTCGGTGTTGTGACCTTGGATGTCTGTTTGTTCTCTCCCAACCTTACCTCCTTTCTCTGTACAGTGGAAACGACGTTACCTAAATCTCAGAACTTGCTGAATATGAAATGAACTAATGTGTGTATATATAATCAATGTATACACACACCTGCACGCGCACACACACACACACACACACACACACATTCATATATATAAAGGGCTTTCCATAGAATGTAATTTGCACATGATTACTACTATTTGAAGGACTTTCAGAAATCATCTTATATAAAGTCTTCAGGATACAGGTGTGGGAACTGAGGTCCAGAGATGCAACCACTTGCCCAATGTCATAGTTGCCTCCTGTTCATTATGTTGACATCCAGTTCCCCAAAGTTTCATATCCAAGTTGAAATCAAATTGAGGACCACGTAGGTACCTCAGACTATGCTCGCTCTGTTCACAGGTAACCTCTGAGGATGAGTATCATCATCTCCACTCTACAAGTAAGGAAAGCGAGACAGGCCATAAGGGACCCTCCTTCCCAAGGTCACACAAATAGGAAATGACGGTGACAGAGCAGAACTCACTCTGCCAGCCCCTAAGCCTATCTCCTGTTCAGCTATATTACGTGGACACCAATGACCCATTATTTGTAAAAGTTTGATTGTCTGATTTCCAGAACAGAGACATCCTCAGTTTGAAAGGATACACAGAGTGATTTCACCTGTGCAAGTGTGTTCATCAAAAGTCTTTCAGGGAAGGGAGTTTCTGCCTTAACCTGGACCCATATTTCTGTTGATGACTCATGCTGCAGTTTCAGGGTCATTGGAACTAAATTGTAACCCTGCAGCATTAAAATGCCCAGAAAAATAATCAGAAAAAAAGGAGTTTTTCTTATTTACTTAGCTTACACAGAGGTACCTTTGTTCCAGATAAGTCCCTCAGAAATATGACTGGCCATGTGATTGCATTTATGTGTCAGAAGGCAGATAATTTTCTGAAGAGGGAAGCTGGGTCTTCAAGAATTCTGCAGGGACCAAAAAGCAGAATAGGTCAGTAAATTAAAAATAAATACATACATAAGGAGACGGAAGGATTTTAACATCTTGCCAAATGAGGTGGCTCTGAGAAGGTTTTAAAATCCATGTAGGGGAGATTGGTATCTATCAGCCAGGGCTTACTGGACCCAGAAGTTGGTGAATCCTTAAATGTTAGACATTAGCAGGCTTTAAGGCTATCATTTTCTAGATAGACACCCATATACATCTTTCTTTTCCTGCCAATTATAAGATGACCTTCTCTCAGAAAAACATGAACTTAGAATTATTTGTCAGGAATAGGACAAGAAAGAATTTACTTATCCGTTCAATCATTCCATGAATCACTAGACTTAATGCATGTTTCAGGCACCATGAATATTTGATCCCTCTGAACTAGTCAACCTCATGACCATATGCACCTTTGAACACATTTGCAAAGGGATGGCCAATGGCTACCTAAGTGAACAAACTTGTGTGGTCTTAGGTAAAGATGGCTCCCCAAGGTGGCTTCATTTTTCCAGTCTGCAATATCATGAGGTTAGATTAGGTGCCCTCAGACCTGTTCCAGCTCTGACAAACAAAGATTTTAAAAATGGTCCCCAGGGGAGAACAAAAGCCATGCCCATAGCCTATTAGATACTGTGGTCTGGGTCAATGACATACTCGTGGCTTCTATCCACTAATCCATTAATCGGTTTCTCACTCACACTCCCAGGACAACATGTACTCAGCATCTCCCCTGCGCATGAGTCAGGCATCAGAGATATGCCCAGGGCACTCAGTGAAACAGACTATGTGCACACACTGGAGATCGTGTGTCTTTTCCTATCCTATAGCAATGAGAATGGCTGGGAATCAGACAGAACAGAGACCTCTTTCCACTTGGATAAAATACAGATCAGTTCTTTAGTGGAGAAAGAAAGAAGCGAAGAGGAGAATGGGCCTTGCGTAGAACTGATAACGAGGCAAATCTCTGCTCCACCATTTACGGGTGAACGTGAACATGTTTTGCACCTCACTAAGCCTGCTGTCCTACTGCCTCCATAAAGGCGGTGATAGCACTACTTAAAAATATAACAATATTTCCAAAAGTGTTTGGGAGGGCTCAATGAGGTAACTACGGGAAAATACCTGTTAGACTATAAGGAAGCAGTGCTATCTTCCCCCACCCTTGTGTGTTATCTTAGAAAAACAAGACTTCCTTATGCTCGTTTAATAGCTGTAGGTGAGAGAGACACCAGAGAGGAAATTGGCACGACGGGTTTCAGAAGTTGGAATTGGGGAACCCACTGGAAGATGCAGCTCCCAACACTCATAAGCTCTGTGAACTTAGCTAAGCCACTTAATGACCCTGAACCTCCGTTTCTTCATCCAGTTTCGCAAGATTACCGTGAGGATCAGAAAGAAGAGATGACGTATGTAAAAATGTTTTGAAAATTCTAAAGCCCCGTCCACACCTTATCTGTGAGGCGTCAACATTAATAATAACGATAGAGCTGTGTCTAGCAAAAGCATCACAAGGAAAGTACACTATTTATTGCTCATGACTAACTCATGGAATCTTGCGGGAAAGTGTGGCCAAGTTTGATGATGGCGCTGTGGTGTCACAGAAGCAGAACACACGGAAGTCCGAATGGCATGGCCACCTCTTATAGTCTGAGGGTTAAAAGGCAGCAAGCCCTCAGTTTCTTCGTTTTTCCCAAAGCGGAGAGAGGCCTTTTACTCTTTGCAGAAGGTATGAATCCTTGAACTTCCCTGCACCTCCATGGGAACCAAAGCAGCATTCCCGTTGCCTATTTACTGGTTCAAGAGTAAACCTCAACAGAAACCAACTTGAACTGAATCAGGGTCATCCTCCTCCTCCCCAGTTATTGGATATGGATCAGCCCTGTATTCTGACCTTAAGCAGATACCTCCTGACTCCTCTGTGCCTCTTTTGGGTGCCATATATTAAGTTCTACCTTGGTACCCACAAGATGTTACTGCATTTGTGAGTTGTCCTACCCTTGCCATTAGACACCCTGCCCTTGAGACTTGCATTACCAGTCTTTGACACATGGTAAGTAGTTTGTGAATCTATAAATCAAGGAGTCAGTGGGTGGGTGGGTGGATAGATGGACACATGTGTCCTGCTTGCCTAGAACACAGAGCAAAGAAGTGTATGCTGCCTTTCGAGGTAAGTTTGACTTTGGTGTCAAAGAAGATGGTTCAAGTGGCTTGACTTCTATTTCTACGCTGATCCCTAAAATACTCCACCATCACCACCATGGATGGCCTCTTGTTTATTTTATTGTCTCTTCGATGTCTCTTCCAGTCCTCGGGTTCGACTCCAAGTCTGGTTCTGATCACTGAGCCCATCAGTTGACTCATGCACATGTACTCTCATGAGGGCAGTTGCTCTTGGCTTTGGTTGTTGTGGTCACCAATGAGCATCCCTTCTACCTCTTAACACAAAGATCATGGAAGCTGGGACTCTCTGAAGTTACCAGTGCCAATCAGATGTTCCTGTAGACATTTTTGTTGCTTTCTTCCTGCCTGTCTGCCATAGACTACAGAGAAATCTCACGTCAGCTGTGTAGAGCTGAAGGCATTCTGGTGCCCAACTGAGCAAATTGTGGTCCATAGGCCAAATCTGGCCTGCTGCTTGTATTTGTAAAAAAGATTTTATTGGAATACAACCCTGCTCATTTGTTTACAGACTGTCCGTGGCAGCTTCTTCCTTCTACCTGCACAGTTGAGTAGTTGTGACAGAGGACAAATGCACAAAGTCCACGATAGTTGCTATAACACCCGTTACAGAAAAAGTGAATCAAACTCTCCTTTGTAAACTAACTCCGATGTATAAGTTAGTTGACCCTCTGATAGTGTGCTTGGCTCTGGATTTGGTGGTGAGTGGCCACCATGCTTTTTTTTCATAACCACTCCAAATTCTGACACCACCAAGAGAAAAACACTTTGTTGGCATGGGCTAATTGTTTGATGGGACTCAAACAATCTGTAAAGGAAGAGAGGAAGGAAGGGAGGGAGGAAATGGGAAGAGAATGCAGTAGTAAACACTCCCGACACTAAAAGATCAATCCAGGTCTCATCAGAACAGCCCTATAGAGAGTGTAAAGAATGCGAACAAACCTGGGTTTTCTACCTAGTTTTAGTACTTATTACCTGAATGACTACGCGCACGTCATTTACGTGAGTCTCAGTTTCCTCAGCTGTAAATGGTTAGAGTATTTACATATACAGAGTATTGGAGATAAATGCGTGTGAGACAAAGGGGGCGGGAGGAGAATATTCTTGCCTTGGAACCTGAGCAGAAGGCTTCCTAAGGTGTCTTTCCCTGGGCACCCCGTCTCCTCCATGTTCCATACTCACAAGGCATTGTCCCCATGGGCACTTTCTATTTTATGACATTTTGATGTCAGAACGATACCAGTCACTGCAAATCAGGTGCCTGTGTGTGTTGTCACCAGCCCTGAAAATGTGTGGATTGAAAGTGGCAGAGAGTAAAATCACTCACGTGGCAGGCACAAATCACAGCTGGAGCACATCACAGGCCAGAAGCCTAATTGAACCGAATGCCATTCACGCAAAGGGAGATCTGGGAATCCTGCCAGCATCTTCCCAGAATAGTGATTTTTCATTTAAACTCGCCCCATTCCCCCACACCACCCCTCCCCGAGGCAGACCTCCTTCTCTATCATCATCTGAACTGCTGGACTGCTCCTCTCCTCCCATCCTTGTGGAGGAAGCAAGTGGACTCTTCCTGGACCTTCCCAGAGAGACTATGTGTGGACAGCTGCAAACATGGTAAGCATTGTGCACCTGTTTCAAGGCCAGAAGAGTCATAGGGGCAGGAACATGGAGGGCTTTATCTGAGCTGCCAGGGTGTCAGCAGGCCCCAAGGGCTAAGAAGAATGAGATCATTTTTAAGTCAATATGGTCCTAATAGTTCTGAGACAGACGGGTTGTTCCAGGCCCAGTGATGGAATAATCTCCACAAGAGAGTAAAAGAGCTTAATCCCACTGCCATTGGTCAGTATGGAGTGAGTGTAATGGCATTTCAGGATGTTCAAGATTTTATACACAGAACATCGTCTACAGGGATTATTGAGTATCTACGCTGGAAGTTCATCTGAAATTTAAAAGCCAAAAATACCATTTGAGTTAAAAAATAACCTGTTGGGATGAGCACTGGGTGTTTTATGGAAACCAATTTGACAATAAAATTCATATATATATATATATGTATATATGTATATATATATGTATATATGTACATATATATGTGTATATATATACATATATATATACATATATACATACACACACACACACACACACACACACACAATTGGGACTTTGAGCAAAAGGATTAATTCATTGAACTCATACTTCATGTTAAAACAACATATGTGACGTACAATCCTAGAAATTTACCAACAGGCTCAAAGATTAATTCTTGTATTAATTCAATGCATTCAGCAAATATATTTTAAGTGCCTACTTTTAGTCATAACTATATAAAAATAACATTTGTATAAAGCTTTAAAGTCTCTAGAGTATTTTATCTCATCAACTCTGACAAAAATTCTCTGAAGGAGGAATCACTGCAATCCTTATTTTACAGACAAAGAAACCACTTCTTCAAGAACAAGGTTATTTGTTCAAGGTCGTAGGGTCAAAAGGTCACCTCACCAGAAAGTTATGGCACTGTGAAAGGAATTTACATCTTTTGATTTCAAATCCCGGAATTCATGTGAACCTGCTCTCTCCTGCCCTCGCTGCATTCAGAGGAATTGCATATCTTAGTTCGAGAGCCTCCAGGCTGTTCTTTTCCACATTCTGATGTTTATCATTTTTTTTTTGAGCCTAGTTTACTGCTGTAAAAGTATTTATCAGTTCAAACTTTCAGGAGTCTAGCCTCTAAAGTTGTCTCCAGAGATCAACTCTTGAGGTCAGGGGTCATTAAATATGTCTTGTAAAAGGCTAGATGGTAAGTACATTAGGCTTTCTGGGCCCTGTGGTCTCTGTAACACGTACTCAACTCTGTCATTGTATTGGGAAAGCAGCTATAGACAATCCATAAACAAATGTATAGCTGACTTCCAATAAAACTTTACTTACAAAAACTGGCAATGCACCAGATTTGGTGCAAAGGCTATACTTTGCTCTCCCCTTTGCTTTTTATCTATATTGCTTTCTGGCGATCTCTTAACTAGTAATAATTCTCAAAGTTAAGATTTTTATTAACTGTTCAGTGTTCGAGTCATTTATGGAAAATGCTACAGCTTTCTACCCTTGGTGTCCAAGAAAGCGCATGTCAATTACAGGAGAAAAAATGCTACACGATGAGGGCCCAAAGGATGACAAGGTAAGTGAGTACTAAGTATACACGAGCAGAACAGTAGCTCAGCTTACCCAGGGCACAGTGTAGAAAAGGGCCTTATAAGTGCTTCACTGTGATGAGTAAATCTAGGATGGAGGGGAACAAATCAAGGAAAGGAATTATCATTTTTAAGTGTTTATTATGAGTCAGCCACTGTGCAAGACATTTTCTATATTTCATAATTCTCAAAGCCACTATTTTATACCCTTTACAGATGGAGAAACAGAGCTTTGGGTCACTGAGCATCTTGTCCAAGTTCAGACAATTAACAAATGGTGAAATTGGAATTCAAACCCACTCTTGCTTAATTCCAAACTACACATTCTTTTGAGTCGGTGTGGGGCCCACTTAGGAATGAGCCCACATCCCTCACTAAAAGGAATTCAGGCTCTTCCGTGTCTCCAGCTCTGAGCGCACAATGAATGCTACAGACAAATTTATTATAAATATACCATTGAATAGATGATTATTTTCTTCAACTTCTACTGGCAATGAAAGATAGAGCTGAATATTTAAGCTCTCCAGAACCATTTGTTCCGAGCCCTTGTCTCTCCTATTGTTGGCCAGCTCAGTTAAAAAGGTTTTATGGTCATATAGGAGGGAAAAATAGATCACTAACCCATGTGATTAATGAGTCAGAAGGAAAAAAAAAAAAAAGGAGTCAGCAAAACCAGCGTCATGAAACTGAGTCAGCTGTGGGCTAAATCAGAAGCCAAAGCAGGTATGGCATTTCTTTTTTTTCTGTATCGTGGGAACCACAGAGTTCAGAGACCAGGAGATGGTAAACTCTTTTCTGAAGTAGTCGTTATTTCTGATGCTATTTCCATAATTGTATTTCTTTTTATAGCCGTGTGGGAACCTTGATCTAAACAAATCCTTTGTCTGAAGATTACTTTTTAATACTATATTAAATTAACGACGGTAAACCAAACTCTTTTGGGTTTTAATCCACGTCCAGGATGGCAACAAAATTTACCTTTATTCCAAGTTTCGAATATTTGGAAGATTCAATTATTTATTATTTTACACTTTTCTTTCTTTCTTTCTTTCTTTCTTTCTTTCTTTTCACACTATTATTTCATGAACTATATTCTTTGGACAGTTGGCATTCTGAGGGAAGGCGATAAGGTGATCCATGGGATGGAGGTGGAAAGGAAAAGTATAGAATGTGTTCCATGGCTAAACATTTCAGGAAGTTGCACAATTGTGTATTATTATCCAACAAATTACTCCAGCGATTAGTAAGTTAAGATCACGCTCACTTATTGCCTCACAGATTTGGGGGATCAGGAGTCTGGTTTCTGCTTAGCAAGACGCCACTGGCTCAGGGTCTCTCATAGGTGGCAGTGAGGTTGTCAGTGACGGCTACGATCCCCTCGAGGCTTCACCAGGGCTGGAGAATCCATTTCCCACCTCATCCATGGCTGCTGGCAACCCTAAAAGACCCGCTTCCAAGTGTGCACACGTGTTGTTTTAGGCCACCATGCGATTTCACCAGAAGCTTCTTGAGTGAATTCATGAATGTGGCAGCCAGTGGTCCTAGAGTGGGAGAGAAAACCAGAGAGCAACCCAGACAAAAAAAAACCAAGGTCTCTTTACAACCTAATCTCAAAAGAGACATCCCTTTACCCCCGCCATATTCTACTTGTTAAAAGCACATCAAAGTCCAGCATATGCTCAAGGGAGAGGATTGTACCAGGGCGTGAATGCCAGGAGGTGGGAATCAGTGAGGACCATTTTAGGAACTGTTTAGCTCAAAAGGGCTGAGTTTAACATTTATTTATTTTTGAGACAGAGAGAGACAGAGCATGAACGGGGGAGGGTCAGAGAGAGGGGGAGACACAGAATCAGAAGCAGGCTCCAGGCTCTGAGCTGTCAGCACAGAGCCCAACGCGGGGCTCGAACCCACAGACTGTGAGATCATGACCTGAGCCGAAGTCGGCCGCTTAACCGACTGAGCCACCCAGGCGCCCCCAAAAGTGCTGAGTTTAAACAACGTTAAAAGATTTCTTGAGCACAAAACCTCTCAGAGCTTGTTACTATACCAATGTGTTTTGGGACCTCTCCCGATGGTTACTTGAGCAAGTATCAGAAAACTCTTTCTCAGAATGCCTAATAGTGAACATTTTAGACTCTCTCATTTAGAGAGTCTCTGTCCCAACTCTTCAGTTCTGCTGCGTGAAAGCAGCCATAGATGCTAAATGGACAGATTGGTGTGACTGAGTTCCAATCAGATTTTATTTATAAAAACAATACATTTGTCAACCCCTGGATTAGAGGATGTGACCTTAGCTGAATTTTTTGTCACGGAATCCTTATCCCCCAAAACAGAGTGAAATGTTGCCATATACGCGTCTGTGATTTTATCACTAAATGCAAAGATGTCGGCAAGAAGAAAATGCTTTAATCAGGCTTGCTTCAGTCTCCTTGGTTCGCCTCCTTGATTAGATTCCTGGAGCACTTCAGGGTTCCTTAGGATTCCTGAAACCCTAGATTATTCATTTCACGCGGGCACAATCCACACCTGCCATTCACGCCTACCACCATACTTCCCATGTGTAGCAGAGGGCGGGAGACCTAATAGGCACTCAATATTTTTGAATGGTGGGTAGATGATTGAAATAATCCCAACCCTTCATGTTTACATGGCTTTTTCCTTTTTCATGATCTGTGGTGTACCCACCCAAATGTCCGCATTCCAATGAATGAAACGTGCTGACTTGCAGCGGACCTCCTTCCTATGGAATCTCCCCTCTTTCCTGCCATCGGTCTACACCGAGCCTGCAAGTCAGAATCACCATAATGGATGGGTTCAGTGTGGGAGCTGCTAACCCTTAGCCTCGGCTTCACCGCATGAAGACCGAGGAGGGCAGATGGGCAGGAAGAGAGGAAGAGGAGAGAGAGAGAGAGATGAAAAAGAAGAAACACCGACAGATTTTGAAAGCCTGCAATTTTTCATGACTGAGCCAGGCACCGTTGTACATGGTATGTTATTCAGGGCTGAGGACACAGCTTTAAAATGGGTGTTACTGATTCCACTTCACAAATGAGGAAAGGGTCTCAGAGAGGCTTTGTGACTTGCTGATGGTGACACAATTTATGAAGGACAGAGATGAAGGAGAAACCTGGGTCCACACTAACTCTAAAGCTCATTCCCTAAAACGCGCATCCCGGTTTGCCTGAGACAGTCCCAGTATCCGCCCCAGTGTCCTGGCACAGTTATGAAAGTCACCCTTTGTACTCTCAAAAGTGTCTCATTTTTAAAAAGACGTTATCTAATCATCTGTCTATAACCTCCTCACTCCCTGGGGAGAGCTCTGGCTCCTGCCATGGATATAAATTCAGTCAGGGGCCTTGCCTAAGACTTTACCCCAGAGCCAGCCAGGGAGCATTCCAACAAAGAGGTCACCAATTGCCTTTCAAAATAGTCTGTGGAGTTCTTGCCAGGCCACTGGCTATTACATTATACGTGTTGCGGGCAGGGGGGAGCGTGTAATAACCCGAATGCCACTGAAAGGGCACATGCATAGGTTCATGTAGGCAGAGATAGGCATACACACAGGCATTTATTTTTAAGCCACCTTCCAAAGCATTTTGCTTCCATTTGCCCGGTGCAAAGTATTTTGAATACGAGAATTTCTACACTTGGATTTTAGCGCAAGAAAATTTTCTGCCTTTCTCCCCTCGAGCCATCATTTCTCCTTCTGTGGTGGGTTCATTTTGCCTCCCTGTTTAAGTGCCCATAACAGATTCCTAATGTGGACTTGGCTTAGGAGGGCCTCCCTTGCTTGGATTTTAATGCGCTGGTATCACTCAGGACATCAATCTTACCATATTGTTGGGAATTCTTTTGTGATATTGATTCTTTTCTGTCTAACATGACAGTCCATTTTGTGATCTTTTTCTCACCTCTAATCAGATGCCCACCGTGCTTACGGTGCTTCACAGTGTGCTGAGAGTGTCACATGCATTATTGTACTTGATCCTTACAGCCACCCTGAGAAGCTGCTCCACTGATCCACATTTTAGAGATGAGAAAACTGAGGTTCAGAAAGGTTAAATGAGTCATGCAAAGTCACCCAGCGAGTAAAAGTTGACCAAGTTGGGACAACTTACAGAAAGGGATGACATATGATTCATCGCTATATCCTGCTGAATGCCTTGCTTACTGCACACACCTAAGATATTTATGTTTCATGACTGGCTGAATTAATGAAAAAGCACACAGGATTTTGCCCTCCTTTTTTTAAAAAAATTTTTTTTAATGTTTATTTATTTTTGAGACAGAGAGAGAGACAGAGTGCGAGCAAGGGAGGGTGGGGGAGAGAGAGAGAGGGAGACAGAATCCTAAACAGGCTCCAGGCTCTGAGCCGTCAGCACAGAGCCCGACGCGGGGCTCGAACCCACGAACAGTGAGATCATGACCTGAGCTGAAGTCAGACGCTCCACCGACTGAGCCACCCAGGCGCCCCAGGATTTTGTATTCCTAATTGACTATGGCCTCTGCCCCAACTGGGAGAGGATTTGAAATCATGTCCCATGAGAAACGATGGCAGGATATGTTTACATCGGAGGGGCGGGGGGGAAATGTCTTAGTGTGAAGAAGGCAGTTGGGGAGAATTGAGAGCTACCACGTGGAAGAGTGAGTGGAATTAGGCTCTACATCAACGGGGATGTATCTGGAATTGTACAGAGGTCGAAAGACTTCAGGTCATTATAGGTTCACGTGTTCTAGCTAATAGAATCGTTTAGATTTTACAAGAATCCCACGAGGAGCTGAGGTGCCCATCCCAAGGGATATTTCCACAGGAGCTGACACATCCCTGGCTAGAATATGGTAGATGGGGTTCAGGCGTGGCAAACAGTAGTTGAAGCAGGTGATCATGATTTCAGTCCTCTTTGATGGTGGAGTCTAAGACTGTCTCTTTAGATGCACTTTGATTCTGTGTGTCGGTCCGTTGTCTCCCTCATGTGCCTCTAGGCTGTCTGAATTGACAAGCTGCTGAGCATTCTGTTATACTGACATAAATGTCCATGAATGCTACCTCTTTGTTCTGTCTCCCAGCAACCATTCTTGTTTTGATGTCAAAGCCTCCAAGCCTTAGCCACGCATTTGGTAACAACAGGTGTGAACCATTTAAAGATGGCTGCATCATGGTACCAAAAAACTAGGGTTGATGTCACCGGGACAGGCTACTCAGAGACTCTTCACTGCAGGAGGGCTCGACCCCATCCTCGGGTCCAGAGGCAAGGGATCGGGGCTCAAGCAACAGTTCAAAGGCACTTTTCCAAACCCAGGTCCTTGGGGAGAAGAAACCGCAGTTAACCAGGATATCTTTGTTCAGGTGTATCTCAACACAAAAATCATCGCAGAGACTGCCGAGGACAACTGGCAAGTGAACAGTGAAAGAAGGTGGGGGTTGTGGGTGTGCCACTCTCACTGGCCAGGAGGTCAGATGCGTGTGACTCGTGAAACGAAGCACAGTCAACCTGGCGAGGAATGTAAAGGTTATACACAAACGAATCCCTAATTGTGCAGAATAGGAACGTGAGGCACAGAAGGGATAACTGACTGGTCTAGGGTAACACAGATGGAACTCGGCAGCTTGCACTCCAGATTCCTACGCTCTCCAGTCTCCAAGGTGCCGAAGCCAGAACCCGAGAACTGCGCCGCTTGCAGTCGTGAAGAGCACCCCAAAACCTTGAACTTGGGGGGACGCTGAAATTTCCCCATATCAGATGCAGTTGGGTCGTTCGTCTCTCCTAAATCCAGTTTTATTTTTTTTTTTCTGTACAAAGGCAGGGTTTGTCAGTGACTCCTTCGGTTCTTGTTCACTATGAAGGAATGTTGAGAGAAGGAATGTTGAGAGAAGGAATAAGCCTCCGTGGTGAAGAGGGGGACTCTGAATTCAGACCACAGATTCACTTGCTGAGCTCTATTGCGTGTCCTGGGGGTTTCCCACGTATTCAGCCCCCTTCTAACCTTTTGCATGTATTGTTTCATTAAAACCTCAACCAGGCTCTGAGATAGTTCTGCGATTATCCCCATTTTATGTGCGCAGTAACAGAGACACCCGAAAGTCAGGGAATGCGCTGAAACTCAGATAATTAAGGGTAAAGCCCTAACTTAAACGCAGAGTAAGTTTTCAGTACATATTACCTTTTCCTACAAAGATTTCTTCTTCCTCGACTGCCACCGCCACCAAGACCACGGCTCAACTACAGTATTTCTCGCTTCGTGTTGGGGCCAGGGCTATGAAAAGAAAGATCTTTCTTTCTGCCCTCAGGAGCTCACAGGCAAGCAGGGGAGCAAAATGATTGCGCACAATAGAAAACACAGTGTGATATGCGGTCTCAAAACGGTCTTGTCTGGAATTCCTTAGATTGGTGACGACCCGTGACAGCCTTCTCCTGCTGAGCACCTGAAAGTACAACAGGGACGACCACAGGGACGAAAGTACAACAGGGACGACATCCTGCAGAAGTCATTGCTACCTGTCTTTTCTCAGAGTCATCAATGCATACGGACTGTCCTTAAACCAGAGGCACGATGTTATCAATACTATTATTGGCGTTTATTGGAAACTTACTCTAGGTTGGTCATATGCTAGATCACCGGATGCAACCCTTATGATTCTTTGAGGCAGCTGGTCTTGTCTCAATTACACAGATTGGAAAATCAAAGCTCAGAAAGACTAAGTTCACTCTGCTGGAAGTGGATCCAGATTTCGAATCAAAATTTGCTTCCAAAACCAGCACACTTCCTTCCAAAATTAATATTAAATATTATTGTTCATTTAATTTACATAAAAAATAATGTACACACATTATTCAGTAAGGAGGTGATTATACGATGAAATATTGTGAGTCTATGAAAAAGAATGAAGTATGTTTATACCAATATGGGAAATAACTCAGATACATGAATGAAGGGAAAAAATTGGAGAACAGCTATAGTAAATGATTAGATTCGTTTAAAAATAATATCATGTCCATATTTATGATAGCATTTTATGGCCACAGAAGTCCTGAAGGGTTAAGGGATTTTTCCAGGGACACACAGCTGGAGCTTCAGGTCTGAATTCTAACCCCAGGTCTGTCTCATCCTCAGATGTTTGTTCTTTCCACCTCCACCTGTAATAATTCCAGAAGCACCTTGAAAACCAATTTTCCCATTCTTGGATGTGCCACGGGAGAAAACTCTTAGATTCTTCGGTAGCAGAGAAGGAATAAATGAAACATGGATGTGCATAAAAAGAGTCTGTATTAATAACAATAAAACGTTTGCATGTTTGAGGAGGCAGTGAGGTGCGTGAAAGTCATCAGAATTATTCATTTTAGGGAAAGATTCATTCTTCTGTGTTTCTGGGCTGAAAGCCCATATGAATAAGATCATAAATGCCATGGCTACTCTGAGGTCATCATGAAAAAATGATAGACCTTGACAATGAAAGAACCAGTTAGTCATCAATTCCATCCTCTTTGCCAACAGAAAAGACAATATTTAAAGAACAGCAACCATTTGTATTTAATTCAGACTCAATTCTTCTTTGGAGCCAGATCTGCAAACACCCTACCTACTAACGTGACCTGATTCTACAAACTAAGGTAGTTTTGAAGAACTTGTAAAGGAGTGAAACCCCCACGACTACCCTTTTATGATTGAAGAAAGACTCATCTACAGAGTAGAATCTGTCCTTTCGCAGATCCCTCTGAGGGAGATGAATGGTGGCATACCTAGACTGCGGGTGAGGGAAATTAGGTAGAAATGAGGTGGAAATTAGGTAGAAAATGCCACAGGCAGAAGTGGAAGTTCTGCCACTTCCAGCCTGTGTGCCCTTTTGCCTAAAAAAAACCACAGAACACTGGTTTTGGTCCCAAGATTGCTGAGAACGTTAACTGAGTCCAGTTTAAGCTTACTCCCATCACTAAAGGAGTAAACAAACTTTCAATGGCACACAACACAAAGATACCGATGAGTAGACACAATTCCTTGTGCTTCCCTCGTTTTCCTCCCAAGTGGGCCTGGAGTTGAGTGGTCCCATGAGAGGTGAGCAAGCCCTGACATCAGAGGAGTAAAAGAACAGAGGGATTGCTGTGTGTATCATTCAGTTCGAGGAGAGGCACACTAACCTTTAAGGTTGACCCAACAAACAAAGCAAATTCTCGTGATGCCACAATTCACATAGTTCTGATTTCTAATTATCCCTCTGCACCCTGGGCACTTCAACAGGCCTGACCATGACCTGCAATACCTAGGGCAAGTTACCTAAGCTCTCTGAGCCTTAGTTTCTTTATCTCTAGTAGAAGGATTATAATGCCTTTCGTTGGCTTTGTACACAAGTTCAGTTAAATGAGATAGCCAATGTAAAGCAACCTGTTAGAGTACATGCTAAAAAAATGTCACTTGCTTTTCAAGTCTGCCTTATTCCCACCCACCATCCACGTATATGCTCATTCTTACGCTTTCACCTTTCAAGGCGCCTAGGTCCGTATGAATCATATCTCCAACTTTATCACATTGGGGGAAGGGAAATTCATTCACCCCTGGATGTTTCTACAGAGCTCCTGCCTGAACATGTAACAGCCCCCACCTGGATTTGTGCTAACCTTCAAGACTCCCATGTTTATATTGTGCCTCCTCAGCCACAAGCAATGTTCACATTATGGAATCCTTTTTTGATCTTGAGACAGAAGCAAAACAACTATGATTACACCCATGTTACCAAGTCCAAAATTGAGACATAAGAGGTGGGGACAGACTTGCCTCTGTCTAAGGGATACTTTTTTTTTTTGTTTAATGTTTATTTATTTTTGAGAGACAGAGAGAGACAGAGAACAAGCAGGGGAAGGGCAGAGAGAGGGGGAGACAGAGAACCCAAAGCAGGCTCTAGTCTCTGAGCTGTCAGCACAGAGCCCGATGCGGGGCTCGAACCCACGAGCTGTGAGATCATGACCTGACCCAAAGTCGGACACTTAACTGACTGAGCCACCCAGGGGCCCCTGTCTAAGGGATTCTCAAAGGTTTCATCTCAGCTCTTTGCATGGTTCATCCAACCGCTCGGTCCCTAGACCTGAAATGCAGCCAGCCATCCTGGATGAATTACATTATGTCCGCTTGCCTTTTTACTGATGTGTCAACAGACAGCTTTGTCACTTACACTTTACAGTAAAATACTTCATCAACTCTTGCATAATTAGTAGCAAACCTACAAAACCTGAGGATCTGATAGGAAGGATCACAATCACATTCTATATTTTATACATCGCTCTTGGTTTCAGAAAGACTAAGTGTCACAGCTATTAACTGACAGGCCAGGATTAGAATGTACAACCCAGCCTTCTTTCCATGGGAATACACTGCCCAGGAGAGCTGAGTGAGTGTCCCCAGCAGCAGGCACTCATTGCCTCCCGAGGTTTGCCTGGCTCTGATCATTCTTCTTCACTATAAGTCAAACTCTGCCCCGGTGTCAATGTAAGCTCTGGACCATTCATTAACTTTGAACTTCTGTGTAAATCTCTAGAGACAGGACTATTTTGCCTGAGAGTACTGTGTTATCTGCCTGATATGATAGAAGCCAGGTTGATGGAACTTATTTGGGGGCATTTCCTGATAAGCTTGCACCTGCTGGGCTGCTCATCATTTAGGGGTATTCGGCTCACGAATGACTGCACCTGGGACTAGAACTCAGGACACATGGTTTCCAATCCAGGACATATTCATTTCAGCAAAGGCTTATTAAGTATGTATCATGTGCCAGGTACCTGTCGAACTTAAGGCAGGAGGCTTTCCATGAGACAGCCGTGGTTAAAGTGGCCATATGCTTCATTGTCCACAGTGACATACTCACTAGAATAAAAGGGGCAATAATACAAATCACTCAGAACATCAGGCATGTATCAGGACTGCCCAGATAAATGGAGGTGTAAATTCATGAAGACGAGCACCAAGTGAAAAAAAAGTATGCAGTAAGTCTTAGGATATAACAGGGTGATGCGATGGGGAGTGGCTGATGGAGAGGGTCCCTATGGAAGGAGTGACTCTTTAGTGGGAATGCTTCCCCCACAAAAGAAGGGATGTTTTTGTGGAGAACTAAAGATTCAGAAGGAAACGGTCACCGATGTCAAAGAGAGTGTTTCAAGAGTAAAAAAGCCACAGCTGATGCAAAGGTCTTCCGGTGGGAAAGAGCTCGCTCTGCTGCAGATTCAGGGCAGAGAGTATCGCAGAAGGGGGTAGATGGGGCAACAGGCAAGAGCCAGAGCACGTCCAGCTGCATAGACCATAGGAGAGAATTCTCTGGCCTGTCTCAGAAGTTTTGCAATATTTGACTCAAATATCCATAACGTATATGTTAATTTTTAAAACTACAGTAACTAGCACACTCAAACATGTTACTGGAATGTTAAAATCTCAGAGATCCTCTGATGTGTTCTTTTCAACCGAGTTAACTAGTTTTTGTGCAGACCTTGGAGTTTCCCCATCTCTGACGTATGGCTGTCTTAGTCAATTTCAGCAAGTCCTTCTCTTACTAGAACTTTTACGTCTATGGTCCTATGTGAACAGAGGCTTACTTGCTACTGCGAAACCAAAATAAGAAACAAAAACCAAAAGTAAATTGAGTGCTGACCCTAGTAGGAACAATTATCATCTCAGATCAGCAAATCAACGTATTTATTTCATCAAAACAGTCTCAGGAATTTTTTTTTATTTGTTGGTAGTAAAAGAAATGTGATACATGAGAACTTCTGGAATAAAGGCATGGCAATTTAATGGATATAAAAAATAGGGTTTCCACGTAAAATTTTGAGAAAAGCGTTCGTTGCTAAAATATTTAAAAACAAGGCTTTTCACTTCCTTTTCCCCTACCCCTTAACTGGATCTTTAGGGGAAACTTTATCTTGGTCAACGTCACGTGGCTCATCACCCAAAGAAGGCTAATAGCTTACTGCCTCAAAGACAAGGAATTGAACCAAATAAATGTTGACACTTCTGTTTGAAAATCAACAATTCCAAGTTCATACAGTGCTGAGAAGGGGACCTTCTAGGATCTAGTGTGTGGTAGTCGACTCTCAGTGATCGGAACTATGTCATCGTGTGAGGCCCACAAAAATAAAACACATGGAAGCCAGAGAGTCCTTCCAGAAAAATTCAGCTGTCGACATCAAGAGACAAGTAAGTGCTGTGATTCTGAGCTTCATTGAAAGAGTCACATTCAATCCACTGCTTCCTTGAAAACTGACTTTATTACCATGGCTCCAGGTTCTACAGGAGAAAAACCACAAAGTATGTGCAAACCAGATGAACAGTCTGTGCTGATGATGGAAAAAATAGAAGGCCATTGAGGTGCAGGGCAAGCCTGACAGAATGTCTTCTGTGCTCGTGGAACCACTGGTAAGAACCAGGTGCTAGAATCCAGACCTTTAATTGGCTGCCTCCAGAGAGGTGGGAGAGTGGCTGGTCTCCTCCAGGCCAAGATATGGAGCAGGGATATGGTTTAGGTTCAGAAGTCAACAAGGAACAGGGCAATTTTATGATACAGTTTCGGGGGACAGGGGAGAAATGTGCCGGGGAAGGGAAGAGATTTATTACCTTCTGTTGCTTTTCCTGGAGAACGGGAAGGATACCAGGTATTTGCCTGAAAATCATTAGGAATTCATAGAACTGGGTGGTTTTTTTCAGACTCCAACATTGATTGTGAGATTTCAAACAAATCATTCAAATCCTCTGAGCCTCAGTTTCATCCATTTGTAACAAGGGGACTTACAAGTCAACAATGTGATGTCTGATATACATGTGGTTAAAAGTAAGTCCTTGGAACTCAAAGTTAATACCTCTATGATTATTGACAATTCCTGAAACTTTGAATACTACTCTTATATAATTTCTTCCACAAAATACAGTTGAGTATAAATGAAAAATTGAAATCCATGGCCTGTAGATATTTGGTAAGTGTTACAACATATTTGAGGTTGGTTTCACGGATGAGTAAAATGGATGAGAGACTATGCTAAGTTTTTCAGGGTTTTATTTTCGCTAAAGAAAATCATTTCAAATCAAACACTCACAACTACTATCTAGCATCATTTCATAGAGGAATAATCTTTTTAATTAAAAAAATGTTGAAAGAACATAACATCAGAATAAAATACAGTCTTTCCAAAGGAAATGCAGTTCATAAATGAACACCGATATATGAAGATACAAAAAGTCCTGATAGGCATTGGTAGATGATAGCAGTAAAGAATGTGTAACTTTTTTGGATGTTTGTTGGAAAACTGTGTATCTAATTCAACATTCTTGCCTAAAGTAGAGCTAGAAGATGCAATGGCAGAACACCATTGTTAGAAATCTGTTTTCATATTTTGGAGGATGGAAACGATGCCCTCAGTGCTATTCATTCAATTAAGCGAAAAACGTATCTGAGACCTTAGCTCAGCTTTAGACCCATGACGTGGGTCTTGATCATGAACAACACTGCCTTGCAGACCAGCATTTGAGACCCACTGTGAGAGTGACAGATGTTTCTGGCTCACAGACCCCATGACTCAAACCTGAGCCTCAACAAAATGAGAAATTAAACCCTTATGAGATACTGTTACCAATCCAATGTTTCACAATGAGGCACGGAACTGCAAAGAGATTACACAAGTCACTCAAGGCCACACCATTCTTAAGTAGTGTCTGATTCAAAACCAGTGATTTCCGGGCTCTGAATTAACATGATCAATGCTTTCTGACAACAGCTACCATTTTGGACATTTATTATGTACAAGGCATCATGTGAAATATTTGACATTCATGATGTTATTAGATCCTCAGAGTGACCCTAAGAGACAAGTTCCATCATTATTCCAATTTTACAAGAGAAGAAATAGAGGCCCCATGGTTAAATCACTTGCCCAGGACCCCACAAATCCTGCATGGCAGAACAGGAATTCAAACTACGCAATCTGAATCCAGTCCTTACCCCTTAACTTCTGATATATATATGCCTGTGCATCTCAGATGTGTAATTTTAATGATAACGGGGACTTCTATTTCTAGAGAGGGTAGGCCACTGCTTCTACTAAAGTGTCTAGAACAGATAAAAATGATAAATTGCCTGAAAAATCACAATTTTAAAGACAACGGCAATCTGGGGGAGCAGAGGGAACCGCATGAGCTAGAATTATAGAGAAAAAAGCCCTACTTAGGTGGGCTGAAATTGCCTATCATTTCCTGCCCTCAAGGCATTTGCTAATTCTGGACACGAAGCAGAGATTGTGTTTGGCCTAGGCTGGTGACCTCCAGAGGGGGAAAGGGAGGCCTATGGAGGTTTGACAGCCTCTAGAGCTGGTAGGACATATTAGAATCTAGAGGAGATGAGGGGAAGCTGAGCTGAGTGCTGCAGAGGCCAGAGGCTGAGACCATGGTCTTGGCATACTTATCACACAAAGTCGCAATAGACAAAAGAGCCTGCCTCCAGCATCCAGTGGGTTTTTCCCTTAAGACACTGGCTGTATTACTGATGCTGTCTGAGTCGGAGGTTAAAGAGATAAACTTCTGAGGGACAGTGGTAATCTTAAAAAGTAGTGGGTATAAAATGGAATAAGTTTTAAAAATATATTATTAATCCAGAAGAAGGTAGGACAGGAGGAATAACGGACAAAGAGATACAACTAATAGAAAACAAATATGGAGATGTAAACACAAGTTCATGATGACACTAAATGTAAAAGGATGACTCATTCCAATTCAATGACAAAAACTACCAGCTTAGATTTAAGAAAAAAAAAAAAAAAGATCCAATGACATGTTGTTTCTGAAATAATGTTAAAACCAAAAGAAAGTTAGAAGTTGGCAGTGAAAAGATAGGAAGGGTTACACCACAAAAACACCAGGAGAAAGCTGATATGGTCATATTAGTTTCAGACAGAGCCAGGATTGACTTTAAGGCAAGAAATATCATTAGAGGTTTGGTTTTGTTTTGTTTTTTGACAAAGCGATCTTATAATGGGAAAAGATTCAGTTCAACAAGAAGGCGTAACAATCCTAAAAGTGTCTATTTCTAAAAAAGATAGCTTCAGAATATACAAAGATCAGGGCAGTGGACAGGCACCAGCGTGGAAAAGAGGTAATAACATTATAATAATATTTGCAGAAATAGACCTGTCTGGCTGCACAGCCCATGTTCCTCTTACAATGCCAACATTGTACCTACTTCTCACCTTCAGCTTCTCAGCAGCTGTTGTTATTGGCAATGTCAGCGGCAGCTATGGTCACGTGGGCCGTTGCATAGTTCATTTTATGATGCTGTGAAATGAAATTGGAGAGAGGGAAGTTGCCCCAAGCCAAAGAACATGCACACTAAGTCCTTCAGGTTTTATCTCTTTTACTTGGATCAATAGTACTTGGCTTAGAACCCTTTGTAGTTGAGGTGATAACCAGTAACGGCCTGTGTTTACTTTGCAGAAGGCTGAGTCTCGTGTGAGCCTAACTTTTGGCACAGTTTGATTAGCATGTGCACAAATATTACACCTTCCATCCTCGGGCGAGGAGCTGATTAACAATCATGAATAAAAAAGGCCGAAGGACCATAACTGTTTATGGTTTTGTGTAGAACGGTTTTGTTCCCTCTGAACTTTGCCCCTTTAAAAGGTTCTTAATCACACCTAAAGATTTGCTATCTCCCTTCAATTTGAGGGTAATTTAAGACATACTCAGTGTCAAGGCCAATCCTCAGCAAAATTATGAGGAAGGTAGTTTCCTGTTGGCCATGGGCTGGAAGGAAGTATTTTACTCCCTTAGCGATATTCCCTTCACCCACTCCCTTCCCCATGTGGTTACAGTTCCCACAGTATCTGTCCCTGCACCCATCTAAACTAGCCTTCAGTTCCTTTAATTCTTATTTCTATTCAGGCATTTGAGACTAAAGTCAGTTTTGACTGCATCACCCTAAAGATATTTGATTCCTAATAAATGGAAAACCCAAACTAAAGAATGAAGCTGAAATAAAGCAGGCTTCATTTAAGCATGTCCTTGAAGCGGACACCAAGGACACAAACTGGAAGGTGGTGGAACCGTGGCAAATCACAAAGCCAGGGTTTTTTTTATACCTGCAGGGAGGTCTGAGGCAGAGCCCTGACTCTTCTTCCCAGAGTCCTGTCACTTTTCTGGTCTATACACTCATTCCTTGATTTTACTTTCTGCTGTTCACTCATCTGTTTTACTGACATACTCTGGGCACCTACCCCATGCCAGGCACTGTGCCAGAGCCTGGGGTAAATCACTGAACAAAAGCATCTTCTCCCTCAAGCCTACTATCTAGTGGGTGCATCAGATTCTGGTGACTACATGGATGAAAAGAAGAGAAGCAAAATGTTAGCATGCTGTTTTGAGACAAGCTATTTGGGTTTGCTGGAGAATGAATGGTACAAACAAGCCTAGGCAGTAGGCAGAAGTCTGAGACCATTTTCATCACCCATTTTTATCAAAGAAAGAAACTAACATACCTAAAAACTTACTCTGTGCCAAACACCGTTCGGACCACTTTGAAAGTTTCAAGTCATGTAAAACAGATCATGTGGGCTGTTATATGCCATACAAAGAAACTTAAAGTTTGCCTTGTAATGATAAAATAGGAAGTCTTTGAAAAATTAAGTAGAATAGAAAGGCCAGCTTTTAATTTTAAGCAAATCTGGTGTCTTTGATGCTGGTGTCTATGGTAAGAATAAGAAGAGGAAGAATTTGAAAACTGAGAGACCAGTCAAGAAGCTGCTAGAATAGTTGAAGCTGAAGAGTGAGAATGCATAGCTGGGGCAAAAGTAGTGGCATAGACAGGAAGGAGAGATATGAAAAAGATTTAGAAAGTGAAATTTTGGATTTGATGATTAGATTTGGGCAGGCGATTGAGGGGAAGAAGACAAAAAATTCTTTATTAACTATCAGGACAACAGCTTGGGAATTTCTGTGCATAAAGGTGTCACTAACTGAGAAAGAAAATGCCAGGGGCTAAGATGTTATGTTCTGGTTGGGATGCATTGAGTTTGAACGGCCAATGGACATCTAGATGGAGACATCCCACACACTATGGAATGTAGATATCTAACAGGCTCTGCATGACCTACCTATAGGTCACTATTGAAACTATAAGCCAAGATGGAACATTGTGAAACAAAAGCAACTGACGCTTGGGCCAGGGAGAGGGTAGGAGTCCAAAAAGAAGAAGGTCTAAGACATGTATGAAGAATTTGGAGAACAAAAACTTTTGCAAAGAATGACCAGTAGTTCAAATGCATAAAATAAATGTGGCAGGGTAAAAATTGAAAAATGCCCATTAGATTTGACCACAAAGAAAAAGAAAAAAGAAAATTATTAATATTTTAGCAAAAGCAGTTCCAACAAAAAAAAATGGTGGAGGCAAATGCAGATTGTAGTCAGTAGAGAAGTGAGTGAATTAGAAGTGAAGTAGAGAGTGAAAGATATGAGAGTCTGGAAAGTGATGAATGGCACAATATGGAGGGACCATATTTACATGATGCTTGGGTACTAAGAAAGGCAGAAGAGGGAGTGAAGGGAAAAACCAGAAGGAAAAGTTAGGAATCTAAGAAAAAGAGAGAATAATCTATAGAACAGAGCTTAATAGGTTCCTGGAGCTAAAAGTAGAAAGGGGAGAGTCAAGGACATATAAGGAAAAGTTAGTTTTGAGCATGAAGAGAGAAACCTCACATTCTAAGACTGGAGAAAAGGAAGAAAGAATGAAAGTGGAGAAGATAGCAATGTAGGTCTTCATGGAAGGACTTTCAAAGTTTTCATTTCTCTTGATCTCAGTGGTGAGGTGATTTGCTGAGAATAGGTGAATAAGGTTCTTGGAGACTCTGATAACAGTTTTCAGGAGTCACTAGGGGAGTGAGAGAGAGCTGGCAAAAGGACAAATCAAAAGTGTGGAGGTTCACAGGGTTTCGGTTGGTGGTGCTCATTTTCCCAGGTTTGGGAACTGAGAAGAGATGTAACTTGGTTCCGAGGCTGGTACTTGGCCACGTGGGAAGGCAGGAGAATGGAATATTTTCTAATTCCCTTCTTTTCATTCACTCTCACTAGGTATCCAATGTCTTTATTTAGCTGAGTATCTTTCAAAAAGTTTATTTATTTGAGAGAGAGAGAGAGTGAAAGTGGGGAAGGGGCAGAGAGAGGGGAGAGAACCCCAAGCAGCCTCCGCATCACCAGAGTAGAGCCCAGCATGATGCTTGAAACCAAGAACCATGAGATGGTGACCTGGGCTGAAGTCAGATGCTTAACCAACTGAGCCACCCGGGCACCCCTTTAGCTGAGTATCTTTACCAGATAAAAAGAGATATCAGCTCAGTACAGGATATATTGGCATGATGAAACTACCAATAATCCTAGTGTTCAAATGCTGACTCCATCACAAATTGTTAGTTCTGGACCCTGGAGTAAGTTACATAATCACTTGGAACATTTGTTTCATCATTTGCAAAAGAATTGTAAGCATTAAGTAAGCTTATACGTACACAGCCCCTGACTCATAGGCATCAGAAAAGGTTTGTTTCTCTTTTCTTTATGAACACCTCCCAAGGGAATATCCGTTGTTAAACTGGGCCCAAACCGAAAAAATTCTCAAACCTAAGAAATTACATTGACATAGTTGAACTTCCCATTATAGAAGAACAATTTACTTGGAGAAATAAAGACCTACCCTCCATCATCTTGATTAAGTCATGGAGAACTAGGATGATTCTTGGAAAACATAATTTCAACCCCAACCTTCTGTCCTTTCAGGGTCTTGATTCAGCATAAGTGAGTGTCTACATGTCTTGGTATCACCGCATAATACCATTGTACCCACTCTCCATTTTCCAAGGAGGCACCAACTGAATTAAGCCCATAGCTGTCTACCAAAGCTGTGAATCCACATCTCTGGCTTCAAAAGGAGAGCTCATACTTCTAAGAGACTACTTAACTTATGTTTCTAATAAGCCAGAGCTTCAACCACAGAAGGACAGGCAAGTAACTCCAAAGCAAGGCTTTTAATGAGTATGTTCTCATTACTAATTACATGAAACAAGTAAACATCTCTGTACTCACCTTCAGCATCCATCAGTATCCACTGTCAGCCATGGAAGGGAGGACATGACTAACATATTGCTGAATAAACCGAACTGTTTGTTTCTGATTTGTCCCAGGAAGTGTCCAAAGTTCCTTGTTTCCTACCATCAATACTGAGACAGACTATCTGATGGATTCCATTCAGCTGTGTGGTCAGTCCCCACGTGAGTCACATCTATTTCTGCAAACACTCTGCAGATTGTGTGGATGAAAGAAATGAAGGAAATCTATGTGTCATCTCCCTTTCCCGGCTCTTTGAGTCACTGCTACCTTCTGCAGTTATTGGCTGTTCTATTCTCCTTGGCTTTTTAGCACGTGGGTAGAATGCCTAAGACTCACTAGGATCTTAGAAGAAAGGCTCTCGAGCTGAATCCCTGACCTGCTTCAGGAGGGAGAAAGGGAAGAATGGGGTAACGGGGTGGTGGGGGGAGGTTTTCACTGCTGCCAAGGGAAGTCTTCTTAAAACAGGAAGTACGGTCAGCAGGCTTATCTTGATGTACCAGCACCAAGGAGGAATTGAGTGAGATAGTTGCAAATATATGAGATAATGAGTATGAAAGAGCTCTTAAACTCTACAGAGCTATATAGATATTGACAGTAATTGTAAAGGTGGGGTTATGCATAGGTTAGGAGTGGAACTAAGTGACCTTCTTTATACCACAAATATTTATTGAGTGTTTAGGATGTAGCAAGTACGATGCTGAGTGTTGGGGATGTATCAGTGAATCAGATACACGCTGTCTCAGCTTTTTGGAGACTACTATAATTGAGGGACTTCTTTAAGCCATCTTTCCATTATTCTCTGAGCCTGGACTTCCCTGGGATAGCTCTACAGGGGGTGGGGAGAAGCGGGAGTGGCACATCCATACCAGCCCTGGAGGACTGACATAACGAAGAGGCAGGAGGCCCTTAATTTTGCCCCATTTGTGAATCCTTACACTTGTCGATCTCTCAGGATTGCGCCCAGTACATTTATTGTCTTTCATGCAGAAACTACTTGGAAAGTTTCTTTCAGCCAGTGGCAGCAGAAGTAGGGTAATAAACAGGAGCAAATAGGAATGGTAAGAAGTGCCAGGGAAAAGAGAGATGGAAAGGCAAAGCAGAGGTGCTGAGAAGAAAATGGTGGTGGTGGTGGTGGTTGGAGACAGAAAAGCCTAGCGTGTGGTGACTACAAGAGCCTTCAAGGATGGTCTTAGCAAATCATCCATTTATGAGATTGCTAAACTAAGGTTCAGAGTCAGGAAGTAACTCATTCAGAGTTATGAAACACATCGTGGGCATCTAATGGCCAACCACTTTTTGCCTGACAAGGAAATAGTTCTACTTCTTTCCGTGTGATTTGCTTTACGTGGAGCTCTAACCATCCTGTGTGCATGGTGGTCAAGAGCGAGGGTGTTAGCGTCAGACCGCCTGCGTTCAGTCCCCAAACTACCACTTGCTACCTGTGTGAACTTGGAAAATCCCTTAACCTATTTGCATCTCAGTTTCTTCATCTTTAAATAGGGATCATATTGGTAATCTGTGGCTTTTAAGAGGGTTAAATTAGTTGAGTTGCATAAAAACCTAGAACAGTGCCTTAGGATATCGTAAGTGCAATGCTAGAGTTTATATATGAATATGTATGTGTGTATAATTTTGGTTGAGTCATCTCTCAAACACAAAGCAGCTTGGTAAACAGATTTTATTTCTTCCTCGTTTATTACTTGACTGTTCTCTTTTATCTATTCTAAATGTTCACTGTGTCAAAGTGGTATGTTTATTAAATATTCGTTAGGAAGTGGGCTGGGCTTATATACACAAATCCATTCAACAATTAAATGTTTATCAGAGTTGGAGAAGCGCCACCCCCCAGGGACACTTCCGCATTATCACCTCTCAGGACATTACTAACAACTCAAAATAGTGTCTCCCCAAAGAGGTGCTAACTCAAGGCAATGCCCGTGAACTTAAGATAAAAGCTGGGGGTCTGAACTCTCTGGAAAAACTCTCTGGCTTTCACCTAACTCACATTTTCACCTCTTCTGGCACAAGCTGAATTTCTCTCTCTCTCTCTCTCTCTCTCTCTCTCTCTCTCTTTTTGTTTAAAAAAATTTTAATGTGTATTTTTGAGAGAGAGAGAGAAAGAGGGACGGGGAAGGGGCAGAAAGAGAGAGGGAGACACAGAATTCGAAGCAGGCTCCAGGTTCCGAGTTGTCAGCACAGAGCCTGATGTGGGGCTCAAACTCACAAACTGTGAGATTAGGACCTGAGCTGAAGCTGGACGCTTAACCGACTGAGCCACCCAGGTGCCCCTGGCACAAGCTGAATTTCACCTTGAAGTGAAAACTTCACTGACAGTGGAGAGGGGCACCTGGGTGGCTCAGTTGGTTAAGCATCTGACTTCAGCTCAGGTTATGGTCTCGTGGCTCACGAGTTCAAGGCCCACATTGGGCTGACAGCTCAGAGCCTGCTTCAGATTCTGTGTCTCTCTCTCTCTGTCTCTGTCCCTCCCCCACTCATATTCTTTCTTTCTCTCTCTCTCTCAAAAATAAACATTAAAAAAAAATTGAAAATGGAGAGAATCTCTAGGAATCTCCAGGTCAAGAAAAATATCTCTTTTCATCTTTAGCCCTTCAAATCTAGGATAATATGTCCTCTCTCCTTCCCCTGCTTGAAGCACAAAATGCCCTCTACTAATGCTTACAGGGAAAAAAGAAGGAAAGAAAGGGATCATCTCCCTCTGAAGCCCCTGACACGTGTCCTGCTTCCCTCCCCCAGGTCCCCTGACTGCCGCCTTCTCTTGCGCTCCCAGGATGACTCTTGGCTGTGAAATTCAGTAACCATGAGATGAAGGGAGTGTTCCTGATTAAGAAAAGGTCAAGCGGTTATAATAAGAGCTGATATTTATTGAACACGGACTCTGCCAGGCACTGTTTTCATGCATAAACTCATATCATCTTCACAACAGTCTTGTATAGGGACCCCTATAATTATCTCCATTTTGCAGAGGAGGAGACTGAGCTCCAGAAAGACTGAGAAAACCTGCCTAAAGCCATGCCGCTGGGAAAGGGTAGAGCCAGAATTCAAACCTAGGCCAACGTACTACTGTGGAGTTCACTGCTGCTCAAAGTGCGGTCTGGAGACTGGTGCCTCTCCATGCCTGTTAGCAGTTGTGCGATGAGGTAAGTATCGAAATTGAGGGTAAGCACTAGGAAACGTTACAGTGATTTGCTATGAACCTGGCATCCAAGAGGGTGACGAGCCGGCTCCTCTCCGTGAACTGGGTATAGAGGATTTCTGATGTTGTTGAGCCCACATGGTACAGACCAGTCACGCACAGTAGGACCACACGCGAATCTATTAACAATTGGAAATTTAAAGACAAGCCCATGACCCAAGATGGTTTGGTAAGCACTGCTCTAAAGCATTAAGCTATACGGCTCCGAAACGCTCGGTTCTTGCTATGAATATAACAAGCCTGTGAGGTATAAAAGTATGCAGAGAAAGGAACACCAAATCGGGAGCCAGGAGATATTAAAAAAAAGTGGGCATGATCAATAAGTAAGTGCTATTGTCTGTTAAAAGTTAATAAGTGCAGGGAAAACTGATGAGTTAAGCAGGTTAAGGGAACCAGGAGTTGGAGGAAGGGCCTGTGGTATTAAACAGGGAGGTCATTAGGACAGTATGTGACCATTTTCCTGAGGCAGATAAGCTCCTTCGTAAATGTTTAACTTTGCCTGGGCTTCTCCCTGCCCCTCCCTCTCATATGTCCAGGTTCCTATTTTTTCTCTGAATCTGTTAACACAGAATCATTACAACAATCGAAGCGTAACAAGGCAATTCATTCTGTGCCAACCAGGAAAGCCCAGTCCGTCGTGATATGTGCTCCAATGTTAAATTATGGGTTTGGGAAAAATGATCTATCTGTAAGATCTCCTCCAACTTTTGAAACTTTGGCTGGAGGAAAGTTGAATACTGCTCTTGGGGGAATAGACCTTTATAGCAGAAAGGCTCATTTGAGATGATTTATGAATTCACCCATTCATGTGTTTAATGCAGACCTATTGACCACCTACTATGCGTCAGTCACTGTCTTAGGCACCGATGTGACAGCGATGCATGAGACACAGACTCTGCCTCTGAGAGTTTCCGAGTTCAGCAAGAAAGCCAGACATATACACAGACAAACAAACAAAAATGACAGCCCAGGTCATAAGTACTACAACACATGTCTGAACAGGGTGCTGTGGGAACACAGGTGAGGGAGGTTACACTCCGTCTGGGTAGCAGGAAACACAGCATCACAGCAAGATTGAGAGAATGTGACATGCACTCCAGGTTTTGAAGAATGAAGAAGAGGTAGCCCCCTTGAACAGAAAGGAGGGAGGCCGAATCAGGCAGGGAAATAGATGGGAAGACAGCAAATGGGTGATACATCTAAGGAAGAGAAAAATAGCCCGGTTGTAAGATCAAGATGCAGCATGTGCGGATCATGATCTGCTTCGTTTTTTTTTCGTGGCCGGGTTGTGGTGTGAATATCTGTTTTTCCCTGGTATTTGATTCAACACCGACAACCCCCCGACACCCACACGCCCACACAGAGTCATCATTTTCCTTCTTCATTTATAACGACATGTAGAGTCCCTGGATCATTCCACTGTAAACTCCGTGAGGGTTTCATCGTTTGAGTCCTGGTGTCTAACACAGTGCCTGGCACCTGCAGACACTCAAATTTGGTTGAATGAATGAATGAACTAATAAATGAATGAATCAGTTCATTGTCACTGATATCCTTTTTAGCTCTGTTTGCTATTTCTAGAAACTTTGGATTTTTCCACAGCTTTGGATGAACCATTTGTCTGCGTCCCTCTAACAAAGGAATATTTGTGGGTCGAGTAGCCATATGATTATACTTACAGATATTTGAATAAATAGGTCCACAGGCTGTCAGGCCACTCAAGAATCTTGAGGGGAGGGGGGTGGGGGGCCAACATAAGAAAGAGGGTTGACCAGAGAAAAGCCTGACTTTCAAATTATTTTTTTGTGATTGAGGGCCAGCTGTCTGTTTCTCATCACTTTTTTCCTCTTCCCCTTCTATGAGTTAGAACAGACTGGATTTTTCTAACACACCACTTCTGCTGTGATAGTGCATTTGGATTTTATCTTGCAGTCACACTCACAAAAGGAATGGGTTCCAGGGTGAAGCACAACATCCCCCTTTTGGCATGAGCTGCTTCTGATACGCTTCCAAAAGTACTGATTGTTCACAAAGGCCTTCTAGAAGCTCCTCCACATCCCCAGAATGACTTCATTCCCTCACATAGAAATTTTTGAAGTTCTTTTTGTAATAGAGATTTTCTAACATGAAAATGAATCCTCCAATGGATCCCCTGTATCAGTCGCTAAGCTTCAATGATAATCGTTATTTCGCCAATATCTCCTGTCATGTATTAGCACCTCCCCTAATTTTGTTTGTTTGCTTCTTTGCCTGCTGGATTAGTACAAAGCAAATCCCAGGTGCCATGTCATTTCAAGCGTAAATGCTTCGATATGAATTTCTGAATGATGAGGTCATGTTTTGTTTATACGGTTTCCCTAACACCGGGACAGTAAAGTACCTCGTAGAAGTACCGGTGATCACTTAATTCCTTCCTATACACAGTCCATATTCAAAGTTCTCTGATAATCCAGAAGATGTCTTTTTCAGTTGGTTTATGCACTTCAGGTCTGAACAAGATGTGCACGTTGCATTTTTTGGGTGTCGTCTTAATATGGCAGCCTAAAGCTGGTTCTTTGAAATATTTACTTTTTTCCCCTATCTCAAGGCTAAAAGGCTGAAATACTCAGAAAAGGGTGAATAAAAGCTGCCTGGTAAAGCCTGCTGCAACAGCACCATTTTTTTTCATAAAGATTTTCACTCGGTGCATGCTAGCGGCAATCCATAGTATGCAAATGCGGAATGGAGTCAATATGTCTTAAACACATAGACCTCCACATTATTCCTTCCAGGAATACAAATCAAGGGAGATACCCTCAGGTGAATACTCAAAAAGGAATCACCAGGATCTTTCTTTCTACTCTGGATTCGTTTTCATTTTCCCTAGTAATTACTGTAATAATAATGCCGTGCTATATATTTGTATTGTCTTTAGAGTTTATATAGTGCTTCCCTACCTATTCAAGCTACTGTAAAAAAAAAAAAAAGTCCACCCTTCACGAAAAATATTTTGTCTCATTTGATTCTCCTGTGAGAGAAGTCGGGTATAATCTTCCCCTTTATTCAGATGTAGAAACAGGCTCAGGAATATTAACCAGCTAGGTCCCCACAGTCAGGTTAGTGGAGTTGAACATTTGATCCCAGTTCAAGCCATAGCAAGTTCAATGATATTTGACCAAATATAGCATGGACTAACTTAATATAGAAAAACCCTAGACCAGCCTCCTGAAAAATGCCCTCTAGAAAAATGTCTGGTAAAATGTTATTTATTCTTTTTAGGGCTTCCTTCAACTTCGGTATCATCCTGAGTACCCTTTGCCTAGAAAGCCACGTTCCCACATGCCCATTCTAGGTTCAGTGTACCAGATGCCTTTCCCAACCCCCCCAAACCTATGGCGTAGACACAGCAATGGCTTAGGTCTTTAACAATCTATCCCAATAGTGCAAAGGGTAATTTGTCAAATTAGGTTAAAGCACTTATGGTTGAGATATTTAATGCTCACTCATTTCCAGATTTCCCCTCTTTCTATGAACATGGAAGAACTATACTTTCCCACTCCACTTATAGTTGGGCAGGGCAATGTGATTACTCTGGTCGATGGTCCTAGAGACAAATATTCTGTGCCTTTTCCAGATCACCCTGATGAAAGTTTAATACGCAACCATCCAGTATATTCTTCCTCTGACTCAGCAATTATGGAGGTACCAAATGGCAACAGCAAAAATCAAAGCACCTTGGAATCACAAAAAAAAAGTGGAGGGTTGCTACTCAGGAGAGTCACCTGGACCTACACTATACTACATGTGAGCAAGAAACAAACTTTTGGTTAAGCCACTAAAATGTAGGTCTTGTTATTATAGCCTAATTTAACTTATGAGTGCAGGATTCCTTCCTCACAGTGCTTTTCTTGTTATCTACTGAAAAATTGTCATAAAAACCATAAAATTCAACAATGACAAGACGTAGGGTAGCTCCTGAAATTGAGTAACACATTACTGGCGAGCCATGAGTAATAGCCCTGTCAGCAATTTTACTGAGTAACATCTTCAGACATAATTCTCTTATTTATTCACTCAAGAGCTATTAATTGAGTGTTTGTCATTCATCAGGCACAGCTAGGGGCTGAAGATACATTTGAGGACAAAGCAGTTATAATCTGTGACCTCATGAGTTCGAATATCCCGCAAGAGAAAAAGATATTTAAAAATGTAACTGAAACTATGTTGTTGAAAGACATAGACTGCTTTAAGATGATCCAGTGGAATAACTTCATGAATCTAGCCCAAAGATTCTGGAAATCTTCCATCCAAGAAAGTACTGGTTAAGTTGGGACTTAAAGTTGAGTAGGTGAACAGAAGACCTGACCCAGAAAAGATAGAGGATCCATCAGAAAGAGAGAACTCCATGTAGGAAAGCACAGAGAAAAGTAAAGTTCAGTTCACTCAGAGGAAGGAAAAGACCCTAGGATGTCTGGAGTGTAGTAGGTAGGATGAAGGCAAAAAGGCATAATGGCAGTGAGGAATTAGTTTTGACAGGGAGACATAAGCCACATCATGCACAGAACTACAAAACAGCCGAAGATCTAGGGTTTTGTTACAGGACTGATGGGAAACCATTCAAGTCTTTTAAGCAAAGTGAATGATATGATCACATTTTTGTCATTTAAAAGATTAAGCTGGCCATAGTAGATTATCAACCAGAGAGGCTAAGAGTAGAAGTGTCTTTCTCCTTGGAAAGACACAGCAGGTGAGAGAAAATGGTAGGTTAGACTGGGAATGGAGAGAAGCGAAGTTACTTGAGAAATGTTTAGGAGTCACACATACAATGATGGACCTTCCCAGTTTACCCAGGGCAGGGGACTTTCAGTGTTAAAGCTAGGACAGTTCTGGGCAAACCAGGATGACCTGGTTACCCTAAATAGACATGTATGAGCTTAGTGACTGACCAGAAATGGGAATTGAGGAAGAGGATTCAGTCACCCTGGACAATCGAATGGATGGTGGTTCCATTTATTGAGATAGGAGACACTGAATAAAGAGCAGATATAAGAGGAAAAAGAAGATAGGAAGCTGAATTTCAGATGTCAAGTGGAGATGTCAGATAAGCGGTTGAACCAACAAGTATATCTGGGATTTTGTTATTAATTATGGTAAGCATTCAAGTACCATCTACGCGCAGGGACCTGTTAAAGTTACTCAGCCTACACTGACTTACTTCCTCTTCGCAGCTACCAGTGACGTACCTCCATTCGTGCTAACAAAGGCAAAGCAGTTACCTAGGTAGCGCTATTGGAACATGATGGAGCTGGCATTGAAACCCAAATGAAGTTGGATTTGAAAGTGGCCTTTCCTGTTTCCCAGTTTGGACAAGACCCAGGGATCTTGATCAACTTAGCTTTAAAAAAATTATCTATCTATCTATCTATCTATCTATATAGATGCCATACTGGGAAGGGGATTAGGGGTCGGGAGGGAATCCAGTAGATGCCAGACACAGAACAGGCTAATCTCATAATCAGGGTTATTTGTGATTCCAAATATGATGATCATTAGAAAGGAGTCATGCGGGGGGCTATGGGAGAGAAAAGATGGGAGGACGGACTTGGTCTGAGCAAAGTCAGGAAAGGCATCTGGGGGAGGGGACAGTTAATCCAAGACCTGCGGCAGGAGTAGGAGTTACCAGGTGCAATGGGAGAAAAAAAAAATCCAGGTGGAAAGAACACACATTGAGGCATATTTGCAATTTTCAGAGATTCCAGAAGAATGAAGTGGGACCCACAAGAAGGAAGGTGGAAAAAGGTGAAGATAAAGATATAAATTGTATCAGGCCTTGCAAATGGAGCTAGATATCTGTTCCTTCTAAAGGTAATGAAAGTCAAGCAAAAGATCTAAATGCAGACAGACTAACTGATTGGTGCAAGGCTCCAGCGATCTCTCTGGACTTTATAGGTAAGCTGACTGGACGTTCTACATCTGTTGTCCCCAAATCCATCCGGGAGCTTTTGAAAAAAGAACACCTGGGATCCACCCAAGACTTACTGACACAGGTCAGACCCCCGGGGCTACCCCTCCTGCCTCACTCCCTCCCACTCTGCCCCTTTCTAAATCATATTGGCCTTCGAGTTTTTCTCAAACACACCAAGCAGAGGCTTCATCATGCACTTTGTTTTCACTGTCTTTCACCTTAAATATTTTCTTTCATGTCTTGGCACACTTGTTCCCTTAGCTCGTTGAGTGCCTGCTCTGCTGTCACCTCTTCAAAGAGATCTCTCCCAACCATCTTGCTAATCTTGTTTATTTTATTTATGTGTATATTTTTGTCTCCTTCCACTAGATTATAAGCTGGAAGAGAGTATGCCTCTATCTTGTCCATTACTGTGTTTCCAGCGCTTTAGCGATGTATTTTTGTAAAATGGAAGAAATATCTACATATACCTGGGCCTGGAGCCCCAAGGATCTGGTCTTCAAAGACACAGGGATTCAGATGCAGGGGGCGGGGAGGAAATCTAAGTACCTAAAATTTGGGTATAAATTAGAGCGTTATCTCAAGCAAGTCTTTGGGACTGAAGACAAAAGGTAGGATAGGACCAGCAGCAAGAGAAACTTAGTGCTGTGTCCCTACAGAACTTACCTGGGGCTTTTCAAAACCCCTTGAATAAAGATAACTTTGATGCTCCAAGATGACACTGAACAGAGCCTTCAGATGAAAGACAAGAGGCCTCACCGGAACTAGGAACGCTGGTAAGGGGGGGACACTTTTAGACCATTGCTAGACAGAGTATCTTTGATTTTTCTTCAAATGCAGGGCTTTGTGACTCACTCTTGTAACATTTCCTTTATTTGGGAAATAAGACATAAACATTTTGCTGGGAGATCCCAGTAGAATAGAGTGTAAAAATAACAGGAAGCACTCAGCTCTGTTAATTGTGCATCTTAATGTGGCATAAGGACATTTGTCACTCCGATGCACTTCCCTCTGCTGTCTACCCCAGATGTTTCAGGAAGTCCAGTTAATCTTATGGGAAATTAAGCAGCAGTAAGATTCTGTAGCCATCCTAGTCTAGACTCTGATATTGATCATGGAACAGACAAATGGGAGGAATGAGGTAGAGTGGCCTTCTTCTGTCTTAGACATAAGTGCAAATACTCAGTGGAGAGTGACCTTTAACGAATGCAAATCTACTTTATAAAGCATCACATCTGTGACTCTTTTCAAAGTGTGTGCTAATGGTCAGCTAGATGTCCCTCTCTCAGCTTCCTCTGATTCACTTAGGAAAACTCCTGAGAGCCCACTAAAGGATTTTATGTTTCTCATTGATGTTTGCTTTTCAAATGTTTGTCAAGTTCAGGCATTTGTATTGGCCCTATTAAAATTTAAAGGACTCAAACAGCGCAAATAACCCTCAATAAGTGGATAGACATAGAGACTCCTAAAGACTATAGATGCCAAGCCCAAGTGTTACATCCCCAGGAAATTTGGGTCCCCCAAAAACTAAGAGATATTAATACAGCAGATTGGTTAAACATCTGGGTTTTGAATTGTAGCCTTGCCATGTACTTATACATTGTTGGCTCTTTTACTTAAACTCTACTTTGGAAATAGTGGCTTGTCTACCTCATAGGTGTTATGTGAACATATGGCATATACAAGCATTCAACAAGTAATAGTTATTTTATTAGAAGTATTTATCAAATATCTGTTTCTAAATAAAGCTAATATATCCTATACCAAGACCACAGAAAAATAGATACTAAAATGTGTTAATCATTATTTACTTATCATTTCGTTACCAGTGCTAACCATTAATACACATCCCTGTTACTCAAATAAGGTGTTAAGGCTTATAATAAATCACACATACAGAGTATTAGAGTCTAGAACCTAAGGACATTAAAAGCCCTTCATCTAGCCACCCACAGAATGGTAGCATTTTTCTCTAGCAAGCCTGGTCAATGGCCATCCCGTAATTACATGCAAACCACAATGGAAGCCCACCAGACACCCGGACAAGTTACTGCATAGTGAGAAATCATATGTAGACTTCTATTTCCTCAGAACAGATGACAAGTATCTCCTTATTACTTTTGTACACAAACTATTGGATCACCATCAGGAGTCACTCAAAACACAGATTCACTGCAAATGTTTAAGAGCAAATTTATAATTCTCCTTAGTCTTCTTGACTCTTGGAAAAGCTCCCTTGTTTCCTAAAGCCAGTCTTCGTGATTTCTGCACCAGCCCCACCCACTTCCACACCACCCACCATACTGGATGCTCACATTGGCACATGCTCCAACTCATCAATGTCTTTTGGGCAGACATTGCTGGGCAGTGTCATCAGAAATGCTCTGGCCAATGCAGAAGATGGGGATGTATTCAATGTGTTTCCATTAATGTAATTCATGTCATCATTCTAACGGTTGAACTTCGATTTTCTAATTCACCTCATTGGTTTCTTCCAGCATTTTAATTTGTTAAAGTCATTTTGAATTATATAATATTTATATTCCGCGTGCATCCCTTCTATGGCATCTCCTAAGTAACAGACAAAATTATTAAATAGGCCTTAGTCCTCAGTCTCCATTCCAGACACTTCTCCTCTGTGACACTGAGCCATTGTTAATATTCTTTAAGTATGGCCACTCAACTCGTTCCACAATTCATCTGCCAATAATGTCGACCTAGGTGGCGCTTGTCAAAACTTCATCTCTGGGGATACCAGAAGAAAATTTATCATAATTTTCTCCAAAGCATTATTTAAATGAAAAGGTATATGGGTTGCATTTTTGGTTGAATATCATGTCATATTGGTCATATTGGTCATATGTTCTCAGAATTTAATATTCACAAATCTTAGAGTATTGGGAAAATATTTTTATAGATTGCAACACAGAATTTTTCAAGCAAATCCCAGCCCAGGTGTTAAGGTAGACTAGATAAAAAGTTCTTAACTCATAGGAATCCACGTGTGGACTTCAAAAATTGTAATTTCCTTGGAATCGTAGGCAATGTATCATGGTTATATGAAAACGTGCATTTTTCTTGGAATAAAGTCTCCAGCTCAAAAAAGTCCTATATTCAAAGACTACCATTGAATGAGATTAAGTCTACTTAAAGATGTCCCAAATTTAAGCCAGTCCTATTCCCATTACCATATTTTCTACTTGTGCCCTGCAATTTCACATTCATTCTTCAGTTGTTTCTGATGCCCCAAGATAGCCAAATGCACTGTACTTGCACCTACATGGATTAATGACTGTGTTTTGAAACAGTGGCACATATTCACACAGACACCTCCAAAAATTGCATTTCACATAAATAAAAAACTCTTGAGGCAATCTCAACCCCTTCCTGTGAATTATTCTTTTGATATTTAGTGTTTATGAGAAAAAGGTATTTTTTTAATTGAATATGAATCATGAGGACAGGAATGAAGAAACGTGGAGAATTTGTTTTTAAAAAGTAGGGAAAATGGTGGGTGAACTCATTCTGGTTCAAGGGTGCAATTAGCAAGACTAGTTCCTAAGTAAGTCCTTTGGACTGTTATACAAAGCATTTGGGTTTTCAGGAAAAAACTGTTTTCTAGGAGACGAGTAGAGTAGCTATGGAAGGTGAATTATGAGAACAGTAACACAATCTGAGTCAATGTCGGGGCCCTGGAGGGTCCCCTTAGATAGAAGTGCTCTTGTTCACCTGCAGGACTTCTCAGGGTTATTTGATTATATACACAAATCCATTGGAAACACTGACTTTAAACTCTATGAGAGACAGAATAATGTCCACTGCCCCCAAAGATGCCTAATTCCCCGAACCTTGAGACAGAGAGATTATCCTGAATTATCTGGGGGTAGACCCAATCTAGTCACATGGAACCCTAAAAACAGAGAATCTTCCCCAGCTGTGGTCAAAGAGAGATGTGATTACAGAGGATGGGTCAGGGAGGTACAACATTGCTGGCTTTGAACCTGGAGGAAGGGGAAAATAAATCAAAGGATATGGATGGCTGGAAAGGCAGGGAAACCTATTCACTAGAGCCTCAAAGAAAGAACCAACATTGCTTACTAATACCTTGATTTTAGCCCAGAAAGACTTTGGGTCGAACTCACGACCTCCATAACGATACAATAATAAATTTGTGTTGTTTTAAGCCACTAACTTGTGATAATTTGTTATAGCAGCAACAGGAAACTAATATGTGCTCTACTCTGATGTAAGATAGAAGCTTATCATTCGTAGACTTTAATCTCAAGGGAACAGTCTGAAAAGAAGAAACTGCCTATCCTTGGAATAGAGATTAACAGAAAATGCTGTGTTATCAGTGGCAGAGTCTCTAGGAGCCTTCCTGTTTGTGACATCACAAACACCAACTTCATCTCAGATTTTCTAGGTATGGGATCAGGTCCTGACTTCATCATATATCACCCTGATGGATTTTTTTTAATGACTAGTTATTTCTGTTTCCTCATCTGCAAAAAGGGAATGATGTTCATTTCCTTACCAGCATCATTACATCCTTATCTGGGAAAAGAGACAACGTATTCTCTCTTCACATGGGTCATCTAACAGTTCCCCAAATTCCCTTCATCTAGCTCATGCTGGTATGTCCCACCAGCTGTTCCCCCTGCGTGGCATGCCCTGTTTGTCCTCTCTTTCTACAAAAATGCTCAACTGCCACCTTATCTAGGAAGACTTTTCTGACTACTTAGTCAGGTTTAAGTGCCCTTTTTGGTACTCCTCTGTCATTACAATCCAAGGTTACAATTGCTATAAAATAGTTGATATTGTTTATACATTCTGATGTATTTAGAGGAAAAGGCCAAACTAGCTATAAAAAAATAAAGACTCAGTGGCTTAGCACATAGACTTATTTCTTTCCGAGATCTGTGGCTCTCCTGGGTAGGTTTCCTCTGAATAATGATTTGGTGATCCCAGCTCCTTGCAACTCATAATGCCACCATTTTTGAAAGTGTGGTCCCCAGAGGAATGGGGGACAAAAGCAGTCATGCTTTTTAAACAATAGAATTGCAAGAGCTGCAATTGAATTGAATTGAATTGAATTGAATTGAATTGCAAGAGAAGATGGGAATATAACCTTCCTGTGTGTTTTTTTTTTTTTTTTTTGAAATGAAAGCAGGAAAAGTGAGCATCTAGCTGGTTTCTGCCAAAATTGACTTGGAATACAAAGGGGTTAGTATTCCTTTCCTTTAGTTTCCATCTTCAAGTAAGTTTTTATTTGCAGATCATGATAATTTCTGGCTAGTTTCCAAATGCAAACTCCACAGAGCACCGTCAATTTGATGAAAAATTGTGTCCTGCTAATTCTTTGTCTCTGTCCCCTCTCTCTTTAGGAAATAGCCAAATGTTGCCTACAGATTATTTATAAATTCTACATATGATACTTATTTTCCACCTGATCCAGTGTTTAAATGCCTTTTAAACTTATGCCACAATTAGCTTGGGATTTGTAACTACAAAAGAAAAATTTCCCATCCAACATAGGATCCAGGATATGAAATTGGAAGGAAATTGCCTCTTGGTGTGTGAGCATATATTAGCACTGCATCATACTTTCGGCAACTACCTGAGGGGAGTAGAGACATTCTCGTGTTGCAACAAGGAAAATTATGACTTTCTGATTTGGGAAAAGGTAATTGAGGATTCCGTGCTGAGTACAGTGTGAAATGCTGCTACCGAACTTCCTCACTTCTTAGTTTTACTGAGATGTGGGAACATGGAGATTTCTCTTTATTTCATTCGCCCATAAGAAGAAATTGAGAAGTTAGGTAGGAAGGATGCAAAGGACAGCTGGCAAAATGATTGACTCAGCAGCCTGAGCAAAAGTCTCCTATTAATGATGTTAACAGATGAAAATCACAGGTCAACAACACTCCTTAGGTACATTTTGTGTCCAGGGACTGCTCTATGACTGTAGAGATGCAAAACTGTATAGACTCCTGAAATTTGGGGGTGTTAAGCATGAATACCCACAGATTCAGGAAGTTATTTATTACAAGTAATTTATTCTCCTTTCAAGTGGTAACTCTATGTGCTATCTGTGTGTGTGTGTGTGTGTTTATGTGTGTGTGCATGTGCACGTGTATCTATCTTCCTCTGTCTCTGTCTCTCTCTCCATTTTCTGTAGTAACCACATATACTTTGGATGGTGGCTACTCCATCAGCCTGAAACTCTTGAGTGAGAACATGCACAACAGAGCCTCTAGCCCACCCACTATCGACGTGTAGGTAAGCTAGAGAAAAAGAAAAAGAAACTTGTAGTTTTGAAGCCCTGAGATTTCAAGATGGTTTGTTACTACAGCCAACCCTAGCCTATGCTGACTACACAGCGTCCCTGGAGAAGAGCAGTTTTAGGTTGCCATGGGAGGTTTGGTAAGTGACGCATGCAGAAGTCATCGTTGATTAATTAGCAAATATTCAAGGCTCATTCAACTTGGCTCCTATAAAAGGGATAATGGCTCACACAGAGCTGGACCCAGGAGCTAAAATGGGATCGCTAAGAATCATACTCTATTTTCTCCTTTATAGCTCGTCTTTTACCTATACTGACTTCATTCTCAGGCAGGTCCGCTTGGGTGGAGGCAAGATGGCTTCAGGTCTATAGTTTACGAGATTAGCAACCTCCATGAAAACAGAAAGTCTTTTTCCTGGCAGTTTGAGGAAAAGTTGCCTGTATTCCTCTCACTAACCTGTTGGGCTCACATGCTTACTAAAGCAGGGACAGGCAGGGGGTGCAGCTCTCCCATCAGCCACGTCGGGGTCATGTCCCACTCTGACAATCAGGATTACTTTCATCCCCCTCCCCCCGCCCCGCCGCTGCATGGACAGAGAGTGGGTGGGAAACATGACTCCCCACGGAAAACTGGAATGTCGTAACCAGGAAGATGAGTGAACACTTGGGAGAAAATGCAAAGAGGGCCAACAAATTCAAAACGCTCCCATCGGAGCACTGAACTCCACTTTCTCTAAGGCCACGTCCAGCCCCTAATAGTTTCTGGTTCTGCTTTCCGATTCTCCAAAACATGTTCTAATCGTGCATTTATCTCTACAGACATGGGATTCAGTTCCTCCTCTTCGTGGCCGAGTATTCTTAACAGTAGTTACAGCTGAATCTTTAGGTATAACAAAGTGGAAAAACACTTTGTTCTCTTTTTTCCATTATCATTCTCTTCAATGTGGGCTTCTCTCCACACCTAATGCCATTACATCCTAACTGCAACCACAGTAACTGGGAGGAAGCAAACCTTCTTGTGAGCATGAGCTTCATGAGCTCAAAGCTGTAAAGTGACCACAAACCACGTAGGGGCAATAAATTCCATCCCTTCTTTCTATTCAGGGGTATTGCGAGGATAGATGTATGTAAACTCTTTAAACCCTTCAGACGAAAGGTGCTATATAAATCCAAGTGATTATTCATCCCATTAGCCAACACAAATTGAACCTCCATTCCTTGGAGGCTGTTTCATTGCTAATTTCACTGACAGCAGTTGATAAAGTTGACATTTGGTTTTAATGGCACCAGCTAATAAGCTGTCAGAAGGTTTCACAATCTTATCAAGCAATATATTACATTACAAATATTAAAAATTACCCCTGGAATTCACATAATCTACTTTGGACACTCCACTGAATTAATCTGATGGGAGATGCCACATTTTATTCTTTTCTTTCTCACCTCGGGGAGACTCACGTATCGTTGGATATGAGGATAAATGTTTGTAGAATCTTGTACATTTCTGCGTGTGTTTGTTCTCTGTGTGCATACTTCTGGTGATGGATATTCAGTCTGCATCAGAGAAACTGGCATTGTGGCTCCATGCTTTGAACTTTTAAGAATACACACAAACCTGTAGCACCTGGTTCTTCTCAGCTACCTTTCTAGCTTTCAATTTTTGAGATCACTCCCATCGTTACCATGGAAAGAGGCTAGCATTTAAAGGAAACTGAAGATGAAATCACAGTAATTGCCTCTATTTGCCAAGAGTGTCCTCGGGATTAGTGCTTCTCATAATTATTAATTTTACCCTTCATACAACTCTTTGAGATAATTCTAGACAATTCTAATTGAAACTCTTATACTCGCAGGGGCCAGAAAACCCAACTCATACTCATGCAAACAAGAGACTTTGTTAACTTGCATGAAAGTCCCAGGCAGAATACAGGGTCTTCAAATATGGGCCAACCAAGGGCTCAGATGACAAACCTCAAATCTTTTTCTCAACCTGCATCTTTTAGATAGATTCAGATTTCCTATGGTAGCTCTCATTAGCTCAAACTCACAAATATAGCACCCAATCCAGCAGAGAAGATAACTTATTCTTCCATTAGCTCAGAAAAGACGTACCAGCATTAAAGTTCTTTGGTTCTAATTGGCTTGGCTTCAATCACTTGACCAACTTTAAGCAAATCATCAAAGCCTGGGGGATGGAATGCACTGGTTTGTACTGCTACACGTAGCCATCACCCAGGCCATCTATTGCGCTCTGGAGGAGACGGTTAGAGCCACTGCATCCAAAGCACCAGGACAGAGACGAGAGTGGGCTGGAGCCATCAAAACAAAATTGTGATTTGTGGTTGTAAGAGTGGGATGGGGGTGGGGGGGTGGGGGGCAGAATGGATTCAGGGAGGCAATATCAATAAATATCCATCACAAATTGGCATTATCTTTATTTTATCCGTGAGGAAACAGAGGCTCAGAGAAGCTACATGACTTCTGTGATATCATACATCTAATGAATGGCGGGACCAGAATTCAAGACAAAGCCCCTGTATCTCAAAGCCCCTGTTCACTGTCTTCTGTAACACAGAAAAATGGTAGCCTGCACACGAAGCAGCATGTCTAATTGGGCCTTAGAAAGGCAGGTCCCAGAGGCACCTGGGTGGCTCGGTTGGTTGGGCGTCCGACTTTGGCTCAAATCGTGATCTCACGGTCTGTGAGTTCGAGCCATGCGTCGGGCTCTGTGCTGTCAGTTCAGAGCCTGGAACCTCCTTTGGATTCTGTGTCTCCCTCTCTCTCTGCCCCTCCTCCACTCACGCTCTGTCTCTCTCCATCAAAAAATGAATAAACATCAAAAAAAATTGTTTTAAAAAGAAAGGCAGGTCCCAGAGGTCCACTTTCTTTGGAACAGAGAGAGCTAGAAAGCAATGCCTCCTGCAATGCAATTAACCCACCCTGTATGCCATTTATAAAGCTAACTCAAAGGGAGAATCAAAGAATTTGTGTTGGTGGAAAAGACAGCGGGGTGGAAGGAAACTGGCATCCGATGCTTTATCCAAATTCCTGCTGCCCTTCCCAGCTTTAGTGAGAAGTGAGGAGAGTCATGTAACCGCTCTCAAATGGGAAATAAAGGATAATGGCACCTAACTCCCACACACTGCAGATTGTTACAAGAAACTGATACATCCTAGAATGCCTTGTAAACTATCACATACTTACAAGTATAAGCTGTGATTATGAAAATGAACACTGGAGTTATATTCCGTCCCACGCCCACCCCGTACAGGTCACAATGCAGTGTTGAGCAGAGAAGAGTGTCTCCACGTTTGTGAATTTGATTTCAATGGTTCTTTTTACAATTAAAATATCTTCTCTGTCCTGAAGTGTCAGGGTCTTACATTATGCACATTATAAACTTGACTTCTTGTCATCTTCTGCTGGCTTATCATCTGCTTGCCTTCAAAATGCTGGAATCCCTCAGGGTTCTGTCCATACCTCTGCCTCTTCTCTTTGTGCCCTCTTCCCAGGTGGTCTCCTCCAGCCCTCTGCCTCTCATATGGTCTCTATGCCAAGAGTCCCCCAAGTGCATCCCCAGCCCTGACCTTCCAGATGTCTGCATCCAACTCCCAATATGTCAGCGCCCCTTAGGCTTCTAACTGGCGTTTCAAAATTGAATAGAAAATTCAAAATTCCAGATTTCCATCCTCATTCATGTCTCCCAGTCCATCCCTCCCTCATCCTTCTCATTGTAATGAGCTCATCTTTCACTGTTTCCTTCATCTCTCCCATCTGACCAATCAGCAGTCCGCTTGACCTCATGGACCTGCAGGTCACAGCTTGAGTCTACCCTCTTCTCTCCACCCCCACCCCTATCACTCAAGACCAATCCTCCATTGCCTCCTGCTTGATCTCTGCACTCGGCCTGTAAGGGATCTCTTTCACCCCAAGACCTTCTTCTGGGTTCTCCTGCCCAGAGAGCAGCTAGCTTAATGCCTTTCAACTATGCCTCAGGTCACCCCACTCCTCTGCTCTGTGCCTCACTGTGGCTTCCCTCCTTGGGTGGGTGGCTCACCCCTGTGCGATCTAGCCCCAGCACGCTTTTACAATTTCATACCTCGTAACTCTTCTCTTGCCTCGAATTCTTGCCTTAGAAGACTCTCCACTAGCTGTTCCCTCTGTGGGAAACCCAGTCACCTTTGATTTTCTTCAGAACAGATTCCTTGAGATCGTGAAGTTTTCAGCTTCAATATGAGCCCCTCAAAAGAGTTTTTCCAAAGCACCCAAACTGACGTAGACACCCGTCGTCACTCTTCATCACATCATCCCTTTCAATACTCTGCAGAACACTTATCGCTACCCTTGACTTTGCTTGTTGGTTTAGTTGTTTGTGAGTTCTCTGTTAATCAGGGATTTTAGATTATGCACAGCTGCACTGCCCAGGCCTAGACCAATGGCAACCATTACCGAGTGGGTGAATAAACGGACCAAATATGGTGGATTAATGATGCATTATGGCTTCTATTTTAAAGCTTCAGCCACCTGTAAAGCAACCTTGCCATACATATGAGGTTTCTGGCTCTGTCAGGGCAGGAGCAAGCCCTGAAGTTCTGGGGCCTTGGAACCTAAGAAAGTGAATTCAATACATAGGGCATGATGTCCGCCTCATCACAGAGAGGTCACTCAAGATTTGCAATGGTTGTGACCTGTATTTGTCCTCAGGGTAAGTGGGCAGCATGGTGTGGGGAAGCGTGTGGGTCCAAAGTCAGCCAGGCCTGGGCTAGAATTACTGTTCCACCAATGACTGGTCATGTGGCCTTGCATTAACTGACTCAATGTCTCTGACTTGCTGTTGTCTCAGCTGTAAAACCCCAATAATAATAATTCATTTCACTGAGTTTTTGTGAGCGTCAATAAAACTAAACAAGACCCTGACACATGGTGGGTAACTGATAAATGTTACTTCTCCTTCTCTGATAACTTCATTTGTCATTGACTGCAATGATTCACAGTTCTTGCTGGGAATATTATATATACAAGCCACTGTAGGTGTCTGGGGGAAAGGGATCACATAGAGGAAGAGCCCTTGGTCCCTGTATGGGGCTATCTTTCACTTGCTCTTCTTCCAGAGTCACTCTCCCCGCCATCCCCACGTGCTCCCTGAGTATCCTATGAAATAGACCTACATGGACTGTTTTAATGGCTTTTCCTGCCTCCTGGATTTTGGGTGGGTCTGGCCAATGGGGAGCACCAGCAGGAGACTAGAGAGAAGGAGGAGAATGTGGTCAGGGAATGTGTTCCCCTGGGTCTATCTCCTCAGGATGGATAAGGGGTAAGTGCTTCCTTCCATTGAGCTCCATAGCCATTTCCTAACTGGTTTCCAGTAACTGCTCCTTCTCTTTCCCCCTTCAGCCCAGGAGTGCTAAAACTCCCAAGGTGATGATTATTCTTGGGGTTTCTGCACAGCCTGCTAACACGTTTGTAAATATGTATTTAAACTTTCCTCAAAGTACCCAATTTGAGTGTACCATCTGTTCCCTGCCCTGATTCTGCCTGAAACAGTCCCTGTCTCTGAGGAGCTCACATACTAAGAACTCATCACACCAGAAGTCATTAGTATTAAATGGACCAAAGCAAGAGTTCTTCACTGCCATTTTACCTACCTTATGGTGCATCAAAAATTCAGCAAAGTATATTGACTTTATTCATTAACCACTTTTCCCTAAGAAGCCACCAAAAATATCTGAGTGCTTATGAAACAACAGACAGAATTGATAAATGCTATATGTTAAAATTTATTTCTGTGTGATCACTTGTTCTCAACTGATCAATTCTCCTGTGGAACTTTCAAAAACACCCATGCCTGGGTCTATCCTAGACCAATAGGACAAGAGTCCAGGAGGTGGAGCTCAGGCATCTGTATGTTGACAAAACCAACCTAGGCATTTCTAATGCGGAGCCAGGCTGAGGCTAATGGCATTAAATATTTCTGGAAAGTCCAAAGCAGAGGCTCCCAGTACTGGAAAAAAATGCCACTGGTCATTTGCATCCTCGCCCTGAAATCGCTCCCGGACTCTCTACGCACCTACACATACCTCTCACCTTGGCCACCGCTTCCATTGACTCATTCTCATCGCAAACATTCTTCTAATAACTCCAGTTAACTTGGCCACCAAAGCATGAAGGGCTCATCTTATAATTTATCTGGCATTTCCCTTGAATATACTTAATAGTGGCCCCTTGGTTTCAGTCTTCACCTCTAAGGATAAGAAGCATACTCCCAAGGCATGTGCAAGAACTCCCAGGTGACAGCCTGCCAGGCCAGCAGTGCCCTGCAGCCCCACCTTCCAGGCATGCCCAGACAGATGGGGCACATGCTATACCACCAGACAAAGAAATTATTTTCAGGAATTGGTTTCATTAGGGATACATTTTTCTTTTTTTTTTAATTTTTTTTCAACGTTTTTTTATTTATTTTTGGGACAGAGAGAGACATAGCATGAACGGGGGAGGGGCAGAGAGAGAGGGAGACACAGAATCGGAAACAGGCTCCAGGCTCCGAGCCATCAGCCCAGAGCCTGACGCGGGGCTCGAACTCACGGACCGCGAGATCGTGACCTGGCTGAAGTCAGACGCTTAACCGACTGCGCCACCCAGGCGCCCCAGGGATACATTTTTCACATCACTTAGCATATAGAGAATGTTTCAAAAGGCCTCATAATCACTATCATCAAAGTATATTTATATAAAAAAAAGTATATTATTACCCATCCTTAACAGATCCAGGGACCTTGGCAATGACCTCATTCAAATCTCTAATGCACAGGACACTGTACTACAACTGTCTCTACCCCCAGGAGCTAAAGTATGTGACAGTTCCTTGTAAAAACTATAGTATCTTCTATACATACCATTACTGTTTCTATGGTTACAGCTTCAGACCAAAAGAACCCACAAATATGTTTAAGATAAAGTAAAAACAAATAAGAAATTAAATGCATCCAAATCATTTAATAATCCTAGTGCTGGGAATGGGATAATGTCCAATCATTATACCAATGCTAACAAAAACTTCAGAGATTATGAATCTATGTAGGTTTAAATCTGAACATTCAAAGTTATAACCATACATCTGAAGCATATTTTCTGGTAAGAAGGTTAAATGCACATGAAAAGGGATCATTGGTATCGTTAGTAAAGAGGGAATGGTTTTTTGAAAGAAGAACCACAGTGATACTCATTTGATTAACACCAATTTGACATAGCTACTGCTAACTCTTCAAGGGGCAGATCCATTCTGACAAATATCCTCTTATCCAGGCCAGCTGAGACCTCGCTTCTCCTGGTCACTCTGCAGTGACACTGTGAATGGCAAACTCTATCTACAACTAATATAGAGAAGGCTGATTGTTCTCTCTTGCATGACCTTTTTTTAAAAAAAAATTGTAATGTTTATTTATTTTTTAGAGAGAGAGACAGAGAGACAGAGTGAGTGGGGAAGGGGCCGAGACAGAGGGAGACACAGAATCTGAAGCAGGTTCCAGGTTCTGAGCTGTCAGCACAGAGGTTGATGCGGGGCTCAAACCCATGGACCGGGAGATCATGACCTGAGCTAAAGTCAGGGGTTCAACCAACTGAGCCACCCAGGTGCCCCTCTCTTGCATGACCATAATGTCAGGTCATTGCAAATAATACTTGATGTGAAATCTAAAGAAATAATTTGATGTGACTTTAACACATAATTAGAAACTGTTATATAAGGGGCTTTCATACATAATTATTCCTACATTTGCTCAGTAAATATTGCTTGAGCAGCTAGAAAGCACTGGCATTATGCTCTGCCACAGTGAGCTACGGGGCTGCAAGGCATGGACACAGCTGCTCCAATACCCGTGGGCTTGTGTTAGAGAAACAGGCACGGCGTTTGAAAGAGCAATATTTGATAAGTGCCATGAGAGGGAAACAGAGAAAGATGGAGACAGGGAATGGGAATGGTTTGACTGCATGGGAAATAAGCAGGTTTGGCTTGCTTTACCTCTCCTTCTAGATATGTGATTGCTTCTAGCCTAAATGGGCACCTTAGACTCAACCCTTTGCTTACTCTACCTTTCTATACAGCCCTCTGCTTCCAACTGGGTCTTGCTGGGTGGGCTCTCTAAATGCCTGACACACTCCTGTCATACTGACTCTTCCTACCTCTTCTGATACCATAAGGTGGTGTGGTGGATTGAACCTGATAGTCACGGCTTTGACCCTTGCTTAGGTCACTATTCATCAGGGCTTGGCTCAAAAGATTAAGTCTCCCTGAATCTTCATGTCCTCACATAACTAGAAACATTTAGGGTGTGGTTAAAACTAGAGACAATAGGGGCGCCTGGGTGGCTCAGCTGGTTAAGTGACCTGATTTCAACTCAGGTCATGATCTCAGGACCTTGAGATTGAGCCCCACATTGGGCCCTGTGGTGACGGTGTGGAGCCTGCTTGGGATTCTCTTTCTCTTCCTCTCTCTGCCCCTCCCCTGCTTGTGTTCTCTCTCTCTCTCTCTCTCTCTCTCTCTCTCTCACTCTAAAACAAATAAATAAACTTTAAAAACAAACTAGAGAAAATATACACAAGGCACATGGTACAGACCCAGGAAATATAATAGACCCCCCCCTCCCATGAGTGGAAGTCTTTATTCTTACTGTTATTATTATTCTAAAATCCTTCCAATGTTGCAGCATTTCCGGGTTCATACTTTTGTTCTACTTTGGTACCTTGTTGTTGTTGTTGTTGTGATCCCCAGACAGACTCCTTGTCCCATAAGAGCAGCAGGGCCATGTGGAGTTCGATGCGAACCACCATTCAAGCATCCTCGTCACTGGCGTAGTGTGGGAGACAGGCTGCCCCAGGAAGATGGCCTGCTGGGCAGGGGCCAAGAGGGCCTGGGGGTTGGGGGGGAGGGGGCAGCACAAGAGCAAACTGCGCATGTGCCAGCCGCATGTCCTCAGTGTCTAGGCATCCTGGGATGGCTCCCCAGGACTTGTCGGGGTGATGCCCCCCACCCTCTGTGAGTCTGGGCAACACTACTATGCTAAGGCCCACCCCGCTCCAAAACACATTTGCTTTTTCTCCTGAAGCCAGATCCCAAGGAATCCCTTAGCCTTGTCATTGCAGGCAGGGCCAGAAATTCCACAGATGAGACACACCTGAGACACCTGCCTCCCATGGAGGCCCCTGTATTCTCCTGGCACAGCTCCATAAGGGTCTGACTCCAATGATCTTCCACACTCCGCATTAAGAGTGCAGTGCAGGGAACCTTTCTCCCCAGAAGGATAGGCCTCTCGACTCAGATGACCCATTCACACAGGTCTAGAAGGCCAGGATACTTGAGGGCAGGAGGTGACAGAGACCCCTGTGTGGCTGCCTGACGCTCCCACCCTGCAGACAGGCTCACTGGATAGACCCCCATAGTCAAGTCCGTGAAGGGTCAGGTTGAGCCACAGAGGGACCTTTGGGGGACACACAGTGCTGCCCCAGGGCCCGAGTTTGATGTTCTTTATTCGTCCCTTTGTGGCTCTAAACTAATAAATGTGGGAAATATTTAAAAGTGAAAGACTAAGTAAGATACCTCCCCCTCCAGGAAATAAAGCTTAAATTCCTACCCTCCACTGTGGACTGGACTTAGTGACTCAGATCTGGAGAGCAGAGACTAGGAAGTGAGAAAGTAATAACTTTAGGGGGAGAAATCTGGGAGCCACTTTAACCACATGATCAAGGTTACCTCTCAGTGATATCATGTGCCCTGATATGATGTGATGGGAAGGGCATTTCACATCTGTACTGTTCTTTCCCCAACCCTATCATCTCAATCTAACAGTGAGAAAAAGTCCAGTCTAACAGAAAATGAGGTACTTTCTACAAAATACTTGGTCAGTACCCCTTAAAGTTGTCATGGTCATGAAAAACACGGAAAGACTGAAAAACTGTCACAACTCAGAGGAGACTAAGAGAGCACAGCAACTGCACACAGTATGGTACCCTGGATTAGATGGATACCGAAAGAACCTGAAGCTTAGTTAAGAGTGGTTTACCAATTTGACAAACTTGCCATGATGATGTAAAAAGTTCACATGCGGGGAACCAGGCAAGGGAGTATATGGACCTCTCCGTAACACCTTTGCAACTCTTCTGCAAATTCATCGTTATCCCAAAGGAAAATGTTATTTTTTTCTTTTTAAGTGAAAACACTTTGCAAAATCTCTCTCTTTATTGGGACTTCACTATTGTTCCCGTGGACCGGCCGCTCAAGACACAGATGTTTCTGCCGCGTTTCGACTTCACTGAAATACAGTCATAAATAAACCTATTTTTAAGAGCCTCATATTTGTGTCTCTTTGGGGGAAACAAGTGTTCCCATCAATCAATATATATTTTCTTCGGGATAAATATAGTTAGTGATTTTTAAACTTCTCCTGACAAGTGTGTCATTGAGGAAATAGGGTCAGAGCACCATCCGATTGGCAATGGCTTCCTATTCTTCATGCGGGTGTTATTTCTTCATGAACAGAGCACTTTACAGATAATTCAGTAATTGGGTAGTGAGGTCAGCTAGCATTGCTATGTTTGCTTCAATGAGAAAACTAGGATACAGATGTGAGTCACTTGTACTGAACTCCAGTGACAAAATCAGTCAATTTTCCTCAAAGATTTGTGTCCCAATCCCAACTCCTGCCATACTCCATAATGATATTACCTACATTTAAGGATTTGGGTGACCCCTTTGAAGACGGACATTTCCAAGGTCCTACAAGAATGAGTTATTGTACGTTTGTGAATTGCCTCAAGTTTTTCCTTTAGCTTCGAAACTTGTAATAAATAAAAAGCCAAGATGCACAAAAACTCTTGATTGTATAGGTAAAAAGGAGCAACATGTAGCAAAATGATGGAAGTTGGAATTTTTATCCCTGAGCTCTTGGTGAAATTTTCTAGTCATTCCTCCCAAAGGGAGTGAAGTCTCCATTCTTTATGATGTCATTATAGCTTGTGCCCTCCTGTATTTCTAATGCATCTCACATTATAGTTGTTTCGCGTGTAGGTGTCTATCGTCTTTGTTAGAACGTGGGCTCCTGGAGGGCAGGACCCATGTCTCATCTATCTTCACGTTCCTAGGACTTCGTTCCTGAAACACAACATAAGCTCCACAAATGAAGCCATACTTATCGTTATCTGAAGCCTGGAATTTTCTTTAAAAAAATTCTCTCTAGTAGCTCTGCACCAAATGAACCCTCTAGGAATGACTGTCAAACAGGGTTGCACGTGCAAGACGCTTACAGGGCGGTGGACACAAAGAGGAAGGAGTGGGCAGGGAGAGCCCGGGGCGGTAACGCAGACCTGACAAAGTCTCATCCCATTCCACAGGGAGCTCCAGAGCCAAGACTGGCTGTCCGAGTTGTGCCCTTTCACTACACACACCGGCTGCCCCTGAGCAAAATGGTCTGGTCCTAACGCCCCCGAAGCAGGTGACCTCACTCAAATGTGGCCAATCCCATGGGGGTAGCTGCTGGAGGATATCATTTGACTTCACTTCTTTCAACTGAATACGAAGCTCTTGCTGGAGTTAATCTTGAAGCTCGAAGAGCTATCTCAGTGATGTACCTCAATAGCGGCCACTAATTCTCAAACGTTTGCTAATGCCTTCTTCTGCCCAGTGACCGCTGAGTTAGCACGCGGATGGACACGCTTCCCAGTTATTGGAAGCTCAACTCCAGATCTGCCAGCAACTTGGACGGCAGCGTAAGCAACCTGAACTGCTCCACATGTTAAACAGCTGAAATTAGTTCGGATGCCGAAAAGCAGCTATGACAATAAAATGTCATTAGTTTGTAGGCACAGACATAAAACGATTCCGGTTTTCACTGTAAGCTATTATTACTCTGAGATCTGTGTTAGCAATTATGAAAGCATTTATTGTGCGAGTAAATTATAGTTTCTTATATTATGTCATATATTTTGAGGAAGACGGGGCAGCAGGATGCTAGAGGGGAAAAAGAACGTATTTAGAGTCAGACAAAACCAGGCTTGAATCCCAAACCTGCCACCGACAAGCTATGTGTCTTCAGGCAACTTACGTAGCTTATTTGAGCCCCGGTTTCCTCGCCTGTAAAAGAGAGATAATAATACTGACCTCACAGCTTGTGCATATGATGGGAAATTCACAGAAAAATTTAAGCAAATATATGTTGATGCCTAATGACCCCCGATTGCTCCTGATTGCCCTGCAGCCATTCTCTACATAATGATGCCCCAAAGAAAGCCATCACTATCAAGCTCTGAGTTTCAAGACACAGTGTTGTTTGTTTACCTCTACAGGGGGATGATCACCTTGAAAACCAGACTCATTCAATAAAGAGGAAAGGATTTCTCAGAAGTTGCACTGCTGGGGTTTTTTTTTTTTTCCCTATTTTTCATTTATCTTTAACATATAAGGAACTGGAACTTGAGCACTAACTACAGAGGAAATCACAGAGCAGGGGAGAATAAAGGAACGGAATCGAGGGAGGCCACACTCTCTAAGGAAAAAGAGACTTCTAATCACGGGGAGTGACTTGGAAAGATTTAGCCTGGATGAGAGCAGATGCTCCCTGGCTCACTAAGAAGGGAGCTACCACAGCCCACCCGTGCTGAGACTTGGATCCAATGACAGGACTGTGAGCAGGTGTCCAAAGACACCAGGCCCAGGGGTGGTGGTCTCTCTCTTTGGTTACTACCTGTGCGAGGTCCATGTGATCCCTTGTGGATTTTTTGCCCAGCCCAAAGCTTCACAAGTCGTCTCTTTATTAGACTCTACTTAAATTATCCTAATTTCCATGTGCCATCTGTTTTCTGCTGGGAACACTGATTTTATAAATGTTAATACCATAATGTCAGAAGATCATACTTACCTAGGAAGATTATGGAAACCAGATGCTTTTATTGGACCATGAGATAGCAAAGAGCTTAGAATTATTTTGGAAAATAGAAATGCATGCCAGAATATCCTAGTTTCTTGAGGACCAAGTTCTGGCAAATATGCCAGAATTCTTTAACTGGAAAAAAAAAGTCAAATTCATTTTCAAATTAAATAAAAAAAAAAATAGTGATTTCTCTAAAAATATCAAACAGTCTCTCTTCCTGTTCCCTTCCCAAAAATTTAGTGCAAATGTGGCGCTGAGGAAGGCAGGTGTCTGTGGGTGGAAGGGGCAGGGGGAGGTGGTTGAGCCCAGGATTTAGAACCTGAGCAGACTAAAGAGGGTGTGTGCTTTGTAGGGCTGCCCAGCACAGAGGGCTGGAGTCCACTCAAGTGTTGGAGGCCACTCCAATAAAGGGGCAGCCTGCTATGGGATGTCAGAATGTGAGTGGGTTCTTGAAGGCATTTACATGTGAGTGTTATCTTCAGGATTTTGAGCCCTAGCAGGGCAAGAGGAGCATGCACATAGGAGGGATGACTGTGTCGTCAACTGGGTTTGTGCTGTCAGAGCTCAAGTAGGGTGAGGAAGCATTCACATAGAGGATTACCCCACACAGCGTCAGAGCCTGAAAGGGGTGGGGAAGGTTTTTACATGGGGGGCCCTGGGTGGTCCAATGCGGGTTATCAGAGCCTAAGCAGCAGGGAGAAGGTATCTGCACACTGGAAGGACAACAGGAGTGGCCCCGTCTCGGGTGCTGAAGCCCAAGCAATGTGAGGAAGATATCTAAACAGTGAGAGGACCAATGGTGGCAGACAGGTATATCAGAGTCTGGGCAGGGTGAGGAGGATATCCGCGAGGGATCAGGGGTTGGCAGTGGCATGGCCCAGTGGAGGATGAGCGCCCAAGTAGAAGTGAACAGGTGGTCTTTGCAAAATGAGGGGTGGCGATCTCCTAAGAGATAGGTTACAGACGCCAGGAATGATCAAATAAGTAAATGTATTAAGGAAAATGGATTCAGGATTCTCACTATTAAAAAAGGAAGTTCAATATAGAAAATGGGAGAAAACCACAATAAACCCTGCAGTGTTGAATTGGAATTGCAGGTATGGATGTAATCCCATGGTCTTTAATATATAAACAGGTACATACAGTGGTGAATAAGATGTAAATGTGTGTATATGCATAGCTGGCGTATATATGTATACTCCCCAGCTCGATCCACAGAAAAGACCTAAGAGCAGCATCTTTCCAATGGCAATTATCACATATAGCACCTACATCTTGCTTTCTAAATACTTTTTTCCACTAAAAAGAGTCAGATACCCTTGGAGAAATGGCTGATTCCGAGACTGGGACAAGGGAAAGTACAAAATGAGCCTGGAGCATCTTTATTGGCAAGAATGTAAAAAAGTGCTCAAAGATGGATGGGGACATATCAAGAAGACAGCTAAGCCAGTTTAAACGGGCTCCCACTGGTCAAATCACAGACAATTAGAGCATCAAAAATTAATAAGAGTAATGGATTAGGACCTATTGAATAAAAGAAGAATCCAAGTGTCTATACTAATATAAATACATCAGTGAATAAATTGAAAGGTTGATGAGTAGTGGGATATTTACATAGTTTCATACATAGTACCTCCCTTCAAAAAAATCCATTACCCACAAAGGAAAGGGGAGTAATTTTACAGTGGGGAAGTCTAGCAGAATACACTTAATAAAGTGGTCAAAGTCAACATCACCAATAACGGGACAAGTGCAAATCATGTGTGACCTGACAGATGAGAAAAAAGATGAAAAGGACACAGCATGACTTCAGTGGTATTCCCCCCAAAGGTGCATATCAGAAACCTAATAAAGAAGAGAGAGCAGACAAACCCAAATCAAGGGATGCCCTACGAAATAACTAGTCTGTACTCTTGCAAAAAATATCAAGGTCATGATAGTGACAGGAAGACTGAGGAATTGTTCCCATTCTAGACTAAAAGAAACTAGAGAGGCATGATATCTAAATGCAACACTCAAATGCATCCTTTTGTTATAGGTAGGATACTTGGAGAAACTTAAATGGGGTCTGACAATTAGGGGGTCATGTATCAATGTTACCTTCTGATTTTGATAGTTGTTTTGTGATTGTCCAAGAGTATGTTCTTGGTTATAGAAAGTGAACACCAAATTATTTGAGGGTGATGGACATCATGGAAGCAAATGACTCTCAAATGGTCCGGGGGTGGGGGGGGGGAGGGAGGAAATTCTTCATGTTGTACTTGCAACTTTTATTTAAATCTGATATTGTTTAGAAATCACTCTGAAAAAGATATTGATTGTTTCATCATGATTGAGCATTAAGTGTCCTGGCCCTCAGTCATTTTGAATATGCAAACGTGGTGCTTAATGAGTATTCTCGCCTTTTATAGCTCCTTCAGCAAAGAGGATTCAGACCAATTCTTAGGAAGATAATCTGGATCATATAATTTATAAGGTATCAGCTGGCAACATGACAATCCCAGTGAGATTTCTCTCTCTTTTTTTAGCTAACTGCTTCCACTTAGAAATGAAACTTTAAATATTCTGTTCTGACCTTTTTGCCTGGGAGGAGAGTTTAATTACCTGCCCAGTTTACATAAATTATGTCGCCTGTTTGTCTAAAATTGAATCCTGGGCAGAGATCAATATGGCCTCAGAAAAGCCAGAGCAAATGACTTCTCTCAAATGCCATCAAAGGTCACAAGAACCTTTCCTGCTTGGATGGGGACACATTCTGTTCGACAACCTGGAGCATGTCACAGGCCTGCTGCCTGCTGCCTTGAGTACCAACCACAAGAGCATGATTGATCATCAGTTAGAGGACATTGGGTACAAACTCCCTCAGGAGTCAGCTGTGTGGAATTAATTGAATACCATGATGAGTCTGATTCATCATTCTAAAAAAAAAGAAAGAAAGAAAGAAAGAAAGAAAGAAAGAAAGAAAGAAAGAAAGAGAAAAAAAGAAAAAGGGAGAGAAAATAGCACAGAACACACCCAGAGCTTGATGCATGAGGCCTTGTGAAGGTAAACTGTAATTTATACTCAGAATCCTGATGGTCACAGGCTGTGCATGTGCTATTTGGTTGCAATTTCACAAAATTATCCAGGAGAAATGTATCTTTGGAACTTTCTTTCATTATCACTTTCAGGAAGGAGATAATCCATGAGTGCCAACATGTGTCTGGCTTTATTCAAATAACCACTTTATAAAATATTTCATAGCAGTGGTGTACATAAGCTATAAAAAGATTTTGGACAGAGGGGCACCTGGGTGGCTCAGTCCATTGGGCATCCAAACTCTTGGTTTCAGCTCAGTTCATGATCTCACTCACAATTTTGTGGGTTCAAGCCCCATGTGCTGGGGCTCTGTGTTGGCAGCACAGAGCCTGCTTGACATTCTCCCTCTCTCTCTCCCTTTCTCTCTGTCCCTCCCCCTACTTGTGCTGTCTCTGTCTCTCTCAAAATAAATGAGTAAACTTAAAAAAATTAAAAGAAAAAGATTTCAAACAGAGACAGGATTTTAATCTGGGATATTCAGAGAAAGATTCATAGAGGATATATCAATTAATTGGTAACCGGGAGAAGGGGTATGATTGTAGTACATATTTGGGAAATTAAGAGAAGAGGAAATAACAGGAACAATGTCACAGAATTGTCCAAATTTGAAGCCCAGCAATTATTTCAATGTGACCAGAGCACCAGGATTCATAGTCTTGGAAAAAGAAGACAGCTCATGGGTGCTGATGTCAGGCCCTTAGAAACAATATTCATTTAGCATAAAACCGGAGGATAAAGAATAACTAAGAAGAAACAAAAGTGTCTAGGAAAACTGGAAAGTACCATTAACCAAAAGACAAAAGAAGGAGAGATTCCATTAGGAAAAAGTGACGAGCAAGGTCGAAAGTTAGAGAGTAGTCAAGAAGAATAGAGTTGAGAAAACACTACTGATAATACTGCAAAGTCATTCCAGCCTAAGAAAGCATGGAACACATCAGATCTCAAGGGCAAGGAGGGGACTCCAGTGAAAGTCAGTGTGGAAGGTGTGGATTGGCCTTTCTCATAGTTTAGTGGTGATTGGAGATAGGACACAGATACAGATAGCAGTGAAAAAAAGAAAGAAAGAAATGGAGAAGGGAAGGGATTGATTTGACCATGAAGCAAAACATTGTTGTAGATAGGTTTGGACACAACAGGTATAAGAATATCTCTTCTGAAAGAAGAAGGAAGGAAAAGATCAAACATTTTAAGACAGGTGGGATGATGAATGTGAGAGGGAAAGAAATGAAAGAGGCCAAGTTAGGTGGCCTTACTATTTTACATGCACTAGCAGCTGGCATAAATCTGTAAGAAGAAAAGAAGGTGTAAGGAAGGAGAGAAAATTTGAGGAATAGAGTCAGGTGTGAATACCAGCTGTTTGGGGGTAATTTCAGACAAATGCAGGAAAGTATTGTATTGATGAAAACAAAAGAACCATGTTAAGGAAGGGTAGCATAAATTATCGTAAATTACTCTAATAAAAAGGACTCGAGAAATTCAGTGGCTTACAGAACAAGATGTCTATTTCTTTTTCCTTCCCAGGGTGGGGTATCCGGGTTAGCAGTGACTCTTCTCCACTCAATCACTTAAGGCTCAAGTCTGTGATGGCTCTTTCATGTTCAACATATGACTTCCAAGTTTCTTCTGAGTGCCACCACCCCAGGGCAAAGAGCTTAGAAGAATGTGCAAGGAGGTTCTATGTCCCAGATCTGGAGGTGGTACACATCATATCTGCTCATATTCCATTAGCAGGAATCCAGTTCCATGGCCTACCCTGACGTGAATGAACAGCTAGCAGTCTCTATGAAGTCTATGACTAGTCTAAGGGATCAGGATTAATACTAACACCTCATCTCTCTTAAGGCTTAGAAAGTTTTTCCCCAAAGACAGAAACAAAGACAGACAATACTGTTATTCGGGAAACAAGCTTCATAGTCTGAAGAACGTCAAGGACCCCAGGCTTGGTGGAGCTGTCCTTGGTGCTGAGCACTGGATCACTGCCTGGATCGTTCCAATATAAACAAGATTCCCATAGAAAAGAGTAAGAAGCACCATTGTACATAGACCTTGAGGTGCTACATAGAAAGTAATTTTGCGGCTCATACAGGAAATTCTTTTGAATATTTTAAGAGTTGCCTACTTGATGGAAATAATTAAATCAAGGAGTCTTGGATTGAGAGGTTGATAATCTGGAATATAGTCTCAAGATTTGATGGTTCTCTGATGATCTAGCCAAGTCATTTCTTCCCCCTGGTTCTCAATTTTCCCTCTTTTAAAATGCTGATAATGAGCTCAGTGGATCTGGTCAGTTTTCCTAGCTCAAAAGTAAATATGTAGTAAGACTTTTTACAGCTGACCATGTTTTCTTGTATCTAGTCTCATAACACAAGAGGTCAGGTAAATGTGTAGCAGTAAGGCATTCTCAAAAACTGGTGTTTGGAATACAGATTATAATTCCTCTGTGGAAAGCAGTTTGGTTCATGCTTAAGGAAATATGGGAAACCTAGGTGTCTGTAGAGAAGTATATATCATTATATTTAATGTAGAAAATTAAAAGCAATCAAAATGTACAAGTTCAGTAGGAATATTAAATACAATGAATATATGCCATTATTAAAAATAGAGTTTTAAAGTTTAGTTAGAATAATGGATATTGAGGAATCATTAAAATGTTTGGTTAATCATGTAAGATCATAGAAATACACCATGGTTTTCATCTGTAAAAATGTCAACCCCTCCCAACACTCTTGCATTTTCCCTTAGCGCCTATCACCACTTGAAATCTATATATTCTATTTATCACCTCTCCAAACTGGGATGTATACTCCAGGAAGGCCATAAGAAGTTTCATTTCTTTTTTTTTTTTTTAAGTTTATTTATTTCTGGAGAAAGAGAGAAAGAGAGGGAGAAGAAGAGAGAGAAAGTGTGTGTGTGTGTGTGTGTGTGTGTGTGTGTGTGAGCAGGGGAGGGGCAGACAGAGTAAGAAAGAATCCCAAGAAGGCTCCATACTGATAGGAGGCTAACCCTGACAGGGATCAGTCCCACAAATTGTGAGATCATGACCTGAGCTGAAACCAAGAGTCAGATGCTTAACAGGCTGAGCCACCCCGGCGCCCCAAGTTTGTTTCTTTTGTCTCCTGCTTTCATCCTTAATCTCTAGAAAGGTAGTTTGTATATAATAGGCATTCAATAAATATGTGTGTAATACATAAATTTAATGTCAAGTGAAAAATCAGATAAAATTAGATACATAGCATGACCATTCTAATTTTATAATGTTAAATGTGTGTATATGACTCTGAATATGTCTTGGATATTTATCATAAACTTGTTTCATCTAGAAACACAAAAGCATAATAGACGTTTAAAATAGCTGCTCAGTTTTTTAAACTTAGGTGATTTTGACTTCAAATTCAATATGAGTATCAATGAGATTTACTTGTGTGTGTGTGTGTCTGTGTGTCTACATCTGTGTGTGTGTCTTTGTGTATGTCTGTATGTGTGTAGTAAAGCTGTGCTGATAATTCCTGATCTCTTTCTTCTATTGTGTGGCTGCACTGATTCTAATCCTCCTCATCTCATCTATAGGTTTTGCTTCCTCTGTAGTCTAAATTTTCACCACCACCTTTCACTTGAACTTCCACAAAGCCTTTTAACAGATCTCTCTTTGTGATCACTCTTGACCCTACGATCCACTCTTCATATAACTTTTATAATTTAAACCTGTAAAATTGATCCTGCCATTCTTCTATTAAAAACCCACAAAAACCTTCCATCACATGCAGAATAAAATCCAAACTCCTATTAACTATGGCTGACTCTGGCCACTTCCCCAACCCCAACTCTTGGCAAGTCCTTGCACACTCCCTTCACTTTACTACACTTTTTCCATGGTTCTCAAGATACAAAAACTTGTGTTAATCTCAGACTTTTGTATTGGATTTACCACTACCTGAAATGTCTCTCCCTCAGATTATTTTAAGCTGGGCTGTTTCTCATTCTCCTGTCTCCAATCAATATCACTTTTTAGGGAGGCCTCTGGGGCTCCTATCCACTCTCATTCCACATGAGTCACTTTCCTTCTGCCACCTTGATGTATTGAGAATAAACTACATATCCTTTTCTGAAACTATCTTATCCATTTGCTCATTCATTTTTTGTGTGTATTTATCTCCCCCCTAAAAAATAAGCTTCCTTGGAGCAGGAGAATTGTCTGTTTTCTCCTCTAGATCCCCAAGACCTAGCACAGTCCTAGATATATAGGGTTACTCAACAACTGCTTGCACAGTGTATGAATTAATGACTTTGACCTTGACTCATTTCCCTGCTCCAAAGCTGTGGTATTCCTCCTACTCTATTCTTTGTTATCTTCCATTCTGGCTTCTGCTAATTCACCCCATTTTTACTTCTTGATCTTACTTTCATAAGATTTTGAAGCAAGGCTTAGGGATAAAATGATAAAGACATGGGTAAAGATACAAGTAGAGGACATTCTCAGATGAGGGTGTATGAGCAAAAGGACAGAGAAAGGTAAGGGATTTGGTGATGTCCTTTAAAGCTATTGTGAAGTCTACAGTGATCATATTAATCAGGACTCTTGTTTAATAAGAGACAGACAACCAAATCAAGTTACATTAAGGAAAAAGTAAAAATAAGGGAATAAAGGGAATTCATTAGCGATGTTACAAGAAAATTCAAAGATATACTGGATTCATGTTGAATCACTATATCGTACACATGAAACTAATATAACGCTGCACGTCAACTAACAGAATTATAAACTTAAAAAATACATAAAAGAACGTTTTAAAAAAAGGAACATACTGCGTTCAGGCATTGGCGGAATAAAGAATGTTAACACAAAAGTGTTTAATTAATCTTTCAAATCTGTTTCTTCTGCACTGGCATTTTTTTCCCCCAAGCAATCTCTTCTCAAACAGAAATGACCACCAACTGTTTCAGCTTAAATCCTAATACCTTAATGATATTATTGAATAGATATCAATACAAAATTTTCAGAAGGTCTCTTCTAGGCAGATATGTTAGTTAGCTATTGCTTCATAAGAAATCAGCCTAAAACATTATTTAAATGGCGACGATAATTCTTGTGAATGAGACTGCAGATCGGCTCAGTGGTTGTGTGAGTCTCAGATGGGTTAATGGGTGCATCTGACGTCAGCTGTGGGACAACTGGTTCTGCTGACCTTGCATGGGCTCTCTACGTGGCAGACTGACTATTCTAGAGTAACTTGAGCTAGAACAGCCAAGTTCTCCTACACACATCTCTTCATTGTCCAGTAACTTTTGCCCAGACTTTTTTCATGGTTCTAGGTGGCATGATTCGAAGAAAGAGGGTGAAAATTCACAAGACACCTTGAGGTCTAGATTTGGGATTAACACACCACTTCTGCTGCATTCTGTTAACCACACTAAGTCACAAAGCCATTGCGTATTGAAGGAGGAACTTACTGGTAAGAGCCTCAAAGTCACATTGCAAAGGGCATGGCTACAGGGGAGCTGAAAAATTTAGATCGTTTTTGTTTTTCCATCAATCTCGCACTTGACTTGGGTCAAAGGCCCATCGCTAACTTATTCACTATGAACAAAGTGTGAACAGAAAGCTTAGGAGTGAGGGTGTCTAAGGGAAAAGTGAAGTGCTGTTGCCACAATAGATGCTTAGAAAGAAACGCCAGCCATTTTCCGCTACGTGGACGTACAAACAGAAAGTCAGTTTATCGTAGCGATTTAGACCATAAGGTTTTGTTTTATTTACTTTTATTTCTTATTTTGAGAGAGAGAGAGAGTGAGTGTGAGTGGGGGAGGGGAGAGAGACAGAGAGAGAGAGAGAGAGAGAGAGAGAGAGAGAGAGAATCCCAAGCAGGCTCCACGCTCAGCATAGAACCTACACAGGGCTCAATCCTACCACTCTGGGATCATGAACTGAGCTGACACCAAGAGTCGGATGCTCAACTGACTGAGCCATGCAGGTGCCCCTAGAGCATAAGGTTTTGATTCAGACTGTTGATGTTGGAATCATAACACTGCCTCTCTGCAGGTGTGTTTCACACATTACTGAACCTCCCGTATCCCAGTTTTCCTCGTCCGTAGGATACAAATAATCACAGTTCTCCCCTCATGGAATTCTTTTAAGGATTAAACGAGATGATCCAAGTAAAGTGCTATGAAGTGAACCTGGCACTTAGTAAGTGTTCACTAAATGTGTGTGGGTTATTTTTTGGGAAATCAGGAGGTTTTAAAAAATCATGATCCAAATAGGAACATGCCAGGAACATCATTTAAGGGAAGGAAGCTTGGCTTTCTTTATGATGATGGAGTGAGATTCCTCCCCTTCATCTGCACCGTACTTGCCTTATCGAATTCAGTTTCCAGTATCATATAAGAGCCTCAGGGGAAAAATATCCTTCCATAAAAAATCAAGGTAAATTTCAGGTTTAAGAAAACAAAAGCTATAAATATAAGCCTGCGGCAAGGGCACAAACCTGTGTCAGCATGGTTCCAGGGTAGTACTGGAGTCCATCATCCATTATTAAACAAGGTCAATATGTGTGGCACAGAGAAGCATTTTAGCATATATTATTTATGCAGATGATCGTAATAGGTACTCCATCCTTGAACAGGGAGCTTCGAGAGTGGAATACTATTAACAAGAAAACTCCTTGGCACAGGAAATAGGATATGTTTCTCTCTCTCTCTCTCTCTCTCTCTATCTCTCTCTCTCTCTCTCTCCCTTTCTCTCTCTCTCTCTCTTTCCATCTCTATCTCCACCCTGTTATTTTTACACAAGGCAAGAACCTCTAATAAATCTATAATTACTATGCTTCTTAATACCTGATATTATGCTAGGTGCTACACGGAATATGAAGGAAGGTTCCAGGAAAAAAGAAATACTGGTTCTGACCCTCAGGGAGCCTATGATCTAGATGGGTTAAATATAATTTCAAGTATTAAGAAGGGAATAAATTGGTCTATATTAACAAATTCTGCAACACAAGATAGAGACAGATGTTTAGCAATTAAGTTTAGAAGAGAGATGACCGGTGGGAGCTAAAAAATCATGATGAACATAAAACAGTGTGTGGCATTTCCCCCCAGATGTGAGAGATGGCTGGCTGGGGGCAGGGGAGGTTAGAGGCTGCATTCTCAAATTGACAAATCTAAGAAGAAAACAACACAGAGGAGGAGGTGAGTTAGCTGCATCGGGAAAAGGAGGAGCCTCCTTATAGAAGGCTCATTGGGGGCGGGAAAGGCAGAAAGAGCTGGATATTCAAGATGTGACTCTCCCATTCCTCAATCAACAAGAAAATGCAATTGCCAAACTGAAATCATTAAACTTGACCTTAGAAGCACTATGGAGCCGCTGTGGGTTAAAGTCACTTTTTCATTAACTCAACAAATAGTGATAATGACATTTTATTGAATGCCTACTGTGTGCTAATGCTCTACCACAAACAACAAGGATGTAAAGATGGACAGGCTGAAGGAATTTATTTCTAAGGACCCACTGGGGGGCTAACACACACACACACATACACACACACACACACACACACACACACACACACCCGTCTACTACTATGAAGTCTAAATTGCATTAAGAGAAGTCCAAATGGCCATTCAGAGGTTAGATAGCTTTGGACAGCAGGAAAGAAAACATACGCCTGAGTGTCAAGTATTGAAACTTTCACTAGAGTGAATTTAATTCACTTCTCTGGTTGTAGCAAGCAGTTGGTGATTTCTAGGCTCAACTAGTAAACTCTGGCTCTTTGTTCTTCAGGTCATATCTCAGAAACCTAGCAATCCAATCACCCAGGTAAAGGCATCTACCTCATGCTCTGGGAGTCGTTCTGGCTCCACTTAACTCTCCTTCAGGACTCCCCTTAGCATCGTGCCACCTGCTCAGGTCCGAAAGTCTAATGTGGAAGGTGCTCAGGGAAAAGGAAATTTCCAGCTCTCTGGAAACAGAAATTTTTTTTCACCACTTGGAGCTCTGGCTTTAAGCTCATAGGTAAATAGCAGCTCCATAGCAGAATGGAACAGACAGCATCTTTTCTAATCCCATTCATTGGGGATCTGTGATCCTCCTGGAAAGAGAGGAGGATGTGAAGAACCTGGAGGTTGTCTCAAAAGGTCTCCAGCAGAAAACCATCAGAGAGTAATTGCTACTAGGCATCTACTCTCCTGACCCAGCTTCTCCAGTTTTAAAAAATAGTAACGGGCAGGGATTAAGGGTTTCCAGTGTGCCTGAACTAAGCCTTTTAACATGCAATATATTTTTCCATCCTAACAGACACCCTCTAAGGTATGTACTATTATCATTTCTATTTTACAGGTGAGAGTAAGCAGAGAGAAATAACGTACACAAAGTCACTTACCTAGTAGCTGCTGGGAGCTCAGATGCAAACAAAGGTGTGTGGAAATTAGGTCTTGGGAAGCAGTCTACATTTTTCTGAATTTACTCTGACATAGTGTCTGTAAAAATGAGCCTCTTTCCCCAGAAACAGGAGTGTATGTCACCTGTAAGGACTGTCGTATACTATAGCAAATGCTCCACAAATGTTTGTTGAATCAATCGATAAATTAATATGCGTTACATGTTTCCTACCTCCAGATAGGTTCATATTTATCTATCAAGATGAAGGTATCAGTATACAAAGATGTCATACGTAAATTCTGAAAAAGATACATAAAGGTAATTATCTGTTTATTCTCTCTCCTAAGTGATAAGGTAAGTAAGGCTAATACTGTATTTAGCTAATGCTGCATGACAGCTCTCGGTCAAGTGCCCAGCTCAATGTAGGCACTCATTACACAGTGGTAGAATTATAACATAGATGGCCATCTATACTTATCAAGGAATCTTACCTACATTTCTTTTTAAGTAGAGGTCTACACATACACATATCCTGTGACATATGGTACTATCCTTCACAATGTTTGTAGCCATCTCTCAATGGGCTAGGCATTCCTCTAGGATAAATCCCTGGAGTTGTCTATGTTCAACAGTGAGGAAAGTACAGGTAACAAGATTTGGCAAGCAATTGTCAGATTATTCCAAAAAAAATTTTGTTCGAAAGAAAAAATAGCTATTTTTGGGTCCTTGTCACATCAAGTTGTTGATGGACGGTGGGAGGGCAACACAGGATCAGAAAGCAGTTCCCACCGTTTAGGCTGTAACTGTGATTGAGGTGATGAATCCCATCCATTAACTAAGCACAGAATTAGCACAGGATGATGGGGATCATGTCTCTGAAGCTCATGGCAAGAGTAAGCGCTGTGATAGTTGGTTGACAACCAGAGAGATTACATCCAGGACTTTTAATGAATATCTAAGTGACCAGGTGGGGGATTTGTTCTGAATGTCAAAAGATTAGCATCATTAGTGATGAGTGAAAGGAAGGGGCAAAGGACAGAAATCAGAGTTCACAGAGTTTGGAACCCTATGTATTGGCTCCTGATCTCAGTCCTCCTTCCTCCTTCTCTGACTTCATCAATCTCTAGTGTCCCCCATCTGTAAAATGGGAATTGCAATAGTAGACACTATATACAGTTACCATGAAATCTATATAAGATACCACATCTAAAGTGTTTAGCACAATGCCTGCCACAGAGTGATGGCTCAATAAATGTTAGAACCATTAGCTTCCCTTCTGATAAATATAATTTGGGAAGTCATAGAGGTCAGAATGTTAGAGCTGGAAGAGATGTGGCTCACCACTAAATTTAACTCAGTATCCTCTAGAGGTAATGAATTTTCTTCCAATCATCTTACTGCTGAGGACAGGTGGAAATTCAGCAAAGTTGAGCAGGACTTTTTTATTTGTATTTATCTTTTGAGATATGTCTATTGATTTTCTCCACAGCAGGGTCACACTAGAGGGCCCTTTTAAAACCAACTTAATACAGCATGTTTCCCCATTTTCATCAAGGATTGTAACCAAGGTCAATCTATATAGAGATGGGCTTTCAGCAGAAATAGCGATTTCATTATGCTCAATGAGTTTCATCACAAAACTCTGCCCGATAATGGGGAGAGTAAAATATGTCCATGTTCCTCCTTTGTCCCTTTATTAATGAGTTAGAGTACACAGAAATTCAATACAAGTGACAGAGAAGGCTTGGGAGCATCACTGAAATCATCCTTACCAAGGGCCACATGCAACCACAGAGCCAATTTCCCATTAATGAAAGGTCTTACCCAGAGCAGGATGCCACTCTTTACTGCCTTTATACTGCATGTAGTAAGAGGGGCTCATCTGAGCAGTAGCAGAGTCCCAAGCATGCTGTTTGAGCCCTGTTGCTATGGGATTTCATTAGCTTTGCTCTGGTCCTGGCTCAGTCCCTTCCTGGTCCATGCTTTAGACCTAGTTTAAACCCTTGTTGTCTCTTGCCTGATCTATTGAGAGAGTCCTATAACTAGTTCTTCTGCCCATCCTCTCTTCCTTTCACCCATCCATTCTTCCCAGAGTTGACCAAAGTATCTTTTTCAAGCATAGACCTACAAATTTCTTACTTTTTAAGAGACTGCTTTGGTTTCCTACTTCACTTCTTAATGCTTAGTGTTGCTGTGGTTATTGTTACCACCATCATCATTATTTCTGGACAAGATCCAAAGTCCTTGGAACAGAATTCAAGATTTTCAAAACTCAGTCAGTATTTCCCACTTTATAATCATGGGGGTGACTCCCATTTATTGAAAGTTAATATGCTGCAGGTGTTGTGCTCAGTGGTTTCCCTTCGTTACCTCATTTCAGGCTCGCAATAATCCTGAAAGGTAGTCTTATCACACCCATTCAACAGATGAGGACACTGAGGCTAGGGAAAGTAATGTATCTTGTGAAGGGCACACAGCCAATAGACAACAATCAGAATTCAAAACCAGATTTGCTTTATGTATTCTGCACCCCCTTCTCGCCCACACCTGACCACTGGTGTCTTCTAAGGAAAACTGATCCTGCCAACTCTTCTGGGTCTTTGTGCATGCTTTTGCTTCTCCATGGGATGCTGGAGCATCTTCCAACTCATCACAGCAAAGGAGCCCCCTGAACTGTTACTCTAGCAGATGTGTGAGTTTCCATGTAGAGCACTGGGGGACTCAACTATTAGTGTCTACAGATAGTGGCTGCTAATGCTAACTATTCACAGCTCCCTTCCCAAGCTCACCCTTGGCTTTTAGGAGCCACCTCCCCTCAAGATTTCTAGAATGTGAATACACACACCAACAACCCACCCAAGGCAAATGATTGACTGATGAGGGTGAGTAAAAGCTCTGGTCCTGGAGCACTTGGGTGGTGCAGTTGGTTGAGCGTTCGGGTCTTGACTTCAGCTCAGGTCATGATCTCATGGTTCATGAGTTTTGAGCCCTGCATCAGGCTCTGCGGTGATGGTATTCTCTCTCCCTCTCTCTCTCTGCCCCTCCCCTACTTGTGCACATGCTCTCTCTCTCTCTCTCTCTCTCTCTCTCTCTCCTCTCTCTGTCTCTCTCTCAAAATAAATAAACTAAAAAAAAAAAAAAAGCCACTCTGGTCCTTACCTTAGGTAGGACAACCTCTATGGTGTAATTTGAAAGCACATCTTTGCCTGAGTGTTTCCTCTTTCTTATCCTACTTCCCTTACTACCTGACTCCTCTAAGAATGCATCCTAAATAAATCCCCATTGCAGGCTCTGCTTCTTGTGAACTGACCTAAGGCGGGCACTTCCTCTGTAATGCCATTCCTGGTGTCCCCAGAAGGACTTTACATCTTCATCATCAGTGCTCATAGAACATATTTCCATTATGGCACTTAGTGCATTGTTCTGATAATATCGTATTGACTGTCCCTCTCCTCCGATAGATCAGCAATTCTTCTAGGTCAAGGACTGTGCCTTTTGAAGCTCTGTACCCTCACACAGTGACACTCACTCTGGAGGCACCCATACTTTCCAACTCACTTGAAACCTTCTGTCCTGCCTATCAGACTAGAAGTGCTTGATTCAAAGACTCTCGGTTGTTGCTCTGTCTGATCTCCTAGCCCTCCTTCCCCATGACCCAGGCTCATATTATCACACTGCATTGAGTTAATCTCCTTATGTTGGAAAGAGCTTTGCTTCTGTTTTCTCATCCACAGACCCCCACCTCTCTGTCTCCTTGCCCCACCCCGGTTTATCTTCTTCTCTCTCTTCCTCACTTCCCAGACTTCACAGCAGGGCAGAATTCAGAATTACAAATCAGAGCCAGCCAGATGACCCCCTCAGCCAGATGCAAATGTATGACCTCTTTAATTTATGAATGTCATGCTTTTTATAGGGAGGGAGAAATGTCCCATTAAATGATATCCATCTCCCCAATCCCATTAATAAGCTAATAAAAAAGTTAAAGTGAAGTTCATGGAGATAGACCGGCTTCTGTGATAGGATGTTGGCTAAATGAAATATTAATAAAAACACAACATGTGTCTGCATCAGACTCCTTAGCCAGGAGGGCTGAGGCTGTAATTAACAATGTGAGTTTCCATTCATTTGTCTGATGCAGGGCTACAGTCTTTTCTGAGTTAGTTTTTATCATGATCAAATAAGCTTTAAAACACAAGCTAGGTGGCTAAAAAGAGAATCATTCACTGAGAATTACACGCTTTAAATACGATGCCTCAATTAATGGTTGTAATAAGCCTAGAGGCTAAGCATTTCATAAACCTCTACACTCAGTTTAAACCTCAGAGAGGGTGATTTGCTTTCCCAGGGTCACACAGGTAGGAAGTGTCAGAGTTGGATTTGAATTCTTAGTGATCTGGACCCAAAGTACACTCTCTTTTTTCTACCATAGTTTATGAGAACATCCTATAAATTGAAACAGGATTTGAATAGAGAAGTGATATTTGAAGGGGATAGAAAAGGCCAGAACTCCTGAGTTGGAGAAAACGCTGAGGAAGTGGGCTATGCTTCCAACGATGAGAGGGAGACTTCTTTCAGCCAGCTGGGTGTTCTATTTACAACATTTGCTAAGGTAGGAGATGGGAGGCTCAGCATTAATTAGTAGTAGAGACAACTGACCAGGAGTGTTGTTTAGCCAAAGCAAAGGAAGGCTAGGGCAGAGGGGAAGTGCCTTCTAAATGGGTGAATTTAATCCAACGATCAAGAATGGGGTAATAAAATTCATCACGAAGGTCCCGGCCATGGACTGGGAGAAGGGGAGTTCCCAGAAGAAAGAAAGGGCTCCAATTTGTTAAAGCAAGACATTCTCCTGATTAAGAGAATAGGCATGAATCCAATTACTTGGGCTTCTTGATTTACGGGGAGGGAAAAAAAGGCATAATGTGAGAACCAGACTAACAGGTATAAGATGTACATTGCATCAGTCTTCGGTTTGCAAGCTAAGCCTCTCTGTCATAGCACCTGAGCCACATTTGTTCCTTTCCTGCCACAGGACATTTGAACACACTGCTGTCTCTGCCTAAGACACCATTTGTCCTTGTCTCTGCTGGGATAATTCCCACTCACCCTTTAGAGTTCAGCTCAAAAATTCCACCCTCATGGACACTTTCCCCACTTGGCTCAATCATCCTCGCCCTAAGTTGAGTCAAGTTTAGATCTCCCTAGCACATGTTTCATGGCTGTCTTTACCTTGCGGTAATAGCTGCTCATTGAATAAATTAATCAGTTAATAGAAGTAATTAATTAAACTCTGTGGTTCCCTAGTTTATGGCTTTTTTCTGACAAAGATGTAATCTTTGTGTGAGAGGGAAGGTAATGTCCTTTTTCAACACTATATCTTCAGCATAACACATGGTTTTTAAAATAATGAGCAGTGGGGCGCCTGGGTGGCTCAGTCGGTTAAGCGTCCGACTTCGGCTCAGGTTATGATCTCGCGGTTCGTGGGTTCGAGCCCCGCATCGGGCTCTGTGCTGACAGCTCAGAGCCTGGAGCCTGTTTCAGATTCTGTGTCTCCCTCTCTCTGTGACCCTCCTCCGTTCATGCTCTGTCTCTCTCTGTCTCAAAAATAATAAACGTTAAAAAAAATTTTTTTTTAAATAATAAAAAATAAATAAATAAATAAATAAATAAAATAAAAATAAAATAATGAGCAGTAAGTATTTCTGGAAGACAGGACAGGAGGGGAGGAAAGAGAGGACAAAGTTTTGTTGCTTAATCACATTCTATTGTAATTGTTTGTTCATTGCTCTTTCCAACTAGACTTTTAAGTTCTCTGATTCAGGGAGAACTTCTTTTTTATATTTATAGCCCTAGAATCCACAATAGCTGCTGTATCGTGATCAATGAAAATCTATTCGAATGGCAGGGCACCTGGGTGGCTCAGGCAGTTAAGTGCCCAACTCGTGATTTTGGCTCAGATCATGGTCTCACAGTTCATGGGTTCAAGCCTCACATCAGGCTCTGTGCTGACAGCTCCCCCACTCAGGCTCTATCTCTCTCTCTCTCTCAAAATAAAGAAATAAACATTAAAATATATACATTGGAATGGTAAGTGTTGAGCTTGACCTTCTTAAATTTCCATTCCTTTCCCCATTCTTGAGAAAGGACTGTTTCGAGAGCCTATAGCAGGTTCCCAGGTGGCGGTCAAGTGATTCCAACTCAGGCAAGTAGGTGACTGTTCTCATCAGGTAGGTCCATGTGTTAGAAGCAAAGTGAAAAGCAGACCATATTGACTCATGATGGTTTCTTTAACTTGGTACTTCTCATACTCTTGTGATGAAGGACTGGTTGTTTTGGTTGCGTATTTATTTTGTGATTTTTGTTTGTTTGTTTTAGTTTTCAAATCATCGAAGGTGATTCTTGGTCTCATTTGGTGTGATGAGCTTAGGTATCATGGCAACATTAAATTACTGTAAACAACCCTACCAGCCTTGCTCTCAATTTCGGTACTTTTCTTATCAGTCTACAGATGGGACTTTGAGCAGTCCTGCTCTAACATACTGTCTTCTATTGCTCAGGCTGGCTATAACGGTTAATAGGTTTTAGGTTTACATGATCTATCTGGAAGAAACAGATTATACTTTCCCAAGACACAGGTTGGCAAACTGCCAGCAGATGAATTGTGGTGTTTTTAGTCAGACTTCCCAAGCTCAAAGGTAAGACTGAGCAGGAGAAACAAACCTAAATCAGCACGGAAGCAAATCTCTGACTATTCCCTACAAGACCTAACTCTGTATGAAAGGAATAATATAAATTATGTGTCTGTTCATTACTAGCATGTATAGATCATGCATCACAATTTAGAGCAAGATTTATAGAAATGTGAACACTTAGATACAGGCTGGTAATTTTTCCCTATACTACACTTCAATTATCATCAATCACAGCTTAATCTAACTTTGATTCTTGCATTATCTCATTTATTCTTCATGTGATCCAAGCTCTGTGTGGTAAACAACTTCTACTTTCCTATGCTGAGGGCACACCCATCTATTTATGCCAGCCTTGCCCAGTTCCCTGAGCAATGCTTTAGACCGGAGAAGTCCCTCTTTTTACGCACCAATGTGTCTCAGTTTGACTACGCACAACCCATCACAGGGAAGGGTCTTTCTAGCAGTCCAGTTGAGTTCCATTTTTTATGAATTGAAACATCTCTCTCTCTCGCTTGCAACTTTTTACCTTCTTTCTGCCCCGGTAGACGGAATATAATTTCATGCAGGAACATCAGGTTATGGAATGTCCTTTGCTCGTCCAGCAGCAAAGGAATCCAAAAACCCAAAGATAGTCTCATTCCAATTGAGAAAAATTGCCTTGGCAATACGTTTTATGTTACCACAATCTTCTAATTGCCCGTCCCTTATTGAACTGCCTCATTATCATTCAGAATGCCCTTCGTGGAAGCAAGATCCCAGCAGTTGTTATAACCAGTTTTGATCCCCTAGAACCAATTGATTCTTTCATATAGAGAGTAAGCTGAGTGGGGGGTTTACAGCTTTCATGCAGTCTGGTTTGCTTCTCTCATGCCAGTCACTCGTTGGGTTTCTTGGGTGTGTTCAAGGTAGGAGACTTGTAGGCTAGAACGAGAATTCTGAGCAAGACAAAATAATAGGACCTGGAGCCAGGGGCTAAAGATGGGGAGCTGGGCCAGTGCCCGAGCCCATGCTGACCCACCAGATTTTGCCGAAAGATGTTAGAGAAATAAAGGGAAATTGACTTTACAAAGACTCTGAAGGAATTCTTTATCTCATTCACGTCCACCACAGTGACCCTCCCAGTCTTTGTTTGTTTCCAGTTCTAGCAACCCTTCGTTTCACATGCCTGCAGAGACAGTGGGGGGAGGCTGAGGGTTTTGAAGCACTGGAAAGCTGCATGGAGTTGTCTCCAAAAAGTTTTGAAAGTTCACAGTGCAGATGGAACACCAGCGTATTCCTCACTTTTAACTGAAGGATGATTCAAGACTTTGTGAGACGTGCCATCTAGTCCATTGGGTCCCCGTTTAAAATTGGCACCATGTGATCAAAACGTGCCACACCCCCGCCCCAAGATCTTGTGTCATTTGTCAGAGGTGAGTAGCATGCACGGGGAAGGACAAGAGGTGTTTGATGTGTAAACCATACGCAAGGTTTTGTACAAGGCTGAGTAAAATATCATCTCGTTAAATGGTCACCATGAACATGGGAGCACTTCCCATAGCCTCCAGTGTATGGTGAGGAAAATGAGGTGTAAGTAACTTGCCCGGGTCACAGCATAAAGCTGGCGTCCTCTCCGAGTTCATAGCTGAGCACCTGGCCTCTGCTCCACAGGGATCTCATCCAGTCCGTGGATTTCCGTTCCATTGATACACACAGCTTACTCTCAAGACCTCGGTCATCTTTCTCAAGTGTGAATCTTATGGAGTCATCTTCCTACTTAACAAATCCCAGAGGCTTCCTAGGGTCTCCAGAAGACCTTACCATCACTCACAAGGCCTGGGTGGTCACTAGCTGCCTCTCAGAATGCTCCCTCATCCATGCCTCACTTGTTCACTGCCCTCTAACAACACGGACCCTCTCTGCATCATTCAAACAAAGACGTTCTCCCTCGGCAGTCGGTCGGGACCAGAAGTATCTTAGGTGTTTGTATTCATTGTGGATACTCCTCACTCAAATATAAGTTCCTTGAAGGCAGAGTTTTTGTCTGTCTTCATGATCCAAGAATAGTGAGCAGTGCTGAGTAGAAAACCTCTCTCCCCTCTCTCCCATCTGTTGCTTGTATATGCAGTTTCCTCTGCTAGAACATGCTTCATCGCACTTGCCTGGCTAACTGCCATTCATCCCTCTTGCTCCCTTGGGCGGAACTTCCCTGGCTCTTCCAACCAAGGTGACTCCTGTTTTACGTGCTCATAACTCCATTCTCTAACAGTTCGTACCAAAATGTGTAACTGTGGATGAGTGATGGCTCCATGATTTGCATGTGTCTTCTCCGCTAGACACAAAGCACCACAAGAAAGGAATGATGGAGGACCCGCTCAGCCTTTCAAAGGGCCTGACATAGAGTAGTTGTTCAAGAGCCATGGAAATGAATAAAGAATGACCAACTGAATGAGAATAGGGGAGGCAGATTCACAGGGCAGTGTGGAGACTGTCTTCCAGCAGCCTTCAAGTAAGTCTGGAATTACAGCTGCAATCGTCTGCATGGAAACTACATGTCCGGAGGCAGAGTTTTCAGAAGGACACGAGTCAGGTCTCCACAAAGTAGCAGAGCTGAAGGACAAAGGCAGGCAACAAAGAAGATAAGACCTGAGGCTGGTGGCATGACCGTTACCTGTGCGATGCTTTGCAGAACCTCCATGTGTGGAGAAGAGACCAAAGCAGAAGTCCAGAAGCAAAAGATAGAGGACAGAGAATAAATGGAAAGGAGCTCAACCTGGAGAGGCCTGGAAGGAGGGCAGGCCAAATGTGGGAGAGAGGAGACAGAGAGAACAGAGAGAAGCAAAAGCCTCCTACTTTCAACATTTAACCATTGTGCCTCATTAGAGCAGAGTGGAGTCTTACTGGGCTTCGTGGGCCCAAACACAACTCACAGTAACTAAATTGGCACACTGCTTTTTCTCCTGGGATTTTTCAACCACATGAGAAACCTCTAAACTTTGTTTCAAATGTGCTCGCCACTGCTATGGTCTGGCAGCGATGGCTGCTTACCTCCTAAGGACGCATCCCTCCTTCTTCCCTGATGGCCGCAACACTCTCAGCCAAAAAAGTCAATTACATTTCCTGGGAGTGGCCAATGACACGTAAGCTAAAGCATTTAGGTGGAAATTCCAGCGGCGCTACTTAGAAATGAATTGAATCAAGCAAGAGGTAGCACCCTTTCTTCTTTTACCCCATTCTTCCTTTTTTCTGACCAGCAGGATGGCTGGAGCCCCCGCGGATGTGATGGACCATGACACAGCCTTGAGAATGGAGACTAGGTGCTAAGGAAGGATAGTAAGGATGGAAAGAGTCTGTACCTCTGATATCTTTGGAGTCACTCTACCTACCTTGGACTTGACTTATGTGCATTAAAATGAAATCCTTAGATAGTGGGTTACCCTTAGGGGTTTTTCACATATGCAGCCATACCTGATTCCCACTGATGGATAAGGCAACTATAATTTGGTTTACGTCCCACTCGCAATGCCAAATCCCTTTCAGAGCAATGAGAGAGGACAGGCAGTGGTATCAAAGAGACTCAATTGTTGTTTGACCTTCAGCAAGGGTCTTAACATCCCCGAGCCTCTGTTTCTTCCTCTGTAAATTATAGTTAATAATTCCCTTGTCAGGCTTTTGTAAGAATCCAATCGAAGTTTAGAATGTGCCTTGCAGAAATTAGTAGCTCAATAGTTACTGTAATTATGCAAAATTTCATTTTCTGGGAATACGTCGATGTTCATTTGTTTATTCAGTCAATATTTTAACACTTATTTTGATGTAAAGCAGACAGAATTAGAGCCAGGGTTATTATGGTAAATAAGGCTGATTGGCCTAGACTGGATATTTTGAGAGACACCATTGGCAGAAGAAAGAAGCAAATTACTAACACATAATTTTTGTATCTTAATACAACTTCATGTTTGCAAACTCAGCCATATAGCTGCTGGTATTGTCCCTGCTCCCTCTTCGTGACACCCCTACCTGCTCCCAGCCCCATTAATCCCTTTGATGTTCACTTTAACCTGGGGTATATCAACCTTAGTGTTAATGATGTTTTGGACCTATAATCCTTTGCCGTAAGGGCTTCCCTGTACATTATAGGATGTTTAGCAGAAGGCATTGCCAAATATTCCCGGGGTGGGGCAAAATGAGCACAATGGGATTTAAACTGCTCAAAAAAGAGAGTTTTATACTGGGATTTTGCACTGAGGTTAAACTTCACAGAGGACTAGCCATGTCTCATACTTGCTTAGCTCAGAGGGCCCAGTTCTCTCACAGCCTCTATAGGATGCCTTCGTTGGACCTATTGCTTTTGCCGTAGAGTGCATCTTAGACCATTGTCTTTGCTCATGAAAGATCAAAGCTCCATGCCACCTGACCAGCCTCATCCTGACCCCCCCTCCTGCTTACTTTCACCTACCTGCCAGCCACAGGGTGTGCTTTCAGTTCCTGGACACTAACAACCTCATCTCCATCCCTCGGACTTCACATGCCTGCCCTGCTTCTCCCTCCCCCTTTTCTGAGCTAACGCTTATGCTCCCACTCACTCCCCCAGAGATCGTTAGGACTCTACGTTGCAGGACCTCCTAGCACTCGCACTTCAATTTCACAGTACTTCTTATCATTGGCATCAATGCCTTGAAGAATATATATGCCAAAGTCCAACCACCCTCCTCAACTCTGAATCTTGCTATGGGCAGGGGCCATGTCTGGCCCGGCCTGTGCACCATCCCGAGCATGTGGCCCGTGACCTGGCAGGAAGCAGGTGCTCAGGGAATGCTAAATTGTTGAAAAACTAATTTTATGAACAAAAGACATTTTTAAGTAAAAACAAGTGGTTTTTTTCTATTTTTATTTATTTCATTTCATTTTATTCTAAGTGCAGTATAGTTAACACACGGGGTTATATTAACTTCAGGTGTACCAGCATAGTGATTCAACAATTCTATACATCACCCAGTGCTCATCACGACAAGTGCCCTCCTTAATCCCCATTGACTATTTCACCCATCCCCCACCCACTTCCCCTCTGGTAACCATCAGTTTGTTCTCTATAGTTAAGAGTATGTTTCTTGGTTTTTCTCTCTCTGTCTCTCTCTGTCTCTCTCTGGTAAAAACAAGTGTTTTTATAGGAGACAAAAAATTTACTACCCTTATTACCCTATGACTTTTTAAAGAGTTCCTATATGTCAAGAAGAGATCTAAGCATCTGCAAAACTGTGAATTACCAATCTCCCTTCTGTTGGTCCCTCCTTTTTGTTCTCTGAATTGAACTCATGGGAACACATCAGAGACAGGAGCACATCTGCTAGTCCTGGGAATATCATAGCACAGTGCAAGTTTTGGAAGCTTCTGGAAGCTAGCCAATCCTGAAATTCATCATACACTTATTTTAAATGTCCATCATTTTGATTCTCTCTAAATTGGAATGTGTAAAAAGAACTCATTGTTCAGGAGTATTATGTAACCCTTGATGTTTTCTAAGAGTCCCATTATTTTCAGCTAATAAAATCAAGGAAAATCCTTCTAAGAAAATCTCTGAACCTTTTATTTCAAAACAGAGGTCACAAATTGGGAGACTCGGGGTTATATCCAGCCAACAGATGTTTTGTTGGTGGTTACTTTAACTAGATTGAGATTGCCTGGAGAATGTTAACATTCTCCTGGAGAATCAGTTACCAACATTCAAAAACCAGAAGATTCCACACAAAAACCTAGATTTCTAGCCTTTTGTGGAAAATCAGAAGATTCAAGAATACTGGAACTACCTTCCCTCATGCCAACATGTGGCTGACTGAAGTCTGATAGCTGCCATTTGGCAAAGCCTGCATTCTGGTTCCACCGAAGCCATTACACCTGCTTGTTAATACCTGGCCCTTACAGGCTCATAGCTCTGGTTTTGGACCATTTTCTGTCTTGCTTCATTCTTATTCCTATGAGGAGTACATATTCCTAATTTATCTCTGATATTAAACACAATGCAAATATAAATTCACATGGGATCTATGGATCTCAAATCACGGAAATATAATTTTTTTACTTTTGATGAGTAATTAATCCAACTCCCAATCTCTAAAACTGTGCTCTCCAATGTGGTAGCCACTAGTCAAATGTGGCTATTTAACTTTAAATTAATTTAAATTAAGTTAGATCAAATGCAATTCAAAACTTAACTCTTCGGCCACAGTAACTACATTTCAAGTGCTCCATAGTTACATGTGGCTAGCAGCTACCATATTGAAGAGCTCACATTGAAAACGTTTTCTTCCTCATAGAAAGTTCTGTTGGCCACTGCTGCTCTAAAATATTTCTGATAAATGGAGAAAGTAGAAAAAATAAGAGTATATGGAGTTTTAGAGAATTTATTCATTGCTATGGGTTGAAGTGTGTGCCCTCAAAAATTCATATGCTGAATTTGTAATCCTCAGTCCTCAGAATGTGGTCTTTTTTACTGATGGGTCTTTACAGAGATAATTAAGTTAAAGGGTAGGCATTAGGATGGGCTTCTCTAACCCAGTATGACTGGTATCCTTATCAAAAGGGGAAATTTGGACACAAAGACATGCATAAAAGAATGATGATATGAAGGGCCATGGAGAGAAGATGGCCCTCTACAAGCCAAAGAGAGGTCTGAAAAGATACTCAGAAAAAAAACAACATTGCCTACATCTTGATCTCAAGAACTACAAGACAATAGATTTCTTTTGTTTAAGCTTCTTAGTTTTGTGTTGCTTAGTTACAATAGATTTAGAAAACTAATATCCTTGGGGTGCCTGGGTGGCTCAGTCGGTTAAGCATTGACTCTTGGTTTTGGTTCAGGTCATGATCTCACAGTTCATGAGATTAAGTCCTGCATGGGTCTCTGCTCTGACAGATTCCCTCTTCTCTCTCTCTCTCAAATAAATAAATAAATAAATAAACTTTAAAAAAAAGAAAACTAATACCCTCATTGTCCATAGATTTGTTGACCCTGGCTTTCAAACACTTAGTCTATACTAAAAATGACAGTAGGCATTTCAAGACTTATGGCCTGGTAGGGGTGATAAAAACATCATTTAAATGACTAACTAAAGTGGAAAGTGATAAATACTTTGTGAAAGGTCTTTTTCTCCTTAAAATCAGCTAGAGAAATGAAAAGGATATCAATTCTCCCAAACTCCCCTACAAGGGGTCATTACAATGAGGGCTTCATACTAAGCTCTTAAAACTCAAATAGGATAATTTATTATTTCATTTAGTGGACAAAGCAGGAAGCAGTAGTACTTCTTCCTCCCTACCCCAACCTCCCACCCTGGTCACTGCCAGGGCCCCCTTCATTGTCCTGAGATTTTCCTACATGGTGGATGCAGCTGGTGACAGAGGCAATGTTACTGATCCCACTAAGTCCAAAACCTGACTGTTGGTGGGTACCCACCAACGGCTTATGCTTAGCAAGTCCCCAGATATCATATCACCCAAGCAGTTGGATGAACACTGCAGAAGGTCTGGCTATGATCAAGGCTAAGCTTTCTCAGATTCACCTGCTTCCCCAAACCTCCAGCTACCAGAAACAATAGGCTGATACTCACTGGGCCACCTCCCCCAAGACTGTTTCATGAAAATCAGGGGCTTATTTTTCATTCACTCATGTACTTCTAAGATGAACTTTTTAAAATTAATAGTCTAATCATCATTGGCCCACCTATTTGTTTTAGTTAGAAGGATGATTCACTTTCTTATCAGAGTGTTAAAGTTTATAGTCTGACACCCATTTGCTTTTTCCTCTCAAATTCCCAGACATAATCACAAATAATAAAGTCACTTGCCTAATTAAAATCCTTGTACCCTGCTCAGACTCTCATTGTAGGCAGGGACCATGTCTGCCATGGTCTATGTATATCCTTAACACAAAGCCCATACAGCAGGTCCTCAATGAACGTTGAATGGTTTGAAATAATTAATTTTATGAACTAACAAATTTTAATGTGAAAAGTTTTTCATTATTAATAAATTAGTTTTATAGACTACAAAAGGACTATGCTATTTCAAAGGATGGAAAAATTGCTTTCTGCCAAAATGATCATGAAAAGCTTTGTGGAGGAGGTAGTATGTGAATAGAATCTTTAAGGATGACAGCACTTTAATATGTGGAATTGGAAGGAATCAATGATACAGAACAGCATAAGCAAAGCCCTGAAGGCAAGAGTGCATGAAAGAGAATTATAGTAAACAAAATTGGAACAGTGGATTGTAGGATACATTGGGAAAGAACTTTTGATTTTTTTTCCCTGTAAGTAATGAGGAGGTATTATATTTTGGGAAAGGGATTGATATGTTCAAAACTGTTTTACAGAAAAATTAATTTGGCAGTAATGCTTGAGAATGAGTGAAGTGATTAAAATTAGAAGCAGAGAAAACAAGTATGAGAGAAAGATGCTCTCATGCCTTTATGTTTATTGTTTCTTTTTATACAGCTGCTATGGATATTGTGCTGCATTGACATGTTCATCTGTCAGACTGAAGAAAGTTGACTATCATTGCATCAGAATGATGTTTTTGTACTTGATGTATTTTGTGTTTATTCTCCTTCTGTTTAATCTTTTTCAAAGTCTTTGGAAATTTCCATCTTGCACTGTGTGCACGAGTTTTGCCCACTCTTCCAGTTAGTGATGGCAATGGAATCCCACTCAAAAAGTGGAGAACTGAGTTCTTTTGGCCTAGTGGTTTTCAGCCTTAATTCCACATCAGAATCTCACTGGGAGAGGTCTTTAAAGCCCCAGACCATACCTCAGATCAATTAAATTACAGCCTCTGAGAGTAGAACCTAGGCATCAGTGTTTTCTAATGATTTCCTAGTAATCCTGATAGTAATCAAGTTGGGAACCACAAGTCCAGAATCTCCCTTCTTGCCTGGAAAGTGTCCACCAAGAAATAAACCTTGGAGGGCTGCTTTTGCTTTATAGGTATCCATGTTGTTTTTCCCATGGCTGAAAGTCTGTTATTTGCACGAGAGAAGAAATCAGGCCTGAATTATGGTAACCATGTTAGGAATGAGAGAAGATGTTGTGAGTGATACCATGGAGGAAGAATCGACCACAAAGAGGTGAATTCACAGGTAGAGAAAGGAAAGGGTTAGCCCTGAGCATTAGAGCCCACATCACTGGGTCTAATGGGGAGCTATTATCAAAACAGGGGGCAGGGTGATGAACAGGTTTTGTAGGAAAACGATGAGCTCAGCATTGAACAAATTGAGTTAGAGGTGTCAGCAGGACATTAGGTGGAGGTGTCACACAAGAATTAGATATAAATGGATGAAGCTTTGGAAAGAGGCCATGCTGGGGAAATAGATTTGGGAGTCAGCTGCATCGAAGTTAGTGGAAGATATGACACCAGATGGACTACTAAGGGCAAGGGCCTAGAAAGAGAAGAGAAGGAAACCAAGGACAAGTCCTACTCACACTTCATCATCCCAACCCCCAATGATTATTTCTTTTCCTTCCATGGTTCTTAGCGCTGTCTGCTATGTCAGAGCATTTCTCATATCACATTTATCTTATAATACATGTACATCTCTATCTCTGAGTGCTGTGTTCAACTTAGTCAAGGGTGAGGCCATGAGCAATTAATCTTTACATTTACCAGCATTGAACCAATTTCCAACACCTAGTTGGTCAATGAATGAATGTAAAATGAATTAATAGAAACTATGTAGCCCCAGGGCAGAAGCCACAGTCATGGATCATAGCAGTGTCCTCATGTTAACTTCAGCTGTCATCACTACACTCACATTCTATGCTACCGGCCTTTGCTTCAGCCTCCCAGGAGTCATTGGAACAAATATCAATAAACCAGAGATTTACCCAGAACTTACTGGACACATGTTACCGTGCTGGGCAAAACAGATAATGCAATATTTTTAAAAGACATGGCCCTTGCCTTCAAGGAACCTATGATCAAGTGGAGGAGAGAAGTCATCTCTTCTGTGAAGCCTTCCCTGATAGGCACACTAAGGTACTCTCTTTTTTACTCTCTTATTCTTGAGGACTTTGTACATATTAATATAGTAGCTTAACATATTCTCCTCTGATCCTGTGATACATTTCTCTCCTTTAGAGAAGATAAAACAACCCTCAAGACAAAATATTGTATTATTTATCTTTATACTTTAATGTCTAATATACTCACTCTGGACTACCTTAATGTCTCAAAATTCTACTGCTTTTTGCTTCTGGGTATTCATGTATGCTATTCCCTCTACCTAAAGTAGAACCTAAAGTCAACCTCCGGTTTCATCTGGTGATGGTCTATTCTGCCTTAAAATTTCAACTTAAGTGCCATTTCCTCCAGGAAGACTTCCCAGACTCTAGGTTAACTCTTGGTTAACCAACTCTCCAAAATGATCCATGGCTCACATTTCTTACCTGCGCTCACCATATTACAATTGCCTGAATGTTTATACAACTTCCCCAACCATTCACATTGTATCATAAGCTTATTTAAGATGAAGATTATGGGGGCACCTGGGTGTTTCAGTCAGTTGAGTGCCCAACTTCGGCTAAAGACATGATCTCATGGTTTGTGGGTTTGAACTGCGCATTGGGCTCTGTGTGGACAACTTGGAACCTGAAGCCTTATTCAGAGTCGGTTTCTCCCTCTCTCTCTCTGCTCTCCCCTGCTCATGCTCTGTCTCTCTCTCTTTCTCAAAAATAAATAAGCATTAAAAAAAATTTAAAAAGATGAAGATTATGTCTTAGTTTTACACTGTGTTCCCCAAAACCTAATTTAATGCCTGTAATATATTAAACTCCCAACAAAGGTTGAATGAATGAATGGATGAATGAATGATGGAATGCATGAACCAACAAACAAAATAGGTATTTTGTGAAAAGTAAAAGATATAACTAGAGAAGAGCATGCATGTGAATATAACGATGATTATACCATAGGACACAGATCACAAATGTAGCAGGAGTCCAGAAGAAGTCCTGGTCAATGAAAAGCAGTAACAACCACTTGTAGATTGCATTCCAAATAACCTCAATAGTTGTTAATAATAATATAATCTATCTTCAATACTTTTGATATATTTTATTTTGATTTCAATTAACAGTATTATTCTTTCCTAAGGCAACATTTAATGAGAGTAATGATCAAAGTCTTGAGAGATCAATAAATAGTCATTTATAAGTTAACAAGATTTTGGAAACTATAAGCAGATTTTTAAAAATATAATGAATCTAGAGGGTGCACACAATTCTTATAAATGCTTTTGTGAATTCCATACTTTCAAAATATATGATGTGTTTAATAATACACATTATAGAAATTCTGTTTAATTTAAAAATGTTAAGTAAATAAACCCTCAAAAATAAATACAATTTTGTCAAGTCACTATCTGCTTGTACCTATCATTGTCAAACTTTATGGATCAATAATTATAGCATTATGGTTGAGCAAGATGGTGGAAGAGCATGGAAGTTTTTTGCATCTCTCATCACCAAAATGCAGACAGATCAACATGAAACCATCTTGCACACCTAGGAAACTGATTTGAAGATTAACACAATAATCTGCACAACCTGAACCACAGAACTTGGCAGGTACATGGCACAGAGAGGTGAACTTGGAGAGAGAGAAGCCACAGAGGGCAGGGAGCTATTTTTGCTTATGGAGAGAGGACAGAGATGGGTGGAGAGTACAGGAAAAGCACCCCCCCAAAAGGGTGCTTTCTCTCTAGCTAGAGAGAAAGAGGAAGAGTGGAAACAGCCACAAGGGACTGAACAAAAAAGGGAGAAAGGAGAAAGGAGATGGTTTAAATTCCATTAAGACTCTATAAACAGGGGAGCACAGAGTCTGAAACCCTGTAGTTCGATACCTGGGGGTGCTCTGGTAGGAAGGGTGAATCCTCAGGAGCAGAGAGCAAGGTCTGAGGGGGTCCATGGGCCACACTGGGAGTAGTGGTTCCCCTGCGGGGAGAACATTTGGTAGATGTTGTATGGCCACCCCACAGACAAAGGTCGCAGTGGAGCCCAGAGAACAACCACATTCACTGGTTTTGGAACAAAGATGTTAAGGGACCTTCCTGGGGGTGGGCCAGCACCTGGCCATTGTTCATCAAGACACTCCCCCAGAGGGTCAGAATGGGTCAAAGCTGCAGTCCCTCAGAAGTGATGGGTTGGGAAACACAGCTCCATCTGAGATAAAACTCAGGAGGGAGGTGTTGCCTGGCAGCCTGGCGGCTTTGTCACGGATAGTGTAGTAGCAGGGAGTGGACAGAACCCGGAGACAAAGGAGAAGTGCTTGATTACCAGTTGCGGAGAGCACAGAGTTCTGATACTAGAGACTGTCTAGCTGGGTGACGCCATTTTCACCCCTCCCATGCATGATCATACATGCCTACATGCGCCACAACAATCCACACCAGTAAACTAAGCAGCGCCATCTAGTGGAGAATGGAGCTGTTACACTAAGCCCCGCCTAATTGGGCCAACCGCGCTCTTGAGAAACATTGCAAATCTCTCTGCCTGCTTAGTTTATGCACTGTAAAGTGCTTCATAGTTTGACTTTTAGGGGAAACCAGATGTAGGTTCAATCGTATTTAATTCTGTTCGCTGGTCCATTGATTCGATTTTTTTTCTTTTTCTTTTCTTATTCTTGAATATAGAAAGAAAAAAATTTTATTTTCCATTTTTATTAAAAAAGATTTTTCTTTAATTTTTTTCTGCCATACTTTTAACTTTTTTGTAAACTTTTTAAATTCTATTTTACTTCCATCATTTCATTTTATTCTATTTTACTCTATTCACTTTTTCAAAATTTCAAACATTTTCCTTTTTTTTCATTTTTTTTTCTTTTCTTATCTTTCCCTTTTTTCTCTAATCTGTCAAGCTTCTTTCAACAACCAGACCAAAACACACCTAGGATCTAGTATCCTTTATTTGATTTTTTGTGTTGTTTTTAATTTAAAAAATTCTTTTTTACTTTATTAATTCCTTTTCTTCCTTCAAAAAGACGAAATGAAGGAATTCACCCCAAAAGGAAGAACAGGGAGAAATGACAGCCAGGGACTTAATCAACACAGATACAAGCCAGATGTCTGAACCAGAATTTAGAATCATGATAATAAGAATACTAGTTGGGGTTCAAAATAGATTAGAATCTCTGCAGAGATATGAGATGTAAAAGCAAGTCAGGATCAAATATGCTATAACTGAGCTTCAATCTTGAATGGATGCCACGGCAGCAAGGATGGATGAAGCAGAGCAGTGAATCAGCAATACAGAGGACAAACTTAGGGAGAATAATGAAGCAGAAAAAAGAGGGAGACTAAGGCAAAAGAGCACAATATAAGTAACATACTCAGGATCATAAAAGCCATATACAAAAAACCCACAGCTAATATCATCCTCATTGGATAAAAACTGAGAGCTTTCCTACCTAAGGTCAGAAACGCAATGAATTGTCCACTCTCACCAGTGTTATTCAACACAGTATTGGAATTCTTAGCCTCGGCAATCAGAAAACACAAAGGAATAAAAGGCATCTAAATCAGCCAGGAGGAAGTCAAACCTTCACTCTTCACAAATCACATGATACTCTATATGGAAAACCCAAAAGTCCACCAAAAAACTGCTGGAACAGATCCATGAATTCAGCAAAGTTGCAGGATATAAAATCAATGCACAGAAATCAGTTGCATTCCTATACACCAATAATGAAGCAACAGAAAGAGAAATCAAGGAATCGATCCCATTTATAATTGCACCAAAAACCATGAAATACCTAGGAATAAACCTAACCAAACAGGTGAAAAATCTATACACTGAAAACTATAAAAAGCCTATGAAAGAAATTGAAGACACACAGACACGAAAGGAAAAACATTCCATGCTCCTGGATTGGAAGAACAAATATTGTTAAAATGTCGGTACTACCCAAAGCAATCTACATATCCAATGCAATCTCTATCAAAATAACACCAGCATTCTTCATAGAGCTAGAACAATCTTAAAATTTGTATAGAACCAGAAAAGACCCCAAATAGCCATAGCAATCTTGATAAAGAAAACCAAAGATGGAGGCATCACAATCCCAGACTTCAAGATGTATTAAAAGCTATAATCATTAAGACAGTATGGTACTGGCACAAAAACAGACACTCAGATCAATGGAACAGACAGAGAACCCAGAAATGGACCCACAATGTATGGCCAACTAATCTTTGACAAAGCAGGAAAGAATATCCAATGGAATAAAAACAGTCTCTTCAGCAAATGGTTCTGGGAAAACTGGACATAGACATGCAGAAAAATGAACTTTCTTACACCATACACAAAAATAAACTCAAAATGGACAAAATACCTAAACGTAAGATAGGAAGTCTTCAAAATCCTCGAGGAGAAAGCATGCAAAAACCTCTTTGACCTTGGCCCCAGCAACCTCTTACTCAACATGTCTCCAGAAGCAAAGGGAAAGAAAAGCAAAAATGAACTATTGGAACCTCATCAAAATAAAAAGCTTCTGCACAGTGAAGGAAACAATCAACAAAACTAAAAGGCAACCTATGGAATGGGAGAAGGTCTTTGCAATTGACACATCAGATAAAGGATTAATATCCAAAATCCATAAAGAACTTATCAAACTCACCACCCAAAAAACAAATAATCCAGTGAAGAAATGGGCAAAAGACATGAATAGACACTTCTCCAAAGAAGACATCCAGATGGCTAACAGACACGTGCTCAAAATCACTCATCATCATGGAAATACAAATCAAAACCACAATGAGATACCACCTTACACCTGTCAGAATGGCTAACATTAACAATTCAGGCAACAACAGATATTGGTGAGTATGCAGAGAAAGGGGATTTCTTTTGCACTGCTGGTGGGAATGCAAACTGGTGCAGCCGCTCAGTATGGAGATTCCTCAAAATATTAAAAATAGAACTACCCTATGACCCAGAAATTGCACTACTAGCATTTATCCAAGGGTTACGGGTGTGCTGTTTCAAAGGGGCAGATGCACCCCAATGTTTATAGCAGTGCTATCAACAATAGCCAAAGCATGGCAAGAGCCCAAATGTCCATCAACAGATGAATGGATAAAGATATGTGTGTGTGTGTGTGTGTGTGTGTGTGCAATGTTGTATTACTTGGCAATCAAAAAGCATGAAATCTTGCCATTTGCAACTATGTGGATGGAACTGGAGGATATTATGCTAAACAAAATTAGTCAGAAAAAGACAAATATCATGACTTCACTCATATGAGGACTTTAAGATACAAAACAGATGAACATAAGGGAAGGGAAGCAAAAATAATATAAAAACAGGGAGGGGACAAAACATAAAAGACTCTTAAATATAGAAAACAGAGGGTTGCTGGAGGGATTGTGGGCGGAGAATGGGCTAAATGGGCAAGGGGCATTAAGGAATCTCCTGAAATCATTGTTGCACTATATGTTAACTAACTTGGATGTAAATTAAAAATTAATTAATTAATTAATAACAATAATCATAGCATTAATGTGTCAACTAGAGACTTCTTCATATACTGCTTTGAGGTCATCTGAAAAATGCAGCAGATTGAAACAGATATAGCTGTGAGCTAGATAGATGCATTGGTGGATGGATGGATGGATGGATGATAGATAAACATAGATATAATCAGTTTTCTCCTATGGGTGAGATACTGTACTATAAGCTTTATACATATAAGTTAATTTACTCTCCACTACCATGCTAAAAGAGAATATTGTTATTCATTTGTCATTGATTGAAATAGTGGGCTTAGAAAGATTAATTGACTAAAGATTGCTAAACAAAGAGGTAGCTGAACCCAGCTTGAACCCACAATTATCTGATTCCAGAACTTTGGAACATTCTGTGCTGCTTTGCTATGTTGTCTTTCAAGAGAAAAAATCAATTGTTTTGGGGATCCACTCACATTCCTTTACCCTGAACTCTGCTGTTCTTATCAAACAAGTGATATGGCTGCCGACCCACCTGGGTCCTGAAATCTCCAATCTGGCCTCAACATTAACCTTTAACCAGCTGAACCAAGCAGCCTCAGTGGGCTGATGGCCCTATCTTGAATGACCATGTAGGGCATGACATATCCAAATAAGCATTGTCTGTGGGGAGAGACTACTATTGATCCACTCTAGCCACCAAGAAGGTGAATTGGTGTGACGGTTGAATCCATCTGATTCAGGTTCCTCCCCTCAGTATAATGGATTCTCTAACCCAGAGCTTAAAAAGCATAACAGAAAGATTGGTTGAGAGAAATCACCACCCTCCCCCACCTCTCGCAGACAACAGACAGACACATGGTTAATTATATACTGTGTACCTATACATACAAATTGTTCGTATAAATATACCCATATATAAATTTATATATAATTATATACAGTTATATGTAAACTGAAACCCAAGCATTTAGATGCATTCAATCACATATGTAGATTTTGCATGAAATAAAGACAAGGACTCTTGGTTTTGTTTGTTTGATGTTCCATAGACTCTGGAATAAATTAAATGCTAAAGAAATAGTCATTAAATATATAAATGAAGGCTGATTTTAGTAATATCTCTCCCAATCCTCCTCATTTGGCATTGCTAAAGTCTTCAGCCAGCAGTTATTGAGGTCGTTTGTCTTTTAACCCCTCTTCCGGATCCCCTTCTGCTGTTGCCTGGTTCTGTCTCCTCTCCAGATTGCTTTTCCCCACCCATATCAGTCTCAGCCCATATCCACCTATATGGGATCACTTCCTTCCATAATAGCTTATTACAGAGAGGCCGCCTGACTGCAATCATTCACCCTTCAGTCATTAAGCTCGAAGGTTTTTTGCCTTGAACTAAATGGTTCTTATTAATTTTATTATCACAGTTATTATTTTCAGTTACAAATAGCACTGACCTGCACAACTCTGAGTGCCCAGGATATCGTCCTCCAATGCCAACAGGCTCTGATCATGCTTTCTGCACAATGCCTACTGCAAGGTTTCTAAGTGTCCATGAACACGATAGGTGTAGCGAAAAGAGAGCTGAATATTTTAGTACAGATTCCAGGCTCCTCCATTTATTAGCTGTGGGACCCCTATCAAATTACTTCGTTTATCTAATCAACAGTAAACTCTGCTTCAGACAGAGATTTTTGAGGGATTAAAGAGGATAACGTGTATGGAAGGCTCAAACTCAGAATCTTATAGACATTAAATGCTCAGTAAAGGGTCTGATATTTGACTTGAGCCTACAAAATGGGATATTGTAAATCTTCATGGCTTTAGGTAGAAAAGAACATCCATGTTTGCTGTTACCTGGAGTATTCTCCTCCTTTTCTGGGAAGACCTTCTCTCTGTGGTCCCTACAAGTGTGCCACAATGAAGTCACATCAGTCACAATGCTGGAATTTAAACAGTCCACTTGTTGGTCCCCTGGGTGGCTCAGTCCGTTAAGCGTCTGACTCTTGACTTCAGCTTAGGTCATGATCTCATGGTTGGGGGTTTGAGACCCACATTGGGCTCCACGCTGACAGTGCAGAGCCTGCTTGAGAGTCTCTCTCTCTCCCTCTCTCTCTGCCCCTCCCCCACTGGTGTGCTGTCTCTCTCTCTCTCTCAAAAGTAAATAAATAAACTTAAAAAAATAAAACCAGTCCACTTGCTTCCTTGCTAGGGTTTCTTTAACTGTTTCTTGCTTACACATTGCTTAAAACTACACTGCGGAATACCCCAATTTTGGATTACAGTGAAAACCATCTTCAGTTGATAACAACAACAAAAAAGATCCTTTACATGAGACGGAAAGAGACCAGATTTTCTTTTCACTAAATCTAATGCGAGAATTGGGCTTGATGGGCTTGCTCTCTGTGGTCACCATCAGAAAATATTCCAAAGGGATCAGTGGAAATAAGAGTCCGTCACAGGCAAGTGAGGTGGTGAAGGATGTTGGAGCCAGTGTGCTACATGAATAATGGATCATCTGGTCACAGCTGGATGAAGGTGTCTGTTCCACTCTTGTGGCAAAATTGCTGATTGTAATCTTTTTCTTTTCTTTTCTTTTCTTTTCTTTTCTTTTCTTTTCTTCTTTTCTTTTCTTTCTTTTCTTTTCTTTTCTTTTCTTTTCTTTTCTTTCTTCTTTCTTTCTTCTTTCTTGTTTCTTGCAAGAACTAAGTTAACAGAGCAAAGAGGAATGCCAGTGGATGTGTAACTTGACATTAAGTAAAATATCTTTCTGCTGAGGAGTAGCCTTGTCATTTTAGTAGAGTGAATTCTTTCTGAAAGGTCATTTTAGATATGCAGTAGTGCTCTGTTGCCATGAAATGCTGAACATAGAGTAGACCCATTGGGAGAAAGGAGTACATTGATTTTGAATCAGAAGAGTTAAGTTCAAATCCTGGCTTTGCCACATACTTGCTGCATAACTGGGTATAGTTATTCAGCCTCACTTTTATCACCAATAAAATGGAGATGGTTCTTGCTTCTTTGAAGGGTTGTTGTAAAGATTAAATGGAAATACTGTTCCATGGAATATATTTATCACTTTAGAAGATAATAGGCCCTTCCTCCAACCCTATGCTTGTGCAAAAAAAAAAAAAAGAAGAAGAAGAAGAAGAAGAAGAAAAATGACAGATGGACCACATTCTAGCAAGTGTTCTCATGCTCCCAAATTTGTGTACTAAGCAGGCATGTAACAGAGAACTTCCCAGTGCCTTCACCTATACACTGAAGACGACAATAATAATCTCTGTTCTTCCTATTTCGCAGAGTAAATTTAAGGCCCAAATCAGATACCAACTGTGAACACTCTTTGGAAGGAAATAAACAGCTTCCTGTCCTCTTCTTGTCTCTCTCCTTTGGCAGGCCCTGGTAGGTGTGGAGAAAGACCACACAAGTCCAGACACCATGGCTTATCTTTCTTGTTTATGTTCTTTAATATCCTGGGGTTTCTCAGCCCTAAGATGACCTAACACAACTCTTTGGAAGGGTACGAGTTCAAGCGCGATTGGCAGTCTAACTTCTAGGATCTTGTTGACTTGTAAATAAGACCAGACCAGCTTGGATTAACGGGGAGCTAATGAAGCCATCACCCGAAGAGTCTCCAAATGATATTGTGGAGCATGTTCTCATCCATCTCCTCAACACACCTGTGGGAAAAGCTTGTTTCTGGTTCTTATTTCGCCGATGAAAGAAGCAAGTTCAGACATTTTGAGTCACAGAGTTGTTAAATCCAAGCACTAGGAACATTTGTTTATTACAAATCCTTGGTTTTCTCCCCAAATCACACTGCTCCTTGCTTCACTGGGAGAATGAACATGATACAAGCATCCAGGAGAAAGTTCGTAGTAACATGCCGGTGAGGGCTACATGCCAGGGTGGAGAGTTGGAGGCCGAATCCAAATCATAGACCTGGCAAGGGAAGGAGTATAATGGAGGTCAGTCCAGCCTACTGCCCCCCTATGGAGGAATGTGTGAGTCACGATGTACCTCCAGCCAGCGGTGAAGCCCACCTTTCATCTCGCCATGGCTTGACCAGTGTGTTCTTTCTCTTCTCCCCATAGTGATTGTACCTTGTTCTGTGCCAGTTTCGTGAGTGATGATCCAACTTTTCAGAGAATCATGGAGCCATCATCTGCCCGGTTTCACAGACCAGTTATGAGCCTTAGGGAAACAAAGTACACAAAATGTACAGCTGGAGTTATAGGGAGGGTGGACAAAGCTTCCGTTCTCTGAAAGGAGTCTCTTGGAAACTACTCCTTCTGGCAGATTTTTGACTATGCCAATGTCAGTCCTGCAACATGAAGAGGCTCACGGTTCAGGATTATTTTCTTATTATGTTATTGTAAACCAAATGTCTCCAGGCTCCATCAGCCTATGGTCTCAAATTTGAACTTAAACTTCCTGGCTCAGTTGCCTCCACCTTTCTAAGTTCATGACATTATCACTACCTTCAAGGGTCCTTCTGCTTAGCCTTCTGTCTCCCTGTGAGCCCCTAAGATGGACTTCCATGCTGCCGTGGCCCTGCCAATATTTCTGGGGAGGCCATTCCCAGCGCTCCTGCCCGGCCCCCACCACATGGGCTCACTCCCCGACTAGTCTTGTCAGACTACGTTGCTCACCCTTGACTCCAGGCAACTGGTTCACTTTTCTTCTCTCGGTAAGGAAATGCCTCCCGTTCTGTGTTCCACGTTTCAAAGAGGGACCCCACAGGAGCTCTGCTCAGACGCTGAGCATGATTGATCTGCCGCCATTTTCTTCTCAGGTGTTTGCCCATTATACTCACGGCGCTCAAGCCAGCACCAAAACCCACTGCCCTCCAACCCTTGGGTGGAGTTGCTAAATCCATCACACAACACTTTGCTGCTTATGCGTAAGAGGCTTTCTCCCAGGACACTGGCAACTCATCTTTGAAATGTGGCCTCTATTGCCTCTCCCAGCCACCCTCTTTCCCCTCTCTCTGTGACTGAAGTCCCAGTATGTGTGTTAACGGAGTTCCTTCTCAGAGTGCTTCTAGCCCACACCCAGATGGATTCTTGGAGTGATCCCCTGAAGCCACTCACCAGACAACTAGAAATTCCACCCTCACCCTACTCTGAAACAACAATGGCAAATCAGAATGGTGGCTGTGTTATTTCAGGAAGCAGTTTGAAATCATAGCAACTTCTGATTTTCCTCAAGGTTCATGGCTCTCATGAATTACTCCCGTTAACACAAGTTCTTACTAGTTCTTTCCCTCCTCCCCTCTAAAAGTATTAAAATTCAACAAACATTAACAAGTATTTGTTTTGTACCAATAACCGCATTAGTCACTTTCGTATATTCCTCCCTGCTCAGCATAACCCTGTGCACTGGGTACAGTTATCCACACACAGACTTAAAGACCCTCAGGCTCCAAGAGGTCAAGAAACGGGGGCGCCTGGGTGGCTCAGTAGGTTAAGCATCTGACCCTTGATTTCAGTTCAGATCAGGATCTCACGGTTCGTGAGTTTGAGTCCTGCATCAGGCTCTGTGCTGACAGTGCAGAGCCTGCTAGGGGTTCTCTCTCTGTCTCCCACTCTCTCTGCCCATCCCGCATGCTCTTCCTATCTTTAAATAAATAGATAAATAGATAAATAAATCAGTAAATAAATAAATAAATAAACTTAAAAAGAAAAAAGAAAGAAAGAAAGAAACCGGCCCAACGTCATTCAGGATAGTAAGACTTTTGATCTTTGAGACCGAAAGCCTGGGATCTTCAAAGTCCCTGTAGTGGTTCCCATTTCGTGAACACACTTGCAAATGTATGGTATTATAAATTGCTCAAGGACATTTGATCCCTCCGTTTGGCCACGCTTTGGTGCAAACCAAATTATCCCAATTACACATCATAGCTTAAAACAATAACCCTTTTCTTCTATCTCGCAGTTTTGTGGAACAGGGATTCAGACGGGCTCCAAATGGGCCATTCCTCACAGGATGCTGACTACGTCACTTCGGCAGTGGTATTCGTCTCTGGACGGCTGTTCTGGAGAGTCTGAAAACATGAATGGTAGTTGGTGGGGGTGGCTGGAAAGCTGGACTTCACCAGGACTATCAACCAGGTTACCTGCTTTGACCTCCGCGGCATGGGAATCGCAAGAAGTGAGAACTTCTCACATGGTGTTTGAGGATTCCCAAAGAGGATGATCCAAGAGGCAGGAAGCAGAAGCTGCTAGTTTCGTAAACCAGCATATCAGCACCTACACCACATTTTTGTTGTTCAAAGCAGATACAGAGCCTGCCAGGGTTCAAGGAGAGGTGACAGAGACCCCCACCTCTCAAAGGGAGGAGAGCTGAAGAAGTTACAGCCGTTCTTAGTGGACAACAGCTTCTTCCAGATTTCCTGAATATATATATATATTCAGTAAATATAAGTGGAAAGAGATAATAATTATATTTTAATAGGTACCATTGTTACAGGCTCCAGATGGATGAACTTACTCTACGGCAGATTTTCTCAACCTCAGCACTGTTGGGGAGGGAGGGGGAGCTGTCCTGTGCAGTAGCGAACATTTAACAACATCTCCGGCCTCTCCCTGCTAAATGCCAGTTGCACACCCCTCGGTTGTGACTATCAAAAATGTCTCCGCACATTGCCAGGTGTGCCCCGGAGGACAAAGGTGCCCCTCGTTGAGAACCACTGCTCTGGGGCAAGCACTAGATGCCAGGATGCAGCGGAGCATCGCATATAACCCTCAGTAGGGCATACATCACATAGTATAACACCACCATTTTATGGAAGGGTAAACTAAGGTTCAGAGAGTTAAGTGATACCCATGGTCCCTCAGTGGGAAAAACCCTAGACCGGTCTGACCGCAAAGCCGAGGTTCTTTCTATCATGCCCACCATCGCTGTTTTCTATTTCAAAATGTCTAGGATCCAGATAGATAGCCCAGGCCAGATAATCAGCTCTCGCAATCGGAGGCAAAACCCCAATCACGTCCCCCCAGCACCACCGAGGCCCGGCTGGCTCAGCAAAGGGGCCTGGCTTGATCCCTGAGCACTTCAGGCCATCTCCAGCAGAGAAGGCGTTGATCCACTCAAAATTAGCAGGCGCCTCTGTTCCCTGTCCTGCTGTTTGCTTACAGAGGGAACTGGAGCCTAATTTGGATCTGTGCCTGACTCTGGGCGGCGTGCCAGGCCTGGGCGCGGGGAAGGCTGGTGCACACGCACTCACCTGGTGTGCAGTCTATTTCAGGACACAGCCTCAGCGGCCGCTGCCGCAGGTGCCCCGGCAGGTGCGGCACGCCCTGCCTCCGTCCTGGGTGGAGACGCCACTACTCTGGTGCGAGTTTGTCCTTGGAGCCTTCTTCTCTCAGCCCTCTTACTCAGAGCGCAGTTCTTGACGCTTCTGCGCCCCACCCCCCCGGCCCCCACGACATTCCATCCTCACCCACTCCCACCTGCTCCCAAATTTGTTGTCTCCTCGGGGGAAGACAAATGTGCAACTGGCAGAACGTAGCTGAGGAAACAAAGTGGAGGTCGGTCTTACCCGGAGGCATGGGTCAAAGGCTTCACAGAGGAGGCGAGCGTACGGAGGTTCCCCGGAAAGAACGCTCAAGAAGAGTTCCAAGCAGGAGAGGACACTGCAGGTAGACAAAGTCTCCTGTGAAAGGAACATAATGCTATCAGCGTACCCGGTCCCGGGGCCACCTCCGAACGCCGGGGAGAGAGAGGCTGAACCATTAATTGGAAAGACCAGAGACTGAGGACCGGTGTTGGGGCCTTCCCTGTCTGCAATGGGAAAAGTAAGACTTAAGGAAAGGCAGGGAAGGTGGATTTGTCCTTTAAAAAGATTTCTCCGTCACCTCTGGACAGTAAGGTTTGGAGAGGGCAGGGCAGAATTCGAGGCCCTGTGGGAAACCCATGTGTTGGAACAATGTCCGGTTCCATCACTCAACAAGTATCAACATAGCGACTCTCCGTGCTACTGGGCACTCAGCTAGACAGCCAAAATGGACTGACGTTGTCCCATCACGAGCAGCTCGCCTGTCCTGGTAAGGATGACAGGGAGGAAACAACAGGCACAACGAATCACGCGGTTAGAATCCTCTAAGGAGGCCGAGTCTAGTGGCCCGGAACCTGTCCAGCAGGAGAACGCGCCCCATCGGAGGGCGCAGTCAGGGGCGGGGGCAGTTTGCCTTTGATATTGGATAAGGCAGTCCCCCACCGACCCTCTGGCTCAGGCCCTATTCGTCATCACTTTACAGAGGCAGAAACAAAGGCTTAGGGGAGGGAGGCAAACCTTTTCCTTAAGGCAAGTTTCCCTTATATAAATATCTAAGGTACATAAATATCTACCTCCCTGAAAGCAAGTAGCAGCAGGAGCGGAGGCAGGGAGACTGATTCCAAACGCGACTGCTTCCCTCTGCCTTGTGCCCACCGCGTGACCTGTGATCTGGAGAACTCGGGTGTCATCCGTCTCTGGTCTCTCGCCTGGCCTTTCCCTTCCCTCCCGCGCTCCCCACCTCTCTCCTCTCTCTCTCTCTCTCCCTCTCCCTCTCCAAGCTACATTGTTTGGTTGCACTGTGTGGACAGAGCCAGCCGGCAGGGTGACCCCGGGGCAGAGATGGGAGCTTTCTGTTCCTTGCATCAGAAAAGCAGACGAGGCCTCTCTGGCAATTGGCCGCGGACACAAAAGGAGCTTGCGCTGTAGGTGACTCAGCTCTGGCCTCAGCAGTGCTCCACCATCGGCTGTTAAAAAAGAGACAAGGCGGCTTTCGGGAGACCTCAGACTGGTTCCCCAGCAAGCCACTGCCCACGGGGAAGCAGCTGGGCAGACAGTGCTGGCTTTTTAACGAACCGCACGGCAGAGGGCTTTCACCAGGCGTGAGCAGAAGCCCTGCTGGTCCGGGCCGGTCTCTAGGTCGTGTTCGACTGCGATATTTGTCTCTGTCACCTGGAAGGTGGCCCTGGGAGCAGGCGTGTGACTGGCTGACTCATTCTTCACGGTCCCAACATAGTTGTGAAGATGGCTTTGAACTGAGCGGGAGGGAAGAGTTCACATAAATGCAGAGGCATCTTCCCCGCACCCCTGATGGAAGCGCTGGGGCCCAGCAGAAAGGACCTGGACTTGAGAACCAGCTGGATGAACTTGGACCCCACCTCCCCCCCCCCCCACCCGGCCCCCGCACCACACACCCCGCCACCAAGCCCTTGGCAGCTGTGTGGCCGAGACCTGCGTGCACGTCAGTGCCCAATGGGACAGAGGAAGGGAGAAGGGGGAACAAATTGTCTTTGGGCCTGTCCCATGAGCCAGGGCGCTTCACTCATCTAATCTGGGTCAGTCTCCATTTCCTCCACAGTAGACAGTTTAACACGTGATTCTAACACCTCCCTCCCAAGGTGCTTGTGAGGACCAGTTGAAGGTTACCAATTAAACGCTTAGCACCACAAACCTGTGAGATATTCATTGTCATAGTTACTATCACTGTAAATACTAGCCTCGTTCTACCGATGAAAAACCTGAGTCTACGGAGCCGTTACAGGTGTTCCGATCCAGCTGTGCCTGGTCCCAGAGCCCCGTCAAAATACTGTTTCCCTGTGTCTTCCTTCTTCCCTTAAGGGGTTGGCTGAAACCCACTGAAGACAGAGTACAAGAGGAAAAAGGGGGGCACCTGGGTGGCTCAGTCAGTTAAGCATCCGACTTCAGCTCAGGTCTTCATCTCACGGTTCCTGAGTTCAAGCCCCGCGTCGGGCTCTGTGCTGACAGCTCGGAGCCTGGTGCCTGCTTCGGCTTCTGGGTCTCCCTCTCTTTCTGTCCCTCCCCCGCTCAGGCACTGCCTCTCTCTCTCTCCTCTCTCTCTCAAAACTAAATAAATGTTTTTTTAAAAAAGGAGAACAGAATTTAGTCAAATGCTTCTTGGACAAATGATTTCATGATAATTAACACTATGAAGAAACTATGAATCCATCAAAATCGTGTATTAGTAATTAAAAATAACTTTGTAAATATCTATCAAGGGCTATTTATGTGCTACTCATTGTGCTGTGATGGTAGATAAAAAGGAATGAGACATGAATACTTCCTGCCTACAGTTTGTAGCCCAGGAAGCACGCAGAAATCAGTAGTGATAGGAGCAGAGACAAATAACAATAATAACAATAAATAATGCCTTAGCCTATATTGATGTGTGTTACGTTCCAGACACAGTAGGCAGCATCTTGTATGTACCGTCTCTTCAATGTTTTAAATAATCCTCTGTGATAGGAATTATTATTCCAGTTTTATAGAGGAGAGACCAGAGCTCAGAGAGGTTATGTAATACGACCAAAATTATATAATTTGGAAGTGGGACAGAAGCAAGAAGCGAAGCCAGGTCTTTCTGACCCAAATTCACCCCCACACCATTGTGCTACACTCTTTCTCTCCCTAACCAGCCTCTTTACTTGCAACGGCAGAAAACAAACAAACCAGTTTGACCAAATGGCTTTAATAAAAAAGCAGAATGACACCCATTAGTGCTAATAGGAGACAATACCAAATAAAATCATGTGCACGCCTTTTTGTCCTTCCAGTGTCTTATTTGGGTACAGACCCATTCTGTTCTACCATGTTTGGTCCTCCCAGGTGAAAACACGCACACACACACACACACACACACACACGCCCCTCAGGACCAGCTCTGCACTCTCACTATAGTTCACGCAAGCCTCTATAACGCAGCACGTCCAAGCCAGCTTTCTGGAAGCCCACAGGGTCCTTCTTTTCTACAGGCGGATGCCACCTTCCTGTCACTTTAAACAGCCCTTAATCAAACAGGAGCGGTAGTGTGAGTCTTCATCAAAAGCTGTGTTTGAATGACATTAATGAGGACTATCATAATGTGATGTTTTTCTCGTCTTTTTTCTTCCAAGTAGCTCAAAGGTATCCAAGCCCAACACAGATAGGCTTGAAGTCATGTGAAGGATGTAATTGGGGACAATACTGAGGGCCAGAAATTAACTGTAGCTAAATGGATACCTCCCCCGCAAAAGCACGCTGAGAAGATGCTTCTCCACAGACGCGTCACTCTCTTGCCGAGTGCCAGCAGCGCAAGGGATACACGTTTTCACTAGCTTCGAGGTATTTGGGGTGGTTGATACTCTCCCCACCTTCCATCATCCCACAGTGTCTCATATCTGGCCACAGCTGCCCACGATTCACACCGCCCCCCCCCTTCATCTTATACACAACGTACTTCAACCACACAAAAAGATTTCTTGATTATTCAAAATGCTGAAAAGCTCTTTATCGCATCTGCCATCCACAAATCACTTCAAGCTCAAGTTCAAGGTCCAGCTCGGAATTCACCTTATTGATAAAGCCCTCCCTGACCACCAAGTCCGGGAGGCTCAAGGACTTCCATTGTGTCCTGTTTCCCTCTGACACCGTCATTATCACCCTGTATTTGGGTCGTGTCTCGGAACATTTTTCTCTCTCACTAAACTGACCGTCTTACAGACAGGGCTTTATCTACATATTCTTTGTTGCCCTGTTTCCTGGTGAAAAAGAAAAAACAGCTTACATTCCAATCGGGGAGATAGTCAATGAATAAGAAAACAAACAAATAAACAAGCAAACTATTTCAGATTGGGATAACTTCTGGGCAGCAATTAAAAAATGGGGGATATAGTACAGAATCAAGGGGAATGTCAAGAACCTTCAAATGGGTGATCAGAAAAGGGCTCCCAAAGGAGGTACAATTTAAGCTGAGACAGAGAGGAAAAGAAAGATCCAGGCCCTGATGAACTGGGCCAAGTACAGCTCCTTGGGAGGCCCAGCAAGTGTAAAAGTCCTGTCGAGGCAAGAGCGTGGTCTGCGTAAGGCGCTAGGAGGCCCCGTGCAATGGAAGCTGGTAAGAACCAGTGAGACTGGAAAGAGACCAGGTAAGGACAGGGTCCGTGGGAGGTCAGGCCGGGTCAGGCTGCATCTTGCAGGCCACCAGACTGTTGGCTACTCTAAAATGCAACAGAAGCTACTACACGTTGTTTTGTGGGCAAGTGAACTTATTTGATTTGTTTTTTTAAAGGGCAATTCTTCACCTGGGTGGCTCCGCCGGTGAAGCGTCCAACTTAGCTCAAGTCATGATCTCACCGTTCGGGAGTTTGAATCCTGCGTCGGGCTCTGTGCTCATAGTTCAGAGCCTGGAGCCTGCTTCGGATTCTGTGTCTCCGTCTCTCTCTGCCCCTCCCCTGCTTGTGCTTGTGCTCTGTCTCTGTCTCTCAAAAATAAATAAACATTAAACATTTTTCAGAAAAAAAGTAAAGGGTGATTCTGACTTTTACATGGGAAGAAAACAGATTGAGGATTGGAGGGAACAAGGGTAGAAATGGGGAGGCCGGGTGAAGTCTATTCTTCCATTATCAACCACAGTGTCTGCCATGGTGGAGAAGCTCAAGAGAATGAATGAATGAATGAATGAATGGGTTAGATTACCCTCAGGCTCACAGAAAATTTGTGGCTGGCCAATGCTTTCCCAGGTGGCTGTGATGATGTCTCCCTGTCACCCAGAGCACCCCCGGCACTTGACTTAGTCCGAAAAACTTTTAAAAGCACATTCTGGAAATTCCTCGTTCGTAATAGACCTAGATTTCCCATGTCACAGGCTTGCAAAAATCACCATCTTGTCCTGGTAACATTTTATCATGTTTGACATTACCTCTTAGCACTGTTCTTAATGCCTGTGAACAGGAAACGGCCTCCTATTTTCTGGCAAAAAAAAAAAAAAAAAAAAAAAATCAGGTTCTGCTCTAACCGGAAAAAAGAAGGTGAAGAGAGGGGGCAGGAGTTCTGACGGGGACTTTCATCCCCTTCTCAGGAAGCTGGCTGCAGGCCATGCTTGTAGTCTTGACTTCAAACCTGTAGAACCTCAGCGTCCCCCGGGGAGCCAGAAGGGGTGGGGTCCTGGCTCTCGGAGTTCCTGAGCCGCACAAGTATCCGCTTTTCCTCAGCAATCTCCTGCTTTATTAGCTAAGCTGCTCTGAAGCCTGGACAGGCACATTTCATGCTGAGTTTATGGTGAAAGCATTTTGGCAGGTTCCAGTCCCAGGGTGCTCCAGAAAGGAGACCAGGGGCTGTTGAACACAAGCCATGCTGGACGCTTTCCTAAACCAACAGGAATCAGCTGCTCTTTGACAGAGGGGTCTGTTAACAGATGGGAAATCCTTCAGGGGGAGCAGAGGTAGAGAGAACTAGGTACTGAGTACTCTGAGTACTGAGTATTCCGAATGCATAGGGTTCCAAGCAGAGCACATCCTTCCCCCACCCCCCCGTGCCCTGTAGCCCCTGTAAGGACCCTTACAGGGACATGAAAGTAATTGTCCAATATCATACTTCTAAAAATGTAAACGCAAAAAGAGTAAGTGAATTGCTGAACTCGATGGGGGGATTGATAATCAGGTAGCTCCATTTCCCGTGAGGACGTTGCCACTCAAGGTCGTGGGGTGACCTCTCCGATTTGCCAAGCTGTTGAAGGGCACAGCAAAAAGATGTCAAGTAACCAACTGCCACTCAGCCCGGCCTCTTTCTGATGGCATACTTTGTCGGTGGCCCAGGAGGCACTCTATCGTGATGGTTAGGGACATCTTATCATCATACAGACCTGAGATGGAATCTCTGCCTGGCACCGGCCACATCTGTGACCTTCTGTGGGATCTTTACTCGAAAAAAAAAAATGGTAATAATAGCACCCGCCTCCTAGATATAAATGAGGTAATGACTATAAAGTCCATGCACGGAAGTTGTGCGCCCATGTGTTCACCCAATATTTCACTTTCTTCTGGGTGTTGAGGACAACGATGGTGACAGCACCTTTGCACCTGGGTGGGGCCACGGACTGGTTCTGGTCAATGGAATGTAGACAGAAGTGCCCCGTGTGCCCCCATTTTATTTTTACCCTCTTTCCGCAGCGACTGCTCTTGAAGACGGCAGGATCGTGAAATGGCCAGATGCTGGACCCTGGAATCACCATGTGGAGCAGAGTCACCTGACCAATAGCATTCACTCTGAACCCTGTGAATGAGAAGAAAAGGCCTTCACGTTAAACCGTATTTTAGGGGGTTGTTATACCAGTACTGTCTTTTCCTTGAATATTGCAAACTCTTGTTAATTTATTATAGATAGCATTATTTTGCTTCATTCAGAGTCTCCATAAGTTACAGATTTCTGTTATCAGACTTCTTTTCAGGGGCGGATGGCCCAACATCAGCTCTGTTGAGAGACACCATCGGATTCTGAAACCTTCAGTATTTTGTCAAAACTCGGCAACCGAGGGAGTTCTCAATGTTTGTAAGCAATCTGTGAAGCGGTTCCTAAGCTCCAGCCATTGCTGTAGGTACCATCGCGTGTGTTGTCTATGCTGTCCTCACAGCAGCCCTAGAAGATGGCGAGGTTCCATCCATGCCCATCCCCGCCCCAGCTACCTTCCACACACCATGCTCCCCGCCAAGAAGAGACAGGTGCATGGCTTTCACCTTCACTTTGTTTAAGTCCCTGGAACACTAACCACAACAGTATTCCTCCGCCACGCACATCACCGACCTCCATTTATTTTTTTTCTGCCTCATGGGCACCTAGTTTGCTATTTGTTCTCAGCACTAGTCCCCCTTGGCAGACCAGGGCCGAGCCCCGGGGAGAAAGGGGACTCCTTAACTGATGCCACATGAAGTTCTCATCGTCCTTCAAAATTAGTTTTTTTTATGAGTAGGAGGGGAAAAAGCTGAAGGTCATATAAAACATACAGCACTTGGAGGTTACATAAGCAAGAGTATGAAACACTATTTTTTCACAAAATGAGAAAAAGATGTGTCTTTCGGAACGTATGAACGAGTGCGTCCTCAAATTGTGTTATGTACCTTTTTAGGCTATTCTTTAGAGATTTTACCCCTTCTTTTACTATCTACATGGGAAAAGGTTATGATGACCCTTGCCGAAATGAGAGCTATTGCCAATTATGTTATTGATGAATCCTGGCCCTGACTTTAAAAAACAGTGTTCCTCCTGAATAAGGACGGAAAACCAGATGATAATTCTTCTGGAGAAGTTATCAGTATTTGCAGTTTATTAAGAACAATGAATAAGGGTTTCTAGCACGTGCCTACAAAGAAAAGCAGGCACTTGGTCCCCCGCAGAAGTCACCGTTTCGGAGCATGCCTGCCTGGTGACTGATGAAGTAGGTTTTGTGTAAAATGCAAATTCACATTTTGTGGAAATTGGAAGTTCATTCATCTAAATCATGTCTGTTATAGTCTATGACGGCTTCTGAAAATTGCCAGGGTCGGTTTTTTATTTGATCTTTCAACATTATTGGAGGTCATATAAACAGGATTATATGAAGTCTTTCACTGTCAATTAGTATAATTCTAAATCAACATTCTGTCAGCGATGTGCAGATTTTACAGCATAAGGAGAAAGGGAGAGGAGCTCATTTTTCCTTCAAATGGATTTCCCTGGCTTTCGGTTAGTGCTTAATTAAGAAGAAAGGGAGAGAGGGAGAACGGGAAGGAACTTGGATGGGAGGGAGGGAGGGGAAAAAAAGGGGAGGAAGAAAATGGAAGGAGGGAGAGAAAGAAGGAAAAGAGCTACCCAGTTTATATTAAGGTGTTTTAGGAAATTAAGCCATTCCTTATTTTCATCTGAAGGAAAAAAAAACCCACAGAATTATTAAAAGGTGAAAAAAATTCATTTTCTATGAAAATTGGAGGCCTAAATGGTATTCCAATTTTGTCATCGAAAATGTGACTCTGTCTGAACCTAACATGTAGGAGACTTATTTTTAGCTAATAGATCTAGCACAGGGCACTAATGTTTTTGACGGAAATGAAGACCAAATTTCATTTGTTGGTGGAATATCAGCCCTACTATTAAGTGTAATTTACTTGACTTACATTTGCCTTCAAGGATTTCAGAGCACTCGGGGCCAACACTTTCTATAATTCTTCCTAAATATAAGGAAGAACTCCTTTCAGTTGAAAATTTCTACAAATACTAGATTAAATTTTCACCTTCTTCTTGATAGCTCCGGAGGAAGCCTCCCCGGGATGGAAGAGACAAGTTTTAGAATCAGGTAAGTTATCTCGTTTATCTCCACATTATCTTTGTAAGAAAAAAAAAAGAATACTCCTCCATAATAGGTGGGGAAGCGTCAAGAAGTGAAATGGGATCACCCAATGCAGAGGCACTTTCCTGATCTAGCGATCTGTGACCGACAGAGCTCGCTGTGTCAGGATTTCCATGTTGTAGCTTCAGAAAAGCTTCAACCTTCAGAGTTAGAGCTCCAGGTAGAATCCCAGGCTGCCTCTTGCTCTCGGCGTGACCTCTCAGTCCTCACCCACGGAGCAAGGAGAATTATAGTCTCTACTCAGAGCTGCGACAAGAACGTCACATAATGTATGACGATGACTGGCCCCGTGTGCGCTGTGCCACCCCCATCATCGCTGTCACCTTTGTCTACCTCCATAGCTTCAAAATTAACCACATCCAGTCTCGCTTCCTTTCAGTTCATTCTCAAAGCTGCAGCCAGAGTGAATTTTCTGAAATATACACCTGATACTATTGCTCCCATGCATAAAATCACTCAGTGTTTCTCCCTTGTTCACGGAATACTGTTCATGATCCCTAAAGTAGAAGACCTTTCAAAATCAAGCACTGGCTTTTCTCCCTCTGGTATCTTCTCCTGTCCCTCCCTTCTCTGCCCCTATTTCCTGTTCCTTCTCTGAACTTCCAAACTTTAGAACTGATAATCCTAAAAACTTCCTTCCATTTATTTGCACTCTCTGTCTTGACCTCCCCCCTGCCTAGAACTTTCTCTCCTTTCTTGTCCTCAAAAGGTTAGATCAAAACATATTTTTTTAACTTAAAGAGAAAAAACCCAGTCTCGTGCTATGCAGAGGAAGAGAAATGGACTCTGCTCGAGTGATGCTCAAAGAGGAACAGGTGTCAATTTGCTCACCAAGAGGGGATCATTATGAACTCATCAGTGCTGCTGCTTTTCACATCCCCGCTGTGGCTGGTTTGCTCACACTGCTAGCATAGTCACAATCTAAGCATTCCCAAAGTCAGCCTGGCCAGCTTACAGTACATCTTAGAAAGAATCTGCAGCACAGATTGAACCAATACTCTACAAATATTGGGAAATGATAAACATATGATTCTGTGTAAGTAGTTACGTGGCTGTAGTTAGTGTGGAAGATCATTTCCCCCAGCGCCCTGCTGAGCAGGCAATAAGGGAGCGCCTTCTCAATGAGCTTTGCTAAGTGAGTCAAAGGACAGGACCAAGAGCTGGGATGTACTAATTTCTGTTTGGGATTATGGTGAGTTCGAGGATACTACAGATGGTCTTCGCAAGACCCATGAATACGTATACCCTGCCAAGTCTCCATCACCCTTCTTGTTATGAAATCCTGGGAGAAATATATGAACAGTTGAAAATGGCAAATCAGAAATCAAGTGCCACTTTATTATAATTAGGTGGGCTTTCACCTAAGACTCCAGTGATAGATTCTTTGGGAAGCTGGGCCGGAGACGTGGCTTGGAACACATAGTACACAAAAGCCTAAGGAGTTTTATTTGCCCTTTAAGCCCAGACACAAATCTGTGTTGTCTGCGTGGCCCCGTGTAAAATGAGACTTAAGGGATTAACGCACTAGAGCATGCATTGGAGAAGAGTACAAAGTATCACGTGTATCTCCTCCTATGTAGAATTATTACCCCACTCATGTGACTGTTTTAGCCTTGAACAAATGTAAGACACAGACAAAGGATCGTGGCTCTATAGGCAACCTTATAGTAGAGTTATCTTGCCCACTGGTATGCATGCTCTTGCCCACTGGTATGCGTATTCTGGGTAGTGACTCAGAATCTTGTTTTCAATATGCAATCCGATTTACACTGGCATATGACCTTGTGGGTCCACACTCTGACCTTGAAGCCATGGAACAAGTCAATTCCAGATTCTGAACTCGGTTTTTTCATCTTTCAAGTGATGTATTAGGCAAGATGCCTCTATGGTGCTTTCCAGCTCTGACGTAATGTTATGTGACCATAAATAAACATTACCTTCTATAAAGCAAGAGGATTAGTAAAACCCAGTACTTCTCCTGATAGCAAAATGAATTCCTTTTGGATGTAAATTTTATTTTCAGAGTCTTCATACTTCTATCCCCAGGCAACTCTTTCATAGGAGGCTGAGTGAGGGAAGGTGATTGACGGGGCCACATCCATCCCAATCCTGTGGTGAAAGCCCCAAATACCTTACTTCAGAAAGCTCAGAGCGTAAAAAATCAGGGAATTTACCCAATCTGTTCTCTAGGGAATTCTAATGAGAATCCAAATATTCAGAAACAAGGAACAAGAATTTCCCATATGAACATAATGGGACAGTCAGCATTTTTTCACTTCTCTCCCAAGAAGTCATGTTTTAAAAACACTATAAAGAATTTTTTAAAATGTTTTAAACCCGGCAATCTGCATTTTCAACGAATGCAGACATGACATTCTGACACACAGGGTCTATGAAATCCAAAATACACATAAAAGGCTGCCCCAAACTGAGAGGGAGAGAAGGCAACCGGGAGGAAGGGAGGGGAAGCACAGTGAGTGACAAGAGGGTCTGACACCGTCGAAGCTCAGAAACATCAACAGAAGATACATTTCTTAGAGGTGAGGTTCATGCCATAAAGTGCAAAAGCTGTCACCCTTCTTCACAACAGGTAAGAGAACTGAGTGAGCAGGCTTGGTGGAGAGGCAGAGAAAGTTCCACCGACAAAAAAGTACCCAGATCAGCAGTATTTGCAGGGATCATGCTAACAATGGACAAGCAGAGGGCCTCCGGGGTCAAAGCCTTTGAAGCTATTCTCCTACCCACAGGAATCTGCTGAAGATAGCTGGTCTCAAAACACCCATTTCATTAAAAGATGAATAATTACACAGGAACAAGAAATTCATTCAAAGATAGCTCTTGAAACATCTGGAAAAGAGAAGCAACATTTACAATGAGATGTCAGAAGGAAGGAAGGAAGGAAGGAAGGAAGGAAGGAAGGAAGGAAGGAGGAAGGAAAATAGGAGGGAGGAAAAGAAAGGAAAAATTTAAGAAGAGTGGAAAAACCCATAGCAGTAAAAAGTAGACAAAGGAGAGAGAGACACACACAGAGAGAGAATACACATACACATATACATATACATAATATGCGTAAAGAAAATTTGTTAAGAGTCACAAGGTTTAAAGGGAGGCTTTGCATCATATAACATTCTATATTTTTTTTCAATTTTTGGATAACATGAATTATTACACATAAATCTTTTTAAGTAGAAAAAAAGGAACAAGATAGAAATATGATGGGAAGGAAGGAAAAGTAACATGCTTGATCCAGCCGTTTACGTATGCAGATGTATTCAGCAAATACTGAATGCCATTATAGGTCAGGCACTGTTCTCGGTACTGAGTATCCAACAGTAAAAAAAAGCAGACAGAAACAGAAATCTCTGCCCTTATGAGCTTTCGTTCTAAAGAGGAGAAATGGACAATAGACAAATAAAAAGGTATTGTTTCTCAAAAGGTAATATAAATGGAGAAGAATAAAACACAGTGAGGGAGAGAGAGCATGCCAGGGGAAAGAGGAATTGCTATCCTGGACGCAGTAGTTAGGAAAGGCCTTGCAGATAAGGGAGGAAGACATTCAACCACTCAAGGAATAAGGAATGGAAAGCAGAAAATGCCCTGTGGCAGAAGTGTCTTGGCTATTTAGAAAGTATCTCGAGGGGCACCTGGGTGGCTCAGTCGGTTGAGCTTCTCACTTTGGCTCAGGTTATGATCTCACAGTCTGTGAGTTTGAGCCCTGCATCAGGCTCTGTGCTGACAGCTCAGAGCCTGGAGCCTGCTTCGGATTCTGTGTCTCCCTCTCTCTGCCCCTCCCCCGCTCATGCTCTCTCTCTCTCTCTCTCTCTCTCTGTCAAAAATAAATAAACATTAAAAAAAAAAGTATGTCAAGTTCAGAATGGCCAGACTGCAGGAAGACAGAGGTGAAGGGGAGGAAACACAGGGAGGTGGTTGGGGGGGGTGGGGTGGCGGAGAAGGGTGCAGCATACACAGGGCTTGGGATATTAGTTTGAGGATTTAGCTTTTTCTCTTAGAGGTAGGAAATTTGAAGAATTTCAAGCAAAGAAGTGATACGACCTGATTTCTAGTTGACTTTAGAGCATCACGCTGGGTGTTGTGCTAACTTAGCAACTACTTACACCAAGGACCAAAAAAGCTAAACATGTCCCATTAAGATGATCATAAATGTTGGGCCACGTTCTCAAAAGCTTAGGCACAGCTAGAAGTTTAGAGAATTGGCCCCTCCAACAACAATGTCCTCCACTCCCTTCCATGCCTGCATTGTCAATACGCAAGGTGAGGCTGGGCTCCAAAGAGGTTGTCTGAGAAGCGTATGATTTTGAAGCAAAGATAGGCTACTATTCCTCAGAGCCAAGGGAGGAAGGCTTTAAAATCACCGTGCACACAATTTGGGGGTGCTTTCAAGAAGATGCTTTCATTTTCCCATGTGTTATCTGGCTAACTACACACTTCTAGAATTTTCATAGCACTACCAGAAAAGAATCAAGGGTTGGGGAGACAGGTGATCGTGGGTAACCCCATGAAGGGCACTTTGCCTCCAAACTCATTGTAGAAGGCATGACTTTTGAATCCCAAGAACGCCTGCCGTCTCAAGAGTTAGCTGTGAAAGGTGAAAGAGACTGGGGGTTAATGGTGTTGTTGGGGTCACCCCAGGGGCCACCAAAGCACAGAGTATGTGGAGCTGGCCACAAAGAGAGGAAAGTATCAGAGGCGATTTCTTGGCACCAGCTGTGTGTCTGCTGGGGCATGGGGCCACATCTCACAACAGGGACCGTGAACTGGAACAGAAGTTTTGGAAACCCCAAAACACTTAATTGCATCTAATAAAAAGAGAGGCATTTGTGTTTTCTGTCTCTACCTATCACCCAAACCCTCAAACTCAAATCCTCCCATGGCTTTGCATTGTACATAGGCAAGCATTTTTTAAAGTTAATAGTACATGAATAAGTCACAGGAATAAAAGGTACAGCACAGGGAATATAGTCAAGAACATGGCATGGTGATAGGTGGTAGCTACCCTGTGGTGAGCACAGCATAAGGTGTAGAATTGTCGAATCAGGATACTGTACACCTGAAGCTAATGTAACATTCGGTGCCAACGACACTCAAATAAAAAAAAAAAGGTTGTACGTGCAATATGCAAACAGGGCCCAAAGATGAGATAAGGAAATGGCTGAAATTTGGAAATCTGTGACTGAAGGCAATGCATGTATTTCACACACCGTAAAAGTGAAGGAGGAAATACGACTTTCGCAAGGTCACATTGCTAGTTAGTGGTAATGCCAAGTGTGGAACACAGAGCTCTTTTCTCTCAGTCCATTTCAGGACCTTCCGAAGCTGATCAGAAGAGCAGACAACAGACTAATCATGTGACATGAGGATGTGGGCATATTTATGTTCATAGCTCCTTGTACCATCTCCAAAAATAAATGGTTGCACAGAGAGAAAACACAGGGCTGTGAACCAGAGCACTGGTGTACCCACTGTAGGGTGTTATGACGGTAATTTATAATACCATTGCAATTACAGTAGAATTATGGCACGCCCAGCACCTAATAGAGCTGTGTGCATACTCTTGAGAAAGACAAATGTGCAGGCATCTCTAGCTGCAGCAATGAGATTAAATGGCTCCCATCCCCGATCCCGCCATTGATTTTTGTAGCCCTCCCATTAACATGATACTTCACATACCATCTCTCTATCATTCCTTGGAGGTGAAGACATAGTTTTAGAGCATAAATAATTAGACCCTCAAAATCTGAGGTGACAAATCTTCTACGCCTCCAATTGCCATGAATCAGGACACATAAATCAGAACCCCTTTTGAGGATATGTTTGTGGGGAGAAGGCATGTTGACAGAATGAAATTACTTTGTGTTTCTTTCTTCCTCTCTCCTCTTTTAGCCTCCTATGCACGCTTGGCTTTGGACGTGAATCTGTTAGAATAGGGTGACTATATAAATCAGGACACTTTTTGTAAAAGGGGTGTAAGAAATTTTTGTAAAAGGGGTCTAGGACAATTAGACCAAACAGGGATAGTGGCTGGCAAAAAAAGAGCACGTGTTCATCCTAGTTTGAGATCCTAATGCCTTATGAGTGTTGGTCTTTGCTTTGGTGTCTCATAAAGTGTTTTTCTGTGGGTTTCTCATTGCCAAAGCGATGATACCACAAAAGGTGATCAGCTTAATACATGCAGTGACCACCTTTTATTGAGTGCCTATTTTGTGGTCCTAAATGTATACGATTAAGAACATTGGGCTGCGCATAACAATCTGGTACAGCTTGATCAACCACTCTGTGCCTGAGTCTTTGCTGAATATAAAGCACTCTTACACAGTAGCACTCAAAGAGGTGAGCTATTCCTACGATATGCAGAATTGTGTGTGTGTGTGTGTGTGTACACATAATGCCATCTATTCTTTCAGGAGCCTGACGGGGCAGATATCACTAAGCAAAATTTTCAGTGAAAACACTGAGATCAGCAAAGATAGGCTATTTTCCCGAGGTCACAGAACGATTACAAGTCGGAAAGCTTGTATTCGAACTCAAGTCTGTCTGACAGACTCTCACTTGTAACTATCTTACTGCTTCCTGCTGGAAGTCCTACATTAGTGTCAGTTGAACAAGAGAGAAAATTCTTTGTCTAACGCGGGCTTACACACTTACTACTTTACTCATGAAACGCCTCTTAGGTATTTTATGTATACATTTATTTATTTGTTTACTACTGACTTACGCAAACTCGTCTTGTTCCGGGAAGATTTACAGTGGTTTACTATTGTAAAATGCATACTTCTAAAAAAATATAGGTTAAGAAATCAGGGAGAGAGCAAATGACAGTAGAGAGAATAAGAGTAGAGAAAGATAAAATGAGCCAAGGATGAAGTTAGCATTCAAACGGGAACAAGCTTTCGTTGAGCACATCCACTGTAGCTAATACTATGTAGGAATTGGGGATTTAGATGTAAAATTACAAGGTCTCATCTCTTCATAGACGCAGAGTCTAATGAAGGAGATACGTACGCAGACAAACAATTACAGGGCACTAAGGAAAACTGGAAAAAAGATACACAAATCCCCGTGGGACCCTGTAAGGAAGACATACTCCATTACATTTGCATCTTGCTCATGGCAGTCTGATATTTTCCCGATTTACTTATTTGTTGTCTATCTTCCCCCATTGAAGAATGTAACCTTCAAGAGATTTGCTGTCTGGTTGACAACTGTGTCTCCTCTACCTAGAATACGGCCTGCCACATCAGAGGTGCTCAGTGAAGAAGTGAATGAACGAGGCTCGTTGAGGTTAAAAAAGCATTTTATTTTGTACAGCAGGTAAATTGCAAAACAATTCCAGTTCTATCTGTCTTCCCTAGACCTTGGAGGTGACCTGCTGAGGTAGTCACATCCTACAAACTGAAACTGGCAAAGATTCAAAAACAGTGGATGGAGAATGGGTCAGGGAGTATATACCAACCCACCACCAAAAATGGGGATGGCCATTACTAAGAGTAGTACTTCTGGAAAAACCAGCGTGTCAAAGACGACTGATCCGTCCAACTTGCCACACCCAGTAGGAATCCAGTGAGGTGTGTAAATCCAACTCCCTCTGGGTCTGTATCCTTTTTACCACACCTCACTCGGGAGAGGAAATTGGGCAGGAGATCTGAGAAAATACCTGAATAAAGAGAAAGAAGGAGGTTTAGGGCACAAAGGAAGGACATAAGAAGGTGGAAAGTGAGAATACACAAATGTTTATTGATTCATTTTTTTAAAAAAAAATCATATTTCAGTAACAGAGAAAAATTGCTGTGCATTAATCAATCCAACATTGACATGCGTTGAGACAGAATGATGGCCTTAGCCTTTTGAACACTTAATACTTTTAGCTGCTTTTATTCTCTTATATTTTCTCTACTAAAGTTTTTTAAAATTTATTTTTAAGAGAGAGAGAGAGCGCACATGAGCAAGTTGGGGAGGGGCAGAGAGAGGGTGACAGACGATCTGAAGTGAGCTCTACGCTGATAGCAGTGAGCCTGATCTAGGGCTCAAAATCACAAAATGTGAGATCATGACCAGAACTGAATTCAGACACTTAACCAACTGAGCCACCCAGGCGCCCACTCTTATATTTTCTTATGGAGAAATCTCACCATGTTTTTTTAGAAATCGGTTTGAGAATCAGGAAAGTGCTCTTGGTGAAGTTCTAGAAATCCCATGTGATAAGCCTATTTTTTTCCAACTGTGACAAAAAGCTGAGGCAGTAACTTTCCCTCCTCAGGGCTTTAGTTTCTGCCTGTGTCAAATGAAGAATTTGGAAACAGCCTCCCAAGGCTCTTTCTGGCTCTGTCTGTATTTCCGGGGCTCTAGACAAAAACAGGAGACCGGTCGGGTCCCAACTCGGGCCTTAAATTTGGCTCATCTCTTTTGTTCTCCTCCCTAAACTTCTACTCTTATAAATTGGGCTAAAATGTAGAATACTGACATGAAGAATTTGAGGACCCTCTTTAGTGCTGTTATCTGTTCTCCTGATCTTACAGGGTCTTTGCAGAACAAATGAGTCCATGAGTAAATGAGTGAGCTGATAATTACCAATTTCAGCAATATAAAAGAATCAACTGTCCTGTTCCTAAGACTAATACTATTTTTACACAGAACTGGTGGTAGCCTGTTTCAAGACAGATTGAAAGCATTTTTCTGGAAGACAGGTTAAGACAAATGTAAAGGTAGAAAGTCTTGTCAATATATTTTTTTCCGGGCCACTCTATAATCAACTCTGCAGCTGATTAAAACAAAATAAGTTACAATTAATTGAAGTAAAATAACCTATGCTGACCTAAAATAGAAGACATGGTCTTTCTTATGTGGTTGAGAAGAAGGATTTGGGCTCAGAAAGCTAGTAAGAAGCAATGTCGTAAATAAAAAGCAAAAGGAAGGGTAGACTGGGGGCTTCCGTTTCCTCATCTATGTAAGAAAGGTCAAACTTGGCGGGAGGAGACGAGGCAGAAGCCAGGCTGAGCTCAGGTGCGTATAATGCACTTGTCCCAAGAAGCCGCCTGGTGTCAGGAAACGGGGCGGCCAGGAGGTACGGTGCTGCAACACCTGTATACCTCACAAAAAAATGCAGCCCCTTGTCAGCTCCCGCTGACATTTGCCCTGCACAATTTATTTGGAACATAGGTCATTTTTTGTAAAAGATGCCAAAAATCTGTATTCTGATGTGAAAACAAAAATCTTGAGTTTTAAATGCTGATAAAGGAATGTTAATAAAGAAAAACACCTCTGGGTAGTTAAAAAAAAATACCAGGCTTAGTCTAAATATGTGACAGTTCTCCATCTTTGGGCTAGATGATCTCTAATTTGTTCTACGGCTCTGGTATTCTAAGCAGTACGAGATGCACATTGGCATAGAAGCACTACCTGAAAACAAATCTGTAGGTCATGGGTGATGCTGAGTAGTGATAATTACAATGACAACGTTAATATCTTGTATGCACACGACAAGTAGCCACTTGCAAACGACTGTAATACCGGTTTTGTTTTATAACTTTCAAAGCAACCCTATGAGCTAAGCCAGATACTGGAGAAAGTGAAATCCAAGGGACGTGAAAGGACCGGTATAAGATTCTATGACAGGTTAATAGCAAAACCAAGACTGAGGGATGGGGTGCACTTTCCTACCAGAGTAACAAGGATAGAGCAGGGATAGTTTTCTCTGCTGATATCTGGGCATCCTTTGGACAAGGAGCACACTGCGTGAAGGATGGTGCGTGAGAGCCCCTGCCCGCTGCTTGCCAGGTTGGAGGGAAATGGCCAACAGGATTTCCCTCCTGGTGTTGCCCGTATGGGGCTCCTAGGCCTATAGAGAAACTCTGGGGTAAGACTGATTCTCCCAAGAACACAGGAAAGCCCATGGCAATGCTTGTGAAACCAGGTTTTGAGGGGCTCCCTAGCATGCGTATCAACCAGTTATGATGGATCCTGGTCATTGTGTTGGGCTAGATATCAATTCTTCAGCTGCTGGATAGTGAGAGATCCAAGAGCAGTCAGGGTGCTGGTGGTGGGCAGGTGGGATGCTCAAACCAGCAGCCATTGACCAAACAGCATAAACATATTGCAACGTGTGAGTGACCGGTAAGGCTATAGCACTGCCTCCCACCCTGGATATAAAAGACAACAAACTTTGAGTAAAAAGGCTCAAAGGAGTTAGTGACATAAGATTTCCCAGAGGAAATAGCTAGGAATTCTGTTTTGTGCATTGTATCTTGTTTTGTTTATATATTTTATTTTTTTATTGATTTTGTAGTGTTTTTTTTTTTTTTTTTCCTGAAAGGCATCCTTCAGGTTGACAGGACGTGTGTTTCCCACAAGGAATCAGTATGGAAATATAAAGGAGCAAATCTATGAGTTCCGAGTCCTGCAAAGGATTGTGGGTAGGTTGATCACATGAGCTGGTTTGCCCAGATGGCCCTAACATCCGGAATCTCCAGAGTGACATGACAAAATGTGTGGCTGAACCAACCCTCGGTGTTGTCTGGCCAGCCCAAAAATGTGAGGGTAACCCGGGACGAGAGGTGAGGAAAGATGGTGAAAGCATGGCTGACAGGATCATGAATAAGTGGACCGATGAACAAGACAGATGAAAGATGGAGTCCAAGACGGAAGCCGTAAGACATTATTTTGTGAAATTCCCAAGCGAGATGGCTTCTGAGGAAGTTGAAAGCAAGGGGCAAACAATGCCAATGATAATAAGAGTACCTAGCATGGAGCTGGTACCCACTAAATTCTGGGAACTTTACTAAGGGGCTAGATTATAACTGGATTCCAAGCTTCCAACAGCTCTCTGAGGTAAGCAAAGTAGCCCCGAGTGAAAGATGACAAATTCTGGGGGCTCAGAGAGGTTTCATCACTGAACAAGGGCACAGAGCATGAACGGCGTGGTGAGAGCATGGGCTTTGTGCCCAGCCCACCTGCGTCACATCAGCTGTAAACACATCTTTCTGTTAAGAAGAAACTTTCTAAAATTAAGATGTGGGTAACAAAGACTGGGGGGCTAGGCGTAGGAAAGCAAAGGCGACACAACTTTCCATTAATCAACACATACTGAGTTCCAGCCGTGGGCTCATAAGGTAAAAGATTCTTTAGAGAATACGAATGAAAGCATAAAACATAATTTTTCTGCCGAGGATCATCTGATCTACGGTTGGAGGGGAGGAATTGATGTCGGAGACACTTTGGCACAGTAAGAAGCATACCAAGTCCCGAGCTGGCTACCCTGAAAGCAGTTCCTAGCTTGGTCCGTGACCAGTCCCCGAGCAGAGGCAAGTTGCTTACCTATTCGGTATCCCCAGGTGCGAGCTGGAGCTGGAAATAAGTAAAACTCCCAAGACTGTGAAAATCCAATCAAATAATATAAAAGTGTTATGTATGGTATAAAAGGATGTTCTAAAAGAAGCTATCATTCGCACAGGAAGCAGGTAGAGGAAATTAGGCAAGAGACACAAATGCAACAGGGATCCACTGGAAGCTGAATTCCAAGAGTGCTATAGTTTCTTGATGGACTTCCAGTCTCCCGGTGCCTAGGTCTGCCACCTACCTCTCTTTGTGTGCTCTCTTTCTCCTTCTTTTCTTTTAATTGACAAAATTCATTTCCTTATTCCCTTTAGCTGTTTCATAGGTCATTGCTCTTTAGGGATAGAGGCTCTTTCTGCAATTCAGTTTCCTTTTCATTCAACCATGTAATAATATTTCCATATCTGGCAAGCTCCCTCCAGAAGGGGAGCCGGCAAATTGTGGCTCTCTCGGCGCTGGAGGGAAGTCACTTGCCTGGATTTAAATCCCCAATAACGTTTTTAATACTCGGCATTAACCAGGTCCATAAATATGTCTGAGATAATGACCATTCTTTCTGAATGAGCAGTGACATTCAATAAATTATGGAATTTGTGAGTTGCCTGCAATTCTATGCAAAGTGTCAAAGACAGAAACAATTGGTTGTTTGGATGTGTGAGTGTGAGAGCCTGCCCTCATATGTCTATGTGTGCTTTAATGGAACCTTCTAGAAAGGAAATATTTCATTGTCTATCTCCTTAGAAACGGTCACACCAGATGACACCAAGCACCACTTCTCATTGGTTTTATCTTCATAATGGAATAAAAGAGATTTGTTGGTTATTGTTATTAAAATTCACCTGCAACTTCACTAAGATAATAAACCCTGAAGGTCTCCTTGTCAAGATCTGCAGATTCCTTTCCTTCTTAGCCTGAAGGATCTATGTGGGGCAACACCCAAGCAGGTTGGAGGAAAGGGAAGGAAAAGTTTTGATAAAAGGGTGAATAGGGTCTTTACCAATGGAAATCAGGGACGAAAAACCAGACATCCTCTATGAACTTTATGCAAATCAGTCACCCAGAGCTACTTGCCCTTATTAATAACAATTGCAAACTTCAGGGAGCACTCATTTCCTGCCATGGACTAAACACTTGGCAAACATTGTTTCATTTTATTCTCAGTAAATCAAGGAAGTTCAGTTATAATGCTCAAGACCATGCATCTAATAACTGAAGAGCTTGGTCAATAACTGGGTGGGTAACTCTTCTTGCTTCTTTGGTCCTCCATTAAATACTCTACCTGTCCCCAAATATAAACTGCATCCTAAAACATAAAAGAACAACTTGATGCCCGTGCATCTTAAACCTTCATTTTGTTTCTGTATTGGTTCAGATCTTGATCAACGATGACACTGGATACTGGTTATTGGACCCTCAGATCTCAACATCCAAACACCTTAATGTGGCCCACCATGCCAGGCTTAGTCTGACTACTGGTGCGTCTCAAATCATAGCCTTTTCCTTTGGTAGGTTAGAACATGGCCACCAATGCATTGCAGTGCCTCCTATTGAGAGATGAAGTCATTTTCCCGATCCCTTGAATCTGCCTTGTAACTCGCTTTGAGCAGTAGAATTTGGTGGAAGTGATATTGTGTGCCTCCTGAAACACAGCCTCACGGGGCTTGCAGCTCCCTGCCTTCACTCCCTCAAATACTGTCTCCCATCGGAGAAGCACAGATGAGCCTATAAGAAACATGATCAAGCCAAGACCCAGTAGCAACTGCCAGAACAAGGTCATCCCTGACCATCCATCCCCACTCCAGCCGCCAGTATGAGCAAAGCTGCAAGGCTTGTCTTGTAAGATCTGAATTTGGGGGTGATTTTTGAGGCAGCAACAGATAACGAAGACACCTCTTCACCATCCAGGCTTGGGCTCCAGCCCCCCTGGTGTTCACTCAGTTCATGGAACATGCCACTCTCTCTTCCATCCAAAAGACTTTGACTATGTGTACCCTACACTGGGAAAGCTCCCCGCTCCTGACTTGGCAAATAATTCACTCCTTTGCATCATTCAGGCCTCGGCTCCAAAGTCATCTCCAGAGAGAACTCTTTGCTGCCCATCTAAATACAGTAGATTTCTTATTTTCTGTATCAGCCTCCTGCCTATTTTTTTTTTCATTGCATGTATATGAATCTGCAACTAGTTTGTTAATGCCTAGTTCCCTGACACCCAAATGGAAGCTCCATGAGAGTGGGTGGGGACAATATTCATCCTCTTCTCCATTGCATCCTAGGAGGGTGGCCGGCAGAGTCTTACTCACATTCCTGTGGATTCCATTACCATTTTTGTCCACACTTCTGCCCAAAGTGCTCATACTCAAAGCAGCCAGTATTTGCTGCTCTTTGGGGAGAGCTGCCCCCCAGGCTGCTGAAGTCCAGCTGGAGTTGTCTGCACCAAAACACAGAGAACTGAAGACTGGGAATTTGTATAGCCTTGGCCAATGACCAAGGAGTGGTCCCTTTCCTCTGATCAGGACAACTCTGAGGTATGATTTACACTGTCTACGGTGCTGACCTGAGGAAGTGAGCAAAATTTTCCTCTGTGGGACCTTTCTTGCTTATTTCCTTCATTGGGCCCGTGGTCGATGCATTGTATTGATGATTGGCTGGCTTCCTTTCATTTCCTGTCTCACCTCCTCAATCCCCTGAAAGTTTTCCCAGTCATTTGCATACAAACCCTTGTGTTAGAATCTTCCTGTAGATAAGCTTCCCAAAGAGAGCGCGTTTGTTGAATAAATTCATCAAAGCAAGTCTCGAGCTCCACATATTTGCTTTTCACATGGACACCCTTACACCAAGCTCATAATCAGAATTCAGATTAAACAGCATCAGCAGCTTTTGCAACCATGTTTGTGCAATCGTTTCATGTTTTACTGAAATGTTCTCTAATGTTTTATAAAGATGAGTGAGAAATGGAAAAATGAAAGCCACTGACACTAGCAGTTAAACCGCTGGAACCCAGATAAAAACCACTTGCTGTGCTAAATGCAGGGAATCCCTGGTTGTGTCGGGATGCCTGATGGATTCAAGCTGTTCAGTCGTGAGGAACAGGTACCAAATTAAATCACATACAGGGAACTCTGGAAATAGATCATAGGACTGCATCGCAAGATGAGCCTTACTGAAGGATGTGGAGAGAGTCTTAAAAAGCATGGAAATGATAAAAATTGGCACCAAAAACCATTCCAGAATTCCAAAGGCTTCCAAAGGGAAGTTCATGGAACTGGAGAGAACTTCTCAGGGGTGGGTATGCTTTGTGCTCCCTTGTCAAGAGGAGAAATAGTTCTATAGTCAAGTCTCATATCACAAATATTTAAAGAAATCTTGCAAAATCCTATGAAAGCCATCCTCGAAGCCTCACGCTGAGTTCCCTACCCAGTCTCTTGCAAAATTACCACTAAGCCAGTCATTTCCCTACATTTTAAAGTGATTTTTTTCTCCTTACTGAATGTCACTTAAAATAATCTGAAAAAAAAAAATCAGGATTTTGAGGCAGGAAATTACATAAGAGTAGAACTATTTGCATTTAATGTTGAAGCCAATTTTAATGTTTTAAATAATCATTGCATCATCAAGAATTTTCGTCATGTTTTTTTTTGGGATTCCATGGAATATGACTCCTCCATATCACATGCAAAGTTTTGGGTTTCTTCAGTTCTAGGCATTCAGCTTTCATATGGGGTTTTTTTTGGGGGGTGGAGGGGGGAATTAATGTATTATGCATGACAGAAGAAAGTTTCACAGTCTGACGGAATAATACAAATCACAGCTCTGCCACCAATTATGTAACCTCCCGGAAGTTGATCTTTCTGAGCCTCAGTGTATAATGCTTCCTATGTGGGGCTGTCATGAGGATTAAGTCAGAGAATTGAGATAAAGCACTTAGGGCATAGCCAGCATTCACTGACTATTGAGTCTCTTTCCCATGCTCCCATCACAGAACAGTTGTTTTGAGTGATTTGGCAAACAATTTGACTTGGCTTGAGGGACAAGTCTGAACTCCTTAGCATGACGCACGGGCCCCGTGTGATCTGACCTCCATGTGTTTCTCCTGGCTCATCCAACTCCTGTCCCCTTCCCCACCCTGCACTCTGCTTCTAAAGAGCAGCCCGCCTCAAATAAGGATAACTCTCTTTCCATACAGAACTCAACAATTGCAACAACCCCGTGACATAAGTCGTCTCAGACCCATTTTAGAGGTAGGAGAAACAAAAGGCAGGGGGTGGGGGGGAAGCCATACGAAATGATTCTCCCATAACCAGATATCTAGCAAACAATAGAGTCAGCTCTGGTACCTGCATGCTAGAGACCCATCGCCTGCCCCAGGCTTAGGGTACAAGGCCCATGGGTGTTCAGTGAAACCTGAATGAACAAATGGCTCTACCCAAGGGAGTAAGCCAAGAACTGAGCAGGGATAAAAAATAGTTTGAGACCAAATAAAACCTAGAACACGGAACAGCTTCTTACCTCCGACGGCTTTGGTTGATTCTGGAATAATAGAGGAAGTGTGCGCTGCCTTGGGGGCCGGGAGACCAGAATTCTAGTGTCCATCTGGATGACCTGCCCCTTGACACCCCTCACTCACCCAACCTAGTAACTAAGCGCAGGGGATGCGGTAGATCCAGACGCCCTCCTAGCATTAGGTGTTTGTGCTCCGTGATTCGAACAGAACAGCACCACCTCAGGAATTCCCACTCACTGTCCCTCTGCCTGTCGATGGTATGCACCTCGTTATCATTTCTATTTCAACACCGATGTCAACGTAGAGTAGTCATTGGTAACTCAGACTCTGACATCCCGGCTTTGTGACTTCTGGTAACGCAATCTTGGATGTTACTGAACTTCTTGGTACATCTGTTTTGCCTCTCTGGCTCCTTTACAGAAAGGTGGAGGGGTTGCTGTTTAGTTGCCTAGTGCCTACAGCAGACTCGTGCATAGCAGGCATGGCCGTGAAAGGAAGAGGAAATTCGTTTTGTAGATTTTTTGCTAGCTCATGGCGCATTGTTTTATTATATATTGTTTAAAGCAATCCTAGCCAAATGTGGAGAGAGACAGAGAGAGAGAGAGAGATAAGCAGAGATAGATAAAGGCAGAGATAGGGATTGAGATCTAGGGACCCAGAGGCAGTATTTTCAGCTCTATCTCCAACCTTTGGGTCAATAATTGAGGGAACTGGTTGAGAGAAAATGACTACTCACCATCACAATTCTGTGTTCAAGTTTGATTTGGACTGACACACGGGACAATGCAATGTTTATACAAACTGTGGTTGAAAATACTGGCAGGATACAGAGGTCAAGTCCACAGAGCACAGAAAACACCAGTAAAAACAAAAATGTGCAGTTCCAGTGCACAAAAGGACAAATATAAGGAAATGTTGGGAGTAAGATTTTGAAAGTAGTGTCTAATTTCCCTTTAATTTCCTTGATAGATAGTTGAGTTATAGGAAGCCCAGTCCGATTTGCATACACAAAGACCCACGCTTGAAATTCACATTTCCTGATGTACGTTGTGTGAACTGATCTTCACCAGGTCAGCTGATTTATGTACCTCTTCAGCTACTGAAGACAACGAAAAAGGAGAAGAAGAGGAGAGAAAGGGAAAGGGAAAAAGACAGAGAAAGATTAACCTCAGAATTAAAGCTTACAGTTTTAATGATAGCCAACACATCTGAATCTTTTGTCCTTCCCTCAAGATCAAGAAGGCCAAAATCTCCTTAGGTACAACAAACCACACATCCTCCAACAGAAGCAAATATATGTAAGCATAAAATACGCTTCTTTCAAGGTTGGGTGTGTGTAATATTGAACTGGGTATATAGACATGTTCTAGGTAAAGACTACAAAGAAAAACCAAAGTAATAGAATATGATATGATGACTCAATACTCTCTCTGTTTTCAACGCTGTGTGTGTGTGTGTGTGTGTCTAAGCTGATGGATAAATGGAACCTCCTATTTGGTGAGTTGAATAAAAATCTCATACCTCTCCATTTTCAGAGACTATAGAACCATAGAACAAACAAAGCCATCCTTTTAATAATAGAGAACTGAGGTCCAAAGAGCTCTGTCTTCAGAGTGGAAGACACTGGACTTCAGCAGTGGTTTCTGCTCCTCTTTGTACTACAGAGCCATTGCTGAAAGGGGCTGTACATTCTCGGTGCATCCAGGTGAGGCTATGTGATCACATCAATCAACAGAGAGGACAAGCCCTGAATGTCGCCTCCACCATCTTGGATTAAGAGGCAGCTGTGCCTTCTCCAGTCTCCCTTCCCCCATTTTCTGACCGGAGACAGAGGATTCCGAGGCCCTTGAGGATGGTGATTCCACAAGACACAAAAAGCCTATGTCACTGAATCATCAAGTGGAAAACACCCACCCCTAACTAGGAATACCCATACTGATACCCTGGTTGTATCTTCCTCCTCTATATCCCAAGATTCAGCATCTTGCCATACTCCCCAGTAAGCATGGAATATATATTTGTTGATTGAAAACTCAGCACTTACCTCAACTGTAAATGGGAATAAGAATCTTATAAAGACTTGAAATCAAGATACCGAATCATACAATTTTGTGAGTTCTTTACGCTCTGAAGTCTAAAATCTCTGGTCCAATAAATCCTCCAGATCCTTCTGCTTTGGTGTTTTCCAGTTTATCTTTGGCTCCAATTTTGTAAAATTCCATTCCTGTGATTCCCCCCACCCCCATATCTATCTATATTTTGTGTTGTGTAAACTATCTGGTCCTGGTTGGAGGTGGGGAAGAACATACTTCTCTTTGATTTGCCAAGGCAGATCAGAGCAGCTAATATTTATTAAGGAGTTGATAAGAAAGAACATTCTGCTAAGCAAATTGCATGATTAAGTCCAGGCTCTCTGCTAAGCAAATTACATGCAGTGGCTCACTTTTTCAACACCCTATTATCCCCATTTCATAGGTAAGAAAACATAATTAGAGAGATTAAGCGATTTGTCCAATGTCACATACTTAGTAAACAGTACACTTGGGATAAGAACAGAGGTTCATCTGATTTAAAACCTGAGTTTTAATCTCCAGGCTCTGCCACCCGGTTGCAAGCAACAGACAAACTCCAGCTCACCTAAGCAAAAAAAAAAAAAAAAAAAAAAAAAAAAAAAATATATATATATATATATATATATATATATGAAGGATTGAAGATGAGTGTAAGGGTTAAAAAAAATCACAGAGAACTAAAAAGGAGCAGGCAGGGATCAAAGCAGCTCTTTCGAGCCCAGGAAGGAAAAACTAACAAACAGCCTTTTCTTTGGGGAGGGCTCTGGGACCAAGAGGCATCTGTTTTCAGCATTTGTGTTGCTCTGCTCCAGAATCAAATTCCATGCCAAGCCTCCAGCCTCACTCACAACCCCTGTCTGCTCCTTGGCCAGAAGAGAGGGCCACTATGAGGGTAGCCCCACCAAAACTGTAGTCAGCGGGATGAGGTAGCCCCCAAAGAAGAATAAGGGTGCTATCGCTAGAAAGAGGGGGACTGGACCTGGAGAGGCGAAACAAGGGATGTGTGGTTGCAGCACAGTGCAAATCCCCAATCTACGAGAAGCTACCGTGCCCACATAATGCCCAGATTTCCAACCCCTCACCAGGCTCAGCAAAGCCCGAAGTCGATCTTTCCTTTCTTGAGTAGGGTTGGTTCCGGCTTGATTTGGTTCAAATTGTGTTCTCCCATTCATTAGCTATGTGTCTTTGGAAATTTACTACACCTCTTAAAGTCCCAGTTTCTCCATCAATAATAACAAAAAAAAAGTCTGGTACCACCTGTCTACCTAGCGTCCGGGGCCGTTGTGAGGATTCGAGTCAATAACACGTGAAGGGCTTTCGGTCCGGTGCCTTGCACGTTGAGAGAACTCATAAAGTATTAGCTATTACTAATACCACTGTCATCAGACATAGGACGCAGGTCCAGTCTTTCCTCTGAACACAGAACACCTACTGGCAAAACTCATGGCTGTCAAATGCCAGTCCATGATCGAGCAACTCACCAATCTGCAACAGAATCTGGCGTCAAGGTGCCCTTTATGAATTCGCGATAAGATATAGCAGTTGCTCGGGGTTTTTTTTTTTTTAATGTTGTTATATATTCTCTAATCGCTAAACTAAAGTGGTGCCATCCCTATGTCTGCCCGTCCGTTGTTTCCACAATTTTACTCATCCGTGGATCTCAGGATCTGAGAACACCCGGCACACCTCCCTTGACCAGCATCGTCTCCGGATGCTCCTGCATGACGTCACTTGCATTAAAGGAGTCCTTCGCTCCCTGTTCCTTGCTCTCCGGCACCTACTTGCTTTAGTTTTCCTTGTAAAGTTATACATTTATTTGTCCATCTGTTTATTGTCTGTCTTCCCTCTTAGAATGTAAGTTGCACAACATCGGGCACATTTTTGTTTTTCGTTCATCTCTGTATTCTCAGGTGTCAGCACACTCCTTGGCACGTGTATGTATGCTATTTCCTCCAAAAACCTAAAACAGACCAAGAAAATGAAACAAACAACCAAACTTGAAAAAAGACTCTAGATTAAATGACGTGGATGAAGAAAGAAGGGTCCTCCTTTTAGAGCCGAGAGAGCTCCCATGAATACACGCTTCCAGGGCCCTCGGAGCCTCCCTTCTTGCCTCTGCAGACTGATACGAGGGTCCTCCGGAGCTTTAGTGAGAAAATTGAAGCCAAGCTTCTGTAGATGATACCGTCCGTGCAATTGCTGGTATCTCTGGCCCCGGCTTGACTTTGGTATTGTTCCGAAGTGTTCGTCCAAGTGTGATGTCCTACCCCCTGTGACCCTACCCCCTGTGAGGTGGTGAGCACATCCTATACTCCTCATGCACTCACTGCTGCTGCAAGCACAACCTGAAGCAGAGGTCACCTCCCGAGCACGGAGCAGGCCATGCCCATCACAGGAGTCCAGAAAGACGCGAGGTCTACATGGCAGGAACCGGGCCTGCCTCGCCCCCCGCTGAGCCTTGAACCAACCGCAGTGTCTGGCCCACAGGGGGTGCCCCACATCATCTGCTGAACAAATGAATCTGACTGGCTGGCAGTGGGCAAGAACAGGCAAGCCCTGACGACAAGAACATGACTTAGCGGGTCCTAAAATCACATGGGAACTGAGGAGCTAAAGAGAAGGAGGAGAGCTCCGGAGAGGAAATGTGCTGGGCTCTGCACAGGCAACATGAGCAAAGATCTTGCTAGATCCACCCCTAAGACTCTTTGAATTCCTTGTTTGTGTAAGTTCTTGGATGTCGATCCAGAGAGAAAAATACTTCTCATGCCTTTCATACTCATCTCTTAGACTGTTCGTAGCAGTCAAACCTCCAGAATGACTAGGGAGAGATGGTCTCGGTAAGTTTAGAAAGTGAGAAAAAAGGAAGGAATAAGGGAAAGAGGGAGGGAAGGAAGAAAAGAGGAAGAGAAGAAGGGGGTGTGAGAGGAGAATGGAGACTCTAGTTCTATCCAGTTGGTCCTGTAAGGTCAGTTTGTCCCTTTTGACCTGGGAATCAACTGTGGGGAGGAGATACAAAGATGATAGATAGATGATATAGATGAGAGGAAGAGAGAGACAGAGAGAGAGAGATGGGTGGATGGATGGGTGGTTAGAAGTTTACATAGGTAGGTAGATAAATGATAGATAGACAAAAAAGATGATAGATGATGATGATGATGATGATAGATAGATAGATAGATAGACAGATAGAAAAGAGAGGTAGATAAGAAATGGATGGGTGGAAGATTAGATAGGTAGATAGATAGATAGATAGATAGAGAGAGATAGAGAGATAGAGGTTTTTTCAAGGCTTTAGGCATGAAGATGTTCTTGTTGGCATTAATCAAAAGAGCAAACAATCCAAATTACCAACATATTTTGCTGAGGGAGGTGAAATTGTGGTAGATCTCCTCTGCAGCATTGTGGAGAGAGATTTAAATGATGCATCTGAGGATTTACAGCAACATTTTTAAAAAGAGGCTTATCATGTTACATTTTTATTTTATTTTTTTTAAATCATTGTAACAGCTTTGCTGAGATAAAGTTCACATGCAATCAAGTCACGCTTTAAGGTGTGAAATTCCACGATTTTAGTATACTCGCAGAATTGTACAAGCTCACCACAACCAGTTTTTAGAACCTATACAAACCCTCCCCCCAAAATGCCTTACCTTACTCACCAGCAGACAATTCCCATTTTTCCTAATCCCTAAGGCCCAGGAAACACTCATTTTTTTTTCTATTTCTATGGATTTACCCATTTTGAACATTTCATAAAAGTGGAATAATGCAATATGCGACCTTTTGTATGTGGCTTTTTTACTTAACTTTATGTTTTCGAGGTCCATCCCTGTTTTAGCATCGATCCCCCATTTCTTTTTTTATTGCTGAATAATATTCCATTGTGTAGATATAGCTTGTTAACCCATAGACTTCATTTGACAAACATTTGGGTTGTTCCCACTCTTTTGGCTATTATGAACAATGCTGTTATCAACATTCCTGTATAAGCTTTTCTGTGGACATATGCTTTCACTTCTTTTGGGTGTATGTCTGGGAGTGAAATTATTGGGTCACATGGTAACTCTCTGTGTCACCATTTGAACACTTGCAAAGCTTTGTCCCAAAATGACTATACCGTTTTACATTCCCACCAGCGGCGTGTGATGATTCCAAATGTTCCACATCCTATCATGTTACATTTAAAAAAATTTTTTTAATGTTTATTTATTCTTGACAGAGAGAGAGAGAGACAGAACATCAGGCAGGGGGTAGGCGGGGCAGAGAGAGAGGGAGACACAGAATCTGAAACAGGATCCAGGCTCTGAGCTGTCAGCACGGAGCCTGACGCGGGGCTCGAACTCACAGACCGTGAGATCATGACCTGAGCCGAAGTCGGACACTTAACCCACTGAGCCACCCAGGCACCCCTCATGTTACATTTTTATCATTTGCTCTCTGCCTCCCTCTGTGATGCTCAGGCCCAGTTGCTGTGGGTTTTCTTTAGACTTCAGATTTAATGTGAATGAGGGGAAAGGTTGAGTGGCTGTTAGGGATTAAAAAATCTGGCCTTAATTTCTACTGATAAAACTAACTTTTAATTAACAGCAGGGGAAAAAAAGGAAAGAAAAAAAGCTGTATCATCAATCCATCCAGATGTCAGTTGCCATTTAGCTGTGAACACTTACTTTTTACTGCTCTGAAAACTCCCAAGATGTATTTTGACATTATTTACCCTCCTTTGTAATTAGAGTTAGCAAGACCGGCATCTTTTAACATGAGGGTGTTCTTTGAATACCTGCCACCATTTTGGATGGGAAACCTATAATTATAACTTTTACTGTATTATGCTGCTAAGTTTATTTTAGATGAAAAAAAATCCTTTGGCTCTTTGGTCATGGTCACTGGAAACAAAGAATGTATGAGGCAATGAAGACGAAAGAAGAAAAGCCTGGGCGCCCCACATTCTTTGATGATGCAAATTTAGTGTGTTCAAGGCTCTGCTACTTACAAGTAACCAGCTGTAGTGGGTTGAATGGTACCCCCCCCAAAAGAAGTGCCCATGTCTTAACCCCTGGAATCTATGAATGTGACTTTCTCTGGAAAAAGGGGTCTTAAATATCACAAGTTGAGATCATCCTGGACTATCTGATCAGCCTTATAGTCAACGACATGTGTCCCTATAAGAGACATCCATTGGGCAGACACAGGGGGAAGAGGAGAAGGCATGTGAAAACAGAGGCAGGGGCTAGAATTAAGCAGGCCACAGCCAGTGAGCACCCGGAGCCCCCAGAATCTGGAGGCACCACGGAAGGATCCTTCCCTAGAGCCTTTGAGGCAAGCCCTGATTTCAGACTTCTGGCATCCAGAGCAGAAATACAGATTGTGGCAATTTGTCAAGGAAGCCCTAGGAAGCTAACACACCAGCTGTGTGGTCTTGACACGATTACGTCACCTTCCTGAGCCATTTTCGCCTCATCTGTTAGGTAAGGACAGTAACACCCACCTGTAGGGGTGTAATAGGGATTAAACCTAACATGATTCAGACAGCCTGGTGCTCAGTAGGTGCTCAATAAACGGTAATTGTGGTTATTACACTGCTGTTATTATTATTATCAATTTCACAAAACTTGAAGGGAAGCAATAATCAGAGACCCAAGAAGGCTTTAAGACTCTGCTTTTGTTCTGTTTTGCTTTTCCCCCCTCAAGATATGTTATGAAAGACTGGCCTATTTTTAATGCAGTTTTTGAACTACTGAAGGTTTGTGTTCAAGGAGTTTTTTCAGTGGCCTCACCCTATGCTGAGATCCATGATAAATGCTAAGCTGAGTAAATATTAAACCAAAGAAAGTGGTCAAGGAAGCAGGTTATAATTAAGCGGGTGTTACAGTCTATTAACCCTCTTTATAGGAAAAAAATAATGGTCTTTCCATGAAAGAAACCCAACTTGAACCACAGGCTGGAAAATCTTAAGAGAATGGAGTTCATTTGATTAGCCAGTCATGTTTCTCCTCTCAATAAACCCTGGCCAAATTCAGACAAAGGGACTCCCAATTTCAGGGAGAAACCCAACGTCTCTCTTTTTCTGGCTTTCGTGCCCTCTCCGGGCATTCACTCATCTTTTCTATGACAACTAGGATTACCCTCCCTCAGTCACTACCATCTGTCTTTACTGCTCTCGTTTCTACTACCGCTGTCCTAGTTCGGCACCTCCTCAGTCTTCCCTGGATGACAGCTGCTGTCCCCTCACTGATTTTACTCTTCCCTCTGTGCACCCCTATAGACCATTTGCATCCAGCAGCCTGAATGAATGAACTTGTAAAAGCATAAATTACTCCACGCCAACTTAAAGCCCCCCCCAGCAGCTTCCCATCTCCCTCAGAACAGAACCTAAGCATCTTGCCCTGAACTCTGAAAGCCTAACATGTCCTCTTTCCCTAGGTTCTGTCACACTGACCTCCTTTCTGCTCCCCAAACTCACCAACCTCATTCCCTCCTTTGGGACTCTCCTTCCAGCAGCCTCTCTGCTTTACAAGGCAGCCCCTTTCCTTTCTTATGAATGGCCCGTCCTTGACTCTCACATCTCTCTTGCATGTTACCTCCTCAGAAAGGCTGTCTTTGACCACCAACCACTCTCAATTCCACCACCTTGTCTGACTTTTTTCTTAGTGTTTATCTGAATAGGCATGCTTATGAATTTGCTCACTTGGTTTCTATCCCCCTCGTTAGAATATAAACTTCTTTCAAGCAGGAACTTGGGCTATCTTGGTCACTGCTCTGTCCCCACCGCCTAGGATAGTGCCTGGCTCATCAAAGGTGACCATAAATATCTATCAAGTGTTCAGTGATTATTGACTTAGAGCAGTGGCTCTCAAATGGGAGTGATTTTGCCCCCAGAGGATATTTTCAGGGTCAGGATATGATACTTGACTTTGGAAGGGTGGGTCCACAATGTACACAGAACACTTGGATATGACACACACTCTAACCAGGACTATATGAAAGATTTACCAGAGGGGAGACTTTTCCCAAAACTTTCATTACCATACCTACATACCTCCTGTTCTACGATGTATACCATATTGGTTCTCTAAATCAGCTTTAATCTAAATACATTTCTTTTTAAGCTTTGACCTCGCTGGTTTTATGAGATTGTATTCTTTCCTACCAATTCACTTTTTAAAATGGCTTTATGGGAATGCGATTCACGTGCCATACAATTCGCCCATCGAAGGTGTACAAATGAATGGCTTTTAACATATTCCTAGATATGTGCGACCATTACCACAGGCCAGTTGAGAACATTTTAATCAGTACTAAGCATTTAAAAATGTTTATCTACCCGCTCCCCGCGGGCATCTTGCTGACCAGCAATGATAGAAGGTACCTCCCTTTTGGACACTGCTTGACATCCAGTCTTTGGGGTACAGAGCAAGATAGGGGTAGTTGGGCTTCTCCTGATGTACGTGGCCTACGGTTTGGGAAGATGGATATGGGTGAGGAAGGGTTAAGTCCTAAGGAGCAACAATATAGGGCTTTGTGGTTTGTGGAGAAGCCTGAGGTCAGGAAAGGAGCCAAGAGTGAAGTCTCTGGTTTGAGGTCTCCAGTGCACAGATTATGGTGAGAACGTGTTGGGAAGCATCAGAGATTAGGACCCAGGTATAAAAGCAGAGTTTCTCCAAGGGGGTTGTCAATTACAGGAAGATGCCTACAGCAGCAGGGAGCAGCCTCCCGGCTCAGTCCCACCCTGCCTGGCCAGGCTTCTGGATTCAGGGTCCATCCTGGTCCTCTGACTACACTCCTCCACTCCCAACATCCTGCAGCAAGGTGCTGGGCAGAGAGCAATGCCACATTCTCTAGGAGACCAAGACTCTGGTCCTAGCTGTCCCCCCTCCCCATCACCCCAGGGTCACCTCCTGAGGGTCCAGCCAGATCTGTTTACAAAGACCCTGACAGCTCCATTCAGGCTACCAAAAATTTTACAAGACAAAAATAGTACACTCAACCTTTCGATGTGGAAGTCTGAGAGAAATGGCATGATTTTTACATGGGCATCGTTTGGATGGAAAAGGACGTCTGCTGAGAGATCAAGCCCTCTCTGCGTTGTAGGAGGCAGGGAGATAAGCATCACATAAATACAGACTTGGCACGTGGAGCTTTCATGTCGGTTCTTCTGACACCAGACAGTCTGTTGCCATGGAAATTGTTCCATCACTTCACAAATACAGCCTCCCTTCCAGAAGTGCAGAACGGCCTAGCACGTCTGCATTTGGGGATCAGACTTGAAGGCTATCGTTCTGCCCCACGCAGGGCACACCTCTCGCATCTCTCACTTTGTCTTCTGACCTCACGATGAAGGATTTGGCCGCATTAGCATGATACGGTTAAAGGGTAGTTTCCCCTTTACTGACAAAGCGCCTCCAGGAGTCTTTCCTCCTCTCGGCTAGCGAGCGGATGCATGGTGCCTCGTTGGCCTTAAAGAATCCAGCCCCAGCTAAGGGTCTGTTCGGCCCGCTTCTGGGTCTGGGGGAAGGTGCTCTTGAGATATTTCGTGTGACTGGCTGCAAAGAAGGCGTTTGGTTGTCTCCTAAAAATATCCCTTTGATAAGACATCAGGCGAGTCTGCTGGCTCCCAGGCAGTGCTCAGGGTGTCAGAGAACACACAGAGATGGCTCAGGCCAGCATTCCTGTCGGTGTATTTACGCACTGGTCATAGTAACACAGGCTGTAGCCTAGGCTTCCAGTTAGCAAAGCACTATCTATGTGTTATTTCACTAGGTCTCAGAAGTTCCCCGAGGGAAGATAATGCCACGATTAGTAGCACTCACCCAGGGAGCCTGGGAAAAGTCAAACAGATGTCTTTTGACTCCAAATCCCTTGCTTAGAGCCCATCCCACACCCTCAGAGAAACACGGTGCCTGGCAGAAAAGGATCAGAGCCAGACAAAAGTACAGCCAGGTTGTCAATGAGGGATGTAAATGAGGAGGGAGAGAAAAATCCCATGTTTTAGGGGAAGTCAGAACGACTTCATGGAGGAGGCAGTATTGGATGAACTAGATGTTTGAAAGTGGGAATCGGGAGTGAGACTCCTCCTCAGCCAGAATGCTTACAGATTTCCCCGAGGCTGGCCTCCCTGATAACGAGTAGGGAAGAAGTTGGTCTTAAATGCTTTCCACATCCTTTGTATCCGTGCTTTGCGTTTATACGGTAAGGGTTAAAGGAGTTCACCCGATAAAGCACTTAGTACTGTACCCAGTGTGAAATGTGGTTAACGTGTTACCTGTAGGACCGATCTCTGATTCTGACTAACAAAGACATCGATGATCACTGAATTTTTTGCCATACTTGTCAATGTTTATTTCAGAAGAAAAAAAAATAAGCTTAGGAAAGGAGTAAGTGGCCTTCTATCTGTTGTGACCTAGATCTTAACAAATACTGTTGTAAGTGCTTTACTCCTGGGTTGGCAAATGGCCTTTATAAGGTCGAGGCAGTGAGCTGGTTCATAGAAACGTGCGTAGCCTATGTAGATGACAAGCTTCTTCCACCCCCAGCCATAAACTCAGGGGCAAGGGCAAACGCTTTTTGGCTGTCACAGAGCTCAGGCGCGTTGCTCTTTAATTCGTGCCAACAAACTCCGTGAGTACTTCAGGGCCTGTATTACGGCTTCAGTACAGAACAAGTCCTACCTACAGCATTCCTAGGACATGACAAGGTTCCAAGATGAAAAGTTTCCTCTAGGTCACCAAGGGCGAAGGGGAGGGCTTTGTGCCTCATAAATAAGATACAGGCGTCACATTGATTTGCCTTGAGCTATCACTTCCCTTTTGGAACACGATGAGAATAGAAAAGCAATGCCGGTTAAGACACAAAGACACACACACCCACACACCCACACACCCACAGTGAATGTGAACCAAGTACACATCGACACAATCACAGCTGCAGGATAAAGGGCCGTGAGCAACACAGACATCAGCGCTCGATGGGGTTACTAGCCTCCAGACACAGGACACCCCTGTCCTCAAAGGCTGCGGAGAAGACATTCGTAGGTTAAACCCCTTGGGGCATAAAACAGGCTCCTCACCATCTGGTTTCCTCTCAGATTTAGCAAAACAGAAGCATCATCACAGCTGGACTTCTTAGAAAAGTCCTGACGGCATCACCCAGTAACAGCTAGCGATGAAGGAGAAGGAACATCAGAAAATTACACTACTCTACGGTCTGTGTGGCAAGAAGGCACTCCCATCTCAGGATCCCTTCGGGGAGTCGCTGTGATAGGAGATTTGGCTTTCAGAGGGGGCGTGGACACGCTGACTCTTTTCAAACACCCTAACTCATATTCAGACGTAGTCTAGTCTGGTGGTTAAGCCCTCAGGCTCTCAGACCATACTGCCTGGGTTTGAATGCTGGGTCTGAATTTAAATACTGTGTGATACGGGGCAAATCACTCACCCTCTCTGTGCTTCATTTCCCTCATCCACAGAAAAAGCTTACCACGAGGATTAAATGAATCAATCAAATAAAGCACTTGTTACGAAGTGAACGTACCAAAAGCATCACCTACGATTGTTTAAGCTCTTTTTAGGAAGTCGGGGGATTGAGTAATATATTCTAAGGCATTTCCATCAGGAAAAAAAAAAAAGGTACATTTAAATATCCTTGTTTGGTTTTGCGTTATGTAAAGGAATAAGCACTGCTTAGGTAGGAAATTAGTTGTTTGACTGAATAAACAAATAATAATTAGGACATGCTTAATATGTGCCAGGCGGTGCTCTGAGCCTGGGCATATAGCTGGGGGAAAAAACAAAACTAAAAAACAAACAGAAAGATACACATCTCTGTTCTCATGAAGCATACAAAGTTGGAGAGAAACACGCAATAAGCAAGATAAATAAGGGACATGGGGGGCATGTCAGAGAGTGTTAAGGACCACAGAGAAAAGACGTTGCAAGATATCTCCTGCATGCCATCATGTTATCATCAGTCAACTCTACTGATCACCCGTAGACGGTCAGGCCTGTCCCGGTCTCGTAAACAGAAATATATCTCCGAGTTAGGTGAAATAAACAAGACAATATGGGAAATGTGTACACCTCCTATTGGTAACACGGGCCCAATATTGTTTGAGTCACCTGAGGTTGTGCCCAGAAAGGTGGAACTGTCCAGCAATCCTTGGCCTGTCCCCCTTCCATCTCCCTGTAGATAGAGTTGCCCCTTTTAGACTACTGTGTTCTTTGGGGATCACCTCTTATTTTTTCCTCTGAAGCCGGACAGAAGCCTCCTATTTCTGAGGGCAGCACAGGTATTTCATCTGCACTGAATCAGCCTGCAGTGGTCCAGTCGTGTTGTATTTGCCTCTTGCAGTCCCTGTGGTCCAGTGTCGGCTGGCCCAGAGCATGCTCTGAACTACAGGGCTACCCATCAACTCTCCCCCAGAATGCAAGACGGGGGCTGGGAATGGTGGGGTGAAGGGATGGAGTGGGGATGTCAGCAGCCCTGAGCTCTAGTAAGAGATGTTTAAATAGTGACGAGAATAGGTATGCGACAATGAAGATTAACCTCTGAAGACCCGAGGTCAGGCATTTGTTCGGAAAACACTAACTGAGCACCTTCTGTCCACCTGGCATTTTGCAAGGGCACTGGGTACACGGCGGTGAAAAGACAGAGGTGTCACCTAGCTTCCTGGAGCTTTCAGATGAAAGCAAGATGGCACACACACTGTCACAACCATATTCAACGGCTGAACAGGTTGAATGAACCCTTCAGAAAGCCCTCCGTTGAGCCTCATCTGGCCCCATGGAAATAAATATCATCATCTCCACCTTAAATGAAGAAACTGACATCCGAGACTAAATAAGGAAAGTCAGAAAGGAAGGAGACCACCTAAGACACCGTTATGATGGGAAATTGACAGCTCAAGGTATTTTTATAATAAAAGGACTGACCTCCCAGCTCCTCTCGAGCTGAGGAAATACGGCACTTCAAAAACCAGGCAGGTGAGTGTCTCTTGGGTGGTGCCTATCACACGCTTGCCTGCGCCCCTCGTAACCATGCCTCGCAAAAAATTGAAGAAATCAAGGACTTTCTGCTCATGGCCAGGGGAAAGGATGCCAAGTCCATCAAGACCAAGGAAAAATAAGGATAATGCAAAGCTTAAAGTCCGATGCAGCAGATACCTTTCCACTTCGGTCATCACAGACAAAGAGAAGGCAGAGAAACTGAAGTGGTCCCTGCCCCCAGGTTTGGCAGTAAAGGAGCTGAAATGAACCTGGCACACTAATTGGAACTGTATTAAAATTTTAAAAATTCTTAAAAAAAAAGAAAGAAAGAAAGAAAGAAAGAAAGGGGGGAAAAACAGGCAAAAGATGAAATTTCATCTGTACATAACTTAATGTGGAAACAGTACATTCCCCAGGCAGGTTGATGTGGGGGAGGGGTGTGAGAATCAACAAACCCACCCAACCTCCCCAGGCCAAACCTCCCTAGTTCATCCCCGACTGTGGGGCGCGAACAGTAAAGGAACCCAATTACCAATAACGGGCTTTAGTATCACTCCTCAGGGAGCAAGACGTAGTAGGGGTCTGAGTTTCATTCCCTGCTGATAGGGAGGGAGGGAGGCAGTGAATGGGGAAATCAAATCATCCATCCTACGCCAAGCCCTTGGAGAGCACCGTCACCTCCTTCCTGACAGCGTCCATGGGTAACACTACCAGCAGGACAGGTATTCGTCTACACCCAGAGATGAGAACACGGTGGCTCAGAGTGATGAGGCAATTTTCTACTTGCATTGGGCTGGGGAGATGGCCAATGGCAGTGTACGTGGATTTATTGAGTTTCTGTTACTTACCAGCACAGGGCTCTGCAGGGCTGTATGCAGGGCAGTCACCATCCTCGAGGATGTTTCCAGCTATCTCCCGCAGGAGAGGAAGGCCTTGACTCAGGGAACTCTTGGAGCCTGACCACAGATGGAGTTCAGAAGAAAGGGAAGCTGTGTGGATCAACTGCAAGGTGCCAGGAGCCTTCTCTAAAGGGTCTCACCCTTGCAGAGAAGCTCAGGAGCCACCCAGGCAGATCAGCAGACAAGTTTTTAATGGAGGCAAATACCATCAAAGGAAAAAGCTACCCCTCCCGGTTACGGCCATCAGTTGTTTCCGTGTTATGACAGCAGAGAGCATGTATCTCCAGTAGAGAGCAAGCATAGGAAGGGGGAGGCGGGATCAGGGAAGGGGCCTTTGGATTTGTCTAAAGCTCCAATTTCCTTTCATGAATATTTCATTTAAATCCTGTATTAATCATTAAGTGGTAATGACTGTCTCTGTCTCCCCTGCACTCACTCTGTCTCTGTCATTCAAGCGTGTATTTCTGTCTCCCTTCCTCCTTCTCTCTCTCTTCTGTCTTCTTCCCTGTCTGTTGTTCATCACACCTTTGATGTCCTGTTTCTCTCTCCATCTTCTTTTCTTTATCCTTCATACTTCTCTGCTCAGTTTCCTCCTCTCTCTCTCTCTCTCTCTCTCACACACACACACACACACACAATTTTTCTCTCCTGCCCTCTATTCTCTTGGTTAGGCAAGAGTATGCATTTCCCATGGCAAAACAGGTCAACGTGTTTGAAGGAACGGATGAAAATCAGAAGATATGGGAACAGAAAGAGGAAGCAGAGAAAGTTAAGGTTGTATGACTTTCTTTCAAAGAGGAAAGTACGATGGGAAGATTATTGGTGCCTCAGCACAAAATCTGTCTGGTTTGTCCCCAGCCTTACTTCGGCTACCTTTCCCCACCCTGACCCAGACGTCCTCCTTGCTCAAGCCATGCCTCTGTGTTCAAATAATATTAAATGACTAGAATCGTGTTTCTCTGTTCTTTCACCAGACTAAGTTATATGTGTTGAAGATTTCCCATAACTATTAACAAGCATTATTAGTCAGAAATTATGTGAATTTTTTATGCTTTCCCCCCAGATTCTTTGCTATTGGAGTAAGACCAAAAATTGTAAATCATCAAAAACCCAACAAATCCATTGGGTCTGGCACGGCTCCTCTGCCGGAATCTCTGGTGACACCCCCTCGTATTACCTTCTGCTTACCCAGAACTACCAGCACCCTTTGGTCTTTGCAGCCCTTATTTCAGTCTTTTCATTAGACATTTTTATGCCCATCCTCTCATCTTACCTTTATGACAATGCTGTAAATTGAGATGATCACTCTCATTTTACAGATAAGGAAAGGAGGCTAAGAGAAGCAAGCAGTTTTCCCACGTGCACATGTTTAGTGCGAGACTCAAGTCTCAGATGTGTCTCTTCTCAATTCCTCCAGCTGTTGCCCAGTCGATAGGTGGTCACAAGACTTTCCTCAGTGGCCCCACTGATCCTCAAAGGTGGATTGCTTATTTTGAGATGTCAAACACTAGCTAGCTCTGAAGATGCCAACAATAGCCGCGATACAGAGTGTGCTCTCTTCTGGTCAAATCACTCAAGAGAATTCTTCTTTCCAAGCTCATTCCCCGAGTGTGTAGCCGTCTGTCCCCTTCCTCCCAGGATGAGTCCCAGGCCAAAGCTTCTGAAGATTCGGGGGAAGTAATAACTCCTTTTCATTCCTACTGCACCCCACTTTCCCCCAAATCTGAAAATGTTTGCAATGCTTCAGTCTTCTACAGGAACTGGCAATATTCAGAGGACGGGGCTGTGTCAAGACTTCTGTTAGTGTGGAGCAAAGCAGACAGTGAAGGCTCTCAAAGGACTGGCCTATCTCTCCTGTGAGCCCAAAGCCTGAAGATGGAAGAAATGCCCCCACAGGTTGGACAAAGATCTATCTATTCCGCCCAGTGCTTAGTCCTCATCCAGACATCCCTGCCGCCAAAGATGAACTCCTCAGTGTCAGTGAAACTTATTCAGGGAGAAATCTGCCTGAATATTTTGGCTTGGCTTCCACTGGTGAGCTCCCCCCAGCTCAAAGTGTCATTTGAAGCTGGTGGAGAACCCAGGAGGAGAAAGCCAGGGGCAGCGATTCGTCATATTTTTCATCGAACTTCTCTTTTCCTTGGAAGTTAACAAAAAGGCACTCGGAGGGGGAAGGGGCTACATTTCATGAGTTATGACAATGGGTCATGAAATGAAATTAATTTGATGCTTGTGGGTTGCAATTAGCTAGGAGTAATCATGCATTCCGTAAGTGACTAAGACAAGGTTTGTGCTCAGTGGCAGGTGGTCCCAGAAGCAGGTTTGAGAACCAAATCTCGACAGAAAAGACCCAGAGAGGGGAGAATAATAATAATAGCTAACACTACCTTAATGAAAACTTAAACAGCCTCATTCTTCTCATTTTACAGATGGAGAAACAGAGGCACAGGGAGTTGACTTACTCAAGGTCATCCAACAAACAATCATTGAAGCTGAGATTAGAACCCACGCAGCGTGACCTGAGGGTAAAGTTTCTTTCTACCTCTGCCCAAATAGGATGAAGGGCCACGCTCTGTCTACCATTTCGTGTCCTTGTGTGTATGAACCAAAGAGGGACTGTACAGTCACTGAGGAAAAATGTCTCTAGACCGGCGCTGGCCGATGGAATTATACTATGAGGCACATTTATATTTTCAACTTTTAAGCAGCCACATTTTTTAAAGGTCATTTATTTAGAGAGGGAGAATGAGTGGGGAAGGGACAGAGGCTCTAAAGCGGGCTCCACACTGACAGCAGCCTGATGTGGGGCTCGAACTCACGTACAGTAAGATCGTTGAACTGAGCTGAATTCGAATGCTTAACCGACTGAGCCACCCAGGTGTCCCTCTGGCAGCCACATTTTTGAACAGTAGAAAGAAAGAGGTGAGGCTAGTTTTAACGGTTTATTTTATTTAACCCAACAGACCCAAAGTATTATCATTTCAACATAGAAGCAACGTAAAAAGTTATTCCTGAGATATTTTTGATTCTTTCGCTCAGACCAGGTCTCATAGCACATTGCGTGTGTTCAGTAGCCACATGTTGGACGGCATGACTTTGGACCAACAGTGCTACATCGCGAGGAGCCTGAGAAAACACTCTGCCCCTCCAGTGTCCCAGGAAGTCAAAATGTCCGGGGCTGGGGCCAGGCTCTGCTATTTTTTTTTTTTAAATACCAGGATGCTTCTAGAACATAGTCAGACTCTAAAATCCTAGGTGGGAGATTCCTTTTTCTTATTCCCTGTGTGTCCCAGTTACCTTAGACGGAGGCTGGGACCTTCTAAGCAGTGAGAATACGCTTCATGAACAAGTGAGTGGGATGAGGTGTCCCTAATGCTTGTTCTCACTCTGCCGCTCACCTGCTGGGCGACCTCTACCTTACACCAAACCTCCTGAGCCTGACCTTCTTCAGCAGCAGCGACAGGTTCTCTGGACCCGGGGCTTGCTCTTCCCCTTCTGCCTCTGAGATGAAGAATCCCAAGAACGTGTGGCATCCACCTGCCACACCCAAGCCCAGCCCAGCCGTGCAAGCCCCTTTCACCAGGCCTTCACCCCCATCTACAGCCCACGGTCCGGGATCCCCAGTTACAGGGCACCCCGCGGCACTGCACTGGCTCAACACAGGTCATCGCCGTGGCGGTGGTATCTCCGCAGCCCCAGAAGATGTAAATTTCGTCTTTCAGGTCTTAATATGACGTTTCTGGGCCGTGTCACATGCCGCGCCTGAGCGGAAGGCGTTTTCCTTGATGTGCTCAGCAGCTACACTGGTAACAGGGGGGTGGGTGGTGGCAGATGTCACCGCTCCTAGCACGGGGACGGCTGCATCTCTGCAGGTTTGGCTTCGGCGTGGGCGGGTGGGGGAAGGAAGGCACGGGAGGGAGGAACAGGGCGCCCTTTCCACGCGAACATCGTTTGCAACTGTGCTTTCGTGAAGACAGAAGAAGAAGAAGAGTCGTGAGCCTCACATCAAGTCGAGGCACGCCGAAATGGTGGGGAGCTGGCCTGTTAATACCTTTGACCACCGGAAGGAAGGAAGGAGGGAAGAGAGATGCTGTCGCAGCCTTCGGGATACTCCGAGCAGGGTATCAGAACTTGTGTGGCCCGTGCTCCCCCATCACCAACACCCGCACCGCCTCTCTGTTCCTGGCTCGCATACTTCCCCAGCGCTTGCCCTTTGCCCCGGGCATGCCGGGCTAACAGTGCTTGGCCGAACAAGCTGTGATCTCTCACGAGCCCATGCATTTGCACGTACTCTTTCGCCTGGCTAAATTCTACCCATTCTTGAACACTCATTTGGATGCCACCTCCTCCAGGAAGCATTCTTTGACTACCCCCAGCAAGCCTAGGTTGGATCAGGGATCTCTCCTTTGTGTCTTTCCAACCTGCGGGGTTCCTGTCACTGTAGCGCCCGGCGGTCCCAACTAGCTCCTTCCCAACAGATGGCCATCTCCTTGAGGGAGGGGACTGCGTCCTTCATCCACCGTCCCTGGCACACTGGGTGGAATACGACAGGCTCTTAATTTGAAGAATGAGAGAGGGAGGGAGAGAAAGAGGGACAGAGGGAGAGAGAAGGAAGAAACGTTACCTGAACGAAGGGTAGGAGAATTGTGACCTGAATTGTGTCCCCCACATTTCAGGTTTTGCAGCCCTAACTCCCAATGTGGGTCCTTTGTGGAGGAAACTAAAATTAAACGAGGTCTCGTGGACGGATCCCTACCCCAATATGACTGGTGTCCTTACAAGCAGAGAGGCCCCAGTAACGCACGCACACAGAGCAAAGACCACGCGAGGACATAGGGAGACGACGCCCACCTACAAGCCACGGAGAGAAGCCTCAGGAGAAACCAACTCTGCCAGCACCCTGGTCTGAAATTTTCAGCCTCCAGCGCCGTGAGAAAATCCACCTCTGGGTTGTTTGAGCCACTGAATCTGTGGTGTTTGCCAACAGCAGTCCGGGCAGGCCACTACAATAAGCGATAGACATTTTCAGCCCCGTTGCACAGACAAGGGAGGAAGAGAGAGGGCTGTGTGGCAGCTGTGGTGGTCTGCCGCCCAGGGGTCCCTCTGCAGAGAACCTGCTGGAAGGAGCTCAGGGAACCTGCAGCACCACGTGGTGAGGATATGGCAGGTGCTTGCACCAAGGACCGGGGCCTTGTTGTCAGGGCTCTCCCTGAGAACAGCAGGGAGACTGAGTACCAGGCCATTTCATGCCCCAGGGCTGGATGCCTCTAGGCGGCAGTTCCGCTCGGGCTTCTTCTCCTCTTGGCTGAGTCTCCATCAGAGAGGGAGTGTGACCCGAGGCTCTTCTTGCGTCCTCCTCCCTCCCCTCTGCTTTGCAGGGGCCAGGCCCACATCACCCTACAAGCCTCTCTCCACCTCCCCGACTCAGTCTCCTTTTGGTTCCGCACCGGCATTTCCCCCAACAAGCCTCTTGCCCATTGACTCCTGTCTTGGTAGCCGCTTTTCAGAGAAGCCAAACTGACAGAGGTTGTGCAGAGAGGGGCATCCACTGAGCGCTCTTTGCTTTAGAACCTGTTTATGTCACCCTAGCAACTTGGAGAGGACTTAGTCTTCTTCCTACTGAACAGGGGAAGAAACGAAGCATGAGGGAGAGGAGCCCCTTGCCCTGCAGTCACGGGGCTGGTGGTGAAGGGGCTACGTTCTGCCTCCCAAAGTGCCGTGCTCGTGCCGTGCACTTCTTCCAATTCACGCCCCTTTGGCCCCCCGAGGACCACTTCCGCCGAGCCAGGGAGCAACAGTGTTTAATGCTGGACTGCTCTTGTCACCTGTCCGAGGGGATGTCTCCAGGTGGCTTCCATGGTACCAGGCTTCACGCCCGGTCGGTAGACAGCCAGTCATACCCTGAAGCCTGGGTACGGATCCCTTGAGATGAAACTTGAAGGGTAAAGAGATGTTCCAAGGCAGACCAGGGGCAAGCAGGACCCTCTCAGCTGTGGCGAGAGCACGTGCCATGGCCTGTGGTCAGAGGGAGTGGGGCCAGGGGGAGACTAGCCTGTGGTCTCATGAAGGGGAGAATGGAGGGAGCAGGGGACTAAATGTGGAGCCCAGAGCCACAACCCAGAGAAACCTGTCTTCTTCACTGTGAGCCCTTAGTGTCCCGGTGACGCCTCACACTTGGCAGGCACTTGATGAATACGTACTAGAGTCATCAGCCAAGAAATGTAACCATTGAGCTGATGAGTATCAATCTGCCTGCTGGGTTAACGTAGTCGGTATAGAAATACCACAGTGGATTTCTCTTCTTTTCCTTGCCTTCATTTTTATTTCATGCCATGTCATTGAAGGTTGGGGTGAATTCGAAGTAGAGATGTGTCAGGGAGGGGTGGAGCTGGTTAAAGGGAGGTAGCCTTTGACACCCTCCCTGTTGAAGCTTCGTTCCTTCTGGGCCGAGGGTCTGAGGCACAGCAGCTCCCAAAGAGTTAACTCCCGGCAAGTTCCAAAGCTGCAGCCTTGAGAGGCCAGCAGCCCCCTCCATCTCCACCTCTAAATCAATCAGACAAGATTTTCTGAAGCCATCACTCTAAGTTTTCCTTTGATCATTATCTTGTCCCCTGTTATACACCCGTTCTCTGTCTTGCCCCAGCAGCAGGGGAGACAAGCTGCCTGTTAGCAGACGGACTGCAGATTCCTTGGAAGAGGCCGCCTGCTGGTGCTTTCACGCTGCAGGACTTCAAAGGGGAGCCCCGCACATTGAAACACCATGGGGGAGAAATGCTGGAAAGAGGTGCACGTTCTATGGAGTGATGCCTGGCAGTGTTCTCTCTCAGCTTCTGGCAGAGCCATTCCCCAAGGGGCCACAGCGATGAAAACTACTGGTTAAGGAAAGAGGGTAGATGTAACCAGCAGAAATGGAATTTTAACCAGCACCAAGTACTTTTAGACTAGAGGTTTCTCTCCGCTGGACCTCAGTTTTCTCATCTATACAGTGAATAGATTAATGATCTTTTAAGTGTCCTTCTGATCGTGGGCATATGTCTCTTTCTAGGGAAATGGATGGATGGATGGGTGGGTGGATGGAGGGATGGCAGAAAATGAATTACATAGGCAGATGATAGAAGATAATAAATATGATGACAGAGATGGCTAGAGAGAACAGAAGAACAATTCACTGAGTAACGGGGCTAAGTAAGATAATACATGGGAATGGCCTCGTATTGCCTCATAGATGCCTCATAGATGTACAATAACTGAAAACTAAAGCAGTAGAGAAGCTCTTTAGTTCTTGGAATCACCAAAAGAAACAAGCTATATGCAGTTGCCAAATTTGTATATTCATGTGCCTGCTTAGCATCTTCACTTGAGTCTCACCGAATCTCAAAATCAACCTGTTTCAAACCTAAAGTCTGACCCCCAATATCCCCTTTGCTCCCCGTCTCTCCGGGATAAGGGCTGCCATCTGTCAAGTTTCCCTGGCCAGAAATGTGAGAGCTGTTCCTGACTTGCCTTCTCCCTAACCCTCACGAGCAATTTTTCACCAATTCCTATGAAGTCGACTTTGAAAATACTCAAATCACCTACTTTTCAACTCTTCGTTGACTCTATCCTAAGTCAAGACATCATCTTTTTTTCTAGACCATCCCAGGGGCTTCTGGCTGCCCTCCCTGCTTCTCCATTTGCCAATCTTTAATACGATTTTCACACAGCAGGGAGAGATTAGGCCACTTGCCTGCTCCAAACCCCCCAGTGTCCCCTTTTGCACTTCGGATAATCCAAATAGTTTGCCGTATGCAACAAATCCCACCATGTGTGGTCCAGCTGACTTGCCCAGCTTCATCTTTCACCGTGCTCCCTCTCCTTCCCTGTGCTCTAACTACAGTACTGGTCTTTCACATTCTCAAATAAACCCAAGTTATTTCTCACTTCAAAACCTTTATTCCCATACACCTCAAGCCCCGCCGACCCCATCCCTTAAGCCGATCAATTTCTACCCCACCTGCATCACAAATATCACTCAAAAGATGCTCTCTGACTCCCCGATTAAGTTAGGCTCCCAGTTACACCCTCCCTTAGAACTTTCTACTTGTCTCCGCGAATCCTTATGATAATTTCAAACTCTGTGTTTATGTATGTGATGGCTCGTTTAGACTCTGACTCCTGAATCGGCTTGTAATGTCCACCAGGGCAGAGATTGTGTTTTGTTGTTGGGCACCACTGTATCCCCCAGTACTTAGTTCCAAATGAATGTGAGTCATTACATATTTGTTCAATTGTGGAATGAATGAAGTTGCTCTATCTCCAATGGTTTCTCATAAAAATCAATGCTAAGGTTCAATGTCTTAAGTAGTATTTCATTATTTTTTTCACACTTAAACCTGAAAAATACGTGAGAAATAGGGTATCTCCATGTTGAGTTTTCTAGGTCCTTGGAATTAAGGAATTCAGAGCTGAAGAGAAATTAAGAGCCTTCCTATCCTACCTCCAACCTGAAACTTGAAGTTTTTATTTCTCTAACCTTGCTGACCTTCATTATACAAAGCATCCATCAGTGATTACGCTAGCATTGTGGGATTAAAAGACTTTTTTCTTTTTAACTGTTTTCCAATCGATTGTTATGTTATCACTCTCATAATGAAAATAATGGGTATAAATGCATTTTGAGCATTTAGTGAAGAGGGTCGAATCCGTGCATAGGTGGAAGGTTTGCTGGGACCTGGTATTAACTACCAGTACTATTGCTGTAAATGAACATGTACTGAGCAGAACCCATCTAATGTAAGGATCTAGTTTTTCTTTTTGCGATAAAGTAACTATAATTCAAAAGTATGGAGGATTTTCCCCTAGGTTACACAGCCGACAAACATAACACTAACTTAAATGTCTGACTTCAAAATCCACAACAAGGCAAAAATTGAGAAGTGAAGGCAGATCCCAGAAGAAATTTATCAATAATCACACAGATTACTGACGAGTTCTACATGCCCATCTCTAAATTCTCAATTTCTCACCTATCCAATTGCCTCTTCCCCTCTAATAACATCTTCTTTCTTAACTAGTTCCTATTTTATTACATGTTTAGTGAGGAATTAGAAAATCAATACCTATTCCATGAAAATACTTGCAAAATCAAAAGAGATATTAACCCACGATTTAACCAAGCAGAGGCAATATTGTTCATTTTAGCAGTCCAGATGAGTAAGATTTCCTGCTTATAACATCGTATCTGCTGTAAAGATTATTGACGGTAACATTTCTTTCCCTGCAAAAAGCAGATACCAGTGTTCTGGCTATTTTTTAAATGATCAAACAGCAATCAATCACGTTCCTTGAAATGTTGACCTAACAATCATTGCTGGTTAATATTGACTAACTAATTTAAAAGTTTCAAAGGGGATGTATACAATTTGCCCAAGGTGACTTCAAAATGATGCCCGATCCAGTTAATGTTTACATCCCCAAGGTGCTCACCTCCACTAAAAACCAGCCTTGCACATCAGCCCCACAGAAAAAGACAGCTGATGCCAGAATGAAGGGTGGGCTCCAAGATAAAGAGCAACCCAGCCGGAAAGCTGAGGTTCCAACACATCTGGTTTCCATTAACTGGGTTTGCAACAGCCTCTTCGAAGGCAGAACCTTACCCTCTCCGACCTAAAACTTCCTGCTTCCTCCAAGATGGTAGATCCAGGAAAAGGTCCTGAATCAGAGAATTGAGCTCTCAAAGGGTTACCCTTTTCTGCTGACCTTAGACAAGTTTTCTTTTATAACACAAATAACAGATGCTGATCACAAACAAACAAACAAAACAATATGATTCATCCCAAACAAGAATTAACTGGTATCCCATCATTGTTGTTTTCGAAAATACGTAACAAAATGAAGTCATGCTAATTAAGTATTGCTATATTATCATCATCCTTTCTAACGTTTTAGAGTTACCTGGTTTCCAGTTGAGAATAGGTATGTTAAGGTCATCAATCTGACATATGTACATCCAGATTACTTCCATTTTTTTCCCCATTATACACACTTCAGGAAGGAGCACCCTTCCCCTCAACTCCTTCTACAAAGATTTATTGAACCTTTAAAAAGTGCCTGGCACAAAGTACCTAAATTTTTGTTCATATGCTTAATTACTCCCTTGAGATAAAGTTCCCGGAAGTGGAACTTTTGGTCAAAACGCACTCTCCAGAATTTAATTGGAGTTGCCAACTGCTCCTCCTGAGAGGTTATACCAATAAATACTTCTATCAACACCAACTGAGAAATAGAGAAATATCTCCCACACCTGGACTTCACTACGGAGGGCAAGCAGGTGCAGCTGCTGTGAGCAGTGCTACTCAAGGTGGTCTTTAGAGCAGCAGCAGCATCATACAGAAATGCAAATTCCTGGGCCCCACCCCTGAGATCTGCCCTATCAGCATCTCTGGTAGGTGGGACCCAGTAATCTGGGTTTTAACAAGCTCTTCACATGATACTCTTGTTCGCTAAAGTTTGGGAATCATTGACTTCAAGGGCAAGAAACATTTTGATGAGGGTCGCCAATCAACATGCATCCTCCCGACCACCCTCACTGATTTGTTCTTTCTCAGTAACCTTTCCTGAAACTAATTCCTCAACAGAGGATAGCTAACAGCTAATTCCTCAACAGAGGCCCCAGAGGGTTATAAACTCAGCTTCTCAGCTAGTTTGGCAAGAAAGCGATCTTCAGAACTGAGGTGGGCAAAATATAGAGGCAAGTTGAAGGGAGAGAGGGAAGGGGTCCTCTGCATGGGGACCGAGAAGAAGGGCCACAGGGTTTCTTTGAGAAGTGTGAAATGTGGTTCCTGTACGTCACCTGGAAGACCAGCTTTCTAGGTCTGCCTAATCTCACTTGTAACTCTATGACCTTGGATAACCACTTAATAGTCTTGATCCTCAGTTCCCTCTTCTGTTTATGAAGAATAAGACATCCCGTGTTGTAGGTTGTTGTGAGGTTCATATGTGATAAGAGATATGATGATAAGGAAACTGTCAAGCCCTGTCCACATCAGGGGGTAACATTATTATCAGAGACCTGGGCGTAGGGGAAGGTTGCCCTTCCTGTGTTTTCCCTCCTCCCCATTCTGACCATGAAATTCACTTCTTCCCCCAAACCTTCAAAGGCCTCACTTATCAGCCATCAACATAAAAAGCAAACTGCCTCCTGGCCCCCTTTTAAGAGGTATCACTCACACTTCCCAGTTGGAATATTATCTTCCTTATCTCCAGACTGCAGAAATGCATGGCCCACCACCTCTCTAAGTTGGATGGAAAATCACTTAGATGGAGCACCCAAGTGGAAGAAAAGGAAAGGGGCTGTGAAAGTTCAAAACACTGTTGGGGAAGGCAGCATGACATTTGGGGTTCAGAGAGAGGAGTTCAAATCTTGATCCTCTTCTTAGGAAGAAGAAGGAGTCCTTGGGCATTATACAAATAACATGGCCAAAGGAGAACTCTTGATTTCCCTCTGAAAACCAGCTTTCACCTGGATTGTCCTATCTTAGGAAATAGTGGCATGGTTTCTCACACCAGAAATCTGAATTATCCTTGATCCCTTTCTTTCCCTCACCTTCCATCTCTGACTGGTCAAGTACTTCTGACCTTAAGCAAGTTGCTTAACTTCTCTGAGCAGCCGTTGCCTCCTCTGAAAAATAAAGTATAATAATGTATCTCATTCCAGGTTGTTCAAGAATTAATTTAGACATCCTTCTAGTCCTTGACCATCTACCCTGTGGAAAACACCAACAATCACTATACAGTGTGGTCCTCTGTACAAGGGACCTAGCATTGGAAAGGACAGGAGGATTCCTATTCTCTCAGAGTTTCTAATCCAGGGGGTGGAAAGATAGAGAGAGAAACAGACAAATAAACAAGAAGAATTTCAGATCAGAATAGGTGTTGTCCAACCAGAGATTTAAAATAAGATAATTTGGTAGAGAGTAGATATGTGGCTACCTAAAACTGGGTGGCCGGGGCTAGCCTCTCTAAAGAAGTCACATGTAGGCTGAGATTTGAATGACAAGAAGAAACCAGCCGTGTAAACAAGATGAAGAGACAAGTCACTCCAGACCAAGGGATTAGCCAGTGCGAATACCTTTAGGCCTGAGTGAACTTGGAAAGTTCAAGGAATATCAGGCAGGCTAGCATGGCCGGCACATGGAAGACACAAGGAGAGCGGTAACTAATGGAGTCAAAAGGTTAGACAGGCAAATCACAGAGGTTTTTGCACACCAAGGGAAGAAGTTTGAGTTTGCTTATTTGTTTGTTTCAGTGACAAGAAAGGCCAGCAAAGAGTTTTAAGCAGAGGAGTGATTGGTCTTATTTTCCTTTTTAAAAGATCACTGAGTGCTTCCTGGGGAATGGATTGCAGGAGGACAAGAGTAGACAGGGACCAGAGAGGACAGTATTTGCACTGGTTCATGGACGAGAAGATGGTGGCTTGAACTGGGGTAAAAACCAAGGAGCAGGAAGGAGTGGACAATTCTGGATACATTCTGAATAGAAAGTCCAGAGGACTCGGCAACCAAATAGACCTGGAAGGTAGAAGAAAGAAAAAAAATCAAGGATAACTCAGATTTGTGGTAGGAAAAACTATGAGGCCACTTTCTGGGATGGCAAAACTCAGGGAAAGCAGGTTTGTAATGAGAAATAGAGTTCTGCTTTAGCCATATTATTCTTGTGATGCCTATAGCATCCACGTAGAGATGTCAAGTTGGCGTTTAGATATGTCTTGAGTTCCAAGGTGTGTGCAGGGCTGGAGGTAAACATTCAGGAGTAATCAGAATCCCAGATTCCACTCATGGATCCACTTTTTTTTTTTTTTAATTTATATCCAAGTTAGTTAACATACAGCCTAATAATGGTTTCAGGAGTAGAACCCAGTGATTCACCGCTTACATATAACACCCAGTGCTCATCCCAACAAGTGCCTTCTTAATACCCATCAGCCCATCCCCTCACCCACCTCCCCTCCAGCAACCCTCAGTCTGTTCTCTGTATTTAAGAGTCTTTTATGATTCCACTATTTAAATGTATTACACATTGATCACACTGATATGCTCCAGACTCTTGGCTAGGCTTTAGAAAAATACAAGGGAAAGGCATAGCCTCTGCCCTCGAGGTACTCACACTGCCTTGAGGAAAAGAGACAAATACATAGAAGAGTATACCATACCATTTGTAAGTGATAGATGGAGGTGTTTATGGGGTGCATGACCTTCAACGATGGCCTTGGGCTCTTCTGGTCCTCAGTTCTGTCACTCACAAACAGGGATAGTACCAACTGTCCTGCCAACAGGGAAATGGGAACATTTCAAAGGAAATGATGTAGATGGAAGTAAATGAAAACCAAAGAGCCCTGCATTATTATCCCACTGCACAAGAGGGAAAGCTGCTATGAAGGGTGGATTCAAAAACTTCCCAGCAAAACACAGGGCTAAGTTCTGGCTGATAGGACTTAAAGGAGCCTGTCTATCTAATCACTGCAGCAGGAAATGTAATTCTTCACAAAGGCAATGTTGCTATGAGGGAATTTGCATGAAGTCCAAGATAGGATGGCAAAGTTTCTCTGCTGCTGAAGCCAAGTGATAACTCCTAAAAAACAGGCACGAAGGACTTGGTGGCAGTTTGTTTTATACCAGCTCACCCTTGACCCTTAGCAAAAGTTTAAACTTTAAACTTTCCACCAATGACATCATACTGTCCAATTGCGAGAGCAATGAGCCATGGAGGGGAGCCTGGTTCAAACTTTGGCACTGTCCCCTAATAACTGTGGCATTGACTCAGCCCCTTAGCCTCAGTTTCTGGAATTCTATGGTTGTGATAACCATGCCCCAGGTAACTATAAGGATTTTTCAAGACAACGAAAGCACGTAGCATGTGACCAGTACGTATTGAGCGCCCTAAAAATGGAGAAGAAGAATGGCATATGAGTTTACTCCATATTTTCTCACTCAAGGTGGCCACAAGAGGGTTTTGTAAATCTAGAGTTTCCCAGCACCTAGCAGAATCTATGCATGTTGGTGGGATGAACAAATGACATGCAGAAAGGCTACATGAAGTCCTTGAAGGACACAATAAGGTACCTCTGGCTAAAAAAGCCTTCCTCTGTACTACAGACCCTTTCCTACTGAGCCCAGCTGGTGCCCAGAAGTTGGAAAAATCAATTTTATGATTCACAATTTCAATAGCCCCTTTGTTCGAGAAGACTGACATTGGTACTCAATGGGAGAAAAAAGAACAGTTACCGTCACTGTATAATTACCTCGGTTTTCTTCCTCCCCTCCGACTAACGGCAAAGCTTACTTTGACAAAGGGAACATTAAAAGCTACTTCTGCTCTGGCAGGTTAAAAAAAATATGTCATTTTCAGGTTCCTCTGAACACAATTAGCTCATACAGCATGGAGAATATTCATTGAAATAAATTTTCTTCACCTTGTAAAAGTTGACTCGCACAAAAAGTCAAGGTTTGCTTAGGCTAACGTTGCCCAAAGTACGTCAACTGGGACATTGGATCTGTGGGATATCAGTAGCTATTACTGGGAAGAAAGGGTGCGTGGCACCTCGGTTTAAGAAAGAATAGAGTAAAACCAAAAACTAAGAGGGTAAAAGTTGAGGAGTTCCTTTTACTGTAGAGTTGTTTCTTCTTCAGTCTGCTACCGTGCGGTGTCAGCCCCCAGTAGATGGTGAATCGTGGCCCAATTCACGATGATGATCCCAAGATGATTTCCAGATCATCTTATGGGATTCGCCATACTTTGAGAAATGTTGTCTGGAGTCAGGGGAATGGACTCACTAAAAGAGAGGATCAGACTTTGCTTTAGAAAGACGATTATGGGGCACCTGGGTGGCTTGGTCGGTTAAGCGCCTGACTTCAGCTCAGGTCATGATCTCACAGTTCATGAGTTCGAGCCCCGTATGGGGCTCTGCGCTGACAGCTCAGAGCCTGGAGCCTGCTTCGGATTCTGGGTCTCCCTCTCTCTCTGCTGCTCCCCTGCTCACACTCTGTCTCTGTCTCTCAAAAAGTGAATAAACATTAAAAAAAAATTTTTTTTAAAGCTGAAAAACAATTATGGCTGCCATGTGGCAGGTGCAAGACTGTGGCTGGGATATAGGCAGCGTGATCGAGACAAAAATTGGAAAGACTGACCTAGAACCGTTGCAGTGGAAAGACAGAGACATGGAAACACCCAGAGCGCATCAAGGGCACTGAATGGACAGAATTAGATAAATGACTGAATTTAGAGATTAAATAAAAGATACAAATCAGGAACGATTTTTAGGAAATTAGCTTTCGGCGATTAGGTAGAAAGTGGTGCCAGTCCGTGAGCTGGGTAAACCCTGGAAGGCCAGTCAGTGCAGGTGTATGGGCTCAAGGTGCGTGGAGGCATTCAAAGGAAGGTGTCAGACAGGCAGTCAAGGAGCTGAAGACGCAGGTCTCAAGGTCAAAGGGGGGATGGGAGAGGCAGAGATTTACAAATCATCAGCATAGAGACAGTACCCGGGGCCATGAGAGCAAAAGGCATCATCTGGGGAGAGTGTAGAATGGGAATCAAGGAGCCTCCAGGGAACGCAATTTTACTGACACATTGATTTTACCCCAGTGAGATCCTTTTGGACTTCCGACCTCGAGAACTGTAAAAGATTCAATTCGTGTTGTTTGAGACACTAAGTTTGTGGTAGTTTGTTACAGCCCCAGTAGAAAACTAATACAGGTAGTTGAACAGGGCCATAATTCAACTTGGGACCAAAAACTTGTGAACCCCGAATGTTCTCTTCCCAATGGAAGCAAGGCAGGGGCCAGTGTGCCTCATCTCCTAGATGCTCACCTACTGTGGGCTCAGGGAGAATGAGCCTGGCCTCCCATTTTTTTAGGGTCTTATGCCAAGAACCTCAGCATAGCACAGTAATTGACATGGCAGAGCTCACATACAATATAACTACATTTACATCAAGTTGAAAACAGGCAAAACCAATCCATGGTGTCAGAAGTAGAAGGGAGGTTATCATTAGGGAGAAGAAGGAGCAGTGTTAGTCAAGAAGCATGTGGGGGCCTTCTGAGCCCTGGGTATATTCTATTTCTGAACCAGGATGATAGCTGTGCCCACAATATAACATAGGGATTAGCAGACTTTTTCTGTAAAGAGCCGTAGAAGAAATATTTCAAGCTTTAGGGGCCATGTGCACCTGTCTTGACCACTCAGCTCTGCCATTGCACTGCAAAGGCAGCTACTGACAGGTTGTAAATGATGAGTATTGCTATATTCTAATAAAACCTTGTTTACAATAACAGGTGGCAGGCTGGAATTGGCTCACGGGCCACCGTTTGATGACCCCTGTGATAGTGTATTGAACTGTGTATTTATGATTTGTGCGCTTCTTTATGTGTGCTTCCTTTCTTGAAGTTTAAAATGCAATAAACTAGAATACCGGGAAGGATTCTGAATTCAGACTGCCTGGAGGCAATCCCTGACCCTTCTGCTCAGTTACTCTGTGATGTCTGTTTGCTTGATTTCTCTGTGCCTCCATTTCCTCATCTGTAACCTGGGGGTGATAATACCACCTGCTCCATGAGTATTGTAACATTGAAATGAGATAAAACAGGTGCGGTGTGTAAAGCAGTACCTGCGGCCTTTAATCAATACTTGTTATTATTATTGGTGCCCGTATCAATTTTGTGCATGTTGAGTTACAGATAAGCAACTTCGTCCTTCTCCTGCCATTATCTTTCATTGGCTCTTGGTCTCCCTCCAGACTTCTTAAATGGGCATGGAGGGCTCGTTCAAGCCTCTGAGTTGTACCTCAAGCCACACTGAAGCCAGCCCCAAACTGGCAACTCATTCACCACACCACGTTCGTCACGCCCCTGTCCCTTTCGGAATGCTGTTCTAACTACCTGCAATAGCCTTCTTCTCAGGCACTTGGTAATCCTTTGCTCTTCTCCTTAGAGAAATGCCATCTCCCCTAGGAAGCTTCTGAGCCTTAGGTATCTCAGAACCTGAACACATGTGTCAACTCTCATTTTTTTTTCATTCTTATTTGTCTCTGTTTGTCAAGAGCCAAATACACCCCAGGTACCCGATACACGTCTGCTGAATGGACTGCATCTCTGTGCCCCCCTGTGACGGTAAGCTCTCTTACTCATCTTCTGTCCCTAGCCCCTAGGGTATTGCTCAGCACTTGGCTGGTGCTTATACAATATTTTCAGATGGATGAATGAATGCATTGTTGGAATCAACACCAAGTCCTGGGCATCCCACAGACTAGTAGAGCCAAATGACAAGAAGCACAGTCCCAATCTCAGCGAGCTGCATAGAGATTTCTAGCCATCACGAATACCAGTTATCAAGGGATAATATTATAAGAGTCTTATCTGTATTTTACACCACAGGGGAAATTCTGTGGATGTTACTATAATTATTGCTCAGATTTTCCAGTCATAACAACAAACAAAACAGGCCCACCATTTCCCAAAGAGTCAGCGAGAGACAAATACCCTATTGAGGCAATTATACTACACATCTGCTGTCCACAATTCTCTACAACTCCCGTAGAATCCAAGAACATCACATTAATGCTAGAAGAGACCTCAGAGACCAACTAGTCCGCCCCATCATTTTGTAGAAGAAGGAAAAAACTTGCAGAGTTTTCTTTTTTCCAGATCGTTTTGCTGGGGTGCTTTTTTCCCCTGGAAATGATGACATAACACTATTTACAGGTAATATTTCCTTTCATTTGTAATCACTTACAATCTTACAAGTACAAACGTACATACATAGTTGAGGGAAAAATTACGATTATCTGGAAGTATTGTTGTACAGCCAGGCTCTAAAGAGAGAAAGAACTTTGGGTACTATGTCACCACCTGTCAGTAATGACAGTTCATGACATGGAAATTATTTTCACAATAATTTCCAAGCAGAGTCATGATGAGCATAATGCCCACGTCTGAAGGAGGACAGGATGTTGTAGGAATAAAAGCATGAATTGCTTTGTTATATCACAAACCCCTGCTAGAAGGAAAACAAGTGTTTTCAAGAGCACTCATCATTCTTCGGGGAGTTTCCGGGGGCATCTAGAGTTGCCTCTGATTCTCACCGATGCCTACAACTCTGGAACCTGGTTTCTCATATTCTGAATCACGCCAATGTGCCTCCTCCCCCTGCTGCCACGCAGAAGGTATAAAAACACAAGTAGCACTGCCAAGAGCAGTTCTGGAAAAGCAAGAGCCAAAACCATATTAGAGGTAGGGTTCTTCATGCTCTTGTTGCTTCTTTTTTCACATCGTGTGTTCCTAGAGCCCTGTACCAACCTGTATCCTAATCAGTGAAAATTTCTTGATTATCCCATTATCCTCATTTGATGGCTTTCACATGCCCCCCCGCTGCCTGGGATCTCCTTTTCTTGACCATTGCCCTGGACAGTTTCCAGTTCTAAAGAATGCATTTCAGTGACTTCTCCCCCACCTTCCTGTGAACAGTGCTGTTTCACAGCTCCCAGTAAGTTCCCCACTAGGGCTCTCATCTCAGTCCTGTGTTCCCACCTCCCCCGGACACTGAAGACAGGGACTTCAGGCTACCGAAGACAGGGACTGGGGCCTACACCTCAGTGTCTAGCACAATGGCAGGCAGTGCGAGTTTGCCAAACGAATGAAGGTGCAGTAGAGTCACGGGAAACACCAAGGCCAAACAGGACGGGAGTGGGGGATGACATTATAAATTTTGCCCCATCATTTTTGGGAACAAAGTCAGCCAGGTTTCTTTATAAATAGGCCTCTCAGAGTCTTTCATATGCAAATGTGCTTAGTACATGTCCAAGGCAGTGATATTCACTAGGGACCTAGTAAAGATATACTTCCCGGGGCGCCTGGGTGGCTCAGTCGGTTAAGCGTCCGACTTCGGCTCAGGTCATGATCCCACGGTCCGTGAGTTCGAGCCCCACGTCGGGCTCTGTGCTGACAGTGCAGAGCCTGGAACCTGTTTCGGATTCTGTGTCTCCCTCCCTCTCTCTGGCCCTCCCCCACTCATGCTCTGTCTCTCTCTGTCTCAAAAATAAATAAATGTTAAAAAAATTTAAAAAAAAAGGTATACTTCCCAACTTATTTGTCCATGGAGCACTGTGTGTGTGTGTGTGTGTGTGTGCACGCGATGCTTCTAACATCCTTCAGAAATGCAACTCAGGAGATGCAGCTTTATGGCATCCCCAACTGGATCATTTCCTTAAGGGTGAGACCATTACCAGAAAGTACATTGTCAATCAATGTCTAAAGTTATAAATCCCATGTGCAAGGCTGTGAGTGTTACCACAAGCGGTTAAGTTGGATTAGACTTAAGGTACCTCAAGTCAAGTTTGAGGCTGAAACTCCCACAAGGAAGAACTTCTTCTGAAGTTCTGCAAAACCCATCTGGACTTCTGACGCAGAGATATCTTGCACATTTTCCAAAAAAAAAAAATAATTGAGATGGTTATGCCACGTTGCCTAGGTTTTGCTCTTTTTATCTCTAGGTAAGTAACGGGTGCCAGAAATAGCTACTCACCATTACGTTTATGTAACATATTTCCGGGTGCTCTGCATGCGGTATGGTGAGGATAATGAGCAGAAAAGCCATCTTTTGAAACTCTGGTAATTTCCCTACAAATGACATTTTTGTGAGCATAATATCCTTGCCAGTGGTTTTTGATTTATGCATGTTTTGAATCCCCAGGTATTATATGAATGAATAAGGTAGAAAGGCAATGTGATTCAGAAATTCACTCAAAAACCCCTTATGGAACACTTCCTATGTGCCAGTGTTGAAAGTACAGTGGTCCAGTTCTAGAAGCTGGAAAAAATACCTATCAAAGAGATTATGGTTCCTTTACAAATATAAATTATAATGAAAAAGAAAGACAGCTATCAAGGAATGTCATCTGGCTTACCAGGACACTCTTAGATAAATACCTGGCACATCACAGATGCTCAGTAAATGTTGAGTGAATAAGTAAATGAACGCACAATGAATGAACATAGACAGCATTTGATCTGGACATACCAGGATAGGGCTACACAAAAGACTGAGAATTGAGAGAGACCTTGCAAATGGACACCCCCAAATGGACATGTTCTCGATATATGGGGAGAATAAGTGGGTACCTTCTTTAAGTAAGTAAGGTGGCAGGAAGAGAGAGGTTTTAAGGGCAATGACTAGATGTGTCTGACCCGAGCACAGAGTTTGGGTTGGGATACAGCTTTCACGCTGGACAGTTACACTGGGAGAAGGCTTAGAACATTAAGTGCCACATTGTGGATGCAGAATTTTATCCTAAAGGTAAAAGGAAACCATAGAAAGAAGCTTGGACCTAAGGAGTGATAGATAAAGACTTTATTTTTAGGAAAAAAAGATGCCTTATCATGAGTCACAAAGGTGGAAATATCCATTGGTTAGATATTGAATGAAATGACCTTTCTCAAATCAGAAGTCCTTGGGAATGTAGCTACAAACCGATGCTTTAGCATTCTGTACAGGCAAGCTTGAGTAGACAATGCCTGAGAGCAGCAACTCTAACATAAGACAGACCAATATTTCAGTCTCTGCTGCTCAACGGCTATGAGATTCAGAGCAAGCTGCTTAACCTTGCCAAACCTCAGTTTCCTCCACTGCAAAATGGTGGTAATAATCATACCTCATAAGGTTGATGGTAAGGATTAAATTAGGTGATGAATGTCAACTGTTTACAAAGTACCCGACCCACAGTAAGCACTCAAAACGAAATCTAATAACATTAGACTTGAAATCTCTGTTCACATTTCGTCTTCTCAATAGGCTTTTGTTAAGAAGGCAATAAATTAATGAATCATCTTAAAGATGCTAATCCCTCAGTCTTCCTTCTCGTGAGATTTTAAAACACATTTTGAGAGAATGTCGTAAATCAAAGTTAATATTTTGTTCCTTTCATTAATATTTTTGTTGCATTTGAGTGCCCCAAATTGTATGCTGTAAGGATTTAATTTTTTATGGCATCGAAGGCCTACTTGGGCACAGCCTGCTTCTTGCTATCTTAACTCAATTTCCATTTTCTGGTGACACAAGTTAGAGAACAGACTATGCCAACACATTCTCAATGTCCTCCTGTAGGGAATTGTCTAAATTCATACAGCCACCAGCCAATGAGGAAGCAGGTCTTGGGATATAGGTTTTCTCATTACCATACTGGTGTCCATTCACATCCATAAAATGGCTTTTTCCACCCCCTAACGATAGTGTGCCAACCAAGCAGTGATACTAAGATAACAGCAGGTACTGAAGCAGCCACTTGAAGGAGTGCAGGAACACATAGGTGCTTACTGGCATGAGGCAAATATTGTAGAGTTCACTTTCCAAATGAGTCAGATGCACATTCTAATGGCTTCATTCGATTTTTGCGTTAACTACAAAAAATCTTATACAGCAACCCATATGCAAATATCCAAAGTGGTACTTTTTTAGCTCGCAACGTTTTCCTTGCATCTTCTAATCAACCAGCCAGAAATGGGATGGAAACTGCATAGAAGGTTTTTGTAGTTAGGCATCAGAAATTTCCAAGCTGTGTACGGCATCATCAGAGGATCTCATCCTGACATCAGAACTTCCCCCAGCTGACACTGAAGGCTTTGCTCTTAAAGGACCGTCCCATGGTGCAGAGCACATGCCTAAATTTAGATCATAGGTGCCTCCCTCCTGATCCCTATGAGCAGAAAAGTCCTCAAACGCTGACCCAAAATAACACTCAGTGAGTTGGTCTTGGATTGAAGTCATAAGGTATGTCAGGGCTCATGACTTTGCAACTGTCCGTAAAAATTAAGAATTATTCCATGAACAGGATGCCATTTGAGGAATGTTTCACTATGCGGTCATTAGCACTAAACGCTACAGCTCGTTCAAAGTGCACCTCCTACTTCAAGCCTCAACTTAAAAGTCCTCTTGGTAAGAACTTCCTGACTGGCCACTGTGTTCCCAAACTGCTCTGCAAATGCTCCTCCATTCTAGTATTTTGCATGTTTTCCTGGGTGTTGATGTGTTACCGTATCACGGCCACCCCAACCTGTGGTTCGCGTGGAGGTAGGAATTGTCCAAGTCTCTTTGCTGGAGGCCGAGGGGCATCCAGCTTTGGGGAAGTCTCCGCTGGTTGGATGCTGGAGCGGACCAGGCAGTTACCTACAGCAGACACTGCACAAAGACTAAGTGCATGAATGTGGATCAGAGTAAAGAGGGTCACCACCGCAGCACTAAGGTCAGAGGAACACCACCAGTGTTAGTTCCAAAAAGGGAGTGTGAATCCAGAGGGAAAAGAAAAGAATAGATGTCCTTAGGTCAAGGGACAATCAAGAGGCCATTTCCAGGGACTACAAGCTCTCTGGTGAGGGCTCAGAGGCCATTCGATAAGCAGGTTGGACTAAAGACAGACCCTTTCTCATCTGCTACGCTTGACACACTGTCCAAAACAAAACAGATATTTGATAACTGTTGACTGAACAAACAAATCAATCAATCAGAGAGGTTTCTAAGAGTTGACCTACATATTCCAACAATAGTGTCTGCCTCCTTACAGAGTAATTTTGGCATCCTCTCTTTTAGCATTTTTCATAGGCTAGTTTGTTTGCAAATTAATTGTCTATGGGTCTCCCCCATTAGATGATTGCCCCAAAAGAACAGCCATGAAGTCCTAGCAGAGAACAGACTTTCTTGCACAAGGTAAGTGCTCCCTAAATGCCTGTGGAGTTGCACAGAATGATACTGAATTTAGATGAATCGCTTTTCAACACAAATTAGCTTGGTGGTCCAAAAAAAGAGTTTAGTTTTAGATCAAGGGTAAAAATAGAGACATAAAAAATGAATAAGCACATGAAATGATACTCAACATCAGCAATCATTTGGGAAATGCAAATAAAGACCACAATGAGACTTCACACCATTAACATGAATATTATAAAAACAGAAACAAAGACCAAAAAGAAAAAATGCAAAAAATAACAAGTGTTGGCGAGGATACAGAAAAATTAGACCGCTGGATATTACCAATGGGAATATAAAATGGTGTGGAAAACAGTATGATGAGTCCTCAAAAAATTGAAAAAAGAATTGCCATAGGATCCAGCAATTCCACTCCTGGGCATATACCCAAAAGAAGTGAAACCAAGAACTTGAACAGATATTTGTACACCCATGTTCATGGCAGCATTGTCTGTGATAACCACAGGTGGAAGCCACCCAAGGGTCCATCAACAGATAAATGGATAGACAAAATGAAGCATCCATACAATGGAATAATATTCAGCCCTACTGTAGAGGGAAGAAATTCTGACACCTGCTACCACGTGGATGAAACTCACAGACATTATGCTAAGAGAAATAAGTCCATCGCTAAAGGACAAATGCTGTGTGAGTCTACTTATATGAGGTACCTGAAGTATTCAAATTCATAGAGACAGAAAGCTAGTTGTCGGAGGTGGAATTAGCTAGGAATGGTGAGTTAGTGATGCAGACTTTCAGTTTTGAAAAGATGAAAACAGTTCTGATGATGGCTGCACAGCAGTGCGAATGGATTTAATGCCAAGAAAATGACTAATGATCACCAGAAAACATAGAACCACACACACATACATATGCACAAACACCTCAACCACACACACAGACACACACACACACACACACACACACACACACACACATTACTTTATAGCAGGGCTTTTTGGGGTTTTTTAGGTAAGTCAGATTGCCCCTCGAGTAATGGAAGCTAGACTATTTTACCTCCGAGACCTCTCAAACAGCTTCCAAAAGAACAGGCAGGCTAGGCTCTCTTCACTCTCCATTGCTAGGGACTCACTCTTTCAAACTCTACCACATGCTTTGAGAACCATGGACTCAGCAGAAATGAGCCTTGCTGCGAAGTACAAAAGGACAGTAAATGTGGAGTCTCTACCTGGTCTCTGAGAGAAAAGAGATGTTTTTCTTCCTCTCTTATAAGAAACTGCCCTTCAGTAAAGCTCACTCATGAGCAGAGGGAAGATAGAGAAACATCTTATATGCCACCTGCCCACACAGAACCCGGATGGATGTTGCACATGTGAACACATCACCATGGCAGTGAGACGTCTGTCTCTGCCCCTAGGCAATCCTGGATACTGGACCCAGATCCTAGGTTCAGATCTACCCAAGATTTCAGAGAAGGTTTGTTCTTTTGATCAGCAGGTTTAATGAACAAATAAACCAGTGCACAGAACTGCAGGCTGGAAGAAAGGGCCCTTCAGTCTCTGTTTATTTCAGAGGCTTCCCCCTCCCCTTACCTACCTTGCCACCTGTCCTGCAAGGTCCAATTCAAGTGTCACCTTGTTCATGAACCCTTTCCCAATTACCCAAGTCCTCAGGGATTTCTTCTGTCTCAATTCCTGAATAATAGGTCTTAGATGTAAGTAGAGTCTCGTTAGGCCTTTTATTGAGTTCTTGTGCTGTGTGGTGTTTGGTCCTCAATTATACAGTGATGCCCTGATTGAAGCTCACTGCCCTGTCTTCTTTTCCACCCCCACTTGACGCCAACTGCATTGGAGCATATTCTCAGGAATTGGTTAAGCGTCTGAAATACTTCAACCACAGCTTTATTGGGTAGAAAGACAATCTCCGCAGCAACATTCCCTTTCAGCAGATCTTGGCACATAGTAAATGCTCAGTAAATGTCCGTGAACTGACCATCTTGCAGAAGCAAGAAGTAGTTCCTCTGAATATCATTTTTGTGTCCATTAACCAAGTAGGAGGCAAAAAAAGCATTCTCATGAACCAGCTCCCAGAGGGAGGAAATTCATGGGCTCCTCTGAAGGTCCGAATTGTAGGGGACTTTGTGGCACAATTAACTAGCACAGTCTCTTTTTCCAGAAAGGTAAACTAAGTCCAGGGAAGGAGAATGGTTTATCCAAGGTCACACGATGAGTTAGTGATGGCTCTAAGACTGGAACCTAGGTCCCGACCATGGGATGGGCGTGGAATCTAGGGTTGGGTAGAGTCCATTCGAGAATTTCTTTCTTTGATGTTAGAGAAAATTTTTCACTAAGCTATTGCATTGAGGGCATTGTAGATTGACAGGGCTTCTCCCTGTCTTTTACAAATTTCCCTTTAAAACTATTGTAATTCCAGGAAAAAAAAACAAGTTCTAGAGTCACAGAAAGTGGAAGAGAAGTAAAGACGATCCATCCTCCATAGCATGGTATGGTAATTTCACTCCTTTGTAAATTATTAAAAATATATTTCTCATTCAATTTCTCATTGAACACCTACAAGATGCCAGGTGCCATGTTAGGTCAGGGGGTCCAGAGATGAATCAGGCAAGGTGTCTGCTCTTGAGGAGTGCTGGAGATAGGCAAATAAACAATTTTTAATCAGTTGTGTTAGGCACCATGACAGACGTTTATAAGTTGCCCCAAACATTTCCAGGCAGGCACAGAGGAGGCACTCAATAAATATTTATTGAATGAATGAATTGACTAATTAATAAGACTTCACCCGAGGAATTTCGGAAAGTCTTTATAGAAGATTTACATTTAACCAAGGTCTTCATTCATTCATTCATTCATTCAAGTGATCATTTATTCATGTATTAAGCACATGATTTGTTACCAGGCACTGTGATAAGCTGAGCATACAGGGATGAATCAAGCAATGCCCTCACACTTAATTATAGATTAATTAATTAATTAATTAATTAATAATAGTTACACTATTATAATAGTGTGACAACTAACATTTTATTATACATCTTTTATTCTAATCCCCATGTGTTCCAATAGGATGTAAGTTTCGTGAGGACAGGGTCATTCTCTGACTTCCTCTCTGCCATAATTGAAACATGTGGAACAGTGCCTGGTATGCAGTTAGCCCTTCATAAACAGTATCTGAATGAATGAACGAGTGCTTGAGTGAACAGGTGGGTAGCACATTAGCAATACTGTGGGACCACGGAGGAGCAGCATCTTGCCCGCAACATTTCAGGAGCAGATGGAGACAGAAGAATCCAAGAAAGAAGCAGAGAAAGGCTGGGTAGGAAGAACACCAGGAGAGACCACTGTCATAAAAGCCAATGGAGGGGCGCCTGGGTGGCTCAGTCGGTTGAATGTCCGACTTCAGCTCAGGTCATGATCTCATGCTCTGTGAGTTCGAGCCCCCCATCGGGCTCTGTGCTGACAGCTCAGAGCCTGGAGCCTACTTCGGATTCTGTGTCTCCCTCTCTCTCTGGCCCTCCCCCCATTCAGGCTCTGTCTCTCTCTGTCTCAAAAATAAATAAATGTTAAAAAAATTTTTTTAACTAAAAAAAAAGCCAATGGAAGGGAGAACTTCCAAAAGGAAGGGGTGATTGACTTGTCTTCCCCCAAGAATCATTGGTGACCAACCACGTTGGACCCCAGGACCAGGACTCGGATGGGACAGGCTTGGAGCCTTGGGTGTGAAATTTGAGGAAGCAGGTCAGCACCTGAAGGTAACGGCTATTTAAATTCTGTGTCCTCTATGCCTGACCTGTCCCAGCCCTGTTGAGCTCAATGCTAGGCTAGGTCTTAGGGCTGTAACAGTCAATGGAACACAGCCTCTGGCCTCAAGAAGTCCAAGATCTAATGGTTAGACAGACCTAAAGTGATCGCAATGATTGCGATACAGAAGATGAACTCTGAAGACGTAAACAGGAGGTGCCTGGCAGAACCAGGTAAAGAGTGGTCTCGGTCAGAGCATGGGCTCAGGAAATGGTCTAGTGCTTGAGCGGAGACTAAGGGACACCCACATACTCACAGAAGGAGGGAGAGGAACAGCAGTCTGGGCAAAGGGATGGCAACTACAAAGACAAGGGAGCTTAGAAGAACATGAAGCGTTCTGGCATGGTGATGTGCGGTAGCCAGAAGCGGAGGGAGCCTGTCAGTAAATGAGGTTATGAATGGAGGCTCCCATTATGTGTCCTTTTAGACCATAACTCCATCTTTATTTTTACAGTTATATTAGTATCTGGGGCAGTTTTCCTTGGAAACAGGGCGCTGCCGAAATTAATTGGGAGGCCCATCAATCTGTTGGTCCTGCCTGGTCCTGGCCTCCCAGAGAACAGGGAGGAGGCCCCAGCTGAGTCTTTGCTGCCGTCAGATGTATTTTTAGCCCCAGCAGAAAATAACAGCAGTGTGCATTTAATAAAAATATCAAACCCTGGGAATGATCTAGTGCCAGTGCTGAAGCAATCAGGGACGGAATATGTTTCCAATTGAATTACTACTGTGGTCATAGTTATAAAAAGAGAGAGGGAGGAGAAAAATGTTAGGCTGGTCAGTTTCTCGGGAGCATTTAATCTCGGTTCACTCTAATGTTAGCGTTCAAAGACACATGAGCCAACTCTGCCCTTAGGAGTTATTTCAGGGGGACCGGCCAATACCGCAGCTTGCAGTCAACCCCGGGCAGCCCTGCCTCCTGAAGTTTTCTTTCTTTTCTCTTTTCTTCCCTCCCACCACCCCCTCCCAGTCTTGGCTTCCGCCAGTTCTGCTCACAAGCTGATGAAGCACAGTGTGAATAGTTACGATGAGGGTAAATTTAGACCCTGACGAAGCTGAGGGAGGTGGGCTCCGAAGCCGGGCTCCACGAGAAGTGGGGAGGGGAGCCTCAGGGGTCCTAAGCACAGTGCTCCCCGACTGCTTCCAGAAACAGGAGACACTGTTGTTTCAATTCTCCCAACCTGATCACAATTTACCTCCTTCTGTTGGTCCTCTCACACCCTTCACCGTGTCCTCTGGGAAACTACCACAGTTGTGATTCACCACCTGTTGGGGGCTTCCTTTGTGCCGGGCGCTGGCTGAGCAAGGACAGACTCTGTGTCATTTCATTCTCACACTGACATGAAAAAGGAGAAGGCGCTAGTTACCTCCCTCTCACTGGGGAGGAGGCTGGAATTAGGACAGGTTCAGTCACTTTGCAAAGGTCACCTTGCTAATATGTGGCAGAACCTCAATTTGGGCTCATTTTAAAGCCCACCCACCCTCTGCCCTTTGTGACCCCGAGGTCCCAATTTGAGCCAGTGCCCTGGAACACTACGCAGCTTTGCACCCCCATGTCTTACACATGCTGCCCTCCCCCTGAAATACCTTCCCACCCATTTCGCCAGAAGTCTCTCCTGGGACGTCTTAGTTTTTGTCCACATCCATTGCAGCATGCATTACTCTTAGGATTGGTAATAATCCCTATGATGTATTCGATTCATGTTGTATGCCAGGCATCATTCTAAATGTGTTACATGTATCATCCGATTTAATGGCCTCAGCATTCTTACGACATAGTTACTATCATTATATCCGTTTCACAGGAGGGAGACCGAAGCATGGCAAGATTCTCGGACTCGCCCAAGCTTCCGGTGCTCGTAAGTGGTAGAACTGGAAAAATAACTATCATTAATTGAGTAATTACTATGTGACAGTCACTGGACTCAGCCCTGGACATTATCATCGCAGTTAATCGTCACACCAATTGGGAGGTTGCATTGTCAACCCCATTTTACAGGTGAGAAGACTCAGGCTCAGGGGAAGTCCTAAGTAATTTGACCAAGGTCACAGAGCCAGGATGGGAACTCAGGTCTGAGAAACTCGCACTCTCTTCACTCTTATGCATAGCACAGAGCTGCTTCTGTAGTTGTCCACTTAAGGAAGTGTCCGTCCTCCAGGGCAAAGGCCATGCTTTACTCATCTCTCGTCCCCCGACACTGGTGTCCTGATGCGTACCTGGGCACACAAGTAAAGGTGAGCTGAGAGAATGAAGGGACCTAGGACGTCAGCAGCTCATTGCAAACGTAACGCGTTAAAATGCACCGGGAGGAAAAACACAGAGGGGACACGCCTGTGAAGGACCCTCCCAGGTTGTGCTGTTCCCGCTCACTGGTCAGGGCCATTGCATCACAGTCACACGAGAAGAGGTCCAGCCCTGCCCCTCTGGTGTCCCCCTGCTCAACTGCCTCCACCCTCCCAGAGCCAGAGCTCTCTTGCGAGGCCCCGATGCCAGGCCCAAGCTGTCTGTGACACCTAACCGTAAGAGCCACCACCGCTGGCTCTCCTCAGTGCATCAGGCACCCAGCCGACCTCACAGGCACCCTTCATGGTGCCCCTTCCCTGCTGCTCTGCACCATGCCTGTGGTCAGAAAGCCATAACGCCCTTTTGGAATAAAAGGTCAATGGGCTGAAAATGGAATTGCCCAGGAAGCTCCCAACAGCAGGTGGTGAGTCCCCAAATACATTGCTGCTTCTTCCTTATGCCTTCAGTTTTTGCCTTTCCAACCCGTCTGAGGAGAGCCGTGGGGAGGCGCCTCTGAGCCAATGAGAGCTGGGCCTCTGTCACTGCTTAGTTGGTAGACGCTGGACAAGTCATCGATCTCACTGAGCCTCCACGTCCCCATCAGTAAAATGGGTAGAACATCCCCAAATTACAAACTGCTCAGACTGTCAGATGACTTCATGAACGAGAGGCCGGAGAGCACGAAGTTTAAGGACATACTCTGCCTAAACATCCACCGACTGATGAATGGATAAAGAAAGATGTGGTGTATACACCCACACGTGCATGCACATGTACACAATGGAATATTACTCAGCCATGAAAAAGAATGAAATCCGCAATGATGTGGATGGGGCTAGAGCGTATTATGTTAAGTGAAATAAGTTAGAGAAAGATAGATACCATATGATTTCACTCATATGTGGAATTTAAGAAACAAAACAGATGAACATATGGGAAGGAAAGAAAAAGAGAGGAGGAAGTAAACCACAAGAGGCTTGTAACTATAAAGAACACACTGAGGGCTGATGGATGGAGGTGGGTGGGGGGATGGGCTAAACGGGTGATGGGCATTCAGGAGGGCACTTGATGTCATGAGCTCTGGGTGTTACATGTAAGTGATGAATCACTAAGTTCTATTCCTGAAACCAAATTTCCCATACATGTTAACGAATTAGCATTTAAATAAAAACTTGAAATTGAAAATATTTAAAATTAAAAAAGAATGGAAGACCAAAATGAGAAAGAAAAAAAAAAGAAAAAGAACATGTTCTTTGTAGTAAACGTAGAACTTCAGGTGCACCTCAGGTGACCAGCTGTCCCGGTTCCTGGATGGGGGACTTTGAGTGAGAAACCTGGGAAATTTCAAGACAAACCAGCATGAGTCAGTCCCCCAGTCATGTGCCACCCAGTAAAATGAAATAAGTGCTCCTTCCCTACAGTGCAGCCATGGGGTTCTGTGAAAATGTACGTAAAGCACATGTTCTCATTTCCTTCTGTTCGCTACAGTTCCTCCCTAGGTCTCCACATTGATCACCGTGCTGTTTTCTAAACAAGGGATTGGGTCAACCAGGCAGATGATGGCCACGGGAAAACCACACTGCCCTTGCTGAACCTTGCAAAGTTCTTCTCCTGGGACAAGTGGCTGTGTAGGTAACTACCCTGTCCTGAGGATGCTGAGTGGTCCCCAGGAGCCCACAGAACCAGATTTCTGTGGTGCTAAATGTAAGTTGACTTCACTCACCGCTTCGTGCCAGTCTGGTATCTGGAGGCTACTGACGGGGAGAAGGCCAGAGCAGAGCACTAACCTAATGGACTGACTCAGGCCTTGGGCTGAGAGAATAAAAACAGTAAACCAGTTGGCCTCTCGAGTTGCTCCCAAGAAAGGTATGTGATAACACGGCATCACTCACGGGTAGAATTCATTTTATCCCTCCTGTTAAAAATGCACGGTCAACAGGCCCAGTGCCCGGCACAGAGAAAACACTCAAGAAGTACATCCTTAAATCCGTTGACTTTGAAACTATTTCGACAACCTCGCTGGAAATTTTAAGGATTGATCATGCACTGACTTCATATGTATCTTCCCAAAGAGACCTTTTATCGGCACACCTTTCGTCCAAAAGGTAACAGCACAGCCCAGAAAGCCTTTGCTTTAAAATCATGACACCTGCTTACAAATTCCCACTCCATCCCTCACCTCTACTAACCATCCTTGGCTTGGATTAGCTTTGTGACCTTGTGTAAGCCACTTACCCTTCTGACCCTCAATTTCATACCTGTAAAGTGGCAGTAATAATATTTGCCCACTTACCTCACAGGACTGCCTTAGGACCAAAAAAGGCTCAATGTAGTAACAATAGACACACGTTTTTGTACTGGGTACATGTGTTGGAGCCATTTATCACTAGTCATGTTTACTAGTCACACCATCAATGTCATCAAGTGTTCACCTCTTTGAAACCGGGACTCTTGCCCCCTAGACCAGTGGTGTGAACTCAGAGCAGGTTAACGGCAGTAGCACTGACAGAACAATTCAGGGGCCTCACTGCCATTTCCTAGGCGAGCAGCTCCTATGTGATGGGACCTTGATTTTGACCTTCGTATTGAATGCATGTATTATCTCCTACATGCTTAGCATGTTGCAAAGCACCAGAATGGATAAAAAGATGTGGCGAGCACAATGCATACTGCTACTGAAAAGCTTAGGATCTAATTGGGAAAGGAAGTATATAGAAAGATACAGCTAGGGAATAACCCCAAGGGGCTCTGAACCCTAAAATGCTAGGCTCTAGAGTATTCTCTGAGGTCAACTTCCCAGAGGAAGAAATTAAGATCACTGCCTTGCCTTGGTGACCGGTCCGAACGACAGCCCACATAAGCAAATGTGACAAAATGAAAGCAATAATAATAAAAATAATAACGAGTCACAGTAGTTAACACCCATGACATGCCCATCATGTGCTAAGCATTGTGCTTACTCATTTGGGCTGCCATATTGCTTTTAAGCCTCGCAGAAATCTTCACGGGCTCTGTTTAAACATAGGAATTGAATCTCAAGACATTGTCCTGAGTGAAAGAAGCTTTACACAAAAGAGAACATACTATATGATTCATAGAATAGGACAACCTAATTTGATATAGTAAGGACATAAAAGCAATGATTGCTTGGGATGGGGATCAGGGTGGGGGCACGGACTGACAGACTTGAAAGAACTTTTGGGGTCCTACTAATGTTCTATATCTCGTAAGGGGTTTGCACTGGGCAAGTGCATGTATCTGTCACAATCATCAGCGGTAGATCTAAGATTTGTACATTTTATCATATGTTCAAAAAAGGGACAGCACCAAATATTAAACTCTAGAGGAGGATAAAGTGCTGAGATATTGATGGGGAAGTGTTCTGCTATATGCAGCTTACTTCGGATTTTTTTAAAAAATAGGATAGATTGATGAATGCCTAGATCGGGGGATAAATATATAATCATGCAAGCAATTTATAGTGAAATGGCTATGGTAGAATCTTGGTGATCAGCATGTGAGTGCTTCCAACTTTTCTATACGTTAGAACATTTTCATAATAAAATTAAGGGGGTGGAGGGATAGTAAACCACAGAAGCAAATGTAACGAAGTCTCATCCTAGTTATCTCAAGGAAATAAATGCACTGAGCTGTTCCCCTGTCCCTAAAGTGCCAGCATAGTTTAAATTGGGTCTGAAATGGCTGAAAGGCACATACATCTGGATCAGCAGGAACATTTCAGAACATTCTTCCTGAGGAAAACCAGACTCCTCTCTGAAGGAGGAACAAAGTCTCACTCTTGCCAAGTCACTCCTGAGCTGAGATCCAGGGGATGCTAGAGAATGAAGGTCAAGTGCATGTGATAATGGGCCGAGGTGCCCAGGGGGAGGCTGACATCACCAGAGGCTCATCTCTTGGATTATCAGAATGACCTGTTTGCACAGTCTGGAAGGGAAGAGGCAGCCAAGCGCTCCCTAAACCAGCAGATGAGAAATCCAGTCCTGGAAACCGATGACTCCCTTCTCGAGCGTGATTACATTTAGTCTTCCAGTTAACTTTTATTTGGTTAGTTCTATTCGCTAATCTGGTCTGGTCTCTGCGTAGCTCAGCTCTAACAGGGCCTTTGTTCAGAATGATGTCACTGGCCCTGTTCTTTTCTTAAAACAAGAGCTATCAGTCCATGGGAAAAGCTCTGGACGTAATATCAGGAGGGCTGGTTATGGATTCTGGAAATAACAACTCTGGGACCTCATGTGAGTCCCTTAAATTACCTGGCCACACAGGTGTTTTACAAACACTGGTTGTAGATTCACTACGAACTCCTCATGAGGACGGGATCTCTGTCCTATTTTTGCCCTCGGAGGCTAACCTAGGGCCCTGATGCACGTGAGGCTCTCAGTAAACAAATGCTGCTGATCTGAAATGAAGAAACAGCCCCCTTATCCTATAAACGCTGGTAGAATCTGAATCTGGTTATTAGCCTTTGCTGCCACTTCCCATAGTCTCACTACCGTGTGTCAGATATCTCAGGGAACTGCTTTTAATCCTCGCCGCCTCCTTCGGAGGCAGGCACGGTCACTCCCAGTTTAGGTTTTCGGGAAACTGAGACAGGGGGTGGTTTGTATGTCTGTTTGCTTTTTCGCGAAGCCCACCTCCTCCCGCCTCCCCACGGCGATGGCTAGCGCGAACAGCATGCCCGACGGCCCCCAGGAACGCGTCTTGGCCCCATGTGAGACAGTAGCAATAGCTTCGTCCCCGCTTGACCAAACCAGTGAAACTACGTCTCCTTGGGAGAACGCCACACATCCTCCGTTTCCAGCCGCCGGGCAGGAACAAAGAAACAAAGACACGTACTCTTAATTGGGGGCCGGGCCCCACCGCCAGCCGCATCACACTTCTGGGTCACCCAAGCAGATGAGAAGTCCCTCGCTGGTGACACAAAGGGGCTGCAGGTCGCTCAGAAGTGATAGCTGAGGGCCTTCAATACCAGAGCCTGATTGATGGAGGCCCGGGGAGAATGTGCTCTTTGCAGACCGTGACAAAACCGCCTGGATCCATTCATCTTGCCTGACCACGGCCTTTCTCCTCCCCGCTGGGGGAAAATCGGGCCCTAAACGAGAGCACAGCTACACCTGCCACATTCTGTTTCCATGGCTGTGGCTGCCCTGAGATTGCTCTTTGAAGGGGAAATAAAAAATGTTCCAGCAGAAGGGATGGTTCCTAATATCTTTATCCTTGAAAGATACCTCTGACCTGCAGGGGGAAAAAAAAAAAAAGAGTAAATTGTGCTTTGATGCCAGAAAGTTGATTCTGATAATTAAATCTCATCGTGTTTCAAAAGCCATGCGATTTTCATCTCTCTGGCCTGACGAGACTTGGCGTGGGTTTCTTGTAGTACCATTTAATCACCCGGATTGTGCCCGACGCCATGGAGACACCTCAGTGCCTTGACATTCACAGTGACCTTGAGTTAGACACATACACCCAATTCACAGATGAGGAAAACGGGGCTCCCGTCTTCGTTCAGAAGAGGGGGCTTGATGGGATTTAAATAGGCTTTACACTATGTCATAAGCCATCACTGGCACTTAGATCAGTCAGCCTGGGTTTGAAGTCTGTTTAAGAGCATGTGACCTGGGGCAAGTCACAGAAGCTCACCTTCAGCGGGAATGGGGATGATGAGAATGCCTCCGTCCCAGGACTGATCTGAAGACCAAATGAACGATGGGACAGCGCCTGGTACATGGAAGGTGTGCAGTAAACGGTTGGGGATCGTTAACGAGGAAAAGATGGGGTTACAAAACAAGCAGAAGGCACAGCAGCGGAAACGAAATAGCGCGTGGCCCGCAGGAGAGAATCACAGAGTGCTGCGCCGGGGCTAGAAGGGTGCGGGGAGGAGTCTGGACCTGCTGTGGATGAGGAAAGATGGAACCACTGCAGGTGCTTGAGCAGAGGAGTGGCATGGCGAAAGGAGAGGCGTTTGCGGGACCGCCCGGTCTCCGGGATGTGACGGTAAGGTTGGCATCGCATGAGCGGCCCAACTGCAGCCAACGTTTCTCTTCCTTGTCTGATGCTTGTAATACTGTAGCGCTTTTTCTCAAAGTTTGGTTAGCCGGCGGCAGAATCCCCCGGCAGGCAGCCCAGGAAAATCGCACCGTGCTAGGCCCTGCCCGGACGTAGGAATCCAGAAACCGTGCAGATAGCACCCAGAAAGCCCCGTGCTTGCAGGTGGGCTGGGATGATTCTTACTCACACGGCAGCTTGAAAGCTGCTCATCTACACCAAGGGGGTTTCATACTCGGAGTAAAGAAGCCACATCAGAACAGGCCGTGTGATCATAATGAGGGCACTGGGTTGCCAAGGGCCATTCACAGTATAATAATAAACCCGGGACAGCTGTAGCCTTCTTTCAAGCTGCCAGACATCCAAAAATAAAGTCAGCAAGGCAATGGGAGTTCAAGCCTCAGCAAAGTGGCCAGAGGAGGAATTACCAGCAGCAACTGACCCCCGGCTGCAGAGCAGGACTTTTTTTTATGCCTGTAGCTCATGCCAATTCAGCGGCCCAGGCCATATCCCAATTTCAGTGCAGCTTACGGAATCCTGGAAAGTGGCCGTGACTCTCGCCAGCTCCAGGATTTGAGGCCACGCTGCAGAGCAGGCAGAGGGGGACAGGTAGAGACTCGAGTCAGGTCAATGGCACTGACCCAACACCTAACATCCAGAAGACACACAGGTGAGAGAGGGCCGAGCCCCGCCCTCAGGGGGCCACAATGCAGTGTAGTGCACAGCACAAGAATGTGATGTTGTATACCTTTGGAGGATGGCGAGGGAGTAGATCTTTGGAGCTGCCCCAGGAGCAGGAATTGCCGTGTCGCCTCCTTTTTTACTTCCTTTGCAAACAATAAAGGCCACTTGTAAAGTAATATATATATATATATATATATATATATATATGTGTGTGTGTATTATAATTATATATATATAATTATATATAATTATATATATATGTGTGTATTATAATTATAATAATTATAATACTATATATATGTGTATCTGTATATGTATATGTGTATGTGTGTGTATATATATATACACATGTATATATAGTATAATATACATATATACATATATAGTATGTATATATAGTATACATATATAGTGTATATAGACATATATATACAATATATACACACACATACACATATACATATACATGTGTATATATATGTGTGTGTATATTATAATTATAATTATATATATGTGTACATATACATGTGTATACATGTGTACACATACATGTGTGTATATATATGTGTGTGTATAATTATAATTATAATTATAATACTATATATATGTATCAGTATATGTATATGTGTATGTGTGTGTATATATACACTATATATGTATACTATATACATACATATTATATATGTATAATACTATATATATACGTGTATATGTATCTGTATATGTGTATGTGTGTGTGTGTATATATATATACACATACACATACACATATACAGATATATATATATACACACACACACACATACACTTATACAAATACATATACATGTATATATATAGTATTCTAATTTAAAAAGTGATTAAGGAACAAAAAGGGAAAAAAGACATTGATTCTAAGTAGTTTGGGAGTTGGGAAGGGAAGGTGCAGTGGGGGAGGCTGGCGACTGGGCAGGGTCTTCATAGCGTGAGTGGGATTGCAACAGGCAGAGGTGACAGTGAATACAGACAGAAAACGTTGCATGTGAACAAATACAGTCGGAGGAGGAGGAAACACAGAAGATCCTCATGGTACGGAAATGCTGGTTCCTCTCCCAGAAGTAACAGGGCAAGAGCCTGGGGAGATTAGGAACAATCCATGAACACCTTGAACAATGCCAGACTAAGAAATGGGGTCGTTATTTTGTAGATAGTGTGAAGAACTTTATTCAAATGACCCTGGTGACAAAGTGGAGGGTGATTTGCAGTGAGAAGGCATAGAAACACTTGTCGGTCTGCCTTACAGGTGGAATATGTCTGTACCTTCTTCTGGGCTGAGGTCCGGGAAAGAAGGACTATATTCTTCGAACATCTGTTTCTTCTCCATCAAACTGGTTTAAAGGCAGGTAGGTCACCGTGCAGCTACCACAGTTGTCTAGGCAGCAGAGATCAAGAAAGCTGCCCCTAGAGCACTGTCAGGGGACAAAAAGAGCAAGGGACCAGATAAGGAGAAGAGAGAAGCCACATTTTTCCTTTCCTGAGTTTACGGCATGAAATAATTTTCCCAGCTTGCCTCAAAGGTTACCTGATAGATCGATAGCACACACACTCTAATTTCTATCTTCCCTGTATCTGCACCACTTTTCACCTGACTTTACAGCTCCTCCCGTAAAGAGGTGAAGACGCCCCTTTGAATCTGGACTTTGGGAAATAATAGCACGTGGAAGATGGGGGCAAGTTCTGACCCTAGACTTCAAGAGACCTCGAACAATTCTGTCGTCTTTAGGAAGCATGTCACCACACAGACGCCCAGACTAGCCGGCTGAATGGGAGACATCCCACCGGATGGCATCCTATACCGGCCATTCCCCAGCTGGTCCAGCTGCTGGTCCCTGATGCATGAGAACAGAGGAGACCAGACAAGACCAGCCCAGATGAGCGGATCTGTCCAGCTGACCCACAGGCTCAAAACCAATCAATCAATTAATAACTAGGTGATTTGGTTGTTTGTTTTCCGTGTAAGTGTTGTTCTGGCTCACTAGATATGGCGGCCTCAAGATCAGGGTTCGTCATGACCAAGGAGGCTGGTCTGTCTCCAGTGATTCATTTTAAGCTAGGTTATAAAAGGGAAAGGAATTTTGAGTATCTAACCGAAGAGGATTTGCCAAATCACATAGTTATTTAATTCTTTCAACGAGCATGGGGTTGCTAGGCCCTTGGTACTTCCTCAAGCACACGACTGCTTGGTCAGTGGTGACCGAGTCAGGCCCTGCCCCTGCAGCGCTTTGGAGTATGGTCCCTTCACAATCTGTAACGTGCTTTCATATCCACCGGTTCACTTGATTCTTCCAATTCCTGGAGGAAGATATTCTCAGTAGCTCCCGTTTACAACTAAGGAGATTGAGAGTCAGAAAGGTCAGCTAATTTTCCAAAATTCTGCATCCAGTTAGTAAGCTCTGATGCCCCACTATACTAGGAGCTCATTGTGGGATGAGAAAGTGGCCTACTGTCCCAACTCCTGGGACCAGATTAGCAGATCTTATAATTAGATTGTAAAGCACAAATACAAGGACTAGGACTAAAACCCAGAGCTCTGACTCCAAGCACTCTGCCTGCTCTATAATGTCAGCTGTGCCTCCCATAGCCTGCTCTGCACCTTCCCTACACAAGTTTGAAGTCAGATAAAAAGGAATTCATATTCCTCACATTGGCAGCTCTCAACCCTAGTACTGAGCGCAGCGAGGGTATCTGCTCAATGAAGCTCCAACGTAGGCATTCAGGCATGGCAGGATCTAAGCGTTTCCTCTCTTTCCATGTCTCAATTCTGCTTTCCTCTGTGTGGACTTCCTTCTTGAGCAGACTGTCTCAGCATGGTGCGTAACATGGCCTCTAGACTTTCAAGATCCTTTCAGGTCAAGATCGGAGACACTTTCTCTGAATGTCCATGTTAATTCCAGATATTGGACCCTTGCTCCTCCTGTGATATCTGCCAGACCCTGGACTCAATATATTGTCCAAGAGAATTGAGTCCTCTGATTGGCCACCTTCCTGTTATGGTGAACAAAGACAATAACTGTTCACCATATTTAATCAATAAATATTTCTGAATGAATGAATGAATGAATGGATGGATGGATCTTGGCTCACGATGATTTAAAAGTTTTTTTTTATGTTTTATTTATTTTTGAGAGCAAGAGAGAGAGAGCATGAGCAGGGGAGGGGCAGAGAGAGAGGGGAACACAGAATCAGAAGCAGGCTTCAGGCTGTGAGCTGTCAGCACAGAGCCCCACGCGGGGCCCGAACTCACGAACTGGGAGATCATGACCCGAGTCGAAGTCGGATGCTTAACCAACTGAGCCACCCAGGCGCCCGGGCTCATGATGATTTCACTATATGTCCCCTGCCAACAAGGACAAGCCAACGTCTTTTTTATTCTCTGCATTCCATCAGCAGAGTGTCATCTAACCAATAACCCTTCCTGGGAAGCAAGATATGGCCTGCAATTCTAAAGGCATCTGTACCCTGAGTATATAATTAAGTCAGAGGCTAGTACAGCTGGTCAGAGCAGGAAGGCATGCATAAACTCTTAAATCTAGGAATGTTTGCAGACCCTATCATTACATACCCCACATGTGAATCTATCTGACTGGGACTCCATACACTCTGCGACTGTAACTGTTCTCTAGCTGAAAATGCACGAGTCCTCTTCTGGACCATGGTGTTCCTCCTCCTTCCCTGCACTGAAAGCCTTTTCAAATCATCAGCAAGTTTAAAATTGATGCGTTGTTGGGTAAGGGATTGATGTAGGTGATGCTCGAGGTGGAATATTAGCATTGGGTGCAGGGGGGAGAGTAAGTTGTAAATAGGAAAACTCTATTCCTACTCACTGTGTGATCTTTCTCAGGTTAGTTAACCTCTCTGAGCCCCAGTATCTACCTCTGTAAATGTTAGTGATAAAACCTGCCTCCCATGGTCACTGCGAGGTTTAAGCATCATCAGGAATGGAACAGGTTCAGCATGGTGCCTACAACATGGCAAGTATTTGACAAACGTCGCTTCTCCTCTCCTTTACATACAAGAAATGCTGACCTTACTTACTAAAGCCAAAACAAGGCAAACAAAACAAAACAAAACAAAGGGAAATGTAAAAAGAATACCTTTTAGAAATGGTCTTCTTTATTAAAGTAAAAAGCAAATTATATACCTAATTGTCTAGACCACTCATTTACCTGCTAGATGCTACAATACAATCTTGAGTAGGACATAACCTCTAAGCTCAACGCGCTGAAAGTCGAGTGGATCCGACGATCATCTAATGAGGGATAGTATAATTTGAAATTATAATTGCATTTTAACTGATGGATACTGCTTAAACCCTTGCGTTGTTATTACAGTTGTGGGCATTTATATCCTATCTCTCCGAATACACTGTAAGCTAAGCTAGGGCAAATTTTATATACCTTCCACATGGCCAAATACATGCAAAGGCTTTAATTTTTTTGCAAAGAGATTTGAAGTGAGAGGGGGAGATTGGAAAGAAAGCATTTTTTTTCTCTGTTTTTCCCCTGAATACCAATTTTCCTCTGGAGAAATGATGCAATCAGGGATGACCGTGTTCTGGGGTTCTCCCTTTAGCACAGCCATGATGTTGCAGTTTTTCCATCTGTGAATGAGATATTGTAGTATTTTCCCATCGTAATCTCATTGCGAATGCTTGTGGCCCACTCATGAGCAGTGATCCTATCTGTATCCTTTGTGTTCTCTGCATTCAGCCATTTCAGGCCCAATATATATGCTCAATAAATGTCAGTGGCTTCAACGACAAGCATCTCTTTTGTTCTCTCGAGCCAGCAGGTTGGATGGCCTGAAACGGGCTTGGTTCAGCGCCTCTGGACTGGACTGGACTCACACATGCATCGCTGGTCAGCTAGTGGGTTGACTGGGGGCTGGCTGGTCTAGGAAGTCGTCGGTTGAGGTGACCGTGTTTTGTCCCCTGCAGCCTCTCAGAGGTGATGGGATCCTCTGGGGAGCAAAGGTTTTGCAGGGCAGCATTAAACTTATTTAATGGCACCAAGAGATATCCTGAGAAAGCTGTTCCGTGAGACAGGTACAAAGATAGAGATAAGAAAAGGGATGTTCTTGTTCCACATACTTTTATGATCTGCTGGAGGAAATACACAACCTTTCTGGAGGGCAACTCAGTGCTATGTGCCAAAATGCAGCCTGCCTGCTCATTTGCGCTGAAGGTGAAAAGGTTGGGAGAAATTGGGGCACCTAGATGGCTCGGTCGGTTAAGTGCGGAACTCTCCACTTTGGCTCAGGTTATGATCTCATATGATCTCATGGTTGGTGAGGTCGAGCCCCGCACCCCTGCACTGACATTGTGGAGCCCGCTTGGGATTCTCTCCTCTCTCCCCGTCTCTCTCTGCCCCTCCTCACCCCTTTCTCTTGAAGTAAATAAACTCTTAAAAAAAAAAAAGTGGGAAAAATTAGGCCGGGCACAGAATGGCAGGAGAGAGATGAAAGTGGGGGGAGGGGGGAGAAGAGATGGAGAGATAGGCAGTGGGGAAGGCAGAGAAGAGGACCCCCCCCACACTGCACCCTGAAGCCCCTCTTACACCTCTGTTCTACACTCTCCTGAGGACGCTGGGCACCCTGACACTGAGCCACGAGTCTCTCCCCACTTGCTGGAGACAAGTGAAAAGAAAATTGGACAATGAAACGCTTACACGGAATGCCCTTGGAGCAAACCAGACAACCCGGGCTGCTGGCCCCGTTCTCTCAAGTGGATCTGGGTAAGGCACAGATCCCGGGGTCCAGCCAACAACCCTCTGGCAGGGTTTGAACAGGCATTGAGACTTGCTGAGCACCAAGCACCGAGGACAGATCATACCGAAACCATCAGGTGGGCGGGTAATACAATGTTCAAATGGGACCAATCTCTGAAATCTCTGCAGGGAAAAAATAAATAAATAAATTGCCTGTTTTCTTTTCCCCCCTTATCTGTTCCCGTGTCTGGGTTGCCGGAGTTAGTAGCAGGCTCTCGCCAGTCTGGAATATGTCCTCCATTGTGTTCTTTCTGTGAAGAAAATTACAACTTGAAAAGGAAAGGGGGCGGAGAGGAACATTACATTCTAAACAGTCTCGGGGAGATAATTGCCAAGTCTCCTTCCTTCGCTCCTTGCTCCCCCCTCCCTTCTTGGCCCCTCTCACTCTTCCTCGCCTCTTGGATCTGGCAAAGGGGGGATCTGCAAACACTGCTGTGGCAGATGGATGGGCAGCTTTGCAGGCACTTCCCCGTCATGTGCCCCTTTTTTGTCCTCACCTTTCTGGGGCAGTGCACACCCACTAGTGCTGCTGTCAAAGGAATGTGCAGGAGGTTTTGTCTAGGGAAAGACGGGGTGGTTCGTTTTTCCACGGTGGTTTCTGTTATCCCTGTAATGCTTTATTTTTTGTATTTGTGAAATGTTGACCATTATTACTTTATTTTATTTTATTTTATTTTTTTAATATGAAATTTATTGGCAAATTGGTTTCCATACGACACCCAGTGCTCATCCCAACAGGTGCCCTCCTCGATGCCCATCACCCACCCTCCCCACCCTCTTTCTCATTGCCACGTAGTATTCCATTGTGTATATAAACCACAATTTCTTTATCCATTCGTCAGTTGATGGACATGTAGGCTCTTTCCATAATTTGGCTATTGTTGAAAGTGCTGCTATAAACATTGGGGTACAACTGCCCCTATGCATCAGCACTCCTGTATCCCTTGGTCGCAGGATACAAAATTAATGTACCGAAATCAGTTGCATTCTTATACATCAATAATGAGGCAACAGAAAGACAAATAAAGAAACTGATCCCATTCACAATTGCACCAAGAATCATAAAATACCTAGGAATAAACCTAACCAAAGATGTAAAAGATCTGTATGCTGAAAACTATAGAAAGCTTACGAAGGAAATTGTAATGCTTTAAACTGTCCACTTGGCCATGATTCCGTTCAAGACTCACTGAGCAGCTACTTCGTTGTTTCAGGCATTTACAAGTATACAACATACCATTTATTGATTCTTTACTATGTGTCTAAAAGCATGCCGAGCATGTACATCCTTGCTTTCCCTTAATCGCCACAGTCATTCTGTGTCGTCACTTGTGTTCCTATTTCTGTATCAGTGATATGCTGGGTCTCAATGAGTTCACATGTCCAAGTGCACAAGCTAATATGAGGTATGGTCAAGATTTGAACTTAGTTCTGTCTGATTCCTGACCACAATGCTATAAAATCCCTCCCCCCCCCATATACACACAACAAAAATTGATAAAAGGCAGCCCCAGGCTGCACCATCCTTCAAGCCTTAAGGAAGAAGACAGAAACCTTAAGTTGAGGTGGTTGCAGGGGTAGCAACCTGACCCATTTCTGCCCAATGAGGTCATTCCAAGGGAGGGAAGGACTTTCCCAAGGCCACTTGGCTATACTTCGAGGCTGGAGGAAGCAATCCATATAGCTCCTTCTAGCATAGAGATTTAAGGAATTGTGACCACTAGTGCACTTAGCAGGTGCTTGAAATATTGCTTACAATGATCATCTTCTTCGACTCCTGTGCACAGCTTGGAGGAGTATGCCAAAGGGAAAGAAGAAAGAAAGAAAGAAAAAAAGAAAGAAAGAAAGAAAGAAAGAAAGAAAGAAAGAAAGAAAGAAGAAAGAGGAAGAAAGAAAGAAAAAGAGGAAGAAAGAAAGAAAGAAAGAAAGAGGAAGAAAGAAAGAAAGAAAGAAAGAAAGAAAAGAAAGGAAGGGAAAGGAAGGGAAGGGAAAGGAAGGAAGGAAGGAAGGAAGGAAGGAAGGAAGGAAGGAAGGAAAGAGAGATAGAATGACTTTGGTTTTCTTTTTCCTTTTTTTCTTTCTTTATGTCTTTGTTTTAAAAAAATCTAAGCACTGGGTTTATTGGGTCTCTTGCCCCCATTTCCTAGATGAGGAACCAGAGGCTCAGAGGCATTGAGTCACTTATGATCTGTAGATTGGGGGTTCTTTCCTCTACACTCGCATTTTTCAAGGTGTGGCCCCAGGACCAGCATCATCAACATCACTTACCTGGGAACTTGTGAGAAATGCAAATGTTCAGGCTGCACCCTAGACTCATTGAATCAGAAACTCTGGTGTTGGGGCCCCGCATTCTGGGTTTGAACAAGCCCTCCCCATGATTCTGTCTCAGTAACAGATTGAGAGCCACTGCCTGACCCCGGTGGGTAACTCACCGTTAAGAATGCAATCCAGGTGTGAATCCATGTATTTAAACTTTGTGCTGCTTTACCCTGCAGACGGTTCTGAGAGCAGTTTTATTTTGCCCTTGAAGAAATCCACTGCAAAGGGGAGATGCCAGCAAACTCTTAGAAATCCTTTCAGCGGGGCAACTTGTGATATGCTGGCATCTGGTGCCCGGCACAGAACAGCAGGTTGCTACATTAAGTACAAAGGTGTGGATGGGACGGGATCTCCCACATCCTCATCACTTCCTGAGCTGCGCCTGGCCGGGGCTGAGCTAAATGGAGTCCTTCCCAGCTGTCAAGGCATAATAAGCCTTGTCAGAGGCGCCCTCACGCAAGGGCATCTCAGCACCCATGAGAAACCACACCAGCATCCTCAGAGGTGAAACGACTTGCTTAAGGTCACCTAGCCGCAGCGTGAGGTTGAGGGAGGGAATCTATGCAGAGTCCCCTTCAACACTGACCCTTAATGAATCTGACTGCCAGGTGGCTTTAGCAGCTGCTTAAAACAGTGCTTGAAGTGATCCCTCGCCCTGCCTCCCTGCAATGATTGTCACACAGCTTGGAAGAAAATGCCACAAAAATCCAAGGGCAACCTTGGAATTTTTCTAGTCTTTGAAGCTTTGGGTTTGTTGCATTTTTTTTTTTAATGATTTCAAGATTTTTCAGCGACAAAGCGAGAAGGTGGTATTCTAAAAGTATCTATATCGTCCTTCGGTTTTTGCAGCAAGCAGAGGCTTGGCCACGTTCAGGTAACCCAGCGTGGAAAAATCTAGTCGCAGCCACATTGCTCTCCGTCCTTCTGTGTCTGAACGTACTGATAGGGTTGACTTCCTCCCCGGGCTTTACCTTCTTCTCTGTGCCCTGTTCAGTTTCTGCCCCACATCGCTGCAGGTTTCTCTCCAACAATTACCAACAACCTTCCTGTCCACAGTCCCCTGGTTTGAGGTCCTCTTCTGGCCGTCACTCTCGTGTTTTCTTTTCTCATGATTCCTTCTCTGTCTCCTCCTAGAGTCCCTGCCCTTTGCCTGAACACGGGTGATCCCCAAATCCTTTGGAGATAAACCATCTGAGTATCCCAGTATCTCAAGCGTGTAGCTATCCTGCCTGGAATGCCCATCCTTTCACAAGACTGCAGCTTGGCCACGTGGCCCAAACTGAATGTGCCTTCCCCTCTTCAGAAGCTGCCTTCTCCATATTCTTCGAGTAGACATAACACAGCACCAGTCCCCAGTTACACACGCCAGAAACCAGGGAGGTATTGTTCATCCCAAATGTCGCAAGCATCACCTCCATAACATACACACACCGCAAGCACATGCACAGCACACACACGTGATTTTTCTTGCACACGTGTGTGCAACCACATACGTGCTTTCTCTCTTACACACCTTGCATGCACACATGCATATCCCATATGCAAAGACCAAACTCTGTGAATTTTGCCAAGGACACACAAGGTGTCCTCCCTGCCTTTCCAACTCTGCTGTCATTGCCCTTGAACTGAATCCCTGATCATTGCTCACCTGACGATTGGGTGTCCTGGATGTTCTTCCTCCTTCCTTTAAATCCAAGCGCTCATTGTAGCCAGAGGAATTTCTCTAAAATGCAAGCCAACCCCAGTTGTCCCACTTTGCACATTCCACATCTCTTATTGCCTGTAGAGAAAGTCCAGGCTCTTAAGCGCAGACAGCAAAGTCCTCCTTGACCTTTCTCCTCAGCCCCTGTACCAGTTTCCATGAGAAATCCCCCACCAATGAGCACCCCAATGTCCTCGAATACTTTACTGAAGTTCTAGGCACAATTCATGCCAATAAAAGACAATTAATTTTTTTTTTAATTTAGTGGAAGTGTGGTCCATAAAACAGAGATTTGGAACACATCATTGAGTCTTACCAAACTACCTCACCACTCCAGTGCCATAGCATTTGACTAACCGAATGTCATCACTGAGAGAAGGTAAGCAACTGTAAGAAAGAATTAGGAAATCTTTACACGCCAGTGTGAATATATGATAATTTATTTAACCTGACCTCTATTGATGAAAATAAAGGCAGTTGCTGATCTTTATAATCCATGCTATTAGAGGATCGGTCTGCCTCTGGGATTAGAAAAAGGATAAGAGTCAAAGTGGGAAGACCAGTGACAACAGACCAGCAAAGAGGTCAGCTGGTGGCAATGAAGATGGAAAAGAGAGATATTTAGGGACCTAGAGGTCTTGGTCTTAAGGCATTGAGCATTGTAGTGGGCATTGAGGAGGGCACCTGTTGGGATGAGCGCTGGGTGTTGCATGGAAACCAACTTGACAATAAATTTCATATAAAACAAAAAGGAATTGAACATTGTAAGGAAAAGTGCAATAAACTAATAATCCCGGTGCTTTGATTTACTCGACACATGAGGCTTGTCCACCCACGATGTTCTAAGGGGCTCTGTAGGACCGAATGTGGAAGAGACATTCGGCCAGTTCCTGCCCTCGTGGAGTTTCAGCCTAAAAAGGAAAGTTGAGATGATTATTTCAGAGGATCTAAACCAGCCTGGGGCACGCGGCCTGGGTTGTCAGGGAGCAATGTGCTCAGCAGCGGATAGCCGAGTCACTGAATGCGTGCTTCTCTAAGTGAGGCCCTGACCAGAGCAGCCACATCGCCTGGAAATTTGTTACAAGCACACAGCCTCGGAGCCCACCTGAGACCTCCTAAATGGGAGATGGGGGCTGGGCAGAGCCCTGCAATCTGGGTTTTAACAAATCCTCAGGGCCACCCTTCCGTAGCTACAGTTTGGGAGCCACTGCCTCGAAACCCAAAAGATCAGGGGACAGATAGCCCTGGTGGTGTTGGTCTAGAGAGGCTTAAGGCAAGAAGTGACCTATGAGCCAGGTCATCAAAGGAGACGGAGAGTTCCCCACAAGGACAAGCAGAGCTGGAGGGGAACATTCCAGGAGTTCCAGGTGCCTGTGCTCCCTGAGCTAGCTTACAATACCTCCCCCCTCATATATTCTTAATGGATTTAGAGCTAAGTTGGGGGAAATGACTTGTGCGCAAAGGTATTCGTTGCATTTTTTGCAAACAGTTTAAATGCCCATCAGCTGATGGCTTCTTGAATAAACTCTGAGTCATACGTGTAAATAAACACTAGCCCTCTGCCTACAAGAAGAGAGGTTTAGAGAGGAGCTCCAGAATGTAGTGCTACATAACAAAAGCAAAGTGCAAACTCATGTATAGGTCGTGCAACCTTTCGGGTGAAACAAGGCAAATATGTGTACTGCAGGGATAGACAGGAAAGCGGGAACAGGAACTTGGCTCTCAGGTGGAGAATTTAGGGTGGAGGACAGGAGTGGGAGGTACGTCTTCACTGGATACTACTTTGTACCATTTAAATTTCATTCTCTGTGTATAGATGACCAGTTCAAAGAAATAGACACTGTACTTTTCTTCAGGCAAAAACAAGGCATGGGGAGGGAGAAGGCATCTGTTCTAAATGCCCTCTCGGCCCTCAAGAAAGCCCCCTCCCCCGCCAGCCTCACCTCTCTAACACCTTTTGGGGGATTTCACAGGGTGGGGGATGTGACAGGGAGGGGTGCTCGGTGTTATAATTATTGCTTTCAGTACCTATTTTGTTCTAACAGGATGTGCTGCTTGGGTCAAGGCCCTGGGCCAAAGTCATATAAGAGTAGCTGTTTGCGGTACTCCCTCTGAGTTCCCGGTATTTGGGAAACGGTCACCTCACAGCAGCAGCGGGGGTGGGAGAACGGGGGGGGGGGCAAACCACCACTGCGGTGGGAAGGGGAGGGCCTCAGGGGTTCCATTCAGAAAAAGAACAATTGGTGGTTTCAGGCAGCTGAAGTGAGGGCAGAAGGGAAAGGCGACGGCCTGGCCTATTGGAGGGGACAGCGCTGACCCTTGCCTCTATCCAAAAAAGAAACCAAGCAGGTGCGAACGACGTGGGCTTGAGTGCAAACTGCTTCTTCCTTCAGCAGCCTTCAGCACTCTCCAGAAAGATGATCTCACCACCCTCTGTCCACTTGAGCTTCTCCACTTTCCCAGGAGGAGGAGAAACTCATCTTGATGACGGGCCCAATACACACCAGCTCCACTTGGTTGCCATCTTCGTTATCACACTGAATCTTCTCCAAACCCTTCTAGGAAAACACCCCACCTTGCAGATGCGGAACCTGAAGTCAGAGGAGCGACATGACATGCCCGAGGTTGCAACGGGGAAGTCAGGATCAGAACCCAGTTCTTCTGACTCCAAAATCTCTGCTGCACTGATTTTAGGCTACCTCAAGCTAGGGAAAGACCCCTTATCAGACTCTGAAATCATTCATCATGGAACCAGCCATGTGGGCCCAGACTCAGACCTCTGGGTTTGAAAACCACAATTAAAAGCAGCCAGGGGCGCCTGGGTGGCTTAGTCAGTTAAGCATCCAAATTTGTCTCAGGTCACGATCTCACGGTTTGTGAGTCCGAGCCCCGCATCGGGCTCTGTGCTGACAGCTCTGAGCCTGGAGCCTGCCTCGGATTCTGTGTCTCCCTCTCTCTCTGCCCCTCCCCTGCTCATACGCTGTCTCTCTCTGTCTCAAAAATAAATAAAACATTAAAAAAGAATTTAAAAAAAAGCAGCCAATAGCACCATGATATTTGCAAGAAGACAGAAGAATTAACCAAGGGATCCTGTTGAAGACAAAGAACTCCCAGGATTTATCTGCTTAGGTAACTCTGGCTCGTGACTGCTTCTGTAAAAATACTGGTTTATAAAGTCCATGTGTTTGATGACCATCTCTGGCCCATCCATCACAAGAGTTTTCTGTTTGCAAGTGGCCTGCCAGTCAGATCCACTCAACCCCCGAGCTCCATGAACACTGTCAAGATAAAAGCTTATTTGGAGGCGATATGCCCTTCCAAGGTTCCCAAAAGAACCTTGCAGACGGTTTTAAATGAAAAGACAACTGGACTCAAATAAGATGAAGCCTGTCTGGGATTCGTTCATTGAATCACTCAGCAAGTTTCACTGAGGACCTACTACGTGCCGGGGGTAGTGAGGTAACTAACAGATGGTTCCAGTCTCTATAGTCTTTTCCAGGTCCAATATAACACAAGTATAACACTGAAAAGTAAACTTGAAAAGACAGTCTCAACAAAAGCTTGGGAGCATCGAGGGACAAGGGGTTAACCCCTCCTAGGGTTGGGGTAGTGCAGCAGGGTTTGGAGGGAATGGGGAATTGTGAGAAGCCCTCAGAGGAGGTGGTCTTTGAGATGAGCCTGGTAGGATGTGAAGGAGGACATTCCAGGTAGAAAAAGAGCATGGGCAAATTTTTGGAATCTCTAAAATTCATAATGTGTGTAGGGGTGTTGTTCACTTGGTTTGAATCTGTCTCCAATTCTTGTCCCTGTTATGAACTTTCTGTATAATTCTAGGCATCTCATTGCCTGTGATTTGAAGTCTCAAGTTCAATTTGTGTAGACTGTAGAAGAGGGAGAAGGAGAGAGGCAGAGGCAGAGACAGAGATCTGAGTTTCACGACAGAGGAGATACAGAGTTGCATGTCACAAAGGGGTCCTTATGGAGCTTATTGAAAATCTTTAGGTACCTCTGCATGAAAACACACATGTTTGAGTCAAAGACCACGGAGGAACTTTCAAAGGTTAGCTAGTGGCTGTCATTCACAATGCCCCGTGTCTGAGGTTTCTGGTCAAATTCTCAAGAAAAGAGGAAGTAAAGATAGAAAAGACTAGACAGCTGACAACAACTGATTGCTGGTGCTCAGGGAGAGCCTGAAGATGTAATTCCCCCTTGAACTTCATGCTAGTCTCTTAGGACCACGTGCGACATCCCTCTTTAACTCCAACATGAACTGTTTCTATAGCCCTTCCCTGATCCACTAAGACAGGTCAGATGGATCTTCTGTGGTCCACAATTTCTGTGCTTCCCAGCACCCCATGCTTCCTTCACTGTCACCTTTGTCATACTGAACTGTAACTGTCTATTCACTTGTTAACACCCCTCATTACATCTCATTGGGCAGCTATCATAGCTGTCCTTTATACCCCCAGCCCATTATATAACACGGAAAAAGTAACTGTTGAATACGAATAAGTGAACAGTTGAATAAGGAGAGAATGGAAGATGGGAAGTGAATGGCAACCGATTCGTCAAGAAGGCTAGCGCCTCAGAGCTTGAATGACAGTCTTTGGGATTCCAGGAACCATTATGGATGAGTGTGAGGGAGGACCAAAGAAGTCCCAGCCAGAGACATATTGCATTGCAACTGTCAGTGAGACCATATTTTACCTCCCACTGCTAGAATTTTGAAAATCCAGTTGGATTTTGGGCCATCTTTCTATGGAGATCAAAAGGCATAATCTACTCCTGTCTTTAACATTAGCTTCAGACGGTTGAGCCAGGATAAGTTCCAGAAGGCACAAAAGGAATGAGTCATTATTCGCTATGGGAGATGGCAGGCTACCATGAAATAGAACTGAGATGGATTCCACTGAACCAACTGAATACTAGTGGGGAAGTCAAGGCAGATAGGGGTGTTGGTAGGGAATCGGTGATGACAACAATGATGGTGGTGATGACGGTAGTGGTGATGACAGTGACATTTGTCAATGTTTTCAATATTCTACATTATTATTTTATTTACCCCTCACAGCAACTTTAGGAGGAGGGTACTGTTCTTATCTACTGTTATGCTCCTCTGCAGATGAAGTAAAGAAACTCTGAAAGCTTAAATAATTTGCTGAGGATTGCACAGCTTATAAGGCAGAGCCAGGACTGAAACCCAAGTCTGCTTCCAAAGCCCACTCAGCTCCCTGTGGCTGTTCTGCCATCCAGTGTCTCTACTTGGTTAATTTTCTCTTACCTCGCATCTTGATATCTTCATGTTAATAGACTCTGTATCCTGAATAACAGTTAGAGTCATTGTTAAGAAGAAATAAACTTTATACCAAACTTAGTTCCCTGGAAGGAGGTCAAAACACTGTCTACACTAGCTCAATAGGCAAAACACTCCCAGCTATGCACACTAACTCAACTGCATATTCCAAAATGAAAGGCTGCAGCTACACAGTGTCTAGAACCTGATTTCAGAAGACAAAAGGTAAAGTTCAGATGGGCTGGAATGAATCCAAATTTCCAGTAGTGCATATCACTTTTCATGAACCACTGGATTATCATACATAGACCCCATCACTTCTGCATGCTGCCCTTCTTTATCCAAAGGTAGCCCTGAAATCCTTTCTCAAGTCTTTGCTCTGGCAAGAGTAATCCTATTAGGTTCCTGATCCGTTCTAGGAAATTTCATCACTATGGGCTTAACTAATTATCAGCTTTTAAAAGACAGGAAGTATGACCATTAACTACCATTTACTCAAAAGTCAGGGGATGGTATGTCTCATTACTTTAATAGTCTGGGATACTATAAAGGACCATAGAAAATGGATTTCTAGATTTCCAAAATGTAGGCTATAATGGAATAGAGTACATTTAACCTCATATGAAATGAAAATGCCTCACAGTTCATAAAGTACTCTGAAGAACATTTCCAAATATGACACCACAACATCATGAGGGAAATGATAGGCCTATCTGCATTAAAAATAGAAGATCGGAGAGAAATAATTATGTGTCCCAGGTCACATATTAAATAGGGAGCAGATTAGATTTTGAGCTGAGTCTCCTAAACCCTCATTCAGTGAGCATTCTGCTACCTGTACAATCTCTTATCTTCAGTTTCTCTTCCTCTCTAGCCAATACAAGCATCGCCAACATGGATGGACAAACAGAACCTAAAGACAATGAGGAAACCATACAGTAATTTGCTTTCATGCAAAGGAAATGCGGAATTTATTGTAGAATATAGATGGTGTGTAAGCCCTTTGAGTGCAAGAGTCGTGTCCTATTAACTTTTTTTTTATGCCTGGGACTCAGAACAAAGAGAATGTTGAATTCAGCAACTAGCACGTTACTGTTCTATTTGGATAACAAAGTGTGGGGCACGTCCTGAGCTGTGAGCCAACCCTCTTCCAATCAAGAGCTGTCTCAAGTCAAATCAAATCAAGAGCTCAGATTGGGAATGAAAATATTCCTGACCAGGGTGCCTTGTAACCTTTCACCTAGAACAATGTCATCAGGTGATGTAAGATATGTCTCCTTGGGAGTAATAAAAGAAACACTAAGTGATATCAGGCTGATGAAATCAGAGCTTTGCCGAGATCAGTCAGTGGATACCAAGTCAAGGACTGGCTTCCAGCCACAGCTTGCATTTACATGCAGGACACACGAGACGTTCCTAAGAGACGCAGAGGATCAGACTAAAAGAGTGTCCCCAGTCTCCAGTAGATGTCCTTGGTCATGGAGGCAGAATAAATCTCCCATGAGAGCGAATGACAAGGCCACATTTCCAGAGATGACCAGTTTCCCATCTCCCTTGTTGACCACTGACCACTGCTTCCATGGAAGCATGCCTATAACCCACAGCCCAAATCAATCGATCAGGATGGGAAAGAACAGCCAAAGGATTGGGTTTCAGACCTGTGTGATTTAAGAATTTTCTAGCTGTGTGACCTTGGGCAGATTGATTAAACTCCCTGAGATTTAAATTGCTCTTCCATAAAATGAATGGCCACAAAGTTAACGTAGAGAAAACATACTATTACGCATAGTAATGGAGTTGAGTCTTACATGACATGTCAGAGTTACATATAACTAAAATTACCCTCGGAATCCCTTAAGTTGCCCAGAAAGGACAATATACATGCTCTTTTATATATAATCTGCCACAGTAATATATACATGTAAATATGTGATGTAAACAGTAATCAGTATATATGCAGAAATAAATTTTATAGTATTCTAATTACATATAAAAAGGTATGTAGTTGAATTTGCATGAGTTAAATAGACCTATGAGAAAACTCCACTCTAAATAGAAGTTGAACATTTATGATGTTACTGTCTTGGGAGTAGTAGATGTAAAGAAGCATCTACTGACTGATAATAGTGAATTAAGCATATTCCCCAATCAGAGCTCTCTTCTAAGCACTGATTCATGTTTCTTCATTTAATTTCACAACCCTACAATGTAGTTCCTGTTATTATCCCCATTTTACAGATAAGGAAGCTAAGGAACAGAGAAGTTAGAAAATAGTCTGTCCCACAAAGGACATCGTAATCCAGTTATATAGGTGAACTAAAACTGAAATCGATACTATGTAAATATTTGTAAGATGACTGCCAGCAAGGATAAAAATAAATGGCAGAGGAGAGATACAGACGCCACGCCATTGGCGTGGGATTCCAGAGCTGGAAGGACCCTAAGAGCATCTAGTCATGTAGAGAAGGGGAGTTCACTGTGGGGTCAGAGGTTCAGAATGGACTATTCTGAATCGTGAATGAAGCTGTGCCTTGAAGGATAGGTTTTCCCAGTCAGGTGGTAAGAAAGCGAAAGCAGGTGCATGGATGTTGATTATGGAGTGCACAGATGTGGAGGCAGGCATATGACATTTTGTGCAGTGGACATATAGAAAAGGCGAGCTGTAGCTATGATGGGAACAGGGAGGGAGGCTGTGAAAAACAGGCCAAAGTCATACTGTGATCGTTTCTGGGGTGACACTCCAAGGAATTTGACTGTGGACCTCAGGGAACCACTGAAGACTCCTGAACTGTGGAGCAAGAAGACAAAACAGGGCACATGGAAAGATCTATTCTAGTCCTAACCCAACACACGAGGGTCATCGAACAGCTGAACCGACCCTCCATGAGAAACAGCTAAAAACAGTTACGAGGAGGTCATTTTTACTCAGAAAGCAAATAACTAAACAAATATGTCTTCTTTCAGGATGAATCTGGACTTTCCAAACCCTTGGGGCCATCTTCGCACCGAGCCCACAGGCTCTGCCGTATGACCCTCACAGCCAAATGACAGTCATTCCTAGCACTCAGTGGTAATGGTTTCTTTTCAAAAGCTCTTGGTAAATTAAGTCTCCTGGAAGGTACCTTCCCTAACACCTTTCTCCCCTGCACTTAATTCTCCCAATCTTCATTGCTCCCCCAAATTGAATGTACACGCACATTTGCCAAATTGCTGACATCACCACCAACAATTTGTTATAAAGATATCTCAACTTCTGATACCTACAGCTTTAGAAGTAAATAAAGTGTATTCTCCCCAATACCTCTCACCCCACTTGAGAAAAGATCCACTCATTTAGGAAGTTTGTCCTGTAAAGCTAAGAACACAAGGTTTGATCACAAGGAGCCCTGGTCTGTTTAAAAAAAAACTTGAAGGTAATTTCACATTGAAGTAGCCGCTGGTTCCATGATAGCAGCCAATGGTGAAGCATGATGTGATAACGCAGCCCTGTTAACCATTGTGCATAAAGTCAATCATCATCATTTGCAAATGCCACATTTGAGGATTTGCTTGCCTGCTAAAATTTATTTGTAATGCCAAAATCAACACAGCACTTTTGAGGAGATCCACGGACATGTACGTGGTATTGAAAAATTTATATCAGCCACTGTGCATATCCCCAGCTGTGGTCTGACAAGGAGGTGCTCTGTCTTCTGGTTTCGGCTCTCTTGTTGTGAACAAGTATCCTTTGCGTGATCTATTTAGTACCACATTTTTCTCATTTTTGTGCTTTTTGTTGGTGCACTGTTTAAAATGGCCCCCACTGGTGGCACTCAAGTGCTGTCCAGGGTTCCCAAGCATAGGAAGGCTGTGATGTGCCTTACAGAGAAAACACAGCTGTTGGATAAGCTTTGTTCAAGCGTGAGTTCCGTTGCTGTTGGCCACAAGATCAATGTGGGTGGATCACCAATACATATTAAATAAGGTGTTTTTAAGCAGAAATACACATAAAGCAAGTTTATGTACTGATCCATCGATGAAAATGCTGTGACCAGAAGCTCATAGGAACCTAACTTTGTATTTCCCCTAATAACAATGGTTCAGTATTCACTAATTCAGTGTTCCCAGCATCTTTTTGGAATCTAATTACTAAAACTGAGAATAATGAGGATCAACTGTACCTGGGGCAGGGGTGATGGTACATGCACAGGCTTAGCAATGGGAGGCATTATTAGCAACGCAAGGAGAACCCATATGAAAAGTTTCTAAGAAATTTCGGGACTAGAATAAACTCTAATGAACCAGGGAGTGGTGAAAGGATGGCACCGGCGACGAGAAGACAGCAGAGAAGAGAGAATAATGCTAAGCTCTCAGAGCAATGCAGCACTCCTAAAACTTGTTACAAATGTGACCACTTCTGAAAAATGTTGAACTCAGTTAATGGCTGATTTTGTTCTACATAAACATACAGTGTTTTCTGGGAGTCTATTGGGTGATATATTTTCTTTATAGTTAACTTCATTTTGGAAAAACAAGAATCACATTACTTTTTCCCCCTGGAGTAGCTAAAATATGAAATATAACCCTGGTCTATTACACTAATTTCTTTGTTGCCCCAAAGATAGAGCAGGTCCCCAGTATGTCATTCATATTCTTTCTTATGCTTCAAACGTTTCCCCTTCCCTGTGACAACCCATGCCACATGTTAGGACCCAACTTAATTCCTTCCTAGAGCATTCACAGTCATGTCCATATACCAACGGAATGATTACAAACACACACATTGGAATCAGACAGACATGGGTCTGGATCCCAGCTCTGCCGCCTACCATATCTCCGACCTTGAGGAATTACTGAACCCCTCATATTTTAGTTTCCTGATCTCCAAAATGAGTATTAAAATAGGAAAATATACGCTGGCTTCAAGCACACTTCCTGACATGAAGCAGCTGCTAAGCTATGATTCCTTACTGGATTTTCTCTGTGTATCCGTCACTCTTCTCCATTCTGTGTCTCCTTTTGGACTCTGTGCCCCAATCCTCCCAGTGCATGAAATTTGCCTCTGAAATAATGACCTGAGATCTTCAACAGAGGGGGTCCAATTTGTGTTCATGGCTATCTCAGAGCCACCTCCTGCCCCCTCTGACCCCTGCCAGTCACCTGCAGGTTTCTCCCTTTCCTCCTCCCATGTCCACTGCCACTTCTCTGTCAAGGACCTCCTCCTACAAACTCCTCAAGACTCTTGCATAAACGCCCCCCACCAGAGAGCTCTCTTGTTCTGTCTCCTCCCTTTCTGACCTGTTACAGTGTTAACAACTACTCTTAGTCTTGAGTTCCTACTACCCATCAGGGACCAAGAGAAGCACATGACACACTCCTTCCTTAATCTCTGTAATGACTCCAGCGGTGTTTCTTACTATTCCATTTTGCACTTGAGGAAACTGAGTAAGTCTGAGAGCAGCTGTTACATGACTGAGGCTAGTCAGTAAATGGGGGCACAAACCCAAATCTATGCCAGCTCCAAAGCTCTCTCCAATGTGCCCTGCTCCCTCACTACATATCTTTTTTTTTTAATGTTTATTTATTTATGTTGAGAGAGAGAGAGCAGAAGCAAGGGAGGGACAGAGAGAGAGAGGGAGGCAGAGAATCCCAAGCAGGCTCTGTGCTGACAGCACTGGGCTTGATCTCATGCCTCTCAAGATCATGACCTAAGCCAAGATCAAGAGTCAGATGCTTAACAACTGAGATGCCCCGTCTCCTCCCTCCCTACCTATCTTAAAGTCTACTGTCAATGAGTCTTGCTAAGACTCCTGCTTATTCAGGAAGGCTCCTGCTTATTCATAAAGAAAAAACTGGGAATCCCTTGGCCCGATATGTAAAATTCTGTATCTCTGACCTCAGTCTACAGCCCAAGTTTTATCTCACTATTGCCTTTTGTGATCCTGACATAGAAAACAAAACCATTCTCCAATATTCTTCATGGAAGCCCATGCTCATTTAACACAGTCCCTCCACTGGAATACTCTCCAGGCTGCCGCTCTCATTGTCAAACCTGGGAACCTTCCTGTCTGTCCCTCGGGGCTCATCTCTCACACACTGCAGCCTCCCTGAAGCATGCACCCTGTTCATGCCTTCAATCATGCATCCAGCGTCACCTGCCTGTTGGGTGGTTTGACCTTCCGTGCCCTACAGCACCTGTGGGGTGAGTGTAGCACAAGATAGGTATGAGGGAGGGCCACAGAGGAGTAGCATCAGCCAGTTGCTTGGCTGATGCCAGGACCTTTCTGAAGGAGTTGATGCTTTGGTTGAAACTGAAGGAGAAGTTAGCAAGTAGAAAAGAATCTGTCCTCACTCTGAACGTCCACAGACAGCATTCTTCTCCATCTTTCCTAAGATCTCACTTTTTCCTTTGTAGTGTATTTTGTTCATCTATTTTATCACCCCTACTAGACTGAGAGGTTCTGAATAACAGTATTTGTGGCTATTTCATCCTTTTTTCAATTTTTTTTTCTTTTTTTCTTTTTTTTTTTTTTTTTTTTTGGAAAATAGGTACTCCGTGGTGGGCAAGAACACAGGCAGACTTTGGAATGGGCAAAGAGGGATGAAAAATCCAACTCTACCACTTACAAGCCAAGTGACCTTGATCGGACTAGTTAAGTTACCATTTTAAGATCTCATTTCCACATGTAAATGAAGCAAGAGGGAAAAAAAATCTGTCTCACAGAGCTGTTATGAGAACATAAAATAATTATAAAATGTTTGTATAATGCCTAGCATTGTACCTGCTGCACAGTAAAAGTTCAAAGCTAAGTGGTAGCTTTGTACTTCTAATATATAGTCAGTGATTTTTTTTTTATTTGTGTCACATACCTCTTAGCACAGCCCACAGGAATAGTCCCATGTGAACACTCACTAACTTGAAGTATATTATTCTAGGCCAGATATGTGCACATAAGCATGATCATATTAATTAAGACCGTATCACAGATACTTCTTTTGCAAGGCAGATTTGTGCTCTGCCCCAAAATTCATAAAGAAATGGCATTGGAGGTTGAAAAAACTAGTGCTTAATCATATACCACCTTCCCCAGAGTTTATCAATTTCTATATAAATAAACCTCGTAAGTGATTCATTGTTGTCAAGTGTGGAGGGGAGGGAGAAGAGTCTTTCAAAGGAAGAAAGAGAAAAACAAATGACAATAATCCAGGCTTCATAGGAAGTTACCATCATGTTATTCTTTCTAAGCAGTTTTTGTGGTTGATTCTCAGTTTAGATGGTGGTGGTTTTTAATTACCCAAGGTACAGGAACACCCATCTAAGAAAGGAAATTCCATTAAATGGTCTCAAGTCAGCCACTTTAATTCAGGCAAACAGAGAGAGAGAAAGGCAGATCACGAATTTGAAAGATGTTGGAAAAAAATGCCATTGTATTCCCTTCAAATGCACATGGGGACCTCAGCTACCTCACTACTAATTAAAGAGATCCACATTGAAACTCTCTGGAGAGAGTGAACATAATAGATTAGAATATTGAGCATACGCCATGTCCTATACAGCACACCAGGGGGCCCAGGGAGAATACACCCATGAATGAGATCTAGGTTCTTTTAGCTGGGTGAGAAAAAACATGCAAATATCTAACTTCACCGTAAGATAGAGAGAAACAGCACAAAATGGAGGCAAACATTGCATGTTGTATGAAATTCCAGAACAGAGCAACTATCGCGGTTGGGACTGACCACTCTCCTTTCCTAGAGGTGGGACCACCGCTGCCGAGCCTTGAAGACTAATCCCACAGGAAAATGGGGGAATTCATCCTTGTTGAGAATGTACTTCTGTGACATATAGTTTATACACTACATTTCATTTAATTCTTAAAACTCTCAAAAGCATTTGTACTATCTGTTCATTATAGAGATAAGAAGGCACTTTTCTCAAGGCCATACCACCAAAGAGTAGGAGCTTGGATGCTAATATGGGCCTGATGATCCCAGAGCCTATGATTTCACCTCCTCTCTTGCCCTAGAGCTCCCTCACAGCATGTATGAGGTCAGCTATCTGGGAGACGAGGTTAAAACCATTGTCCTGGAGTGTCTGTCATTGTAGCCCAACAATGAATACGTGAAAGACTTTGTAAGCAGTTCATTCCTGTAAGTAGATTATGCTACAGCCAATACTGTTTATACTATTCATTATCTGTATAGATTAACTAATTTACAGCTAACTTATAGCTAATTTATACAATTAATAAGGATTATTGGACTGAATTGAACGAATTTCAGTCTCGTCAGAGACAGCATAAAGGTTAACTTTAACCCAGTCCAAGCCTAATTATAATAAATTATACAAAATACTGAATTAGCCAGAGATCTAATGAGGTGTTCCCAAGGCTCTGATTAGGGCACAAGCCCACCAGGTGCTAACACGTAGCTGATGTCTGCGGGAAAGGCCAGAGACACACAAGAGAGCACTGTGAGAATGTGGGTAGTAGAAATCTCAGACAACTTAATGCTCTTCCCCAGTGGAATGGCTCAGTATATTACATTTCCTCCATGCACCAGGGTAGCCTACAGCCATTCAACACCTCACCAATGCTGCTGTTCGGACTTCTGCGTAGACGCCTCCTCATTTCTCTGAAAAAGACTCCTTGTTCCTCTCTCTGACTCCATCTTGTCTCACCTGCTGGGTGATCTCACCTCATCTCATGGCTTTTAACAGCATTCATCACAGTAAACCTCCAAATTTCCATCTCGATGACTCTCTCCTGCATGATAGACTTGTATATCCAGCTGGCTGGCTTGGCAGCTGGCTTGACATCTCCCCTCAAATGTCCGATAAACACCTCAAACGCAACCTGTTTTCACTCAATTTATCATTGAATTACTGATTTTAGCCTCCCCCCAGCCTTCCCTTAATGCCCCTGATCTGTTCCTCCTGAAGTTTTCCCAGCCTCAGTTAGTGGGAACACCAGATATTCAGTCATTGAGGCCAAAGGAACCTGGAGTCAATCCTTGATTCCTCTTTCCCTCCTACTCCACCTCTAACCCATCCCGCTACACTATCACCCCATCTACTATATAATCTACTCTTCCCTCAACCTTTAAAATGTATGTAGAAAAAAAATAAGAAGAATAAAATGTTTGCAGAAACTGACCGCTTTTGGCCACCTCCATGCTATCAGGCTGACCGGAGCCACCGTCCTCTCTTGATGATATTTCTGCATTGCCTCCAACGATCTACTTGTTTCCATTTTTGCTGTCTACATTTCATTCTTTTTTTTTTAAGTTTATTTATTTTACAGAGAGAGAAAGAGAAAGCAGGCTCGAGCGGGAGATGGGTGGAGAGGGAGGGAAGAGAGAATCCCAAGCAGGCCCCACGCTGTCAGCGCAGAGCCCAATGCAGGGCTCAATCTCATGAACCATGAGAACGTGACCTGAGCTGAAATGAAGAGTCAGACGCTTAACAGACTGAGCCACCCCGGCGCCCATTCCATTCTTAACACAATAGCCAGAGTGATGGCTTTGGCTCTTGACCTCATCAGAGTAAATATCCAGGTCTGCACTAGGAATCACAAAGCTTTACATGAGCAGCCCCCACCCCCCAACACACACACACTTCCCCTCTGTCCTTATAGCCTCGCAGACTCTTGTTTTTCAGTTACGATCTAGTCACACTGGTTTCCTTGCTATACCTAAAAATAGCACACATCTTCTCGCCTATGTCCACCGTCACAAAGATGAATGGGCCTTAATCTCATCTGCAAAATGAGGTAATTGGATCAGATGACCTCCCAGGTCCTTCCATAAAGATGTTATGACTTTGTAACTATTTTCACCTGCAGTTAAGATCATGAAACCCCAAGCCTAAAAATGGGGCAATATTACGATCTCTGACCAATGGCAAAGAAAACTCTGCATTTCGATATCTTTTGCCATTTGTTCTGAAAATCAAAATTAGACGTGCTAAGCCATTATAGTGAGAACCAGAAAATTAACAATGGTCTGTGGGAACAGTATTTAACCATTTACATGTTATGACTATGGGAACAGTATTATAAGGAAAATTCTTCTGTTAAAATGCTAAGGGAAAGTAGAAAACCAACTTGATACGAACACTATCATAACAAATAAAAATGTAAGAATGAACAGAAATATTTGTGGAAGAAAAATCAACATGCTAAGGGTAATGGTGTTAAAGTCATGGAATTCAGGGTGATTTTTTTTTACCCTTCTTTTCCTTCTTTTCTAAATTTTCTACTGTATGATTTACTTTACCACGTTTTATAATGAAAATGTGACAGTGTATGTGTGCGTGTATCAGTTCTCTTAAATGTTTAAACCAGGAGATTATTCTCCAACTAGAAACAGTACTTTACGTTCTTTCAATTATTGGTCCTACACGCTGTAGGCAAATTAGGAACGGTGTTCTTTGAACAAGAACATGGTAATAAAAGATTAACAGGCAATTTCCCTACATTGATGTGAATCAGCCATGCAGTCAACACAGTTGGTAGCCAAAAGAGCCCCAACGCAGGGACTCGGGTATTTTCTTATCATACGGACACACTCATTGATTCAAATTGCTGGACTTATCAGCGGCCCTTGGAGAGATTCTATATTTTTTCTCTCCCCAGTAATGTCAAAATCTATTCTCAAGTAAAGGGATAGAATTCCTTTACTTCGCCATTTAAGAATATTCATTGAGTTTCCCAAATTGCAATTCAGTCTATCTGGTATTTGCTAGGTCTATATTATGGATCTAAAAGTATGTAGAGTCTAAATTTATGGGTCCAGAGACCTTCATAGACAAGCTGTTTGATTAACCAAGGTTACATGCCATCACAGGTCTCGGTCTTCTTATCTATAAAATGCAGAAAGCAAGACCCTGGCCACTGTGGAAGAAGGGAAGCAAGGGAGGAACAGGGCAAGGAATGTCTTATGAGGTTGTTACATGTATTACATATTATAACAAGTTACAATAAGATTTGGATCACAATACGGACTCAAAATTTAGTCCTTTATCGGTTCAACAAACGTATTGAAACCTTAGCAATGTGCCAGGCCTGTGCTGGGTGATGTGCACACAACACTGAACAAGGCTCATTCCCCTCCTCCAAACAAGTGTGTAAGCTGATAGGAGAATCCCAGAAGTAAAGGACTGTTTCAGTCCTATAGGATATGAACCAGATGTGCAGAAAAGGAGGCAGAGGAGGACAGGACATTAGGGGGACCAATAACCCCTAAATACACTAAAAAGAAAATGTTTTTGGTATCAACAGGCACTCGCAGGCACTGTTCAGAGATTATGGAAAGTTTCCATTTCCATTATCTAATTGAGTCTATTATATTACTAACATCCCTATTTTCAGACAATCGAGACACGGAGTGGTTAAGTAACTTGTCCAGAATCACACCGCTGGCAATCTTATCAGGGCTCAAATTCAAGGCTTTCCAACCTGCATTTTTAACCACTCTGCGCACTTCCTCCTTCCTTGGCTACTGTACTTAGTAAGTGAGGCAACAAAGGTAAGGTGCATACAGTATGGCCTTTCCTAATAAGCATCCCACCTTGGCTGGCATTAGTAATACCAGGAGTAACAATCGCCGCCAGAGTAATAGCAAAAGTAGTAACAAAGTAACAATAGTAGCACTAGGAGGAGAGGGCGGGACAGTGAGAGTAATAACAGAAGTAGCAGCAGCAACATGTCAAGTCCTCTACAAATGCTAGCAGTTATTATTAGCCTGGGCTTTAGAATCATTCTAAGAAGGAAGGTAAAAAGTGTTCTGGTACTTCTGTGTCGTATGGTCCCCACTCTAAAAAAAAAAAAAAAAAAAAAAAACTTTTTGGTGCAGGAGAAGGCGACACATATAGAACACAGACGGGGGCTCAGAATAAAAACTGTTTCAAATTGAACAGTTAAATTTCCAGGAACTGAATGACTTCGGAACATGTCGTCCTGTAAGGCTAGCGCGAAAGGGACGTATGTTAAGTCTCGTGTGCCCACTTAGCATGGATGAGGCCGTGCCATAGCCACCATTTCACAAGTGCCAGGCCATCTATTTCCTGCCACCCTTCCGTGAGGTAGACACCCTATCATCCCCTTTCCGAATATAAGAACTGAAGTCCCGAGAGGGCAAATCGTTTGCTCAGGATTATACACCAGGTAAGTAGCAAAGCCGGGATTTTGACCCGGAGCCATTAACTCCGCTCACCTGCCCCACCCCCTGCCCCCCGGGAGGAGGGTGCGGTACGACCCAGGCCGAGGGTGGGTCAGAGGTGAACAGGCAAGAAGGAAAGGCAGGGCATCCTGAGAAGAGCGGCTAGACCAGAGTCCTGGCTGGAGGTGCGTCCATGAGGCGGAGGGCAGGGAGGAGTGAGCTGGGCCAGCTCTCAGGCATGAGCTGGGGCCCTGCCCTTTTAGAGCTCCCCACCCAAGAAAAACCACATGGGTGAGACACACGCTTGTTTAGAAAGTCTGTAAGTTGCATTTTGTTTTTGTCATCTGTCCCAGGGTGTACAAGACCAAGATGAGAGCACTGAGAGAAGAAAGGTTTTGTTTTTCATCGTGGCTTCCTCCAAAACGCACCCAAAGTAATAAAACTTAAAAAAAAACAAAAAAACAAAAAAAACTCCTTTGGGTTTTGTGACACTGTTTAGGGCTGCATTTATACACCCGTTTGACTCCCCTCCCCATTTAGGACTCAACTGAAGAGACCACAGAAGCCTTCTAATGGCAGTCATTCATTCGATCAACAAACATTTATTGAGCATTTAGTCCATATCAGACCATATGCTCAACAATGTAGACATGGTGGAGAACAAGAAAATGTACACTCCTTGCTCCTCTGGAACTCACATTCCAGCTGGGGGAGAGGGGTAATGAATGTAAAACCAAATAAATAAGGATAATGCCTGATTGTGACACATACTTGCACAAATACAACTAGAGTGACGTGAAAGAGAGCCACTCACCCAATGAGTGGCCAGGGTTGGTCCCAACAAAGGGATGTTTGAACTGAGAAGGAACCATAAGAAGGAGCCCACAGTGAGGATCTGATGCTAAAAGGAGCTCAATGTAGGGGAGAGCTAGTGTCGAGACTCCAAAACTGATGAAAACCCGTCTGACTGGATCACAGTGTGCCTGGGAGAGAGCTGTAGGAGAGGAAATCCAGAATATATTCAGTAAGCAGATCAGGAAGGATCTCGTTGTCTCAGTGTAAGGAGCTGGGATTTTGCTTTAAGTGCTATAGAAGTCATTTGGGGATGGCAAGCAGACCAGAGAAGGAACTTCTTTTCATTGGGGAAAGCATCTACTTGATAATTGCGTAGAGAATGGATTGTAGAGGGGCACCGGAAGGTGGGAAACCGATTAGGAAAGTGTTACAGTGTTTAAGGTGGGTGAGAATGGGGCATAGGCTGCAACGTTTTGGAGTGAAGCAGTTAAATCTAGAAAAGGTGTTCAAGGCAGAGGTAAGAAGCATCACTTTCTACTGTCACTCTCCTACTTCAAGAGTGGATGTGAGGGATTTGTGAAGCCCAGGCATATCCCTAGGTTCTGGTTTGAGGCACTAGATACACGGTGGGGTCAATGAATAAAATATGGAAATCGGGTGAAGGACAAATTGCAGGGGGTTCTGGGAAAGGGTTCGTGGGTTCTGTTCGGAAATAATAGATTGGAGATGATTATTAGACGTCCACATAAGAGCGTCAAGTAGACATTTAAATACATGAATCCAGAGTGCAGAGAAGGTAAAGTTGGAAATAGATTTGGGCCCTTTCACTATGTAGATGACAAGTCTGACAGATGACTGGATATGATCACCTTTGGGAAGAGAGAAGGAACAGAAATAGGTCCAAACCATCTCAAAATAGGATAAACCTCAGTTTCCTCACTTATAAAACAGAGACAGTAACATTTACCCCGTAAGGTAGTTTTACAAATTAAATTCTGTTTCTATATAAGGCCCTAATCTGTCAGACCTCAAATTCCTGGTCCATTTCAATATCCTATCAAGGTCCCATCAAGGCCAGTTTCACAAGAGTTAGGATTGCTCGAAAGACAGAGTTAATTAATTGATTTGCAAGGCCAAGTTCCTATGATCCCATGGTTTCCAACACATTGCTTTCTTTTGCCTTTCGTCTTGACCAATTCCATCCCCAACATGTTTTTACATACCACACGGACACGCATAATATATTTGGGTCATTTCCCATGGGCTGCTAAATCCCAGGCCCCCCAGGAGAGAAAAGATCTTCAAGAGTCCTGACCTGGTGGTATATGACCTCAAAGAGTTGTAACTGGCATGGGTCAAGCCCATTACACAATGTCAAGTCAAGTGGCAGCTAATTCTCCTTGGCTAGAAAAAGTAAAGGACGCCCTTAGAGTCCTGGGTTGGTGCCCAGTAGGGTGAGTTGCAGGCAAATGAGTCTTCAATCAATGGGGTACTTGAGGACACCAAGGTGTATGTACCCTGAGCTGTCCTCTATGCCACATTCCATTGTCCAAAAGAGTGGCAGAGCCTATGATAATAACAGCTAACATTTACTGAGTGCCTATTCTGTATCAGACATATGGGTAATACTTTCCAGGCATTACCTTATGTAGTAATTGCAGAAATCCAGTGATACTGATACTAATATAAATTCCAGGTTACATACGAGGAAACTGAGACTCAGGGAAGATAGGTCACTGTCCAAAGTCAAACAACTAGGAAGTGATAGATGTTTGAATGCAGGTCTGCTCTCAACCACTATGCACTATCATCTCTTAGCAGTAGAGTGTGTTAACACTTTACGGTCTCTCTCAGCAAATTGACCTCCCATGCACCCAGTGAGAAGAGCACTGGAGAAAGCGTCAGGTCAGGATGAGTTCTGATCTCAGGTCTGTCACTTATGAATTAGGTGGCCTGTAGTAAGTCATTTGCTTTCAGTAAGCCAAATGAGTTCTCCCATTTTCAGAGTGGATAGAGTAATCTCTGCCTCATCAAGAGTATTGAGGGGGCAGCTGGGTGGCTCAGTCGGTTGACCGATCGACGTCGGCTCAGGTCATGATCTCACAGTTTGTGAGTCTGAGCCCCGCGTCGGGCTCTGTGCTGGCAGCTCAGAGCCTGGAGCCTGCTTCGGATTCTGTGTCTCCTTCTCTCTCTGCCCCTCTCCCACTCATGCTCTGTCTCTCTCGGTCTCAGAAATAAATAAACCTTTAAAAAAAATTTTAAAAAGAGTATTGAGAGCACACGATGCGATAACTTTATAAAAACCATTTGCCAACTCTCAGGTGATGAATGTGCATAAAAGGTGATTATGAAATGATGATGATGATGATGATGATGATATTGATGCTGCTGCTGATAATGGTACACGTGCACACACACGTACTCACGTGCACACACACACAGACACACAGACTGCAATGAAAATATCTCAGAAGTCTCATCACCGATTATTCAAACAATTAGAATAGTGCCTGGTCCCTAGATAGTGTTCAATAAATACTCATGAAATAAGTAATGAAGATGAGGGAGAAAGAGGTAAAGGAGAATTCACAGATTCAATCCACTTCAAACAATGGGATTCGAGGTGTTAATAGCAAGATAAAGATTCTATACCTATGGTTCAGCTGTATCCTTCAGACACTTCAGGAAGGATCTGCCATAGCTAAAAAAAAACTTCCCCTACCTAGCAGTTAGCAAAGTGTTCAGCACACCGTATGTTCTTTATAAAAGTATTTTTCCCATTGCCTCCTTTTTTTTGTCTTTTTCAAACCCCTTCCCTTCTCCGTCTCTCCACACCCCCTTATATTATTTTAGATTCTCTTTGAATCATTTCCTCTCTTCTCAAATATCTTCTCTTCTTTTGGTTCCTCCACATTCCTTCTTCCTTTTTTCTACCTTTTTTTTGTGGTCCCTCCATATCCTTTCCTCTCTTCTCTTTCTTCCTAGCTCTTTCTTTCTCTTTCATCCTCCCCAGTCATTTTCCCTAGCCCACTATGTAATGAATTCTCTTCTTTGTCTTTTGGGTTTCCATTCCTATGTGAACCCAGAAAGATATTTCCTCCCAGGTTTTTATCATTTTAAATAATAAATTCAACCACATGGCCAACACAGAAAGACTTCTTCCAGGCAGTCCAGCCATTGCCATCTTCCAATGACTGAAGTCCAGCTTCAATGTCCAATCTGTGGGTGGATTCATCTCCAAGGGCATCCTAAAAACCATTGATATGATCAGGGCTACTGTTTCCATTCATACAGTGGTTAAAGAGAAACTTGCTCATTCCAGGAAACATGTGCCCATTTGTGTTGCCATAACAGACTGTCTCTTGTGGATTTCTGTCTCCTCCTCTGCATGTTGACCCCTTGCAGGGCCCAATTCACATCCAAGCTTTCATTTTTTTCCACATCAACCATAGGAGTGGACCCTATTCTTCCCCACCCCAATGTAGAGATAAAGAAATTAACTCAAGAAAAGAAAAAAGAACAGGAGGGAGGGAAGGAGGGGGAGAAGGAAGGAAGGAAGGAAGGAAGGAAGGAAGGGAGGAAGGGAGGGAAGAAAGAGGGAAAGACAGAAAAAAAAAAAGAAAGGAACCGCCAAATCACATATTTATTATGAGGAGAACATAGAGTACCTGACTCCAGGGGTATTGAGAAGGCACAGATGATCACCACTCCTCCCAATCTTTATTCAACTTCCTGAAGATTCACCAGCAGAGTTATTCAGAGTAAAGAGAGTAACTACAAGTTAAGGTTGTAAAATCAGATCTGGGTTCATTTCTTAGCTAAGACTCGCTGGCTTTGTGACCTTGGAAAACTTATTTGGGCTTTCTGTGCCTCATTTGTCCTAAAGAACAGAAACAAATCTTCCTTATAGGATCAAATGTGATAATGCATGCAAAGACTTTAAGAGAGCTCCTGGGAAATAGTAGTCAAGGAAAGGTAGCTACTGTTAATACAAAGTTTTCATTTCTAGAAAGGATGATCTTTTTGCCACCAGCAGGGGAATAAATATAAGGTGTCAGAAGACACATTTGATGACATTCAGATATGAATTTGAAGCAGAGTATCCTCCCACTAGCTTATAGAGAAAAAGAATCAGTTGAGGAGGAGACCCCCATGGTTCTTGCTAGTGTTCTGTTCTCTGGAAAACATCACAGCGGCCAATACTTAAAGATGTCTTATCCCCCATGGGTTTCCATGGAGCTAATGACAACTGGTCCTGGGCTCACAAAAAGTAATCACAGAAGTCTTGATTGCACTCAGCCCTGGGATAGCCTGGGTTGCTCCCTTCCTACACAGGGGCCTGGGAGCCTTTAGAACAGCTACATTACTGGGCCACCAGAGAGCATGACGGCACCAGTCCTTATTCTCCTGTTGATTAGGAGATGGTTTGACTACCCATATTCATTTACCTCAAAGCCCACAGATAAAACTGGTGGTTGGGCAGGTGATCAGCTATCTCAGGCACCCTCTAAAAAGAAGTCTGGATGTTAGAATTAAGGAGGGACTTCACACTCCGTTCTTCATATCCCCGACAATGCTGCCTTTTAAAGGGTTCAGGTAGACCTCACAACATTACCAGAGGTTCAAAACCAGCACAAACTTTAAAGTGTTCTTGTGGGTCCTTCAGCACCCCCCACCACATTTGAGTCTTTTATTACTATAGATTATTAAGCATGCTATGAGCAAGGCATCATGGTAGGTATTGAGTAAACAAAACTCCATCCTCAGTGTCATTTGGCCAGGAGAACTGTAGACAATAGAAATGATTTGTTGGCATGGTTTCTTTTTTGTTCTGTTCTGCAGAGTTGAACACTGAGTCTCCAGGGGGACATGTCCCACCTTTCGCAAGGCCCTTCCATGACCCTACTTCTGTGACTTACTCAAAGACTGGTAGAATTGGCCTTTTGGGATACTGACCTTTGCTTTTTGAATAATGGTCATTCTGTCCAAGGTCAAGGTATAAGGTTACTTCCTCTCCTTAGCCCAGACATCATCATATTTGGTGGTTGTCAGGTTGATCTTTGGAAATTTCTTAGTTTCTCTGAAGTGTTTAATTCACATTCTTTTATTTCTTTGTTGTTTTTATCGAGATTCAAGGGAAGGCAAAAGAATCTCCAAAAATGCCTACTCTGGCATCTTTGAACCAATCCTTTTGTTATAAAGTTAAGGAAACTGGTCCAGAGATATAGTCAGAGTCAAGAAACCTTGAACAGAAGTGTTGTGCCAAATCCCAGCCTCTTGTCTCCAAATTGATGCTGGACAGAAGGCTGGGAAGGAGGGCTCCCTGGCTTGATGTCTTGGTGATAACTTGACGGGAAAATGTGTTGAGAAAGGATGGCCTCCAATGGTTTCTCACTCAGTCTCATTGCTGTCCCCAAGAGAGCTCAGAAGTTCTCAAAAACTTGGAAATGTAGTTTGTCCAGCAAGTTCATTACATGTAATTTACTATCTCATTTGATGTTGAGAATCAAATTTGGTGAGAGAATTAGAAGGAGCTGTGGTTTCCCAGTCAATTAACATTTATTAAGATCCATCTGCAAGATAAACTGATTCATTTATTTATTTGATATAGCTTGTGTCCTTTTCATATGGCAGAGGAAGCACCATGTGGTAGTCTTAGAACCCAAGCTTCAGAATCAGGCAGCTTTGGTTTGCCTCTGGAATTTGTTACTCACTAGTTGTTTGATTTGGGGGTAAATCCTGTAATCTTTATGAGTTTGGATTTCCTCAACATTAAGATGGGAGCAAAAGTTTCTACTGTGCAGCATTCTTTAAATAAAATAATGTAGGTTAAATAACTCACTGGTAGCTAACACATTGATGTCTGAAAACTGTAAATCATAATCATAAGTGCTGTGAGGCATCTGGGTGGTTCAGTTGGTTAAGCATCTGACTTCAGCTCAGGTCATAATCTTACGGTCTGTGAGTTCGAGTCCCGTGATGGGCTCTGTGCTGACAGCTCAGAGCCTGGAGCCTGCTTCACATTCTGTGTCTCCCTCTCTCTCTGCCCCTCCCCGCCTCACACTCTATCCCTCTCTCTCAAAAATAAATAAACATTAAAAAAGTTGTTTTAATAATCGTAAGTGCTAGATTATGATCAGATGAAAATAGTTTATATGAGCCCACTATCACCTATCTTATTGAAGAAAACATCTGAGAAATCCTTCAGATGTTTATTTTGGCATCTGAAATCGTTTGTAAAAGGTAAATCTATTTGCATGCACGTCCTACTTGGTCCAACACATACTGACCCAGATGAGTTTCACTCTCGAATCTGTTCAGGCTTGTGATTTTCTTCTCACTCATAAAAAAGATTCTGATTTAACCATGGTTTTCCCAGTAAATCATTCAAAATAAGAACCTTTGGATATCATTTACACCTTCATCTCCTTTTGGTGTAATGTTTAATTTGAGCAGAAGGCCCATCAGTGTGGACCCCTACAGTGTTTTTCTGCAATGCGCATTATGCAATAAATTTACATCACACATGGGAACGATCACCTCTTCCCATCCAACCAGCCAACACCAAAAGTGAAATGAAGTCAGTGGATTATTAATGTGAAAAATCCGTTTATAAAATAAAATGTGCAATTATAATTTCACATTCTTTCCCCTTTTTTAAAGTATATACTTACATAGTAAAAACCATGTACTACTTACAGAGTAGTAAGCTCTAGAAAGTGAGACTATATATTATTTCTTCCTCTTACTATTGTTATTATTCCTTTTTGTATTTCCAGAAGAGACCACAATGAACCTGTGTTGTTTGTATAATAAGGAAAGTAGCACAGTAAAAAAATTACGTTCCAAATACAGTCTACCTGGTACAGTACTTGGCAAAGTTTAGATGCTCAGTGAAGGTTTAATGGTTGAATGAATGGCTCACAATCTGGGCGATTCCTGATGAGCCAACAGTTCAGCTGCCTTGGTATACCCATCATTCTGGCTCCACCACTGAATAATCCTCCAGGATAACAAGAGAAAAAGGAGGAAAGAGAAAAAAATGGAGAAGAGAATAGAGAAAGAAGCTTTAAGAGTGAGGCACAGTAAGAGACCAGTTACACCACTTGATCATGGAATGTTTCACCCAGAAGGCACTCTATGAACAGGGGACTCATATCTCTTGGGCACTGAGCAAGCACCTCCCAGGGAACACAGTTCCCTATTCTTTTGCAACCTCCATTATGCAGACGGGGGCGTCAACCGGACCAGTTGCAACGATCATTAAGTGCCAACGATTTGAATCAAGGCCTCTTGGCCCCATTTCGGGGCTCCCTCTGAGAAAGAAAGAAAACCATGAAATGTATTTGAGTGATATTTGCAAACTTAATTTAATCTGGGAGCTCAGAAAGGTTATGGGAAATAGGAAAGATAGAGGGGAATCAGAACACTGAAGAGAAAAGAACTTCAGTGCATATTTATGAGGTCCAGTGAAATACATAAAACCTATAGTCAAATAATATTTATGCATGGCATGAAGGTTTTCAGCAACTACAAGGGAATCAATCCACAAAGAATAGATTAGTAACTCACCCAGTGCAGGAACCACCTCATCGGCCCAGACAAACAGGGAGTATTTACCAACAACCTGTGGGAGAAGAAGTCCCATTGTGTATTTAGGATGTCATTCATTGCTCTGTTGAGTTCTTGTGCTCAGGGAAATGGGGCAAGGTCTATTTCTCTTTCCTAAATCCTTAGATCTTTGCCCCCAACCCAGCCTACCCAAAGCCCTACCCTGGAAGATAGGAATTGTCAACTGACTCTAGTATTAACTACAACCCCCCAGATTGTACCCCTAAATGTCAAAGAGATGATTTAAATGTAGACCACTGATGCACCCAGAGGATTCCACATTCAGTCCAAGTGGAGAGAGAGAATTGTGTTTCCCATGTTGTAATTCCCTACGTAAAGGCAATCCCTTCTTTCAGATTATCCTTTTATTTTCAACTCGGAACAGTGAAAACATCACATTTTAGCCAGGATTTCAGCATGCTTCACAGATGTTATAGAGAGGCCAGTATTCCTTTTGTCCGTCCTTCAGACCCTTCTGGTACATAAAGATTTAAACAAGAAGTCAGAGTTCCATGTGATAGTGAGGGTTTACGTTTTCACAGAGGTAAGGGCCAGACACTGAGGTGATGCCCCATTCATCTCCTTCACCACAGGCATTTGTTCTCTGGCCGGGAAAGGTTTGGGAAGGGCCATAGGCAGCTTAGTGTGTCTCATCTTTCCCCCTCCTTGTCATTGACTCTAAATTGGAGAGAGAACGCTGAGTGCAGTGATCCTAAGAAGGCTTTGATACCCTGGAAGTCAATTATTCATCATAAACAACGGCTGAGATTTGGGTTTTATATTTACTTTCATTAGCAAGTGATAAAAACATTAATGAGGGTATCATAGGTTGCTATTAGGCACAAACCCCCCAAATTTACAATGTTCCAAGCATGACAGCAATGTCCACAAATGGGTGGTGCTGATCAGCAAGTGGCCCTCTTTCTGATTCCAGGGAACAGATTCGTCCATCTCATGGCCCCATCGTGTTCAACAGGAGGCCCCCAAGGTTATGGCTCCTCTGTGCCTCATCAAGGTGATAGACTGGAAAGGGCAGGAAATCGCCCATGGGAGGAGATCTTTTGTGCTGGGCGAGAAAGTGGGGTGGATCACCTCTGATCACATCCTATTGGTTAGAGTTCAGTCACATGACCACATCTAAGTGCAAGAGAGGCTGGGAAATGTAGGCTGTGTGCCCAGGAAGAAGAGGAAAGGGTGTTATGCTGCTAGCCAGGCTCTATCACAGTAAGGAAATAAGTCAATATCAGCACAATAACAACAAAATGATAGTTTTCAGAGAACGTCCTGGAGGTTAGAGAAATGAGGTCCCGCTTATAATAACAGCATCTTCAGTCCTACCCTAAAGTCCCTCCCCAGAATAAAGGTTTGGTAAGGTTTTCTCTCTAAGAAAATTTAATTACCATCACTGGACCCCTCCCCCTAAAAAATGAAAACAAGGATATGCATTTCAGGGGGGGAGGAAAAAAAAGAATTTTAACAACCACAGGAGAAGGGGTGGGGAAAGCATCACACTCCCTAATTAGTTTGAAATTTTAACTTACCAATGAGCTGGTAAATTAAAGGGACTCAACTCACTCGGTCCAGCGAATTTGGGTTTTACCCTAAGCAGTTAATAAGCCGAGGTTATTAACAGTGATATTGTAGTATATTCATTATCCTAATGAATCTCTATTTGCTATATATTCTATCTCAAACTAAATAGATGTCTCATGAAGGAAAGAGAGCCAGAGAGAAAGGGGAAGAGAGAGAGAGAGGGAGGAGGTGGAGGTGGGAAGGAGGAAGGAAAATAGCTCTCTTCCTTTTGTGTGTTTTTCACCATCATCTGTTCATTGGACAGCTACACTTGGCTTTCAGTCTCCCCGGCTCTAATTGCAATGACAAAAAGGAGTGCTGAGTGAGGAAACCCAAGAGTATTTGAAACCAGGTTACAACTCCCTTCAGTAATTTGGTTCTGTAAGAAAATATGCAAGCCTGCAAATTATCTTTAACTCCTGCAAGGAGACATCCAGCTCTCATGGGAATTTGAATGTATTTTGAGGTGGGGGAGGAAGGCATTCTTTTTGCCAGTTTTTAAAATGGATCTCAGGACTGTAAGCACGAAAGAAAAGTTTCTGGCAGAAAAACACCTGAACTCTAATCAAGCAGAACTGAGGTTCTTGCTGTCGTAGGGCGCCGAGTGAGAGATAACGGATTATGCCTGCCTCAAATCAGACACACATAGCACCTTGTCCCCTTCGATCTGGGCCATCATCCAATAGATGCAAACACTGAGGTGCAGCCTTCTCTGTCGTATGTATTTTAAATATCACCGGATATTGACAAAAGTTAATGAAATAGATACACCCAAAAATCTCTAACGGAAGTAGAATTTGGAAAGCAGTTTCATTGGAAAGTTTACCAAGGTGAGCTGCATTCATATTTTTAGAACCAACCGTTGAATTTCTGACCTCATTTCAAAGGAAATGTTAATTTCAGGGGGAGAAAAAGCCTGATACATAAGATGTTTGTTGTAAAGCCTTTCATGACGGCAGATACTGCAATGGAATTGGTTAAATCAATTTGGCATATAGACTATGAATGAAGGTGTTTGAAGTTATGCTTTCGTTCCAGTCATATGCAAATTATTACAAATGGTAGATTAGTAAACATAGAATTACTGATTTTTGTAAAGCTCTCGTGTCAAAAACTTGTGAGCTCAGTCTTTAGCTTTAAGCACGTTAGTGTGCACTTTCTGGATGGCTAAAATATGTAGTTTTGTTTCTAATTCGGGGGCACTTTAATGACTTTACATTTGGGAATAAATTGAAATGGAATTCAAGTATCACTTCGAAAATGATGTCATTCTGCAAAAACTTGGAGGCAGGCTTACAAGATAACAGTAAGTGAAAAACCAGGAAAAGCACTTTGTTGGTAGAGTTTGTTCACAAAAACGGAACACAAATGAACATTTCTAAAGAGGAAAAAATGTATTCTTCCACATCTTTCTTCTTCCTTTCAAAATTTCTTGCAGAAAAAAAAATTTTTAAGAAAAAAAGTTTTGAGAAAAAAAATAAATGACAAAAAATTGCTTCTTAGGTCGATTATCTTCTCACACCTCAACCGCAGCTCCCCAATGGCAAGGATCATTTAGGTTATGTGAGGCCTGACATTTACCATGGTGTCTGCAGTATTTGCCATGAAACTCAGCAGGCTTCATTCCTAGAAGTAGCGTGATCCCTAGGAAGGACGGATGTCCATGTGGCCGACTTAGTGTTCTGTGTCCACCCCCCACTACATAATGGAGCCAGGAGGATGAAGTTGATTACCGACTTACAAAACAGGTGCAAGCAAGCAAGAATTCCGTTCTTCCTCAACTCTGTGGCTCTCCCCTGCCTTGGTTCTAGAAATTACTTCTCAGGCTAAGGACATGTGGATCAGCAGAAGGGTCAGAATCTGACTTTGACTTTCACGCTCCTGGTTAAATGTACCATCGACAGAAAGACTTCAGCCACCACAAGTTCACAATCTCCTTATTGCTGTTGCGGCCAGAATTCAAGGTTTTTGTTTTGTTTTGTTTTGTTTTGTTTTGTTTTGTTTCTCTTTCGGTGATAATGACACTGAGCCTACCTTTGGTCAGGGCTTTCTGTATCATTCTAAGAGATCTCCCTCTCTCTCTCTCTCTCTGTCTCTCTCTCTCTCTCTCATTTGGTCACATTCTCTGCTACTATATTTTAAAAAGAAACAGTACCGGGCACCTGGGTGGCTCAGTCAGTTAAGCATCCGACTCCTGGTTTTGGCCCAGGTCATGATCTCACAGTTTGTGAGTGTGAGCCCCGCATCGGGCTCTGTACTGACAGCACGGAGTTTGCTTAGGATCCTCTCTCTTCCTCTCTCTCTCTCTCTCTCTCTCTCTCTGCCCCTCTGGCACTAGGTCTCTCTCTCTCTCTCAAAAATACATAAATAAACTGAAAAAAAAAAGAACGAGTACTTAATCCTGTTCAGCTAGGCATGGAAGATGCCCCTGTGTTCCCAGGGTCCTGATGGAGGAGATTGGCTGTGAATTACGAAGTGTCTGAAGGATCCTGCTTGCCTGTGATCCCACTCCAGCCCCCACGTCTGGTGTCCTCCTAAAAATTCAGTGCAGGGTTGAAGATGTGAGGTACCACCTTGCCATATCACTTGGTCGGCACTGTGGCATTTCCTGAGAACCTACTAGGTGACAGGCAGTGCCTTAGCTGCTGGGAATAGGACCGTAGAGATGTGGCTTAAACAAATCTTTCAGAGAGTTATTAACTAATGAAACTCAACTGTTCAGAGTACTACAAGGGTGGCTCAGAGGGAAACATACTTTAGTGTAAGGCAGAGATTCTCAACCAAGGACCCCCGGGAGCATAAGGCAGTGTCTGAGGACATTTGCAGCTTTTACAACTTGGATGGAGACAAGGCCACGGCCAGGAGTCTGTTGGCGTGGAACAGGTGAAAGGTAGGACGCTGCTAAACAGTGTCAGGGTTAAGAAACCGTGGTGATTTTCCAACGTAAGCCAGCAGAGAGTCACCTAGAGAGTTGGGCCCCAGGCCCAGAGTTTCTGACTCAGTAGGGCTGGGGTGGGACCTGAGAATTTGCATTTCTTACAAGGTCCCAGGTAATGCTGCTGGTTGCTGGTCCAGGGACCACACTCGAAGAACTGCTAGCCTGTGTTTTCCCAGAAGGCATCCTCTAGAAAACGATGTGTAGAGGTTTGTAAGAGTTAGCTGGAGAAAAAAAGGAAAGATAAACTTCTCCAGGCAGTCTGTGCAGAAACCCAGAAAAGGGAGGATTCGGCATGTTCAAGGACCAGATCCTTGACCGCAGCTGGAGAGGGAGCCGGAGGCAAATGGTGCAGGGCCATAGTAGGATGTGGTCTTTATTCCATGTAAAGCAATAGGAAGGCTCTGAAGAATTTGGGCAGGGGACTGGAGAACTTGGCCAGATAATGGGGGCAGGTCGCAGAGTGGGGCATGGCCTACAGTTTACCATAATGAAAGAGCATGGTCTTTGGAACCAGACAGTCCTGGATCTCCATCCTAGTTTGGCCTCTTACCAATGGCACGATCAAAGGCAAAGTATTTCACTTCCATGGGACTCAGTTTCCTCATCTGTAAAATGGGGCCATTCATATACACTTCTCTGGATGGTTGTGAGAATGAATGAGATCATGTTCATAAAAGGGCCTGGCACACAGAAGGGCTCAGTGAACGTTAATTCTCTTCCATTAAGTGTCAATGATGAAAGGACCAGGGGCTCCTCTGGAAGCTAATTTGCATCTCAAAGAGCACACAGCAAAGCATGATGTCAGCAATCCAGGTCTGTCCAAAGAGCACTTGCGTCACCCATGTGTGCCAAACCTGAGCCAGGGCCTGCTGCTGGCATGTTTAAGTGCAAATTAGGCAACCACCAGCCCACACAAAAATGCTGCAAAGCTAATGGTAGGTTTACAGATACCATCACAGGGCTCGAACCAAAGTTACCTAATTTATTGATGTTTGGTTACTTCAGAGGCTCTTTTACCACATCTCTTATGGTTTTGTAGCCTGACAATGGGGAGGAGAACCAGTGCTTAGAACCACAATAAATAATAATACTTAGCACTTAAATAACCTTTGCATCTTCAAAGTCATTTCCAAACACTCTCAAATTAAGACTTACCTAGCCCCAGCCTTGGGAAAGTGTCATTATCTTTGTTTCTTCAGCACAGCAAGGAGAAGGAGGTGACAGTGTTGCCCAAACTCTGGCCAGTTGGCGTTAGAATGGACTGGTTTGATTCAATCCAAGCATCCCTAGTGGGTCCGTTCCAGAAGAATCTGGGCATTTCCCTGGACCACGGGTGGAGCAAAATGCTTGATTGGAAGAGTTAGTTCCACTTTTCAAGAATCACTTTAAAATAAAATAATAATAAATAGAGAAGACAGAATCAAACCTTTGGAAGGGACAGATATATTTCCGGCATAGATTGTGGTGATGGCTTCAAGGGTGTATACTTATCTCCAAACTCCTCAAGTTGTTTTCGTTAAATATGTATGGCTTTTTATATGTTGATCATACCTTAATAAATCGGTTTAAAAAAATTCCTTGTGAAACTAATTTTGCACAGATGTTCCCAGCACATTATGAATTAGACTTAATGGGAACAGTTGCCTTTTGGCCAAAAAAGTGCTATTTCTGGTTCCCCAACTCCCTTGCTCTGCCATCTCCCAGAAAGCTGGGCAAATGTCAGGAATTTTTGTGTGTTTGATAATTATATAATTAATAATGATAATATCTCAAAGTTTCCTCATCTGTAAACTGCAGATAATGACACACGGAGTTGTTGTGAGGACAGAGCATGAAGAACAAGAAGGTAATGAACACAAGGGAATGTTCTTTAATGTTGCTGCGGTGGACGCCATAGCCATTGTATTTATATCATTGTATTATTTGCCATATGTTTCCCATATGTTCTGCTTAATAGTGTTCGTAACAGTTCTCTTGTAATGATAAGCAGGTAGCATTATCCTTTGTGGAAATATGGGCTCAGAGACAGAAAATAGATTTATCTAAAACCACACAGCTAATGACCAAAGAGCAGGGGTGGGAGGAGTCACAGGTTGTCTTTATATCAACCTATTTCATTCATAACTTCCTCTCTTCCTACCCCCGAAGACTTCATCTTCGTGTTGATGAAATCTAAGACGTTTGCATTCTCCCCCTCTTCACATTCCAGGAAACAAAAAGCATCTCTTAACTGCCTCCTCCATAAATCCACAGCAGCTCACGACATTTATTAAGCCCCTTGTATGTGCCATATACTGGACCCAGGGTCTGTGGAATATCTTCAAGGAGGCTGTCCTCAAGAAGTTCCACGTCAACTGGGAAGGATGAACACCAGCTAGAACAACTCCTTCCTAGACTCAAGATTCAGAAAGAACCATCTGGAATGGTCTCCACTACAAAGGAAAAGAAAATGTTAATAAACAAACAAACAAACAAAAAGACTGAGCCTGGTTGGCTCTTGATCTTGGGGTCATGACCTTGAGCTCCCTGTTGGGTGTAGAGATTACTTAAAAATATAAAATCTTAAAAAAAATAGAATAGTCTCCACTACAATTCTGAATCTGGGAAATGCCAATCACCCCCTCCTACCTTCACCCCTCCTTCAAGGACACAATGTTTTAGAAAGAACATCAGACAATTGCCCAAGATGGTCATTTGTCTCCAGGGGTAAGTTTCTCCTGCTGAGGTGCCTGAAATTCCCATAGGCTTATTTCAAAGTGGCTGATGTTTGCATTGCACGGACTAAGTGCCCAGGCTTTGGGACCAAATAGACCTAGACCCAAATCCCAAGGCCCACATTAGCACAACCTTGTACATTTACTCCACTTCTCAAAAGCTGGGCTTGTGTCAGATAGAAATGACATATTTGGGGCAGAGGCTCTGAGTTAGAAAATGTACATGAAGTGCTTAACACAAGCCAGGCACATGCCAGCTCTCCATAAGTAGCAGCTATTATTATTTTTACATTATTATACTATTATTGCTATTAATATACCATGATATTGTTTACACAAAAACTGTATTAAAAATGAGTGCACAGTTTGCCAATGGTGCTTCTGATATTTCTCCTATACATAATCTTAGTGAAAACTGACTGGTTATCTATGGTGACAAAAAGGGGGTCCTAGAAAATAATATAGCTATCTGTGATGTGGTTGCATAAATTAGTTAATTAAAAAAAAAATCTGTGTTTGTTGGCCACAATCGCAATAGCTCCATTTGGAAGCATTGGTCACTTCATGACCATCAGAAATAAGAAGAAACCAGCTCAAAGGTATAGAGTTGGAGTAGGACAGAATGCAAATCCCAGCTCTGCTTTTGACTAGCTGCGTGATCTTGGGGAGCTCAGCCATGCCGTAGGGCTCTGTTTCCTCATTTATAAAATGGAAAACATATGATCAACTTCCCTAGGTTATTGAGGAGTTAATGCAATGAGACATGGCACTTTGCAAATGTTACTAAAATACTAATGATTAGTATTTTACTGTTCTTAGAATGCTGTTAGCTTTAGTTAATAAGAAAGTGGACAAAAAATTAATAACTGTTTTATAAATATACTTATTTGGTACCTAAACTCTTTAAAACAGGTGGTTCATGGGGCGCCTGGGTGGCTCAGTCCACTGAGCATCCGATTTCGGCTCAGGTCATGATCTCACGGTCTGTGAGTTTGAGCCCCGCATCCGGCTGTGTGCTGACAGCTCAGAGCCTGAGGCCTGCTTCAGATTCTGTGTCTCCCTCTCTCTGCCCCTCCCACATTCCCACTCCGCCTCTCTCTCTCTCAAAAATAAACGTTTAAAAAATAATAAAAAATAAAATAAAATGGCAGTTCATGATGGAAAAAAAAACAATGGAGGGGATGTTTGGGGCAAAAAGGTAGAAAGTAACACATCATAATTATTGAACATCTTTTGTGTGCCATACAAATAGCATGGTATTAATTGTGTGGTTCTGGATCCAGAGAGACGTGGGTTCAAATCCTACTTCTACTGTGTTTCAGCTCTGCAGCGGAGACAGCTACTTAAGCTCTCTCAGCCTCAGCTTCCTGATCTGTAAATGGGATAACAAATGTCTCCTACCTCGTGGTGTTGGGTGAAGACTGTGTTCATGAAAAAGACTTAGCACAGTATCTGAGAAGCAGCCACTTATTAAATGTTCCCTTTATTTTAACTATTATACCAATAGAAAGAGAAACAGAGAGAAAGAAAAGGCAGTTTAGTCAGAATTCTTTACATCAGCACTTTAGAAAGTGGAATACACTGTCTCAGACAGAGCAGTGGTTACAAGAACATCTAAAGGTGTTACGCTACCCGAGAGAGCAAAGGTATAGAATTGGAATGTTCCGTGCCTTTAGATCACAGAACGGCCAGCAAGAAGGAAGGATCAAGGCTGGGTGCGAAGTGAGGGGGCAGGGGGCTGTAAAGCCTGAAATATCACCACAAGTAGGGGGATCATGTATCTCAGCGTGCCCAGGCATTACAGTTGTCTTCTGATCTGTTGCAAACCACCCCACATTTACAGGTGTAAAACACGTCCTTTTGTTCATGTCTCTGCAGTTTCATCAGGGCCCTGCAAAAAGAAAAGAAGGAAGGAAAAGGAGGGGAGGCAGGGAGGGAGGGAGAAAGGCAGGGAGGGAAGGAGGGAAGAAAGGAAGGCGGAGGGAGAGAAAAAAGGAAGAAGGAAGGGAAAGAGAGAGGGCATAGATAGATACATGATATAGACAGATGATAGATAGATAGATAGATAGATAGATAGAAAGAAAGATAGATGATAGATAGATAGATAGATAGATGATAGAAAGATAGATGATAGATAGATAGATAGATAGATAGATAATAGAAAGATAGATAGATGATAGAAAGATAGATGATAGATAGATGATAGAAAGATAGATAGATAGATAGATAGATAGATAGATAGATAGTAGATAGATAGAGATTATTGACAGCTAAAGGAGGAAAAAGGTTGCTTGAACTCAAGAAGAAACTGCGGGACTACCCCACTCTGGTGGGCTCCAAAGGAAAGACAGGTCCTCTCGGGACTGGAGGTTGTGCCAGCGACCTCTGACATCCCTTCCAACTCTCAGACTCCGTGACCGTCTCCAAGGAACGGACTCGGTGATGATTAACATTCCCTTTACCCCAAGATGGGTGGTGCACGCTTTCATCTTTCAATGTTTATGAATGCCTTTGAAAGTGGAATGTGCCACATGCATACGACGAGCTATTATTAATATGGTGTCCAAACACCCCTCTCCGCATGGTAGTTAGGGAACAAAGCAACGGGGGTGCGAGTGTTAGAGAACCTTCAGAGTAAGCATGTGTATGTGCACACACCCCGGTCAAGGAATGTTCTTTATTCTCACCCTGCCCAGGGAGAGGCAGATGGTTTCACAGGGGCCAGAGATGGAGCAGAATCAGGGACGTGCAAGGGCCTGAAGGGAGGAGTCGTGGCAAGACCGGAGCATAATTAATCAAAGCAGTTTTCGTGGACCGCAAGACATGGGAAGCACTGCGGAAAATACCAAAACTTAATGGACACAAGGCCCTGGCTGGAGCGCACCTATGACAAAGACGTTGACCCAGCTTTTAAGAAGTCTGCTTTCAGAAAGTGGACTTACAGGCCAGGTGACCAAGGGCCCAAATGCAGAGGACCCAGCAGGCCTGAGCAGAGCAGGACCCTGCTTGTAGATGACCAGGGGCAGGTCACTGGCGAGTTCTGCCGCCATGGCAGAGGCTGTGGGTCTAAAACATTCTGTTGATGAACGCTTTCAGAAAGCCAGTGGAAGTTATGAGCCTCTTCCCAGAAAAATTTGCGTGCAGATAAAATCTCGCACGGAGTGCTACACATAGTTCACACGTCTCCTAAAACTCTGTCCTTCCTGGGCCCTTTCCTGCAGCTCCTGCACAGCTAAAGCCTCTGAGTGGCAGAGTCTGCAAACTGAACACATTCCAAGGAGAGCCCAGCTCTTCTCTGACTCTGGAGCCTGGGCATCTAGTGCCGTGTCCCGTGCATCGTGCACCTAAAATGAATGCTCCTTTAACAAACAAGCACAGAATTAACGTATCTTAAAGAGCAACAGCTCCTCCTGTACGGTTCTGTATGGTCTTCCTCCTTTGCTTTCTTGCCTGTTCTCTGAGACCACTCAGGACTTCGACCACCATCCTCCAGAGAGCCAAGAACATGTGAATGAATCCCTGAATCGCCCGGAATCATTTCAAGAACGAGGAAAGGTCGAAACATTTGCTCTCTTACCCCCAACACAGGATGCAAAGTCTGTCTTGAAGAGCATTAAGGGACCATGAGTAAACTGCAAAATCCGCACCTAAAATGGCCAGAGTGAAGAGGTGTCTCTTTAGAAATCCCCGAAGAAGAGCAAAGCCGAGGGTAAATGCAGCCTTTGATCTGTCTGGGCAGAACCGGCGTGGCACCCTTCTCACACTTCCGAGGGTCCCTCCAGCATGAAAGACAGGAATAGGTCACACTTAAACTCTCCCTGGCTGCAAGCTGTCGCTGGGGTAAAGCCCCTCGCCAAGACAAACACCCTCTGGCAACCGTGCCCTGGAAGAAGTGGATCCTATCACTCGAGCAAGGTCAAGATGGCAGGAGAGAGGCAAAGTCAGGAGAGAGTGAAAGAGACAGGGTGGGCGGGCCGGAGGGACCGAGGAGGGCTCCTGAAAGTCCCGGCTTCTGGTTTCGTCTCTTTCTAAAGTAGCCATTCCCCTTGAAGAGGTAAATAAAACACCAGCATATGGGTGAGGCAGGATGCAAATGAGGAGGCAGAGAGAAGAGACCCGCAGGGCTGCGAAGAGCGGGACTGAAAGCCATGTGTGCATCACGTCCCGGCACCCTCACCCCTGCCAGCCCTGTCTTTGCATGCTGCTCCCAGAGCTCAGCCCTCGAGGGCTTCCAACTTCCGGCCACCTTGAGGGGCTTTTTGGTGAAGTGCCACAGAAGATAAAATTAGAAACCAGGCTTCCTTTTTCTGCCCCCTCACTCTGTTAGTCACACACACATCAGCATTGACTGAGAAACACCCCTGCCAGCCCTCAGTGACAGGCACAGGAGTGAGCTGAGCTCCCACGGCTCCCTGCTCCCTGCCCCCTCGGACCTCTGCTTCACCACCTGCTACCCCAGAGGGAAGAAAACCGGGCCCCTGGCCTCACGTTCTCACCGTGTCATCTGTCCCCTCTTCTTTCTGACTGTGTGATAGTTGAACTTCTCCAACCTCCTCTATGAAATGGAGATTTTTTTTTTTTCAAGTTTGTCCACCTGCAGAGTTGGTCTAAGGTCCAAATGAAACAATGTGGATGGTGGTTGGCAGCCGGCGGGGCACCGACTTCACAGCAAAGAGGGCTGTAGGCGAACCACCGTGAGCCCAGTTCTTCAGGTTTATAACCCCAAATTCAGCTGCAAGTATGCTCCCGAGGGCAAGGACCTGTTGCACTTGTGGCTGCCGTGGGGTCTGCACCCCCGCAGGGGGTCCAAAAATGCTGCAGACACCCGGGGACGGGGATAAAAGATTCACTGATCCCCTTCTTTCCTCCAGGCCTCTGATGCCATTTATGTTTATCAAAAGGAGAATAAAGGGGCAGAATTTGCCTGTTGTTTCTCCATGAGGGTCACGGAAATGGCCCGTTTGTAGGCAGTTTTCACGGGCTTTGCGGAGGCTCTGACTTTGGAAGTTACCCTGAGATGGGACAGGCCTACGTGCCTCTGACAGGTGCATCAGTCGGGAGTCCCGGCAGCTTCCTCAAGTGGGGCCATTCGCCGGGAGATGCTTCCACAAAGCGCCCGGAGATCAATGTTATCTCTGTGTTGTAAAGTTTAGAAATCTATCTTAAATCATTACAACAATTGACAGCTATTTTCCATTTAAAGTAGTAAGCTCAGTTTTTCTTCTGTACTATTTCTGTTTAGATTAAAAAAAAAAAAAAGAGCTACTCTAAAGACAATATGAAGGGAACAGTAATACAGATGCTAAGTGAGTCCCAAATCTGGAGTTGGTATTCAAATTGTTTATTATTTTTGGACAGGGAGGGGGAGCTTTGAAGATAAGGTAAGGGACCCGGCCCCAGCTCTGGCTTGTGATTTTTCTGTGAAAACGCAGGCGTACCAGATTACATCTCTGTGCACAGATTTCCCCGTCAGTGACGGGTGGGGGAGTGATGCTCCAGGCGGGAGAAATAGTCTCTCATGCCCCTGCTCGTGGACAATATCGTGTCTTTAAGGTTCACTCTACCCTACTGCTGTCTCTGTTGGATGTGCCTCTCCTTTCTCCCGACTCCCATGTCATGGCTCACGGCTTCTTGGGGACCAGCCTTGGTGTCCCCAGAAGCGATTTGAGCACAGTTAGAGCCAGGCTGTGGAGTTCATCTTTCTGCTCTGCCGCTCACCAGCTGTGACTCAGTTTCTTCCTCTAAAAATGAAATGGCTCCCTCAGAGAGTCATTATTAGAATCAAAAGAGAATACACAAAGCTCTCTTTGTGTGCGGCACAAAGTAAGGAGTCAGGACAGACTGGCTATTGTTACTGTTCCCCTGGATGTGTCCCAAGTCATTTTATTTTACACTCAGTTGCCTACGTCTCCCATAAGAAAGAAGCTTCTTGAGGACAAAATTGAGGGCCTCTCCTCTTTGATTTCCCTTTAACACCTAACACTGCTCTCTCTGCAGGTGCTTGGCATGTGCTATTGAATTGGATTGAAGAAAATGTGTCTTTTTTTATTTTTATTCAACATTTTAAGAAATTCCACTGGGTAGCGGCGTGCCTGGGTGGCTCAGTCAGTTGAGCGTCCGACTTCGGCTCAGGTCATGATCTCGCGGCTCGTGAGTTTGAGCCCCACGTCGGGCTCTGTGCTGACAGCTCGGAGCCTGGAGCCTGCTTGGGATCCTGTGTCTGCCTCTCTCTCTGGCCCAACCCACTCGCATTCTGTCTCTGTCTCTCTCAAAAATAAATAAACATTAAAAAAAATTTTTTTTAAAGAAATTCCATTGGGTATTGATATTATCTGAGTCAGTGAATCTTGATTGTGTTCCGAATGAAGTGATATAAAAGCAAAAATCATGAGTGCCAGAGAGCACCCTCTCCCCACGGACCCCTCCCCTCTGCACAAGTTGAAAGGAGAATTACATTCCCCAAACCTAAGGATGTATGTCTTTTTCTCCTCAGAGTCCACGAGACCTTCACATCAAATAGGTTCATCACGGAAAATTTGCACTCATAGACTAATGCCAGGTTATAGTTGAATGAATCTTCAAGACAATTATGCTCATCTCTTACTTTACCGAGGTCGGGACTGGGGCCCTGAGATGAAAATAGGTGCACCCAAGATTACAAAGAGCATTAGCGGCAGGGCCAGAACTCGAACATTCCTCTGTACGCCCGGAAGTATCACTACGACTGAAGTCTGTGTGGCCACTATACTATGCTCTGTTCCAAAAACATTAACTAACTTTATCGTGGTAATCCTTTTGTGACATATACACATGTCAAATCATCACCCCCCTAAATTGTACATCCTAAAATCACACAACGTCACGTGTCAATTGTATCTCAATAAACCTGTGAAAGATTTTTGATTGCAAGACATTTCTAAAATAGATAGAGGAACGGGCTGAGTGACTAAATGAAAGAGTTGCTTCTCCAGGAAAAACCCACCATCAAATTTCCAGAAGAGAAGGACTTGATAGAAACTCAGCACCCGCTGCGGCATGCATCAGCCTCAATCAAAATGATGCTAATTATTACTGAAGAGTTGCCATTTAGAGCAACTGTCTATACACTGGAACCAATGGGCCATGTCTGGCCAACCGCTTGTTTTGTCCATAAAGTTTTATTAGAACACGGCCGCACTTGTTCAGTTACATATTGTCTACGGAGGCTTTCGTTCTATAATGGCAGAAGGCTGACTCAACGAATACAACAGACAATATGACTGGCTGGCCCAAGGCAGGGTTCTGTCATCTCCAGCCTGTGGGTTCCTCCTGCATAGAGAAACCTGAAGGTTCAGTAAGGAGGGGTCGTCCATTCAGTGGACGCCTCTTCATTTTGCCTGTCTGACATTCATGAATCAAGGGGGCCAGACAGAATTTTACAACACATGTGGAAGCAAGATATATCGTAGAATATACCCCATTCATCTGAGAATAAATCCCCACTTGAAAACATTTTCCTGGTTTTATCAAGATCACAAAAGATTACTAATACTGTAGGTCAAAGTTATTCAAAATTACATTCGTATCCTTCACTGCCATGAAAGATCAGAGATGTCGAAAGCCAACATCTTAAGCCTTCAAAGGAACTGCAATTTGACTGCCAGGTCTAACAGAGGCATTAGGTCTTTCCTTAAGAATCAGCAAGCTCAGGGAGGGGCCAGAAGGGTAAGGAGACTGGAGACTGGTGAATCAGCCTCAGAGTAAATGACAAAGAAGACTCTTTGATTCCTAGATCCAGCTGCCTAGAATTTTCTTAAAGTCTCTGAGGCTGTGCTCATTGGGGATTGCACTATTGGTCAGGAAATGTTCACTCTCCTTTCTCCAACACCATGGACAGGACAAACCACCCTCCTCCATGACTTTGGGCTTAGCCAAGTGACTGGCTTTGGCCAGATGGCCTTGGGTGGAAGTGACAGGAGGTCAGGTTTGAGCATTGTGTATTTCCAATCTCTCTCTCCCATTCCTGCTTCCACATGAGAAGTAGATGCCCAAGTGGCCACTGTTCTTTCAGCCTGGGTCCAGGAAGGAGACGTGTGTGGAATACACCTGAACCCAACATGCAGACAGCACCGATCCACAGACCAAACTGACCAGCAGACCCATGAGGAAGAAGCAAAACTTGTAGTTAGAGGTCACCGATACTTGGATTATTTGGTGCTTCAGGAAAGCTGACTAATACAGTTTACTTCTTTGTTTGCCAATGAGACTGTGGAAATGGTTGGTTTATGGTCGGGTTTGTAATTTAAAATTCTTTAAAAAACATTGTTCTAATGTTTATTTTTGAGAGAGAGACAGAGACAGAGCATGAGCAGGGCATTGGGGGAGGGGGGGGCAGAGAGAGAGAGGGAGACACAGAATCCAAAGCAGGCTCCAGGCCCTGAGCTGTCAGCACAGAGCCTGACGCGGGGCTCAAACTCATGAGCCGCGAGATCATGACCTGAGCCGAAGTTGGACGCCCAACCGACTGAGCCACCCAGGCGTCCCTGTAATAAAGTTCTTAAGTAATGCTTAAACAGTAATTAAATGCCCTTTATTTCATTTCCACATAACGAAACTGAGATCCAGTGAGGGAGTCCCCCCAAAGGCCCCAACAACTTAAGCAGCAAAGAAAAGAGAAGGGGATTCCTGCCTTACGTTCTGCCATCCTGAGGCCGATTGGGTCATTCATCCATCAGTCACACTTCTAATCACGGGTAAACTTAACATTCTAACCTAATAAACACGTCACTCCATGAGAAAAGTCTAGAAATTATTATCAGGAAAAAAAAAAACAAAACAGCTGAATTGTTTTCGGATGCAATGCAACATGGCACCAGATCTCCTCAGCAATGTTCTGTGAAGTCATAGTAGGATGAGTTCCTAACGGTAAGTACAACCACATCTCATTTTGCAGCCAGAGAGCTGCCATTCACATGCTACAGATGCTGTTTTAGATTATCTTTCTAAGAAATCTAAGTGGTCATCTTGACTGACTGGCCAGCTACTCCCCAGATGACTCAGGAACATGTTCAAATTAGGCAATTAGACTACAGGCTTCTTACCCACTAGTCTGACATTAGATGGCTAATTTTTCAAATATTCCTAGAACTTCAAATGAGGAGACATTTTTCAGGTAATATGATTCAAGCTTCTAATTAATAAAGCTAGAGTTTGAGGATCTGAAAGATCCTGTTGGAAACCTCACCTCTGCAAACAATTAGTGCATGGCCTTGAGCAAATTCTTAAATCTCTCTAGGGCTTGTGTTTTCTGTCTATATTATGAAATAATGCTGCTACCTCAGAAGTTCGATGTGGAATTTAATGAACTCAGGCACTCAGGAGAGGGGAATGCAGCTTTGAAGCAACCCCCAGGATTGCGAGCTTAGAAGCAGCAGCCGAGGTGCCGAAAAGCATGTGAGCCTTGAAATGAATATCCCAGCCACAGTGACATCGATGCACAACCTGGGTAAATCACAGAACCTCGTTGTGCCTCAGTTTCCTGAGGAGTCGCGAGAAGCCAATGAGAAATGCTCACCGATGTTCCAAGTGACTCTCACTGCATCCGGGCAGCAGAAATGCTCCAGGCTTCATTTCTCCCTTCCGGCCTCCAGTGAGGAAAAAGAAAGAGCAGGACAGAGCAAACACAGGAGCAGCCATCCTGTTCCCAAATAGCTTCACATAACCTCTCTGAGTCTCTGTGTGCTCGTCGATAAACTGCACGTGGCCATTCTCGTATAGCCCAGATCCCCGGGCTGTCAGGCTAAACAAATGAGAAAATGCATGCGGAGAACCCCGCAGCCCACGAGGGCCTCTGCATTGGTCAGTGGCTGTGAGAGGAAACAACAGGTTGCAGGAATCGATCGGGCCGTGAAGGCTAGAATTCACAGCATGGGAAGAGAGGGCAGGAGTGTGAACTCGGCAGAGCTCTCCCCGTTTGGTGTGAACCTATAAAACCTCCCACATGCCACCACGGTATCTGGATCAGGCGGCAATGCGATCACCATCCATGTATTTGTTCCCAGGGACAGCAAAGAGCGGACAGGAGGAAGGGAAGAAATAACCAGGTCTGCCAGAGGGGGTGCGTATGTATCCCTCTTGCCTGGTTCCGTTCCTGAATATAACACTTCAAAGATCCAGAACGCTGACGAGGTCATTAGACTTTCTCTGCCTCAGTTTCTTCATCTCCAAAATGGGGGTAATAATAGGGCCTCCCCTACAGGGTTGTCGTAAAGATTTTATTCACTGACTGTGAGGGTTTAGAGTGTGAGGGCTTCCCAAATAGTCATCCCTCACATGTGTTATATTTATTCATTTATTTCACTCTGTTCCAACCCCTGTTGGGACTGTGCATATAGTCATGAGCAAAACAAAGTCTTTGCTCTCTGGTAGCTTGGAGTTCATCCCAGAGCAGCTCCAGAAGGACAGTAGACAAATTAATATGAAGTGTATGTGAGTTCGTGATAAATATTATGGATCTGAGTGAGATGGGGTCGAGAGCACATGAAATTAAAGGATTGCAATTTTAAGTCGAGAGACCAAGGAGACCTCCCCTATCCCACGCTGTATTGAGCACGTAGGTGGAGGGGTAGCGGGCCGCCGAGGTGCCCCCTCGGGGTGGAAACACCTGCTCCCAGGAGCTTTGGCTGCTGCCCCCAGATTCAGCCAAATAGAACTTTGATCTCATACCCTTTCTCAGAAGGCAGCCTGCATCTCTGGTCAACACGGATGTACAAATGCCCCACCACTCGTCCTCTACCGGGACAACTCTGAAGAGCCATCCCAGCTCCACGGTTTCCCGTGGGATGGCCACACGTGTCCACTGAAACTGCATCATGGCCCAGCTGCTCCCTCTGCTCAGTCCTGCTTGCCTCCCCATCACAGATGCTGGTTCCGCGCCTGCTCCCCAGTTAGCTTCCTCCACACAAACCTCAGGCCCTCAGAGTCTCTTTCCCAGAACACTTGACCTACCGCCAAGGCTTACTAACTTCTATAATCTCTTTGAACAGAAACGAGTAGATCAAGGGGCTTGCTCCTGGGGCTGCCTGCCTCTGTGGCTTGGAGACTCTTCTGTTGTTATCAGTGATAGAGCATTCTAGTCTGTTCCAGCCAGTGTGGTAGCAGGAAAACTTGGAATTTCTGAACAAGGCAGAGCACGAAGGTGTGGCTGTGGATGAGAAAAGGAGAGGAGGTGTTAATGTTAACAGCAAAAGACTTGAAATTCCCCCGTTGAAACCCAATGACGTGGAAAGTGCAAGAACACATTTTGAAAAGAAACATGTAATGTTTTAGAATTTGAGGGTTTTTTTTTTTTTGCTACTAATTCTTAGTGCTTTAGCTATAAACATATATGGTTTGTTTCATATGAAATTTAAAATAAAACTCTTTTTAAGTTAAGTTCTATCTTTGGTCTGATTTTCCATCAAATGTGTTTTTAGATATTCTAGGATGTCATTTATATCTTGGGAGAAAATGACTTTGGGGGAGCCCAAAAATGTGATCTTCCTCCTGGTTTCAATAACTCATTTATTTTTATATCGGGATGCCTTGAAGGATACCTGCCTTTGGCTTCAGTCTGGATCTCAGACACAGTACTTCCAGAAGCTGGTGATATGGTAAGTAAACATCTCAGACAGGGAGGGATAACACAGAAATCCTTCCATGTGGTGGGAAAGTTTTCCTGAAACAATCACAAGGGTCTGTGGAGAGGAATCTAGGATGTAAACAAAACAGTCACTACAGTAGAATCTTTTGAAGAAAAAACAAACAAACAAAACATCCAGGACTTGGAAGAACTAATTCCAGATTCACGTAATTTTTTATAAGAGCACATCATCAGGACCCAATCTCTATGGATGTGTGCAAACTACGTTTTCATGACACCTCTACACAGGAGGGGGTATTAAATTCACCTTAAAGGTGTGAAAACTGAGATTCAGGGCAGGAAATTGACCTTCCAAAGTTTACACTCATGAGTTGCAGAGTGTGTACTTCACCTCTGATTGGCCCACTCCCAGCTATGCCCAAAAGCAAGATTTAATTTTTATGATGATTGGAAATGCAGCTCATTGGAAATGCAGGAGGTTAAGCATCCAGTTCTTCCACAGTCTCACCATTTCTTGCCCTGAGAGGCAACACTGTAACCCTTGTTACTGAGGAGCCAGGCGAGTGAATTCTCTGCATTTACCTGCAGGTGTGTGTAAAAGCGTCACCCACTCTGAAGGTATTTGCCAAGACGAAAATTTCTTCTGCTCTCCCAGAATCATTGAGGTCTCTGCTGTGGCATTAAAATCAGTGGCTAAACTCTACACTACCGGGGCTGACTTAGAAATCGTTACAAAAATTTTAGTTGCACAGCATTCTTTAGACAGGTTCCAGTCTGGCTGAGAGCCAGTGATAATAATGATACATTGGTTCTGAGTAAGAGATGATTAAGAGGACAAGTGATATCTCTCCTAATTATTAATGACTCTGAAGTGTACTGACCTGGCGTTGGCTTCTTTCCATTTCAGAGTCTCGGATGAGCATCTAAACTCTTGTAATGCATCAGAGCAAATGGTACCTAAGCTTAACTAAAGTCAGGAAGACTTCAACAGGATCCTATCGAACAGAAATATGGGACATGATATTGAAATATTCTTTTTAACTTCTGTATTCTTTGAGCAGTGTATCTTTGAGTATTTAATTTCACCAAGACTCAGCCTCTCCATCTGCGAAATAGGGATATCTATGGTAGTCCGCTTATCATGCAGGGCTAATGCGAGCAACAAATCACCCATTTGGCTCAATGGTAGGGTATTTGCTGAGTTGAAAACCTTATGTGGGATATTGGCTGCTTAATGAGAAACATCTGAATCACGTTCCCTCCCCACCCTGCAGATGCTCTGCAGTCTTTGGGCATTGCCCATTGAGCAGCACAACCATTAAGCTTGGTCCTTGAGGTTTGTTTATGACCCGGCCTCAACCTTCTACCCCTCTAGGCTTCACTAGCATAGGCTTCCTTCTCATGACAACCTAAGATACACCTGAAACAAGCCATCAACTTTCACCTTGCTTTGCTCTGCTTGTTCAGCCTCCCCCATGAAAAACGTCCCTTGCCCTTGCCTCTGTCTGCCTGGTGAAATCGAGTTCATAATTTAAAGCCCAACTCTCAAATGTCCCCCTAGAGAAACTTAGCCGGCCACTGTCTTGCCAACCCCCCAATTTCCATGGTACTTTGCCCATACCACCAACCAAGACCATAGGGTTCTGGCCATCCTCAAGGCTACCCCTGGGATTAGCAGAATCATGACCCAGCCACTCAGGTCATCTGACTTCCCCATCGCGCTCTCTTCCCACAGATGCTTCTGTGAAAATTATTCTAGGAAATGTGGGGGACTCTGACAAACAGGACAGTTATTCCGTGTTTGCCAGAGCTAATCTACCCAGCCTCCCTAATAAAATTGTGGAAATGCAATTGAGTGGACCCTATGACTCACTCATGGCTGCCTCTGTCTCCTCAGATAAGGCATGGGGAGCTAGGTACAGAGCTTATTCAAACAATAAACGAGAGCAGAAATGAACTAAAGGGTTGTAATTCCATCAAGGGTCTCTGACAGTGACAGAAACCCCCAGAGGAGTCTTCTCTGGTCACAGAAATGACCGCCTCAGGGAAGCCATCAGTCCCTGCAATATTCGGCTTTGATTCCGACAGTGACAAGACTCGCCAGATAAAGCCATGGGCTGTAGTCACAGATGGGGTAGGGGCAGCAAGGCTGTCCACACATGAACGATTCACTTCATGTCAATGAAAGCAGATGAATCTGTTTAGTGGCACCTTGAGTCTACAACCCCAAAACAGAATCACATCTCCTCCAATTGGAACACATTCCTCCATGCAAAGAGTGAAACACTCCAGGATGCATGTAAGTCATAGCAAGAGAGGTTTTGCTATTACGTCCACTGAATAAAGTCACACCGGGTATGGGATGCCAAGAGGATCTATAAGCACTGAGACAGTGGGAGCCAGGTGGTGACTCTGCCTCAAAATAAGAAAGGGAGTCTTTTGCACAACCTGTACAACAATTACCCTGACAGATCCTCACAAACGCCACAAAGGTAGGCAAGTAAGTAGCATAATTGTCCTCATTTCACACGTAAGAAAAAGGAGGCTCAGAGATGTTGAATGAATTCCCCCAAAGTCACACAAAGGAGAGACTCAGGGCTTAGAAGTAGTCCCCAGTCCAGTGTTCCCCCCACTTCACTAACCAGCCTCTCTAACCAGGGGGTTTCATGCACTATCAAATAGAGAAAGAAAATCAGAGACAGCGAGCTTCTATAAAAGGAAATGGAAAGTTCTACATTCCAAAGGAAACTGGTGGTTTCTGAAGCTACTGGGCAGTAATAATAAATATTCATAGTTACTGTTATTAATAATAAAACTGGACTACGTTTTCCGATCACCACTGTTGGGCTGTACCCTCCACGGAATGCGCCTCACTCAGGAGAGAATATGATACGTTGGAAGCACATGGCATTTGATGTCAGACAGACGTGGGTTCCAATTCCAGCTCTATTTGCCAGCTGTGCAAGCTTGAATCTGCATTTCTTCATCACGAAAATGGGGATGATAATTCATCACAGAAATAGGATGAGTAGGGGCACCTGGATGGCTCAGTGGGTGAAGCCATGTAACTCTTGATCTCAGGGTTATGAGTTCGAGCCCCACGTTGGGTGTAGAAATTGCTTAAAAATAGAATCTTTAAAAAAGAAGTCTGACTCTGCAGAGACAAACTTCTTAATAATGTCTCATCTGCTAGGGATAAACAAGCCACTCACAGGCTCTTTGAAAGAGTGGCCTCATTTAGGGTGGTCCCACTAGGGCACTGATCTTTCGCCCAACCTCTCATACTGTGAAGAAGGTTCACGATTGGGGAATCAATTCGTTGTTTTCAGGTCTCCACCATCGGGCCAGGAAATTTTTAATCAGCCTTTTCACCCACCAGCAAAAGATAAGGTTCTCTTTTTCTTTATTAATGGAATGGCTGACTCATTCATTCAAATGAAACATGTTCTAAGCATTTGAAGTAAATGCTCATCCCAGGAAAGCACTAGACGCCAGTTAAAATTTTTTGAGCACCTGCTTTGTACCAGCCTCTCTGGAAAGCACTTCTACCCACATGAGCACATTTGAATCTTGCAAACAACTCTACCAGTAGGTTCTAGAAAGATAATATTCTCTCCATTTCATGAGTTAGGAAACTGAAACTCAGGGTTTCACAAGGTTGCTTAGCTCCTACAGCCACTGAACCGGGGTTCCAAGTCTAATGTTGTTCCCTTTTCCTTTAGGACAAGGGCTCATGGTCAAGTCACCATCATGTCAACATCCAACAAAAAGTACCCAAGAACAAGGAGGAACAGACGAGAAGATGCCGCCACCACTGACTCATGACCTGGGGAATCTGTAGCAGAACTTTGCCCGCTTGGACGCTTCACTTGTGAAATGGGACAGCACCTTACTCGGTTTAGATTTAAAAGTAGCCTGATTCATTTCAGAATTTCATGTGTATAGTATGTTTCTCAGAAAGCCATTTGCAAAAGCAGCCTTTAAGCTTGTTTTTTGTCATTTTACTAAGAGAAAATCTCCTTTTTATGTTCACCCGCTATTTATGAAATGAGAACTATGGCCGGATATTCTGCTAGGTTCCGGGGCTACAGAAACCACCTGGACAGACCCACCACCCCTGCCCTCCTGGAGCTGATAGTCTACTGGGAAACAACGGACAAATACTAAAGTGTAGGAGTGGTTGACTGCCACAGGGGAGCCTAGAACACAATGAGAGAGTGATCAGGGGGCATTACCCTAGTTTTGGGGTCAAAAGTGAGAAAGTGATGATTAAGGACAAAGCCGAAGGATGAATGCAAGTTAGCCAATTGAATGGAGTGGAATGATACTCCCAGGGAAGGAAACAATGCTTGCAAAATCACACAAGTAAGAAGGAGCATGCCTTATTTGAGGAACTGAAAGAAAACCAGAGTGGTTAAAGCATAGAGACCAAAGTGGATGGAAAGGGTATGATAACTGGGCCAGTGGAAGCACGGCACTGTTTCCAGAAGCACCAGCTGGTGATGGCTTTAGTCACTGTGAGGCCCATGGTCTGCCCAGGGCTGATGCCAGCTGAGGGATCTCCTATTTACAGAAATGAGACCCAAACAAATGAAGAGTTCAAGTGATCAACTTTTTTTTTCTCCTTCTCTTCCTCTTTCAGCTTCTTTTCCTTCTTAATCATTATCTGACAATAGCAGAAGTCAAGGCAAAGAATTTCACGTGGAACACTAGGTGTTCAAAGGGTACAAACTCGCAGGGATAAGATGAGTAAGTTCTGGAATCTGATGTACAAAATAGCGACTGTGATTAAGTATACTGTTCTATATTGTATACTTGAAAATTGCTAAGAGAGTACATCTCAAATGTTCTCACCCCCCCCCCAGACACACACATGTACATCATGTAAATGTGAGGTGATTGAGGTATTTAGTAACCCTGTTGCGGTAATCATTTCTCAATATATATGCATGTCAAATCATCACATTGTATGCCTTGAGCTTACACAATGTTATACCTCAATTATATCTCAATAAAGCTGGGGGACAATAAAACTCAAAAACAGTTAAAAAAAAAAAAAAGAAAGAAATTACATGTATTGCACAGCCTTGTGTACTTGCATCCAGGGGAACGTGGTAAAATCTGATGGAAGCCAATACACTTCAGGGCGCCTGGGTGGTTGAGTCGGTTGAGTGTCCAGCTCTGGATTTCAGCTCAGGTCATGATCTCACGGCTCATGAGTTCAAACCCTGCGTCAAAGCCTGCTTGGGATTCTCTGTCTCCCTCTCTCTCTCTCTGCCCTTTTCCCTCTTGCTCTCTGTCTCCCAAAAATTAATAAACATGTTTAAAAAGACAAAGGAAACCAATATGCTTCAGGAGTTTTTTTCTCCTGCAAATCAGAAGTGTTTCAAAATCTCAGCGCAGTTCTAGGATTAAATGAGGTAATACGCTCAAATTTACTGAATGCAGTGACGAGCACTAAGAGTTATGTACCGAACGCCACCTTTCCTATGTAGGGGACACAGGAAACAGCAAAGGTGTATTGGGTAAGCGAGTCGAATTTCTGTAACAAACCACCCCTGTGCGTGATGGTTCAAACATGATAAAAGTTGATTCCTTGCTCCAGTGAGGTCTCACGTGAGTGTTCCTGATCGGTGGCCAGCTCTCCTCCACATAGCAGCGCAGGGACCTTCCTTCCTTCTCATGCCTCCGCCATGTTCTTCTGCGTCAGACTGATAGAAAGGACAAAATGTGGAGGCGTGTGTATAAATCAGGCCTGGGAATAGCATTTCTCTTGCTAGGACCCTGTCTCATGATCACACCTGACTGTAGGCCATAAGCTTCAGCAGGTACTCAGGAAGGAGAGGGAACAGGGTGTGAGGGACCAGCCAGCAATCGGGCCACCACACCAAGACAAGAAGGAGCTTAAGCCTGAGTAATCAATGTGCCTACAAGCAGCTATTGCAGACAGCCTCTCTGCAACACCTCCTGGCCATCTAGGTATGGGTGTGGCGATGGCGATGAGTAAGACCATTATCTTCCTCCCAACCCGGAAGTTCCTGAGAACTTATTAGCAGCCTGCATCCTCCCACTGCTTTATCTCCACAACCACCCACCCATTAGATTTTCTGCTTCTCCCTCTTCAAATGTGTGAAAATCCTTCCTCCTAGTATAACGACGGTCACTGCCCTTTATCCTCTGTCCCTGGATCATGGCTGCAGGTCCCTTCCCTTCCTCTAGCCAGGCTGGCTCCCATCCCACCCACCCCAACCGTGGACTCCCATCCACCCTCCTCACCACCAAAGGGCTAGCCCTCAAATGCAAATCCCAGATGCAGTTACCACTAGCCTGCTTCAAATCCTGTTTGACTCATCAGAGATTCAGGATGAAGTCCAAACCCTTTAATTTGGCGGTGCACAGGACCTGGCCTGCCTCATCCTTCTCTAAGCTGCATCTTGTACCTAGCTGTCCAGTAACACCAAACCACTCGTGGTTTCCTGTACACTGAGCCACCAAGCTATTTCCCTCCACTAGGTCCCCTCAGGTCCTGTTGACCTACCGGCATGCCCCATCTTTAAATTCCATCTCAAGCATCCCCAATTCCTAGAAGCCTCGTGGGACCCTCAGACTTCTCCTCTGTGCTCTCAAAATACTCTGTACCTACACTTCTCCCTGAATAATCGCTGTGGGGAGTTCATTTGCCTTCAATTTCATCCACCCCTCTATCCCTGAAACTCTCAGCAGGTACACAACTTTGAGAGCATTGGATGTCATTCCAAGCTTGGAGTTTAATCCTGTCCTGTCAGAGAAGTGACTGAGAATTATTGAGGAAGTGAGACACAGGGTAGTCAATAGTTTAAGAAGAAAAATCAAAGGGGACACCCTATAGCCGTTATGGGAAGAACTGACTGGGTGCAAAACAACCAGCATGGAAGGAAGTAGACACCAACGTGGAATTTGCTCTACGTCCGGGGTCTCCGAATTTGGGTCCCAGCTTGGCCAGATGTTATCAGCGTAACCTTGAGCACATTGCCTGTTGGAGTCTTGTTTTATTTATGAATGAAAGGGAAATAATAAATCATTCTGGACCATCTCACCAGGTCGATGTAAGGACATTGCAAAATAATGAATGCCAATGAGCTTTATAGATTCCAATGAAATTAGGAAGGCTAGCAGTTAAAATCCAGATGACTCCAAAATGAAACACTCTCACCCTGCGCTCAATGTCAGCATCCCTCCTCTAAGTCGGATGGCTCCCAGAATTCCCCCGTATTCCCTTGTGCGATGTGAGGCTAAGATTATCCCTGCTTGCCTGTCACCTGCAAGCTGACTTCCAGTATCTGAAGGGTTGTCATGGGGGAGAAGAATGGGGTTAACTCCACAGAGTTGTGTGGTAGTTACCAGGAGGCAAATACTGGCTCAACACAAGGGAAAAAAAAAAAAAACCTTTCAAACTGTCAGAGCTGTCCAAAGGCTGCCTGGGGCTGGGAGTGGAGGTGGGCTGGGAACTCCATGAGATTGCACATGAATGACGCCAGAGCCAGGTGACCACGGCATCGGACAGGTCAGGACTGGGCAGCTGCGAAGTCTCCCTTCCAATTCTAAAATTGTATTGTCTCCTGCCCCCGGGTGCAGCTCCATCCCTCTGAATACTGCTCAGGTTGTAATTGTCAGTTTGTGACATGGTCAGTTTAGAGGTCTACCTCTTGCGCTAGACCAGACCACCTGAATCAACTGAAAGGCAGGGACCAGGTTCCCTTCAACCCGGAATCTTCAGTGCCTGCAACAGCTCCCAGAGCACAGAGAGTCCTCAGTAACTGGTGGCGGAATGAATGTGTGGAGGAATGAATTATTCTGAGTTCCTTGGGATGACGTTGAAACCCCACAGGGGAAACACGATGAGGTCTGAAGCTTGGGCTGGGATGAGTTCCTTCATAGCGAAGCTCCGTGCATGACGACCTTGGTCTGGGTCGATACTTTCCAGCAAGGAGTCTTTCAGTTCCTCAGGGTCCTATTTTCAATACACATACTAAAAGTCAAGCATTTGGTCACGTTACAGAACACCCAGGTTTCAAAAACACCCAGTTTCTCTGCATTTAATGGCATTTATCAACTTGTCGTGGTCACTTTTATCACACTTTGGAACTTTGCACGTATCACCTCATTTAATCTGTACATGAAACATGCGTGGGAGTCATGCTGTCTCTAGCTTACAGACAAGAAGACTGAGGCTCAGAGACGTTTCATGACCTGCTCACCGAGGAAAGTTTATTGTGTCAGAGGCAGAATTTCAATCCAGTTCTGCCTGACCTGTTAGCCCATTCTCTCCCCGTGTAACACGGGGCTTCATTTCAGAGGAGGTTCCTCTGGTGTGTGCTTGTATCACTGAGATGCTTGAAGTGGGGGTCTTCCCTTTCTGAGGACAATGCACATAGGGTGGTATGACCACTCCAACAACCCCAGGTTTAACGAGAAGACAGATACACTACGCACTAAAGTATACCTGACCTCGTAGGCTCCCCAACCTCAGAAAGCAGCCCCTCCTCCAGCAGAATCTCCCTCTTCCTCTCAGATGATATTACATAGAACATCGGGAAGTCTCCCAGACCCTCTATTTTAGACCTTATAATTTTCTTGTGTTGACAACTTAATACATGTCCACTCTTCCTTTTATGGGGAAAGATAAGACTCTGATGGTAATCAGAGCACCAGGGTAGGAAATGCCACATTCCTCCGTGTAAATATTTGACTAAGCTTTCTTCAAGCCATGCATCATTGTGCTGAGCCCCCAGAAAAGCTTCAGGTCCACAGATCTGCAGGTGAGATACCTTAGCAATGAATTATGAGAGGGCTTGTTTAAAAACCAAGGGCAGAGCAGTGTATTCCAGGGGGACTCTGCTCTATGTGACCAAAAACTATTCTGAGGAAGCCAGGAATAGAGCCAGGTCTCAACTGGGATGGGGTTCTCTCTTGTGGTCAATTAATACCTGAGAAAGGGGACCTGTTCAGATGGCTTTGGAAAAAGAAATGACTCCAACAATATAGCTGATGTTCATGTCTTTTTATAAAGTGAAAAATCAGGAGTATCTGACAGTAAGTTAGGAATTACTTATTGATCCATCAATGCAACGGGCAAACAATCATAAAAGTATTGGTAATAATAGCTAACATTCATTGATTGTTGGCAATGTGCCAGTAGCCACTCTACGTTCTTCTCATGTAATCACCTATTTTCATCTTTACAACATTCTCTTAAGGTCTCTCAAGGTATTTATCACCCCATTTTACAACCGAGAAACTGAGGCAGGGAAAGGTTGAGCAATTTGGCTAGGGTTACACAGTAAGCAAGTGAGTAAAGGAGCAGAAAACTAGGCAGCAAGTAGAAACGATCTTATAAATGAGTATTTGTTGGCTAAAAAATATGTTTGTGATATTAAAGGGGAAAATGCAGATTTTGAACTTGTGTGATTCCTATTATTGTTGTTGTTGTTGTTGTTGTTGTTAAAAGAAATGGAGCACCACCTCACGCCCATGGTGAGTGTCTACTAGTAAGCACACCCATACACACATACAAACTAAAACACAGAGAATAAAAAGTGATGATGAAGATGTAGAGAATTTGGAACTGTTGGTGAGAGTGCAAAGTAATGCAGCTGCCATAAAAAACAGTATAGGAGTTCCTCAAATATATAAAAATAGAATGACCATATTATCTAACAGTTCTACTTCTGAGTATATACCCAAAAGAATTGAAAGCAGTATATCAAACAGATACTTGTAAACGCCTGTGTTCACAGCAGTATCATTCACGATAGCTAAAAGGTAGAAGCAACCCATGTCTCCATCAAAGGATGAATGTGACGTATACATACGAAAGAATATTATTTGGCCTTAAAAAGGGAAGGGAATTTTGACCCATGGATGAATCCAAGGATATTATGCTCAGTGAAATAAGCCAGTCACAAAAAGACAAATACTATATGATTCCAGTTATATGAGGTACCAAGAGTAGCCCAATTCACAGAGAAGGAAGTAGACAGTGGTTGCCAGGGACTAGAGGAGGGGAAATAGGGAGTTATTGTTTAATGGGTACAGAGTTTCCATTTTGCAATATGAAGGGTGGATAATAATTGCACAACAATGTGAATATACTTAACCCTACTGAAGTGTACAGTTTAAAATGGTTAAGATGGGGGAGGGCACCTGGATAGTTCAGTTGGCTAAGTATCTGATTCTTGGTTTGGGCTGAGGTCATGATATTGAGGTTTGTGAGTTCAAGCCTCTCATTGGGCTCTTTGCTGACAGCACTGAACCTGCTTGGGATTCTCTCTCTCTCTCCCTCTCTCTCTGTCCCCCTCCTGCTCTCTCCCTATCTCAAAATAAATAAATAAATTTTGAAAAAGATGGTTAGGATGGGTAAGGAGAAGAAAAGACAGGGAAAGGAAGGGAAGGGAAGGGAAGGGAAGGAGAGGAGAGGAGAGGAGAGGAGAGGAGAGGAGAGGAGAGGAGAGGAGAGAAGAGAGGAAAAAAACATAGTTACAGTATTCATGGGGAAAGTTCCAAAAGGATATATAACCAATGAGTTGACAGTGATTTGCATTAGGTCATAGTTTTATAGATCAATGCATCTACTTTATGCTTACTTAAATTTTCTAATCTTCCCATAAGGAATGTATATTGTACTTGTAATAAAATTTTTAAAAATGATCTTCAAAACAAGAGAAAAACAGTGAGGAAGTGTGCAGGGAAAGGAGTCAGTCCTGTGCACAGAGGAATAGCATGCCCATGGCTTCTCCAGGGGAAGGGGTGGCAACAAAGTAGGCTCTGCACGCCGCTCCATTTGGGTCCTTATGCCCAGACGTTCAGTCTTTGTAAGCAAGGGCTTACAAGGAGCCTAAATAACCAGAAGCAAGGGCTCTTCTTCCATTAAAGAGCATGGATGGAGGAGCAGAGTGTGAGCATTGTAACTCTGAGGGGAAGTAGGCATTACCGGGTGAACGTCTGCAAGGAGGTCTTCTAATGCACCTGTCTGAGCTCTAACCCTGGAAGTGGGACCAGCAGGGGGAAGGAGAGGCATCCCATGCCCTAGTGGGAGCAAGTCCCATCTCTAGCCCACTACCAATTCAGAACCAGAATTTGAACCTCAGAGCTTAAGGGGACCTTAGAAACCATTTAGTCCAAATGTCTAATTCTACAGAATAATCAAGCCCCAAGAAGGTGGTGTGACTTGCTTCGCATGTAGCCAAGTCTGTGACTGACACTGGATTACCACCAGCTACCCCAACGTGCCTGCTTTATCAGTCCACCCATCTACTGATACCTGCATGTACTGTTTGTCCCTCTATTTTTCGCTCTCATTTGTTCAGCTTCGAGGCTACACCAGGCTTGGAGGGCGGTGCTTTTTTTCCCACTTTTTTGTCCCCTGCAGTGCTTCATACAGAGGTTATTTGCAAAGGTTGTGCAATATAATAGAGCTATCGAATGCAAGTATACGCTTTGCCACATTGTCACTTCTCTGCCTCATCACCGTGTTTGCATTATTGCTCATCCTTCCTCCACTCTGCAATAGCCTCCCCATAAATAACCCCACCACCTTCCTGAGAAAAATCTCAGAGATGACTGCTGTGTCACAATCGTCCGTGTGAGTCCCGTCTCCCAGTTAAGTTCTTATAGTCAAGGATTTGCTGTCTTTGCGTTGTATTGTGGGAGTTATCGTGCAGGGGGCATCGAGATACTTAGGCTGCCTTAAGGTAGCCGTTGTAAGATCCATTAGAGTACAGCTCAAAGTCAGACCCAGCTGGGTTCAAATCCTGCATCTGTGTGAGTTTAGGCAAAGATTTAACCTCTCTGTGCCTGAATTTCCTCTCCTATGAGAACATCACTACCTACTTCTCATGTGTATCATAACCCACGGACTCTTAGTAGAATAAACGATAACTTTCTCCTCCATCTGTACACAATCCTTAAACATTCACACCAGCTTTGCTTTTTCTCGAGGGCAACTCCTAAAGTCAAAGAATAATGATAAATGAGGGGCAAAGTACTCTTAGATGAAAAGAAGGAAATAGTTTAGCCATGTTGAGTTAGTTTAGAGCAGACATTGGTAAACCGTGGTCCCTGGGCGAACTCGGTCCAGCCCTCTAATTTTGTAAATGAAGTTTTATTGGAACACAACCACATTTATTTATTAAATATTGTCTATGGCTGCTTTCTGTAAAGGGGCAAAGTGGAGGGTTTAGGGTAGAGGCTCTGTATGCCCCACAAAGCCAAAAAAAGTTACAGTCTACGTTTTTACAGAAAAAGTTTAGTGCATATATGGTATTTTATCAGAAGATGATTGACACGTGTAATTTTCCTCTCCCGATCTTCAAGATGAGGTGGTGTATATCGGGAAAGACAGCTGAAAGAAGGGCCTTATGTTCTAAAGCAATCTGGGGATCACCTCTCACCAAAGCCCTTTCACCCTACTTTAGAGTAGAGACTAGTGTCAAATTCTATAAAACCAGAATGTGGTTGCCAAGTGGCAGGCGGTGGGGAGACTTAATTGGTTTTCCAGCGGTAGATAGTCTGTTAGATCCTAAACAAAGAAGAAAGGCTAATGACTTTAAGAGGCCAATAACTAAAAGTTACGGTACAGCTGCGCGGTTAACCCTGTAATACTGAAATGACTCATCAGAGTCGATGGCTTTCCTACTATTGACTTCATGGTTTCTGTCCCATTTGGTTTATCCTCCAAGTGCTGCCTAGAGCCTCCTGAGGCATGCCAAAGTCAGCTGCAGGGGCTCTTGATTTGCCCTCTTTTTTTTAGGGTCTTTGGCTTCTCTCGGCAGTAGAAGAAACTGTGAAAGTTTCTGCTTTACTCCACAGTCTCTGGAATCCACCTCCGAGCTGATGATTTGGACAATAATGGGCACAAGGTACTAGAAGACTGTCAAGGACATAGTGCTTAACTCAGCCTGGGTGTTTGCGAGTTTGGAAAGGAAGACAGAAGGCTTTCTGGGTATTTCAAGTAGAAAGGGACTTAATACGAGGAATTAAAGGTTTAAAAAATTATGGGATGGGTTATAGACATGTCATTGGGGAAATCTGCAAGGGCTGAAATCCAGGAAGCTGCTCTCCCTAGAATCCAGGAAATAGCGCTGAAGTGGATAATTCTCCAGAGTATGAGTGGAGGAGCACCTGAGTGGCTCAGTAGGTTAAGTGTCTGGCTTCAACTCAGGTCATGATCTCACATTTCATGAGTTGCGGCCCCATGTTGGGCTCTGTGCTGACAGCTCAGAGCCTGGAGCCTGCTTCAGATTCTGTGTCTCCCTCTCTCTCTGCCCCTCTCCCTACTCACACTCTATGTCTCTCTCTCTTTCTCTCTCTCTCAAAAATAAATACACATTAAAAGTAATTTGGGGAAAAAAAAGTAGGAGTGGAAAGAAGCTACTGGCAACATCCCACATCTACTGACACCTACTCCCTCATACTTGTTGCTGAGAATAAGGACTTTTTCTCCTCCTTGGCCTTCAAAACACCACATCAGCACCTCTGCTTGGCAGGATCCAACCCTGAACCCTACTGGCAACAGTGAGTGTGGTCCCAGGCTGGTTTCTTCCATGCGAGAAGAATATAGAAGGAAGAACAGAATGATGTCTAGTTGATATTAAATGACTTAGTTTTGGGGAGCTTCAGAAAGACTTCCTAGAGAATGTGATGCCCCAGACATGTTGGCCAAGTGCTGCCTTGGTCAATGATTCATCAAAGGAGTTTCTCTTTCTAGATTGCAAGAGCCAAAGTTAGGGAAGTGCCACCTTCCCAAGAAGTGTTCATCTTATGCAACCAAATGAAGACGTAGCTATAAATAGCCTGGCTTTCTTACTATTCTGTGTTCTAAATGGATAACTGCAAGAAACGTTTCCTTCCTGGAGAAAGAGAGTTATGAGCTATAGTCACCATATCAAACAGCAATACCTCTCCTCACTGGAAATATAAGTGGGGAAAGTCTTCTCTCTGAACATATTTCACAGGCAGTTTGGAATCGTTGTGCCAAGGAAAGGAAGATCTGCCAACCACAGTGGTTGTCAAGGCGACACATGGAGTGAGGCTCCAACATCTCCACCTTGACTTTATCCTTCCCGTCCTTTGTATCTCCTTCTCTCCTTTTCAGAGACACATCCGGAACTCTCCAGATAACTAGCCCACTGACAGTTCATATTTCTTCTTTTCCTCAAAGTTTAGATTGACAGAAACTTTCCAGGGCTGGGAAGGTAAAGATGCAGCATCAGTTAAGCACCTACTGTTTCTTTAAAAAAATTTTTTTAATGTTTATTTACTTTTTTTTTTAATTTTTTATTTAACGTTTTATTTATTTTTGAGACAGAGAGAGACAGAGCATGAACGGGGGAGGGGCAGAGACAGAGGGAGACACAGAATCGGAAGCAGGCTCCAGGCTCTGAGCCATCAGCCCAGAGCCCGACGCGGGGCTCGAACACACGGACCATGAGATCGTGACCTGAGCTGAAGTCAGCCGCTTAACCGACTGAGCCACCCAGGAACCCCAATGTTTATTTATTTTTGACAGAGAGAGAGAGAGAGAGAGACAGAACATGAGTGGGGGAGGGGCAGAGAGACAGCGAGACACAGAATCCGAAGCAGGCTCCAGGCTCCGAGCTGTCAGCCCAGAGCCCGACGCAGGGCTCAAACTCACAGACCGCGAGATCGTGACCTGAGCCAAAGTGGACACTCAACCGACTGAGCCACCCAGGCGCCCCCCCTACTGTTTCTTTTAATATAATAGATGCTTTGTGCACCTAATGTATTGAATCCTGTAAGGAACCTTCAAGATAAGCCTATTACCCCCACTTTCCAGATGAGGAAGAAGAGGCCAAGAAAGGTAAAGTAAGATTTCTGAGGTCCCATACCCGCTGCTGTCCTCCAGAGGGAAAGGCCAGACCCACACTTCTAACTAGAAGTGGGTCCTCAATTCCATGGTGTTCCTGGGTCACACAGAGTTTCGTAGAATCCCCACACATCTGCAAAACCAGCCCTGAAGACTTCGCTTCCTTCCCCCTTTAGCCCAGGAAATGTGGGCTCTCACAATTACCAGCGACAATACTCACAGCGAGGTTCCACTCCTAGCCTTCCCCTGGGTCATTTTCCCCCAGACGTGAGAAAAAGAGATGACGCCTCACAGTCTAGAACCCATGTAGATTTTCACAATTTCAGGTCAGATTCATCTTAGGGTCCTTGATATCTCAACTTGTTACCTTCTGTCCCTTTCACTGCTCCTTTAGTAATCGAGTAAAAAGAAAATCTGTAAACACATTCCAAAGATAGAACGTATAGGTCCTTTGGAAGACGGTGCGTTCAACGCTTTGTTTTTCTTCTCCATGACTTCATGTGATGGCCTTCCCAGGCTTTGTCAACAATTCTGTGACATTTAGGGATCCAGATTATTGTTATGACACAAGGATTTTGTAGAGCATTAAAACTGTTTCCTTAATGAACTTCAGGCTTTAATTCAGTTTTTTTTTTTAATCTTTTAATGTTAATGTATTTTGCGAGAGAGAGAGAGAGAGAGAGAGCAAGTGGGGCAAGGGACAGAGAGAGAATTCCATGCAGTCTGTGTGAACCCTCAGTACAGACCCCCACATGGGGCTCCATCCCATGAACCACAGAATCATGACCCGAGTCAAAACTGAAAGTCTGGTGCTTAACCGACTGAGCCACCCACATGCCCCTTTAATTCAGTTTTAAAACCATAGTGGTAGGATGAGCACTGGGTGTGGTATGTAAGCAATGAATCACGGGAATCTACCCGCAACACCAAAAACACACTGTAGACATTGTATGTTAGCTAACTTGACAACAAATTACATTTACTAAATTAATTAATCAATTAAAATAAAACCATAGTGGTGACATTTGCTTGCATCAATTGCTATCACCGCCCACCTCGTGTTCTTCTCTATGATGACCGTCTAGTTCTGAGCTCTTAATTGTTTTTAGTACTCAGTTTGCAAATCTGAAAGAAGCTTTTCAAGGAGGGCTTGAAGATAATACATTTTTTATTCCCGTTGCATATGCACCGATACAATTCTGTTCCCTGCATATGATAAGGCTAACTGGAACCCAGAGGTAACATTACTGGATCGGATGATTTTCTTCTCCAAACTCTGTCGATGCTCCTAAATTCTCTTCCGGTTTTCAGTGTGCTGGGGAGAAGACGATGGTTAGGTTAATTTTTATCATCAGGTATGACCCATTGTTTCACGCCTGGATATGATATTTATGGGATTTGTGGAACAAATACAAATACTTATTTGTGTATTTTTCTTAGTAGGCTGATACGTTCAACAAGCTGCTAGATGTGAGGCTCTGATCCTTGAGTTGTCCTGAGCCGGGGTCAGTTCTTTCTGTCTGCCATGAGCTTCTGTTCCCTTTAGTTCAGGAATGTTCCCCCGTGTCACACGGCTCCACATTTTCTGCCCAATGTTTCAGAGACTTCCTTTATTGTTGCTGTTCTCCTTTCAGCTCTTGGTGTCCTTTCTCTAAACTCTGGAAGGGTTTCTCAAATACGTCCTCCACGCTGGCCACAGAGCTTCGTGCAGCACCAATAACCAATACTGTTCCTGCTGCCTCTGACCGGGACTGAATTCCAGCCACTGAATACATCTTCTCCTTGCTTCGCCTCATCACCATCCCCCACCCAGTTCTAGTGCCTGTTCCCCTCCAGATATTGATGTTGGGCTTCAACTTCAGAGAGACCCTCACTGAAATTTGTGGGAATGCCATACAGTGTTCCAAGACGATCATCTAGATTCTGAAGTAAACTCTTCTCAGGGTTTCTCTGCCTTACTGATGTTATTTCGTCTTCCTTTTCTTTGCAACATTTTTCATGGGCCCCTTGCTGCTGCTGTTGATGGTGATGCTCATTTTACTCTTCCTTAGGCAAGACAAGGTCAGCTTGTTGTCATTTTTAAAGTGGGAGAAAGTGATGTGCTCTGTGTCCTGCTCTGGTGGTACCCACAGCTCCCAGTCTGCTCTCACCTCATAGCCAGCTGTCACCTGGGATGATGTGGCCTGAATACGGTTCCCCTCCCCTCAGCCCTGAGCCCAGCTTCAGGTTCTCAGAGACAACATAGGATAGGAAGAGCCTACCCCTTCCCAGAGAGAGCTAGCTCATATCTTCACGTCTCGGCAGTTTTCTTCAGAGCTTTGCCACGATTGCTTCCCTCCCTGAGGTCACTTCAGTCCAGCGCTTTGCTGAACTGGATTCAGATTCTGCCTGGTTCGGGGGAAGTGGGAGAAGAGGAAGCCTAAGACAGGAGAAATAATACTACTTAAGAGAATAACTCCAAAGGATGGGAAAGAAGCGACTGTTCCATTTCCAGTTGACACGAGGCTTGGGGCTAAGTCTGAGTGCAGAGGGTGGGAGGGAGGAAGAAACTTCCTACCCTTTGAAGGGAAGATTTTCAAAAATGAATGCAAGGGTCCGTCACATGCTGGAGCTAAGGCACGTGATCCTCAATCCAGATCCATCTACCCCATAATCATGGTGAATTAATTGTTCCAGAGTCTGTCCTTAGGTTGCGCTGTCAGTCTCAGTGTTCCATCTCACCCACAGTTTTAACAAGAGCTGAATGGCTCAGCTTTGGGAACCACCAGGCAGCTGCCATTTTGAACTGGAAGTCAGTGGGCAGCTTACCTTGAACTCTTCTGTTTTCTAAGCAGCTGTTACCTCAAAGGGCCAGAAAGGAAATATCCAATAACTAAAGCTCATGCTGGCCTGTTTCTGTCCCCTACCCAGTCTAGTTTGGAACTTGCCACAGAACGAGAGACAAAAAGGCAACAGAATATTATTTTCTTTGTTTTTATTCTTTAAGATTATTTTAGTAAATCCCCTTCACAGAATCTTTCAAAGTTCAAGTTTACTTTTCACTCAACACCTCAACCTCTGCAGGTTGTCCCAGGGGCAGGCTCTCCCTTACTCTGCTGAGTGCCCCCAGGCTTTTCTGTGAGGCCTGGAGCCCACAGAGCCCAGTCTCTGTCTTTCTCACTTGGAGGCCCAGGCCGTTTGTCTTGGGCAGTCAGGGCCTGGGGAGGAAGGTCACATCACCCCCTCCCCCCCGCCACTTTGAACTCTTATCGCCTTACTGACACCTCATGACCTTCCATCCCTTGTACCCTTCATCCCTTTTCCAACTCCAGGCCCGCCATCCGTTTTGGAGGGGCTGAATCTCATGGTCAAGAAGATGTAACATGCATCCCAAGAGAAGAACAAATTTAAAAATAAATTAACATGTTTAGGCTATATTCATATGAAGAATAGTGTGATGGTTATGTTCGAAGGCCCTGGACTGCCAAGGTTCGAATCCCAGCTCCACTGTTTAACATCTATACAAACTTAGGCAAGATAGCTAGCCTCTTTGTGTCTTATTTCTTCATCTATAAAATAAGATAATAAGAGTACTTGTCCCATTGAGTTATTGTGAGGATTAAATGAGTTCATGTAGTCAAAGGGTTTTAAGAGTTAAATGCTCAGTGCCTATTAGCTACTAACATGGCCTATTAGAGCCAGTGCTTTGGGGCGTATTATTGCTAGGCCCTCCGTCCTCCTGTTCAGTCCTTCTCTCTTCCAGGAATCCTTGCTCAGGTTGCAACACGCAAAAGGCATAACGGGCAACAAAGTCAGAGCCTTATCACTTGAAGGGCAAGTACGCCATTATCAAACAAGAGAGGATTTCTCAGCCAAACTCAGGCACCAACTCGCTCATGTTCCAGGATGGCTGATTCTGTGCAATGTCTCTGAGCCCGCTCATCCATCCCTCTCCCTGGACAGAGATGTCCAACCCCCCCGCCCCCCACCCAAAACCAACTGAGTTGACATGAGAAGCCTCATAGATACACACCTGTTCTGCTTACATATGGTGGCTGCATGTGGAAAAGACAGTCCACCCTGAATGGGCCACACCCTGATGAACAATGTCTTTCTTCCTTCCTCACATGCCTCTTCTGTACAGCGGCACAAATGTGTGTTCACCACACCAATTTTCCCATTGAAGCCCCACCATAGCTCTGCCAAGAAGCCATACTTATCCACCCAGTCCACTTGAGGAAACTGAGATCCAGTGGGGGAACCGAAATGAGGACCAGGCTGTTCCCAGTCAACATCCGTGCCGCTTCGACCGTGCCCCACGAAAGCAGTGTGTACGCGGGCAAAAGAACATTTTAGGTCCTGGCAGGGAGTCACTAAGCCAGGTGCAGAAAATACACCCATCAGGAACCTGGGAATCTTATCTCGGCTCCAAGGAGGACCCTACGTGGGACATCCATTAGGACGGGCCCTTCGGATCGTCTTCTCTCCAACTTCCTATTCACGTGTTAAATAAACGTTGTTCGTGCACCCACCAGCAAAATTGCCACAGGTTTTCTCAGATTCCACTGGGCTTCGGGTTTCCCATCTGTAAAATGAAAATAGTAGTATTGATTTTGCAGAGTGTTGAGAGGATTACAACTTCTGTATGAGTCTCCGGTGTGTATTAGACGTTCACTTGGGAGATAATATTCTTACACATTAATGCGGTCTTCCCAGTATTTCCTGATACTTCTGGTCTTTCCCTGACCTTCTTGCATTCTGGTGGTTAGACACAGTAGCATCAGGTGATTCAGGGAAAAGAAATATCAACAGAAGAAGAAAAAGTTTTTTCATCTCCCAAAGTTTAGATACTGGTTCCAGACACAGAATATATAAGAGGTCAGAAATAGATTTTCCCTGGGGCGCCTGGGTGGCTCAGTCAGTTAAGCATCAGACTTCAGCTCAGGTCATGATCCCCCAGTTCATGGGTTCGAGCCCTGCATCGGGCTCTGTGCTGACAGCTCAGAGCCTGCAGCCTGCTTCCCATTCTGTGTCTTCCTCTCTCTCTGCCCCTCCCCCACTCATGCTCTATCTCTCTCTCTCTTTCTCAAAAATAAATAAACATTTTTTAAAAATTAAAAAAGAAGAAATAGGCATTTCCCTTTCTCCTGAAATTAAATAAAGGTTTTGGGGATCAAAGAATAGAGGGGAGAGGAGTCCTTGAAAAGGGGCCCCTTGTCTGTCACCTGAAGGTCAGGTGAGAACGGAAGGTTGGGACTGACAGACTCTCAGAGAGTTAGGGCTCCCACAAGTGAGGGAGCCTGTGCCTTCTTTCCCAGATAGGAGCTGAGAAAGTCACAAGTCCCTAGACACTTGGTACGGTATGGGAGCAGAGGAAGTATTCACCACGTAGCCAGGAGCGACCAAGAACCAATGGATCTGAAGGGCCTTGTGAGCGACAAGGAGCACTTCCAGGGACTAGTGATAGGAGACCAGATGAGGACAAGACGGCTCAGGTGATGCCACCAAGAAGAGGTAATGACACCGAACAGATGTCTCCTCTTCCATCTTTCAAAACTTCAACACCACATGATGCTTCATTTAAAAAAGAGAGAGAGAGATGGGGCGCCTGGGTGGCTCAGTCGGTTGGGCGTCCGACTTCAGCTCCGGTCATGATCTCGCGGTTTGTGGGTTTGAGCCCCACGTTGGGCTCTATGCTGACAGCTCGGAGCCTGGAGCCTGCTTGGGATTCTGTGTCTCCTCCTCTCTCTGCCCCTCCCCTGCTCATGCTCTCTCTCTCTCTCTCTCTCTCTCAAGAGTAAATAAACACTAAAAAAGAGAGAGAGAGAGAGAAAGCACTTAGTTGCACTTAGTTGCATTCATAAGGGATAGAGCTACTAAGTTAGCTGAGATTAATTTGCTACCACCAGGAAGGCGGCATGCCATGGAGACAACGTTCTGGTAGGAGAGAAAGGACATTGTATGAGTGGTGTGCACGTTGTAGATGAAGTTTTATACCCATTGCACTGTTGTGATTACTGTGGAATATAGTGCAGGAAGGCACATAATTCAGTGCAAAAGTATATGCTTGTAAGTTTCTGGATAAAAGTGGGAGAAAGAAATAAGATCACAGAATCTCCTTCCCCAATACCTACCAAAATAAGCACAAATGAGAAAACAACAAAAAGGTAAAAATTCACCAGAGGCTACTTAATAAGAAAAAACTTTTTTTCTTAATAAGAAAAAAGACAACTTTACACAACAAACTTTGAGAGTTGCCAATAAGGAAAAGAATAGAAAATTCTGATCCACTGAAACCTGGTGACCTGTCTAATCCTCGACTTCTCAAAGACGTCTTTGAGTTTGGAGAAAAGCAGACGGGAAGAGTAAGCATGTGCAAATAGACTGCCATGGGAGTCAAAGGTCAAGAACAAACATTTCGGGTGAGAAGTGTCTACACAGCATTTTTCTATTCATCCGTCCACCCATTCAACAAATAAGTGAGTGGCTACCCTGTGCCCAGCATCCCTCTTGGCAATGAATACAGCGGGGAACAGAGCTGACGAAAGTCCCTGCCCTACGTTTGAATGGCAGTTGAGCGAGGAAGCACACGATAAAAAATAAAAGTAAAACATACAGTGTCTCTGATGATGTAAAGAGCTATGAAAAAAGAATATTAGAGAAGGGGGCAGAAGGTGCCTTGTCACCCGATGTAGAAAACAGCACAGTTAGGGAAGACCTTGCTGAAACCCTGACATCTCGGCCAAGACTTGGCGAAGCTTTGTGGCTGTCTAGGAGGGTGGTCCTGGTGGGGGAGCCCCGCCCCCCGCCAGGGAAAGTCTTGAGGAAGACATGGGCCCGGCATATCTGGGGCTCAGCAAGGAAGCCGGTATGTCTCAAGCCTAGCAAGCTAAGGGAAAGAACAGTTCCAGGGGTCGCCACAGGGGGACACCAAGATACACTGGGGCAGCGGGTGAGATTTTGAGGATGTGGAACGGGGCAGTAACATGCTTTGATGAAGAATGTCAAAGGAGTGTTAGGACAGTGGCAATGAAAATGGAGCACCGGTGAAGCAGAGGAAATCTGTGCAGAGGGAGCAGGGGCTGCTGGGACTGGATTTGTACAAAGACGGTGGAATGAATAGGAAAACACACCCAAATGGCTGGTGGTGCGCCTAACCCAGGATACGAGGTGGATCTTAGAAGAAAAAGCGTTGCGCCGAGCAGGAGCTACAGGCCTGTCCCCAGCATCCGGAAAAGTACTCAGAAAAGGAACATCCAGTCCAATCACTTTAACTACAAGTAACAAAACAAGACCAGCTGATCGAAGGCTATCTTTTCCACACTGGATCAGAGCAAAGAGAAGGTCTGGGCCAAGCTCCGCACGCAAAGCATGAGGAAAACTCGGGGAAATGGCATTTTAACTATTCGAGCATTCTAAAACACAGAAGGAAAAGGAGACACCATCTGAAAAAGGACAATAAAAATCTCAGTGTGGTGTCATTTATACAAGACTCAAAAACAAGATGATGAAGCAATACGCTGGGATGAAAAGGAAGATGGCCGGGTTAAGGAAACAATCAGGGGCCAAAGCAACATCTTTACAGATCAAATAAATAAATGCAAACCAGCAGAGAACAGACAAGGACTTCAAAGTGGACCCACTTAAAGATCACTTATATTTCTTAAGAACAGTGCCCAACAAATGGAAGAGTGTTTCACAGATGTAATTTCACAAGTTTTTCTTTCTATTAGAAAAATACTGAATCCACACATCATGAGAAGTTAATATACTAGGGGGAAAAAACCGCAATTTATACGGAGACACTGAACATACATTGATCAACATTAACTATAGAGAGTGACGTCATCTAGGCACAAAGAAGGTAGTGAGGTGGGATCCAGCTGGCCTCAGATTTCTCCCCACCGAGATTTTTTTTTCTTTTTTTCTTTTTTTAAGTTTATTTATTTACTTTTGAGAGAGAAAGATATAGCAAGAGCGTGTGCACAAGCAGGGGAGGGGCAGAGAGAGAGAATTCCAAGCAGGCTCTGTACTGTCAGTGCAGAGCCTGATGAGGGGTCTGAACTCACCAACTGTGAGATCATGACCCGAGCCGAAGTTGGACGCTGAATCCACTGAGCCATCCAGGCACCCCTCCACACCAATATTTTTCCAGAAGAAACCAGAATAATGCCCAAAAGTCCTGAGTAGGGGAAAGTGTAACTCAAGAATATTAAAACTGAAAACATTTTCAAATCTGAAAGAATTCAGGAACTATATGAGCCCTTTGGGGAAATATACTGAAGGTTAATTCAATTACAAGATGAATTTGTCTAATACACACTTGCACTCACACACACCCCCCTCTAGGGTCAAGTTATTGTTAAAAGAACTAACAATGCGGATTAAATCCATTTAAACAAAGATAAACAACAGCGCGAGAGCAAAATTATTTATTGCCGAACAGAATGTGTTATCAATTATTTCAAGTTTAAATTTATAAGAGTAACAGAAGTCATGAGGCAAAAGAGACGGAGAGAAAATATCGGTATGAATCACTTCATCCTTTATAGTAAGAGGTGAATTAGTACTGCCTGAAAAGTTAAAAGGAAAAAAAAAATGACACCAACTTAATTGATTTCATCAAGTTTTTACTTAGCCTTACGAGAGAGATGTTTGAGGAAATACTCTTGCTGGCAGTAGAGAAAAAAAAAACATGAGCTAAGTTTGAGCAATTCCTTTGGTTTCACTTCGGTTTATCTTTCTTTGGTTACATTCAAGTGAAATTAAGTAAATGTTTTATTTGAATAAGCGTGTCAAGTATGATCTCTAGTTAACTGGCTGTTTACCTACCTAAAATAGCCTTCCATACTTCTAACCTACTCATCTATGCACAGGGGTATCTGGAGTGACATCCACCAAGGGTTAATCTTGGTTATTTCTTGCTGGTGGAATTTTAGAGTGATTTGTTCTTTCTTCTTTGTGCTTTAAAGATTCTTTTTGTTTTGTTTTGAGAGGCAGACAGAGACAGGGAAAGCATGCACGAGTGGGGGAGAGGGGCAGAGAGAGAGAATGTTAAGCAGGTTCCACCCAGATGCCACCCAGGCACCCCCTTTAAAAGGTATTCTTAAAAATTATCTTTTATGAGCATTTATCACTTAATAAGAAATGAAGTTATTATTTTCTTAATGTTTGCTTTTGACGGAGAGAGAGCACACAAGCCTGTGGGGGGGGGGGGAGGGGCAGAGAGAGGAGGTCAGGATCTGAAATGGGTCCTGCACTGTCAGCACAGAGCCCAATGTGGGACTCGAACTCACCAACTGTGAGATCGTGACCTGAGCCCAAGTCAGACACTCAACCGACCGAGCGGAGCCACCCAGGCACCCCTGAAGTTACTGTTTTAGAGCCATATGTTTCCTTAAGGTTTATATCCTGGCAAATCACTGTTTGTTGGTATCCTGAAATGCGAATTATCATTCAGTTGCAGTTGATGGATTGCAAGCTCGTCACATGCCAAGTGTTCTGCAAAAGGTTTTCATAAGCATGGCCGTTTGCTCTGAAAGTCATCACTTTCTGAGCATGTTCCCATTTTAAGGATGAGGAAATTAAGGCTCAGATATGTCGAGTGATGACATCACACATTTCCAAGCAACTAAGAGCATAAACCCATGGTTCAAATTCCACATTCATTCAGCGGTTTTGTACTGAGGGCCCACTCTGTCCCTGTGTATTATTTATTCTCCACCATGGCATAATTCCTACACTTCCTCCTGAAGACTAAAAATTTTGACTAGGAATTTCTTCTTTAGATGGTCAAAGGAAAGTATATGGCAGTATTTCATACCGATTTGGAGACTCTAATTCATAAACCATCCGAAAATAATGCCTCTGTTTGGCTTTCCATTCTTCTTCTCTTTGAAGACAAAATAGTTACTGATTTTGCGTATACCCTGCAGATTTATTTTATTTAAAAAACAGAATATATTGAAATTGGAATCTGGGTGTTTGCGTACGATCCTCTCAGCTGCGTGTTTGCGCCTTGTGTTATTTTCTGCGTGTTGCTGTATTTCACGATTTCTAAAACAGTTTTTTAAAGAAGACTGTTAGACCCAAGCATGACTTCACAGTTTGTTTCACGCAATAAATTAAATTTTGATCTGTGATAAATAGTGAAACATAGATGTGTCACCATGTTTATATAAATGTATGTAGTAGGATTGTGTCTTACTGACCTATCGTTCTGTATCAAATCACAGCCATAAGTTAAAACTTTAACAACAAAAATGTATTATCCCGCAGATGCTGGGTCAGGAATCCAGGCACAGCTTAGCTGGGTATCTCTGGCTCACTCTCTCTCACAAAGCCAGAAGCAGTATCTTGAGTGGGACAACCACCACGGTGCTCAAATGGGGCGGGGCTGCCTCCAGACTAATCCGCGTGGCAGTGGGCAGGTCTCAGATCTTTGCTGGCTATGGATCAGAATCATTGGTTACTTAACCACATGGACTTTTCATAGATCTGTTCGCACCATGGCAGCTTGCCTCTCTCAGAATGAGGGATCTCAAAGAGAGGAAGAGAGACTCAAGATGGAAATTACGGTCATTTTATAACCTCATTTCAGAAGCCACATTCAATTGTTTCTGCTTTATTATATTCAGTGGAAGTGAATCACTGGGGCGCCTGGGTGGCTCCGTCGGTTAAGTGTCCGACTTCTGCTCAGGTCACCATCTCACCACTTGTGAGTTTGAGCCCCGCGTCGGGCTCTGTGCTGACAGTTCGGAGCCTGGAACCTGCTTCAGATTCTGTGTCTCCCCCTCTCTCTGCCACTCCCCTGCTCACGCTCTGTCTCCCTCTCAAAAATAAATCAACATTAAAAAAAAACAAGAAAGAAGTGAATCCCTAAATCCAGCCCTCGCTCAGGGGGAGGAGGGGAATACCACCAGGGTGTGAAGAGAGCTGAAGATGGGGGTCATTGAGAGACATGCTCACCACACACACTGGAAAGCCACGTATGAAAATGTTAACACTGGCTGCCCCCAGTGCTGGGTTGGAATTATGGGTCTCTTTTAATATTATTCTCCTTACTTCTCTGCTTGTCTAAGTTGGCCATGGTGAAGAAGTAGAAAGGGTCGAAAGCACAGACTCTGTGGTTCAATTCTGCTTTTGTTATTCACCACCTGGATAAGACATCGCCTTGCCGAGCCTCAGTTTCCCCAATGCCTATTTCTTACAGTCGTCATGGAGAGCGACATAACCTATATATAAAGCACTTACACAGTCTCACATTTTATGAGCTTATTAAGTGTAGGCGTTGATCACTAAGGAATACATATTTTTTGAAATACGAAAAAAAAGGTGGGTACAAGGCATACGAGAACAAAAAAGCGTTAGGCCATTTAACCTTGCACTTACGGTTTCACCAGCAGGGGAGGGATATGAACACCTAAGACACAGGAAAAGTGAGAGCGTACTCTATGCAAATGCTAAATTATGTAGATCAGACCATTAAATGAAGACATTAGAAATGGAAAATGGGATATGGGGCAGTTGTGGGGAGGGATACATTTCCGAGGAGGCAGGGCAAGCTGAGGATCTGATTCTGGTCATTTCCTCTTTTGCTGAGTGCGTCCTCCAAGTCAGCCACTGTGGAGAAGGCGTTGAGCAAGGCAGAATGTCCGCCTCTTCAGAAAACTCATAGTCTAGAAGGCAGGGACATCAGTAAAGAGATCCTTGTAAGATATTTGGTGCCTTCAGAGATCGAAGCAAACATTTAATCAACAGCTATTCATCGAGCACCTACTATGTGCCAAGCATTATAGAAGATGCTAGAAACCACTGCCCTCAAAGAGTTCAGTACGTCGTAGTGCTGGAGAAGGATAATAAACAGGACAATGTAACGAATGCTAAGATGAACGGAGTCTTTTTTTAATATTCATTTATTCTTTAGAGAAAGAGAGAGAGGTGGGGTGGGGGGAGCAGACAGCGAGGGAGACACAGAATCCAAACCAGGCGCCAAGCTCTGAGCTGTCAGCACAGAGCCTGACGCGGGGCTCGAACTCACTAACTGTGAGATCATGACCTGAGTCAAAGTTGGACGCTTAAGCGACTGAGCCCAGGTGCCCAGGTGCCCCCACAGAGAGTCTTTTTTTCAAAGAGATTCCATGACATGGGAGAGATGTGTGGTTTAGGAAGTCAAGGAAGATTTTGTCTGATAGGTCACATCTTAGCTGAAACCATGGTAGCCAAGCCAAAGGTTAACAGAGGGGAGTTCTAGTCAAAGGACTATCTCAAGCACAGGGTGCTATGACAGCCCAGAGAAAAAATGACATAAGTGACAGACTGCAGTCTGGAGGGTTTAGACAGGTTCATCAAGGCCAGGTGATGGAGCGTTCAAAACCACAAACAACAGGAAACAGGGTGCCTTTCTAAAATTTGCAGGGAGCAATGACTTCGTGCAAACTCCATCTATGGACAGCCTTGTGTTTCCTTCTGAGGAAGTGTGAATCAAGGGTGAGCTCAACACCCAGGTAGGAGGTGACCTTGACATCAGAGGTTGAATTCACCTGGAGCCATCCTTCCAATGATGATGTCCTTAAATGCCAGTGACACCCCCCCCCCCAGGCTAGAAGTCCACTGTAGCTCACTCTAAGCTCTGCAGAACCGCGTGGTGCCTATAGAAACAATGAGTTTCATGCATCATAGAGTATTGAAGAGAATGAGAGAGAAAAGAGAACTGTCGAAACAAACAAAACCACACCGGGACTCAACTGGGGTCCTCGGAGAAGGCATGCTCTGAGAGGGAGGGGCCAGTAGAAGCAGAGCAGAGCCAGGAACATCACAGGAGCAGTAATCGGTCCCCAGCCCTGTGGCACAACAACGGTCGGACTCCACTATTCCAAAACGGCGCAGGGCCGATTTGGACCAGTTTCTTCAGCTTGTTGACCCCCGTTTCACACCTGTGGAGTAAAGATGGTGGCCTCTATTTCACAGGCTGCATGGACAAAGCGAGATCGTCTTTATGAAAGAAGCAGTATCCACCTGCAAGCTTCTTGGCCGATCATTATTCGAACAGAGTGTCACTGTGAAGGCTTGGCCTCCAGAGTCCAAGCGTGGGTTCAAATCCCGGTCTTGCAATTACTAGCTGTGTGGTTGTAAGCACGTTACGTAACTTCTCCGGGTCTCCAATTCCTTGTCTCTAAAATGGGGGAAATAACAGCAGCTACTTCGTAAAGGGTTTTAGGAGACACAAATGATTAATTTATTTAAGATGCTAACACAACGCAGGCGTATAGTCAATTCTCAGCAAGTATCAGCTATTATTGTTATTGTAGCGGCTGTTGTTGTTATTGTAATAGTAACACCAGTACCATTTCTGGACTCTATGACCTTGATTTTTAGAACATGCTGACGGGGGTAGAAAAGTACCATATGAACGTAAATGACATTTAATTAGCTCCTCAAAGCCACTTCCTGTATGTTATGCTTTTCTCTTTTTTTAAACGTTTACTTATTTATTTTTAAAGACAGAGATAGTGGAGGAGGGGCAGAGAGAGAGGGAGAGAGAGAATCCCAAGCAGACTCCGTCCTGTCGGCGCAGAGCCCGACGTGGGGCTCGATCTCAGCAACTGTGAGATCATGACCTGAGCTGAGATCAAGAGTCGGACACTTAACTAAGTCCCCCAGCTGCCCCATATTTTATGCTTTTCAAATATAATAGCAAGTTTGCAGCATTATTTGCATATGAAATATGAGAAAAGAAAAAACTTGGAAAAGTTACATAAATTTCTCAGGATCACACTCCAGAAGAGTATGCAAGGAGTGGTCTCAAAGTTCCTGGTGCTAAATTCAGGGCTTTTCCTGATAAGCTGAGCTATCTCTCTGTACTGGGTATGCTGTGTTTTAAAAAGAGTAATTTTGATGGGGCACCTGAGTGGCTCAGTCGATTGGGCGTCTGACTTCGGCTCAGGTCATGATCTCACAGCTCGTGAGTTCGAGCCTCGCTTCGGGCTCTGTGCTGACAGCTCAGAGCCTGAGGCCTGCTTCGGATTCTGCGTTTCCCTCTCTCTCTCTCTACCCCTCCTCCACTCATGCTCTGTCTCTCTCTGCCTCAAAAATAAATAAACATTTAAAAAAAATAAATAAAAATAAAAAGAATAATTTTGAGGGGTGCCTGGTTGGCTCAGTCAGTTAAGCTTCTGACTCTTGGTTTCAGCTCAGGTCATGATTTCACAGTTTGTGAGCTCGAGCCCCATGTTGGGCTTTGTGGGGGTCGAGTGGAGCCTACTTGGGATTCTCTTTCTCTCTCTCTCTCTCTCTCTCTCACTCCCTCCCTCCCTCTCCAAACAAATAAATAAACTTTTTTTTTTTAAAGAAGAATTTTGGGGCATCTCACCAGGATTTCCCTTTAGGTTGAGCTAAAATCAAACTGTGTGTTGTTAGCGAGTCTTGTCGTTCCTTTAAAATGCGTTTGTTTTCTCTGGGATTGCCTTTCAGATTTCTCCTCCAAGAAGAAATTTTCAATTAACCATTAGCTTATGTTGCAAACATTTGTTTTTAAATGCACTCATTCATTCTTGTAGGTGATTAAGGATGATGGGTATATAAATATACAAGTACATAAATGACAAGCCAAACCATGTACATATGGTAATTTAATTTTGAGATGAGTACCGTGTTTATGCACTTCTATCAGGCCGCCTACTTTTGATGAATGTGCAATTTCTTACCCACCATTTTATCACTGCCAACATTTAAGTAAATATCCAAAGTGCGGTGCTAGAGAAAGCCATCTATGCCATACAAATAATTTGCAGCTGAGGAAAATAAGCAGTGGGCCCTTTCTAGATTCTAAATCTGGTAAATTAGTTGCTCCCTGCTATACGTGCGGCACGTTTAGCAGGTGTCCAGTGATTTGAACCATGCCCCTGGGGGCAGTGACATTGATCGTAGATGCGCTCATACATTTCGGAGAAAGTCCAACCATGTGTCTGAAAATTGCCAAGAATATCTCAGAAGCTGGCACAGATGAAAGAACTTGAGAGTTATTTAAATAGAGAGGAGACCAAACCCAGATCAGTGAGATTAGCCATGGATGAAAGAAGAGGAAGAGCATTCCAGAAAGTAGGAATCAGATGAAAACTAGCATGGTTCTGTGCAAGGACCTCTGGGAAGTTGTGTTGCTGAAGACAAAATAGCAGAGAGGAGGCAGAGGTGGGCAAAGGCCAGGTTGTGGAGGGTCTTATGTGCCGCACAGAGGGATGGGACTTTACCCCGAGGCCATGGGAAAGTTTAAGAAGTGGCCTGGCCAGGTGTGCACTTCAGGTAGATCATGCCAGTGAAAACGTGCCTTATTCCCACAGAAGGCTGGAACTCCCAGCATTCTCTGCTATTCATTCACTTTGAGTGTGGTCTGAGGCTTAGAGAGCGTTTCCAGGAAGCCAGAGACCTTCTGGGTTGCCAAAATCAACACCTAAAATCATCCCTGACTGTGAGTAAAGTTGAAATGTTAGTAGGTTTCATAGGGCTCACTGCTGAGGGATGGGAAGCCTTCAGATATGATGCAAAACCAGAATTGAGACTCGGGGTGGCCACACACTCTCCTAGGGTTTTTTGGCACCTCTCAGGGTGTTGGCTAGATCTGAGCTATTGTACAACTGTGGGTTTTGCAAACCTGACCTCGTGAGTTCCTTTCCACACCTCACCCTGCAAATTCACCCCTCTATGAAACTCTGGGGTCTCAGGGTTTAAAGTAAAATTGAAAGTTCAAAAAAAACCACAAAAGACCCCTGCTGTCATCTCCTCCCCAAACTTCTCCTGCCTAACTATACCCTCTTCCTATATTACACATCAATTTCACAGATGTTGGGTTGACTCAGGTTCCGGATGTTGTACTGAAAGGACACTGGGCTTAGAGTCCAGGCACTTGGTTTCAGTTCTGGTTCTGCAGCTTGCTTTCTTTATTTTATTTTATTTTTTAAATTTTTATTTAGTTTTGAGAGACAGAGAGAATGGGTGGGGGAGGGGCAGAGAGAGAGGGAGGCACAGAATCCGAAGTGGGCTTCAGGCTCTGAACTGTCAGCACAGAGCCTGATACGGGGCTCAAACTCATGAACCGTGAGATCATGACCCGAGCCGAAGTCGGACGCTTAACCGACTGAGCCACCCAGAAGCCTCTGGTTCTGCAGCTTTCTGACCATCTGACCTGTCCATCCATTTAATATTTTTAGCCTCAACTTGCCCATCGGGAAAATAGGAAATTAGCTAGATGTTGCCTGAAGGAACTTTAAACTCTCTAATAGTCTGTGATGACCAGAACATCCTATTACTTGTCATTGGCCCAGATGCTGAAAAGTGATAAAATGAAACAAGCCACGATCCCCATCATCATGGTTCAGCCATGATGTTCAAAATGGGCAGGTATCCAAATGATGTCACGGGGAGATACTGACTGACATGGAAAACTCTTCAGCTCTATTGTCAAGTGAGAAAAGAGGCTACGGAGAAGTATAATATGGTATCTATTTTTGTAAAATAAATGTATGCATAGAAAAAATATCCAAAGGACAATTTCAGTGGTCATCTCTGGTCATGAAATTTTCTTTGGTTAGTTTGTTTTGATTTTTTTTTTTTTTTTACAAAGAAGGTGCCTTATATTGAAGTAATAAATCTTATAAAATAGTGAGAGTTATTTTCTGGTGCATCATTATGGATCATTAACCATTCTTATGGGGAATTAGTGAAGACTTCACAGATAGCATGACATTTAATCTAAAATGTGATCATCAAATAAGAGTAATTTATTTCTTACCAACCTCTCTACCCATCCATCGTCCCATTCTTTTCTCCTAAATAGATCGTGTGGTTTCTTAGAGTTAGCATGACTTCCCCCACTAAAGCACACACTATTTGAAGGCAAAACGCAATTCTTCTGGTTCTACCATATACTCTCTAAAATAGCAAGCATTTGTCCCTCATGATATACAGAGTAAATAAACTTGCGCTTATGATGAGGGTTTTGTTGAAGGTAGGCGTGTGATTAACACCCAACTCTGTGGGCACTTGTGCAAAAATCTGTGGTCTCCGATTTCTCAGTCTTCCAAATCTAAGGTCATGAGTTCACTTCCTGCATCTCTTAGCTTCATTGTCTTGTTTTGTGGCTCAAACCCAAATCCCAACAAAGTGTGGCAGTCACTGTACTGGAGAAGCTGAGTAGAGATAGAGGAATAAACTAGCAAAGCACAAGGGACCAAAGATGTGGATGGATGGTCCTATTCTATGCAGAAGCAAGGAGTCATTAGGAGAGGGCAGAGAGATGGAAGGGATGGAGGGAGAAGAGAGAAAGGAAGAAATTTCACTTCTTGGATCTACACGAAAACAAGGTGAAATGAGTCTTGGGAAAAGAATAGTCGTCAGCTTCGCTGCAACTCACTACCATCTATCTACATGCCAACAATGCCCAAATGTGTGTCTCTGGCTTAGACCCATCTCATAAATTCCAGATTAGTATATTCAGCTCTGTGTTTGAGATGTCCACTTGGATGCTTAACCAAACTCTCCAGCTCAGCATGTCCCAGAGTTCTTGATCCTTCCTCCCCAAACCTAGGCTATCTTGCAGCTTCTCCGTCTCAGTGGATACCAGTCTCATCTTTCTGGTTGCTTAGGCCAGACTCTAAAAATAGGAGTCAGCTGTGCTGTTTCCCTTTCAATTTGTCAGGAAATACTCTTGATTCTGTCTTCAAAAGGTATCAGAATCCAATCGTTCTTCACCAACCCCACCACTACCAGTCTGGTCCAAGCCATCATCATCTTTTGTCTGCATTACTGCAATAACCTCCTGACTTCCTCCCACCTTCTCTTATAACCCCTGTAGTCTCTTCTAAGCACAGCAGCTAAGTATCCTCCTAAGACATTTATGCCTCCCTCCTGATAAAAATGTTGCACTGGCTCCCCATTTCAATCAAATAAAACTCGAAGTTTTTTGTAGACAGTGGTCTACCAGACCCAATGTGATCTAGCCCAATGTGATTACTTCTCCTGCCTCATCTCACTCAGGTTTTGCCCCATGATTTTCCTTACCACTCCTCCTACACAATTATCCACTGACTGATTACTATTCGTTGTGGTGTGGATACAGTTTATCTCACTGTTGAGTAATATATATAGCTAATATTTGAAATCCCATATTGCATAACCATTAATAAATTATGTCTGTATATCGTATTTCATTGAATCCTCATAATAGTGTTGTGGACTAAGTATTCCTTTTCCCATTTTACATACAATATATCTGTCTTCAGAGAGGTTAAACAACTTGTTGAGGGTCACATGGTTGGTAATTTGTGTGCTCGTATTCAAATACAGGTCTACTTGACTCTAATGGGGAAAAGGAGGACTACCTGTGGATTGATTTCTATTAAATTCAGATCCTTACATTAATAATCTCATTTAATTCCTCTTAATCTATCATTTTCCCTCCTTCTATTATGCCCTACTCCATTAGGCAAGGTTCTGTACATAGCAAATGATCACAGAATGTTGATGAGCATCATCATCATCACCATGTCATTGCAAATTCTATTTTGAGTCTTTGCTTCAGTCATCATGGGTCATGTTCTATTTATTTCTTCATTCATGCACTAAATAAAGAGACTTGTGGGCAGCAAGGCTGGAGAGTTAAATTCAGTTGGGCAGTAATTGTTTGCGTTTCTTTTTCTACTTTCTAAAAATTGTTCTCACTATCTGCTCTGGGGCCATTCCCAAAGGAATTCTTGGTTCCTTGCGTTCCTACCTAATTCCCTTCCCACCAGCCATGCAGTTATTCAACGTGCCAATTGTCTGTTCCCAAGTGGCCTCTTTGTTCTCTTTGGTAAACATCAGTATGATCTAACCATTATGGTCCTAAATGGTCCACCTATATCCTTGAATATAACCCTTTTATTTTCCCCTTTGCAGAAACTGTTCAGAGCTTGGCCAGTTATCTAGTCAAAAGTGTTTAGCACCTAATACAGGACAATCTTTGATTTAGGAATTGGGAATAGACAGAGATAGGACACTTGGTCCTGTATGGTTCATCAACGAAGAGAGAGAAGAAGTGAGGTCATTGTGGTCTGTTCCTGGGTTATAAATCTGAGCTGAAAGTTACCTAAGACATTGGTCAATCTCCATTTCACAGATATTAAAACTGAGTCCTAGATTTTTTGAAAGCAGTTTCCAGTTTTTTATACCAATTATTTTTATCCCAACAGGTTTTAAATTTCTTAAAGATTGTGTATCCATTTTTTAAAATACTACATTAAGCAATTTTAATGTTTCACAGTCTTGTTAATTGAAGATGCCAATTAGAGCTTCTAATTAGCATGAGGTTGTGTTGCTACACTAAATTGATTTCATTTCAGCAAAATTAGAAAACTTTGACATTTTGCTGATCCTATGCACTAATCAGAAAGCTAAACATAGTTTTTTCCATTGTAATCTCCACTGTGTGTGTGTGTGTGTGTGTGTGTGTGTGTGTGTATGCCTGGGGATTCAAGAAGTATAGTTTAAGAAAACTTGATAGGGTGGGAGTATAAGAATGCCAATGTCAAGACCAGAGTCCTGAGTTTTGTACTGTACTCGTATCTTTTCATACATTATTCATTCAACAACCATTCCCTGAGCCCAGCTGTGCACTGGCCATTCTTATATATAGTGTGACACAAAATGCTGCAGAAGCCTTCAAGAAGAAAGCTGGGACATATGGTCTTGTGAGCAGAAAACCATTCAAAGCAGTTGGACCAAGTGGAGGCACAATGAGCAGAGAGCGGAGGGATGGGGGAGGTAGGGAGGGATCGAATTTTTAAAGAATTTACATAGCATCCCAAGGAATTTGAACTTTATTTCATAAGCAGTACGTGGCCAAGGAAGGCTCTGAATGAGGAAAATGACATGGTCAGTTCGTATTTTCTAGAAGCAGCAATGTGGAATGTATTAGCATGGGAGAAGAGATCAGAGTAAGGAGACCAAATCAGAGTCTATCACGGTAATCTAAGCAAGAATGTATGAGAGCAAAAAACAGTGGGAAGGGAGAAGTAAAAGGGAATTGATATGAAAAATACTCAGTGTATTAGGTTGCACTAGAGAAGCAGGGAGGAGGAGTCATAAATTGTTGTATATGTCCTATCAGTCAATTTAGCAGTCTCTTTCAGCCTCCTTTTTGAGTTCAGCATGTTCCACGGGACCCTCTCCAAATTGATGTCAGCTTGTTAGACCAGAAGTAGACACCTGACTCCAAATGGGTCAAAATATCTTTTTTGGATATCTTACAGTAAGTCATTGGAGCCTCCATTCACTGGAAAGTCTTGGAGATTAAGGTGGGCATCATAGAGACTCGAGGGCTAAAGGCCATATTGGGCTATGGACAAGTAGTTGAATGTAGTATCTTGGGTGGAGAATGCAGATGATTCATAAAGGAAGAGGGAAATAATGAAGGACCATGTCATCCCAAAGATGAGGCAGGAAGGAAGGATAGGGGAAAAGGACATGGGGACAGAGACAGAGACCTGCATAGTGCCTCATAGTGTCTGAATCATAAGAAAACAAATGGGAAATCATTCCTCCTCAGCAACAAGAAGACTTAGCCATCCCACCTGAAGAACGTGTTGAATGGAGTGTGTACTCCACTCTAGAGCTGTTCCAGGACACAGAAGAAGAGAACCTGGGAAAGACCTTAGAAAGCATTGTGACCCTGCTACCATTAAGACCAAACATGACATAAAGAAGCTGTGGCACATAAGTGCTTTAGAAATGTGACAAATCAAAGTATTTGCCTATTTTTAAAGAAAGAGAGCCTTTCACAGGAACAATTGGGTAACCACAGCCATTATATTTACATATTCATTTAGCAGTAGTAAATTGTAATGCCACATTTGGGGGATTCGGGGTTTTCTAAAGAATGTCTGTGGTGGGAGAGTCACAACAAGTCTCACTGAGGAAAAATAGAAATGATATGTGCTGGCCATTGTTCCAAGTGGACACAGAATCACAGGAATTGGCAAGACATTTCCCACCCTGGAGAAGCCTGCATCCCAGAGGACATGACCGTATAATGCTAAGTATTTTGGTGGAATGTTGAACAAGAAGCCCTAAGACTCAAAGTAGGGTCACTTGCATGAGCCAAGGAGAGATGGAGAAGTATTTTCCAAGGAGGAGGCAATTGAGTTTTACAGGAGGAGCAAATGTCAATTGGACAACCAAACTGGAAGAGTACATAGTGATGGAGTTACCACACATTTCCTCTCAGCGGTATTTCATACATGTAGGCACTGATCTAAAACAAAACGAAGCCTTGTGGAAGCAGGGTCTATTTTCTTTTAATTAACTCCCTCTTTGGGTCCAACCCCACTTCACATATCTGGTGGTACACTTTCATACGTTGGTAAACCCCATGTGAGCTTTGAAGTACAACAGATCTGCCCGTAAGATCTGCCCACTAATGGGAAATTCTGACATTTCCTAAGTGTAACTTTGAGCGAGCTGCTTAATAGCCTTGTGCCTCAATGTTCTAAAACAGGGGCCACTACCTACTTTCACGGACGGCGTCAAGAAGCATACCATATAAAGTACGTAGGGTGCGCAACGCATTTCTGGTAATACAGAAAATACTTGAAACAAGTTAATTAAGAACAAGCTTATGCTTTCAATCCCATTATTCCACAAAATCACTTCAAAAATGTAAATGCGTTGACAAATGTGATTCATTCATTTACTCCCTCTTTCTGAAAATATTACAGGAAGCTGAGAAAGGAATAATTTTACCTGTTACGTCTATTCAAACAAAAACACCTACCGCTCACACCTCACTAAAGCTCCCTCCCGGTGTTTATCCACCATACCTACAATTTTAAATGGCTTAAATTCTAGCATACATTTAATTATATCTCCTGCTTCTTTGGGGCTAACATTATTTACAGAAATTTTCTCTTTTGCTACATTTTCCCTTTTAATTATTGTTCAAAATTCTTTAGTACTGACATATCATAGTTTATTCAACTTGCTCTCTATTGTTAGATTTTTGAATTATTTGCAATCTTACGATGTTAACAATAATATTGTATTGCCTTCACTTATTCCATAAAGATTTATTGAGTGCGTACTACGTACGAAACACTACCCTCACTGTGGATTCAGGAAATTTGTTCTGGCAGAAATTCCACTTGCAAGGAATTTTCAGTCTAGTAGAGTACAGCTAGATCAGCAGGTAGATAAACACATGCAATCAGAGGAATTCCATGGTAGCTACAAGAGGTGCTAAGTTACTTTTCTAGAACAAGTGACTCTATTTAGCTAAAATTCAGGATTAGTTCAAGCAAAACACAGGGAAACTAAATTGGAATCGTTAGGACAGATCACACAAGGTCCTGAACTCAGAATTAGAGACCCTAGAATACTTTCTGTGATTGCTGGGTCACCGTGCACTGGGGCATCATGGAATAATGGTTAGAAGAGCACAGATCCAACAATAAGATGTTTGTGAAATAAATCATGATATGTACAAATAATGGAATACCGTGAAACCATTAAATAAGTGGTAGAAGAGTAAGTAATGGTTTGAAAATGATTTATAATGTTACTATACAGGGGCACCTGGGTGGCTCAGTCGGTTCAGTGTCCGACTTCAGCTCAGGTCATGATCTCACAAACTGTGAGTTCAGGCCCTGCGTCGGGCTCTGTGCTGACAGCTCAGAGCCTGGAGCCTGCTTCAGATTCTGTGTCTCCCTCTCTCTCTGCTCCTCCCCTGCTCAAACTCTCTGTCTCTCTCTCCCTCTCTCTCTGTAAAATATATAAACGTTAAAAAAATTTTTTAAAATGTTACTATACAGAAAAGTAAGATTATAAAGCAATGCATCCAGTATGATCCCAATTTTGTATCAGAAACAAAATGTAGGGAAAAAGTGGGAAATGTTTGCTTAGATTTCTTTGTGGTTATTTCAAAGTCTAGGAATTATGAGTGATTTCATTTTCTTCTTTGTGCTTTGCTTTCATTTTTGTTTTTATGTTTTTCATTTTTAAATTAAGCACTCAATATATCCCTAATAATTCAGCATCTGGATTGTTTCCAATTTCTATACTGGAAGTAATGGTTTAATGTTCATCCTTGTACATAAATATATGTATAGATCTCTGTTAATTCATGTAAGTGGAATTTGGGAGTCAAGAGGTATGCTCACAGGATTATATATTACTTTGGTATTAAATTTTTTAACTTAAAAAAAAAAGCCACGATAGAAGCAGGCTATGTTTGAACGTGAATGCCACCATCCCTAGAATATAATCTCAAGCAAATTCTATTAGTTTCCTGTGCCTCGCTCTACTCTTTTAAAAAATTTTTTAACGTTTATTCATTTTTTGAGAGACGGAGAGGGACAGAGCATGAGTGGGGGAGGAGAAGAGAGAGAGGGAGACGCAGAATCCAAAGCAGGCTCCAGGCTCCGAGCTGACAGCACAGAGCCTGAGGTGGAGCTCGAACTCACAAACCGTGAGATCATGTCCTAAGCCAAAGTGGATGCTCAACGGACTGAGCCACCCAGGCGCCCCATCGTTCCACTCTTTTAAATGAGGATGTTAATTGTTCTTCCTCATGGGGTTGTAAACATTGGATGCATTAACTCCCATAAAGACTTACAACGGCGCCCAACACATAGTGAGTGCTCAATATATTTTAAAAATCATGAATTTGTACCATTGATAATACAACGAAGGTTTTCTTATCTTGTTTTCCCTGATGCATTTTTTGTCATTTAATGTGTTCTATTACGACAGTATCTCGCTTAAGTAATTAATCCTTTACTGAACCAATCCCCCAATTAATCTTTTATTCTCACAATTTCTTCCTATTGCCCCTTTAAAAACCACTCTTTAAGGATAATACTCAGGTAGTGAGATCTGAACCTTTTTTTTTTTTTTATTGCTCTTGATATGAAAGTGTATTTGTAAATATTCTCGAAAGTACCCAACCCCTGGTCACAATATATTTTGGCATGGAAGTGAGTTAGTAGTTCTACAGTGTCAAAATCAATTTTGAAGGAACACGGGATCCCTAAAGGATTTCAAGCTTCCCTTTTCAAGGGAATATTACAGCCAGAACGAGCGTTCCTTCCCAACACTTCCCTCTGGGGCCTCATGGAGCTACCAGATGAAAGCAGGCCACACAGGTCTTTTTCACAAAGTGGAAGGCACTCCCGTCAGAAGTAAGTACTTATCACCCAAGGAAGTATCCCTTCAATTTTTTGGTTTTGTAGAACATAATCCTATCACGTGAAATACTCTGTTAAACAAAGCCTTACTTGCAAGATGAGACTCCTTCAGCATTCAGAAGCACTCCGTATGCTCTCAAAAGAGAGGAGTCCTTCTCAGAATTCTTTGCACTTCCCCCTACGTATCTGTAACTGATAGAAGAATCCCAGTGACTCACCGCAAGGAGCTGACTGGAAGTCCGGGTAGCTAGATTTTAGACTTACTGCACTGCTAATGACCTGGATGACCTTGCACTCGTAGTTACAATGCAACTTCTCCCAACAACTTTCCATCCGTAGAAATGAGGCATAGAAGCAGCTGATGTCCAAGGTTCGGTTTGGTCCAACACACCTTTCCTTTTTTTGTGGTTTCTTTCTAGACTTGGCTCAGCGTCAGGAATGCAGAAATCAGTCATTAAATATTACAATGGAACTCCCCTCAGCACTTAGAGGGAGAGCGAAATTCATGTGCTAATATCTTCTTCCTTAACACACAACCCGTGTTTATGAGGTACCTACCAGGTGCTGGTACTTTTACATGGTGGAAACACATTAGGAGCAAAATAGAAACAGTCTCTGTCCTTTGAAGTTTACAGTGCATCAGATAGTGACACAAGGGATGATAATTAAGTTTGATAGGTACGGCGACCTCAGGGGTAACCAGCTTTGAGAGACTATGGTTCTAAAGCTGGACCAACAGTAGAGGAGACACTGAGGTATCGGTTTCTTTAAACAACCTTCCCTAGCCGTTCCCAACACCCTTAGCTTAGGCTAAGGACACGTGCCTCCTTGGGGCTCTTACAGCAAGCACCCTGCGTTTACTGCCATCTGACCCATCAATACGTTGCATTGAAAATATCTGCACATATGTGTCTGCCCCACTAGACGGTACCATCCTCAAGAAGAAGGACCATTTCTGTTTCATTTTGTGCCTCCACCTATGACCTCTACTTTAGCACACAGCACAGATCTTGACACCTAGTTAGCCCAGAAAAAACGTTTGTTGAATAGACACAAGGCCTAATCCGCTCCCAGTTTGAGAAGAGCAATGACTGATGGTGGAACTCAAGATATAATCAGAGTTCAATCAGCTCAAGAGTCAAGGTCCAACTCAGGCCAACCAAGTACTGTTTTACTTAGAGGACACCCAAATACAGGCAATTCTTTGATTATCTCCATTCTCATGTAGAGTGTTCTTTTATGGCCATATATCTTTAATTTCCCCCCTTTGAAAAGCTCCCTTAGAGCACGGAAGCGTAAAGAGATGATGTTGGCCAAGCCCTTTGACCTCTCTGCAAGAAGGTGAACACACACACGCATACACGCACACGCAGAAGATCCTGACATTCCTCGGGCTTTTTCTTTTCCATATTGAGATCTTATCAACAGGCGGTCCCTCTCATTTCAGGATACGTGTCTCTAATAAACTCAGTAGAAGGACAAAATAAACCAACGCACTCAGACACAACTCCGAGGCACCGGCAGCCTCTTGCTGTTGTCTAAAAGCAGACGAGCAGCATTGCAACCGACTTCTGCGGCACCTCTGTCGGGCAACCTTTTTCCAACTTGAATCAGAGGGGAAGCCAGCTTCATGTCTGGGGGTCTGCAGGTTCGTTACCGGCTAACACCTCTGCTTCCTCCATCACCTGGCCCTGGTCTGTCTCTCCTCCTGTCATTTCTTTAGTTCTTCCTTGCTCTTGATAAGCTATGTCTCTGTTCTCCCCGAAAGCCCGGCTTTCTTCCACCTCCTTGCCTTTGCACCGAATGAACTCTGGCACCAATACTCCCCCACTTCCCAAACCATCTGCATGCCTTCAAGTCTCTCCCATTTTCAAGGTCCAACTCACAGAGCAAATGCTCCAAAATGTCTTTTCTCAATGCTTCAGCTTAATATAGCTTCTCCCTCCTCTGAGCTTTATATGGAACCCTCTATTTATATATATTCTTCTTATAACTTCCTGCCTGTTCTGGGAGTTCACGGACTGGCCTTATCTTCCCTGCTGGCTGCAAGTTCCCCGAAGGATGATTCATTGCCATGTTCCCAGCACCCAGCATGTGAAAGACGCTCAACACACTGGAGACTATGGCATGGATTAGTAGGGCCCCATCTTGGATTTCTCATTCTTCACAGTAATAGATGAATCTGGTGTTTGCAAGGAAACGCGATAGGCTTAGTTGCTAAAGAATGTCCCAAATTGTGTCCTTTGTTCTCTGTGGTCCGCCCCCACGTAGGCTGATTCTTGAGTGGAAAACATTCGATTTCAAGGGAACAGTGTGAGCAAAGGCACAGGGATGTGAACAGACATTGACTCTTCCGTAAACTGTCGTGTGACTTGAATGCAGAGTCTTTACTGGGAGAAGAGATACCACTGGAAAGATAGAGAAAATTTCATGGTAGACACACTCACACGTCCCACGAAGGGGCTGGAACTTTATCCAGTGACAACTGAAGGGAGTCACCATAAGATGTTACACATGTGTGGGTTTTTTTTTATTTTTTTTTAAAGTTTTTATTTATTCTGAGAGAGAGGGAACGAGCATCAGCGGGAAAGGGGCAGAGAGAGAGGGCGAGAGACGGAATCCCAAGCAGGCTCCGCACTATCAGCACACAGCCCAAAGCGAGACTTGAATTGACGAACCATGAGATCATGACCTGAGCCAAAGTTGGACGCTTAACCCACTGAGCCACCCAGGTGCCCCTGCACGTGTGTTCCCGAAAGACGACCCTGGATATCATGTGAATAAGAGCCTAGAGAGGGACAAGGTGACAAGCTAAGAGAAAGTTCATTGTGATTCACTGATGGTACAGTTTCTTCTGACTTACCCTGGGGTAGAACAGGAGAAAAGGCAAATCTGTACAGGATGCAAACACCTTTTCTGCAATTAAAAAAAATCTGCAAAACACAAATGAGCTAACTGTACACGGAAGCCTTCAAAAACCAAAGCGACACACACGTGTAAGCTATGCGTCCCCTCAGGCTGAGGGAAGAATGCAGCTTCCAATTAAGTCCTGTTTCGAGGCACATCATATTTATTCATTTTATTCGCACCGTGATTTACATCTATTTTTATATGAAACATCCATTGTTCCCGAGACCATGGGGAGGAGAAGAGTGCTCCAGAAGCTTGCAGAGTTGAGGGAGAGGAGCAAATCACAGATGGATAAATTCTAAAGTGTATTTTAAAGTAAAAGTCCAGGGGCGCATGGGTGGCTCAGTCGGTTAAGCACCCGACTTCAGCTCAGGTCATGATCTCACAGTCTGTGAGTTCGAGCCCCGCGTCAAGCTTTGTGCTGACAGTTCGGAGCCTGGAGCCTGCTTCAGATTCTGTGTCTCCCTCTCTCTCTCTCTCTCTCTCTCTCTCTCTCTCTCTCTTTCTGCCCCTCCCCTCCTCTTAAAAATAATTAAACATTAAAAAATATTAATAATAAAAGTCCAAAGAATTTTTGTTCCTTTTCGGCTCAAGTTTTCATGCTAATGTGTCTTTTGGGTAAATTTTCATGCATTTCTGTCCTGGGATTTGTGGCCAAACCCAAGGTAAATGACTAGTGTTTACTGAAGAAGTTATTCTCCTTCATCTTGGTTCCCTTTTTTCTTCTGTTTTGGATAATCTACTTTCCTGTGGCTGCCATTTTGAGAGTTCTAAAAATAATATGTAAAGAGAGCTGATCAGTGAAGAGAAATCTGAGGTGAAGAAGGAACTCAGAATCAGTACCTTGAATTATTGAAGTTCTTTCTTCTTGACTGAGAAAACTGAAGAATATTTGATGAAGATCCATATTGCAGAAACTCTTGTCCAAAATTTAGTATGAATTCTCTAGACTCCGTTTTCCCACCTAATAAGTGGGTTGACAATAATACTGTCTAAGCTTTGGAGCGCATTACTCTATATTCTCTATCTCAGGGGTCAGCAACCATAGTTTGTGGACTAAATCCCTCAAGCCACTTGCTTTTGTATAGCCAGAGGGCTAGGGAAGAGTTTATACATTTTAAAATAATTTGGGGAAATCAAAACAATAACGGTGTTTTGCGACACATAAAAAGGTTATGCAATCAAATTTCAGGATCCATAAATAAAATCTCCTTAACATACAGCATTCATTCACCTATTATAATACTTTCCAGGGATGCCTGGGTGGCCCAGTCGGTGAAGCATCCGACTTCAGCTCAGGTCATGATCTCACACTCCGTGAGTTCGAGCCCCGCGTCAGTCGGGCTCTGTGCTGACAGCTCAGAGCCTGGAGCCTGCTTCCGATTCTGTGTCTCCCCCTCTCTCTGCCCCTCCCTTGCTCATTCTCTGTCTCTCTCTGTCTCAAAAATAAATAAAAACATTAAAACAAATTTATAATACCTTCCACCATAGGGATATCAGGCTGCCATAACAACATACCGTAGACCAGGTGGCTCAAACAAAAATATATATATATTTCTTATAGTTCTGGAGCCCAGAAGTTCAAGATCAAGGTGCTGCCAGATCCACTGTCTAGTGAGAACCCTCTTCCTGTTTCACAGACAGCTGTCTATTCATTGTGTCCCCAAAAGGTAAAGAGCAGAGATAGATCTAGTCTCTCTCTCATCCTTTAGGGACACTAATCCCATTGTAGGGGCTCCACCCGCACGACCTCCTCTAAACCTAATTACCTTCCAATGACCTCAATTCCAAATGCCATCACATTGGGAGGGGGGGCGGCGGCAAGGTCTCAACACATGAGTTTTGGAGAGACACAAATTTGCCCACAGAGTGCAGTAGCTGCAACAGAGACCATATGGCCGGCAAACCCTCACATAGTTGCTATCTGGTCCTTTACAGGAAAACTCTGCTGACCTCTGCTCTACGTTTTTAACAGCCCTATGAGTGTTCCCCCCTGTTTTGCCATTTTACAGGTGAGGAGACTGGAGCACCAAGAATGACTTGTTCTAGTTGACTGTCACACAGCTAGGAAGTGGGTTCAGGATCTGCACTGCCCAGACAGACTCCAGAAGGTTCACTCTCATACTCTATATAACACTGTCTTCCTAATATTCTGGGCTTCACCTCGAAGCCGCCACTCGGAACCCCCTGAATGAATTTCAAGTTGAAGCCCCATTGCCTCTAAGAAGAACTTCTCCTCTACCCCAGCCTCTATTTCTCTGTTTCCTTACCAGATTTCCATGTCACTTACTGTCAGTTCCATTCTTGGCTCACAGTCACGTGCGTGCCTGTGTCCCTCTCCCAAGAAATGAGAAGACTGCCGAGAACAGGCAGGTGCCCTCGCCCTTACACCCTGGCCCTCAGTGCAGTGCCTGACTTGTAACGAGCTCAGGAAATGCGGGCTGATCGAAAAAATGTTACTTGGTAAACAAGGGTGATCTCTGTACCCTCTACTGAGGTCAACTCACTTACAACAGGGATTAAAACCTTCACCCTCCTATGTGAAAATGATGCCAAGGCCCAGTGGTTCATTATTAGAGATTCCCTGCATTGGTTGAAAATGAAAATAAAGACATTATTTATTGACAAATAAGCAATTGACAAAGGTGTGTGAACCAGCCCATAGATGGGGACTCACTGCTTTGGGGTTATTTGGACGTGCCATTTTCAGGTGTTCACTCTCACTTTGTCCTTTCAGTTGCTAGCTGGGTCACTCCACTTATCTCTTCAAGAGCCTTTATTGACATACCAGTAGCTACAGAATCAAATCCAGTTTCCTTGGCTGGACATTCAGAGTCCTCATGGGTTTGATCCCAACTAACTTTCTGTGACGGTTACTCTAAATTCTTGATCAGATATATTGTTTATATCTGTTTTGAGCCATTCTTTAGCTGTCATTTCTTCCCGGAATTTCTTTTGAGGAGAATTCTTCCGTGTCATCATTTTGGCTACTTTTCTGTCCCTTATGTGTTTTAAAAGCTTGTCATGTGTCCCGTACCTGCGAGCACTACTATATTAAAGAGGGGTCACGCACTGCCTAGGGCTCGGCCCCTCAGGAGGTGGTTTTCGGAGTGTGTTCCGTGCTCTCTGTTGTTGTGACTGGTTGCTTTATCTCCGTGCTTGTAGTGATGTTTTGGACCCTCCACCAGGTATGCTTTCATGTGTTCATCAAAGTAGCCCTGGAAAAAAAAATTAAAAAAAAAAAAAAAGAAAAAAAGAGTGAAAAAAAATTGGGGGTGGTGGTGGTGGGCAAGAGGCCTTATCCCATACAAAGAGAGAAATGACAGGGACGGGGAAAAAGAAAAGAAAAGAAAACTGACCAGACATTGCAACTATATATCTTAATACAGAGAGAGAGAGAAAGAGAGAGAGAGGGAGGGAGGAAAATAAAGAAGGAGATATAGAACAGGTGTAAAGAGAATAGATTAAATATGTTTGCTTAAACAAACCAACAAAACAACGCCCCGCAACCAGAATAACCAGACTAGAGGAGGGAAGGGGGGAAAAAGTATATATATGTTCATATATGTATAATAGGAATTGTCCAAGAATTAAATCAGAAAATGCAAACCCGCTGGGTGCCTTGGATCCAGTGGCAGCTCTGGTCTGGAGGAGGGGCTGTCTGATTGGTCAGTGTCCATCTCAGGTAGATACATAGTTCCCAGGCGCGGGGAGGGGGTCCCCCTCCACTGTGCCCCTGCTGTTGTTCCCTGAAGCCCCACCTTGCTGGTGATGGGGGGAAAAATGTCAAGACCCCAGTCTCTCCTCCCGGGACCATGTGTCCCAAACCACTCTGTTCAGGCTGTCCTCACAGTGCCGCAGGCTCCAGCGGCCAGGGTTTTTTCCCCCACCCCCTCCTTAGTCTCCTGCACTCTTCCTGGGGCTCCTCATCTGGGATTCAGACCCAGATGTCTTAAAGGGTCCCGCTCCCCGCATCCCACCCAGTTCCTGGGAAGTGCTGTTCCACCCCACAGATAAATGGCCTTCTGGCTGGCGGGCGCAGGCAGGGTCTTTTGTCCTTTGAACAGATATACACCTTCTTCCCACAGCACTCCAGGAAGGGGATCGCTTTCTCCCACTGCGGACTGCACCTCTGAGCTAGGTACTGAGCCCGGGGCTGGCTCCCCTCCTCCGCAGGTGCACACACAGGGCAGCTGGGGCCCCAGTCGGGAGAAAGCCTGCAGTTAGAGATTGGCTCTTTCTCCGTTTTGTTTTTTTCCTGACCCCCAGTCTGTGGTTTTTCACTTGTCCAAATACAGTCCTACACTTGCACAACCTCTCTTTCTCTTCCCTCTGTCTGCAGAAGGGAATCCCTCCCCTTCCTACGGGTGGTGCCTATGCCCGTTTTCTCTCTCCCAGTTCCCAATCACGCACCTATTGGCCCACCAGGTTGTCCCCATGGGCTCCTGGAGACGTCTCTGTCACTCTGAAGTCCGGACTCTTGGAATTCCAAGTCCTCTGGCCTCAACGCTACTGTGTTTGAGGGACGAGGGAACTTGGGGTCCCCCTACTTCTCTGCCATGTTGGATTCCCCTCTCAACTAACTTTCGAGCTATGTCTTTCCCTCTGTTTCCCCACAGCCCAGTCTGCTCAACATTTTCCAAAACACTATTCCTATTCATCCTATAATGATGCTGTCTTGCACCCCAGGTGTCCATCCATCAATACCTTCAAACACCTAATGCCATGTTGAAATGCCACCTCTTTGAGGACGTGGAGTATACCTCAGTCATCTCCACTTGTCTCACAGTGATTAGCCCAGTAGCTGCACACACAGTAAGTGCTCAACACTGGCCTGTTTGCTGCTATGTTCCAACCCTTTATCCATCTACCTGTTCTTGCCTGGATCCTTTGTGACTAGATATGGACAGGGGACTTTCAGGAGGGCGGGGAAAGGAGCAAAGTCTAATGAGTTATGTATTATGTATTACATTATGTGTTACACATTCCTCAGGCCCATTCGTTCATTACCTGTCACTTGTTCAGCATCTCCAATGTGCTGGACACTGTGCCCAGAACTTTACATTTATTATCACCCTGTCATTTACATTTCAACGAGATAGATACTATTATTGGCTTGATTAGTCAAAAAAAGAAACCTGGGCTCACATAGGTGGTGCAATTTGCCCAAGATCACACAGCTGATTTGTGTCTAATCATAGAACAAAACCTATGGCCTTTCCATTATATGTCATCACCCTAAGACAAAGACTCTGACACCAAGGAGATCACAGACATGAAGAAGGTTTGACTCTTATAGCCCGTTCACTAATTATTGGTCCATTTATTCCACAAATACCACATCAGACATCAGCAATACAGTATGAAGAACAGGCGATGGTGGATGGGTAAAGATAGGGAAAACATGAAATCAAAGAAAACCCAAGAAATGAAAACAACTCATTGAAAAGATAAAACAAAGGAAGCGCATGTGACTCAGTCACATAAATTTTTTTTAATTGTCAAATGAGGAACTCTACAAACCTGGGGGTTTTCAACATGATTGGTCTAGCTGAAACAGAGGGGGAAGTGAAAGTCAAGGGAATGGAACATTGATTTGGGGTGCAAAATCTATACTATCACAAATGTTCTGGTTTGTTTTTCAAAGTTCTTACGATGTGTTCTCAAGGAGGAAATGTCTCACAGTTTGCTGGGTAGCCATGAAAATGTACTGCTCACGTCTCCTGAGATGGGAAACATAGTTGACTGAATGTCCCAGTGCTGGATCCGCCACTGTGTTCATGCCAAGGTCACACCTCCCACAGGCTGCTCCCTGCCAATGACTAAGCATGACGAGGGTATAAGCCCAGGCTCATTTCTCTGGGACACGGAACTGCTCTCATAGGCAATTTGGTCTCTGTCCAAACACTGGATCTTAGAAATGTACTTCAGTTTCAGACTCTTTCTGCCTGGTCTCCTTCCTTCCTCCTCTCCTTTCACAGGTGTGAGACCTACATCAGGGTCTAAAGTCTCTCCCTGCCTCCCCCTACTTCCTCCCTCTTTCTCTTCACAGGTGTTTCCTCCAATGACCCTCTTGGGCATCTAACCCTGTCTTAGTGTGTACTTCTCAGAGGACCCAAACTTCTACACTAGTCCATTCAGAGCTCCCGGTGGTCAAGTAAGAAATGTTTTTAAATATATCCTTTTGCATTTGGTTTGGATTTATGTGGAGAGTTGGAAAGAATTGGTCATAGAAGAACAATCGTTCTCACGCTCCTGGACACAAGAGAGTTCCAGCATCTTAAAGAACTCTCCTCTGAGACCATAGTAAGTAACCATAATAATAATTACAATGAAATCATTTCATCTTTTACTTGCAATAACCATCTAAATGCTGTGGGTGGGTATTTAAATGCTCGTGTTAGAGAGCGGGAGGCCTGGAATGGTGAGGAGGCTTGCCTGAAGTGACAATGGCTTTGTGGGTGGACAGGTCTAGTGAAGCCTGACATCCCTCTTCTCCATGCTGCCACAGCACATGCTCCTGGTTTCACACCCAACTGCAAGACAGAACCCATTAAGAATCAATTCAATATGAAGTGACCCTTTTGGGTGACATGATTCAACCCAAAGACCTTCATTTCTGCAAAATAAGCATCAAATTCGATGGGCATTTTTTAACCACCCTTAACTGACTGGTCAGAGTCATTCTGAGCAACATGAAGCGCCCCCCCACCCCACACCTCACACATTCTAACCGCAGCACCTGGCACCATGCCAAGAATACAAACCCTGCATCACAACAATTGGTTGGCTGTTGTTGGATGGACTGACTTTGGGTTTTCCCAAACGGCATAGGCTTGTTTTCAAAGATGACAACTACAGCCGTCTTTGTAAAACGTGCGCGTCATTTCAGTGGCAAACTGATGACGATAGCATGTGACAGATAGCATTTATTGCACCCCTTTCTTTGTGCAGTGTCTGTACCAGAACCACCCTCAATTATTATCCCATTTTGTAGATGAGAAAATTGAGGCTTGGCTCTATTAAGCAACTTGCCCAGTATGTCATAGCTAATAAGTGATAGAGATCAGATGCCGCCCAGAATGAAGAACCACTCGTCATCCTCTCTCCTTCCCAGAGATACGCCAGAATTGAGCACAAAGTCCCCACCTTGGTCCAATAATGGCGTGAAACAAGACTGAAATCATGAATAATCCAGAATGATCACTCTTTAAAGAAATATTTCCCAGTGCTTCATTCAAACTAGATTTAAAAAGTGATAGGAAGGGTGTGCATTAGACCTTTTGGGCTGTGAGCTAAGTGGAAAGAGGTTTATAATTATCTCATTACATACTTGATAACAAATGCTTCCAAGATGCTTGCTGCATTCCACACCATTTCTCTTTGATATTTTCCACAGCTCGCTGTCATTTTACTGACACTCTAATAGAAAAGTTTGAACATCCATAGGAAATTGCCCAGAGAGAAGAATGAAGGGAATCGGACTTTGATGGTTCCCTGTCTTGCTGAGGACAGGCTTGGTCATAGCTGAGCAGTCAGTCCTTGATTACACCACCAGCCTCCCCTACCCTGTTCTCTCCTTGATCACACTGACCAACGCATACCAAAGGCGGAAAATGGACGGTGTGATGAACCACACTGATCTTTTACCGTGCTACCAAGTTTAGGAAGAGTCGTCTGCATGGACAAGACTAGTTCCAGGACTGCCTCTCTCAGACTCGGAGAAATAAGGAAAACAAAAAGAATAAATAGGGGAAAAGGCAAGGAGAGGACATTCTAGTCATTATTTCTTCACGTATTACTTACTCATCCCCCAACAAAACCATACTGAGTGCCTATTTTAGGTCAGGCACTGAGTTAGGAACTGGTCAACTAAATAGACGTGAGAAGGAAATGACAAAAAAGATATGGCAGACTCTCTCTGCCCGTGAGCATGCCGCTTCTTTCTTAGTTCCAGCCACAGTAGATGAATCATGGTTCTTCTCAGCCAATCATGGTTACCACACCCCCTTTGGGAGCAATTAGTTTAGGGTCAGATGAGTGACACATTTCTGGCCAATGGCACATAAAGAGAAGTTTGCAAGGGGCCTTCTGGGGAAGATTTCCTTCTCCAGCACAAAGGAAGTAAAGGAGGGGGCCCCTTTTGCCAGCTGCTTTCTTTCATCCTGCATAAAAAGATGTCCTGAAAAGACATGATGCTTAGAGCAGAGGCAGCCACATTGCAACCATGAGGAGAGTCATCACCGAAACTCCAAGGATGGGAGAACACAAAGATGTGCGGAACGTGGGTCTGCAATGTCACATCAAGGTAATGTGCATCAGAATCCAACAAACGTGTGATCAGTTCAAGTAGGCTTAACCCTTGGTAGGATTTGTGGAGTGTCTTGTTTTATTAATAATTACAAAAAAAGAGAGATTTAGTCCAGCTCTATTTTGTACCAGGCAATGGGCAAGGTGCCCTTTACAACATCTTTTTTCATCAGCACAAGAGAGGCACGCTGATGCTCACAGGGGTAAGATATGGCAGCCACTTCATATCCGCCCCACCCAGCTCCGATTTGTAATTCCCTCTCCTCCTATTAATAGCACCTCAATTCTCCTGTGGGTGGTTCCTGATGAACCATCAGCTGTGGTGTCTTGGCCCCCTCTCACATACCTGATACATAACAAAGCTTAAAAAATCTACTGTTTTCTCTAAAGCACACTTGTCTTATTCTCTCGACCCCATTAGATATACAGCTACGTCGATATCAATATCAATATTGATGTTGATATCGATATCAATATAGATATATTGGGGTCAATATAGATAGAGATAGATAGATAGATGATGGCTAGATCTGCTCTTCTCTCAAGCCTTGACCAAATTAAAAAAAAAAGACTATCTCTAATACCTCTTGCAGGAAACAACATATTTTAAAAACATTTACCATAAAAGTAAGGTTCTTCTTAGGAGACAAGCGAAGTTCCGGTCTTCCAAATGCTGATTTTTCCCACCACAGGCTAGCTTCGTGTACGTGGAGAAGGTGCACCATTACCAGGAAACAAAGAGTCGGAGAGAAAATATACGGTAGGTCTCTTACCGCTCACACCTGTTGGAGACGTATAATAAACAAATACAGACTCCGAGAATAAGGTTTCCCTGAAAGTACACTGTCACTGCCAGGAAACTATTGCTTATCTTTAACACGGAGAAGAAATCAAGGGAGAAGCCTTGCCTAGAAAGTTCAGAAATATTTGCAGTCGGGTGATATGACTTAGCACAAGCCCTCAGACCGTATAGTATAGGGGTCAGCAAACTACAACCTGAGGGCCAAAATATGGCCTGTCACCTGTTTTTGTAAATAAAGTTTTATTAAAACACAGACACACCCATTTGTTTATATATCATCTATGGTTGTTTTCACACAATAACAGAGTTGAATTGGTGGCAGGGATCATCTCTTCCACAAAGCCTAAAATATTTACAATCTGGCCCCTTACAGGAAAAGATTGCTGGGGGCTGGCCTTGCCTAATAATATCAGCAATTATTATCAGTTATTGAACATCTACGTTTATCACCAGCGTTGGTTCTCAGAACGTCTGAAGTAGGTACCTCGTCCCATTTTTCCACAAAAAGAAGGAAAACGAAGCTGAGGAATTTTTAGTAACTCGCCAAAGTAACAGAGTCAGAACAAGGATTCAAACCCAGGCATGCACACTCATTTCTGGATATTATTTATGCAGCTGCTATGGGCAGGCCATCCACTGAGTACAAGCAACACAATGGCAATCAACACTGTGCAATCTTTGTCTCATGGAGCTTACTGTGGAGGGAGAGAGGTTGTTGTTAAACAGATAACCACACAACCACATATATTAGATATGATGGGTAGTTGTGCTAGAAAACACTGTGAGACACAAGATTGGGGTACTGGAGGGAGAAAAACGGGTGGTCAAGTTTAGATGGGAAGGGGTCCCTTAGGTTGGGCTCCCAAGAGAGCAAACCCAGCAGTAAATCTCACTTGCTAATGCTTTCTTGGGCGAGGCAGTCTAGGGCAGCAAGAGAAAAGGACAAGAGGAAGTGAAGGAACGAGGGAAAGCACATGCAAGGTGGTGTTTTACAGAGCTGGCACCAGCCTTGCAAGAAAATAGAGCTGATGGCTCAGATGGATGAGCCATCTGGGACAACCGTGTCTTGGAGAGCCCATCCGGGAGAAGGAACAGAGAGAGACTTATCTGCTGGCCCCTTCCCATCTCCTGTTTTCCCTGAGGAGAGCTGAGACAGCCTGAGGTGTTAGGAGGCTAGAGGATGCACAGGAGATTGGGCTCCCATCAAGCGAGTTGCCGCAGCACAGAAGGTCACATAAGGCTGACAAAATCCAGGAGACCCACAAAAAGAGTCCATCAGGCATCTTCTTTGAAGAAGTGATGTTTCTACTGCAACTTGAGAAATGAGTGAATGAATGGGAGAAAACTCCATTCAAGCTGAGGAGAAAGGAAGTGCAAAGGCCCTGAGGCAGGAGAGAATTGGCATATTTGAGAAGCAGAAGAAGACTTCGGGGTGCTCAGGAGTTATACTCCACAGGTCCATGCCCTTGCTCCACCATTTATTAGCTGTGTAACCTGGGGAAGTTTCTGAACATGTCTGAGCTTCTCTTTTTTACCTATAAAAGGGAGATCATAAGGATTAAACAACATCATACATGCACACTTAACACAGTTTTTGGCTCATAAAACTCATAAAAGGCAAACAATATCAGTCATTATCCTTATTATTTTTTAAGTTTATTTAATTATTTTGAGAGAGAGAAAGAGAACACATGCGTGTGTGTGAATTGGAGAGGGGCAGAGAAAGAGGGAGAGAGAAAATCCCAAAAAGCCTCTGGGCTGTCAGCACTGTACCCGACACAGGGCTCGAACCTGTGAACCATGAGATCATGACCTGAGTCAAAATCAAGAGGCAGAGAGTCTCAACTGACTGAGCCACCCAGGTGTCCCATCTTTATTATTATTACTATTATTATTTTTATTATTATTATTCCTGGTTATTACTTACCCTGACCTACTGAATTAAAATAGCTGAGGAAGGGCCCTTGAATTGCATGCTTAAAAAAAATCCCTGTGATAATTTGGATTACAGGCCAGTCTTCTGTAAAAGGATTATGCTTTCACATCCTTGCCACACAGGGCCAGTCGATTTTCCTACTCTACTGTCAGATTCGGCTCACTGAATTGCTCTGGCCTGTGGACTATGGGCCACATGGCTGCAAACGTGTAAGGTGACCGCATACCTAAAAAGTCAGTGTCTTGCATTCCTGCCTTCTGTTGGAACAGCACACTGCGCATAGGGGCTGCTCCTTCCTGTGCAATCACAAACCAAGAAGACCAATGGAACTGACCCTTAGTCAACCCACAGCCTGAAGCACAACTACTGCTGAGCTGTGGGCATCTTGTGACATAAATAGAAAATAAATCTTCATTTTTATAAGCCACCGAGATCTGGGGGCAGGGTTCTTTGTTAAGCAGCAAAACTGATCGATACAGTCTCTCGTGATTCTTTTACACGTGAAATTACGGCAATATAAAACACTGAGTCTGTGCTCTAGGTTCTTAAGGGAGCTTCTCTTTTGCAGGGACAGATGTCCAGCAGACATTCGGCTAGACACAAGTGTGTATTGGGGTGGAGTGTGGAAGATGGCAGTATCAGAATTGGCTCTACTAGCTGATGTTGAGAAATACCCAAAGCGAACATGAAGGCATTGGCTCAAATCTCTCCGTGCGCTCTGTAAGGGGGCAACCCCTTCCTGGCCTTAACACACACCCCACCTTCTGCATGTTCCATTTGGGTGACTTTTGTTCCCTTCCAGGCATACTGAGATGGGCATTTTCATATTCTGCTGATAGCAGAGGTGTGGGGGTGGGGGTGTGTTGACAAGATCACAACTCCCAGGGTGTTTTTTTCCAGACCTCACTTGGCCTTTATGCCACAGGAATAAAGTTGATCCCAAAGCAACTCCAACCCCTTGAAAATCCTTGTAAACTACCTTTGCCATACGCACTTCTCTAAGAACCAAGTTAATAATAACACTCATATTCATACAATTTAAACAAAATATATGTTAGAAATAAGACCTCTTTTCTGCTGTCACGAACGCCTGCTGTCCCCTTTGGAGAAGCAGCATCACATAGTGGTTAAGAGGGAAAATTCTGTCATTAGAACGCTTGCATTTAAATCCTACTTGCCAGCTGCGTGACCCGGGGCAAGTTACTCAACCTCTCCGTGTCTGCATTTTCTCATTTGTAAATGGGGATTATAACAGTAGCTCTACTTGAGGGTTATGTTGAGCATTATTTGAGTAAATACACATAAAACACTGAGACTGATGCCTGGCATATAGTGAACTGGCTCAAACAAATGTTAGCTTTTCCTATTATTTTATGAATGAGTTCAAGCATCTTGGTCACATGGGTAGAGGTAGAGCGAGAGATTATATAGAGTCAACCTCCTTCTCTCAATGCTAGAGATGGTCTGGGTGCCGGCACTCTGCCCCGCCTCTCGGGACCCACCACAGCTTACACCCTCACCCCGTTGTTCTGGTGTAGGCTGTGGGCGTTCTTATGGACAGACGTGAGCTGCTGCTGAAAACTGGGATGCAAGTCTGCATGGCAATGTCCAGGGAACCAGAGCGAGGGAGGGAGGGAAGGGGAAGAGAAAGGAGAGGGCCTAAGGGCCATTCTGAGTGGGGTCAGGGCTGCACTGAGGGGTGGGAGCACCCTGGACAGGGGAATGACTTGGGAACTTTCAAAGAGATGTTCTTATTTCATTATCCACTACGTACTGGAAAAAGAGATAAGGTGATCCATTGGTAGCAGCCTCAGCCCCCCTTACATCCTCTCAAACAATTCAGGTCTAGGGGCGCCTGGGTGGCTCGGTTGGTTGGGCGTCCAACTTCGGCTCAGGTCGTGATCTTATGGTTGGTGAGTTCGAGCCCCACATCAGGCTCTGTGCTGACAGCTTGGAGCCTGGAGCCTGCTTCCGATTCTGTGTCTCCTTCCCTTTCTGCCCCTCCCCTGCTCACACACACTCTCTCTCAAATATAAATAAACATTAAAAAAAAAAAAAAAAAGAATTCAGCTCTGGCCCAGACTTGCATATTTTCCTGACATTAACCACCATCCCTGGGAAGCAAATTAATGGGAAATTATTTCCACACTCCCAAGTCTGGTGCACATTTATTGAGCACCTATTATGAGCCAGGCAATCTGCTAAGGGTTTTACATACATTAACTCCCTTAGAATTTCCCTCAAATCCTATGAGGCCAGAATTCTGAGGATTCTCGTTTTGTAGATGAGGATCCAATCTCTGAGAGGTTAAATAAACTGTGTAGGGTCACCGGCAAAGCCAGGAATCAAAGTCAAGTTCAGCTGTGCTACCCTGTTTTGTGTGGCACCACTTTAGAGCATTTTACAGCCCAGTAAATGGTGACGATGATGGCCAAGATGAGGAGATAGTCCTGGGTTCCCAGAACATGATGTCTCCCTGTCTCCTCTCTGCCCCTCTCTGAATCCCTCCCTTCATATTTCCTCCCTCCCGGAACCACCAGCCCTGCTGTCCTTTTTATTCTTCCCTCACTCCAGGTTATGTGATCAGGAGAAGGTTGTGACCATTACTGAGAAGAGCTTCTCATGATCCAGAGGGAGTTACTGAAACGTCTATGACTCACCATGCTCTGGGGAGACACAGTAGTAGAATGCCCTATAAGGAGTCAGGGGCTTGACTTTGAGTCCATCACTTGTCACTAGTTCCAGGGCCTTGGCCAAGTCACTTGACTTCAGTGATCCTTAGTGGATCAATGACACGTGTCCTACAAACACACTGTATTCTTGGAAGGTAGCTGTGAGGTCACCCCATCCCCCCTTCTCTTCCCATCAAATGCGCTCTCTGGAGAGATTTTTGCCTTTGCTCTATTCCCTCAGGTGTGGTCCACAATCCAAAACAACAGCCCATCCTGGAAAGCCATCTTCCCAAGTCTACGTTCACCTGGCACCTGCAGTACTCTGAGTCCTTTCTCCCTTAGAGCACAGCAGTTCAGCATAGTCACGGGGTTCTCAGATGGGAGTGTACATCAGCATACATGGAAGGCTGCTACAACCCCGGAGGGCTGGGCCCCACCTCCAGAGTTTCTGATTCAGTATCCCTAACACATTGCTGGTTGATGTCAATGCTGGTCGGAGGACCTCTTTGAGAACAACTTAATATTCGACAAGTATTTTCAGAGTCAGGAGTAAGTGCTCAGACTACCTCAAGTCAATTCCCAGCTCTTCTGCTTTCTGGCTATGCAAGCTTCGACAAGTCAATCTCAGTAAGCCTCAGTCTTTTCATCTGTAAATGGATATGACAATGATGTGTACTTCCTAAGATTATCGCAAGGAAGGGCGAGCTCCTGCTGAGGGCCTTCAGCCTTCTGCCTGACACTTCATAAGTGCTCTGTTTGTGAGCCGTCAAAATTCAAGGGGTTCTAAGGCCCCTTGGGTCATTGAACCCATCTTCTCACTCTGAGTCACTCTTCAACCCCAAGAAACGACATCTATTGTCACTACTGAATGTGTCTCTATCCCAGGAGCTGCCCAGAAATGAAGGCAAGCTTCAGAGCAAACCAGTAATTAGATAATGACAACAAGCCAAACACACTGAATCGCGGGCGGGTGGCGTGGAAAAGGTCAGGCTTCTCAGATCCTCACTGTAGGGAAAAAGCTCAGGACATGGCATCAGATGGTCTGAATTTGGATCCAGGCTCTCCTGGGTTGGGGCTGGGTAAGCTTAAACAGGTTCAATGTAATCTCTGAGACTCAGTTTCCTTATCTGTTCAGCGGGGACAATAATGAGCTGCCAGTTTGTTTCATAAGCTGAGATTCTCCTAGTTGTGAGAAACCCAGCAGCTACCTAAATATTTGTGTCCCTTCCTGCTCCAGGCAATTCAGGTGCCACTGCTGATAACCCCCCTGGTTGTACTACCATCTGGACTCTTAGAGAACCCTCATTTCTGAGAAAGGCCAGGACACTCCACTCTACCAGCTTTCTCTGGCCTCAGCCTACCCATGTTTCCAGGGAACACCACTGGCCTATGTACCCAACCACAGGTCACACCAAAAAACTCATGTTCAGCAAAGGCTGGGAGCAGCCACGGTCAGCTACAGCCCTAAAACCCACAAGAGACAAGATTCATGATAATTTGTTCACTTTCCTTCCTCTTCTCTTTCCTCCAAGAAGTCAATTTCACCAGTCACTGGACATGCTTTGAAAGACCTCAGAAAATCCCACAGGAAAGCACCAAAGATTGTTTTTATCATTTTGTTCCATTTCTCCTGTTTGCTTAGTAATCCTGGTAAACAACTTTGTGCAAACAGAAACCTTTTTCATTCGATTGAGTTCTTGCCTGGGGCACTGTTGCCTCAATCTTAAGGTTTGGGGGTAGGTGGAGAAAGTACTTTGGATTTAAACTTCCTGATAAGTGGGCACATAACAAAATGAAAGAACACCGGCCATTTATTTATTTATCCAACCCCCTTGAGGGGGTTGGATATGAGTGACTTTCTAAGCTTCCATATGGATGTTCTATTCTTTTTTTTAATTTTTTTAACGTTTTTATTTATTTTTGAGACAGAGAGAGACAGAGCATGAACGGGGGAGGGGCAGATAGAGAGGGAGACACAGAATCAGAAGCAGGCTCCAGGCTCCGAGCCATCAGCCCAGAGCCCGACGCGGGGCTCGAACTCACCGACCGCGAGATGGTGACCTGAGCTGAAGTCGGACGCTTAACCGACTGAGCCACCCAGGCGCCCCTGGATGTTCTATTTTTTATGACCATTATTAATTCTATCATCTTTGTCATCATCACCAACAGAGGCTTGGCCCAGAAACACAAGTTGTATTTGTTGAGTGTGAATTCGTCTGGAAGTTCAGTGTCCTTAGCCCAAGTTCACCTGGTCGGTCATAGCCCGAAGCCCCAGAGAAAAGAGAACCTGGCAGCGTTTGGGTCCGGAAGGAGACATCAGCAGAGCTTGCGGACCTGGTCTGAACCAGGTACTCTGAATGGGCACCTTACAAAGACTCAGAGCTTTGCCAGTTAGGAGTTGCCACACTGCCCCACTGACCCTCACTGAGTTACCACCCCCAGTGCCATTCAGTGACTCGGTGTAGGGCACTGTGTCAACACCATTAGTGGAGATGATAATCAATCTTTAAGCTACAGTCTCATAGCTTCTCTCTAGAAGTTCTCTTACCTCCCGAGACTTTTCACACAATCCCTGCTCTTTACATCCTCTGTCCAGGCATCTGGCTTTTCTTTCCTGTTCCCGTGCATGGCACGGACTGGCATTCTGTACAGTTCCAATTAATTCTTTGTTTTGTTTGATTTCTAGCCCATGGCCAGCAACTCCCTGGGTTTTTACTCTCAGTTCCTCAAGTAAATAAGCCAAATGTTAATTTATTGCTCTTTGATCATGACTAAATGCAGAGATGGTGTAACCAGAAATACTAACGTTTGTCCAGGCCTCCCTGGTAGCACAGTAATGGCACTGGGTTTGGGTGTGCTTTGGTTTCGCGGGGCAAAGGGATGCCCCCTTCTCTAGCGTCCATCATCTCACTGGATTCTCCCAAACGGCCTGGCAAAGTTGACAGGACGGGAATTATTATCTGCATTTTGCAGATGAGGAAACCAGGCTCAGAATGATTAAATAAGTTGCCCAAGGCCACAGAGCTCAAAAGTAGCTAACTGCAGCTAAAACTTACTCAACCTGACTCCCAGTTCAACAAAACTGTTGTGAGTGTCTCCGTCCCCCATTGGGTCATCATGTGGGATAATAATAATTTTATATGATATCTTTTCACAGACATTTTCTGGGTTATCCAGACTGCATTCTATGGGACGGCAGTTGTGTGAAATACTCCATAAGAAAACATGCTGTGGCCAAATATGTTTGCAATATGCTGTCTACTCTATTCTATTCTTGGAGATTCAGCATATTGATTAGCATTTTCATAAATGAAAGCCTCTGAGAAGTTCTCCTGTATAAGACCTGGACAAAGTTATGGCCCCAAATTGTCTGAACATATTTGATCGTGAGGAGGCAAGAGTGGAAGCATGGAGATCATGTCCCAGCAATGCACCCAAGAGACTGGGGGTGTGTGGACAAAGAGGGATGGCACCAACTGGTGAGACATATTTCAGATGCAGAGCCAACCAGATTTGCTGGTGGAGGATGCAGGGCGTAAGAAAATCAGAGGAGGTAAGGATAGCCCAGGGATGTGAGGCCCCAGCAACTGTATGAATACAGTGGCCACCTCCTTATAGAGGCTCTCCCCGGACTAAAAGCTCCACCCTATCGTGGCAGCCTCTTACAGCATCCGATCCCTGGGCTTTGGTGATTGCAGTTTTCATTTTATCTTTGTAGATGAGATCACTGGCAATGGCAGAGCTTTTGACTTTTTCCTCACTACCCTTATCTCCAGTGTCTAGCACATTATAGTCAACAAATCTTTGCTAAATAAATGAATGGACAGAGACTCGCATGCGGTAGTCACTTAACAAGTTGTAGCTACCATACTATTAGTCAACCTAGTACACAAGCATTAATAATAAAGCTAGTCAACTAGTATGCGGCGGGGGGGGGGGGGCTGGAGGGAAGTGGGGGGGCATGACTGTTAACTGGTTGGAGGACTCCATTCTAATCTGAGCCTCATCCTTCTGTCCCTGGACTTAGGGTAAGACCCTTCCTCTCTCTGAGTCCAGTTCTTCTGACTCCATCCAACAAGAGGTTGGACAATAGGATTCCCATCAACCTGCACTTTGCTGCCCATGAGTTTATGTGGAAGCCATGGACAAGGCTGTGTTCTTGGGAATGTGTAGCACAGGACAGCCCAACACAGACCAGGTCTGATCAAATGCTCCACCATCTAGCCCAGCTTAAGTCCTGCAGGCACCCAGAGAAGGGGACTGCAGTAGTAGCTAGAGTCACCAAGAAGGCTTACTGGAGGTTCTTCTTTCTCCTTCCAAGAGTCTGAAGTAACAGATGAATATGGTGACATTTGTTGGAGAAAACAAACAAGCAAACAAACATTCTTCTGGTTTGTCTTACTCTCAGTCCAATTGGCAAGGCTATAGGAAGAGCTTGCCCCTCTCCTGCCTCCAAAAAAGGACCATTGAGCAAAACCCACTTCCTCTACTAGACCTCACTCTGAACCTAGCTTTGTATATCTGAGGTAGTCTTTCTTTTCTCTTCCACTTAGGAATACACAAAAGTACATTTCCCATCTGGACCTGTTTCGAGCCATTCTCCCTCAAGGCTGATCTTACGTTCCTGGTTGTGGACAGCTTGCCTGACCACGGCCTCACCACAAGGCGCGGAATGGGCCCCCAAAGTTTGACCAGCTCTATGATATCTCTCTCAGGGAGGGCTCCTGAGCAAATGATTTTCAGTTTCAGTTCATTTGTTTTTGTTTTCCATTTGGTTGCCCAGGGCAAACATCTACCCTGAGAGTTTCTCCCCTGGGACCATCTGTGCTATCATTGCTTGCCTCAGAGCAGATGTGTAAGGGGTCCCCCAGTGCTGAGGCCCTGCTTGCCTCTTTTGTTCCCCAGAAGAGGTCACTACGTGATTAAGAAAAATGGTAGCTTGGCCCCAGCCCCTAGCCATCCCCCCCCGCCCCGCCACTGCCAATCAATGCACAGTCCTCTGCCATTAATAACCAAACCCCACAAAGCCACCCAGCCCTTCCTGATATTCTCACCATTGATTTTATTATCACTGTTATTGTGAAAAATATTCATAGCACTATGTGGTGATCATCACCACATCAGTCTTGCTTTACAAAGATGCCAACATGACAATCATTATATTTCTGCCCCAGACTGCCCCTCCAGCTGCTACTTAGCTAGTTTAGAGGGAAGAAGACTGAAGGACAAAGAGCTAAACTGAGTTACATAAAGAGAATCAGCAGCCAAGGTGGGATGAGAACCCATGTCTCCTGAAAACAAGTTCTGATGTTGAAAGAAAAGGTGCAGTTTCATTGGCTGAGCCACCCTTCCTAGGCAGGAGTAAAGGATTGAAACATGGTAACAATTCAAGGTGAGCGGTGCCACTCTGCAAAGGCAGAAGCGGGGGTGATGTGAAAGCCAGTGGCTTAGCTAGAGGGCAGCTCAACCTTCTTTCTGTTTTCAGGGTTCAGAAAGTAAACAGTGGAAGCCAAGTGACAAGGATGAGGGGGGCAGAAGAACCCACTCAGCCACCATGGGGGTGGGACTGAAGATCAGCCAAGTGCACTGTGGAGCCTTGGTCACTGAAAGAAGTACATGAGATGCACAGAATGTCATTCTCAGTTCTCGGTTTCATATTATGTATGGAGAAAAACTGGAGATGTTGGGGGGCGGGGGGCAGTGGTCAGATAGTGACTTCCTGGAAGCTTATGAGGCTCACAGCAACAGGACCTTAGAATACAAGAACCCCAGTGGTCTGGATGATTAAGGAGGAGGAAACTCAACAGCAATATCATAAGAAGAAGGAAGAACACAGCCGAACACACCATCAAAGCTGCCTTCATTGTTGTGAATGAATTCTAAGTGACCGTTCAGCTTTGGACATACACTCATACTTCAAAATCCCAAAAGCAGAAGTCATACCACCAGGATCCCAAGCCTGAGAAGCCAGGTTGCAGAAACATCCAACTGGCCAAGCCAAGACATTTGCTCAGCTCTGGCAGCCTAGGGATGAGGGCTGAGTCTAAGCTGTCTGATGTCTGTGGTAGGTAGAGGCCACTACTCTCCAACAAGACTACAAAAAAAAAAAAGAAGGGCATGTGGGTGGCTCACTTGGTTGAGTGTCCGACTTCAGCTCAGGTCATGATCTCACAGTTCATGGGTTCGAGCCCCATGTTGGGCTCTGTGCTGGCAGCCCGGACCCTGCAGCCTGCTTCGGATTCTGTGTCTCCTTCTCTCTCTGCCCCTCCCCTGCTCACGCTCTGTCTGTCTCTCAAAAATAAATAAACATTTAAAAAAATGACTACAAAACAAAAGAGATCCTATACCAGCAGGGAAGGCTGGATATGGCCAGCTCCCAAAATGAAATCTATGAGAGCCTACCACACACGGGACTGATACGCATCCTTATAAATCCAATGGTTCCTGCAAAGAGGATGTGGACTACTCTAGCATCTATGGTGAATATCAATCACATCAATGATTAAATAAGCATTTAGTATGAATTGAGCAGTGCAATGAGTGCTGTATATGTATATTATCATATTTATTTCTTCCAACTGCCCCTGCAAGAGGTTTTATGTATTCTATCTTACAGAAGAGGAACCCGAGACTCAGAGAGGCAAGACAGCTTTTCCAGGGTTGCTCAGCTTACAGTCAGAATTGTAAGTCAGATCTAGATACCTAGGCAAAGCATCAGCTTTTTTTCTTTTAAACAGTAGAAACTACCTAATGCTACTAGCCCCTGTGACCCTGTATTTCCATAGCAAAAGGACTTTGAAGAGGGATGAAGGAATGATGGTAGCCAGGTTGGAGAGGACACCATAGATAAGGAAGGGTCTGAACCAAGCTGGCATCTGAAGTCATCCCCAAAAAAGAGAGGGAAGCAATCGGCTACTGGGATAATTCTAACAGTGCATTAGTTCCAGTTTTTATGTTTCATTACATGGCTCAAACAACAAACAGACAAGTGTTTGTTGAGCAGGACACTGTGATATGAGGTCCTGTGGATGATGCAAGAACAAATGAGTCAAGATGTTTCTATGTTTTCATTCAACCACCTTGAAATCTTACTGTCTTCCTGGATGCTTGAAAAGCTACACAGCCATTTGAATTATATGGCCTCAGATATTAAGTGACAAGGGTCCCAAGGAGGCACAGTCTGAATATTCCACAGGGGAATTAACATCTGGGATCAGCACTGAACCTTAGGTTGGAATAAATAAAATAGAGACAAGAGAGCATTCCTGGAAGGGGGAAGGACACCTGCAAAGCTAAGGAGGAGATCGGCCCAGCTAACGTGGAGAGCTGATGTAGGTCGTGAGACAGAATCAAAAAGCAGGTTGAAACAGTTTTACTCAGGGATTTTGAACTCTAGGTTAAGGGGCTTGATATTTACATTAATAGAGATGCGAATCTGAGGGAGGTATTTGAGCGACTTAGGCACATGTCCAGCACCCACTAGAGTTGGTGGAAACTGTCAGATACATGAAACATGTTTGCTAAGTGAATGAATAAATATTATGTATAGGTTAGGCTGGCAAGGAAAGAACAAATCAAGGACACCAGTTAGGAGCCTATCCCATTAGCAGTCTGGGCAATACAGATTGAAATAGAAAAGCCACAGAAAGCTTGGACAATGAAAAGGACATTCTAAAAGGAAAAGAAGATGATTCTAATGTCCGCATTATTTCCTGATTGGTAGTTTGCACCAAGAACAGAGGGACACAATCTTCTAATAACCTCCAAATTCAAAAATCCATAAATCTACCAGAGCAGCTAAAGACACTATATGCTTGTCTGAAGTAGAGATTAAGTCAGGAGAAGCAACAGAAGAGTTTTTATTTTTATTTTTTTAATTTTTTTTTAATGTTTATTTATTTTTGAGACAGAGAGAGACAGAGCATGAACAGGGGAGGGTCAGAGAGAGAGGGAGACACAGAATCTGAAACAGGCTCCGGGCTCCAAGCTGTCAGCACAGAGCCCAATGCAGGGCTCGAACCGATGGACCGCGAGATCATGACCTGGGCCGAAGTCATGATCTCAACCAACTGAGCCACCCAGGCGCCCCCAGAAGAGTTTTTAAAACAGAAAGTAAAAATCTAAAAAACTGAGCCATGTTAAGCTTTGGAGCCAATGTTTCATCTTTTTGCTAGCTGGTTCACTGATACTCGATTTAACCTGTGGTGAATGAACAAACACAGCAAAGCAGGTCTCATTGTGTCCATTTTGCAGATGGGAAAAGTGAGGCTCAGAGAAGCCAAACATCTCACAGTGACTTGACTCTAGGTAATCTGATTCCAAGTCCTGTTTGTTTTTTGTTCATTGTCATTGTTTTCTATCCTCCCATATGGTAGAACAAGAGATGAGGAAAACAGAAAGAGAAATATAGAGAAAAATGAAAACCTAGTAAGTCCCACTGCTAGATAGATGCCCCAAGAAATATATGATGGGACTGCATGAATCTCTACTAAACTTTTCTCTTTGCCATAAGTATGAACACTCCCATGTTTACCTAAAAGAATTAGCCGTGAATAGTAACCCATTTTCTCTCCTGACAGTGTATATTTTCTTTTTAATGCAGAGACACTGCATATATGTAATTGGTATTTTTTAACAAGCCTGTGTTAGGTCAGTAAATGCCTTGACTTCTCCATTTCCCTCCCTGCATCATCACTTACAAATTCCAGCAGATGCCAGGGAGTTCTCACCCAAGCCAATAAGCCCCAGAATTATATAAAGCTACACCCTTCTTCCCAAACAAGATCTTACCACTGTGAACAATTCACTTAGTTTCAGCCATTTGGTTTCTTGACAAGAGCCAAAAAGTGCTGAGATCCCTCCCTGGAAGGATCAGAAACCTAGAAGAGGTCATATATGGCATATTTCTTGTGCTTAGCATCCTTCTTCATGACACAGGACCTACCAAGAGCATGACAGAGGTTTCATAAAAGCTTTACAGGGCACAGAGGAGTCCCAAGACTCTGAGCCACAGTCGCCTTCGTAAAGATCAGTGGTTGCACCCACCTGTCTCGTAAAGCTTCGACACAGAGGTCGGCCAGATTCCTTTCCGTGTCTTGGGAAGCCTCAACAAGTTATGCTTCTTCATGATGATTCATTCAGACCCGCTGAGTTCCTCTGACAAGGGAGGAAGGATTTCGAGTCAGCCTTCAGCATAACTAGTAACTTCTTCTAGACTGTCACCTGAAGGCTGTGTTTGAGTTTTAAGTCACAACAGCTGGTGACATCCCACTAAAAACCCACACCTCTTCACCTGCACCACCTTCTGCCTTTTCTCTGGTCCCCTGCCAACACCACCGCCTAGCCTTGTTTCCTAAGAAAAATGGCTTCTTTCTGAAACCACAATCCAGTGTCACTGGGATGTATGAAAACTCCTACAGACAGGAGCTGCTCCCGCCATAGGGGGCGTCTCAGTGGTACCCATGGGTGAAGATGGTAAAAAGACATTGTTCCCCTCAGCTCTCTGGGCAACTAAAGCCCCCATGGGAGTTGGCTTCCAGCAGATTCTTCTGTTTGCCCTCTGCCCTTGCTGATGTGTGCCTAAATTATCCTTCCTTATACGTGCCAAGAAGTTTTTTTTTTTTTTTTAATGGAAAGCTGTTCTAGATTATTTGGGGATCGACTTGGTAAAGGCTTTTAAAGGACAACTAGGCAGAATTTATCAAATGCCTCAAAAAGTGCATGCCCTTTAAACAGAAATGCCACTACTGATGACTTATTCTATGCTAACAATTAGATCTGAAACTGGAAAAGTATAAGGATATTCATCACAGTGTTGTTTACAATGAGGAAACATTAGAAACAATTTATATGTCTACAAATAGGGGTTTTGTTAAGGTCATTATGGAATAATCATATTATATAATAGCAGGTATTCAAAATGGTGTAAAAATCATTTCATTGATCTGGCAGGAAATGTATAATATATTATGAAGTACAGAAAAGAAGATCAAAAAACAGTTGTTAGAGTAGTATTATGTTTTTGTTCAAAAATAAAACATTACTATGGTGATATATCCACAAATGTGTATATTACTAATATAATAAAATCCCGTGGCATGAGGTATTGGGATGGCTTGGTGTATAATTGCTATCATGGTGGTAGGATTGCCTTAAAATTTGGCAGTTCTTCAATTCTTTTTTTTTTAATGTTTATTTGTTTTTGAGAGAGACAGAGACGGAGCATGAGCAGGGGAGGGGCAGAGAGAGCAGGAGACATAGAATCCGAAGCAGGCTCCAGGCTCCGAGCTGTCAGCAAAGAGCCCGACGTGGGGCTCGAACTCACAAATCGTGAGATCATGACCTGAGCCAAAATCGGACATTTAACCAACTGAGCCACCCAGGTGCCCCAAAAACTTGGCATTTCTAAAGTTAGGCAGGGGCGATTCAGTAGGTTAAGTGTCCGACTTCAGCTCAGGTCGTGATCTTGAGGTTTGTGGGTTCAAGCCCAGCGTGGGGCTCTGTGCTGACAACTCAGAACCTGGAGCCTGTTTCTGATTCTGTGTCTCCCTCTCTGCCCCTGCCCTGGTCACACACACACTCTCTCTCTCTCAAAAATAAAAATAAACATAATAATAATAATAATAATAAAGTTAGGCAAAGGTGAAGCCTTGAGAGTAAGGGAGAAGATGTTTTTCGAAGTGGAAAATCCCTCCTGTGGTCAGTCCCTCAAGAGAAAGGGTGTGTATCTTAGCAATTAAGCGTTAAAAAAGAGAGAGAGAGATTTTCTTCCTGGGTCTTTTGTTCCCTGGTAATCTTCTCAAAAGTGTATGAGATCTGTAATTCTTAACAGTGAACTAGTCAGGGAAGGAGATGTCAAGGTCAAAGCTGAATACTGGGTCACTTTCTTTGTGCAATCCCTTAGGAAGTGATCAAATCTTTCTATATTTTGATCTGTTTGGGGGAGCCAATAATAACGATAGTCATAACTACCATTTGGGGGCCAGACACTTTGTATCCATTATCTCCAATCCCCCCCACACACAGTTGCCAAGATGGACGGGATCATTTTCACGTTGCAGGAAGAAATAGCTAACAATCCTCAGCATTTATGCTAAGTCAGACACTCCCTTAAGATCTCTGCTTAGCCTCTCAACCTCAAGAACCCCACTTTAGTGTTAAGGAAGCGGGCAAGGACCTGCAAAGAAATGAGTAGCCTTCCCAAGGTCACACAGCTTGTTCATGGGGGGATGGGACTCAGATTCAGGTGGTTTGACCCTAGAGATTCTAACTACTAAGATCTACTCCCAAATGACAGAAACACAGGAAGGGGGGGGGGGGGTGCGGAGCACCTCAGGGCCAAAGTGTTAAATCAGCAAGCGTTAACACTGGAGGACGGTGTGATGGTGGCAGAAGGATCAAAAGGGAAGTCGCCCTCCCCAGACGGAAAGTCAAATCTCCCAGGGACAGACAGATGCTGACATGGCCGGCTGTGTCCTCTGACACCATGCGGCCCCCAGTCTCTCTGTCCAATGCTAGCTTCAGGCAAACTGCATTCCTTTTGATTGAGAGAGGCGGCAAGTTTTAGTAACATCAAGAAGAAACTCAGCTCTCCCTGTGAAATGTGTCCGTTTGGTTATTTGATACGTGTTGTGGACCCAGGCATAGGTCACAGTGCTATGTTACAAGGCTAAGGTACTCCCAGCTTCACGGTAAACATATTAACAGTCTTAATTACGGACTGTGGCAGACGTGTGAACAAGGGCTCGCAGAAACAGAGAGCAGTGCTGTTGGCTCTGTCGGGGAGAGGCGGGCTATGCCAGGCAAAGCCCACGGACACCCATGGCTTTGTCACAGGCTGCCAGGCGTCACTCTGCATGCTCTCAGGCTCTCCCAGGGGGCTCCACGGAGCGGGAAGCACTTGGCCTTACTCTTGGAACAAGCAAAGGCGTTTGAAGCAAAACTCTCTAAGGGGATCCTCTGAGACCTAAGACAGGCAGTCCCGGCAGCCATCATCAGCTGTCTTTCTCTCCCGGCCTATCGCAACGGTGACGATAGCTGAGGTGACTGAAGGGAATCAGATGAATCTGACCATACATACACTGAGGCTGCCTTCGGACCCAGCATAATAAAGTTCTCCCCCTCACTTTATGTTTCGCCTCTTCTAGAAGCTCTTTCAGCTGGATATATATGCCCAAACACACACACACACACACACACACACACACACACACACACACACGCCCCACGCACATACACTCATGCACGTGCCCAAATTCTCCTGAAGCAAATATTATTTTTAAATATTTGAGGGCAGTGACCTGCGGGTCTATTGAACTTGAATTACTGCAGCAGCAATTTCCCTTTCAAGCCAAGCTCACAATCGAGTCAATACCTACGGCCCAGATGCTGTATCACTAAGCAAGAATTTCATGTGGATTATGTCAAAGTGAGCCCAGCACGCAACTGATCCATAATCGTGCTTGCTAAGAGCATTTAGCCTTCTGGCTCCAGCCACTCTGCTGCCTGCCTCAGACTTGTGTCAGGGGCTAATGGCAGAAAAAAAGAGGCAGTGCCATTCAGCTTAATTGGGCAATCATTAGGACTTCCTCCAGTAAAGGAAGGAAGCAGGAAAGCGGCAGCTGACCCCCCCACCCCAGGCTGTTTAGGGGTCTTGTGCCCAGGGACTACCTCACACAGGATAAATTTATCTGAAGTTGCCTAACTTCCCAGGCTGATCTAATTAGTAAACACCTTCAAAGGGATCAAGCTGACTTTTGAGACAAGGTCTAGCACATACCGCAAAGGTGGGCAAATAAATATTTAAAGGGCACATCTGTGTAGGTGGAGCGGGGAGGGGAGGACAGATTAGACACAGATAACAGTTCACTCTGGGAGCTCTGTTGTGTAACTGTCCTTGTCCTTGCCCCTCCACTGGCCAAACTTGCCCCTTCCCCAGGGCTTCTGCGGGATCTGGCTCACTAGACACTCAGCCACCCAGTCTCCAGGAAGCACCCTCCTGAGACCTGATCATAGTGCTGGCCACTCACTACCATAATTGTTTTGGATGTTAGTATTGAACTCGACCCGCTTAAATGACTGCTGGAGTTAACGGTTGTTCTTATTTTTATTCCATCCAGCAATGATTGAAACAAAAGGACTGACTCTCCATGGAGGGCATTCTGGCAACACCAGCGGTTATCGGCACACCTTTGCGGAAGACCCACCCTGTGTCCAGCATTCCCTGACTCTTCGTGCTTTTGCTGTGGTTTGCACCCAATTATCACGTAGCTCCCCACCACCCAGCTCAAGAACAGCAGCTAACAGAAGCTCATGGTGCACAAAGGAACCATAATCGCTCCACTTCCCCCGTTAACACTCTGGAAGGACCTGGGACAGAAACATTTCCGTAACTGGATTTAAGCCCAGAAGCCATACTTGGAATTGAAGTTCGGTTCTCTGGAGTGGATCAGATAGGTAGACCAACATAAGCTTCTTAATATGCTTCATTGCACTCGTTGGGGGGAAACTGGGGTTGGTGTTGGGAGAATACCATTCTCAGAACGAGAGCCATGTGCCACACGTTGAGTGGTGCCTGTTCATTATCTCACTTCACCTTCCTTGCAAACCTGCAAACGAGGCATTATTGTCCTCATTTCACAGAAAGTAGCTGAGGCTTCAGTACATGCATTGAGCTACACACACTCCCATCTGTTCTGTTTTGTGTTTAGCATTTATTGGTTTGGTTTTGGTTTCTCTGCTGTACCAGGTATACGTTGATCATTCAGCAAAAATTATAAAATACTTGACGGTAAGATCCTTGTCTATTCTCTTCCCACGGTATTCACAATGCAGAGCTGAGTGTTGGACCCATGTTCATTCATTCATTCACTCATTCATTCTTCCATTCACTCAATACATATTTATCAGATGTTAGGGATACAGCTGTTGAGTGAAACCAAAAAGATACTTGTTGTCACGAAGCTTACATGTTAGCTGAGAGAGACCATCAATCAATAAATAAGCATGCTGGTGAAGGAAAGAAAGAAGGAAGGAAGGAAGGAAGGAAGGAAGGAAGGAAGGAAAGAAGGGAGGGAGGGAGGGAGGAAGGAAGAAAAGGAGGGAGCGAGGGAGGAAGGAAGGAAGGAAAGAAGGGAGGGAGGGAGGAAGGGAGGAAAGAAGGGAGGGAGGAAGGAAGGAAGGAAAGAAGGGAGGGAGGAAGGAAGGAATGAAGGAAGGAAAGAAAGGAGGAAGGAAGGGAGGGACGGAGGGAGGAAGGAAGAAAGGAAGGAAAGAAGGGAGGGAGGGAGGAAGGAAGGAAAGAAAGAAAGAAGGGAGGGAGGGAGGAAGGAAGGAAGGAAAGAAAGAAGGGAGGGAGGGAGGGAGGAAGGAAAGAAGGAAGGAAGGAAGGAAGGAAGGAAGGAAGGAAGGAAGGAAAGAAGGGAGGGAGGGACGAAGGGAGGAAGGAAGGAAGGGAGGGAGGGAAGGAAGGAAGATAATTATCCAAAAGTCATGAACGTCATGCAGAGAATTGGGATTGAAAGACACAATGGAGAGAGGCAGGGTGGTGCCATGGATTGGTCACTCGGCACGTGATTCTCAAAAGAGGTGACCTGTGATTGGAATAACAAGAAGGCGGAAGCCACAGAAGACCAAGGGAAAGTGATTGTAGCCAAAGGGACTGCAAAAGCCCTGATGTGGGAGTGAGGTTTAAGGGTTCACAGAACTGAGGAAAGCCAGTATGGCTTGAGCAGATCAGTGAGTGAGTGAAGTTACATGAAATTATATCGTAGAGATGGTAGGAGCCAGGTGGCATAGGGTGCTGTAAGCCTGGGTCAGACTCATTCATCAAATATTTGTTGAATGAACAAATGCACAGGCCTTGGAACACTATGGGAATGTAGCAACTGCCTTTAGGAGTTTACAGTTGCACCAAAAAGATGAAAGAAACCCACATCCATTCATTCCACAAATATTTACTGAGCATGTAGATGTACCAGGCACTATGGTAGATAGAGGGGGTGCTGGGTGAACGAGCTATGGTTCTTGCCTTCTACCAGCTCTCAGTTCTAAAGAGAGAGGCAAGACCACATTCCAGAGCAGCAAGGTCCTTAATTTGAGGAAACCCTATGTGAGCATGTGAGAAACATCTATCTCAGCCTGGAAAAATTCAAGGAGAAAGACAAGGCAGCCAAGATGAAGACTCCAGAGATGGGTTGGTCCCTGGAGGCTGGAAAGGTCAGGTGAACTTCCCAGAGAGAAAACCAGACTTAAGCTGGCACTTCAGGAATAAGTGGAACTTCAGAGGAAAGAGGGAGAGGTTCCAGGTTGATTAACAAATGTGCGCAGACTTGAATCAGAGGTCAACACCTTAGTGGGCATTCAAAGCTCCCACAGTGTTTGTCCCTCTTAACCAACACCTTCCCTGCACACACATGCTTACTCCTGCACGCTCACCCTTCCTTTGTGGCAAAAAACAACTGAAATTATCTGCTAACCATCCTCCAAATTGCTGAGCATCTCAGTTGCTCTGAAACGAAAGTCTGATTCTCATTCTAAGAACACCATCTACAGCTTCCTGATGATTGAATATTCCATGGATACAGAACTCCTAATTTCTCCATGTGTTCTACTTTAGGACAGTTCTCTTCTTTAGCAAAGAGATTTGTCCTTAAACAAGTCTCCTTCCTTGACACAGATACCCCTTGATCTTAATTTTAATCTCAGAAGTACTTTGGTCAATTATTACTAGATATGAATCAATATTAAAACCCCAGGAGCATATAACAATAAACATTAACTTTTCACTCATAATATAGGGGGGAGCTGGGAAAGCTCTGTTGCTTGCTGCAGGGTGGGGGAGGGGGTTCTGTTCCACAAGCCTCTCATCCTCCTCTGGGAAATCTGGTTATTATGGTGATGGCAGAAGTTATAGGAGAATGAGTCTGCCGCAGATGCTCCGTAACTTCTGCCTACACTTCATTGGCCAGATCAAGTCACATGTCCAAGCCCAAGGTGAAAGAAAGTACTTAAGAGAAGACCATACTCTGCTTACCCTAAGGCCGTGGCAGGAATAGATGGAATGGGAGAAGTTACAGCCAATATTCAATCAACCACAGAAGTTTCAAAGAATTCATCCCACTTCTCCCATTAATGTCAAGTCTCAAAATGGAGAGCTCATGTTCCCATAAACATCCTTACTTTCCAGATTAAGCTTATGTAACTTCTCTTTTTTTTTAATTTTTAGGGTGAGAGCCCAAGCAGAGGGGAGGGGCAGAGAGAGAGACAGAGAGAGAGAGAGAGAGAGAGAGAGAGAGAGAATCTTAAGCAAGCTCCACACTCAGTGCAGAGTCCGATGCAGGGCTCAATCCCATAACCCTGGGATCATGACCTGAGCCAAAATCAAGAGTGGGACATTCAACCGACTGAGCCACCCAGGCTTCCAAGCTTCCTTAATTTCTTATCCAGCAGGTTTTTAGAACCCTTATCCTCACCCTGACCTGAACACATTGTAGTTTGTTAACATTTCTAGCTAATATTTTTGGTAGATGTGGTCATGTGTCTTCCAGTGTGGATTTGCCCATGCAGGATGGTGCATGCATCTGTTAGAACCTGATGCCTAATAAAACACTCCAAAAGTTAGCTCATGATCCTGTGCGTTGGCAAGACAGTTATTCTGGTCTGGGCTGGGCCTGGTTGAACTCATCTGTGCTTTCTCAAGTGTCTGCAATCAGCTGGCAGATCAGCTGGAGGTTGGTAGGTCTAGGATGGCCTTGGCTATGGTACCTGGAGTCTCTCTCCCATTGTCTACCTTCCTCCAGAAGACTAACTAGGGCCTATTTGCATGTCTGTATCAGGGTCTAAGAGTTCAAGAATGGAGGCTGCATGCTTGAGGAGTAGGTTCAAAATGGCACAGGATCACTTCTGCCGCATTCTATTGGCCAAAGCTAATCAAAGGGTCAACTCAAAAATCAAGAAGCAGGGAAATAGACACAATGGACTCTACCCTCACATGGGAAAAGCTGCAAAGGGCTGTGGCCATTTTCGCAGTCTCCGCTCACACAGGTACTCCGTACTCCATGGCCATGAATGCGTCGCACGTAGCCAGGCTTACTTTGGGTTTTGGCCTGCGCCACGCTGTTGACTTACAGAGTGAGAAGTCAGGTAACAACCTCAGACATTGATTCACGAACATTGTCAAGCAAATTCATACTGCACTTACATTTATGCTGTTGGTCTGAACCAAAGTACAATCCTTCATTATTTCCTTTATCTCCATTGCTACAGCCACCTTTGATCCTTCCATTTCCCTTCTTGTAACAACTCTCTATATCTTTTTAAGGAAATTTCCAAATTCTGAACAACATCTTCAGCTATTTCCTTGCCGTATCTGGTGTAAACAGCAGGTCGTTATCAGGTTAGTTATAACAACCATTTAAGGACAGCGATGGTCCCATTTGCCAACATTGCTGTATATTTTATGGCAACCATCACAGTACTGGGCAAACGGCTGCCCCTTGGTTACCATATGAAGTCACGCAAGAATGAATCGATACTCAATACAACACAAATCCAATGAGGTAAATCAGTGGCTCTTCAGTTCTTTTCTTTTCCGTAGGGTCTTTTTAAAATATTTTATTTATTTTTGAGAGAGACAAAGCATGGGTGGGGCAGGGACAGAGAGAGAGGGAGACACCAAATCTGAAGCAGGCTCCAGGCTCCAAGCTGTCAGCAAGGAGCCCAACACGGAGCTCGAACCCAAGAACTGGGAGATCATGACCTGGGCAGAAGTCAGATACTTCATCAACTGAGCCACCCAGGCACCCCATAGGAGAGTCTTTTTTAAAAAAGATGAAATATCCTATGAAAATCCAACATGAGAACCAGATAAACATGGGAATCCTTTCATCAGAAGAGGGGACATTCCCGAAGTTCTCCCTACTCAGCTTCTCCATTCCAATTTCCCCTAAGGTATCTAAAGCTTCCATGGATGCCGTGGAACAAAATCTGAAAATCACTTAATGAAACCAATGCTTTTCAAACTTGGACAAAGATGGCCATCAGTAAGAAATGCATTTTACATAGTGACCCAGAACCCACACGCACACACACGCACAGAGGTAACTGAGGCAACTTTCTCGATACCATTTCACCCTGAGTGCAATATACTCTATATTTTCTATCCTACTCATTTCACTTCTGGAATACTGATCACGTGCTAGTAAGTTGTTTTTACAACCCACTGAACAGGTCATGTCCCGCCGTTATAAAACTACTGGACGATTTGACGCCTGAAGACTGAAGAAGCCTTGCAGTGTTGAAACTCTACTGGCCTATTGTTCAATAGCTTCCATACCTTCAATGTCCACTGTTGTTCTTGGGGACAAGGAGAAACTAGTTATGGATACCACCAAAAAAGAGCAGAAGTAAAGTTACAGATAACGTTCCCAAGAGTAATAGAGACCATGTGCCCTTGTTAACCCTGATAAAATTAGTAGATTATCTTGTGAGAAGAGTTTACTCCAGAGCTAGAGTACCTCACCTCAATAACCACCTCCTCTGTTGCGTGGGTCTAATAATTAGCATCTACCCTGTAGGGTTGTTAATGGCACCAAACAGGATCGTGTATAATGGACTTAGCAGAGCCAGGAACACAGTAAGTGTTCAGAGTCCCCTAGCACTAATGAGGGAGTAGATGGAGCAGGTGGCTTTTCTCCCCCCAAAGAAGTGGGCTCAACAGTCAAGACAAAAGATGAATTGATCTCTCTCCCAGGTCCCCTCCCATTTCAACAGTCAGGGGAACGGGACTTCAAATTCTTGTTCTGTCACTTAACAGCTGGGGTCTTAACAATGGTCTTGGATGACTTACTTTCTGAACCTCAAGATCTTCTGCTGTGAAATGAGACTGACAAAACCTCTTGGAGAGAGTTGCTGTAAGGATAGTTGAAATAATGAATGTAAAACACCTGGCCCGGTACCTGCTATGCATTAATTCCTCTACAAAAGGAAAGAGACAGAGACAGGAATGGAGAGAGAAACAACTTCGGAACATCTGTCCAAAGAAAGAAAAAGTGCTCTAAAATGCAATTGTTTGCATTTTGAAAATGATTGAAGACCATTCAAGTTGCGTAAGCAACAGCCAACCAGAGCCACATTCCACTGGTTATCTTAGCTACGATTTAGTGCTCCTAGATGCAGAGCCCCACTGAGAAGTTCCAGCAACCTGAAGTCATGATATAAGGCAAGTCCCTCTCATCAGAGAACCTATCATCAATCCATATCTCGACTCTGCTCCCCTTTTCATTGAGCACTTACTATGTAGCAGGGGTTTTAGACTGTCAGCTGTCTTACACACATCATTTTGCCTAATTCTCAGAGCAACCTGATCACACAGCCTTCATTATTTCCACTTCACGGTTGAGAATCCTGATGCCACATAACTAGTAAGAGGCAGAGAAAGAATGTGAACCCAGATCTCGCTGAGTATTAAAGCCTTAGTACTCTGCATCTCCCCAATTCTATACCCATAGATTAATAGATGTAGGCATAAAGATCGCCAGATGTGACATAGAATACCAACCACAGAGCATCTCTGTGTACACATCCCAATAGTAAAGGAGAGCAGTTAAGAACACAGTCCTGGCCTCAAAATTCGTGTTCTATGACTGAATGACTCAAAAGTTCAAGAGAGAGAATCAGATGGATACATGACATAATATAAATTTTCTGTGAATGCACACAGACACAACACACAAGCACACACACACACACACACACACACACACACACACACACACACCATCGACTCAGTGCTGAAAGATACCTTAGAGAACATTTAATTCAGCTCCCTTCTTTGCAGATGACAAAGCCAAACGGGGTGGAGGTGAATGTACCAGGGGTTTCATGCCTGGGGTCCCACAGGGAAGGGAAGACAGTCTCTATTAGAACCAAGGGACTCAGACACCCAGTCCTATGCTCTTTCCACCTCACCCCAGCTCTCTCTATAAATGTTCCCAAGTTTTCAAACGGTTACTCCCCAAATCGAAGGAAATGGCTGTCTCAGATAAGGCAGATTCCTACAGAGGAAGAATGTCCACCTCACTCTGAGATTTTCCCCTATCTGCTCATTCACAGAGGTCACAAGAAGGGCAGGAGAATGCTCCCATGACGTGACTCCTGGGTCTTCATTCCTAAGAATGCAGGAAGGTTTAAATAAATCAGACTGCAGGCAAGAATTCAGACAGGCTCCCCCACATGTTCTGTGTTTTTTTTCCCTAGTGGATCCCATCAGCTGTCCTGTTGCTAAGAGACCAGAGTGGGTGGGAAAGGCCAATAGTCCTATTTTTCAAACTTATCTGCAAAACCGGTTGTGCCTTTGCTCCCTCCAGGGGTTCAGCTTTCTCAAGAACAGGATATTACAACCAGGCAGATGGAGAGAGTGAGAGTACATTTTTTCGAGAAATGGACTGAGCTTTTCCTGGACATTCAGTGTCATCCAGCAGAGTCCTGGGAGCTGCCCATTATGAGTCTGATGCAATGTTTGGGAAAGAGCCTCGGCGTACACATGACTCAACGAAATATTATGATTTGTAGTCCTATCTGTTGGGAAGTTGCACTTATCAGCACCAACAAGTGCTGAGGGTCAGTAGGAGTGCTGGGCTGAGTTCGTCATTGGAGAATTAAAAAAGAATTAAAAAAAAAAAAAAAACAACAAGCAGGGGTTGTGGGGAGGTGAGGATTTGAATCACTCCGGGACTTTCCTTTTCGGTTGCATTCCAATCGGACAGACCTAAACCTGGCAGAGTCATTCCATTGCTCAATGTCAAAAACATTCGCCTGGAATGCAGGACATGTGAACTTGGACACCCCCTGCAGCTTCCCTGTGTGGCCCAGCATGCTGCATCTACTCGAAACATATCTGTCATGGGAGCAGAGGCAGAGCCCAGGCTGGGGTTAGCAGGGAGGTGGCCCAATTTCACATAAAGGAAGGTGGGGATAAAAAAAGGTGAGCTCTGGACAGCATTCCTCCCTCAAGGTCTTTGTACTGGCTCACAATATACTCTGATGAGCCAAGCAGAGACGGAAAATGAGCCCTTGGGAAAAGGCTGGTGATTTTTTTTTTTTTTTTTTTTTTTGCCTGTAGAAGAAAGCAAGAATGTGAATTAACTTCCTCCTTTTCTGGGTTTGTACTTGGCAGTTTAAGGCGGTGGGGGGCGGGGGGGAACCTGCTATAATCACGGTATTTCCAAAGAACTCTAAGAGACATATACATGGACATCTGATTCCCTATTCTGTCCCCTGCCCAGAGACTCCTCCCACTTGACTTACTCAAGGCAGCAATCCTTGCCACTCTAGTATAAATGAAGACATAACCCAGCATACCCAGAAAGCCCACTTAGACCTCGCAGCATGCTCCATAGCTCGGTGTCCCAGCCAGCAAAGAACTAATGGTTGGTGCAGCATTCTGAGTTACCATATACAAATCACGTCACCCCCTCTCTACCTCCAAATTCAGGAGAGAAAAAAGAAAGGCATCACAGGGGATGTGCCATCAACAGTGGAGAATAATGGAGTTGAGTGCTAAACACTGTGTGTGAGGATCAGGGATACACAGGTTCTAGAAAATAAAAACACCTAAACTAAACCAAACATTTACTGTAAACTAGAAATTTGGTGGCTTTTTCCTATTTAATTCTCACCAAAAAACACAACAAATTATCTGCAATCCCTTTTCAGATTTACTGCTCTGTAGGATACACTGGTCAAAATAGTCTTGAAAGTCCCTCCTGCACCAAAGGGGAAAACTTGCTGCTGAAAGCGATGATTACTCAGGCCAGCTGTCACAGATGATGCAATCTCTCACATAGGACAGCAATTAGCTGAAATAATCCCAAACCACCATTGCCCTTAATTCCTGATTGCCCGTCTGGGTTTGCAGTTTTGTCGACCAAGAAGACACTTGAAGTGACAAGTGAAAGGGCTATTCAAAGAAGATTCTAGAATGAGGGCAAGTGTGTCTTTTTGGAAGACTGACAGGTGGGTGAGAGACCACTCAGCCGAGGTGAGTGAGACTAAAGGTAGGGTGTTCAGAATTCAGCTTATTGCCTTTTAACCTCTGGAGCTAGGGAGGAGGACGTGAGGTGGGAGGGGGTTAAGGGCGAGACACTGACGTCAGGGCAGATCTCATTGCTGTTCTGATTGAGAGCTGACTGTGACACAGGCGTCTTATTTACAGAGGCATCAGAATGTAACAGTTTGGACATCGACCACCTTGTTCTTCTCCAGCAGTCTGATAAAACTTCTTGTTTTATCATGGCACATGAGGAGCCATTCTTCCTCATGGCACAAAAGGGCTGACAGCTTTCAAGTGGTGGCATTCAAAGCCACGATTATGACTTCTATAAAGGCATTCATAAGCTATCCATCACAAGACAGGGTGTGGTCACACTGACATATTGTCAATAGATAAAACAATGAGTCACGTTCATATCTAGATTAGTATTCCGAGAAGACAGTGAAAGAAGTGTGTCAAATTCTCCCTTGCACTGTCCAGAGCTTAAAGAATAATGCCAGCCTCACCGTAGATGCCCCTGAAGTAGAAAGATGCTTTGTCATGGGTTGAAGATAGTAACGATCACTTCCAAGTTAAACTTTAACACTGTTTACTGGGCCTTTAGGAAAATTGCCAAAAGAAAATTGTCAGCATTACATCCCTAGCATGCAGCACAGTGCAAAGCAAATAGTAGCTGTTGAGTAAATCGTTGCTGAGTCAATCAGCGCTCAAAGCAACTCAAGTTTGACAGAGTGAAAAGAGATCCTTCTCTAAAGATGTTTGGGATTTTTGTCTATGGAAGACAACTTGTACTGGTCAGTTCATCTGGGCCATGACTTTCACCCCCAACAAACTTGCCCCCTGGTCCCGTATCACCCATGTTGGTCAACACTGCTTCCCCTCTATGAAATGCCCTTCTACCACATTTGCCTGGTACATTCTATCCCTCACTTGAAAATCTCTTCAAATACCTACCGTGCTGAAAGCCTGGCCCTGCCGCAGGTCTACAGACAACTGGTCACTTCCTCTTTTGTGCCACACGACGTACAGTACATAGCACAGAGCCTAGCAAGTAGTATCACCTGAAAACATTTTGACTGATGAGCAAATGAATACATTTAAGGTCATCAGAATACAGACAGTGGGAGCAAATCAGTGTAGCAGTAGCAGCGAGGTCCCCACCAAGTCTAAGCCTTGGTGCCCTGCCTTTAGTGACAAGCACATTGCACAGCAAATGGCTTGGGAGAGTGGGGCTGGGGAAGAAGCTATAAAACGGGAATCCATGTAACCTTTGTTGTACTCCAACATTCCCAAGAGTGTTTCGACTGACCCCAATTAAGAACGGTGTATAAAACTGAGCAGCCATAAAGAGCATGGGTACCAACGTTACCCCCTAAATAGAAGCCATTTCACCGTGTGGGGTCCAGTACCATCTCTGAAGGACTTTCATCTCCTCTCAAAAGAAAACAAGAAAAGCGGAAGCAGCTGTCCTTCCTCCTCTGGGGATGGCATATGTGCTAAAATAATGTTGGTCATCTCCACAAGTACCTTTGACTCATGCAATTGGTCATCCAGACACATATTTCCGCCTAGGCCTGTCTTGTTTCCTCTTGGAAGAGGAAGGATCATTCTGGCCAAAGGGACCGAGTCCTTCAGGAGATGGTTGGTCCTCCAAAGCAGCAGCCCAAGATCTGCAGCTAGAAGCTTGGGCCATGTGGAACTATAGAAGGGTCAAGAGGCTCCCCAGCCATTTCCAAACCAATTAAGCATCTAGGCTCCTCAACATCCACCCTGGGCAGCAAAGCTAGAGGGAAACAACAAACATGGAGGAGCCCATCCTTCTGTCCTCCTGAGCCAACCTTTTATTTTCCTCACGAAAGCTTCATGAACATTCAAGTCACAAAACATTCGTAGCATTGGCGAGGAAGTCTGTGTTTGAGTATGTTTCAGATCTCTAGTAAAAAAAAATAAAATAAAAACATCGAGAAAGGTGCACACACACTTTTCACAGTGGTCATCTCTGGAGACGTGAACGGGATTGCACGGCAATTAAAAGGAATGTTTACTATGTTCTCTATATGCTTCTGAATAGTTTCATTCTTTTTTTTTTCACCACAAACACACATTGATTATAAAATTTAAAAGATAAAATAAGTGTGTCAAAATGAGGATAAAGGGTGTATTTGGACCACTCTGGCCTCAAGAGCTCTCTTTCTTCCTCAGCAGCACTAAGACGCTGTGCTGTGTGATTTCCCCACTCCAACCATGGAGCCTCTGGGGACTCAGATTCTCCCATCCTTCCACATTTACTGATGAGTCAGTGGGGAACGGAAGGTTTCCAGAGAAGAGGTACCACCACTAAAATTGGTCGCAGAACCAGTGGAGCCTGTCACTTGCATGATCTCACATTGATCCTCTTGCAACGTCCACAAAATAAGCACCACTGGCTACATTTTGAGGATGAGAAAATGAAGTTCAGAGGGCTTAATCACGTGCTCAGGGCCACACAGCCCATAAGTGACAAAGCAGGAGTCACAACTCAAATCTGCCAGGCACCCAAGCTCCTGCTTTTAAAGGTGTGTCGTACACTCAGTTCCAATGACCACTGTGTCCGGGGAGCTCTGCCAGTGACACCTCCCTAGACCCATCCTGGCCTCTCCACTTACACTCTCACATCAGGAGAGGTTGCTCTTTCCGGCTGAGTTGAAAAGGAAAATGCAAAGCTCATGCATTTTACTCCCCCTTGGGCTCTCCAGTGTGTGTAGGTGTGATCAGCAACTTCTCACTACCAAATTACAAGGCTTATTCTTGGACTTCCTCATAGTTAATGGTTTGATTTGAATGCTCAGGCTTCTCATCCACCTGTCAGCTCCATAATAAGTTCACTCAAGTCCAAAAACAAAAAAGAGAGAGAGCAATAAAGCACAAGTAGAGGATGGAGACACGACCAGTATGAAAATGTCTGGGGATTTTAGTCAGAGTGGGTCCAGAATGAGTCAGCAGGGAGATGTGGATGGCAGGACAGATTTGAACTTCAGCACCCTTGAAGGGGTTCAGGTGCTGAGAATGGGGAAAGTCATCGCCCCCTTTCATGTAGGACCGAAGACAGGTTCCTAGTCTCCCTGGACATAGTTCCCTCCTTTGTAGAGCGGAGATCATGATAGAGAATATGCAAGTCAACTGCTTAGCAGAGCGCTGGCACCCATTAAACATTCCAGAAACAAAACCAGTCTCATCATGTCCTCAGCAACAATAAGACGAGGCACTGTTAGTCTCCTTACTTTACAAATTATGAAACCAAGGTGACAAAGCTCTCGAGTGGCAGAAAATAGACCAACGCCAGGTTGGCCTGATTCTGAAGTCCATTTTCATAACCACTAAGCTATACTTCCTCCCTCAATAGAAAATTTAGAACAAGAAGAAAATCCCCCATAACCTCATGACCCAGAGATAAGCACTTTTACCCTTTTAAATACTTTCAGATTTTCTTTCATACAGAGATGAATACTGTTGTTCAAAATTGGGGATCGTGCATTGCATTCTACATTTACTTTTTACATTTGTCCAGACACCGTAACCACTTTCCTGCATCAATAAACGTTTGTTCCTCTAGCTGTTCTTTGTGGCCACTTAGTGTTTGTTCATATGGACTACGGACATGCTGTATCCCTACCATTTAATCCCCTATCGTTGAATATTTAAGTGGTTACATTAAGATGTTTTTAACTTTTTTTTATTATTGAGGTAGAGCTGAAATATAATGTTATATTAGTTTCAGGTGTGCAACATAGCGATGGGGCAACTCTGTATGTTATGTGGTCCTCTCATTGTCACCCTACAATGTTATTACAGTATTACTGACTATGTATGTTATACTTTTCATGACTTATTTATTTTGTAACTGGAAGTTTGAACCTCTTAATCCTCTTCTCCAAATTTCTCACAAACGCAATCAATGCTGTCGGAAGTATCCTCACTGCAGTGTCTTTGTCTCAGCCTTTACCTAAGGAGGTGCAGAAGCAGTGGGTCTTGTTCTAGACTAGCAGTTGGGTGAATAATGAGACTTCAAGCCTTGTTCCATGAGAAAGGTGTGGAGGGACTGACTGAAATTGTCCTCCCCAGAGAAGCGAGGCTCTAGAAGCAGGAATAGGGACAGGACAGATGCCCTCAGTGGCTGGGGAGAAGCCTGTAGCATAGGAACAGAACTGCCTCCAATGGTCCTGAGCTGGTATGACCGAAGGACGGCAGACTTCTGCCGAATGTGCAAAAGTACTTTCCCACGGATTCAACTGTCAAAGGATGTGTTAATTAACCTGCCTCAACAAATGGTTAAGTTCCCCACCAGGTAGGAAGCTCAACGTGGGAGCCTACTGAAAAGCAAGCACTTTACAAACATCACCTCGTTTAATTCACAGAACACTACTAAGGGATAGGGTCCAAGGAGACACACTAACTTACCTCAGTTCACACAGCTGGTAAGTTCTGGAAATTGAGACCCAGGTCTTTCGGATAACAAAACCCTTACATCCAGGTATAGTAATGAAAAGCATGAGTTTAGAGGAAACCAGACTTGGGCTCAAGAATATTCTTTCACCTGCTGGCTGTGTGACCTTGGGCTAGTGACTCAACCACTCTGAACCACAGGCAGGATAATAACTGCATCCACTTCTGAGCATGCTCATGAACATCAAAGGAACCAACTCCTGTAAAATGCTCAGCACAGAGCCCAGCACAGATTATGCTCAATAAATGTTGAGCACCTGCTGAAAGAAAGGTCTAGAAGAAACACATCAAAGTTTTCAGACTTTGCTTCAGAACATATTAGTTCTTCTCTAAAATGAGCCCACCGAAGTTTACCCAAGACCTTTGGGCACCCCAGCTCCCAGAGACAAAGTGTGGAACACTGACTGACTCACACACTCCATTCACCCATTCATTCATTGCTGGGCCCTAGACTAGGTGCCATGGCTATGATTGAGCAAGAACGTGGTGGCGGCTGGCCTAACGGAGCTTCCAGCTTCTGGGAGGAGACAGATACTAATACATGATGATAATTAAGGGTGAAAAGTCCATAACAGAGGAGAAAAGCAAGAAGTGATGGGAGCACCTTACAGGGGAGTCAGGGTAAGCTTCATAAACTGGTGGCATCTACAGAAAGCTGAGCCCTACAGAAAGAGGAGGTGGTAACAGAGAACAAGGTCCTGGGTGAGCAGAATTACTTAGGAGTTAAGAAGGAGAGGGTGAGAGGTCATGGTGAGTCCAGAAAATTCAGCAGGAGCCCTGGTAGAACAATGGGACTTTACCTTGAGGGCTATGTGGACCCATAGTGCAGGGTTTAAGCCAACAAGTAATATGAAGACATTGGCATTCAGAGAGGTCGCTGGGCACATGAGTGGACTAAGGGGGAGCAAGCCTGGAGGCGGAGGCCTCTGGGACATGGTGGTAGCCCCAACAAGAGAATGGCAATGGGACACAGAGAGTGGACAGAGCCACAAAAATCAGGAGCCACACCTGCCAAGTCCACCCACACTGGAAGCAGCCCCAGGACACCCGGATGAATTGGGTTCTCTTTCCAGATACTGGGTGGAGCTTGACATGGTAGCTGCCCCTAAGATATTAAAAAGCCAAGCCAAGGGGTGCCTGCATGGTTTAGTCGTTAAGCGTCAAATGCTTGATCTCAGCTCAGGTCTTGATATCTTGGTCATGAGTTGGAGCCCCCCTGCACTGGGCATGAGGCCCACAAAAAGAAAAAGAAAGAAGAAAGAAAGAAAGAAAGAAAGAAAGAAAGAAAGAAAGGAAGGAAGGAAGGAAGGAAGGAAGAAAGAAAGAAAGAAAGAAAGAAAGAAAGAAAGAAAGAAAGAAAGAAAGAAAGAAAGAAAGAAAATTGAAAAGCCAAGCCAAGAAAGATTCTGGTGTCAGAACCCTGTATCCTTCTTCTTTGATTCCACAAGCTCAAGTCATAGCAATCCAGAAGACTCTCTTGGTAAGCAGAGCAGAATTTTTCTAATTTCTGGCCCCAAAGGTATCCCTCTGCACAGCTTCAGCCTTAAGCCAGTGCAGGGAATGAAGAGGGAGGGAGAGCTGGGAGGACCAGGAAAACCAGTTCTTAATAATAATGGGTCGGCTCCTCATAATAATAGCTTCTGGTTTACAGAGCACTTTCACAGACATTATCTCATTTGATTCTCACAGTGAATGGGGAGTGGAGGGAGGAGGGACACGAGGCAATTAGCATCAGTCCCACCCTTTCAAATATGGATGCTTGTGGCTCAAAGAAGTGAAGTGATTTGCCCAAGATTACAAAACCCATGAGTGGTTTTATGACTCTCACTTCAGTGCCTCAGCTCCCTCCCTTAGAGCTAATTTTTTGGGAGTGAGAGTTGTTCTTTTTGCCTAGGAAGAAGGATGGCATATGTATGCCATTAACTCTTAACAACAGGAAGTTCAAGTCTAACAGAGAATCGCTGGGCTGATGAGGTCCAAACAGGACACCTTCGAGTGCTGTGGGCACAGGGTATGGGCAAAAGGAGAACAGACTCTAAGTGTTGCTGGGAGGGAGCTGGATGTACAAGAGGCAGGAAAATGCTAGTGAATGGTTGTGCCTGAGGGGACTGCTAGAATGAGGACCTGGGGGGGGAAAGAAGGGAGAGTAGGAACTTCGCACAAGAGTCAAGGGCTGCTAGATGGATGAGTCCTTCAGCAGAGGCCAACAGCCCATCTAGATGTCAGGAAACGAGCAAATTCCACAAACAGCTTCATCAACTCTGAGTAGGGCATTCGGGTAAAAGGTCCTTGCTGTGGTGCCTGTTCATGTCAGCACAGAGTTGATACGAAGAAAGACCCGAGTCTCTGTGTCAGGACAGACATCTCAGTGAAATCCACCAAGCAGAAACCAGCTCTTGTGGGCTTGTGGTATGGGGTCTGGCAGCTGACCAGGAAGCTGTGAATGGTTCCTGTTTCCAGAGTAGTTGAGCTGAGTCCCTCCCACCCCAGAGAACCACAGAAAGGAATTTCGCAGGGATGGTCCATACCTGGCAACCAGGAAGGAAAGAGGGAATGATTTCCCAGGATCCTGTTGGAGACCCACATCAAAATGGCTCTGTCATCTCTATCCTGAAGTGGGGAGAATCAGAGCATATGAGCCTCAAACCACAGGCACGGTTGGTACTTCCTGCATACCCGCTGTACCCCAAATCCTATGCAGAGCCCTTTATGCTTGACCCCATTCAGTCCTTACAACAGCCTCGCATTATGTTGAGGAAACGGAAGCCCAGAGTGTATAAGCACTCTATCCAAGTTCACCTAGCAAATGAACTGCAGAACAGATTTGTCAAGAAGTCTGGAAGCTCAGACCTCATGTTCTTTCCACTCCCCACAAAGCTTGTGAGTTTGAGTGCTTGAAATAGCATGGCAGGGGTATGAGAGGAAGGGGGCATGGAAGCAGGATGGAAATTGTGTCTTAAGCCACCACCCTGACTCACTCCCTTAATAAGCATCTAATGACAGCTGAAGTGTCTGCCTTGGGGGAAGTGGGGGTTTCTAGAATAGTACTTTGGAGAAAAATCCCGACTGGCAGTGACTGAGGCATGAATCAGCACGGCAAGTTCCAGGTCAAAGAGGAAGCCTTAAGGAGCAGCAGCCCCAAATGCAAGAGGAAGAGTTCAGTGTCATCTGAGAAATCTGGGACCCACAGGGGCTACATCGTGTCTTTCTGCTTCCAACTTCAGCCTTGTATCAAACTGCTCCCTAAAGTGGAAACTACCGCAGCCTGGCCTTCTTCTAGGTCACTGACGTGAGGATCCCCATCTGGCCTCAGGTCTTTGTTCCTCGAGTAGTCTCCATTGGGAACATCCTTGCTCTCTTCTCTGCCCCTCTAACTCTGAGCAGTACTTCAAAGCCAAACCCAAATTCCTATCCTTCCATGAGATCTGTCTGACCTAGTCTGTTCACTCATGAATTCAATGAATCATCCACTAGACAATATTTGTTAAGCACCCCAATTCCTGAGCACCATGGAAGATATTGGGACACATTGACAGAAGACTGTCCCTACACTCATTGCTTCCTTGGAAAAGGAAATGCATGGGAACAGAGTGTAATAAGAATAACAATACGACCTTGGGGGATGCTTCAATGTTAACAGAAATGCTTAACTTTTCTGGGCTATGGATGGGTCGGGGAGGCTTCCAAATGAGGCAGCATCCTGGACGTGTTTTGAATGATGGGTGAGATGACCAAAAAGCAGGGTACTCGGAGTCAAGAGATCTGGGCTCCAGTCCACCCTCTGCCTCTATCCTGACCTTGAAGGAGGCATCCCTCCTCTTTGGACCTCATTAAGGGGGCTGGACTGGCACAGCAGCCAACACCTGTCCTGCCTGAGCTCTGGTCTTCATATTGCCTGGCCACCAAATATTACTCATCCTGCCTTTTGTATCGCCAAACCTCTATTTTCTTATATGTAAAAATGGAGATGCTAATAACCAAACCTTGGGACTCCGGAAGATGCAACAAGACAATGGCAAAGTGCTTTGGAAATGCTCATATGCAGAGCGCTGAGAAGGGACTGTGTGGTTGTGTGTCAGTTCTCCACTGATGATGCTTCCCTCTGCCTTCCTCCAGGCATCTAGCACAAGGATGGACACACCACAAGAGCATCATAGTACATGCTGAATTGAGCTTTATTTTACACGTACATGCACACACATTCACACGCACCAGCACGCACACACTTGTCCTCCCTACATCTCAGAATATTTTCCCCCTTCATCCCCATCAAAGCCCTGACCTCCTCTGTCCAAACCCTACTCTACCAAGTGCCCAGCAGCCTCCCTCCCAGGGCACCAACTCATCTCTTCCTTCTCTGCTCCTCACCATGACTCAGCGACCCACCTGCCATCTGTGAGCACCATTCCCGGGTCCTACCTTCTGAGTGTCATCCTAGACCTCCCATTCTTGTTGGAGCAGGTGGTTGGTGAAGTTGCCGTGGGAGGCATGACCACTTACTGAATGCCTGCTCGGTGGCCAGGCTCTGTGACACCTCCCATTGATCCTCCCAATACCTCTGTGTGATGGCAGTTATGATTCTCACTGTTCTGATAGTAACTGCCATCATGAAATGAACACCTGTCATGTGCCAGGCACTATACCCAGTGTCTCACAAGTATAAATCCATCTAACTGTATACTTTAAATATAATAAGCTCATTATATGACAGTTATATGTAGATAAAGCTGGTTGTTGGGTGTTTTTTTAATTTAAAGAAGACGCCGGAATTGGGGGCCTAGGGATGTACGTGTCAATGATATGGGAAGTTTCTCAGTCTTGTGTAAAGGGAGCTCTGAGAGCACACATTCGCCCTGTAACAGTAATCCCAGGAAGTCACGTTTAGGCACCTGCTGGGACCTCCACAGAGGCAGTTGAAGTAGAAGAAAAAATACTGGCCAAGGAAGAAAAGGACCTGATTTTTAACTGAGGCCCTGCTTTTACACACTCTGTGTCTTCGCATGGAAACACCCCCATGTGTTGATTAGACAGGAGCTGAGCTCCCATTGTAGGAGGCAGCAGGACATAACAAAATGGCATGAGTTTGCAACCCAGACATACCTGGATTGGTTTTCCCACCTTGTCGTTGAGGAATGCACTAAGCCCAAGCGTACAGTGATGCATTTTAAGACCCTGAAGCCCCTCTTCCAAGTGAGCTGTATCCAGATCAAGAATCAGAGCACTGTCAGGACCCCATAAGCCTCCTCCTGCACCCTTCCAATCGCTATGTCCACCAAATAAACCTTGATTTGGCTCGACTTCCTTCACTCATTAGCTGTGTGACTTTCAGCAGATTTTCTGGTCTATAAAGTGGAGCTAATAATGCTAATTTAACAAGTTTTATTTCTTAAAGAAGAAAATGAAATAACATGTTTAAAACACCTAGCACAAGGCCTGACATGTTAGAGATGTTTCATACATGGGAGTTCCCTTCCCAAGAAGAAGCTTGGAAGGGCCAGACCCCGAGGGGCAGGGGGCACAGAGTCAGGGACGCAGCACTGGCACACCCCTGGGAGAGTCACTTAGCCTTCTTGGGCCTCTGTCTCCTGTCCTGTAAAGCGAAAGCCCTGTAAATGCTAGACATAACATCACGCCTCTCCAAGGACCTTGCCCGGGCTATGAGGATGAATAAGACGTAGCTTTTGCTCCTTAAGAGCTGAGAATCCAGAACTCTCCAGTTCCCATCAGGTGTGAGTGGGAACCCTGGCTTCTGTGCAACAGTGTAAATACATGTGATGCACAAATGGGAGACCAGTGCCACCCTCGCCGGACTGCTCATCATGAGCACCAGAAGGCTTTTAAAGCAAAAGTGTTCCCTCTTCCCCACCCAAATCAGGATCACTAAGGGTTAGGCCCCATAGATGTGTCTGTGTTGCTAAGGCCCCCAAGTGATCTCAGTGCACGTGGTCTGCAGAGACCAAGTGAGAGCTGCTGGTGAAGGAGTCGGACCAAAGTTGTGTTGAGCCAGGACACGTTGCGCGTTAGCCATTACTTGATAGAGTGAATCCCCAAGACCAGTTTGCTACTTCCTCGTTTGCCTCTTCCCCCTCAGATGTGCCCCAAACATACTCTTGTTCATTGAGAACACCCAGTTATTTGAGCTCCAATCAAGCAACCCATTTCTTCTTTCAAACCAGAGTGTGAGTTCTTAATTCCCACTGTGCCCGGGCTATTGGGAATGACTTATCTGTTTTTGAGCAGCACCTGATGAGGAAGTGACAAGCCAGGCTTAGTGCCTTCTCTAAACAAATAGCCTCCCAGCACCGAGAGCAAACTACATTGCCAAGCGCAAGCTGCTCACACGGACGAGTCCCTACACCCCTTGTCATAAACGCTAATGGTAAGGAACACCCATCACTGAGGATATCCATAACAGCCTTCCCAAAGAATGGACTTCATCCAATTGCCAGCCCTGATGTGTATCAAAGAAGGAATAATTATTAATAACACTAATAATCGTGATAACAGTAGCCAGCATTTACAAGGCACTGACCATATGCCTAGATACTCCTGGGCACTTGGCAGATGTTGCTTTACTTAATCCGCATCACAAATGGAGTTATTGGTCCCAATTCTTCATCCCTCTTTTTGGCCTCATCCATGCCCTCTGCCACGAGACTACAGTTCTTTTCCCTAGAGACAGAGTGTGTGTTCCCCACCCCACGTTCCTCTGACAAGCCTAGACTCAATCAGTGAAGCTGCCGATATCAGAGCAGCGAAACACGGTTGTGATTTGAAGTCACTGAGTATTAGGATGATTTGTTACACAGCAACAACTGACCAAACCAGTCTCCTAGAGCAGACGTTGGCAAACAAATAAAATAAGTTTTACTGGAACTCAACAACACCCACTCATTTCTGTGTCGTCTCTGGCGGCTTGCAGACTACCCAGCAGAGGCGGGTGTTTGCAACAAGGACCATCTGACCTGCAAAGCCTAAAATATTTACTATCTGCCTTTAGAGAAAGTGTTTGCTCATCTCTGCCCTAGAACTGAGTTTCAAGACTTTAGCGGGCATCAGAAACACCTGGAGGGCTCAGAATTCTGATTGTGGAGGTCCAGAGTGGGGTTCAAGGATCTGCTTTGGTCTCCCGACCCTCCCCACTCATCAGGCTCTCCGCCCGCCCCAGACAGGCACCCGCTCCTTTGCCAGGGCATTTGAACTTGCTGCCTCTCGGCCAAGACCACCCAAGCCCCAGCTATCTGCCCGGACTTCTGCTTTGCTTTGTTCAGACCTCTGCTCACTGTGTCACTGAGCCCAGTCTTCTCTGACCTTCCTTGCTAAAAACAGGTGTCCCCGGCCTCTTTAGTCTTTATCCCTTTACTAGGCACCCCTTCTTTGTATAGCACCCATTATACATGTACACGCATCTTCCCAATTGTCTGTCTCACTACACTGTAAACTCCTTGAGGGCAAGGGATTCTGCTTCAATCCCTGCTGCCTCCTCAGCGCTTAGGACAGAACCTGTCACCTGGCAGGGGCACCAGCAGTTGTTTTGAATGAGTGAATAAATGGCAGCTGTTATTAAAGTTCCAGTTGACAAATATCTTTTCTTATTCTCCGCTCCCAATTCCCTTTAAAAGGACTCAGCGAAGAGCCCAGAAGAGGCAAAGGAAGCTCTGTCCGCTGGCTGCGCCCTCCAGCCGGACCGCCCAGGCTCCAGCCGTCTGCAGACCCCCAGGCCCGGGGCAGCCCCAACGGGGACTCAGCAGGAGTCCTTGGGGACACAGGTTTCAGGCCTTGCACCACCGGGACACATGTGACTTTCTCCCGGTTGGATTGCTTCTTCGCATCGGCCCCTGTGTACTTTGGCTTCGGACGCCTCTGTTTACAAATCTGGGTCGAGGAAGGACAGGAATTCCAACAACATGCGATTCACAGAAGCCAGCCGGTGCCTCCTGTTCTGGCTTTTCCTTGGAAGAAGGCAGTGCGGAGAAAACACAATCATCGCTTGGACTTTGAAGCCACACAGACCCAGTTTGTGTCCAGCTGGGACTCTGGGCAAATCATATAACCTCTGCGAGCCTCCATTATCTCATTTTAAAGGAAGATGATAATGCGTGTTTGTTATTAGAATTGGAACCAACAGACAAAGTCCCCTAAAAACTTGATAGTATTATTTATATTTCTGGGTGATCCTCCAATATGTCCATTTCAGGCACAGTCCTGGACCCGTCCTCAGTACCATTCTCTCCCTGAGATAGGTGACCGTCATTTTTACGTTCTGTTTCTTCACATACCATGGGACCACCTACTTCTCCCTCTCCCTGGGAGGGTCTCCACAGGAGAACTGGTCATTACCAGCATAGACTTGGGCGTTGTCAGCCTGGGATTTTAACCAGGTCCCCATCCCATCTCACTCAGTGATCTTGAGCAAGTTACTTCTCTCCGTGTGACTCAGTTTCCCACTCTGCATAATGGGGACCACAGTGGTAGCTGTGGACCAAACAATGCCAGCTGACTACTGTAACGCCCTTTCCCTCCCTCTTCCCCATTGCTGCCTCCAACAGGGGAGCCGGGAAGCGCGTCTCAGGAGTCACCAGCCCACCTTATAGCTAGGGTCGCGCTTAGCTCATTCTGGCCCAACAGACACAAGCAGAAGACTGTCAGTGAATGCTGACAAAGCCTGAGGATTAAATTACAATATCTCCGTGAACAGCCTGGGGAAAGGCCTGACATGGTGCGTAAATACTTGTGGAAAGGGAGAGTCAGAATTCGGCGTGAGTCAGAATTCAGCAAGAGAGAGGAGGTGAGGCCCAAACCCATGAGCGCTGGGCCTGGCCACCCCCGCACCAGGTCTGCGAACTGTCTCAGAAGAAGTCTGTCCCTGGTGGGGAGCCAATTAAAGGGTCAATACCAGGGATCTGCCATCCCTCGTTGGACTGTGAAGTGCTTATGCATTGGTCTCCACATCAACTGGTTTTATAGAGAGAGCGTTCCAGTCACCATTAAGTGTGAACGATGTCTTTTCATCTCACCCAGCCTCGCGGCCTGCAGACCAGACAGGGCAAAGCTCTGTGGGAAGCCCCAGGACACAGGGCTGCAACCAGCAAGGTCCCCTGGGCTGCCCTGGTGGAGCAAATAACAACCACAGCACCGCTCTGGAGAAAAGTTAACAGCCGCGTCTGCGATCCCCTCAGGTACCCTCTCCCCAGCTGAAGAGCTGTGACACACGGTGTCCAAGCTCTCCAACAGGAAGGAGCTCCTGGTACTGGGGGGGAAGCTAGCGAACACGCTGGGAGCACCGACTCCCCTGCAAGAGTGACTCCCAGATGCCCCACGGAGGTGACTGGTTGCCAGAGAGGGCGTGTCCCGAGGTTGACGCTGAACAGGGGCGGTGCGTGCCCAGCTTGGAGAATTCTCAAATATGTAAAAGGTCATATCATGCTGGGCACTCAGTAGCCCTTTGGAAACATGTTTTAAATACCTTCAGTGTCTAGTTTCCCGCAGGCCGAACCTAGAAAACAACTGTGGGAGTGTTCTTTCCAAAATGCAAAGCGGAGACTGTCAGTCTCCTGCTCGGAACATTTGGTGGCTCCGAGTTAAAGGTGAAACTGAAGCCTCACCTGGGAGATGCGCCTGCTGTTTACCTCTTTTTCATTTCTCTTTCTAGGCTGGCTATCCCCGCCGACGCACGGGGACTCTCATCCCTGCTTGTCTCTGTACAGAATTCCATTCACTCGATGATTCACTCATTCACTGCACATTTATTAAGCACCTACTGCCTCTCTATGCGTCAGCTACTAAGATACAAGAGTGAGCAAGAGTGGCTTTGTGTTCCCCAAAACCACAGCATTGAACTCAGGAGCCTTCCACCTGGCAACACATCAGAATCACCCACAGGGCTTCTTCAAAGTACGGAGGTTTGGACTTCCTCCCAATATCCCGGGATGGGAAGAGAGGGGGGAGATTCAGGGAGTGACAAGGTGACAAAGGGAGTGGGGTAGCTAGACTCCAATCCCTCCTGTTACCTTCCTGGGGATCGTTAGGATGAGTGGGGGAAGAGCAGAGTTTTGGAGTCGAAAAGACTGGTTCAAAATCCAAGCATCCATATATTCTGAGTTTCTGGAACATTCGAGCCTTACATCTGCTGCCTAGCAAAAGTCCTAATAATCTCTCCCTTTTACTCTCAAAAGTACCCTGATTTGGATGATGAATTATATGGCCACTTGCTTCTAACCTCCGCTTTCCCCTTTCCTACCATGAGAACCTGGAGATTGTTGAAGCTCCCTGCGCGTTGGCTTCATGGTCTAGAGCACAGCATGATGTTAGAAAGTGGAAGAAGTAAAAGATCACGGCCGCCAAGCGCTTCGGAGAGTGGGTACCTAATTCACAGAAGCTGTTATTATTCTTGGCCTTGCAGGAAGTAGCCCTCATTTGTTCTGAGTTGCTCCTGGCAAATGAAATGACACCATAAGGATGAGACCACATTCAGATGAAAAAATAGAGCATCTGTATCTGTGGAGGAAGTGGTCCTGAGTCACTAGGACGTGGCTTCGGTGGTTGCTGGCCAGGAGGACAAACCTATCTTGAGTCTCTGTCACAACATTTAAGCTGCAGCGCAACCTTCTAGAAAGCAGGGCTTTCCTACCCTCCTCATTGGTTGAAGTTTCTCATAGAGTTGGGTCAAATGTCTCTGAGGGGCCACGTGGAGGGCAGAGGGAAGAGAGAGACTGACACATTCTCTGTCCGGGTGACCAGCCACTCGTGACTCATCACATGGGGAGAAGGAGCGGTGATTCTGCTGGTGACTCACTCATGCCCACCAGGAAGCCCCCTCTTTAGGTCCTCTTTCTGGGCTCTTCAATTTGCATTTGGTGCCAAAGGGAACCTAGAGGAGAGGGAGACAGAAAGATCTGCCGGCTGGATGGAGTGTGGTTTGACCCAGTGGCAGTGACAGGCAGGGACAGAGAGGAAGAAATGCTAGCACACCTGGCTCCCTGGATAGAAACTTACCAACAACCAGCAGAGAGAATTTTAATGCCTAATGGTGAATATTTATAATATTTCAGAGATCTTTGAGGGTTGAGCATTTCCCACGGACAAAGGAAAGACCTAGAGCTTTAAAGAAATCAGAAATCTCCTTGGATGAAAGTGCATGAAGGAATAGCCAGATGAATGGATTGCTTAAAAGTCTAAGGTATATTCATCTGAAGATAAAATCATTCAACATAGAGAAGGGGTGTGTAGAGTCTAGAATAAATAGACCAAGACCGGAATTATCCAGACCTGTTCTAGAAAGATGGGCACAGAGGCTGGTAGGTATTTGAGTCTCTAGAATCACTCCAAGTTCTCAGGTGAGTGATTAGTTTTCCCAAATTGCAGTGGACAAAATAAGTGTGGCGTATGCCCAGAAAGAACTCTTACTTTGGCAGATATGCATTCATTCATACCGCTGGTACATACAACTGATTATATTACACGTGTATTTCTTTGAACGCAGGTAAAAATATACAAATTTCTTTCTTTCTTCAGACACGCCAAGCCTAAGAGCCCAGACAGTTCTCTCTGCCTGAAGAGTTCTCCAGCCACACACCACCTGCCCCGCTCCTCCCTGCAGGTCTCAGTCTAATGCTGTCTTCACAGAGAGTGGCCTTCCCTGGCCACCATGTCAAACATGAGTATCCCTGGTCATTCTCTCTCCAGTCTTCTGCCTTCTACTTATGAAGCACTTCCAGGATCTTGTCCATATCTTGGTGTACTTTTTATTACATGTCTCTGTCCTCCAGAATATAAGCAACAGGAGAGCAGGTGCTCTGTCTTATGCTTGCCGCCTTCTCTAGTGTCTTGATCATTGCTTGGCACGTCATAGGTGTCTAATACATATTTGTTGAATGAAGACCTATTGAAATGAATTATGACCTTAATAATAACATTCTGGGGGTGTCTGGGGGGCTCAGTCAGTTGAGTATCTGGCTCTTGATTTTGGCTCAGGTCATGATCTCATGGTTTGTGGGATTGAGCCCCACATCAGGCAGATCTTTACTGAGAGTATGGAGCCTGCTTGGGATTCTCGCTCTATTCTCTCTCTGCCCCTCCCCTGTTCATGTGTGCTTTCTCTCCCTCTCTCTCTCTCTCTCTCTCTCTCAAAATAAATAAACTTTAAAAGTAAAACCTCTATTAAAAACAAGCAGTGACATTCTTGCATAGGAGAAATACGTATGAGCTGTGGCTAGGGCATGGTGAACTGTGTGTCACCCTGGGTATGGCCACGGGAGGAGATAAAATGTTTGCTGATAATTACACCCCTCTCCCCTCCAGCTGAGCCACAGACCTGGGAGTTAGGTAGGGATGGACTATATGCATTATGGTGATAAATACGGGTTAGAAAACATGGCTTAGAACTGAGTCTAAAATATGCTTCCTGTTCCTTCTTCTTCCAAGGGGCTTACTCACTGCATTGCAGCCATGAAACTTCAGGCCTTCCTTCTGTCTTCCCTCGCTCTCTTCCTCACCCCTCCTATCCCTCTTTTACCCTGACTCACGATAAGGTCTGCTCCAGTGGCCTGACTTATAGCAAAGGTATGAGCTGAGAGAACATGTGTGACTCTAGAGAGAACTGGGTGCCTGAGTGGCTCAGTTGGTCAAGCGTCTGACTCTTAGGTTTGGCTTGGGTTGTGGTCTCAAGGTTCATGAGTTCAAGCCTCACATCGAGCTCTGCTCTGACAGTGCAGAGCCTGCTTGGGATTCTCTCTCTCTCTCTGTCTCTCCTCTCTCCCTGCCCATCCCCTACTCTCTCTCTCCCTCAAAATAAATAAATAAACTTTAAAAAAAAGAGACAGAGAGAGATTAAATAGCATGTCAGTGCCAGGTAGAGGCCCTGGTCCCAGCCTCACCGGTCAGAAAAGCCATTCTTTCATGGGAAGGAGTTAGGGAAGAAGCTTCCTCTCCAGTTCTTCTGAGACTGTGGAAATTTCTGTGTGGAGGTAGGCTAGTGCAGGAACAGTTGGAAAAGAGAATGGTTCTCCATACAGTCAAGGTCACACACACATCTGTGTGAAAGGAAAGTCAAAGACCACTGTGAACAACCATGAACTCCTGGTCATAAATTACATCTTGGATACCATGGGCCCTAATATATATCTCTGTGCCTGGCCAACAGTAGCGGTCAGTAAGTGTTGTGCTCAACAATGTGTGCTGAAAGAATGGAAGACCATGCGAGTGGTTAAATGAACTAGTGATTGAGTAAAATATGTATTATACATTAGCCTCTTATGAATCTTGCTCATATGCCTAATTTTAAATCCTGATCACCTTAGAATATATACAAAAAAATTATTTTACAAATATGTAAGGTTAAGAACCAGAACCTGGACCCATAGTGACCCCCACTAACTTCTGGTCACCTTGTAAACCCTCTTGGAACATCTTTTAGCTCCAAGGAGGCTCAATTACTTTTAGTAGGTGGTCCACATCATCTGTGGTCAATCAATACGTCATCTGTCTGTCTTCCGCCTCTTGAGCAGGGTATCTTAACTTCAGTCCATGGACTCTTTACAAGGATCAGAAGACAGATTGCTGGGAGTCTGTGTATTTGGATGCAGCAAAAAATGCACTTACTTTCCCTCACCTCTAACTGAAATTCAGCATCTTTATCCCCTGTGAATGTAGGCAACAAGCCCCAATATTAATAAGATCTGTGATTTTTATCACCAGCAAGAATCACAATTTCATATCATGTGTCAGCCTTTGCAGGTACTTATGTCTACTTCAAAGTTACATTAGTTATTGGACCTCTTAGATCTTACTTAATGCCTTCATCAATAAGCACTTGCAATACCTGTGTACGCATGCCCCTAGAGGATCCTTACTGACCACACCTCCTGGTATTCATACCCTGGATAATCCCCTCCTGTGAATGGGGGCTGAACCTAGTGACCCGCTTCTAATGAATAGAGTATGGCAAGAGTGAAGGATATCACATACAAGATGAGACTATGAAGATAGTGACTTCTGTCTCGCTTGTGTTCCCTCTCACTTACTCTGATGAAGCCAGTTGCCATGTGTGAGCTGCTCTATGTAGATGAATTAAGGGTAGCCCCTGGCCAACAAACAGTGAGGAACTAAGGTCCTCGGTTCAACCTCCCATGAAAAACAAAATTCTGCCAACAACTGTGTGAGTGAGCTTAGAAAGCAGTTTCAATCCCAGACAATCTTAAGAGACTGCAACCCTGGCCAACACCCACACTGCAGCCTCAGGAGAGACTCTGAGCCAGAAAACCCAAGCTAAGCCATGCTCAGATCCCTGACCCACAGAAGCTGTGAGATAATAGATGTTGCTGTTTTAATATGTTAACTTCATTGCTCAGCAACAGATAATGAATACAGTGAGATAGATAGATGATAGATAGATAGATAGATAGATAGACGATGGATGGGTGGATGGATGGATGGATGGATAGATACATAGATAATGGATGGATGGATAGATAGATAGATAGATAGATAATGGATAGATAGATAGATAATGGATGGATGGATGGATGGATGGATGGATGGATAGATAGATAATGAATGGATAGATAGATAGATCTCCTGACTGGTAACTGCATCTCAATATAACTAGTTTCCTTGGAGGAGTGGTCTTGGGCTTCACTAGTTTGACGAGGTCATCCATGCCACCCAGAGGTTAAAAGCCCCTGCCCCAGACTCTATTTTTGAGAAGACACTTATTCTGGAAGGGGCATTAGGGGGTAGTGTACATCTGAAGCCACATCCTCTGGAGGTAGTGAAGGGAAGGAATAAGGAGAACCAGGGAGTAGGGTCTGATTCAGCTAATGGGCTGTCACAAAGTTGAAGCATTTTCATCAAGATTTTCATCAAGACAACAAGAGACACCAAAGGGAGATAAGATAGCTGAGAACCCAGGTGGCAAGTCTGGGCCCAGAGTAGGAAGGGTAACAGAGCAGAGGATGAATGGAAAAGCCAGGGATGAAACCAGGAATGTCAGACATGGGGAGAGGAGAGTTGGCCTGGCTACATAATGCAGAAGTCCCTCCCGAATGCATGTTGGGTCTTCGGTGCTTTGTCCTGATGTTTTTAAAAGGCAAGATTAGTACAGAAAATATAATTCCATCTCCCATTCAGGGTAGGAATCTCATGCTGTGTGATGGGCATTTAGGCACCACTTCTCTGCCTTCTCATCTAGACGGTAAGCTCCTCAAAGGCAGAGCCCTACGTGTCCTTGTTTCTTTGGTACCCTGGACATGGAAGGCAACATACGCTTTCATAAATCAAATACCTGCTAAATGATAGTGCTGCACCTGGGAACAGAAGATGAGTTAGGCTCAGTTTCTGCCTCAAGTCATTCATGGTCTAAAGAGGGAACCAGAAGGGTACCTGGGTGGCTCAGTCCATGAAGCAACCAGCTCTTGATTTCAGCTCAGGTCCTAATCTCATGGTAGTGAAATGGAGGCCTGCACTGGGCTGGAGCCTGCTTGGGATTCTCTCGCTCCTTCTCTTTCTGTCCCTCCCCTACTCTCATGCATTCTCTCTCTCTCTCTCTCTCTCTCTCTCTCTCTCTCTCTTCTCTTCCTCATAATAAATGAATGAATGAATGAATGAATGAATGAACGAACAAACAAGGAACCAGATAAAGATGGATAGTGGCTTTAGGAAGCCCTAATTCAAATATGAGCTGTGTTTCTTAACTGAGCTTCTTAGTTTGATGGTTCTTCGAGCCTTGACTTTACACCTATTAAGGGAAGGCTGTAACACTCATTTCCCTGGGTTTTGAAATTTTAAATCAGATGATATGTTTAGAGAACACTACTCAAGGCAAGACATACCCTGGGTATTTCTACCTCACCTTTTATTCTGGTGCTGCTTCCAGCCTTGGGTCTCAAGGCCCCAAGGGTTTATGTGAGATCTAAGTCCTATGTGAACACTGTGGCCATGTGCCATGCTCCAAGGGCTCTCAGAGGCAGAGACCATGTGGAACTCCTTTTCTCAACCCCAGCAAACAGAAAATCACTGCCTCAGAGTAGGGGCTGTTCAGCACATGTTGATAAATGCTTAAGATGATACATGACAAATCCTAGAAAATCCTCTAAGATTGAGCACAACAGCACTCTGCAAGAAGGATCACCATGAGCTAGAGGAGTGGGACTTTGGCTCTGCTTTTAAAAAGTGTAGAGGGCTCGGGTGACTGGACAGGAACTGGTGGTAGAGAAAGGAAGATCCAGAAGGCTGCGCACAAGTTTTACAACAGTGCTCACCTCTGGGCAGGAAGGAGAGATATACGATGGGGAGGGACACCAAGGGAACTTTAATGACCTCTGCCAACTTTCCTTTTTAAAAAACCAGAAGATCATGATCAATGATGGCAAAATGTCAACATGTGTTAAATTGAAGTGGTAGGCACAAAGTCCCCATGCTTCTTGCTGTGTTAGAAATATTGTGTGATAAGAAAGGAAGGAGAAGCATTTCAGATGGGAAGAATGACATGGGCAGATGCAGAGAGGTTAGGAGATTGTGGCAAGTACAGACCAGCGAAGTCCTGAGGTGGAAGATGTGTCTGCAGACCCTACAAGCAGAGTGTCTCCAATGAGGGGGCAGGGAGCAAGTTGGAACTGTCCTTAGTCCTGAACCAAAACCCCACCCTTGGTCACTGCCATTTCTGATTATCCTAGAACACTGGGAGTTCTGCCTAATTCCCCAAGTGCTCGTTGGTTTCCTTGGTATTCTCTAACTTAAAGCCTTTAAGTCCAATTTTACCCAGCTGCTTCTGCAAAAAAAGAGCAGAACATGGGTATTTCTCATCCTAATAATATCTACTACTGATCAAGCTCTTATGGGTGGCCGTTTTTATACATTGCTTCATAGTGTTATAATTATCCCCATTTTATAGATGAAGAGACAGATACAGAACGATTGAGGTCACATAGCCCATAAATGGCAGAGTTGAGATTAAAGCAGGTCACATCAGTACATAGCCCAGGAAGTAGCTAATCATTCCCTGGCATATGTAAATAAGGCCTTAACTCAGAAGAAAGTATCCCCACGAAGTCATTGTCTCAAGACTTCCTATATTTCTTTTCATATACAAAAGCAGGATTGTAGATTCCAAAAAAAGAATGTGAGTGAAAGTATCTTATAAACTACCAAGTCCTATACAAATGTTGATAGCTCTCTCTAGGTTTATTATTGATAATAATGATGATAATGAGGAAAACAAGCCTTCTGCAGGCGTTAACAACATAAACCATACTCTACTTCCATTGTTCATGGAGGTAAGCCAAGGGGGAGGGGGAATATATACAGATTATGTATATATATATATATATATATATATATATATATATATATGTGTGTGTGTGTGTGTGTGTGTGTGTGTGTGTGTGTGTGTATACACATACACACACATATACAGATGGAGAGAGAAAGAGAGAGAAAGAAAGTCCCAAGATGGAGTGGGACAGACCTGGATATATGACCCCATCTCAATACGTACTAGCGATGTGAGTGTGGAAAGGTGATTCTGTAGCTCCCCACCCTGTTTCCCAGCTGAGAAGCGGATGTGTCAATAATAGTACCTACTTCCCAGAGTAATCAGTGACGACGAGAGATAATGTACGACAAGTCAGCCTAGGACAATTATGATAACTCTGATGATGGTGCCAGCGGCTATTATTTTGATTTTGATTGCTTGCTGCCTTGTGCCAGGCACTGTTAGGCACTTTACGCACGTTAGCTTCAATCTTCGTTTTGACCCTAGGAAGTTTCTATTATGATCTCCATTTTAAAGATGAGGAGATTGAGGTTCGATGAGCCCTTAATAACTGTCAGCTCAATCTGATCGAATTTGACTCATCCATAACCAGATGGCATTTGAGAGGCTGGATGGCAGGTAGGAGGTGGCTCCACTCTTTAATTTTTCTAAAGCAGAGACAGGTACTCCTATTAGCAGGTCTCACTCAGAGCTGGTGCCTGGAGAGAGAAAACCTCACAGGCAGACACACAATTCATCAAAATTCCAAATTCTAAGTCTGGTGGAATCCAGTCTGGCTCCCCAGACGCTTGGAGGGGCAGTGGCCACCGGCTCTCCTTTCTCCTAGGGTCTGGAGCTAAGGAAAACCTGGCCTCCAAGCAGGAAAGAGCCAGTGCAAGGGAGCTAGGCTCCCTCCTCTCTGCTTGGTGAGCAGGAGAGGAGATAGGAGGGAATTGTGCCAAGGTCACTGTGTTCCGGGTCAGTGTGTTCCAGCTTTGAAGTCAGAGAGCCGCCGGTGTCCAGGCAAGAAAAATGCTTCAGGGCGCTCCACCTGCCAGGCCGCTGACAAGTTCCAGCTGGGCCTCAGCCTCCAAGCAGCTGTATGGTCCCAGGAGGCCACGCTCACCAGGGACTGCCTTTCCAGCCCCAGAAGCATTGTTAGGAACCTGTGACTACAGAGACAGCCAAGCCATGGAGCACCCAATAGCCTCACTGATGTGCCCAGGTATCTTGCTCCCGGAGCCTCTGAAAGCCAGCCATGCCTGCCTCCATCACCAAATCCCATGGGGAGAAGAATTCTCCACACATTCCCTAGCTCTCTCTTCCTTCTGTCACTTTACTTATAACTCTTCTCTAATTCATTCAGTCCCGGACCCCCCAGAAAAGGCATTCAGAGATGGAGTCTGGGGAGAGCACTGAAGTGTTGGAACAGCAATGCCACAACCCACATGCTTAGTGCTTCCTTCTGCCCCTGAGCCCAGCCACCCAGAGCGGGCCAGCAGGCTCAGATGTGGGCACGCTGGGGATTGCCACCTCCTGCACTTAGGGCAAGCCCCAGTTTGCTGTTCTCACAAGGGGCCAGGGCTAAAGACCTAATGAAAATGTGGTTCCCCTTAGAAAAGCAGGAGGGAAAAGTACTATTCAAAGCACTAAGATACAGGGGCGCCTGGGTGACTCGGTCGGTTGAGCGTCCGACTTCGGCTCAGGTCATGATCTCACGGTCCGTGAGTTCGAGCCCCGCGTCGGGCTCTGGGCTGATGGCTCAGAGCCTGGAGCCTGCTTCTGATTCTTTGTCTCCCTCTCTCTCTGCCCCTCCCCTGTTCATGCTCTGTCTCTCTCTGTCTCAAAAATAAATAAATGTTAAAAAAAAAATTCAAAGCACTGAGATACAAAGCTTTTTCCTTTCTTCCACAGCCTTACTCTTGACTTGTCATGATGTCTTTTATTTGCTATTTAATGTCATTCTAAAGAAAGCATAATTAAAATTGTAAACTACTGGCATGAAGTTTACCCTCCATCTTTATGTTGTACTTTATGTTAAATGCAGATACGAGAGCATTTGACCCTCGTGCGGAATCACCAATATTACACGATTTACATTTTGTAGTTCGTGCATGTATACATATCTCATTCTCACCAGAACAGTGGAAATACTGCACAAACCAACTCAATTATTTTTATTGCACCTTCTCAACATACATGCATACAACATACAGTCAATGGTAGTGGCAGCTTCCATAGCACACATAGTTGATACTGACTTTGAATCTTGCCAACTCCCATGCATCATGGGCCCCCCAGAACTCTGTCCTCACGGGGCATGGCAAAAACTATATATGTGACCGGGGTGGCAATGAACAACAGATGCAGTGTTGTGCCTATCTCCTCTGATCACTTACGTGTTCTATTGCCCCATCGGACTTCACTGACAAAACTCAAGTTCAAATATAAGCTTATTCAGAATTCCAAAGTGGTAGCAGCAGAGTGTTACAGCAAGCGTGGGGCTCTTCTGAGCATGGGGACCTATATGACTTTCCTTACTGCACATACATGAAGCCACCCCTTTAGAAGGATGCTCTGGGCAGTAATCCTGAGTATAAGCACTTAATGTGGCCAACTGTTCTGCCTGTCATAGAAGATGTAACCTTTCCTGGGTGTAATGTTATCTTCCTAGAGGCTTTCACCTTGTGGCTTTGCAGATCAAGTTGGGGTGATGTGTATAGACATGAAAACCAAGGTAGAGGTCTCATAGAAGAGCCTACGCTGGTACCGGCTTAGGTAGTGGGTGGAGCCAGATTGAAAGCACTGCTTCAGCACTGAGTAGCTTAGTAATGTTTGGCAAGTGACTTAGCCTTCTGAAGTCTCAGTTTGTTATGTTGTAAAACAGGGGTAATGGCTACCATGTCTCAGAGGAACTGCTAGACGTCAAGATGACTCAGGCAAAGTCCCTGTGCCCGAGATACACAAAATTAATGAGCACTATTGTATTGGTTTTGTTAAAACATTTCAGGTCTCTAAACTTCAGATATCCTGGTTGCTCTTTCTACCCCTAGATACTCCCCAGACCCCTTGTTGCCTGCAGACACACATCTGACAGAGGAGGCAGATAATGCGTTATGAAGGCAGGTGAGTGGTTCAGTGGGCTTCCAACTCAAGTGGACATGGGCTCCAATCCCATCCCCATTTACTGCTTGGCCCTGAGCACATGACTTCACCTCTTAGGGTCTCAGTTTATCTCGTGGATAACTGTAGGCGGGGAATGACCCTAGGACCTGCTACGTGGAACCATTGTGGGGATTACATGGGCTCTAGGCAACACTTAGACTGCTTGGCACAGAACAACGCTCAGCAATTTATTCCATGCTTCAGTTACCCGTCTGCAAAAAGAAGATGCCGGGAGTCCACACCGCACAAGGTTGTTGTCTGGAACAAATGAGAATGTCCACGTAAAGTCATCAATACAGGGGCTGACACGAAGTTAGGGCATAATGACTGTGAAATGTTAGCAATGATAATAACTGGTAGTTATCACGTTATGGATGCCAGCAGATAACCACCACAATTCTCTCTCCTTCCCCTCCCCTGCGCTGGGAGTTCCCACCAGTGCCCAAGAGCACCTGCTAGTTCAGTGTCCAGGGTTAGCTTTTGCTGGTATTGCTTCGGCCCCCTTCCCCAGCAGAGACTACAGTTTACTCAAGGACTGAGCATAGTTTTGTTTTTGAAGAAGGAAACCACAAGCAAGGGCCAAAGCACAACCTTCTTCAAAACAGGACAGGGCCCCAGACAAGGCCATGGCCCTGACTTTTAGGAACGGGGAGGAGGTGTACTTTCTAGTAACCTCTTCGTGGAAGATAATAGCTACACCTCCCACCCTGCAGTTGGGAGTGAAGGTCTCCTTGTCCTCTAGTCTAGCACAAGGGGTCATGTGCTTCCTTGTTACTAGCTGTGAGATTATCTTGCTTCAAACAATCTCAGAACATCCCTGAGCTCCTTCACCCTTTCTTCTGTAACAAGGAACCATTCCCCATGAACATTGAGTACATTATCCAGGCCACAAGGCAGCCATTAATATGTGGAGCTTTCAGAGGAACCTCTCGTTTACTGCAACCCAACCCAGGGGCACCTTGGTTCGCTCAGTTTTGCATTCAACAAAAATTTCTTGAGCACTTACTATATGCCAACCATAGTGCTAGACACACAGAGACAGACCTGTTGAGTTAGATACAATCTCTTTTCTGTGTGTAAGCCAAACTATAAATAGAAGACGTCAATATAACGTGTTAAATGCAGTGAGAAAGGATAAAAGGGAGGACCATGAAAACCCAGAAGAATAGAACCCCTAGGTAGGGGTTCAGCTTAAGCTGCAGAAGGTGACACTAATCAAGAAAGGAAATGGCTGTTTTTCCCCTTTTGCCTTGCAAAGTCATTCATCTCATACACAGGGCAGAGGCGACCCTTTCCCCCAAGCCACTCATGTTCTCTGATGGCCACCTGTGCCCTCCCATCTCAGCTCTCAACACACAGTTCTATAAGCGCTCATTCCATTATCTGACCACCGGACGGGACTGTAAGCTCCGTGAAGGGAGCAACCAGGCCAATCAGGTTCTCTGTCACAGCCATAGCCCTAAACACAGAGCCCAGCATATGGTAGGCACACAATCAGCATTCATCACACTGAATGGCACATCTTTTGAGGACCGAATATCATGAAGGCCCTAGGCTGGTTAATGATGATACAAGTTCAACAAATATGCCTAAATGAGTAATTAACAATCGAAGTTGACAAATGTAACTATCAAATGAATGATACAGACTGAAGAAGTTAAGGCAGAGTGGCACGTTCAATTCAGCCCAATGAGATCCAATCCAACAAACATTAACTGTGTCTTCTATGTGAGAGTCACATTCTATGAACCAGAAAGCGTATGAAAATACATCAGAAGAAGGAAGCCCTTAACACACAACATGTTAACTTAGAGGAGAGCACACAAGTGCACAAAATAAAGATCTACAGAAATCAGAGGCCATGAAGAGTCAAGGGCAACAGCCTCAGAAAAGATTTTAGGAGAACTTCAGAATGCATCTTGAAAAAAAGCATTTTTTTTTTCTGTATGGGTTCAGATTGAGTTGGGGGACAAAATCATTCCAGGAAGACAAAACATCAGAGGCAAGTAAGAAGATAGAACGTGCGTGGTACGTCTTGGAAAGTCCTGCTTGAAAGTAATCCACAGCCAGTGCTCAGGAGGAGAAAGAGCCTGCCTTCAGGAACCAATGACCCAACGATCTCTCCCAGAGCCTCCTACATCCACAGCCCTGTAGCTCCAGGATCCGAGGCATCTGTGGAGCGGACGCAGGCTGCTCTTGGCTGCCCAATACCTCTGCTTCCTTTGAGGGACATGCGCCCCCATTCTGAATGGTCCTGTTAGGACTTCAGTCAGTGTAGCCCACCCCCACCCCCAGCCGCAAAGGCGGATACAGAAAGCTTGATCATAAAGACCAATCCTCCGAGATAACAATTGGCTCAGTGGCAGACATGTGACTCAAGGAGGGCCATTAATGTCTTTTCCTGGATTGATACACAGACATTGGGAAAGGGAAGTACCTTTTTAGCTGATGTTGCTAAATCGGGAGAAAATAAATTGGAAATATTTGCGGCCATCCTCCCTGCCCCATAGACACAGCCTGCCAGTATCATGAAGCTAACTTACAGAGGAAGCTGAGCTGAAGGATGGAGACAGGGCCTGATAACAGGCTTTAACAGATGGCTGGGTTCTTGAACTTGGATGGGTGAAAGAATGATGGATCCATTAGCAGAAATGCAGACGTCAGGAGGATGAGCTGATTTTCAGAGAGAGAGACGATATCACCCCAAATCACCAAATCTCAGAGCCAGAAGAGATTATCAAGAGATTTGGTGCAAGGAGTCACCTGATGCTTGCTTTGTTTGTTTGTTTTTTTGCTGTTTTCCCCATAGTAAGTTTCACCCTGCTGGTTTCTTTCAGTCGACAGCGTTGATTCAACATTTGACCAGCTTGATGAACAAAGCATTAAAGGGCCCTCTTTTTGAGGATCCTTGCATTCAGTCGAGGGGAAAGGAAACAAATGAATATATAACAGAGTGTCAGGTTTTCAATGCAGACTGTTATGAAAACAAAATGAAGCAGGGTCTCACAATGGCTTTGGGTATGCTGCATTAGATTAGGCAGCGAGGGAAGGGCTCTTGAAGGAGAGCATACGCAAGCAGAGCCTGAATGACGGGAGAAGTAGTCACTTAACTACCTAGACAAAAAGAGGAAGGCCATTCCAAGTAAAAGTCCCTGAGGTAGGCAAGTGTCAATATGGCCACAGGACACCCACGAAGCTAGATGTGTGCAGAGACAGGAGGGTGTGGGAGACACTTGCAGGAGAGGAGGTCGTGGTAGTCAGTGGACAGAGCACGCAGGGCTTGGCAAACCATGGTGAGTATGACTCAAAGGCATTGGAGGATTTTCTGTAGGGGAGGCTCATGTAAAGAATACCTAGGAGAGAACTTAACCCAGCTTCCTTTCATTAGAGTTGGACTGGACTTGAATGTGGAGAAAGACAGATAAGTGGGCAGGAAAATCAAAAGCAGTTCCAGGCAGGGGAGCCATACAGAGCTGGAAGCAGCAATGGAAATGCAGCTGAGACGTTTGGAGGAGAGTGAGGGGCAAATATGGATGAATGCAGTGGAAATTTTAAGTAAAACCCAGTGGACCAGAAACCGGAAGAGGGAGGATGGAATCCTACTTTGGTAGACTTGGAAGGTCAGGCTGAGGGAATGACCCCTTATCAGGTGGGCAATGGAGGAACCATTAAAGCCTCCTGCAAAGGGAGGGAGTCCTCACTCTCGGCCTCAGCAGATGAAAATCGTGTCCCGGGAAAGGAAGTGTGATGAGGTAGGAATAAGCACAAGCTGGGATTCAGGCAGTGGTAGTTCAAGCACAGATTCCACTCCTACTGCATCATCTGGGACCACCCATGAAAAAGGGGAGACCAAGGAGGAAATTCAGAAACACGTCAAGAGATGCCTCATCTCCCACAAGTAGTGGGATTGGCAAAGTACTTTATCTTTGTGAATAAAACTTTATTGGAATGCAGGCCCACTGTTCATTTACACATCGTCTTCCCCACAACAACGGCGAAGCTGAGTGATTGTGACAGAGACCATGTGCCTGGCAAAGTATGAAATAATGACTATCTTGGTCCTCTGCAGGAAAAGTTTGCTGGCCCCTGTTCCTCAAATCTTACAGAGTACAACTTGATGTAACAGGATGGCCATGATGCAGAAGGAGAGAAAAAAAATAAAATCTTTTTACTTCGCAGATAGCCATCTAGGAGGGAGGAAATGGTAACGGATTGGCAGTTTCCCCTCCCAAGGCTTAGAGGAAAAAATTATTTCCTCCCGACAGGCAGTCAGTCAATGGCAGTTTTATTGTGAGATAAAGAGGTCAGAGATAGAAATGGACAAGCACAGATGAGAGAGATGGGCAAACAGAAGAGAGAGATAGAGCCATGCAGACAGGTGAAGGCACAGTATTTAATATCTTTCCAATATATATTGATGTAACATATCTGTGTGTGCATATATATATGTGCATCTGTATCTCTATACATATCAGTGTGTGTATGTGTGTGTGTGTGTGTGTGTGTGTGTGTGTGTGTGTATACATGCCAGTAGCCCTGCTCTGGGATTTTGACAGAGTGTTTCAAAAAAAATATCCTCAACACAAAGAAAACTTCTTGGGTGGAAATGTCACAAGGTCATTTCTTGATTCCAAACAGTCCCGAGACAGAAAATCAGGACATATTGACCCAAGGGGTAACTATGTTGACAGAGACTAAGACAAGATCAATACCGGGTTTTGATAGCAAAGTTTGCAGTGCGCGGAGGTAAGTAAGAACATGTTCCCTGCATGCTTTTATCAGAAATATCTGTTGCAGGTTTATGAGGTTCCTTCCCAGTCTGTCTCTTTCCGAGCTTATAAAAGTGCTTTTAGGGGCCGTCTTAATGGTTGCAAATATCACAAATGGAAGCAATGGGTTTTTAAAACCGCCCCCTCCCCAAGAAAACAAAGCTATTTCCGGATTTTAGAGACAGGAAGAGAAGCCTCTTATCCCAGGAAAGGAGAGTCTGGCTGGCCTCAGGAAAAGCCACCGCCCCTTTGCAGCGTGCACTCCATCCCCCAAGACCACAGGTTGATGACTGAACAGTATCAGTAGGCTTGACAGAGCTAGAGAGGGAAATAGAGAAGATCCTTCCAGGCCGTTCACTACTTTTGCTCTGGAGTGATTCATAGTTCCTGGGGCAGAGGCTGGCCAGTCAGGATCTGAATTCCAAATCTGACGCAGAGGAGTTCATTGATCCTGGGCAAAGGGTTCTTTGAATGCCCTTCAACTTCGTTTGAGGAACTATGGATCATTTTCCATAGTCGAAGGAGGTGGCCCTGGTGGGAACAGAGCAGGAGGCAGCAGGGATGAGAATGACAGTACACACCCACACCCACACCCACACCAGTAACAGTTATTTCCGGAGTGTTCCATTTGTGCCCGAAAGTGCCTTAAGGACGGCAACATTCAGACTCCTTTAACTCTCACGACAACCTGCAGGGGTGGGTTATTACTATCATTGGCTCCATGCGATAAATGAGACTCAGAACGTCGAAGTGAAAAAGCGAAACTTTGAATCCAGGAAGCCCGACTGAGGGTCCGCAGGGTTAGCCACTCTGCCCGGTTGCCTCTACAAGGAGGCTGGAAAGGGAAGCGGGAGTCAGACCATCATATTAATTTCCTACAGCTGTTGTAACAAATGACCACAAAGTTGGGGTTTTATAGCAACAGAAATTGATGCTATCCGAGTCTGGAGGCCAGGAGTCTGAAACAAAGGTGTTGACAGGGCTGTGCTGCTTTGAAGCCTCTAGTAGAGGATGTTTCCTTGCCTCTTCCAAATTCTGGTGGCTCTTGGCGATCTTTTGCTTCCTTGGCTTGTGGGAGCATCACTCCAATCTCCGCCCTCGTCTTCACGTCACCCTCTATTCCGTGTCTCCGTGTGTTCTCACATCTTTGTACAAGGACACCAACCATTGGAGTTAGAGCTCACTCTAATCCATATGGCCTCATCCCAACCCTCACCTAATTATAGCTGCAAAACTCTATTTCAAAATAAGGTCACAATCTGAGGTTCCGGGTGGATGTGAATTTTGTCGGGACACTGTTCAACCCCCTACAATCATGAAACCCATAAGTTCTCACCTTATCTTGCAGGGGCCGAAGAGACAAGGCTCTTTTAGGCAGGGCTCCTTGGGTCATAAGTGATATCACTTATCATGAGTGATATCACTCATAAGTGAGTGATAGCTCAAATTGGCGTAAGCGTAAAAGGAATTAATAAACGCAGGTAACTAAGAAGCTTGGGTATACACTTTCGGCATGAAAAATTTCAGGCAGCTCTGCTCTCAGGAGCCCAAATTAATGTCTTATCTTACCACCTCTCATGTCTGACTTCTCATGTGTCGGTTTCCCTGAAGCAAACTCTTCCCAAGAGGTGTCATAGCTCCAGAAAGAATATTAAAGGAAGAAGTGACCAGATCCACATTGCTTTTATTCTCATGACCAGTTACTGGTAGTGGGAAGTTAACAAGGGTTATAGCCTACCTTCTCGTGTCAATCCCAAATGAAGGAAAACATGTTTTTCCTGAAATTTCTAACAATAGTCTTGGGAGTGAATCTCAGGGGACCGACTTGGATCACACTGCATTCTTCAACTAATCATTGTAGCCAGAAGATGGGGATACTCTAAGTGGCCCGTACACGTACTCATCCCCTTCTATCACCACTCATGTGGCTAAGTCAGGGATGGCTCCCAAAGGAAACACTGGGATGTTGGACCAGAAGGGAGGATGGTACTGGCAGCCAAAACCAAAAACCAATACCAATCATACATGCAAAAGAGGAGAGTGATGGGAAAAAAAGAGCGTGACAGGGTTGCATAAATTTAGATTTTCAAAATGCAGGATACAAGTGCCATTACATTCAATCGTCTATGACTCAATTCATCTATTACAAAGCAAACAGCACAACAGACAGCGCTGACCTATTCACAGTACCTTCAGGTGTATCTACACATCACCCCAGTGGGACTGACTTCTTGCAAGCAAGGATGATGATCCCTGTTGCCTCTTTGTCTACTCTATCTCTACCACATATAGAGCCCTACCCTCAAGAGCGTACATCTTACTTGAGGACATAGCCTCCATGACTTACATAGGGAACTAAGAAGAATAACACAAGACCAGAGTCCAACGCATGGACGCAGCTGAGCACGACGTCTGAAGTAGACAAGCACTTCACCCCACCCTGCGCGTCTTAAATTTTTCCCAGAGTCAAATCTTATTAGGAGCACTGGCGCAGGAATGAAGTGGTCACACGAATCCTACTGCAGATGACTATCATGACAACTGAATTAAAAAAAAAAAAAACTATTTAACGACCCTGGAAAGCATCCAAAAGCAGAAGCCAGAGGAGAATTTAATCTTGAAACACACACACACACACACACACACACACACACACACACACACAACTATAAGGGAGAAGAATTGAGAATTCGTGGCTTTCTGATCTCCGTGTTCTCCACAATCCCCATGGCTACAACTGTGGCCCAAGGGGCCAGAGATCAGAATACAAGGTTATGAAAGCAGGTGAAAATTTAAAGAGAAATTCCTGGCAAAGAGAGAATGACCGAAGTAGTGAGAAGTAAACACTGAGTAGAAACTCTGCCCAAATCGCTGGCTGACAGCTACACGACACATGCATGGGAGAGAGGCAGACGGGCCAGCAAAAAGCATAAAGAGATCAGGAGGAAATCTGTTCTTTAAAGACGGAGCTTCAAGGGACGAATGCTCAGTTTTCTTTTGTTTTGTTGTTTTAACTCTGAGCCATTTCGCGCAGCTTGGGCAGCAGAAAGCTGAAGTCTTATGGGCTTGAAATCTCTGGAGACAGAACCAATTAACCCAGACAAATTAGAAATGGGTGGGGAGGGGAACCCTAGGGGGAAAAAAAACTACTGGAAGTATGAGTCCTGTTGCTGTCCAAATTCTTGACAATGACCAAGTTATACAGGCACCTGAAAGACTCCCCGGGAGCCAAGGTAAAGAAGCAGCGATGAGAAGCCACAGGAATAGAGCAAAAATATCAGATATTACACACCTTTGAATGCAGGCGGTTAAGTGCTTACGATAACAAAAATCTAATAATTCTCAGAAGAACACAACATAATACACAGTTACTACAATGTATTATCTACTCTGCCCAGTTTTCAATGAAAAATTACTACACATGCAAAGAAACAGATAAGAAGAATTCATACTCAGGAAGAAAGGCAATAGAAAATAACAAGACGGATGCCTGGGTGGCTCAGTCGGTTAAGCGTCCGACTCTTGATTTCGGCTCAGATCATAATCTCACAGTTCGTGAGATCAAGCCCCGTGCTGGACTCTGTGCTGAGAGCGTAGAGCCTGCTTGGGATTCTCTCTCTCCCTTTCTCTCTGCCCCTCCCCTGTTTGCACACATTCCCTCCCTCTCCCTCTCTCTCTCTCTCTCTCTCTCTCTGAGAATAAACATTTTAAAAAATGACAATACATAGAACGGGTGTTGCAATTATCAGACAAAAGTTTCAAAATATGGTATCAATGAATGACCAAATAAGGAACCAAGAAAATAGTCAGCGAATGTGCAACAGAAAGATAAGAGAAACTATCCAATCCAAACAACAGAGATTAATAAAAGTATGGAAGAAAAATACACAGAAGCTCAGAGACCTGTGAGAAAATACCAAGCATGATCCAACATGTGTGCAATTAGACTCCAAGGAGACGTAAAGAGATGGAAGGGGGCAGAACAGTTATTTGAAAAAATAATGGCCCCAGACCTCCCAAACTGGCTGTAAGGAGGGTGAGGGAGTCAGCCTTCTTCACATAAACACAGATCTTCCATCAGGAAGGAATCAGCCTCAGGAACACCTGGCCCAATGGGTCACAGCTGAATGATAAGCTTTTAGGTGGCGGCTACTGCTTCTGTGGAAGCAATGTGGGTCAGAAGGACCTGATGTGAAGGTCCACCTTGTACCTGCCGTGTGACACTGGCTGAGCTATTTCAATGTCACGAATGCTTAGTTCCCTCACCTGTCCCATGAGACGCGTACTATGCAGGGCATCTTGCTATCCTGTCCTGAGGGTGCATATAAGGAGCATATATTTTCTTAGTAACTTTTCTACCAATACATTTGATCTCTCCCACCGGAACATAAATTCCAGGGATGTGGGGACACTTTTTGTCTGATTGCTCACCTCAATAGCCCCAGCACCAAGAGCAGTGGCCAAGGTGTGATAGGTAGATAGCTGTGCGGTAAGCACAGGCTGGAAACAGAAAACGCGTGACTGAATCGGTGAGCGAATGGCCGGCAAAGAGAGCCCGACTGTTTTCCTTTCCTCCCACACTCAAGGAAAGGCATCTGCCAGTTCCTGAGAGACTAAGCTCATGGTTCTGGACGCGTTCTCATCCCAGTCAAAATAACATGATTATTTGGCTGAGTAAGACAGGAAATGACCAACAGCCACAACTAATGACACAGCGCCTGGCCTGGGAGACAGAAGAACAGCTCTGTGCGGAGTGAGCAGCAAGGGGGCCACAGGAATGTGAGACAGAAACATTTTTTAACGATTATTTTTAATGAAATGATGCAGCCTGCCTTCCAGTTAATCTTTGATAAATCTGACACTCACCTTACACAACTCAACTGCGATTTAGTCAGACGGAATCCTCCCTGCCTCTACACCCGCTTCTCAGGAAAAGGATAAATCATACTCAACAAAGGAGAGAGAATTAAAGTCCTGTGCCTCTTGGGGGCCACAGACCTCTTCCAGGACTGGAAAAACAGTATGGACCCTCTGCCCAGAAAAAAATACACTTACAGACATCACTTTACATACTCTTTCAGGGTGTTAAAGGATCGCGTTGCCCAGAGGCATGAACCGTGTGGTCTGAGACAAAGTGCCTCATTTTGCAGAAGAAAATTCTAGGGTGCAGAGAGGAAAACCTATGTAGCCCAAGGTCACATTGTAGGGTCGCTAATAAGAAACAGCCACACAGTGACCCTCCTAACTCCTAGTATCAATTCCAATGTCATTTTCACTGTTTAATAATTATTTCGATTTTTATTAGCAGCCAGAATATCTGTGGCCACCTCCTATAAGCGAGGTAGGTGACTCAGCCAGCTAACATCCATTTCGATGGGACACAGTATGAGCAGAAAATCAGGACATTAGGGTTTGTGCCAGAAAGGAATGAAGATTTAAATCCTGGCCCTCCTCTTAGCTGTGTGATCCTGAGTCATTACTGAACATTTCTGAGCTTCTGTTTCCCTTGTCTGGAAAATGAAAATTAGGAGTATGCACCTCCCGTGGCTGTTGCCAAGATTAAATAAGACACTGCATGGGAAGTATTAGCTGTTATCAGTAGTAGCCGGACCTTTCAAACTTTCAAGCAGTTTCCAAAATGGAGGTACAAAAAATTGTGAGCAGCAACCATTTGGGGTAAGCATCCAGCCGTCTAATTACTGCAGTCCGTTCACAGGGGCGCTGATGACGTACCTCCTGAATTTAGGAGAAAGGCCATCCTGTGAGAGTTAAACACATCATATTCAAAAGAAAGGGAATGTTTTTATCAGGATAGGCTGTTATTCTCCCATAACAAATGATCTTCCCAGTCTCAGAGGCTTACGACAATATAAGACTCATTTCTTTAAAAAAATTTTTAATGTTTATTCATTTTTGAGAGAGAGAGAGAGAGAGAGAGAGAGAGAGAGAGAGAGAGAGAACAAGCAGGGGACAGGCAGAGAGAGGGGGAGACACAGAATCCCAAGCAGGCTCCAGGCTCTGAGCTGTCAGCACAGAGCCTAACGCGGGGCTTGAACTCACAGTCTGTGAGATCATGACCTGAGCCAAAGCTGGCTTAACCAACTGAACCACCCAGGCGCCCCGTATGAGATTCATTTCCTATGTACAAGACTTACCACCAGCGGTTCCAACTTGCCTCGCCTCCACGACCCATTTGTGGAGCAGACTCCATTCAGAGCATGGCCCAGCATCATGTCAGAAAGGAAAGAAAAAAGATATAGCAAACCACAGGCTGTCTTCTGCCTGGTAGCAACACATATCATTTCCACCTACATGTCATTAGCCAGAGCAAAGCCACATGGCCAGGCCGTATCTCCATGGGAAGCATACTCCTACTGCCACGAGAGACAGTGAATATTTTTGAGCAATAATGTAATCTGCTTTGGGAGATGGGAGCTGCTCTTCACAGAATGGACCATCCTTACTGATGACCTGTTATTATGGAGCTGAAATACTTAAGTCCAATCAAAACAACCAGTTGAAAAAAGAGTCCTCCCATGGCATAGAACTAAAGCCAAGATCAAATCAAAATGATCCCAACTAGGCAAATCTGAAAGAAGTAGCTTAGTAGAAAGACCGTATCTACCCGGAGGCTGGAAACGTGGAAGTCAGGGGGAAATAAACCACGAATGTCAACATCACTGCTCAGGAGAAAGAGCATTCTGATCATTTGGCAAGAGTATCCTCGCACCCTTGGCAGGCATGTTTTTGCTACGGAGATATCTGTAAGATGGGGTCAGAAAAATACACACCTCTCAGGGTGGTCAAGGGAACCATTAAATGAAATATGAATGCGATGTACTTAGCACAATGCTTGGTCCCTCTTAGGTGCTCATTAAATGCTAGCTTATATAGATATAGACACAGACACGGTCACAGACACAGACTCAGACACAGCCACAGACACGGACACACTTCCCATCACATCCAGGGTCCGGACCCTGCGAGACTGTGAGTGTCAGACCCTGACCAGATCTGGGACACCCTGCATCATAATGACGCATGGCCTAGAGGCCTCATCTCCGTTTTGCGCTCCGATGCTTACAAAGTACGTTCTCGTCCGTTTTTCCCCATGTGGTCCCCGCAAGCCCATGAAGTGTAAGGTCCCACAGTTTGGTTTTCTGTTGTTGCTGTTTTGTTTGTTTTCATTGCCGTATGGTCGACACACAGCGTTCCCTTGATTTCAGGTGTACAACATAGTGATTCAATAGCTCTAGAAGTTCTGCCCAGCTCACCACAGTGCGGCTACCCTCTGTCAGCACACGAGGCTATTATACCACTGACTGTATTCCTTATGCTATACTTGTTATTCCCGTAACTTACTCATTCCATAACCGGAAGCCTGTGCCTCCGGTCCCCCTTCACCCATTTTGCCCATCCCCCCCACCCCTCCCCTCTGGCAGCACTCTGTATTTAGGGGTCTGTTTCTGCTTTGTTTGTTTGGTCATTTCTTTTGTTTTGTAGATGCCACATCTAAGTGAAATCGTATGGTATCTGTCTTTCTCTGTCCGGCCTATTTCACTCAGCATAATGCCCTCTAGGTCCCACCATGTCGTCACAAACGCAAGGTCCCACAGTTTAGAAGTGGCAAAGCCAATCTCCAATGCTGACTTCACCTGAGGCCTTTGGGCTTCAAATCCTGTGCCCTTTCTCCAACGAAGCTCTACCTGAAGCACAGTTCTGGTCACACTCTTTGATTTTTCTCTCTCTCTCTCCGTCTGCAGGAATTACTTCAAAGGGATATTTGAAAAATAGAGATACTCAGCGACCTTACTTTTCATTCAGAGCACGCATCCTTCTTTCCACTCTCAGGCATGTCCAACCCAGAAAGTGACTGGCTTTGGGTAGCTTCGGTCCCTGTTCTGGGCTCTGTATGCCCTGGCACAGAAGGCTGGGCCTGCTTCCCATTGTAACAAGGTTGCACTAATTAGCTGCATTTGATTTTGCATATGGAGAGCAGATGCAAATGAATGCAAAGCAGTATGCAAATTAGCAGCATCCTGGCTCTCCAAAAGTAGGCTCCTGCAATACTGATGTCATGACAATGTATATTAATAGTCCATCTCACTAAGGCGTGCTATTTTTTCAAAAGGAGCAGGCATCCAGGTTCTTTTTTTCTGGAATAATAGTGACTTTATATTGAATTCCAAGTTTATGATCCTTGACAAGAAGTCTGTTAGCCATCATGCTACATTCACAATAGAAGACGCGGGTAGACAATGCCTACAAAGGACAGGCTTGGCGACAGAGCACTATAGATTGCACTATAGGTTCAGAGACCTGCTGTTTGGGGAAGAAACTTCGCTTGAGTCTCAGTCTCCTCAGCTATGAAATGGGGTTAACCAGCCCCACTACAGAGCTGTTGGTGAGGTAACATTTAAAGCTACCTGACATATGGTACGTACTCAGTAACTGTTCATTCCCTTCTCTGTACTCACTCCCTTGGAAGTATAAATTGGCAAATGAAAGAGGTAGAAGGGGGCGCCTGGGTGGCTCAGTCAGTTGAGCGTCCGACTCTTGATTTCGGCTCATGTCATAACCCCAGGGTTGTGGGATTGAGCCCCACATTGGGCTCTGCACTGAGCGTTGAGCCTACTTAAGATTCTCTCTCCTCTGGCCCTCTCCCCTGCTCGTGCTCTCTCTAAAAATAAAAAATAAAAAATAATTTAAAAAAAAAGATGTAGAGGGGGCTCACCACCTAATCTGTGTTTGCGTTGAATCGCTTGCCATTTCAGTTAACGTATCTCCTCTAGCACAAAGCGGTGTCACAGCTCATTTTTAACAAAGAGCTGTGTGACCTCTTAGCGTCCACCACACGTGAGTAGATGATTCTGTCCTACCCCCCAAAGTACCACCTGCTGGAAAGTAGCAGCTATTCTTACAAAATTGCTTTTATTATCCTCACTTCCCCAAGCTGGTGAGTTCCTCGACTTTCAAGATTTAGTTCAAGTACCCGGTATCCTGGAAGCCTTTCACGGAGCCCCCGAGAGACTAAGGGCTCCCTTCTGTGCTCCCAGACGCCCTATGGCCCCGTCCATGGCTGTGTTCTCTTACTGAAGCTTCTTGGCTTATCTTCCTTTCTCAATACACTAGATGTTTCTCAAGGACAGGGACCATTTCTGAATCATCTTTGTGTCCTTAGCCCATGGAACACGGCCTGGCACAGAGAAGGTGCTCAGTATGTGTGGGAGGCAGGGAGGGAAGGAAGGGAGGAAGGGAGGGAGGAAGGATAAAGGAAAGAAGCACCATCAAATATTTAGCTGGAACCGAGCACACACATACTTGCAGTTACCAACAACAAAACCCGGATTAAAATCAGACAAATTCTGGAAATGCGCGAACACCTGAGCTTCAGTCCCTGACACCGAATCCCCCCTCAGAGCAGAACTAAGCCACGAGGACACACATCTGCTCCCAGGTGGAGACCTCACCCCCCGGGCGGGCGGCACAAGGAGAGAGGGGCCTCTGTTTAGGGCACCACATCTCCCAGGCCAGCCCCATCCGCTCAGAGCTGAGCATCGGGCTATTTTGACCATATGTGGAGGACTCGTATCGTTACTGGGGCCTCCGGACCTGATGCAAAATAAACGGGTGGCTGTTGTTCACACTGCCTGCCCCCACCCTTGGAGAGGGCGCACATGCACGTGCACACGCACATGCGCACACACGCACACACACACACAGCCACTTGCACACGCAGGCACGCTCACGTGCGGGAAGACCCGCCTTCACCCTACACAAACACACTTAGGGCACGCATTCAGAGCTACTCACAGGCCACAGACACACACTCTGACACTAGCTCGCTCTTCCTCTTTTGTTCTAAACACCCAGACCCAGACCCCGGCACACTGAAACTCCACAGACCCAAAGCAGGAAGGCAGCCCCACCGGCTCGGCCTGCCCGTGCCACGGCAAGCCCTCCCCTCTGCTCTGGCCTCTTGGGGGTCTCCTCCAAGGACCCTCCCATCCTCCGTGAAGGCGGTTAATAAATAAACTTCAGGATCCAAAGTCAAGGGTGCCAGCTGCTGACCTGCAGAACCCACAGGAAGGGCTCTCCCATCGTTTTCTCTTGATAACTCTTGGGACAGTTATTCTCACGTTCCAAGGAAAGAAACAGAGAAGTGAAGTGAACCGCCTGAGGCCACACAGATCTGTGGCCACAGGACCAGAACGGGGACCAGGCCACAGCTGCCACGGGCCCAGGCTTGCTTCGCCACTTGGAGCTCTTTTCGGAACAAGCTCTTAGGAAGACAACAGTCCAAAGATCTAGGGTGTAAACTTCTCAGGCCCCGAAGGATTCTAAGAACCACTCTGCAGGGGTAGGAGGGAGGGCCGAGCCTTACCCTTCCCTGGGGTGAGACCCAGGCTGTGCCTTTGCCCCGCTGCTGACAGAAAGCTGGCTGGGAGGAGGGAAAAGCAAAAGACACTGTGGAGTAAATGAAGAAGAAGGAGATCGGAAAGCGAGAAAGAGAGGAGGAAGGGAGGACAGTCAAGCGGGCTTTCACCTCAGAGGGAAGAGGGGGTTCTCCATGGAAACGAGCGTGCCTGTTTGTCTTAAGATGGCACTAAAGAGGAAAATTGTAAATCACTTTCCACCCAGGAGGCAGCGATGATTGCCCTGGCTTTGACAGCTGAATTTGAAAAACATGCCTATCCGTCACCCCAGGTGCTGTTTTTAAAAAGGCAGGCCTCACACACCCTATTTTACCGTAAACATTCCTTTTACACCAATAATATCCAGGGATCCTTTCATGGCTTCTCCCGTCTTCAAGTGCGCGAAGGGAAGGAGGGAGAAGGGGAGGGAGGGGTGGAGGGACAGGGGGAGGCCCTGACAGACAGAGAGATCTGGGCAAAACTTATTCACCTGCCGTGACACCAGGAAGGGTCTGTCACCCAGACGAAGAGGCTGGAGGTGGACAGACCTAAGCATGAAACTCAGCAGCCACGGGCCAAGCAACGGGGCCCGGGAAAGCGCCTCGGCCTCCTCCCTCTTCTCCTCTCCACGCCCTCCTGGGTGCGCGGAGACCCGACTTCCTTACGGCATCTGCGGAAGAGCAGGGTGGCGGGGCCGGTGCCTGGCGGGCCTGCATAAAACTCCTCTCCTTCCTTCTCACATGGAGCATGTACAGAAACACGCATATGAAAACGCTCACTGCCCCGCGTCAGGTAGAAATCCCTCCTTCCCCAGAGGCAGAAGTCTATCCGGAGTTGGCGGCCTCGCGTTGCCTTAAATGTTCTCACAGTCTGCTGTTCAGCAACAACATATGTCCCCGCGAGTCTCCGTCTACCCCCAGCCCCACCCGGATCCATTTTCTGTGCCAAGGAGGCTGGCCTCGTCGATGGCATCACCCAAGCCCCCTTGCCTTCTGCTTTCTGGTTGGGCTCAGCCAGCAGGAGGGCCTGGCAGGAGACTGGAGGGAGGAGGAGAGGGAGATTGGGGTATCTCTTCCCCTATTCTATCCCTGCCCCCCTTCTGGGGCTCCAGGGTTCTGCCAGGCGCCCCCCTGTGCGGCCACAGCCCCCCACGGGCTCCCATGACATCGCTGCTTCGGGAACTCTTACCTTGCCACTGTACTTCAATGCCCGAGCTCCTCTTCTGGGTTCCTTGACCCTTCTAAGTGGATTATATACTCCCAACGAAACACGCCAAAACTTAATAGTTGAAAATATTAACCAGCGTCTTGTTCCTAACCCTGTGGGTTGGTAATCTGAGCTGGACTCAGCTAGGAAGCTCGGCTCGGAGCGGTTCTGGCTGCCCTCCTCGTACGTCGGTAGCCCGCTCGTGGTCAGCTAGGGGCCGGCTGGGCCCCGGGCAGCCTCACTCACGCGTCTGGCAGTCAGCGCTGGCTGGCGGTTGGGTCTTTCTGTCCACAAGGCCTCTGGCAGGCTGGTGCAGGCCCCTTTGTGTAATGTCGGCGCATTTCAAAAGTGTGAACAGAGGGGCACCGGGGTGGCTCAGTCGGCGAAGCATCCGACTTCGGCTCAAGTCGCGGTCTCGTGGTTCGTGGGTTTGAGCCCCGCGTCAGGCTCCACGCCGACAGCACAGAGCCTGCTTCTGATGCTCTGTCTCCCTCTCTCTCCCCCTCCCCTGCTTTCTCTCTCTCTCTCTCAAAAAAATAAACAAAACATTTTTTAAAAAGGTGTGAAGGGAGAAAACTTCAGGCCCGGTGTAGCCTACCTGAAGTCACTTTTGCCACAGTCTCTCATCAAGACAAGTCACAAAACCAGCCCAGATGAATGGGGATGGAAAAACAGATTCCACCGCGGGACGGAAGGAGCGATGTGGGAATCTGTGGCCATGCAACAGTCCGCCACACCCACCACCCCTGGAAAAGGTGCCTTCCTTTCCTTCTTTCCAGAATTCCAAGTTCGCCTTTCGTTTCCTACTGGGACCCCGAATGGCACAATTTGTAACATTATTTGTGACATCATCCGATATCTACCTTTTTGAGACGGTTTGATGCTTAAGACTGTTTCTGAGATTCATTTAGACGCAGCACAGGCCGCTCGAATCCACTTATTTATAGTTCGTTTACGCTCTTTGTAGGAGTTCATTTCGTCCATTCTCCTGTGGACGTACACTTGGCTTAGCAGTTTTGCGCTCTGACAAATGCTGCATTTCTCCTTCGCACATGAGAGTCCTCTGGGGAGTATAATTAGGAGTAAAGTTGCTGTAGTGTGATATTGCCAAATGAGTCTCCAAAGCCAATATGGTTTTTAATGGAACAAATAGAATCTGAGAGCTGAACAAAGATGAAAACCTGGGTTCACCTTACATTATGCAATTAGCTGTGTGTTGAAAAACTGCTGCAGTGTCTCGTTGGAATGAGCCTCCCACCCAACATAAGAATCCTTTCACTGGTGTTCCCAGGAGATGCTCAAACAATCCTCGCTTGAACTCTTGGAAATATACAGGGGAAGCTTGTTACTTTAACTGTGATTCCCTCTGCACAGCAAGAATAATTATGGAGAAAGAATATTCCTTTCGGGGCGCCTGGGGGGCTCAGTCAGTTAAGCGTCTGACTCTTTGGTTTCGGCTCAGGTCATGAACTCATGATGCATGAGTTCGAGCCCCATGTCGGGCTCCATGCTGACAGTGCAGAGCCTGCTTGGGATTCTGTCTCTCCTTCTCTCTCTGCTCCTCCCACACACACTCTCTCTCTCTCAAAACAAATAAATAAACTGGAGCACCTGGGTGGCTCAGTCAGTTAAGCCTCTGACTTCGGCTCAGGTCATGATCTCATGGTTCATAGTTCGAGCCCTGCATAGGGCTCTGTGCTCAGAGCCTGGAGCCTGCTTCGGATTCTGTGTCCCCCTCTCTCTCTGCCCTTCCCCACTCATTCTCTCTCTCCCAAAAATAAAAAAAAAAAAAACATTAAAAAAGTAATAAACAAATAAACTTAAAAAAAAATTATATTCCTTTTCTCTTGCAGTGAGGGTGAAGGCCGGGGTACATGGCCAAAGGAAGAAGGAGCAAGAGACCATGAAGGTAGCAGACAATCTGGGATAGACTATGGAGGAACCCACATGCCCTGGCCAGGAGTGTGCACTTTATCCTGAAACAATGTAGGGAGTCAATGAAGGAAGGTGGGCAGAATTGTCTTATTCTTTTTAATTTAAAAAAATGTTTTAATGTATTTATTTATTTTGAGAGAGAAAGAGAGAGAGAGCACAAGTGGGGCAGGAACAGAAAGAGAGGGAGAGAACGAATCCCAAGCAGGCCCTGCACTGTCAGCGTAGAGCCCGGTGCAGGGCTTGAACTCACAAACCCCGAGATCCTGACCTGAGCTGAAGTCAAGAGTTGGATGCTTAACCGACTGAGCCACCCAGGCGCCCCGGTTCAGATTTGATTTTTAAAAAGTCATTCTATCTGCAGTGTCTACACTGGAGGCAACGGGACTGAAGGGGAAACTGTTACTATGACTCCCAAGTGTCACCAATGGCGAGGTTATAACAACAGACAAAGGAACTTGCTCTAAGTGGTGGAGGCTGAAATCTGGCATGAAACTTCCATGCGGCACTTACCTGGCCTGCTGGCCTCCTTGAACATTTGCTCTTTATCTGTAAAACAAGAATAATAGTAGTACCTATTTTGAAGAGTTGGTATGAAGGTAAAAATGAGACCTTACACCCAGAGAGCTTAGTGCCTGGCTCACAGCGTATGTTCAATAAACGTTAGCTATTCTTAACGTTCAGGAATTACTGACAAGACTTGGTGACGAGAGTTGCCAGGGTAGACTACATTGCTAAGAAGGAGAGATCCCCAAACGCACCTTTTCTCATGAAAGTCCGAGCTGAGTGTCTCTGACTGGCAGACAGCTCTCCTCACATGGCGATTTAGGTCCCCGCGTGGCTCCACTGTCACCATCAGGCCCGGGGGTCAGGTCTTCGTTGTGGGGGGTGTCCTGAGCACAGCAGGATGTTGGGTAGCATCCCTGGCTTCTACGAGCCAGACGCTAGTCACACATGCGTACACACACAGGTCATGACAGCCAAACACCGTCTCTAGGCATCGCCAAATATCTTGGGTGGGGCGGGGGGTGGGGGTGGTGGCAAAAGTGCCCCTGGATAAGAACCACTGCTCTACAAAGGAAGAGGAGAAGAGATTGGGGGTGGGGGGGGGGCAGTTGGCCAAGTCTGCGGGAGAGAAAACTCAAGCTAATGGCTTAGCTTGATTTTGGTCTCCACTAGAATGTGAGCTCCCTGAAGGCAGGGGTCTTGTCTATTTTGTTCACTGCAGAAATCCCGCCCCCCCCCCCACACAGCCCCTCGTCTGCACCTGGAGCAGTGCCCGAACTAGCAGGCGTTCCGTACCAATGTGCGCTGTGGACGGGAGCAGCCTTCACCATCCAAACATATCTTGAATGCTTTCCAAGAACCCAGCGCTGTGCTTATAAAGGACACCCTCTCTCCTTGTGTCAGGAAATATTAATAATAATGAGAATAATAATTTTAAAAGGCCAGATGCAATGGAAGGAAATCCCATGGGGTCTTCCCACCCCCGCCCTGCCTCGGGAGAGGCTGAGAATCTGGAAATAAGAAAAGAGAGTCCAGACCGGGCTACTGCTCCACTGCTGCCGAGTTCATCCTCCCGAGAGGCCTCCCGATGTCCGAGCTTTACAGGTCCCCCTGCTCTGCCCGTTGCCAAGTCACTGCATTCTCTGACAGAAGACCCGATGATGCCAGAGGCAGCCACCCGCAATCCTTCGTCCGTTAAGTGAGGCTCCGTGGGGTTTCAAGTCTCCCCTTCACTTCGGAGGCCCCGTTCCTTCTTTGAAGCGCCTCCCCTCCTCCTAGCTCTGACATCTCTGTCAACATCACAGGGCGAAAGATGCAATGACATTACGGTTGCCGCAGATTAATCTAATGGCTGTATTGATTTCCCGGTCACATCTGCTCCAAAAGAGCTGCAGAGAATCAGCCCCTCAGGGTCTGGAAAGATAAAAGAAGAGAAACATAAGTGGGCCTTTTTTTTTTTCCTTTCGAGAAATAATAACTACAAACAAATTAGTGTTTGAGTCCATGTTACAGGAGACCACGAAATACAAGCACAGTGGCCGAGACATGTAATGTGTGATGCAGAAGAAACTGATTGCCAAAGTAGCCTGAAAAAAACCCCTGCAAGTGATTCATGCAGGGCCATTAAAGCGGCAGTCAGATTGTATAGGTAATGAAAAGATACCAGCGATGTGAAATTAAGATCTCTGAGCCACAATTCCCTTACCTGGAACAGGGACTGGTGATATCTATTCTGCAGGATTATTGTGAAGAATAAAGGAGTCAAATGAGAAAACATCATGCAAAATCTCTGTCACATATTGAAATATCAATTAATACTATTTTTGTTTCACAGGAGTCAAGAAAAGTAAACACCCAGGATCTATACGTGGTTTTAGGTAGGACAATTGATGAGAAGAAGTTAACGTTAGGACAACGTCAGAACAACCTTCCATAAATAGTATTAGGGGAAAAATGTCTATAAAATCATTTGCAGTTCCTCCCTGACATAAACAGGCAACAGCCCATGTGTCCCCCTAAGGGGGTCTCATGGGATGGATGCCAGATTCAGCCTTTCCAGATCCCAACATTGGCAGTAAGGCCACTCCCAGCACACAAAGTGCTATCCTAGCGCGCCCCGGAGCGAGCAAACTTCCCACCCTGCCACCTCCAAGGAGCCAAAGAGCCCAGCGATTATAGGAGGTGAGGTAGAAAGGAGACAGATTCAGTTCTAGAGCCACCTTGCAAAGCAAGACCAGATGTCAGCGGCCAAAGAAATCAGATTCATGAAAGAAGGCCTGAGGGACTGTTTTGGCCAAAGGCTGCCATCCACAGCATTGGCTTAGTGCGACAATCATTTTGACTCCAATTCTTCATCTCTAAGGTGTTGGCCAATGGGGAAGGACCTCTTCCTTTCTCCCTCCCTCCCCCGCTTCTTCCCTTCCTCTCCTTTTCTTTCCCTTCCTCCCTGATTCCCAGGCACTGGGGTTCCAGGACACCATGAGACATACACTCTGGACTGGGTCAGCAGATACGGCAGTTGAGGAGTCTTTGGTGACTCTCAGAACGGTCCAAGGAACACGGGTGCAAATGGCATCCTCTTGTACTTTTCAGAAGACAGCCCCACTGGTCACCTTTAACTTTGGTCAAACAGGACCAGGGAAAGCTTTCTGGTTCAGAAAGTGGCAAACATCCAGATATGCTGATTAAAAGTGGCTCTCCCCCAATCACAACCTCTAGGCGCTAGGAATGCAGGGTGATTTGGTTTCATGTAAGAGAATAGAGTCCTAGGTGAGCACCTACAATATCCTAGGCATTGGGGACAGATTCAGAGATGCGTGGCATTCAAGTATTCATTCAGTAATATTGATCAAGCTCCTACTATGTGGCAGCCATATTAGGACCTGGGTTCAGGGAAGTAAATCCAGTGGGGAAAAGGACATTTTTTTCTGCTTTCAAGTTATTCAGAGAGCTACAGAAGAATTAATAACTTAAAAACAGGAGTTGTAAATCCAGTAGGAATGGCAAGGAAGGGCTGACTGAAATGAGTCTACAGGGTGAGCAGTTGTGATTCAGCAAAAACTTTGCGAATGAATGAATGAATGAGTGACTAGGTATGAATGAATGAACAGGTCAAAGATAGAGACCTCCAGGAGGAAGAATCATCCAGCACAAAAGCACGGGTGCATGCGAGACCATCAAAATCGTCAGCAAATAAGAACAGCAGGTGTGTGAGAAGGTTGCAAAGAGTAATGATGATGACAGAAAGATGACTGGCATTTCTTGAGTGTTTTCCAGGTACTTGACACTGTTCGAAGGGCCTCCAGCGCATTCTTTCATTGACTAGGCATTAGACTATTAGCCCCACTGCACACATGGGAAAACTGAGGTACAGTGAAGCTAACAAATTGCCCGGAGTCACACAACCCACAGGTGGTGGAGCTGGGACTCAAACGAGTGCCAGAGTCGTCACTCTTCACCTCTGGATCTTGGGGAGGGCTTTGCGTGTCCCAGGGAGGTTTCTAGATTCAGTCTTGCGGGTGATGAAGAAGCCCATAAAGGATGCCACACTGCCCTTCCCCTCGAACATCTCACGTTCTACAAGGAAAGCTGGGCATGGCAGAGGCCTTTGGAGTCTACAGACGCCGTGGCAGGTGCTGCACTGTGGGCACAGACAGGGAGGTGTGTCTATGCCTCTGCTCCGGAATGAGGGCAAGTTGAGCACTCACTGGACTGATGGAAGAACGCTTCACGGAGCTTCATTTGAGTTGAGTCTGGAGGGAAGGCAGGGAGCTCAGGCAGATGTCACAGTATGTACAAAGGCACGACAGCTGGAAATTGCAGATGTTTGGGGCAGTCGCACTTGGAGCACTCCGGAGCAGTGGGGACAGAGTGGCAGGAGCGTCACGTTCTTCACTTGGACGGAGCCTGTCTGAAGCCCTGGGTCAAGGGTTCGGGCACTGAAGGAGCAGTGGCCAAGGGGGCTCCAAATACTGAAGACGGCGGCCCTGCATCGATTGCTTAAGATAGTAGCAGTGAAACTCATGCAAGAAACCCTGGAAAACATGCTGGGAGCTTTCAAAGCGCTGGACAGCTGTTCCGCTGAGCACCCGGCCCTCTACGAGGGTGAAGGCGAATGACCCCAGAATGGGCCGACGGACCCAAGAAATGTCTCTTTCCGCTTTTCTTTTTTCAATTTTTATGAGGAAAAAAATCCCTTGACACTGGCTAATATGAGAAAGTGCAGTAAAAGCACCTGAACCAGGGAGAAGGCAAGAGATGAAGGGGGAAAGCATCTGAGACCAAGGACCAGCCTCACCCTGACCAGCAGCCTGCTAGGCATACCGCCTCTTTTTCCTGGGAAGACTGCATTTCCCAGCCGACCCTGTGGGTGTTTCGGGCCATGTAACTGAGTTTGGGCCAATGGACCATGAGCCAAAGGCAGGAAAGCCACTTCCAGGCCTGGCCCTTTAAAACATCCCACATGACCCTCTGCCCTCTTTCCCCTTCCAAGGTGACCTTGGGGGAACCACATGCTCCAGTCAGTGCAAGAACAGGAGAGTCAGCTCAGTCTGGTAGGACTGTGACTTGAGCAAGAAATGTATTTCATTTGTTAATCCGCTAACACTTCAGGGGGTCCCCCGTGGCTGCAACCATGATTCTCCAGTGGTTCTAAAGCGTGGTCCACAGACCTGCAGTCAGCTTCCTCGAAGAACTTGTTTGAAACACAAATTCTCCAGCCCCATCCTAGACCTACCAGTGAGAAACTCTGTGCATGGGCCCAGAGATTCAGGTGATGGTGATGCGGCCAAAATAAGGACCAGTACTCACTCGAATATGCTACTGTGTGGCCTTCATTTCTGAGCCTCAGTTACCCCTTCTGTTCCATGGGAACAGAACCCTTGCTGGGTTCAAATGATACCACATAATGGGATGTATATAAAGAATCCAGCTCAGTAGCCCACACACGGTCAATGCACACTCTTCTCTCTCTTCCTTTCTGCCTGGAGCCAGGGCCTTGGGAGAGCCAGAGAAATAGAAGGGAGGATTCCCGCCTTCTGGGGAAAAGGGGGGGACCCTCCAAGATGGCCCCCCCTGATCCTGCCTTCCAGGGCTCAAGCCCTGTGTAATTCTCTTCAGTGTGTGTGGGCTGGACATAGTGACTCTGTCTAACGAACAGACTATACACTACAGCCCTGCCCCCTTGGAGGTTCAAGGGAAGAAGTCTTTCCTCCTTGGAGCATCTCGTGACTCCAGACATTCCCCAGATTGTGGCTACACTGCTCCAGCCTCTGCCTCTGTCTTCACATGGCCTTCTCTTCTCCCTTGTCTTCCCCTCTTCTGTCTCTTGTAAGGATGCTTGTCATCGGGTTTAGGACTACCCAGGTGACCCAGGATGATCTCAAGATCTTTCACTTAATTACATCTGCAAACATCCTTTTTACACATGAGCCCACACTCATAGATTCTGGGATGTGGACATATCTTTTTGGAAGTCACCATTCAACCCACGACACGGCCCAAAGACACGGATGTTGTTCAACATTATATTCCCCTGACGAGACACCTAATGGAGTGCTTGACCAAAAGTCGAAATTTGGCACAATTCTGTTGAACAGAAAGGCATCAGAGCATGGCATTTGAGTGACTGGGCTTTAGAATTAGCTACACCTCAACCACTTACAAACGATGTGACGTTAGGCAAATCATTTAACCTCTCTGAACCTCGGTTTCCTCCTGTGGACATTTTAATTATACCTATCTCATGAGACTATTGTGAGCACGAAGCTAGGAAGTGCAAAGCAGCCCCACGTGGCACCTACTAGGGATACGACGTGCAGACACGGTACCTGGCACGTCGGGGGCCCTCGGCGAGGGCTCGCCACTCTGACTAGCTTGTTGATGATTGTAGCTGCTCTGGTTTCTGCCCTCACAAAACCCCCCAGACACTTGCTCTGACTGCAACAGGGGCCCCTTCCCCTTCTCGGGGTCCCTGGGGCACCCGGGAGCCCTTCTTTGAGACAGCTGTGGACAAGAATCCCAGCCCTGCCCACCCCCCCCCCCCATGGGCCTCCTCCCTCCCCACTGCCTGGCTCACCTCCTCTAGGGACGCGTCCCAGAGCAGGGCTGGCAGCAAGCCTGCCTGGGCCCCTCATTGTTATTCCTGGCACGAGCTAACCCTGCCAGCATCCTCAGAGGCCCATAAAATTGCCCACAGTTTGTCTTTCATCAGAGCAGCTCAAAGCCCCGTGGCATCCTCCAGAGGAGACAGTGTCCCAACTGGGTTCTGGGAGCCGGCTACTTCCCAGGATGGTCTGGTATGTGCGAAGCAGAGGGAGCGAGTGTGAACTGAAATAACCCAGCCGGGCACTGGCTTGAGGACGGCACGCTTCCAGGCTGCCAGGGAGATACAAGGATTTGTGTGTAGAGGAGAGACGCTTTCTGGGCTCTTCGGGATGTCAGTGCCCTGAGTCACACACGAGTGGGTCTGCATCCCCACTCTGCTACTCGGTATAGCTGTGTGACTCTGGGCATTTCGCTTAACTTCTCTGTGCGTCAGTCTCTGCCTCTCTAAAACAAAGCGGAGGTAATAACATCCACTTCACAGGGGTCCGGGAGGATTCAAAGGATCATGCAGGCAGAGACAGCAGCTCATGTATCTCACAGAGGGCTTGTACCCAGAACCTGTTGAGAACTCCCGCGTGTCGACAGGACAGGCAGACTCCCTCCCCAAGTGCAAAAACAGCTCAAACAGACCCTTCACAAAAGGAGATATACACAGTAAGTTCATAACAAGGTGCTCGATGCACCTGAGTCATCGGCAAAATGCGAACGACAACAACGAGATACCATTTCCAGCCACCAAGCAGGGCGGCCAAAGCAAAAAAGACTGTCAACACCAAGTGTCGGTGACAGCATGGGCGGGAGTACAGTAGTGATACAGCCCCTCGGAAAAACAGTTTGGCAGCTGCTTAGAAAACTAAAAATACACTTAACATATGACCCAACAATTCCACTCCTAGGTATTTCCCCAAGACACACGTCTACACACAGCCATGTGCGTGAAAGCTCATAGCAGGCTTCCTCAGAATCACCCCAAACTGAAAACAGCCCAAATGTCCATCGATAGATGAAGGCATACACAGGGTTTGTGTGTATCCAGACAACGGGACAGTGGCCAGCAACAGAAAGGAACAGCCATGGGCCTACCCGGACGAATATCATAAGCACTCCACGAGCGAAGGGAGTCAGACATGAAAGAGAAGGACTTCCTTCAAAAATTCTAGAACTCAGCAATGAGCCTGCAGCATCCGTGGTGACAGAAATCAGAACAGTGGTTGTCTTCATGTGAGGGTGGTAGGAGACTGAGCGGAAGAAGCTCGAGGACATTTCTGGAAGGATGGACATATCCTATATTTGTATTTGGGGTAACGGGTGGGTACTTGGGGGTGACGGATGGGTACGTGAGTCTATACATTTGTCAAAACTCACCAAACTCAGCACTTAAGACCTTTGCATTTTGTTGTATGTAAATTATATCTCAATAGAAAAGAGAGGAGGGACACCTGGCTGGCTCAGTTGGTAGAGCATGAGACTCTTGATCTCGGGGTCGTGAGTTCAAGCCCCACATTGGGCCTAGAGCTTACTTGACCGGAGAGGAAAGGAAAGGAGAGGAGAGGAGAGGAGAGGAGAGGAGAGGAGAGGAGAGGAGAGGAGGGGAGAGGAGAGGAGGGGAAAGGAGGGGAGGGGAGGAGAGGAGGGGAGAGGAGAGGAGAGGGGAGAGGTGAGGAGAGGGGAGGGGAAGGGAGGAGAGGAGAGGAGAGGGGAGGGAGAAGGGGAGGGGAGGGGGAAAGGGAGGGGAGGGGGAAGGAGAGGAGAGGAGAAGGGAGGAGAGGAGAGGAGAGGGGAGGGAGAAGGGGAGGGGAGGGGGAAAGGGAGGGGAGGGGGAGGGAGAGGAGAGGAGAGGAGAGGAGGGGAGGGGAGGGGAGGGGAGGGGAGAGGAGAGGAGAGGAGAGGAGAGGAGAGGGGAGAGGAGAGGAGAGGGGAGGGGAAGGGAGGAGAGGAGAGGAGAGGGGAGGGAGAGGGGGAGGAGAGGGAGAAAGGGGGGGAGGGGAAGGAGAGGAGAGGAGAGGGGAGGGGAGGGGAGAAGAGAAGAGAAGAGAAGAGAAGAGAAGAGAAGAGAAGAGAAGAGAAGAGAAGAGAAAAAAGAAACGATTGAAAGGATTATATATATAGAATGCTCAGCAAGGGGGCCAAGCTTATAGACAGAAGTCAGTAAATGTCAGCTACTATCAGAAAATGGCAAAACACAAGTAAAAAGCATATACGTGACCACATGTTGGGAGTCCAGAGTGCTATCTGGATTCTGACCCAAACCAGTCTTGTCCCCCTCTCAAGGACATGACAAAACTCACTGCTGTTGGAGCCGCGGAGCTGGGCAGGGGGGTGGGGCCGGGGGTGGTAACTTTGGGGAGCGGTTGAGAACAGGCATACGAACAATGAAGATGCACGGATGCCTCAGTGGGTCCACAGTGTGAACTGCCACATCCAGGGTTTCAAAGACGCCCAAAGCAGCCGTGCCGAGGAGACCGGCCTGGCTGCCGGGGCGGCAGGCTTTCAGAGACAGGACAGCTTCCAACGAAAGGGAACTGGCTGGGGCCCCACTGTCCCCGTACTGCTATGTAACCCCAGGCCACCTTGCCTCCTTCCTGAGCTTCCCTGGAGGGCTCCTCCTGCATCCCTCACTCTTTCTGGAAAGTTCCATCTGCAGAACGTGCCGTGGCTGGCAAGAAGACATTGCTCCCAGCAAGGCACCTTGTCCATTCCACTTCATCGGAGGCCCCTCACCGGACGCGGATCTGCAGCGGTACCTGGGCTCAGCCTGGGGTGCCGCTTACTCGGCTCCGGGGAGCCCCGTCTGTCACGTGGGGCCCAGGCCAAACGAGGGGCTCCCCTACCCCGTGGCTCTGAGGTTCCTGCGGCGTGGCTGTCAGCCTCCCACCTTCTCCCGCCGTGGCCTGGGTCCCCTCCCCAAAGTCACGGGGACAGCAGCGGACCGATGCCAAGACCTACGGGTGGGGCCTCCCTGGTGGCGCACTGCCCGGCTCCCGCGGTCCACCCTTCATTCCTCCGTGGCCGGCCCAGCCTCGGCAGCCTCAGAGATGCTGCGTTTGCATAAAGTGATTGCCCACGGTGCCTCTTCAAGAGAACACTTCGCGTCTGAAGATTATAGCAACAGAAGAAGGAAAAAGTAAGATTTCCCTATCATCCGCTACCAAACAGGGCTGCCGGTTGGAAAATGGCCCACATTTGGGGTGCAAATCATGCGAAGACCTTAGGAGCCTCTGGGGAAAGCATCTTTGTGGAAAGGAGTAAAAGTACCACCGTCTGGGTTCTCATCAAAAGACTTTGTTTCTACCGGTCAATCAAGAGCCAGAGCCAACGGCACTGAATTGCTGAACTCAGAGTAAGCATTTGGGGGGGGGTTTTGTTGAAGGGGAAGAGAACTACCATTTCGCGTCCGCCTATGACGTGCTAGGTGCCCAGGGCTGGCTACGTAATCAGCAAGGCCCATCCAGTGCAAAGTGAAAACGCAGGGTCTCTTGTTCCAACTGGAAGAAGCAAAGCTTTTTACTTTATTCTGCAACCTCTGTCCTGATCTGTTGTGAACTGTTTGTTTGCTATTTAAAATCTTTTTTTTTTCTTTTTTTTATTCTATTTATCCTGAGAGAGCACGCAAGCCGGGTAGGGGCAGAGAGAGAACCCCAAGCAGGCTCCGCACTGTCAGCACAGAGCCCGATGCTGGGCTCAAACTCATGAACCATGAGAACATGACCTGAGCCGAAATCAAGAGTCGGATGCTCAACAAACTGAGCCCCCCAGGCGCTCCTGTTTGCTGTTTAATGTCAAGTTCGGGAATGCTTTTGGGGTGCGTGCAGCCCCTCACAGATGCCCACAGCCCCGTCCCGCCACCTGCCCCTTCGCATGCCTGGACCCCAGTCCCCAGCAGGAGCAGAGGGTAGGTGCCAGAGGTGGCAAGGGAAGGGAGGGGACAGCCAGGAACCCATCCGAGGAGGCAAGAAGGTGATAGGAGGCAGGACTTTACGTCCCAAGCACAAATTCAGATACAAGTATTCAGAATTTCAAGACGGCTATGGCAGACCATTCAACTCACTCGGAGAACCTACCCACCCACCCCCCCCCCATTTCTGCCAGCCAGAATAGCTGAAGGCTATGACCCTGCTAGCCAACATGGGGTCAGGGCCTTGGCAAAGTTACTCACCTTCCCCGTTTATAAAATGAGGATAGGAAGAGCACTCCTACATCAGGCTCATTTGAGAATCAGTTGACCTAATAACGATGGCCAACTCTGAGATAACACTCGCCATGTGGCCCCCACTATTTCATGTGCTTTACAAATATGAACACTTTCAACCCTCATAACAAGCCAGTAGATGGGTTTGCACTTTACAAAAGAAAAACCTGAGGGCGCCTGGGTGGCTCAGTCAGTTAAGCGTCCGACTCTTAATTTGGGGTCAGATCGTGATCCCATAGCTTGTGAGTTCAAGTCCTGCAGTAGGCTCTGTGCTGACAGTACAAAGCCTGCTTGGGATTCTCTCTCTCTCTCTCTCTGACCCTCCCCAAGCTCGCTCACTCTTGCTCTCTCTCAAAATAAATAAGTAAGCTTAAAAAAAAAAACAAAATTAAGGCACAGAGAAGTAAAGCAACTTGCGCATACCCACACAGCTGGGAAAGGGGTAAGTGTCATGGCCAAGATTTGAGCACATCTGCCGAGCTCCAGAGTCTGCCTCTGGGCCAATGCCACACAGCTCGGCCCCTAGAAAGCCGTGGACGCTGGTTCTGACTTCGTTTGGGGTCATCCTCACAATGAGCCAACGAGGTAGGTTTTAGAGGAGAACAGGGAGGTGAAGAAACCTGTCCCAGCAGGACTGGCTCCAGGAAAGAAGAGGCTGTGAAGTGCAGGAGTGGGGAGAGATGGGGAAGGGGGGCCTCTGACAGCAGGGACCTGCATGGATGACTAGACCATGGGCTCCAGGAATAAGTGGAAGGTTTGATTTGGAGGGACACGGGAGAATGGTGGCTGCAGCCCCAGGGTGCTAACGTCCTAGGTTATCAGGGCAGGACAGCTGCTCCAAGATCACTGAATCTGAGTTTTAATTTTATGGTTGGGGAAACCGAGGCTGGAGGAGAGAAATGGCCAGTCTAATGCCCAGAGTCAGGAAGTAGAGTGCTGGGAGCAGATGACCCCCCCAGCCAGAGTGCTTGGCAGGTCAGTGGAGCGTCCTGAGCGCCTATCAAGGGTCCCAGGTCCATAAACCCCTCCCAACAGGCTCCTGGAAGACCCTTGATACCACAGTCCCAGGCACAGCCGAATCCTTATAAAATAAAACTCCTTGCTATCAATAACGCAATTTCTGACTAGGGTCACTTTCATCGTTTGTAAATTTAGAGGAAAAAACACAAACCCCACTAGCTTGGAAGTCAGACAGACCCAGGTTTGAAAAGGGCTCTACCACTTACTGACTGTGTGATCTTAGGCAAATTACTTAACCTTTCTGAGTTTCAGTTACCTCATCAGTAAAATAGCTCTGAAGTGAGATCACTTCATGGCAAACATAGATTTCTGGAACAGATTACATGGAAAGGAAAGGAGGCTACAGACTGTGAAACTTCCCTGCTGGGCACAGCCGGCACATTGTAGGTGCTCAATAAAGGCCATTCTGAATTCATTAGAGGCCAAGCCTCCAAGTTCATGGGCCAGACGAGTCTCGGAAGAGATGTCAATTCTAGAACCACCTAAAAGCACCTACCAGACATCTCCATCTAAAGCCCAAGAAGGGAAAACACCACAGGATTTGGAGAGGTCTGAAATAGGGCTCGGAGACAAGACTGGGAGGTCCCGGTGATGGGCGGCTGGGAGGGAGGTTGAGGAGGAGGGTAAGTGCGAAAGAACTTGTATTTTTGGAGGTGTTTCTTCTATTTAAGGTGTTGCTAACCCCCTGGTTAAACTCATTTTTGATTCTTGGCAGGAAAACACATTCAGGCTAAGCAGTGAGAACAGACCCTAGCTGGGAAAGTACTCACCGACTCTCAAGTCTCTCTTGTTTTACTGCAACTGACTTGGGTTGAACAACTCGATTTGAATAATTGCACTTTGAGGATTTCTAGGGGAAGTACCCAGGGTCATCTTCTGACTGGAGATTCTATGACACGAACTAATTCTGTAAGTCTGGAAGATTCCCCTGGACTGCAATGCATGCCTCCTACAAATACTTTATTGCCCACCCAGTGTGTGCAGATGCTGTGTTAGAGACTGAGGACACGCAGGGAGCAATATGGACACGGCAGAGGGCTTATGAGCACCAGGGGAAGCTTGCAAAACAGAATCACACACGGTAATAAGCACCTGATGGAAGAATGGTAAAATGTGCCCCGGGTGGGTAACTCAACAAAGAGGTGACACTGAGGAGGAGACTGAAGGGTGGAGGGGAGTGTGTGGGTCTCCTGGGGTGGCCAAAGCTCCACAGACTGGGAGGCTTAAAACCACAGAACTTTATTCTGTCGCAGTTCCGGAGGATGAAGGTCTTGAATCAAGGTGTCCATGGGGCCATGCTCCCTCTGACACCTGAAAGGCAAGGTCCTTCCTGGCCTCCCCTAGCCTTTGTGGTGGGCCAGCAACCTTACACACCACATGGCTTGCAGAAGCTTCCCCACCCATGTCTGCCCCTGCCTTCACACGGCCTTCTCCCCATCTGTCCATCTCTCTTACAAAGACACCATGACTGGATTGGAGGCCATCTTGATCCAGAATGACTTCATCTAAACTGGATTATGTCCGCACAGACCCTATTTCCAAATAAGGTCACGCTCACAGTTGCTGTGGGTCAGGACTCCAATATGTCTTCCTGGAGGACCCAGTTCTATGCAGTACAGAAAACAGCACAGGTAGGTGAGGAGTCAGCAAAGCCACGAGCTGGAGATGAGCTGGAGGGGCAGGAGATGGCCCCTTGGGGGACACAAAGAAGCCACTGTGAAGAGGGGAAAGTAGGTCCAGGAGACAGAGAGAAACTGTGGGGACTTCGCCAGCTCTTCACGCTCTGAGACGGGCACGCCTCTTCCAGCTCATGCGCAAGTGGGCGTCGAAGACCTTGACATACAGGCAGGGAATCACGGCCCCTGCATCTCCATTGTCTGAGGTACCACGCCGGTGACTGGCAGGCCACCCTGGGGAACTAAGAGTGAGGCAGAAACTTCCTGGCAATGATGTGCTCTCCAGTCTGGAAAACCAGAGGCGAAAAGTACCCCGTTGACTGTACATCACGGCTTGAGTGCATCTTGGCAGGCAGCCAGGGAAGCCAGAAAGTGTCCTCCTTTGCAAAAAACATGGCACCTCGGTTATATATATAAAATATATTTTGGTCTTTGAGAGATATATATACACACACGAACTTTTTATATATATCTTGATATACATGCTATGTCTATATATGATATACATGCTTGAAACTTTCAGCCATATATAAATATATAAAACACATATATTTTATCATATATATATTTACATATATATATGTATATGTGTATATATATACACATATACATATATATGTGTGTGTGTATATATATACACATACATATATATGTGTGTGTGTGTGTATATATATATGTGTGTGTATATATATATGTGTATATATATATGTATATGTATATGTATATATATATACGTATACATATATATATATACATATATATATACATATGTATGTATATATATATAAATAAAACCAAAAGGCTTTTGCTTGAAATAGAGGTTTATTTTCTGTGCCGGCTGTCTTTGGTCTAAGGTCATTCATTCATTCCACAAATATTTACAGAGTGCTACCATGTCACAGGTGGGGTTCTCAGCGGGGGCTAAGACAGAAATCCCTGCTCCCCCCACCCTGGAATTGAATCTCCAGCGAGATAAGGGGCACTAATGGATCAACTCACACAATCGTGAGGCACGGTACAAGGTGCCAAGAACAACGGAGGAAAATAAAGGCAGGAAAGAGAAGAATGAGAGTTGCAGAGTGGTGGTGGGGGGGGGGGGGTGGGTACGACGGTGAATGTGAAATAGTGGCCAGGGGAGGCCTGGCTGAGGTGGTAAGGCCAGAACAAAGGCCCGGAAGAGCTAAGGGAGTGAGCGGTGATGAGGGAGTCCAGCAAGAGCAAGCTGCTGAGCGGAGCTCGAGTGTCTGCGAGAGGGCAGGGGCAGGATGGCAGGTGGGATGAACAGGACAGAAGGAACGAGGGCACGGTCAGGGTAGCGGGGCTGGTTCACATGGGCCTCCCAGACCGTTGCAAGGCCCGTGGCTTTTACTCTGAACAGGATGGGAAGCCTGCGGGGGGGTTTGGAGCAGAAAGGTCAGGTGCCCCGGCTTGATTTCCAAGGGTGACTCTGGCTGTTGCTGTGAGAACAGATTGTAGAGGGGCAAAGGGCAGATGCAGAGACCCGTCAGGGGCTGTCGTACTAATGCAGGCAAGAAATGATGGTGGCTGGGACCCAGGTAGGGGCTTTGGGGTGGTGAGAGGGCATGATATTCTGGGTATGGTTTGCTGATGGTCTGGATAGGATAGGTGAGTGATGGGGAGACCAAGGTTAACTGACTCCAAGGCTGAGCGACTGAAGAGTTGGCGTTGTCATTACCAAGGATGGAGAAGACCACAGAAAGGTGGACACGAAGCCAGGGGAATCAGAAGTCTGAGACGCTGGCGAGACTCTCCAGTCTGGAGAGTGTCTGCCTCTTCAGCCTCAGCAGGAGAAACACAGCATGTTGGTCGGGCCCTTGAGAGGCCTCTCCTGCCAGCCTTGACCTAGGGGCCTCCAGTACATCCTCAATTGCAGAGCGTTCTTGAGAGCATCCTTCCCAGGATGACCTGGGAAGGGCTCACAATTCAGCATCCCCCGGGGGAGTCATTCTCACACTCAGCACCTACTAAGTGCCAGGAGCATGTGATCTATGAATAAGACCCTACCACGTACTTACCACCATCACCATCTGAAAAAAAAGAGGAATGTAAGGTACAGAGCGCTAAGTAACCTGTCCACTGTCACACTAGAAGATGGCCACTGTCTTCACTCTGCACACAGTGATTTCCAGCCAAGGTGGAGGGACTACTACCGGAAGGGCGGGTTTTGTCAAAGCCGGGCTGGTGCTGTGGGGAGGAGACCGGCTGGGGGTGATTTGAGAAGCTCTCTGTTCCTCTTGGCAGCTGTCTTTCCATTCTTACCCCTCCTGTGCCCCTGCGCTTAGACTGTTGATCGAAAGGCACCACTCCACCTGCACAGCCCTGAAGTGCAATGTTTCCCCGGGGTTGCAACCCCACCTCTGGGCTGTCCTCCATGTTACTCTGAACCCAGGGGCTTCTTCTCCCCTTTCTCCCAGGAGGGGAGGATCTCAGCCGCAGTCCTTGGGCTACAAAGGGTCCAGGCCCGGTACCAGGAGTTAACTGCACCTCCCACGTGTGCACTCTTGACCCGAGGCCATGAATCCAGTTCCTCATGGGAGGGACAAGATGGGTGGAAGGAAGCAGAGACAAGAGGGCACAGGGATGCCCCAGGAAGAGAGACTCAGTGGGAACAACTTCAGATCCAGCTCATGGAAAAGCGTCAGGACTCAGGGAGCAGGACAGAATAGGGTTCCAGGCCACTGCATGGGGCAGACAGAGGCAGCACAGCCTTGTCAGCCACACAGGAGATGAACTGTCTTGGGGGGTGGCCGGGAGGGGAGAGGAGGCGGGGGTACCAAACACCTGGTCACTGACTGTGGGTCAGAGGAAGACAGAAACTCATGCTGGCAGAGGGCGGTGTTTTCTGAAGTTCATCTCTGCGACAAGGGGTCCGGAATGGGATAGAGTATGGGCGAGTCCTAAAGCTTGTGCTAGGCAGTGTCCAGAAGAAAAATGGCACCATGATTAAAAAACCTGCCTGTCTGGGTTTGAATCCTGGCTCTGCCATTTATTTAGATTCTCAGGCAAGTGAATTAACCTCTTATGCCTCAATTTCCCCCATCTCTACAAGGGACGAGAACCCCACCTGCCTCGGGGTTGGTAAGTGGCAAGAAATAACTCCAAGCCTGAAGCCCTGACACGGGGCCTGGTTCACACAGTTGGTCCTCCCGGCTAGTGTATCAGAGGACTATCTGGGCCAGGAGTCAGCAAGCCTTTTCTATAAAGGACGAGAGAGTCAGTGTTTTGGGCTTCGTCAGCCATATAGTCTCTGTTGTGCATTCTTTTTAAAATTTTCAACCCTCTGGAAATGTAAACACCATTCTCAGTCCAAGGTCCTTACAAAAACCGACCACTGACCAGATCTGGCCTGCAGACTGTAATTTCACATTCCCCGGTATAGATGGAGATTGAGCCTGGAGATCCAGATGTGGCTGGGGCCAGGGTCCTGTTGGCTGGTTTCCTGTACCTTACAGGGCTGGGCTAGGGGCAATGGTGGGAAGAGCCCTGGGCACAGGGGGAACAGCAGACTCAGTGATGAGAAGCCTGGACAGGTGATGCAGAGGAAATGTGGTAGGACCGGGGACACGGGGAGGGCCAGGCAGGGCTGCTGTGTGCTCTCACTCTGAGCTTGGACCTCACCTGTTGGCATCATGGCATCACAGTCTAAGAGACACAGGAAGCCAGAGCCTCTGAGGACAGCAGGCACTGTGACATTCACAAGAGAGGACTGTTTATCCTCCCCAACATTTATGAACCATTTACCATGTTCCAGGCGCTGTTCTAAGCCATGAACAAGACAGAAGTGACCAGGCTCCACGCCTGGAAGTCCTGGCTGACTTTCTGCACCTTTACTTGCAAGGATGTACTTGTCTCATTGAACCCAGCCTTCATGGGTTCCTGGTCAGTCTCTTCCTTGGGGCATAGGGACCTGGAAGCCTGTTATTCTGTCTTTGTAGAGGGAAAGGAAGAAAAAGATCTGCTGACCATGAAGTGGTAACTAGACAATGACCCCGCCTTGTTCAGCTGGCACCGTGGACAGGGAGCCCTTAGTACGTGGTACCCAGGAAGATCCTTCTCACTGCCCCCAAAATCAAAGTTGTAAGAGGCTCCTAACCGTGGGCCCTGACCATCTAAGAGAGCGGCAACATGTAGCAAAAAGCTGTTGACTATCTCTCTCCCAAACTGAGAAATAAAGGACTTATTATAAAAATAGCTGAGTAGTTACTATGTTTCAGGAGCTTGATCTCATTTAGTCTTCAGAACAACCTGATGTGGTGAAGTATCATTGTTGCCATTTTACAGATTGGAAAATTGACTCCAAGTGAAGGTAACTTGTTATTATGACGCCATAGTGAAGGTGTCCAAGGTCCCTCCATTCACAACAATGAAAAACCTATGCACTCTGTGCCCCAGACACAGTGACCTTCCTTTGGCTCCCGGCCAGCACTTCATCCCTTGGAACCGAGTAGTAAGTTGCATCTAGCACATTATCCTTATTTTATCTTGACTCTCCTCCTGTGAGGAGGCCTAGACTCATTGCAGGACACGTGGCCGATCCCTAATGAATACACCAGCAATTGACGGGTGGCTTGAGTTTTCTTACCCAGAAATGAGAGTAACACCACCTTACTCGTGAGAGCCGCAGGGCATTGAGAAGTCTATTCTGAGCATGCTGCAATAGCGTGGCAGAATTAAGGTGTCAAAGGAAAAATGAAGTACTTCAGAGAGGGCATGAAGAAAATGTATTTGAAGCCGGCTGCTAGTTTTCAACTTGTAACTGCCCACACGCCTGCAATCGGGGGGAAATGAAATCCAGCGGACAGGGTGGCCTCGACGTTCAGAGCAGGGGCCACGAGGATTTTCTGTAAAAAGCCAGATAGGATGTAGTTTAGCTTTCGCAAGGCCACAGGTTTCTCTCACAACGATGGAGCTCCATCGCTGCTGCAGGAGATCAGCTCTGGACAACAGGTAAGTGAATGGGTGTGGCCGCGTTCCAATAAAACTTTATTTACAACATCAGGCAGTGGGCCAGATTTGGCTTGTGGGCTGTAGCGTGCTGATTCCTGGTTCAGAGCAGACACAGCAGTGTGACTATTTCATGCGAGCCGATGATGCGACAGGCACGCCACATACTTTCTCTCTTTTGAGTGGATGTCTTTTCAATAACAGGTGTTTGCTGTGTGCTCACCACAGGCCAGCCGCTGTTCTCGGCGTAGGGTTTCAGTGCAGAAAAAGGCAAAACCCTGCTTACATGATGAAAACCCTGTCTATGCCCCTCCCCAGGAGAAACCATCACCCCAACTTTCCAGAGGAAGGAAAGAAGCCCAGGGGGGACATCCCAGAGCTTGTGAGGAGCAGAGCTGGGCTGCCAGACCAGATCCCAAACCTCGGGTCTGGCCACGACTGTGTGCCATCCTGCAGTTCGGGACCAAGACCCTGGATTCCAGCCCAGAGGCTGCATCTGCTGAGCACTCTTCCCGAGCTGAGCTAACGTGTGGCTGTGGGCACCTATTGTGGGGCACTGGCCCAGCTTCCAGAAATGCCCCAAAGCAGAAACGATGGGGTGGAAACCACCAGCCTCTGGTAAATGCAAGAGAGGCAGCTCCCTAGGGCACCCCTACACGATGGCCCAGACGTCCCTGAGGACACAGGGGGGCTCTGACGGGGCCCCACCCTCAGCAGCCGCACAGACTGGCCTGGCCGGGGCGGCCGAGGGCCAGGGGACAGAGCCGATGAACACAGCCCTGCTGTCTGAAGGCCCGTCTGCGCAGGGCATGGTGGGAGCCGGCCTGCCGTCCTCTTTTTATGGTTTTATGTGGCTTGGACCCTGAAATAAAAGAGCTCTCTGTGGAAAGGAATGAAGATGGGAAAGGGAGAGAGAGGAGGGATGGACTTTTCTAGAGTTTCCGCTTGGTGCTAGGCACTTGAATTGAACACTTCATCCACACAGAGGGGTGGGTATACAGCATTGCTCCTGTCTCACAGACCAGGGATTGGGCAAAGTCTTTTTGTAAAGGGCTGGGTAGTAAAAAATTGTGAGTTGTGGGCCATGTGGTGTCTGTCACACCTACTCAACTGTGCCTTAGAGAGTGCAAGCGAGGTATGCACCCCCTGTCGCCATAGAGACAATTCATCAAGGAACGAGCATGGCGGGCTGTCAATAAAATTCCATCTGTAGATACTCTGAATTTCCCATAGTTCTCATGTGTTAGGAAATAGCATTCTTCTTTTGAGTTTTTATTTTTCAAATGTAAAAATGAGGGGCGTCTGGGTGGCTCAGTCGGTTAAGCGTCCAACTTCGGCTCAGGTCACGATCTCACAGTTTGTGGGTTTGAGCCCCACGTCAGGCTCTGTGCTGACAGCTCAGAGCCTGGAGCCGGTTTCAGATTCTGTGTCTCCCTCTCTCTCTGCCCCTCCCCAACTCGTGCTGTATCTCTGTCTCTCAAAAATAAAAATTAAAAAAAAAAATTAAAAATATATAAATTAAATTAAATCAAATGTACATGCAAACATGTAAAGTTTTAAATGTAAACAACATTTGAAAACATAACAACCATTTTCAGTTTCTGGGCTGTACAAAAGCAGCAGTGGGTTGGAGGTCGCCCACAGGTCATAGTTTACTGACCCCTGTCCTACATGATGTCACTGCAGTGTGGGAAGATTCAGTTCATGCCTGGATCACATCCTTAAGTGGGTGACTCAGGAGTCTAACCCGGAACCTAGGTTTCCAAGCCACAAGTACAGAATTCCTAAGGACAGTACGGATGATAGCAAAAGTCTATCTGTTTTTGACAATTGCAAACAGAACCATAAAGGCATTCATTCATTCATTCGATCACTCGATCAATCATTCATTCACTGATCTTTTTAAATGTTCAGGACCATGAGGTAGGAGATGTTCACGTCAAGAGCCTCTTTTAAGCCTTATGACAACTCTTAAGAAGGCTGGCGACTTACAATGGTCATTCCCATTTCACAGATGGGAGAACAGAGGTGCAGAGAGAAGCCCACATTCATTCCATTTTCCCAGCTGCCTGAGCCTGGTGGGGGTGAGACCTTTCCTTATGGAGCGTGGCAACAAATAAGTCACATACGTAAAACGAGAAGGCTGAAAAGTGGATTTTTAAGGTTGAAAAATACGCACAATTGTTCCAGATGCGGGGCCAGCGGGTGAAGCTCAGGGAGGGGTCCTTTGGGCCGAGCCGCATTTTAGCCATCAAACATGGGCACCTGGGCAGCAAGAAACAGAAAGGACAAGGTCCAAAGTGGGGAGATAGAAGGCTGTGTGGAGGGCAAGGGACCTACCAGCTTCGCAAAAGGTGCCACAGCCCCTGGGGAAGGGGGATGGGTTGGCCAGAGGAAGGCCTGAGGCCCCTGCCCGGAAGACGGGATGAGCTGCAGGGCGCTGGGGACTCCTGGGGGCCATCCCCTCTGCTTGACAATTCAGCAATGGCCAGAGCCTGAGGCTCTCAGTCTGCAGCCCCCTGGGGGCTGGGAGCAAGGCTGAGCCGCTGAGCCCCTCCCTGCAGCCCCGACAGGTGAGGTGGGGGCCGCCCGAGGCCCGAGGCAGTAGCGGCCACCCCCTGGCTGGAAGGCAGGCACGGGCTCAGCAAGAGGAGAGCTTGTGATATGTTCGCATGGGCTTTCCTATTGAACCATTCAAGTCTCCCAACCTGATGAAAGGTTGTATCTATTTTTAAAGGTTTGTACACATAAACCACGTGCTATGTTCTCTGCCAACAAGGAACTTGAAGCTTGGAACAGCGATGCCCTGGCTGTTGGAGGCCAGGGGCCCTGTTCTTTGCTGCCTCCCGGTCCTCATGGCACCCCCCTCCGGTGTCTGAGAAACACCAGTGGGGGGCAGAGTTAGGAGGGCAGAGGAAGAGATGAAGGAAAAACAAGGGTCTTGAAGGCGCCGCGACCTTATTGCCTCCCTGGGGAGTAACAAATGTCGTGCTCTGGGAGGGAGTGGGTGAGCGGGCCACTGTGTGACGTGGGAATAGAGGATCACTCTGAGCGAAGGTCAGGCTTCTCCAAAGTGAGAAACAGCCTGAAGACGAGCGGTTCCCTCGACCACAGTGGCACAGGCCGTGCAGGCTGCCAAGGCGAGCGCTGAACTTGGCCAGGCATGCGGGGTTGTATGACAATCTCAGCCCTGCCGGGTCACTCCAGAACACGAGGGCAACCTTCGTACCAGAAAAACAAACCCCTGACCGCCTGCCAGCCGGAGGAGTAAACAGAGGGGCGACCGCACCCCAGGGCCCCCCAAACATTGCTCCTTATCCTGCTGGGCTAATAATAACCACAGCAACCAACTCTCACGAGCACGGACACGTCAGGCTCGCGTGCTCAAAGCTTTAGGTGCATTATCTCTGAAGTCATCAGCAAAAGTCCCCGAGTAAGGTGATAAAACCATCCCATTTCAGAGATGGGGAATGTCAGTCAGGGTCAGGAACTTACCTTGGATCATCATGCCGTTCGACAGTTGAGCTGGGATAGGAACCCAGGCAACCTGATTCCAGGAGCCACACCCAAGGTCTCCACGCTGTCGGCAGGCAGCTGGACATGGTGCAGTGACAATGAGGGTCTCAGAGCCTGGGATTACGTGGAGTCAGATCTCAGCTCCCCCGCTTCTAGCTGGAGCTGCGTGATTTCGGATTAACTCTGCTCAGTGTTGTCTCATGGGTAAAATGTGGAGCCTCGGGTCCTAGGGTGGTAATAAGGATGGGGGGTGCAGGGTATAAGCAAAGCGGTTGCCAGTAGTTCCTCCATAATGTGTCTGGTCTCATGGGGCCCACAGCCTCTGCCAGAGTAGAGCGTGGGTCCTCCCTGAACCTCAGGGTTCTCTTCAGCTCCCATACAGGGTCACCCTCCCCTCCCGGGGTGTCCTCTCTATTCAGTAAACTCTCAAATAGGGTAGAAAAGCCTAACAAGTTACCCAAAGGCTACCAAAGAAACACATTCTCTGACCACCCAGCCTCAGGCTTCCCTCCCTCCCATCAAAGTCAGCCTTTAACTTCCCACCCTCCTCCATCCAGGGGGACAAAAAGGGAAATGGAAAAGGGGGGAGAGCCATCTGAGTCTTGGAGATGGCTAGTTCCGTAAATACAGAATTACCAAACTGTAGAAAGAATTTTCTTTCTTGCCTGAAAATCTCTCTCTGCTACTCCAGAAACCTCCAGGCCCCCCCTCTCCCAGGAAGGGGCATGGGCGATGGAGATCCCTGCATGGAGATGCATTTTAACATCATTGTTTTCCTTTGTCATCCTGAGTGTTGTACCATAGGTATTCTAAAAGCTTTATTCTTAAAGCGCCTGGAATCTGGCTTCAGCTCAGGTCATGAACTCATGATCAGTGAGTTCAAGGCCCGCATTGGGCTCTGCACCGGCAGTGTGCGGCCTGCTTGGGATTCCCTCTCTCCCCCCTCACTCTCTGCCCCTCCCCCAGTCATGCTGTCTCTGTCTCTCTCAAAATAAATAAAAATAAACTAAAAAAAAAAAAAGCAGTATTCTCCAAAGGCACCCAGATCTTCTCCAGTTTGTAAAAAAGGGTCCAGTGTGGGCATGTGCGCACGCGCACACACACACACACACACACACACACACACACACAAGTTACAAAGCTCTCTCTTTGGTCCTGGCATGCCAGGCTCTCTGAACTCACAAGTTCCCTGCCCTTCGTGAAATTATTTCCTAAATAGGTTTACAGATAGGACCATGTTTCCTTCATCTTTTACCTTCCCTGTGGAAATTCTCATTTATCTGCGAATCTGTGTCACTGAGAAAGAGAGAGGGAGAAGGTAGGCAGGAATGACTATACTCTGATAGGTATGCACTTTTCCAGCTACGCCCCCCACCCTGCTTGGCAAGGTTGCCCGTTAATTATCTGCATCCCTAGCACCCTGCAGATTCTGGGAGGGCAGGGGCAATGTTGAGTCCTTTATCCCGCAGCCTAGCACAGCAACTATGAAGATCAAGTCTCGGACGGATGTTTGCTGAACGCGTGCAGGGAAGAGAGAGGCCGTGGGAGAGAGTTTCAAGGGCGCACGGTTGTCCGCTCCCTTCCATGGGTTAATTCCCCGCCCTTGAGCAAATCTCTAGCCATCTTCTCCTGACCTCAGAGGTCCCTCTAGGGCTCTCAGCCTTTTCTTCTTAGTCGGGCCACTTGGAGAACAAGCTGGTACAGTGTCTGCCTCCCAGGGTCAGAGCCTGGCTGTGCCTTCTCAGCTCCTTGGACGTATGCCCTTGCCCTTCCCCCGGGAGCATTGCAGAATGAACACCGTCCACTCCCGGGCACAGTCCCGGGCCTTCACAAATAACATCTATGGAGCATCCAAACCTGCAGAGGACACATCCTCTCAAGTGCACACACAGCATTATCTACGACAGACCCTATGCTCGGCCATAAAATAGGTCTCTTATACATTTCAATGGACTGAAGTCACCCATCACTCAGAGAGGACAACGGGAATACATCAGAAGTCAGCATGAGTCGATACAGGGAAAATCCCCCAAATGTTTGAGGAGACTCTCCCAGTGCTTGACACAGGGCACGTCCTGAATAATTTCTGCCCTGGTATCTTCCTCCACCACAGTTTCAATCCCTGTGCTGCCATGAACAGGGGAGCCCAACATCATGGCTGCCGTCCCAAGCACGGCACTGGCTGTCTGGTCTGCACAATGAGCTGGGACTGCGATTCAACCTGGGAGCACCCTCTGAGCCCCTCGGCTTTTTCCAGATCCATCTTCAAACAGGAAGATCTCTGCCTTGCTGCCAAATGGAGTGCACCCACCCACCCCTGCCCCACTTTCTCCTCTGAGGAGCCCAATCTTCTCAAGGGCCTGCCCAGCATCAGACCCCTGGATGACGGATCTCACTCTATTCATTCAGAATATTCTATGGCAAACAAAATGAAGTTTATTTTGTTCAGGGACTTTAACTGACGCTCCTTGAGGAAAACATGAAAACAACATATCAGAAATGCCTGCTTTCTTTTGCCTGCATTTTAGGGGGTGCCCGTGACATTGGCAATACAGTCAACCAGAAAGGAACTCAACCAGCCAAGTCATTCGAGGTACATGATGACAGTGGCCGTGACATCCTTGGATTGGAGAATGAGGTGGGATCTGAATTTCACTTAGGGGTTTGCTTGAGCTTTTGAAGGCCAAAAACCTGATCCATGTTTTTAGCTCACGATATAAATGGGCAATTATGGTGCTGATAATCCACCACCCGCGAGAGCCAGAAGGTGAGGGAAGCTGTTATTGGCAGGAATGGGCAGTATGTAAACATTTCACCAAGACAAAGCTGGTTGGAGCATTCTTCTCCTATAAGTCAGGATCAAGGTCTCCGAGATAGGAAGGAGTGGGAAATTAAGACCTTAATTAAAGCACACCCCAAGGGGCTGGTTGGTGACAAAACCTCCTCAGAACTCCGTCCACATAAGGTTTCCAATGGGGTCCCATCCAGAGAGCAGGTTTCAGAGGCAAGAGTCGAGTCTGGTTTTGTCATCTTCTAGCTGTGGGGCCAGGGGGACGTGGTTTTACCTCAGCTTCCTCATCTGTACAGTGGGGACGAGAGTGAAAGAACCTACCTCAGAGGGTGGCTGTGAGGACGAGATGCGATGATGCACAAAGACACTGAACAAGAACCTCACATGTAATAACAGACAGTCTAGGGCCCTTATCGTGTGATCTAAGCAAACGCACTTCATGTTCAGGACAACCTTGAGAAGTAAGTTATCACCTTTCATAGATACAAAAATTAAAGCCCAGGAAAGCAAAGAAACTTGTCCAAGGACCCAGGTCGTAAGCTGTAGAGGGGGGATTCAGACTCAGGTCTAACCCTAGAGCCTCAGGAAACTTCCAGTCTAAGAGGAGCGACCCACAGAAACACCACACCAGCACCTCCAGGAGGTCCAGCCAAACTGCCCTAGGGGCAAGGTGCCGGACTCACCCTGTAGGAACAAGGGTTAAGATGCCTCATGTCAGCCGGACCTTGGAAGACATTTTGGTTTTCACCAAGGAGAAGAGGAGGTAAGAAGAACCTGATCGGTGGAAAACTCACATTGGCAAAAGAAAGAAGGTACAGAAAAGGAATTCTGTTAAGTGAGACCGGAAAGACAGCCGTGCTGAGCACTGGGCTGGCTGGAGTCTCATGTGAACTCACGTCTGCATTCTTGGAAACACCCTGATCGGCAGAGCGATGTGGTTAAGAGCACAAGCTCTGTGTCTGATGGATTGCTGACCTACTAACGCCGTGTGACTTTGAGCAAGAGACTTAACCTCTCTGGTCCTGAAGGGGGCTCACCTTGCAAATGAAGGCTGTACTGGCCAAATGGGGCATTCCGTATGAAGGCTAAGCCTCAAGCCTGCTAGCATGCTGACGCTTCTTAACGTGTCTGCTCCCTTAGATGTAGTCTGAGTCCCCTCTGCCATCATTCTGCCCCCTGCCCAGACCCCTTTTGCTCACTGGATGGCATGTCACAAGGCACTACTAGTTCATGTCCAAAAAAAAAAAAAAAAGAAAAGAAAAGAAAAGAAAAGAAAAGAAAAAAGACTCAAAACCTGAAGAGAAATGGGGCTCAGTCTGTTACTATTACTAGAGATGAGCCTTCCACTAACAGCTTATCCTCTTACAGCCAAAACTGGGGATCTGACTTCATCCCTCGTGCAAAATATGTTTTTGCTGAATAACTGTGACTGATAGCATTTGAACTCTCCCATTTGAGAGCAGCCTGGGGAAGACAGTTTGTGCCTGGACCACAAGGGTACCTCTACTGGTCTTTGTGTTTTCTCGTGTCAAGCAGAATGACAGGTTGGAGACTTTCCGAAGAAGGCACATTCGCTTCAAGCTTTCCTCTCATTCCGCCCAAACTCAAACTTGGGGATCTAATTCTGTGCCTGGGCTTACCTAGGCGTGTGTGATTCTTGGAACCAAAGATCCCCAGACACACATCTTTTCAAATTTCACCTTCCCCAAATATGGATGCATCCGACAAGTGGCGCTCAGTCGTTTAAATGAAGGCATTTCTTCCTCTCTTAATGACACGTAAATTAACAGGGAGTCATGCAACTGGTAGCATCTCAGATTTGAGGAAACACAGCATGTGCTGGGAACCAGACTAGGTTTGCAACAAAACCTGCTTCTGCTCTACAACAACCACATGAATGTAGATGGTCACCCCTAACTTACACGTGAGAAATCAGACGACCAGGGTGTTAAAGAAACATTCGCTCATAGTGCTTAGTACGGGGGGAGAGAGTGTGGGCGGGGTTCTGCTGAGTTCCAATTATCGCACAACTCAGCATCAGAAAACACCATCGCTTTAGGCCGCTCATGAGCTTCTGGTCAGGAATTTGGGAAGGGCTGGGCTGGGCAGTCGTGACTTGGGGTTTCCCCTGCCCTTGTAGTCAGATGTCAGCCGGGCTGTGGTCATCTGAAAGTGCAAAAGGTCTAAACGTCCAAAATGGCAGTTTGTGCGGCTGTCGGCCAGCACTGGGGGCTGAGAGCTCAGCTGAGACCACACGCCAGAGCACCAGCACTTGGACTCTTCAGCACCCCGGCCTCGGTGCTTCCCGCGGAGCGAGTAAGGAGATCTGGAGGGTGCTGCGTGAGCCTTTGCGGCTCTGCTGCCTGGAGCCATGACAGGACTCCAGGAAAGGACGTAGATCCCGCCTTTCAATGGGGAGAATGTCAAGAAACGGGGCCCCTTTGTTTTCGAACCATCACAGATGAGAACCATCGCCTGACTGGTACAGACACCAAAACGTGACACTGCTTGTCTGGTGCCCAGAAGCACAAGAAGGGAACGGGAGCCAGATGCGAGGGAGACGATGCTAAGACAAATGCGGGTGGAGTCATCCAGTCACCTGCGCGTCCAGGGGGGTTCCCTTGGGGACGTTAATCACCGACCCAGTGTTGTTCCCACTGTTTGGAACCTGTCTGTAGCTTTCCGAGAAGCAGGTGCAGAGCCGGCTTCGCGAGTTTACAAGAGACATCAGGCTTAGGACTTTGTCAGATATACCTTGTTTCCACCCCCAAAAGGCCTTGCCTAGTTTAATATTTACTGAGCACCAGCTGCAGAATATTCTGGGGCCTGGGAATATCTGAATGAACAAAACAACATACTTTCCTCACAGGGCTTGTATTCTGCTGGGAGATGCAAAAAGTCACCAAATCTGTAATAATGTCAGCAAGACATGAGAACTATGGAGAATGACAGCAAGTGGGGCCTGGGGGATACTGTAGTGGGGGAGGATGGTCAGAGACGGTCTCCCTGGGAGTTGACATCTGAATGGAGATCTGAATGCAGTGAGGAAATGAGCCAGGTATCCAGGGGAAAGAATGTTCCGGAAAAGGGGACCATTCCGTGCTAAGGCCCTGAAGCCAGCCTGCGCTTAGATGTGTTTGGTCTATAGCAAGAAGACCAGTGCGGAGAGTGGAGTGAGCAAGGAGAAAAGGAAGAAAGCGAGGGCCTAGGGTCCACGCAGGGAGGGCCGTATAGGGCACAAGAGGAATTCTGGATTTTATTCTAGGTGGGGTGGGACTCCACTGAAGGGTTTTGAGCAGGTGAGTCCCAGGATTTGGGTTACATTTTGAAAAGATCTCCCTGGCTGCTGAGAGAGGAGGGAGGGGAGGGTAGAAGCCAGGCCCGTTTGGAGGCAGGCTACTGCAGTGGTCCAGGCAGAAGGGGGAGACAGCCTGGTCTGTAAAGTCACCGGAAGAGGGGATGAGAAGGGGTGAAATGGACACACATTTTGAAGGAAGATATCACCAGATTTGCTAATGGACACATCTACCAGTTGATTTTTTAACCTCACAAAAGATGTTTCCAAGAAACATTTAGCCCATGCCCAAATTCAACCCTGATCTTTACAGAGGGTGGCAATGTGTGTGGTGGAAAGTGGGAGAGACCCAGGGCAAGCCAGCTCCCTTACACGCTGGGCAGGGGTCTGTCTCATCCTTGTGGCAAAGAAGGAAGGGCCTGGAAAGCAGGTATCTCCCCTTCCTTCCCACCTCACCCACCCTGCCCCTGCAAGATATGAGGTTCAAAAGAATAAGCCACTGGCTGGAAAGACCCTTTCAAAAAGGAGTTCGAGAAAGTCTAGAGCCTTCTAAAAGGGCTGTCGGGGAGATCACACCCATTTGCATGGGCAAGTTTGGGTATTTTGGTCATTCGCTTCATGACACGACTTTGTGGCCACAGCCTCTCCTCCTGCACAAGTCAGTTCTCTAAGGGGCCCTTTCTGTCAAAAAGAAACCACCACTGGGGCTGCTTTGAGACAGACTTTAGGGGGAGTTTCATGCTCCATGAGACTCAGTGGTGAAAGGGTCAAGAGTCTGTTTCAACACAAGTGGCCAGATGATTAGATCAAGATCCAAACCCAGGCCTATAATAATGGTTTCCTTTCTTTTCTTTTCTCTTTTCTTTTTTTTTTCCTCTTCTTTTCTTTTTTCTTCTCTTCCTTTCTTTTTTCTTTTGGATAAACAGGTACATAGACACTATGGGTCAGGCAGTGTTCTAATCATTGTATAAAATATTTAGTCACATGAGGTTAAGAACGACCATTATCCTTCATTCAATACTCACCACACCTTTGCTGAGCATTTTGCAGACGAGGCCAGTGAGTCACGGAAGAGCTAAATGACTTGCCAAGGCCCTATACCTAGTAATGGTGGAGCCGAGATTGGAACCTGGGACTTCTGGCTCTGGAATTTGGGCTCTTAACCACGGTACTAGTCCAACACAGCCCGACACTGGCTGTGCTTTGGCGGAAGTCTGTGTATCCATTCGAAACGTTTTCCGCTGCAAATTAAAGACAACTTGGAGTGACGTAAAGAAGCAGCCAATGTTTCGATAACAGACAGTCTGGATGTAGACGCCTGTCTTAGGCTGGTGGAACAGCTCAACCGTGCTATCAAAGATCCAGGCTTTTTCTGTCTTATCTGCTCTGGCATTTCATTCTGTTGACTTGTCTCCTCATGCTTGCAAGATGGCTGCTACACCTCCAGGTATCTTACCCTAGATCCAGGCAGGAGAAAAAGATAAGAATGAGCCTCCTTTGTGGGGCACTTTGTCTTTTTAGTTGGAAAGTTGCCCACTCCCTAGCACATTTCCCCTCATGAAATTAGACCTTGCCTGCCATTTCCATATCTGGTTTATACCAATTTTGATTCATCTCATTCAGCTGGGATTGGAAACCATCTTCCCTGAGGCCTGGGCCCTCTTCCATACCACCTCCACATATCACAGTTCTATGCGGTGGGGAGGCAATGGCTATTGAGGAGACAACGCATACCATTTGCCACAGTGGGTTTTCCTCTCCCCCTTCCACATGGGCACACGGCAGCTCAAAGTCGCAAAGTCAAGACTACGTGACTAGTGAAATGGTAGACCCAGAATATTAACCTCGATCCGGCAGACTAAGTCACCAGCTCTTAAACATGGTGCAGTACGTTGTTGAGTGGAGTCAAGAACGGATGGGCACACATTTGGCTTTATCGCTAATAGTTGTGGAAGCTTGGGAAACTTAGCCAGCCTCCCTAAGCCTCGAACTTCTTATCTCTGAGAAGCCGCCATTGTGGTTAGCAATGGTACCTAACCAGAGGGTGGCTATGAGGGTAAATGAATTAATATATGTAAAGAACCTGACAACACTAAGCCATCGATAATTCCTGGCTGTTATCAGTGTTGTCCCTTATTATTGCTGTTGCTATCTTAATGCCATGAGACTCCGTAGACACAGTGCGCTTGTCCTCGAATGAAATACCACTTGGGGCATCCCTGGCTGACGTGGTGGTACTGACTAGCGGGTGGACTTGATAGTAAGGAGAAGGTGTTCACTGTAACACTCAGTGTGGTTTCAAAGCCCTGATGTTTGCCTTGCTTGAATTTAGTGACCTAGGTCCTGGCCACTCAAAATACGGGTCCACCATCTACAAAGCACAACAGTTGTTCTCAGGACATGCAAAGGTCCAGAGGTCTTCAGAGTTCCTTTCAGCAATACAACTGGAGGATGCTAACCAGAAGGAGAAGCTAATAACTCCCAACCCAGGGGCTATTTGGAGGATTAACTGTGTTAGTGGCATTATAACTAAAAGTGCTGAATAAATGTGAAAAAATAAAGCTTTGGCAATTTCTCACAAGGCAACAATAGTCTTACTATGGGATGCAGCGATCATGTTCCTGGGATCTACCCAAATGAGTTGAAACTTATGCCCTCTCAAAACCCTGCACGCAACAGGACACCTGGGTGGCTCAGTTGGTAAGGTGTCTGGCTTCGACCTAGGTCATGATCTCCCCATTCCCGAGTTCAAGGCCCGTGTCGGGCTCTGTGCCGACAGCTCAGAGCCTGGAGCCTGTTTCAGATTCTGTGTCTCCCTCTCTCTCTCTCTCTCTCTCTCTGCCCTGCCTCTCTTTAATAAATAAATAACGTTAAAATAAAATTCAAAAAAGAAGAATGAACGAAGAAACCTGCACACAAATGTGTATACCAGCTTCACTTCTAATTGCTAAAACTTGGAAGCAACCAAGGTGCCCTTTAGGAGGTAAATAGATACAAAAACTGTGCTACATCCAGACAAAGGAAATTATTCAGCACTAAAAAGAAATGAAGCATCAAGCCACATAAAGACATGGAGGGGACTTAAATGCATATTTACTGAGTGAAAAACGCCTAACAGAAAAGGCTACATACTGTATGAGTGAAACCGTATGATATTCCGGAAAAGGCAAAACTACGGAGGCAGTCAAAGATCAGTGAGGCTGCCAGGGGTTTGGGAGGAAGGAGGGACAGATGGACAGGTGGAGCACAGAGGATTTTTAGGATGGCACAACTCTTCTGCACGACAATGTCATGGTGGGTACGTGACGTTTTGCACTGCTCAAAAATCCACAGAACCATGCAACGGAAAGAGTGGACCCTGAATATAAAGTATGGCCTTTCATTCATCATAATGTATTAATATTGGGTCGTAAGTTGTAGCGAATGTACCACATGAACCCAAGATGTTAACAATATGGTGGGGGCAGGGGATTGGTATACAGGAACGCTCTACTTTCTACTCGATTTTTTATAAACCTAAAATTTCTCCCAAAAATAGTCTATTGGGGTGCCTGGGTGGCTTAGTCGGTTGAGCATCTGACTTCAGCTCAGTTCACGACATCATAGTTCATGGGTTCAAGCCCTGGGTAGGGCTCTGCGTGAACAGCTTAGAGCCTGGAGCCTACTTCGGATTCTGTGTCTTTCTCTCTCTGTCCCTCCCCTGCTTGTGCCTACTCTCTCTCTCACACAAAAATTAAAAAAAATAATAATAAATTTAAAAAATATTAAAAAAAAATAATAAAGTCTATTGAGGCACCTGGCTGTCTCAGTCAGAAGAGCACACAACTCTTGGTCCTAGGGTGGTGAGTTCGAGCCTAAGGGATTACTTAGTATAGGGATTACTCAAATAAATAAAACTTAGTAAGTTTATTAATGAATGAATGAATGAATTTTTTATTAGTTTTCTTTATTTTTGAGAAGCAGAGAGAGACAGAGCGTGAGTGGGGGAGAGGCAGAGAGAGAGAGGGAGGCACAGAATCCGAAGCAGGCTCCAGGCCCTGAGCTGTCAGCACAGAGCCCGATGCGGGGCCCAAACTCATGAACGGTGAATTCAGGACCTGAATGCTCAACCAACTGAGCCACCCAGGCGTTCCAGTAAGTCTATTAATTTAAATATCTGTATCTATATTGCTAGGCAGATAGATAAAGTTTAACAACTTCCATGTCTTTTGATCCAAGGATTCCACTTCTGAGATTCTCTTGAGATACAGGACATACTAGAAGGAAAACTTCATTTACAGAAGGGAGAAGAGTAAGCAGCCTGAAGTTGCTCCCCAGCACCCACATGGATAAAAGCAAATTAAAAAATGGTAGTTGAAAGTGTTCGGAAGTAACACAGACAATGCTTGCAGAAAAATGCCCATGGGGAAAAAAGTAAGAGCTTCCTAAGATAACTGTGGGAAAAACTTTGTATAAAACAACACAAATGGCTTCCAGCACCTTGATAATGCAATTGTTCTCACGCTATCTGGGGCCATGAGATTATGGATAGCTTTTTTCCTTCTTTTTCCAATTTCTTCTAATATTTTAAACATGTACATTTATTTAAATATATTTAAAGGTCTATGAATCGTTTAGCAAGGGGAGAAATGACAAGAGCTGGTCGGTGTTCTTAGTACTTGGATAAATTGTAAGTCATTTGGGTAACTCACTGAAAGTCACATTGCTACACAGCTGGGGTTGCAGACATTCATCCAAAGCACTTGCCATCTGAAGCTGGGGCTTAGTCAAAAAGATACTATTTAGAGACAGTATAGTCACCCTGGGATGCCGAGCACACAAAGATATGTGGGAAACAGAAATTCAGATGCCGAGCATACAAAGATATATGGGAAGCAGAAATTCAGAGACCAAGAGAGAAGGTTAAGAATCTTACTCACTCACTCACTCACTCACCCACACAGCAAGCCTTTATTTACTAACTGTTTACTAGAAGCCAGGCACAGGGTCGGGAGGAGGCACTTCTAAATAAAATCAAACCTCGGACCTTAAGAACTTCTGGTCCAGTCTCCCCAGAATCCCATATTTCCACACTAAATACCTTTAAATGGTGGAAAAGCCCACTAACTGTATAAAAACCAGCATAAACTGGGACTCAGCATGTGGTTCCCCTAAGCTGTCTCAACACACTGCCTCTCCGGAAGGCAGGAACCAGCCCTACAACCTGCAAGATAACTACCTCCCCATGCTTCTTCACTTATGCTTTTACTTTTAATGTTTATTTATTTTGAGGGGGAGAGAGAGAGAGAGAGAGAGAGAGAGAGAGAGAGAGAGAGAGAGAAAGGATCCCAAACAGGCTCCACTCTGCCAGCGCATCGCCCGACATGGGGCTCGAACCCACGAACCGTGAGATCATGACCTGAGCCAAGATCAAGAGTCGGATGTTCGACCATCTGAGCCACCCAGGCACCCCCCACTTAAGCTGACTTTTTAGGGTCAGGAAATTTACTTCTGATTGTACCTCCCACCCCAGCCCCACAACATCAAGCATTTCAGATCAAGTATCTGTGAATCATAGGTCAGGTTGAGTCATTCTTAAAATTTCCAGGCTGTGAATTAAAACTATATTGATCACTTGGCAGTGGATCAAACAGACAAGAGACAATGTGACTTACTCTGCAGGTATCTGTAACAATGCAAAGCGGATTTGCAAGTATTGTATTGAAATGGAGGTGGGGGTGAGATGGGCTGACAACTTTGCAGGGAGTGAGGGCTGGTAAATGGATGGGGCCCTCAGTTCCTTTACCCTCTGGTTTCAGATAAGTATCACGCTGATGGTTGTCTCTCCATTCACCGCATTGCCTTTTTGTTTCATTTTGGTTAATGTGAACTACATTTATGGTAGGCTTTTGGCAACTGCCACAGATTCAGAGCCTATAAAATTGTTTTCCAGGGAAAAGGGAAGGGAGGGCTTGAGCACCTCCTACGGGGTCTCATTCCCTCTCTTAGATGGGGCAGGGCTCGGCGGCTGGGTGGCCCCGACGGTTAAGCGTCTGACTTCAGCTTGGGTCATGATCTTGTGGGCTCATGGGTTCAAACCCCGCCTCGGGCTCTGTGCTGACAGCTCAGAGTCTGGAGCCTGCTTTGGATGCTGCGTCTCCCTCTCTCTCGGCCCCTCCCCCGCTCATGTTCTCTCTCTCGCTCTCACTCTCTCACTCAAAAATAAACATTAAAAAAAATTTAAAAAAAGACGGAGCAGGGTAGGAAGGGGAGGCTGCTCAAGTTCCCTGCCCCAGAAGCTTTCGGGGGAAGAGTCCCCCAGACTGGTACCAGCCTACACACAAGGGAATCAGAAACAGCAGCTCACAGAGGGTGGAAAACAGCAGGAAAGCTGACCCCCACAGAGACCTTGCGGGGCCACGGCACCCACACGGTTTTACACCCTCTTACCACGACCTTTCCCCTGCACTATCACACTGCCTCCAGGCCCGTGTGTCATGCCAAAACAAGGGGCCAGAACCGTCACCCCGTGTGGGAAAGCCTGGCTGGGACCACCAGGGAAACCCACCTGTGTGTGAGTCAGACCCTCGTGTCCTGCGTCTCGAAGCAGGGGTACACGTCAACGCAAGCTTCAGGGCCCAGGCGGGAAACTCTACCTCTGAATCATGACCGCGCGGAACCTTCTCTGGGCCTCCCTTGGAACCCACTGAGGGTCTTTACTGGGAGCGAGGGCGGCTGCACAAGTCTCATGTGAAAAGGTGATCTGAGGGGTTTTGGTGGTCTTTTTGGTCAGTTCACAAGATGAACTAGGTGCAGGTGACGCAGCTCAGAAACGCCAGAGAAACACGAGCAAGTGTGGTTTTTAACTTTCTTTTTTGGTGGCTATTCGGCTAATTTGAAGTCATAGTATTAACAGATGGAAACCCAGAGAAGGTTAGTGACTTGTCTAAGAACTAGACAAGCCTGGAGGGAGAGCTCGGGGGCCCACAGTCTCCTTCCCCAACCCCATGCTGCCTTGCTTAGAACCGAAAGATCACACAAAGCAAAGGGGACAAGAGTATCCATTTTAATTGGATCATAAAGTAATAGGAAAGAAGAGTAAGATCCAAAGGCAGGACATTATGGACTTTGTGACTTCTACTCAGCTAAAAGCTCTGGGCTAAATCTCTATTTAAAATTTTGTAAATCTATTTCAATGAAAATATAACAAAGTATATTTAATCACTTGAAACTTCAAACGTATTTTAAAGTATTAAATTTTTTTTTTTAATGTTTATTTATTTATGAGAGACAGAGCATGAGCAGGAGAGGGGCAGAGAGAGAGGGAGACACAGAGTCCAAAGCAGGCTCCAGGCTCTGAGCCCGACACGGGGCTCAAACTCACAAACCATGAGATCATGACCTGAGCTGAAGCCGGATGCTTAACTGACTGAGCCACCCAGGAGCCCCTCCAATGTATTTTAAAATTGCATCTTCCCCATCTTGACACACAGTGAAGAGTAAGCTAATATGTTCTACATAGGAATCCTGGGGCAGTGTGTGTGTAAGCCCTATAAATCACAGTCTAATAGCTGAGAAAGGCTCACTGAGCCCATTGTGCAGATGAGAAAAAACAGGTCCAAGGAGAGGCAATGACCTGCCCAAGGAAATTCAGTGGGCCACCAACACAGCCAACACTGTATCTCACATCACTCGCTACAGAGACCTGTGCAACTCCCCATGCCCCGTGCACTTCCCTAGCTTCTGCAGGCAAGGGAATTCAGGTCCCTCTGGCAATCCTTCGCATTTCACATGATTTCCGTCTACTGGTCTGGCATAATCTGCAAAGCAGCTGGCTGATTTTCATGAAATGTGTTGTAGCTACCAAAAGATATAGCAGTGGACACAGTTAGTTTCTCAACATGTACATAAGGGATCCCAAACTGTAGCGCTCATGAAAGCAGATGACGAATTTATTTATTTGGGGCTCCTGGGTGGCTCAGTCGGTTAGGCGTCTGACTTTGGTTCAGGTCATGATCTCGCGGTTTGTGAGTTTGAGCCCCGCATCGGGCTCTGTGCTGATAACTCAGAGCCTGGAGCCTGCTTCGGATTCTGTGTCTCCCTCTCTCTCTGCCCCTCCCCCACTCACGTCTGTCTCTCTCTCTCTCTCTTAAAAATAAATAAAACATTTCAAAAAGGGAAAAAAAAGAATTTATTTATTTGATCCAAATAAAAGGTATATCCATACGATGTAATAAAACTGGGTGGCAGTTACAAAGAATAAGGCAGCTGCCATGGATAGCACTCTTGGGTATATTGATGAGTGGGAAAAGGCAAGTGACTGGTTTATCAAGGGCTACAAAAATAGTTATGTGTGTGCACATGCACATAAATACATTAGAAATGTCTACAAGCATGTGCCCCCAAGAAACAACCCAAGTGGAGTTGATAAAGAAACAAGGATAGGGACCCAGTGATTAAAAAGAACTTTAATTTTATTTGAAAAGCTTTTTTTTTTCCAAGGTGATAACATTCATTTACTCTTTGTGTAATAAATGACTGATTTTTTACAAAAAGAGAAAAATAGGGCTTTACTCATGTACCTCCATACCCAACCTGCTACTTGAGCACCTCCCACTCCCGGGTGAGAGGAAAGATTGTCTGCTTGGTTCATGTCATGAGGCAGGTGACATGTGCTGTGGGGACGGAAGGAAACAGTACAGGGATTTCTGTGTTCCAGGGGAGATTCAGAGGCTGAAACAGAGTCCTCGGCAAAATTCTGTCAAGGCCTGCCATCTTGAACACAGTGATGATGACAATGGTTTCCAAATGGGCAAAACTTTGGCAATTTCAAAGGAATTTCAATCGTTTTTGACTTCAGTTAGAGTTCACAACGGAATATGTGACAGCACAAAAGGTAGTCTGTGGTTCCCAAAATTTCACCCCACAGAGGGAGATGGTTTCGGTGCTTTTTAAAGGCACCGACTCTTTGGCTGTTTTTATCGGTACATATGGCTTACTCTGCTAGGCTAGAAATGGCCTCCGCCAAAATTGCTGTTTTGATTTGGATTTCCAAAAATAACTCACGAAAAGCCTATCGTATGAGGAAGATGGTCACACCCAACTCTGGGGAGGAAAAGGAAAAGCATTTGATTTGAATCACTTAAGAGCGGAAACTGAGAGCATGTATCTCCTTGTAGCAACTACTACATAATTATCCATCCTAATGGAATCCTTTCAAAACCAAGGCGGTTCAACAAGAAGTTTAATGGAACATACAATTTCAGGGCCAACTATTCTGTCAAAGCCACGTTAAATGAAGACAGCTCAGCAGTGACCAAATCCTGCTCACGTATCACGTGTTACGGGTGAGGGGTGAGAGGGGGTGGGTGTTCTCCTACATGGGGGAAACGTGGCGATGTGCTAGGCTCCTCGTCCAGTTCAATGTGTCCTCTAGTCACTGGGCACAGGGATTCAATTCTCTCTGGGTCAGTGTTACTGCTGGGCCTCTCCCCTCTGTCAAGTGTTTTCTGGTCTTCCTAAGAGAAGAAGCCAGGGTTAAAAATGCCAGAGATAAAGACAGAGAGAGAAGAGAAGAAGACCCTTACCATCCAACCTGTTCATGAGCGCAAAGACAGGTCCCATTCCAGACACAGGCTCGTGGAGGACAGCAGTGATGGAAAATGGTCTTCACCACTTGGGACGCTCCTCTGTGTCACTTAGCTGTGTGACCTCTGCTGAGTTACTTAACATCCCTGAGTAGCAGTTCTCTCACCTGAAAAAAAAAATCACATATATATATATGTGATATCACATATCATATATATGATATATATCATATATATATGATATATATCATATGATATATATCATTTATATATATACATACACACACAGACACCTGGGTGGCTCAGTCAGTTGAGCGTTTGACTTCGACTCAGGTCATGATCTCCCAGTTTGCGAATTCGAGCCCTGCATCGGGCTCACTGCTGTCAGCACAAAGCCCATTTCGGATCCTCTGCCCCCTTCTCTCTGCCCCTCCCCGCTTGTGCTTTCTCTCTCAAAGATAAATAAAACTATGGCATATGTGTGGGTCAGCTGTACCAGCAGCACTTGGAGCTCACCATTAGTGCAGTAGGGCTCCGCCCCACGTAGATTAACTTGAAAGAGAATCTGCATTTAACAAGGGTTCCTGGAGATTTGCGTGGGGCTCCAATTTGAGAGACAATGGCTTCGGCCATTCTGCACCAGGTGCACCAGGAGTCAACAGAACATGATGTAACAGCTGCCCTTGGGGGAGAAGCAGAGTCCCCAGAGGGCCACCTCTGGTGGGCGCATTTCTGAAGACCATCCCAGATTGCTGTCCAGTCTTCCTGCTTCCTGCTTGCAGACAGGGGAATCAAGGCAGAGCTGGGAGCCCCCTGAAACTGAAGGATTCTCCACCAACAGGGCCAGACCACCCTGGGGTCCACAGCCATGTCACCACAGATGTCCCCCTATCATCAAATGTGTCCAGAAGAGGCCCTGAGTGCAGAGAGGACAACGTCAGCAACTAACAGTAAGTGGCAAATGAGAACGGCGGCCGAGAAACTCAGAAGAAATGGGTTGGACGACAGACCATCTTCTCTTCCCTGATTCCGGCCTAAATCAAGGTGCTTTTGTGCTGTAAGACACAACCACCTCATACAGTAGGAAAAGAAATGTTAGACACACACAGGGGCTTTGCTGTCTATGCACAGACCATCTCTAGCATCGCAGACGAGACCCTTTTGATATTGACTCCCTCCCGGAAGGGAAACCTGGAGGCCGGGGAGCTGGAGATTGAGGGAGGAAGAGGAGGAAGAAGAAAAGGAAGGAGGGAAAAAGAGGGAGGGACATTGAAATTAAAAAAGTAAAAATAAAGTTCAAAGATAGTTGAGTCTCTTGTTATGCAGAGTGACGTTTAAAAGTCCTCCTAGAGGATATTCTGGCCATGAAACCATGTTTTTTACCTAAAACCACACTGCTGAGCTTATGATCCTTTGTTCAGACCTCACACCCACCACACCTATGTCTGAAAATGCTCACATGGAGAAATCCGGCAAGGATGTGTTCCGGGGCGGCAGAGAGCGACCTTGTTTATTTGCTCCCAAACCAACAGACACTAGAACTAACCCAGCCTCTCAAAATCCCAGTGGCTCCTGACTCCAGTCCATTTGGCTTAGTTAGGCAAGGAAGAATCTCTTCCAGAAGATTCTAAAGCCTGGGTTTCCAGAGACTTCCCATGACTAAACGGAATTGGGGGACACAACGCTTATACTTTGGGTGAGTGTGCGTATGTGGGAACTGAGGGAAGAGACGAAACAGGCATGCATTCTGGAATGCGCAGCACTGACTATGCTCAGTTTATAAAGCACTTCCTAAATCCTTGCGGGGAAGAAATATAATAGAAACCTGATTTAACGGGGGCAGACCGAGGCCCAGTAAGGTTTCATGGTAGAACCAGGAGCTAAATGTCCTAGTCTCCCCAGCCACCTTCCAGCAATGACCCCCACATCTACCACCTGCTGGAGGCCTTACACTCTATCTTTATTGTTGGTTTCTTTTCCTTCCTTCCTTCCTTCCTTCCTTCCTTCCTTCCTTCCTTCCTCCCTCCCTCCCTCCCTCCCTCCCTTCCTCCCTCCCTCCCTCCCTCCTTCCTCTTTTTTTTTTTTTTTTGAGTCTGTTTCTTTACAAAAAATATCACTGGGTCCTCAGCTGAAAATTTATTTTACTGATAAGGAGAGTAATGGCAGTGTTCCCTCAGGCTATGGAGCTACGACTGATGATGTATAGTTGGATGGATAGAAGGCCAGCGTTGGAGTCAGAATCTCTTAGGTCAAATTGTATCTTTGCTACTCATAGCCATCTGACATTTGGGAAGCTGATCTCTCTGAGCCTCTGGTCTCTTCATTTTTAGAAACGGCAACAGCCACAGCTAATAATATTTATCAAATGGGAACTGTGTGTGTACTCTTAAGCCAGTGTTATTCTAAGTAAGCGCTTTGTATTTCTTAACTCCTTAGCATACTGTTATTATGCCCTGTGTACACATGAGAAAGCTGAGGCACAGAAAGGTGAAGTAACTTGCTCAAGGCCACACAGCTAAGCGATGGCAGCACTGGGATTCTCCAGGTGGTCTCCAGGCTGGAGCCTGGGCTTTAACCATAACAGAAATGCTCCCACAGGGCCGGCAGGCGGGCTATGTGAGATCAAAGGAATAAAATGCTTACCGGGCCATCCGACACAGAGCAAGCACTCAATAAATTATAACTATTAGGTACCATTTAGAAATTAATTTCTTTGGTTAGTCAGACACACCAGGGTTACTATAGTATGAACGTGTCTAATGAGAAGCTGCTGCCTATGGTGGCACTAGTCCCTGACAGGTGTTCTTTCGCACCTGCCTTCGGCTGGCACTCTGGGCAGGCGATTTTGGTGCTCTGCCCTGGAATCTCCATATTGGCCTCTCACAGGGGGAGCCCACAACAGGAACCCAACTTGGGGCAGCTAGGATGGGCACAGGTCTGACGTCCGCCCGGCAAGAAGGATGCTAGACTCTGGAATGAGTTGGACGGACTGAATCCCCAAGGCGATGGCCTCGTGCTGGTTGACTCACTGCTTTAGAAATTCTCTGTAGTTGGCTAATTGCACAGAGTCAGGGGGAAGAACTCCTTGCCTAGAAGAGGCAGCACGAGTCAAAAAGTGGGCAAAATTAAAGATCTGGTGTGGACGAAGAGCCAACCGGTGGCTGAATAAGCAGCCAGCCACCGCTCTCTTCCTCCTTATTCAGCTCTTCCCCGTTCTGTTCGGGTATTTGGAAGAGGCACGCGGTGGCCACGGCAACCCTATTGTCTCTGTCAGGGACTGGTGTAGGGAGGACCCCTGGCCCCATCTGGCCAACCAGGGGAAGTCTCCTGGGGACTTCCGGGGAAATTCTGCTCCCTAATAGAAGATAAGAGAGTTGCGGAAAGGACTTCCTTTTCCGATTGGGCATTCTTCCTGCTGGAAATTCTGGTGTGCTAAGGTGAAGTCTGCGGCAGAAAAGAGCATCTCAAGAGATGCTAATCCAATGTCCTGACACGCTGGGGCGGTCAGACGCATGCTTATGGATGCATCTGACAACACCAGGTGCTGGGGAGGCCGGGGGAGACAGAACCCCCTGAGCATTGCACTGGTGGATGTGTAAACCGGTACAGTCATTCTGGAAAACAATCTGGCAGTACTTGTGAAATTAAATATGAGTATGCCCGATGACTCATCCATCCCAGCCCTGGGTCTGTACCAAAGAAACTCTCCCACACTCCCCATGGGCACAGGTGCGAGGTGCCATTGCAGATTTGGCTGGGCTGCCCTAGTGTCCATCTGCAGGGACAAGAGAAGTGAACAGGGCAGGATCTGCAGCGACGGAAGGGCAGACGCAGCCCTCTTATGAGCTAAGTGTAAACCGTGCACCAAGACTGGATCTCAAAAAGAGAGTATTGAGTGAAAAAAAGACAAGAAGGAGATCCGTAAGAGAACCCCATGCGTCTAAGTTAAAAGACACCCAATCACAGCCCTACAGTAAGTCCACATGTGTGGCACACGGCAAATACTGGAGTGGGTGCCTATGAGGAGTGAAGGGAACAGAGCGGGAAAGAACGCAACAAGGAGGAGAGGGGTCTTTCAGAGGCCGGAGGTAATGTGCCTTGAATGGAGGAAGCTTTCATAACAATTCAAAAGAAAAAAGTGCCACTGGATTTGGAGTCATTCCCATGACCGATTCCTACTGGCTGTGGGCCCCTCGGCAGGTAACTTACAGCCTCAGCTTCCCCACTACAAAAGCAGATGTGAAGAACTGCCCTACGGAGAAGTGGGTGCAGAGCCTGAATCTGGAATGTAGCGACAGGATGGCAACTAAGGACTCAGCTTTCTTGTCTGTAAAATGGGGATTACTACATTACCCATCCGGTACTGTTATGATGGGGTTTAAATGAGATGTGACACGGGCAGGACAAAAAGCACAACGACGACACTGTTTGGCACGTTTGGGAGGCAGGGAGCATGTCCTTCCGGGGGCTCGGGCTCGTACCAGGCGCTGTGCCGGGGGCTCGGCAGCACACCCCACCCTCACTGGGTGCAGCACCCAGGGGCATGAGACCTAAAAGCAGCCCCCGCCCCTCGCCACAAGGTGCCCATGATGTCCTGGGCACCATCCTGAGAGAGAGGGCACTTCAGGCTGCCTTTACGTGCCCCCGTCTTGGGCACCTGGGGCCCTACAAATCCACTTGTAGATTTCTTTTTTCTTTTCTTTTGTGCCACAGATCAATTTTTAACTGGCTAAGGCAGGTTACCAGAAAGAGAAGAGACGAGAAGAAGAAACTGTCATAACTCCCCTACTCTGCCACCAGGTAGGCAAATCTTCATTTTTTCCGACAAAGTGCTACTTTCTTTCTATAACTTTCCGTCATCCAGGAAGGACGCAGCGCTGTATGTGACTGTCACGCCACGGATTGCCACTGCTCTCCAACACCTCTTCTCCATCCCTCAGATGCCTAGGGAAGATTCAGTGGCGCTGAAGTACCACGTACTGGGTGGCAATGGGTGCCATCTTGTTCCCAATTTTGCTCCTACAAGTGCCCTGGCTTTGAAACACGCCTTCCTGCAAACCAGCACCCTCCCTCCTGGAGCCTGTCTTTGAAACACATTCCCCAAATAGGGACGCAGGTCAAAGCGATGCTTTGGTAGCTCCTGACAAATCGTTTTTCCAAAAGACCAATCTATGCGGCCACACGCAATGGACACATGTGCCGGGCCGCCCACAAATTCTCAGAACAAACGCCCAAACCCGTTACTCTCACGTCTGGCAACCTGCAGGGAGCGGGAGGCCACAGTCACACTCTGAGTCTCGGGGAAGGTGGACTTTTCCCCGAGGCCACTGATGCTCTAACCTTCCATCTCTGTCCACGAGCGCTCACAACTTTAGAAAGAGGTTTCCTGCACATAACGCGGTCTCCTTCACACAGGCCAGCCTGAGGAGTGGGCAAAGGGACAGTGGGAGAGTTGCGGGCGGGGAGGTCGGCCTAAGGCCTCCAGGAAAGAAGGGAAAACAGAGGAATAACAAATGGGAATGTTTGCACGAAAACGTGCCATTAAAAACTCCTAGTCTGCGGTGCTGTTGGTCGCCCCTGGAAAAGTCTCCAGCGCCCCGGGCTTCATGCGGGCTGGGGCCTCCACAGAGCACCCCTCTGCTCTGGCTAATTCCTGGTGCGGTTCTTCCAGATTAGCCGAAACCCGATTTCACCCGGGAAGCACACCTCCTAAAGCGGATGGGCTCATCCTGCCCAGACCTCCTGGATTCTCTCATTCCAGAGTTGAGCCCAGCAATGGCCTGAGCAACGGACTGCTTCAGTAGCTACGTCTGGACTCAAAGTATCACGCGGACATACGCCCAGACTGTGCTAGCCGTGAACGGAAAGTCCAGCCTGGGAGGGGGAGAGGCAGGCTGCAGGCCCGTAAAAGCGAGACAGAGGTCCTAAGTGACTTCGCTTGGGTTTTCCCCTTCCACTCCCTAGCCCCGCACCGCCGATCCAACCGATTCTTTGATAACTTATTTCTCAAATGCCTGTTATCACCTAGTCACTGAGGTGAGGAATTGCAACACCAAGGCCATTCCTTGACGGGAGGACTGACTTAGGGAGTTGAGACTCTAACATGAGGAATGTTAGATACCATGAGGAATGAAGTCAAAGATAACAAAACAAGACAGTCAAAGATTGATCGCTTGCGAGCACTGAGTGGTCTGCGATCGGGGGGCAGGTCGCTGTGGGCTGGGAAGGAAGTCCTCTGAGAGCCTGATGACCAGAGCCTGGTGGGGGGAGGGTGTGGGCAGGAGAGGAGGCCTGTGATCCAGGCCGGCAGCCGGGAAGGTGGGCAGCACGCTCAGGCGCCAACGAGGAGCTCCTTGAGGTTAGAACAGAAAGAAAACATCTGGAAATCCGGGGAGGCTGCGTCGGGGCCTGAATAGTGAGACGCTGGAAGTCAGGGAGAAGAGCCCGCGCTGGGAAAGAGAAAGTGAAGATGCCGTGAAGCGGGACAGCTGCTGGGAGAAGCTGATGAGGAGATGAGTCGGGGGACAGCCCTCAGGATGGCCTGGGGAAAGAGCCCGGTTAGCAGAGAGGCACGCGGTGCCAGAGCATCCAGGTCCCGCCTGCCAGCACGGCAGACATCACCCATCCATCAGAGCACACTTCCCTCAAGAGCCCAGATGGGACCTCAGAGTGTGTGGCCGCTTGGGGCTCCAGGAAGACCCCACCCATCGATGCAGGGTGGGATTCAATCTCTGCCTTGCAGGTTGTATCAATCAGGAGCAGCAATATTACACTGCACTAACATGTACCTCACGGTTCAGTGGCTGAAAACAGCAGAAGTTGGGGCGCCTGGGGAGCTCGGTCGGCTAAGCGTCCGACTTCGGCTCAGGTCACGATCTCGCAGTTCGTGGGTTCTAGCCCCGCGTCGGGCTCTGTGCTGACAGCTCAGAGCCTGGAGCCTGCCTCGGATTCTGTGTCTCCTTTTCTCTCTGCCCCTCACACTCTGCCTGTCTCTGTCTCTTAAAAATGAATAAGCATTTTTAAAAAATGGAAAATACTTAAGAACATTTATTGAGTGCTATACATCCTAAAATATTACCATTTCTTTTGGCCCTTTGATCAGCCCTGTGGGGTAGTAGGTATCCTTATTCCCATTTTACCAATGAGCAATTTAGGGCTCAAAGGGGGTTGAGGGCTCCAGACAGGAAGGAGTGGGCCTGACTCCACTGCACATGCTGTCCTCCAACATCACGACGACATCTTTGCGACAGGAGAGGAAGGTAGCTGTTCCAGAGGCCCGAAGGCACAAAGGCTAAGCGCTAGGGTTCTAGAGGCGAGCTGCCTGGGTGTGTATTCTGGCTCCACGTTCCTGTGCCTCAGTTTCCTCATCCTTGAACCATCATGATACTAACAGTGCCCCCAACCTCACGTCAGCGCCGTGACAACTAAGGGACAAAATGCACGCATAGTCCTTGCGGTGGTTCTAGCACCGAATCCGTGGCCGATAAATGCAGTTATGATAGTAATATGGCCATCTTACCCCAAGGATGCTGGAGCCCAGACGGGCCACAGGCCCCTCAGCCCAAACACCATCTACCTCTCAATAGGACACTGGGTCTCCTGGGTTAGGTGGCCTGCTGAGTCTGTGTGTGTGCCGGGACAAAAGGCCACACAGCACCGGAGTTAAGGGCCACCCTGCCACAGTCAGACGCCCCAACCGACTGAGCCACCCAGGCGCCCCTTGAAACTAATATATAGTGCCTTTCTGGTCAAACGGGCCTATCTGAGAAGCTTGGTGAAAATGCCATTTCCCAGGCCCCACCCCAGAACCACTGGGTTAGAAAACCTGGTGGGGGAAGACCAGAGATCTGCATTTTAGCAAGTTTCCCAGGTGGTCATTTGCAAACTGAAGTTCGAAAACCACTGCCATAAAAAGAAGCCGAGAAAAGGGGCTGGGGCAGGCATCCTGGAGCCAGAAGGAGGGTTGCAAAGGTGACCAAAGAAGTGGTGGGGTGGGGGGAACAGAGGACCGCACGTGGCTCCTGTTTTGCATGAGAGCAAATCACTTCTGCCCACGTGTGCCCTGCGTGCTCCACCAGCGTAGACATAATTTGCAAAACCCTAACTCACCCTCTGCCAAACCCTTCCCCCAGTCCTGGAAAAACGATACTCGCACTCAACCTGGGACTGCCTTCTCCATCCTGATCTGCAGGAAGAGAACGTTTCCAACATACTGGACACACTGCTTGAAGACTCCTATCACCACTGTCAGGAATCGCATTGCAGGAAGGAACATAAGTAGTGCGGTCACCCGGAGGTTTGCTGCAATTAGCTCTCCCTTTGGTTTGTGACAGATCCTAGCTCCTGCAGCGAGCTGTCCTCACTTATCCGCAGGGAAGGAGGTTTCGTTTAATGTCACGCCACACACACAAAAGTGTTGCTGATGTGCATGCGCACACACACAAACGCACCACGCGTTGTATGCAGGTGTATTTAAGCTTCTGCAATGATTCGAGAAATACAGCCCAACCATCAGGAGTCACCTGGACCATAATGCTGAGTGCTAGTTTCCAAGGTACCAGGAAGGTACCAAGCTAAAAGGGGGCTGGAAAAGGAGCGAACTGATACTTAAGGCCAAGTCCTGTGCTGGGGGTTTCTCATGTATGTTTCCCATCAATCGATCAGGGAGCATATTATCAGCTCCATTCTTCTGATGAGAAAACGAAGACACAGAAAGAACCTGCCCAAGATCCTCTACGATCGAACCCTCACCTGGCTAATCTGAAGATCACATTCAATACTTACTCAGTGCTGCCTTTAAGTTCGTAAGCCGTAAGCTTGGTGGGGAGGGAGGGGAGAGTTTCTTCCAGAGAGGGGAGCCTATGGAAACTGACCTCTCCAACCAGTGAGAGAGAAGAAATAACTTCTTAACAAACAACTGAACTCACAAGCAATCAACAGTCATTGAGAAGAATGAATCACAGATAAGCAACAGAAAAAAGCAAATCACATTATAATCACATCCTTCCAAAAATAATGGCTGTTACATTTCTAGGCTTTTTCTAGCCAAATACGTATTTTTTCTAACCTACAAATAAAATGATACAATTTTTGCAATTTTATAAAAAATTTTACACTGATTTTATGTGAGTAATTAATGATGTTTGTCCGATCCTGATCTTCTGTGAATTTATGTCAATCCATAAATTTCTCTGCAGAGTCTAAGGGGAAAGATGAAACCATTTGCTTCTTTTTGTTTGTTTGTTTGTTTCCTGTTATGGTCTGTTCAACAGTCACTAGTACATTTAAGGAAGGGTTATAGAGGGTTCTATGTATACCGGCAGTGTGTTTTCGTGAATGATGCGGACTTGAAAAACATCCACCCCCACCAAAATTTCAGGTGGGTTTCCTCCTCTCCATAGATGCAAATGGAGGCTAGGTTTTGCAGCAACTGATAAAATGACCCTCCCCCCGCCCCTCCCCCACTGCAGGGACCAGCCCTCCAAGTGCCCCCCAGGACTCCCTTCCAGCCTTCCCCTAGTTAGGAGAGTGAAAAATAACCTCCTTTCCTCCCTTTTGGTGTTAACGAGGCTCCCTATTGAGACATAGTTAATCACATCAATTAAAAGCCTTTCACATTTGGCCTTGCCTGCCAGGCACAGGCCCTCTGTCCAGGGGAAGGTGGGTAAGATAAGTCATGTCCAGAGATAACTTATATTCTTTCCTTTCTCCCCCTCCACCTAGGCTTTTTTCATTTGTATGTTTGTTTGTTTTTTAATTCAAGCTTAATTAGCACACAGTGAAATGTCTTTAATGAACACTCTGATGAATTCTGACAAATGCATATACCAAAAACACTAAACCTCCAAGACATAAAACATTTCCCTCACCCAAAAGTTTTCCTGAGCCTTTTTTTTAATGTTTATTTATTTATTTGAGAGAGAGAGAGAGAGAGAGAATCCCAAGCAGACTCCACACTGCCAGTGCACAGCCCAATGCAGGGCTCGATCTCATGAACCTTAAGATCATGACCTGAGCCGAGATCAAGAGTTGGGATGCTTTACCGACTGAGCCACCCTGGCGCCCCTCTCTGTGCCTTTTCTAATTGTCTCTGCCCTCCTCCCAGAGGAAACCACTGTACTAATTTCTAGCACTATTGATTAATTTCGTGTGCTCTGAAAGTTACAGAAAGTGGAATCCTGTGATTTTTAAAGACAGGCATCAATGACGAGCAAGAATGCACAGTTCCTAGCAGGAATGAAAACCGGCGTAGGCCCTTTGGAGAACAGTCTGGAAGTTCCTCGAAAGGTTACATACAGAGTTACCACATGACCCAGCAATTCCACTCCTGGGAATATAGACACAAGGAAACGCAAACACACATCCACTCAAAACCCTGCACATGAACCTTCAGAGAAGCAGTCATCATCATAATGGCCCCAAACCGGAAACAACCCAATATCTATCCACTGATGACAGAACAAATGAAATGCTGTTCATGCACACAATGGAATGTCACTAAGGCACAGAAGAGAATGAAGTACAGACACATGCTGAAAGTGGATGAACCTTGAAAACATCACACTAAGTGAGAGAAGCCAGTCACAGAAGACCACATATTGTATGATTCCATTTGTGTGACACGTCCGGAATAGGCAAATCCATAGCAACAGAAATACTAGGCTGCTCAGGACTTGGGGGTGCAGGGGAAGGCAGGTAGGGAGGTGAGAGCGAAATGGGGACACGTCTTCTCTCTGAGGCGGTGAAAATGTTCCAAGATTGTATGATATCTAAATTGTATGCTATGTGAATGATATCTCAGCAAAACCGTTGCAAGAAACCAAACATTCAGAATCAACCAAAGTGGAGCCATGGAAAAGACAGCAGTTTTCCCACGGGGGGATTTTAACAGAAGAAGCGTTTGACACTGTAGCCCAAGAACCTGGTGCCACCTGGGGAGCGTAACAACGGCCCAGGAAGGTCTCCTTCCCGTGAGAATGTCCATGGCTTTCCTGATTTTCCCAGGGGTCCCTGCCCTACCTCCAGAGTCTAAACTCTGAAGAATCCAAGACCTATTGACCAGATCCATTCATTCATTCCAACATTTATGAAGTCTGTGTTTAGTAGAAAGCACTGTGAAAGTAGAAAGTGACTGCATTTTTAGGAGCATATTGAATACCTCTGTATGTTTGGTCCTGTGTTTAGCAGGTGACAGTAGGAGACTGGGAAAGGCGGGGTGGGGGGTGGTGGGTGGTGAAGAGCCTGTTATGAGAAAAAGGTCAAAACAAAACTCTGAGGTCCAATGGAAGTGGTTCCCACTCCTGACCTCCTGCCTTCACCTCTCCCTCCCCCATGTCCCTCACCTTCAAAGACCAATAACCTGCCCTATGGTGGAAACATTAAAAGCCCCAGCTCTGGGAACCAAACCCCCACTCTACCACCTACAAGCTGGGTGTGACTGCAAGCAATTTTTTTCTTAAATGCTTATTTATTTATTTTGAGAGAGAGAGAGAGAGAGAGAGAGAGAGAGACACGGGGAGAGGCAGAGAGAAAGAGGGAGAGAGAGAATCCTAAGCAGGCTCCGTGCAAACAGCGCAGAGCCTGACGCGGGGCTTGATCCCACGAACCGTGAGATCATGGCATGAGCCGAGATCAAAAGTCGAACGCTTAACTGACGGAGCCACTCGGGCACCCGGCTTCAGGCAGTTTCTTAACCTCACTTCCCCACGTGTGCAGTGAAGATGTTGGCAGTTAACAGCCTGCCCTATGCGGGATTAGATGGGCTCACATGAGACTCAGCAAACTAAAGGGCCACCGGATAGTGAGTACTTTGGGGGCACTGTGGGCCATGCCGTATCTCTGTGCTGGCTACTCATCTTCACCATCAGACGTCAAAGCCACCGGAGACAATACGTAAAAGGGAGAACATGCTGTGCTCCGATACAACGTTACTTAAGGACAATGAAATCCGATCTCATGTAATTTTCACGTGTCAGAAAATAGGATACTTCCTTTGATTATTTTTCTCAACCGTTTAGAACTGGAAGAGCCAACCTCAGCTCGTGGGCTATAGAAAAATGGATGGTGGGCCAGATGGGGCCCGTGGGCTGCAGTCTGCCACCTCCAGAGGTAAAGCACTTAGAACAGTGCCTGGCTCAGGGGCACCTGGTGGCTCAGTCGGTTAAAACAGTGCCTGGCACACAGGAAGCACTCACCACCCACGAACCACACCCCAAGCAACAAGAAGCTGGGCGTTGGCCGCCTGTCACACCTGTGCTGTGCCCTCTAGGTACCGTATCTCACGGAAGTCTCACCTTGACCGTGTGAGGCAGGTAACACGAGAAGTCAGGTAAGAAAGCAAAGCCTTAAGTGAGCAAAGGGGCAAATCCAGGTGTTTCGGTCATGAGCTCTTGCTTCTGACCGTTAGAAAACACCGCGCTGGCCGCCAGGGCATGCCAGGGAGCCAGACCCACTCAGGTTCGGCTCCAAACACCACAAATCATGATTGAATTAACTGGGGACGTTTGTTACAGAAAGCGAGGGCCGGAAGGGGGACAACAACATCAGCCCGCGGTGAGGAAGGTCCTCTGATGCAGGGACACGCAGGCTGGGAACGGTAACCGCGCGTCTGGTGTTACGCCAAGTGTCAGAGAGAAGAGGCCGGAAAAGGCACATCCACCCTGCTTCCCTGCGGCGGTGGGCTCAGAGACGTGGCGGTGTCCCGGAGGGAGAAGCCGGGCCAAGCCTCCCGAAGGGCACGCGGGGGCCTAAATGGCCTCTTGCACTTTACGGGAATACATCCTCATAAAATAGGAAAATCTAGTCGCGAAGATTTAACTACGAGGGTATTCACGGAAGCACCGCTTGTCACGGGACAAGAGCGGAATTCGTAAGTGCCCCAGACACCCAAGAAGAATTGGAGGGCCCCTGCCACCGCTGTCTGAACAACGGCGAGGCTGCGTGTCCCAGCAGTCGGATGGAGCGAAGGAGCAGGAGTGTGCGTGCAGACGGGGAAGGATATTCATCACGTACTTAGTAACACCGCTACGGGCAAACACACACGTGCGCTACGGTGCTGTTACAAGTACGTGCATATGCATATGCATATACACCCGCCCTGCTAATTAGTCACCTCTGAATGATAACAGCAGCCTTTTTAGCTTCTTCCTTTTGCGTGTGAGGATTTGGAGATGTTTCTGGAATAGATATGCGGTGCTTTGTAAGAAGAAACAAAGTCCAGCCGGGGCCCCGGCAGGAGTTCGGTGCTCCCCGAGCGGCTCGTTGGTAACGGGGACGTGCGACGCGTCCCTTCATCCAGCGCCTCCTTAGGGAGTGTCTGCCACGGGCCAGAGACTGGGATACACGCTGAAGATTGGGGGCAGATGAGGCAGACGGTGTCGTGGGGAGGCCGGTCAGGTAAACACATCGGTGCACTCAGGGCTCAGATGTCCCGCAGTATTTGCAGAGGGACCGCCAGATCATGGGAGGGAGGAGAGGTCTTTTCCCATAACCTGAATGCGGCCTCAATTTGCTTCGTGGCCTCTCAGCTAACGACCTACTGGACAGAGGAAGGTCCTGGTAGCCGTGAGCAGGCTGGTGTTCAGGCTGATCGCACTCGAAGACTCTGGCCTTTATCTTTCTCGTCGGGGAGGCCGACATCCTGTCCGGGCAGCTGTGTGGATCAGCGGAGGTTCGGGAAGCCTTCTGTGGTGGCAAAGCCCTGCACACACAGTGGGGCACCGTTTAATGCCAAGATCTGAACTCCTTTCTACAAGGGCTGGACAACCTGGAATTTAAGTCATGATGGATGCCAAAGTGCGGGGAAGAAAACATGTTTACAAACTGAAAGTCTCAACAGAGGAGGGCAGTGAGTAGCAGCGGGATTCCCCGTCACCGCACCCTGGCCGGGCTCACGTCGTATGTGCCTTCCAACTCGGCCAGCTCCTGACTTTCTGGGACATGTTTGTAAACCCAAGGACAGTCGGCACATTTTAAATTGGGGGAAAAAAATTTTCTCTGCAAGATTTTGTGCACATACAAAGAGAAGTATTTAGGACCTACGGCCTTGAAAAGAAATCCTTCATATCTCACCTCCAGTATGGTGAAGAGTAAAAAAAGGCTTTCCAGTTAGGTGGACAAGGGTTTAAATGCTGGTGCCTTTGGTAAATTGCTGATTATCTCTTAGCTTCAGGATAATAATATCTTCCCTGCAGGGTAATAATTAGAGCGATATATGTGCATAGCATAGATGATCAATAAATGATAGCTGGGTTTCTTCCCCCCTAGTGGGAAGGCTCAGGGAACAAAGTGGTGGGGTCACCCTGCCCAGAAGCTGTACCCTAGGGGAAATCAGCTCATTATGAAAGGAAGGGAGAGAGGCCCAGGTGGTCGGGCCACCCAGAGCTAAGCCTGACCTCAGCTCAGCCTGCAAAAGGTGAGCCAAGGATACTAGGTCTTTCTCAGTGATGTGGGCAAGTGAAATAAAACTGAAGGTCCAAATACGAAACGAGGCCTGTGCGTGGACCCCTCTGAGATCCTGACTGGGGGAGGAGAAGATGTGGGTGTTTTGGGGGGGACGAAAAAGGAAAGGGACTTCATCAGAGACCGAAGGTGGCACCAGTGAAGGCAGCTAGGAAAGCAGCCATGGACAGAAGCAGCACAGTGTGGTCCCTGTGCAGATCCCCCCACAGCAACTAGTTGAGCAGGCCTGGGATGGGGCCGAGGACTGTCCGCATTCTACCAGGACCCGCTGACACTGCCACTTCTCAAGGCCCGGCCCAGGGAACTGCTCCTGCAGTGAAGGTGCCAGCTGTTGGCCTGGGGAGGGCTCACTCAGTCCCAATTCCAGCTGGGGACCAACTCCCAGGTCCAATTTTAGTATTTTCAAAAAAAAAAAAAAAAAAAAAGCACGACCTGTGTCCAGGGCCAAGGCAAGCTGCAAACATACAAACAGGGAAACAGCTTTAGAAGCAGTGTCCTCAATTTCAACCACACACGTGCATGTGCATACATTCGTATGTATACGCACATGTGTGCACACAAATACAGACATACTTGGCTGTGCACACATATACGTGCACATTCACATACACACACATGCATATCTGTATACGTACACCTGCCTATACACATGTGGGCGTATCCTCACGCAAGCTCTGCCTCAGTACTAATATTATCCCCATTTTCCTGATGGGGAAACAATAAGAAACTAGCCTAAGGCCACACAGCTAGTCTGTGGCAGAGGCTGGATCTGAAACAAGACAGTCTGGCTCCAGAGTCCCTGCTGGTACTCACTAGATTAGGACAGATAACCCAAGAGGTTAAATGGTAGAGGCTGAGAGTCATAAACTCTAAAAGCAACTTGGGCCCTGGGGTTGGCCGCGTCTGGTGAGGCTTGCCAAGAATTCCTCCCGTTTCTGTACACGCATGTTGTTTTTCCCCTCCAAAGTGAGAGTCCGTTTCTCCTGCCCCTGAATCTGGGCTGACCTGTGACCGCTTGACCAGCAGAATGTGATGGAAGCGATGTCGTCTCAGTTCTGAGCCTTGCCCTAGGGAGGCCGGGCAGGTTTTACACCAGGCACTTGGGGGGGTCCAGCCGCCACACTGGAAAAGAAGGTCCGGCTGGACTATGATGACAAGGTCTCAGAGTAAGCGAGAGGCCTCAGCCGCTGCCCCAGTCATCCCGGCTGAGGCCCCACGTAAAGCCTTCTGGCCACGCGGCCTCGCAGGGCTCCCCCCCGTGAACGCAGCCACACTGACTCCAAGTGGAACAGAAGAACCACCCTGCAGGGCTCAAGCACCCCACAAGACCGCGAAAAATAAACAGTCCTGGTGTTAAACCCCTAAGTTCTGGGGTCATTTGTCAGACAGCCAGTAGACTGATTCGTGCACCTACGTGGCTTTTGCAGACAGTATACATCTCACGATAAACAGCGTTATTTGCTGAGCACTGTTTGCCGGGCCGCATGTGAAGTGATTTACAGTTACTGTCCTGTTTAGTCTCTATTGCCACCCACGTGGCAGATATTAATATTATTTCCATTTTACCCACAAAGACAGTGAGGCCCAATGAAGTCAATTAATAATTTTCTCTACGCAGTGGCAGTTCCTGGATGTGGCCCTAAATCTGGCTTGTTTTAACTGCACAGACTACTCCGATTTCTCCAGAGAAAAGAACCAGGGGCCTGTGTGTGTATGCATATTTATATGTAGACACCATGGCCTACCCAAGTCGTCACATGAAAGTAACCATCACGCTGCATTTCCCGCACCGCGTGCCCCTTAGCCCTGCAAACCTGGACCCACATTCCTGGCCCCCAGTCATGATTTACCATCATGGGTCACGCAATTAGCAATATGAACGAGACCTGTAGCCAGAGCCTGTCACGTGAAACCGTGGGATGCCTAAAGTACGTGGTGAGAGGCTACTGGCCATGTTGAAGCCACCGAGGGATTAGCTTAGGGCAGAAGGTCAACTGGCAGGGCTGAAACAGATCAGGGCGCTTCAGGCAACAGGTGTCGGGAACAAAGATGGCGACACGGGATGCCGAAGGAAAAGGAGGGCGGAAACTGAGGTTGGTTCCAGGACCTGGTTTTACTCCCCAGCAGCTGTGTGACCTTGGATCATACGTCACCTCTCTGGGCCTCATGTCCCCAAGCAAGTTTGGTGATGTCCAAAGAACCGTCAAGTTCTTCCCATGATTCTCTGTAGCTTCATCTCCAGCAAAGATCATTACACAGCATCTCCTTTCAACTGTGGGGAAAGCCCTGTGAACTCCACTTGGCCACCATGAAGAAACTGTAGGACGGAACGCGTCACTTGCTTTCTGGTGGCGACACAGTCAGTCACTGATGGAACCTCCAAATCCCAGGAACCCTCGAACCTGGGCTCCTCTCCTACTGGTTAGTACCACACTGTTCCCACTCTGTTCTCACACACTGAATTCTAGCTCCCCTTCTGTGGGAACTCACACCCAACCAACACCTCTGAACGCATCCTGCAGCCAGCTGCAGCCCCTCCATTAACACAGAAGTCTGGCGAGAGGTTATCACTGTCAATGGGTTTTGTTTCCTCTACCTCCTTAGAGTTGGTATCAGGCAGGCCAGGAAGTTTCTTTTTCCCTGCAGTCCATTTATGTGGGAAGAGGAGAAGGACCTGTCAAGTGCAAGGGAAGAATCAGCTGGGCACGTGGAGATATGGGCTGGCCCCCGCCTGGCCTCCCCCAGCCCTCCTGGTCACTCCACCAGTCCCGTGCTGGGGGGCTATGCTGACTGACAGGGAGGACCACGGGGGACTTGCCATGATCATTAATCAGGAGCATTATCAGCATCCTGAAGAACCTCTGGTCTGCTCCAAAGCCAGTTAGGAAACTGACCTTGTCCCCTTCCTGTCTCATAAGCTTCCAGTCCATCCAGGACCAAGAGATGGAATATTTCCCCATGTCCAGCACAACAAAGCCCATCTGAGAAGCCCACGCAGACGTCAGATGGGACCACCTCTCATCTCATCTCGTGAATGGGAATGCTAAGGCTGGAAGTCATGCCAGTGGGTACAAAGTACCCGGTGCACGTGAAGCCCCACTCTAAGTGCCCAGTGTGCTGTGGTCTGCAGAGTAATGGCCACCTGCGGATGCCCACACCCCAATCCCCGAATCCTGTGACTAGTTAGGTTGCGTGGCAAAGGCAGATTTAAGTGGCAGAGGAGAAGAAAGTTAACGTGCTGACGTTAAAAGCGAAAGATTATCCTTTGTGATTTCTGTGGGTCCGATATAATCAGAAGCATCCAAAATGGGAAGAGTCAGTCAGAGGAAAAGGTGACCATGGAAGGAAGGCATGGAGAGGCGTTATGTCGCTGGCTTTGCAGACAGAGGAAGGGGCTGCTAGCCGAGGAATGCAAGGGGCTTCTAGAAACTGGGGATGACAAGAAAACACTTCTCCCCTAGAGCCACCAGAAGGAACCAGCCCTGTGTTCCTTGATTTTAGCGTAGTGAGACCCACGTTGGACCTCTAACCTATGGAATTGTAAGATAATACAGCTTTTGGACACTGAGTGGGTGGCAATTTGTCACAGCAGCAATAGAAATCTAATACATGAATGGACCCACTCAGTTAGAGTTCCTACAATAAACTCTACGAGGTGATGTAGCAGTCCACTATGGCTCCAAGGACGCTGTGTAACAAAACATCCCAGCCCAAGGCAAACAACAACAAGCGTCTGTTTCTCACTCGCATGCCTGCCAGTCAGCTTGGGCTCTGGCTGGTACCGGGGGGGCTTGTCTGAGCTCAGCTCCACTCGAGGCGTGAGTTTAGGATCCGCTCCACGTCTCTCATCCTCTGTGGATTGGAGGCCATCAGAGGCCTGCTGCCACGATGAAACGTACGTGAGAAAGGAAGCCCAACCTTGTCCAATTTCCATCTTCCGCTCCAGTCATGCTGCTAACACCCCAGGGGCCAAAACAAGTCGCGAGGCCAAGACGGAAGCCGTGGCGGGGAGGAGTCCGTTTGCCCACCTGGAGGCTGCGGCAAAGGTGTACTCGTGTTAATTTGATTATGGGGGAGTGAAGAACTGGAGCCCATAGTTCAGTCCACCACAGGCGGACGCTATGTCAGCGTTCCATTTTGCAGATGAGGAAACCAAGGCACAGAGTTCTTACGAAACTCATCCAGGATCTCCCTCCTAGGAAATAATGGAGTGAGGATCAGAATCCAGCCTGGCTTCAGAAGGCTGGTCAAGGTACATCTACTAAGTGAAGAAGCTAGGGCCCCAGGGCTCTGCATGTCACAGTTTCTGGGGCAGAAGGAGCGGCATCCAGGGGCTGCAGTGATCTCCAGAATAAGAGGAAGGCACTGGGAGGGGTCACCAGTGAAAACTGCAGCCAGGCCCTGCTGTCAGGTCCAGGCCTGGGGCCAGAGCACCTTCCAGAGATGAGAAGCATCCAGGCTGAGTCAGATGCCTATGGCGGGTGGTTACAGGACCAAATGTCCTTCTCCCCCTGCCGGGGGGGGTTGGGGGGGGGGACTCGGGGTGCAGGGCTGGATCTGATGCCAGGCGGGCAAGTCTCCAAGAAGTCAGCACGTGGGTTCCTTTGAAAGCTGTTTATCTGAAGACCAGAGTGAGGTAACGGGGCAGTGAGAGAAGCAGAGAGAAAGCGACACCCACATAATGTGGAAGGACGGGAAGCAGAGTGTAAGGCAGGGCCCTGGAGAGAGGATCAGGAAGGAGGGAGGATTAGGAGAGAGGAAAAGAACAAAACAACGCTCAGAACTAAGTATTAGGGAGAAGGTTTTTTGAAGGCACTGAGCAGGGATTTCCTGGAAAGAGTCAGAAAGTCAAACCGACGATTCTGGGCATCTGTTTAGAAAGAAAGGCCACAGGGTTGCGGTGGCGGCCCCTCACCGTCCCGTCCGGAGACTCAGGATGCTCTTGGGGGCCCTTCCGTCTTGTGGCACGGGCAGGGGGTCACCTGAAGCCCCCCCACACTTGACCCTGCAACTGGAAGTCAGCAAAATCGCCACTTTATGGCAAGGGCATGCCAAGGATGAGAGAACACGTGGGGGCCACCCTCCGTATCCTACAAGAACTGTGTCTGTCCCTCGTCCTTGTCACCCAGCCCAGGCCATCCCCTGCTGGGGGGGGGGGGTCTTCTCCCTCCCAGCTTGAAAGCTACTTTCACCTGAAAGACAGTGCATGTGAGGCCCTGTCCCCAGAGACGAGAAGCCCGTTAAGAGGGCAAGGGCAGAGGATACTTTGTGGGTACACACTATGAGCCCTCAGCTCACCTCCCAGACTCTCCTGTGCCCCGTGCAAGCACCACTCCCCTCTGAGCTCAGAACATCATGGCTCAGTAGAGACTTTCTACAATCACCGCTTAGTGAATACAGAGGGACCCTGATTGCATTCCAGGTCCCTTCCTCTTTAACATGCTACCAGTCCTGGATCCAGCACAGACACCACAGTGAGGACCTCCCCAAGACATGGGACGAGTGGCCCTTTGATTCATGTACCAACCATTCCCTGAACATCCCTTCTGGGGAAGCACTAGTAAGGCCCTGCCCGGAGGGGTTAAGAGTATGGACCCCTGGAGCACAGTGTGGTTTTGAATTCTGGTTTGACCATCTACTAGATGGGACACTGGGTCACAGGACTTAACCTCTCCGTGCCTCAGTTTCCTCATTTGTAAAATGAAGGCAAGAAGAGCATCTACACCCAAGAGGGTCTTAGGAGGCTTATATGGTTGGGTCAGCTTCAAACTTAGAACAGTGCCTGGCACATGGTCAGTGGGGTCAAAGCACTGGCTTTTATTATTCTTACTGCAGTAGGTGAAATTGACCTCATCTTTGCCCCTTCAGGATCTCAGTCTCATGAAAGCAGACAGATGTGAAACAAACACAGATAAATGTATCAGGACAGATCATGCCTGGAAGGAAAAGCAGAGAGCAGTGGGAGGGAACAACGGGAGAAGCGGAGGACAAGAAGACACTTACTATGCAAAAAATAGAGGGAATGAGCATTCCAAGCAGGGAAATGGCATGTGCAAAGGACCTGAGGTGGGTGAGAATGGGGTGTATCACTCAGCAGAGGTCCGTGTGGCTAAAGAATAGTGAGTGAGGAGAGACATCTGGGCCAATTCATGCAGAGCCCAGTGGGGGATTTTGGGTTTTATCCCAAGAACAGAAATGGGAAGGCCCTGATATGTTTGGCCGAACAGACACAATTTGATTCACATTTTGGAAAGATTGTGCTGGCTGCTGAGCGGAGACAGGACTGCAGGGGGACAAGGATGGATCCAGGGAGCCCAATTTGGAAGCTCTTGCCGTGAGCTACGGGGAAGATGAGGATGATTTTGGTTAAGAGTGTTGGCGGTGGAGGAAAAATAAACTCAGCTCCAGGCCCAGATGTTAGAGGCTCACAGGGAAAGAAACCACAAGCCAGCCAGGATGGTCGGCTGGCTGGCTCTCACCCGCTGCCTTGGCTGGGGACGAGCTGGCCTGGCATGAGTACTCAGGGTACCTTCATGATCGGCCAAGCTGGAACATTCTAGAACACCTCTCTTAGAGGATTTACCTAACAAGGGCTATGCAGGTCCACGATGAGAGGTGCTAATGACCTGGGAGCTGACCCCCTCGGTGGGAAGGGATGCCATGGCGGGAAGCACGTGCAAATTGGATACTCCACATTTTGACAAGTGGCATCTTGAGGGGGTTCCACAAGCTCTGATCTGAGGGGGTGTGAAGGGAGGCATCCTCTCCTTGGGCACAGAACTCCCCCCACGCCCCCAACCCCTCAGGTTCTGAGCTACCTACGGGGAGGGACCATGTCCCTCCGGATCTGCAGTCCACACCTGGAACAGACTCTGGGTAGGGCAGCGTCCTCACTGGAGGATGGCCTCCAGAAGGGCGGTCTCCGTTTTGTGCCTCCTTCCGACTCCGTGCCAAGCACACACCTGCTACATGACGTGCACTCAATCAAACGGGGTCCAATGAAGGAATAAGTGACTGTCCTCCATTCCCCTGGAGCAAACTGCTCAATCACCAAGTCAATGGCCAAGCCGAGACCAGGCATGGTAGCCGGTGCCCTAAAGGAATCTGCATCATGCTGGGAAGACAGACACAGGCAGGAAGAGACAAGGTCTAGTCCAGCTGTCCAGACATGAGGCACTCAGATGGAGTCTTTCCAACAGAGGAAGATGACCGCCAGGCAGAAGAGCCCAGCGGGAAAGCAAACGGTGGAAGAGAATTCGAGCATGGGCAGGGTTTGGAAAATCCGAGGGTCGGTTAGAGAGAGGGGACCACCTCACTCACTGAAGGCCTGTCATTGGCCAAGCCCCAGTAAGAGCCTTCTTCTCAGAAGAACCTCCGTGCTGGAGCTCCCAGTCCCAGTCCCAGCTGAGGACACTGGGATTCGGACCAGCGAAGTGACCTGCCCGCTGTCAAAGAGCCAGCAGCTGGCAGAGCTGGGGAAGAACCAAGCCTTGTCTGTGGTCCCCTCAAGACAAACGACAGGATCAGGTACCCAAGTCAAAGAAAGACAATGGTCAGTTCCAAAGACAAGAGATGAACCCCGCATGCGAGGTGTCATCACAGAGGTGACCGGGATGGGATCACAGGGTGGGGTGACGTGGAGGTGGGCTTTAGCGGAGGCTGGGAGAGGGACAGGGTCAGAGCTGGGCTTTTAGAACTTGGCCCTGGCTGTCGGGAGGTGAGGTTGAAGGCTCAGCCCACCCCACAAGAGGGCGGGACCGAGAGACGGAAGGAAGCAGGACATGGAGGGAACGGGAAGGAAGCTGAGGCAGGACTGCTGGCTGGGAAGGGTCCAGGGGGAGGGAGAAACCACTTCTCCTTCCCTTTCTGATGCTAGCAAGATTATGACTGCAGAGCGGGGCTGCATAGGGCAGAACTTCCCCAAAAATCAGGAGGAGCACGTATCCCCAACAGAGGTTGCAGTCCCCAAATCACGCGGTCACCTCCCACCTCCTCTGCCCACACTGGAGCTTCGTCTGCAGTGAGCTCTGGCCTCGGGCCCTTGGGGACCCAGCAGTGCCCCTTCCTCCAGATATCAGGGCAAAAGAGAGGCAGAGAAACCGGAGAGATCCAAAGACAAGTGGCAAGCGACAGCAAGAGATGCGGCGTCACCCTGTGCTATGGATGAAGAAACCAAGGCGCAAGAGGTAAACAACCTAACATCACACAATGGGTACCTGCCAGGTTCAGGAATGAGATGCAGGGCAGGGCCTTCTGTGTAGACCTGTCTGTATCAACCAGGGACCCAGCAGGAGGAAGCCAACGAGTACCCTGACCTCACCCCCTTCCTGCCCGCCCACCTCACCTCCCAAACAGAAGCCAGAGGGCCCAGGAGCCCCGTGGGGCATCCGTCCTGTTGCACCTACACAGGACAGCCTAGCCTCCTTGTCACAGAACAGGACAGAGGACAGGGAGCATCTGGGGGGGGGGGGGGGGCAAGGAGGTGACCCGGCACCTCGCCACTCCCCCAGCCAAGACCGTGGAGGGTACTAGAGCCTCAACAGCCTCCACTCTGCAGAACCAGGGGGCAGAGGCCCCCCGCCCGGGCTCTGCAGCGGGAAGCCACCTGGCTCTCCCCCCACACGCGCCAGCCACCCCCAAGGGATCTAGCATCTTCACATCCCCTCTTTCCTTCCTCATTCACACCCCCTGCCCGGCCCTGCCTCTATCATCTGCAAACATCTCAAAGGCAGGCAGGCTGTTGGGAGTGGCCAGTTGTCACGTGGAAGGGATGGGGGGGGGGGGGGCAACCGACGCCCAGTGCAGCTCGAGATGCCCACTCCGCGCCCGCCCCGGCCCGCCCCCCACCCTGCCGGCCCAGCCCTGAACATCGAGGCCTGGCTGCCGGTAAAAAGAAAGGGCTCCTATCTCTGATTCCTCAGGGCCTCTGATAAGAAATGTCATCCCTCGCTGGGTAATATGACCCGCCCGATAAGAATCTCTATCAAGCTCAAACATATGGCTGGCTACAGAACACAGAGCCCAGCAGAGCAGGATAATTTATTTGCTTGAGCTGAAAGCCCTGGGCGGCCGAGAGAAGTGCACTGAATAAAAGAGGAAGAGGCAAACTCGAACCTCTCTGACTTGCCGTGGGGATTTTCCCCGGGGAAGGCGGCGGCACCTGAGGACATCAGGGGGCCCTCCTCACTTTCCTCCCTACACGATAAGCACTCGGCCCGAGTCCTCCCTCAGAAGACACTTTCACTGAGGGCTACCACGGTCAATCCTCATGACGACCTCCAGAGAGGCCTTTTTCGCTTCCTTTTACAGCTCAGGAGACGGAGATTCGGCAAGGTTAAGTAACATGGCCAAGGTCACACAGGCGGCCACACCGGAGCTCGGACTCGGACGCCATCAGGTCTGCGTCTGGGTCGCCCGGCTCCTACGCCTACATTCATCAGTCGGGTCAGGCGTGCCCACCTTCGCTGCGCACACGATCGTCTCCAAGGTCCCCCTGAAGCCTCTCCTCAACTCTTGCGTCTCGGCAGCCTGGGGGAAAACGAGGCTTGCCGAGCATGGAGACTCAAGGGAGAGAGGAAGGGAGGCCAGGCCAGTGCGCAGGAGAGGGAGAGGGGATGTCGGGGGCTTGCACCTCATGTGTCAGAAGCACGGTGGGTAGAAGGAAGTTGTGGAAAGAAAACGCACCCCCTCTGTACACCCCTTCGTGTACTCACCGATGGAAAGCTACTATGCCCGGCCCTGGGACTGGCCCAGGCAACAGAGCTGGCCCTGCCCTCATGGAGCAGACTGTCCCCTGAGACTTACAGGTCAGTATAGAAGCAGGAACAACAGGATGTGTTGAGTGTGGACGCCTGAAGTATAGGTGGCCGACAGGGAAAGGTGGCAGTTAGAACAGCTCTTTGCACGCTCTACACCGTTCTCTGCCCTCCTTTCTTACTCAACGTTAAGGCTGACATTGCTTTTTTTCTTTTTTTGGATGTTTATTTATTTTTGAGAGAGACAGAGACAGAATGCGAGAGGGTGGGGCAGAGAGAGAGGGAGGCACAGAATCCGAAGCAGGCTCCAGGCTCCGAGCTGCAGCACAGAGCCCGACGCGGGGCTCTAACTCGCGAGCTGCGAGATCATGACCTGAGCTGAAGTCAGACGCTCAACCGACTGAGCCACCCAGGCGCCCCAGGCTGACATTGCTTTACGAAGGTTAATATGGCTTCAGGATTGTTCTGCATTACATAAAGCCACTATTTCTTTTTTTTAACAGCCGTGTGGTATGCCACTTCATGGATGCATTGTGATTTCAGCAGCCAATCTGGAACTGGGGAGCTCTCAGATCATGTCTCATTAAAGACACACGAATAGGTGGAACACAGAGGGTTTGCTGTGTCGGGCAGTGAAATGACTGCATATGTGATCACGATGGTGGATACATGTCACACATTTGTCGGAGAAGATAGAACGCCAAGAGTGAATCCTAACGTACACTATGCACTCTGGGTGATAATGATGTGTCCGTACAGATTTGTCAGCTGTAACAAGTGTCTCACTCTGGTGCGGGATGCTGGCAGTGTAGACATGGGGACAGGGAGTGTATGAGAACTGTCTGTATTTCCCACTCAAGTTTTCCGTGACGCTAAAACTCTCTGAAAAATGGAAGTTTTTTGTTAATAAAAATCAATCGATCACACAAGTGTAAATTTAACCCTGGCTCCGTTCTATTCCATTTTCTGTTGACTATATTTTCTCCTGAGTTTGGGTCATACTCTCCTGTTTCTTTACAATATGCAGTAATCTGATTAAAAATTAGGCACTGCATGTCAATAAATAAACAGTGTCTCATCATTTGACACGCTGGTGGCTCCGTGTGTGCCTGCCTCCCTCAGACCTTGGTGGGGCTCTGGTAAAAGAACCTTACTATTCTTTGGTGAGCAACTCCTGCCATTTCCACAAAAGCACGTGAAGAAACAAACATATTTCACTTCTGGTCACCAAAAATCCACTCCTCCTGCCCCTTCCTCCTCTGGCCCATGGTAGCTTAGTTCTGGAAGCAAGCTGAACACTAAGCAAGACAACCACCTCTTCATTCAGGCCATTCCCAGAGCTGGTCAAATTCTTTTGGGCCCTGAGATGTTTAAGAATGCAGATAGCCCAAGGCTGGCAAGAGACAAATCTCCACAGGAGCTCGGGACTCTGCCAAAATCATAGCCTGACCTAGGAAAACACAGTAAATATCAATTATGCAATTTGGAGCCCGAGGCACCTTGAAGAAAAGCATCCATTACAAACAGAAAATCCTCTGATAGTCAGAAGATAAAGAACACATATCTCCCTGGCTGAAATGAGGTAGAACCCAAGGTAAAGGAGGTTATCCTACCTGGGAGAGGTTGGCATCCACTGGAGGGTCCTGAGAGAAAGGCTGTGACCCATGTGGTCACAGTTGGAGGGACCAAGAGCTTTGGGAACCAAGGGGAAGGTGGCACTGACTCTTGCTGCATGAGTTAGAAAAGAGGATATTTGAGCTAGGTATTAAAGAGTCAGGGGGTTACCAGGCAGAGAAAGGAGAGAGGACTTTCAGATGTCTTAACATCATGTGTGACATGGAGTGAGAAAGAGTGGCCCGCCAGTGGTCAGGCTGTAAAGACAGCCCTCCTATGCTGGGCCTATGGTGTGGCTTTCCTCTACAGAAGCCATGGGGAGTCATAGAGGCTCTTGAGCAGCAGAGTGACAGATTACCTCTAGCCCCGTCATCACCATGAAGGGACTCTTGGCCACATGGGACTGATATACCACAGTTCCCAGATCATTCTGCAAACCAACTGACATGGTGGTTAAACAGTAGCCTCCAGAGCCAGCAATCTGCCTTGAAATCCCAGCCCTGCCCCTACCAGTTTGAGCAGGTTGCTTATCTATTTGAGTCTTCTCATCTGTGGAATGGGGGTAATATCAGCAGAGGCGTCTCAGTGCTAGTGTGTGAACTGTGGCCCAGGTAAGTTAATGTACGGAAGGTGCTCAGGCCAGCATCTGGCACATGATAGGGGCACAGCACATGACAGCTTTGGGGGCTGTTCCCATCTCACTCGTTTCTCCATTTTCCTCTTTTGGCGCTGTCTGTTCTTCTGAGACCCCGGCTGTCCTGAATCTGAGCAAAGGTGAGCAACTTGAAGGCAAGGTTGGCTTCAGGCTTAGGAGGGCTGGAGCTACTGTCTGAAACTGCCAGCCTCTCATGAGCTTCCCAACATCCCTGAGGCAGGTGTGATCTAAGACGGTGCTTCTCGGGGTGCCTGGGTGGCTCAGTTGGTTGAGCGTCCGACTTCGGCTCAGGTCATGATCTCGCAGTCTGTGAGTTCGAGCCCCACGTCGGGCTCTGTGCTGACAGCTCGGAGCCTGGAGCCTGCTTCGGATTCTGTGTCTCCCTCTCTCTTTGCCCCTCCCCTGCTCATCCTCTCCCTCTCTCTGTGTGTCAAAAATAAACACACATTAAGACGGTGCTTCTCAACACCGTCGCACCACAGAACCACACCTGGGGAGATGTTACAACCTCAATGCCCGGGTCCTGTGTGGTGGGGGCACTGGGGATCCCGGCAGCAAGGTTGTTAAACTCCTCGGGTGAGTCCAACATTACACCCGGTTTGAGAACAACTGATCGAAAAGTCGAAGGGAAACACGGCAGAGGGAAAGTGCGCCACCCTCAGTTGGGTAATCTCCAAAAGGCACTTGGCTCCCTCGGTTTCTGTTTCCTCACCCACAGGGCAACGCCTGGGCACCTTACATCTGCCCAGGGATGTCACACTGAGCTGGCAGCATTGAGATGGCCCTGGATCATTAAGACTGTGACAGAGCCGTCAAATCTCTTCTGGAAATAGGCAAGGACATCGAATACCAACAGATGCAATCACGCAGCGACATGCGGTGGGAAGAGCTGCAGTCAGGTGCGCAGAGCTGGTAATGGGTTAGGCTCTCTCGCTCACCAGCTACCGGCAATCCCATCCCTTCTGTGCTCCGCTTGCTCAGTGGAAGACCGGGGGTAAGAACTGATTTGCTGATCAGACAAGGCGTCTGTGAAGTGCAAGCAGGAAGACACAGGTCACACTAGAAGAGTCAGGCTACTGGAAAACATTTTTATTTAACATTTTCTAGGTCCTCCCTGCAACATGGAAAGTTCCGGAGAGAGAAATGCCCCCTTCCGCAACTGGTGTGACACGGTGGGGAGGGGACAAGGAGCAGTGCCGGCCACATGAAAGCTTTCTTCACGGCAGGCCGGAGTGGAACCTACCAGGGTCCAAGTGGGGATCAGCGATAGGACAGGAGGGCAGGGCGTGGCCGAGGGCGGCCCCAGGGAGACGTTAAGATAGGAAATGTTATCTGGGAACAATGGAACCACCACACCGTTGTCCTGGCCTGGATCTGACAAGCGGGGATAAGACTCCAGGAAACACGTCCCTCGACAACTGGCCAGACTGGGCCCGACACGCCAGTGGCCCATTTGTTTGGTTTTGCCTCCATTCATTCATGTCCCCTGCAACAGGCATAAATTCACCACGTACCACGAACTGTGTTAGAAGGTGGGGATGCCAAGATGAATAAGGCCTGGTCTTCACCCTCGGGAGGGACAAAGACAAGGCAAACGAAGAAGTGACATTTAGGTACAGCAGCAACAAAATCGCCACCACTCACTGATGGCCAACTGTGCATCAGGCGGCATGCTTTTTTATTTTATTTTACTTTATTTTAGTTTAAAAATTTTTATTTATTTATTTTTGAGAGACAGAGAGAAAGAGAGAGGGAGGGAGGCAGAGAGAGGGGGACACAGAGAGTCCCAAACACTCAGTGCAGAGCCTGATGTGAGGCTTGAACTCACAGACTGTGAGATCATGACCTGAGCCAAGATCCAGAGTCAGATCTTAACTGACTGAGCCACCCAGGCGCCCCGAATTTCATATTTAACCTCTCAAATCCTCCGTGTCCCCTCCAAGTATGGGCACTAGCTCCATTTTACACAGAGGGAACCTGAGGCTCAGAGAGGCTGATTACTGGGCATAGATCACACAGCAGTTGAGAGGCTGGGCTCAGACCTGGACCCAGAACAGTGCTACTCCAACACTTGGGCTCTTTCCTCACAGCTCAATGCTGCAACCAGAGAACTGAAAGGCAAGGAGACAAATATCCTCTCTCGTGTACCTCTTACAGGCACAGTCTCCGCATTTAGAGGAAGTGTTAAAAAACGTAAGGAGCAAACAAGAAACAAAATGAGGCACAGCACCCAGACTATATTTATCATTCAATAAATGCTTATGAGTCAGGATCCAAATGCTATAGCATCTGAGGAGCAGAGCAGAGGTGTGAGGGGGTTGGGACCTGGCAGACCCAGGCCTAAATCTCAGCCTCAGGACTTACACCTCCCTGAACTTCATTTTCCTCGTCTTAAAAATGGGAACAGTAAAACCTACTGAAGGCCGACTGGGCTGAGGTCCGGATAATGGGGACAATTTCCTGCCCTCAAGACCCCTGCAGCCCCGCCTGGGGCTTGTAAAAGGGCAACCAGAAGAGCAGCTGGCATGTTCCAGAAGCTTCCGCTGAGTGTGGAAACGGGCTCCACACGAGGAAGGGGCACACTCGTGTTTAATCTGGGCACTGCGACTGCACACAGGCCTGGCCACTACCCCTCCTAGGCCGGCTTTTTCTCTTGGCACGTTAAGACTCCAAATGCTGGGCTACAACCAAACGGGGGTCCTGGGACAGGCTCAGGGAACCGCTGCCACCACAGGCAGCTTTTACTTAACCTTTACTGCGTCCGCGCTGTGCTGAAGGCCCCAGTTAGTTTTGTTGTCTGTTTGTTTTACCAGCAGGGAGGCATGAATGGTTTGTTTGTTGTTGTTTTTAAATTTATTTACTTATTTTGAGAGAGAGAGAGCACACGTGCACACCCAAGTGGGGGAGGAGTAGAGAGAGACTGAGACAGAGAGACACGGAGAGAGACAGAACCCCAGGCAGGCTGTGCACATTCGGCATGGAGCCCGATGTGGGGCTTGAACCCACAAACTGTGAGATCACGACCTGAGCCCAAATCAAGAGTCGGACGCTTAACCAACCGAGCCACCTAGGAAATGGGACTCTGGATCCAGATTCGCCCACTGCTCGTAGCTGGGTGGTCTTAAGCGAGTTACTTTACCTCTCTGTGCCTGACTCTGGGCTTGGAGGCCGTCTCTAAAATAGGCACTCATCCACGCAAGAGATACTTACTAGGTACTCACCCATGTTCCAGGGAATAAGCCATTAAACAAAAGCAACAGAACGCTTTGCATTTGTGGGTCTCGGGGGGGGGGGGGGGAGGGGGTCAGGTGGTGGCAGAGAGTCACCAAACAGATACACAAGTGGGTCACATGGTGCGAAGTGCTCCAGAGATCACTAAAGAGAGAACGGGAACGGTAGATGGGTCATGAGGCGGGTACTATTTACACAGCACGGCCAGGAAAGGCCTCTCTGATAAGGAGACGTTTGAGCCACGTGTGCGTATGGGTGATGTTTACTGAGCACTTACTATGTGCCAGGCACGGCTCTGGGTTGGGTGAGGTGTTGTGCGTGGAGTGACAAACTCCAGCCTCTCGGGCAGCCCTAGAAGCATGGCAGTGACCCCCTCCCCCCATGTCGCCCAGGACGAAACTGCTACACGTTCTGCTCAAGGTGACTGAGGGGGATTCCTGAACCGGACTCGGGAGCCCAAGCTTCAGACCGCTGTGTGCTAATTCTTCCATTCCTAGGGCTCCATGTGCCGGCCAGTGATGCTCTGGGGGTGACCGCTGTGATGGCTGTGGAGATGCCACCAAGAAAGAAGCAGAAAGAGCAGAGGAGGAAAGGAAGAGAAAAGACACTGCTCCTGGCACGAAAGCCACCTACCACACCCATCTGGAAAATAAAGGAACGTGGACTGTGGGTGCTGCTCCCTCTCTGTATCTGTCTCTGACAGACATCCTGCCTTCTCTCTTTTTGTACTCATCTTTACCTAATTTCCTCCAGGAGGAAGGCCTGAGGCCCTGTATCCATTTTAGACTGACTTCTGAACTGCCAACTCTGTCCCAGGTTCTGCGCTCTCCCACAGCAAAGGAAAGAGCCATCCCATCCAGGCCACGATGGCACCTCGACCCTGCCCACGGCCATCGTTCCAGAGCCAACCTTGGTGTTTTTCTGCTCAAGCCACAGCCTTGGGCAACGGTAAAACCTGGAGGGCGGACAGCTAACGACGGTCCTAGAACGTCCCAGAGAAGCAGACATGGTAACACTGATCAGCTGCTGTCAGGCTGCCTCAGCCTGCCTCAGGCTCTGGCCCAAAAGGCCAGAAAGAGCTTCTTGAAAAAGACTGCTGAAGAACGTGCTTCCGGGGACCCGCCATAATGTGCTTCCTCACTGCCTTGCCATTGAACTGGAGCTCCCGAAGGCACGGCCTCAGGAATCTGCCCCTACGCTTAGCATCTGTAGGGCCACCATGTTTGATGAAGGGATCCACAGGTGGAGGGATGCAAGAGAAGGAGAAGAGGAAGAAGGGAGCGAGGGAGGTGTGAAGTCGGGTGACTAAAAAACACGTATATGACACGAAATCATGAGAAGTACAGATAAAAGAGGAAGACGAATAAAAGCAAAATGCCACGGAAGGGCTTTAGAAAAGAACCACGGAGTGCTACGCGGTAGTTAAGAAAGAATGAGGTGCGTGTGTGCACGCGTGTGCGCGGACACACGTGCACGGAAGAGGGGAAACACGGATGCGTTGAAAGAGTCGATTCTTTCCAGCTCCAAATGCTATCGAGTCCGTGGAGCCAGACCCAGGGCTGCTGGCTGAACCTGGCGATAAATCCCAAGGAGATCAGCTGACCCAGTCCACCGCCTCAGGCTGACGTTTCCACCCATGATGAAAGGAAGGCCGTGCCCTCTCTCCAGGGCTCTAGGCCACAGCAGTCTTGTGACCCGGCTTCCCAGTCTCTCTCTGCCCCTCCGGTTCCTTGAAGATACTCGCACTGATTTCGAGACAAAATAACTCGGACGAACTCCCCTCACCTCGCAGCCCCCAGCCTGTGATGACCCATGAAGGGACACTCGCATTGAGCTGTAAGCTGAAGACCCGTGGGCTCCTTCTGGCTCTAGGTTTCACCCACGGGATGTTGTGAATATTTCTGAATTCACTGTCTTCATCTAACATCCAGGAGGTTTCATGACGGTACACGGTCCCAAGATTAATTCGGCAGCACTGGTCACACCCAACACAATGGCCGGCTGGGTGCTGAGGGAAGGGAGGGGGGAGACCTTTCATTGAGGGTATGAACTCCCCTCCCACTGGCTACCGTCTCGTCCCTCGGAGACCACCTAGCCCCAGCTCGTCACAGGCGAAGACACTGCCGCTCAGAGAGGTGAGGACACCCGCCCACCGTCACACGGCACGCCAGGGGCGGCCTGGAAACCGGAACTCAGGATTCCTCACACAAAGACCTGTGTCTCTTCTACCTGCCAGGCTGCACCTCTTCTCAGTCTGCACCAATCGCGGCCTCACAAAGTGAGATGGTCCATTTGAGCCTGGCCGGAACAAGGCTTTTAAGGTCACCCTGAGTCCACGTCAAAACCCAACTCAGGCAGAAGAGATGCCTTTTGTACGACACGGTGGCCCAAACACGTGGGACCACAATCAGCCTAGGCCCGGTCATCGGGACGACTCTTGCTCAATGTTACTCTTTGCTTCCTGCTTTCCACATCCAGAGGAACGATACTTCCCTAAAACTCTACTGTCCCCGGCAACCCACCTACACAGTTCTTGGAAAATATGGGTTAAACGTTTTGCCTCACAAAGAAAAACAAGGAACAAAGAGGGTGAGGAAAATTCATCACCGTGGTCCTGCACTTTTCATTATTCACACCAAACGTCTCTCAAGTCACCAAGTTCAAGTGACCCCGACCCTTGGGGCTGCAGAACTATTTTTACCCACACTTGCCAGTAAGGACGCTCCACATGTTTTAATAAACGGAATTACTCAGTATCAGGAGACATGAAATGGCTTCAAGAGGCTGGAGGTCAGGGGAACTGAAAATGTCCTGGAGGGAAGATGCAGAAATGATCCATTTCCGACCCAGGAGAGGGAACGGCCGGAAGCCATGCTGCCTGCTGCCCAGAACACTGGAGAGGCTGAGACATGGGAATTGTAACCCATGAGTCAAACAAATAGGTGGCCCCATCAGGATCATTTCCCAAACTTATAGAAGAAATGAGGAGATAGATGGCAGCATCCAGTCCTGGGGGAGCCGACGCATCGTAAGTGCTCAGTAAATATTACTTACGCGCGCACACACACACACGCACACACACACACACACACACACGCACACACACACACACACGGTTTCTCAATCTCCTGACTTGTGGCAGAGAGCCCAGTGGACGGCTCCTCTCTGTTCACACTTGCCTTCTTGGGGATCATACCATTCTCGAGGCTTTAATAAGATGACTCCAGAATACGTATCCAAATACTGATCCTTTTACTCCAAGCCTTAGTCAGCGTTGTCCAGAGAAACAGAAATATATATAAGGAATTGGCTCCCACAGTTATAGAGGCTGGTAAGCCCCAAATCTGCAGGGTAGGGAAAAGAGCAAGCAAATTGGAGACCCGGGAAAGAGCACATGTTGCGGAATGAGTCTGAAGGCCGTCTGGAGGCAGAACTCCTGCTTCCTCGGAGCTTCAGTCGTTTTTCTTCAGGCCTTCAACTGATTGGGTGAGGCCCACCCACGTTAAGGAGAGCAAGGTGTTCTATTCAAAATCTAGTGACGTAAATGTTAATGTCATCCAAAAAACAATACCTTCGCAACCACATCTAAACTGCCGTTTGACCAAATGTCTGGATCCCGTGGCCTAGCCGACCTGACACACACCATTATTCTTCCCATTTCCGATTCATAGACCCAGCTACTTCCTGAATCTCTCTCTTTGGATGTCTGGTGAACATCTCAAACGTGAGTGGAAGGCTACCCGCAACACAAACAACATAAAACAAACACCTCCACTCCCCTCACTGACCCCCGTGTGTGAATAAATGGAAGCTTCACTCTCTACTTGCTCAAGGTAATACCTCAGGATCACCCTTTACCTGAAACCCACACGAGCCATCAGCAAAAGCTACCTTCACGGTACATTCATATCTGATGGCTTCTTGTGATCTCCTCTGCTACCACCAGACACACCACTGTCATCCCTTTCCTGGATTTCTGCCAAAACCCCGGATTTCTGTCAGAGCCTCCTAACCCATCTACCTTTGCCACCTTCGGTCAATGTTCAGCAGAGCAGTGGAGAATGAACCAGTTAAAATGCACGTCACGTCTGCTCAGAAGCCGACAGTAGCCCCAACTCAACAGAGAAGGGCCAACATCCCTGCCACAACCCCCTCTGAACCATCTCTGAGGCTTTTCCGCTCTTCATGCCCAGACTGCCTGTCCCCAGGGCGATGCCTGCCCATCACGCTATGCCCAGAAGGGGCATTTCCCAAAGGCTAGCCAGCACCACCGGGCCTTATAAGCCAAGTGGTGACCAGGAAGGCATTAGGGCATTAATCTGAGGACAATGTGGGGTGGGTGGATGCCTCGTGTTCACTAGAGAGGAGGGTGGGTATCTTTGGGGATTTGTGACTTTGAAGGACGTCCAAAGGCAGCTGGTGTGGATTGTTGTCCGAACTGTACTTTAAAAGAAGAATCAGGTGGCGGCCAGGTAAGGAGAGGTGGGTGGAGGGAGCAAGGGGGGCGGGGAGGAGGAAGCGAGATGACAGCCTGTGCAGGTGCATGACAACCCCTGAGGGCTCGCTGGCATGCAACCACCGTTTCACGGGCCCTTGGCCGGAGGGGTGCAGGCAAGCAAGACAGAGAAAAGACACTGTTTGACTGTGGCCGGGAGGAAGAAAACCTCCCAGTGGCCAAGACGATGGGCAAACGTGTGGTGCCAAGTGGGATGGCTTGGCAAGAGAGCGGACGGTCCCTCCCCATCCTTCCGGGTCCCTTCTCCTCCCTCTGACACGATCTGAGCACAGGGTTCAAATGTTACAAGGCCCCTTCTGTGTTCTGAGGCACTGGCTGAAAACTTTCGGGGAGGGAGAGAGGAACTGACATCTTTCATCCTGCAGAGCATCGTGTCACCTTCAGAGCACCTGCCCGGCTATTCAGCAGGACACTTTGTCCACCAGGAGAGGTTCAAGGTCTCCGCAGCCAAGTCGGACCGACCCTCACCATTTCTCGGAAACGTCTCTCCGTTAGCAGGGCACTGTCTGCTCCAGAGCATGTTCTTCTAAGCCATAAAGGCACCTGTCCCTAGAGAGGCCGCTGATGGGAACTGGGCTCTGTACGGAATGATCCTGAGGGGGATCAAGACAGGGTTAGTGAGAGCGTGACCTGATTATTTAAAGGGTCCCACAGTTCCGGGGACGACAGCTCTCGAGCCTGGCCACGGGCTGCATCTGTGTCTAAGCCCTTAGCACTGCCGGAAGTTCACCTGTTTCTTTCTCAGCCTCCGGATCGTCATCATGTGTCCTGTTAGTGCCGTGGTCCCATGTGTTCCTCACCGCAGGACCCTCACACCTGATGGACCAGACACGTGGCCATTGCTGAATAAATATGCACAAGCTAATAATGCCGCTCAGGGGAATGGGGGGGGTGGGGGTGGGGCGACAGGATGGAGACTCGTGGAGAAATGTGGAGTTCCAAGGGACCTCCCACACACATTAGATCCAAGACGTGATTTCAGACAGCGAATGGAAGTTTATACCAGTGAGTCCTCAACGGGGGTATGTGGACTACTTCTCAACTGGTCAAAAAATTCTAGAAACTGCACCTTCCTCCTCAATAAAGCCACAGATGGCCCCTAAAATATCAAGCTTCTTTGCTTGATACTGGCCAGAATGCTATCAACTATGTCTGGTGACAAGGATCAGAAACCCCACAGGTGGATATTTTTAGGTAAGAAGATGGGTTGTCGGTAAGTTAGTGGGGAAACAACTACCTAACAAATGAGTTTGTTTATTTGAAACAATGCCCTTGCAAGAAGGCAGAACTGATAAAAGGGATTTCTGGAGCTACAAATGTTGGGCTAAAACAGTGCTTCTTCATGGGGCGCCTAGGGGGCTCAGTCGGTTAAGTGTCTAACTTCCACTCAGGTCATGATCTCGCGGTTTGTGGGTTCGAGCCTGGAACCTGCTTCAGATTCTGTGTCTCCCTCTCTCTCTGCCCCTCCCCCACTCACACTCTATCTCTCTCTCAAACATTTTAAAAAATATATTAAACATTAAAAATAACAAAATAAATCTGTGATTCTTCAGGGAGGATGTTAATACCGCCCCCCCTCCCCCCTGGAGAATATCTGAAGGAATTTTTGATGGTCATGACTGGGGACTGCTGCTCAAAATGTACAGACTGAAAAAGAAAGGTATAGTTTCTGGCAGGCTTTTTTTTTTTTTTTTTTTAATGTTTATTTACTTATTTTGAGAGAGAGAGAGAGAGAGAGAGAGAGAGAGAATGAACAGGGGAGGGGCAGAGAGAAAGAGGGAGACAGAGAATCCCAAGCAGGCTCCACACCGTCAGCACAGAGCCTGGTGTGGGGCTCAAACTCACAAACTGTGACTTCATGACCTGAGCCAAAACCAAGTCTTAACTGACGAAGCCAGACGGGTGCCCTCTGGCAGAATTTTTGACCAACTGAAAATCCCTGGCCTTTTTCTACCCTTGTATTCCAGAACCAGACACAGGCTTGGGCTCACAGGAGGCGGCCAAAAATTATATTTTGCATGCCTGAATGAATGCATGACAAGGCTGCTGTAGAATCAGAAGGGATACTGAAGAGGAAGGGCCTCGTCCAGGTCCCATATGAAAAATACGTCATCCATGTACATACATGCCAAGCAGTGGTCCCTGGGGGAAAGTACTGGTGGTCCGGAGCAAAAGGAATCGCTTTTGCTTTGGGGTCTGTTATGGATTGAACTGTATCCCCTGAAAAGATATGTTGAAATCCCAACTCAAGCACCTATGAATGTGATCTTTTTTGAAATAAGGTCTTTGCAGATGCAATTAACTTACGATGAGGTCGTACTGGATTAGAAGGGCCCCAAACCCAATGACTGGCGCTCTTTTATGAAGAGAGAGGTGCAGAGATGGACAGACACATACACAGAAGTCCAGGACGGAGGCCACAAGCCAAGGGCCCTAAGCTATACAGGATCCTTAGCTACACCAGAAATGGGGAAAAGGCAAGGAAGGATCCTCCCTTCGAGCCTTCAGAGGGATCATGGGGTGTCACTAACACCTTGATTTTGGGCTTCTGGCCTCCAGAACTGTGAGGGAGTAAAATTTCTGTTGTATAAGCCATCTAGTTTGTGGTACTTTGTTATGGCAACCTTGGGAAACTCATACAGGCTTTAACACCTTGATGGGATCCTGGGAAGAAAGGAGAGGGGACGGTCAGCCAGGATTCCTCCACTAAAAATGGTTTTTGTAAGGTCACGAGCCTGGCCATTCTCTGGCTGAAATGCCTTCATCCTCCCTCATGGCCCTAAGGACCAGATGTCCACACACTCCAGGGCCACTCAAAAACCCAGAGTCTGGGCAGGGTGGCCAGTTACCAAGGGGTAATGCACACACAGCCCAAATGTAGTAAGCGCCGTGGGATGACTGACGGACCGTCAATTAGTGAAATGGACGAGCACGGAGGAAGTTCTCGGAGTTAATTAGTCGTCACCTTCCCGTTTACCATCCGTGGGGATTTGCAGGTGGACACCTAAGAAAACCCTGACTGCGCTGTGGGCTCAGTGGACCTGCTCGCTGGCTCCCTATCGGGGCTGGGGGGACATTGGGGCAAGCCGCAGGGCTCCTCCGAGTACCAGGGGGTCGAGCGTCATGGTGGAGGGCCAGCTCAGGAACATTTTGCAGTGCGCTCTCACATCTGCGATCCACTCATCACTGCGTTTAATTACAGAAACGCAGAGGGCAGGCACCACGACCACATTTTCAAGCTGAAGGAAGTACACTCTGAGAGGTTCAGAGATGGCTCGGCGTCCCCCAGGGACTCAGGAGGGTGAGGACTTCAAAACCAAGTCTTCCCACTGAGGCTGTGTTCCTTTCCTCCTGCTCTGCCCAGAGCGAGCAGGACACGTGGTGCCGTTACAACCTCATGACCAGGACACGAGGGAAATAACAGCAGGGAAACAAATCTCACCCCTATTTCCCACCACGCTAGCATAAAAACGCGACATTCCCGAGGCTGCCTTCTGGAAGGTGTCTGTGTGCACACGTATTTTCACGTTATGCTCACAGGAGATTATGTGCTTTCCTTGCATCCCTCAACGTGTTATTTCAAGGATCGCAAAATGCTCGTCTGGCATTTATTCAACCAATTTTATTTTACACCTATCTGCCAGCCACCTTCCTGGGAAGCCAACAGAATGGTGAGCAAGAAGGACACTGCCCCCACCAAATAAGGAGGGGAAATAGACATTAATCAAATAGTCAAAGAATTAAGTTATTAAAGACTATGCTAAGTCATATAAAAAGGCAAAGCATGGAGCTCTAAGAACGCTCCTAATAGGAACTTCAACATGATCATTTTAAGGGTCTCATAATATTGGATGAGGTGGATAATCATAGTTGATTTAACCATTCTCCATTGAATCCAGTGTTTTATGATCATAACTAAAGCTACTCTGAAATGTCTGGAAATGAAATGTCTATAACCTGCCTGAACATATTTTAGAAACATTTGAAAGATGAAAGTAAATAAAGCAAATGTTTACAACTGTTAAAACTAGACAAGGGGTGTACATAGGTGTTCATCATACCCTTCTCTCTACTTTCCTAGCTGTTTGAAATTCTCCATAATCAAAAGTAAAAAAAAAAAAAAATCATGATTTAATAGACATTTGTAGAAAATAGGTTTTTTTTTTTTTTTCCTTTGAATTATCCCCTTAGGATACAACAGAGAAATGAGGTAACGGAGTGAAAATACAGTGAAAATACGCAGACACCATCAAGCTATTTTTGCATACTATGCTAACAAAACCCATTCCAAACATCCTACCAATTGCCACAGGCAGCACATACGTGCACCTGCTGTCCTCTGGCCTCATTACAGCAATGGATGGCAATGTTTAAATTGTTTCCTCATTTAATTAGTGTAAATAGGCAAGGTCCATTGTATTTTACATTTCTTCCATTTGCCGGTAAGCATCTGAACTGCCTTTTATAACATCAGTGAGCTGCTTACACAAGGTGGAAGGATGCAAAAAGGAGGGGTCCGAAGAATCAGGAACCCCAGCTCCTCTGCCCTTTAGTCAGGTAAATGTCCCAGCAAATATGTAAGGTTCCAGGCTTGGGGTCGCTTCACCTGAGAAACGGGTGAAAAGTCTGCCCAAGATGGGGAGGGGGCGTAGTGGGACAGCCTATGGGGAAGCCCCCGGATAGGCTCTGGACAGAGTGGATGTGACCTGAACCACCTGGTGCCTTCTCCGCCCTTGAGCAGACTCGCCCTCTTCCACCGGCCAAGAGAACTTCACTGCAACCCCAGATCTCACGCTCCGAGGTGAACACAGATACAGCCCGTCGTCACCTCTCGGGAGCATCGTGTGAGTCACGTGATGAAGGATCTGGGTTTCTCCGACAGGACCGAGAATGTGGGATGGCCAGGGGCTCCCTCTCTTCATGCGCCCTTTAACCCAGCTGATACTATGCCGAGAACATCAAGGTCTACCCTCTGGATGAACTCATCTTATGCCCTTGATGCGTCCAGGCTGCCCGCTCATTTTCCAACCCTTCCGCTGACAAGGCTTCAAGAAATGCAAACAGACTGTGACACCAACACAGTAACAAAGGCAAACGTATTTCCAGTGTTGGGGAGGGGGGATACCCTACCAGCAAATCAGAGCGAACCATTCCTGTCTCCCCAGAACCTACTATGAAACAAGAGTGTAAATTCCAGAATCCCATCTGGGATCACGTCTTACACAGAAGAGTGCCCACAGGCAGCTCGGCCTCTCTGCTCCTCAGTGTTCCCACGTGCAAGCAGCGAGAACGACCTCTCGCCCCTGAACGTCTATGCGGGACTAAAGGAGAGAGTAGTGTCACCCAGTCACAGCCCTACAGACAGATGGGAGTATAATCTGTAACCTGGGCACAAGGGCTCCAACTTCTCAGGACTGTGGCCGCCACACGGCCCCCGGAAGTGCTTGGTTCTGAGCAGCCTTAGCCCCTCCCCCGGAAGTGCTTGGTTCTGAGCAGCCTTAGCCCCTCCCCCGGAAGTGCTTGGTTCTGAGCAGCCTTAGCCCCTCCCCCGGAAGTGCTTGGTTCTGAGCAGCCTCAGGCCCTCCAGCCGCTGACCCCTGGTAACGGCAGGGCTGACTCAGATGTGAGAAAAGGGGTCCAGGCAGCCTGTTGTCGAGTGAGAATCCCAGTAGAGGGTCTGCCACCAACAAAGCAGAGCAGCATCCAAGCCAGATGTCCCAGGGAAGGAGCGCGAACCCAGGACGCCGGGATGGCCTACGGCGGCTCCACACACTGTGCTCTCGCCCTGTGATGACTGGCGTGTGGTCTCTGGAGGATCAGGGGCCAGTGACCAGTCGTAGAAAATACGCAACTACTACCGGTCCTAACGTCCCCTATCAAAAGGCGCAGCCCGAAGCCTCTCCGGCCGTGGCCCTGCACTTCGGCGGCCCGAGCGCCTCTCCGGCATCCGGTGTCCTGCTGACGAAGGAGGAGGCGCGGGGCAGGGACAAGAAGCTTGGAAACGCGATGTGCCGAAAGGTCCCTCAACCAATAAAAGGTGGAAACTGCCTTGAAGCAGGACATTGGGACTCTAGGGATTTTGCCCTGAACCACAGAGGCACGTGGGCTCCTTCATCACCAGAGAAGAGCAGCGTTAACCCTCATCACACAATTCGGCAATGACCTGTTGTGTTAGTTTCCTGTTGCTGCTGTAACAAATTACCACCACTCCGTGGCTTAAAACAACACAAATTCATTCTGTTATAGTTCCGAAGGCCAGGAGATCAAAATAAGTTATAAGGTGCCAAAATCCGGATGTCAGCAAAGCTGGTTCCTTCTGGAGGCTCCGAGGGAAAGAATGTTCCTTTCTTCTTCCATTTCTAGAGGCTGCGGGCATTCCTCGGCTCCCGGATGCATCACTTCATCCTGTTTCCATGGTCACGGGGTCAAATCTCCCTCTACCTCCCTCTCCTATAAGGACACTTAAGATTACATTAGGTCCTCCTGATACAGCAGGATAATCTCATCCCAAGACGCTTAACTTAATCACAACTGCAAAGTCCCTTCTGCCATGCAAGGTGACAGCCACAGGTTCAGGTGATTAGGACGTGGAGATCTTTGGTCGGGGGGGAGGGGGGGCTGCCATTGATCCAACCGCGAGGGGTGACTTGTCTTTCCCTGGACCACGTCACTCTTCCTCATATCCCCAGCACACAGCACGGTGCCCACCAGACAGTGAGTGCCCAGCAAATACAAGAGAAGGGAACGCGGGGAAGAAAAGGGGAGGGGTCCAGGGTGGGATCACAATCCTAAAAGTCATACATCATCCCTGAGCCCCCCACAAGTGCGAGAGTGAGAGAAGGCTTCACTGGCAGGTATGTGTCTACTGGGAACACATAAACTGCAAGGTGTCAGCACCTTACTGGCTCGAGGATGGAATCCCCGGTGCGCGATGTGTTTGTTTTCCTGTCCCCGTGTGTTCCCACAGCTACTGCTGCCTGCACAGCCGGCCAGCAGGCAGCAGGCAGCTCCTTTCCTGCGGATTTCCTGGGAATCCAGGCAGGGCTAGAGGAGCCAGCTGGCGCACTGCTGTGTTGTGACGAAGGCACTTTTACTGCGAGGGAGTAAACAGCACCGGCGAAGCCTCCAGGTGACTGCACCCTCGCCACAAAAGCTCCGGCGGCCCCCTCGCCAAGAGACTGCAAGAATGGTTCCTTCTCAGAGAAAAGACCATCACAGTAACAGCTACTGCTCTCGCGGGGGCTTTGCAAACATCGTCTCCGATCGTCTTAGCAAATTAGGCACAAGAAACTGTTTGTGTCTGTGTGCATTTTACAGGTGGGGAAATAGAGGCATGAGGCAAAAGTCATCAGCTCGGAAAAGGCAGAGAGAGGACTGAAACCTGAGTCTGTCAAATTCTAAGGTTGGGCTCTTTCCACTTGGGCACACATTTGTCAGGCATGCAGGTCAGACTGTGTACATGGAGCCACAGGCTTTGTCTACATGATGCGACATAGGGCTTTCCAGCTTCCAGCCCACAGCTGAGGGATGCGGAGCCCCAGCCCTCTGCTGAACGGAGGGTATCCCGGTTACGGTCACGTTCGCGTAGCCACTCTGAGTGCCAAGTTTACTTCCGCACGTGCTGGGCACTGCGGCAGGCACTGGGGACGCAGAGATGAACACGGGAGCCACAGTCACTGCCTTCAGAGGGCTTGGTGGACACGCACGCACGGATAAACCCGAACAGTGTCGTAAGTGCCATCTGGACTGGAAAGAGCCCCTGGTGATGCCGTGGTCCTGACTGGAGGTCGGCCACTCCAGCTGCAGGGGTGAAGACAGTCTCATGGAAGAGCGGGCTCTGCTGCGAGGTGCAGAAGGATGAAGGGGAGTTTTCCAGGAGGAAGAACACACTAGTTCTTGCACAGAGAAGGCATCCTCTTTATAAGCCTTTAGCTCACTGGCAAAAAGAAATACCTGAGTTGAGGTTTGACACAGACTATGTACGGAGTGGAGAGAAGGAGGGGGAGAAGGAGAAGGAGGAAGAGGAGGAGGAGCGTCTCCTGTTTCTGTCTTCCCCGCTCAAGGCTGTGCACTCGGCCTTCATGAGGCCCAAGGTCAGGGCAAAAAGAGGTGCAGATGGTAAGACTTCCCGGTGCCGGGGAGACGAGCCGGCAAAGCGGGTGACTGCCAGCCTCGCAATCCTGCTTCCAGCAACCACCCTCAGTCGTGCCTTGTTGGTCTGCGAAAGCAGGCAAAGCATGGCGAGGGGTCCAAGGCGGGGAGTGGAGAACAGTGCCCTTTAGGGAAGAGCCTCGGAGACAGAGGTCAAAGACCGCATCTGGCATCTTTACCCCTCGGGGCTCTGCCGCGGGTGAAGGGGGTGCAGAGGAGGAGAAGAAGGAGCTCTGACGTTACAACGAAGGATTCGTGACCTCGAGGCCATTTTCAAAATCGGAGCTCTGACTTGGTTTCAGTCCCCAAGGTTGGAAATGTAACCGGCGAGGCCTCAGCCTGGCGCTGTGGCTAATTCACAGCTGAAGGGCCTCGCTTCTCCTTGACGCTGACATTGGAGAAGGCCCAGTGAAGTCTGAAGACGCTGGGGTCACAAGAGGAATCATCCACCACAGCGGAGCCTCGGGAGTGGCCGCCCACAGGGAGGCTGGTGGGAAGCAGGAGGCTCTCTCCACCCCCCGAAGGAAGGGGTCACTGGTTTTCCGTCCTATCGCTTCTTTTTCTCCCAGCTCCCAGCCTCCCAGAAACACTGTGTCTGAGAACTGGCTGTGTTTCTCCTAAGTCAGACCAGGGCACGGCTTTGGGCTCTTTCATACACACATACATGCACACACGCACGTGGGGAACGGGCTGAGGACATTCCAACCGTGGCTGAGCCACTTCTTGGCGGTACAACCTTGAGAAGGTGCCCCAGCTCCGAGACGCCTCGGGAATCACAGCACTGACCCCCTTAAGTGAAGTGTTCGAGTTCAGAAGGACCTTCCCGGGCTAGTCTGCCAGGCCCGGGACATGAGAGACACACACAGAGTAGAGCTGAGACACGCGGACACCCCAGAAAAACTAGACCGGCCAAGCGCAGCTCAGCCCCGACGCGGGGAGGAGCCCAGCAGAGATCAGCAGAGCCGCCTGGCCAACCAGCCCAGACGCGCAAACAGCAAACGCTTACCGTCGGAAGGCACGGAGATGCTGCTGTTGTTTGTTACTCGGCATCCCCGGGGCCACACATCTTAAGTGCGATCTGTACAGAGACGGTGATACTACGACCTCCTAGGACCACAGTGGAGGTTACCTGAGACATGCAAAGGTTCGCTCTCAACGCATGGGAGCCGTGGTCCCGGCACCTTCATGAGACTGTCTCCGATCACCACTGGATTGACCGCAGAGTCTCAGTCTACCCTCCTGAGGGAGCAGGCCAACGTCCAGGGAGGTGGCGTGGGTGGAGGTGACCTCTCCACCCTCCCCACGCTGTAGCCCCGGATCTCTGTCCCAGCCAGGCCCCGGCAGGGTGAGGCGGAGGCTCCCGTGGCTCTGTGCCCAAGCCCTGAAGTCCAGTTCGGGAACCACCGTCCTGCCCCCATCCCTGCTCCCCAGCTCCAGGCCTTGGACAGGCCACCTGTGCTCGTCGTGGCCACTTCGTAAGGCTCGGTCTCCTCAGATCTCAGAACTCCTCCCCTTCCCGGGATGCTCTGAGGATTGCATATGCAAATGAGCTTGAAGTTCCGGCAAGAAGCGGGGTCACTACACAAAACGGCCCTCTGTCGTCATCACTAACCCCTCCACCGCCACCACAGCCACCACCATCCTGGTTGTCATCAGCATCCTAAGCCACAGGCAAACGGAATCCTCAAGAGTAGAAGGAAAAAATGTGCAAGGAGGTGGTGATACGCACGTGCTCCACAGCCAGAGGGCCTGGTTGGAATTTCAGACGGGCTTCTCAGTAGCTGTGTGACCTTAGGAAAGTTACTTAGCGTCTCGGAGCTTCGGTTTTCTCATCTTCTAAAATGGAGACGGTAGTCCTCCCTAGCTCACGGGGTCACTATGATGATTACATGAGTTAATACCCACAGAGCAATCAGAACAGCGTCCGGCACGTGGGAGAGGCTCGGTACGTGTTAGCTGCCCCTCTTGGGGCTCCCGCCGTTACTCTAATTAGACCACCACACGCAGGCCCTTTAAGTGCCCAAATTCATCTCATCCTCACGAGGGCTCTGAGTTTGGCCCCCGTGAAAGCAATTTTACGTATGAGAAAGCTGGAACTTGGATAAAAGGACCTGCCTCACACTGAGGGCAGTGCTGTGTCCACTCCCCCGGGGGACGCGTGCAACGTGCAGGCCATCACAAGGCCAGAATGCTCCCTCCGCCTTCCCAACCCAGGACCGACAAGCAGGAAGCAGGCCGATAAGCTCTCTCTGCCAGTTCCCTGGTCGTTTCCATGTTATTTGTGCTTCTGTGTGCAGCGTTGGTCTTCCACAATGTGCCCGGCTGGGCAGGCTCCCCTGACGCATCCAAGCCCTTCCTGAAGGCTGACACAGCGAGTGTCAGTGCCAGGGCCCCCCCATGCGACCCGCCAGCCGCCTGCCACCCACCACCTGCCAAGCAGCCCGGGAGATTCACAGACAGGGGGTGTCTGGCCTCATAACCACTCCCCGTGTCACTTTAGCCTCAGCCAGAAGGTCTGTTCTGGAACAGCCCGGGTGTGCCAACCCCAGGTATGCCGGGCAGGGGCTGATTTCCAACTTGCTCCCGGACCAACAGCGGCAGGCAGATCGCTGGCCACCGGATGGGGCCGGGGAACTTAACCTCTGTAGGTGATGAGAGAGTTCAGAAAGGCTTTGTGGCGAGGGCGCTGCCTCGAATCCAGAGCAGAGAGATGCCAGCATCTGCAATTCTGCATTCATTCACCGAGCACCTGCTCCGGGCCGGGTCTCGCGCGTGGGCCGAGGGACACACAGCTAATCCGACGCAGTCCTGGCCTGAGGGCACACAAGCTATGAGGGCCCCCACGGGGAGACACGCTGAACTCTAGGATGGGGAATGGGATCAGAACGGAAGTGGACTTACCGTGGGTCGTTCACTCAATGACTACTGACGGGGCACCCACACGGCAGGTACCGGGGCGACCCTGGTGAGGCAGGCGGACACGCCCCCGTCCTCATGGAAGGCACCTTCTTGCTGAGTTGGCCTCGGGAACCACAAAGCCCTTCACGGGCAAGTGTCGGGGTGTCCGCTGTCCCCCAAGCACCTGGGTAATCCTGGGGGCGGGGGGCGGCAGCAGGCTCCCAATGGTGCAGGGGACCAGGCCAGGCCTCTGGAGACCGCGCTGGACTCCTGCATCGCCTCCCGCTCTCCCTGGTGCTCACAGGCTCTCAGCAAGTGCAGGAAAGACAACCCGCTCGGGCAGCGGTTTACCGAATGCGTGTCACGTGCTAACACAGAGTACCCCGTTCCCCTCACCGGCCATGTGCGACCCACGTGTTCTGTTCTCCCGTTTACAGATGGGGAAAGTGAGGCACAAAGCAGGTAAGTCCCACAGCTAGAGACGGCAGAGTGAGGCGCTCAACACGTGCCTGCAGCAAAGGCCTGTGCTTCTCCTCCTACCCTGTCCTGCCTCTCCTTGGAGAGGCTCAGGACCCCACCAGGCTGTTCCTGCTGAATGCTCTCCTCTGTGGCCAAACTGAGGGCATCACTACGAGACAGGTCTGAGAAAGGACTCTGGGCCGTGAGAACAGTCCAGCCAGCAGCTCCGGATCAAGGTCCATGCCACTCAAGGCAAACATCCGGGCACTGCCGTCCCTGCGCGCGGGCCCGTGGAGCCAGCAAGGTGGGAAGTGGCTGCCAGGGCTCTGGCACCAGCCCCGGACCGTGTGTGCCCGGGCCAGCTCCCCTGGCTGACTGCCAAGCCTTCAAAGGGGTGTGCAAAGCACGCTGGGGGTGGGGGGGTGGGGGCTGGCCTGGCTCGCCTGAATCAGAGATGGGAGAACAAAAGGAGGCTGCGTGGGCTGGGCTGGCGGGAGCCCGTGGCGGGACAGAGGGCGGGAAAGGGGAGACGGCCGAGGGAGGGCCGCGGTGAGCCATGCCAGGTGAAGTCGGCGCTGCAAGGCCAGCGGGAGGTCCCAGGTGTGGCCCCTGTACCACAAGGAAGCCAGGCCTCGGCAGGGGGCGGCCGGCTTACAGCAAGCCCCTGGTGCCTATTAGGGACCCACAGGACTCCGGCGTCTGTGCATTTCAGAGAACTGGCTCACTCATTGCTCTGCTTACCTACCGTGGACCAACACCCACGATGGGCCAGATGCTCAGGAGCGCCAGGGACCAGCCATGACCCAAAGCAACCGGGGTCCCGCCTCGGTGAGCCTGCACGCCTGCAGCTCCCACAGGCCTGAGTGGGCGGGATCCCAGGGTCTCTCGGGGATGAAGACAGGACAGCGCCTCGTTGCACGGCACAGCAGTTGGGTGCCCACGGGGGACCTACGGACAGAACGCCTGGGATCTCTTCCTAACTCCATCACTGGCTGTGACCTTGGGCATGTGATTCACCCCCTGAACCTCAGTGCCTGGCACACGGTATGCGTTCACCAAGTGTCACTGGCACCCAAGCACAGCCGCACGCTGGCAGGTGGGGGCCAACCCGTGATGTAGCGTAGGACTCCCGTCCCCGGCGAGATGCTCCTCTAACTGCACCTTGCCGGCTCCAGGGGCATCACCACCACGTGGAGTGAGACAGGCTGGCATATTCTAAGCGCCCAAACACCTTGGAGCCATTGTACCTGTCGCAAGGGAACACAGCGGGGCAAGGAAGTGGTGGCTTGACTGGGGGAGACAGTACACAGCTTGCCCTCAGCCGCACAGACAGGGAGCTGGGATCCCACCCATCGGGAGCCCCGACTTCCAGCTGGTTCCAAAGACGCAGTCACAGCTGGCCACTGTTCTTCCCGGTGTTCTTCCCAGAGAGGACAGCCACACGTAAATGGAACCAAGGGTACTATGCACACATCGCAGCCTGTGACCAAGGATCACAGCAGGTGACCCGCAGGAGACCTCAGGGTGACGAGAGGAAACAGGGAGGGACCAGGAGTGGCAGGACCGGACAAGAGCCTCAGAGCACAGGCCTGGGAGGCAGGGATGCCCCCCCTGGGAAGTGGGAGGGGCTGTCGCATCCCCCTGGACTGTCTCCTCGGTTGGTAGGTGAAGGTCCTGGAGCAGGGGACCGCGAGGTCTCTCCTTCCAAACCACAGACCCCCGGTTCTGGACTGGGAGCGGCTGAGAGGCTGGAGGGAGAAGGCTAATGTTTGAGCTTCTCCCTCGAAAGGACCAGCAGAGCCTGAGCAGCTCCGGGGGCCACTCAGCCCTCCCAGGAGGACATGCACCTGCTTCCTCATGTCCCCCGTCCCCCCCCAGCCAGCCCTGGCCTTCCAAGGAAGCACACTGAGAGGAAGGGCCAGCCTCTGGGGGCAGAGAAGCTTGCCTCCGCCTTCTGCCTCTACTTACTGTGCGGCTTGGGGAAAGACAATTCACCTCTGGGAGCCCCAGCTGCCTTGGGTGTGACATGGGAGCAAATAAAACCTGCCTCAGAAGATTCAAGGAGATGTCACACAGCGGAGCCTAGAGCAGAGAAGCAGCTCAGGGAAATACTGATTCCTTCCTTCCTACTCTGACCTTATTTGAGTGCAACCCCTCAGCCTCAGGTAGGAAACCCATGCCTTTTGACATTTTTTTAAAGTGTATTTATTTGAGGAAGACAGAGCACAAGTGGGGGAGGGGCAGAGAGAGAGTGGAAGAGAGGGAGAATCCCACGCAGGCTCCACACTGTCAGCACAGAACCCGATGTGGGGCTCAAACTCATGACCGGGAGATCGTGACCTGAGCAGAAACAAAGAGTCGGATGCTTGACCGATGGAGCCACCCGGGCCCCAACCCAAGTCTTTTTTAAAGTACCCAAACGCCAAAGAGTGACTCAGAAGGAAGTGTGGGTCTCTAGGGGGCAGACCTGGCTTCCAGCCACCTTCTACCTGTAAGGACTCCACGAGGCGCCCGTGCTCTCCTGGCCTCAGGCACTTCACCTGTAAAACGGGGCTGGGAGTGCTTCGTTCCCAGGGTCTGGGAGACTGGACGTGCGCGGACATACACGAGGCTCTGCAGACCATAAAGCTCCCAATGTGCTGGTAACTGCAACGTTCTGTGTAACAAATGGCCTCAGAACCAGTTTCTCACACGGTTCTGACGGGAAGGGAGCCGTCCTGAAACTCGGGGTGCATTTCAATCACTGCTAATGTCTAATCGAAGGCAGTGTGTCACCGGAGGCCCCTGCCCTGCCAGAACTCCAGCAGATACTTTCTGACGTGGCAGAAGGGCTGGGATGGCGCGAGGCAGGACCGTGGAGGCGCTGGGATGCTGCCAGAGGGGGCCTCGCTCCCTCCGGGGGCCGAAGGTGCTCGATGCAGAGCTCCTGGGCGCCTTGCCAGTGTTTGTTCCGTGCACACCAGCCGGGCCTCCTGCCTTCTCCCGGGCTCACGTTAGGTCGTGCCGGGATTATTACCTGCCTGGCAGGTAGTTGAGAGAGGGAGGTACAGAGAGGGCAAGAGACAGGTCCTCAGAGAAGCTGCCAGCTCCAGCAGCTGGCCCCCGCGGCCCGGAACGCCCAGGGCCCAACGGAAAGCATCCTGCTTCCTCTCTCCACTCGCTGAGCAAACACGGGAGGATAGCAGGTGCCCGGGGCGGCTGGCCAAGCAGTGTTTCTGCCCACCGCTCCCTCCTCCTGCTGCCCAGCCAGCGCAAACCCGAGCCCGGGGCCTCTCACTCCCCAGGAGGCCGGCAGGAGGGTGGGCAAGTGGGGCTCGGAGCAGGGGCTCCCCTCTGCAGCCTCTCAGTGGGGCGAAAGCAGCACATGCCCAGTGGCTCTGGCTGTCTGTGCATCTTACTGTGTATTTCAAGGAGCTGATGTGGACACCTGGAAATGCTAATGCCTTCACTGGAAACCTGTTAAGGCATTTCAGTGACACCACTGACCCGTGAGGCCCCATCCAGGCATGCCACGGGCCCTAGAAGATGTGTCAGATAACCTGTTCACAGTGTGAAAGCTTGGGCAAACAGGTTCCTGCTCTGGCGGGATTTCCTCATGGATAGGGCGAGGGGCTCAGCCCGCGTGCCTGCTAAGATCTCTGCAGACATGTGGTTTAAAAAAGGTGGTCCCTGGGGCACCTGGGTGGCTCAGTAGTTTAAGTGTCTCACTCTGGTTCACGTGTTAATCTCCCGGCTCGTGGGTTCCAGCCACACAGAGCCTGGAGCCTGCTTCGGATCCTGTGTCTCCTTCTCTCTGCCCCTCTTCAACTTGTGCGCGCTCTCTCTCTCCCTCTCGCTGTCAAAAACAAATAAACATTAAAAAAAAAAAAAAAAAGGTTATCCTTGCTGTCAGGCAGCGCTGGACATTCAAGTCTGTGCCACTACCTTCTTTGCGGTGAGGCCTTGGGAATTCATTCGATGTCTCTGAGCTGTTTCTTCATCTTTCAGATGGGCAGGGCAATTCCTCCCTGAGAGTCCTACAGTGAGAATCCAGCGAGCATGGCCGAAAAGTGCTGACTGTGGGCACAGGTGCCCAAAACAGGGGGGCTGCTATCCCCCTTCTCGACCACGGAAAGTTCTTAAACTGATACCTGTGTTAAATGGATTTCCTTCTGAGGAACGGAACAGGCTCCCTTTGGGTTTGGGACCCCAAGTACTCAGCGGATCAACAGAGACTTACTTACCCCTCATCCTCTTACGTAAAACTAGGGCTTGAGCTACTCCACTCCCTAACACGCACACGCACGCTCTCTCTCTGATTCACTGTCTCCCTCTATGCAGGTCTGGCACCTGTGCTCCATACCAACGAGGGAATGGTAGCGATCGCAGCCGATCAGAGGTTCTGAGCGGAGAGAGCCGGCAGAATGCTGATTCACGGCGGGGTTTCCGAATGGCTTCTCCCTATCAGGTCATTCAACCACTCGACACGAATGAGATGTGCCAGGGAACGCAAGCAATACCACAGGCAGCCCCTGCCCTGGCAGGATTCAAGTCACCTAATAGCTAGTATTGATATTCCCATCGTATCTACCACCAAAACAATGCCGTGTGACAACCAAAGCTCAGTGGCATAGACACCAAGTGTCTGAGTGTCCGGGTGGCCAGGTAGGTGGCTCTGATGATCTTGGCGGGGCGCACTCGGGGGTCTGGGAGTTGGCTGGCTGTCCCCTGGACCAGGCTGGTGTCAACTAGGAAGACGAGAGCATCTTGGGTATGCTCTGGGTGTCTCTCATTCTTCGGCTGGAGCCAGAAGGCCAGCCCGGAAGTGTCCTTCTCTTGGTGGCAATGGAGGTCCAACGGCATAAACAGAAACGCTGCTTCGGCACTCTCTTTGCAGCGTTATCCGTATCTGCTCGCGCTGGGCAAAGCCAGTCACGTAATCAAGCCCAGCCTCAGAGATCCAGGGGACGGATGAAGGCCTGGGGGTCTTTTTGTGTCAAAGCACCGGAGACAGGCACGCACAACTGGTGACACCCAGAGACTGGATCTGATGCCAGAGCTGGGACCTACCAGAGGACACTTCAGTGCATCTTGGGTATGGGTGGCCCCAGTGAGTGTACAGAAATACCTGCTTCGCCCAAGAATGGGCTCGCAGGCTGAGAACTAACACAGGGCTCGGGACCAAACCCTCTTCTTCACCCGACACACAACGAGGGCCCGTAGGAAGGAGTTAAACAGCTGGAATCAAACGGCAGCCCCGTTTGGGGGAAAGAGTGTGTGAATGAACGCAGTTCCTCCAGAAAGAATGGGAGCTTCCCAGCTCCAGAAATCCAGGACAAAGGTCAAGCAGTCTCCCCGTGAATCGTCCTCCCCCGCTCTCCACCCCAAAATGTCCTCATTTTGCTGGGGATTAGGGACCGCCCTGCCCGGGGTCCACGGCTCTGCTGTCTCTGCGGGGTTGAGACCAGAAAGAAAAGGCCAAACAGGAATCCCAGCCGATACCCAACATCAGAGTCGGCGGTTCTGGGCTGGGGCTCCGGGGCCGATGTTGTTCAATCAACGCCCCCAGGCGACTGTGATACAGGCGCTCCCCGGACCGTACTTTGAGGGTTTTTGATTTTGCTTGGTTTTAAGATTTCTGCATCTCGGCCTCTCAATCATTTGAGCCAGGGGATGTTCTTATCGCTTATATTTCTCAGCTGAGAAAACCAAGGCAGAGGGAAGTTCAAGTGTCCAAAGTCCCAGAGCAGGTAAGCTGTGGAGTCCAGGTGTGTTGGCAGACGATGTGACCCCAGGGCCCACGTTCTCGCCCTCTGGCTGCGGAGACGCAGAAGCATCCGTCCCGCTGCCGGCCACCAGACACTCAGCCGCCCCTGTTAAGTGTCCTTTAAAGATGGGAGGAAAGTTCTTCAACTTGCCTTGTGGCCCCAGGATCAGAGCCAAACTGTCAACATCATGAAGTCCTTTCTCCGATGCCTTTTCAACAGGAAATGGCTTACGCACGTTACCTCTCGTTTTTCCTGCCCACCTCCTCACACCAGCTGCCACGACCCTTTCTGCCAAGTCCCATCTAAGAGGGGGTGCCGTGAGGAAGGCGGCTACCCTGGGGGCCCGCTCTGTGCACCTCCTTTCCTTCAGTCTCCACAGCTTTGCTAGGGCTATGCGTCCTCCCCCCGACCCCAGCCTGCTTTCACAGACCAGGAACTGACGGTGCCTCAGAGAGGTTAAGCAACTCGCTCACGGCCACACAGCCAGTCCAAGGACCAGCCTCATATTTGAACTGCAGTCTTGTCTAATCTAGAGCTTGATCTCTCGCCTTCTCTAAAGTGTGATTCATGCGCCTGTGTCAAAGCCCTTGGGGACTCAAAAGAAAACGTCAACACCCAGTCTGAAAAATGCAATGGCCGTCTTTACTGGAGGGAAAGGAACTTCCTGTGTAGTTATTAACAGTAATGGGGGGTGGGGGTGTTGGGGGGGAGCGGTATGTGTCAAACTGGGAATAGGAAATATCCTGCTTCCCAGCAGAGGGGCGTTCTGGAGCCAAAGGGATGCTATGTTCTCGAAGGCACATTCCGGGGAGGGGTCAGCTGCCTGCAGTCAATGCCCAGGGCTGCTAGGGAGGCCCCTGGGCTGCGCCCTGCCGGCTCTGGCTCCTCAGAACGTTCTCTGCGGACGTGGCTTTTGAGGATGGGGACGGGCGTCCAGCCAGGAGCGGACAGGACACACGCTTTGGCAAGCTTCCTTAGGATGGGATAAGGAAAGGGTTTTGTTTTGTTTCTTTTTTTTTTCCCTTCCTACTCCATGTTTCCCCAGCTTGGGGAAAAAAGAGAAGAAAGAAAAAAACGGGCCTCCCTATCCTGACAGAGGATAACAACTCACAAATGGAAAATCGACAGACCGAAAATGAGATTCTACAGAAAATATCGGCACTCACAACTGGGGCCTGCTCAGGTACCGCAAGTGGCCTAGGACTACCGTCCGCTGGTGTGGTGACAGCATGTGGAGGGAGTCTTCCTTGCGCGAGAAGGGAAACCGGACTGAGGACGGGGAGTCCTGGGGAGTCTGGGACTCTGGGGTTCCGGGAGGTTACGACCACACACACGGCCATTTCACTTGGGACTTCCCTACAAATGGGGATCATTCTTGCCACAGCCACCAGCCCCACATCCCTGTGGTTATTCAATGTGATAATGGGGAGGAAACCCTTTAAAACGGTAAAGGCTTAGGGAGGCCGGGTGGCTCAGCTGGTTGGGTGTCCGACTCTTGATTTTGGCTCAGGTCGTGATCTCTCGGTTTGTGAGTTCGAGCCCTGCATCTGGCTCCGGACTGTCAGCATGGAGCCTGCTTGGGGGTTCTCTCTCTCTGCCCCTCCCCCACTCATGCTTGGTTTTTTTCCTCTCTCTCTCTCTCTCTCTCAAAAATGAACACACTTGAAAAAACGGCTAAGCCCTGCTGCACATGTGGGGTGATAAAATGGTATGGTGAACTCCAGCGACAATGCCAATGACATTCACCCAGGGACAAAAGGTCGTTCTCTGATAAATGGAACAAAATGGTAGCTATAGAGACAGGTGGCACAGCCTAGGGGGGTCACTGCTGTGGGCTCTAGAGCCAAACTGGTTGGGTGGGAAATTGGTCTCTGCTACTAACCAGCTGCGTGCCCTGGGGTAAACTGCTTTACCTCTCTGTGCCCATTTGTTCATCCACAGAACGTGACTACTACTAGTCCAACTCAGAGCAGTGTCGTAGGTAGTAAATAATCTAATTTACGGCAATCAATACACAACACGTGTTAGCTGTTACGAAACTGGTGACAGCGACACTATGTTGGAAATAGTAAAGTATGATTTACCAATGTTTGGGCCATCTTCAAACTCACTGTTAAGTAGCTCCTATAAACACAGATGCTGCCGTGGAAAGAGTGTGGTAAAAATACTTCGGAGATGTTTTAGGGTCTTAGAGGCACTGACTGTAAAATAGCGCAAAATGAGTCCACTCATGTGGGAGGTATCTTAACGAGCAGCGGCGGGCACTATGCCTAATACGGCGGGCAGGCCCTCAGGTCCTACCGGCCCCCGCCTTCATTTTGGAAACCCACGGCTGGGTGGCGAGCTCGGGTGATGGGTGTCACGTCCACAGGGGAAAGGCCCGACTACAGCATTCACCGTCCGGCGGGGACCGGCCTCGTGCATCACACGGCTCAGAGGCGGTGCCTCTGGGGATGCCATCAAGGCTGCAGGGATGTGCTGGCACACAAGCCAAGCCCTACAGGCCTGGGACAGCGGGAGCACGCACGCGGCGAGGGTCGGAGGTAGGTGCGCAGAAGGGGTCCTGAGGCAGGCTGAGAGGTGTGTGGATTCTTGGCTGGAAGGTTTGCATTTGGTTTAGTGCAAACAAGATGCCCAGCGAGGCCTGCGTCCAGGGAGCGAAGGATCCGAACAAAGCCGTGCCCCAGAAGGTGCATCGGGCAGCAGTGTGGAGGACGGGTGGGCGGAGGCAGGCCTGGAGTCGGGGAGACCCCCTAGGAGGCTCAGGAAGCAGCATCAGGGGGTCTGACATGGGGAGCTGAACTCCACGGTGTGGCGGGTGGGAAATCCACCAAGGGGCCACTCTTGGTGGTGGGAGAGACGAACGGCGTGTCAAGTGGTGGAAACGCTTCACTCAGGAGAGCCTGGCTGGGGCCTGGACAAAGACACACATCAGGGACTTGAGGGTCTCCCGGGGAGAAGCCCACATTCCAGACGTCGGAACAGAAGGCCCTGGAACCCGGGCTCCCAAGCGCTGTGACTCCGCGTGAGTTTTCTGCAGCTGCTGTAACAAACAGCCACAGACATGGTGGTTTCCAACGGCACATACGCGGTCTTGGCCTGTAGGTCAGATGTGCGGGTTGGCTCAGCGGGGTCCTCCGGCCCCGCGTTTGCGGTGTCAGCTCTAACTAGGCTGGGATCTAACTGGGGCATCCATGCCCTTGGCCAAATTTGATCCCCTATGGGTTAGGAGGGAGGACCCGTCCCCTTGCTGGCAGTCAGCAGGGGTTGCCCCTCTGCCTCCGGTCAGGAGCGGCACACAAAACCGTCCTCACTCTGGGAGTCTCCCTGACTCCTCCTCGGGGGCATCTCTCTGATCCCAATCAAAGTTCTCTGCATCATCCAGAATAACCTCCACATGGGCCCACTCATTAGCCACCTGAATTCCATCTGCAAAGTCCCTTCCGCCAGGTAAAGTAACATATTCCCAGGCATCGCCCCAGAGATCAGGGCGTGGACATTTCTGGAGGGCTCTTCTGCCTAACAGAGCGTCTCTGCTTCCCTACAGGAAATCCGTGGACATCACCCAGGAAATAATAAGGTGTGGCGACCGCCATCATAGATGGGAGCCGTCCTGGGTTCTGAGGAACCATGAAGAGGCACTTTGGCCAACCTCAGAGACCAGGTGTGGGGAAGAGAGGAGTATCAGGAAAGGCCCCCTAGAAGAAAAACAAATTACCCAATGGAACCTGAAGACGAGCGAGAGTGAAGTGTGAGCAGCAGAGGTGGTTAGTCTACAGATTATTAGAATAACATGTTTAGAAGAGGCCAGAGGCTAGAATAAACTCCAAGGAAGTGATCCGAGACTTGGAAGTATTGCAGGAGCCAAGCTCCCCGAACGCTAAGAACCACTGCCACCTTCTCCTGTCCTGGTGGGATGATTCTGCTCTTCCAAGAACCTTCAGAAGCAACAGAGTGTGCCTTCACAGAAACCCCACCATGCAAGGGAAATGAGCTAAGTGAATCTGCATGTGCTGGTCTAGGAAGAGGTAATGTGACACAGGAAATGAAAATGACACGCAGACCACGATGCGTAATGGGTTTCCAATTTCCTCCCCTCGCCCCCCAAAAAAGAAAGTGATCGCTTGTGAGCATATTTGGGTTTACAAAAGCCAACTGTTAAATATTCAAGAATTGTGCTCACTGGATTCTAAACCTTTAGTAGCCTGAAATTGGCCAGGATGGGATTTCACCATAGAAATCAGCAAACCCACAATTCAGGGCGTTTTTGTTCCTTGCTGAGAGATTGAACACACCCCTGGGTTTGCATAAATGACCACAGTGATCATAGGAATTATCTCAGGAAGAGATGGGATGCGATTCACAGTGATGTCGGTCACTTTTCCTTCCTTATATTATGATTTTTTTAATTGGTGCAATCACAGCGATGTTTCATTTTTTTCATTATTCTCCAGATCTGTGAAATGAACATAAAACACACCCCAGCTTGCTGTGATCCCCGTTTTCAGGACTTTGCTGCCACAGAGGTGCCCGCAGCATCCTCCCAGGCACAGCGGACTCGGACGTCCACGGGAGGATGGGAACCACCGCCCCACGAGCTGCTGGGAACCGGGAGGCCCTGGCCAGCCAGACGGCTGAGGCCCTCTGGGAGGCTGGGCGCACTTCCTTGGGAACAGGCTTCCATCAGCTGCCGTCGGAGCCACAGACCTCATGCCTCATCTGCTACAATCATTATGAATCACACTCGGATGGTCGGGGAACTAGGAGAGCTTCTCCAGGGCCCGCCAGCCCCACTTCCCCCGGCCAGCCCTTCCCCCTGTACCGTCACGGCCAGAGAATGCACAGCGGGTGGAGGGCCGGAGGCGGGGGCCAGAGCTGCAGACTGCAACACCAGCAACTCGCCCAGCTGGTGCGAAGCGTTCTCATTTGTGGTGCCCTGGGGAGCACAGGGCGCAGACATGAGAAGGGGGGCTTCTGCCCAGGAGGGTGGATGGAGGCGTGCTCCTACACTAGCCGAGGCTCCCTGAGGCAGACGCTCCCTGGGTTAGCCTTGATTCCACGGCTGTCGCCACCTGGAGCAGAGATTTTTCTTCCCCCTGGAGCTTTCTGGCCTTTTCCCCGGGGGGTATCACTCCAGAACTCTCTTTCTCTCTGTGTTCTCTCAGCACAGCGAACATGCAGAATATCACTCCACGCAGAGGTGAAGACACCATCACATGCGGCAGTGAAACTGCCATCCCGTGTGGTGGACATGCCATCACGCGGGGCAGTGATGTCCCAAAGAGCCAGACTGGGGCGGGAGGGAGGGGGCTTCCAGGGGCTTCCAGGAGTCTAATGGTGGAGACAGAGGGACAGGTGGTCGACTGCTCCTTTCCGTGGGAACCTCTGCCCACCCCCAGCCCAGGTACCTGTCACAGAGCAGTGCATCGTGGGCCATTTTATCTGAATCTTTTAAAACATTTTTTATTAAGTGTTTATTTTTGAGAGAGCGAGAGTATGCACGCAGGGGAGGGGCAAAGAGAGAAGGAGACAGAGGATCCAAAACAGGCAGCAGAGAGCCCGACGCAGGGCTTGAACTCCCAAGGCCGCGAGATCATGACTTGAGCCAAAGTCAGACGCTTAACTCACTGAGCCACACAGGTGTCCCCTATCTGAATTTTTACAGAATTTTTGTCTCTCCTTATATCATCACACCATGTAAAAGATTTGCATCCTGCCCTTCTGTCCCATAAGGTGGCCCGTCTTAATCATCACTGTGGTGTTTAAGTGACGGGATAAGGAATTCTCTGCAGGTGCTACAGCTCCTTCAGCTGCTCCCATATTCTGTGACATTAAAGCCATTTCTGATTTTCGCTGTTATAAATACCACTACAGCTAACATCTTTGTGCATAAGCACAACAGGGTTTGGAATAGCGACTGAAAAAAACTACCTATTTTTGATTGTTAGAAACGCCGAGAGTACCTGCAGCTTGGGTCAGATGCGGTATGGTCCCTCACTAGGGGAAATGAGAACACCAGTGACCCAGCTCTTGTCTGGCAGGTGACGGGCTGAGGATAGCCACCAGCATAAATGAGGGGGTTGGTGTCCTGAGTTATCAGCTCAAGCTAAAAAGGAGGAGACAGCTAACACATTCTTCCTCTATCATGAACTAGACAACTGCAATTTTGGGGTCTCATGAACCCACCGACCACCTCCCCTACCATCACCAGAACCTGGAACTAAGAAGGTCCCTTTGACATAGGGGTGCCTGGGTGGCTCAGTCGGGTGAGCATCCGACTCTTGGTTTTGGCTCAGGTCGTCATCTCATGGTTCACGAGTTTGAGCCCAGCGTTGGGCTCTGCACTGACAGTGCGGAACCTGCTTGGGACTCTCTCTCTGTCTCCCCCTCTTTCTTTGCGCCTCTCTCTCTCTCTCTCTCTCTCTCTCTCTCTCTCCCCCCCCTCGTTCTTTGCCTCTCTCTCTAAATAAATAAACAAACTTAAAGAACAAAAACAAAAACAAGAGGGTCTCTTTGACATGGCCCAGGAGACATCCACGCACCAAGTTTGGAAAAACAGCACTCTGAGAGCTTGAAATAGGGTCAAGAGGTCTTAACTCAGGACAGGGACTCCTGGATTTGAGGTCAGCTACGTGTGTTTCTGACTCTCCATAATTCCTTCGACGTGAGTCTCTGTTTTTCCACCTGTAGGCAGTGGGGTGACCCCTAGAAGATCTCTGAGGTCCCCTTTCTAATGCAGTCTCAGGCTCTGGAGCCCAAGCAGAAGGGAGCTGCCAACCTAGGAAAGGCTGGAGTCTGGTCTCCTCACCTGGACCGGGAAGTCCTACCCTTTGCACTTCAAGCCCCCACAACACTGGAACTGATTCTGGAAACCAGCACATTCCGGCCAGGATAATGCTTTGTGTCATGTCTGTGGCGTGCTGGATTATGGGCGTCCCGAGGGCAGGGTATGGGTAGGTCTCATCTTTGTCTCCCTTGCAACACCAGCTGTGTGGTGAATAGGTAGCAGAATTCATTCTGTATCCTTTGTAACAGCAAACCAACAAGCAAGAAATAACGTGATCTAAAAGACACCAGCAAAGGACAAGTTACTGTAAATCATGATCCAGCTACGGAAACTGACGCTGAGCCATGACGCTTCTGCTGGAGATGTGTCCTGACTGACAGAGAGAGCTGTCCAACCGCAGGGTCTCCTGGGGTAAATGAATTACAGGACCACACAAATGGAGGTTTGTAGTCATGTGTGCCTAGGAGGGATATTTCTGTGCTGTTTGTGGAAATCCCTGGGTCTTGGGATTTTAGGTAAACTTTTACAATTTCTCCTCTGTCCTTTTCTGACTTATTTAGCATTTTTCATAATTAATAAGCATTCCTACCCAGGGTATCTAAGGCAGGAAACGGCAAGCTATGGCCTCTGGGCCAAATCCGATGGCCACCTGTATGTGTTTGGCCCACAAGCTACAAATGGTTTGGAGATTGTTTTTAATGGTTGGGGGGAAAAAATCAGAAGAAGAATGGCATTTTGTGACACGATAATTATCTGAAATTCAAATTTCGGTGCGCAAAAACAAAGCTTTATCGGGGCACAGCCACGACCGGTCACAATGCGTTGTCCAGCACTGCTGTTGTGCTACAATGGCACAAAGCAGCCGCCACAGAGACCACACAGCCCGAAGCATCTGCTCTCTGGCCCTTTGCACAGAAAGTCTGCAGACCCTGGTCTGACGCATCCCCCGCTCGGGAAGCCTCTGCAAGAACCCTGCCCAGATCGGCCCCTCACCGGGGTTCTGGTTCTAGGACTCACACCCGATCACAACACACAGTCGATCCTCGCCACTCTCTGGATCCTGGATTGTGAACTGGCCGACTCGCTAAAATTCATCTGTAATCCCCAGTCCGTGGCACTTTCACAGCCTTTTTCAGATACTCCCAGGGTGGCCAAAAAAAAAAAAATTTTAAGTTGTCCGGCTTGTATGTTCCCCGCTGAGGTTGGACAAGGTGACATTCTGCTCTGTTCTCAGCGCTCAAGCTGCAAAGAAGTGTCTTTTCTGAGGTCTATGTGGTGCCACGTTTTCCTTATTTTTGTGCTTTTTTTTTTTTCCCTCTTGGTGGTGTCGCCGTTTAAGAGGGCCTGTAGGTGCAGTGCCTTAGTGCTGTCTAGTGTTCCTAAGCTCAGAAGCTACGGTGTGCCTTCTGGAGAAAAGACGTGTGTGAGATGAGCTTCACTCAGACCATGAGCTCCAGTGCTGTTGGCCATGGTTTAACGCTAATGAATCGACAATATATATTAAAGAAGGTGCCTTTCAACAGAAACACACATAAAACAAGGTTATGGATGGATGGATCGATGAAAATGTTGTGGCCAGAGGCCCCCAGACCCTCGCCCTGTCTTTCTCCCCGGGGCCATGATGCAGTATTCACTCATTCAGTGTCTCCCTCCACTTTATACAACGTAACCATGGCAACTAACGAGACTCAACTATATTTGCTTTCACGATCCGCACTCTCACCTTAGTTCTCCACCAAAGCGTAAGTTGCTTGGGGCCAGGGGCTGTGGCTTGCCCATATCTCTGTCTGGGACACCACAACAGAATCTGCCATGTCCCCCTTCACCTACCTCCTGGTGAGGAGTGCAGAGTAGGAAGGGCCCTTATAAACCTTCATCTCCGTGCTCCCTTCCACCAGGTGACAGCACAGGGTGGCCGCTGAACCTCACCATCCTCTTACAGAGATTAGCCATCATCCCCGCACCTGCCTTGGGTTGTGGAGGGGTTTCAGCAAGCCGACGCAAGTAAGCACTCGGCTCCTGGCCACCAGCGAGCGCCGAGTGAGCTCTTATTATCTGGGAAACTTCCAAGGAAGATGCCCCTTTTCTTTCTCAGGAAACTGTCACTACGCTTGACCACACTCTACCAAAAACCCCCTTTCCATACATTGAAACCCAAACCCTCCTGTAGATTCTGCTGAGTTCTCGGTGGAAACATCTAGAAAGGACAGGCAAGTAGAGCCACACGGCCCCATAGGAGCCATCAGGAACTTGTCGATCCATCAACGGTTTTTGGCAAAATACTGTGACACACACAGAAAGAGACTGACCTCTCCCTAATCTCATCCCCACATGTCAAACGTGCCACCAACTTAGTTTACAAATTAGCCTGTGAAGAAAAATACACAGAAAAAATCCATTACCCTGTAAGGTCAAGCTACAACAGAAAAGAGGAGGGGGAAATATTGCACATGATAAAGGGCAGAGTTTGTAATACACATAACACGAGGGTGCATTCATAAACCCAAGCTTAGCCGTATGCAACACTAAAGGGAGGTATTTAAGTTTATTGATTTATTTTGAGAGAGAGAAAGTGAATGGGAGAGGGGCAGAGAGAAGGGGAGAGAGAATCCCAAGCAGGCTCCACGTTCTCATCACAGAGCCTGTGGTGGGGCTTGATCTCACAAACCAAGAGATCGTGACCTGAGCCGAAATGAAGAGTTGGAAGCTTAAACAACTGAGCCACCCAGGCGCCCCTAAAGGAAGGGATTTATGGCAGAAGTGCTCGCCAGAAGTTTAGGGTCCCCGTTCTAGAGCTCAGTTACCTCTAGGCAGTCATCACCGAGGCAGGGATTACATTTCTCAGCCCCTCACTTCAGGGTAAGGACGATGTGCCCAGTTCTCACCGACAGAATGCAAGGGAAGGATTGTATGCCACTTTCGGGACATGTGTGTAAGAAGTGGGTGTCCTTCTCTATTGTCCCTTCCCTCTGCTAGCTGGCTAGATTTCAAGTTGTTGAAGGGATGGACAGACTTGAATCTTCCAATCATTGCAGTAGGAACACTGCACTCTGACCAGGAACATCCCCCGGGGGCTGTTCTGTAAGAAACAGGCATCTTCTGTGCTGAGCTACTAAAACATGGAGGTTTATCTGTTACAGCATCCAGAGTTACCCGCATGAACAGTCCCACTTTTTTTGGTCTTTGTCAGATGAGAAAACTGGGCTCAAAGTGGTAGATTAAACACATTGAGACAAGGTCGCACTGCTAGTAAGGTGTTGATTTCCATCAGTTGCTTAGAAAGTTTCTGAAGTCTACGACCTTTCTGTAAGACTTGATGGCTCACATGCTAAGAGTTCTCTGAATGCCCTGAGAGTCCAGATAAAGAAGGGTGCAGGGAAAATACTTGGGAGGCACGAAGCACCTTAGAAATAACCAAGGTGCATCGTCATCAGTTTCCTTGTCCGTCCACATTCCCGTTGGTTAGCCAGGTTCAGTCCATCCAGAATTTCATTTCTGCTGGAAGCAGAGGAAGCACGTGTGGTCGCAGACGTACCTAACTATAGCCAAAGCCTTCTTATTACTTTGAAATGGGCTAAAAAAAAAAAAAAGCCTATCCTTTCCACCCATCGGGTCCCCCCCTCTCAGAACCCCAGTCTGTGCTCTGGGTTCTGAGCACTGCACACGGCCAGGATGCTTCACAGGGGCCAAAGAAGTTATCAGAAATGAGTACTGGATGTGACAGGGAAGCAAGTTGTGCAGACAGGGGCATTTCGAGGCCCTCATGCCCCTGCTCACAATTAGTCAACTTCTTGCAGTGATGAGAATCTGAGGATGTCACAAAATAGTGACCTTGTCTGGCAGCTCCCATGAGGAAGGGCTGTTTCAGCAGCATCATGAGACTCTACAAGTGTGCATGGATTCAAAACATTAACTAACCTCTGTTCGCAGATAAGGATTCCCGGAGAAAAGATACTGAATCTGTCCATGCATTTGACGTGTACCTAGTGTGTGTCAGGCAGTGACCTAAACCAAAGTGGGACACAACCCCTCACCTTGAAAATCCAGGCTTGCCGAGAGAGACACATACTTCCAGCCCACACATTTTGAGGGCTGCCTATCCCGTGGGTTCCCATTTTTCAGAGCGTCCGTGATGGTCCAAACCCATATGCACTTGCCCATCCGTCCTTCCCGGGAGACTGTGAGGCCTTCCATAAAGGTCTTTTCACCTGTGTGACCCTAACATTTAGCCCAGGTTCTCTGGATGTGCTGCTCGAACTGAACCAAGTGAAGGAAGGAAGGAGGGAAGGAAGGAAGGAAGGAAGGAAGGAAGGAAGGAAGGAAGGAAGGAAGGAAGGATGGACGGACACTGGGAATACAAAAATCAACAAAATGTATCTCCTAAGCCCAAGGCATGATTGTAGATTAATACTGAGGGTGGACAGATAAGCAATTACAGTGAGTCCAAGGACATCACACGTGTAAAGTAAAAAAATAAAGGCGAATCAATTAGCTCTGGCAGGCACAGTCTCCCCACAACAAGTAGGCATGAATTAGAACCATTTGTTACACATCCCATATCCTGACTTTTCTCACCACAGCATCCCCTGCACATTATTATAATCTTTGTTCATCATCTGTCCCCTTCAAAGACAAAATTCTCCAAGGAGTAGAGACTGCTTCTCTCTTGTCCATTTCCCAGCACCCGGAAGTGCTCGATAAACATTTGTGGAGCGGATATATTGGTTAGGGGAAAAAAACATATCATAACTCCATAATATACACATAATTATATAGCTATGTGGTGATATGCTTACACACAGGAAAAAGAGTCTAACTGTGTCATGAAAGAAACGGGAACATTATACACACACACACACACACACACACACACACACACACACACACACACACAACTCGTGGCTACTACAATGACCTGACGGAGCCCAAGCTATTCACCAGTCGTCGTCCCCAGGGTGAGTCCTCACAAAAGCCTCAGGAGGAAGTTAGCATCGTTATTTGACAGAGGAGGAGGAGGAGACAGGTAGAGGCACAGAGGATGTGAAGGTGGCTGGCCCAAGGTCACAAAGCTGGTACAGACAAACGCTGTGTGACTTCACACGGGATCCCACCTCAAGTCAGGAGAGTCGGAGGGAAGGAGAAAGGAAATCACTTCCGTAAAGCAGACAGCCACCATCACGGGGCCAGGCAGACCCCAGGGACAGGGCAGACCCCAGCCTCAGCAGACTAACCCGTGAAGCTGCAAACACGAATATGCAGTTTGGTGATTCTCAATCATCTGAAGAAACTTAAAAACACTGAAGCCCAGGGGCACCTGGGTGGCTCAGTTGGTTGAGTGTCCGACTCTCGGTTTCAGCTCAGGTCACGATCTCACGTTTCAGGAGTTTGAGTCCCACATCAGACCCTAAGCTGACAGCACGGAGACTGCTTGGGTTTCTCTCTCTCTCTCTCTCTCTCTCTCTCTCTCTCTCTGTCCCTCCCCCACCTGTGCTGTCTCTGTCTCTCTCAAAATAAGTAAATAAATTTAAAAAAAATTTATAAACAAAAAACAGAAAAAAACCCACTGAAGCCCAGATCCTGCCAAGACCAATTAAATCCTAGTTTAGAAGGTGTGGGGTGGGGAGCACAGGAATTGGATACTGGTATTTTTTGCAAGCTCCTGGGTGACACTGGTGTGCAGACAGGGCTGAGGACTCCTGGGTGAGAGGTCTGCACACCTTCCCAGAGCTCTGGCAGGAGGAACTGGGAATCAGGCCTGAGTACAAGAAAGAATGACTTGACTGCTTGACCGGTTTCCCTAGCTGAGCCTTCCACGCACCTGCAACTGTATCCCGAAACAGGGTCTCTGTCAACCGTGCCCGTGGCCACAAGCTGCGTGCCCGGCAGTGCCAACGGGGCAGGCTCACAGGTGCTTGGAGGGAATGACCACCACCTGCAAACCTAATCTCTCCGCAGTAGGGGCTGGAGACCTTGCAAAAGTCACTCGACACTCTGAGCGTGTTTTCTCACCTGCAAAATGAGAATCATCATGAAGCAAGGACGAAAGGGGATGTGGATGCTGAGAATTCACTAAGATGGAAAACAACAAAACCAGAAGAAGACACCACTTACAGACAGTGTTATCACTGCCAACCTGGAGCAGCTGGGTAGAGTGGTGGGTACAGCAGGGATGTGGGTTCAAGCCTGGCTTGACCTTCACTATGGAGTCAAGAAACCACTCGGCACACATGTCCTTGTTCTGCTGTCCACAGCACAGCAATGGCTCGTGTGCTCATTCCCTCATTCATCAAGCTTGTACTGGGCATCACCCACAAGGCTGTTAGATAAATCCAATGACATAATACATACGAACATGCTCTGGAATATTGCAACCTGCTCTACAAATGAGAGGCTATGCTCCTGTGTGCAATGATTAATCATGGACTCAGAGGCTCTCAGGGTCTACAGGGACCTCCCATCCCATCCCCTCTCAGTCCAGTGTGGTCTCCACATGGATCTCTCCAACGATGAGCCCCTGACTGCTGTTTGAGACCACCCAGTTCATCCATTAAGGCTCCGTTTCCTTTGCTCCGTTGATATGTCTGCCTGTTCTCCCCACTGCTCTCAATCTTCGTTCTGACCTTTGAGGCCACGTAAGACATAACTGACTTACTGTCATCCTTCCTGCATTCCTGATTGGAGATGACCATCATGAAAGTCCACCTCAACCTCCCAACTCCTGTCCAGTCTTCTCAGCATGAAGCTAAGGCAAATATTGAGTCCCCTGTCTCCGTCAGCTTGAGCTGCCACAACAAAATACTACAGACTGGGTGGCTTAACCAACAAATTCATTTTCTCATAGTTCTGGAAGCTGAACTCCAAGATCAAAGTGTTGACGGGCTTAGGTTCTTCTGAGGCCTCTCTTTTTGGGTTGCACATCACTACCATCCTGCCATGTCCTCCTATTAAGGGAGGAAATAGACATCAAGCTCTCTAACATCTCTCCTTACGCAGGGCACTAATCCTATCATGGGGCCCCAGTGCCATGACCCATCTAAACCTAATCACCACCCAGGGAGCTCATCTCCATAAACCATCACCTCGAAGGTTAGGGCTTCACCATATGAATTTGGGCGGGGGCCGCGGGGACACAATTCAGTCCATGATACTTCCCCCCATAAGGTTTTCTTGCGAAGCATTAGCAAATCTTATTCAGACACTGCGTACCCACAATGCCTACAAAGCATTTGGTATACGTGTGGAGAAAACAAATATGAATTACCTGCCCCCAAGACACTCTGGTCTAAAGAGGGTCACTACCTACATGTAAGAGATTCCCGCACCCTAAGAAAGGATGGGCCATAAGCCAGGGATAGGAAGTTCACAGGAGAGTCAAAGAGGTCACAGCAAGAGGAAAACACAGCCCTGCCCTTTGATCAGCTTTTATTACAGAGGTGGGGGGCGCCTGGGTGGCTCAGTCGGTTAAGCGGCCGACTTCGGCCCAGGTCACGATCTCACGGTCCGTGAGTTCGAGCCCCGCGTCGGGCTCTGTGCTGACCGCTCAGAGCCTGGAGCCTGTTTCCGATTCTGTGTCTCCCTCTCTCTGACCCTCCCCTGTTCATGCTCTGTCTCTCCCTGTCTCAAAAAATAAATTAAAAAACGTTATTACAGAGGTGGTGACTCTGGAGCTGAAATGAGGAGATTCTTGTTCATTCACTACAGTGCCTTCTCTTGCTTACAAGGCTCCGAGCTCCGAGTGGCGGATGTAGCCATGAGCACGGCAAAAAGCCAGTAGCCTCTACAGAACTGAATTTTGTTTTCTGCTACAGGAGTGCGATCCTTAGAAGTGGGAGGGGTCATGCCAGACTTCTCCGTACCCTTCATCCCCAGCATAGTACCTCACCCTGAGTAGATGCTCAACGACAGGATCTCCTAAAACAACAAGTGAACACTGAGACCTCTCCAAAGACAGCCTTTATCACCAGAGGTAGTTTGCTAAAGGGTGGCCACGTGTCTTCCTAAATGCCAGAGGCCCACCCACTGATTATTAAGGAGAGCCAAGGGCTGCAGGAGATTGCTGAGCCGTCAAAGGCACTATAACACTGTTCTTGTGCAGACAGAGGGCAACCAGGACTGGCCTGGCCTTTTTTTTTTTTTAATTTTTTTTTACTGTTTATTTATCTTTGAGACAGAGAAAGAACACAAGCAGGGGAGGGGCAGAGAGAGACAGAGACACAGAATCTGAAACAGGCTCCAGGCTCCGAGCTGTCAGCACAGAGCCTGACGCGGGGCTCGAACCCACAGACTGCAAGATCATGACCTGAGCCAAAGTCGGATGCTCAACCGACTGAGCCACCCAAGGCGCCCCTGGACTGGCCTTTTGAAGACGACTCACCACCCAAAGTCCAGGTCTTGATGACAGGTTAAATCCTATAAAAATTGAAATTTGGTGGAAAAGCTGGGCACTCTGTTGCTGCCCACTGAGCTACAGGTCTTGGGAGAGGGCTGGCGACCGGGCCCTGGGATTTCCTGGAAGTGCCTGGAGCATTTCCCAGCTTGCTAGATGAAGGCAACGGTGTGGAGGTCACTGAAACACCTGTTGCATCCGGTGAAACTGGGCTGCCCTGAGACCTTTCAAGTGGAAAGTGAGACAGAATACAGCTTAAGGCACGGATCGGCACCGTGGATCCTTGAGGAGCATGATGTCCAAGGAAGCGTGCACTGCAGTCCTGAAAAGCAGATGTACAGGCACCAGGCTTGAACAAAGTGTAACTTATATTTGGGTTCCTGTCAATCTCCTCCAACACTGAGTGAGAGATTCTCACTGTTCAGCCTTGGAAACACTTTTACCTTTCTTTATCAGGTGACTTTCCTGAAATCAAGCCTTACTGAGCTACGATTCTTACTCAAATGTATTTCCTATGCCAGGATCTTATTGACAAGAAACTTAAAAGGACTGCGTGCCAAAATCACCAGCACAACAGTTTATTTTCAGCATCCTTTTATACTAATATTTATGCGAACGGTAATTTAATGTTAAAATATTTTGTACTAAAATACCGCATATTTTTACTTCACATAGAACTGGGATGCTACAGTGTGGCTTCCCCTTGGTCATTTCAAACACTAAAGGGGCACCCGGATGGCTCAGTTGGTTAAGCGTCCGACTCTTGATTTTGGCTCAGGTCACGATCTCATGGTTCGTGGGTTCAAGCCCCACATCTGGCTGTGTAATGGCAGCACAGAGCTTGCTTGGGATTCTCTGTCTCCCTCACTCTCTGCCACTCTGCTGCTCTCTCGCACTCTCTCCTCTCTCTTAACAATAACTAAATACTAAAAAAAACAAACAAACAAAAAAAAAAAAACCACTGAAGACAAGGCGTCTATAGCCATTTGCCTATATATCTATCTATATGTTTATACTGCTCAGATCCACATACAATACATAAGGATTGGCATAACCACGACCAATGTCAGATTTGCCAAGCATTAGACTTTTTTAAATGTGTTTCTCAAAATCTCATACACACACACACACACATCTATTTGCAAAACATCACAGAGTTTTGTCTTAATGTCTTTAGACAAAAAAGTCTCACAGTTCTATTCATGCTTGCCTTTGGGTACAATGTGACAGGGAGGACCTGGAAAAAAAAACAGTGAAAGGGGACTAGTAAGAATTTCTAGGGAATTATTAAGAATTTCAGTATAATGGTACCTGTGTCTTACCCGGGACATAGAATGGGCCCTTCAATGTAGTACATGTTTTAAAAGACTGAGATACTTTGTTATGTGATGGTCTTTTTAGTTATTTTCAATGTTCATTTTTGAGAGAGAGAGCACAAGCGGGGGAGAGCAGAGAGAGAGAGGGAGACACAGTATCCAAAGCAGGCTCCAGGCTCTGAGCTGTCAGGACAGAGCCCAACATGGGCCTCGAACTCATGGACCGTGAAATCATGACCTGAGTCGAAGTCAGACACTCAACCAACTGAGAGCCACCCAGGGGCCCCTGTTACGTGATGGTTTTATTGTAGTGAAAACAATTTCTGATCACAGACTTTCTGAAAATCTTGTCATTTCTTTTACCATATTTACTGGAAGATAATCTTTTTGTTGAAATACTGAACTTTTTCGCTTCTTTTCCATAGCCTTTGATTGAAAAAAAAATTGTTTCTACTAATGAAGTAAGCAGACATCTAATATTTTATATGCTTTTCAGCTGTGTAATTTAATTTTGGGATACTTCATTATTAGCTTATGTCATTGAAAGAGTGGTGATGTGTATGAATATTGGTTCAACCATATATTTATAATGTCTTGGAATATGTGGCTATAATGCTGTGGGAGAAAGAATTTGGCCGAGTTTACTTGCTTGCAAAAAAAAAAAAAAAAAAAAAAAAACCTAGCCCAAGAGCTTAACTAAGTGAATACTGAAATGAAGAGAACATCCTAGAATGGACATAGCTTCTGGTTCCTAGACGAACCTGGCTGTGGCTTTCAGGCTGCCATCCCACACCGAGCCCCTAAACCTCACTGGGTAGCTGGAAGGATCAACAGCATAAAGCTTGGGAGAGCTCAGCATTTTGCCCAGCATAGCGACGGTTGGATAAAGACATGTATATATTCTATTTTTACTGTTATCACCATCATTATAATGAGTACCGAGAGAAGCATCCACGGAAACACCACGCCAGAACAAGGCAAAGAATCCAGAATGCAGAAGTGGGACCAGCCTGTAGGAGCTACCAGAGCTCATGGGGCAGCCCAGTGAGCAGAAGGAAGCAAACAGAAACTGTTCTGGAGAATGAATCCAAAAGGAGGCAAGAGGCAGGGACCAGTTCTTGCAGGAGCTCATCCACTGAACACAACAGAGGCTACAGGGCACTTTTTTGTACCCGTTTCCTTCACTGATAAGTTGCAACAGTGTTACCTAGTAGTGGGGACATCACAGTAGTCAACTTGGAACGGCTCTCAGCACACAATGGACCTTCAAGAGGTGTTAACTTTTGTTCGTGTTTCTCCCTTCTTAAATCAAGGAGCATTGGCTCTAAAACAAGAAAACGAACCTATCTGCAAACATAAATCCACGTAAATGAAATTTTACATAAACTACTAAAGCCTAGTGATCATTGAAAAAAAAATCCCTGGGAGGAGCCGATCACGGTTCACTCAGGAACTGGGTTTCGAGACATCAAGTACCACTTAACTAATCACTGGTCCTTAGAGGAGCAAATAGGATGACTGTCGGGTGTAATTTACACTCCCCTGGGGAGCCTAGAAGAATGTGCACTCAGGAATAAAGTTCTCCCTAAAGTTTTCAAGGATGAACGATGGCCGGCTTCCTCGGATAAAGGGAAGATGAGTCAGCTGGTTTCACCGTTAACCTGCGTGGACTGCAGGTCCCCCTGTGCCCCTCCAACTGACAGATTTGTTAAGGATCAGACGAGGAAAGCAGACGGTGGATTCAACACGGGGCGAGTGTTCGCTGGGAAAGACTTTTTGTGCGGCACTGCCTGGGTGCAGGAGTATGCAACAGGGATGGGGCTGGATGGAGGTCATCAAGACTAAACACACAAGTGCACAAGCCACTTTTCCATGCTAATATCCAAACAGGCTCTTTGTTTAGAAAACAAGAGTCAAAGTAGCAGCTCCTACTTTCTCACACCTTCCAACTGCACTTCCCAGAAATATCTGCTCACAAGAAGTACTAACCCTTCTCAGAATTTCTCCATGTGTCGATAAAAACGCATTTGCACATTTTGCTCCGTCTCGTTTTACAAAAGTGGGCTGGTTCTATACAAAAAGTACAACTCGTCTTCAATTAATGGATTATGGACACCTCTCTAAATTCGTATATATCGATTTATGTTATTTGTATTTGAATTCTTATTTTTTGTAAATTTTTCACTTCCGAGTGCCAAAAAGTGTTGGCACACTGCCAAAGAGTGTTTACAGATTCAATGAATTCCCATAGTCTTGCAATTTCTCAGTACTGACGTCCTGTGTAACCACAGCACAATTACCAAGTTGTACCAGGAAATTAAGATTAATATAATACGACTGCTTAGTCCAAAGATTTACTGAGATTTTTACCAAAGGTGTCTTTTCTAATTCAGAATCCAATCCGGGGTCCCCTAATGCACTCACCTGCCCCATCCCTTAGTCTCCTTTAATCTGGAACCGTTCCTCAGTCTTGCTTTGTCTTCCATTTTTGAAAAGTACTGACCAGTTATTTTGTCGAACGTCCCTCAATTTGGTTTTCTCTCACTATTCCTCATTGTTAATTTCAGCGCTTGTGGTTCTGGCAAGAATTCCACGGAACCAGTGGCTGACTCAACGGCTGGGGTAGGGATGGCACAAGAGGGGACTAGCCTATCCCGTCGTGCCAGAAAGCAAGGCAGTCCTCAAAACATGTGGAGGAAATGTCGACAGGACACAGCGCTCAACCTGAAAGGCCCCCCGTGGCCAGATCTAGAAAAATTTCAGCAAAAAGTAACTGCAGTTATCAATAATACCCATATAGTAAAAATGCATGGGCTCATACCAGTACAAATCATTACATTTCTTTGAGTGGAAAAGTAAGCTCTTCCTTATGTTAGAATCCCAACTGGGGTGCCTGGGTGGCTTGGTCAGTTAAGCGTCCGACTTCAGCTCAGGTCATGATCTCACCGTCCGTGAGTTCAAGCCCCGTGTCGGCTCTGTGCTGACTGCTCAGAGCCTGGAGCCTGTTTCGGATTCTGTGTCTCCCTCTCTCTCTGCCCCTCCCCTGTTCACGTTCTGTCTCTCTCTGTCTCAAAAATAAATAAAAACGTTAAAAAAAAAATTAAAAAAAAAAAGAATCCCAACTGGTAAGTCCAGAAATAATGACGAAATGGACAACCACTGTTTGGCAAGTACCAACAGTTGAATAGTTAGTTTCAAGCAGATAATCAATGATGGGTGCTAAAATTAGGTAGGTACAAGCAAGATAAGAAACCCAATATTTACATAGTTTCAAAGTATCTCCTGACAAGATACTTAAAAATAGTAACTTTATAATGGAGAAAACTGGCCAACACCGCCTTCATCCAGGGATCAAGGTCAATATAATCAGTAAAGGGACAAGCCAACAGACAAGTGCTTCCTGATCTGATGCACTGAGGAGGGCACATCTCACTCTTCTTAGTGACTGTTGAGTAGGAAATTGTCAATCATTGTCAATCAGTCTTCCAGGTTCTGCTATTTTATCAATGCTGTAAAATGAGTATCTTTTGCAACTTGTCTTACTATTTCTAGAAGACAGACTGACTCATCAGAAGCGCACACACTCTAAACCTTAAGAGGCCCCTTAAGGGCCTGCCAAAGCTTCCTTCAACAAACTCGGTCTGATTCATCACCGCCTTGGCCCCCCAGCGGTGCATGAGAGTGCCCACTTTCCCTGGCCAACATCCATCGCTACAGTCTGCTGGAATGTCCAACGCAGGAGCAAAGGAAACCAGCTATGGCTGTGCCAGCACCAGGGCAGATGCTGTGAGCAGGAGCCACAGGAACAAGGAACGTGGGTCCATCTGTTCGTTGGAGACCTTTTCAGAAGGTCAGGGCTCCAGCCAAACAGCAGTCAACAGCATGCACGTGTGCTACAAAAGACTCCCACAAATGTGCAGGGTGCCATATTCACTTGCTATTTGGGAAGGACTCAACAATTTGCATGTGTACCAGTCATCACTGGGCCTCAGCTCCAGATGTCAAGGTAACGAATCTCAGACGATACCAATGCAGGAATGAAGTTTCCCAATCACACTTGCTAATAATGACTACTAACCTTTGTGTTGTGTTTTACAACCCGCTTCATGTCACTTTATGTAACATTTCATAACAACTTCGAGAAAAGCATTACTACCTGTATAAAGAGCAGAAACTCAGTGAGGGGAAGTAACTCACTCTGGAAGCCTCGTGCAGAGTTCATCTGGAGAGCAGTGGCTCTGCTGGCCTGGGTCTCTCCCTCAGGCCTGGACCTTCCTGGTCCGAAGGGCACACACACGTTATCTCATTTCCTCTCCACTGCCACCTGACGAGGCAGGCACCATTATTAATAAGCTTCATTTTGCAAAAAGGAAAAACTGGGCTTTTGCCCAAGTCCTTGCTAGCAGTAAGGGACAGGCTAAGGGCTCCCACTGTGTTATGTGACCTCCAGGCCCATGGTCCTGTGACGGCACTGCTGGGGCTCTTGTCTAGGATCATGGAGACCTTGCTTCCTGTCGACTGTGTCTGAGGCAGTGGGCAGTGAGGGCAGAAGGAGAGCTTCTCATCCTGCCCCCCCCCCCCAGCCTCCTTTGAGATGGAGAGAGGGAGAGGAAGGGGAAGAAGCTCTGGCAGCTGGGCCAAAGCCCTCCCTTCTCCACTACCCGATAAACCCAATAAATTCTCAGTCACTGATCACCTGCTATATACAAGCTGGCTGGATGCCACGGGCCTGCTTTACGAGCTGGCCTAGAGCAAGACACTCGACGCATAAAGAAACAAAACGGCGGTTCAATACCGACAATGACATCATGAGGGGGAGACGAGACCCACGACTGGATGATACATGAAGGGGCTGAGAAAGGCAGGGCCCAGCAAGGCCTCAGAGCGGGTGGTGCCTACAGTGACCGCCAGAAGCCAGAACGAAGTATCTGCCCCTCACGACTCTCCCACCCTGCTGGGGCAGGCCCAAAGGAGCCACGGCTGCAGGGCAGCAGGGAGGGAGCGGTGGTCAGAAGGGGAAACTGTCGGCAGCTGCTAACAAGTCCCCGGGCAGGCATCATCCCCATGTCCCAGATGTGGAAAGTGAGGGTCAGAGAGGGTAATGAACTTGCCTACGGCACCCGGCTACTGATGATAAAACGAAATGAAATAAAAAGTGATGAAAAACACCAAGATAAAAGCCAGGGGGAGCTGCAACTGAAGTCAGGGTCTATCTGCCCCACTGGGATTCGGGTTTCTTCTGTAATTCACAAGAGCCAAGGGCAGCGGATTGTGTAATAAAATCCAGAAGGTGGGCCCTGCTACGGACTGAATTGTGTCTCCCCAAAAATGCTTATGTTGAAGTGCCATTCACCAATGGGACTGTATCTGGAGAAAAGGCCTTCGCGGAGGTAATGAGGAATAAATGATGTCATAAAGGTGGAGCCTGGCTCCAAAAGGATGAATGTACTTATAAGAGACACCATACAGCCTGAGTTCTCTCTCTCCCTCTCTCTCTCTCTCTTTCTCTCGCTCGCTCTCTCTACGAGGACACAGCAGGAAGGTACCCATCTACCTGCCAGGAACAGATACTTCACCAGAAATTGAATCAGTCACACCTTGATGTTGGGATCCCTAGTCTCAGAACTGTGTGAAAATTAGTTCCCTGCTATTTAAGCCACCCAGTCTACATACGGTATTTTGTTACAGCAGCCCAAGTTGACTGTGACTGGGCCAGTCTATAAGTCAGACCAGTGGCCTGATGAGTGTGTGTGTGTGTGTGTGTGTGTGTGTGTGTGTGTGTGTTTTGAGTATGTTCTCAACACTCGTGTTTGAGCACAGCCCCCAAATTCTGCATAAGTATTTTTTTTTTCATTTATATACATAAATGCCTGGATACTATGGAGCTTACAAAAACGAAGACGTTTTCGGGGCGCCTGGGTGGCTCAGTCGGTTAAGCATCCGACTTCAGCTCAGGTCATGATCTCACAGTTCGTGGGTTCGAGCCCTGCATCGGGCTCTGTGCTGACAGCTCAGAGCCTGGAGCCTGCTTTGGATTCACGCTCAGAGACTCATGCTCTGTCTCTGTCTCTCGGAAATGAACAAACATTAAAAAGAAATTAAGATATTTTCTAAAAAAGGAATAAAACAAACAAAAATAGAAGCTATAACGTTTTCTTCGCATACCCTGTTTGGGGTTGAACTGTGTCCCCAGAAAGATATATTGGAGTCCTACCTCCCGGTACCTGTGAATGTGACCTCATTTGGAAATAGGGTCTTTGCAGAAGTAATCAAGTTAAGGTGAGGTCATCTGCGATTAGGATGGACCTGATCCTTTTAAGAAAAGGGAAATTTGAACACGGACACACCAGAGAGAAGCCCAAATGAGGATGGAGACAGAGACAAGGGGAGGTGCAGCTACAAACCAACGATGGCCAATGACTGGCAGACATCACCACACGCTAGGGGGAGAGGAAGGATTCTTCCCTAGAACCTTCGGAGGGAACACGGTCCTGCCACCATCTTGCCTCCTGGCTTCTGATCTGCACAACTGTCTGAGAACACATTAGTCCTGTTTTGAGCCACCTTGTCGGTGGTACTTTGTTACAGCCGCCCTGGCAAACTAATACGCACCCCCGATAAATCCACACAGCCCGTTCTGGAAGGTCCTGAATGAGGAAGGTAACGTGTAAAGCAACGCCAGGAAAATGGAATGCATGTACGAAGAAGGCCGGTTTTGGACACAGGTGACCGTCATAATGATCACTATCAATCAGAAAGACCGAGGAATATCACGATTTATCATCCACCACACTGCACCCCAAGGAAGATACGGGTTCGGCGGTGGAGTGACGAAAGGGTTGTCGCCAAGCCCTGTAAGGAGGGCGAGTTCAGGCGATGGTGCTGGGGCAGGGGGCAAGGGGAAAATCCTGGGAGGAGGGCTGTTCTGGCACAAAGGCGACACTCTTCAGTGAGTGGCTGTGGGGGCGGGGGGTGCAGGGTCGCAGGAAGCGTGCCAGAAGCAGCCTCCTGCGGGGTATCGGCAGGGAGGAAACCCCCTGGCAAGCACCGGCCCACGTGCCCTCCCCACGCTGGCCTCACTTTCCCGTCAGCGCTGCCCTGGTTCATTTTGACAAGGCTGTTTCCACCCCGCAGGGGGGACACGCCTCTGCGGACACAGAGGAGCCCGGCCCACCCCGGGGACCAGGGCTCGTTGCGGAAAACCCAGAGCATCGCCGCCCGCCCTGCTCAGCGGGCTGTGAACCAGGGGCTGCCGGCGGACCCCCCCCACCCCACCCCGGGGAGTGCCCGTGGCCGTGGGAGGCAGCAGGAGGTGAGGACGGCCAGCAGTGAGTGGAAGCTGCAGGCCAGCAGGCCTTCCAGGAAGGGCTTGCGGGTGGGTGGTGGGGCCCCCGGGTCACAAGTTTGGACATCCGCTTCGAGCTCAGCTGAGCGAAGGAGACAGGGGTGGGAAATACGGACAGGCGCCCTGCGTGTTAATCAGGGTCCCATCTGGGACGAGGAAGCACACCAGTCGCCTCAACAGGCACAATTTCAGACAAAGAGCCGTTTACTGAACAGGCAGGAGGAGGATCCCAAGGCAGCCCGCCCCCTCAGGGATGGGGTGCGAGAGTGGGGTTCTAAGAAGTCTGGCGGGGCCTGTGGCGGTCCTGGCTGGGGTGTCATCTCCTAGAACAGCCAGTGAGGCTGGTTCCCAGAGCGTGGGACCAAAAAAAACACGCCTGCAAACTGGAAGCCACTGTTGGCACGGGACCACATGCTGCTGCCAAGGGGAGGAAGAGTTGCCGCGGTGACCATGTCAGGAACAGGGGGCAAATGGCAGGGGCGGGGCCCTCCTCCCTCCCAGGCCTGCAGTCCCCTCGGAGCCATCAGATCTGGCCACACTGGGCCAGCGGTCCTCCCGGGCTGGAACCAGAAACCGCGGGCTGGCCACCACTCCCTTTATGTTGGGCATGCACGGGGGCAAGAGCCAAAAAGTTTACAAACAACTAGTCAGGCACAGACCCGAGCTGGGCAGCCCGGCCCGTACGTCACACCAGGTATCCCAGTTCCTCATCAGCCCTGTGTGCCTCCCAGTTCCCCACCAATCCCTGCTGCGTGCCCACCAGGCCCACATCACTCCCTCACGCTGCCTGCCTGGCCCTGGAGATAAATGAGTTAGAGACACCTGGCAGAAAAGGAAACCAGGTGGGGCATCCCACAGTGTATGTGAATGCCTTCATGCCCATTTGGCGAGCATCAGGTTCCAAGAAGTCAGGGGCATGTGTTTGTCCACGGCTTTATTTTCCCAACAAACTCAGGAGCTGAATGGATGAAGCCTCTCCTTCACTTCGGGGGCTGTGTGAGTCACAGCTGAGATGACACAGGGCTTCCCTCAAAGGTTTGGTCTACTTGGAAGATGTGGAAAAGAAAGGAAGAAAGGAAGGAGGGAAGGAAGGAGGAAAGGAAAGAAAAAAGGGAAGGGAAGGGGAAGGGAGGGGAGGGGAGGGGGAGGGGAGGGGAGAGGAAGGGAAGGGAAGGGAAGGGAAGGGAAGGGAAGGGAAAGGAAAGGAAAGGAAAGGAAAGGAAAGGAAAGGAAAGGAAAGGAAAGGAAAGGAAAGGAAAGGAGGAGGGAAAAGGAGGGAGGGAGGGAGGGAGGGAGGAAGGAAAAAAGAAGAAAGGGAGGGAGGGAGGGAGGGAGAAAGAGAGAGGAAGGCAGGGAGAGACAGGAAGGAAGGAAGGAAGGAAGGAAGGAAGGAAGGAAGGAAGGAAAGGTGAGGGAGGGAGAAGGAAGGAAGGAAGGAAGGAAGGAAGGAAGGAAGGAAGGGAGAGAGGGAGGGGGCACATTCTAATGCGGTAAGCCAGGGGGCTTAGGAGTGTGGAAAGAGAGGCCAAGCAGTAGGGGTGACATGGAAAAAAGCTTCCTGCAGGACAAGAAGGCCAAGAGACTAGGAAAGGCACACAGGCCCAGAAAGAGGTATGCAAAGGCCAGTGTGCCTGTGATAGCTTCCTGGTCTACAAGCATTCTGGGCAGTACACATTTCTGAGCCTCTGTCCCACTGTGTCTGGCTCACCTTCACTTCTGCTCATGAGACCACACTGCTCACAGGGAAAAATCCAGTGTTCTCAGCCACGGCTTTCTGCCCACGTGGACTTTTGGACCTCGCCATTCATCGCCACCCCTGCCAACCAATGTGGCTGAAAAAAAATAAGTCTGTTCAACAGTGCATGAGTTAGAGCTGGGACATCAGTATGAATTCAGTTAGCTTCATATAGATCCATAAGGATACCCATGCAAATATTTATGCACATGTGGGTATATGTGAGTTAGTACACACACACACACACACACACACACACACACATTTTTTTTTTTTCTAGTTTTATTTCTTTATTTTGAGAGAGAGAGCATGAGCAGAGGAGGGGCAGAGAGAGAGAAGGAAGGAGGGAAGGAGGGAGGGAGGGAGGGAGAGAGGGAGGGAGAGAGGGAGAGAGAGGGAGAGGGAGGGAGAGGGAGGGAGAGAGAGGGAGGGAGAGGGAGAGAGAGGGAGAGAGAGGGAGAGAGAAAATCCAAACCCGGTTCAATGCCATCAGCACAGAGCTCGACGTGGGGTTTCAACTCACGAACCATGAGATCAGGACCTGAGCCGAAATCAAGAGTGGGACACTTAATGGACTGAACCACCCAGGTGCCCCTACACACATGTATTTCATCGCTATCCCTGAGAAGGCCTAGGAGCAGTGACACCTCGGTAGCAATGAGCACATCTAGTACCCGCGCCTTGGTTTCTAATCTCATTCTCTGACAAAAGAAACCAGGGGAAATTTCCTCGGGGAAATGGCTGATGCTACGTCTGGGGCAGGAAATACAGAAGTAGGGCCAGAAAGTAAGGAAATGCTCAAAAACAAGCAAACAAACAAAAACTGCCACGATAAGGGGAGGTGTGTGAAACTAATGGTGGAGGGGGTAGGTCAAAAGGTCATGGCAGCCAACCGGAAGGGCTCCCAGGGGCCAAGGCTGGAAAAACACGAGCAACGCAATGAATGAAGTCCTACTGCAGTATAATCCAAAGTATACAATAAATATAATACACATCTGTGACGCCACACTGATGTATGTAGACACATACACACACACAGACACAGACATAGACGTGGGGGCTGCGAGACAGATCTCCTACGGAGAAGGATTCCAAGCAGTTGCTGTAGATCACCACCAAGAGGTAGCACAGTCTCCCACTCCCTAAGTGTGGGCTATATATAGTGACATCTGTCCGCGTGGGGGTGGGGGGGACGGTGGGAGAGGGAGAATATTTTACAATGGAGAAATCTGACAAATGGTGGTCAAGGTTAACATCGACAGTGATTACTCAGGTGGTAGCATACAGCCTTGAAATGATGTGATGAAAACAGCACTCTGCCCCCGGGGTCTTCCTTCCCAAAGCCATTATCCCAGTCTACTGCTGAGAAAAACATCAGGCGAATGAATCCTAGCTGAGGGACAAGCTACAAAGTACCTGGCCAGTACGCTTCAAAACTGTCAAGGTCATCAAAAATAAGGGACGTCTGAGAAACTGTCACAGCCAAGAGGAACCTAAAGAAACATAGCAACTAGATGTAGTATAGTATACTGGATGGAATCCTTAGAAGTAAAAGGGCATCAGGTAAAAACTGAGGCAATCTAAAAAGCATAAATGATAGTTAACTATAATGCATCAATATTGGTCATTAATCGTAACAAATGTGCCACAGTAACGTAAAAGGTTCCTACCAGGGAAAACTGACTGTGGGGTATATGAGACCATTCAGAAAGGCTGTCACAATTTTCTGGTAAAACGTACAACTGTTCTAAAAATAAAGTCTGTTAAAAAAATGTGTGTGAAGGATAGGCACGGGGGAGTGGACGCACAGGGGGTATAGGTAACAAATTATGACATGTGGAATATTTCCCTGCATTCTGCTCCTGTGATGACCGTCTTACAGTGTTCCCATTCAACTCTGGAAAACGTTATCGGCCTGGAAGGGAACTGGTGTGAACGTGGCCTGTGTAACCTGGGAGGAACTCTGGCAGCCAGCCAGTCGCTGCTTTCACTTATCGCTGGAGACCATCGGGTTCCGAAGGCCCGTAGCGAATGGCCAACGAACCCTTCAGCTCAGTGGCCGGGGGCGGAGCATCTCAGGTGTCTCTGAGGAGCCAGGCAACAATGTCATTTGGTCCTCAGAACAGCTCACTCTGCAGAGGAGGAAACTGAGGCTCAGAAGCATCCAAGAGCCTTCTTCCCAGTGGTGAAGCAGAGACCAGGGCTCGCGTCTCCTTCCTGGGACCCTTCCCATACCCCTCCCCCACATGGCCAGTTACGGTCTCAATTGCCCCCCAGTCCACCAGGGAAGAAGCAAGATCAGAGAGGATGGCACTTAAATTATCTTTTTTCCTCTTATTATTACTTTTTTTACTTTTTTTTTTTTAACATTTATTCATTTTTGAGAGAGCGGGTTGGGGAGGGACAGAGAGAGGGGCGGAACATAGAATCCAAAGCAGGCTCCAGGCTCCGAGCTGTCAGCACAGAGCCTGACATGGGGCTCGAACTCAAGGACCGTGAGATCATGACCTGAGCCGAAGTTGGCCGTTCAACTGACTGAGCCACCCAGGCACCCCTTCGTATTTTTATTTGTGTGAAACTTCTCCTTAATGCATCTCATTTCCCACAGGCTTGAAGCCAGGGTGCCTCAGCTCCGCAACAGCAGAAAAATGGCCATATGAGTCCTTGAGGCTGAACGCTGTCTGAAGCTAGAGCAGATCAATTCTCTACTTTAATAAAGGTTTCATCTTTGCAGGAGGATAAAAGGAACCCCGCAGGCCAGCTTGCATCTATCCCATGGATGGGTGTTTTCTTCCCAAAGGCACCTGCTACAACCGATTCTGCAAGAGTGACACAACTGGAGGAAAAACGGCTGGACCAGAAGAATGAGAATTCCCAGTAGGCTGGTCATTACTCAGTGACAACAGGGACCCAGAATGCAGCAGCACAGGGCTTCTGGAACCACCCGCATCTCAGAGGAGCCAGGCCACAAGACAGCTGTGTGCCATGTGGGGCTCTGTCACTTATTTCATTACAAACCGAGGAGAAAACCCACCGGAGCCAGTCCCCCGGACAAACCCGGATCCCAGAGGAACAGGGCAGGAAGGGTTTCTCACTGGAGAGAATCTGGTGCCCAAGCTGGGAAGCATCCGGGAGGGAACAGGGGCCGTCCGGGGTAAGAGGCACCGAGAGACCCACTGGGATGGACCGACCCAGGAGGTGGAGCTCTTACTTCGATTCAGCTAACGGTTCTCTCGTTAGTAAAAGCTCCTGGATATCAGCCTCAAGTTAGAAAATAAAAAGGGCTTGAAATGATGCAAAAGCACATAGTACTAATCTGTGCGTCGCACACATTCCATGGGAAGATGCCTTCATTTGCCGTCCAGGGTGTGTTACTGAACCTCCACCCCCTCACATGTTCTGAAAAGTGAGATAATACATGGAAAGTGTTGGGAACGCTATGAATAATACATGTGCGTTACTACTGTATTATTGGTGTTCGTGCCCCACCCAACACCACTACTACTCCCCTGAAGGCAGCACCCTGTTAGCGGTGCCTAATCGCAACTAGTAGGACCCCCAGTGCTCAGCCGCGTCGGGAGGAAGCAGACGGGCGGGCTGCGAGAAGGCACACGCGACTGACGTGAGCAGCTCCTGCGACACGGGGAGCGGATCTGAGACGCGAGGCAGCCCCGTGGGTCACAAAGAGCAAGACCGGGACTCCAGGGCTGCCTCGACTCCCAGGCGCCTGATGCCACGACCACGGGAGTGTTCGGTAAAGAGCGGATCTTGTGTGAGCAAGAAAGACACAAAGTGAGAACTGTCAGCGGGGCGGGGCTTAGGGAAACCCTGCGCCAGGACAGACAGAACAGAGAATAGCTCTTATGGTCACTCCACTGGGCACCTCATTTAAATATTTTTTTATGTTTACTTATTTTTGAGAGAGAGAGAGACAGAGACAGAGCACGAGCAGGGGAGGGGCGGAGGGAGAGGGAGACACGGAATCCCAAGCGGGCTCCAGGCTCCAACCTGTCAGCACAGAGCCCGACGCGGGGCTCGAACTCATGAACCATGAGATCATGACCTGAGCCGAAGTCGCACGCTTAACGGACTGAGCCACCCAGGCACACCAACCGGACACCTTACTTTAAAGATGGGACTGTGAAGGTTCAAAATTGTCGGCCAGGACCCGACACGTAAAGAGGAGCTTTGGGGCCAAGGCAATCAAACCTCCCTACAGCCTGTGGCCTGTGGCCCAAGACGTGCGTCCACCATGCATCTTAGACTGCTCGGGCTGCGTAACTAAACTCCAGAGGCCACGTGGCTTGCACAGCAGACATTTATTTTCTCACAGCTCTGGAGGCAAGAAGTCTGAGGCCAAGGTTCTGGCCCCTTCGGTCTCTGGTGAGAGCTCTCTTCTCCGCGGACAGACAGCCACCCTCTTGCTACGTCCTCACGAGACACGAGGGGCGGCTCTCCCACGAGCTCTGCCACCTCTCTTCTTAGAAAGACACTAAGCCGATCAGACCAGGGCCTCACCCTCGAGTAAGCTTCCGTACTCCCTGTGCTCAAAAACAGCCACACTGGGGGTAGGGTAGAGAGCGTACAGACATTTAGTCCATAACACTACACAAATACAGTTGTTTGAATGCTATCTCCCCCAGTGTGTTTATCCACTGTTGTCTCCGCAGAGCTGGGGCACCACCCGGCTCACGGTGGGGATGCGGACCAGGGTAGGAGGACGGGGAGGAGTGGCTGTATCCTGCCAGGGCCACCACAGCAGGTGCTGGGGAGGGGGACTCGGAGAGGGAGACCTCCACCCGGGCAGCAGCCACAGAGCAGCCCCGTGATCCCCTCATCCCTTTGCCCCAAGAGGCACTGGGGAGAGAAAGACCCTCATCTTCAGAAGAAAAATCTGGGAGACGGGGAAAGGAAGGCGGCAGAGAAAAATCGCGGGAGAGGGGCACACGGACACACAGATGCGGAGGCGAGGGGCCGCAAAGAGACAGTCCAGACAGGCTGCAGGTCAGATTCGGATTCGGAAGATGCACGTTCGAACTTGAGATGCAGCAGGCAGCAGGGAGGCCTCACCAACACCACCTCTCTGAGTCTGCAGTCCACTCATCTGTGAAATACGGCGTCCCGGTCTGCTCAGCCTGCTCTCACAGGATGCCACTCACAGCAGGTGGCTTAGATGACAGACATTCATCTCTCCCGGTCCTGGTGGCTGGACATCCAAGACGTGCTGGCAGATTTCAGGTCCTGGTGTGCAAAAGACAGTCTTCCGGTTTGTGGCCTTACACTGCAGAGAGTGGAGAGAAGCCTCTCTCTCTCTCTCTGTCTCTCTCTCTCTCTCTCTCTGGTCCTTTTATAAGAACACTAATTGCATTGTGAGGGCTCCACCCTCATGACCTCATCACCTCTCAGAGGCCCCACCTCCTGAGGCCATTGCATTCGGGATTAGGGTTTCAACGTACGGATTTGGGGTGGCACCGGTAAGCGGTCCACGACCAGGGGATCCAGACGGCCAGTCTCCGTTTCCAGATTTCTTTCAGGGCAAGAAATAAAGGTGGCTCTTCCCTCCTTTACACTTGAGCACCCTGCGCACTGGGATGCTGCAGGTTCTGAGTAAATAGTTGTGGACGAAAAGACAGGAGAAAAGACGAGGGAGAACTTTACAAACTGAAAGTCCGTAAGCGCATGGCAGTGCTTATCATGTTTCCCAAAGCAGACCGGGGGGCCCTCGAAAGAGGAGTACTTTCCAGCCATCGAAAGAATGAAATCCTGCCGTTTGCAACAATGTGGGTGGAACTGGAGGGTATTATGCTAAGTGAAAAAAGTCGGAGAAAGACAAGTATCATATGACTTCACTCGTATGTGGAATTTAAGATACAAGACAGATGAACATAAGGGAAGGGAAGCAAAGATAATATAAAAGCAGGGAGGGGGACAAACCGTAAGAGACTCTTAAATACAGAGAACAAACTGAGGGTTGCTGGCAGGGTGTTGGGTGGAGGGAAGGGCTAAATGGGCAAGGGGCCCGAAGGAGGGCACTTGTTGGGATGAGCACTGGGTGTTATACGTAACTGATGAATCACGAAATTCTATTCCTGCAAACATTATTATATTATATTACATGTTAACTAACTTGGATTTAAATTTTTAAAAATAATTAAAAAAATATTTTTAAAAAGATGCTCACATCTAAAAAAAAAAAAAGCAAAAACAAAAGAAAGAAAGAGGAGTACTTTTTACGTTGTTTCCGACTCTCTGGCCCAAACTCCAAGCACCTCAAATTCAGTCAGACCAAGAAAACACTGCCCATGCACGTCCTGCACTCCTGTCCCGATGCCAAAAGCTGGGACTAGACACAGAGGGCAAGACCCGTAGCCTCCTCAGAAAATATTTCCAGTGCAGGGGAAAGAGATGATATTCAAGAAAGTTGTATGCTGCTTCTGGAGACAATGAAGCCCACGGGGGAGATAATAAGAGCCGAAGTTACAAAGCCTGGCCTTTAATAATAATCACAATAATTATCGCGCATAACGATAACTGTAGTGGTTGTCCATCTGTGTGGCCAGCTGCTGGACTGGTGGGACCGAGAGAGCCCCAGAAGCACTTTCGTGTTCAGGGGATAGCCCGGACACCAGGCACTGCCTCGGCCTAAGCCCACGGTAGCATCACTGGGGAAGCTCAGCGTCTGCTGGTGTGGCAGATATTATCAGAAAAAAACAAAATTAGGTGTATTTTCCCCTAGACTTACGAATCCCTCTTCTGCATTTGCCCTCACATTTTGACATTAACTGAACTCTGTCTTCACTACTAAAAATAAACTCCAGGTCAAATGCAATGAGCCAAAAACCTCAATATGAAACCACAAGAAACAGAGTAATAGTAAAATGGGCTAATAGCAGAGGTGTTCTGAAAAAACGTTTCTGTTTCAAGCCCAGAGTCCCGAGTGGGCCAAGAGTTCCTGCGGCGCTGCAGGCAGTGAACACAGGAAGCAGCCTGTGGCTAGAGAAGACCAGGGTGGGCTCGTGCCCACGGTCAGGCAGGCAGGCAGGCAGGCAGGCACGAGCTCTCAGATGCCCTCTCCCCAAAAGTCAGGGTCAGGGGGCAGCTTGAGAATACCAATCAGGCAGGAGCCGGGAGGTGCTCCCAGGGGGCGCTGGTGCCAGGGGAGGAGTCCAGAAGAGCAAGGTGAGGGTCAGAGGGAAGAAGTCAAGCCTGTGTGCATGTCCAAGGAAGGGCCGGGATGAGAGGATAACCTGTCAGAAGCAGACAGGTGAGGAAGGAAGTGGAGAAGAAGCCAGTAATAAGGGCTCCCTTTTTTGCTGAGCATTTTCTCAGGCCAGCTTTGGGATCCTCAAGACCAACCTGAGGTGGGGCTGGTCCATTCTGCGGCTGAGAAACGAGAACTTGGAGAACGGGAAAGGACCTGTCCATGGTCACAGGGGGCGTGGCGGGGGGGAGTGGCGAGAATGCAGGTGTACTGTGGGATCTCTGTTCCACGGCAGGCTCACGGAAGGCAGGGGTGCAGGTGGGCAGGCCCCCAGTGGAACAGCAGTGCCTTCAGGATGGGCGGAACCACATGCACAAGCACGGTGCTGACGCCTTTCTCAGAGCCCCTGGCACAGAGCAGCCCTGCCCGGACCTGTTCAGGACGGTGCACCTCCGAGCCCCAGCACGGCCTCCTGCTCCCTCCACGTGCTCCCAACAGCTGAGTTCTGGGGAAATTCCTTTCCCATCATCCCAGACAGATCGGTCCAGCCTCTCCTCTGTCCACAGAATGCAGGCGACGCTGCTCACTTCTGCCGTGGCTACGGCCATAAGAAACGGCTCAATGCGTCTCCCAGCTCCCCCTACCCAGCGACTGGAGACCCGTCATCCCCCGTCCCTCGAATGGAACAGCTGGAACAGCTGGAACACCAGCCCTAATTCCAGGTGCCACGGGAAAAACAGTGACCGCAGAAGAGGCACCTGCACTAGTCCTGCTTCCAAAGTCGGCCGCCCGGATCAGGAGCGGGGGCTCTGGAAGCAAAACGCAAGGACTGGCTGAGTGCACAAGGACCAAGGAGTACACGACAGCTTCCACAGGAGGCCTGTCAGCTGCACTCGGTGCAGACGAGTTCCGTCCCCAAAGTGGGAAATCGGATCCTGACGTGGAAATGCGGGATAGGAGGGCACTGGGGTGCTGAGCACAGGATGCGGGGGCTTCCCAACTGCAAAGCAGCTCGGCTCCTACTGACATGCGCCTTCCAAGAGCCTCAGGCTGCAGCACCCTCTCTGCAAAGCCTCCCCAGTGGACAAGAGCCCCTCTGTGCCCTCCATGCCTGTGGGGAGTCTGGAGAACCCAGATGTGTGTCGGTCCCCCCACACTGGGTGAAGAGCAGGGTCTCCCGCTCACCGTCATGTATGTCACGGGACTGCCGGGGACACAGGAGATCAGAGATACAAATGCACCCGGGATACAGTTAAGACACAAGAGAAAAGACATCAGGAGCATATGAACACCATCCCCTGCTATCCCGTCAGCCTGACTTCCTACCTGTCTTCTCACAAGCCCCCACTTGGATCAGGTTTCCTTTTTTCTATGTGACTTATTCTTTTCAACATCTTGCGGGTTTTTTTGTTTTGTTTTTATTTCAACTGACCTCTTTCTTTGTTGTCAGTCTTTAGAAACTTTCTTCTTTTGGTTCTGTCTCTCTTTCTCTTACTCTCTGCTTCCTCCTTTTCAATTATTCATTCCTTTTGTCCTTTCAACATCCACAAGAGTGTCAGGGGGGGTGTCGGGATGGGTAAGATGGTCTTTTTCTCTCACCAGTGACTGGGGGCACAGGCTCGGGTGGGGGAGAGAATGACGTGGTATGAGGGAAGCACGCCTTAGAGCGCCGGCGACAGTCTGGAAGAGGAAGTAATCAACTCTGCACGGGTAAGGGGTTGTCTGTGTAGCATGCACAAGCCATTGCCCAGACAGACCTGGCGGTAGGTGAAAGGCAGAGACAAGAGCAGACCACGGACTTCAAAATAGCCTGCTGCCTGGAAGGAACCGTACACAGTATAGTTAATGAATTAAAAAAACAAAACCCTAGCGCTCCTGGGGGGCTCAGTCCATTAAGCATGTGACTCTCGGTTTCTGCTCAGTTCATGATCTCACAGTTTGTGAGTTCAAGCCCCACACTGGGCTCTGCGCTGTGTGGAGCCTGCTTGGGATTCTCTCTCTCTGCGCCTCCCCTGCGTATGTGCTTGCTCTCTCTCTCTCTCTCTCTCTCTCTCGAAATAAATAAATAAACTTAAAAGAAAAAAAAAAAACACCCTCCTGTTTTGGAGCATTTCCTCCTCCATGCCAGGCAGCCGGCTGAACTATCTCCACTATCTCATTCAATACCCACGACATCCTCTTGAGGCAAGAGCTAATACGATCCCTATCTTACAAATGAGGAAACCGAGGCTGGGAGCAGCTGAGAGATTCACCCGAGACGAGGCAAGTGGCAAAATCAGGAAAACTGGGGTCTGCCTGAATCCCAGGCTTTCAGCTCTTCCTTCCCCCGCGGCAGCCTCTGGCTTGGTGTGACTGAGCATTCAATGTACGGAGGCGGGAAGCAGGCAGCCCCAAAAGGAGCTTTGCTCCCCACGCACTTCCTCACGCTCCTCTGGTGCCGTCCCCGCACGTCTCAGCAGGACAGCCAGAGCACCCGTCACCTTCTGCCAGGAGGAAAGGCTTGGGGTAGCCCCCCTAGGAGGTGGTGGGCTCCGTCCTCGGCCAGGGCCAGAGGGAGAGCTCCGAAAGCACAGCACTGAGGCCCCTGAACACCGAGAACCAGGTCCCGTGTGTCAAGGTGAGATTACGGGAAGCCAGCTTCTCAAACCAGCACAGGAAGCGAGGCCAAGAAGTCAAGAACCACACCCCAACTTGTGTTGCAGGAGATCGCCGATTCCCGAGGCCTTTTTTTTTTTTTTTTTTTGCTCCATAAAGCTCAAGAGAAGAAATCTCTTACCTTTAGTCTCCAAATCCCACAATGGTCTGGCTTTAGTTCAGGGAAGGACTGTTCTCAAGTTCCTCTAGAGTACCAGAGGGATGCGTATTTTTTTCAGATTGAAGGCACCAAAATCTCAGGTTGGACAGGATTCTGTAAACATGCAAGAAAAGGACCGAGAATTATTAGTATTAATGCTTATACAAAATGGATGAGATGTTTCAATCCTGTGAAAAACTACCAAGTGCATATTAATACATGCTAAATGAGAAACTTCAGAAGAGCAGACATTTACTGAGCAACCACTATGTGCCAAGCACCGTGTTAGACATTCCACTGCATTAAGCCATTTAATCCTATAAGACCAGTTTCGATGGCTCCATATTTCAGAAGTCACCTAAGAGGCCAGGCCAGCACTGAAAGTCAGGTCTTCCTGACTCCAAAGCCCTGGCTGATCGATCACGTTTTCCTCCCCCGCTAAAGCTTTTCCATTCACCTGAGTCCAGGAAGTCTGGGTAGAGGGAAATGAGAAACACACCCAGTAACTCCATTCTGAGAATGTCCTGTCCCCGGATGCCCAGCCCATTGCACAGATGATGGGGGTAATATGAACCCTGGAAGCTGTGTCAGATTAACTTCGATGTAAGCTTTATCTGAGCTCAACACTGTCATCTGGTAACATGTGATCGGTAGACATCATGCATTACTCAGGGAACAAAAAATGTAGCTTCACCAGGGATTCTTATCCTAACTGATAATCGGCCCAAAGGGCTGGGGGAAAAGGGGCGAGGGGGCCGCTGCTGGTCTTACCAGCTCTGGAGGGCCCTCCTAAGGCACCTGAAGCAGAGCCAAATCACATTTACAACGGAGTGATTCTCCCCGTTCCAGACCTCCCTCTTGTACCCCAAAGACCCTTGGCACCCTGGCCGCCAAATCACCAAGAAGATGGAGCTAGTGAACACAGGCTCAGAATAAGACTGACAAATTGTGCATTTACCCTCAAGTGGGGGAACAGCTGGAGAAACACGCTCACCCCACAGCCACAGCAGAGGCCAGGTGGCTTGGATTCCCCACTGTCCACTCCTTCTCTCTCCTCCAGGAAAAATTTGGTCACAGGTTGCTTCTCTGAGGCCCCCTGGTTGTCACACTCCTCCCCTGGACGTGTTAGTATCGCAGACGGACCCACAGCAGTTCTGCAAGCCCAGGAGTGCCTGTCTCCTCCCACCAGGTGCTGGGCTCGCCCGTCCGTCCAGCCCCAGCACCCAGCACCCACCAAAAGGGGCTCAACCCCCAGCACTCAGGGAAGTCCCTTGACTGGCAACCCGCTCATAAGGAAGCCCTCCTGGGCACATCTACGCTCCAGCTACTGGCGCCTCCCTATTTTTAAGGCACTTTTGTGCCTTACTGTCAAAATGCATTCACCTTATTCCCTGGAGAGGGCAAGAGCCCAGCTCCCTGGTTGTTAGACCACCTGGATTGGCATCCCAGGTCTACCAGAGCCTTCTTAGGGGCTGGAGCAAGTTACCCTCTGAGCCTCAGTTTCTCATCTTAACGTTTATTCATTTTTGAGAGACAGAGAGACACCGAATGCAAGCAGGGGAGGAACAGAGAGGGAGAGGAAGCAGGCTGCAGGCTCTGAGCTGTCAGCACAGAGCCCGACGCGGGGCTCGAACTCACGGAGTGTGAGATCACGACCTGAGCTGAAGTTGGACGCTTCACCGACTGGGCCACCCAGGTGCCCCTTAAAGGTTTGTTAGTGTCAAGTGAGAGCCTCTGCAGAGCTTAGCATGGGGCCGGACCTGTTGTGAATACTCAGAAATGCCCACTATTATGAACGCCATTTAAGCAAATGCTCGGGTCTTAACTTCGTAGTCTCCTCCCAGTAAGGAGGAAAAGGCCTCCCCTCCTCCTGTCTCAGCACGATGACTTGGTGTAGGGGCTCGGTCCTTGGGGCCAAGGGAACAAGCGAAGCCCTGGGAATCCGTGCAGTGGGTTAACACTCAGCCATCCTCCGGCTGTGCCTCCAGCAGTAAACGGCGGTACGCACGAGAGGTGCTCTACGGACAGGAAGGCAGGAGAGAACCGTACTGGATCAAGCTAACGGCGTCATTTACAAGCACCATCGGTACAGGGCACCTTGCCGAGGCATATCCCCACAGGACCACCCCGAGCACTCACCATGACCCCAGGACGGCAGGGCACAGCATGAGCCCCATCTCCATCTTACAGACCTGGAAACTAACGGTCGGAGGGGCTACGGAGGCTGCCCGACACCCAGTCGTGACTCTGCAGCCGAATCACCGCTTTGCAAGCTCACTGCTTCCTCCTGGAGAGAACAGCGGCAGTAATACGCATCAGCTCCTGCGGAACAAGAACCTCTTTCCAAGGCAACCAAATTGATGAATGTTTTTAATTACCGTTTTAAACCACACGCACAGAGCAATGTTCCGTGGAAAATGAGGAACCAGAACTTCCAAGTTTCTCCCAGGGGCCAGTCCAGCCAGGTGCTGGCTGCCAGAGCCGGGGGTGGGGAGTCGTGCGCCGGCCAGGGCGGTCAAGGTGGGGACGGTCACAGTCCTGCCTCAAGGCACTGAGCCTGACGGCCGGTGTGGTCACTTCCCACCCACAGAGACAAGCCAGGGATAAAGGGGACCGGTCCAGCACAGGGTGACAGGAGTCTCTTGGCTACTCCTCAGGAATCCATCAATGGCAGCAGAGGAGAGAGCTGGGTGCTTAGGGAAGTCTGACACGTCGCTTGTGCTGGGGCCTGGGTGAGGCGGCTGCTACTCCCAGAACGAACGTCCTGCCTGACACTCTGTCTCAAGGACGGGACATTAACCTGCTCTGCAGGTGACAGAGATACCCTGCATCTGAACCAGGGGGCCTTGGGCTTTCTTAGGATGCTGATAACACTTCCCTGATGTGGCCTGGGATCACTGCTGGGGCCCAATGCTGTGTCCAAATGAATAAGGAATCAGAGTGCCCACGACCCCAAGGTCCCGAGGAAGTGAGAGGCAGACTGGGGCACAGAGACGGGCCCTCTCCTATTGTGCTCAGGGCCCTCCCTGGCTCTGCCAGCGGAACTGCAAGTGTGTCCTGTGCCCAGGGGTCCTCTGCTCTACAACCCAGAGGCAGGGCCATATCATCTTCCTGTCTCCGACAGGAAGGTGAGGGCACAGGGTATAACCTACAGCACTGAATAACTAACGATCGGGAGCATATCATCGGGTCATTTGGCCTCGAATGCCACTTATATGCTGCCTGGGCAATGGAGCCAACTGGGTACGCTGACGGCAGCCAGGACCAGCCACTTGGAGGTGGGGGCCCTGGGCTGCTTGGCAGGAGAGAGAGGTGGCCGTGAAATGAAAGACTACACAGGGATCCCTGACTTGGAAATCATCAAAATGCCACCGAGGTGGACTACGGCACCTGCAGAAGTAGAGGACAGGACAGCTGTCCCCAAGAAGCCCCTGAGAGCAGGCGCCAGCCTTGGGATGTGTTTACTCCCTCTGGAAAAGGCCTGGGGAAAGGACTCTCCTGGAAAGTCAGCAAAGCCAGACAAGCCGGTGAAAGCCTCCAGCCTGGCTCCGCACGGGGCCCCAGCAGTGATCCAGAAGGACATCAGAGGTATTATCAGTGTTGTCCCCAATTCTATGAGGTCCAGCAGGGCTGAACGCAGAGGTGACATGTGCACTCAGGACACAGGCTGCTGGGGTCCGAGCTAGTCCTACCAGCTAATAGCTGTGCACCCTGGGCAGTTTACTTGACCCCTCTGATCACCACGTGTTAATCAGGACTCATAAGAGCAGTTACCTTTGCGGGCTGGGGCAAGGATGCATTCAGGAGACGAACTAAGTAAGGCGCCTGGTTCAGAGCAAGTGCTTGACTAACACCTGGTTATTCTCAGGGTCTATGTGCCGTCATTATCCGTGTTGCTGGGCACACAGACCAGACAGTCTTGGATTTGAATCCCAGCTCTGCCACTTCCCAGGAAGGTGTCCGTGGACCATTCACTTGACCTTCCTACGCCGTAGTTTGCTTATTACAAACCAGCCCTGCAGGACCGCCAAGGATTACAGAGCATGGAGAAAAGCAAGCGGTACAGTATGGACTTTCAGGAATGAAGGCCCCAACCCACACTGAAGGACGTTCTACAGAGCGACTGGCCTGGACTCGTCCAAAACATCAAGGTCAAGAACAGCCAGGGGACTGTTCCAAGATAAAGGGAGGCTGAGGAGACATGGCCACTGAGAGCAGTGGTGATCCGCAATCAGGAAAGCGTGGTCCCAAAGCCCATTACCGGGACAGGTGATGAAACTGTGTGTGGCCTGTGGATTGAATGATACAAGTGTAGCCCCGCTCAATGTCGTGCATTCGATTGTTTGATTGTCACCTGGTGGTTCGTGAGAGGATGTCCTGGATCTTAGCAAACACACACTGAATATTTAGGGATAAAAGGCATGTCTACAACTTACTCTCAGGTGGTTGAGACAAAAACTGTGTGTGTGTGTGTGTGTGTGTGTGTGTGTGTGTGTGTGTGTGAGAGAGAGAGAGAGAGAGAGAGAGAGAAGGGGTCCCGGTGGAGTGTGAATTAACAATTGCTGAATCGGACTGTATGGTAGGTTCTCTGTATCATCCCTGCAATTCTTTCCGCCAGTTTAAAGCCACATCAGGATGAAAGGCGACAGACAGCCCAGGAGCAGGACAGGAGACACGGACCTGCTGGGCTGGCCTCAACCATGCACGCATGGCCAAACACAAGCCTTTCCCACAAAAACCATGGCACCTCAGGTACAAATGTTACAACGGATTGTGCAGAAAACTACAAAGGCTGAAGCTGGAATTCAATTTGCACCTCCACCCCCTCCTGCCAAGGAAAAGAAAGACAAATGGATGCCTCCTCTGTTACTATGCCCCAGGGCCTGGCTTGGCGGCCTGCATGGGAGGCATCAGGCACTGAGCCTGATGGTGGCAGGGGAGGGTGGGGGAGGAGACAAGAGCAGCAGTGCCCTTGGAGGGGGCAGGGCAGCCAAGGCTGGTGTTCACTATGTGCCAGGTGGTGTTAAAAGAACTTTCTGCACCTGATCCTCCCAAGACACCTTGTGGCAAATGCTATCATTATTCTCAGCTCATGCTGTAGGAAACCAAGGCTGGAGGGAAGCTCCCTCGGGGTTTCATCTGCAGCGGCGGGGGGGGGGGGGGGGCAGCTGGGATTGGAGCCCAGACCGCCTCCACCGGATTTCCACAGGCAAAAGGGAGGTGGGCCCCATGGGAAATAGAGCAGCCAGCACTAAGTCCAGCCCCTCCCCTGCAGCTGAGGCCACCTGCCTGGCCATGCAGAGGTCTCAATGCAGCAGGGAGCTACAGGGAGCCAAGACCCCAGGCTCCCCTCAGTGCTGGCCCAGCACTGCACACAGTAGGTGCTCAGCACTTGTTTGTAGAGGCACGCACATTCATCTTCTTTTGCAAGGAGTCCAGCAATGCACGGACAAGAAGACCCAACAACCCAGGACATGCGTGCCATCAAGGAAGAGAAACAGTTTCGGGGACATGGACGGGTAGGGGTCTTCGTGAGGAACCTTTTTATCCCTTCTGAGTTTCACCTTGTGAATAACTTGTGTAATCAAGAAGGTTTTGTTGTGTTTTTTTTTTTAATGTTTATTTATTTTTGAGAGAGAGGGAGAAAGCAGGGGAGGGGCAGAGAGAGAGGGAGACACAGAATTTGAAGCAGGGTCAAGGCTCTGAGCTGACAGCACAGAGCCCGATGCGGGGCTTGAACTCATGAACCACGAGATCACCACCTGAGCTGAAGTCGGACGCTTAACCGACGGAGCTACCCAGGAGGCCCCCCGTGTTTTGTGTTTTTAATACAAAGGAGGCAAAAGAAATCGACCGGGATGCTGTGTAAGCAGGGAGCCATGGCGTGCGGCACGACAAGCTGGGGCACAGCTGTCACTCCCCGCACACCCTCCGGCTTTCAGAGGCTGAGGCACGGCAATGGCAATGACTGAAAGCCCGGGAGAAGCAGCACCACCCCTTGCACTAGGCAGGGGTAGATTCGCTCGCCAAAGAGGCCGGCCCAGGGGTCCTGAATCCCCAGAGGTGCTGTTTACGGCAACACGGGAAAGCCACCCAACATAACCCTATCACGCTTGTCCAACTGTCACACGCGCCGGGAACCGCGAGCAGTGCCGCCGTCCCTACGGTGACCCGGGAGGTGGGCGGGACTCACACCGTCTCCCAAAAGACAGAGGCACGGAATGATGAGGAAAGGTGCTCCCCACCAAGGACACAGAAGTCTAGCTCCAGAAACTCTGAGACCCTACGTGTCCGCCCCTGGAGGATGAGTGAGGACCCACAGCTGTCCCGGGGAGAAAGCATCTGGGGTCAGAGATGGCCAGCTTCCAGACCGGCTATCCAAGGCGGCCCCACACCATTCGGCTGATAAGCGACACAGAAACGGTGTGCAAATCCTCCCATGGAAACCGAGGGTGCGGTGGCGGAGGACGGCGTGGAGGAGGGAGGTTTCTGCAGGGTCAGCCTTCCCAGGCGCTTTCCCCTGAAACCTGGAAGCATCTTACCTCCTGGCCTTCCACCTCAGACTCTCCTGTGTGTACCCACAGTTATATTCAACTTTCCCTTACAAACACCCTCCCACCTCCCCCCGACCCCAGAGGTGTTATTAAATCAACCCCAAAGGTAAATAGTTTTCATTTCTCCAACCCCAAAAACCTCCCTTCCTGCCAGCGCACTCAGGTCTCGTCACCCAGAACATCAAAGCCATTGCTTTCGGTAAAAGCCTCTCGGATCATCAGGTGATGTGTGCAGATAAAAACAACCTGCCACATGCCAGGCTGTGCCCCCTGTGGGGTGGCGAGCGGGCTGGGAAAAAACAGTGAACTACGGGCAGCCAACAGCTGGCCCCTTTGTCCAGGTCCAAATCTGCCTGGTGACCGTAAGGGTCCCTTCCCTCCCACTCCAGGCCTCTCACAGAGGAAGGGGGTTGGGCCGAGCAACCTTAGGGTCTCTTTCAGATCTAACATTCACTGATTCCGTCGCCTCCTCCCTGCTCAGAGTCTGTACTTCCTGAACTGTGATGACAGCTCATTTACATACAGGAAAAAAAAAAGACTACGTGGTCGCTTACACCCTGGGCTGTAGTTTTTGGTGACTCAGAGGAGAAATACATATTTCCATTCAGCTCAAAAAAGGCATCCCTCCATTCTCCAACTGCCCAAATGATGCAAGTCGCTGGGCCAATGGGACCCCTGGGGAAGTTCCAGGCTACTGGGAGCCCAAACGTCAGTGAATGTAAGTTAAACGAGGGAATTTCCCAGGGCGGACAGGTGCGCTGACAGGTGGGCTGGGTGGAGATTCCCCTCCCTGAGTAAAACACCCCTTACCCATTCATTCTCCATCGTAATATGTCTACATTCCTTAGGGGGGCCCAGAAAACACTGGGCTTAACCCTGGCCCAGGGCCCACCATCCGGGAAGTCACACCCCCAGCATGAAGATTACCTCTTCCAGGAAGGCAGTGTTGAACCACCAATGTTGAAAGTGCCTTAAACCCCCTGACTATAAGCTGCATAAGAGCAGCAATGGTGCCTGATGTGCAATAGCTCCAAACACCTTTGCCAACACGGTAAATACTCGCTGAATGAATTAATCCCACGGCTTCCATAAAGCTGAGGCAATTCTATCCCCCAAAAGAGTGGGTGCCTGTTGTGTGCTAGGTACTGGGGAAGAAATGGTGAACGCAGCAGACAATTATGCTCACAGCCATCGACCAAAGCAGCTGCTGACAGTCCTGGCAGAAGATTACCTCCAGCTGTCAGCCCTCTTTGGAGACTGCCCTGGCTGAGGACAATGACCTTGCTCAAGGTTGTGCATCCTTCCAACCGAGCACATGTGCAATGACTGGTCAACCCGTTATCTCAATTCTGGCCCATTCCAAAGGGCCATTCCAGCTCTAGAGCGCCCATGGGTTGGCTGAGGCCTTTGCTGGGAGACTGGTACAGGCTGACCTCGTCCTCTGCCCACTCTTGAATTCTTCCCCCTCGGCTGTGCAGCTGTGGATGCCAAAAGCATGCCGTAATAAACATCTGGCTGACTGATCTACAGCTCAGCATCTGCTTTCCAGGGAACCCAACCTGCATCAAGAAGATTCTTCGGATGGATGCTCAGGCCCGGCGACACCAGGATGAAGCCTCCGGGAGCAGGACAAGCAAAGAGTTCATTCCTAGATGGCAGCTGCTTCCTTGGAGCGCCCCATTGGCCAGGATGCTGGAGGCTGGGCTCGTGGCTATAAGCAATGAGTGAGAGCTCTAAGGCAGCAAACACCTGTTCGTAATGGTGGCTGGAATGTGTGGATGAATCCCAGATCCTTCACGTAGAGACTCGTTTTCTTGCTCCTTTTCCCCCCGGGCACCCAGTGCAGGAAAGGAGCTTGGTGAAATGTCTGATGAACGGTTAGATGATGACCAGATGGATAAACGGATGGATGGACAGACTTGCCTTACTGAACAAGGAAGTCACACCCAGGGAAGCTACACAACAAATGGAAGGTAACAACGATTTGGGGTCAGTTAAAGTAGGTAATTAGCGTAAAGCGTTTGTCACGGTTCTCAAGAAGCATTAATGATGAAGATGCTGAGGAAGCCACCCATGGGGACCTTCCTGGAGAAGGTGAGCAGCTTGGAAGTGACAGAATGGAGGAAGGCACATGAAATAAGAGAAATGAGACATCAGCATTAGCGAACTGAGTCCTGACGCTGCTCATTAGACATGGAGTAAAATAAACACCCTCTTCACGGGGCCTCCGTGACAGCCCAGAGACGGAAAGTAGAGACAGCGTCTCCAGCCATAACATCCGTCACTATGAAAGCGGGCCAGGACGTTCCCATCACTAGCGGAGGCAGCAGCCAATGGAGGGTCCTGAAAATAGTACTGTGGTTTGGAGACTTAATCCTATAGAGACAGGAAGCCATCGAGGTTGAGGAACAGAGGCACCACGTGACAGAACGGACGCGAGATTTCTTAAATAATCCATCCCTTAGGTTGTTGGCGGTTGATTCGAACCCCTAGTCTGCTCTGCTCCTCAGGCAGATGGGCACCTGGGGGGTGCCCAGAGCCTCCATTCTGAGCAGGCAGCCTCAGGGGCAGAATCAACACCGGAGAACCCCAGACCCCGGCCTCAGTCCCCCTAAGAAATGTACAGGCCCTGGGACCATCCTCGTTCAGACACCCACCCCACCCACTGAGAGTGTCCTCATTTCTGAAGATGAAGCCAGGGAAACAGACAGGAGTGCTGAGGGAAAGGGGGGTTAGCAGGAGCCTCATGTTTGTGCGAGCAAAAGTACGCAAGCGACGAGGACAATGGGAAGAGAGAACATTTATTTGGGAAAATTATGAAACAAGCGATGTAACAGACGGTTTGTTAAGCAGCACAGTGTATTCCAGAAAGCGCAGGTGCTTTTGGCCCATTGCTACTCGTCCCTGAGCTGGGAACATCTAAGAGGCCAAATGCTGAGGCCATCCGAGGGGGCGGGCAGGGGTGACAACCCAGAGCACCAGCCAGGTGTCAGGTGAAGGGGAAAGTCACAGGGAGGCAGTAAAGCTCACAGCTGAAGCACAAGGGCTTTTGCCGCCCAGCGACCTGGGCTGGAGGTGAGGCCCCGCCACTTCCTTCCTGCTCAACCTGGCCTCGGCAGAACCCACCTTCCTGAGCCTCAGGCCTTATCTGTGATCAAAAGAGCAAGGTGCCTGCAGACAGGAACCAAGCCTATGCAAAGCACTGACACACAGGGTGCTCGAAAGTGGACAGGGGATGCAGCGTTAACAGATCGCGGGTCACGGGCCTACTGAGGAGCCGTCCAGAGCTACCCGCCCCCCACCCACGGCTCGCCACCCATCCTGAGGGCTTCAAGAGTCTCGTGTGAGGCCCCTCCAGGGGGCTTGATGGAGCTGGGGTGAGGACACCAGGGGGACCATACCCCGATTTAACCCAAGCACCTAGATGTCAGTTGCCAAAAGAGTTTGAGAGCTTTGAGAAAGCATCCTCTTGCTTTCCTACGGAAAGAAATGAAGCTTCGGGAAACCCAGGGGCTCGTCTAAACTCACACATCAAGTCAGTGGCCGGGAAACAGTGCAGCTGGAGACCCTGAATCTCAAGCAGTTGGTTCAAAGACTGGAGTTGCTGCATGTGGGCTCCAAGGTCAACCGCTCAAGGGGCTCCAACGTCTTGGCACCGAAAGGTCCACAGCCCCCACTCTCAAAGCCGAGTGAAAAGAGCAAAAGGAAAAACAAGTGGAGAATGGAATTCTAGGCAGACAGAGGTGCCCCTCCACTTCCCATAACAGGGACAGCCTCCCCCAGATCCCTCCCTGGAGCTGGCCCAGCACCGGCTGAGGAACATAGGCCCTCAAGGCCGTCAAGGGGACCCAATCCATGTACATTAGGAATGACAGAGGGAAGGGGCTACGGAAGAGAAACCAGTTACTTCCATGTCGAGAAATCACAGGCTCTCTTGACGCGTCCTCTCCAGACTCTGGCACGGTCTCCGTGTGCCCACAACTCAGGCCCGTCCAAGTTGTTATGTAACTTCTCCCCAGGCAGGGAGGACAGAAGAACAAGACTTCTCATAAGTGACAACGATTTCAAGTGACTACAGGTAAAGTCTCAACCCAAGCATCAGCCCAGACAGAAGAGAACCCTGGCATCGAAGTACGGACCCATCCTGCAGAAATCGTGCACAACGGCCATTCAACTCCAGCCTCCTCAGTGCCCGGCCCTGCTGGGCTTTCCATGCGTGATCACTAATTCTGAAGGCCAGCCACACTGTCCCCAAGTCACAGACGAGTAAAATGAGGCCCAGAGAGCTTCCCCAAGACACTGTCAGATTGGAATGCGCAGCGTGTGGAGCGTCCTGTGCTAGTAGCAAAACCTATGTAGTAAAGCCCTTCCTCAAGTCCTGCTGCTTTTCCCCACACCCTTCCCCATTGGACGTCCTCGTTTTACGGGCATTAAGTCTACACGAGATGGCTTTTATTCAACAAGAAAGATACGGATTGCCCAGCACGGGAGGGGTGCCAGCAACGGGGAGGCTGACTTCATTCATGCCATAGAGGGGAGGCCTGCTCCAGATAGGGGGTGGAAGAGGTGACCTCTGAGGTTGCTTTCACCCTACGATTCTGCGAGGTGAAACTGAAATTTCCCTTCCCGTGCAAGTATTCCCCGTCGGCTGAGCGGAAGTTTTACTCTTGCGGGGGCAGCCAGCCTCCTCGAAACCCATCCGGCTTCTCCCAACTAGCCCCGGCCTTCGTGGGGGGGGAGGGGGAAGGGTCCAGCTGGAGAGCGAAGGGATATAGCAGGGTCAGAGATAAACAGGACCGGAGGAGCCTCCTGACCTCACAGGATGTGGGGAGGTGAAGCAGTGAGAGAAAATGAGAGAAAGCTATCCAGAAACACAGACGGCACCACAAACAGAGATTCAACAGGCACACACGGGAACTTTTCTTCTTCTTTTTCTTCTTCTTGTTTTTTTTTTTTTTGTTTTGTTTTAGCTAGGAAGCCCAAAAATAGTTGAAAGAGTTGTATCTCAAAGCTTTCTGAAGAAACACCACGCCTTGTCCACGACACAAATCTAGGGGGAAAGAGTGTGAAGTGTGAAGTCATGAGGACCACAGGGCCCAGTTCAGATCTCACACAGAAGAGCTTCAACCCCAGCCGCCGTTCCACGCAGGAGCCAGGGTGCTAATCAGCATTTCACACAAAGGCTCAGCTCCGAAGCTCACTCGTTTCAAGTAAAGGCTGCCTCACCACCGGCTTGGCTTGAAGGCTTCCGCGTGGAGAGTAACGCAATTGGCAGGAACAACAGCCAAAAGCAGCACTTCCAAAGAGAGTGGGTAAACAAGCAGACGAAAAAAATTTGGCCTCGTTAAGGATTAAAAAAAAAAAAGAAAAAAAAAAAAGCATAAATTTAACAAGAGACCGTTTTCTGTCTACTGAGTTATAATTCTTTAAGCTAATAACAGCCGGTGTTGACGAGGTCGTGGGGCGACTGGCACACCCACCTGTTGATGGTGGCAACGTGGAAAGCCTTATTTGAAGGTAATTTGGCAATACGGGTCGAGAGCCGGAAAACTGGGCCTTTTGACTCAATCATCCTTCTGCAGAGAGTGTGTCCAAAGGATTTTCCGAGAAGGGAAGAGAGATACACACAGAGATGTTCAAAGCACTCATAAGTTCTACAGCAAACCACTAGGAACCTTAATTTGTCAACAACAGAGAACTGGCGAAGAATATAATTTATCGACTTGATGAGTGCTTTCAAAAGGATCGTTCAAGGGGTGCCTGGGTGGCTCAGTCGGTGGAGTGCATGACTTCGGCTCAGGTCACGATCTCACACTTCACGAGTTCAAGCCCTACATCAGGCTCTGTGCTGACAGCTCGGAGCCAGGAGCCTGCTTTGGATTCTGTGTCTCCCTCCCTCTCTCTGCACTGCCAACCCCCCCCCCCCGCCCCACCACCACACCTGCCTCACTTGTGTCCCCTCTCTCTCTCTCAAAAATAAACATTAAAAAAAATTTTTTAAACGATCATGCACTTCAAAAAAATGGAAAAATGCCTATGATACAACATCAGGTAAAAAACAGACTACGAAATATTTCCCAGACCTATGCCTACGTGAAATTGTAAGTTAATGTATGGACAGACATATCACACATCTGAAAGCAATCTGATTGGCAAGGGGGGGGCAGGTTACTGATTTTGTCTTCTTGTCCATTTCCATTCTTCATGCAATAAATGACAGCAGTATTGATGCTGATGACTATTTCGTACTGGCCAAGCTTCAATAATATATAGGAAAGAAATGGGTGGAACTCTGGCGCACTAGAAACAGAATTCAGGAGGTGAGAAACGATCAAACCCCAGAGGCATCTGAGGAGCAAGTGAAAGAACCATGACCTCTAATCAGAGAACGGAAAATGCAGGCGCCCATGGGGTCACATATTAGCGATGTCAGTCTCGCAGGCCCCGTGGTGCTTCTGGCAGTATCTGGTCATCTCAGCTTTATGAGATCAGTTTTCCTCCTCTCTGCCACGCCCACGGTGCTCAAACAGGAATAGAAAAGCCCGGATCTGCATATATTTAAATGCTCATCCTCCTAAAACAAAATTCTGCTGAGAGGCCTAAAAATAATTTAAATACCGAATTTCCCAAACCGAGTCTTTTTCAGAAAGGCAACTCAGACCAGTTTCTACACGTGGAGCCCAATCAAGGTCGTACGGGACTTTCATTTCCTATAGGGGAGGACCCAGGTGGGAATTCCGGTGTGAACAGCAATCTCGACAGACAGCTGTCCCCTTGGCCTGGGCAGGGGCGCTCAACTTGGGGGTCAGCACTTGGGAATCACAGGTGACCTGAGTCCAGTCCCGACACCAGCCTTACTAGCCCTGTACGGCCGCACCTGTCCTTGCACCCTGCGACCTCAGATCTGCCTCCATCCAGTGGGGATACTGCAGAACTTTCTTCGTAGGGGCTCGGGGTGGGGGGAGTAGGGAGGCCCCAAGCACTCCATACAGAACCAGGCAACACTGGGCGCTAAGTGCGGGCTCGTTCTGTCACTCTCCTTCCCTTGTCTAATTTGTCTCCGAGGACTTCATGTGCCACGTGTGGGGAGGGACAGCACACAGGCAAATGACCAAGCGCTGCTCAAGCCTGGCTGCCAGGAGGGTCCCCTGGTGGGTCCCTCCCAGCACAATTACATCAGATTCTCTGGCGGGGAGGGGCCCAGGCACAGCAGTTTCATAAAGCTGACCCTGTGGTGCCACAGGGCTGTGGCACATCTAGCTCGGGTAAGAGCAGCCAGTAATTTCTCCTCCAAAGCCCCAAGCCCACGACTGCAAGAGGAGGGAATCTTTCTCAATGTATTTAGGCCACAGTTCAACAGCTCCTCTTGGAACAGGCGCTCTCTGAGTGACTGGCAAATGGCAAGGGCTTCCCCCACTCCCTGCCTCCTGCTCAGCCCAGGATCTCCTGCACAGCAGAAGAGCAGGCCAGCTGGAGCCATCTGGCTCACGGAGGCCACTGGAAAGCACCTGACCAACAATGGAAGCGACACTGATGAGCCCAGGGCCATCCCTGCCCGACCCTGGTCTTCCGCCCGTCCTGTGCGGACTCGTATGTCCCTGGCACAGAGGCAGCAGATGGCAGGGGCCGGGCCTCCACCTGGGGTGCACGGTTTCCAGAGGTTGGCAGCCCCGCACTTCTGGAGGGAACAGGTGGAGAGTGCAGGACGACCCCTCCTCTGCGGAGTGGGCAAAACCTTCTCCACGCTGCTGGGGGAGAGGCCGTGCGCCCCGCGCCAGGCCCAGAAGAGGCTCTCAACCGCTGTGGCAGGAGCTGTGGTTGGTGTCGCCACTGCACCAAGACACAGGGGCAGCCGTTCTGGGGGAACATTAACCCTCAACCCCGGGGTGCAGCAAGAGCGGCTGAGAACCTGCGGGCTCCGGGGGGGCAGGCTGCCCGGCATCTCCCCGGTGAAGGGACCGGCCCGGCTGCTCTTGGCCTGGGTAGAAGATGCTTATGGGGCCCTCTTCCACACTCTGCCTGGAAGACTCAATCCGCAAGACTGTTCAAAGGCCAGGCCTCTGCTCTTCCCTTCCCCATTCCCAAATGACCTGCAATAAATGCTCCCTGGACCTCAATTACCAGAGGCCACGTTTCCGGCACACTGGCGAGCGGCCAAGAACCTCCATGCACAATCACCCACGGGAACTCCGGAAACCCTCACAGTAAGCTTTTGGAGTCTCTGCTGTCCTTATCCCCATTTTACAGATGAGGAAAGTGGGGGCACAGATCTCGCACGGCAGAGTTGGGTCTTAAGAGCCTGGCAGGTTCCGGAGGCCGGGCTCTCCCATTCTGCCCTGGCTCAAGGGCTGCTGCTTCTCTGATTCCTCCCTTTGGTCAAAACACATTATTGGGCTCCTGCTATATGCCAGCCCAGGGCGAGGGGCTGGAGACACAGCCGGCCCTCTCAAGAACTCCCTTGACGCTAATATTCCTGAGGCCCTCACAAGCAATTCTGAACAGATCAAGTACTTGTGAAAATCTCTCTAAGCAGTTGGACCTCGGCCACCTCCTGCAGAGGCTGGGCACGGAGTGGGAGCAGTGGAGAACCAGGCTATGGGGTTGGGCAGACCTAGGTGTGAAGGCCAGCTGCCCACGGACAAGCTTTGTGACGCAGGGATGCCCCTTTCTGACGCTTCTCCGTAGAGCGGGGGTAATGGGAGCCCTCCCGGAGCTTCTCTGTGGGGCAAATAAGAAACTGTCTGCAGAGCGCTCATAGTAAGCAACAGGGAACTTCTGTGGGACCAAATGCCAGTCTGAGGACAACATGAGCCACGGGGTGGTCAGTGACCGATTCAAGAGACTGATGGAATTTGGGGCAGGGGTGAGGAGCCCAGGAGGGGCCCCCAAGGGTATCCCGGAAGGAGAGGGTCTGAGATGGATTGGGTAGGTTTTAGGTAGGTCAGAGATGCTCCCCACCCAAGAAGAAAGGAGATGGGATAGCCAGAGGGTGGGGTTACTCCCTGGTTGGGGCACACTATGGGTTGCAGTCTTGGATGACTGGGACAGGGACGAACAGATTTCAGCAGAGTTAAAGACAGATCCTGAGACATTGTAAATGCCAAGAATAATGAACAAATGAGGGAGAGAATGTCAAATCCTATCAACAGAGATGAATACCAAAATGCATTTATGGACTCACAATCCCAGGCTCTACATGGAGTCAGGAAAGCCCTCACCTCGGGAAAGGATGGGATTTTCTTCTGTGTTAGTCTCCTAGAGCTGCCATACGCACAAATGACCACAAACCAGGTGGCTTAGACAGCAGAAAGCTATTGTCACACAGTTCTGGAGGCTGGAAGTCCAAAAGGAGGTGTCAACAGACCCCTGCTCTCTTGGAAGGCTCTAGAAAGAATCCTTGCTTGCCTCTCTCCAGGCTTCTGGCTGTTGGGAGATCTGGCAGATGCAGGGGTCTATCTCTGTCCCCGTCTCCGCATGGCCTCTGTCCCTTTCCATACCCATATGCTCTCACAAAAACACCAGCCACTGGATTCAGAGCTCATGCTACTCCAAAACGACTTCAACTTAACTCGTTGACATCTGCACAGACCCTATTCCCAAAGAAGGTGACATTCACAGGTACTGAGGATTAGTACACCTTTCTGGGGTACACAATTCAACCCACTACCCCTTAATCACAACCTCTCAGATATGCTCCACTGGCCAGCTTCCACCTAAGCCGGTGTCCAGGTCAGCTGTGACCTCCCAGGATCTTCAGCTGACAGGGACTCACAGAGCCCCTAACACAGAGCCTGGGCACCGCATGTCTGTAAAACCAGAGAACCTGGTGCACGTGCCAGCCTGGCCCTCATCCCAGGAACTCTTAGCCGCCGCATTCACATCAGTATTACCTTGGCTTCTTCCTAATGGTACTTCTGAAAAGGGTCCGGGTCCACCTCCACCCCTACCCCCACCCCACCCCACCGCTGACCCAGAGCTCACGCTCAAGAGGCACCCAGGTGCAGGGCATCTGGACAACAGAGGTTCCCAGACCCGTACCTGTTAGAAGGGACAGTTGAGCACAGATCCTGTTCCCTAAGAGGCCAGGCAGGTGGGTGTCACTGCAAAGGGGTCACGTGCACTGCTGGGTGCGGTAGGTGTGTCCACACAGCTCTGACAGATCCAAAACTTCTCCCTCGCAGCTGCCTGGAAAACCCTATACGGTGCATTTGTCCCATCAGCCCGGCAGTCCTTCCACAAACATTGCCTAGGCTCCACTCTGCTGCCCGTGATCGTCAGCCGGGCACAAGCGCGAACGAAAAAGGCCATCAAGGAGCAGGAGCTGGCACTCTAAGTTCACAGGATCCCGTAGTATCCCTTCAAACCCCAAAGTGCCCTCCCAAGGAAGCACCCAAGCATACCACAGGCATCAGTAAATGTTAGTTGTGGTAAGCTGACCAGACAGACTTTTCCAGTCCATAAGCGAGGCCTGTGTACGCCCAAATATTTTTCAGTGTCCTGCTGTGTGACCTTGGGCAAGTTACAGAACCCCGCGAGGGAGCTCATCTCCTTATCTAGATGGATGACCCTGAGATTAAAAGGAGTCTTAAAGTACTTGGCATACTTTTCCTTTCCATCTTTGTGGCAGAAAGACTGACCAGGTAAGCTGTCCTTCCTTTAAGAGAGGTCTCAAAGTAGGCTGCAAAAACACAGCGTGAGCCTTCCCTGAAGCGGCCTCATTCTCTGCAGCGCCATGGAGCACGCTCTAGACCCAGCGGGGCTGAGCCTTGCGTTAGGGCTTAGGCAGGGGCACGTGCAGACCCGTGGTTCTGTCCAGAACACAGCCCTTCTCAGGGTGGCCACAGTGTTAGCACCTGTCACTCACCTTCCCTCCCACTAACACTGTGTTGCGAGCCTACGTTGTGCCCCACGGTGGGGCCTGGGGGACAGGGTGACAAAGAGACAAAGCCCCAGCCTTCACAGGACTGATCCTAGAGTCCTCTTCTCCCTCTACCCCTTCTCCAAGCCCCCAGGAGTTAATCCCCCTTCCTCTGGATCCACTGCCCAGTTCGTTCCTGATCTTCCACAAGAGGCCCCCAGTCCAGTTGCCATCCAAAGAGAAACCCTGCCCTCCTCCTGACCTCTCCCTTCGCCACAGTGGGTGGAGAGTCATTCCTGTACAGAGCACACAACCTACCATCATCCTGGGGCGACATCCCAGGAGGCTCCAGAAACAAACACTCATTACCGGAGGAGCTATCAGGTGACCAGCCTCCAATCAGTCTCCCCGAGCTGGTGTCAGCAGTCTATGGGGGTCCCCTGCTGGGTGTGGGGGGCCTGCAGGAAAGGGAGGGAGACGCTCTGATGTCCCCACCGACAGACACTCCTTGCTATGAAGCTACAAGACGCAAGGTCGAACCCGATAGACGTGTGGCTTGCACAAAGCCCTTCCCACGCCCCTCTATGGCCTGAACCTGGTTCTCACATCTTAGCTGAACCACAGTCCAAGCAGGGACTACCCTGAGCTCCATCTGGAAAGGCTCAGAATTGCCAGCCAGCCCTTATTAATGAGGAGCGTCAAGCTGAGAACCTGGAAACTCTTTAGAGAGCCAAAGAAGTCAGCTGCCCCCAGAACCTCAGACCTGAAGTTCTGCCCAATGAGGTGGACGCGAGCCATCAGCTTAAATTTAAACAAATGAAAATGAATCCACATTAAAACTGTTGTTTCTCTGGGGCACCTGGGTGGCTCAGTCAGTTGAGCGACCGACTCTTGATTTCAGCTCGGGACATGATCTCACGGCTGTGAGATGTGCTGACAGCCTGGAACCTGCTTGGGATTCTCTCCCTTTCTCTCGCTGCCCCTCCCCTGCTCTTGCATATACGTCCTTTCTCTCTCTCTCTCTCTCTCTCTCAAAATGAATAAATAACTTTTTTTTTTTTAATTGCTGTTTCTCAGATGCTACAGCTGTATTTAGAGCACTCAGCAGCCACCTGTGGCTAGGGGCTCCCGTATCAGCCAGTGCAGGTTACAGGACATCCGCACCCCCACAGAAAGCTTTTCACTGCTCCAGAGGCTCTCCCTGGCTGCCCGGATGGGGAACAAGACCCAGCCCCGCCACCTCTCTGCCCCCATCTACACCCGGTTTCGCAAAGGCGTAGCGGAAAAGACCTCCGCGGGAGGACAGATCCGTCCTTGCTCAGAAAGGAAGGAGAGGAGGTTACAGTCCCAGAACCTGAGGCCCACCTACAGCTCTACCACGTACCAGATGTGTGACCCCAAGCAACTGGTGTGGCCTGCGGGTGCCTCAGTTGCCTCAGCCGTGTAATGGGAGTGAAGATACGCGCCCTGCCTCTTCCTGCAGCTTTTTGGACTCATGAGTGCCTCCAAAGGCTAAGGAAGTCCTGCGTCACGGGGCGGTAACACCGGAAGTAAAACCCCTGCTAAAGTTTGCCTGCTGTGATGTTATTAGTATCCTTCGTCCCTCGGTTAGGAAAACACCAGTTATATTGATCCACCAGAATTTAACAGGCCTCTTAGTAATGAAATTTAATGGAACACAAACCAAGTAAGTGACCCTCTCAGCACCCCCCCTGCAAAACCTCCTACAGCTGGAACTGCAATTAGTCTCTTTATTACTTAATTCTCTTTGGCTGGTTTTCCAGCCCTGACTCTGCATTAACATCGGGCAGCCTCCCGAGGACCTCCGCCATCAGCTGCCGGCCTCATCAGAGCCTTGGGCTGCCCACTGCTGTCTCCCAGGAGCTGAGAACAGGGCCAGTGCATGAAAGGCACAACCAGTAAATATTTCTGCATGGATTAACTGCTGGCCTCCTGTTTCTGATGGGAGGAGCAGGCCCACCGCGGGGCAGAAAGCACCCGGGTCTGGGAGGAAGAGGCTGCTCACAGAAGCTGCTGCCGTCGGGCCTGCCCTAGCACAGCCTCCATGGAGCACCTTTCCGTCCCCCCCTGCCCCCGTCTGCCAGTCCTGCCTGCCCCCACGCTGCTCCTCACACAGTCTGCCTGTGAGCACTCTGGCTGGGTTCCCTCCTCCCTCCTCTGGCGGCAGCCTTGGTGGGTGGGGACACGGCCATCCCCCACTGGCCACCCAGCTGTTCACAAGAGTCACGGGAAGAAGAAATAATCCCAGAACCGGAAGGAGACTGCAGCTGCCCAGTCGACATAGATGCAAAGTAAGAGTCAGAGAAGTGGGGCGAACCACCAGGATGGACCCCCGGGCGCCCAGACCAAAGACCCCGCTGGCCTCTGCGTCCAGCCTAATGCGGACTTCTTGCCTCATCAGCTTCCTCCCCAAACAGAGCAGTCCCTGATGTCTCCCAAGTGCCAAAGCCGGTGCCTGGCACAGAGCAGATACGTATATGTCTGTTGAGTGAATATCTGCTAAATGAACCAGGAACTCAAGGGAGAAGTATATAAAGTTAGTGTTAATATTGCAAACGCTGCTCGAAAACAGGGCCGCCTTCTGAGTGGCAAAATGAAAATTATCTAAGGAAACGTATCTGTCCCTCTGGGCTCGTACTGCTGGGAAATGCTCTGCCATGGTTTTCGTCAGAGAGCGCAGGAAAGGGTGAAAGGAACAGTCCTTGGAGGCCTTCCAGTAGCAGCTGTGACACAGGTAGTACCCACCAGACATCTACCAAGGCTTACTGGGTCTGGACCTGGAGAGAAGCTCTCACTACGGGGAAAGCAGGCAGTTAGCAAAGCCTGGTAGCGACAGAGGGGAGGTCAGGACCCAGACAGCAGAGGAGGGCACTGGAGTCAGCCCGGGGCAGGGGCAGGAAGCCTCCCTGGAGGAGGAGGCAGACCCTAGAACTCGAAACACACACAGTAGATACCTCCAGGAGGAAGCGACTCCTGGGCCAGATGAGACCCCCATTTCGTAGGGGAAAGAGAGGAACCGCGGGCCAGGTCAGACCTCCCAGGTACACCCTCTCCCAAACACCCCCCTTTCCCAGACCACCTCAGTGGGGATCTGACATCAATCACACAACTGTAGATCTCAGTCTGCTCCTCCATTAAAGAGGGACATTAAAGTGGAGAAGACCCCCCCATTAGAAAAAAAGTCCAAGCCTGGAATTTAGGAGACCCAGGTCCTAGCCCCTCTGAGTCCCTCAGCCCTCTTGCCTACAAAATATGGTCACAGCAAAACTAGATGGTCCTTTTCTTTTTTTAAAGTTTATCCATTTATTCTGAGAGAGAGCGAGAGACAGCACTTATGCTAGTGGGAGTGGAGCAGAGAGAGGAGGAGAGAGAGAATCCCAAGCAGGCTCTGCGCCATCAACGCGGAGCCCGATGTGGGGCTCGAACCCACAAACCACGGGATCGTGACCTGAGCAGAAATCAAGAATCGGATGCTTAACCAACTGAGCCACCCAGGCGCCCCATAACTAGATGATCTTTAACGCTGAAGCTGAACTAAAAAAATCGGGGGTGTGGATTACACCCATCCCAAGGTGCTGGTTTCCAGGTGATGAAGCAATACGTGTCAAAAGCCCATCGAACCGTAAAGCAGAGCACATGAGGACAACGTGTGGGGCAACTACCTCCTGAGTGTGGGAGACACTGCCCAGGGCTCCACTGCCCTCGTCTCCTGGTCTCACAACAAACCTGTAACATACGGACGTGCTCCGATTGTACCCATTTCACAGACCAAAAGAAGAGGCTATATAATGTTAGCCACTGTTGAAGCCAGGACTCAGACCCAGGCGAGGGTCCTGAGAGCCCCCACAGATCACCACCACTCGTCCGACAAGGACTGGAAGCTGAATCCTAAGGGGGTGAAGCACGCAGGAACATCCTTCGCTTTTTAGTTTTGCAGAACAATCCATGCTGTTAAGTGGTTCTGACACGAGAACTGTGTGATGGGAGTCAGGGGCACACGGCTCCACCACGGTGGCGTAGATGGGGCTGTGGTCTTCCATCTTGGGAGACTTCGGGACAGCTGCCCAGAAGGAGGACCTCGACTTGCTGGTGAGGCTGCCCTGGGTGCAGGTCTCACCCACCCTTAGCTGTTTACCCACCCCTGCAATGGTGGCTCCAGTCCAGACTCATCCTGACCCTAGCCCCAGGGCCGCCAGATCATTTCTGCTTCACCTGAGCATGTGCACACACACACACACACACACACACACACGCACCCCATTTCCTGGCACCAAATTTCCTGGTGCGAGGCACCAAATCCACGCAGGGGCCTTCAGACACTGGCAGCATGGTGGATTCTTTCCCTCCCATAAACCCCCAAGCTCGCTCAGGAGCTTCTCTTTCGACTGGGACCCCTCTCCCAGGTCAGGCCCCTGTCACCTCTCTGCCATTTTCCATATCTTGTGTCTGTAATGCAGCAAGGGCAAGCTTTCTGAAATGCTAGCCTCACTCTCGCGTCTCCACAACTCTCCACTGTCCTCAGCACAAAGCCACATGGTCTTTCCAAGGACCTGGTCTCCACTTCCCTCTCCCCTTCCTCCTCCAATGCAGAGCACTCCTGCCGGTCGTCTCTTCCCCAGGCTAACTCACTCCTTCCTTCCTTCCTTCCTTCCTTCCTTCCTTCCTTCCTCCCTCCCTCCCTCCCTCCCTCCTTTCCTTCCTTCCTTCCTTCCTCCTTCCCCTAACTCCTTCCTTCCTGTCCAAGCCCACAGCATGGAAAGCTGTGTGTGCTTATGGCAACCTGTGCCCCCAGCAGAAACTCAGACTTGCTACTGTGATTACCTGACCTTTCCTCCAGATGTCCCCTGCCTGGAGACCAAAAGCTCCCCAAGGGAAGAGAGCATCCTGCTTATTTCTGTGCTTCCCGGATACAGCACCGTGCCTGGCCTGTAGTATATGCTCAATTAAACAGTCGCATAGTGAGCCGTGTACTGCATTTTGAAGTGTCCTAGGAAGCTGAAACAAGGTATCCCTATCAGGATTTAAACAAAAAACAAAAAAACAGAAAAGGATTAGCTATGCCTCAGTTATTGCATCTGCAAAGTGGAGACAGACTCCAGAAGGGGTGGGCAGGAAGGAAGTACTCAAAGCAAGCCCCGCAGAGGCCTCCAGCGATAAGTGTTCTCTTTTCCTATCTTCAGCTTGCTCATTTCCCTATCAGGGTGCATCCATCCAGAAGGCTCGTGGGTGACAGGCTCGGCCACGAAGATCCTATCTGCCACCAACTGAACTTCAAAAGCATCTTTATCTGCAGGCCCACCTCAAGGAAGGTTGATTCCCAGCCCCTCCTGGTAATCCTTTTATTCTAGGCCTGCCAGGCACACCCATCTAGCCTTATCAGCAACACCCCAAAGCTGTTGTCTTTCCAGGAAGGGTGTCTCCTATCTACAGACCTCCAGGAGGTGAGAGGAAGTGAGAGCCACCAAGGCCTGATCCTGGCTCCTGCCGTAGGCTGGGTGACCTGGGACCAAACAGCCCCTCTCTCGGGGGTTCACTTTCCCCCGTTTTCCCCTCTGCATAAGGACTCAATTCTCCTCCATCTTGGAAAATACTATAATGATAACAACAACAACAACAACAACAACAACACTTAATAATTTCAGGGGCTGAGCCAGATACGCAGAATTGATACCTTGACTGTCTGAGTTAATCCCTTCTGGCAAACAAGGGGAACTGGTAAGCGGAAAGAAACCAGGGATATTTCCAGGAATTCTGTTATCCGGGTTTTGCTGCAGATGACAAAATAGCGGTAGGCAGGAGAGATCTTCTAAGAACAGCTTGCTAAACTGTGGCAGACCAGAGCCAGTATGCATACAGCAAGAGAGCAAGCGCTAGGGAGGGTTCCCTAAGGCCAACTCCCTGCTCCCAGGAACTGAGTGGACCCGAACAAGAATTCTGTAGGGGCCTCTCCTGTATGTTGGTTTGGGGGCAGCGGGAAAGGGGTGAGAGTCTGGCGGAGAAGGCTCCCGAGGGGCTGGCCACCTCAGCCCTAATCTGCTCCTGGCATTGCCCACCGGGCTTGTTCTAGGCCTCCGAGAATTTCAGACACCGAAAGCTTAACAGGACGCCTGCAACGGTCTAAAGCAGGGCCCGGCATAGAGCAGATGTCGGCTCCTTGCCTCCTTTCCTTAAGGAGTTTGTCATGAGCAGAGCAACTCTGGGTGCAGACAATGGAGCTTTTACCTTCTATGTCTCCAGGATTAGCAACACTTGGAAGACACTAGTTAGTTGCTCAATAAACGCTCAGGAAGTTCAGGATTAAGATGAAAACATGGATAGGAAGCCATGAGGATAGATGGATGCAAAACGCGCTCAACACTCGGGATACGTCCCCCAGCTCCCCTGCCCTTCTTCCCTTAGAGCCACAGAGGCATCCGCCCTCCCCACGACTGGACACTTAGCCTTGAGGGGCAGTGTCAGGCAATGGCAAGATGTGAGGACCCAGGTCAACCGGCAGGTTTCAGCCTTAGTGCTACCAGTTACAAGCTCTGTGAACACAGACAACCTCCTGAGCCCTCAATGTCCCTGATGCAACAGCATCCGCCTCATAGCAAGTTCTGAGGACTCCATGAGTTAACACGCCTAACGTGCCCAGAAATGGGCCTGGCACAACGGTCCCCATGCCCGTGGCCGCATGATCATGGTTCCCATTCTGCTCCTCGACACGGCAGCACACAGGCACAGCCCTGGAGTCACTGAGCCATGGAAGGCACACAGCCCCAATTCCAGATCACAGGGGTCAAGATACACTTGAACTTTGGACCTGGAATCCGAAATCCCGGGGTCAAATCCTGGCTCTCCCCCATGTGGCCTCTGGCACATTCCTCATCTGGAAAACAGATCTGTAAACCTGCTCTGTCTTCCCCCAGGGGAAGATCAAATAAAACAGAAAGCATAAAGCTTGTTACAGTGGGTACCACAGGCGCTAAATAATTCTATTTATTTAAACGGATGAATTACAGGGACGTCTGGGCAGCTCAGTTGGCTGAGCGTCCGACTTCGGCTCAGGTCATGATTTCACGGTTCGTGGGGTCGAGCCCCACTTCGGGCGCTGTGCTGACAGCTCAGAGCCTGGAGCCTGCTTCGGATTCTGGGTCTCCCTCTCTCTGCCCCTCCCCTGCTCGCACTCTGTCTCTTAAAAATAAACATTAAAAATTTTTTAAAGAAAAAAAAAAAAGCAACAGCGAGAAGTACAGCCCACACCTCATTTTCCCCTTCCTGCCCACGACATCGCCTGCCTTGCCGCTCTGGGGATCACGGTGGCATTAGCCGCACAACGTATGCTGCTACCCTTGGAAGAAGGTAACCACTGGCGTAACTGCATACCAGAGCAGGGGCAAAATGAAGCCAGACTGCCTGCGTTTGAATCCCAGCACTGCCATGTAAAAGCCGCGTGCCCTCGGACAAATGCACTGACCTCTCTATGTCTCCACTTCCTTAGCTATAAAATGGGGATACTGGGGCGCCAGGGTAGCTCAGTCTGTTAAGCGTGTGACTCCTGATTTTGGTTCAGCGCATGATCTCATCATGGTTTGTGAGTTCAAGCCCCGCATCGGGCTCTGTGCTGATGGTGCACAGCCTGCTCGAGATTCTCTGTCTCTCTCCCTCTCTCTCTGCCCCTCCCCCCACTTGTGTGTGCATGTTTGCTCTCTCTCTCCCTCTCTCTCCCTCTCTCTCCAAATAAATAAATAAAACTAAAAAAAAAAAATTTGTTTTAAATGGAGATACTAAACAGCACCTGCCTCTGACCGGTTGTTGTGAAAGTTAGCTCATTTCCGAGCACAGCCGGCATTCAGCAGGAGGCAGCTTTCTTGTCCGAATCGGTGAGCTATACGCACACTCAAAAGAAGAGGACCATCTGTGGACAAGGTGGTGAAAGGGGAAGAAAAAGAGAGTGTGGCTTGCTATGTCCGGGAGCTGTCATCCCCTAGCCTTGGGCTCTGGAAAGGGAGCGGTGGGGTATCCCTGGGGAGAAGCAGTGGAGACATCAGGCAGAGCGGAGGGAGGGGCAGGGGAGGGAGGGGCAGGGAAGGGAGAGGCAGACACCCCAGGCCTCCGTCATGGGCGCCCCTCCCAACATTCCCCCATCGTCAAAATATGACAGCATATTTGTCGATGAGGCTCCCCGTGGCTGAACGACGTGTCCAAAGCACTCTCCCTTGGGACGGGGCAGGGGTGCTGGGAAGGAATGAGCTGTGTGGCCCCTGAGAGTCATCGCTCCTGAGTTTGGGTCCCTTCACCTAAAAAAAAAGGAGCCTATGCCCCCCTGTCCTGCAGAAGGTACATTTAAAACCTGACCCTGAAGAGGAGTCCGTGTGATAAATTGTCATTGTGTGCTATTCTCAGTGCCTGGGAACAAGCAGAGTGTGGATTTCGCTACTCCATAAGCTGTGCAACCTCGGGCAAGTTACTTGCCATCTCTGAACCTGAGCTTGCATATTTGCAAAACAGAGATAGTAATAGCAAAGATCAAAGTAACAAGTGGTTGAAAAAGCTCTTTGAAACGCGCTAAAACACCACGCGAGCCAGGCCAGTAATACTAGTTAACTTTTATAGAGAGGAATAAAAAATAATAATGTTCGTGATGATGGTACCAACACTTCTATCATGAGAATGTGGCCTATGAAACGGCTATTCTTTTAAAAAGCCAACTGAATAACAAGAAGGAGCTTCTGCAAAAAGTCAAGTTCTAGCTCAGGTTCAAAGCGTACCCTGTTTTCGGCTTGAGCAGAAATCTGTCAGACTTGACGAAAAAAACCAAAGTGAGGGCCGTGTCTTTCCTCTGCCAGGGAAGAGGTGCAGTCCTCTGCCCTGCCACAGCTCCCTGCCTGTCCCTGCACCGTCTGGAAAGACAGACCGGGCTCTGTCCAGAGCAAACCCGGTGGCCTGCTGCTCCCACCCTGCCAGCCAAGAGACAGCCTTTGATGGTGCTGGACGGGGAGGGGCGGCCCGCTCGAGGCCACGGCTACCGCCCCGGCCCCGCCAGCCTGGCTCAGCACCGTCCTTCCTGGGGGACAAGCACTCGGGCTCGCCCCCAGAGCAGCTGAGTGCTGGCGCCACAGCCAGGGCTCCCCGCCCCTTGAGCACGGGGCCCAGACATGCTTCTCATATTCCATTTTAACGCACTGTAATTGTTGGCTGGTGTGTCCACAACCCCGGAGGTCTCCGAGGACACCGTCCCAGGCGATCTCCGTGAAGACACGGTGCAACGCAGTGTGTAAATTCATCACTCGGCAGCCCAGGATGGAGTCCTGAGGTCGGATCCAGCCCTTGCCCAAACTAACTGGGTGCCGTGGGCAAGTTACCAAGTTTCTTTGAGGTTAGATTGCCATCTGGAAGACAGAATGATAATGGACTCTGGTGCACAATTCCAAACGCTAGGAAGCTCTCAAGATCAACATGTTTTCGGCAATTTTGAAGTTTGACTGGAACTAACACGAGGCTTTATTTGGTTTTATTTGTCCCGCTTGGCATGAAGCTTACTAGTTGCCCTATAAAGCCCTCAGGGCTTCGTTGATGGCCCCGCCCCAGGCGCTCCCTGTATCAGTCTGCTAGGGATGCCGTAACAAAAGCCACAGACTCCATGGCTTTAATAACAGAAAGGTAATCCTTCATAGTTCTGGGGGCTGGAAGTCCAAGGTCAAGGTGCTGGCAGATTTGGTCCCTCCTGAAGAGTGCTTCTCTGTGGTTGCACACAGCCCCCTCCACGCTGTGTCCTCACACGGTCTTGTGTCCCCTCCCCAATGTTTCCCTGTGTGTCCAGATTTCCCAGTCAGGTTGGATTGGGGCCCACCCCTAACAGCCCCACTTAACCTAATCTCCCCTTTAAAGGCCCTACCTGCAGGGGCGTGTCTGACTCTTGGTTTCAGCTCAGCTCCTGGCTGGTGAGTCTGAGCCCCGCACAGGGCTCCGCGCTCAGGATTCCATCTCTCCCCCTCTCTCTCCGCCCCTCCCCTGCTTGCTCTCTCTGTCTCTCTCTCAAAATAAATAAACTTAAAAAAAAAAAAGAAGAAAGAAACCATCAGAGGTCCTACCTCCAAATACAGCCCCCTTCTGAGGTGCTGGTGAACAGTCTCGGGGGCGGGGGGAGGGGGTGCAGAAGAATGAACGCACTCACACACACAAAACGTGCCCCACACACGGCGCTTCCCACTGGGAGAGCCTCCGGGGGGACACAAGGATGCCACACAATGACAAGCGGTGTTTGCTCAGTCCAAGTCACAGAGGAGAAGCACACGCTAGATACTGGTCCATGCTGGATTTGCCAGGCCTCTCTCACCTCTTAAGAATGATTCTCAAAGAACATTCTGAGACCCACAAGGCAGGCAGAGCACGACAGAGGGCCCAGCGTGACCTTCAAAGGCCAAGTCTTTTTTTGGGTCCTCCCCAAGGAATGAAAAAAGCTTATTTTTTGTTTTTATGTTTGCAGACGTTTGTAGTCTATTATCTAGTAACGAACTAAGGGTTATTTGACATTATTATATTTGATGCTCGGCGGGGGTTTTCTCCAAAGTCCTGCAGCCATGCCCCTTGGCCAAGCTTTGCTCTTCTGCAGCTGGAATTCATTGGGAGGAAGAAAGGGTGTGCCAGGAAGCTTCTGACCCATCTATCTGGGCTGGAGTCAAAAAAAAAAAAAAAAAAAAAAAAGCCAGTCATCTAGGAAATCCACATGGAAATGGGCTTTTTTAAGTGTTGGAAGGGGGATGTTTCATTCTCTGAGTCAGGAGATCTGGGTTTCAGCCCCAATTCTGTAACTCTGAGCTTCAGCCTCAGCTTCCTTGTCCGTAAAATGGGAACGAATTACCTGCTCAATTTACCTCACGGTGAGCCTGGAAGGAGCGTGGGAGGCGCTGTCGCTGCCAGACCCAGCACTAGACATTTCCGGAAAAATGGCTGGTGCGTACTAAATACTCCATAAATGTGAGGTGTTATCAACGGTGTTTCTCTCTCTCTCTACAACCCCCCTGATAGAGGCATTCAAAAGAGCCTGATTTTAAGAGCGGAGGTGGCTGAGCTGGCATCAGGTCGGGTCCTCAGGGCAATGTCAAAGCCCACCCGCCCATCCAGCACGGGCAAAGAGCCAAGGAGAGGCACAGGGAGGCCGCAGTGGGGTGACCCCTCGCAGTTCGCGGCAAAGACTGTCCAGAACAGAGACGGCCCAGCCCTGGCTGTGCAGCAGAAATGAGTAACAAACCACCCCACCATCTCAGGGCCAAATTCTCCCCACCCCCCCGTTAAGGAAGGGCAGAGCAGCGCCTGCTATCTGGAGAAGAATGATCCAGAAAAGGCAGACGCGAGTGCAGCAAGGCATGACCTGGTAAACACACCCCAGGAGCGGCCCCCCTGCTGCTCTAAGCTGTGACCTTGCTGACCTCCCCAGCCTGGGCCTCGGCTACCCACCTGAAAATGGGATATACATACATCTTGCATCACAGGATGGCTGGAAGGTTTAAAGGAGTCAATGGATAAACGAGGCTTAGCACAAAATAAAGCACCCAACATATGCCCCTTCCTTCTAGGAGAGCAGGTTAGCAAAATATTGGCAGACATTCAAGATGCAAAGGAAGCATCAAATAAGACGCAGAAGGAAACAAGGGGGCTGGAAGGAGGGGATGGGCTTTGCAGCCCTGGGGACATTTCTGCTGAGTAAGCAATAACCAGGGCGAGTGTTCATACAGCCTCAGCGCTCAGAGAGCTCAAAGAGCTTTAACAGACATGATCTCACTGGGATTCCTTTATTAGCTTCCAAGGCAGGTTAACAGGTTCCCCCATCACTGCTGAGACAGTGAAACTGTGGGCTCCCCCCCGCCTCCCCTGACAGGCAAGCAGCCTTTGCGAGCCTACCTGGGCAGCAGAAACCCAAGATTTGGCTCTCGATCCATGGATCTGCCAAGAGCCGGGCATCGCGGAAGGAGACTCATCTTTCTAAAAATAAACTTCCTTGAGCAACATTAAAGAAATTCTGTTTTTGTTTTTCTAAGTAGAGCAAGGGAGGGAGGGAAGAAGGGAGGTCTGGGGTCAGCCTGGGCTGGATCCTGGATGTGTTTCCCAGTCTGCAAAATGGGGAGGTAACTTTGTACTCCGAGGGCGACGCGGAGGACGGGCACCGGGAGGATCGTGAGGTCGGGGCACCGTCCAGGCGTATCATGAGGATTCCCCAGGGATGGATTTTATTGCTACTCCTGTGCTCCCCTCTGGGACACGCCTGGTCATTTCTCTTTCTAGGAGCTTCCTTCTGCTCTAATCTCCGCTATAATCTCCAGACCGTTCTGAGATCTCCTGATGTTACTTGGATGCCCGCCCCACACAGTGAGGCTGTCATCCTTATGATTATCCTAAGCCCTGCATCGACCCCACCCCGTGGCCCTGCCTGGGCTTCCTACTCACAGCCCTGCCCTCAAGCCCGTGGCCGGGCCGGACTGGAAGGATGAACGCGAGCCTGGACGCCTCTGTGCAGGGAGCCCTTCGCTTCAGGACTCCTGAGCGGGGGCAGCACGGTGGGGCAGCGGGAAGGGGGACCAGCTCCCAGGCAGCTACTTCCCTTCTGCGGAAGCCTCAGTTCCCCCTTCACGAAAACGGGGGCTTCAATTCCCATGCGATTGCTCAATGGAATGAGATCACGTCTGTGAAATGTTTCCTAAAGCGAAAGTGCTGAGCAGACGGGCACGGTATCCCACTGTTGCCCCCGTGTCCTTGAGGGGGGCTCTTCTTGGCGCCCGTGGAAGACAGGTGGGGAGGAGGGACTATGGACCCAGGGAGCCCACCGAGGGGCCTGGGGCCTGGCCGTGTGCAAAGAGGCCAGGAACGAGGGGCCCAGACCCTCCGAGTACAGGTCAGTCCTGCCAGCTCCGACTCTCCCGGGTGCCCCTCAGCTGTGCCCTCACCCTCTGCCGGCTCTTGTCCCAAGAGTCCCTTAAGCAAATTCACCACCTGTGCTTGGTAACCACACAGCCCCCTCCCCGATGCCCACTTGAGAAAGTGGGAAGCCCGGCCGCCCGAGCCCACAAGGGCCCCGTGGAGCCACGGGGGAAAGTTCACGCTCTGGAGTCTGGGGGGCCGGCCAGGCCCACCTGGAAACCACTGCTGACATTTCCTCACCCTACAGCCCAGCTCCGTGGCTGAGGCCACACAGGCAGACCACACGCACGAGCCAGGGGACCCAGAAACGCCGGGGTCTCTTCTCTGCACCTGTGAAACAGGCATCACAGCAGTGGCGCCTGCCTGGCCGGAATAACGGGAGTCCGGCCGGGTGCCTGGCCCCCGCGGCACCCGAGCCAGGCCAGCTGAGCTCCGCTGTGAGCGCTCGCATGGCCGAGCGGACGCCCTCCTCCGTGGAAGGGAGGTCAGAAGGGCCCCCAGCCCAGGCGTTTACTGAAGAGAAGAGAACGAGCAGACGGTGTGGGAAGTGGTCGGCACGGCACGTGCCAGTAAGGGCTCCACAACCAGCGCCCCAGTGGATGCGAGGAGGAGGACGACAAGGAGGAGGAGGAGAGGGAGGAGGAGGAGGAATCGGGTCCTACAGCACAGAGCTCTTCCAGGAACTGGGGCTGGCCTAGGAGGGGCCGGCCTCAGCCTGAGCGAGAAGAGCCTCTCCGGCCAGTGACTCAGGCACGGCTGCAGGATCCAGCCGCGTGGGCAGGGTGGGGTTGGGTCCAGGCCTCGGCCGGCCTGCATTCGCAGTGATGCGTTTTTACCGTACGGCCTGAGTAACTCCGGAGCCAGCGCTGGCCTCCCCGTACCCGGGGCCTGACACTCAGCAATCCGGGATGAGAGATGCTTCGAAAAAGAGGTAGCGACTCCAGAGCCCTCAAAACGACGCACAGTGACAAAGACGGGGACGAGGCCAGGGAGGAAAGGACAGATTCGCGGGCCCGTGTCGTCTACTAAAAGCCACCCTCTGCTTAACCATCTGAGGTGTTACGGGAGCACGGCAGGTCCTGGTGCCAGGCTGAGTCCTGGGACAGAAGCCAGAGTCAGTCAAGATCAGGGACGAGGAGGGAGGGTGAACGGCGAGGGGAGACTCATGGGGTTACAGGGAAGGCGGTGCTGGGACCCAAACAAGGGAGAGGAGCCGAGAGACAGACAGACGCACATACACATAAGATGTGCACACGGCTGCAGGATCCATACGTCATAAACTCAGTGCAGACGACAGAGGCTCCGGTCACGGGGAGTCTAGCTTCAACATGGCACCTGGGCCACGCGCTCCCGTGCTGGGTCCTTCCCAGCAACGAGACCCAGGACAGCACAGGGACCGGCTCTGTGGGCTCCAGACACCGAACACAAGAGTCCCCATGCTGGCTCCCCTCTGCTGTCCCAGCAACATCAGGGAAGTGAAGTAACAGCTTCGTACCCCACTTCCCCCATCTGTGCACTGGGAACATTAATACCCACCACCCACCAAGAGGGAGCACGTGAGGACTAAGTGCGTTCAGACACAGAAAGGGCTTAGAACGGGACTTGACCAAGAGTGAACTCTCGAGGCCCGTCGGCCACTCCGTCTCCCCCTGACCTCGCCTACGAGGCAGAAACCCTCATGGCGCTCCTTACGGCCAAGGCAAAGGGGGCTCAGAGAGGGCGAGCCGCTCACGGTGGCTATGTCGCTCGGTTCAGGCTGCCGTGACAAGGAACACCGGGTGGGCAGCTCAGACAACAGAAACTTCCTTTCTCACAATTCTAGAGGCTGGAAGATCGAGGGGTCCGGGGAGGTGGGTTTCTTCTGAGGCTGTTCTCCATGGCTTGTCTGTCGATGGCAATCTTCCCCTGTGCCTTCAGATGGTCTTCCCTTTGTGTATGTCTGTGTCCTACCCTCCTCCTCCGGTGAGGACGCCAGTCACATTGGGTCAGGATGCACCCTGATGATCTCACGTCCCTCAATTACTTCTTTCAAGACGATACATCTAAAACGTTCCTGTTCTGAGCTCCTGGGGTCAGGACTTCAACGCGATGGCATTGAGAGGGGACAGAATTCAGCTCATAGTAGTGGGCATGCTCTCCAGGTCTGGGATGAAGAAACCAGAGGGAACAAAGAAGGGAATCTGAAGGAAACCTGTGTTTTGCCCTTCTCCCAGGAATTGGGGCACAGCTAGATCTGTCTGTGAGTTGTCTCCCTTGAGAGAAAGTGCTTCATCACTCAAGTGCCTTCCAAGAGAATAAAAATACTATCGCAGGCAATGTCCACCACCATTTAAAGTACAGGCTCTGGGGCGCTTGGGTGGCTCAGTCTGTTGAAAGTCCCAACTCTTGACTTCGGCTCAGGTCATGATCCCAGGGTTGTGAAATCAAGCGCCACATGGGGCTCCATGCTGGATGTGGACGCTGCTTAAGCTTCTCTCCCTCCTCTGCCTCCTCCTGCACTCACGTGCGTGCTCTCTCTCTCTCTGTCTCTCAAATAAAATAATAATAAATAAATAAATAAATAAATAAATAAATAAAGCACAGGTTGTTTGTTCAGGGTGATAAACCATAGGGGAAACATCACCTTGGCACCTGGAAAACATCATGGACTGTGAGAGTTTCTTTTCTCTTGTTTTCTGTCACCAGACTCAGCATCTGGTAGGCACTCAATACACACACGATGAGGTCCAGACGGGTCCAGAAACCTGCTCCAGGTATCAAAGCTACCAAGAGGCAGGGCTGGGCAAGACTCTACCGGACTTCACCGTTATCACAAATGCGAAGTAGACAGCAACCAACTGACTGCCATGCCCACTTTAGAGGAAGGGGAACTGAGACCCACAAATCTGTAGGCTCCCTGTGCCTGCCTGGCCCTGGGCTGAGCAGGGGAGAGGGAGGAGAAAAGGTAGCAAAAACAGCAGTCAGAAAGCAGTATAGGGTTCCAGGACAAAAGAACTTTGAAAGGGCTTGTTCACAGCTGTATTTTAGCCCAGCGTATCTTGATCAGCTTTTGGGGAACAGTGACTATCTCTTTACATTGACCGACTTCATTTTCCATCCCTGACCCAATTATTTTCCAGGAAGGGAAGAAGAATGCAGACACTGAAAGCCAGACCTCTGTGGTCTTGAATCCACTCAACCCAGCTGTGTGACTTCGGGTGAGCTAGCAAACCTCTCTGAGCCTCTGTTTCCTCGTTGCAAATGAGGAAAATACTCATCTAATTGTTATAAGGTAGAGATCACCTACTTGTTATAAGAAGAAAAGATCACCATGTGACAGCCCTTCAACGACAGATCACCCCTTGTCATAAACAAGAGGCACATTGTGAAAAAGTGACGATGCTTTTGCAAAGGCACTGTGGAAACAAAGTCTTCATTCTAATAAATGCTTTATATAAATGAATATAATAATCATTCCTAGAGCTTGCTGCTTGAAGAAATCAAGGGAAAAGGACACTCAAGAATAAGGTGACAATGTCAGAGGGATTTGTAGGGATTCGAGCAACATGGGACCAGCCACAGACACTTTCAGGTAAAAGGCGGCACCATTCCCAAACTGGGACGCCTGTGCATTGGCTCTGTAGTCTGACTGCTACTGTATACTCAGTTTGCTTATCTGTAAAAGTGGGATAATAATATTCCCTGCCTTATTTGCACAAAGCATTTATAAGAAGGTCTAACACCCAGTAAGTGCTCAATAAATGTGAACCATTCTTTTTATTTTTAATGTTTTTTTTAATTTATTTGAGAGAGAGAGAGAGACAGAGAGAGAGAGAGAGAGAGAGAGACAGAGACAGAGAGAGAGAATATGAAGCAGGCTTCAGGCTCTGAGCTGTCAGCACAGAGCCCGACGCGGGGTTCAAACTCACAAACTATGAAATCATGACCTGAGCTGAAGTCAGATGCTTAACCGACTGAGCCACCCGGGTGCCCTGTGAGCCATTCTTTCTATTCCCATTTAATATCATTGCCAAGGCCTCTTTTCTTTCCTCTCCTTGGGGCTCAGCACTTTCCACAATTACCAAGGCAATAAAGATTACCACTGCTTCCTTTCCTTTGTGAGTGACAAGGTCACCTGGAAACATTTGGGGGACCTGAAGATGCTTTCTCAGCATTGAATTCTCCTTCCTGCAAATCCTTAATGCTTTGCTCTCCCCCCGCCCCCCCAGACCACAGGCCACCCTGGGCAGAAAGCGTCTCTTTCTGCTTGTCACTGTACCCCTAGCAGTTAGGACACTATCTAACCATATAAGGGTCTCCATAGAACTACTACATAAAAATCGCTTGGCAGCTTTGGGTGGAATCATGAGCAGAAAGGCCAACCGCCATAAGCTCTGCCCGTGTACAGCTGGCCTCCAAATTCAATCAAGGGTGGACTGCACCCAGACAGACCAACAGCCACTTGGCCTGGAGGGGTCTGCACGGGCATCCCAGCCAGTGCTGCCTCCATGCAGTGCTTGGCTGGTCTCGAAACCCCGTGTGCACATTTGTGTGTATGACTCTCCTTCTCCATCCCAAACAACTTGTGAGGATGGCAGCTTCAGTGACTTAGGAAAGAGAAACAAATGGAGACCCAGAAAGCTCATGGGTCTCTCCCTGGGCCACAGGGCCGATAGGGGCAGGGCGGCCCGAGTCCTCACGGCTGGCCTGGAACACAGGGCTTCCGCTTCTACAGCCCGAGCCGAATAAAATGCTCCGTAAATGTTGGTTAGTTGAAGCGAGGGAGAAATGATCAAATGGGAAAGTTTCTCCAAGGATTCAGAACTCTCTGCAGCTACATGGTAGAGAAAACTGCTTAGTGGTGGTTCCAAAACTGACAACCCCAACACAAGTGAACTTCAGATAAAGATGGATGAGTTTATCAGTCTTCCTGGGAGTCCGGGGATGGGCAGAGGGCCGTGATGATTCAGGCTGCCTCTGGGGTTCTTCCTCCCAGGGCAGGTGCATGCACACAGACAGGGGGCTCAGCCTTCTCCTAGCCATCAGGGAATCTACTAGAAACTGCGTTTCTCTCAGCACATTAGCAAAACAGTGACCATCTGATGTGTCGAATGGGGACGACAAAATAGGCAAAAGGGGGCCTCGGGGCACAGAGGATGGGAGTGTAAATCAGCACCACAGTCGTGGAAGGAAATTTGACAGCATCTGTAAAACAGAGAATGTTCATCGAGAGGCAGAATGGTCACCGTGGGGTACAAACCCTAGAGGAGCACTCACACACGTGCCTAAGGGTGCAGGGAGATGTTCCTCGAATCACTTTTTGTGATATGGGGGGCTGGGAGGGGACGGAAGGAAGACAGGAAAAGGCATCAAGCACAGTATCCGTCAAGAGGGCAAGGATAAGGAGCCCTTGAAAAATACTCCACAACCGTTCATTGTTAGCTCTCTTCTGACCCACTTCCCCCCTTCTGCACTCACCCAGTCACTTCGTTTTTTTATGTCTTATCAGTCTCCTGCCCTGCCCTCCAGGGAAAGCAGAATTCCCACGTGGAAACAGAGTGCCAGACTCCCCGGAAAGCTTTTCAATGTCCTCAGCCCGAGAGAGGTTCTCATTACAATGGGGCCTGGACCTCAGCCACGAGCCCGGGGAGGGGAGAAGTGATTTCATTCCACTTAACCCAATTTGCCAGGCCCAGAAGGTGGCCACTGAGCAGCCCGCACCCCCGGAGTCATCGATACCACTTTCCAAATCAAGTTACCAAATTGGTCTTAAAACTGCTTCAAAGGGGCCAGGCTGACTGTTGGCGACACGGCATCCTGCTGGCCAGATGGCCGCGGGTCCTGCTCGGCATTGGTGGCAGAGGGAGCTAGCTGGAGCCTCTGTCTCGGCCTTGGGACCCTCCTTCCCTCAAGCGCCTGACCCCCTGGGATGGAACCCGGGTCACCATAAAAGCCACGAGATGGTTGTGACAGAGAGATCCAAACGCGGGAGGACCCAAAGTCAAAGGAGAAAGAAGAAATTCCCACCCTCGACTGCACCCAGCTCCCTGGGAAGTTTCCCAAATAAGTCACCCTGGAGCTGGTGAAGGGCGGAGTCCAGCATCCAACAGGGAACGGGCAGCAGAACCTCGAAGGTCACCTCCAGGCAATAATGAGGGTGAACAGATTCTATCCGCGGTTTCGCCGAAGGCTCCCAGCGCCCTGTGAGGGCAGGAGTCTTTCTTATCGCTCCCATTGCACAGACGAAGAAACTGAGATTGTGAAACCCGAGCCTGGTCACATGACCAGCACGTGGCTGAAGCAGAAACCAAACCCGCCGCGGCCTCTTCAAACACAGTCCCTGCTCGGCCCCTAAGTCACACGGGCTTTAGAGTTGAGATCTTGATAACTTGCATTCCCTTCTCTACAATTAAACGTAAAACTAGTCCAATGAATCTTGCACAAGCCCCAAATATGCCTTCCTTAATTAAGGTGCTTTTCGCTACTAGTCCTAAATGCCGCGCCTACTTTTTCTTGAGTGCCCGTGGAATGTGAAGCCTTCGACCACCTTATCTTCAATCGTCCTTAAGGGCACAGGATTCTTCTTCTCTTTCACAGAAGAGGAGCAAGCGGTTCTGAGAAGTTGAGTGATGTACTCAGCGTCACAGCTGGGAAACCGAAAAACACTCACCCTATACATTCGGCAGGAAATTCATTTTAAGCACTTAACTCGGGATTCTTTTCCCTAGACCAAGCTACTGGTCAACCTTTCTTCTTCAGGCTCTGTGAAAGAGTCTATGTCAACTACCAGCCAGGGAGACACAACAGATCTAGACCAACGGGTCTCGACAAAGCATGATTTTTACCCCATGCCCCAACAGTTAGCAATGTCTGAAAACGCTTTGGGATTGTCACAACTGGGGGCTGGGATTTGGGGGGACGGGGCTCCTGGCATCTAGTGGAGAGAGGACAGGCATGCTTGGGACCCTCCTTCCCTCAAGCGCCTGATCAGTAGGGGATCAGTGCACAGGACGGCCTCACGGTGAATTATCTGGGCCAAAATGCTGACGTTGCTCTAGACCCGTTCCACGTCTTCCGTGTCTCCATGGTCTGGATGTCATACAAGGAGAGCTTCCGTATTTCTCAATACAATAAAACAGTACTTAGTAACTTGCAGTGAAACCTAATACAAATCATTCTTGGGGCTGACATACCCACCAAAGCCTCACGAAGGTTCAGCCAGAAATGAGAAACCTGGGCTGATTCAATGCAGGAAATAATGACGCCAGGATCTCTCGAGAAATCCACTCTCTCCCTGAGCACTGCTGAGAGTCTGTTGTGTGTCAGACCCTACTCTGGATCTGGGGGTGGTGCCAAGGGGCAGGGACACAGAGGACTTGAGTGCCTTCTCCCCAGGGAGACAGGAGTCATCTGCGGAGCCACCAGATGGGATGGGAAGACCATTAAGTTGCCTTTTATTCTAGGGACATTTCCGCGCCCTCAGGCCTAAAGCCCCTGCAAGAGTACTTTCTCTTCTTTCACAACCTCAGGAGAAAGGCTCCAGACAGAATAAAAAGAGAACTGGAAAGACAGGTCATTAAGCTTTCCCAGGAGGCAGCGAGTCAGGTGCTTTATCCCCCCGAAGTCCCAGGAATCATAACCACAGGTAGAAGGTCGGCCTGTCCAACCTCACTGCTGGGTTCTTCAAGGGACACCGCAGAACAGCAGCTGACTGAGGGGCAGCCATTGGGGGAGAACCGAGGCCCAGCTTCCAAGCAGGATTTAGTCCAAAGGGCCCTTCTCCATCGAAAGACGACAAGGCTCCAGCACTTGAAGTGATCTGTCACTAAACCCGGTAAGACAAGTCAGGATCCGAACTCAGCTCTGCCCCACCTCACCAGCTTACTGTCACTGATTCTAGTCACTAGCACGCGGCTCGGCCGCAAGAAAGCCCCACACACACCCAGGCCTCGGTTTCACTACCTGTAGAATGGGAGAGGGCTCTTGTCGGCTCAAAGGGGAGAAGGTGGGTGACATCAGGGTCAGGGCGCCAAGACGTAAATCGGGCACTGTCCCTCAGCTGGCTAAGTGGTCACGTACCAACAAGAGGCGTTCTTGAGAACTGCTGTGGGTAAGGAGCACAGAACTGGGTCTGAGTCCTCTCCCGTGGTCACAGGCACACAAACCAGGGCTGAGATGACTGCTCACCGGTAGAGGGAAGTCGGTGGAGACAAGCGGAGCAAATTCTCAGAGGCCCCACCCACATCCACGAACAGAGACTGGGAGAGTTTCCAGAACCACACCCAGGGAGCTACAGAGTGGGGGCCACAGAACTACACTCCAGGGGCAGCCACAGCCTTCGGGTCTGGGGGCCTGGAGCTCAGGCTGCCCTTGGGAAGGCAGTGCTGGTCTCACTGATCCCCAAACACGGGTCCAGCACCTTCCACGCCTGCTTCAAAGAGCAAAAGGCCCAAGAAAGCCAAGAGGGACAGTCCCCAGAAGAGGGACCACCACTTCCCGAAGGGGCAGAGTCTCGCTCCACATCCACATTCCAGAAGAGGGGCTGGTGATGGAAGGGGGCACCTCTAGGACCGCCAGAGGCTGGGGGCGGGAGCTGTGCACTGAGCCTGGGCGGGGGACGAAACAGCAGAGAGTAAAGAGAAAAAACACAGTCCCCCAAATCGGCAGTCCACAGTTCGTTAAAGACACGATGATTAAGAAGTGTATTGGGATGTTCACATCAGCACTAAAACACCAATAATACTAACAACTTTAAAAGCTAAAGAATGCATCCCGGGTCCACCACTAGAGTAACAGAAGCGAAATTTCATGCAGGGTTCGCTATAGACTAGATAGAATTAGGTGACCTTTTGTAGGTTAGCAGCTAAGCATTGGCAATTTCAGAGGCTTCAAGCTATCATTTTAAGCACTTTATCAATTAACTTCCCTTATGGTACAATGGGCCAGAATAATCCCCCACCCAAGAGAAAGAGGTATCTGCATCCTAATTCCCAGAACCCGAGACTGTGTTACCTCCCTGACAAAGGGAACTTTGCAGATGTGGTTCAGGTTAAGGGTCTTGAGCTGGGGATTATTCTGGAGTGTCAGGGTGTGCTAATCTAATCATGTGCGCCCTCGAAATCAGAGAACCTTTCTGCCCTGGGATCCGAGAGATGAGAGGGAGGAAGAAGGAGGCATGAAAGGCACTGGGCCCACTGCTGCTGGGTTTGACCACGGAGGGAGGAGGCCACAAGCCAAGGATGTGGGTCGCCTCTGGAAGCTGTATACAGCTCCCAACTGCCAGCCAGCAAGAAAACAGGGACCTCAGTCCCACAAGCGGCAGGGCCTGAACTAGGCCAACAAGCGGCACGAGCAGAAAAATGGACCCTCGCCACTGGAGTCTGCAGAAGTGTGTGGCCCGCAGACACCCTGACCCTCACCCAGTGAGACCCATGGGGGACCTGTTACCCACAGCCCTGCCTAGTAAGTGTGGCTGCGTGAGCACTGACTCCACCCTATTACAGCAGCCAGAGAAAACACAATACACTGGATAAATCACGGTGCCCCAGGCCACAGAGCCAGCAAGGGCCTGGCCAGGATGAGGTAGAGGCCGGAGGACTCTAGGCACGCCCCCCCCACCCCGCACCCCCACCCCAGCCCTGCCACTTTGCTCTACAGTCTTATGGAAGAACCATCTCCAATCAAGTTCCCAGAGGACAACGCAGAGGCTGCCTTCGGACCTACTCTCCCCAGAGTTTCTCTTTACATGCAATTATTTCAAAAAGATTTTTAATGTCTACTTATTTTTTAGAAAGAGAAAGACAGAGCACAAGCAGGGGAGGGACAGAGAGACAGAGGGAGACACAGAATCTGAAGCAGGCTCCAGGCTCCAAGCTGTCAGCACAGAGCCCCATGTGGGGCTCGAACTCATGAACCGCGAGATCATGACCTGAACCAAGGTTGGATGCTTGACCGACTGAGACACCCAGGCATCCTTACATACAATTATTTTAAACAGAAATGAGAAAAAGAATAAAAACATAAGATAGTACAATCGTAACTTGTCTTAGAAATACTAAGGGGAAAGTTCCATCCGGCCCTGGCCTGGATGACAGTAATAAAAACGAGCGCAGACAGACCAGGCCCGGTGCTCAGCAGGCACACGCCCATCTGCACTGGTGTTAAAACACTGACATGCTTCCAGGGGCGCCTGGGTGGCTCAGTCGGTTCAGTGTCTGACTTCAGCTCAGGTCATGATCTCATGGTTCGCGGGTTCGTGCCCTGCGTCGGGCTCTGTGCTGAGAGCTCAGAGCCTGCAGCCTGCTTCAGATTCTGTCTCCTGCTCTCTCTGCCCCTCCCCCACTTGTGCTCTGTCTGTCTCTAAAATAAATAAGCATTAAAAAAAATTTTTTTCTTTTTAAATACTGACATGCTTCCAGAACAGTTCATAACGAGCTGCTTCCCCAAGAAGACAACTCTTACCCATCCCATTATCTGGGCCCGTCCGCTGCCCCCCACCCCGATACCCCACCAAATGCAGGGTTAAGGCCTGGCACATCAGGAGGACCCCAGACCTTGGCACCATATACGCTAAGTGGTCAAACCTCAATATTTGAATATCATCCCTGGGGGAGACCTAGGGAAAGAGGAAGAGCAGCGATTCCTGCAGGTAAGTGACCATGGACTTAACCTAAAAGAAAGGAAAGCCTTCCTTCCTCCATGGCCTCTGAAGAGGATCTGGGCACTCCATGGAAAACCCACAGACCCTTCCTGGCCTTGAGCCCGCCTCTGTCATCCCTTATGGACCTGTGGTCTTCAGCAAGCCATTTCACTTCCCCAACTCTCAGTGTCCCTTGTGGCAAAATGCAAACACCAAGAGGGCTGCTCGCCCGCCCCTCACAGGTGACAACCTATGGATGGGTCCAGCCGCACTTAACAAGGACCGCCATGATGTCTGGGGTGTGCCAAGGACACACAGGCAGGCGTCTCGGGACAGGGCTTGGTGAGGCGTGGTCGGCGAGGACAAGAAGTGCTCTGGGAACCGCAGGCAGGCCCTGCAGGGCACAGCACTCCCAGGGACCTGAGGGCTTCGAGAAACCCCCACTTGACTCCCCTTGATGCCTCCCAATGCGGTCTTTCTCCAGTTGACTCACCCTGCCAGGCCACCCCAGCCAGTCTCCTTTGCCCGTGATGCGTGGCTGCCTTTCACTGGCGCATGGTCCCTTCTCACATCAGGGCACGGGGGGCCATGCACCAGCCCAACCCCCACATTTTCATTAAATGAGAAGAAAGGGAGGGGCAGAGAAAAACCACTGAGTAGCTGAAACAGCTCTCTCCTCCTCGATAACCACAAAGCCACGGCAGAGACAAGGAGTGAGAAGACCCCTAGTACAAGCCCCACAGCCAACCCAACCTCACCGACAGAAAAGAGAAGGGGCTTCTACGAGATCTCACAGCCCCGCGTCGTGCCCAGACTCAGTTTCCTCATCTGTCCCATGGGCACAAGGTCTGCTCTGTCCACCTCACCACAGGGAGGCACTGCCCAAGGGAACGTTCCCCGTGAACGTGCCACAAGCTGACGGCACCTCTAACGGAGCCCACACGGCTGCCACACAGAGACTCCAGCACAAAATAACAACGGGCAAGACCCCAGAGATCACAGCCTGGAGCTTTCATTCCGTTCCAGAGAAAGAAAAGAAAAAAGAGAAACATCAGAACCCCAAAAGAATATTATAGGTAACCTGTCTATGCAATCTGTATTGCTGGGAGCTTTCAAATATATATACATTTGGAGCCACAGGATTTAAGCGCAGGGGTAAGCAAGGCCTTAGGATCTTAACACAAGCCCTCAGAACTCGGGCATCTCTGGCCTTGAACAGAATGTCACGGATACGGTGTCTGACACAAAAAAGTCTCATCTCTGGCCAAGAAGAAACTCGATGCAGGCTGGACTTCTCCATCCCAGACTGGGAGCCCCTCAGAGGCCTGAAGTCGTGCAGTCACGTGCTTTTTCTGGAAAAGTGTTGAGATTTTTAACTTCGCGCACATTTGCTCACTGTCGATTCCTCTTAGCCTCAGCTGACAAATCAAGGGTGGCCCCACTTCCAGAAGGGGAGGGAAGTCGGAGGCAATTAGGACACTAGACCCCCCCACACTTACCCCACCTCTGTGCAAAGACACATCCCTCGCTGAATGGCTTTGCTCCTTGTAAACACCCCCCAAGAGGTTGCCTGGGGAGCCTACAAAGCCAGGGACTTCCAGGGGCTGCAGCCTGGTGCGACAGGGGCACGTTTTAGAAGACCCGGGACATGTGCCAGGAGGGGAGGAACAGAGAGAGGCGGGCATCACAGCATCCATCTCCAAACGGGCTTTGACCAGGACAGAGCACGTGAAAGGTCATGATTTGGGGTGACGGAAACACCAGGGGGCAAATCCCAGCTGTCACTTCCTCAGTGAGTGATAACGAAAAAATGTCTTACCTTTCTGAGCTTCGGGTGTTTGAATCGTCAGTAGTAACGAGCTTGTGCGATGCTCAGAAAGATTACACTGGATAATGCGGCTAAGCATCTCAAGACACGCACTCAAGCCCTGTCTGCTCCTTGTCCTTGCCGTCACCGTGCTTATAGTTTACTCCTAGAGGCCAACTGGGTGCCCATAACAAAGCGACTGAACCAGATAAGATACCCACCAAGCGAATGATGCAGACTACGAGCCCATGTGCATGAGTGACTTGGTCTGGACTGAAAACGGGGACAGAAGTGAAACCACAGTGGTCATCTTCCAGATCTAGAAATATCTTCCTGTGCCAAACTCTCCCAAGGCACACGTGTGAATGCACACAGGGAATGCAGGCAAAGGAAAGCAGGGTGTCTGGGAGGAAGAGGCTCTTTCGTGGGGCAGGTGGCCTGCAGGGAGGGAGCTGTGCTAGGTCACAAAGAGTATGCCCCCAGGCAAGGCCATGGGGCAGAGACCTGTTCGGGGCGACTTTCACGGTGAGGCTCCCCTCGAGGGTGCCCACAAGCCACCCCCTCCCACGGAAGCAGGAGAGGAAGCGGTCTCGCCTCCGTGCACGCTCACTGGCCCCCGCAGGCTTTGAGGATGGACACTCACGGGGGTGAGGAGGAAGAACGTCCCCGAGGCCAGAGCCTGGAGGCCTGGTCCGCACCAAAAGACAGAAAGAGGTGCAGATCTGACAGCATGCAAGGCTCAGAGCATGGCCAGCGACGGGCAGCAAAAGGAAGTCAGCGGCCACACCCAACACAGCCTTCCTCCTTTCTGAGAAAGACCATCAAAGCAAAACGAAGGTGGCTGACAGGGTGGGGAGCTGCTCATCACAAACAGAGTTCCAGGCTGGGCGCTTCGGGGCTTCCGTACTGCTGAGAGAAAGCACCGTCCGCCCAAGGCTCACCCCAAGATCCCCGCTCGCTCGGACCCCCTCCACCACGGCCCAGCCATCTGGCCACCACCGCTGAAATTCTCTTTCTGGGCCCACAGCGCCGACCAACCCCTTTCAGAATCTTTCAGCTTCCAGGGAACCACCGGATCTTATCAAAGCCACGTGTCCCGGGATGACCACAGTAACTAAGGTTGCTGGAGTGCGGACCGCATGCTGGACGTTGTTCTATATCCCCTACGGAAGCTCTCCCCTTGATAAACGTTCACAATGACCCTTAGGGGTAAATACTATCACTAGCTCGTTTTACAGGTAAGAAAAGCAAGGTTCGGGAATGTTAAGTAACCTCCCCCTTGCGGTGCACCCAGAGTCTGTCTTCTGTACCACCAAGGCCACACACACCTCACTTTCCCCTGGTCTGTGTGTCCGGAACCCTGGGTTTAAATATGACTCTGACATGACTGAAATCTACCTTGGGCAAGGCCCTTCATCTCTCTCTCTCTGAAGCTTCACCTCGTCCTCTGCAGGGGAGACGATAACAACACCTACTCCTCCAGGGGCTATCTCTGTGCCGGTGAATGAAATCGCCCACCCCAGAGCCCAACACACAGTAGGTACTAGACATGGTTCCTGCTCAATGGGCACACAGAGGAGACACACACACGCACGCACACACACACACACACATGCACACACACGCACAGACACACAGACCGACCTAACTTCTCCAAAAAGGCAGCAAATTGGGGCACCTGGGTGGCTCAGTGGTTAAGCATCTGAGTTCGATTCAGGTCATGATCTCCAGGTTTGTGAGTTCAAGCCCCGCATTGGGCTGGCTGCTGTCAGCACAGAGCCCGATTCACATCCTGTGTCCCCCTCTCTCTCTGCCCCTTGCCTGCTCGTTCTCTCCCTCTCTCTCAAAAATAAATAAACGGTTTTTAAGCACCATTAAGCACCAAAGTAACCTTCAGAAACAAATAGCAAACGAGAAACACTTTAAGACAGTAGCCAGCATACAGATTATGCTGCTTACCTCCTTCCTGAGGGAAGGGGTGGGGGGCGTAGGAAAGGAGAGAAAAACTTAGGAGGGCCTGGCTGGACACTGGAGCACCCAGGGGCAGCATGATAACAAAACAAAATGGCCCAATGCCATTTTTTTCACCCAAGCCACTGGGCTCCAGGGCCACCAAAGCAGAGACTGAATAAGCAATTACCCGAATTACCGATTGTCTGGGCTCCAGATTCTCCAGTAAATCACTGACAAGTAAACATCAAGAATGTAGCTCCATCACCTTCCGCACACGGCCGTGTGGATCTGTACCCCAAGATCAAAGTCTTAGTCCCATTTGAAAGCTATTGAGCGAACTTATAAACACACATTGCAGACATAAGGGAAGCTACACGGAATGAAGGAAGTAGTCTGGAATCTTCCAGGGCCAGACCGTTCTGGGGAGGAGGAGGCCCTGAGTGAAGGGTTCAAGTAGCCCCAAGTCCCCGTGGGCAACCCCCCGCCACCACCCTGGTGGCTTTACGGAGATGGTGATGGAGCTGTCTGGTTTACTGCCCTTCGCCAAGACAGGTACCTGGGACAGAGGAGGTGGTCAATCCATTTTTGTTGACTGACCGAATGAGCCGGATCATGCCCCAAGAAAGAACTTCGTGCAGTCACCGCCACCCAGTGAAACGCCCAAGGAGACACTGAAGCGCCTCTGCCCCTTTGCAAATATGGAGGACGCCTTCTCAGTTACGTTCAGCAGACAGCCAACAACGGGGACAAAGGAGACCCACCAAACTGCAGCCAAAGGGGCGGGGGGCTGCACTCTGCAGCCGAGCCTCTGGCTCGCGACTACAAATGTTGGCTTGTGGGCAGCACCCAAGTCCGTTAGCACCCACGGCTCGCTGACAGTTTGCTCTGGGCATCACGCGCCCGCCTCAGGAGACACAGATGACAATCGTTCACATTTCATAGATGAAGACCCCAGGACGTGAGACACTAAGCAAATGTGGCTATGCTCAGTCACCTAGAAAGCCGTGGTGGCAGGATTCGGACCCAGCTCTATCAATCTCCCAAATCCAGGCTCTAAAGCACTGCCAGGGCCAGAGGAGGCAGGAAGCAAATCAAAACAGCGCCCCCTGCACCCTTCACCCCCAGTCTCGGGGTGGCCATACACACGGAGCAAATGTCTGTAGGGTCTGTGCCCACCAAACCCGGGAAGACCTCTCTCTCCCCCACCAGCCCTCGTCTGCCTCTGTCTCCAACCCAACCACACACATACTCTGCCTCCCATCCACCAGAGTGCTGCTCCGAGGTAAAGCGCACCCACGGGGTCAGTGCCTCCTTTTAGAGAAAGTGGGGCACAGGGCTGAGTATTCTCTCTAAACCCAGCACACAAAGGCACTTACTGGGTATCGGTGACATTGTCTTGCACCATGGATCAACCCCATCTATACAACAGGAATAAAAGCATCAGCCTCCAGAGTTGTTGGGGGAATAAGACAACCCATGAAAAGAGCTACTAACTGGGATTCATGTTCTTACAGATATATCCCTGATTCCCAAGCTTTTACGGTTGGTAAGCGGTAAAAGAAAAATCAAACAGGCCGATAGCTTGGCGTGATACCACACACGCACCGGGGGCATCGAGACACGTGTGTGCACCCGCGAGTGTGTGCGTGATGTGCGTGTAGGTGTGCGTGTATTCACCTACTTGTCAAGACAGAAACGTGCGTCTGCCGTTGTTTTTCAACTGACAACGGAGAAGGGGCCGTGAGGGCGGCTGGCAGACTGTAGCTGGACTTCATCAGGTCAACGGCTCCCGAACGGCTAACCCGTACGGTGACCTGAAGCGTGGAGATATGCCCACAGAAGGCTGGGACGCAGCCGTGTTCGTAGGGTATGTGGTCGAGCCGCTGCCACGTGGGGAGCAAACAGGGCTGGCCTCCCGGAGTTCACCGAATGTGTCACGCAGACAGGACGGAAAGAGAACTCCTGCATCCCAGCTCTTTGCATGCTCTCGAGGGTCCGTGCCCACTTAGGGAAATCCGTCTCCGACTTACCTTTTACCATCCCTTCGCCCCTTTGTTCATCCCTCTGCCAGGAGAGGGGCACAAAGGAAGGAGCTAAAACCTAAACAGGACAGGCCACTGGGTGGACACCTGTCAGGTGGACACCCGGGGACAAGCAGAAGCACGGCCTGAGCTGCCCACCTGAACCCCGCCCGCACCCTGGGGTCTCCCCCCACCGGTGGCTGACCCCTGCTCACTGTCAGCGCCGCAGCCACATCCCATCCCCAGCTGCGAGGCAGGCCCTGCTCCAGACGCCCCTTCCCATCAACAGCCAAAGGCCAGGGCCCGGGGGGGGGGGGGGGGGGGGGGTAGTGGTGTTCCTGGGAACCTGGAGAACATTCAACAGAGGAAGCCCAGGGATGTGGCAGGAGGGGAAACGGGGCAGAGCGACCTGCCAAGTTTTCCAGAGGAAATGAGTAACCCGTTGTTAGGCAGTTACACACCGCCGAGCGAGGAAGTGGCATTGTGTGGGGACCAGCCACGGGCCTTACATAACAGGCACCCCCCTCACATTCTGGCCATGGCCGTATTTGGGGATTGGCGAAAACATCTGATGAGCACCTCTACCCTGTGTAAACACTGGCTTTATTAGGGTGGTACAGAGAGGTCTGGCTCACAGGCCTGCCTGGCTCCGGGCTGACAGTGAAACTGACTCAGCGTCTCAGAGGCCCTCCTCCGGCAGCGTGCGCCCGCTGGGTGGCCGGGCGGCTCGGTGGCCACGCCGGGCTTGGGGGCCAGGCTGCCGGCCTTCCCCACCCCACCCCCTTCCCCGACACCGTGATGTGAAAATGGACAGAGACCGCCCTGGAAGCAGCCAGCAGAGGAGAGAGGCGCGGAAGTGAGAAACGCTACGTTCTTGCTGGAGTCGTAGGAAGAGGCTAGCAGAGTTGAACAAAACCTTAAAGTTCACTTCAGTTCAAGGGACACAGTCATGGGCCACAACGCCATCATCGAGGCAGAGAGATCAGGCCACCGAGGAGGCAGTTCTCTGTAGTTCATAAATCCCCCCACTGTTCCGCATGGAGGTACGAGGGAATGAAGAAACCCTCGAGGCCCCACACGGATACCTTTTCAGGTGGCCCGCTAGGGCCTCTACATTCACTGTGTCACTTCCTGCTCAGAACGACCCATTGTGGGAGAAATTATCACACTCGTGTATGCACGTGCACTCACGCACCCAGAGGCACATCTTTGTTTTGAAAGCTACAAAAACAGGCACAGAGAGGGTAAGTTCTCTGGCTAACGTCAGAATTTAGACCTACATCTGTTTTACTCTACACGAAAGCAATTCCTCCCCTTCGCTGGTTGACTTTTTTTAAGTAAGCTCGACACCCAATGTAAGTCTTTTTTTTTTTTTTATTTTTTAATGTTTATGTTTGAGAGAAACATAGAGAATGAGTGGGGAGGGGCAGAGAGAGAGAGAAAGGGAGAGAGAGAGAGAGAGAGTCACAGAATCTGAAGTAAGTTCGAGGCTCCAGGCTGTCAGCATAGAGCTGGATGAGGGGCTCTCCAACCCCGAGATCATGACCTGAGCCGAAGCTGGATGCTTAACGGACTGAGCCACCCAAGCACCCCCAATGGAGGTCTCAAACTTAAGATGCTGAGATCAAGAGTTGCTTGTTTTACCAACTGAGCCAGGCAGGCACCCCTATTATTTTTCAAGCAATCTCAGACAAAAGCTGGGAGCACAGTGCAAATTCTTTTTCCTTACACCCTGTGGGAGCAAGTGGCCGGCTGAGGCCCCATCGCCCCAGAATACTCTGGTGTGTACTTCCTAAACCTTCCCTCTAGAACCACAGCCTGCCAGGACGGTCAGGAACGTGACACTGGGCGTGCACGAAAGTCAGACACCCTGCCTGTGCAAATCTGTGAAGGATCCACAATCAGTCCCGCACCGAGGTGTCACAGCTCTTTACTCCCCTCCAATCTGGAACTGTTCCTCTGTCTCTCCTTAACTCTCATGACCTTGATGCTTCTCAAGGTTACAAGGCAACTATTTTGAAGCATGTCCCGCAGGTCGGGTGTGTGTGATACTTTCTCATGATTATATCCACATTATGCATCTTCATTAACTTTTCTTTTTTTTTTTTTTTTTTTTTTTTTTTTGCATAATTGCAAAGCCAGAGCTGGAGGAAAGATTTCCTGGACAAAAGTAAATCATCTAAGTCAACTGTGATGACAACCTTCACCCAGGCATGTCTCATCAGGCGAGGGAAGGCAGTGCAGGGTAGCTAATAACTCAAAAGAGGAGGGAGCAGTGTGCAGTCTGAGGAGGGACTCGAGTTTCTACGCAGCCCGGGAGATGTTGGCATCACTCACTCTCGCCAGCTTTGCTTACAAATAGAAAGAAAGAAAGAGAAAGAAAAACCTCAGAGTTCAGTTTAAAAAGACCTTTCATGCGGGGCCGGGCCACTCCCTTTCCCACCCCCTGCCTCTATTGCAAAGTACAATACATATGTTTATCTTGCTTCTCAGAAGGGGCACATTAAAATACTTGAGGATTTTCCCTTCCTAACCCTGGCGTGCTGGCTCCCACTGGCTGCACGGCCACATATAATGAAGCGCAAAAGCAGGAGTCAATTATGGCTTCTGCAAACACAGGGATCTTTCCTGAGGTTGGAAGTCACATCACTTGAAAGGCCGACTTTCTTCAAACTTCCAGGAACCGAGTGGCCCACAGCCCGTCTATTTAAAGGTCAACCCAGCCCTGCTGTATTTGGAGAGCTGCCGCGGGCACAAGCTTATTCTCGGCCCCTGTCCGCAGCCACCGCAGCGGGCCAGGCTGTGAGTAGCACTGTGTCCCTTCAAAGGACGGGATGGAATGCCAGAGTCAGAAGCAGGGCCAGAGAGAGAAGGAAGACGCAGTGATCGGCGGCCTCCCCCCTGCCCACTGCCCCCACCGGAGGGACCGCAGTGGGTGCTGGGCTTCACGGAGTGAGCTCCCTCACAGCTAATCCTTGGGAGCATCCACCACCACTCCGAATCCAGCCTAGGTCCCAGTTTTCTGGGACGTGACGCTCCTTATGTCCCCCTTTTAACTCAGCTCTGTGAGCCTGAGCTCTGGCAGGGGCAGATGGCCCCTGTACCCCACTTAGAAGTCGACCAGAGGGGCAACAGCCTAGTTCGCCCACCAACCACCTGTAAAACCTCTTAAAAGTGTTCAGTCCGTAGCGTGATGTCAACCCACTCGGCTTTGCCTTTATCCAGTTCTTTGTGGACGTCGGGCACTTGCTTACTCTTGCCACCGCTGGCCAAGGCAGAGCTTCCAAGTTCTCAGGAGACCACCGCTGATGGTGCACCTGTAATGTGCACCGAGTCCCACGGGTGAGCGGTCGGTACAGCCTCCCGGCCCGAGTCACCCAGCTGGCAAGGGACGGGGCCGGGCCCCCAGCGCTCACCTGCCTGATTCCAGAACACACACGCCTGCCGGGCTCACGAGGAGAAACCCTACAGATCCTACACGATCTGGCAGGTAGCGCCACGCTGGGAAGTACTGATCCCGCCTGCCAGGTACCCAAGAGGGCTTCAGAGAGGAGGTGGCATTTAAATGTTGCCTTCAGGGGGCTCAGAGAGAAAGGGAAGAGCGGAGCGCCTGGGTGGCTGGGTCGCTTGAGCATCTGACTCTTGATTTCAGCTCAGGTCATGATCTCACAGTTTGTGGGATTGAGCCCTGTATCATCATGCTCTGTGCTGACAGTGAGAAGCCTGCTTGGGATTCTCTCTCCCTCTCTCTCTGACCCTCCCCTGCTCATGTCCTCTCTAGAAAGAAAGAAAGAAAGAAAGAAAGAAAGAAAGAAAGAAAGAAAGATGAAAGAAAGGAGGGAGGTGGGGAGGAAAGGGAAGAAGAAAGGAAGGAAGGAAGGGAGAGAGGGAGGGAGGGAGGGAGGGAGGGAGGGAGGGAGGGAGGGAGGAGGGGAAGGAAGGAAGGAAGGAAGGAAAGAAGGAAGGAAGGAAGGAAGGAAGGAAGGAAGGAAGGAAGGAAAGAAGGAAGGAAGGAAGGAAGGAAGGAAGGAAGGAAGGAAGGAAGGAAAGAAGGAAGGAAGGAAGGAAGGAAGGAAGGAAAGAAGGAAGGAAGGAAAGAAGGAAGGAAGGAAGGAAGGAAGGAAGGAAGGAAGGGAGGGAGGGAGGGAGGAAGGAAGGGAGGGAGGGCAACCCAGGAGGAAGGTACAATGTGAACAAAACAGTAAGAACTAAAAAGGCCCTGGATGGATGACAGCTGGCTGGCAAGGCTGAAGACCCACGTGGGTGAAGGAGTCCAACAGAGTCCTTTGGGATGTCTTTGCAGCCTCTGTGTACCAAGTGCCAACCAGATACCTGTCACTGTCCAGGGTCCCCCAACAGGTGATCCGAATCCTAACAGTGGCGAGAAAGAGAGATTACCAGTCCAGCTTCCAGATGAGAAGCACAAGGGCCTGGAGAAGGAGCCACTACTGATCACCTGACTACTGGGTGGCAGGGCTTGCCCTTGACCCAGGGCTGTGTGGCACCAAGGCTAGTGTGCCTCCTATGTGTCTTCCCAAGACCTCTTTCTGCTGAGATCACTGTTGACACAGGAAAGGATGCTGATGGGGGGGGGGGGGGGGAAGGAAATAGGGAGGGAGGGAGGGAAGGCGAGAGGGACAATGCCAGGACTGTGATTCAGTACAGACCTTTCCAAGGGTTTGATTAGCTTGAAAAGACTTTGAAACCAAATCCAACCAAACAAACACTCTGCGGGCCAAGCCAGGAAGCTCGGGCAGAGAATCTCCAAGACTCAACATCATCAGAGGGGACCCAGGGAGGGATGCTGTCACCAGACAGTGTGTTATGGGGGGCTGGCCTGCTGTGCCCGAGTCAGCAGGGGCTGGGGAGGAGGTCCAGGGGTGAGCAACTTCCTGGACGAGGCGACAAATCTCCGGAGAGAGGGGCAGCTGGGAGGTGAGTGTGCGGTCCCACAAAGGGGACCTGGAACAAAGCCCCGACAGCATCCACTACAATTGGTCATCACCGGATGACGAGGAGGTGACCAGCAGCGATAACAGTGCCCAGTTTTTAACGTTTCCTGCCTAAGCCAGATACCGGGCCTGCAATGAGCCGATCAGATGAGGCTGTAGCCACTGGGACAAGGAGGGACGAGGGACACCGAGATGCACAGCCCAGCACAGGTGTCGGGGGCGGAGGGAGCCCAGGGAGGGCCTGTGGTCTGAGCGTGCTCCTCTCCTCTGCTTCTCTCTCCAAAGACGCTTATCCTGGGAAATCCCAGGAAATGGGCCGAAGACACAAACTCAGTCTCCTGTTCTCCCATCTGGAAAACAGATGTAAAGTGTGTGGATCTAAAGAGATTATACAATCAGATATCGTTGGTCTGAATTACCAGGCAAGCCTCCTACACTGTCTGGCATACACTCACTGCTAAACAAAAGCTGAGTGGCTTACCAGCTGAGCACAACTTAACCTCCCAGACCTTTCCCAGAATGGTACACACTCACTTCCGACTAAGTGTGTGCTGTCGCCACACAGCCGTCAACAAACGAATGGATGCACAAAATGGGGTGGGTTCACACAGTGACGTGTTATTCGGCCGTAAAAAGGGATCAAGCCTTGGGGCGCCTGGGTGGCTCAGTTGGGTAAGTATCCAACTCTTGATTTTGGCTCAGGTCATGATCTCAGGGTCGTGCGATCGAGCCCTGCATCAGGCTCTACACTGACAGTGTGGAGCCCGCTTGGGATTGTCTCTCCTCTTCTCACTGTCCCTACCCCGCTTGTGCCCTCTCTCTCTCTCTCTCTCTCTCTGTGTCTCTCAAAATAAATAAACTTTAATCTTTTTTTGACATTTATTATTTTTGAGAGAGAGAGAAAGAGAGAGTTGAGAAGAGGCAGAGAGAGAGAGGGAGACCACAGAATCCGAAACAGGCTCCAGGCTCTGAGCTGTCAGCCCAGAGCCCGACGCGGGGCTCGAACTCACGGACCGCGACATCATGACTTGGGCCGAAGTCGGACGCTCAAGTGACTAAGCCACCCAGGCGCCCCTAAATAACTAAACTTAAAAGGGAAAAAAGGAATTAAGCACTGATACATGCGAAAAGTGTCACGGATGAAACTGCAAAGCATTACGCCAAGTGAAGTAAGCTGGTCACAAAAGACCGCGTACACGAGCGCACGGCCGTGAAACAGACACACAAACGCCTGGAGACCGGAAGTGGACCAGTCTGAGGACGTGGGGAGAGGCGGGGGTGACTGCTAATGGCTCCGGGGTTTCTTCGTGGGGTGACAAAAACGTGCTAAAACAGAACGCAGTAATGGTCACACGACTCCACCAACATATTAAAACCGCCAAGTCGTACGCTTTAAACGGGTAGCTTGTAGGTACGGGAATTATATCTCAATAAAGTTGTTATAAAAAAAAGAAAAAGAGATCACGTAACGCCACCGTGCAGAGACGTCAGCTGTGTGGCTTCCAGAACAGAGTGTTGCCAGGTCCGCACAACTCGGCGGACACACGGACAGGTGTCCCCGGACGTGCCCCCCACCCCCCCCCCGCCCCCGCCGACAGAGGCTGAAAGCCAAACGGCTTCGAGAATAGCCCAGAACGCCGACCCCCGCGGCCAGTCCCACACCGCCACAGAAGGGCCACGGCGCAGCCAGCCTGTAACTCTTACTCTGTCTCCCGCCCCGAGCAGTTCCTAAACAGTGGGAGTTAAATATTTATAAAAAAGTCACTGTTTAATGTTCCATCTGTACTCGCGAAGCCTGACGCAGGGAAACGCTGGACTGACAGCTGATTACACAACCCAGGGGAAGCCCGCGCTCCCGGGCGCCTGACAGTCCCCAGGACTCGGGCCTCACCTTCCCTGCCTGCCTTTCCCAGCGGAGCCGCCTTCCTCCTCCGCAGCGAACCCTCCAGCGCTGCCCTCTTCTTCCTCCCTGGCGCCCGCCCAGCCAGAGGGAAAACAGTCCCTTGTGCCCAGAGCTGCGGATCTCGTGGCTCCTGGTGAGCAGCTCCTCCGAGGAGCCCCCGAGCGAGTGGGGTGCTGTGGGGGACAGGGTCTTCCTGCCGAGAACCAGTGCACGGGGAAGGGGGCCCGCGAACCGGGGCAGCACGAGGCACATGTGAGGCCCAGGATCGTCTTCGGAGGCCAGCCCCTCAAACTGTCCTCTGAGCAGGTCAGTGCCAGGCCCCCGGGTGAACATGATGTCAAGGGCGAGCACCGAGACCCCACCCCCCAGACCTCATATCCCAGCTTCGACCTTCTCTGCCTCGGTTCCCCCTGCTGCAAAAGCCGACTTGGAAGCTGCTTTACAGAGTGGCTTCTGAGCATGAAACAAGATGGTACTTAAAGGCATCGAGCGCGTGTAACCATTGTCATTGTGATAGGGTGACCTATGCCACCTGCTTCCGGTTCCTGGCTCCATCCTTGTTCGGCTAGGACCTTGGGCCATTCTGTCACTCCCTGTCACTCCGGTGACTCTTTTTGGGGCCTGGACACCTCTGAGAGAGGCTAATGCTCCGGGATTGTGCTCTCCACTGCACCGGGGAACAGCTCTGCGAGAATCTGCGTGCGGCCTTCCCCACTCATCCTCAGAACTGCCACCCACCGTGCCTCTCCAGGTCCCAAAGTCAGGATGCGGGGAGGCCCTGCCCCGGCCTGCGAGCCCCCTCCCTTCTTCCCACGGTGCAGGTAGCTCCGAGCCAGGGGGACCCAGATCGACAGGCAAGGTCCCTTTCTGCGGGGACTCCCCAGTGCTCGGGGAGCCAGGCACAAGAGGGAATGAGGGGGCTCGGGGAGGTGTAGGCCAGGCGGGGAAGAGGGAGGGACAGGGGGAAGACCTGAGTACAAAGAACCGCGTGGAGAAGAGAACCCAGAGAAAAGCTACTTGAAGCGAAGCCACTTAAAATACGGTCCAGATATTTACAGTAAGCGGGGCAGGTATGCATCGTGGGGAGGGAGGGACCTTCTCTTGAAAAGACAAACAGGGGCGCCTGGGTGGCTTGTCGGTTAAGCGTCCGACTTCAGCTCAGGTCATGATCTCACGGTCCGTGAGTTCGAGCCCCGCGTCGGGCTCTGTGCTGACAGCTCAGAGCCTGGAGCCTGTTTCAGATTCTGTGTCTCCCTCTCTCTCTGACCCTCCCCTGTTCATGCTCTGTCTCTCTCTGTCTCAAAAATAAATAAACGTTAAAAAAAAAAAATTAAAAAAAAAGAAAAGACAAACAGCCAGCACCTGCTTTTCATCCTCAGCTCTTCCCCGTCACTTGGCTGTGATCTTGGGCCACTCGTGTCACTTGTCCTAGGCCCCTTTGGGGGGGACTTTACAAGAAACAAAGAAGTATCAAACATTTTACATTCAGAAATCAATGCCTTAGCATTTATATGTTACAAATGTGTATTGCATTAATGACAAATAATTGTAAATACAAATAAGGTGTGTGTCTTACACTTACATTCAAAGTTATCATTTTAAACTCTGCTTGAAGTGTTAGTCAAGCAAAGAACGAGTCCAACGCCAAGGCTTTTCTTAATACACATTTTGTCACAAAATATAAACTCCCTCCACTCCTCATCACTAAAAGGATCGGTTTACAAAAGACCTTTTGAGGGGCGCCTGGGTGGCTCAGTCGGTTGAGCGTCCGACTTCAGCCCAGGTCATGATCTCGCGGTCCGTGAGTTCGAGCCCCGCGGCGGGCTCTGTGCTGACAGCTCGGAGCCTGGAGCCTGTTTCAGATTCTGTGTCTCCCTCTCTCTGACCCTCCCTGTTCATGCTCTGTCTCTCTCTGTCTCAAAAATAAATAAACATTAAAAAAATTAAAAAAAAAAAAAAACACAAAAGACCTTCTGGGACTTCCTTAATCTTCCCAGGCCTCTCTTAATGTTTCTTTTTATCCTTTTATTTCTACATTACTTTCTTTTGATTTGCATGGAATCATCTTTTCTTTCTCTCCTCCACGTTACCTGGTCTGATTCCGCCCCCTGCCCCTTCCCCCCAAAGCAGCTCAGGACCCCTGCCTGCTTCTCTCTCCCTAGGCTGTGGTAAGTGCCCCGTATTTACCCCCTGCTTCCCCTGCCAGTGAGGCCCCGTGAGGGCGGGGATTTGCGTCCGTTCCGCTGGCTGCTGTCTGCATGGCCCCTAGTGTATCAGGCACCACACCAGAGCCTGGCACGCGGGAGGTGGTAGGTACATGTGTGACTCAAGGAGCCTGCCCACGGCACCTGTGCCCGCGTCAGGACACCTTGCAGTCTGGGCAACATGTGCAACTCGATCCGCCTTAGAGAGCAAAAGCCCTGTTACCCAACCCCCGCCCACTGTCACGTCACTGGAAAGAGGGCAACCGTGAACAGGACAGATACATACTCATCAGAGCTGCCCGTGTATTCGCCCATCGAAAGGCAGGGTCTTCTTTCGGCTGCTGACTGGAGATGCAAACGATCTTTCTTGCAAAATACACACTCACCATGCAACATCTACAACTGCTGATTTCCACTGCTTTAAAGTGGTGCGAAAGTTGGTCATCGGCAAAGCACGTGGAACACAGACTCCTTAGAGTTTTACTACGGTTCTTCCCTACCTTTTTACAGCTGTTTCGCCCCTCAGTGATTCAGTGACAACTTTTTAGCAAATCAATGGCATACGTTCTTCCCGTGCAACCCCTTTTATACTCAGTCTTCGTCAGGTTACGTGATACTTAATTACCAACACGACTAACTTTCGGCCAGCACAGAAATCAAAGAGTGGCAGAAGCCTTCTGGTACCCCAGTATCAACAGCTAACGTTTAACGGGTGTGTGTCACATGCCAGGAAAACACTGCTCTAAGCCTTTACTTGTATTAACTCATTAGCTCATAAACACCCTAGAAGGTAGATACTCATATTAGGTCTGGTTTTACAGATGAAGCAGACAGGCACAGAGAGGCTACTCAACTTACCCAAGGTCACACAGCTAGTCAGGAGCAGAACAAATGTTTTAATCTGGAAAGCTGGACTTCTAAGTAGCCCACAGCCCTGAGCCTTCAGGGAACTTGGGGCCTCATGTAGTTTGCTGCACACAGAGAATGGGCCGCATCCCTCCCCAGGGAGGGAGCCAAACAGAGGTCAGGGAAGAGTTTCTTTCTATTCCTGCCCTAGACTGACAGATGTTTACAACGTCTGGCCATCAGCAAATGACTGATTATCGTCAGATGTGGGTGGGCTGGACACTAGCAATGAGTTTATTGCTGCATATTTTCGTGTTATGATGACTTTTGCTTCCCTGGGCAATCTGTCTGTAGGAAAACAGATACGAGGACCCCTCAACTTCTGTGTGGCTGAGGCACGAACTGTTAGTCGGGGGAGGAAAAGAAATGAGCCAGGTTCAGAGTTACGGTTAAGGGCAAATGTATCGTGCCAAGGGGTTTGGGTGTAACCCTGTCTATAGATGCTTCTTGTCGTCCCGGGTCAGGCCAGAAGTGCTAAGCAGCCTGGGGCTCCTGCGAGCAGACGGCATGAGATGCAGAGAGCAATGCTTTCCTCATTGCGGGAGAAAAGCGGGGAGGCCTGAAAACGGACGGTGGCCTTGCAGGTGAAGCCTCCTTCTACTTGCTGACTTTCCTAGAGGCTCCCACAATGCCCACACTGCTGGGCTTGGACAGATCAACCCACACCTTACACAGGGGAGGCCCAGAGAGTACGAAAGCCCTGAGTGGAAGCCCAGCAGGTGTGCCAGGGAGAGAGATGACGTGTCTGACCTGGCCTCTTAGTATCACGTCTCTCTCACTGCCCTGTGCCACAGTCTCCCAACAGAGTGGGGGCGGGACTGCTCAGGGTGGTGACCCCCGCCCCCGACAGTTTCACAAACGGAGGGAGAAGTGCTCAGTCTCCAAAGGCCCCCTCCTGAAACCCAGACATGCTGCCACAGCGATGCTAATTAAGTAACTTTCCCTACTAGAGGGTCAAGAAAAGGAAAATGGCTTTGGTATCGGAATCCCTTCCATGGGGTAGAAGAGGTCACCTCGCTATTACTTGAAATAAAAGGCATCAAAGAGGATCTCGGGGAACGTTCAGCTCCTCCATGCCGAGAAGGTGCCATGCTGGAGAGTGCCCACTCTACGGCAGCCCAAGGAATACCCGAAGTGTGGTGGCAGGTGGCTTCAAAAAATAAGCACACAAACAAATGCTACTTGACCGCTCTCCTGCTTATATGGGGGTCCGGTCACATGCCTGCCCTCCGCATGCTGTCACGTCGTGAGGCGAGGGGGGTGCCTACGTGCACTCAGCACGTCCTGTCGGTTATTCCCTTAACTTCATCCCCAAACAGTGCTCAAGACCTGGGGAGACGGGCTGGGGGAGACTAAGTGGCATAACCAGTGCCCCCCAGCTAGGGAAGCGGTTACCCCAAGGAGGTGACAACCTAGAAGAGACGTGGCATCTGCCTTCCTCAACTTCGAAGCTGGCACCTGGAAGGAGGGTTTGTTGGTTTGTTTCATCGGGAGGATCCCAAGGATCAGAACCCAGAGAGCTGGAGAAAGAGTCCGGGGCTCGGCAGAAGAAAGTGTGTTAGAAATGTCGATGCCACCTTTCAGCAGTGGTGAGAGCCCCATCAGCGGAGGTATTTAAGGGCAGACTGGACAGACAAGTGGCTACATTGCCACTACTGGGGATTCAACTTCTCTCAGGGGGGTTCGCCTGAACTGTGCGGCAGGGAATCTACGAATGAATCGAGTCTTACGCATTTGCTTGCTGAGTCACGCAGGCACACGGCAAAGTTTGCACAACTAGTGTGTTTCAGATCCAAGTTATCTAACCTCTGTACTCTCTCTCTCTCTCTCTGAAAAGCTAGATGACCCATATGGGTGGCAGAAGCAACATCTCCTTTCTCCATCGAGCCATCTCCCAGCCACTTACAAGGACCTTTTGTGTGCCCGGCACCATATGGGGAAAGTGGATGAACAATGCAAATCCCCAGTTCCTGTCTTCCAGCGCTTAGAGCACGATGGGTCAACTTCATCAATTATAGCGGACACTGATGAACATTCCCGAGCGCCTAGGAGGCTCCAGATAGTGCATCAGGACGGTTGTGGAGGCCACAAGAGCCGGTGGTCCTACGGTGCCCACTGACAAAGGAAGACACAGGCCAGAGAGGATAAACGGCTCCCTGTGTTCACTCAGTGAGCAGAGAGCCAGCTTTCGAATTCAGCCGGCCCCGTCCAGCTGCAAAGGGCACCCTCTTTCCATGGCACTGCCACGTGCAATGATACACGTTCTGGTACCAACGGGAAGCCCCCTCCGCCAGGAAAGTCAGATCTCGTCCCTGCTGTCTCCACTCGTCCGCCCATGGCCTTCAAGGCCGCACCACCCATTTCCTTTCTGTTTTACCACCGGCCCAATTCGATTCCGGTGGCGCTGCCCACCCCGGATGCAGGCCAAAGACGGGCCACGCTTTGATAGCACAGATGAAGGGCAGTGATGCAGTGCACATGAGGTCTGGGCAAATGTCGGCCGCTTTCATCAGGAAAACCCCAAATTACCCGCTCTTACACACGGTCTTCCACCTCCTACAGGGCAAGCAGAGGCCGCTTATTAGAAAAGCTGCCTTGTCCGCAATCTCCCTTGCTGGGGGGGGGGGGGGGGGGGCAGGGTCGAGGGGCAAACGCCAGCGTCACCCTTGGCATCACTGTGCTGGCTCACCCAGAGGGGCGGCTGGGCTGTCGGAAACACAGGCCCCGCTCTGCCCGTTGCCACAGGCCGCTGACTAACCGGACGGAGAGGAGCTGTGTCCAGGCCGGCCGCCGCCACTGCACAGGGAGGGCGCCGCTAACAGACGGCCGTCCCCAGAGCCGGCTGCAAGAGCGCTGTGCCGGCCAAGCCGCTGCTCTGTGCCTCCCACACACCCAGCCTGCAGCCCCAGGAAACGGAGGTTTCGGACCGCAAACAAAAATGCACAGGAGGCCTGACCGGACCCTCTATTTCTTCCTTCCTTCTTTCTTTTTCTCTCTCTTCTCCAGCAAAGCCGGCAATTGAGAACTCCACATCACAGATTCCTGTGGCTAAGAGGGGCCTCTTGAGGTCATCAACACTGTTCTCCCACATCAAGACAAGCCTGTCCTGAAGCTGTCGCGGAAGGCAGGCCGAGGTCCTTATTGAAGGGATCTGAAGGAGAGGTCGCTGGCCTTCCTTGGGGCTACCAGAGCAGTCTACATCCTTCTGAAGCACGGCACTCATCACATTTGGTTTTCCTATGTTATTCCAAAATCCGTGTCCCACACGTGACCGTGAGCTCTTGAGACCTCTCTGTATCTTCAGGACTTGGCATACTGCATGGTCCAGAGGGACCACTTAGTAAATGTGGGTTATTTGTGGTCAGGTGAGTGGGTGGCTGAGTGGGTTTATGGATAGGTGGCTGGGTGGATAAGTGGATAGGTAGGTGGGTGGGAGGGGGCGAGGGGTCACGGGTAGGTGGGTGGGTGGAGGCAAGGGGCCACGGGTAGGTGGGTGGGAGGGAGCGAGGGGCCACGGGTAGGTGGGTGGGTGGGGGCGAGGGGCCACGGGTAGGTGGGTGGGTGGGGGCGAGGGGTCACGGATACGTGGGTGGGTGGGGGCGAGGGGTCACGGATACGTGGGTGGGTGGGGGCGAGGGGTCACGGATGGGTGGGTGGGTGGGGGCGAGGGGTCATGGACAGGTGGGTGGGGGGGAGGGTTTATGGATAGGTGGCTGGCTGGGCAGGTGGGTGGATGGTGGGGGTTAGATCAGTAGACAGTTGGATGTGAGTTCAGGCAGAAAAGGGAAAGACCTGGTGACTGCAATTAGGACTATCAGGCACACCCACCGTAGACTGCCAGAATCATAAACTTTGGGGCCACGAAGAACTGAGGCCCCTCCAAGTGTCACTCGCCCTTCACTCTGCAGCCGTACTCTCCATCTTGGCCAAAAGGCCAAGAAGAGATTCATTCTGCAGATGCAAAACGCGAAACTGCCAACATGGGTTGCCCTGCCCAAGGTCACATGACTGAGGGTAAGCCAATCCACAGTAACACCTACACCTTGGCCACCTCAACCAGAAAGAATAACTGGCAATCCAACCGGCTATCAGAACCAGAACGATGCCCAGATCCCTGACTTGTACACAGAGGGGCACTGCCTCTTACCCCCAACCCATAAAGCTTCAGCCAGTGCTCCTAAAACGTGGTAGAATCGGGATGAAGAGCCTTCCACCTGGATAAGGCAGGTGGAAGGCAGCAGCCCAGCAACTTGCCATCAGGATGCTTCTGTCCTACATCACACACTTCTGCAGGGTGAGGGGGAAACAAAGACGAGTGTTTGCATCCTCCTCCACTGCGTCTTCCTGCAGTAATTCCTACTATGAAAGAAAAAGCAGCCAAAGTCCAAAGGCCAGAGTGAAATCACCCATATCAAGCTCAGTTATGGGAAACAGAGGCAAGTCAATCCACAACTGTTTCCTGACCACCTACTGTGCATCTGGCCCTGGGCTGAGAGCACACAAAGGACAATTAGAAGTCTAAATCCTGGACCAAGTTGACAATTCAGGTCACTGACTGCCTCCTCAGTCACAGGCCCCTGGGCTAGATTTTTGGAGTGTGGGTCTGTCTGCTGCTGAGTATGCAAGAAACTTGACCTTGATGCAAGGAGTGATCCCGCCTATCCCTCAAGTCCACAGGGTGTTTTTCCATTCTTAAAGCACAGACACCGATACAGTCAGTCCTCACAACAACCCCAGGGAAGACACCTGAGTGTTCTCACACTCTCCTACTACATATTTAGGGAAACTGAGGTACTGAGGGTTTAAGAGACTCATCCACCTGTGATCACACAGCAGAACCGTGAGTCGAACCCTCGTTTTCCGTTTTCTTTGGCTACAAATCTTGGCCTCCTTAGGAACAAGGTGAGCAGTGTGTGTTGGAAAAAGATCCCTGCAGGCGGGTGGCACTGTTCCTGACGTGAGCTCAGACCCTAAAGCAAAGCAAAGCAAAACCAAAGCCATTTGTGCTGCCCAGGAGGGAGAGTGCAGACGAGGGGTCAGGTCACACTCAGACAAACCGTGTTCCACGTCTGACTGGGCCACCATAAACTGTGTGCCCTAACTGAACCTCTACTTTCTCACCTGTAAAATGAAAATCACAGGACTCATTCCATCTCTATAGAATTCACTAGGGTCAAGGGTCAGACACAGAGGCTGGCATAAAGCATGTGCCTTCCCATTTCCTCCTCTTACCTAAGGGGGACTGACTGTGATCCCGTGTGTGCTTGCTACAGTTGTGAAATCCACCAAAAGGAAAAGTAGCCATATTAACACGCACAATTCAGTGGCACTTGGTACCTTTGCGATGCCCTAAAACCATGACCTCTGTCTACCTCTGAAACATTTTCATCACCCCGAAATAAAACCTCACACCCACTCAGCAGTTACACCCCACTGCCTCCCATCCTCAGCAACCACCGATCTGCACTCTGTCTTTACTCTGGATATTTCCTAGAAATGGAATCATACAATAGGTGACCTTTCGTGCCTGGCTTTTTCCAGTCTTTCTAAGGTTCACCCACGTGTAAAGCATGCATCAATAACTTCCCTCCTTTTTTACAGCTGAATAATATATATCTAGGAGTGTGGATCTCAGAGCTCAATTGCTAGGTCATATGGCAATTCTGTGCCTAATTTTTGAGGAACCACCAACCTGTTTCCCACAGGGGCTGGACCCTTTTACATTCCCATCAGCAATACACAAGGTTCAATTTCTTCTCATCTTGGCCAACACTTGTTATTCTCTTTTTTAAAGTATCATGACGGCCATCCTAACAGGTATAAGGGGATATATCATGGTTTTGATATACATTTCCCTAGCGACTAATGAAATTAAGCATCTTTTCATTTGTTTGCCAACCATTTGCACATTTCCTCTAAAGAAAGGAGTTGAAGTCTTTTGCTCATTTTTACACTGGGTTGTTTGTCTCCTCGTTGGTGGCTCCTCCTCTGTCTTTCAGCAAAGTTGTGGCAAACCCCTACGCTGCCTCAGGATGGATGATCTGCTGGTGCGAGCACCTCACACAGACGAGCCCCGGAGCAGGACAGCCCCGTGCGCAAGGCCAAGCCCTTCTCTCCGAGAGGCCGCCGTAGGCTCTGGAGACAGGACCCGGAAGCAAAGACACAATTAAAACGGGCTGGGAAGTGGGACCTGTAAGGAAGTCTAAGGGGCAGGGGGTGGCAAGGGAGGGAAAGGCTTGGGGACACCCAGCACCTTACACTGGGCTGCAGTGGCTGAGCAGGGGGGCTCAGGAATCAGTGGCCAGCTGGCCTCCACTTGCCCCGCAGAGAGAGGGGAGGAGACATGCCCAGCAGGCAAGAGGGCTCGGCTGAGCAGAAGGAAGTGCCTCCAGCCTGGAGAGCTTTGTGAGGCCCTGAACCTGGCAGGATCTGCCAAAACCCGGGGCAGCCCACACCCACCCAAGAGGGCGAGCAGTGCCCCGATGGGGCCCCAGCCTAGACGGTGGCCATCCCTCATTAAAACACTGTCTTCACCAAACAGGTGGGACTGGCCACAGTCACACACGGCATTAACCTTGATGTCCCACGGCTTCTTCCCAGCACCGAAGCACATGTGCCCGCTCAAGCTCAGTGGATGAACTTTCTCATCACCGAGCTACAGAGGGAATCCTGGTGAGGACGCCGTGCCTGGGCTTGGGGGGTAAAGCACGCTCTCCAAACCAGAGGGAAGCACAGGCACTGTGGGGACACCTGCACAGGGACACCTGCTGGACAGGGGGATGAGATGAGCCCAGAAGTTAGCAAGAAAGGGAGGAGAAGACGGAATAGTGACCCTCTATTTGGAGTCACTGGACTTGGATTCGATCCTAATGCCGCCATTTACAGCCTCTACGATTCTGGCAAATTCCTCAACCACTCACAAAGGGAATAACCAAGCTCATCCACTAGGATGGTTATGGGATAACATGGGGAAGAGTCAGCTCCAGCTTCGCAGGGCCATCAGCCAGCAGAGCACGACCTCTGAGTCACCAAGCGGCCACTTACTCGCTGAGGGACCTCTGGCAGATGACCGAACCCCTTGAGTCTTTGTCCACCTTCAAAATCGGAGTGGGGATAATAGTACCTATCACGTAGGACAGCTGTATGGGTTACAGGAGTTGACACCTGTAAGCCACTTGGAAGATGCCCAGGAAGTGCCCCCAAGTTGAGCTGGCTGTTACGATTCTACAACCTTCAGCAAAACAAATGATCCTTCCCCCTCAGCCGTCCGTGCGTTTGCTACAGGTATCTGCACGGAGCTGAACACCAGCTCCAAACGTTCAAACCGCAGGGTCACAGAATTCTCAAGCAGGGGGATCTGGTCACTCCTCTTGAGGAAGTGCAAAGACAGCCCGAAGGCTCACCTCCCTGGGGACGCTCAGAGCCAGGTCTCCTCCGAAGCCTGTTCCGATCCTGCCCCCGGCCCCACCCGCCAACTAACTGCCCACACTGAGCTCCGCCCACTCTTTATCCACCACGAGACCAGCACCACCCGTAAACCTGCGGCGAAGTTCAGTTAAAACAGTTCATGGAAAGGAACACTGCTCCTGTCATCGCCTAAGATAAGAGTAGTCAGAGACCCGAAGGGAGCCAGGATGTCACCTGCAGCACTGACCCCTGGTCACAACTGAGACACTCTCAACGTCCCTGAGTGTGGCAGCGCAAGACAAGCCTGCTCTCAGACACAGCTGGTGTTAAGCTCGAGTTCTGTGTCAACGCCTTCTAGCAAATTCCTTAACACCCCTGGGCCTCAGTTTCCCCATTTGTAAATCAGGAAATACACAGGGGTTGTAGGAATGGTAAGAAATAAGGAGCCCCGGGGCACCTGGGTGGCTCAGTCGGTTAAGTGTCTGACTCTTGATTCCGGCTCAGGTCATATTCTCATGGTGGTTGAGTTCAAGTCCCATGTCGGCTCCCAGCTGACACTGTAATCAATGCCTGCTTGGGATTCTCTCTCCCTCTCTCTCAAAATAAATAAGCTTAAAGACATAAGGAGCCCTAGCAGGCACCTGGCACACAGTCTCTTTCTGGATTCCAGCCCCACATTTCACAGCCGCTGGAGTGATCACGCTCTGTGACTCCGGCTCTGGGGGCTTGGCCCTACGGAGCCTCTACAGGGCCAGCAGGTGAACTGCTGGGAGTGGGGACCAATGACCCCTGGGCTCTGTCGTGTGGGTCAGAGAAACCACGCGCAGGAGCACTGCGGGCCGCAGCGTTCCCGGGGAGAACTCCCAACACAGACATGCCTGGATCCACTCAACTGACACAGGCCAAGAAAGCAATGTCCAGAGCAAAGGAATGCGGCTGTCAGCAAGAGGGAGAAGTTACCAAGAGAAGTGGGGCAGAGGCTGCAAACAAAAGGGGGAGGTCACCCCCGGTGCTGGCGTCCTGCCTGTTCAACCTCCCTGCGCCGCTGGTGGTTCAGAGCAGGTGGAAGAGGAGATGGGTGTCCAGAGTCCAGCCTCCCCCAGACTCTGAGCGCACACTCTTGGGGGCGACAATCTGCGAGAGGCTGAAGGAAAGCCTGAACCCCTATCCCTTCCTGCAATCCTCAGCAGTTAACAGCTCGTGCTTAACAGAACAGGCTCTGGAGACAGACTGTTGGGGCTGGAATACCAGAGCAGCAACTTTTAGCTGCGTGATCTCAGACATTATACTCAATCTCTCTGATCCTCTGTTTTTCTCATTTGTAAAATGGGACTAATGACAGCACTGCATCTCCTAGGATGATGGCAGAATTAGGTCACATAACAGATGGCCAGGACTTCATAACCACTAGACAAATGTCAGCTTTGATTATTAGCTGCTAATCTAATTAATATCATCAGGAAGTCATTTAATTTCACTGATCCAACTAGTGTGGTCAATCTCGCAGAGATTTCCCAGCAAAAGAAGTCGGTGAAGACAAGAGGGAGGCATGAGCCGTCTCTGCCACATTCGTACCAGCTTGACCATTTCAGCTCAGGATTTCACACCTGCCCCCATAGAACAGAGGTTCTTATCCCCAGTTTGCTGACGAGAACACCAAAGCTCAGAAGCCCAGGAAACAGAAAGCTAGAAAATTCTTTAAGGAATAAAAATAAGTTTCAAAAACATCCCTTCCTGGCACATATTTTCATCACCCCACCCCCCACCCTAGTTCATGCATACCTGCTCCCAACCCCCACCACCCCTAATCCTCCGCTCCTGAGTCCAGGGTAGACACCACCTAATTAAGCATCCTACCAACCAATGTGGCAGAGCTGGCCTCGAGGCAAGGGCAAGGACGAGGGCGGAGCGCCGGGGCCCTCCCCGGCACCCCACTCCCGGTACCAGGGGTCTGCGTCGTGGGCACAGCCTCCCCCCCTGGCCCCACTGGAAAAACCGCCCCCCACTCTGGTGCTGCAGGCACACGCCAGATCTCAGCCCCGGTGGCCACGGTGGCGCCTACGGGCCTGATGTGCAAACAATCCTAAAAGAACAACAACCTGAGCGCCCTGCTTCTGTCTGGTTCCAAAAGCCTTTGGTCCAGCGCTGTCCTCACAGCCCTCCACTCCTGGGGGCTGGTCCCTGCCTCCCAGAAGGAGTCCTGCTTCCCTCTCCCATCCCAGGGTCTCTGCAGGGGCTGTCTACACCCGCATACACTCCCCGATTACCTGAATGATAAACAGCAGCTGACCTTTTAGGGGGAAGAGGGGAAGTGGCCCGTGTGGCCCCCCTCCCTTTAATTCGGAAAAGTCTCAACCGGTCCCTTGCAAGTTCTTCGTCCACCAGCAAACCTGGGCTGGCCCCCTGGCTCTGAGACGCAAAGTGGGCCCAAACTTGATCCTCTCAGCAGACACGTTCCCAGGCTCCTGGGAGAGAAGGGCTCACCACGTGCAGGAGCACACTGGAGCAAAGAGCAGGTAAGCGCCTAGCAGCAAAGGGGACAGGGCAAGCAACCTGGGCAGGGAAGCCAGAGGAGGCTGGGTCTGAAGCCAAGGTCGACGGGGACGGGGAGAGGCAGAAAGCATCTCTTCAGAACGTGCCGTCCCCTCTCCCAACTGGAGACGGTTGCGTGCTTCTCCTCCTCCAGACAGCGGCCCCCTGCCCCAGCGCTCCCCCTGCCACAGTGGTCCAGACACCTCCGGCGCCTCTCCCATCTACGGAAGCACGCCAGGAAACCAGCAGTCCCGAGAGAGCCGATCTCAAGGTCCAGATGACGGGAGTGTTTACCCAGGGGTCCCACCGGGGGTTGGGAACTGGCTGTGGAGCCCCGAGGAACAGAGGAGCACAGAGGCGTGCATGAGTCACAAGGGCCGAGTCACAAACACCGACCATCCCGAGGACACGAGGCCCAGGACGCCTGGAGACGACCGTGCCTGAAAACCAAAGCTGGGCTGTGTTCCGCGGAGTCATAACACGGGTGGCCTGCACATACCACCCAGAAGAAGGAAGAGAAAAGGCAAATTCCAGAAAGGTGAGGCAGGCACAAAGTTCTGATAGAGAAGAACGGCATGAATGATGCAGGGCTGCAGTATGTGTGCTGGAATTTCCTCCTTAGTCACTGGAAGGCTCGGGAACCCGACGCTGGGCGAGGGAGGCCACTCGCGCCACGTGAATCAGCCCCTTGTTCTCTGCTGGGGAGAAAGTTAACCAAGAAGAAGCCGGGGGCGGAACGCATGCACCCGTCCTGCTCTCCCTTTTCCTCAGTCCGCACCCCTTCCCCCCCACACACACACACCCCTGCCTCACAACCTCCACAAATCTCTGGCTGGGAAGACCCAACACCCACAATCCCTAGAGGGGGTTACTTAGAAAACAGGGTCCTTTAAAATTGTGAGGACTTTGGGGAAAAATGTAACGATTTCACATTTCTCTTTCTGCGGCCCAGGCTTACTGACCAAATTTGGTCATTCGAGTCTCCATGTAATAACCCAGGAGTCCATCCACAATGCAGTCGGGACTGTTGGCAGTAGGTTTTTCCCTTCCCACCAGCCCTGCCCATCCCACCCCTGCTCCCCGATGGCCACCAGGCTTATGTCCACCCTGCAAACTGATGGGGCCGGGGTGTAACTTCCTGTCACCACCCCCCTGAGTGGGTTATGGCCTCAGGAGTCACTTCAGGAGAATGGGACTGTAGGCTGGTGTTACTTCCATCAGGCACAAAGATCCAGCCTCCCACGGGGCACCCTCGGTCCATCTGGGAACAGAGTCCTGGCATCTCACATGTGGGTTGTGACATTTCTGGGGTAGGGAGCAGGCAGCCTGGGGAATGTGGTCAGGAGTCCCAGAGAAGCTTAGAATCCCAGCCTCAGACTCACTAGCGGGGTGCCTGAACCTGTCTGAGCCTGTTTTCACACCTGTGAGATGAGAGTCCCATAGCATTTACCTCTTGAGGTTGCCAGAGGGTTTAGTCAAATCTCAGCACATAAAAGGCATTCAATAGAGGGAAACAAATACACAAGCACTGTGCCATCGAGGCTACACATCAACACCCTCTACAACACTATGCCCAAGACCTTAACATCTGACGGATGGATGGGAGTAAAACTCAAACATTACACCACGGAAGCAGCAGGAGAGCACTGGCTTCTCCAGGCAGCAAAACGGCTTTGTCTTCGTCCTTTGTGTCTCTCTCATCCCAACGCCTGGGAGCACAGGACATCAGAAGTGTCCCTCAGTGTCCCTAAGCCATTTCGCACCCACTCCTCACACCAAAGGGGTACAGTGTGCTCAGCCCAAGCCTGAATTTCCCCTTTTACCATTATCTTTGTTGCTATCCAAACATTTTACATCCTCAGGAAAATGCAAACTGCCAGTGCTGTCGGAATCCAAAATGCAACGTCCACTGGGAATCTCCATGCCACCCGGAGGTATGCATTTTGCTGCTAACGGAAGAGCTAATGAAACCGCAGGAATGGCCTCCTTCACCCTGCCGGCCGCGGCCAAGAGTCTCCCTCCCCCCTCCACCCCCCCCCCCCCGACTTGCTCTGGCTCTCAAGGCTTTTGCAAGAATGCAGTAACGTAAGTGTTCATTAGGTCCATCCATGCGGGCAGGGTGGGAAAGGCGCGCCCGAGAGGAGGAAGAAGGGCCCAGCTCCTCCCAAGAGCTGCCACAAACTATGTGACCGTCAGCAAGTTCCTGACCCTCTCTGAACCACTGTGGGGTCACTTATAAATAAAGTGGTGGCCAGAACACTGACCAGGATTCACCTAACACTTGGAATGTGTTGGGCGCTGTGCTAAATGCTTCCTATAGTATCTCATCGAAACCTCGAACCCTTCTAGAGGCTGTCTTAAGTCGGCTGAGGCTGCTATGAGGAAATACCACAGTGGCTGCAACGACACTTATTTCCAACAGCTCTGGAGGCTGGAGAGCCAGCAGATTCTGTCCTTGGTGACAGCCCTTCCCCCCACTCAAGTGCCCTTCCCCCACTCAAGCTCTTGGCTCGTGGACAGCTGCCTTCTCACTGCTCACGGGGCCTTCCTTTGGTGTATAAGTATACAAAGAGAGACAGAGATCTGTCTGTCTTCCTCTTTACAAGGACATTAGTCCCATGGGGCGGGGGGCACACCCTCATGACCTCATCTGAGCCTTATCACCTCCCAAAGCAACCCCCCAAATGCCACCACTGGGACTTAGGGCTTCAACATAAAAATGTGGGGAAGACACAAACATTCAACCTCAATAGAAGAACTATGATGACCCTACTTTACAGATGGGGAAACTGAGGTAGGAGAAATTAAATAACTTGCCCAAGGCCACACATCTAGCGAATGGCAGAGCCGAGATTAGCACCAGCCACGCCCCACCCCCTGCAGCCACCACACTACACTGGACATAAAGTGACACAAAAGGGGCGCCTGGGTGGCTCAGTCGGTCGGGCGTCCAACTTCAGCTCAGGTCATGATCTCGCAGTCTGTGGGTTCGAGCCCCGCGTCGGGCTCTGTGCTGACAGCTCGGAGCCTGGAGCCTGCTTCGGATTCTGTGTCTCCCTCTCTCTCTGCCCTTCCCCCACTCAAGCTCTGTCTCTGTCTCTCTCAAAAATAAACAAACACTAAAAAAAATAAAAACATAAAAAAAATAAAGTGACACAAAAAACTTAAGACTGTGATATCAGGCAAACCCCGGGTGGGAGCTTAACCTGCCCTTGAGTTCCTCACTTGCAAAATCGGGATGACAGCGACAGCCTCGCAGCATTGCTTCTGTGATTAAATAAGGTGAAGCCATAAAGATACCAAACGGAAGCAAATATGTACTCAAGGAACCCACAGAGCCTGGATTTCTCAGCACAGTTGAATGGACAGACAAGCAATGAACATGAAGACCTTACAGGGTTTGCAGAACTGCCGGCCCTCCAGAAACTTCGGCAATGCACATCCTGGAGGGATTCTCTTCTCTAGGTGAGGCTTCCTTGGACGTCACCCCTGGGCATCACGCGTGCACCCCGAAACCATCCATCCCCAGCAGAGACAGCGATGCTCACTCAGCACACCAACAAGGTCTGCAGGTGGGAGGGATGGGCCCCCAACCACAAAGCTGGAGAGGGAGGGCGTGGTAACCTCTCAGTGCCGCATGCGCCCCTGAAATGGCACGATGTACCCCAGCCCCAGGAGGTGGGACTTCTGGTGCTGACACCAGGAATGTTCTGGAACAACCAGAACGAGATGGTCACCCTACTCAAAGCAGGGGTGGTTCCTCATGGAGCGTTACGGAGCCTTTTCTCAACCATGTATGCTTTTCTTTATATTCTAGATTTTCTCCAAACACCTCGTATTAGTTTTACCATCAGGGAAAAGGTTTAAGGAGAAAAAGGGCTAGGGGCACCTGGGTGGTTCAGTCAGTTAAGCATCCAGCTCTTGGGTTCGGCTCAGGTCATGATCTCATGGTTTGTGGTTCGAGCCCCACCCTGGGCTCTATACTGACAGTCTGGAGTCTGCTTGGGATTCTCTCTCTCCCTCTCTCTGCCCCTCCTGCACGCTCTCTCTCAAAATAAATAGACTTAAAAAAAAAAAAGAAAGAAAAGAAAAGAAGACTGCACCTGGGAGGCTCAGTCGGTTGAGCATCCAACTTCGGCTGAGGTCACAATCACACAGGTTTTTGAGTTTGAGCCCCATGTCGGGTTCACTGCTGTCGGCACAGAGCCTGCTTCAGATCCTCTGTCTCCCTCTCTCTCTGCCCCTCTCCCACTTGTACTCTCTCAAAAATAAATAAACATTTTTTAAAAAGAAGAAAAAAGACTATTTCCCAGTACACACATTATTTTCCCATTGCCAAACTCAAATTTTCCATTTGTAATCAAAATAGAAAAAAAACTCTCAAACTTTGTGTTTAATCCTCTCTCATTCTCTGGTTTCTCTCAGCTCTTCCAGAGCATGGACCTTCCTTCCGGCACTTTCTTCTCTGCTGACAAATCTGACAAGCTACCCTGCTGTGGCCCGGCCTCCTCCTCCCCATTACCTCTCTGGAGCTGTGGGCTCTGCTCCTCTCCGGCTGAGAATGGCTCCCACAGCCATCAGGGTGACTCCCGTCCCCCACGATGGGGACCCCAACACCTCCTCGGCTGTCCACAACTGCACAGACCCAGCCTTGTCAGCCTCCCAGAAGCCAGCCGGCAGGGGTTCCCAGCCGAGTGACATCCATCTGGGCTCAGACACCCCTGTCAGTCCTCACGTGGGGAGCCTTCAGTGCCCATTTCTCCACCACCCCCCTTTCTTATTTTTCTCTCTGCTGACCAGGCTTCAGCAGAGGGCAGCCGTGGCTCTGGTCCTATCCTCTGTGCCGGCCTCATCTCCTTCCAGAATTCACCCCATTCAACACATAAAGAGCTGGGGCTGGGGCTGGGCACTGCCGACCTCACCTAAGAAGGCAGGGGCTCGCATCACACTAGGAGGTCATGGGCTCGCAGGGAGACCCCCAGCCAACAGATGGTTCCAACTGGACAGCAGCTTGGCTCCCTCTGACAAGACAGTGTGCATCCCCAGGCATTGAGCCCCTGGGGACACCCACATGTGCACCTGGAGATGTGGGCACAAAGGCCCCCCCCCCCAGCACTGTTCACAGTGGCTAAAACCTAGAAATGCCCCCAAATCCACCACGAGAAGCATGAAGGAACAAACACAGCAGCAAAGAAGCATCTAAACGTAACACAGACTGAAAAGAGCAAATTGTAGTCACCGGATACCTACGTGATGCCACCTCCATAAAATTGTTTTTGAACACATGAAATAGTGCTATAAAAGGTCTCCAAACAGATTTGTAAGAAAAGGGTAAGACGAGACCTACTACAGGGGCACGGGGTGTCTCAGTGAAGCGTCCGACTCTTGATCTCGCTCAGGTCATGGTCTCATGATTCGTGGGATCAAGCTTCTCGTCGGGCTCTGCACTGACAACATGAAACCTGCCTGGGATTCTGTCTGTCTCTCTCTCTTTCTGCCCCTCCCCTGCTTCCTCCCTCCGTCTCCCTCTCCCTCTCCCTCCCCCTCTCCGTCTCCCTCCCCTTCTCCCTCTCCCTCTCTCTCAAAATAAATAAATAAACATTTTAAAAATTAAAAAAACAAAAACAAAAACGTGACCTACCACCCAAGTTCAGGAGAGTGGTACTTCTTTTTTTTTTTAATTTTTTTTTTTAAACGTTTATTTATTTTTGAGACAGAGAGAGACAGAGCATGAACAGGGGAGGGGCAGAGAGAGAGGGAGACACAGAATCGGAAGCAGGCTCCAGGCTCTGAGCCATCAGCCCAGAGCCTGATGCGGGGCTCAAACCCACGGACCGCGAGATCGTGACCTGAGCCGAAGTCGGACGCTTAACCGACTGAGCCACCCAGGCGCCCCAAGAGAGTGGTACTTCTGCAAAGGGAAGGAAATGGAATGGGAGCAGAGAGCCCACAGACTTGCACTCTACCGCTAAATTCTTCTTATTTCCTTAGAAGCAGTAATCCAAAGCACACCTGCCACATCATTTGACACCTGTTGGTCCTGGGGTAGGAACTGGGGAGTTTGTTAAATGACTCTCGGTGGCTTCTTGTTTTGTGTCTCAGATCTGGACGATTCACGTCACGCCAAGAAACCACGGCGAAACTCAGCAGACTCTAGAGTCCGGCAAGTCGGTCTAAAGGATGCGGGAAGCAGAGAGCTGGAGGCCCTCACAGTGTGCCCAGCATTCCCTGGCCTCGGAGGGAGGCAGGCTGCCTGTGTCTTGCACACACCTCAGCAGTCTAGTGCTGCCCGGCCTCAACCTTGAGGAATGTGCTGGAACCCACCACCTCTGCCACCTCCAGACTCCACTGCCAAGAGAGCAGGCTCGGCTATCACACAGTCCAGCACGGCCACGCCGTCCGGCTCTCAGACGCTTTCCCAGAGGTGACTGATGTGGTCCTTTCAACAAGCACGTGAGGGACACAAGGCATGGGCCACCACCTCACTGAAAGCCCGAGGAGCCCGAGCCTCAGAGAAGCCCCAGGCACTGCCTGAGCAGACTCAACAACCAGAAAGCAGGACAGTCACAAAACCAACCTAAGCCACAAATCTGACTTACAGTCAGATTCAGAGGTGGGCTAATAACTGGCCAGGCTTCACATCTCAGGTCACGTAATTTTCATAATAACCAGCTCCATGTAGAAGGAACCGAAGATCCAGAGAGGTCAAGTGTCCCCCTGCAAGGGCACAAAGCCAGGAAGCCCCAGGATGTACATGGCCCCTGATTTTCTAACATTCCCTGACAACCTCCCCCCAGAGCATTTCTCTGACAGGAAAACTCTTTTTACGATGAGCACTGTTGTCACATTCTCTGAAAATGCAACTAAGAGTTTCCAGGGCCCCTGGGTGAGCAGAAAGCTGGGAGCTTGTCCTGGCTAATGTTTATTTGTTTAGGTCACTACCTCCTGCTAAATAAACCCAGTCTCTACTTCTGAGAGACTCGGGAGAGCTCACCAGAGCAGCTGCTCTGCTTGGAGCCAGATAAGCCTCCACGGGGGAGGGAAGGGTCGGGGCAGTTCCTGGTAATCAGGTAGAGCGGAGCCCCTCTCCCCAGAACCCCCACCCCATGTGGAGTCATAGAGCAGGGAAGAGAGATAGATGGGAGGGAAAGACCCCCCCCGCCCCCCCAGCCACTGTTGTCCCGAACCAGCTATCAGCATGGCCAGCAATTTGACAAGACAAAAGAAAGGGGACGAAGCCTCCCCAGCTGCCCCCCCCCCCCCCCCCCCAACTACCACCGGAAATAATCCACTTCCCAGAGAGCGACCAGAGCAGAAGGGAGCACCAGCTCACAGCCAAGGCTGCACAGCTCCTGGCAGGTCCAATGCAGCCGCCCTGGGTCCCGGGACTGCAGACAGACTATGCTCGGCCCATCTGCCCGGAATGAGCCCCAGTCAATGTGGCCCACCCACGGTAGCGATTTCGCTGCCCAGCTCTGGCCTCCAGCAGCGCAATGGCACTTCACTGCCTAGCTCTGGGCCCCAAAGCCTTTTCCCCAAAGTTTCCATTAGCCGGAAACAGAGAATGCATCTGGAAACTGTTATCAGTCAACAAAAGCCTGTCGTCTTTATCCTACCCCACTATTCCTTACTGAATATACCTCTTGGGTCCTAAAGTCAGAATAATGGAAAAAGTTTCCTTTTTTTTTTTTTTTTTTTTAAAAGGCACCTGGGTCTTCTTTCAAATTTCTCACACACAGCCCCGTAGTCCCTCCCACTTTTGGATGGCTGAAAATTATCCTCCAGCTTTTTCAAATATGCCCCCTTCTCCCATGATGGCCTGCCTTGCCCACCCTGGTTGTTCCCAATGCCCTGCCTGGGTTAACCAGGCACCGCAGGGAAGAGACTCAAAGTCACCCACTCTGGCCCAGACTTCCAGTGGCCAAGGCCACAGTCCTGCCCCACTGCGTGAGAGTTGTTTTATGCAGCTGCTCTAATGCTTTGATTGCCTCCAAACTCGCTCAGGGAGAACAGGGGGTTGGAAAAAGGGTGGGAGGTCAGGCAGAGACCCTTCTGGAATCTGTTCCCTTCATTAACTTCGGAATTCCTCAGGCCAGTGTTTTCTCAAGCCTTCTTACCCTGAACATTCACCTGGGACAAGCAGGCTATAATCCTCACATCCACCCAGCTTCCTGGGATAAGGGAGAGGTGAGGCCCTCAGGCCCCCATGGGGAGGAACTAACATTTAGACAGTAAATACTAGCTGACTACACGGAGGTAAGAACCAAAGATTCAGCAGTGTCAAGGTCCCAACTTTGCAGGTAAGGAAAGAGAGGCTCAGAGAGGTTTAGGAACTAGAGCAAGGTCACACGGCTGTGAAACAGCAAAGCTTCAAAACCTGGTTGTGTTCTGCTCCAAAGATCACATCCTTCGCATAACTGCAGCTATCACTCAAGGGGGGCAAGGATTTCAGAGGACACTCCTACCCACCCTGTGTGGCAGGATGTTGACACCTGCCACTCGAATTAACACCAAGGCCTGTGTGTCATTCAGGGATTGGACAGCACGTCCAACATTGAAAACACTCTAAGCTGACTTCCCTACATCATCACTGAGATGATCCCTTGCTAATGCAGCACCCCTTGCCAAAATGCACGTGCCTTTTGGTTCCATTATGGGCTGAGACATAGTAAGACCTCAATAAATGTTTGTTAGATACGTGGTAAAAGAACTAGCAATGTAAAGGTCTTCTATGTTTTCCATAAAACCCTAAAGAAAGCACTGTCTATATACCGTTTAACAAGCCTCAGACAAAGACCACATCTTGGGGTGCCTGGCTGGCTCAGTCAGCGAAGTGTGTAACGCTTGATCCCAGGGTGTAAGTTCAAGCTGCACATGGGGTGTAGAGATTACTTAAAAATAAAACCTTAGGGGCGCCTGGGTGGCTCAGTTGGTTGAGCTTCCGACTTCAGCTCAGGTCATGATCTCGCGGTTTGTGGGTTCGAGCCCTGCAGCGGGCTGACAGCTCGGAGCCTGGAGCCTGCTTTGGATTCTGTGTCTCCCTCTCTCTCTGATCCTCCCCCGTTCACGTTCTGTCTCTCTCTGTCTCAAAAATAAATCAGTAAATAAATAAATAAATAAAATCTTTTTTAAAAAAGGACCACACTTGTAACAAATTTTTTTTTAAATTTATGATCCAGAAGTTTCTTTCACTCAGTGATAAGCAGGTTTCCCTCACTTAATTTTTTTTTTTTTAATGTATGTTTATTTTTGAAGGAGAGACAAGATAGAGTGTGAGCAGGGGAGGGGCAGAGAGAGAGAAGGAGACACAGAATTTGAAGCAGGCTCCAGGCTCTGAGCAGTCAGCAAAGTGCCTGACGCAGGGCTTGAACCCACGAGTTGCAAGATCATGACCTGAGCCGGAGTCAGATGCTTACCTGACTGAGCCATCCAGGCACCCCAAGGTTTCCCTCATTCACACCCAGGGGCAACGTACAGCCTATGGACTAACTGCCAATTCTGATAAATAAAGTTCTACTGGAATATGTCCATGCCTACTCATTTACATCCTGGCTATGCTTGCCTTCCGGATACAGAGGCAGAACTGACTAGTGGTGACAGAACTGTGTGTCCTGTAAAGCCAGAAATATTTACTACCTCGTCCTTGACAGAAAAGTCTGCCAATCCTTGACCGAGACAAACATAACCTCTCCACTGTGTCATGCTGACTAGGAAGTCAGAGAGGAATTTAATGTTACTTTTTAGTAACTCATCCTCAGTATTCTTTATTTCTATATGCCTACGGGTTTTGATCTTCTAATTCCATTTCAACATTTTATTTAAAAATAGCTGGTATTCCCAGAGTACTTATTCTATGTCAGGCACTGAATTAAGCCCTTCAATATGTTCTCTTATGTAATTCTCACAATGAACCCATGGGGTAGGTAATATTATCCCCTGTTTATTGAGGGGAAATGAATGAAAAAATGAGTGAATGAGTCATCAATTGATTTCATAGGGGGAACATTTACTATTTCCTAATTCAACCCCAGACAGTAACACAGGAGTTGACTGGAAGACTTTGGGTGCTCGATAAATACAAGGCGTCTGCAGTGCCGAGAGCAATGGCCACGGTCAATTCGAGCAGAATTATGGGATTTTATACAGCGCTCTGGTGCTGAGATTCTTCTTGGTTTCCATCTAGCTTCAGACTGAGCTGTGCAGTCCCTTTCATCACGAACCTTCTGGATCTCGGGAGGATCCCCCTGAACTCACCGGCACAGCTGATGTGAAGCGGAGCACAGAACTACTCAGGTCACAGGCAGAGAGATGCTGTCCCCAGTGATGTGGCCAGAGCCACGCAGCGAGAGCAGCAGAGACGGAAATGAGGACCGCATTCCAAATGCTGCCCTCTTCCAGAAGGCTACGTTTACTTGTGTTACTGCAATATTTTTTGCAAAAATGGCTTTTAAACTCAAATATCCGTGTCCTAAGCAACAACGCTGCGAAATAACAGGCCTCATGAGTCAAGTGTGATCTTTTTCTAAGTCAAGATAAGGTAAGTGTAACACCGTGTTTTTTAAGTCAGCCTGCCCCTCGGTAACCTGCAGCCCTCTTGCACACCTGACCGCAGCCTGAGAGCCACTGGCCCCGCAGGAGAAGGGAGGCTGAAGGCAGGCAGATTGGAGTACATGTACCAGCTTCTCTGCTTCTCTCCAGAGAGAAGTTCAGAAGCTTTCTGGATTTCTCTGCAGCCCAGTTTCTTCATATATAAGAAGGGGCACCGCACCCACCTCGCCAGATTGGAAGATTAACCAGGCACATTCCAGGAGCTAAAAAACACCCGCCATTAAGCAATCTCGCAGCTGTCCATCGAGAAGCCTGGTCTCCGGGCTCAGCCTGGAGAATGAGTCACAGCCTCTCCCTCAGCTGAGCCCGTGTACACTCCAGGGGACCCAGGCACCCCTGCTGGGGAACAAGTCCAGGGCAAAAAGCCATCTCTAGGAATGCCGGCTTGGAGCATCCGTGTAAGCGGGAGGGCAGCACCACATCCCTGAGCCCCAGGATGAGTGTGTGTGTTGTGAGTCAGCACAGCGGCCCAGGAAAAATAAATAAATAAGGAGAGGGTCAGGCCTGCTCTCGCAGCGGTCTGGGGTACCAGGGTTCAAAGAGACACGGGCTCTTCCAAGAAGCTGAAGAGGGACTTGTGAGATAAGGAGATGAGGCCAAGCCCACGTGCTAGAAGCAGAAATGCAAACTGCACACGGGGCGGCGAAGGGGGGACTGGAGGGGCCGCCTTGGACACAGGAAATACCAAGAGCAGCGCCAGCTGCAACAGGACCAGGGCCAGCACCAGCACCGGGACCAGGCCCAGCACGACCAGCAACACCAGCACAGGTGCCTGCACGAGGACCAAGCGCAAGCCAGTAGCACGGTTCACCATCTAACCGGTAAGTCCAGGGGCCACTGGGCCAGGCGTGCCCAGGACCAGCCTGGTTTACACCTGTCATCCCACAGTAAGTGGTGTTTACCCCACAGGTCCCTCAGGGGTTGGAACGGAAGAGTTATCTGCCACGTGCCCTGCACACGGCGTGGCTCAATACATGGCGATCACTTGCATGTCAGCGTCCACAGAGTACGACCCTGCAGGTGGGGGGCCGGGACTCGGCCGCCAGAAAGGAGGAGCCAGGCTGAGTCTTACTTCCCCCCCCGTGACCATGCCGTGTCTCCTGGTGCAGAACCCGTTCCGGTCCTCCTGGGAGGAGCAGGCATAAGCCAGACCCCCACGATGGGTTTGTTCTTGGGAGCAACGGACAAAAAGAGAAGCGGGGCTGCGGGTCATGTGATAAGTGGGGGCACAGGTGCCACAGAGGGAAGGCGGGGAAAATGGCAAGAAGAGGCGCAAGAGGCCAAGGGGCAGTGCTGTGCCTCAGTCTTCCCAACTCACTCTTCTAGCGGAGGCCCTCATGCCCCAGGACAGTTGTGCAAGCCCGGCCGAACGCCCCTGCCCTCACCGTTCTCCAGACCCACCAGCCCCCTCCCTGCATGATTCCTCTCCCTGCCCTGCTTGGCCACAGTACTGCCAGCATGACACCCATCACACGGGGCTGCAAAGCCCCACTCACCCAAGGGCACAGGCTCCCTGAGGGCCGTGAGCCTCCAGGGGCCAGACTGCAACCCAAACACACTTTATCCTGGGACCTGGCATGGCCCCTGTTCCTCCACACAGGAGGGAGGGTCTCAGTGAAAGTCTGTCTCTCCCAGAGGACAAAGAGGGCACCCAGTTGTGAGGAGCCCAAGAGCATTCTGCAACGGGCAATGCTACATATACACATGTACACACACACACACACACACACACACACACACGCCCTTCTAAAGGTCCCCCAAGGAAAAGTCTTTACCCTTCAGCTGAATTGGCATGATTCAGTGTAGAACACCAGGAAGCTCTTGGCTTCCTGCTCAGTGTTCTCTTAGCTAAAGATCCTCGGGTGAGCTACATGGCCCCCGTGAAACTCACCGTTCTCAGCTGTACTATGGGAACACCACTGCCCACCTAGTGGGACTGTTGGCTGCTGGAGTTACACAGATGCTCAAAAAGAGAGCACTTCCCTTTTTCTGTCTGTCCCTTCCAGGAAAACTGAAATAAAACCACGAAGAGTCACTCTCTGATCTGATCAAGTGAGATACAGAAATGAGATGTCTACTGTGTAAGGCAAACGTGCTTCCTGACCTCAGAGAGACTGCTTTCCAGCGGGGGAGAAAGACAAGAGACCAAAGAACCTGCGTAAGTGAATACCAAATTATAACACATCTAGGGGCGCCGACTGAGAGCAGGGTGGATAACCAGAGGGACACTATTTCCATCCATTAGGAGGTCAGGGAAAGCCTCGCTGAGAAGTGCCATGAGGCACGAGCGGCCCTGGGAACCCCGTCCAAATCAAAGCCCAGGTCCCACCTCAGTGCGGTCTTGGCAACCAAGTGCCAGGTGGCCCCGGGTGACCTGCACTCGGGGCACTGGCTGTTTGAGCCGCTGTTCTCCCGCGGGCGGCCTGACGCTAAGGCCACATCCCTCAGGGTCACCAATGTCACAGGGGGCCAGCCTGTTTCCTGCAGAACCCCCACAGACCTTCAATGCCATGTCCAGCCCGGCACTCCCTCCCTCACACGGACGCGAGGCTCCCTTCCCTGGCCCGCCAGACCTCCCCACGGGCTCTGGCAACAGCGACCTTAGACCAACTGCCTGTGCCAAACCGCGGTACCCGGAGTGAAGCCCGGCACGGGCCACCTGGCTCTGGTTCGCGGCCCAAACAACGGCCGACCCTCCGCAGGAGCCCTCCCCCAGCCAACGGTGACCCTACCATGTGCTGAGCCTTTGCCGCGTGCCGGGCCCCGTGCTGGGTGTCGGCGCGAGCGTCTATTTTGTGATCCTCAACACGACCCCGGCAAGAGCAAGGGCACACATCACCGCCACTGAACAGAGCAGGGAGAGGCAGGCAGCGGCCACTCGGCCCGAGGCACACAGCAGGGGTGGGTCAGAGACTCAAACCCAGGCCTCCTGGCTCCACAGGCACCCCGCAAGCATCCAACAATGCGTCTCTCGCGCTGAGCACAGAGGCGTGCCTTCCGTCCCTACTCACTCTCAACGCCCTAATGCCCTTTCTGCAGCCAGAGACGCTACGTGCCAGGCACCGTGGTAGGTGTTCAAAACACACTTCAGAAGGAAGAAGCCTCCGCCTTCGAGGCCCTTGTGGTCTGGTGGACGGAGACGGGCACACGAACCAGGACATCTACCGAGGCTGGCACAGGTGCGATGACGTCTGCACGGGGAACGGTGGAGGCTCCTGGGAAGCTCCTTCCCATTTCCGTCCGTCTCCCCCAGGCACCCAGCACCCAGGCAGACGCACAGAGTGAGCTCATTCAACGCCAGCTCCCCTTGAGGGCCGGCTCCATCACGGTGACCCCTCTCCCACCAGCCAGGCCAGTGTCACCTAAAGCCCAGGTGGACACCTGACAGAACATGCAGAGGACGTGTGCACAAGGAGGAGACAGGCCTTACGTGTCACAGGGAGCCCCCAGCGGGACTGGCAGAGACCCAACCAGGCATCCGTGAGGAGAGAAGGACAGAGTCGTCAGCCCTCACAGGAAGCCGCGGTCCTCCGTCTCCCACGGGCATCCAGGCTGCAGGGATCCGCCAGGCACTCAGCCAGGGCCTTCCTTAAAACCGCCAGTAGCATCCAGACAGGCGTCGGGTGTACGTAACTCCAGAGAAAGCTTCCACCAACTTTATTCCCCAGGCAGCTGAATATCACTGTAAATCCAAAAGGCTCCGAAAATCCTTGAATGGAGCTCCATGTAACTGACAGGCACGGCCATCGTGAGGGGCATCTTTTTAATTCCTTTCTGGTCCAAAGATCAGGGCTGGGGATGAGAAGAAGAAAAATCAATCTTGTTCGAATCATGGACCCAGAGCAGTAGTCGGGTTACTCTTCCTTGTATTCGACCCTAATATACTTAGAGGGGAACTCACCAAGAATAACGCCCCGGAGCTCTGACACCCAAACAGAGGGGAGGCAGGAGACCCGGGGCCTGCCTCAGGGGAGGGTCACCACACACAGGCACCAAAGACCTCTCAGATCCAGAACCTTCTACTGCTTGGGGCTCCCCAGAACTACCCTGAGAGGGCAGAGGGCACATCTATTATAAAGATGAGGAGAAAACATCCGAGAAGGGATAGGCGGCTAGCTTAGAGAGTTAATAGTTGGGCCAGACCTGGCATACAGTCCTGAGCTCCCCCCCTGCAGGGCTGAGAGGTCCCGGCAGTGAGCAGAGGGGGTTTGGTGTCAGCTGGTAGGAAGTAGTTCTTTGTTTGGCTTCTTTTTAAAGACAACCACAAAGCTCTGGCATCTCTCCAGGCCTCGTCCTGCACAGTGAGCTTCTTCAGGGCAGGGCCCGGGGCCATTCCCTTTCGTTATTCATGTATGCAGCAATTACTGAACACCTGCTAGGTACCAGTACTGTTCTAGCTCTGTGGGGATACTCCTGCCTCCCCCGCACAGGGACTGAAATTATTCCAATGGACCCATGGACGCACAGGGCTGCAGGCTGGGCGGTCACCACCCAGCCAAAGAGAAGAGCAAACGCCCTTTACAGGAGTGCCTATCCCTCACCGCGCTAGGTTCTGGCCCACCATCTGATACGACACCCTCCCCAACCCCGGGCTGCTCTGGGACTCCTGCCTCTATTTTCCAGATAAGGAAACGGAGCCACACACAACTACCCAGCTCCAAACCAGTAAGAGTGGAGCCTGAATCAGGCGAGTCTGTCTCCCAATTGTGTGCCTGGATCCGCCGCTCTGTGTTACGAGTGAGGACGCCTACCTGCAGTGACTGTACCTCAAACTTACTACCAGGGGTTTCACGCGCGTAGGACCCTCATTTAACCCGTGGCAACTTTATCTGTAAGAGGCTATTCTTATCCAGTTTGAGAGATGAGAAACCTGAGGCCCAGACAGGTTAAACAACTTGCCCGAGGTCACACAGCTAGAAAATCATACAACAGAGATTTGAGATCAGGCATCTGGCACCAAAGCCCAAGAGCGTGACCATCACAGCAATGGTCATTAACAGCAACTGTTTTGTTCCTGCGGCAACAAATGTTCAAACACTTGGTGGCATAAAACAACACAAATTTGTTATCTCACGGTTTTGGAGGTCAAAAGTCTGACCCGGGTGTCACCAAGCTAAAACCAAGGTGCTGGCAGGGCTCTTTCTTGTGGAGGCTCTAAGAAAAACCTTTCTCCTTGGCTTTCTCCAGCTTCCAGAGGTGGCTCTCCGATGCCTCAGCTCAGGGCTCCCTTCTTCCATCTCCAAATACAGCAACATAGCATCTCTCTGACGCTGCTCCCACCAGTATACCCCCTTCGCTGACCCTTTGGCCTCCCTCTTCCACTTTCAAGGAGCCCTGTGGTTACACGGGGCCCATCCAGATGACCCGAGCTAATCATCCAGCCCATGGCCCTGCACTTGAATCGTGTCTACAAAGTCTGTCTTGACATGTAAGGTCCTAGGGACGACGGCATGAACATCTTTGGGGGGACTCTGTATGATTCACAGCAACCAGGCCAACAGGGATCCGTCCTCTCTTTTAAGCATTCTTCAGTGACCAGGGGTCACAGGGTGAGCTCCCCTTGTCCCATTTAAACCCACCTGACATAGCTTTTAGACCCAAGAGAAAGATGGGCTCAAAAGGAAGTATGAGTATCTAAATATTAGACTCTAAGAGAGAAATACAGGATAGTGGTTAAAACATTAACGTCTGAAGTCAAACTAATAAACTTACTAGCTATGTCACTTGGGGAAAATGGTTTTAACCCTTAGTTTCCTCATCTGTAAAATGGGGGTGAATTACACATCTCTGCTGTCAGCACAGAGTCCCCTTCGGATCCTCTGTCCCCTGCTCTCTCTCTGCCCCTCTGCACTTCTTCTCTCCCTCCCTCTCTCTCTCCCTCTCTCTCTCTCTCAAAATAAATAAATAGACTTAAAAAAAGAAAGAAAGAATCATCATAAAGTACTTAGCACGTTGCTGGGCACATATTAAGTGTTCAATTAGCCATTTTTTAATTCTGCAAATGGATGAGGCCTCCTGTGAGTCAAACGCAGCCTGTCCTGGGTCTCCCCAGGCTCAGCTCCGGCCCCAGGAACCAGCCAGGACAGGCGGGGCACTGCAATGTCAGGGCCGGGGTCCTGTGGGTCCAGCAGGAGGGGGCAATGACTTGTGGTACCAGCCCCTGTCAACGACAGGGGAGAGAGGGAGGGACACGGTCTGTTAAATATTTACAGAGGCCCACGGGCAAGGCTGAAGCCACGTGTGTTTGGTTGGGGACAGGTACATTAAAGCTCTGTCACCTGGGGAAGAATTATTACACGGTCTGCTGGGTGCCACTGCAGCCAAGCAGTGGACCCTCCCGGAGGAGGCGGCCCAGCCCCGCCACGGGCTTCACCGGCAAGAACGTGGAGCACTGCACAGTGCGACCTGTCATGTCACCCAACAGTAACGTCTCCCTCTTGGGGAGCATTTCCGCTTGCTCCGCTATGTGATTTTTTGCAAGGAATTTGCTTCTGCTGTAACTGATTGGCCAAAATAAAGAAGATGGCCAATACCCAGGACTGGTTTCTCCTGGGCCGCTGGAATTCTCACGCAAGCTGGTGGACAGACGATCTGGGAAACTCGTTTGGCATTATCCACTAAACCTGAGCGTGTATGTGCCCTGTGACCCAGCAGTTCCACACCCATGTACAGACTCACAGAAATGAGTACCCGTCACTGAAAGATGTCTTGGGGCGCCTGGGTGGCTCAGTCCATCAAATGTCCATCTCTTGGATTCAGCTCAGGTCATGATCTCATGGTTCGTAAGACTGAGACCCGCGTCGGGCTCTGCGCTGACAGCTCAGAGCCTGGAGGCTGCTTCAGATTCTGTGTCTCCCTCTCTCTCTGCCCCTCCCCTGCTCACACTCTGTCTCTCTTGCTCACTCGCTCTCAAAAATAAATAAACATTAAAAAAAAATTAAACACACGCGCGCGCGCGCGCACACACAGACACGCACACAGAGGAATGCTACACTGTTACATCGTTACAGAGCGATGAGAAGGAGCCACAAACATAAGTCTGAGTGAAAGAAGCCAGACACCAGGGGAGAGCCTTACGGTATTACTTATGTTAAACACATAAGCAGGTTAAAGTAATCTATGCTGTGAGAAGCCAGGACAAGGTGATCCTGGGTGAGGGGGAAGGGACAGTTAGTGACCGGAAGGCGTCAGGACTGGCTCCAGAAACGCGGGTGGCCTTGCATTCACCCAGGTGCCGGCTGCACACCCACGCACGGTGTGCGAACACCGGCCAGGCCGCCCGGGGAATCACGATAGATGGACTTTCTAATGCCTGTCAAGGCCCAACAAAATGTTGGTTAACTTTTCTTTAATGTCTCCTGAGAAAGTACGCTGTTGGCAGGCCTCCGGCTTGGGAACGGCCCTCCAGGCCTGGGACCCGGCACCTGCCGGCCTTCCCTGCCCCTCCACACGCTCACGGCCCGCTGCTTCCAGCTGCCCCTGCCCCTGAGGGCACCGAGGGGAGCACTTGGCAAATAACCGTCTTCCGGCCTGGTGACACAGAATTCAGACTCCGGCCTGGAATTGCCCCACAAGAAAATACAGCTCCCAGCCCCATTCTCTTGGCAGAGTCTCCCCCTGTGCCTCCCGGCCCACACGTGTCATTTCCTTCTTGACCCTCCCTAGTTCCACCAGCTGGCCCCCTGCAGTGGGCATTCTGAAGAAAAAGTAGAAACAGGCTGCCTCTATTTCCTACACAACAGAGGGGCCGGGGGGGGGGGCAGGGGGGAACCTTCGTAAGCAGCAGCCCTTAAATACGGGATCCACGGGAGGATGCTCTGGTAGCTGCAAGAGTCCAGGTGCCCTGGGTTGGCTCAGAATGGTGAGCGGGGGTACAGGGCACAGATCAAGTGCGCAGGTCGAGTGGTCCCTGGCACCCGCATGTGAGAGAAGCATGGTGGGAGCCAGGGGACGTGTCCGTGGTGTGCCTGGCCACGTGCCGTCCCCTTTCTGTGGCTGGGCCCCCGGACTCTGAGGGTGTGCTTTCTCTCTCTGTCCTCTCTCCTCTCTCTGCAACAGTGAGTAGTCCTGTCACGCAAGAGTCAGCAGATGTTGACTCTGGCGCCTCTGGAAGCCAGCCTCGGGCACGGCTCTGGCCAGAGCAGTTAACAGAGGGGTTCTCGGCTGGGAGGGTCCGGTCGGGAAGGCTCCCCCACTCTGAGCGCGCCCCAGCATCTGTCCCAGGCGCGGGAGGCAGGATTTCCTCAACGCGGATGCCACAGAAGAGGTGTCTCCTTTCTCTCTTACTGACCAAGGGAGAGGCGGCAATTTCTCTGGCCGTGTTCACATTATGTCTCTGTGATCCCCAAGAGCTGGGGCCTGTCCAACCTGGAGAGATAAATCAAGGAGATTTGTTCCCTGGGAAAGCGGCCGCCGTCCTCTCGCTGACAGTCTCTGTTTTTGCTTCATTTCAGTTTCTCCTCCCCGTGTGCCGGGAAGACGCAGATGGGCTGCTTTGGAATCCCCACGCCTTCCGGCACACGCTCCCCCCCTGCACACACCGGATTCATCACTCAGAGGATGGGGGCGATGAGGCGGGCTTCGGGGGTATGAATCGCAATGCTGCGCTCAGTCACTAGCCGTGGGCACACCCCTTAAGTTCTTTAGAAGTTTCCTTGTCGGGGCACCTGGGTGGCTCAGTCGGTTACACATCCGACTTCGGCTCAGGTCATGATCTCACGGTTGGTGGGTTCAAGCCCCGCTTTGGGCTCTGTGCTGACAGCTCAGAGCCTGCAGCCTGCTTCAGATTCTTTCTCCCTCTCTCTCTGCCCCTCCCTGGCTTGCATTCTGTATCTCCCTCTCTCTCTCTCTCAAAAATAAATAAACATTAAAAAAACTTTTAAGTGTTTCCTTGTCTAATAAAAATAAAGAATCGAAATGCGTGTCCTCTGGGGTTCATACGTGGATGAGAGACTGAATATAAGGTACTGAGCACACACAGCTGCCCACCGCGGGTTCACAAGTCACACGGAGCATCAGCTTCACCCTCAACAGCCCGATGCACCAGGATGTGGCTGCTCTTCTCACCAGTTAGGCTTGAGAGATGCAAAGCGAACCCGGCCCCATTCACTAATGTTCGTAACAGTCTGATGATCCTGTGCCAGACACCCTGGGCTTACACAGGAGGGGCAAGGGAGCCCACACAGAACGAGCCTTTCCACGGCCACGTACCGTCACGCATTTGTAACAGAGCCCCGCTCACAGCTCTAACAGACACTGATTAGAGCCAGTCTTAAAAATACTGGCATTCGGGTTCGGCCAGGCTCCAGAAGTCCCGCACAGCACTTGGGAACTCAACATGTGCTTAATAAGTGTTGGCTGCAAGGAGACCTGGGTGGTTCAGTCGGTTAAGTGTCGGACTTCGGCTCAGGTCATAATCTTGTGTTTCATGACTTTGAGCCCCACATGGGCTCTGTGCTGACAGCTCGGAGCCTGGATCCTGCTTCGGATTCTGGGTCTCCCTGTCTCTCTGCCCCTCCCTCACTTATGTTCAGTCTCTTGCTCTCTCTCTCTCTCAAAAAATAAATAAAAACATGAAAAAAAAATAAGGGGGCGCCTGGGTGGCTCAGTCGGTTGAGCCTCCGACTTCAGCTCAGGTCATGATCTCACAGCTTGTGAGTTCGGGCCTCACATCGGGCTCTGTGCTGACAGCTCGGAGCCTGGAGCCTGCTTCGGATTCTGTGTCCACCTCTCTCTCTGCCCCTAACCCACTCGCATTCTATCTCTGTCTCTCTCAAAAATAAATAAACATTTAAAACAAAGTAAGTGTTGGCTGCAATAAGGCTGGAAATCATGTCAGTCAAGGAAGATAGGATCCCTGCCTTCAGGGAGCTTCCAGGCTGTCCCAAGAGATCCAGAGACATGGAGACAGTACATGTCCATAATTGAACACAATGGGTGGTGTCCGGGTTGTGATGGTGGGGTGGCAGGAGCCAGGGCAGAGAAAGAGAGGCTGGGGCATACTGAATGTGAGAGCCCCTTGCATATCAGAGCATAAGAAACCTTGGAATAATCGGGTCCAACTCCCTCACTGAACAGCTGAGAAATGAGGCCCAGAGAGATAGAGTGACTGGCCCAGGGTTGCTCAGCAAGGACCCTGCGGGGTGCTGGATAAGAAGCAATCTCAAGTATGAAGGTGGGCTGGACACACAGCGCCTGGGAGAGGAGTAGCTTCTAAACTCGGCGGGCACGGGGCACAGTCAGCAGAAGGCAGCATGACCAGAGGCCTGGCAGAGCAGGTGAGAACCACATCTCCCGAATGCTTGTTCGAGGGCACTGGCTGCAGTAAGTCTTGTCACCTCAACAATGCTGTGCCTTGTGAACCCGTTTTCCAATGAGGACAGGTAGGCAGAAAGGGGGCTGAGATATGAGCCCACGCAGTCTGTCTCCAGAGCCTTTCTGTTTGACCACTAGGCTGTCCTGCCACAGAAGGGTTATGTGGTAGGAAAGCCTGGGGGCAAGGTGACAGGATAAGAAGGTTCCAGAAGACAGAGATGGGGAAGCAGGAGCTAGTTGTTGGAAAGGTCAACGCACAGAGATTCCCCAGGCATTGACAACATCCACAGCCAGACTCTGAACAGAAAGGCCCTCGCCAGTGACCGGTTGGTCAGGGAATGCCAGTCCTCGCTATTTTTCCAGCGGGAAGTGGCCCACATTGCCCAGGACACGCCTCTCCAGAGTGGTGGAGCGTCCGACTGTGGCCTGGAGGTGTCACATCATCCCCGCCTGGCTCAGGGCCGCCATGACGGGAACGGGGAGGTAGTGTCCCCAAAACCAGATGAGTCCCGACTGCCTCTCCCCACCCACAGGTGAGAGGAGGAGTGCTCCCGGAGAAACCCGTGGGCAGAGCCAGGAACACGCAGGTCCTACAGACCCTACAGGGGAGGGGAGGCCACACCAAGTGGTGACCAGAGCTCTATAGACAAACAGACCCAACACCTACTATGCGGCTGTGAAACCAAGAGCTTCACCTCCTGAACCCACAGCCACGTCCACGAAATGCACCCTGCCTCGCAGAGCCAGGGGTGAATCAGTTGGCCTGTTGAAGCCCTTTCACCCAGCAGGTCCTCAATAAAAGAAAGCCTTCTGCCTGCTCAGCTCCCAGCCACCTCCTCTACAGCTTGAAGGTGATTCAGATACTGAGATGAGCTGAGAAAAGTCATGAACGTGCTCCTGCCACAAATAACAAAACTTCAGGCCTGGGAGTGAGTGAGTGTGTGTGTATGTGTGTGTGTGTGTGTGTGTGTGTGTGTGTGTGTGTGTGTGTGTTTCCCTCACTTCCTTTTTTTGCCCTTGCCCACAAAATCCCTCAGGGAAAGGTCAACAAAGACCCAAATGTCATCAGATCCTCATGAACAAAGGGGGCACGGTGCCCTGGACCCGAGCCACTGAGCCATGAGTGGAGCAGGCAGTTCACAGAACAGCAGGACCTGCCCTCGAAGGCTCACCATATTAGAAAAGTTCCAGAGCGTGCATATTCTCCCAGAAAGTAACTTTGAAGGAGACCACGATCCCACACAGGGCCTGCCTGCAAAGAGCTTCACATCTCACTAAAGAAAATGGGCCAGTGAGAAACCACCCGTTCGAGGACTAGCCCAACGAACTGTTGTCCACGCGCCCTGGACCACCGGGGAGCCCCACGCGGGACTGTGGCTGTCTGTGTGGAGGGCTCACAGGGTCCCCGAGAGGTATGTAAATTGAGAAGGAAAAAGATGCTCAGGGTAGGGGCAAGGGGCGATGCTCAAAATAAGGCAGAAATGAGAAACAGCATTTATTAATTGCCAAGCACAGAAGAGATCCCTTCTAATTCCCCCCATTTAATCCCCATTAATGATCACAACCAGAGGGTCAGGGCTCCTATCCCAAAATTACAGAAGTGGGGAGAAGTGGGGAGAGCAGGCCCCTTGCCCAATGTCACGCAGCTCACAAGGGGTGGAGTGCAGCCCAGGACCATCAGCCTCACGGTCCCGCGGGTCCACCCCTGCGACAAGTCCCCCCTTCCCCCCCCCGCCTCCTTTTAGCATCTGGGTCACATTCTGGGGCCATAAGCTCGATTCCTCAACACAGAGCTTCCCACCAGGCGACCCTGCTGTACCTGCCCTTTCCCACACCTCACAGCCCCCACATCCCATAATCACCACCTTTGTTCCAACTGCTCTTTAAAACCTGGATTAGCTGGGCTTCCGGGGAGGTCACGCTGTGACTCTGGAATGCACTTCTGACTTTCACAGAAACCGGTCTTACTTCAAGCCACACAGGCACATGTCACTAAGTAAACTCGGGCCATCTACCTTGTCCCTGGGGCCGTGGGCAAAACCCAACGTGGAGGGGGTGGGGCGGGAGGAAGAGACCACAGAACAGAAATCCAACAGGCTGGGTGCAGGGCACGCAAAGTCCCCGCTGCTGTGCCATCCCCCGAATGCGCCAGGCGGTGTCAGTCTGCCCGGGCTCGCACTCTTGCTACCCTCCTCCCCCCCATCAAAAGGCGAACTCCACCGTGTCCCCTGTCACCAGCATTACGGGGTCAGGAGCCGCAGGGAGTATATGGGCAACACGGAGGCTATCTAGGGAAAGGCAGGAGAAGGGAGGGAGGGGAGGAAAGCAAACAGGTGCAATGAAGAAGCAGCAGAAATTAAAATTCACCAAAAACATGTCAGAGCAGTAGTCCAGGAAAGAAGCCTGACAGGGACCTCAAGTGTCCAGAGCTCCGTGGGAACTGGGTGGCGTTCCAGCATTCATGGTGATGTCTCACTCACACACACACACACACACACACACACACACACACACACACACACTGCTGTTTGGTGGGGGCGGGGTGTGTGTGTGAATTATCCCTATCTACCCAGGAACACAAAAGGCCTCTCTGGCCCAGGGGGCCTCACACCTGAGTGTCTCTAACTATCACCTGAGGGCCTGTTCAGTACAGATCCCCAAGGTCCACACACACACGGACGCACGGCAATGCCGGTCAGCAGGCCTGGGCTGGGGTCTGCTCCACAGGTCCGGCAGGGGGTACTGACGCAGGGGTGCTGCAGGAGTCACGGGAGAAGCCCCGTTCCGGGAGTGAGCGTGCAGCCTGAGGTGAGTAGTGCGAGCTAGAGACCGTGACCTGCCCTCCCCGACCCCCTCTGGGCCCGCCCCTACAGGGCTCCTGACACCCAGGGGCTGGGGCTGTCCTCACCCACCCCTGGGAAGTTGTTCTGAGGTGTATTCTGCAGGCGGCAGTTAGGGTCCACCAGGGTGGCTTGCCCGGAGCCCCCGAACTAGAACAAGCAGAACCTGGAACTTAGAAAAGGAATATATGCACTCTGAATTCTGAAACTGGAGGGTGCTTTAGAGGACAAGAAGGAAACGGAAAAGGAGAAAAGAAAAGGCACAGGGTACTGAGCTCTCATTACTGGCCCCCCTTGGCCACACCTCTTGCAAATCTGCAGCCGGGCCCCGAGGAGCACCAGCCTCGATGGACCCCCTGGCTGCCACCAGTGCTAACAGTGGAGGAGAACTGGCTTCGGATGGTGGAGGAGGGGACCACGTGGGGCTTTCCACGGTCTCTTGGCGAGCTGACGGAAAGATGTGACCATGACTGGAACCCAGTGCTCTGTTCACCAGCACCCGGGGCACTCGGCAGGCTCAACACAGCTCAGCGTTCCTGCTCCCTCTCCTGTAAGCCCACAGGCACCCAGAGGGTCACGTCGGAAGAGACGCACACAGCAAGAGCACCGCAGCGCCCGGGCATATGCCAGCAGAAGACCTTCCTTTCGGGAGGGACAGGGTCACCCGACACGTCTCATCACATCACCTCCCTGTCTCAAACCTGCGGGATTAGTCAACGGCCTCAAAACCAGGCCAGAGGTGATTCCGACAGCCAACAGTACAGGGCTCGGGTCAGGGGCAGCGTGCACTCAATGTCCCTAACAGGCAGGTACCGGCCCCGTCCCGTCATACAGGTGACGAAACCACAACACCCATAACACAGGGGTAATAAGGTGAACCACGACTAAAGCCCCACGGTCCAAGCTCTTACACTTGCAGCCTCAGCTATAACCACCTCTGCACTCTGGCCACGCTGGCCACGTCACTGCCGACCCTCTTCTGGGTGTCTGCTCCTGCTGTGCCTCTAACTGTTCAGCCCTCTCGGTGAACTTCTACTCATCCTGCAAAGCCCTTTCCCTCCTCTGTGCAGCCTTCCCCATTTTCCCATCATCTCTTTGTGACTCACAGCTGAATCCACTGTTGCCACTCGCCCAGTGTTCCCACAGTATGGTGACAGACACCATATGGATTTCAAGTTCCAAGCCTGTCATCTCCTCTGGCCCATCCGCTCTGCCCGGCCACCCAACATGCAGAACTGGGATGCTCTGAAAGTATGCAGGCCTTATTCTCTCTGTCTCCCTGGCCCCACGCTGAACTGCTCAGCGTCATCTCCCTGTAGCCCTGAGCTTCCTCCATTACAATGTGCAAGTGACATTGGAAAGCAACTATCTCATCCTTAAATTCTCAATCTCCCAGAACCCAACGCTGCAGATGCTCGGCAGCAAGCAAATGCTCAATTAACGTTCACACTGGATATTCACTCCCTGCACTAGTTACAGAGCCTGGCCAGAATGATGGAGACTGTTTTAGGGAAGAGACAGCAAGGGGGCACCTGGGTGGCTCAGTCGGTTGGGCATCCGACTTGGGCTCAGTTCATGATCTCACGGTGCATGGGTTCGAGTCCCGCGTCAGGCTCTGTGCTGACAGCTCAGAGCGCAGAGCCTGCTTTGGATTCTGTGTTTCCCTCTCTCTCTGCCCCTCCCTACTCACACTCTGTCTCTCTGTGTCTCTCAAAAATACATAAACATTGAAAAAAAATTGTTTTTAAAAGGAAAAAAATGGCACAAGGATTCCAAAAGAAAAGTGGATGATGATGAATCACCAATTCCTAGAGTGGAGCAGAGAGATGCACGAAGATTCTGGAAGGGAAATGTGGTTTTTGGAGACCCAGGCTTTGTTTGCATTCTGCTTCCATTATTCACTGTGCCCCCCAGGAGGCTTATTTAGCATTTTGAAGGTCTGCCTTCCTCCTCAGAAATTAACAACTGTCCTTACTTCACAGGGCCACTGGGAGGATAAAATGAGATAATCCATGCAAAATGCATGGCGGGTCCCTCACACACAGAAAGCACTCAATAAATATTAGCTAATATTACCACACACACACACACACACACACACACCACCCTCCGGCAGCTCAATACATGAACATTAACCACCGTCATTTCTCTGCAGCCAAGAATGCTCTGGAATGACAAACACATTCCCTATGCTTCCAGAAATTAAAAGCAGTCTCCTTTCTAACCATTTCCCAAATTAGTTAAGGATGAGAAAGTGCTTCCTTCGGTTAATTCACGGTGCCGCATAGACACAGGTAGTGCAGGTCGATGAATGAAAGGGAGACGATGTGTGTCACCGGCATTTCGAGAGTCTGCAAGGAGGAGCATGTATTCCGTCTGAACTTGCCTGACTTTCTCTAGAACCCTTGGGAGGACACACCCGAGGCCAGAGGCAGGCCCAGGTCTTGGGACACCACAGACACTCCCAGCTGGATGCCTGCTGCTCTGTGTCCTTGACTAACCTGGGCAGGAAAGCCCAGCTGGCCAACACCAGCAAGCAGAGAGAGCAGAGCTGGGGCCAGGACAGCAGCTCGGCTGTGCAGCCAGCAACAGATCAGAGAACACAGGAGTTTTCTGGACACCCTGTTCTCCCGGATCTGGGCTCCTAGAAGATCAGAAGCACAGGGGTGGCAATGAGGACAAAGAATATAACTGAACCCACCCAGCACCAGTGACGGCCTCAGACATAACTTCATCAAGTATCTCCCCAGATTCTCATGATGGCACACAGGGGTGGCAGGACTTTTCCCTCACGTGGGACCTTTGGAAACTGAAATGGTCAAGCTACGATTCCAAACCCATGTTTTCTGACTCCTTCCATTAATGTCCTCTGCCAAAGGACGGTGATGACATTATAGGAAAAGGTCACTTCCTCCTTTTAAAATTCTGTAGTGGTTGAGATTATTTTTCAATGAGCATACACTTTTAATACAATCAATAAAAAATACCGATGTTTTGCTTGTTTTCTTTTTTTTTTGCTTTTGAATCAGCATCTCACACTACAACTTGTGGATATTCTTCTCCAGGTACCGGAATACCGGAACAGGTCCTGGTTACAGGTCCAAAAGCACCAATGAGCTGCATCCCAATCGTTTTCTCTGCATGACAGACATCCTGCCCGCACTGAGGGGCAGTCAGACACCGCACCTGATTCTCACGGACTCCTGCCAAGGGACAGATGAAGGTGGAGACCCCGGGCACCCGGAGTCCCGCACAGCCATCTCCTGCAAAAAGACTGGCAAATGCAAACCTTCAGTGGGACGCAGCAGGCAGCCCGAGCGCTGCTCACCCAAATCTACCTGGCCCTGCCCCCAAGCCCGTGAACTCATGAGCCAGGGCACAGGGACAAGGGAGAATGCACATTCTTCCCCCGCTACGGGAAAGGGCCATGGAACCACAATGACCTCTCTGAGGTCCAATTTCATGAACTGCAAAACAAGCATTGTTGTGCAGATGGCAGAAGCTAAAATCCAATGCTTCCCCAAAACTCTTCCACCCCAATGATCTGCATGACCAAACACAGAGGTGGTGTGGCACTACAGGGGCGGGGATGGGAGGGTTCCTGTTCCTCTCTAACGTCTATCTCATTATACAAGTTTTCATATCATGGCCCCCATCCCCATGAGTAAACCCCTCACTCATCCTGAGGTCTGCCGTCCCTGGGAATGTTCCCGGGGGCATCCAATCAACAGAAGGCTATGGGCGCTAACACTAGGCTAAAATGTAGATGGGGGTCATCTGCTGCGGCCTGCTGATTTCATCACGCACCTCCTGGTGTGCTCTGGCTGAGCCCCCATCCAGCAATAACCATTCCTATGCCCGTCGTAGTTCTGCTTCCTCTTACTGTCTTTTCTTCCTTGTGTGGGGCGGGGGGGGGGGGGGGGGGGGGGGGGCGGGATTGACAGGGCACGGTTACTCGCCCCGCCTACAAGGGGTGTGAAGACAGTCTGAGAGGACAGGAATGGATTCAGCCTCACCCTGCAGGCTTCCAGCCCTTCCTGGATGGAGGTCGGGGGAGCAGGGGATATGACGTGGCAGTTACAGGGTTAACAGGAAATGGGGCACATGCAGCAACCCTGCTTATATCTTTGGCAAACGAAAAGTGCTAACGTTCCGGGGCACCAACCACGCACCAGGGCTCTGCGTGTATCACATTTAATCCTTGCCACAACCCAAGACAGGTTCACGTTACATGTCAGGACGCCGCCGAGGTCCAGGGACTTTAGGTTGCTCTCTCAAGGCCCCACAGCTGGTGAGGGGGAGAAGGAGGTGCCTCTGCCAGAAGAGGAGGCTTGCTTCGGCCGGAGCGGGCACGATGAGGGTACCAGCTTCACAGAGTACTTCACCTCCCTACACTCAGCACTGTCTACTAAGGAAGCGTCTACACTTCCAGAGAGGGCGTGGGCTCCTCCTCCTGTCCACCCTCTCTCCTCCCAAGGAGGCTGACCCTGTGTGGTTGTCTGTCTCAGGAATCCTGCTTTGCCTTGCCCTTACCCCTGGAGGGTCCCCACCATGTTGGGCCTTCCCTGGCTTGCAGCCCCCGCCACGCCGGTCTCTGCCTCTCCCCGGGTCTCTCCAGAGGATCTCCCTCGGTGCTCTCTCCTCTCCTCCAAGCACAGCACTCATGGGACTGAGGGTGCCCCCTAATCCACTATGACCTCAATGGGACTAAACACATCTGCAAAGACCCTGTGTCCAAACACAGCCACATTCTGAGGTCCCCGCAGATATAAAGGTGGGGGAGGAGGGGATGGTATTCAAGCCAGTATGGCTGTCTCCTGTGGCCTTCTATTATAAAGTAAAATTTGGCAGGAGCGCCTGGGTGGCCCAGTGGGTTAAGCGTCAGACTCTTGGTTTCCGCTCAGGTCATAGTCCCATGGTTTGAGAGTTCGAGCCCTGCTTCATGCTCTGTGCTGAGAGCGCAGAGCCTGCGAGGGATTCTCTCTCTCTCTCTCTCTCTCTCTCTCTCTCCCTCCCTCCTCCACTTGTGCTCGCTCTCTCAAAATAAATAAATAAACTTTAAAAAACAAAAATTAAGGAAAATTTGGCAAGCATTGTCAAACTTCAGATTATGGAGCTGCAGGAACGGATGGTACAAACATATCCTCAAGCTCCCAGGAAAACAGGAGGAAGAAAATCCCGATGGAAAACGGTTGGCATTGTGTAACATCTTCGTTCCTCTGACATCTGATGTTAGTCAGTTAATACTGAGTAAAGCGACTTAAGTAATTCATACATGATAGCATTAGTATCATTCTGTTATTTAATGATAAAGAATAATGTCAGCTTCGTGGTTTACTAAAGACGGCTTAAATAATTAGTTGTAATATGTAACATGCAAACTGTGGGCTCATTCACCGGACCCCATCCTGAACCTGGCCCCCACACCCCCGGTCACTGCATCTCTGCCACCACACACTGCCGTAAGCTGTTATTACTGACCTCCATCCGCCAAAAGCAACCCCCTAACCCCGAAGTGTGCACAGAGGACACGGCAGTGCCTGTGGGTGTGCCTAGGGGAATTCTGAGTCCTTCTCAAAGCCCAGTAAATTTGTCAAAAGGAAAAACATGGCACTAAAAATGAGAACTGTGTGAAGGAGGAGGAGGACCAGGGTGCAGAAGTATACATGCAGGGCCATTAAAAAAATGTTACTAATTCAAATGGCGGGAAATTGGTTAAACACGCTCTAAAGCTTCTATACTTTCTGTATAGAACTTTCTGCACGTTCTATATAGAACCACATAACTACGCCCCACAATCAGGAAACACTCAGAGGGGCGTATTTCCTCTGGGAAGTATTTCCCACTGGGAAAGGTAGAAGAGGTGGGGGACCAGTCATTCTATGTGCGAACCCGACTGTCAGCTCCTCGGCCCGGAAGATACCCCACATTTCCGGGGTGGCGCAACCAACATTTTTGATCGTCTCCTTTTCAGAGTGGAGGGCCCCAGGCCCTCAGGCCACGTCGCTGGGTCTTTGCTCCATGACCTGTGCCCGGAGCCCTGGGCGCCTAACCTGTTTCAGCAGCGCCTCACAGGACTGCATTGGGATTAAATTAAATGGGTCACTATTTGCAAAAGACTTAGAACAGCTGCCTAGTTCGTCAGAAGTGCCTTATAATTTTTTTGTTAAGGAAAATATGTATTTTATAATAAGAACAAACGAATTGCGAAAATCCAGGAGAAACTAGCGGACGAGAACAGAAGGAATCACCAAAGCCCAGATACAGCAATAATGCCCTCTCCTGACGTGCTCCTCTCATAATGGCTTCTGGGTGACTTCCCACCCTCCGTGAAGGCGCAGCTCAGACTCACCAAGCAGCAGCACAAGGTAATTTCATTAGGGGGTGGGCGACCTAGAGCCTCTGGCATGTTTATATTAAGGCAGATGCCCCGTGAGGGGTGACAACTCAGAAGATCTCGGGTTCTTCCAGATCCCATGTCAGCACTCCACCCCCACTGGGTCCCAACCCCCCCCCCCAAATCTGCATTAAAAAAATGACACTGCACAGCCTCAAGGGCAGGCCTCGAAATTCATTTTTCACCTGGAGCCAAGGCCAGCCGGAAGGGCATTACCATCCCAATGGCCTGCCTTTGTCAGAGGAGGGCAGGAGAGCAGGATGGGAATGCAGGAAAACACTGCTGGTTCAGCAGAGCCCTTCCAGACAGAGCATCCCCAGGGAGCACCGGGAGGAGGCAGGCATCTGGGGCACACCCTCATTGTCATTCCAGCCTGGACCCCAGGACAGTCCCCAGGAATGTGCACCTCAAGATCAGAGATAACACTCCCCGCGAAATTTCTCACCTCTCAGCAGAGGAGGGAGTGCGTGGGGGTCTTTCAGGCCGAGGAGCTGACAGTGGGGTTTGCACATAAAAGGACCAGCAGGCTGCAGAGTCCTGGTCCTCCCCACCCCTCCCCACCCCCCCCACCCCCCCCCCACCCCGCTTCCATCTTCCCCAGCAAGTGAGGCCCTCCCCCGGCATCCTCCTCCCGGAAAACTTGGCCCTGGCTGAGGCCAGACACAAGCTCAGGCAGCATCCCCAGCCACTCGTCACATTCTGGGTGCCTGAGCTCCGGAACAGGACTGCGCAGGGCATCTGAGGCCAGCTGGGCCAGGCCCTGCGCAAAAGTTACCTGATAGAGCCTTAAATAAGGCTAAACAGATGCAGAGCCCACGCTTGGCCCAGGTATTTGTCATGCCCAGCTGATGACAACAGGGGAGCTGTTCTAGCTTGGGTTTAAGGAGGCATATCATCCTACACAGTGGACCCAAACCTTATACACACACACACACCCTCACAGACACAAGTGTACCTCCTGCTAAACTGGCCCAGACTTCTAAAGGAGGAACCTCAAGGCTCCACCATGTACCTCAAACAGTGTGAAACACGTGCTGAGGTCCGGCGAACATGAGGCAAGCCGCTCACCTCTTTGGGCCTGTGTTTCTTCACTAGCGACAGCACAGGTGTCTGTCTATACAGAATGTAACAACGCCAGTGCCCTCCACGAATGCCTGTGTTCACTAGCAGATACTCGAGCCTCCAACCCAGCTAAGACCTCTGAGATGGCTTCTGACACTGCCCCCCCATCCCTCCCCCCGCCCACCCCACCGCAAGCAACAGCAGCTCCTGTCTCCATGCCCTCATCACCCCGTGTTCGCTCAGGCCCTGTAGAATTCTCCCAGGCCACCCCCTCTATTAGACCAGGCTCCTCTCCCAGGCAGGTGCCTACTTCATGCCCCTGCTCATCTCCAGGCCCCTAGCCTGGCTCCCATCAGGTAGGGGTGGGCAGTGCCTGCTTTCCAAGTGTGGGTCAGCCAGGCCAGGCCCCGGGCAGGTAAGCAGTGGGACTCAGGTTGCGGCCAGGGTCACCTCCATGCAGTCCCCTAGCTGATATCTTATCCCTGGGGCAGAGGCACAAAAGGACTGGGAGTTGTTCCCTGCACAGGCAGCTTCAGAGGGCCTTATCAGCAGGAGCTTGGACCTGTGTCCAGGCAGATGGAGAAGGTACCGGGCCCTGAACTGGGGCACAGCCATTGCTTCCAAGCAGCTTAAAGAAATAACAAACTCCAACAGACCAGCAATTTTAAAACAGCAGGGTAGGAGGGATAGGGGTCCCAACCCTAACGCACCTGCAGGTTAACGCACCTTTAGGCCACCCTTCCCAGGGTTCCCCGAGCCACCTGGTGGATGAGGAAGCGGTGGCAAGACACCTGCCAGGGCCCCCACGGCTCCAGGTAGCGCGCCTGGGATTAGACCATGGGTCTTCCAGCTGGCTTGCTCTCCACCACATGGACCCCAGGGACTCAGAACGGTTCCAGGCTTGTGCGCTGAGCCCCCTACCGGGTCCCCGCCAGCACAAGGGCAGCCTCCGCCACCCTCCTCTGCCGCTCCTGTGGGCACGTGAACTCCAACTTGACTTCTCACTGAATGGACTCAGAACTTCCCAGTATTAGAAGCTCTCTGCCAAATTCAGTATGTGTCAATTACGAAAACGGGGCGAGGGAGGACAAAAGTAAATCAACCTCCCCTGGGCACTTGATAAGTGCCAGGAACAGGCATCCAGTCACTGAATCGCCCAGGAACCCTGACAAGTCTTATCACTTCTACTTTTCCCACAGGAGGCCGGGTCCCCAGAGAGCGCTGGCATGCCCAAACTCATGCAAGGGGACTGGCAGCAGCCGATTCCAGCTGGCAGGCTCTCTCCCCTCGGCCACAAAGCCTCCCGCATCCCTGCTCACCCGCACGGAAGCGACCTGACCACCAGGTACACACTTTCTCTCCCTCCCCACCCCCAGTGCAAACCCACACCCCACCGGCGGCTTCTGCTGCCAGCAGGATGGGCCTTGGAGTGATGCAACCAGAGTTCCCGGATGGTTTCATGCCCTGGCTTGTGACAAAGGAAGATTCTTCCTCCTTCCACGGCAGGCCTGGAGGATACCGTGTCGGGTGCAGGGCACAGGTGCAGCCAAGCAGAGGGCGCAGCTGGCTGTCACTTGGCACTCACCTGGAAACCAGTCCCAACCTTTCCCCTAGATCTCACTGTGTCCACGCTGAGCCAAAATAACCCAGAGTGACTAAGGCCAGTGAGGCATGGGGACAAGTCTTGTCACGTCAGCCAGCCTTTGCCCTGCTCACCCAGACACCAAAGCAAAGCCCCGACTGTGGGTGCAAGCCTCAGATCAGCCGCATGGAAGCGTCGTCCAAGCTGGGTGGCCTTACGCAAGTCATTGCACCGGTGTGGGCATTCATTTCTGAGCACTGTCTTAGGGGCTAAGGGAATGCCTACGATGCAATACGAAACTTGGTCCTTGTCCTCAAGAAGATTCGCATCCACTGGAGAAGTAGACGTTAAACAAATGTTGGCATAAGTATCTACTAAGCTAAAAACTGCAGCCAATGCTGTGATGAAGAGGTCTGCCCAACCCCCACCAGTAGTTAATCAGGAGGTTCCAGGTGGAGGTCTCCAAAGAGCTCACATTTACACTGATCCCTGGAAGTTAGCAGGATTTATTATTTGCTTATGAAGAAAGAAAGGAAGAGAGAAGAGAGAAGCTTCTTTGGCAAATACCACTTATGCAGGAACATTTAAAATGGGCAACTGCCCAGATTAATGAGAGGGGTCCTGCATTCACTTGCAAAACATGATTTTGCTACCACAATCAGATGCAGATTTGGAAAGAAATGTCCCCCATGGAAATGGAGGCGCCCCTTCCTGGAACAGCATGCCTAACAAAGAGTCCAGTGGGGCTCCCCACTCCCCCATCTGCAAAATTCACAAGTTATTCAAAACGGATCTTACAAATCAATGAGGAAAAAAAACTGCTAACACCCCAAAGGAAATGACCAGTTGACAAAACACAAACAGGCAATACACAGGAAAAGCTGGTCCATCAAGAACATCTTTTGTTTTGGGGCCTTCACTCCAGGTTGTAGAGTTTGCTGCATTCTTCAGGATGTTCACACTTCAGGACGCGGTCTCAGCAGCCCCTAAGAGCCGGTCTGTGGAGGGGCGACTGGTAAAATATTCCTCAGAAGAAATCGGACAGAATACACCAAGACTCGTATCTTCTGGGGAGCCTCTGCCTAGCAAACAGCCAGAGGTGCAGGACCACGTATGTGTGTTTCAACAGGCAAAAGCGGGAGGAGTACCTGCCAGTCATGCAGCAGCATACACACGCACCCTGTGCCGTCACCCTTACCGGCAGCCCTCGCCTCTCCTTCACAGAGAAAGCTCCACGCCCCCTAGAAAGGCCACAGGGCTTAGAGTATCCTTCTTGTACAGGTGCATGATCCCATATGGAAAAGCTGCTCAAAACAAGTTTTTAAAGGGGTCCCTGGGTGGCTCAGTCGGTTGAGCATCTGACTTCAGCTCAGGTCATGATCTCGCAGGTCATGAGTTCGCGCCCTGCGTCGGGCTCTGTGGGGATGGCCCGGAGCCTGCAGCCTGCTTCCCATTCCGTGTCTCCCTCTCTCTCTGCCCCTCCCCCGCTCACACTGCCTCTCTTACCCAAAAGTAAATAAACATTAAAAAAACAAGTTTTTTCAAGCTTTGAATGGCAGGGGGAAATGGTCTTGATCTAACATGAGATGAACAAAGTCAAGACACAACCCTTATGGAAGCAGGAAGCAAGACAGCAATGGCTACTGCCCAGCCATCAGGATTAGAGGTGATCTGTATTTTCTGCTTTATTTTTTTTTTCCTGCTTTTATTTCATTTTCTGCCTGTATTTACGCATAAGCAAGCTCAGGGGAGAAAAAAAAGTTTCTTAGCCTCTTAAGTTCCCCCTCAATTCTGTGGCAGGGGCCTAAGCGATGGTGGATCTGAAGGCTCCCTTGACCTCGAGGAACAATTCATCCCTCAAGACTCAATTCAAACAATTCTCTAGTGAAACCAGCCCTAGGCCACCCATGATGAACCCTCTCTCCCCTCCAGGGTCCAGTGTGCCCCAGTTAATAGTTCCATGATAGCACCTACTATACTGTGTGTGCTAAAATGACTTATACACTTAGCTGCCCACTAGAACATGAACTCCTTCAAGAGCAGGGACCTTGTTGGCTCTTATCCATCAATGTATCTCCAGAGCCAGGCCCAGTGCCCAGTAGGTAGGCAATGTCTGTTAGATGGGTGGCTGAGTAAAAGGCTGGTTGGGTGGAGGGAAACATAGAGGCTGGAAGAAAAAAAAGCACGGAAGGGTGGAAGGAAGGACAGAAGTACAGATGGAAGCACAGACAGAGGAGGAAGGAGACCGCTAGGAAAAACCGCTGGCAAGAGGTGCCCCACCAACAAGACAGCGGCAGGTCCACAGTGGCATCCCAAAGTTCACATCTTGACGTTTCCACGTGAAGGGCACTCTGCAAGGAGCTTCCCTGCCCTGCAGAAGGTCACACAGCGGGAGGGAGAGAAGCAGCCATATGGCGCGGTGATAAAGGCCACAGGAGAGTGAGAGCTCCGGAGCGAGGACCTGGCTATCAATTCCTCTGCCCTACCAGACTCCCCACCCGGGGAGTCTCCCCAGGGTGCTCCTCCGGCTCCTAAAGCTCCCAGGAATCCCTTCCCTAAGGGTCCCAGCCCTCTTCCTGCCTTCTGAAGGGACCTCTGGCAGCAGCCCGTTGCTGGTCCCATACCGCACCCCTGCGCCCACAACCGAGAACCAGCGTGGCCAGGACGAGCCCTGCTTCCTGCAGCCTCTTCTCTTCCTCCTCTTCTCTCCAGCCCACAGCCAGTTCCCTCCACAGAGCCGCCCAGTGGCTCCCGAGAGTCACCTGCCCCGATTGGCTGCTGGCAGCCACAAGCCGGTCACGGGGCGCTGCGTGAAAGGAGGTGTTCAAGGAGTTCTGTCACCCAGCAGCTCGTACGGAGGCATTATTCCTGGGGCTCACCACACCCAGGGAATGCAAGCTGAAGGAGGGGGGAGATGACACATCGAGGGAGAAAAGAGAGGGATCTCCCCTCGGGACTCGTGACTCAGCTCCTCTACTTGCAGGGACAAAGAAACAAATAATTGCTGAGGGCCTCGCATGTACTAGGCACTTCATCCAGGAGACTCTCATTGAACAGCCTTTGACCTAGTTGGCATCACACCACACCCACTTTACAGGTAAGGAAACTGAGGCGAGGGCAGATCAGCTAAATACCCTGCCAGAGATCAACCCCAGATGACGACGCCACAGCCCAGATCTGACTTCGCATGGATTCCGGGATCTCAGTTCGGCACGGCCCCGTGTCTGCTCAGCCTAGTCTACCGAATGGGATAACACAAGGAGGTTTGAACGAAATTAAACAGGGCGCAAATGCCCATAAGCACTTCTTAGCAAGAGCTTGATGGGCTATGGAATTTTCCCCAAGGCCACAGTTAGGAGCCTAGGGCTCTATGCTCCAGGCCTAACTGCTGCCTGGCCTTGCCTCTTACTGGCTGCGCGGCCCTGGTCAAATAACTGGGCATCTGAAGCCTTCGTTTCTTCATCTGGCCGACAGGGATAATGACAGCACACCTCCCCATTAGGCTTCTGCTGCGGATTACACAGGTTAACAGAGAAAGGCACAGGCCTGGCTCGTAGAAAAGCCCCTACTCATGGCATCTGCAGGACACCTGCCATGTTTCCCAGCCATTCTGACAAGCCAGCCAGAGCTACCCACTCCCGTTCCCCTCCAAAGCCTTCCCAGTCCTCTGGTCTGTGTCCAGAGTCAGGAGCAGATATAAGAAATGCTTCCAAGAAGAGAAGTGCATACTCCCATCTTTCTAGAAAGTCTTTGTTCTCTTCTGCTACTTTTGATAGCGAGGTGGGCGTAATAAATATTTCACATCTCTTTTCGAGAGGAAAAATAACAGAGTGAGCAAGATCTTAAGTGGAGGCCACGTGGTCTCCATGGCGGGGGTGGAGGGAGAAGTGAGGCATCTTGGGGACCGGAAAGAGGCCTTCGCAAGAAGCAGCTGGTTCAGCCCCAGCCAGTGTGGCCATGTGCCGGCAGGACCCCCGCCCATCCCAAGTGAGGCCAGAAATCCCACTCTCTATAAGAAGTAGATGGAGTGTATCCTTAGGGACTTCAAGCTCAGGCCCACCAAGACCCTATCCGTCTCACCCCTTTGCCCACAGCCACATTTGGGGCTGAGGCCCCGCAAACCACTGCTGAAAGGCTCCCAGCTCAGCACCTGGACCGCGGAAGAGCTCCAAGGCTTTACCTGCAAAGTCAGGGCCACCCGGAAATGGGGTTCTCCAACCTCACCTAGGAAACTCACTACAAATGCAGGCTGCAATCCCCTCAGCCCCAAGCAGACGTCCCCGTCCCCAGGAGAGGTGGGGGCTGTGCTTTAGAAACACTACTCCCTTTATGGAGCAGACAACTGAGACCAGTAGAAATGAAGCCTCTCCCCCCCCCTCCACCCACCAAAGTCACTGACTAAAGGAGGGTACATCTAATTTTTTTTTAATGTTTTTATTTATTTTTTGAGAGAGAGAGACAGAGACAGAGCACAAGCAGGGGAGGGGCAGAGAGAGAGGAAGCAGGTTCCAGGCTCTGAGCTGTCAGCATGGAGCCCAACTCAGGCTGGAACTCACAGACTGGGGCTGGAACTCAGGGACCGCGAGATCATGACCTGAGTCAGGTGCTCAAAGACTGAGCCACCCAGGTGCTCCTAAAAGGGGTACGTCTAGAACCTGAACCCTAGAAAGCTTCTCTTAGGCCAAAGACCCTTCTCCAGCATCCAGCAGCTTCGACACTGATTTCCTTTCCGGGTCAGAGAGCTACCCAATTTCTTCACACCGTGCCCCATCCCCACCCCCAGCTCCCAGAGGGAACTTTCAGAGGCCCTCTCGGTCAAGGCCTCCAGCTGCTTTCTCAGCCCTGAGAATGTGGTCCAGCCCTCAGGGCTCAGCGTGCAGGCTCAATCCACAGCGACAGCAGGGCTCCTAATGACACTTTTGTTTCCTTTTAATAGTGGGCTTCCTGCAAGGCTGACAGCTGCCTTCCTTAGGGAAGACCTTGGCAGCCAAGAGGCAGAGAGAAAAAAAAGCAGGGGGGAAAGGGAGAGAGAGGGGCAGAGGGAGGGAGGGAAGGAAACAAACTGGAATGAGGGAGTCTCAGAGAGAGAACTGAGGTCTGAGGTCAAATCCCTAACAGGCCACTCTGTAGGTCTGCGACTCTGAGGAAGGGTCTTCTACTAAACCCTCAGTTTCTTCAACCACGGAAGAGGCATAAGGACGGCGCCCGATGGCCATGAATCTAAGAGCAGAATTAACAGCAGGCAGCACAGTGTCAACACGTAGATGTTACCATTGCACCTACTGCCACAGAGTAGCAAGGTGGGTTTTCAAGGTCATCGCAAGATGCCTACAAAATACACAAGACACAGGAGACTTGCACATGCCTCCTCTGGCCCGTCAGGACCTGAGACCTGCCCCCTGCCCCCACCTCCCCAACACTGCTGGTTCACTTCCGCCCCAGCTTGCTTTCTCTGCCCACACTTCTTTCCCTTTCCCGTAACTCAGCTGCTGCCTGTTGAGTCAAGCTCTAGGATTCTGGATCTCAAAGGGGCACAGCTGATTTGGGTGGGGCCTATAAAGTGATTTGGGCAGGGCCTCCATAAAGCGATCAAGGGGCAAGACCTTGAGGGTGGCCAATGGCAGAGAGTGGTCGAACACCAATTAGGGCCCAGAAGGGTCCCACAAAGGGCCTGCTGTTGAGGACAGGACTGCTCCTGTGACTCAGAAGCCACACTGCGGGGCAATGACTCAGCACCCCAGTGCAGAGCTGGGCTGGCCCAGAGCCCCAGAGCTGCTTCCAAAACAGGGGTACCATGCCAGCCCAGCTGGGTGTGAGTCAGCCCAGAGGAATGCCCCCTCCCGCCCGCCTGTACCCACTGCCTTCGACTCACGAGGCTGGCATCCCGGGGCAGCATGTGATCGACCTGTCCAAACGCCAGAGTAAACAGGCGGAACAGGAGCCCAGCTTCCCGGCCACAGGGTGAGGTCATGCCTGCACAGGGTGACCAGGATGGGGCAGGAAATGGTTGGGATGCCGGCACCCTGGCTTCCGGGGCTGGGGGGAGAAGATCCAGGAAGAGAAATGATGGGCTTGTAGGAGGATAAAAGGTAGAGCAGGAGGGAGGTCGGGGACAGTGAGAATCGGTGGGGTAGATTATTCTAAATAGCCTTCGGAGGCTTAAACAGCATGGGGCCGCCCGCCTCCCGCCTCCCACCACCACGGGTCTCTCTCCTTCCTCCTCTTCCTCCTCCTCCTCCTCCTCCTCCTCCTCCTCCTCTACAATCTCTCCTTCCCTTCTTCCCTCCTGCTCCCCATTCATTTTTAGAAAGTTCAGTCACAACTACTACTCCAGTATTCCCGGTCACACAGCACAGCTACAGAAAGCCTCTGCCTCACAGCCCTGGGACAGACAGTGGGGTCCTCCCCAGCAGCCAGGCCCCTTAGGTAAACCCCAGCGGCTACCAGCAGAACCCCACCCCCACACCGCTCCACTTGCCCTCTCAAAAAATCCTGTCACACATGGGCCACCTCTTCCAGGCAGCCCTCCCAGGAGCCTGGAGGCCAACCTTTCACTTTCCCCTGCGTGGTATTCTCCTGGGCACCAACTCACCTATTCACTCTCTCACTGACTCACCTACTCACTCTTTCACTATCTTTCTTAGTTTATTTGTTTATCTATCTATCTATCTATCGATTGATTTATTTTGAGAGAGAGCATACCCACATGCAAGTAGGGGAGGGGCACAGAAAGAGAGGAAGAGAGGGAATCCCAAGCAGGCTCCACGCTGTCAGCACAGAGCCCGACCCAGGGCTCCATCCCACGAACCATGAGATCATGACCTGAGTTGGTAAGCACGAGTTGGACGTATAACCGTCGGAACCACCCAGGCGCCCCCTCGCTCCTGCGCTGGCTTTTGATGCTACTGGTCCTGCGAGAGGTTCTGTCTTGCCTCCTCACCTGGAGCCCAGGTCCCGGAGGCCCTGCTGTCCAACTCTCACGTCCACTTCTGGGCTCCGGCCGACAGAAGGTCTTGCAAACGGGACGTGCTCAATGGCCTCATGCTACCGGCTCTTTCTAATCTGCAGTCCAGACAGCTCGAGGGAACCTGTTCTCCCAACAACCCTAACCAGCCAGTCGCACTCGGTCACAGTTTACTGGGCACCTCCTCCACGCAGCTGGACACTGCACGAGACACTATGGAAGCAGAAAGGACCCAGACGCTGGGGCCCTGCCCTCAGGAGGCCCCAGTGCCACAGGGAAGAAGCCAGGTTCCACGTGGCAAGAACTGTGATCTTGGCCGGTACCAGGCTGCGATGGGGATGGGGGAGGGAGAAGGGTGCAGGGCAGGCTTCAGTAACCAGAACAAAGGTCTGACAGCAGCTGCTCACATTTACTGAGCCCTTAATTTGTGCCAAAGGCTTTACCTTTCCTAATCCTCAGGGCAGCCTCGCTGAGGGGCAGACACTATACTGTCTGCCTTACGTGTTAACTCGTTTCAAATCCTTTTGAGAGAGTGTTATGTCACAGATGAGAAAGCTGAGGCACAGAGAGGTTCATGTTATACTAAAGATCACATAGCCAGATTGAAACTGAGGCAGGCTAGCACCAGGGTCCACGCACTAAGCACTGCACCTCACTGCCTCTGGCGGCAAAGCTTCCGAGCAGAGGATGATGTGCTGAGCAGAATGCAGATGACGCATCCAAGTGCCCAGGTGTCTCTCCAACGTTCCGCTGGGCTCACAGCCCCTCGCACCGGACCACAGAGTTAGCGCAATGTGGCTCTACGACCTGTCCCGGTAGTCCGGTAACTGCAGACCTGCTCTATTCCAGCGGCAGCCGCTTCCACATCACTCAAGGTTGTACGCAAAGGAAACACACAATTCATCACAGCAATTACTGCCTCTGCGACTCAGCTCCAAGAAGTCTAAAACCAGAAATCGAGGCAGCCTCCCCAGCACCTCCGAGCCTGCATAGGATTACCCAAAATCACAGGTAGTCGGCCAACAGGCAGCCAGGCTCTGGGTCATCCCTGTGAAGGGCAGTGCGGTTGAGCGATAAGCAACAGGAAATCTCGATGAGCCTTCACTACCCTCCACTACCCTCCAAGCAGGAGAGACTGGGGTCACAGTCTGAGAGATCTGGGCCAGAGAAACGACAGGCTCCTCCAATGAAGCAAGTCCACTGAGGAACGGGGGCAGAGCACAAAGGGCTCATGCGACCCCTCGTCCCAACTTCACCCCTGCATGGAGGACCAGGGACCTAGAGAGCCTCATAACCTGCCTCGTAGCGGATCAAGTCTTGCCTGTGACTCCTGAGCTCTGGTCCGCATTCTCCCTCCCAAAAGGCTGAGGCTAAGTAACGACTCCTGTCACTTACCGCTGAGACCCTCACCACACTCTCTGGCCTGTGTCCCTTCCCTCAAGGCAGAAGGGCCATGTCCAGAATGCATCTGCTCCCAACTGGAGCCCCATGGACTGAATGCCAATCACGTGCCTGGGCCAGGCATCTGCAGTCTGACCAGAAGCCCATAAGGTGCATATGGCATATAGTCCTCTCCAGTGGGCAGATGAGGACCATGAGGGCCTCCTCTCGGGTTAAGTGACCAGGTTAACAGTCACAGTGTGGGACGGAGTCTGGATTAGGAACACAGGATTATCCAAAAACATGGCCCTCTCTCTTCCCACGCGACCAAAGTACGCCCCAAAGAAAGGGAAAAACCACCAGGAAAGGGTACTCCCCCGCAAATGTGGCAACCAGACCAACGCTTAACAGAAGAGGCTACTGTTAAAAATAAGTCAGTAAATTATTCACAACGCCCGCCCAATAAAAGTTTTATATTTAAAATTTAGGAGTTTCTCTACCTGCCCATGTCAGTTTGGGGGGGGGGGGGGGGTTATTTCTTCTGCAGTCTTGTTTTAATACAAAATGTTTAGAAACCTTTCTATAACAGCATTTTTTAATTTAAGACAAAGAGACTCTGACCCACCACTGAGTCTACCCAAGAGACTGAAAGACAAAATTCACGTTATCAGTCTTACACTGCTCAGTCCCACTTAGACACTCATTATGTGTTCTCAAAACTGCCATGCATTCCACGGAGATCAGGCTAAGTGACCATTCTTAACATCTGCAAAGCCAGCCCTACACCGATCCACACCACTGCTGTTGTGTTATGAGACAAGTCACTGTGCTTGGTAATCTACATAAACATCAACTGTTTTTACTACCAGATATCTTTTCCTTTTTTTTTTTTTTTAGAGATTTTACTTTTAAGCAATCTCTACTCTCAATGTGGAGCTCAAACTCACAACCCCGAGATCAAGAGTGGCATGCTCTACCGACCGAGCCAGCCAAGTGCCCCCAGTTTTAGAGTCCCTGAACCAGGAACAGGACATCATCAACAAAAGCACAAAGGTGTGTGCCAACAGGTATATGCGGCCTGAGCTCCAAGTCAAGTCTCAAACACTGTATCTGGGAAACCAGAGATTAAAAACCTTTTGGGGCGCCTAGGTGGCTCAGTCAGTTAAGCGTCCGACTTCGGCTCTGGTCATGATCTCACAGCTTGTGAGTTCGAGTCCCCAGTCAGGCTCTGTGCTGACAGCTCAGAGCCTGGTGCCTGCTTCAGATTCTGTGTCTCCCTTTCCCTCTGCCCCTACCCCTACCCCCCCAAAAATAAACATTAAAATAAATAAAATAAAGTAAAGTAAAATAAAATAAAATAAAATAAAATAAAATAAAATAAAATAAAATATCTTTTACAAAGTAAAGGTTCCTTTTCAATGCCAAAGAGCTACTCCCCGGTTACCTATTTTGTAAATTGGATGTCTGGCCATCAGGAGGCCTTCAAGAGAGGCTCAACTCTGCCTAACTGCCCTTTAAAGAAGTTTCCAGTGCCCCACACACTACAGCCATGCAAGCCTTAGCCCCTGCCCATATGCACACACATGTGCACCCTCGTGAAGGCACACGCAAGCGCACGTCATCTTACTCTTCTTAGGTTTCAGTGTCCCCATTTCTTCTTCCACCCCTTTACCTTGCCAGCCAGCCAGGAGTGTGACGACAGACACCTCTCGGGGAAGAAGACACCCGTGCCCTGGGACGGGGCCCTGGGAATTTCCACAGGATCCTACCTTGATCTGATTGAAAATCAGTCTTTCCATCTCTGGGAACACCTTGTTCAGAAAGGCAGCCGCCTCTGCCTCATCCTCAGAGACTCAAAGGATTCAAGCCTAGGAGGAGCCCAGGAGATTTTCCACCCATGGCTTTACCTCCGCTCCGTCCACAAACCGCCCAGACCCCCGCTACAGAGACCCCGAGAAGGTCTAAGGAAGGGAACAGAAAACAGCCTGGCTGCCTTACTGGCCTGGCTCTGCCAGGCTGAACCCCTCCAGGGTCCCCGGGTCTCAGCCGTTTATCTGCCGCCTGCTCTCCGACGGCCCCCCTTCCCTCGTCCCTGACAACCTCATAAATGATCACATATGCTTCCTGCTGAGCCAGGACATGCTCTCAGCAGCCACCCAACCAATCAGGGTTGGCCCAGGGAGTGAGACCGTTCGCCATCCCTTTCCCGGCGACTCAGACTCTCCATGGGGCAGGGGGGGCGGGGAGCTGGAGCTGGCATCTGACCTCCAGCTGTGTCTCCAACCCCACCTCCACACACTGGGCTAGGACTTCACTTCATGTGTCCAGCGACATCCCAGACGTCCTTTCCAGGCCCGCGTGGCACCACTTGCACCTACAGGCTGTGCCACGTCTGGGATTCCACCAGGTACCAGTCGTGGGCACCTGGGCACATCTGTAACCTCTCTGATCCTCAGGCCTTTTGTCTGAAAGACAGGAACAACTCGTAGGCTACCGAGAGAATCAAATGAGGCCATGAAGGTTTTCCACTTACTTTTATTTATTTTTATTTTTATTAAGGAATCTCTGTGCCCAATGCGGGGGCTGAACTCATGACTCTGAGATCAGGAGTAGCATGCTCTACCAACTGAGCCAGCCAGGTGCCCCACCACTTACTTTTAAACAAACTTTTAGAAGTTTTCGATTTTACAGAAAGACTGCCAGTATAGTGAAGAGAGCTCCCATATACTCTGCACCTCACTTCCCCTGCTATTATCATTTAATATGATGATTTCTTACAAATAATGAATCAATATTGATACATTACTACGAGCCGAGGTCTACACGTGATTCAGATTTTCTTAGTCTTTTCCTGATGTCTCCTTCTGTCCAGGAGCCCACCTGGGACCTCAAGGTACGTTTGGTCATTATGTCTCCTAAGGATCTTCTTGGCTGTGGCAGCTTCACAGATTTTTCCTTGTTTTTGGAGACTTTGCCAGTTTTGAGGAGTACTGAGCGAAGTATTTTGCAAATTTCCCTCTACTGGGATTTGTATAAGCCATGTTGATGCTAATGATGTGGTTAAAAAAAAAAAAAAAAAAATGGCACCCTGCCACTACAGGTTGCCTCCCCAAAACCGATAATCCCAACCTAACCATGAGAAGGTCATGGATTTTTTTTTTAATTTTTTTTTAACGTTTATTCATTTTTGAGAACAGAGAGACAGAGCATGAGCAGGGGAGGAGAGAGAAAGAGGGAGACACAGAATCTGAAACAGGCTCCAGGCTCTGAGCTGTAAGCACAGAGCCCGACGCGGGGCTCGAACTCAGGGACCGTGAGATCATGACCTGAGCCGAAGGTGGATGCTTAACCGACTGAGCCACCCAGGTGCCCCGGTCATGAATTTTTTAAACGTATGATAGATAATACATTCGATATGGTACAACATTCAAATAACATCCAAAGATACACAGCCAAACGTCTCCTTCCTGCCACTTTCTCTCTCTGCCCAGTCTGTCCCCTACACACCCAGGCTGCCATGTGTGGGTGCATCCTCATAGAATTTGGCCACATATAAATTCTTACCTCCCTTCCACACACAGACGCTTTTTCCACAAAAGGTGTCAAGCAGTACTCGCTATTCTGCAATTTTCTTTTTTGCAACAATATATCCCAAGATCTATACATATGGTGCACACAGTTCTTTACCCTTTTCCACACCCAGCGTGCTGTACCATCGACCATCACTTACTGCAAACAGCCTTCCTCTCACAGATAATTTGAGTTGCTCCCTATGTTTTGCTGCTGTGAAAATGTTAAAAAAAAATGAAGAATCTTAAACATGGTTCATATCACACAAGTATCTATAGTGTATTCCTAGAGGAAATACAGTAGGCCTCCCTTTCCATGGCTTCCTCTCTGAGGTTTCAGTTACCCGAGGTCAACCAGGATCCAGAAGCAGATGATCCTGGTTCCGACTGCTCGTCACAAGGTGAACGGTAGCCTAACACTACGTCAAAATGCCTGCATCGTCCCCTCTCCATCTCAACGCAGAGGCACCTGATCACCTCCCAGTGTCACAAGGATGACTACCCTGCAGTAAGATATTTTGAGAGGCCACATGCACATAGCTTTTGTTACAGTATATTACTCTAACCGTTCTATTTGGTTACTAGTTATTGTTGTTAATCTCTTACTGTGCCTGATTTCTAAATTAAACGTCACCATGGCTAAGGATATATAAGAAAAAACACAGTCTATATATAGGGTTCAGCACTAGGGTTTCAGGCATCCACTGGGGGTCCTGGCGTGTGTCCCCCAGCAGATAAGGGGGGGACCAATGTTCTCAATGCGAGATCACTGGGTCAAAGGGCATGTGCATCCGAAGCCTGGTTAGAGATGGCCAGCAGACCCTCCCAAAGGGTTACAAAAACTTGCATTCTCTTCAGCAGTGGACATTTCTTAGCAGTTCTGTCAATGATAGAGTACATCATCACCCCGTGCGGTATATGATCTTCAGAGGGAAAAGTGGCATTTTTGATATAAGTTTCTCTTTTTACCACTGGGTAGATCATCTGTTTAAGTGCCATTCGAGATTCCTTTTCCAGGAGCCGTCCTCATCCTGAAGACCTATTTGCCTCATACATACCGGCTGTCCCCTTAGCCGTGGGCCAGCACCTGTGGGCGCCACCTGGACCCACATGGCCTGAGGAAGGAAGCAGGACACATGAGGGGGGTAAGAAGGAAGACTGGGTTGTGGCTAGAGCCTGGAGGGAAGGTGGGACTCAGCCGAGACCGCCAATATTGTGCATTACGTGCAGAGACGTGCAGAGAGAAAAGGACCTCGCCAGGAAGAAGCCTCATGCAGGGGGAGACTCCAGGAGACCTGAAGAATGAAGACTGTGGGGTCTATTGAGAGGGAGGGCAGGACCAAAGACAGCGTGAGGCCAACCAAGGCCTTGAACACCGACAGCCGTGGAACTGGCTCTTACAGTGCAAGGGGAGGGGAATGTCTCTACCTCATTTTCTTTCTTTCCTTCCCTTTTGCTGGCATTTCAAGACCAGTCACTCTGTTTTTTGACCATTTAGCTCAGCAGCATCAAGCCGCGACTCCCCGAAGAACTTTAATGAAGCACACTTTCCAGTCCTGAGTGGGGTCTGGGGTATGCACTTGGAAAAGGCTCCCAGGCAGGTGATTCTCATGGGCATCTCTGATAAAGGTGCCCCCCCCAACCCGCACCCTCGGCCCCAAGGTCGACGGGAGGCCCGGGCAACCCTGCCTGGGCTCCTGGGGAGAGCAGAGCCTTTCAGAAACTCAAGATGGAGAGGAAGGAGGAGTCTCAATAAACAGGAGTGACCTCTCCTTGAATTCTGCTCAAGAGAGAAAACCACAGGTGCCAGGGAAACATCCACATTGGAAATCTCTTGCACACGCATAAATCTGCACCAGGCCTTGAGGCTGTGGATGGGGAAACGAACATTCTATTCTGCAAGTATCTCGAGTCTGCTAAGAATTCTCCCCGAGACCACAGATACCCTGGGCAGTTCATCTGCATATCTGATGAATTATTTATGTTCCTGCCGGCTTCTAGAGTGCACTGGGTCATATCACTTGCACAACCTCATCTGGTGGGTAGAGAATGGCAATGTTGAGTCAGCTACATATATGCTTAGGGTCAAGGGCTGGTGCTCTTAAATTTCTAGACTCCAATAAGATCTTTGTCCATCCACTCCTCTCCTCCCAGCATGCACCTGGCTTCGGCTCTCAAGGGCTTCTAAATGTCCTCCTGCCCCTCCCCGCCCTCACCCTCTCCCCTCCAGCCCAGCCAGCCCAGCAAAGGCACAATCTTTGTATCCTGGGGTATGCCAGTTCAAAAGTCCTAAGGGTCCTCCTTTTCTCTGGTGACTCAAGACCACTCCTCAACTCAGGCTATGAGTGCATCAGCCTACCACACCGTCTCCACCAAGCCCTCGCTCTGACCATCAGCTCTAAGGGTAGGAACCATCTCAGGATCCACAATAAAGCCTCTGCTTCAGACCGCAGTTCCTCCCTCATAACACACACTCTCTTCCCCGCACCCACTCCTTATCATCCCTACAAAGGTCTCAATTCCAATTCCATCTCCTTTAAGAAACCTTTTCCCACACAAACAGAGCACCTGCTAGGTTCCAGGCACTGTCCCAGGCACTGTGGTTCGTCCCTAAGCAGTTCAGTCTAGTGGATGAGACAGATACGCTGATGCTAGTGGATGAGAAGGACAGCTGTGGCAGCCTGTCCTAAATCTGGAAGTCAGGGAGGACTTCCTGGGGGAAGCGGCACCTGAGATGCATCTTTAAGAACCAAAGAGGACTGCAGGTTGCGGGAGGACTAGAAGCACGGGAGAAGGAGAGCTGTGTTCAGAAGGCCTCGTGGGCAAAGGAGAGGAGAGAAAGGAGCCACACGCATGAGCCCCAAAAAGTACTCTCAAATAACAGCGGCCTCAGCTCTCCCCACGGCTTCACACTTGTTATTTCAGACCCTTCATGAGGCCGCATCAGGAATGCCTTCCCCACGCAGCCTTCCCATTCATGAGGACACCAGATTCTGCTAACGCAAACAGAGCTTTTTAATAATGTAGACATGCGTCGATAATTCAAAAGCCAGCAGGCTCCCCAAAGGAACCATGAGGCACAAGAAGAACTCCCTGCCCGGGACTGAGCGGCTTCAGGAGGCTCGGCCCTTGAGGCCACACTTTGGAAAGAAAGGGTCTCGTCTCAAGTACCACGTGAGCATATCCAGTACGCCCAAGACGATGAGGGATTCCAACCTCTTATAAAAAAGCAAGCGCCACTCACAAAGTGTCTGATGTATAAACACCTGGCCCGTGACAAACCCCTCCCAATCTCACCTCCTGTGTGTCCTCACAGCCTGAGTGGTGGACAGGGCCCCACCTGTCGCTTCTGCAGGACAGGATGCTGGGGCTCTCACCTTCAGGGGACAGGGGACTTGCTGGGGCCTATCACAGAAGGTTTTGGAGAGAGTCCTCTGGCCTGGTCCCTCTAGCCCTGGGACACCTGCTCTCTGACATGTGAATTCTAGGAAGTCTGGAACTGAGCAGACCTCTGGATGCCACCTGGCCCAATTTCCCCTGGTGCCCAGTGAAGGACTGAGGGGTTCCATGACTTTCTAGTGACCAAACTGCATCAACATGTCAGCGTTGTAAGATTAATTCATCAGCCTGGGGACAAGCCAAGTCTTTTTTAGCTTGGGGACAAACCACGTCTTTTCTGAAGCACCCCAGTGACTGCAAGCCCAGCCTGGCCCTCTCTGGAAGGAGAGGACAGAGCACCTTCAGGAGGGCCGGGGTTGGGCCTGGGAGAAGTACTCTGTGTCCCAGAGGCACAGCCTTTTCATAAAGAGTCCAGAATTGCTGCCCCGAAGCGGGGCATTAACAAATCCAAATTGTTAACAAATTAACAACTGTGCAAAACAATTTTTTAGTCTTTGTCTTAAAAACCCAAAATGGATAAAAGGTAATAGGAAAGGCAGAAAATTCCAAGGAGCTAAACGTGAACCACTCCCATAAAAGTTTAAAGGGCCATACAACTTAAAAAAATTAATAAATATAAAATAATAAATAATAAAACAAAAATGAAGAGAATATAATAATAAATAATAAGCCACTTAAAAACAATGTAAAAATGCACCACCATGCCTTTGCAAATAGAAATGTAGTTGTACATCTCTCTGGTCAGATGACAGGGTATGAAGTCGTTATCTAGTGACACAGGGCGTGGGGTCAAAACCTGGATTCTATGTCAGACACCTGAACTCCTATCAAATGGGGCTAACAGTATCTGCCTCCCTTTCCTCCTGGACAATGAGAGATGAATAAAGATCTGATTCTGGTTCTTAGGGAATTAGTATACTAATTAGTACTGAGCATGTACTATGTGTCAGGAACCTTGCCTCGTTCCCAACAGCCCTTTGATATTTACTGTCCCGATTTTACAGGGATGGAGACCAAGGCTCAAACACTTTGCCCCGAACCATCCATTTCCAGAGCAAGCTCTGGGGAAGGAGTTCAGGCAGCTAAGTCTCCCTGGTCTAGTTGGTTCCAGGGGTGGGATGGGACAGAACCGGAAGCTGTTTCGGCCCTAGGCCTCTCTCCTCACTCACTGTCCCACCAGAGATGGACCCAGGACCCACGAGTGTGCCCTCCGCCCCCCGGGCATCCTGTGAGAACCAGCTCAGCGCATGGGACTCAGCGTGGCGTGGCCTGAGAAGATGCCAGGCAATGCCTCACGCCTTGGCTGGGCTGCCCCCCAGCTCTTGGGGGACCTCAAGCACACGAGAAAGCCTTTGTGTGCCCTGCTCTGCAGAGCCCCGCTACAAGAAGGTCTCCGCGCCACCAAGGCTGTCCCACCAAGGTGTGGCCAGCGCAGTGAGCACACGACCTTTGCCCCTTCGGAGCCCGTCTCCCAGCATTCCACACTATTTTAAGGCCTTCTGAGAGCCAAACAGGATTCAGGACTCGCCGGGATGGGCAATCTGTAAAAGTTTTCCACTGGAACAAAGATTACAATGCTGTAACTCAAAGCGTGACTTTACAATGGGATCTGATTATCAACAGTTCCAGAATATCCTCTTTTGAGACTCCCTGCTCCTTTCTCTTTCCTGTGGTTTATGGGCCGGCTGGCACATAGCACGTAGACCAGGCAAATGCCTCCGTCAGGGGAGGTGGGGGAGGACCTTTTCCTCCCCGGGGGGGTTGGTTCTGGGGTCTCAGCACTCACCCTAACGGGCCCCTGTCCACACCCACTGCAGAGAGAAACGTTACCCTGATGCCAGTATCCATGACACCAAATACGTCTGCTCCCACCCTCCACTGGTTTCCCACTTCCCTCCAAATACAGCCCAAAGGCCCCATGTCGTGTGGACTCCTGGTCTCCCTGAACTCACTTCCTATCCTTCCTTCATCCGCTCACTCCTCTCCAGCCACAGAACCCCCTCGCTCCCTGGGTTCCTCTCCCGTTGCCCTCTCTCCCCACTCCAATCTACCCCTCTCCACCACAGCTCTGTGCCCAGCAAGTGGATGCTAGGGGCTCCATCACGACCACGTGCGCTTGGCTATTAGTTGAGTTCAGTCAACGGGAGGCACCAGCAGGAGGTCAGAGGTCAGAAGAAGGAAAAGTTCAGACTAGGAACTATGGGACTCTCTCCACGTGGCAGGGGCTGGAACCCTCCACACTGCAGCCCTGCGAAGTGGTCTCTCCTCCCGAGCTCTGGCAATACTCCCCGCCTTCCCAGGGCTGGACCTGCCTGACGCCTCCCGCACCTCGGTCCCTTCATTAACCCTCCTCGGCTGAGCCACCACGACCCTGACTCGTCCAACCACCTCATGACCCACCTGGGCGCTTCCAGGGCCGTCTGCCTGCGCTCTTCCCCCAGCCACCCACCCCCTGCTTCATCCACCGACCGCTTTCATGTCTCTGAGCACCGGCCCTCCGGCCCTCCGTAAGCCCTCTGGCTCAGCTTTATTTTTCTCCTAGCACAAATTAATCCTAACATACTCTAAGTCCTTCCCCCTCCGGATTTAAGCTCCATTCAGAGCACGAACTTTGTCTCGCTTGCTCTTACGTTCCCAGTGCCTACAGCAGGGCCATCAGAGTGTTCGATGCTTGCCGAATGAATTTGCTAACAGACAGGTAAGGCAGAGCTCATGATCTATGACCGCCAGAGGATCAGCAAGGACTTAGAGTGCCTCCTGCACGCCAGGCTCTGCTCTAGGTGCGGGGGATCTACCCAACACGGCAACGTGCCAGTCCCCGCTCGAAAGAGTACCTTCTGGTTTCTGGCCTACGCAGGCAGACCCTGCCTCGGAGGACCCATGTCCAGACCCAGAGCCTGAATGGCCTTGTGGATTAGCGAGCTGTCTGCAAATACTGCAGCCTGCCTGACTGCAAACCACCAGCCTCAGCAGGGGGGTGCGGGTAGCCTGCACGGCCATCCGATTTGAAGCGGGTGCTTTGATTCCTCTGTGTCTTGTGCGGCTCCCAAGGGCTACCGGAGCCAAGAGGACGACCGGAATCAGGCTCGGTGGCTTCAAATCCCTGCTAAGCCTCTCACCAGCCACATGACCTTTGGGCAAGGTACTTTCCATCTCAGAGGCCTCAGTTTCCTCATCTACAACACGGGGAGAACCATCTTTAATTTTTCCAGGACTACCACGAAAACCCGATACCCTGCCTGTGGAAGCCTTGGCACAAAGCAAAAACAGACTGAGGAGAGAATGGAAGCTGTCATTATGTCTCTGAAGGGTAAATGCTGGGGTGAGTTTCCAATGCATTATTTTTAATGGCATGCATATGTGGGGTGGAGTGGGGACTCAAGTTCCAAGCTAGAAAAACATTGAATATATTTAGTCACTCCCAAGGACCTATTTCTGTAATCTTTTGGGCAGATAAGTTCACGAGTTTGAGAAATCTGCCTTTTAAGGGAAAGATGACTTTTCCCTACTGGGAAGTGTCACCCAACTATGTTCAGAGGGGGCATTACAATGGAGGGAATCTGGGTAGGACACAGAGGTGACAGAGTGGTACGTACACGTGCATGTGGTTTTAAATAAATGCCATCACTTCGGGAAGTCAAACATTTGTCCCAATTGTGGTCCCACTATAAAAACACGCATGGAGCGCCTCACTTGACCGTGATTTCTGAGCGTGGAAACAGGCTGTGTCAAGCCAAGGTCACAGTGGCCTCAATGTTCCAGGGTCAGTTCTGACTCGTGCCTCAGGCCCATCCATCAAGGGGCCATGGGGGCTCTGCTCAGTACTGTCCTCCTCATCCTGGGGGCCATCTCATCTGTACTGCCAGGGTTCTTAAAGCTGTCACCTAGAAGTGACAGACTTCTTTACACACACACACACACACACACACACACACACACACACATTTAACGTTTATTTATTTTTGAGAGAGAGAGCACGCACACGCACAAGTGGGGGAGGGGCAGAGAAAAGAGGGAGACAGAGGATCCGAGGCGGGCTCCACACTGAGAGCAACAAGCTGATGCAGGGCTCGAACTCATGAACGTGAGATCATGACCTGAGCCCAAGTCGAATGCTCAACCAACAGAGCCACCCAGGCGCCCCTAGAAGTGACGCCCCTCTACTCGCACTTCGTTGGCCAGAGCATGTCCCATGGTCTGGCCTCGCCTCAAGGAGGAAGCCATCCGCTCCCACAGGAGTGGACGAGGCAGACATTGAACAGAGATGCAGCCTATGACAGGGATCCCTCGATATTTTCTTTCTAACCCCCTCACCCAGCACAGTGTCTGACAAACCATCAAGAGACTCAGGAATGTTCCTTAAATAAATGAACAAACCCTTCTTTGCACTTGACCTTCAGAGCCTATTTATAAGACCTGCAAGAAAAGCAGACCCATCCTTGGTATATTAACCAGTTAAGTTCCTGGCTTGTGCAGCCTCACTGCCGGGGGTTCAAATCCCAGCTCCGCCTTTCATTACCTGGGTGACCTTGGGCCAAGTTAGTCAACCTCTCTGTGCCTCAACTTTCCTCATCTGTAAAATGGGGACTCATTTTACAATGTTCCACTCGGAACACAAGGCTGTTACGAAGGTGAAATCAGTTAACTGGCAGAAAGTGTCCACAGAAGTACCTGGCAGGTAATGAGCACTCAATAACAAACAGAAGCTGTTATTCCTACTGTCTTGCGAGTCAGATACTGTTTTCACCCCCACATGGTCTGAGCTGGGTCACTTGCTTTAATTCCTCAACATTCTTCCAAATGACACACCTTCAAACTATATGTTCCCAGCACTTTCTGAGCGCAGGCTACATTACTGGCATCAGTCTACGGCCTCCCAAGACAACTGCTTTGCAGAGGACCACCCTTACTCTCCATGCAAATTGGGACAATATATAGGACAACCTATGTGACGTACGTACCCACATATTTTTTAAATTCATGAATAGTCACACCCCTTTCAAATTACATCTGATAGCCACAAGTCCACCCAAAACAGCAAATTAAATCAAGGAAGCTGTGCATGGACCCGTCACATCTGACAGCTCCAAGATTATGAATGCTGGGACAGTCTGAATCCAGGCTGGAGGCAAGGAGGCCCCCCCCACCACAAGCACCCCCCCCCCGCCCCCACCCCGCCACAGGATCATTCAGCAACAGCCAGACAAAAGTGAGAGTAACAACAGTTCTGCCCACACACGGGAGGGTTCCATCAATATTAGCCCTTTTCCTCCTTTATGGAACACAACGATTGACACAGAAAACCCAAAGAAATTATACAGAAATAACATGCATCAAAGTTATCCACAGCCTCCTAAAAACAACACACCAAAAGAATTTTTCAAAAGTCTAGTTTCCAAGAGCAATGGCTCCCAAAGCCATCTGAAAGTTTTTAAATGTCCCCTTAATTTCTAGCATTCAAAATAATATATGCTTAAATGACAAAATGCCCATGGCAGCAGCTGAGGTCCACCCGGAACCTTTCTTTATTCTTCCAAGGTTGAGAGGTGTTGCTTGAACACTTGAAGGCCACAGCCCTTCGCCGGCAAGGCTTGGGCCCCCAGCCTCTTCTGTCCCAACTGTGGCTGCACCAGAAACCAAGTGCCATCTCCACAGCCTGCTCATCCATGGCCCTCCTGTGGGCGCCAGATGGCCACCCTGGGAAGGGAAGCATTTGTCAGCTGTGAAAAGGAACATACCCCGAAGAGGGCTGGCTAAATAACTCACCTCAGGAGGCCTGGCTTCTGGCCCATGGACGTGAGTCCACATTCTCTGGTGTGAGATAGGCCAGTGAAGACTAACCAGGACCACCCATGATCACGGCCTGTCCACCTAGAGGACTTTGTGAAAGCGAGAAAATGCGAGGACATTACCAACACCGCTTCCCTCAACTTAGGGCAGGACTTAAGCCAGCAGACATGGGGCCCAGGTTCGAATCCAGCCTCCCCTGCACATGGTTTGTGGGTTTCTTAACCTCTCTGGGTTACGAAGTCACCTCCTCTGTGAAACGGAAGTTTAATCATGTAAAGCAGGGCCTGGCATATCCTAAGAGCCCCATGAGCTATTATTTCATTTTCAGCAGTCAGCATTCCTGCATCACATCCAGCCTCTGGAACTATGGAGCTCTGGTCAGCTCCAACAGGGATATTCTACTTCCTTCCACAATGAACAGGCTTCACCTGCAGTCACTCAGAAGTTCCAACTACGTGGTTTCAGCCTTGCTCTGACCCTCTACAGTCTGCATTCAAGCCCTCATCCACTTTTCATTGATCCAGGAACGCTAATTAGCCACCCACAAAGTGTCAGACAACACAGAGAACAGGAAGAAGAAAGTCACAGTGCCCCCCCCCCAACCCCATCGCTAGTGGAGGAGCCATACCAAAACCAAGAAGTGAAATGCATCATTTTTTTTTCCACACTGTGATGGATGCCACAGCATCCGGTGACTGAGAATAAGGGAGGTTGGGGAACAGGCCTATTAGAAGGGGTGGCTTGAGGAGGTGACCCAAGTTGGGAGGAACAGGAACCAGCCTTACAAAGAGCTGAGGGAGGAATGTTCTAGGAGGAGGGGCCAGCAAGCACACAAGGGTCCTGGGGCATGCAGAGTAGGGTGAAAGGGAACTAAGGGAAGGCCAGGGTGCTGGGCGGGAGGGCACCTAGACGAGCCTCATAGGCATAGGGGGTTGGGCTAGGGAGCCTGGGGAGGGCGTAAGCAGACCACGTGATAGGACCCTGCCAGTTCCCGGGTGGGGGCCACAGTGGAAGCAGGGGACCAGTGAGGCAGATACCGTGTACGGGCAGTGAAAGGTGATGGTGGCACAAACGGAGGGCGGTGGCATTAAAGGCAGAGAGGAGGGGACTTTGGAGGGAGACTGGACTAGACCATGGCACTCAGAATGAGACGTAAGTTCCTTCAACCTGGGTGTCACCTGTGAGCTCATCAGAGACCCAGTTGTCAGACTTCACCCTCACCCCCCCAGGGGTCAGGGGGGCTTGGCCATGTGGAACCCACCACGCAGTTCTGAAGGACACTAAAGTCGAAGAAGCATTGGATTAGACAACTGACAGTATTAGCCAACACACGGGTGTGTCCCCCCAGGGACCGTCCTCATGTCCTTCCAGGGCCATGTGGACCCAAACCCCTGCCGCCCTGTGTGAGCCTGCGATCCGCAGGTGGTTTCTAGAAAATAATCTGTCGTGGCATGGACGTCCGGTTGCCCCAGCCAGGGCCAGCCCAGGCCAGGCTAGTGACGGTGGGAGGGGGATGGGAGCCAGCAAGCAGAAGGGCACTGGCAGTTCCCCGGAGCTAGATGGGGAGCTAGAACCCGGAGCAGGATGGGGGGAGGCTCCCACTCCCCTGGGGCCACCGCCACCGCACTGCATTCCAGTTTCAAGACAAGAATGCAGGCAATCCTTCTGAGTCCTGGGGCAGGACTGTCCTAAAGTAAAGAGGATTATGGAATGTCTGCCTATTGACCAAAACTGCCCTACGGAATCTGACCCGAATCCCTCAACAACCCTTGTAGTACCGGCCCATGGATTCCCTCGGGCGCAGTAGGGCCCAGGGGACTGCGTGCAACTAGCCAGTGACAGAGCCAGGACTCGAGCGCAGAGGCCATAAAAACAGTTCACTTCACAGGCCTTGGGGTCTGTCTTGCTGTCACAGACTCTAGAGCATCCCACCTTGTCCTCATTCCTCTCAACCCAAGTGACACTCATCAACCAAGGTGACACGGCAAGGCAGAGACCAAAGCCCAAAGCGGCAAGAAACAAAGAAGGAATCCTAGGATCTAGAACCACCCTCTTCTGTCCACTTGCTTGGCCACCACTGCACCAGGCAATCAGGGCTCTCGCATGTGAAAAAGCAACATGGCTCCCCCAGCTCCACCCCTCCACATGGCCAGCTGCTTGATCCCGTCCTGCCTCCTCTCCACCTGCCAGTCCAGCCACCCCCCTCACTCAGCTTCTGCCATCTGGCCCTCCTTCTGTTCCTCAAATAACCAGGCTTGCTCCCATCTTCTTTGAAAAATATCTATCCGTACCTCTGATAAGTGACAATCATAAAAATACCAAATGCTGTCATCCACCAGGATGTTATCTGCAATAATATGCTAGGCACGTCTACGGGGTTGAATAATGTCTCCCCAAGATTCACGTGTCCCCAAAACCTCAGAACACGATCTGATTTGGAAATAGAGTCTTTGCAGAGTAATTTGTTAAGATGAAGTCACCCTGGGTTGGGGTCACCTCCCTCAACTGGTGTCCTTACAAAAAGAGGTGTGTACACAGAAAAACAGGCCACAGGACAGTGAAGGCAGGAATGAGAACGATGGCCTAAGATAGGGGTGGCCAACAATTTCCAGCACCCACCAGATGCGATGCTAGAAAGGGCAAGGAAAGGTTCTTCCCCAGAGCCTTTTCAGACAGCATGGCCCGCTGGCACCTTGACTTGGGGCTCCTGGCTTCCAAAACCATCGGAGAATAAACATCCGCTGTTGGAAGCCACCTTGTTTGTGGTCATTTGTCACAGCAGCCCCAGGAGACCAATGCGGCACCTGACCCATCTCCCCTCCGGTCCCGTCTGTGCCCCAGCCCTGCCAAGGCCGCATTCCGGCTCCCGCTCCACAGGTGGGAAAGTGATGACCCCCGCGCAGGTTCACACAGCTAGTAAGTGGCAGAGCCAACCCTAGTCAGGCTCCAGAAAGCAGGCTCTTCGCCCCGAGCAGTCACCCTCTTTCCGCAACGCAGCCAAAAACGGAGCCTTGGAAGCCACACCTCAAGTCCTCCCCGTCTGAAGCCCTCTGGCAGCTGTTCTATCAGAAAGGGTTTCTGGGAAGCTGTGGTTGCCAGGGAGAGAGGAGCTGGCTTCTAAGAACAGACTTAGAGGGGGATGGAGGCTTAACTCCACGGCTGTAACGTAAGTCTTTGCTGCGGGGACCACCCTATCTCGAACATATACATTTAAAAGGTTTCATTATATGCAATAATTATTTTTCTGCTCATCACAGAGTCCTTTGTAGTCCCTGACCTGAATCATTATTATTATACTTGGCCTGGATGCTAACAAGCTTACCTTCTGAACAGGCATTCTGGGCAAAAGATCCAAAAATCTTTAACTGGTTGAGGCGCAGAACTTGGAACGGCATCTGGCATGTAATTATTTTTAACAGGAAAAAATAGCCCATCTTGTCAGCTTTCCATTTCGAGCAAAGACAAATTGGCCACAAGCACATACATAAAAGGGTGAGTTTGGTAGAACATACATCATCCTTTCGTTAATTCACTGAGCTTAATCAAGATGAATGCAGTCATTCACTCTCTACCGACGGACTGTCCTTAATGTCCCTCTCTGCCCACGGCGAAAGGGAAACTGGGCCTATCTTGGCTCCCAAAACCACTGCGCAGAGGTTTCTGCAAGTTTTCTGAAGCTTCTATGAAAACAGGGCTCGTCTGCTTTATCATTTAGATTTCAAAATCCATCCCCAGCCAACGAGAAATACAAACACCACAGGCCTCATGAGGCCTTGCTGGAGAGAGAAGCCACTAGGCTTCACCATCCTGGCTGAAAAAAACAAAGCCTCACACTCTGGGGCTGCCGTTGCCACTTCTTATTATTATTACTATTGTTACAGTTGTTGTTGTTGTTGTTGTTGTTGTGACCAATAATAATGTCTCACCTGAGCAGAACCTTACAGTCTCTCCCTCGGGAAATGTCACATCTGCTCTGGGCCTCAGTTTCCTTCATCTGTACAATGAGGAACTAGAAACAGCAAGATTCCTTGAGAATAAAAAGGGGAGAGAAGTTGTCTCCGCTCTGCTGAAATGTGCCCAGGTGCTAATGGCCAGAAAGCCTTGGCCATTCTTAACAGCCTTCTGTCTAATGAAGCGTAGAATCAAAGTGGTGACAAGATTCGCCACCCCCTGCCCACCCCAGGCCATGGGATCAATATGGCTATTTTCATTTTGAATGGGTAAACAAAAAGTGGGCCTATAAACACTTTTGGGTGTCCTCAATTGGTCACTGGGTAGAAAAAAATTGCTCAACCACTGAATCAGACCTCCAAAGAGGGTTAACTAGGCATCAACAACCTGGATTACGGGCAGTGACAATGGACCTGGGGGGAGTAAGAGGGGGCCATCGGGCCAGGATGAAGATAAAAGGTGTCAGGGAGGGAGGAAGATCAGGGTCTTAGGCTTTCTACTCTCACCAGCCCCCCTCCTCCGGCTCCCCTCCCACTCCCCTACTCCTCTCCCCTCCCCTCCACTCCCCTCCCCTCCACTCCCCACCAAGGCAGGCTTCACAGTAAGATGCTCCTTCAGGGCTCAACTCAAATGGCCCCTGAGATGCTTGGTCTGGGGTGGGGTGAGAAATCCACGTGCCAGAAAAAAACGGGGAAAAGAAATGTTTCCAGGGAGCTGCAACTCTGTGCATGGGGCCTGGGGGAACAGCTCAACCCGGCCATACAAGCAAAGCGGCTCTGAAATTCTTGGAACAAGGCTTGGTTCAAAAGAGGATAAGGGGCAGGTTGCACAGATTTTTCCTTCTGCGCTGGGAGGGGCCCGGGCCGAAGCCAAGGCCCCCAGCCTCAGGCCTGCTCCGTCAGGCCCGGGGCTCCCCTACACAGGCCATCCACACAGGGATGGTCAGCTGTCTCGGGACCATAGGGTGGGTGTCTAAGACTCAGGGCTTAGTTTGGCAGACTCTGGAAGGAGGAAAGGAAGGCCACCAAGGCAGTGGCAGGCAGTCTGTGGGACCAGAAGAAAGCCGTCCAGTCCGGGATTCAGGTATGCGGGTTCAGGTGGACAGCTATGAAACAAACAGATGTCTGAATACTCCTCTCACTTCTTATTAATGCATTATGAAGCGAGCAGGATGGCTTTCAAAGATCCTTTACTACCTGGTGGATTTTTAAGAACTTGCTTTTTATTGATTGAAGAACTAAGACATGCACATGGTAAAAATTTCCATTAGAATGAAGAGTCACAGAATCAATGCTCTGCTTCCCTCCTGCCCCCAGAAGGCCCATCAGCCTCCTCAGCAAGCCGCGATTACCATTTTCTCTGTGCCTCATTCTAGATCTAGTCTGTGCACATGCGTGTGTGTGTGTGTGTGTGTGTGTGTGTTCTTCCTTTTACACACAAATGGGAACAGTGAGAAAATTCCAAAAGAACTACTCACCATCTGGAGCCTGATTTTGTCATCTGTCAAATGACAAGCTCGGATAGGTCCCTTCTGACTTCTGAAGAGTCTGAAGTATGTACCTACCTGCCAAGGCCACCGGCAATCAGCTTGAGAAGCTAGCCTGCATGTTGGTTCGAGTCCACACTGGGGACCTGTCAGGTCTGCTGGAATGCGCTAGTGCTAACGGCTGGCCTTTGCTGAACACTCCCCAAGACCAGGCACCGGGCCAAGCAACTTACAGGCACCGTCTCATCCAACCTTCACAAACACCTTAGCAGTGAAGGCCTGTGTTATTATTCCCATCTCATAGGAAAGGAAGCCAAGGTCCCAGAAGCAAAGCAACCTGCCCGAGGTCACACAGCTGGTGAGTGGTAGGTCACCCGGATGCAAATGGGCTTCTCTCGTGTTCATGGTTTTGGGGGACACAACACGACAAGGAGGAGCTGCAAGCCACGTACCCCCAGTGAGGCTGAGCAACCACAGGAACACACGGCTAACCAAACGCATCAGAGGGAAAGCCTAAACCCTTTAGTTGTGTATCCAAGACCCATGCTGTGGATTTCCACTGAAGCATCCCCAAAGTGGGATATGGTGGTCCCCTCCTCAGCAGCCAGATTTCTACTAGCTTGTTTCATGCTCCAGTAACTCCAAAGTGGGGATCATAACCTACCCTTACCCAATGAGAAAAGAAGGCTGACAGAAGCCGAGTGGCTCTCCAAAGTTCTCTTAGGTGGCACTCACATTGACTGGTCCTAAGGCTCAAGCCAGGGCTTTCCACTCAGCCCCAGCAAACCTCAGGGCATAAACTTCACTGCAGGACTATAGAACTGTTCCTATTTTCCAAACAGCAAAGAATGGGGTATTTCAGTGAAACCCCAAATCATAATGAGCCCCTCCCCCTCGACAAGACCCACGTCAACCTGACCTCAGAAACCCAACTTAATGAAGAAGCAACTCTACACAGGGCAAATGTCTGACATCATCTTGTGGCTGCAATCTGGCAAAACCAACCGGTTCCCTGGGGGGCTCAGTCGGTTAAGTGTCTGACTTCAGCTCAGGTCATGATCTCACAGTTCATGAGCTCAGAGCCTGCTTCAGATCCTCTGTCCCCCTCTCTCTCTGCCCCTCCCCTCTCTCAAAAATAAATAAACGTCAAAAAAAAAAAAAAAACAATATGTATCAAGAGCCTTAAAAGTGTCTAGAACCTTTGACTCAGTCATTCTACATCCAGAAATCTATCTTAAGGAAATCTGAAAGATGAAAATAGGTTTATTTGCACACGTGTGCACGCACACACATACACACACTCACCTCAGCGCTAGTTATGAGACAAAAACAAAAAAATATTCTTCATACTCAAAATTACAGATACAATTGGGAGAAAGACAAACCCTCATCACGATGGGCTACTACGTTATATTGTACTAAAAATCATACTTAAAAGCTTGCTTTTAACTCCATGTGGAAGTAATTCTATTACATTAAGAGAAAAATCCAATAAAATTGTGGACATTGGGTGATCTCAAATTTAAAAGAAATAAGCAAAGAAAGGAGAAAGAAAATGCAGAGAAATACACTGACGCTATTTTCTTATTTACACTCTTAAGGGAGTTTTCCCTCTCCTAAGTTCTCCACAGGGAAAATGAAAATCGGCATTATTCGAAAGATATGATGACCCATGCTCCTGGATCAAAACTGCAACAGGTGTGACATGAGATCAAGAACAATTTAGTTTACAGATTATGCTAACAAGCTACATGATCCTGCAAAATAAGGGAATGTGTTTAGAAAGAGATTGACGGAGGAATCCAGTAAAAGGTGACAGGCCCAGGAGGACCATGGAGAACACAGAAGGAAAGCCCCAGGAACCATCTACACCAAGGCAGGTCCGCAGTAACCAAACAGGGAGCAGGGGGTAGGAGGGTCCCCAGGAGAGCAATCTGAGAAGCAGGGTGGGAGGGGCTTGACGGAGGTGAGAGTTCAAAAAGCAGCTACTCTCAGAATAAAAAGCCACATAGTTCAAAGAGGAAGAGGTGACTGGAAATCCCAGGACAAACAGACTGTCCAGAAAGGACACGTGACCAGCATCCACAGCTTGGATGTGCAGGGAAAACCATTTAGAGGCATAATCTTATAAACGTTGTTTCCCAATGTTTCAACTTTTAGACTTAATCCAGAGGATAAAGCACAGAAGTCTTAATTATGGATGTGGGAGAGAATATGACTGTTACATGCCTTGCCAACATGAAAATATAGATGCCAGAAAAAGGGAGGTGGAAGAGGGAAGGGCAGGCATGCTGATATCTCAGGCTCAGCAACTGTGAGTCATAAGATACCAGGGAGGCCTAGGAAAAAAGGTCTGGGGTGGGGTGGGGGGCCGTGGAGATAGGCAACTGGGCCTATTATTTAGAGATACTGACCCACCCCCCACCCCAGTTCCCTTGACAACAGGACTGAGAACCGGCAAGAGGGGACAGAGGATTCTGGTTCTTCCATATCAGACTTTCCCGTTTGATTTTAAATATGTGTATGTATTATTTTAATTAAAAACCCAATTCTTCTAAAAAGGTGCTAGACTCTGAATTCAAACATACTATGAGAAGGAGCTTCCTAACTGAATCCTCCCATCTCTCTTTCTTGTTTGCATACGTTTAAAGAGCTCTGTGTCCATAGGAAGCAGTTGTCTGCGGGACAGGCCAGTAGCCTGTTACGAACACACGTCCCCAACAACCCGGGACAATAACCCAAATCCCCGCCCCCCACCCCAGCTGAAGCAACCATCAGGTGCACACCATTTCAAACATCTTACTCTTGCGGATAAACGGGGAAGGGAGGACATATGCAGGATCATTATTATAAACGCCACTTTGAAGGTAAATACTTCTAACTTGAACCAAAAAAAGCTGACTACGTGAGCCTCTGAAAGAGTGTGCTTCCGGGGCACCTGGGTGGCTCAGTCGATTGAGCCTCTGACTTCGGCTCAGGTCATGATCTCCTTGTTGGTGGGCTCGAGCCCCCCCCGCACATCGGACTCTGTGCTGACAGCCCGGAGCCTGGACCCTGCTTTGCATTCTGTGTCTCCTTCTGTCTCTGCTCCTCCCCTGCTCACGCCCTGTCTCTCTCTGTCTCCCAAAAAATAAAATAAAACATTGGAAGGAAGGAAGAGAGAGAGAGAAAGAGAGAAAGAAGTGAGCTTCCTTCTCCTGGTCTGCATGCCACAGACTCCATGCACTCTCTCCAAAACCACCTCCTTCGAGCAGCGGAGGGGTCTCATGTCCAGATCCAGTCATGTCACTCTTTGGCCCTGAATTCTTCCTTTACTCCAGGTGGCGAATCTCCAGAAGCTGGCCCCTCTTCTCTGAGGTTCCTTTACTAGGTGCCCCCCTGCAGTTCACCCAGGCACACAGCTCCTCCTATGGTCCCCCACTCTGAGCCGGCTCCCAGCCATCTGACCAGGTGCCACTTCATCTGCCCACCACGTCCCGCCATCCCGTCTGCCCAGCAAGCCTGACAGTTCCACATCTGTGGGAATGTTTCCTCATTTGCCCGGATGCACTTAGGCCTTCTACTAATCACTACATTTATATGTATTCTGCTTCTGGTTCTCCCGTGAGACTGGTCATTCCATCTCTGTGTCTCCAGGTCCTAAAAAACAACAGCCAATACAATAACAATTCCACCAACCAAGACTCACTGAGTTCCTGGAAGGGGTTAGACAGTATTCTAAGCACTTTGTATGCATTATTTCATTTAATGCTTCCAACAACCCTAGGAAAGTAGGTGCTACTGCAATTTTCACATTACAGATAGAACAACCGTACTTCAGAGAGGTCAAACAGCTTAACCGATGTCACACAACGAATTGTTGCTGGAGCCAGGATTCACATCCAAGAAGTCTGTCAAGACCTGATAGGCCTGCCACATATGGTTGTGCAGGTTGTACACAGCACAACTCTGAAGCCCACTGTTCTTGTTAACAGTCTAGCTCGGCACTGTCCGGCAAACATATAATGACAGACATGTAAATGATTAAAAATTTTCTAGCAGCCACATTAAAAATAGTAAGAGGAGCACCTGGGTGGCTCAGTCAGTTGAGTCAGTTGACTCTTGATCTCAGCTCGGGTCATGATCTCAGAGTCATAGTTCAGGCCCATGTTCAGCTCCACACTGGGCATGAAGCCTACTTTAAAAAAATAGTAATAGGGGCGCCTGGGTGGCTCAGTCGGTTAAGAGTCCGACTTGGGCTCAGGTCAGGATCTCGTGGTTCATGAGTTCCAGCCCCACGTCCAGCTCTGTGCCTACAGCTCAGAGTTTAGAGCCTGCTTCCGATTCTGTGTGTGTGTGTGTCTCTCTCTCTCTCTCTCCCTGTCCCTTCCCTGCTCGTGCCCGCTCTCAAAAATAAACATTAAAAAATTAAAAATAATAATATTAAAAAGAAATTAATTTTCATAATGTGTTTTATTTAAATTAATATATCTAATTCTTATCATTTCAACATGTCATCAATATGAATAACCACTGAAGGTACTTTATATTCTCTTTTTTGTTCTGAGACTTAGGCATCAAGTGGACATTTTATACTTACGGCACATTTCAATCTGGACTTGTTCCACGTGTCAAGCGCTCAGCAGCCCCACAGTGGCGGCCACACTGGAGAGCACAGGCCCAGCTACAGCCTAAACAAACCCAACCCCTCTGCGCCTCCACGGCCCCCGGAGAAAGGTCAGTACAGACTTTCATCTCTGTCTCCTTCCGTCGGCAGATACAGGACAACCACCTTTGACGGTAAGAGCTAACGTCTGCACAGACCCTTTTGGCTTGTACCTGACGATGCTTCCTGTAGTTCTTTAAAAGTGCCCCCTGTTGAAAGCTTTAGAAACTGAGGGTCAGAGGGGTCATCTGCTCAGGCCAGGGGCACACAGCCTCCTGCCTCCAAATCCAGGTCGCCTGTCTTCATTTACTACCTGCTAAATGCTTCACCAGGTCAAGCCAGCAAATGGGTGCTTCTGTGCCTAGAAGGAAATACTACATGTCCCCTCGGGTCACAGGCAAGTCACTGATTTTTTTGCATCAACTTTTAAAGAGATCCAGTCATCCAGCCCTCTCTGCTTCCTGGGCAAAGGAACATCTGGAAGTTTAAACCACTCAACAGCTGGGAGATATCCTTAAAAGGCATAATTGATTACTCCCACAAGGAAAACCACACTGTCAATTTGGGAGGGGGAGGGGCACAGCTTGGAAGCTATCCGTTCTTGCCCGGGAGGGAGGTAGGGAGGGTGTGTGCCCTGAGCTCCCTGACCTACTGGAACAAACGGAAGGAGCCTGCCGCTAATCCACTCTCACTGATTACGTCCCAGCCACACAGAGGGAGCCTTTGTCCAGCATGAGTCAGGTCTGCAGGAGGGGTCGGTGACTGGATAGAAGTTGCCTTTATCCTCTACACTGGGATTCATCCCCAAACAGGCTGAACTGGGAGCACAGAGCAAAATCCAAAGGAGCAACCGCACCACTAAAAAAGGCAAAGAATTCCAAACCCCACGCGCTCGGCCCTACCCTTAGAACCATATTCCATCCACTGACAGTCCAGAAGGACGAAGAGAATGTGGAGGATCCTTGGAGCTGCCGGACGGGACAGGCGATCAGTGGTACAAGGACAAAGGGACATTAGTGTTCCACTCGCAAGCCCCACCAGTTCAGCTTGGGGGGAGGGGGCTTCCCCTAGACTGCTCTGTGCTCCTGGAGGGCGGCTGCCGGTGGGGGCCACTAATAGGCTTCTCAAGTGCCCCCAAGTTCTTCCACCTCGCAAATCTCGACCAACTACCCGGAGCCCCTGAGGTGGAGATAACCTCCAGGCAGGAAAGCATAACAGTTAAGACGCAAAGATCCTAAAATCAGGCTGCCTGGCTTCAAATCTTAGCTCAGTCCCTACCAATTACCTTGCTGTTACCTTGAAAAGTCACTTACCTCTCTGCCTCAGTTTCCCCGTCGCTAAAGCAGGGAAATTCATACTGATCACACAGACTGTAGTAAGGGCTAAACTATAGATTAAATACAAAGGCAGAGCGCTCAGAATGGAGGCGTGCATACAGTCAGAGCTATTTACACGTGCACTAACGTGAGTCCAAAAGGAGGGAAGCAATTAATGTTATTTTTGCAGAGACAGGGGTTAAGCATGGATCCCAAGACTCCAAAACTAGGAATTTTAAAAAAAAGATGCAACACTTATAAATGGGCTTTTCATAATGGGAAGCGCTAATAAACACCTTTGTTTTTATTTATATTTATTTATAATAAATAAATATATTTATTTATTTACGGACCACCTATTGTGCCCAACACCCTGTACTGGTGTATTTGGGGCTCACAGGCTGGCTGGATAATTACCAGCACTTATATACTTATTAAATGTTTATTTTGAGAGAGAGAGAGAGAGAGAGAGAGAGAGAATGTAAGCTGGGAGGGGCAGAGAGAGAGGAAGAGAAAGAATCTCAAGCAGGCTCCATGCTGTCAGCGCTGAGCCCTCGGTGGGGCTCGAACCCACAAACCGTGAGATCATGACCTCAGCCGAAATCAAGAGCGGGATGCCCAACCGACTGAGCCACCTGGATGCAACAATAATAACCAGCGCTTACTGAGCACCTACTTCATGCTGGCTCTGGGGGAAGCTCTGAAAGCACAAAGTCTCTCATTCAGTCCTCATAACACAGTCTCTAGTAGGTGCTATCTACTTTCTAAATTCACAGATGAGGAAACAGGCTCAAGAGAGTAACCCTCCCCAGGAGACGGAAGACTTCTGAAGTCAGAGGGAGGACCAAAACCTACAACGTATGAACTGGAGGCCCTCACTCTTACTCATCAAGCTGTGTAATGCTTTTCCCTGCTCCTCAAGCGTGTGAACAATTATCTATGGCTTTCTGTGGTCTCTGCCATCAAGTAACAGAACTATTTAAAATGCCAGGCAGAGGCCCTAGTAGTAAAAAGCCCAGGCTCTGGGCCTGACACAATAAACGAATGAATAAATCTTGCTGAAGAACCGGGTCCTTCTCCTGGAAGAGTGATCTGCCTGCTCTCCTCCCATAATTTGGGCCTGAAGGCTGGAATGTGAAGCGAGGTGTAGCACAGGAATTACATGGCTATTTATTCTTCAGGGAGGCATCCAGGGTGGGGTGGGGCCTCTCAGGAGCCCATTCTATTAGGCTCCAATCAGTTTATCTGGTTCTGAAAGGCTTATCCTGGCTGGGAGTCTGGAAGCCGTGGGCAATCATAAACACACACACACACACACACACACACACACACACACACCCCACCGCAGGAGGGGCCCTGCGTTCCTACATTCCATGCAGAAAGGCACTGGGAAATCTGGACAGGAAGAGGGGAAATCCCACCTGGACAGGTCAAGATCATCTGGCAAAGCACAGTGGTCCGGCAGGACTGTGAACCTGCCTGGGATCCTGAGCCCATCATAAAGGAGAAGTAACCATGAGTTTAATCATGAGTTAATCATACACTATCTCATTTCAACCTCAAAAGCATCTGGGCTTCTGCCCTCAGTTCACAGCTAAGGAAACTGAGACAGGGAAAAGTTAAGGCCATTGCACAGTGAACTAAGTAACAAAATGAGGCAAAGGCAGGAGGGAAACTGTGGCCATCTGCTTCCAGCACTGAGCTCTTAAGCACCACCCAAGAACCTTTCCTTTTAGCTTACCAATGAAGGTGAACTACTTGGCCAAAGAAATCCCTTCCAGTTTTGAGAGGCTATGATTCTGGGACAATCCGAAAGCAGCACTGGGTCCTAACACCCTAGACACACGCTCGGGCGCGCGTGACGAGGCATACAAGACCAGCAGCACTGTTTGTGTGGGGGAAACGACAAAACAACAAAACAAAACAAACAACTCACGTGCCCCCAGAGAACAAATAAAGAAACAGTCGTCTGTTCATATCATGGAAGAGATGACTACCACGGTGAGAAACAGACCACAACAGCGTGCATCGACGCGGCCCTACCATGGTGGTGTTCAGTGGCAAACTGAGCTACGCACGGCACGCAATTTCTGTAAAGCCCAGAAGGAAGGAAAGAACACAGTACAGTACTGAGGCATGTTCATGCATACAGTGAAAACAATTTTAAGCAAAGGTGTAATAAGCCCCCAAATCCAGGATGATGGTTCCCTCCAGCAGAAGCACTGAAGGCCAGGCACAGGGGAGACTCGAAAGAAGATGCACTTGCCCTCAGTTCACAGTGATCATTGGCCACATTCTGGTTCCTGAGCAAGCTGGAGGGGTCACAGGCGTCCGCGCACCATCGTGCCTCCCGACTGGCCTACCAATGCCACCCGCTTCTTTTCTGGACATCAATAGAGTATAACAGACTCACTGTTGAAGCCCCATGAAATGTGCTCGCCAGTTCTGTCACCACAAATGTTTGCCACCAAAAGCATTTGCTAGTCATTTATTCTGGCAACAGTAACGACTCCTGGACAGGCCTTTGATAGGTCGGAACGTCCGGTGTGGGTGCGCCGTGACCCCTGCTATGCCGTTGACTGCCCCATCAGCGAGTACCTTCCCTCACCCAATCTTTACCAGGTACCAGGGCGCTGGGCGCTGGGCATTGACTCACTCACTGGGACCCCACACAGAAAACACCCCCCACCCCACTGACTGGGGGATTCCAGACAGGTGCAGAGGTGGCCCATCAAACACCCTGAAACTCTTTTCTTGGGAACAGTGGGCAAGAGGGTATGTATCAGGTATGGAGGCCTGATTTATCAGCAAGAGGGTTTCCTCTCAACTCCCAGGTCCACTCTCCACCAGGAAAACTGGCAATCCAGGACAACAGACAGTACAAAACTCATTTCCTGTCTGCAGGGCTCACAGTCCTGCTGTCTGTTCCCCGCTCCTGTTTACATCGGGTTTAAGGAGCCAGAGTTGAGGTATGGGGCAGGCCTGATTCACTTCCTCCCCGCCTGCCCCTCCACCTGCCTCCTCAAGATGTGCCTGCTGGACGGGCAGGTCCCCAACCACCTCTGAGAGAAACTGTGAGTTCCCAGGGCCTCAGATGTGGTGCCTGGAAGGGAAGAGGCACGCCCTAAATCTGTTCATCTGAACTCAGTTTCCTCCTGTGTCACCTTTACAGAGGAAGAAACTCAGCACAGAGACGTGAGGGTCACGCAGCTATGTCGCGGCAGAGTCTGGGGAGACAGAGGCAGACATGAGGCCAGGGACATGAAGGAAGGGCCCGCCGGACGCTGTCACTTACTTTCGCCCACGCTAGGTGCACGGAGGCACTGACAGGTGTGACCCGGAGGGCAGATGGAGGCCGCACCCCTCGTTTCTTGTTCAGAAATCAGAGGGAGAGAGCGAGGAAGGACAAGGCTGAGCTGGACACCTGAGTGTTTCCTCTCTGCTGAGCTTCGTCGAAGTGCCCATCACGCCCCTCCCCCACCAAGTCCTAACTAGAACTGTTCTAATTTATAATTAGAACAGGTTTATGACACAGAAGAAGCAATTCCTGTAAGTCCTTAACCCGCAATTCACATCACCTAGGCCACTTCCACTCGTCCCTCTTCTCTCACAATCTCCATCCAGAGATTGCCTCACTTAGAACCAGAGACCTGGGGTCCTGATATCTAAACGATGCAGCCGAAGTCACAACTGTCCTGCCCTTTCGGAAAGTGCAGAAGAGGGGGATGGGAAAACAGGGGTGGGAATAAAGAGAAACTTCATCTAAGCAAGAGGATTCAGGTTTCTATTTCTTGGGTGTCTGAGTTCATGGGCCAGTCTCTGCGCTCTGCCCCGGGTTCCAATCTTTGAAGAGCTGTATGAACTTGGGAGAGTCAGCCAGGTCCTCCGAGCCTCAGTTTGTCCCATCTGGAAAATGGAGTTGACAGTGGTCCCTATCGCATAAGGAAGCACTGAGCAGCCCAGGGCTGATGCAGGTCACGTGCCTGCAACTGCATCCCTCACACAGAGGGCTCAGCTACTGTCAGTGACACATTACTATGACCACTACAGACCCTCGCCATCACCCAGAAGGACGATTAGTGTTCCCGTTCTGAGATCAGCCCTGTGAAGGCTAACCCATCTCTACCTACTCTGCTCCACCCCACCATCCCTGTCGATTACCCCTCTGACCTTAACCTAGCAGCCTTTCCCAACCGACCACCCGATCCCCGGAGACCCATCGAGTCACCTGTTCCCCGAAGCCTTGCCTTGTGGTCAGCTGCTTGGCTCCCCGGGCTCCAGCACCATCCAGTCCACATCCGAGAACCTCCAACTCACTCTGGTGCTGTCGGCACGTACAAAATCCCATGTACGTATCCCTGCACCGGACTCGGTGGGGAGGGTCTCAGAGGGATCCCCCAGCTCTTCTCACCCGCAGCGACGCAAGCCCAGGGCAGTGCCTGCACGTGAGACACGCACTGAACGCCGGGTGGTTGCATTTAGCTGTTCAAGTGCAATCTTCACGTGTACTAAGTTCGTATTTATCATTTACGTGAAATGACGTGGGGAAAGTTCTTAACACTGGCGCAACAGTCGGGGCTTGGTACCTACGCTATAGGATTTTCATACAGCAATTAGTAATACTAAGTTCCATGACGCTGCATCAGAACGACATTAATGCTACATTATCATGGCAGCGCTTCTGCTCTCGCTCTGTCTCCCTCAGAGGCAGGGGCTAGACCTCCCATGCTATAAACTCCATAGTTCCCCTAGGTTACTCCCCAGGGCCTCCGTGTGCAGGTCCGGGCCCACAGGAAGCTCCTGCGGCTGCCCACCACGTCCCTGTTGAGATTCTCCTGCGCGGTGCTCACAAAGACGAGATGGGAAACGCTGTCCCAAACGGGAGGAGGCTTTTCTCCCCATGGTAGCTGGTTGGTTGGCTTCTTGAACAACTTTGCTATGACAGCTCACTGTAAATGAAGAGAAATCTGAAAATCACGTGTGTTCCCCCTGGCAGAAATCAGCCGTCGCTAACCAACCGGGAGGGCAAAAGCCGGAGAGCTGCCTGGACACCACCCTCGTCACTGCTTAGTAACAGCCCACCGACACCGTGTGTTCCGATCCAGTGGGAGGCAAAAGGACTGGCTGCCTCAGGGGGAAAAAAAAAGAAAAAGCCAACATGTGTTGAGGGGGCAGAGAGGGAACAGGGACAGGAAAGGAGCAGTCTAGAATAGAAGAAGCAGCCCATCACAAAAGTATGTAAGGGTCTGAAGAAGCATTTCAGAATAACACGGGCAAACTGTTCTACAGGGAAAAGCGTTAACACCTTATCTTCAGGGAGGTGCTCGCCCCCGGTGCAGCATTAAGGATTTAAGCGGGGAACACCCCCGTGGCATGCCAGGTCCCGGCCAGGCTCCAGGGGCACAGAAAAGCATGTCCTGTCTGCTCCTGCAATGACAGAGCCACAGCAATGGATGCAAACTGTTGGCTCAGGGGCCACATCTGCCCCCACGTGTGTGTTTATTTTGGAGACAGAAAGGACTTCTGCCTGGAGAGCAGAGCTGGAAGGGTTCCAGGTGGGACTGAAGAGGTAGCCGGCGGCCTTCCAAATAAGCCGGGGCACTTGGACTTTATCCCACAGTGATAAGGACCTATGGAAGGTTTTGAACAGAGACAGGGATGAGATCAGAGTGCCATTTCAGAGAGATCGGTCCACATGTGGTGTCCTGGGCGAGGAGTCTCCAAAGAACACTCTAGCTAATACAGCTGAGAGTGCCCTCTTGTCGGATTGGCTTTTCCCATTTTTTTCAAAAGGTAAGAGAAAAAAACAAAAGGTCCTCTGTGTGGAAAGTCCCCTGTTATTTATGGGAGAGCAGCTGGAGCAGACAGAGGCCCTTTCCCGCATTCATACTGACAGGGTTTATTCCATAGCCCCACTTAAGTAATGATTCATCCAACCAGGGCTGGACGCAGCCTTGGGATCACTTCAGCCAATCTTCCCACTTAGAGACAAAGAGAGCTCCTAGCCTTGTGGTGCATTGCTTCGTATAAAACAGATTCGTGCATCTGGTCCATAAGAAAAATCCAGGCAAAGGCAAAGGCCAGACTGTCCCGGCCAGGTCTGTCCTCAGAGGACACGGCCAGTAGGGACCTGGGGCCCCACCTGCAGACTGTCTCTCCTGCCCCTTTACAGAGGCGCCTCCCCCCCCCCCCCCCCCCGCCGTGGGAGCACCTGGGGGGAGGAGTGTGGAGGCTGCCCCCCTGGCCGGAGCCTCCTGGGTCCTCCCCGCAACAAAGGCACTATCCCTTCCCTATCATCTCTCTGGACATTCCATACGTGCTTTCTCAATCAGAAAGGCATTCCCTGCATAGTTAGTCGTTAAAAAGGAAAAGCAAAGGGTTTTTAAACAAGCAAGAGGTGACCCAGGAAAGGGGAGATCACTGTTTCAGTAACTGTTGCACACGGACACGGTTTTGGAAGACGCCGTTCAGACGGTACGATAAGGTTTTTACATTTTATACCTGGAGGTTTCCCAACACTCTTGACCCTGGTTATGCAATATTCTCGCCTTGGGTCCCCCCGTTAAGACCAGACATCATCGACATCACGGCTCCAGAACTGCCTCCTGGGAACCCCCACCTCCCACAGCCTGTCCTCCTGCCCTCCTTCTGGCCAGAGCGAACTTTGCAGAGGGCAGACTAGATCCTGAAACTCAAAGACTGGAAAGTCTTTAATGCCTCCCCAGTTTTAGTCTGAGTACCTGCTGCGTCACAGGCCTGCAGTGAGCAGGGACTGAGCAGCCCAGCGAATGGGAGCCGTGGAGCTGGGCAAGAACCCAGCCCTCACCCACCCCAAACTCCAGGCTGAGTGTTGTCCGCCCTGTGGACACCTTGGGCACAGGGCACAGCACGGTTTCTCCAGTCAGAGGCAGCTGGTAGATATGGGGCTTGAACGATACTGAAGGTTAGGAATCACTGGATTCTTCCAGAAGATTGGCATCTGCAGATTCATTCCTAACAGTCACGTCTCATTCAGAGAAGCAGCCAGCTGGGAAAATGGAACGGGTTTCAGTCCCTTTCCCCACTACCCCTCCTAACTAACTCCTATTTGTGCTTTATGACTCAGCTTAGGGGTCACCTCCTCCAGGAAGCATTTTGCCTGTCTATAATCTTCTTTTAAAAAGCATTCAAAGTCAAGTTAAAGTACCTTTGACCCTCAGGGCCAGCCCATCCCCTCTCTCCTCCCAAGATGACAACAACAGTGAGTTCAATCTAAATCTTGCCGGCCCATTTTTCAGACACTCACATCCATCTCTAAGTATCCTCAAGTAACAGACAGCATGAGCTGTGAATTCCCAGCCTGGCAGGGCAGCGAGGCTGCGCCCGTTTCTGACTTGACTTCATGCTGTCAACCATCTCTCAGGGCGACCTCACGTGCTCGCGAGCAGAATCGGGGGACCCTGTGCCACACAGCCTCACCAAGACTTGAGTCAGACTTCCTATTCTGGGCGCATTTTAAACCATGAAAAATGTGGCCCCTCGAAACAACTCAAACACCCTCCAGCTGGAGGATGAACACTGAAACAGCGGCACATCCGTGGACAGACCGCTCCCGGGCCGTCTAAACCCGGGAGCCACTGGTTCCTGCAGCAACTCGGCCGAACCTCCCACGCCTCAGGCTACGAGAGAAGAACCAGACTCGGAGGCTCGGAGGGCAACACACTGTCTGATTCCGTTTATGCGAAAAGGGCAAAAGTGTCAGGTCAGAGAGGGAAGTATCAGTTGTCAGCGGCTGGGGGCGGGGGAGCAAACTGAAAGGGGCCGGAGGGGAGTCTGGGGGCCATGGAAATGGTCCGCTCCTCGACAGTGATGATTAAGCGACGGTGTTACCCAGCTGTGTGCGTGTTTACGTTGAAAACGCCTCGTGCTGTGCCCCAAAGCAGAGGACATCTGCCGGACAGACACCAGACCTCAATCAGCTCGATCCCGCCTTGGCCAGTGAGATTCAGACTCTTTCCACGTGCCCTGCTGACTTTGCTTTCTTCTTTTGAGAAGCACCGCTTCCTGTCTTTTTCCTACTTTGCTATGAGGTCGGTTGGCTTTCTGTTGCTGACTTTGGGGAACCCTTTATCCTCATTATTATAGCTTTTTGTGCTTAGATGTGCTTTCTCCTTTAATATCTGGTCACAGGTATCAATCTTTCCCTTTCCGTGTGTGCTTTGCTCCTTCTCTGGTGATCTCCCAGCCAACTCTCTGTGTCTCACTGCAATGCAGGATTTCAACACTGACCCTTTCATCCCAAATAAACTATCTTCTCGCATTATTCTATTCATATTCTCTCACATTCCTTATAATAATGGGGTTTTTTGTGGACGCATTGTGACTCCCCCATTACATAGTAGGCTCCCTGAGAACAGGTACCATATCTGTTGATCACTACTGAATGCCCAAAGCCTAGAACAATGCTCAGCACCCAATGGGCATTCCACAAATAGTGGCTGAATAAATAAAAGTAAAGAAAAAAAAACGAATGCAAGTGTATGTGCTGCATGCAAACATGCGGGCAGGTAATACAAATGATACATGAATATTAATGACATTCCAAGGCATCATTGACATCAACAAACATCACACCTCTCGCCAGGAAGCAGCAACTTGGCTTCAGGGCCAATCTCATGAGCGCCAATAGTTACCTAACATTTTCAAAATATTGAGACGCTATGATGTATAAGCCTAAGACTGAGGATTTACAAAAAAAAAAAAAAAAAAAAAAAAAAAAGATTTAACTGAAGAATAGAAACCTTGATACTATATATAAAAAGTCTATTATGGAGCTGAACCTCCAAATAAGAAGAATGATTATTTGAGCGATGAAACAGCCACTGAGCAGAAATGTAATCTGTGCAATAAAAATAACACAGACAGGGCATACAAGGCAGTCAGGAATGCTTATTACCTGATGATAACCGGGACAAGTCGGGATGCAAACATGTACACCAGAAAGACAGCAGCAGCAATAAAGGCAAAACAGTGACTGTATTTCACTCAAGAAATTATGTTTAACTTTTCTCGACCTTTTCCCAAGGTTTCCCGGGATAAGCTCCCATCTCTTTCCCATAAGGAAAGCTACATTTCCCGTCACAGTTCTGTCTGCCAAGGGACTGGAATCCTCCACTCAGGGACCTCCTTCCTGAAACCCACCCCTCCATGTGCACTCGTCGTCTCTCTCTCTCTGTAAGTGTAAAATTTGGAAAAGTACTTCTTGGTTATAATCCTCGGAAAGTGCCCAGAGTTTGCAGGACCCACTTAAACCCACTTCTGCCTGGTCATTGAGGCTCTGGAGAGTCCCTCACCCGGCTGCCTCTTAGCAATCTGCCTCTCTCTCCCGCCCTGGGAGCTTCTTCAAGTCAGGGCTGGGTTCTCATTCACTGCAGCATCCCTGTGCCCGCACTCTCTCACTCACTCGTTTCCCTGCGTGACTACTGCATCCCAGGCACTGTTCTAGAACCTCCCTATCCGACAGAAACAGAACGTGAGTCGCCTGCCCTTTCGCATTTTCTACCGGCCACATTTTTAAGAAGTTAAAAGAAACGGGTGAAATTGATCTTCATAATGTACTTAAGCCAATATATCCAAAGTATCATTTCAATATACGATCAACATTAAAGAATTCATTAATGGGATATTTTTACGGTCTTGATACGAAGTCTTTGAAAGTTTACACGTACATGACATCTCCATTCAGACCAGCTTCTTTCAAGTGCTCAGTGGCCACGTGAGGCTGCTGGCTACCCCACGGGACAGACGGTGCAGTTTCAGATGCTTGGGACTCAGCAGCGACCAGTGCAGAAGCCCGTTACTTGTAAAGCCGTGTCCACCGCTACCTGCCTGGACCAAGCGCCTGAGATACCTGCGTGTTCACCCCTGGAGCCCTGGCTTCTGGCTCTGATTTCGGCCCTTCTGTGCACCGCAGCCAGACCAACCGCTCCAAAAGCTAAGTCACGTCCAATCCGTTTGCATCTAAAACCCTTCAATGGCCCATTTTACCAAGGCAAGCACAAGGCGACAGATGTTAACCAGACTGGTTGTGGTGCATGTCACGATACACACAAGGCACGGAATGAACAGGATGACACCAGAGCCAAAGGTAACGGGATAGGTCAATTACACCTCGATTAAAAAGAAGAAAAAGACCACGCCTTCTGAGAGGCCTGCGGACCGCTCCCCGCCTGGCTCCCCCTTCCGCCTCTGTCCCCCTGGCTCACCCTACTCCAGTTCATTCTTCTTGGTGCTCCTTCATCTCACAGGCTCCCCGATGCCCTCGCCCTCTACGCGGGCTCTCCCCGGGACCCGTAACACCCTCCTCTAGACGAGCCTCCTTCACCTCCTCCAAGGCTGCTCCAGTGTCTGCTTCTTGATGGAGCACGCGTGCCCTGACCAGGCAGGTCAACACCGCAGCCCAGCTCAGCCCTCCAGACCCTCACCTGCTCTACTTTGCTCCCGGAGGACACGTTACCATCCACGACGCTATTAATGTCCTTATTTATTACGTCTACTGCTTCTTATCTGCCTCTCCTAGCTATAACGCAAGCACCACATGGACAGAAATCCCTTTCTATTGTTCCTTTACGCGTCTCCACCATCTGGAACAGTGCATGGCACAGAGCAGGCACACGCTACATATTTGCGGAATTAAAGACAAGGAATGAAGGCGTTGTAAGCCCTCAGCCTTACAGAATTTACAATTTAGTGAGAGAAGACAGATATACAGTATATCGGGTAATAAGTATTGTCCTAGTTTGTGCGGGCTGAATACTATAGACTGAGCAGTTCAAACGATAGAAATTTCCTTTCTCATAGTTCTGGAAGCCAGATCATGATTCTGGCAAAACTGGCTTCTGGGGAGAGCTCTTTTCCTGGCTTATAAATTCACTTTCTTTCTATGTCCTCACGCAGAGAGAGGAAGAAAGCTGGCTGGGATATCTTCTTACAAAGGTTCTAACCCCATCGTGAGGACCCTGCCCTAAAGTCCTCATCTATCCCTAATTGCCTCTCAAAGGCCCCACCTCCAAATACCATCACGTCGGGGGTTGGAATTTCAACTCAGGAATTTTGGAAGGACACAAACATTCAGTCCATAACAAGCACCATGGAGGAAAATCTCAGGAGGGGAAATGGGAGAGTATAAATATAGCAACTACCACTTACATAGTAACTACCGCATGCCAGGCCTCGTGCAAAACACCTTCCGCCTGACAGGACAGTGGGGCCAGGGCCACTTTGCACTGCAGCGGGCGCAATTTTTGCCTCCCCTGTCTCCCCGTGTTCCACATCTCCCCCTGGGGACCACCCTGCCCCCACTGTGTGGTCTGGACTAGAAAGGAAGCTATAGGAGGGCAGGGATATTTGTCTCCCGCAGCTGGAACAGAACCACAGCAATTCCTCAGGAGATGAATGAACGGATCAATCGATCATGAGCAGAGTAACAAAGTTACCAGGAAAAGGGACACCTAAAGAATAATAAATAACAACAACTGCTCTTATGTCTTCTTCAAGAGCTTACTTCCTCTGTGCTAAGTGCTCTGCACCATCCCTGGGAGGGAAAACCCATTCTCCCTGCAGAGCAGCAGAGACAAGTAACCTGCAAAGACAGGCTCACTGGTGCGGGGCACCCCCCCATCCCTGTCCTTTCTGAGACCTGCTTCTGCAGATTCCCTGATCTCTTATCTCTTTCTTGCTCCTAACAGCCAGCGTTTCTCTCAGATGCTTGCAAAGACCTCTAATGAAGTCACTGCCATCTCATCATCTGTGTAACCAGAATGTTCCCTTTACACATTAAAATGTATTCAGAAACCACTACTCCAGGCAGCCACAGGAAGTAATGAAACCCATTAATTGTAGCAGTAATATTAGCGAACTTTTACTGAAGGTTTACTATGAGCCCAGACATTCTGCTGGATACCTGCTGTCCATCCCCTACTCCTTCCTCCGCACAGCAGCCCGTGAAGCTGGTATTTTATCGTCCCAATTTTACAGATGAGGAAACTGAGGCTTACAGAGGTGAAGCACCTTGCCCCAAAGTAACCCTGGTCTGCACAAGCCCTTGTATGTCCCCAGATGCCTTCTGCTGCTGCTTGGTTTCCTTCTCTGCCCTCAGTGTCCATTCCCTTGGGGCAAACCCTTCACTTCCCACCATGTGGGGCTGTTTCATAGCTAAGACAGCGACTGCAGACTGGGGGCTGCTTGTTTCCTTGAAAACAAAGCAGTTCTTTTTTTTTTTTTTTTACTTAAGTTTATTTATTTATTTTGAGAGAGAGAGAGAATGAGAGAATATCAAGCAGGCTCTGCACTGTCAGCCAGGAGCCTGATGCGGGGCTCAAACTCAAGAACTGTGACACCATGACCTGAGCCGAAATCTAGAGACGCTCAACCGACTGAGCCATCCAGGCGCCCCTGAAAACAGAGCAGTTCTTGACAGTCACCTGACTCAACTAAGTACCAGGGCTGTGGCAGCCACCAGACAGGTGAAGAACACCACCGGCCCCACTCACTCCACCCTCCACTCTCAAGCTGCTCAGGGTCAACAAGGGAAAAAGAGGCAGGTAAACAAGGAATCCTGGGGCTCAGACTACCCACCAGACACCAGCAAAACACCACCCTATACCTTCACCATGCCCCCACTTCCCCCCCCCCCAAAAAAGGAAGAGAAAATAAAGGAAAGGCAATTCAGAATCCGGCCGTTAAAAAATTGGCCGAGACAATTTCGGCCTCGTGAATGGAAGTCCTGCGTTTCGTGACCCACGCTGTTATTGTTTCTACCCACCACAGTCTCTATATGGGGAGGTTCAGGGACTACAAGAGCTACACACACTCAGGGTAACGGCAGGGACCCTGAACAGTTGCGGGGAGTGTGAGGGAGGGGAAGATGGGATCACTGGCCAGAAGAACCCTATCTCCCATCTGCTGTGGATGTTGATCGTAATTGAACGCTGGTCACAAAGCCAGGCAGGGTGCCTGGATGTGGCACTTTGCAAATGCTCATGGATTCTGCACCATGTCTCAGGCTCCTGCCTGGACCCCAGAGGCTTTGTTCCCCAGACCCTGGGGCCAGAGCCTTCCAGACACTAAAGGCCGTACTGGCTCCTTGGCTGCACTATAAGCAGCCTGCTCCCCCAGAGCGAAAGAGGCAGGCAGCCAGAGGAAGGGGTGTCTTTGGGTAAGATGTTGGGGTTTCTATCCTGCCTATGTCCTTCTGCTCCAGGCCAACAAGCATCTTTTGCTTGTTTTTTATTTCACTGCCCCCTAACTTCCGGGAGCTGGCCCTGGGCCAAATCCTGATGGCTCCATTGTGCCCCAGCTGTGTGACCAGAGGAGCTCTTTTCAAACTTCTCTGAGCTGTGGGTTCTTCATCTGCAAAATAACGGCAATAATAATAATAATCCTATTTTATATGATTACTGGGAGATTAAAGGAGATAATATATTTATAGCATTTAGAACTGAGGCTGGCCCACAATAAGAACCCCATCACGGCTAGACATTTTATTATAATTGCCTGGTGAGGTTGTAAGGGGCATAGAATGCAAAGAACATGCTTGACATGATATACAGTTTCCTGTTATTACAGGAACTACTATCATTGTTATTATTACTCCTGCTATTAATTCCTTAGATTACTTGGAAAAACATGAGAGACAGAAGAGGCAGTTATCAGAGGACCATCTGAGCAATATTCTCCAGGAAGGCCCAGAATTTTTGAGGTTTACTAGGCAGGGAGAGTGTAGAAGTGCCTGTCAATGGGACTCATCAACGGTCAAAATGACTCCAGATTGTTGCACTGTTCCCACCTTGGAGCAGGGTCCCCCTACAGACACGGGATATATAAACAAGGGAGTCCTGGTCTCTTAAAGAAATCACAAACCAGCGTCAGGAGAGAAAGAAAAATAACGAAAACAAGAACAAAAGCAAAAACAAGGAGAGTGATGTGTCTACAGCCACCTATGAAAGGGAATACAAAATAAAAAGGCCAAGTACCCAGGAGAGCATCTGACCTCGAGCAAGCACACTTAGGTACAGCCTTTGGCAAGACCCAGGGCCACCTCGACAAACAATATGGACCAGCAACTATCCAAGGTGCTCGGCTTCCTCAGGAAAGGGATGGCTTACCGTTGGTCTGACTAAATTCAGGGACACAAACGCAAAGATGAAGTAGGGGACGACTTACTTATCACCCGGGAGACTCTTTAGCTGAGCTGTGAGAGAAATGTCCATCTCAGGCAGTCAGAAGGCTCCAAACCCAGCCAGCCTGCCTGCCAGCCATTCCAGAAAAAAACACCCAAAACACAAGGGATTGACTGGATGTGGACAGTGAGAATTCACCCGAGTTTTTGACCAGCGATCAGAGACCAGTTGGGGGGGGGGGGTCAGATATTTTAGAACTGAGAAAAAGAACTCCCTCTTTCCAACCCCAAAAAAGCTCCAGCCACGGACAGAAAGCACACACCAGACAGCATGGGGGAGAGGGGGAGGGGAGAGGGAGGAAGAGAGAGGAAAATCGGAAAAAAGAGGCTGATTTCGTCTACTTTTCAAGAGAAGCCTGGTTTATGCAACATTCTGCACTCAAAAGTAGGTAAAGCAACGACAACAGTAAAAAGCACCCTTAACCAGGCACGACAACAATGTGACCACATACTAAATCCCCTCTAGGAGTTCGGTGGGCACAGCATTACGGTCAGCACCAGGCCCACCCAACCTTCCCATCACCGGACCCACACACAGAACTCCAGGCGGGCTGTCTGCCACCGGCCGAGACCATGAGGCAGTCCTCACCTCTAAGACGCGACTCCCTTCCAACAGCAGAGACCAGGCCACGAGGCTCTGCCCAGCCAGGGATTCTGTTTGTCCGTCTGCTGCTTCCAGGAAGGTTTCTCTCCTAATAAATCTTTCAGGAAGTTCCCACTCAGGGTTCAGAAGATCCATACAACCACCTTCTCCACCAGTTAGGGTTTTAGAAAGATTGGCTGTGACCACAGGACTGTGTCAAGTGAACAAGCCTCAACTTGTCAACGCCAGTATGCAAAATAGGTCTGCAACATCCTATGACTAACAGCAGAGCAGATACAGTCCCCACATCCTCAAGGCTCCCGCCCCCCCAGCACACACACAAACCCACGTTTCTCCAGGGCTTGCTTGCTCCAGCAGCAAAACAGCTCCGGGAGCCAGGACTCAGGGTGGTGGAGTGGGCCGCTGGGGGTTGCCAGGCTCTCTTTGGAAAACCTGAGGCCAGAAAGGAAAACCAAAACTTCACCCTCTTCTCCCTAAACGCCCTCACAAGAGATTTCCTCTCTTCTCTCATCTTCTAGAAGGGCCAGGGGTCAGGGGCTCCAGCGAACAGAAGAATATTCCACGCTTACAGAGCATCAGGAAAATTCACAGTGTATCCGGGCACCGGACTCTTGCAGCCTCATGGCTGCCCTTCCTGAAAGTCAATACCCACCCCCAACACTGGCGAAAATAAGAGCGCGTGAGTCTGGGGAGGGTAAACACAATTAAACCAACAAGCCATCCGAAAAGAATGACCATGATAAGGCTGTGGGGCCACCCAACAAATCTGTAAAGGCGAGGCAAACGCAGAGAAAGTTTCAAAAAGCAGTTTCGAAAATCATCTGGGGGGGGGTGGGGGGGGGGGGGGAGGAGGATGGTCAAGGATGGAGGGAGCATCCTATGGTTCACAGATCTCTCGTTTCTCAAAAGGGGCCTGCAAACCACATCTGCGACCCCAAATCAGTACTGATTGGAGGAGGTCTATTCTTAGGTGTTAGGTAACAATACACCTCCCATCAAGTGCACAAAACCGGAATTCTTTCTATGCATGCCTGGGCCATCTGATGTCTCCCCCTGCACCCACCCCTCCCACCACCACCCCCCCCCACCAACGCCCAAAACTCACCGCCACTCTGAGTCTGGTGATGAGGAAAGTACACGGTTAACAAGCACACACGGGAATCCGAAAGCCCCTTCCCTCCGTCCAACTAACTACTCATTGCGCATCCCAACCCGCCAGGCCAAGGCTTTCGAGTTCCCAGAAACGCAGAGGGCAAAATTCTAACTTACTGGAAGGTGGATCCCGCCGCGTCTCGGCAGGTCGCCGGCGCTGCCAACATCCTCTCGGCGTGGAAATCCGCTCGGGGGGCCCGGGGGGTGCCGGGGCCCGTCCCCGCGCGCGGCCCCTCGCCGCCCGTCCGGGTCCAGGCCGCCCCGAGCCCGCCCGGCCCGCGGGCCCATGTGCTCGGCGGCCGCACGCGCTCTGCCCGCTGGAGCGCGGGGCTGGCGGGCGGCCCGTGACGTCACGGCGGCTCGCGCTCGGGCCGCGGGGGAGGGGGAAGCGCGCGCCGCCCGGCCGGCCGCGTGCGTCCTCGGGCCCCGCGCGCCCCGCGCGCCCCGGCCCCGGCTCCCCGCCGCCCCGCGCGCCCCCACCCCCTGCCCGCCGCCGGGGCAGCGCGGGACGCGGAGCCGCGGAGGGCTGAGCGAGGAGGCGGGGCGGGCCGTGGCCGCCGATGGCCCAGATGGCGCGGGGGGGGGGGGGGGGGGGAGGGGAGAGGGGGGGAGGAGGAGGAGGGACAGGAGGGGTGGGGTGGGGAGGTAGGGAGAGAACCCTTCGCACCGGGCGGGGGTCCCGGCTGCGCTGGCGCGGGGGCCGGAGCGAGCCGGCGCGAACCCCACGGGGATGCTTGCACACGGGAGCGCCGCGATTTCTGCACTCGCGTTCCCAGCCCTGCTCCCTACCCCGGCGTCCTGGGAGCTGGGAGGCTTCCCACTTGCCGGAGGGGGAAGGCGAGGTCAGTGAATTACAAGATGCTCTGAGATGGGGGGAAGACCCCTGCCTTAGCTCCATCCCTAGTGATCCGAGCGCCTCCATGGGTACCACCCAGCATCCGAGGGCCTGGTGCGAAGGGCGCACGCACCTTCCCACCTCCTTCGACGTCTCCGTCTGTCCCAAGGGCTGAGGTTGGCAAACCCGTGAAGAGGGCCGGTTGTCTGTACCGCTCCCTCCACTATTAAGTAGGACACTCCCCCGGACCCCCCGCCTTGAATGCCCAACGGTCCCTCCGAAGGAACTCGTAGAGCGCCGGCCTCCTTGCTTTCTCCTCCTAAGCCCTGCACTGTAAAGACGCAAGAGCGGCCTCCGTTCATTTGAGCATTTATTGAGCACTTACGGGGAGCCGGCGCCCTGCGCGAGGCGATGGGGAGGGTCTGCAGTTGGTCAAAGACCATGGAAGGAGGTCACAGTCCGGTGAAAAGATGGCCACGCAAGTGGATGATTTCAGTATCATGGAAGCGAAGGCTGCCCCTCCCTTCCCCCACCTCAATGCCTACACTACACCCCCTACCATTTCAATCCACTCCCCCCCTCCCTCCTTCTGTGTCATATTCAGTTTCTCCTATTCCGATAGCTTCTTCCCGACGTGAATCTTTCTCCTCTCTTGAAAAAGAAAAAAAATATTCAACTGATGCTCGCGTACCGACTGCTACCATATTCGTTTATAATCACGAGACTGTTTTGTGCCTGGCACCTGCGAGCGGCCAGAAGGGTCTCTGGGCTGGGGGAGTCAAACCTCTGCAGCCTTGGGGGGCGGGGGGGGGGGCCGCAGGAGCTGGACGAACTTGGCCCTTTGATTGCTTCAACGTTCTCCCAGGAGCCAAGCCTGTCACCGACGACAAGCCCCGTGTCTGCCTGCTGGATGTCCCCGGGCGACAGGAGGCCCAGCTTCTAATGACAACCTCAACTCCCTTCCCAGGGTTGTGACCCTGGCTACCAGATCCTTCCTGTTAGCTTCCTGCATTCGCCTCCCAGCTGAAAAGACACTCTACCCTAGAACTCTTTCAACCTTGACCTTGACTCGGCCTGCCCTCTCTGGATCCCCAATGCACTAAGCTTAGGTTCACAATTTTCCTTTTTAAAAATTCTTTAAAATTAAAGAAAAAAAATTTTTTTTCAGAAACATACAAAGAGCATATCTTAATAGCCCTACGTTGCAAAATGAACTATCATTTATTTACATTTTGGTATATTTGCTCCCAGTTGTTAAAAAAAAATCATTTGTGTTTGCAAAAGTGACAAAACACGTGCATTGTAAAAAATTAAAACTAATGCAGGAAAATACAGAAAATAAAAGCTAACCAAACCTTCATCAGCCAGAAATAGCTTTCATGAATATCCGATAAATCAGAGACATCTATCTTTTATCTTTTGTATGGATATATATATATATATATATATATATATATATATATCCATACCCATGTGGATGGACACATGCAGGGTTGACAGACAGATGAATAGATAGATAAAAAATAAATTTATTTTAAGGGCACCTGGTGGTTCAGTCGGTTGAGCTTCTGACTTCCGCTCAGGTCATGATCTCACAGTTTGAGTTCGGGCCGGGGTTGGGCTCTGTGCTGTTAGTTCAGATTCTGTGTCTCCCTCTCTCTCTGCCCCTCCCCCACTCAGGCTCTGTCTCTCTCTGTCTCTCAAAAAATGAATAAACGTTAAAAAAATTTTAATAAAAATAAAAAATTTATTTTAAAATATTAACACCTCAGGGTGCCTAGATGATTCAATCAGTTAAGCGTCAGACTTTCGATCTCAGCTCAGGTCATGATCTCAGGGTTCTTGAGATCTTTGCTGACAGTGCTGAGCCTGCTTCTCTCTCTCTCCCTCTCTGTCTCTCTCTGTCTCTCTCTCTCTCTCCCCCCCTCACCCTCTCACAGTCGCACTCCCTCTCTCTCTCTCTCAAAATAAATAAATAAACCTAAAAAAATTAAATATCAACACCTTAATGCTGCTGTCTTCAGACAACAACTTTACTTTTTTAATTTTACTTTCTCTTAATGGAAGAAAGGGAAGCTAACGTGAAGTTTAAAAAAGGAATTACTGTTAAATTTTAAGTATTTCTTTCCCCCAGGAGAGATGTTGTTTCCTAAGTAATTCTACAAAGATTCAGAAAAGGGATGGTGAAGAACAAGAAGAGGGTGAATGATGTTTTACTCACAGGTCTGTCCATTAGGTCAGTACATTTCAGGAAACGCCTTCCCACCACCCTTTACTCCGCCTCCTGTATCTGTTAGCTGTGGAACTCTTTTTGGATTGCCACCCTCCATTCTGTAACTGTGATGCCCGTGGTTGTGCAGTACTGGGTCTATAATGAAATAATTTCATGCTCAGGTCTAGTCCTTCTCTTTTCTACGTCCACTTCCTCGTCTGCAGAATCCATCCAGTCATTGAGCACACAATTATGGAGCCCCTGGTGTATGCCTTGAACGTTCTAGTCCCCAGGCTTCTGTGGGCAAGAAGACCGAGGCAAGGTCCCTGCTCTCGAAAGTAAAAAGAGGTGGACAAGGAAGTGAAGAAGCAAGATAGTTGCGACGGTGATAAACGCTATTAGGACAGAAAATCTAGGTGAAGGGTAGAGAGTGAGGGGTAGGAGGGGCTCTGGGTCTAGATACTAATCTGACCAAGAAGAAGCCTGCTGCGCAGGCTGGAGAGAGTGTTCCAGGCGGAGGGAACAGTGAGAGCAAAGACCTGGAGCCACATGAAAACAAGATCATCAATCATTTCACAAAGGCTGTCGAGGCAGACAGGCCCACATTTCCCATCGGGTCAGGAATCTCGTGTCTCCGGCCTGCCATTCTAGCCTCAGGACCCACGCAGTGAATACATGGAGGGCAATTGAGTGAATGAATGAACGGACATCCTGGACCTTGTGGTGGGATGAGAGGGGAAAGGGCCAGGTTCAGCAGAAGCACAGAGGGGGCATCTATTTGGCACAGGTTGAGAAGGCTCCCCAGGGGAAGTGGAGACTGGGCAGAAACTTGGAAAATAGAGTTTGCCAGTCTGATGCGGAGGAGAATGGGGGGTATTTGAGCAAAGGAATCGGCGCATATACTTGGGAATTTGACAAACTGTAAGTGGTTGGTTATGGCTGGAGTATAAAAACTCTATTGGGGAGCGCCTGGTGGGGCTCAGTCAGTTAAGCGGCCAACTTCGGTTCAGGTCATGATCTCACCGTTGGTGGGTTCAAGTCCTGCGTCAGGTTCTGTGCTGACAGCTCAGAGCCAGGAGCCTGCTTCGGATTCTGTGTCTCCCTCTCTCTCTCTGCCACTCCCCTGCTTGCTCTCTCTCTCTCTTTCTCTCTCAAAAATAAATAAACATTAAGAAAAAAAAAATTTAGGGTGGTGCCTAGGTGGCTCAGTCAGTTAAGCCTCTGACTTCTGCACGGGCCATGATTTAGTGATTGGTGAGTTCAAGTCTCACATTGGGCTCTGTGCTGACAGCTCAGAGCCTGGAACCTGCTTCAGATTCTGTGTCTCCCTCTCTCTGCCCCTCCCCTGCTCATGCTCTCTCTCTCTCTCTCTCTCTTTCTGTCTCTCTCTCTCTCAAAGAATAAACATAAATTTTTTTTTTTTTAATTTTTAAATCAGTATTGGAAAAGTGTGAAAATGTAGTGAGGACCAAAAAGGGTAGACCAGATTCTCAGAGGCCTTGAGTTCCGAGTAATTTGGCCTTTGTCCTGAAGAAAAGAAGGAAGCCACTGAGGACCTATGACCAGGGCTGAGACACAAGCTGTGTTGCTCGGTGGGAAGGCCACACTGGCTGTCATCCAGAGAATGGATTTCAGGGCAACGAGACCCATTAGGAGGGGGCAGCAGAAATCCTGGCGATAAAAAGATAAAATCCTAGATCTGAGCAGTTAGTTAACGCCTTGGGAACGGAGAGAAAGGCTTAAATGCAAAGCACATTTGGGAAGACAAACCCACCTGATGAAGAAGTCTAGGGCGGGGGGGGGGGGGGGGGGGGGGGGGGGGGGGGAAGGGAGGGGAGGGACGGAGGAATCAGGGGTGAGGGTGTGGTTTCTGGTGTCAGCACTAGGGGGTTGGTGGACCTGTTAATTAGGGCCGGACATACACAGAGAGAATGCAGATGTGGGTGGGCAATGGGATGCCATTGATCGTGGACTGGTTGAGTTGAACAAACCTTTGGGCCTTCCAGGTGTAGGCAAGCAGGGGCTCCAGGTGTCCCACGTCCATGGAAGGGGTCTCAGCTGGAGATACAAACGTAGCAGTCGCCAACATATAGAATAGAGGCTGATGCGTTGGGCAGGAATGAGCTCACCCAGGCAGGAAGTGTATTTTAAGCAGGAGGGCCAGGGACCAGACTCTGAGGAATGAACATGTAGGGGGTAGAAAGAGGCAGAGGCTGCTTCTGTTCGGAAGGGACTCTGTAAATCTATGATTTGAGGTTTAGTCCTCTGATTTCTGCCTGACCTCACAGGCCCTAATAGCGGTTAGGACAGACTCACCCTTTGCTGAGGCGCCAGACCTCTGAGTTCTTTTCTCGGCGTGTGTCCAGGGATCAGGGTCTATAGGTTCACTCACCCATGCTCCATGCTCAAAGCCGTCGCTCTGGAATAGGCTTCTCTCCCCCGCTTTTGGATTCCGCAACAACCTGCGTGGTCCCTCTGACTTCACATCCCTGTGCTCTGATAGGCTCTAAGTAGTCTCTCCAGAATTACCTTATAAAGACCGGGTTTCTCTTTCCCAGCCACCTACTATCTTCCTATCTCCTTAGCTTTTTCTTTTCTCTTAGAATATCCATCTTCGGAGCTCAGCTGTGCTCTGTCTTTTGGGGCCCGGCTACTGTCTCTCCTCCCTGAGCAGTTCACAGAATACTCCAGGCCGCAACTCCTTCTTGTAGGACCCATGCTTACGTTGGCAGGAGCCTTGACTGGCAACCTCCAGTAATTTCTGAGGAGGCCTCACCTCCCTCCTCAGGGTCTGAACAGCCCTCAGGCAGAGAGACCTTGTTATAACCCTATACATCAAGTCAGACCAGCGAGCTGAGACCCAGAAAGCTCATGGTCTTGACTAAGCTCAGACAACCAGCAAATGGCAAGATTGGACGCCAGGTCGACTTACCTGGGTCTCCTCCAGCTCACCTGCCCCCAGGTGAAATGAAGCCAGGACGGGTTGTATTTTAGGCAGCAGAGACAAAGCAAGTGGTTTCTCAATGAATGAACAACTTCTAGAACAACAGTGATCATCCCTAAGGGTGGTACGGAAAGAATGTGTGATTTGAGGTCAGACAGACCTTGGTTTGAATCCAGTAGCTTCCATGTGATGCTGGATGAGTAATTCAATCAGTCTCAGGTTTTTTTAATTTATTTTTATTTTTTACTGTGGTAAAATAGACATGACATAAAATTTACCCTTTTAACCTTTTTCTAAGCGTGCAGTTGAGTGGCAGTAAGTACATTTGCATCGGGGTGAAACCATCAGCATCTCCAGAATTCTTTTCTCTTGAAAAACTGGAACTCTGTCGTTCCACTGACTCCGCATTCCCTGCTCCCTCCAACCAGCTCTACTTTTTGTCTCTGAATTTGATGGCCTTACATATCATATCTATATAAGTGGAGTCATGCAATGTTTATCCTTTTTGTGACTGGTTTATTTCAAGTTAGCATAATGTAGCCAAGTTTCATCCATGCTGTAGCATGTATTCAGAATTTCCTTCCTTTTTAAGGTTGACTAGTATTCCATAGTACATATATACCACATTTTGTTTATCCATTCTTCCATCAATGCGGATACTTGGCTTACTTTGGCTATTATGAACAACGCTGCTATGAACATGGGAGTGTAAATATCTTTTGAATACTCTGCTTCCAATTTATTGGGTATATACCCAAAAGTTCTGGATCATATGGCAGTTCTGGTTTTAATTTTTTTTTTTTTTTTAACAACCACGATACCATCCAGATGTTTTAAACAAACTTTTATTTTGGAATTATTCTAGATTTTCTTTTTTTTTTTTAATGTTTATTTATTTTCGAGAAAGAGAGAGAGAGAGAGAAAGAGAGAGAGAGAGAGAGAGCGAGCATGAGTGGGGGAGGGAGACAGAGGGAGACACAGAATCTGAAGCAGGCTCTCAGCACAGAGCCCGAGGCGGGGCTCGAACCCACAAACCATGGGATCATGACTTGAACTGAAGTCGGACACTTAACCGACTGGGCCACCCAGGCCCCCCTGGAATAATTGTAGATTTTCAAAAAAAAGTTGAAAAGATAGTACAGAGAGTTCTTGTTTATCCCTGACGCGGGCCCTATTATTATTAACATTTTACATTATTATGATATATTTGTGAAAACTAAGAAAACAACACTGGTAGCTTCCTATTAACTAAACTCCAGTTTTATGTGAATTTCAGCAGTTTTTCCTTTAATATGCTTTTCCAGTTCTCGTATCCCATCTACAATACCACATTACATTGACTCTTTAGTATCTTATAGTCTGTGGCAGTTTCTTAGATGTTTCTTGTTATTCATGACCTTTGCCGTGTTGATGATTATTGGTCCATAATTTCATTTTGGTTTATCTGACGTTTTTCTAATGATTAACAGTCAGTTTTTTCCATCATTAAGAATGGGGACTAACATACAATTCCATAGATAATGTGTAATTAAAAACGTGATCGTAGTTTAAGACCATGTGACACCAACATTGACCTCTGGGTCACCTGGTACACTAAATCCAGCCATTTTTTTTTTTAGAATCTTAGGAACTTTGATCAAAATGGCCCATTAAACTGCATTTAAATTCAGTAGTTTAAAACCCTTCTTAGCAGAAAAATGCAAATCGAAACCACAATGAGATCTCACCTCACACCTGTTAGAATGGCTATCATCAAAAAGACAAAAGATCACAAATGCTGGCCAGGATGTGGAGAAAAGGGAACCCTTTGCTTTGTTGGCAGGAATGTAAATTGGTTCTGCTACTATGAAAAACAGTATGAAGATTTCTCAAAAAATTAAAAATAGAGCCACTGTATGATTCAGTCACTCCGCTTTTGGTGTCTATCCAAAGGAAATGAAAACATGTTCATTACAGCATTAGTCAGAATAGCCAGGATATGGAAACAACCTAAATGTCTCTCAATGGATGAATGGATAAAGAAGATGGGATACACACACACACACACACACACACACACACACACACCACATATGAATACTATCCAGTCATGAGAAATAAAAAATCCTGCCATTCCAAACAATAATGGTTGAACTATGAGGGTATTATTCTAAGTGAGATAAGTCAGACAAAGACAAATTTGTATAATATTACTTACATGTGGCATCTAAAAAAAAGCTGATCTCATAAAAACTGAGAGTAGAAAGGGGTTACCAGCAGCTGTGGGTGGGAAAATTAGGGAGATGTTGGTTAAAGGGTACGAATCTACAATTAGAGGATGAATGAGTTACCAGGATCTGAGGTACAGCATTGTTATTATAGTTAACAATACTGTAGTGTATAGGGGTGCCCGGATGGCTCAGTTGGTTAAGCATCAAGCTCTGGGTTTTAGCTCAGATCAGGCTCTCATGGTTCGTTTCATGGGTTCGAGCCCTGAGTCGGGCTCTGCACTGGCAGTGTGGAGCCCTCTTGGGATTCCCTCTCTCTCTGTCTCTCTCTCTCTCTGCCCCTCCCCTGCTCTCTCACTCTCTCTCTCTCTCTCTCAAAATAAATAAATAAACTTTTTTTAAAGTTTTTTTTTAGGGGCACCTGGGTGGCTCAGTCGGTTAAGTGGCCGACTTCGGCTCAGGTCATGATCTCACGGTTTGTGAGTTCGAGCCCCGCATCAGGCTCTGTGCTGACGGCTCAGAGCCTGAAGCCTGTTTCCGATTCTGTGTCTCCCTCTCTCCCTGCCCCTCCCCCGTTCATGCTCTGTCTCTCTCTGCCTCAAAAATAAATAAATGTTTTAAAACAAAGTTTTTTTAAAAAAATACTGTATTATATACTTGAAAGTTGCTAGGAGACTAGATCTTAAACTTTCTCACCACAAAAAGAACAAATGATAACTATTTCACCTGATGGAGATGTTAGTTAACACTAGGGTGGTAACCATATTGCAAAATACAAGTGTGTCAAATCAACACATTGTACACCTTACACTTACACAATGTTTTATGTAAATTATGTCTCAGTTGAAAATATGCTGACACAACTGGGTGGCTCAGTAGGTGGAGCATCCAACCCTTGATTTCAGCTCGGGTCATGATCTTGAGGTTCATGAATTCAAGCCCCTCATTGGGCACCGATAGCACGGAGTCTGCTTGGGATTGTCTGTCTCCTCTCCCTCTCTCTCTGTCCCTCTCCTGCTCATGCTCTCTAAACGAACAAACAAACCAACATTTAAAATATGCAATGGAAAAAAATTTCCTCTTTCCTAAATTTCACCAGAGGATGTATTTATATAGTAATTCAATCACCCAGAAGACTGTTTGTATTTTGAGATAATAGCTAATCAACAAAAGGGAGGAGGAAATGTGTATTTTTTATTTTCCTTCTGGAGAAGTAGTGTACTTAAGAGTTGGTTGAGAATAAGGGAGGGCTCTGGAGTCAGGTGAGCCTGAGTTTAAATCTATTGGCTGTATGATGTTGGGCAATCCCTTCAGCTCTCTGCGCTTCAATTTCCTCATCTGTAAAATGGGCCCATGAAGGGTACTTACCATCACAGAATGTTTGAGAATAAAATGAAGCAGTTCACATCCAGGACAGTGCCTGGCACTTTGTAGGTACCTGAAAGATATCGGCACTTACTGTCTCTACAAGGGTTGTCACATGGGGCTCACTGAATATCTTTTACTGAATTTTTCTGGTGAGTAATGCGGAAATGAATATGCATTATAAAAAGTTTGAAAGTACAGAAGAAAAATGTAAAGAAGACCATCAAAGTTGTCCATAGTCTCACTACCTGAGATTCCTATTAACATTTTGACTTATGATGGCATGCCTGGGTGGCTCAGTAGATTAAGTGACCGACTCTTCGTGTCTGCTCAGGTCATGATCTTAATGCTTTAGTCTGTGAGTTGGAGTCTTGCAAAGGGCTTGCCTGCTTAGGATTCTCTCAGTCTCTCTCTCTCTCTCTCTCTCTCTCTCTCTCTCTCTGCCCCTCCTCTGCTTGCACCCTCTCTCACAATAAATATTTCGACTTATATTATTTCAATCTTTCCTAAATATATGCTAAATTGGAGCCTATAAGTATACATTTGTTTTATTTCTTCAAAATTTAATATATCGTATATATTTCTTTGTAACCTGCTTAAATTCATCTTCATATTCTGAACGTCTCTCTACAATGTTAACTATTTTTGATTAAACATACTTTTTAAAGACTTGCTTCATAATGTACTATGTGCCTTCACCAGCATAACTTCTATTTCCCTGAATTAGGCTGCCACCAGCAATCTCTTCATTATGTAGAGAAAGAACATGGAAATCCTGAAACACGAGTCCTGGCAGGACCCTCTAGTCCCTTCCACGGATACTGTGTACCGAAATGGACTTGTGAGGTCAGTGAGGATGAAGGTTTGGGAAACTCTGCCTACTGAGAAATCATTCTTCAGAAAGGTTTTACCTCTGAGCTTGTACATGACCTTCCTGGCACTCCCATCCAAGGAGTCCTCTTGTCTCAGAGGAGAAACATTCCAGTTTAATGAAAAATAAACACATAAACAGAACGAAAGAAATTGACAGATGGCTCTGTCGGTTAAGTGTCTTGAGTCTCAATCTTGGCTCAGCTCATGATCTCACAGTTCGTGAGACTGAGCCCCACATAGGGCTCTGCACTGACAGCCTGCTTGGGGTTCTTTCTCTCTCTCCCTCTGTCCCTCTCCCGTTCACACACTGTCTCTCTCAAAATAAATAAATAAGCGTGGAGAGAAAGGAAGGAAGAAAGGAAGGAAGGAAGGAAGGAAGGAAAGAAGGAAGGAAGGAAGGAAGGGAAGGAGGGAGGGAGGGAGGAAGGAAGGGAAAAAGAAAGAGTTGTGTCACATTTTCATTTTTATCGCATGTTAGACTACTACCAAGAATGATGCTCATGTATGTGTTTACCAGCTTATTGCACGTTTTTGTGAACATATTTTACTCAGACATATTGCCCGTGTTTTTGTTGAGGTGTTTTTTTAGTTTTTGGGATTTGTTTTCGAAATTAAGTTATTTTTCCCTCCCTCCTTCTTTGCATCCTTTCCTTTCCTTTCCTTCCTTCTTTCTCTCTCTCTCCTTTTCTTTCTTTCTTTTTTTCTTTCTTTTTTTCTTATAAAAGCAGCACACTATATACTATAAAAAAAATCAACAAACATATCACCCAACAGAGATTCCTGATGGTTATACCCATGGTTAACTCTAGGATATATATCTCCTTCTTAAGTACACACACACACACACACACACACACACACACACGCTCATACACACTTGCATTTTCCTTGGGGAAATAGAATCAAAGAATACCTTATTTGCATTCTACTTTTGTCACGTAATAACATATCACAATTGGCTTCCCACAAAGTACAAGTATTTCAGTAACATTATTTTTTAATAATCCTATAGCATTCCACTGTAAGTTTGTATCATATTTTACTTAACTGGTACCTTATTGCTGGAAATTCATCTCACTTGCAAATTTTCATTATTAAACACAGTAATGCTGCAAACATCCTTGTGACTAAATCTTTGCATGTGTCCTTAATGATTTCCTTAGGGTAAACTCTTAGAAATTATTTGTGGGACATTAACACTTCGTTTGCCACGTAAATTGCAAATATTTCTCCCGGATCTCTTATGTGCCTTTCCTTTTTGTTTATAATGGGTTGTTTCATAAATACTCTTTAATTTCAATAAGCTCATATTTACAAGTCCTGGAATTTATGATGTGTTCCTCTTGCTTTTGTGTTCAGAAAGTCATTACTTATCTTGTGATCACACCGTAGAGTGTGTTTTAGTTGGTGCCTCAATATGTATTCCCTGCCCGCCCCCCCCCCCCAATAGTCAGTCTGAGCCTAGGACGTCAGTCTGTCTCCCTTCCTGGTGAGCAGTTCAAGAATGGATTGGCTGATTCATTCCTGACAATAGCATGTGAAAGGAAAGCGTCTAGCTGCAGGGAACAATGAACCTTAAGCATGAGATAGAAGAAGATATAATTTCTCTTCTTAGGTTAAAAAAAAAAAAGACTACATTTCTTTGTTGTTTAAGACAGTGGTTAGCCACAGAAGTGCTTTCAGCTGCAGGTAACAGAAAATCCACTAAAAGTAGATTAGACAAACATGGGTTTCTATTTCCCCCTAACCAGGAGTCTGGAGGCTACTTGATATTGGCACAGTGGTGGCTCATTTGTAGCTATCAGGTGGCTGTTGCAGCCTTAGGCATCACGTGCGTGGTTCAAACAGACCCAAGTGAAATGAGCAGCATCAGCTGTGTCTGGCCCTTTTACCAGAAAAAGCCAACGTCTTCCCGGCGGCCGTTGGTAGACGTCCAGTCCCATTGGTTGGAACCGTCACATGGTTTCTGCTAGCTGCAAGTGAAGTTGTGAAAGCAAGCATTTGGTTTTTCCAGCCTCTGTGGCAAAGGCAGCCAAGTAGGAAGGGATAAGGCATTGGGGCTATGGTAACCAACAGGCAGTGTTTGCCTTGGCCACTTTGAGTTCAGGTTTCTGGTGTTTGGAAGGCATCTTAAATAGAACAGTTGATATTTTTTTTTTCTTCCAGATGTTTCAACAGTTTCCTTTTTTCCCCCTTTCTAACTCTTTCATTCATCTGGAACTTAGCTTTATTAGATTACAGAATTCTGCAACTTTCCTTGCAGGAGTAAGCACACCAGTACCTGGGAATATGGACACATACATAGACGCGGCAAATCTTGCAAGATAGTCTGGATGTTGAAGCCCAGAAGTCTGTACCAGAAAAACTGTCCCTGGGCTCACCTGTCGCGTCAGAAGAACTCAGGGAGATTGGTTGCTGAATTGTATCCCAGACTGGGTGATTTAGCATCCTAGGTCAAAGTGTTAGTACTCTTGGGTCTTAAATGATAAGGTCCAATCCCTCACATCCAGTTAGCAAGTCCCAAGCATAGGGAAATTTCTATTTGAACGCTATAGCCTCTACCCATGGACTGAGTCAGATGCTTCCCACACGAGAGAGGGTTTTCAAAGAAGACACCGGCTTTGGGACACTGGAGATGACTAGAAGAAAAAAGTTGGCTACTATTTCTCAAGCACCTAACCACAGTCAGCTATAGTATATATGTACACACTTTGTGTATATATTTTCCTTCAAACAAACAAAACTCTCATGGCACCTGGCTGGCTCAGTCAGTAGACCATGCAACTCTTGATCTTGGGTTGTGAGTTCGAGCCCCACGTTGGATGTAGAGATTACTTAAAAATAAAATCTTAATAAAAACAAGAAAACTGAAAAACTAAAAACTCCATTGCAGTATATGGTGAAGCAAGGCATGGGCTTTGGCCCAGAAAGAACTGAATTGGAATCTGCAATGCACTTACACCGCACCAACTATGTGAGTTAAGTCGGAGCCTCATTCTCCTCATTTGAACAACGAAAATACTTTCACAGCATGTGGGTGGGAAGAAGATAAGACAAACCCCACGTTGCCTGATGTAGCTGCCCGGGTTACAGGTAGCATTTTAATTTTCTTAATAGCACATGGGGCTATTTTCTTGGTAGTCCTACTTTGATATTTTCCTACTTGTTTATTTATGTTTACTGGCTATCCCCATTCCCCCTCACTGGGATGGGAACACTGAGAGGAGACCTTATCTGTCTTGTTCATCTCTATATTCAGGGAATAGAGCACAGAGCAGGTTCTCCTCAGTAAAACTCGCTGAATGTGTGTAGACTGAGTACAGAGCCTAAGGTGGTTTCTCGCACATAGTAAGTGTTTAGTAAAGGCTCATTCCCTTCTACTCTTTCTCCAATACCTAGGCAGTGAGTTCTTTGGGAATAAGCCCCAAAAGCAGGGTTCCAGTTTCAGCTTGGATAGTGTGTAACTGTGTGACGTTAGTCAAATGACTTGCCTCTCTGTTCTGTTTCCTTCTCGGTATAATGAGAGGGTCCAGAGCGATGACCACTTCCAGCTCTTTCACTCTGCAGCTTTGTGATTCTGCGTGAGTTGCAGCCTCTATACATAAAGAAGACCACACATTGTACCTTCCTTTTCCTAACACAGGAGAGACGACACCTAATAGAAAGATCTGCTTCCGTGGAACCCGGAAAGAGGAATGACTCCCAATGACCAGACTGTCATGGCAGAGAGAGGCCTCAGAAAACTTCCAACCACCCCCCCCCCCTTGGTGCATGGGCTCTGAGAGGTGAAAGTGACCTTCCCAAGGTCATGTAGCTAGTTACAAGCACAGCCAAGAGGAGAACTAGATTTCTTAACTCCCAATGTCTCTTTTCTCTGCTGTCTGTGTCTCCAGGACACTTCATTTTTTTCTGGCTGTGTCCCTGCCTTTTACCTGTCCGCTGGCTCTCAGTTCATTTAAGTGCATAGATATCACTTCTCTGGGGAGAAATTTGCAGTACTCCAATGTAATGGTTAAGCACAGTTAGATGAATGGTCTCATGTGACTCTTATTGCTTGATTCATGATTAAATATTAACCAATGTCTTCTCGGCACATGCTGTCACTTCCCTCCAAGTTTCCTTGGCTGTTTGTCCAGCCCTCGTTCTTGGGGTCACCATCTTCCTGTCTTGGCTCTTCCACACTTTATCCGCCCCTATGTCTCTCAGGCATGAGAGACGCATGTTTCTCAGGCCCAGGGATTCCTACAGAAATAGAATTTTTTCCTTATAATGGCCTAGGTCTTCGTACTTGGGTCTCAGGTCAAAAAGGGTTACCTGGCACTCATGTCCTTCCAAACTTGCTGAGCACAAGAAATCGATGCTCTGTGGTCATGACACTGAATTCGGCCCCCAAATGGTCTGGTTCCAATCTACTCCTGCCGCTCTCCAGGCACATGATCAAAACAAAGTTACTGCCCACACAGATCTTCAACTGGCTTGGTTGATTGATTGATTGAGAAAAGGGAATAACAACATTGCTTTCACAGTTAAACAGTGAGCTGAACGAGGCTCTTACGGGTGTAGTTTGTGGTGCAGTGTGGCGCATCTCAAGCTCTTACTGAACACTTGTTAGGAATTATCAGTACGTAAACCCTTTGCTGGCACCCAGCTCTATTAGCATTTCTTGGGGTTCAGTTGCAAACTAATAGAACTAACCCGACAGAGGGAATAACAAAGATGCGTGCCTTGACCAAACTCTAGGAAGCTTCCTCGGAGTCCTCTCCTCTACCTGCCCGTCACGTCGGCTTCTAAAGACCTGAACAAACACTAACACTGTTTCTCACGGTGCAAAGAGGCATCCCTAGGATGACGGTAGCCCTGCCTAAGGAGCCTGCCTGAGAAAACTCAAGGCTGCCAAGAGAACTGACTGTTTCATCCTGGAGATAGTGCCCCTGTCTCCCAGCCAGCCGCTGTGGGAGGAGAAGCGTAACTTCAGTAAGAGCCAGTTAGCAAATCCATAGGGGTTTCACATCACCAATGCCCTTCTCACCTTTTGTCACTTTTCCTTTCCCTGACTCTGCATAAGCCCCTGCTCCCCCCCCCCAACTTCCTACTCCCTGGTTCTCCCTTTAAGATGCCCCTTCCCCCGTGTGCAAATCGGAATGGACTTTGACTCTCTCCCTATTGTCAGCAGTTACTGAATAAAGTCTATTTCACTGCCGTCACTCATGCCTGGCTTGTGCTCATCTTTGACAGTGATGGTCCAAGGCAGCCACTCAGGTCGTCATTCAGGACTCCAGGCTGACAGCACCTCTGCATCTTTAATATTAGCTTCTATGTCGTCCTGCGGTTCACCACTCCAATCATCCTGGAGAGGAAAAGAGCTTGGGGGAGTGAGCAAGGGCCAAACCTGGAGGTGGCTCGCTTCATACCCATCCATATTCCTTTTGCCAGAGCTCAGTGACAAACCGGGTGCCCAGAGACAAAGGAAATGGGCTTGGTGTGGAGTGGGTGGTCTCCAGCCTGCATTCCAATCAACTCTATCCTACCCTTACCTGACTCTCCTGTCTTTATAAGGAATTTTCTAACAGTTTCAGGGTTGGAGCCCCAGTGTCTTCATGGAGTTCCCTGCAAGTTCGCTGTTTGGTTTTGGTAAGCCCGAAGGAGAGAAACAAGTTATCGAGCGTGAATCGTGTGTCAGTGTACTAGTCAGCTTTTGCTGCAGCAACAAATATCCCCCATTTGTCACGGCTGACGATTGATTTTCTTGCCTAGGTTCAGTTCAGCCGTGGCTGTGCTCAACTTGGGTCAGTGAGCCCGCTCGTCCCTGGATCTGAGCTGACAGATGAGCCCAAATAAGGGTCAAGTTGTTTTCACAGCAAAGCACAAGAGTAGGGAAGACATTTCCAAACTTGGTACATATATTTAAGATTCTGCTAGGATTTTACACACATCACACTCACTCACAGTCTGTTGGTCAAATTAACATGGCCACATCCCAAAGTCAACAGACACAAAAGTCCATCTTACATATAGAGAAAGAGAGGAAGCAGGGCAAGAATTGGGAGAAAGTGAATGATGGTCAGCAAACAATGCAATCTGTTAATCTATCACAGCCACATGCTGCACTGAAGATATAATAAATATTATTTCACAACCTTCCCAGTTTTGCATTTGAGAAAATAGACTTCAGAGAGGTTAATATTTGTCCCAGTTCTCGACAGATGATAAGTAACAGTCAGAATTCAACTTGCAGTCTGTTTCACTCTAAAACACATTCCTTTTCCTTGCCCCTCTTCTTTTTTTTTTTTTTTTTTAATGTTTATTCACTTTTGAGAGAAAGACAGAGTGGGAGCAGAGAGAGGAGGAGACACAGAATTCCAAGCAGGCTCCAGGCTCCGAGCTGTCAGCACAGAGCCTGATGTGGGGCTTGAACCCATGAACCGCCAGATCATGACCCAAGCAGAAGGTGGATGCTTAACTGACAGGGCCACCCAGGCGCCCCTCCTTGTCCCTCTTCTAATAGAGTCAAATCACAAGAACACTTGCTCAGTTTCTTTGTGAGATTGTTTCTTTTCCCAGAAACCAGAGCAAAAATAGGTCTGAGGATCATTATATTCTGGTTTGTATTTCTCCTACCTTTCCCCACGTGTGTCTGAGGCTCTCCATTCCTTAACGGATGCACCAAGATGCCATCATGCACTTAAGAGAAACACCTCCTATGTGAAGCTGGGCCAGACATTCAAGGCCAGGCTTTGGTCCTCCGGGTTCTCTTGTGCCTCATACAGACCTCTAGTTCAGCAATGACCACATTATATCAGGTTTCTCTGTTGAGTTTTCTGTCGGTTTCCATTTATAACACTATAGCCCTTAGCCATTTTTTGGAAATCGGTGTGGGGGGGTGTTCGTGCATTCCTTTCAGCAAATAATGAAGGCTAAATATACCTGTGCCCATATGTAGTAACAGCTTCCCACGATTTCACGGGTCTGTGATTCTCAATGAACAATATGCGCCATGGGCTGTGGGCTACAGGGACCACGTCTTTGCACTTTGGTTTCCCTGACACCTCGCACAGAGCTTAGAACCCCAAATAGGTCCTCAATGCATGTTACCGTGTGGTTGAATAAATGGATGGGTGAAGTAAGGGAGGAACCATAGCAAAAGTTGCCTAGCGCTCATTATGTGCCCAACACTGTTCTAAGTGATATTTGCGGGTTACCACAATGAAGTCTCGCAACTTACAAGGTAAATACTATTATTCCCATCTTAGAGAAGAGGAAACCCAGGGACCAAAAGCATCAGTGGTTGGTTTAGATCACTCAGCTAGTTCCAGAGTCCCAAACTGTAACCACCCGGTTATAAGAAAAATGAAACAAAAACATTTTAGAACATTTTAGTTCGGTTTCTTTTCTTTTCTTTCCTTTTTTTTTTTTTTTTTTTTTTTAAACTTAGATTCAGCTGATATCTTTGGAGGGCCTTCTAGGTGCCAGGCCTTAGGCCAGGTGTTTTCAGCTCTAACTGGAGATTGGTGCTCACTTTCCTTTGGGGTTCTAGGCAGTCCCAGCTGGGTGGGAGATGTTGTGGGCTTTTGCCCCCCTGTGAGGTCCAGACAGAGCAATCCCTGGTCCAGAATCAGAAACACAGTTTTTCTTTTTTTTTTTCCTTTAAAAAACCAATTTTTTTTTTTTACATTTATTTATTTTTGACAGACAGAGAGACAGAGCACAGGTGGGGGAGGGGCAGAGGGAGAAGGAGACACAGAATCCGAAGCAGGCTGCAGGCTCCGAGCTGTCAGCACAGAGCCCTACGCGGGGCTCGAACCCACCAGCCGTGAGATCGTGACCTGAGCCGAAGTCGGGCACTTAACCGACTGAGCTACCCAGGCGCCCCAGAAACACAGTTTCTCTTCAACAGAAACATTTCCTTATAAATGGTCAAGATTAATGGGGCTGTTTTTTTAACAAATTGATATTTACTTTAAATAACATAGGCTGGTTGGACTGGTCCATCAAGGTATGGAGTCTTTGATATCTTGATCAGCTCAGTCAATCTAGAGCAAACAGAACCGTGTGTCCACCTGTCATCAAACACAAAGACGCGATTGCTTTTTAAATTGTGATCACAGAATTTCCTGGCTACTGGGAAAATTACATATGATAAAGACAGCAGTTGTGGTTAGAAGTGCCAGGAAAGAGGGCACCTGGATCCCGCTGTTACTGTGTGATTGGAATGGACGCTTTCTTGCCTCCAGGTCTCAATTCCTTATCAGCGAAATGGGAGAACTGCACAAGGTGATTGCTAGACATTTTTAAAGTTTTAATAGCCTGTGAGTCCGTGGAGGTTTTTTTTAGCGCCAGGCCTCAGCAATGTGTCAAAAGCTGTAAAGAGAGAGGTGAGAGATCAACTTTTCTTTCTTTCTCAACACAGATGTGTATATCGAGCATAGTTCTCAGTTCTCTGGATGCGGCAGTGAAGAAAACAGATAGGCATGCCAGCCTTCGTAGAGTTTACATTCTACAGAGGGAGGCAGACACTAAAGAAGGTAAATGAGTATATCAGAACGTGATGAATACTACAGAGAAAAATAAAGCAAAATAAAGCAGAGCAGAGGATACAGGTTGGGTTGTGCCTCCCATTCACCGGTTGAAGTCCTAAGGATCCCGAGCGCCTCAAAACGTGACCTTATTTAGAAATAGAATGATGGCAGATGTAGTTAGTGAAGATGAATTCACGCCAGAGTAGGATAGGCCCTAGCCCAACATGACCGGCGTTCTTATAAAAGGGGGAGGTTTGACCACAGACACATACAGGCAGAGAAGGCCACGTGGATGCAAAGGTAGAGATCGGGGTGGTACATCTACAAGCCAAGGAACACCAAGGGTTACCAGCGACACCAGAAGCTAAGAAGAGAAAGTCCCGGAACGTGTTATCTTTCAGAGCCTTTTGGAGAGCATGGCCCTGCGGGCACCTTGAACTCAGACTTCCAGCCTCCAGAACTGTGGGACAACAAACTTCTGTTGTTTGAGCCACTCAGTTTGTAGTGCAGCCCCAGCAAACTCACACGGGGTCCGGCAGATTTAAATAGGATGATGCAGGAAGACCTCACAGAGCAGGTAACATTAATCAAGGTCAGCAAAGATGCTGGTGTGAGTGCCAGAGATGATGGAGAGAGAGCAGAGCAGGGGCTGAAACCGGGAGCTAATGGAGCATCACGTGTGCGGGGTCCGACCAATGGTAAGTGAGATACAATACAATATTCTGCAAGAAGAAAGCTGTTAAGTGGTTTTGAGGGAGGAGTAATATGCTATGATTTAGCTTTTAAAGCGTACCTCTGGTCGCTGTAGGAATGGCCGTCAGGGGCCAAAGGTGAAAACAGGTGCCAGCATCCTGGCGTGGACCAGGAAGGGTTTAGATGGAAGTGGCGAGAAGTACTCAGGGTATGGACAGAAAACACGCACACACACGCCCGAAGTGTGTCTTGGGAAACCATCCAGATAAGGACTCCTAGCTCTATGTCATTCTTCCCTCTTCCTGGTTCCTTTCCTAATTCCATTCAAATAAAGATGGTCTTGTGCTTTAGGTTCAACTACACAAAACTGATATTTAAAACAAAAAAATTTTTTAATGTTTATTTATCTTTGAGAGACAGAGAGAGACAGAGTGTGAGCGGGGGAGGGACAGAGAGAGAGAGAGAGAGAGAAAGACACAGAATCGGAACAGGCTCCAGGCTCTGAGCTGTCAGCACGGAGTCTGACGTGGGGCTCGAACTCACAAGCTGTGAGATGGTGACCTGAGCCGAAGTCGGACGCTTAACCTACTAAGCCACCCAGGCGCCCATAAAACTGATATTTTTAAAGGTTAAAAATAGAAGCCATTTCAGGGGCTCCAGGGTCGCTCAGTCAGGTGAGCGTCCAGCTCTTGATTTTAGCTCAGGTCGTGACCTTGCTATTCATGAGATTCATGATGGGGCAGAGTCTTCTTGTGATTCTCTCTCTGTCTCTCTCTCTCTCTCTCTCCCTGCTCCTCCCTTGCTCATGCTCTCTCTCTCTCTTAAAATAAATAAAATAAACATTAAAAAATATAGTGGCCATTTCCAGATGGCTCAACCCCAAACCTTCTCCAAGAGTTAGCCACAATTCCCAAGAAAAAGAGAATGTTAAATTGCCCCTGGTAGAATTCTTGACATCCCAGTGGAACGTGAGCTTGAAACACAAGGTAAGTTTTCGAAAAATAAAGAAAGTTGTCTTCCTTGTACAGTGGATCATTACTGGACTAAAACTCACATCTGCATCATGGAGGGTCTTATCCAACATTGTTCAGCATCTACATGACTCGTGCACTTTGGCTTCCGGTCACCAACTGAAGAATTAGAGTCAATGAGTCTTGGCCACCACCGTGAAGACCGATGTCCCAGGATACAGGGCTCTTGGCAGTCATTACTGATTCAGATATTTTCACTTTTATGGGCTGTTTATTTGGGGTAGTACCTTGCTCTTTGTAACGGTTGCATGGTATTCTACATCATCTAGAACGTTACAACTTATCCGACTATTGCTCAGGGATGAATAGGAAAGCTGTTTTCTTTTCTCCACATTATACACAATGTTGTAATGAACACCCTGGTGCACACGGGTGAGGGTTTCTTTAAGAGACATTTCAATTGGTTTCCTTTCTTTTTGCCTTTATACTTATTTTCCCCGTCATTTTAATTAAGAAAAATTTCTCAAATAAAGAAAAGTGAAAAAGAACAGTATAGCTTTATCACACAATGCCATCAATTATGAACACTTTGACACATTTGCCTACTTTTGATGGCTAATCCATTTCACAATAAGTTACAGATAGAACTCTTATTTCACCCCTAAATGTTTCTGGCTCATCTCCTCCAAACAAGGACATTTTCTTACTCACAATACCATATCCACACCTAAATAACAATTAACCAGTAATTGCATATTCAGATTTTCCCAGTTGTCCCTAAAATATCTTTTACAGGTGTATATGTGTGTGCGTGTGTGTGTTTAACAGACCCAATCAAGGACAAGGTCATGAACCTCTTAATCTGTAACAGTCATCTTCACCTCCATTCTTTCGTGACTTCAACTTTTTGAAGAGAGCTGACCAGTTATTTCATAGAATGTCCTATATTCTAGATTTGCCTTTATTTGGGGGTGGGGTGGGTGGTGGGATGGGGATGGAGTGGGGGGCATTCTTTCTCTAGCAAAAGCTCTGCTAGTCTACGAAGACTAGTTCGAATGCCCTGAAGTTAGTCTTTGTAAATCTACTCAGCACCTATCGAAATGAAATTTAGCCGGGTAGATTCACAGTCAACTGGAACACCTGAATTCTAGGCAAGTAGATCTCTACTGGGGGCAATCGTCCCCCACCCACCCACCCACCCAGGAGACATTTGGCAATATCCAGAGGAAGAAGATGTTGCCGGCATTTGGTGAGTGGAGGCCAGGGAGGCTTCTAAATATACCACATTGAACAGGACAGCCTCTCACAATAAAAAATAGTTTGCTTCAGTGTCAACAGTGCTGAGATTAAGAAACCCTGCTCTAATCTATCTATGACTCTAACATCAGCTCGCTCTATGGCCTCAAGCAAGTGCCGTCCTGTCTCTGGGCCCCTTTTGATGGTTCTTTCTAGCCCCAGCCAACCCAGTTAGAGGCAAGTTCCACTTTACTACTGGAATCTCTGCAGCTGAGACTGAATGGCTCAGAACATTCCAGGCGAAAGCGTCCTGTTTGACAGCAGGTCAGGTTCACATCCTCTCTTGTTGCTAACATCCTCTTTCACACACTGTAGACAAACTATTTTGGGGCAAAGCCATACAAGACAGTTTGGAAAGACCCAACCACAAGACAAAGGGGCTGTGGCTAAGCAATGCCACACAGTGTTGCTTATTTCTGTTGAGTCTTATGATTGACCAAACAAATGGGTTATGAACTTATAAAGGAGAAGAACAAGGGGGAAAGCAAAATATCGGGACAGACACACACTTCATTTATTCTTGTGAAGGGAGAAAAGGCGACCCAGATAAACTGACAATCACTCACCCTAAGGTCTGTTGAAGGTCCACCTGTAGGTCACAACTACCCTTGGCTTCATGTCAAGCAGCCACTGTGAACTGAGCGCCTATTACGAGCCAGGTACTCTACTGAGCATTGAAACGGATAGTGTTCATTTAATTTTTAAATCTTACAACTCTGTGGCAAAATTTACTTTCCAAAAATGGCTTCAGCAAGAACTGCCATCTCACCAGCTTTTCTTCCAGTGCAATTTGGCATTCAGGAGGCAACGAGAGGTTCCCTCTGCTGAACACAGCTGGGCTTTAACTGCAATGCAAGTGACCCCACTTGACTCGGGGGTGAGGTCACAAAAGTCAGTAGAGCTTCCATCTGGAGCTCTGGGGACACTCACTCTTAGAACTAAGCCACCATGGAACTGGAAGGTATTATGCTGACTGAAATAAGTCAGGCAGAGAAAGACAGATACCATATGTTTTCACCCCTATGTGGATCCTGAGAAACGTAACAGAAGACCATGGGGGAGGGGAAGGGGGAAAAAAGTTACAGAGAGGGAAGGAGGCAAACCATAAGAGGCTCTTAAATACTGAGAATAAACTGAGGGTGGATAGGGGCTGGGGGAGAGGGGAAAGTGGGTGACGGGCATGGAGGAGGGCACCTGTTGGGATGAGCAATGGGTGTTGTATGGAAACCAATCTGACAATAAATTATATTTAATATTAAAAAAACAAATAAGATACTTCTTATAGTTTTATTGTAACAAATATTTACAGATCAAATGACCAAAAAAAGAACCGAGCCACCATATTTTGAAGGAAACCAAGAAATCTACGATGAAATCCATGTGGAGGAGAACCAAGAATCCCGAAGCACAACCCCGGCTACGTTCCCAGCCAGTACCAACCGGCCACCAGCCCTGTGAGTGTGCCATCTTGGAAGCAAATCCTCAAAACTACTTCTGCTAACACTGCACGGAGGAAAGATGAACTGTCCCTGCTCAGTGCTGCCCGACTGCAGATACATCAACCACATAAATGGCTGTTATGGTCTTAAGGACCTCAGCTTCGGGATGGTTTGTGGTGCAGCAACGCGTGACTGATACCAACGCCAGTGGGTAGGTTTAGGTACCTTTACTTCACAATTGGGAATGCTGAATTCCGAAGAGTGGAAAAGCCAGAATTCAAACACAGGTCCGTCTGGTTCCAAAACTTGTGCCCTTAAACCACCACACACTCCTGCTCATGGAGAATGAGATGCCATCCATGCTGTCAAGGGGTATGAACCCCAGATGGGAAATGGGACCTAAACGTTGTGCATTAATACAAAATTCGAACTCAAATTGCCCAGATGGGTAATACCAATCTTGGTACGCTATCCTGCAGAAAAAACATCCAAGAGGACATGTCATGTGTGACGACAAAAATTTTGCGAGACCTTGAATGTCCCATAATTGGGAACGGTTGATAAGATATTATGCAGCCAATAAAACAGATAACCGTGAACATGAGGGGACAACTTGTAAAAACGATTGCAAACTCATATGAAATAACAAAAGCGAGCCACGAAATGAAATGTGCGCTAAGCTCGTGTCAACATAAAGAACAGAGAGGAAAATCAGATGTATTTCACTTCTCCTAAGTTCCTGGCACCATATGTATTGTTCTTTAATTTCGACTTTCTAAGAAGAGGAAGTATTATCCTTGTCTCACAGGTCAGGGAACTGAGGTTCGGAGAGACTGAGTAACTTGCACAAAATCAAATAGCTACTGCATGGCTCAGCCAGGGATCAGACCAAAGAGAGGAGGATGGGAAATTAGGAGGACATAAGCAGCAGGTGGAGGCGGGGTTGAAGGTAAAGGCAGAGAAGACGTGAGCAGGTAGAGGGCATCAGGGATGAGATTTGATGAGGTCAAACGATGATTTTTACCATTGGTTTCATTTACTTCTCTCGGCAGAAGCAGACTTACTTTTTCAGATTATGGTTTCCTCATGTTCGTTAAAATCAGTAACTATTTCCCACCTGCTGGGCCAAGGCTGTGCTAAGCCCTTGGGTACAGGGATGAATATAACACTGGTGTGACCTGAAGGCACCGCTGGGTAATTGAGGCTGGTACAGGGCCCATTCTTTATTTCTGGGGACACTCCAGGACATCTACTGGCAGGGAGACGGGTGGTGAAAGACACCAGCGATTATGAGCAACGTTCTGACACCATTTGCAGAATGGATGGTTCACAGGCAAAGAAATGCACAGTCAGTTCTTGGGGCCCTGCTCCTTGCTTTATCCTGCAGGTTACTTAGAACTCTTCAGAGAAAAGGCTCTCTGAAGATACAGGGCTGAAAGGATGAGCGAACAAGTCAGCAAAAACATAGACATTACTGTCAGGATGCTCCCTGGGGAAGAGAAAGGGCAAAATGTAAGACTCCCTCTCATTTGGAGAGTACGCAACAGTTCTTGGAACTCTTTATGTATATAATTAGGATAGCTAGTCTCCAGAATGGCCCCCAGTGATCTTTGCCTTCTCGTATTCGTACCTTTGTGTGTCCCCCTCCCTTGCTGAATAGAGTTAGCCTCTGTAACTCAGAAGACATTCAGAAAGGATGCATGTGACTTCTGAGGCTAGGTGGGAAAAGACACTGTGACTTCTGCCTTGCTCCCTTTTGGAATATTCACTCTGGGAGAAGTCAGATGCCATGTCATGGGGACGCTCGTGTGGAGAGGTCCGTGTGACCGGGAACTAAGATCCATTCTTAATAGCCAGCAGTAGTGAAGCCGTGCGATGATTGCAGCTGTGGCCTACAATGGCAACCTCTTGAAAAATCCTGAGCCCAAACCATTCAGATAAGTTCTCCCTGAAATCTTGACCCACATACGCTTTTGAGGTAATAAGTATTTATTGTTGTTTTAAGCCACTAAGCTTGTATTTGTTAGGCAGCGATAGCTGACGAATACAATAATCTTATAGCTATGTTGAGCTTTCTAAAAGCAAAGAATTCACAGCAAGTAGGTTGCTTTTTTTCTTTTCTAAAACAGGCAGTATTTTATGCTTTCATGTTGTTCTATTTCTATATAAGTTTATGCCTGAATGTTGTCAATAATTTGGAAAATTCAGAAAAGTATAGCAAAGAGAAAAACATTCCCTGTGATTAGAGACAACTAGTAACAACACACATGTTCTTACAATTTTTTATGTACACACAAACACATTTTTAAAAGTTTTTAATTTATTTTAATTAATTAAACAATTCTTAAGCAGAACACGCACAGGCAAAAATCGCAAACAATGCAAAAAAAAAAATGAGAATCAACCACTAGGTTCAGGCTCTTAGTCTACCAGTCTTTGAATATATGATAGTATCAACTGTAAGATAAATTGCTAACTCAATACATAGAGATCTACTGTATCATTTTAGTTTTTAATATTTATTTATTTTGAGAGAGAAAGAGAGTGGTGGAGGGGTAGAGAGTGAGGGAGAGCGAGAGCCCCGAGCAGGCTCCACGCTGTGAGCGCAGAGCCCAACATGGGGCTTGAACCCACAGACCATGAGATCATGACCTGAGTTGAAATCAAGAGTAAGATGTCCCACTGACTGAGCCACCCAGGTGTCCCAAGACCTACTGTATCATTTTAAATGTCTATGCCCTTGGCGATCTATGGATATGTCATACTTACTTGACAAATTCCATAGGGGCACACATTAGATTCCTTCAAAATTTTCAACACATTGTAAACAACGTCTCAGGGAACATCTCTATACATATCTCATTTTGAGTATTTGTCTAGGTATTTCCTTTGGATAAGTTTCTGCAGGTGGAATTGCTGGGCTAAAGTATATGCATTTTAAAATTCCTTTCTCAACAGCATGTGAGTCATGTCAGATATTATTATCTTCATTATATAGACCAGGAAAGTGAGAATTGCAAAGGTTAAGTGACTTCTTCCAGGAAACACCACGGGTAAACTGCAGGTCAGACACTCCGACCCACAGTTCGGGGCTTGAGATCTCATCGCTTCCTCTGCTCTGGGAAAGGTCTCAGGGCACAATGTAGGCTATCCGTAAGCAGAAGAGCCTCCAGAAAGAGTAAATGACTCTCCCATTCCCTCAAGCTGGACCCCTCTTGTCCTTCCTCCCCACTCTGAGATGTGGGCAGGGAGGGACCCGGTGTTTCTTCTCATCCCTTGAAATCAAGGAACAGAAGCCAGCTGAGTTATTAGAGTTTCAAGAATTGGAGGATAGTGTGGAATCAGCAGTTTCCGGGAAATAGTGGAAAGGACTAGAATTCTAATATTAGGAAGTAGTGAAAGATGTCTTCTGAAATCATACACCGTCCAAATTGTTATTCTTTTGGATTTTCCATCACTATGGATTATATCAGCCATGATGCCTACTGAGTCTCTGGGGTTAACAGGTAGAAACAGGTGGGGCACGGTCAGAGTGGCCGACATGAACAAATCAGGAGACTATAGACGCTGGCGAGGATGTGGAGAAACAGGAACCCTCTTGCACTGTTGGTGGGAATGCAAACTGGTGCAGCCGCTCTGGAAAACAGTGTGGAGGTTCCTCAAAAAAGTTAAAAATAGATTTACCCTATGACCCAGCAATAGCACTGCTAGGAATTGACCCAAGGGATACAGGAGTGCTGATGCAGAGGGGCACTTGTACCCCAATGTTTACAGCAGCACTTTCGACAATAGCCAAAGTATGGAAAGAGCCTAAATGTCCATCAACTGACAAATGGATAAAGAAGATGTGGTTTACATATACAATGGAATACTAGTTGGCATTGAGAAGGAATGAAATCCTGCCATTTGCAGCAACATGGATGGAACTGGAGGGTATTATGCTGAGTGAAATAAGTCAGAGAAAGACAGATACTATATGTTTTCACTCCTATGTGGATCCTGAGAAACTTAGCAGAAGACCGTGGGGGAGGGGAAGGGGAAAAAAAAAACTTATGGAGAGGGAGGGAGGCAAACCATAAGAGGCTCTTGGATACTGAGAACAAACTGAGGGTTGATGGGGGGTCGGGGGAAGGGGAAAGTGGGTGATGGGCATGGAGGAGGGCACCTGTTGGGATGAGCACTGGGTGTTGCATGGAAATCAATTTGTCAATAAATTGTATGTTTAAAAAAAAAAGAAATAGGTGGGACGTTTAGTGCCAGTAAGGTAGGGAGTTGCATCTAAATGAACACCTCAGTCATGGGACTATATTAAAACAAGCTTTTTTTTTTTTTTTTTTTTAATCCTCAAGGAAAAGAAACTAACCTACTTCTCTCCCACTCCTTTTCACCCCCTGTGAGAGACAGTGTGGTTTCATAGAAAGAACATAGGGTTTGGAGTCCCGGGTTATAATCCCGATGCGGTGTCAGAACTGGGGATGTCATTGAAACCCTGAGTTTAGTTTGCTCATCTGTAAAATGGGTGTATTAGTCGCTATCTCTCAGATTCTCGTGAAGAACTCACAACATCGTGTACATGAAGGAGCCTGACACGTGGTAGATAAGTGCCCTCGTCAAAGAGACTTTCATTTCCTCTTTCTTCCCATCCCTGAAGGAGATCTTTGTAACCAGGTGATATTCCATATTACCTGAGAAAAGGTCATTTCCAAGGGTTCTGGGATTGCCAGCCTTCTCTAGGCTTAAAAGAGACAGATAAATAATCATCCTTTTCACATTTGCATCCGGGCATATCTTGTGAGAGGGCCTGCATGTGCACACCCACCCACACACACACACACACTCACCTGCACTCACACCTATTCACACCACACACACTGTGCTCACCGGCTAGAATTTCCCTCCATAACCTGCCCCGGTACCAGTACCGATGCCCTTTAGACGGGTCCCAGCAAACAACTTAGGTAATCACGCCTTAACGTGGAGAGGCCTTCGTTAAAGTCATCCCCGAAGATAACCTGTAAATTACAAGTTTTCCCAAAAACAGGATCAGAGAGCTCGTGCGGTGGGCCGATGACAAACTGCCGCGTTCGCCGGGCACAGGATCGGGGGGGACTGGACCAGACTCCGAGGGAACCTCCTTGCGAAGAAACAGTCCACCTTCCGCCCTCGGCCAGCAGGCTTCCATCCAGGCCTCCACACGCTGCCGCTTTGTTCGGGGCTGGCTGAGGGCTTTCGGGAGCTTTCTGCCGGCAACCTGCGCGGAGCTCCCCCGGCCTGCAGGATTTCTTAATATCCACACCGGCTTTGGGAGCACACGCTTAGGCTCTGTCCTGGTCTTCTGGGGAAGCCGCTTCAGCTGTAAACACGGTGCGGTGGCTGGACACCGGCTGCCTACCTTATCACACGAGGCGGGGACTGAGAGAGAGACAAGCTCCATTTCACACGCACCGATGGCTCAGGATGACTGTCGTCTGTTGTGCGCTTCTTGATAAAGCGACCTGTGCATTCACACAGTGCCTTGCACACAGAAGGCCCCGCGTTTGGTTTAATGCTCTGCCATCGCTGTCTTGAAATTTGTGGTAATGTTTTTTTATTTAATGTTTATTTAGTTATGAGAGAGAGAGAGAGAGAGAGAGAGAGCAGCGGAGGGACAGAGAGAGAGGGAGACACAGAATCTGGAGCAGGCTCCAGGCTGTCAGCACAGAGCCCCTCGCGGGGCTCAAACTCGTGGACAGTGAGATCGTGACCTGAGCTGAAGTCGGACGCTTAACCGACTGAGCCACCCAGGCTCGTATCCAAAATATGGATAATATTTCTAAGACATTAATGGGTGTAACCCATCCCCTGCTCTCCAGCAGGACCACAGTAAAGAGATTTCTTCTTCCAGAAGCTTGTCTGAGGGAGCCCCACCACTGTTCTCAGGACACACCGGGGTGCCTCCCAGGCCTGAATTTCCACCTTCTCTTTCCTGCTGTGATTCCATGAGCTCATGAGCTAAGCCCTGGGAGCCATGATTTCCTCTTATCCAGCACTTTCTCGCCAGCTTCCTTCTGACCTAACATTCTCCTGATGCAGCTAAAATGCATTTCCTCAGCAGTAGATATTTCTGAGCTCACCAGGTCACCCAGGAACATGATTGGGCAAGTCCAAGAGCAAATAGCTGCTGAAGGAGTTTTGAGTTGAGGAAGGAAGGAACTAAAGTTTGGTAAGAGCACTTATTAAGGGCCAAGTACTTTTCCCAATGTGATCCTCAACACTGAGTTTCAAGGGAGATATAATTAGGGTCCCCCACTCTCAACCTTTTAAAAAAGGATAAACTGAGGCACAGTAAATCTTGCAAGGTCACACAGCTATTAAGTAGTCGAACTGAGATCACAACCCAGAGTTTTTTTTTTTTTTTTCTGGATGCCAACGCATAAGATTCTTCTGTTGCTGACGTTCACAAATTACACTGCTTACATTTTCATTATTTCCCTCTTTCATGTCAATATGGATGATGGCCTTATGGCGATATATTACACCAAAGGAAAGAGTAAGTAAAGAAATCAGAGTAAGAAAAATAAGAATAAAAATAATGATAGGAAAAATAAAATGAAGCCAAGGATAGGGTTAGTACTTGAAAACAAGGGTTTTAAGTCTTACAGACTTGCTATAGATGGACGTTAATTGGGCTCTGAGCTTCCCAGCAGCCAAAGCAAGAAAAGAAATAGCACCAGTTAGGTTTTCTTAATGCCCCCAGAGCTGAAAATAAAACAAATATGTTAAAATTAAGATTATAATCTGTCTCCAAAAGAAGTGCTATCTTGGCACTGAGACAGGAAAGAAGTCTCCCGCATGGATTTTTTATAAAGGTAACTATGGCGAATCAATGCTCCTTATTGACATCCTTACTTTATGACATACACTGGCCAGGGCTAAATTTTGGTATATATACAAACACTGCAAATAATTCATGTGGGCAAAATGGTAGTGTGGTCTGTTGTTGAACTGAAGGTTGGGTTAAGTAACAACTGAAATCAAATTACATTTGTCAAATTGACCATGTGGATTGTATCCATCAAAGCAGACTAGGTAATGTTGTGGCACAAACAACTCTAAAATCCTAGAAGTTTACGACTTACTGATTGGGTGACTTTGGACATGCAATTCAACGTGGCCAAGCTTCCTCGTACATTAGAGGAGAAATGTAATAGAATGTACCCCACTTGGTGGTTATAATTTAGTATTCCATCACAGATGTGAATATATCTGACCGGGCTGGAGCAAATGGTCTCTATGCTTCCATTTCTGGTTTTTTGTCTCTCTCTTCTCCTTCCCCCTCCCTTGACCTTGTGAAGGCCCTTTGATATATTGGGAGGGGATGACTCTCTCTCTCTCTCTCTCTCTCTCTCTGCCGAATAGTGTTGAAAAAGAAACCCAAAGCTGGAGGCATCACAATCCCAGACTTTAACCTGTATTACAAAGCTATAATCATCAAGACAGTATGATATTGGCACAAAAACAGACACACAGATCAATGAAATAGAATACAGAACCTAGAAATGGACTCACAGATATACGGCCAATGAATCTTCAACAAAACAGAAAAGAGTATCCAATGGAAACAAGACAGTCTCTGTAGCAAATGGTGCTGGGAGAACTGGACAGCAACATGCAGAAGAGTGAAACCGGACCACCTTCCTACACCATCCACAAAAATAAGCTCAAAATGGATGAACGACCTAAATGTGAGACAGGAAACCATCCGAATCCTACAGGATTCTCTTTTTTTTAACCAAGAAATTGACAAGCTATTAGATAAACCTGTTGGGTGCACTCACTATTCTATGGAGAATCTCGGGGTCGGGGAGGACTTAACACATCATCAGACCCATCTACCGATCTGATGTGTGGCCATCAGCCTTCTTTTTCATTGTGCTACTTGCCTGGTTCTCCCGCCCGCCCGCCGGCAGAGTCTCCTAAATTGGGTACGGGTACTGCAAGCAAAAATAGGACCCTTGGTGCTTTTTTGAGTTCTGCTTCTTCATGCTTCGCTTCCTACTCAGGTCTTGGCAGGTTCTGCTTGTATCTTTCCCGTGTGCTTTGTTTGGGCTTGGCTGCTGCAAACCAAGGAAAGTTTAATTACCATTGACTGCCCGCCTGCCCTCCCACCTGCCTCCCTGCCATGAGCTTGTGATACTCTTGTTGTCGTCTCATCCAAAGCAGAACCCATATCCTGAATGATAAGCTTGAGCTCTGGCCACCTGGTGAGGTCACTGCTCCAACCCCAGAACTTGACAGGCTGAGACTGGAATTCAGGTACCTACTAGGGTTCAGGCTGGGACGGGACACGGAATCTCCTCCTTGGCAGTCCTCATTGTCCCCTTCCTTTTATGTAGCTAATCATTATTTTGCCAGCTTCCGTAAAATGCTTTTCTCAGACAACATGAAGTCAGTCTTGCCAACCAAATCGTTTCCCGCAAACGCATTTTATATAAAAAATATTAGAGCCACAGGGGACTGCAGAAACAGGAAAATGTGTGGGTAAGCCTGCTATACTTTTGTCATTAGAACATGTTCAAAAATTTCCCATTCATTCATTCGTTCATTCATCCCATGCCTTTTATTGGGCATCTCCCATATGCCAGGTACTCAGCAGGTTCTAAAGATAAAGTGGGGAGCAACAAGAAGGACAGGATCTTTATCCGCAAGAAATTTACAGCCTGAGAAAGGCCCCCCACTCAAAGAAGTGGACTATCTCTGGGGTATGAAGAATCAACCAGAAATAGAGTTCAGGCCTCCTGACGCCCAGTGGCTCTGATGCCCCTTTAAGTGGGCATTCGTTCCGACTTCCTCAACTTCTTCATTCTTTGCCATGCATTTCATCCCATTGCCTCCTTCCAGAGCTCAAAGCATGTGCCAAGATTTAGATTTCAACAGCTCTAAAATGAGTTCCCTCTGGCAAGAATGAGGAATGCAGTAGTTGACTTTTACCCCAGGCACAGGGGGGCAAAGATGAATAAACCCGGTCCTTGTTTTCTGCCTGCAGGAGCTCCCAACCTGGAAGAGAAAACTACAGTGAACTGTAGACGGTGCAAAAAGAAAGCCCAGGGCTTCCCTAACTGGGGCAGAGATATGGGTCCAGAAATATGGCATGATTTTAGGTGGTGCACCTCTTTTAATTGTAACATTATTCCATGTATTTTTTGTAGGAGAAAAAATACAGGGGCACCTAAGTGGCTCAGTCAGTTAAGCGGCTGACTTCGGCTCAGGTCATGATCTTGAAGCTCGCGGGTTCGAGCCTCGCGTGGGGCTCTGTGCTGACAGCTCGGAGCCTGGAGCCTTTTTCAGATTCTGTGTCTCCCTCTCTTTCTGCTCCCCCACCTCCACTCTTGCTTTACCCCTCTCTCTCTCTCTCTCTAAAGTAAATAAACATTAAAAAAAAATCTTAAAACAATTAAAATACATATATATAAATAATACCTCAACCCCACGTTAACCGTTTCTCTTTTCACTCAATCAACAAATGCGTGGTGACTGTTACCCTGTGCCTGGCACTCTTCTGGCGTCTGAGTGTCCGGAAATGAACAAACAGCTACAAATCCCTTCCCTCATAGATGTTACGTTGAGTTCAAATACGTGATTTAAATGTAAAAAACGAGATGATCGAAAGAAAGAAATCCACAGATAGGCCAGCATTGCCATTTAGTGGATGAGTAACCCCAGCCCAGTTTTTTAACCTTCTTGTGCCTCAGTTGCCTTATCTGAAAAATAGGGGTAATAATTGTATCTTCCTCCCCGAAGTTCTGACCCTGGTGTGAGCTGACACGGAGACATGCACACAGTGCCTGGAACACAATAAGCACCTGTGACTGTTGATTTTTTTCGCGAGTACAGGCTAAAAATTTTGAAGATGAAGGAACGACTCGGTTCTGGAAAGCTAGGCTTAGGACATCTTCCCAAGCGCCTGGATAACTTGCTTGTTTGTTTGTTTGTTTTTAAAATTAATTTTTTTTAATTTTAGAGAGAGAGAGAGGGCACGAATGGGGGAGAGGGGCAGAGGGAAAGAGAGAGAATCTTAAGCAGGCTCCACACTTACCGTGGAGCCCAGTGCGGGGCTTGATCCCACGATGCTGGGATCATGACCTGAGCTGAGATCAAGAGTCAGACGCTCAGCCTCCTGAGCCACCCAGGCGCCCCTGGAGAACTTGCTGAGATGCATACTTCTCAGGCCCCACCTTAGAGACCCCCAGATCTTAGTAGCTCTGAGGCAAAGCGCAACTCCTGCTATCTCCCTCTCTCTTTCTTGCTCCCCTTGCTATCCTGAGAGTGAACGACTGGGGGCTGCTTTAGGGTTCAGATAAGGGCTCCTTCCTCTCAGGAGGGTGGGGTAGGGAAATGCCTTCCTGGGTGCTGCGGTGCCTTGAAGGGCAAATTCGCTGGCAAGTAGCTGCGTTCTGGGGGAGGCGTTGGGCCAAGGGACAGCAGGTGCACAGGGGCAGGAGAGAACAGGTTCACTTGTAAAGCTGCAAGACGTTGAGTGGGATTGGCGTGCCTGGGATGTGAGGCTGTTGGCTGGCTCTGATTTGAAGGCACACTGTGGCTTGTTGTCCCTGGCCCGCGGAGCATGCTGAATCAAGTTTAGTGGAAATCTGCCAACAAGGAGCTGTTTGAAACTGTGAGAAGTTTGCGTTTTAGGGCTTAAGATATTGCCCTCGGAAGCCCAAAGCAGCTGCTACGAGAAAAACCAATTCCAAGGGCATCTTTGATAATGATTAGCAACGTGTCACTTTGTCTGCAGGGTTCCCTTTTAACAGCAACCCCACCCCCTAATGATTTCAGAGGATCTGGAAAATGTGAAGAACCCGCTCAACTCCTTCAAGAAAACAACGGATCACGCTCAAGTGTTCTCATACATTTCCAGGAAGCTTGGCTGGGAGGCAGCTCGAAGGAATAAAATACCTAAGGGTCCCTTTCATAACCCTCACATGACGAAGAGAAAGATGAGAAAGTGCTATGGAATCAGATGAGCAGAGGTTCAAATTCTGACTCCACCTTGAACGAGCTGTGTGACCCCGGGCCAACTACGTAGTTGCTCAAGACCTCGGGGTTCTCTTCTGTCCAGTGGGCTTCACGTCCAGAATGAGTGAAATGATGTGTGTGTGCCGTGAGTGGCCCGCTGCCTGGCACCCAGCAGAAGCTCAGTAAGTGACCACACGCTGTTAATTTTTAATCAGAAAAAGTGAACTAGCATCCAGAAACTAAAGAAAGGGGAAGACACAGGCTGCCTTTGCGATGAGGAAACGTTTCACTTGGGACTTCTGGGGAAAAAAGTCGGAAGGGTGTGTGGCCAAGACAGGCTATCCGATTAAGGGCTGAAAATGTAGTCTGGCTTTCTGGGGGCTGCTAATGGCCTTGCACCCTAAATGCCAGAGTAAAGAAATGCTTGGGCGGCATGAGGAAGCTTGGGGATCCTCACCTCTGGAGTACCTGTGAGCACACACCATATATATACACACTCACACCTTCCCCATACCGGCTCTTCGAGGCAGGCAGGAGGAAAGAGGAAGAAAAGGAGGCTACGCTGGGATGGGGAGCCAGAAAAGACAGCCATGAAAAAGGGAAGGAAGGGGCTGGGAGTGGTTTGCCGCTTAGAGGGCTGGAGTCGAGAGAGAGAAAACCACCATGTTTGAGCTGAGTTCACCACTGCCCTGCGTCCACCCGGGATTCCGAGGGCCTACTGTGCGCACTCCCCAGTTTAGGCACTGAGAGCGGTGTGGCTCTGTGCCCTAACCCCACTCCAGAGGTGCCTACCCCCCTGCACCGGGCTGAAGAATATCCTCCTGGAGCTCATGTCCACCAGGAACCTCAGGACGTGACCTTGTTTGGAAATCATGTCTTTGCAGATTACTTAGTTGAGATGAGGTCATACGGGTTTAGGGTGGGCCCTGAGTCTAATGACTGGCGTCTTTACGATAAGAGGAGAGGAACCTCAGAAATATATACAAGTACAGGGAAGAAGGCCGTGTGAAGGCAGAGACAGAGACCAGAGTAATGAATCTACAAGCCAAAGAATGCCGAGGTTTGGCAACGTCCACCAGAGAAAGAGGCAGGTGAAGAGGAGTGCTTGCCAGGGGCACCTGGGGGGCTCAGTCGGTCGAGCGTTCGACGTCAGCTTGGGTCATGATCTCGCGGTTCATGGGTTCGAGCCCCGCATCGGGCTCTGTGCTGACAGCTCGGAGCCTGGAGCCGGCTTCGGATTCTGTGTCTCCCTCTCTCATTGCCTCTCCCCCATTCATGCTCTGTCTCTATCTCTCAAAAAATGGATAAACATTAAAAAAAAATTTTTTTTAATTTTTTTTTTTAACGTTTATTTATTTTTGAGACAGAGAGAGACAGAGCATGAACGGGGGAGGGTCAGAGAGAGGGAGACACAGAATCTGAAAAGGCTCCAGGCTCTGAGCCGTCAGCCAGGAGCCCAACGCGGGGCTCGACGTGGGGCTCGAACTCGCGGACCGCGAGATTGTGACCTGAGCTGAAGTCGGATGCTTAACCGACTGAGCCACCCAGGTGCCCCTAAAAAAAAATTTTTTTTTTTAATCCCTGTTGTCGTAAACTACCGTGGTGGGGTTATGGCAGCCCGAGGAAACGATACACTCTCGGAAGAGAAAATCAGAACGCAGGTACTCCCCATTTTGCAAGGCACTGTATTAACAGAAACTGCACATCAGGGTTGTGCCCTCGCTTTGCATGTTCAGTGGTAACTGATGTCTAGTTTCAGTTCAGTGGTGACTGACCTCCAGTTTCAATTGACATGGAAACTCACAACACACACGCGCACACACACACACACACACACCCCTGAAAAAGTACATGTCATTCATAATTGAGAGAAAATGAATAAGGCACATCACCAGGTGAGTAACGGAAGACTTAGAAGCTGCAGAAACAACTGTGGCTTAATCAGGAAGGGCTTCCTGGCACGGGAGTTTTGGAAGATTGATTAGGGGAACGCGGGGCCCCCGGAGCGTCGCATGGGGGGTGATGGGTGCCTCCATTCCTTCTTCCAGGGTCCAATTCCGACTGGACCACTTCTTCACATTTTTTTTAATTGTTTATTTATTTTTGAAAGGGGGGCGGGGAGAGGCAGAGAGAGAGAGGTGGACACAGAATCCGAAGCATGCTCCAGGCTCCGAGCTGTCAGCACAGGGCCTGACCGGGGGGGGGGCTCGAACTCACGGACTGCAAGGCCATGATCTTAGCTGAAGCTGAACACTTAAGCAACTGAGCCACCTAGGTAGCCCCTTTTTACGTTTTTAATTTTTTAAATGTTTTTTTTTAAATTTATGATTTTTTGGGGCGCCTGGGTGGCTCAGTCGGTTGGGCATCCGACTTCGGCTCAGGTCATGATCTCGCAGTTCGTGGGTTCGAGCCCCGCGTCGGGCTCTGTGCTGACAGCTCAGAGCCTGGAGCCTGTTTCAGATTCTGTGTCTCCCTCTCTCTGACCCTCCCCCGTTCATGCTCTGTCTCTCTCTGTCTCAAAAATAAATAAATGTTAAAAAAAAAATTTAAAAAAATAAATAAAATTTAAGATTTTTTTAACTGACTGACCACTTTTTTGCTCTGAGGTCTTAGTCTACCTGAGGCTGTGGTTCCTCAACTTGAAATGGTGATCCTGCTTCCCAGTATGCCTGGAAATCCCAGACCGGATCATTCACACAGCAGCCCCTTCTGCTCTCAAAGGTGTCCTGGTTTGTATTTAAAAAAAAAAAAGAAAGAAAAAAAAAAAAAAAAAGCACTGGGATGGGTTTATTTTCTATTTTCCAAATACGAAATTATATCATTAAACATGCTTTTCAAGCAACAATTTTCCTTGGAGTTTCTGATATTCAGCTGTGCTACCTCAGAGGGATTCCCTGATTGAAAATCACTTGAATGGCGTATCTCTGAGTTTTTCCAGACAATTCAGCTTCGGGTTTCGGAGCAAGACGTCTGAAGCTGGGCCGAAATGGGTGTCTATCCAAGGCCCATGACCCGCCGGCTATGTGACCTTGGCAGTCTGTGCCACACCGTCACACCCCCATCTCTCGAGGGCCACTTTTTCCCTTAATGCAATGGGGCTAGTTATAGAGCAATAGTCAAAATATTAATAACATTTTGCCCTAATTAATGATTGCGCATATTAATAATAATACGCACCCATAATAGTACAATAAATCTCAGTACTCCATAGAACGGCTGGTATGATTACACGGCACATGTAAAACCCTTAGCACGATACCTGTCATAAAACAATGATTTCTTAAATAGGAGGGTTCTTTTTTTTCTTTTTCAATGAGAGCTTAAAAAAAAAAATCTAAGGATTGTGCTCATGTGGTGCAGAGTTTATTTGGGTTTGATGGGAGGAAGCACTTCTAGACAGTCAGAGAGGAGACACCACAACATCCAGACGGCCAGCTATCAGCTGTGTTGGTAGACCTGAAGCCCAGAACAAATTATCCCTAATTGTAGATAATCGGAAAACAAAATATGCAGCCGTTGAGACAATGTGACGCGACGCAGAAGATGTTAGTGCCGGGGATCTGGTTGTATTTTTACCTTGTTATGGCTTTCACTTTCCTGTCTCTGTGCCATTTTCTTCTTTTTTCTTTTTCTTTTTTTCTTTTTCGGGGGGGGGGGGGGGTGGTGGTTGTCTTGCTCCAGAACAAGGCAGCTTGATACTGTGGGGAAAATTTGAGGAATGTGCCATCGCTCAGAGCTTTTTAGTTACCAGAAACAAAAAAGTTCTAATGACTAACTTAATCTTTCACAGAATTTTCTAGAAGGACATTGGAGAGTTCCCAGGAATGATGGGGACCCGGAATGACAGGGCTGAGACAGTCTTGGAACGGGGAATGCCAAGCGTCTAGAGAGCCAGACAATTTGTTCTCTCCAGGGACAGCGACCAAAAAGAATGTGCTCCCACCTCTATGTTCTGTCCTTGGGTCACTCCAGTTAAGACTCAAAGTCTTGCAGGGTCCTGGGAGAACCAGTCTGGCTGGTGTCCCTTGAGCATCTCCCTGGCTGGAAGAGGCCTGGCCTTCCTTTGGGATTCCCAAGACCACCCACGTGGGGTAAGAGGAGATTCCAGAAGCAAATGGGGGATGTGTTACTCAAAGAAGAGGAAAAGATATGTGCAGCCCCGATGCCCCAGGAGCTTTTGAAAGTGGGCTGGGGCCTGGGGGCACATGGGTGGCTCAGTGGGTTGAGCGTCCAAAGTCGTCTCACATCATGATCTCACGTTTCATGAGTTCAAGCCCTGCATTGGGCGCCCTGCTGTGAGTGCAGAGCCTGCTTCAGATCCTCTGCCTCCCCCCCGCCCCTCCCTCACTTGTGCTCTCTCTCTCTCTCTCTCTCAAAAATAAATAAAAACATTAAAAAAAAAAAAGTGGGCCTGAGAAACTCGGGTTACTATCCCCACCTGGTCCTGAATGGCTGTGTGTGCTCTGCCCACAGCCCTTCTTCTGGCTGGACCTCAACCATCCCATCTGCAAAATGAGATAGGTGGTCAGCTCATGGGACAGTTGGGGGCTTTTCCATCCCGAATGCTCTCTGACCCCCACCAGCTGCCACTGATCTGGTTGCTCACGCCTCTCCTCACGTTTAAGCCTCCCACCCTTTTGGTCACGCGTGACAGACTTCTTCAAGTCACAGACCACTTTCTGAAGAGTTGATTGCAGGGAGGAGGGCGGCGGGCTAACCTCGCGGTGGGGAACGCAGGCCACAACAGTTTTTCAAATTTACTTCCGAAGAGGTAGCAGTCTCGGTGCCTGGGGAGGGAGACTTGTGAGGTGAGAAAAATGACAGCCTTGTTTGTTAAGAAGAGAGAGGGGGGTGTGCCGGGTTCCTGGACGGATGACCTCAGGAGGCCTCTCTGGCCTGTGTGAATCCGGTGATGGTCACGGGTTGAGGGGCAAAGATGTGGCTCATGTCCAGCTGTGGTGCCATACACTTTGGAGATGCTCCCACACCTCACGGAATGCCTCTGTAGTGCTCACCTGGGAGCCTTCCAGCATCACATCAGGGACTTTGTTAAAAGTTTAAAGGGGCGCCTGGGTGGCTCAGTTGGCTAAGCGTCCGACTTCGGCTCAGGTCATGATCTCGCAGTCTGGGAGTGCGAGCCCTGCATCAGGCTCTGTGCCGGCAGCCCGGAGCCTGGAGTCTGCTTCAGGTTCTGTGTCTCCCTCTCTCTCTGCCCCTCCCCTGCTTGTGGTCTCCCTCTCTCTCTCAGAAATAAACATTAAAGCTTTTTTGAAAAGTTCACACTATCTGAAACTGCTTAAAAATAGACTAGCACAGGCCATCATGGTTTTTGAGCCTTCAGGACTTTGCAAAGGATTGTAGCAGTAGGATGTGACAGGTGAGGAATCAGGCAGGGGAGTGGAGCAGGCCTGGGTTTGAATGCCCTTTCTTCCACCTTTTCACTTGGGGCCCCTGAATGACTTACTTAATTTTCCTCTGAGTTTTGTTTTTTTTCCCCTTATCTATAAAGTGAGAATAATCATAGTTTCCCATTCATGTGGCGCTCATGAAGATTTAAGGAGAAAAATCCCAAGAAGTGTTTTGCAAAGTACTGGGCCCGTAGAAAATACTTGATAAACGTTAGTGTTACTATGATTATTATTGTTATGAACTTAATAGTAATGGTCACTTGGCCTAGGCTTACTGATCTATGTTACAGACAACGGTACAAAAGATGATGGGCACAGACAACGGCAGGGCATAAAAGCAGCACAATGACTTTCGACTTGACTGCAACCCAAGGCTATGGGGATATGGTGCCCCCATGACCAGAGGATCCAACAAATATGGTGGGAATGATGTGAACTCCTTCTTAGACTGTAGTCCAGACTCCTTCATGAGGCTTCTGGGTGATCTGGCTTGGAGCCCACCCCTTGGGCTTCAGCTGAGGATGTTTTACTTGTACACCATCCACTCCTTCCATTCTAGTTTGCTCTGGGTTCTCTGAGTAGTGGTAGGGTCCCAGAATATTTGGCCTGACTAACCCAGACCCATTCTCCAGGTCTTGGCTGAACAGGGTCCCTGGGCTCCGAGGCCGTCAGACACCCCCCATAATGCTCTGTTCTTCCCACTGCTTTGGGTCCTTGAATTTCTTTAGTTAATTACTCATGTAAATACTTGTTCAATGTCATGCTTCTTGACTACATTGTTAAATTGATTTCTTCCACAGTGGCTGGCATCTGCTCTGTATGTAGGAGGTATTCAATGAATATTTGTTGGCTGGGAAAGTCTGAGAGTGGGATTAGGACTTGGCACGGGCTTGGGGACTGGGCTGGTGGTAAGTTGCCCCTACTTTAGGAGGTTACACCAGTTTCAAGTAAGGCAAGGAAACAAATCCTTTAGCTCAGAAGACCTGACATCTTGAACCAAATCAGCCTAGTCGAAGGCCCTTGGGAAGACTATATCTTCTCTAGGGGCTTCCTCTAGAAAGCAAAGGATAAGATTGCCTCTAGCTTTCTACTACGTGTCCCATATCCTAACCCCGAAACAGCGTGGCGGGAACAAACTCCTTTGGGCATAAATTTGTCACCCATCTCTTTCTGGCCACAGATCTCAGCACATGAGTGCGCTGACTGCATTTATTTAGCCACATGAATTGGGTCCCTTTGTGCTTAGTCAGCGCTAAGCATTGGAAATATCGAAACAGTAGCTCCAGTTCCAATGGGGAAGCAAGAGGAACACATAGGCAATCTCACTGTAGTGTGAGAGACCGGAAGTAGCAGGAAGTGGAGAAACCAGGTGACGTGGAACCACATCACCTAGCATTGACATGCTGATCCGGCATTGCTTTGCTGTACGACCTTGAGAAAGTTACCTGATGGTTCTCAGTCTCAGTATGCTAATGTGCACGATGAGGAAGTGAGTGTTTTCATCTCACGGGGATGTGGTGAGATAACAGAAAACAGGCAAACAACGTGGTGAATGAGGAGGGAGGCCCAGTGCTTAACTGCCCTTAGCCACTCTGACCAAGACAAGCATGGAAAAGGGAACGAAGGGAACAGAGATCAGGGAGGGCTTTCCTGAAGAGGTGACATTCCAAATGAGAGACGGTGGAGATAAACATCATTCAGACGGAGGGAAAAGCAGGAGGAGAGATTCGGAGGAGAGAATGTGCTTGGCATTTCAGAAGAAATGCAATTGCCTTGATAAAGTTGGAGCCTATATCAGAGGGAGCGATTTGGCCTGAGGCTGGAGGAGTAAGCTGGGGGCAGATCACGAACGGATACAAAGATACTTGTACTTTACGGTCAGGAAGAAGAGCCAGGAAACTCTTATTACAGTTTGGAGAATGAGCTGATCAGCCATCTTTTGAAGGCTGTTCCCGTGCCTTGGAGGAGACCAGACTAGAGGCAGTGAGAAGCTACTGTAGGGACCCAGACAAAAGGTGATGGTAGGTGAAAAGAAGGTGGGAGTCGGGGTAAGGAGGCACGTGCACAGAACCGAAAGGTGCCTCAGAGGTAGAATCTACAGGACTTGGTGATGCATTAAAATGGAGAGTGAGAAGGGGGAGGAAATTCTCATTTACTGAACCTGTGCTAGACCATCTCTCATCTCATACCTCACTGAATTCTCTCAAAAGCCCTGGCAGCGAAGTATGATTCCCATATACCCCCCACCCCCCGGCCACCCCTTTATTTTCTGTTCCCCCGCCAGTTGGGAAAGTCAGGCTCCGAGCAGCAGAGTCATTTGGCCTGGGTCACACAGCCAGCTGGTGGCACAGCCAGATTGCAGCTCAGGTCTGTGAGACTTCCGAAGCCAGGTGCCTTCAGCTCTGACGTTAGTTCCCAGATTGACTTGTTCCTTCCTGGCACTTTGGAACTTTGAAAAAAGTATGGGATCCTAGGCCCCGCCCTCTGGACATTCTGGTTCAGTAGCTCTGAGGTGGACCCTGGGAATCTCCAGCTTAGCACCAAAATGATCCGGTGGGTCAATGTGGGGAAGACCTTTTCTTTTCGTGGGCCCATCTTCTCCTTCCAGGGATTGTCTTTCCCCCTGAGGGAGGGGGCTGGCAGACGATGCTCTACCACCGGAAGGGGGCTAGGAACCAGGTTGATCAACCAGCCTCAGGTCTGAATCTGCACTAGACCAGCCTCCCGGGCATGTGATCCTAGGAGACCAATCAGAAGCCTTCTGAGGAGCGGATGTGGGCCTTAGGCGGACGGCAGCTATCTTTGCCCCCAGGTAGGGTGGGGAGGTCCCAACTGAGATGAGGGCATGGAAAGAATCTTGCAGCTACCGTTTGAGCCCCTAGATCCAGTCACCTCTGGGCCCTTTCAGGGACATAAGCTAACGTCTACTTTTTCTTCTTTCTTTTCTTCCCTCTTTCTCTCTCTCTCTCTTTCTCTCTTTTTCATTTGCCAATTAAAGCTGGGTTTCTGCTGCTGGTAATCTAGAGATCCTGACTGATAGACTCAGAGAAGCTATTGCGGAGGCTTCTGCTGTCCAGGACGAGTTATGGAGACAGCAGGGGCGGGGGGAAGATTTGGTAGGAGCTCAGCACAAAGCATAGGGTTGAACAGATTAAAAAAAGATTGATGGCCCCAGGAAGTAGAGACTTAACATGTATGGCAAATACATTCGTTCATCCATCCATTTGTTGATATACTCGCTCATCCATTCAACACAATTTTGGATATCAGACATATGCTTGCTTGCCCTACAGGGTGCAACAGGGAGAGAGAAAGTCATAGACTTTGCTCTTCAGGAATTAGAGACTAGCAAGAAAAAAAGAGAATTAAACATAATTTCTAACACAGGCAAACATGGTGTGTGACAGAGAGATTGCAGAGGGCCCTGGGAGCCCGGAGGATGGAGGAGACTTGGGCTGACCACTGCCATCACCACCTAGAAGAATCATTCTCTGCAGGAGTGGCCGTGTCTAGAACGCATCCCCCTCCTTAGCTCACTCACATTCCACACACCGCTGAGGGCCTTTGGAATTCCAAGCAAGGTGATAGGTACCAGAGAGATAAAAATGGAAGCTGTCCTTGAGGTGGCTACACCTGGCTTCATCTCCCTTTTCTCTGGTACCTTTGGTTCTCTCCCCTTCAGCTCTGCCCCATCAGCATACAAATGAATGATCTCTCCCATCTTCAATAAGATAAAACCAAATCCACTCAAGCAAATGAAACCAGACAAAATCCTGTCTTCACTGGATGTATTTATCTCTTTCCTTATCCTCACAGCTACCCTTCTTGAAAAGGTTAGTGAGACACGTTTTCACTTTGCTTGACAATGGCTCTTCATTCAGCCCATTCATGAAGGAACTGTTGAGTCGCTGTCTGATACCAGGCATTTATGCTGGTGCCGAGCAAGGGTTTGTTGAACAGGACCTACGTGGTTCCATTTCCCAAAGCCACAGGTGATCTCTCTAAGAACAAGAAATGTTTGGACAGGTAGTCCTAGTCTCCTGAGGAACCTCGTCTCCGTGGTCAGAGAGTACTAGAAGGTGAGCCATGAAAGATAAGTAAGAAGCTTGTCAGGCCTGTAGGCTCAGTATTGGTGGATGAGTGGGTGGTGGGTCAACCGTGTTTTGGGCAGAGGGAGCAAAATGTCTGAAAAATCTTGCAGGACGTAGGGAAACCAGAGAGATGAGACCTGTGAGTGGGCGGAAGGCAGTTGTGGAGGACTTTGGAGGTGTAGAACAGCTTTGGACTTCATCGGAATGGTAGCAGGAAACTTCTGAAGGGTTTTAGGCATGGGAAGAGCATATTTGTGATTTAGAAAGATAACTAGGGGGGCAGTGATGGAAAAGGCAGCGGCTCTTCAACTTTTCCAAGCCCCAGAAGGCTTGTTAGAGCACAGTTTCCTGGTTCCCATCTCTGGGGATGCTAATTCAGGGGAGTATGTGGACTATGTTTGCATTTGGGACCAATTCACAGGTGACGTTGATGCCGATGGTGTAGGCATCACACTTCAGGAGCTCCTGGAGAAGGTGTTGTAGGAGGGCAGGATGTGGGGGGAAATGAGTGGGCAGCTGTTTGAAGTGAGGAACTGATTCAAGAAGAGGGAGGATCCTGGGGAGGAGGCGTGGCCAAGAAGATGCCTCCATGTTGCTAAGTTTAAGGGACCATTTTCTGTGCATCTTGCTGCACCTCTGTCTGCTTTCGTAGAAGGGCTTCCTGCTGGCTTCAGTGACACCATTTTCCTCTACCTTCCCTCCGTCCCTCTGATGACCCTTGTCCTTTGTTCCCCTTCCAGCACTTTTTTTTTTTTAAATTTATATTCAGGTTAGTGTAGTCTTGGCTTCAGGAATAGAACCCAGTGATTCATCTCTTACATATGACACCCGGTGCTCATCCCAAAAAGTGCCCTTCTTAATGTCCATCACCCATTTAACCCCCCCCACCCCACCCCCAGCAACCCTCAGTTTGTTCTCTGTATTTTAGGGTCTCTTAACTTCCAGCATTTCTTGAGGTCTATCCTTGATTCTATTTTCCCTGAGGGAAAGGGGTGGGGTCTTCAGAAGAGACTTTCAACTCCATCCTGCTTCATAGTAAACACTCTGTAAGTGTTTTATTTTATTTTTTTAAAGATTTTATTTATATTTTAATTTTTTAAATGTTTATTCATTTTTGAAAGACAGAGACAGAGGACAAGCAGGGGTGGGGCGGAGAGAGAAGGGGACACAGAATCGGAAGCAGGCTCCAGGCTCTGAGCTGTCAGCACACAGCACGTCGCGGGGCTCGAACTCACAGACTGCAAGACCATGACCTGAGCCGAAGTCCGACGCTCAACCGACTGAGCCACCCAGGCGCCCTTAAAGATTTTATTTATTCATTTATTTATGTTTAAGTTTTTTAATGTTTATTTATTTTTGAGAGAGAGAGAGAGACAGACAGACAGACAGTGTGAGCTGGGGAAGGGGCAGAGAAGGAGACACAGAATCCAAAGCAGGCTCCAGGCTCTGAGCTGTCAGCACAGAGCAGGTTGTGGGGCTCGTGCTCACCAGCTGCGAGATCATGACCTGAGCCGAAGCTGAATGTCCAACCAACTGAGCCACCCAGGCGCCCCTAAAGATTTTATTTTTAAAGAAATGTTTATTTATTTATTTTGAGAGAGAGAGAAAAAGAGAGAGAGAGAGAGGAAGCAGGGGAGGGGCCGAGAGAGAGAAGGAGCAACGGAATCCCAAGCATGCTCTGCGCTGTCAGCATGGAGCCAGATGCAGGGCTCAAACTCATAAACCATGAGATCATGACCTGAGCCAAAGTCAAGAGTCGGACGCTCAACTGACTGAGCCGCCCAGGCACCCCTAAAAGTGTTTTTGAAATAACGTAGAGGCTGATTACCAGTTCTTGGTTCTCGACCAGGCCATAAGTGACTCAGGGCCAGGACCTTTCTAAGCATCTCTTCCCACACCCAGTACAGTGTAGGCACACAGTAGGTGCTTAGTAAATATTTATGAACCAATGAATAATTCCCGCTGTCACCATTTTGCCAGTTCTGTGAATGTCGTCAAGCTACTTAATCTCTCCATATTTCAATCTCTTTATGTATAAAATGGGGATTGGAAATAGAATTTATCTCCTAAGAGTTGCCTTGAGGATGAAGTAAGATAATGTACGCGAAGTGTTTGGCACGTAGTGAGAGCTATTGAACTTGTGGCACCTTCAGCATTGTCATAGGCAACAATCCCTCTCCAGCTGGGCTGTTGTGAGGGACCAGGAGATAGAGGGTTTGGCAGATAGTAGGTGTGTGACGAAGGTTAATTCTCTCTCTCCAAGCTCTCCCTTTCCCCACCCCTGGAGACCCCTGACTGCACTGGCTTGTTTTATCCCTGGATCAGCTGATGGGGTAACAATGGGAAGAGAGTGTTCCGGTTTGTGGCTGAGCTCTCAAGGCATTGTTTAAAAACAAAGAACATTCCTTTCAACCTTAGAAGATCTACATCCCACTGGCTCTGGCACCCCGCAACGGTGTCTTCTCGGTATGGACTAATATTGAGAGAAATGGCATTAAAAACAAAACGCAAAAGCATCTCAAGGATGATCACCTCCCACCAATTAGGCAAGACAAACATTCTTGGGAACGAGTCTAAAGTCTCTCCGGAAGGATCTAGAATAGAGAAAGATTATTGCCACAGTCTCAGTGGTGGGTGTAGAGTCTTTTTAGTTTTATTTTTTTAAATGCGTCTCTGTTCTCATCCTATTAGCTTGTTTTCACCCTCCTTCTCCTTTGAAATAGGCCTGTAATGGTCTATAACCTTAAATGAGGAGGCTTTCGTAAAGCTACCAGTGCATTTATAGATAGTGTTGTGGGATACCCTTCAACATTTTCGAGCCGAAGGATTATTTATTGTTGGGAAGAAATGCTTCAGGGCCCCTAGCGTGTATGCTAAGAAATTATTACTGACTGAGCCAATCATAAGCTGTTACAAACCAACCACAGAAAACCCCCTAACACTTGCCTTCTTTCCCAAGCTTTGTGCCAGAGTTTGTCTTATCCTAGCTGTGACTCCTAGGCCAGGGTGGTGAAAACTTTGTTCATTTAAAAATTTGATTGTTTTTATAACGTGGATCTCCTTTGTTGCTTCCAAATGGCAGCATGAAATAACACTTCCTTCCTCTTTATACATTCCGTCCCTACACAGAATCACCCCCAGAATCCCCTGGGGTAGTCATTAATTCCTGGACATTGTCCTGGGTAAGAGGCATCGTCCGTAGTAGCTCATTCCTTCCCGTTGATTCTCCACAAAACTGCAAGCTCCTCCCCTCCACCTCCGATTCCTGATTATCCTTATCTACAAGATAGATCAAACAATGGCGCAGACCCTGGGGACCCTCTGGGTTGGCTCTGGGAACCAATCTGTGTTGGGGTCAAGATCAGCCTGACTTTCTGGAAAAAAAGTTGGCATTTGCTCTGTTTTGAGACCTTTCTCTAGCTTCATATACCTGAGAGGGAGGCCTAAACTCCGCAGCTGGGATGATTCCCTTCCCTCCCGACAGCCAAGCTCTGCATCGTTAAATTGTTTCCTGATAATTTGGAACAGGGAGTTGTTTTCCCAGTGAGGAACACTCTCTCCTATTCCGCCTGCTCGCCTGGACGGAGTGATTCAAATTAACACCTTACTTGTTCTCAAGTGAGTTGCTCCAGAACTGCACTCCAGCCACAAAGGGACAAAGAATGAATCTTTTAAGATCGCCCCCGCTTTTGTAACACTTTGAACTATTCGACTTCTGTGGATTGTATCTCCCTTTGAATTTAGGGTATAGGGTGTGACTACATGAAACTACTAGGGTGGGACTTAGGATCCAAAACAAAGGATCCAGAAAAAGACATTAAGGGCTTGAATAAATTATCCTAGAGTTCCGAGCCACAGACAGTAATTATTTATTGATGTTTGGGTGGTGGTTGATGCTGGTGGTGGTGGATTAAAGTTCTAAAGAGAGTCCAGGATCTGAATCTACTCTGAGGCTGGAACGGCAAGATGATTAGAACAGCGATAGTAACTTCCATTCGCTTAAGTAGTCAATGTGCCAGTTCCTGGGTTTGCGAAGCCTTATAATTAATAATATCTCCATTTAAAAATGCCTTTTCATGTTCTAAGGATAACCAGGTGTCATGAGTGTCCCTGTATCAGAGGTTGAAGGGGAGTTTGTAGTTTCCAAAATGGCTCACGTGACGAAGAGTAAATGTGTTTTATTTTATGATCCGAACAGTAGTTCTCCAAACTGGCTGCTTCCCAGGAGCAATGGGTGAATCTCATTTAACAAATGGCTAAGGTAGGAGCGAATGACTTGTGGGTTTCTCATAAACAAAACATGAGGGGCGTCTGGGTGGCTCAGTCGGTTAAGTGTCTGACTTTGGCTCAGGTTATGATCTTGCAGTCCATGAGTTCGAGCCCCCCTAGTAGGGCTCTGTGCTGACAGCCCAGAGCCTGGAGCCTGTTTCGGATTCTGTGTCTTCCTCTGTCTGCCCCTCCCCCACTTGCACTCTGTTTCTCTCTCAAAAATAAATAAACACTAAAAAAATTTTTAAGAAACAATGAACAAAATAACGAAATGAAACACAACAAACAAGAAAGGGGGAACTGATGTCCCACAGGGCCGGAATGTTGAAATTCACAGCACATAATTCGCTAGACTGGTGACTCCGGCGTGAGCAGCCAGTCTATTCCCACCGGCTTGTTTGACAGAGGAGGTCTAGCCTCATAACATAACCTGTGTTATGAGTGGACTCCTTGGGTTTGAATCTTGGCTCTACTGTTCATCATCAGTGGTCTTTGGGCACATGGAGGAGTCTTTCTGTGCCTCAGTTCCCCCTTCTACCATAAGGAAGTCAACATTGGGCTGATTCCCGTCATGGGCTGCTGTGCAATTATTGTAAGGAAAATGCTTACAAGAATGCCTGGCACATTAAGTAGGTTAGTATGGTGATTACTCTAGTCAGTCCATCAGGCCCCAAGCCAAAAGCATTCTTGACCCCGGCACTTTAGACACAGGATGAGCTAAGGCATGATAGTGAAGTGTTGTTTTTCAAAAAATGGGGGGGGTGGGGGTGGGGGTGGCGGTGACCTGGATTCAGTGTTTTACAGCGTGGCCCCGTGGCTGCAGAGAAGTTACAAAACCCCTCTACGCCCCTACATTTCATTGTTTGTAAAATAGGGTTAATAACTTGCCTCCCTCACCTAGCATAGTAGGCAAGCAGGGGGCTGGTTCCTACCGTCTGGGTTTGAATGTAGCCTGGGAGTGGCATGGGTTAACCAAATGAAGTTTCTTCATCTTCCTCCCACCCCCCCTCCCCCCAAACCTTACCCCCTTTGTATACTTAACTTATCTTTAACCTCTGACATCCCTTTGCCTTCTCACCAGCTTACTGCCTGTTCATTCTTCCAAGTAGCAACTCTGGCCCCTATCACAGATCTCCAGGAAGCATCTCATAACCCTCAGAATTTAAAAGACCTTAAGGACCCAGACCCATTTGAACAAAGCAAAGCCCTTGCCCTTTCAATAACTTCTTTCTCCATCTTTGTAAACTCATTCCCTTGAGGGCCAAATTCTGTTAATTGGAATTGATGAAAAGAGAATGAAAAAAAAAAAAAGGCAAGAAAAACAAAGCAAGAAAAACAAAACACTCACAACTTAAGATTTGGCTCAATTATATATTTGCCACGTATTTTATTTTTTCTAAAAACAATAGAAAAAATCAACTTTAAAAAGGAAAATGTACTTAAATAAAAAAAATTATGGTTTATAATACATGGTTTGAATTCTTGTATAACTGCTATAAACGTTTTATTAAAGTTATTTACATTTAATGGCCATTATTTACACAGGAAAACGGGGTAAACTTGACACATTTTTTAAAAACAATTCTTAAATACAAATCTGTTAAAGGAAAACAAACAAACAAAAAGATGGCAAGCATAAAAAAATGTTCTTTTATGCCCAAAATTCCATTTGAGGCAGTTTACATTATGGCTAAACCTTTCAATCCTAAGACCCAGCCAAGGTTGTGAGGTTGCACTTGACCATGCATTTGAAACAAGTTCAGATATGAGGAGTTGCTACAGTTCTGTGAGAAGGAAGCTTTTTCCTTACTTTCCCTTAGTAACAAGTGAGAATTCACGAGCAACTCCAGTTCCTCCCTCTAATAGGTGGACTTATGCACAAGAGTTCCTTAGCTGTTCAAGTTTGTGTTTCAACTGTTCTCGTCGCTTCCTCAACAGGTCCTTTTCCGAAATGAGCTTTTGCTCCCCTGCTTGGACAGACAGGATGTACGCGGTGGCTTTTTTAAGGATAACCACCTTGGGGGCCTTTTCGTTGTTTTCCAACTCTGGGATCTGGTCGCGCAGGGCAAAAAAGCTCCGTTTCAGCTCGTTTCTCCTCTGGCGTTCCAAGACGTTGTGCGTCCGCCTCTTGTCGTTCTCCTCCGTGTCCGAAGACCTGGGGCTGATACATTTGCGGTTGTTGCTGATCTGTTTCAGGACTCTGCCACTGTCCAACTTAGCCCTCTTGGCGGCTGGGTAGTCCTTCCTAGTGGAGGGGGGCGCTGCGTAATTGTGCTGATGGGTGGGCACGTGGCATCTCTTAAGGACCAGCGGGCTGTGAGGAGGTTTGCTGTGACCTCCGGCAGAGGGTGACCCCGATTCCGACCTTTTGGCAGGGGGCTGCCTTTTCTCCACAGAAACGACATCAATTTCTTCTTCTTCCTCTTGTTCTTCCTCTTTAAGAAAGGAAAAAGAAAACGCGCGGGTTAGCGACGTGTCCTCACAGCAATCAAGGACCAGATTAAGTTAATGCTATGCAAATATAAGGCGTTATCTTGTGAGAAAGGGCCCTGGCACAAAGTCATCCCCGGAGAACAAATTAGCCAATCAACCCAGCTCTTCTCGCAATGAAGGCAGAGTCAGAAAGGGAGAATGACAGCTGGGTTTACGGCACAGATGAGAAAATTACAATTTACCAGGATAAGACATCGATGCCAATTCTTACCTAAGACTTAATGAGGCTTTGGACACACCCAAAGCAAAGCACATTCCCAAGCACCTCCTCTTTTTAAGGGACTTTACCAAGAACCCTTCAGGTGTTGCAAATGATAGAGTCTCTTGGTATGACTTTAGCAACTCCCTATTTTACTGGAAGGGCAAAAAGGAAAAAAGATTCTTGTGGCTTTGCCAAAAGTTCTAGGGGTGGGGGGGGAGGAAAAAAGCCCAATTTTGGCAAGGATTTGCTTTTAAGTGTTCCAAACAGGCTGACCAGATCCCAGGCTCTTCAGCCCATCTAAAGCCACTGTCACTAGGTCACAGCGCCTGGGAGGCAGGCCGCTCTGCCTCTGTCCACTGCCCATCTTCATTTTTTTGTGGATCCTAGTCCAGGAAAACCCAAGAACTACTCAGAAGGGACGAGGGAAGCCATCCCTCCGCTCTCAGAGATCAATCCCCTCCTCTCCCGCTTCTGGCACACCCCCACCGCGGGGGCAATTAAAATGCTGAAGAAAACTAAGAGGGAGTGGATTGAGTTGCAAGATAAGCCAGAAGATTGAAAAACCCCAAAGAAATTCCTAAGGGGAGGGAGGGAGAGGAGGGGGCCGGCCACTGGGGCGGTCTTAGGAGAGGGGATGGGAGGAAACCCTAAAGCCCAGGGTTCCGGGATGAGCTCCCAGACCCTTCCAGATCTACCATTTCCCTTCCCGAATAGAAGAAAAGAGAAAAGCCGGGGTCGGCAGAAGCGGCCAGTGGAATGAGCTGCCGAGGAGAACAGGAAGGGTACCCAGCCGCCCCTCGGACGGGCCGGGAGGGGCCCAGCTTACCAGAGTCGCTGCTGGTGGTGGGCGGTGTCTCCTCGTGGAGCGCCAGGGGCTCGGGGCTGGCCCGCGGGGAGGACTCCGCCGAGGAGAGCAGAGAGTCCGAGGACGGAGAGAAGGCGGTGGAGTCGGGGGAGGCGCAGGGCTTGGGCGAGCTGCTGTCGTTGAGCGGGTAGGGGAAGACCACGGAGGGGTCGATGCACTCGGAGGCGGCGGCGCTCAGGTCCTGCAGGTACAAGCTGGAGGTGGGGCAGCCGCCGGGCCCGCGGGCGGGGCTCGGGCTGCCGCTGTCTTTGCGCGCAGCCTGGTAGGAGGCCAGCTTCTCCGAGACGAGCTTGGCGGCGGCCGAGAAGCCGCTCCACATGCAGTCCTGGATGATGATGTTTTTGATGAAGGTCTCGTCGTCCGGGTCGCAGATGAAGCTCTGATTCACCATGTCTCCTCCCAGCAGCTCGGTGACCATCTCCAACTGGTCGGCCGTGGAAAAGCTGCCGCCGCCGCCGTCGTCGTCCCCCCGGGGGGAGAAGGACGCGAAGGCGACGTAGGAGGGCGAGCAGAGCCCCGAGCGGCGGCTCGGGGACAGCGGCGGGGTGGGCAGCAGCTCGAATTTCTTCCAGATATCCTCGCTGGGCGCCGGCGGCTGCAGCTCGCTCTGCTGCTGCTGCTGGTAGAAGTTCTCCTCCTCGTCGCAGTAGAAATAGGGCTGCACCGAGTCGTAGTCGAGGTCATAGTTCCTGTTGGCGAAGCTGACGTTGAGGGGCATCGCGGCAGCCTGCTGAAGGGGGCACACAAAGGGGGGGGAGGTCTTGAGCGAAGGGGGGTCTGGGGTGGGTGCCGCAGCCCCCGCGCAGCGCGCGCCCGGATGCCGAGCCGCTCCCCTTCCAGCGCGAGCCCCAGCCGGGGCCAGCGGCGGCGAAGGGCACCCCTCCCACCCCGTCCAGGTGGCCCCCTGCTATCTGGGACGCACACTCGGTGAGCCAGCCGCGGGGCGCCGGCGGAGCTCGCGTCCGCGGGGAGCCCGCGCCGCCGCCGCCGCCGCCGAGCAATCGGAATCGGCTCTGGCCTCCTTAAGCGGCCAGAGGAGGCGGCGGCCGGGAACACAATCCGCCAAACCCGAAGGCGCAAAGTTTTGCGCCACCTGAAGGAGGAGGCGGGAGGCGCCGCGGCGGGAGCGGCTGCGCGTGCCCCCTCCCGCGCCGGGCCCCTCCGCGCCGCGCCCGTTCCCACTCGCGCCCTCGCAGCGCTCCTTCCCCAGCCGGCGCCGCCGCCCCTCCCAGCACCCCCGCCCCGCCGCCCCTCCGTCCCCACTCCCAGCGCGTCCCCCTTCCTTCCTCGGCCGGCTTCTCTCCGCGTCTCTCGCCGGCTGGTGGGGCGAGCCTAGCCGCCGGCCTAACAGTCCCCCCCCCCCAAATAAAAGGGGGTGTTAGATAATAACCGGGGCACCTCCCTTCAACACCCAGCACGGCGACGCAACTGCGCCAGAGCCCCTGCTGCGGTTCCGCGCCCGGAGCCGGGCGTCTTCCCCTCACCCGCCGAGGGTAGCAGCTGTTCTGGGAAAGCCCCGAGCCCCGCTCCCTGCCTTCCCTCCGCCACCTCAGGGGCGCGGGGACACCAGAGGGGGCGAGGGAGGTGGGTGCGGAGATCTGCCCTCGTTTCCCCCGAGTCCACGATTCCGGGAGAATCGGACCCATCCCTGCCCAGCGTCCCTTTTCCCTGCTCCCCGAGCCTCCCCAACACCAAGTCCGAACCAGCACCCCGGTAGACCAAGATCCCTAATTTTATTATTCTTTTAAAAAGCCAAATGCCAACTTCTTAAAAGGAGCAGGGGGCGAATGGTGAACGCCGCGGAGATCCGCGGGCGGGACGCGCCGCAGTGTCTGTCTCCGGCTGTCAGAAATGCGGTAAGCCGAAATTTAAATGCCCTTTCCGAGACGCGTAAAAGTCAGCGGCGGCGGAGCTCTCCGGCTCCCACACGCAATTTGTAATTCTTACTCCCAGGAGCTCGGGATGTACAGGGAGGGCTCTCTGCCCACCGCGAAGCGCGGCACTCCCTCCCCACCTCCCCCCCCCCCGCTCCAAAAAATCAAAAGCAATTAATGCAATAAAGCAGGAATGTCCAACCGGTCGAGAGCAGCGTCAGTATACATGAGCAAAAATCTCTAAAGACGAGTTTCAAAAACGCACCGGTTTTCCCTCCCATCCTGACAAGCCACTCTACCCCATCCAGTTCTGGGTCGTCCTCACCCCACCCCGGAGCTACCACAACTACTCTGAGAAAAAGTGTCAATAGCGCAGGAATGGCAGAAAAGACCCCCGATTGGGGCATTCGACTTCGACTCGTCGCGGCATTAAAGCGGTGGGGCAAATAAATGAGAAGACAAATAGATCCGGGTGCTTACCGGGTTTTCCACTATCCGAAGGAAATCCAGCGTCCGAAAAGCGGCGAGGAGCGCCCTTTAAGAGGAGCGGGTCCCGGGCAGCGTAGGGGAGCAGTGTTTCCCCAAATAGGCGGACCGGAGAGTCGCGTTCTCGCTCGGGTGTTGTAAGTTCCAGGGAACAGTGTCCGCCCGCCGCAACCGGCAAAGTTTCGCGGGTGCGGCGGGGGGTTGCGCACCGCTGGCAGGGGGCGGCGGGCAGGGTGGGGTGGGCCGGGCCGGAGGCGAAGCACCCTTTCACTCCGGATCTCCCTTCCCCGGGCGCCCGGAGCGCGACTCGGCTCGCTCGCCTCGCTCTGCTCTTCTACCCAGGCGGGCGCGCCCGCTCGCTCCCTCTGCCTCTTGCTAGGATTACTACAGAGAGTCAGATAAAGCCCCAACAACCGGCTTTTATACAGAGCTAGGCACGATCCCTCCCCTCTGTTCTCTTTTTCCCGCCAAGCCCCTGAATAGCCCTGCCCTTCCCGAGGCCGGCAGGGAGCCAGGCGGCAGCCGGGGCGCGACGCCGGGGGCGGCAGCTGCGGCGGGGAGAGCGCAGCTCGGGGGTCCTCGACCGCGCAGACCCTCGCATATAAAGGGCCGGTGGGCGGGGATTCGCGAGAGAGGATCTTTTTTCTCTCTCCCCCGCCCTCCGCTTTGGGAGCCGGGGAGGGGCGCTTCTGCGGAGGACTGGCTGGGCTGGGGTTGGGGGGGGAGGTTGGGGAGGAGACTCGGCCCTTTCTGCCTGGCACTCCAGTGCGCCGAGCGATCGGATGTAAACAGTCAGAGCGCCGCATGAATTAACTGCGCGCGCCTACCATTTTCTTTTGCTCCCGCTCAAACCCGCTGCCTTTCTCCGCTGCTCCTCCGGCGCAGCGCGCGGCTGGACAAACCGCATACTTGTCTTGCGTGCTTAAATCATCGCAGGCGGAACAGCTGAGCCTTCAACACGGAACACACCGTGTACCCACCGCCACGCCATGCACGTCCCGGGTGGACGGGCGCCTCCCGAAGGCTGGGGAAAGGGCAGCGTTTGGAAAATAAATCCCGCGAAGACGAGGGAAGAAGGGGTATTTATGGGCGCGCGCTCCGAGGGTGTGGGGTGTTAGTGTCGACGGGCACAAATAATAAGAGGTGTAAGGAGGAAAAGGATGCCTGGAATCTGAAAATAACTCAGCAGCCCACTGCCACGTCTACTTGGGAGATTGCGTTATGAATAAACACCCATTGCATTTGTCGGGGGTGTTGTGCCTTATATGTGTACAGTTATCGATCGCGATTGGATACCTCCCACTCCGAATGAATCCCCCAATTTGCTGTCAAAGCAGCAGGCACACCCCCCCCCCCCAGCCCCCGCCCCGCCCACGCAGACCTACAGTGGGCTCGGCAGGAGCCGGCTTTTCCCCTAGGACGCGCTAATCCCTGAGATCTTTTCTGCGTGTTCCGGAACTGGGGTCTGGGCGGAGCGAGGTTGCGGGTGCGCGCGACTCGGGACCCTCCCTAGTCCTCTCCCCGCGGGTCTGCACCCGCAACACGCCCACCCCCCAACCCCCACGCCTCTCTCTCCGAGTTCCCAATTCCGCAGCCAGCTTTCAGAAAAGAGGCAAATCCTCTTTGCGCCCCGTGGCGCCGGTTTGCACCAGTCTGGGGTTCCCATGTTTGGGGGAAATCAAAGGCGCCAGACGGGAGAATTTTGGGGAGGGGGGCGCAAGCCTCGGGAATAGAGTTCCCAGAAAGGGGAGAGGAGGCGAGCTTGAGTACCCTGCCCTGAGAGTTTGCAGAGACCCTGGTGAAGAAGACCGTTAACTCTTTCCTCCTCGGGCAAATCGGACACTTAACTTCCTTCATGGGTTTTCTTTCTCCTTGATTATTGGAATCGAGATCCTGCACACACACACACACACACACACACACACACACACACAAAGCATCGATTCTGATCAAAGTAGAGGAGTCAAATATTACTTCCGTGCTTTTTTAGTGGGTCTTAGGCCAATTAAAAATTGGCAAATTTCAAGCATTAATTTCCTAGTTCACTGACTCTAAATTTTTTTTAGCACCACAGTGAAAGTGCTTATGTATAATCCGCGTACATCTATGAACATTTCTTGTACACATCAACCCAGAATGTTGCTGAATAGGACATGACTTATTCGCTTCCTAAATTAATCTATATTCAATATCTACCGCCAATTCCTTCGGGATTTGCTACTTTGCATTACACTAGGGCATTAAAAACAAAGGCAACTTCCCAACCGTGGTCCCTCATCCAAAAGCATTTTAAGTAAACTTTTCCTCCCCTCCTCCCCCCCCCCCCCATTCCAAACAGAAGAAAAATCGGGGAGAGGGGAGAAGGAGATCTTGCATAGCGTGTTTGTGTTTGAGGTAAATTATTACCCGTTGAGTTTGCAGCGCAGCTTTCAATTGTTAAATGAGTAGGAACTTCCTCCAAACGGAGCGCACAGCGCAGTACGGCTTTAAGGGTTGCAAATTACTCCGGCCTCCGGGCCTTTGCCGCAAACTCGGAGACCGACCAATCCCTGGTCAAGGTTTTGCTGCAAAGCGTCTTTCCCCCGCCCCCTCCCCAAACTGCACCCGCGCTCGGTTTTGCGAAAGTAAAGTAAGTGTGCCCTCTACTGGCAGCCGAGATCGCCGTGTCCGAATGCCAACAGAGGCAAGGAAGTGGGTGGGGGCAGGGGCGTACGGAGCGCGGGGTTTCCTTCGGGGCAAAGGACGGGGCGGCTCCGTAAAAAGAATTTTCAGCCCCGTCTTTACCGACTCCCGGCGGATTGCATAGGAGAGGAAGGGAGGGGAATTGCTGGAAGGAAAAGTGGTTCAGAGGCAGCTCTTCAACCGCATAAGCAGTGGTGAAAACAAATCCATCACTACTTAGTGACAATGACTAGCACCCTATGGAGAACCGAAGCTATTTGTTGAAAACGCGTACAGACACGAAAAAAATGTCCAACGAAACTCTGAAGTAGCGAAACCAGCTTCAGCCCGCACATCTTAGAAACCCATCATCTCCTAACCACCAAGTTTTTAACCAAGACATTGGATTTATGGGGGAAGGCGAGGCGCAGTGGAAGGGGAGGGGTATTTGGGTTTTTATTATATATATATATAAACCCTTTTCTTTTTCTTCAAAAATAGGGCTGGTGAACACTAGCCAGATTTTTGATAGTGATGGGGGAGGGGCATTTGGGATTCCTCTGGAGAAAAGTATAAAAGAACATTTTGATAAAAAGTTTTCATCCGCAAACAACCGGGCAGCAAAGGTTGTAGCGAATGTGAAGGAAATTTACACTGTATGCTTCGTGTGGGTGAACATTTCAAGTAGTTTTTTTCTGACAGTGTCTGACCATCTAGGTATATCCTCAGGAAATTTGGCAACAGGAGATCCTTCCTGGAAGAGGCCTCTTAGGGTGGTTTCCCAGGAATCTGGCACTTTGGGCTTTGCTCTGCGGGAGGCTAACTGACTACACCCCACAGGACACACACAAACAAAAGCAACAAAACACAAAACCAACCATCCAACCCATCAGAGAACAACAGCAAAAGTAGGTTTAGCTGGAACTCAAGAGGGTAGTTTTCGAGAGCTGTTAAAGGTGGCAAATGTCCCTATCTTTTCTTTAATCAAAATATATTTATTATTGTTTTTCAGGAATGGAGTTTAGTAATTCATCACTTACATGTAACACCCAGTGTTCATCCCAAGGAGGGTCTTCCTTAGTGCCCCTCACCCCTTTAGCCCTTCTCCCCGCGCGACACCCCACCAGCAACCCTCAGTTTGTTCTCTGCACTTAGGAATCTCTTATGGTTTGTCTCCCTCTCTCTTTTTATATTACTTCTGCTTCCCTTCCCTTATGTTCATCTGTTCTGTGTCTTAAATTCCACAGATGAGTGAAATCAGAATATGCCCTGTCTTCCTGTATGACTACTGAACTCTGCCAGCCTCGTGTGGGACGGTCGAGGATGTGTGCACCCCAGGCAGATACGTGGCTTGTGGGTTCGGGACTCAACCTCACTCTCCCCCAGACTGGTGATACCACCTGGGGTGTTACTTTCAAGTAACAGCTTGGAGTTGTTTTGTGCCTCCAAACAAAGTAGGGGCCATCCCATTTTACAGCCAAGGAAATGGAAAAATCAGGTCTCAGCCAGGTTCAGGGACTTTACCGTCTTTCAGTAATTAAGAACCACTTGATCTAGAGTAGACATTTGCTGGATTGAAAAGGGCTGGGGAGATTAAAGCAAATGGTATCTTTGGAGATGACCAAAGTGATTCATGCTCATTGTGAAAGAAAAATTGTAAAATAGAAAAATAAAGGAATAAGAGAACCAAAAGTTTGTAATCCTGATCACCCAGAGATAGCTGTTGGGGTTTATCTTTTTTTTTTTTTTTTTTTTTTTTTTAACATGTATGGATTATTTTTGAGAGATAAAGCACGAGCAGGGGGGGAGAGTCAGAGAGATGCTCTGAGCTGTCAGCACAGAGTCCTATGTGGGGCTCAAACTCATGAACAGCGAGATCATGACCTGAGCTGAAGTCGGACCGTTAATTGACTGAGCCACCCAGCCACCCCTGTTGGGGTTTATCTTTTCAGGACACTTTTTAAGGGACAACTTTGGTCTTTCTACTTCCTTTCGTAAGTTAGGAGAAGGTGTCTATTGACCAGGCGTTCCTGGTTTGCTGGTCTAGGGATACTCTGAAGCTGTGTCTCTCCTTTTTTCGGGTGTTGCTAGGTTTCTAAGAAGAAGTAGGTCTCCAGATGGGCAGCTTTGTTATCACCCACAGGGTTGGGACTGCGGGGAAACAGTTCGGTAAGAGTGCCTCCTGGAAGAGAACACCGTGTCACTGCAGAGAACGTTCTTTCCTCCAGGATGGCACAAATAAGAACCATTTATTCTCACAATTGCATATTCTCACAATGACTTTGTGAGTGCCACTTTCATGGTTAGGAAAAAAGAAAGAGGGGCAGAAAGAATGAGCCGTTTGACCCAACTTTCTCCATCCTTTCCAGAGACATGAAAGGAGAGATTCAGAATGTGTGACTTGTAGAATATCACACCAGTCCCCACCTCCCTTCTTCTTTGAATATCTCTTCCCCCACCCCTCAAAAATTTTCCTACCGAGGGAGTTGATCTTTGACAGTTAAGAGAAGTGACTAATACAGACAGAAACGGGACCCCGCTGATCCAACCAGTTCCAATTTAGGAGTGAGACATAAAGCCCCTCAGGATGGCTGGGTTGTAATTTCCAAACCCCTTGAAGTCATGTGGGGCCTGTTGAGGAGGGAGGAGAGAGGGGAAAATGACAAATATATATCTCCAGCAGAAAGATCGTTTTGCAAGAAGGGCCATGAGGTTCAAACCCAAGCCGGCCAGGGACCGTTAAAGGAAGGGGGGAGTCTTACTGGCATTTTCCTGACAACCATGTAAGAGGAACTCAGGAAGGCTCTTCAGCAGACGAGTCAATGAAATCCAGCCAATCATTAATTCACAGGTACGGTAACGAAAAAGGCACTGAAGAAAGTCTTTGTGCTTTTTAAAAAAATGCATGTTTTTTTAAAATGTTGTCTCCCTCTCCCCACCTTTATATAGCATAACTCAAAGCAACTGAGAAAGAAAAACAAAATAGACGTTTTTAACTTCAAACCCTAGAGCCTACATTTCCTGTGTCGTGTTGAGTACATTTGGTTGCTCTCTTACGCACTGACTTCAGATCCTGGCGGAGGGTCCTGGGTTGGACCCAGTAAACCCTAGTCTCGTCTCCAGCTTGGCATTCTTTTACCCCTCAGTCCTCCGTGAGCCTGCCTCCTTTGTAGCTGCTGGAGGAGACAAATGGTTCCTTTGTTTCGTCTCTTCAAAGGCTCCGTTTATTGTTCTGTAAGTGCTAACTCCCAGCCAATCTCAGAAGTTTCCACACTTTGGCGCTCACTTGGCCTGTCTTTGCTATGGTCCTTTTGGGCGACATCTGTCCCCAGGATGGACCCTAGCGGGGTTGGAGGTGGAGGTGACTGCAAAGGAGACTCTCCCGGGGGAGATTTTTGCTGTTTAATCTCTGACCTTCCTCTGGAAGCCAGTGGGAATGGGAGCCTGCTCCTCTGGTGGGCTTGCAGAAGTCCCAGACCCAGGCTTCTGACTTTCTGTAGGTAGCTCACCTTTGTTCTTCGTTTTAGATTGTCTGTTCTTTCTGTAACTCCTTTCAGGTGGACTTGGTTACAGAAGCTTTCTTTTTTCTTTCTTTTCATTTTTTCAACAATTTTATTTATTTTGAGAGAGAGAGATAGTGAGTGGGGGTAGGGCAGAGAAAGGGAGACAGAATCCCACGCAGGCTCCATGAGATGTCAACGCAGAGCCTGATGTGGGGCTCGAACTCACAAACCCGGAGATCATGACCTGAGCCGAAATCAAGAGTTGGAGGCTTAACCGACCGAGCCACCGGGGCACCCCACCGAAGGAGCTTTCTTGAAGGTACCTAGTGACCTCTGATCACCAAAGCCAATGACCTCTTTCCCATTTCCCTTCCCTTCCCTTTTGCTACTCTCTCTACAGGGGAACTGATGGCTTTTGGAAATGATTGCTCTTTTGAGTCTCATAAAACGATGGCTCTTAACTGGAGGTGATTTTGCCCCCCCCCCCCAAGGGGATCTTTGGCAAAGTCTGGTGACAGTCTGAGTTGTTACAAAGGGGTGGGGCTACGGCAGAATGTCCTGGGGTGCCCAGCACAGCCCCATAACGGAAAGGTGTTGGGCCGGTGGGTCAGGTTGGGAATACTTGGTGTAGCTCCACATTCTGCTGAGGTCATTCTCACCTCACCAGTTTGGTCCCCCCTCTCCCTCACTCTTCCTCCTACACGTAGCTACGTGCAACTGCTGGAATCATCTCGCAGTGGACTCCTAATTGTTCCTACTCTCACACCCCATTTATCTTTGCACACTGATTCGTTCTCTTCTTCATTTGAAAGTCTTCCGTGGCTTCCAATGGTCGAGAATGAGTCTCCATTTCTTGGACTCGGCATTCTAGGCCCACCTGCAGCTGCTCTCCACCTTCTCTTACTCTTCTTTCCACCAAGCCTGCATGTCAGAGAGACAGGTGATTTATAGTCACTCTGAGTGACAAGACAGCCTTCCCCTCAGCACTTTTGTTCAGATAGTTCCTCTAGTCTTACTGCCTCTTCTGGATTTATCTAAGAATTACCTTCCTTTCGGGACCCAGCGAAAGCCCTATTTTCTCTGTGGAGTCTCCCCTTGCTACCCAAGCCCATGACCATCTTACAGGATCATCAAAGTTTGGAGCTGGAAGCAGTGTTGGAGAACATCTAGTTAAGTGCTTTGGAAACACACATGTTTGCTCTCAGAGTGGGTTCAAGGGGATGCCTGGCTAATACGGACTCGCTGTGGCCTTTTCTAGCCATCAGAGAAGGGCATCCTCTTCTCCTCTACAAGACTGCAAATGTCACAAGTCGGCAGTCAAGTCTGGGTGAGTGATTAGTTAATCCTGTTAACAGAGAACGGATGCATGTTCACACGCCCCTGGGTGAGAAATCTAACGTAACGGGTGGACTTTTCCAATTACTTTTTGGCTACGTAAGAATCTAGTATATGAGGAGATGCTGTGGAATCAGCTTGCCTCGGGGGCCCATTCTGTCATGACCACTTGCTAAATCTGGCGCGTCACATGACCTCCCTGAACCCTATTTTCCTCATCTGTAAAATCGGACTGCCGTCACTGTCGCACCTATCTTATTGAAGATGTTGTAAGAAGGAGATAATGAGATAGTGCATTTCATACAGAGCCTTGTGCCTGGCCCTCACTTCGTGAGTGTTAGCCGTTGTTGGTATGGATCCTTGATTTAGCAGAAAATTATTTATTGAGCTATTTTAAGTTTAATCTATCACTATTTCACGGTGCTCTACAGAGGATTGCGTAACATCTATATCCTCTGTCACTTCATCCAGCATGAAGAATGGTGGACTGATACAAGCTTGTCGTTGGACAGATGAAAAAGTGAGGTCTGGCATCACAAAGAGATGACCGAATGTTTGCTGACTAATTCCTAACCCACCCCTCTCCTGACTCCGACTGCTATGGGACTTACTATTCCAGGCATATGCCATTTTATAGACCTGTTCATCCAGAGAGAGAAAATGCTGGAAGCAGAATTATGTGTTGTTCCTAGTTAAGACAAACCAAGGCATTGTGTTAGAATTGCCGTCCTTTGACTGAATCCATGTGCCGTCCAGGGGCTGACCACCAGGGAGTGGTCCTGGAAGGTCCAGAGCACAAGGGACTACCTTGGTCCCTGGCTACACGAGGCTTGTGCTGAAATCGGCATCTGCCTTCATGCCCTGGTGAGCTGGCCTGGACACTGGAAAAACTTTTTCTTCAAAGCACAGATGAATGTCCAGATTTGGAAACTCTGACTTCTAGCCCACGTTTCTCCCTATCAGATTTTAGTTCATGGGTTGCTAACTCAGACGCTTACAGGGGCTGGCAGGGAATGTAAAAGGGGAATGCTATAGGGAGTGGTGGGGGGTCTGTACCAAACTGGAGAACGTTTGCCCATGCGGGCCCGGCAGCTGCTTCCAATTTCTCAGGTAGAGGTAGAAATTCGGGTTTTAAAATGGTGGCAACTAATTTTAAAAATTATATGTAGAAACAAAACATGTCGGTGAGAGAGATTCAGCTCTTGGGCTGCCAGTCTGAGGTCTCTGCTTTTAGGGAATCCAGCTGATGGGTACTCTTGCAGGAGATTTTCCTGATGATTTCCCCCTTCCCTTGAGAGTCTTGACTGGTCCCTCATTCTTTTGTGATAGGAAATCTAACAGTGTACTGCTTTGGTGGGTTTTCACATCTGACTCCTTGAGCAGAAGCTTCTGGGGTCGGGACAGATTGTGCCTTATTCACGTGTGCATCTGCCGAGGAAGTCAACACGTTGCACAACTCTGGGGCCGCCATTCACAGAGCATGTGGTCCTCAGGGTCTGCCTAGCACAGTGCCTGGTGCACGGTGGGCCCTGGGGCAAACAGAAAGAGCTTCCAAAGGAGGCATACCCAGCCCAGCCCAGTTTGTTTTGGAAGTGTGGATGACCGCTTGTCTTTCTTTTTTTAAAAAATTGATTTATTATTTATTTTGAGAGAGAGAGAGAGAGAACTGGCACGAGTGGAGGAGGGGGCAGAGAGCGAGGGAGAGGGAGAATTCCAAGCGGGCTCTGCACCGTCAGGGCAAAGCCCAACTAGGGGCTCAGTCTCGCGAATCATGAGATCAGGACCTGAGTCGAAACGAAAAGCTGGACACGCTTAACCCACTGTGCCCCCCAGGTGCTCCCAGACCGGTTCTAATCAAAAGAGAGAGAGGAGCTTTGAGAATTCTTCCTTGCTTCGGCTTCCCTGATCTGTGGGTCCTTGATGACAGGGGAGATCCGAGATGCTTGGGGCGAGGGGGATGGAGACAGGAGCCGGTCCAGAGCCAGGCCAAGTAGATTGGACTCCCTGACCAAAAAACAGAAGCAATAAAATAAAAACCAAACTAGGGTTCGTAACAGCTTTGAACACCACCGCTTGCGGGGCTCTTTCCTCGTAAGTTTACAAACCCACCGAGGGGAAAATCCTCCCAGAATTGACGAGAGGAGGGAGGTGCCGGTGTGGGAATATGGCGCGATCGGTGCCAGGTCGGGAGATGCTCACGACGTCAGAGTTTTCCCGTGGAAAGTGATGACCCTTTACAGGGTCATAAAATCAGTGTAATTCGTGGTGGTCGACATTTTTCACAGAAATGCACTAGCAGAGAGTCTCTGTGTCGACTTGGCCGTGGTGCAAACTGCATCATCTCTAACTGCGAGTGAACAGTGTCAGACAGCCACTGTAAGACGTCCTTAAATCTCCACAGTAGCCCTATGAAGTGTGTGGAGGAGTATTCCATTTTACAGATGGGAAGTGGGAGGTGTTTCAAAGACTTGCTCGGATCCACACAGCGAGTGGCAGAGACGGGATCCAGCGTCAAGTCCTTCTGATGCCACAGCCTTCCCCGTATCTGCTCTGCTATCACGTGCCGGCGGCCCTGGGACCAGGGGCTTGCTGTTTCTCGGCTGCTGCTGCTGCTGAGGGCAGGTTTCCTTTGGAAAATGCTGGAGGAGTCGAGGAGAGCACTTACCTCTCAGTGCCGCCCCTTCCCTGGTGCCTAGGGCCAGAGACATATGGGCGTCAAGGAGAACATTAGTGTTAGGACGATGAATACATATAAATGGACGAGTCCTTGCCCTCCAAAGAGCTTGGTAAAGAACACATTCTCTCTCTCTCTCTCTATCTCTCTGCCTGGAAAGTTTTGTAAGGCAGCTTAGCAACATTTTCACTTGTGCAGTAGACTTGAGTTGGTGAGGCGACGAGGGCAGAGGAAGAGGCAGGGGTGGTGGACGGAGGAGAGAACCCAGCCTGGCGATCCTAGAACCCTGGCGGTCCTGCGGGTCAGGTGAAAATTCTGGCCCTGAGCTGGGATGCGGCGCCTTGGAAAAATTCCTTCGCCGGGATGAGCCTCCGTGTCTCCGGTCTCTGTAGAAAGTGGTGACAACGGTAACTGCCCCGTGGGGTTAAATGGGAGCACACGCCCTCAGAAACCATGGCTGCTTTGTGGTTAACTTAGCGGTATCCTCGTCTGGGAGCTTCCAGCGTCTTCATTTTCTCCGGCTGGAATGCGGTCCCCTACCTCAGGGGCTGATTCGAGGGTTCGGCGCGAGAATGCACGGTAGGTTCCAAGCCGTGTGCCTTAGCTGGCACGTTGGGGGACGTCCACCTGCCGTGGGTCTTATTACTGGGGGCGAAGCACGGGCCGGTGACTCTGCCCGTCACTTTCTGCTCGCACAGCCGGGTGGTCACTGCACCCAGCCTCCGGGCCGCGAGGTAAGGCGGACTCCTGTCTGTGCCCCTCAGTTCAAACGCACGGTCCAAACCCCATCAGTGCCTTGGGAAACCCTTGCTGCTGTCTGTGGGCCATCTTGGCATTATCACGGTCATTTTCGTCTCCGAGGGGAGGAGTGGGGGCAGGGCGTAGATGTTGGGAACTGGCCAGGGAACTTCACAGGCCCCACAAAGAATTTTTTTTTTTTAAAGTGTTGATTTGGTAAGAGGCAGAGGGGAATTCCGTGGATAAATAATAATTTATGCAAGGGAGGCCATCTGCTTCCCTGTTGAAGCATGAGTGCATAATTGCAGGCTCATTTCCCTTCCCATTGCTTGCCCTTTACCTTTCAACCCCTTAAATAATTATATTGACACCTCCCCAGCTGACTGGGTGGGTGGGGGGGGGGGAGAGGCGTGGGGTGCCCAGCTTGGATGCTGGCTATAGACGGTTTGCCATAAAACTGAAATAATTAATTTTAATGCATTAGAGGATTAAACACTAAATAAGAACATATTGAAGTTCTGGAGGGTATATCTGAATGTTGTGCTGGAAATTAATAAAAACTGGCTTCACTGGAGACATTCAATTGTAAATTAAATTTCGTCTTTGAACAAAGACTCTGTTATAGGGCTCTCTAATTAGATTAGGAATCAAAACCGGTGTTCCCCAAGCCCTCTCCACGCCACCCTGCGCTTACCCTGGCTTCTACGAGAATGTTTTGGGACTCTGGATTTATGTACGAATTCTTCTGTCTCTCCTTGCAGCTTGGGTGAATTCTGGCAGAGGCGGGGAGGGGTTAACCTGGTTTTGCGGGGGGCGGGGGTGGTGGTGAGGTGCAGGCTCAGGGGTCATTTTGGGAGTCGTGCTGAAGCGCTTCCAGCCAAGAGAGGAAAACGGCTTGAGGACCGACGCTTGCCTGCTGATATAGAGGCGCCCGGGGGGCTCAGTTGGTTGGGCATCCGACTCTTGATTTTGGCGCAGGTCGTGATCTCTTTACAGTCGTGGAATCGGGCTCCGTGCTGAGCGTGGAACCTGCTTGGGATTCTGTCCCTTCCTCTCCCTCTGCCCCTCCTCTCCTCCTCCTCAAAAAAAAGTCCACATTTTATCATTGTTTTGCTATGGTGAAGAACACTGATAGGAACATCTTGGGGCATACAGCTTTTATCTACAGGATCATTTCCTTAGGGTAGAGTCTTAGAAGTAGAAATATCGAGTTGGATGTGTTTCTAAGGCCCTTGATATATATTGCTAAAGCACTTGCAGAAAGGTATCGAGGTGATTGAGACTGCCTTAAATATGTATGACAGTGTTAGCACTGGGTTTATTATCTTTCTAAAAAGTCCTTTGCTTTAATCTGCATTTTGTTGATTAACAGTGAGAACAAATCTAATAATTATATAAACAACGGAAGCACATCTTAATTGATATGCCAATTAAAAAAATAGATACGACATTATTGGTGTGTTTTCCTGAAGGAGCCCCCCCCCCAAAAAGACTGAATGAGAGCATTTGTTGGTGAGGATAAGAGAACGAAGTGGCCCGAACAGCCTCAATAAAACTGCTGATAGTGGGATTTGCAGATAAGGCAGAAGGACATATGGCTGGACCATTTCTCTGTAGCTTATTCTTTGTGCCTTATCAGCGTAGAGGCCTGCTCCCCTGCAAATGAGCTACACCTGGCAGTGCAATAAAAAGATGTGTGCGGAGCAGGTGGACAGAGGGAGCTGCGGGAGACAGCTCCCGGCGCGTAGGACAGGATTGAAGGTACAGAACGCTGTGACTGGAGAAGGCTTAGCCAACACCGGGAATTGACGTGTCTTTAAACATTTTAGTCTAGTTTCACTGCCCAGTGGAGTATTTTATTTTATTATTTTATTTTACTGTTTAAACTGTTAAAACACGTTTATTTATTTTTGGGAGAGAGAGCGCGGGCGCGCACGCGCGCACGCAGGTGGGGGAGGGGCAGAGCGAGAGGGAGAGAGAGAATCCCAAGCAGGCTCTGCACTGTTGGTGCAGAGCCTGATGTGGGGCTTGAACTCACGAACCCGTGAACCTGAGCAGACACCAAGGGTGGGGCGCTTAACCCGCTGAGCCACCCAGGGGAACCGAGCGAAGTCGGACCTTGTCTCCAGATGAGGTACGAGTGTGATCCCAGGGACACGCTCCAGGATGGAGAGATTTTCGTCCTGCGACTTTCCTCCGAGCACTCAGGTGTATCGATCCGAGTCCAGAGTGCCAACTGTCGCACGGTGGAACCCACTCGCTCAGGTGTATTTATCATTCCGTCCTCACAGCAACCCAATCAGAAGGATATACCGTTCTTATTTACATCCTGCACAGGAGGTAACCGCAGCACGAGGAGGTTAAATAATGTGTCTGCAATCAGTGAGTAAACAGGAGAGCGGAGATTCAAACCGAGGCAGTCTGAAGAGGGCAGGAGAGAGACTTTGAAACTGGAGAGCACAGACTATGATTAGGCGGATAGTCACTGGGAAAATGCAGTCCATTAGGGTAGATGTCCTGACCTTAAAAAAAAAAAAAAAATCTGAATTTTCAGCGAAAATGATATTAGCCAACCTTGGCTTCCTGAAAGATATCAATGAAATCACGTGGGTGAAGTGAGCACGAGACAGAGATGTCAGGGAGGGTCAGTAGAGCCTCTTGTAGCCATCTGAGGGTCGGAACCGGAAGAAATAAGTGGAACATTCCTATTCACAGTCCATTCACTTCCTACTCACGAAGCAGGAAGTGGACAGAGAACAGATGCCCTGAAGTTCAAGTCCTGCTGTCCACGCTCTTGCAATCCAAATGGCTCAAACACTCTGAGCCTCAGTCCCCTCATCTTTAAAATGGGCGTAATAATGGCACCAACCTCACCAGGTTCTTGGGAATAAATGAGACCATGCGCATAATCTGCTGCTTTTGTCTGGCACGTCACATGTGCTCAGCAAATACTCGCAGTTAATGGGCAGTTATTCTTGCTTTCAGGAAGGGTCTGGTTAGCCTCACCTGTGTACTCCCCTGGGTTAGTGGAAATGTCTTGGGTGACCCAGGAAAGGAATGAGACAGAGTCCTGAGGCCAAAGATTTTAGCTACAAATTCCCTCGCCTTGATAAGTGTTGATGGGTAAGAATTGTTGAGAGGCAGGACTTCATAACTTATCTAAATGTAAAGGTGGATCAGGACGAAGGGAGTGGACACAAGGTCCACTCAGAAAATAGACTCAGAAGCACCTAGAAGTAAGGCCTTTTTTGACATGGGTTGTGAGTTGTGTTCCTTTTATTTACTTATTTATTTTACACTTATTTATTTTTGGGAGACGGAGAACAAGCAGGGGAGGAACAGAGAGATGGAAGAGACGCAGAATCCGAAGCAGGCTCCAGGCTCCGAGCTGTCAGCACAGAGCCGGATGCGGGGCTTGAACTCACGGACGGTGAGATCATGACCTGAGCCGAAGTCGGACGCTTAACCGACTGAGCCACCCAGGCGCCCCGAGTTGTGTTCCTTTTAGCTGACCAGGATGAGCAAAAGAAAACAAAAGGGGAAAATGTAGCACTTCTCCGTTACTTAGGATCAAAATAGGAGTCTCTGGAATGCTGGGCTGGCTCAGTTGGTAGAGTGTGTGACTCTTGGCCCTGGGGTTGTAAGTTTGAGCTCCACTTTGTGGGTGGAGCTTAAAAAAAAAATGAAACCTTTAGAACAAAAACAAAACACAGATCTCTGATATGGAAAGCAACATTCAGCCCTTGCCTCTGGAAAATCAACTAAATCTAAGTTGAATGAGTTAGAAAGAATTCTGGCCATAAAACAAGGTGCTTGAATCCACAGATCACCTTTTGTGAATAAATCATCTAAATATTACATCAGAGCTCGAACAAAAGTTCTGTGTCTCTAAAGTGACACTTTTTTTTTTTTTAAGAGAGAGAGAGAGAGAGAAAGAGAGAAAGAGAACCTGAGCAGGAGAGGGGCAAAGGTGGGGGGAAGAGAGAGAATCTTAAGCAGGGTCCATGATGTGGGGCTCAATCCCACGACCCTGGGATCATGACCTAAACTGAAATCAAGAGTCAGACACTGAACCGATTTAGCCACCCAGTCGTCCTCACTCTATTATTAAAAAAAAAAAAAAAGGAACAGAGTGAAAGGAGACCACGGAGACAATCAGAATCCTTTTAAACTCCAAATAAGGCACTTAACTGAGTAACATTTTAAAAAAACCAAACACTGGGCTTTGGAACTAGACTCATCATATAAACAGCTATCATTCATGCAGCATGTGCCATGTTCTAAATTCTACATCTAAAGCTTGATGCACCATGATTTCATTTTATTAACATTTTTTTAAAAATTAAAAAATATTTTTTAATGTTTATTTATTTTTGAGAGAGAGAGAGAGAGAGAGAGAGAGAGAGAGCGCAAGAGGGGGAGGGGCAGAGAGAGAAGGAGACACAGAATCCAAAGCAGGCTCCAGGCTCTGAGCCTGATGTGGGTCTCGAACTGAAATGATGACCTGAGCTGAAGTCGGATGCTTCACCAATTGAGCTACCCAGACACCCCTTATTAACATTTTTTTTATTAAAAAAATATTTTTAAAGAATTTATTTTTTTAGAGCAATTTAATGTTCACAGCATAATTGAGGAGATGGTATTTCCCATATATTCCCTGCCCCACACATGCACAGCCTCCCCCTATTATCTACAACACTCACTGGATGGTCCACTTTCCACCGAAGATGAACCCACATTGACACATTATGATCCACTGAAGTTCAGTTTACCTGAGAGTTCACTCTTGGCATTATAGTTTCTAGGGTTTGGACAAATTTATAGTGACATGTATTCATTATTATGGTATCATCCATTTTTTTTTTTAATGCCCTAAACATTCTGTTCAATCTATTCATCCTTCTCTCACCCCCTACCCCTGTCCAGAACCACTGATATTTTTACTGTCTGCACAGTTTTGTTTTTCCCAGAATGGCAAAGAGTTGAAATCACACAGCATGTAGCCTTTTCAAATTGGTTTCTTTCACTTAGTAACATGCACGGAAGGTTTCTCAATGTCTTTTCATGCCTTGATAGCTCATTTCGTTTCAGCCCTGAGTAATATTCCATTGTGTGGATGTCCCATGCTATCTACCCACTTACTTACAGGACATCTTGGTTGCTTCCAAGTTTTGGCAACTATGAATAGAGCTGCTATAAAAATCTCTGTGTAGGTTTTTGTGTGGACACAAAAGTTTTCAGTTGTTTTGGATAAATATCAAGGAGCCTGATTACTATTGTTTCGTTTCAAGTTTTCCAGCAGCCCTTGTGGTATGATCATCCTCATCCACATTTTACAGATGAGAAAACTAGGCTCAGAGAGTCATGATTTACCTAAAGACACACGGTCAGACTAGACCAGACGGGGTCCTTGTTGCTGATGTGATGCACTAGGAGTCAGAAGGCGGTCTTGCTCCCAGTTTTGCCCAGACACCTGGATACCCTCAATCTGCTAACTCAGCCTCTCCTCTGTAAAACAATGATTTGTGTTCCATGGCTTTACAGTGTCCTCGTCAAATGCAATCCTGGGCAGAAAACCACTTTGGATTTCTCGTGTTTCCAGTTAGCGCTGGGGACAAGTCACCGTGTCTCTGGGCTTCACGGTCACATCTGCTCAGTGAAAGCTTTGGACTCCTCTCCGGTTCTGGAAGTGTAGGATTTTGCATCTTCACACCTCTCTTGGTGCCTCAGTGGTGATTTGGAGACCCTGGCTCTCAGGTGGAGGGATGGGAAGCTGGGAATGCTTCTAGTTGAGCCTTGGGGTTGAATAACGGTAATTTTGAAGTCTCATTATCTTACTCCCTGATGTTTCGCTTCTAAACAACTGTAGTTCTTGAGGGCGGGTGTTGGGATAGCAGTGTTGGAAGTAGTTCCACTGGGGAAGGTGAAGGGTATGCGGGGTCTTTAATTCAGAATCGTGGTGACCAGATGCTGCTCAGAGTTGGTCTCCAGGGTGCCCCAGCCTCAAGCAAGGACCATACGGTGTTTGGAATTGAGCGTGATATTAAGTGGGGGCTGGGTGTTGGAGGAGAACATAGCAAGGGGTAGGGATAATACCCTGCAGTTGCCAGCTTGGTTGTAATCTCCGTGCTCTCACCCCACAGCTCTGTGACCCCAAGCTCTCCACGCCTGGCTTTCCATAAAGCAAGGATGGTAACACCCTCCTAACTGGTGTCTTAAGAAAGAAAAGACGTGGGAAGCCCCGTCTGGTGCCTAGTGTGCCGCTGTCCAGCTCACACTCTACAGAGGATGGTCTGGTCCTTGAAGGGGCGGGAAGCTGCCCTGGTTGTGCTTTCTAACAGAGCTGTGACGCGTCACAGAGGATGGCATGAGGATGACACCTTCGTGTTTTTGTTCTCCTGCAGTGAGGTGTGGGCTGGGCAGTGGGAAGGGGGGAGCCAGGCACTGCCTTACATAAGTCCTACCCTTATAAAAATGCTCTAATGTGGTTACTCTTCTTCCCACTGATACAAGAAGACATTGAGGGGCTGGCCTTATGACCAGCTTTGGCCATCACAGCGAGATAGAGTTGTTGGCCTGCTGTTTCCAAGTCCAGGTCTCGAGGAGCTTTGTGTACTTTTCCTGCTCTTTCTTAGAAACCTGCCAGTTGCCACGAAGACAAACAAGCTGGAATGCTGGAGGGTGGGATACGAGATGGGGTAGATTCAAGGTGGCCCTGCCCCAAGCCAGCCATGTCCTAGAGGCAGAACTGTCTCATTGAGCTACAGCTGAATGTGGATGCACAAGTGAGCCCAGCCCAGACTAGAACCACCCAGCAGAGCCCCACCCAAACCTCCTACCCCACACAGTTGTGGGCTAAATGAATGGCACTCCTTTTTTTTTGGGGGGGGGGGGTGATAGTTTCAAGTTTATGGAAGGGTTGGAAAGATAATATGTCCACCACCCAGTTTCAATTCCCCCCAGTGTTATCATCTTACACTACTGTGGTACAAGTCTCTTTGTCAAAAGTAACAAACCAGCAATGGTAATGCTACTATGAACTAACCTGAAGGCAGTATTTGGAATAACGCCATTTTTCTATTCCAGGATCCAATCCAAGACGCCAAATGCAAAGACTAAGTCTTTCCTTAGTCTCCTCTGACCTGTGAGAGCTTCTCAGTCTTCCTTGTTTTCCTGACTTTGACAGCTGTAGGTTTGCTGGTTAGGAATTCTGTAGAATGTCCTTCCACTTGGGTTTGCCTGATTTTTTTTTTTTTTTTCTTTTCATGAGTAGACTGGAGTTCTCAGGTTTGGGAAAAAATACCACAGATGTGAGGTAAAATGTCCTTCTCATCACATTATACCAGGGGGAACGTGAGATCCACTTGACATCATTCGGTGATGTTAACTTTGACACTTTTTAAAAAAAGTATGGGACACTTCATGAATTGGCCTGCCATCCTTGCACAGGGGCCATGCTAGTCTTCTCTGTATCGTTCCAGTTTTAGTATATGTGCTGCTGAAGCGAGCACCGCTTTGACACTTAATTAGAACAGTGTTTTCCAGGTTTCTCCCCTGTAAAGTTACTCTTTTTCTAAAGCATCTGCATTTTGGAGTGGTTTGTTTTGCAGCAGTTGATAGCTGTTACATACTGCTTCCTCACTGCATTCATGCCTCTCTGAATTTGGTTTTTCCAAGTTATTTCCCGGACTGTTTTCTGACTTTAGTCTTTTGGTCGACAGTCCGTTGTCACGTTGCCTTGGACGTCGATCGTGCCGAAGCAAAGTTGTAATTTCGCTTTCGAAATTCTAAGAATCGTTCTGGGTTCTGGTCAAATGCTGCTGCCTTTGTAAACCTTCCGTGGCTCACTCTGTAAACCCTTCTAGTATTAATTCACTCATTCGTTTATTTTGTGGAGCACTGTCTACATGCCAGTGTCTCTTCTAGGCTTTGGGCCCCAGCCATGCACCAGACAATTCTCAGGAAACTCGCCAGGAGGGAGCTACACAATTAACCCAGAAGTCAAATACTTTAAAGAGAAGTGTGTAACTTTGGTTTTCTCTGATATGCATGTTCTCATGTTGGAGGCATTGAATTGTAATCTTCCTGTGCATCTCAGCTAATCAATCAGTTGATAACCAGTTCAGTAAATATTTAGTGTGCATGTACCATGAACCAGGAATTGTGATAGGTGTCTACAATGGAATATGTCATGTTGCTCTTAGAGTCACAGAACGCAGGCATTGTCTTATCCAATTCTACTGTTTTTATTTTATTTTGTTTTGTTTTGTTTAATTTAAAATTTAAAATTTTATTTTAAGTAAACTCTACACCATATGTGGGGCTCAAACTCATGACCCCAAGATCAAGGGTTGCATGCTTTATTGACTGAGCAGGCTAGGAGTCCCCAGTTCATTCTGTTGTTAAACTATGAAACAAGAACAACAGAGGATGGCTTCCTGGGCAGATTGGGGGCTCCAATCCAGGACCAAGAAGTTCTAGCATGGAGTTGTGTCTGACTGCTCTCTTGGCTAACATAAAAGAAATGGCTGGCAGATCTCAAAGGTGAGAGCAAATTCACTATCGCAGAGTTGGGGACAGGAGGTTGGGATGTCATTTACCCAGAAACTGATCTTCCTCCAGGGTCAGAATATGAGACCAATTCATCTCCCCAGAATTGAGACTGCCCTGGAGTGAAAGCAGTACTCATCGAACTTGCCCCTTTGACTGAAGATCAGTCATCTTATCCATGTGTTTGTTGTCTGTTTTCCCTACTGGGATATAAACTTCACAGAGACTTGTCTGTCCTTTTTACTTCTATATTAATCACATAAATCAGAGCCTGATATTTAGTAGGCATAAATACCCATGGCACAATTGAGTGAATAATGATTAAAAAAAAATTTTTTTTGAGAGAGGGCACAAGTGAGCGAGGAGCAAAGAGAAAGAGAGGGAGAAACAGAGAGAGAAGTGGGGCCCCAGCTTACCTGATGAGGTACTCGAACTCAGGAACTGTGAGATCATGACCTGAGCCAAAGTCAGATGCTTCACTGACTGAGCCACACAGACAGCTGAGTGAATATTGATTCATGAAGGGCCATGGGGCCATGGTCAGTGACTTATATCATAGGAAAACTTGACTGTGTCCTCTTGTCCAAAATCTTATCCTTCCATGGCTCCCCATAGCTGGTAAAATAAGCCAAATACTTCAACATTTATTGGCAAGAGCTCTTTGAATTGTAAACAATAGAAACTAATATCAAATGAGCCCAATCAAACAATATACCACATATTTTATTTTATTTTTTATTTTAGAGAGAGTGAGAGAGTGCTTGTGAGCATGGGAGAGGGGGCAGAGGGAGAGAGAAAGAGAATCCTAAGCAGGCTTCACGCTCAGCTTGGAACCTGATGCAGGGCTTGATCCCATGACTCTGGGATCATGACCTGAGCCAAAATCAAGAGTTGGACACAACCAACTGAACCCCCCAGGTGCCCTTACAGCACATTTTAAGAAGCAACAACATTTATTGCTTACCCAACTGTATTTTTTGTTTTTTGTTTTTTATTTAGGTACAATTGGATCAAGGAGTTCGGTTGACACATCAAAATTGACACCTCTTCCTCTTAGATCAATTGTTTTCCCTGTTGGCTTCATTCTCAGGCAGACTCTCCCCATGTAGCAGTTCTTGGTTACATGAACGAAACATCCCCTTCTTTTCCTTAAGCCAGTTTGAGTTGGGTTTCTGTCACTTTAAATAAAGAAAACGTCTTGACTAATACTCTCTCAACTCTTCAGAGCATGGCATGGTGTTGATAAATGGAATGAATAAAGAAATGGGACCTGAGGATGGAGACACTGAGTCTCATGATACTTCAAGCCTCTCTTGCTGATTGTCCCCCAGGAAGCTTGAGTTCAGTGACTTTTTTTTTTTTTTTTACATGTATTTATTTTGAGAGAGAGAGCAGGAGAAAGAGAGCAAGCCAGGGAGGGCAGAGAGTGTGAGGGAAAGAAAGAATCCCAGCCAAGGTCTGCGCTATCAGCGGAGACCCGGACATGGGGCTCTGTTTCATGAACTGTGAGATCATGGCCTGAGCCGAGATCAAGAGTTGGATGCTTGACCGACTGAGCCACCCAGGCGCCCTGAGTTCACTGACTTTTTAACAAAAGCTCGCCTTCCTTAGGCAAATGTCGCTGAACAGTGTAGGTTCATCTGAGGGTTCTTCCTGGGGGAATCAAGATCCTGTGAGAATCCAATGTGTCTTATGTTAAACCACTGAAATTTCAAGGTTTCTTTATTACCGCGTGTTATTGGTTACTTACATGTTAAACATTCAGTTTGTTTTACAGTTGCTGAATTTAGAACATCCCTTTCATCTGAAGATAACTAGTCATGATGGGTTGAAAAGGTAGGTGTTTCCAGCTCCTCTCAAAGTGAGGTGGCAGGGCTCACTCCATATCCTTAACTCTGTACAATGACGGCTGTGACAGTGACCTCCAGATTTCTCAGGATATCCAGAGCTTCCAGAGATCGCCATCATCACTCAGCTTTTAGATGCTGCTACTTGGCTGCGCAAAGCATCCTGCCATTGACCTGTTGCTGCTTCCGTTAGACCTGTCAGGGAATTCCGTTGTGTTCTTTTTTTGTTTTTACAGAGCTACTCAAAATTCAAGTATGATGCAAAAGAAAGGTGAGACATGTCGCAGAGGTCATTAGTGCACACGATGTCCAGGGGTTTCCGTTGTGTCCCAGCTCCCCTTGCAGGAAGGTTGGGACCCGTGATTGATTCTGGCCAATGGACTGTGAGAAGCAGGGGTCTGTGTGACTTCCACGTCCAGGCAATTAAAAGCATTGTGCCTCCCTTTTTTTCTTTCTTGTGGGGGGTGATCATGGAATCTTTATCAACATAGGGAAACCGCAGTAGGGAAGAAGCTTGGGTCTTGGAGTGACCAAAGAGAGCTTCAAAGAATTGCTTGACACGTGGTGGCCGTTGAGTAAGAATCAAACGTTTCCTGTGTGAAGTCACTGGGATTTCAGGGTTCATTTATTACTGCAGCAAATTTAGCCTATCCTGACTAATAAAACATGCATTCCTCCTCCAGTAGACTTGTAGGGTGGTTGCTGACCGAGGTGTATTTAAATAAGATTGCCTTGTCATATATATTTATCCACCTTCCAATTTTTGGTGTTTAGGCTTTGCCTTGAAATTCCTTTGAAGCAACAGACTTGGCTCGAATCCCAGCTCCGCTACTGATTTGCCGGTGACCCTGGGCAAGTTGTTTTACATCTCTGAACCTCAGTTGCTTCATCAATAAAACATTGAAAATGGTTGGACTTTTGGGAGGTCCATCACTTACTGCCTGTATAACTTTTAGCAAGCTACTTCTCTTTCCCAGTTTCAGTGGCCCCATCGGTAGGAAAGAGGTAATAATGTTCCGCGTCCATCACAGTTGTCCTAAGGAGTGAAGCGGAGAATGTAAGGGCCCAGTGCAAGTATTTAGTGAACTTTAATCTCTCCCTGTCTTTTTTATCCATTGAGATCCTTTGGTTTTTCCTATCACTCTGCTTTATCCATTTCTTTCTTTTCTCGCCCCTTTCCTAATCCTTACTCGGATATAGAATTGCTTCCTTTATGGAGAAAACGTGGACTCTTTCGTGGTTGCTCTGGTGTCGCTGAGAAAGAGTAAACTTTCTAAAATAGCATGGAGCAGATTTATGTGTGTATCTGTATGTTCCAACTATTTACACCCTAGTGTGGAAAGGAGTTGGCAGCTGGAGGTAGAGGGCAAAGTTGAGTCCACACCTGAAGAACATACTTAAACACACTGATAAAGACCGGTGCACCTAATCATTTGTCTTGAAGGAAACCGAAACAGTCACACTGATAAACAGACTAACTGAGAACCATTAAAATCTCAGTCACTTATCAGAATCCAAACAAGGACAACTTCAGTGGGTTTGAAGGTGAGAAGTCACTTAAGCAGAAACTCAAGACGGCAGGATTCCTTGAGAACAGGACATTTATAACAAGGTTGCACCCTGTGCTACTCTGACGTGCTACTCTGATGGGAATGTATAAAGCAAAGAGTTTGGGGCAAGGGTCGTCTGTGTGCAGGTGGGGGTGGGGCAAGAATGACACAAAACAGGAGAGCCTGAGTGGCTTAGTTGGTTATGAGTCCCACTTCAGCTCAGGTCATAGGTCATGATCTTGTAGTTTGTGAGTTCGAGCCCCGTGTCAGTCTCCACACTGGCAGTGTGGAGCCCGCTTGAGGTTCTCTCTCTCTCAAAATAAATAAATAAACTTAAAAAAGAATGACATGAAACAACCCCAGATAGGGATAAATTGAGTTTATGTGCAGACTCTTTCTTTTCTTTCCTTTTTCATTACTTCTGTTTGAACTTTGTGGTTTTCCTTGGAGAGATTGGCGCCCAGAAGGAAGGGTAGAAAGAACCAATTGACTGTTCTCAAAACAAAACAAAACCCAACAAAGGCTCTTTCTTTCTCAAGGACTGTTCCCATGGAAAGTAAAAAGTGAGCCCACTTGGAATTACCTGACTGCAAAACAATGCCACTTTTATTGAAGGGAGTTAGTTTTTCACTCACCCAATTTAAATATGGCTCCATAGAACTGCCCAAATCTTCAGAAAGGATATGGTCCTCAGAGACCACGGCTGAGAAATCTAAGGCTGAAAGAAACCTTTTTTTTTTTTGAGTGAACCAAAAATAGGGGTTTAGAAAGGGGTCGCTCTTCTCAAATTATGTTCATAGCAAGATATGTTGTCAGATACCACTGGTGAGAAATGAGACCTTGTCCAACAGCCTTTTCTCCTGTCTTCTGGAACGGGGTATTTGCTTTGGTTCTCAGAATATTTTGAACCAGTCCAGCAATTGTTCTTAAAAGCACATTTAGGTTTGTTTTGTGCAGCGTGTATTTAATAAAACACATTTGTGTTGAAACGAACACGTTTGCCAGCTTTCCCTCTGAAAAATGTGCACATCACCTTTGGAGTCGTAACACTGTGGCCCCATGGAAAAGAATTCTGTCCCATCTGAGTAAGGAGAGCAAGGGATTTTTTTTTCTCTCTAATTCAAGGTGAGTATGAGGAGTCTGTTAAACTTGTTCTGAGTTCCGTATCTCAAGAGTCCCCAGAACATGATCACTCAAGAGGGGCACTCCAGGAGTATCCCGTAGAGCTTCTGGAAAATACAAAGGTTTGTGCAGGGAGCCTTGAAGCTAGGGTTAACAAAGCTGCAGGCGGGCTTGTCCCCTCCCTGAGAAGTCATACCATCTCTGGTTTTCACTCAGGTCTCTTTGGTGACAGTAGTGTGATAAGTCTTAGTGTGGATTTTGACTATGGTGCATAGTAAGTAGTATTTTTTGTTAACACAAAAGAAATAACTAGTATTTGAAGAAACCCAGCTCATTGCTAAGAAGATTCAAATAGACAATAGGTTCTTTGGGGACAAAAAGTATGTCTTGTTCACCATTCTATCTTCTGTACCAAGCCCCGCAGTGTTCAGTTAATGACGGTTGAAGAAATGGGGGTCAGATACCATCTATCCTAAACGCTGTGTTAGACAGATCCACTCAGCATGAAGAGGGATGCAGACTGCGGGGTAGTTTTTCCTTCTCTGTTGCCTCAAGATGAACACAAAGGATATTTTTATTTTGAAAGAATTTTATCAATCATCCCTGTGGGGAAATGGGCAGGAGAAATACCCAGCATGGGTGTTGACACACTTTTGAGACATTTTGCAGCCATGATCTCTGCACATGGGTTTGGATTCCTTCATGCAAAGAATTCAGTCCCACTTGGCTTCTCTCACCTCCGAGGCCAGCCAAGCTGGTTGCTGTATGGTTTGCGTTTCTCAAGAGCTCCAGGCTGACATCCATTCATTTGTCTCCTGCCCTGTATGTCGCCTCACATAGCACAATGGTATTCATCTGTAAGTCTCCCATTTATGCAGAAAATATGGGCTCTTGGTGTATACACCAAGGAAAATGTGCATCAGTGGTGGCACATAGAGCGGGACATAGTTTTCAGCCCTCGAGACACTCAGAAACTAAACGGGAAAAAGACACATGTAGAAACTACTATAATACAAAATGGCAAGTGCCAGGAAGGGGGTTAGAACCAGCTTGCTGGCTGGCCCGAGGGTGTTGGCGATTCTTTCCTGGTTGTGGTGCTTTTGTGACGGGTGGAGGGACATCGCAACAAAGTGCCAATGAAAAGATGTGGAGAACGGTATTCAGTGCGTGGACCCTGTGTGTCCGAGATCTCCGGAGAGCCCTAAGAGTGAGTGTTCATCTGGCTTCAGAACCAGGAATAACTCTGCTTTTTCCTGAGAAGTGGCTCATTTTTGCCTTGACTGGGACAGGAACAGGGGCCCTTTTCCATCTCAGCTGCTGTTGAGTTTGGGCCCCACGTTGTAGCTCACGGTAGCAACTGTCAGTAACTCAAGGTGTGCAGAGCACTACAGACAGATTCTAGGGGATGTTGTAATTTCCTATCCCTTAAAAAATGTCTATCTTTCCTCCTGATTGCCACTTAAGTTGTGTCACTTTTGCTCTAATTTTTAAATTTCCATGAATACTTCTGGTATAAGGCAGGAAAAAAAAAAAAGATTGACATGATGGTAATAACAAACTGCCCCCAATCTCAGGAGGAGACAGAAGAAGGTGAGTCTGATGGTGGAGGAGGGGGTTTTAGGCAAAAAGAACTGTAGATAAGAGAGCAGAAAGTTATGAAATGGACGTGGGTTCTGGCTCCATTTCAGTGCATAAAGGGGATTTCTATAACAACACATTTCTTCCTCCTTCACATGGTCTTCTTCTACCCAAGCGCATTCTGGATATTTCTTTTCTTCTTCTTTTTAAAAAATTTTTATGTTTATTTTTGAAAGAGAGAGAGAGAGACAGAGTGTGAGCAGGGGAAGTGCACACAGAGAGGGAGACACAGAATCCAAAGCAGTCGCCAGCTCTGAGCTGTCAGCACAGAGCCCGACGCGGGGCTCGACCCCACGAACTGTGTGATCGTGACCTGAGCCAAAGTTGGATGCTCAGCTGACTGAGCTACCCAGACACCCTTGGATATTTCTAATGTATTCTGTTGGGTTGAGCAAACGAGACCTGTGGGAGGTAATCATAAAGGAGCTGTATTTGGTCGGCCACCCCTTCCCATTTAAGTCCACTCCGGGCGCCAGTCAATTCTCCTGGCCCTGGAAGAAAACATAGGTCATAGGACTGTTCTGGTCCCTCTTCATTTTATCAGCAAACAGCATCTCAATGGAGGAATGAAGACGTCTCGCCCAATACCATTCTAAATGGACTAAGTCTGAGGTTTTTGTCTTTCTTTGGCTTAGGAGTGAGGTCTGCAGGTAGGGACAGGGTAGGGTTGGCTCCTTCTGTCCTTTGTTGGTTCTTCCCTTCCCACCTTGCCCCGCATCTCGGGCTTCTGCGCCTCCAGAGCAGAGTTCAGGGAAGAAGGGAGAGGAGCGATATTGGCCTGGACACTGCACGGCCGTGTGAGCCCTCTCCTGTGCTCTCAGCCCAACCTTTCACTTCATCTCTTGCTTTGGCAACCAATTCAACTCCTTAGTCTTTGCTTTCTGCCCCAGGGCTTCCTTGCTGTCACTGTACAGGATGCGAGGGAGACCCTTCTGCTTCTCTGATGTATGGGCAGGGGATGATGACCTCCTTGGGCAACAGTTGATCATTGGAGGTGGCAACTGGATTCCCATATCTCAGAAGGTTGATCCTGAGGAGCATCCTCCAAAGCCCCTAGAAGGTCCCCAGTGAGACAGAGCTTTAGTCATCGACAGAAAAATGAGTTCAATATCATGCATTGTGGGACAGCTTTTCTCCCTGCTCTGCTGGACAGTTCCTGGACTCCCCTTCCTGTGTCTGGTGGCCATTTTCCAAAACAGACTATGTTCATGGAAGTCTTTGTCTTAAGCTATGTCCTTTGCAGGAAGAGAAATCTAGTAATTAGATACCTTTTCACGTTTCTCAAAGGTTTAGAGCTAACTCTTTTGTATGTGCTTTCCTGGGGTTCTTCAGGAATCCTGTTACTGGGAATGTCTCACCTGCACTTCCTGGACAGGGAATTGCATCTTTATTTCTATGGATGGTTGACTGTCTTCTTCCTTTGCCTCTACCCAGGACTGGCTACATAATTCATGGGCCCCATTGCAAAATAAAAATGTTGGGCTCCTTGTGCAAAAAATAGTAAGAATTTCAAGATGACTGTAGCAGAGCCTTAAACCCAAGTGCAGGGCACTTTGGGGGGCAAGGCACGGCCTGACTGAATGAAGGCGGACCTGCTTCTGGCCTGTTATATTCACCATGCTTCCAACCTGAGATGATGCCACAGCAGGGCTCTTTCACAGAGAGGCGACATCTGGTCCATGGGAAACCCACATCCTCTGCCCCACACTTGCTGACTTCACTGCTTTGGTGAACCTTTTCCCCCTTAGATTTCTCAGTGTAAGTCACATGCAGTGTGCTGAATAAGTTAATCTAACCAGTCTTCAAGATGGCTCTCGATGATCCTAGCATCTTGAGGTTGGTGCCCTCCCATACAGAATTAGGGCTGAACTGTGTGACCAATAGAATATTGTAGAAGTGACAGTTTGTGACTTCTGACTGTAGGTTGTAAAGGACACAAAAGCTTTGGCTTTGATCTCTTGATTTTCTCTTTCGGGGGAAAGCCAGCTGCCATGCCCGTGGGACTCAAGAAGCCCTTTGGAGATGACATCATAGAAAAGAACTGTCCACAAGCCAGCACCAACTTGCCAGCCACGTGAGGGAACCACCTTGCAGGGGACCCTCCAGCCCCAGTCCCAGCCTTGGATGATGCAAATGACATTTGACTGCCGCGACTGAGAGTCTAAGCCAGAGTTGGCTGGCCAGACTGCTCCTGAATTCTTCACGCACAGAACCACGAGAAGTCGCCAATCATTCATGCTGTTTGGAACCACTGAACTTTGGGCTGACAGGACACGCAGTGAAGAATAACTCATACAGTAAAGCAAACCTCCCTTTAGGTGAGGGAATAGCTCCCTTCGTTATCTCTGGCGGCACTGATCCTTTTTATACCCTCAGGTTTGTATGAGAGCTGTAGACATTTATATACAGAAGACCTCATTCTGGATTATGCCTCAACTTCCATTTTTTTTTTTTTTTTAAATCCCCAGTTATATGGTCTCTACCCAACTTGGTTGGGCCTTGATTAGGACATTTTCCTCCTTTATCATCTCTGTGAATTGGTTTTGGGAAAAATTCTGCATTACAGAACTTAACTGATTTACTGTAACGGTATCCTCACCACAGTCAGATTGGGTAGCCACGGCCTTGGAGAACCGAGAAGTCCCAAACAGTGGGAATATTCATTATAAAACAGAAGCCTGGAAACCTGACCGTGCTCTGGGAAAAATCTTTTAGCCAAAGAACTCAAACTACTGTTCAGATTTTCAGGAGCAAAATACCAAAAAAAGTCTCTTTTCAGAGAGAGAGAGAGAAAGAAAGAGAGAGAGAGAGAGAGCCACTCCTGAAATTCTGATATTTTAATTCTGCTAATAAGGAATTTATTACTAAGGACCAGATAATTTATTTAGCATCTAATCACGGACTTATTTCCACACAATGAGGACTTGGGATGGGACATCAGGGATCTGAAATACCAGATATCACGCTCCCTCTAACAATCTGTGTGACCCGGTATAACATGCACGCCCTCTCGGTGCCTCAGACTCTTTCTCTGTGTGAGTCTGAGAATATCTGTTGACCAGAGATAAAATATCACAGGGCTTTGAAGTGCTGTAAATGCTTTACCTATTTGAGGTTTCATTATTATTTTGTCTTTTATAGTTAGAACCGTTTTCTGGAAGACGGGGAGAAAAATGGCTTATATGACATTATAAAAGCATTAAAAGTCAAATAAAAAACAAGCCAATGCATGATGACTGTTGAGCTGGTTTCTGTTAATTGAATCATATTTCCCCATCGATTTGCATAAAGAATGATGATTGGTTTCCACGGGGGCAGGGGGCTTGCAACGAAGCAAAATCACACTCAGAAGTGTTGAAAACTTCACGCAGTTATTCAAAATGCCAAATAGAGGTCGGAAGGATGAATGTATCATGATAGTAAACATACCGGATTCTTGGAAGAAAGGTCCATGCAAGGGGAGCCACACATTTAAGTGGGGGTGCCCTCAGCTAATCAGAAGATTCTCCCAACTCTGAAGGAAGTGAAATCCTGCTGTTTAGTATGGGAATACAACTTTTTTCTGGGGAAGGGAGGTGACTAGATGTGCGTAAGTGAGGGTTTAGTTGGCAGGACACAAGCTGCTTTGTCGATTCCAGGGATAGAGTTTCGCTAAAAGGAATGAGGGGCACATAGGATTGTTGGGACAGCTGGGGAAAAGGACATCAGGGACACTACCGTGGCCAGTCTCAGCCTGAAGCACCCACATGGGTTCTCCTGAATTTCGCTTCTCAGGAATGTCTGGGAAGCTCCCACCCAAGTCCTTGGATTGTGGCGGGGAAGCGGTGGTGCTCAGGAAGCCTCTGGAAGGCTGTTGTGAATCTCTCAGGCTTGGCTGCTACTGCCTCCTAAGCAAAGGGACCCTCCTCTCCTGTGCCCTTCAGATCTAGCCCGGCCTTCTCATTGGCCGGCTTTCCCTGGAAACACTCGGGGAGGGGTACTGGGTGAAAGGTGTCCTGCTTCTTTTATGCAATGTGGAGGAGAACGTAGAAGGAAGGGGAATGATGCGGGTTCCACAGGAGACCATCTGATACAAGGGAGAAGCCAACTAACCACAGGATACTCCCCAGGGTGTTCTCTTCCCCATGCCAGCACTATGCACACCATTTCAATGAACCCAGCAGCAACCTCAGGAAGGAGCTGGCACTCATCCTGTCCCTGTGCTTTAAAAAAAATCACCTTCTGGCATGCAAACACACATACAGATAAAGTTTAAGTTCAGAGGCCTAGGATCAAACAACTGGTATTTAACCATCAGGATTCAAAGGTGGGTCTATACAAGGGAAAATCCCGAGTTCTTTGGGCATTTCCTACATTTAAACTAGTGGTTCAGACTTTAGCTGTATCAGAAACACCTAGAGGAATCACCCCACCCCCAGAGTTTCTGAGTCAGCAGGTCTGGGGTGGGACCTGAGATTTGTACTTCTAGCAAGTTCCCAGGTGATGCTGATGCTGCTGGTTTAAGGACCATACTTTGGGAACTCTAGAGGAGTAAAGTGAGCTTTTTCTTATCTCAGTTTACTGGTGCTTAGAGTCAGGCAGATCCTCCAAAATACTAACTTTGCTTTAATTATTTTTACTGCCCTTGCATATGGTTCCTATCATGTAGCATAGATATCTACCTTTGGCTATGTGTGTGTGAGTTTGTGTGCGTGTGCATTTCAACCCTATAGCCTTAGCAGGTAATCACACAGCTGAATGAAAATGGATGGGCTCGTATTTCCAAGTGCTGCCTTATTTGGAAACCAAGAAGGGTACCTGGTACTATGTATATATTCCTGATTGAGCCAGAATAGCAAATTAAACTTTGGAGTTGATGATTTATTTATTATTTCACTGTGAGTTTTTTAAAAATCAGCATTTGATAAGTAAATGGCTCAGATTATACTTTGGCATTCATGGAAGTAACGTTAGTCTTGATGAATTATTTGCTTATTCAGTGAATATGTAATTTAATTCTATAGAAATTGCATGGCAATTTAGCATACATTAATGAGTGGATACTGTCTCATAGCTTAATGAACCTGTGATCCTTTTAAAGTAGGGGAAATATTTAAGGAATTAACAGTCAACTAGGAAGAAGTCTGTTAAAAAATTTAATGGGCTGGACCAAACTTTTATGAACCCTCTCAGACACAGATAGACAAGATTTCAAACACCCAGGTCAATACCTGGGGTAGCTACTATCTCCCTTTGAAAAGAGTCAGAAAGACCCACGTGTGGACCCAAGCAATGCCTCCAAGTAGGTAGAGGGTGCAGTTATCACTTGACCTCTGGTGGTCCACATCTGTCAAATGGGGGAAGGGGGTTCTAATTCTTATCTTACAGGATCACAGTGAAGATTAAATGAGATAATGAATGCTTGTAGAGTTTTTGAAATGTAGCTGAGTCTCAATAAATTATTACGATTTTATAATACTATAATACTACTATTTACCTTAGCAACAATTTCCCCTCCTTTCTACCCTCCTCTCTTTTCCTGTGACCCTTCCCTCCTTCCTTCCTTCCTCCATTAATTTATTAAATGAACATTTCTTTCTTTCTCTCCCTCCTTCTTTTTGCCTTTACTGATTTATTATAAAGGCTACAATTTGGGAACAGCCAAATCGAAGGAATGCACAGGGTAAGGAAGGGACTGGTGGCGTGGAACTTGCACAGCCTCTCCAGACATGGCACCCTTCCGGCCAACTCCACGTGTTCACCAGCTTGGAAGCTCTTCAACGAACATTTCTTTCAGGAATCTTCTGAAGAATCCATCTTGCGTCGCAGAAGATCCCGCCATTCTGAATCACTGTGCCCCTCCCATCCACGTTGCCCTTCTCCCATCTCTGTGCATATTGATTGTCTTTTGTGTCGAGTTTATTCTCAACCTTCAACATGTAGCTTGTGCATCACCTCCTCTGTGAAGCCCACTGTGATCACTTCTATCTATGGCAGATACGGCAGCGTTTGGGGCTGTTGCCTGCACCCCCTTCTATCGCGGTGCCTACTCCTTTGTGCTGAAATTGTATTCGCGTCTGCATTCTCCAAACACAGAAGTTCCTTGAGGGAATGACTGTGATTTTCATAGTGGGTACTTTAGTGCCTACTCCAGGGTTAAGCAGTTGGAAAAAAGTCTTTAAATGCTGCCGCTGGTGCACATTCTAGCTACCAATCTTATGATTTTGGAAATTAAGGCTGGGATTAGGGTGAGGTGAGCAATGGGCATACGGCACAAAATCTGAAGAGGGGCTTACTCCCGGGGCTCTCCCGTTGGACTCTTGGAATTACTGAAAACATCCATCTATACTTACAGCCCAAGATAGATTTATTGGCTTCTTCTAAACTTCAATTTTTATTCTTTCAGTCACATATTTCCAAGAGCTCTTGGATGATTAGCATCTTGACATGTGTGAGCAAATGCTCCAGTTTGCTGAACGCCCGTTATGTGCAGAGCACGGTGCTAGCTCTCGCAGATGCAGGGGGGGGTGGGGGATGGGGGGAGGCATCGTGGCCAACCTTCATCTTCAGCCCCATTTTCGCTGTCATGGCAATCTTGTAGGGGTGAGGATGGGGTAGAGGGTACACATAAAGAACTGTGTTTAAATGGCCACAACATGAAGTTATAGAAAGGTAGGTTCTGTAAGAAAGGTGAAAAAAAAAGGTGCTGTGGGGTTTTGGAGATGAAGGACAGGCCTGGGGAGGACGAGGTAGGCAGGAGGACAGACAGACCCGGGGGAGGAAATGACAGTTGATGACTCACACTAAAGTCGTCACTATTTTGGTGCCTCGCTCCACTCCCTGTTTGCTGGGGCGGTTGGCTGCTAAGGCCAAGAGCTGTACCTTCTCTGGAGAATTGCCTTCGGCCAATAAGAGCCCCTCGATGCCCGGGGGCTTACACTCCCTCCCTGCGGGTGGCTCACAGTTAAAGGCAGATCTGTGCCTTGCCTTACGGCGATCCAGGCCTGTGGTGCCATTCACAGTCTAGGGTTCTCCATGGGATTGCGCTGAGACTCGATTTCGGCTGTCCCCATCTTGGATTCTGCTTCCAGGGATCCTGGGCTCAGGACAAAAGAACCACAGCAACAACGTCAGAGGTTTTGCATGTGATCATTTATTTCATTCTCACAAAACCCCGTGGGTCGTCACCCCCATGTTGCAGATGAGGAAACTGAGGATCGGAGAGGCTAGAGGTGCTTGTTGCTAAAAGGAGTCAGCCTGGCAACCCTGGCTTTGGTTTCACCACGGAAGGCACTCGTGGCTTCCATCTCTGCACACCTCCGGCTCCAACAATGGCAGCAAGAGGAGTTCTGCTCGTGGGGGCAGGACTTCCGGGGTGCTCCTGAATTCTGAGTCAGGGACCTTGGTGGGAACAGTCGGGGTGGGAGTCAGGAAGCCTGAGTTTAGACCCGGGTCTATGCCTTAGTGGCAGTGTGATGGCCTCTTTCTGGGCCTCGGGTTTTTCACCTGCAAAATGGGTCCGATAGCCGCTTTGTGGTGTTTTCATGGGCACTTGATGGGCATGTGCATTCATTCCGTACCCTCGCGCCTGGCATTCCGCAGGTGGTCAATTCATGTGGCTGTCGGCCTGCGGGAAGATAATCTGACGGTGGGCACGGAGAGGCTGGTCCCAAGCTTCAGGTGGCGAGGGCATCGGTGAGCAGAGGCATGAGCTCTGGTCTTACAGCAGAAGTAACTTTGTGATCAAGCTCTTTTGTTCTTTTGTTTACTTTTTTCTCCTGAAAATGTAGCTGCCCAGGGCTGGCGTTGGGGCTCCGTCCCCATGCTCCGCAATCCTCAACGGGAGGTGTCCCCTGGAGGGTCCAAGAGAGCTGCCTGGGTGCCAATAGAAGGGGCAGAGAGATGGGCCGCCCCCTCCATGGGGACAGTTCCTGGTAGACACCCCACTCCCAGTTCTATCCCTTCGAGCAGAACTTAGTTTATATCCACACCTATTGCCTGAGAGGCTGGAAACTGGGATTTTGTCATTGGAAGAGGGGGAGGGGCAAGTAACAGTTCTCATCTCTGTGGGTGGTCCGGGGTTTCGATGGTGGTCCCAGCTGAGAAGTCTTCATGTGCCCTCACTGTGTGTTGGTCACGGGTATGAATTACTTTTGTTTATTTTCATATTCGCTGTGGGCGACGTACCCATTGAGCAGATGAGTTGGCTCAAGGACAGAGCTCAGCTTTGATCCCAGGCAGGGCGGCCCTGGGGGCCACACACACAACCACTATGCTGGATTGTGAGGTCCAGAGTGGATAAACACTGTTTGAACTCACGGATTTGGTATGGGCTTACACATGGCCTTAGGCAAGCTACTTTGCCTTGCAAGGTTTCAGTGTTCCCATCTGTAAAATGGGGCTGACTCATACACTTAAGTGAGCGGTCGTATGACCAAATGGAATAAATAGCAACACGGGACAGCTCTTGGTCGACTGGAAGGTGCTCTGATTTCTTCTAGTGACCATGGGACTCTTCGTTCCAATGGGAGTGGAGACAGAGAAGCTGGGATCACGGTACGGCCACCTTCCAACAGATGAGGCTGTGTGCCTGAAAGGCCTTTCTGGGGGTGATCCTCAGGCGGCAGGCGACATTCCACGTTATTTCAGTCTCCTATCCCTGTGGGGTGGAACCATGCCTGGCAGGATCGCTTTGCTGTTCTGTCCCGCTCAGCAGGCATGGCGGGGCGGACAGGAGCACAGACAGAGAGATGGATGTTGGTGACACAGACGACTTCTGCTGTGTCACTGGGCGGGGGGAGGTGGGGTGGGGGGAGCAGACTCAGGAGGGCTTTCTCACTAAATCTTGCCACATGACTGCTGGCCACTTCTAGGAACGTCAGAAAAGCCTGTTCTCTTCTTTGCTCATCACAGATACAGGACTCAGGTCAGCCCTAGACAAAACTGGGTGTGGGCACTGCTTCGAGGGGCTTTGAGTCCAGGGCTTGGAGGCTGCAGGGGCTCAAGGACTAATTACAGTGAGTCAGCGAGCAGCTTTCGGCGCGTGTGGCCAAAGGTTTCTCGACAGCTGCTGCTAAAGTGGTTCTGTGTGTGTGCTGTCTCTGGAAACTGGGTCAACGGGTCAATCGGGCTCTTACACGCCAGCCGGGCTGCCTGTATTTACATTTAGGGCCAGATCTGGGGCAGGGAAAGAGTCTTCCAAAAAAAACCCAACAAGAAACAAAAAACCCACCAAATCTACTTAGACCCTTTCTGTGCTGCTGCTGAGTACATGGAAGAGGCTGTTCATTATTGACGGATCCCGCAATTGCGTTGTGCACAGTAACCTTATTTGGGCACACAAATAAGGAAAGGATAAGAGAGGAAAACAAAAATGCATCGATGTTTTTTTTTTTTCCTCCTCCTCCAACGAAAGGTAGGTGAAGCGGTTTTGTGCTGGCAGAATCCTAGCTGGCATATTACCCGGACAGCAGGAATTAGAATAGATTGAATCCTCTAATCCATGCTAATGGAGACATTAAAAACGCGGTTTATTACATTATCTTTTTGACGTTTTAAATATATTCCATTGCAGCCTTGCAGTGGATATGCCGAATAGTGATACTATTTAGCAGGTATTCAGGGCTTCCTGTTGTTGAGCCGGGCCCTGGCCAAGTGACACACATGATATCCTTCAGTTCTCACCACAGGAGTGTGGAAAGGCATATATTTCAACTCCCATTTTATAGATGAGAACTTTGAGGTATAAAGACGCTCAATGCTTTGCCGAGGGTCCTTTCGCCAGTAAGTAGGAAATCTTAGGATTGACCTCATGTTGTCCTCTGTGAGTTCATGCACTTGACCGCCACGCTATACTGAATGATGGGGATCCCTACGGCGGGTGGCGGGGAGTCCCCGTTCCAGCAGTGACAGGAGCTAATCCTGGGTGGGTGCCCAGGTGTGTGTGCCGAGCACAGGGCTAGGCCCTCTGATCTCCTTCTGCATCCAGAATAAATGCTCATGGGTTGATTCATCGCTGAGCATCTCTAGAACCTTCTCTATCAGAGAGAATCCTGAATTTTTAAAAATTTACAGTTTCGAGTCATACGGCAACTTTCCTGACATCTAGTCCGGGGAGTACCAATGAATGAGGTGGTTCATTCATTTGTTCACATCAACATTTACGTTTTGATCCCTTACTGAGTTCTAGGTGCTACGGTTTTCACAAAGAACAAGGCAGACAGACTTCTCCCCTCAGGAAGCTTACAGGAGCTATTTGCCAACACTGGGGATATCAGGATTACAGAGACAATCCCGTATTAAGTCCTAATTTTATGGGGAGAGATAAACAAGGCGATAACTTCAATATGGCATGGAAAGTGCCCTGCAGAGGCTGGAAGCCAATCAAAACTCTGTGGTAACCAGTCTCTGTGGTGGCCCCCAGTGGCCCTCACATCCTCGTATTTTATGCCTTACGTAGTCAGTTCTGCCTGACACCAGTAGGGCTGACTTGCGTTCGTTGCCGTTTCAAGGCATCTGTTATGCAACAGTAGATAACCGCAGCACTTAGGAACCCAGTCTGGGAAGGGTGGGGATAGTAATCATGAAAGGCTTCCTGGAGGAGGTGATAATTGAGCTGGTCTCGAAGGATGAGGAGCCCATGTGGCAGAGAAAGGGTGTTGGGTGGTAAAGGCTTTCCGGGCAGAAGGAATAATCTGTTTTAAGTCCGGAACACTGTTCAGTTAGGGACGGAAGACTCAAATGTCCACCACACCCAGGCAGGTGATGCAAATGAGTGAAGCTGATGCTTTACGCTCTGGCCCACTGTGTGTGACGGGTGGGGAGGGGGAAAGCCTGAGTCCCTCAGCTCCAGCTGGGTGCCTCCATGCCAGAATACAGGCCCAAATTTGCCGAACCGCCCAATGTGTCAAGAGAAACCAGGGACCGTCCTTAAATATGAAACCTAAGTTTCAAAAGGCAGCCCACACAAACCTGCCCGTGGCCAAGGGTCTCCCATCCGCCATGTCTTGTTCAAGAACTCCTATGAGTCTGGGGGACACCTAGCTTCTCTTGAGGGCTGATCATAAACCTTTGCCCTTTGTCTCCTGCTTAGCCTGAGTCCGGTATGACTGGTGCACCGATTAACCGTGTCAGTGGTTTCCTAAACGGTGGCGAATAACACCCTAGTTGCATTGAGCTCCTGGGGGAAGAGAGAAAGTCAGTATTAATCCGCATGCAGAATTCCATAGCGCTTCGGCAAAGTGGTCCAAGCCTAACGCTCTTATGGCCAAAGTGTTGAGGCAACAGCACAGAACACAAGGTAGTTAAGCACTGTGGACAGTGAGCCCCGTGTGCATCTCTGAGCACAATGCCTATAGGTGACTCCAGGGCTGGCTAGGTAGTGTGGCTTTGTGAGATTCTGGTGTGTAGCCTACAAGTGTCTATACCATAAAAAGAGGAGCCGGTGAGTGTATCCAGCCCTTTCTGTGTGAGGCGCGAGGATGTATATACCATAGCCCATTTGATACTCACAGCAGCCCCAGGAGATTGGTGCCATCACTGTGCCCATTTTACAGAGGAGTAAACTGAGCCCCAAGGAATTTTTCTGGTTTGCCCGAGGTCTTGCAGCCAGTAAGCAGCAAGGCAGGAGTCTCTTTTGGGTCTGTTCAAAGCCCACTTTATTATCTACTCTCCTGAATTTTCCTCCCTGGCATAGAAAAAGAGAGGTCTGTAAAGTTTTGTTTGAGAGGACCTCAGCGGTGACAATGCGACTGGAAGGGCGTGGGCGGGGGGACTGGTGAAGCAGAGCTTGTAGAGGGAGAGAGGGCTTTTCTTTCTTGGAATGAAGGGCTTTCCCTTCTTCTTGCTGCAATCGCAAGTCGTCCACGTGGTGACAGCGGGGACAGGGAACTAGCAAGAAAAGGAATTTCAAGGACGAGCCATATGTGACATCGAGTCACAGGGGTGTACTGAGCTTGTGCGTTATAATCGGTGACTTGGAACTCTCTCGCTGTTGGACCACGTACCTTCCTTTGCGGTGGAAGGTGATGCCAAGCAGAGGAGATGCTTGCCGTGAGTTCTGGAGCCTGGGAAATGTGCGTTTCCCTCCCAATCACATTCTGATTCAGCTGCTAACTCTTTGTGTGGCCTTGATGGGTTGCATGACCTGTCTGAACCTCAGGCTCTTCTTCTGCTCCATGGGGACAAGAATAGTTAACTCCGTGTCCCTGGTGCTTAACACAGAGCCTGGGACAGTTGGCACTCCACAAAGCCTTGTTGAAAGAATGAATGAATGGATGGATGGATGAAGGAATGAATGAATTAATGGACAGAGGAATGAATGAATGGATGGATGGAGGAATGAATGAATGGATGGATGGATGAAGGAATGAATGAGTGAGTGGTTAGGGAAGACTGCAGAGCAGATGGGATCTGACGTGCTTCAATACATGGAGAAGAGGAGTAGGGGTGCTGCAGACCCAGCAGTGAATGGGGAGCAACATGGCGGCAGGAAGGCCAGGTTCGGGGACAAGGAGAGACGATGCGGCTTCTGTGGAAGAATAGCTCCTGTACTGGCCCTGGCATCTCAAAGTGCTTCACAAGTGTTAATTCAATCTCCGAACCCCTCATTATGTTAAGTATTATTTATCCACCTTTTGTAGGTGAGGAAACTCAGGCGGAAGCAGAGGCGACTTGGCCAGGGCGGTGCCTCGGCAGGTGCTGCCAGCCCCGGTTCCAGATTGCCCACGCATAGCCAGAAGCGGGAAAACACAATTAGATCCCTCTGTGTTCCCTCCTCCTACACCCTCATGTACACAGACACAAAACTAGGACCAAAAAAGTGAAAGTCATGATAAATTATGTGTCCCAGAATTTCTTTAAGGCTCTCCAATAAATACACCACCCTTCATAGAGTTCTGGGACTTGAAGGCGATGTGGTTGGTAAAACTGTCCAGTTGAGCATTTCCCTGGTATAATTCAGATGTAGAAGCTGGGCTTCATCTGTAAAATTGGAATCTTTCCTCAGCACGTTGTTGGGAGGTTAAACACGTATATGCACTAGTTTCAGGGCCAGACCCTCTGGAGGTGCTTGATAAGGGGTGGTCACCACCATGGTTTTAATGGAGCCAGCAGAACGCCCATCCTCATTTTCCAAGTGGCTCCTGGACATTTCCACTTGAGTGTCCTCTCTTCCCTTTAAGGCGTTCATGTGACCACTATTTACTGTCCCTGAGCACTGTGCTAAGCACTGGGGATAGAGCAGTGCACAAGGCAGTCAAGGGCTCTGGGTCCACTCGGGCTCACAGTCCAGTTTAGGAGGCCAGACATTTAGAAAAAAGAATCCCATAATGCAAGGTTCCCATCGAGGTGAGCGCCAGGAACAGCGGATCCGTGATGCTCTGAGACAGTTTAAAAGAAGGGTTCCTCCACGTCAGGGTGGGCAGAGAGGGTTCTTGGAGAAAGTGATGTTCTCAGTAGGATCCGAAGGGGGATAGGGGATTAGTGGGTGAAGGAGAGAGGGTGGCCCAAGAGGAAACAGCATGTGCAAACCCACCAAACTGAAGAGAGGAAAAGCCTGCATCCAACGACCATTACCAAATGCCCTGTTTGGAATGTCAGGCACGAGGAGGGGGAGGTGAGGCGCCAGTGAGAAAGTCCCTGGAGAAGCGGGATTCAGGAGAGGCGAAACGGTACTCACACTGCAGTCCAGCCTGACCGGGAACAGAGCGAAGGAGCTAGCGTGGTTCAGAGGCAGGCTTCGCAGAGATGGCTCGGGAGCTGGGATTTCTTTTACTGATTTGTCAGCAGAAATGACTGAGCAAGGTGCCAGGCGGTAGGCTTTGCCTGTGGTAAAGGGGGGAGCAGGAGCGGGCCCCTGTCCTGAAGGAGGTCACCGTGGAATGGGGCAGAGGAAGGTTCCCACATTGGAAATGGAACGAGAAAGAGCGTGACCTAGTTCTCGTGTCCCGTAGGAGCACGGTGGAGGGGCATGTGGGCAGGGATGAGCTGTGTTTGCCAAGGCTGACATCACCGAGTTAGCTAGATTCAGTAATGACCTCTAACTAACGAATACTCCCCAACAGCGCCTTGCACCGGTTCAGCACAGTTAGAAAGTGAATGCGTTACCCCCTTGCTGAGTCCCAACAGCTCTGCAAAGAGGTCAGACAGGTCTGATCGCCCACAATGCAAAGACAATGACTCGGGAGCTCCAGAGAGGCACGTTAGATGAACGATTTGATTTTTGTGAGATGCCATGCCCCGCTGTTGAAAATAGATAATTGATGGACGTGGGTTTGGCTCCACTCAGTTTGAACGTGCTTCCTGTGAGTGTTTCGCCTGAATCTCCCTGGAATTTCTGAAAGGTCACGGCTAAGGACCAACTCGAGGCGCACACGCCAGCCCCTCGACGCGAGACAGCATTGGCAGACCTCTGCATCCAGCTCACCTGTATCCACGGTCACTCGCTGAAGAATAACAGTGGGGCGTGTCTTCCGAAAGTGGGGGGCCAGATACTAGAGCATGGAGCTGGAACCTTTGGAGAGTGAAAGGGGGTGTGATTCATAATTACACTGGACAACAAGCGTGCTCAGGGACTGTCCCTGGCAAACTGGAGCGTATGGTCACCCTACGTATGAGTCAGCCTTCTTACTAATTGGATTAAGAGTCTTCCTTCTGTCTTCACTTTTTTTCTGAATCATTCACTCACTCATTTATTGAACACTCATTCACCCGACTCCTGTTCCCCACGCTGGACTGCCAGGTGCGAGGTATCCTGGCTGTTTCTCAGAAGCATTCAGAACATTGACTCACCCCCTTGGATAAGCAGACACAGAGCCACTGGTAGCTTTCATTCGTCTTCACGAGCGTTAATGAGCAGAGGCAATGTTCCTGGAGGGCAGAGGCCATGCCTTCTGTGTCTTCCACAGCACATGGGTCACGTGGTGGGGGGCGGGTGGAGGAAACTGTGTCCACAAACACCAACAGGCAGGGCCTTTCCAAGTGAGAGGGGGCCGGTCCCCTCCTGAACACAGCAGTGCTCAGCTGATGGTTTCCTGGGGCGGGGGCGGGGGGGTGGTCTCCCAACTCTCAAATGCCTTTTCCCCTTCTCTCTTCCTTTGTTTCTGGCCACATGCTAGAATTAACTATTTGTGGACCTTGGTTTCATGCTTAACAGACCGGAAGGTAGGGACTTGTCCCCACTGCCCAGCAGAAGTAAGTGGCTCCTGGAAGCTTCTACCGTATCTTTGCTGGCCGACTAGTTGACTTCAGGTGTGAGGCACGGACAGCCTTTGATGAGGACGCTGGAGAAGTAAACTTTCTGGGAGAATAATGGGGTGAAGGGAAGCCCCGAGAGGGGCTCACAGGTCTGGGCCGAGGGACAGAAGGGCCTTACTTGAGCGGGCTATCCACGAGGCCAGTCTGGCTAAGGAGAAGGAATGAGATACCACTTCCCCTAGGAGTCTTCCTGAGTGCCGCGGGTAGGGTGGCGACTCTGGGACTGTCTGGCCTCTTTGCCATCTGCCCCATCCAGCCGTAGGTTCGGCCTGACACGCAGCTGAGCAGAGAGATGAGTAGGGTAGGACTTCCTGAAGTCCTGTTTCCGGGATTCCAGATGTCCCGGTGGAAAATGCCTGGGGCCGCTGCGGGGAGGCATATAGAGCTCGACCAAGCTAGCAGGAGAGCCCAGGAGGCAGGTGCCATGATTATTCCTCCCTTCACAGGTGAAGAAACTGAGGCTTCCCACAGGTAACTGGGTCACCCGAGGTTTCACAGCTAGTAAGTCAGGAATCGGGATGTGACCCCAGCCTGCCTGGATCCACAGCACGTGCACCACTGAGCTCCCCTGGGAAGATCCTGACCTCTTTAAGCCGGGGCTCCTTCTGCCAAAGTCCTGGGGTTCCTCATCCCGGATCTGCTGCCTCCCAGGCTTGTGTCCGGCATGGTGCTTTGTATCCTAACCCTGGCTGGTCTTCAATGAATATTTGTTAATTGAATAGCAACGAGCAAGGGTTATGGCGTGCTTACCAGGCGCTAGGGACTCTTTGAAGAGCACTACCCGTATTAACCCCTTTATCCCTCACCACCACGCTGTAACAGTACAATTATTATCTCTGTTTCACAGATGAAGAAATACAGGTCTAAGGAGGTGAAGCGACTTGCCAAAGATCATCCGGCTGGGGAGCGGAAGTCCTGGATGGGAGGAACCCCAGGTCTTCCCGGTTCTGTAATCCCGCAGCTTTGCTTTCCGGGGTTTTATTTACTTATTTTGTCATGCTCTTTTCTGCTAGGGTAAGGGGAGTCCGGACTGGGGTCGGGGTATCAACTGATGACCAAGGCAATCTCAGAACAGCGTCATTGTTATATCCCAGGGGTGAAGTGGCGGCCTGAATGCCCTTTCCTGGATTTGAAAAACACCGGGCTACCTGGTCCTTGAGAGGATTCAGAAAGTAACTGTATTTTGCTGTCGCTGACTCAGGGAATTAGGCTGACAGACACTGGGGACTCTCAAAGCTTGCTCGTGTCTGCACGTATCTATGGGAACAAGCCCAGTAAGATCTTCTAGAAGGCCAGGCTTGCAGAGAGCCCAGTGTAAACAGAATATTCCAAGGTTTTAAAAAAAATGTTTATTTTAGTTACTGTGAGAGAGAGCGAGCGAGTGAGCAGGGGAGGACCGGGAAGAGAGAGCGAGCGAGAGAGAGAGAATCCCAGGCAGGCTCCGCACCGTGAGCGTGACGCGGGCTCCAACTCACGAACCGTGAGATCACGACCTGAGCTGAAATCAGGAGCCAGAAGTTTAACCGACTGAGCCACCAAGGCGCCCCAGAAGATTCCAGGTTTACAGAAGACCCGAGTGTCAAGACGTATGAGACCTAAGACTCTCCCCTGTCCCTTTCATTTCCTTTCTGTGTGTGTCTGTCTGTCCCTCGCTGCACCGCAGGCTGGTCTGCAGGCAGGGACCAGACCCCCTCCCAGCACCTGCTACGGTGCCCGGCACACAGGCGTTGCAAGCACATTAACAACCTAAAAAGTGCTGAACATAACGTGGCTTTTGTACACATTTCCTTGTGGCTTGTGGCCCGTGTGTTCGCTTCCTACTGGTGTGACCTTCACTATTTATTTTGCCTCCCTGCGTCTCAATTTCCTACCGTGGTGAAGGGGAAATGAGCGGATACAGAACTCAGAACGGTGCGTCGCACGTGGTTAAGGATTCCACTAGTGTTTACCCTTCCTGATATCATCAGCACACTGTGCCTGGTACCCCAGCCTTCAAACCATTCTCTGCACGTAGTGGGAGCTCTGGGGTCAGGAGGCCCCGATTTGAATCCTGGCTCCTCCAGTGTGCCTTGGGGAAGTTATCGCAGCACTGTGAGCCTCGATGTCTACATCTGTGAAGCGGGGACAAAGTTTCTAGCCTATAGGGTGCTGGAGATCAGCAAGTAAAGGCCCTGGTGCAGAGTGGACGCAGAGTAGGTGCTCAGGGCCTTGGCACCCGCAGGGGTGGTGATTAAGCTGTGGGAGCCTGTGGCACAATCCCAGCGACGCACGTGAGAAATGGGCAGCAAAGAGCCTCGCGATTAGTTTTAGGGCCGTCGTCTTCCAGGAGAGCCGGACTTCCTTGCCGCACCGAGCACTGTGCCCTGCGCCTCGCCTTCCACCCTTTCCCACTGGAATCTTCGCGGCCCTCGGAAAAGGGCCTTCCTCCCAGGCTTCTGTGCCCTTTGGACATTTCGATTCTTGAGGTGGCGAGGCCTGGTGCCATAACCTTCCCAGCCAAGGGGACGGGGAACGTCTCCTCCCTTTTTCTCCCGTGCCCCCTCCTTCCCCCAAGCCACCCAAGCTGCAGAGCCCAGCTCTGCCCGTGTGCTTGGCTAGCCTTGACGCTTTATGAGGGCGACAGTCCCGTGTGGCCGAGCGGCTGGCCCTCCCCGGGTTTGAATAAAAAACCACAAGCCATAATACACATAAAATCCTAATGTGCCTTCAGAATTACCTCATCTTTTATTTAGAGGTTAGTCCGCCCTTGTCCTCCTTTATCGCTCTTTATGTGACCAAAGTGGGTGAGCGGCACGAATGAGGCCATCGCGGCTGCCGGGCGGAGGGAGTGTTTACGGCCTGACTTCGGGGAGGCAGCGAGGCCCCGGGAGCCCCTTTGTTTTGGCACCCCCCCCCCCCCACACACACACACACACTGCCTTCCCCAACGCCAGCCTTTCCCACGTGGAGGCTGCTGCTTCTCTCCCAGGTCTGTTTTTGCATCGTCCTTCCCAATGTGAATTTTGTTGTTTTCCTAAGTGACGGGGAGGCGCCTTTCTGAGAAGCTGGGATTTCTGAGTGGGTTGCAAAGGCCACCCTGGCTGAGGCTGGGGCTCTCACTCGCTCAGGGCCAAGGCTTCAGCTTGGCATTTCCCGGGAAGGTCCTTGTTCTCTGAGCTCAGGATCCTTGACATTTAAAGGCCAAGAGGAGCCACGATTTATTCTTAAACTCAATTTGGAGAAGGGAATGGGGAGACCAGAAAGACGGCTTTTTGCAGGCCAACATCGCTGCTCTCAGACGTTAGTATACATAAGAATCCCGGGAGGGCTCACTGAGCCACAGAGTCCTGGACCCCCGTCCTCAGAGGTTCGCAGTCTGTACGTCGGGGGGAAGGCCTGCAATTCTGCACTTGTAGCAAATTCCTGGATGGTGTTGACACTGCGGGGGCTTGGGCCCCACCTTGAGAATCACTGGGGTAGAGAAATCAATGAATTAAGGTGAAGGTGTGTGTGTGTGTGTGTGTGTGTATGAGAGAGAGAGAGAGAGAGAGAGGCAGAGAGACACCAGGGACAGGACTCTCTCTCTCTCTCACTCCCTCTCTCTCTCTCTCTCTCTGTCACACACACACACACACACACACACACACTCACGCACAAGCAGTGACTTCCCTCTCAGAAGGAAAGCTTCCTACCCAGGGTGAAGATGGGCTCAAATTACAGCAAATCGGACTCTAGATTTTAAAACTGGGAGGCCCTGGAATACAAGGTTGCTACCGCTCAAAGAGTCTCCCTCTGCAGAGATTTCAAAGGGCCAGAGGTTCTCAGACTTTGGAAATGCCTTTAGCCTGGTCCTGCCGGGAAGGAAACCGTGTCCTCCATGTTTCACGAGCCTTTGAAATTAAAAAGGTCTCCAAGGACATAACAGCTGCTGCCCTTCCGTATGGCACAGTGGTTCCAAACCCAGAGCCTGGGGTCAGACCCGTGAGGGTTCACCTTCGCCATCTTGGGAGAATCAGAAAACCTCTCTGATCTTCGGTTTCTTCGACTGGAGAATGACTAAGAATTAGAACTAACCTCAGAGGGTGTTGTAAGGATTAGGTGAAAGAATGCATGTAAAATCTCCCTGCTTTGTGCCCGGGACACTGTCAGTCTCAACGAAGTGTTACTGTTATTACCTACTGTGAACATGTTCTCCTCTTTTCTGAGCACCTTTTAGTTCTCCCTAAGATTCGATGAGCATCTATGGAATATTTACTATGTGCTAAGCTTTCTTAGGCTCATTATCTTATGTGATCACCCGGATTTGTTGAAATAGGTGCACCATGCTATTTTGCTGATGAAGAAACAGGTACTGAGGCGCCTGGGTGGCTCAGTCGGTCAAGCGTTAGACTTTGGCTCAGGTCATGATCTCACAGTTCATGAGTTCTATCCCTGCATGGGGCTGTGTGCTGACGGTGCAGAGCCTGCTTGAGATTCTCTGTCTTTCCCTCTCTCTCTGCCCCTTCTGCATACACGCTCTCTCTCTAAGAAAGCAAAAAAAAAAAAAAAAACAAAAAACCCAACACACATGCACACACACACACACACACACACACAAACAACAACCCCCCCCCCCCAAACCCTGGTACTCTGAAAGGTTAACAAATTTGCCCTGGAAGTAACAAAGCTTACCAGTGGTTCTCCCAAGATTACTTGACTGCGACTCTTCCCTCCACAGGCTGGGGATGCTGAAATTTGCTCCCGGCTCTGCTTCTGGGGGGCTGCGTGACATTCAGCACTATGCTCACCCTTTCTGGCCTTCATTGTGACAGAAGTGAAAGGACTGAATTGTTATTCACAGTGAAGTTGAAGGTTCCTTGCAGGGGCTCCAATAATAACAGCTCGGGACCCAGCAAATGTTTCACGAGCAACTGTTTCATAAACGTCTCACAACGTTTGGTTGGACCTAATCAGGCTTCGCTCACATCAGTTCGGTTCAACAATTTAACAAATATCTATTGAGCATCTACTATGTATGCAGTACTGGGGATGGGACAGTGAATAAAGCAGAAGAAAGCTGCTTCCCTCCCTGAGTTTATGTCCTACTTGAGGAGTGGTATTGAAGGTGATGGCCATAAACATACAAACATCAAACCTATAAACCTGTACTCAAGTCTTCCAGGGGAAGGAAATAGCAGGAACGCAGGCCGTGAACTGAAAGCAAGACTGGAATGTTCCGGGAACAGCCAGGAAGCCAACACGGCTGGAGTGGCGAGAACAGGAGGGAGAATGGCACAGGGGCGGAGCGTGCAGGGTCTGGCCTCACGGGCCGTGGTGCACACTTTGGCCTTTGTTCTCAAGGGGAAGCCATTTGTCTTGGTGTAGTTCCCCCAGATGCATGTCCTGAGACAAGGATTTGAGCGTTTCACGTGGGAGGTGATTCCAGGAAATACCAGAAGAGGAGCGGAAAGGGGAGACGGGGAAGAAAAAGAAATCAATGAGAGGGGACTCATGATGCTGGTTGTCCCTGGGAGCAGCTGGAACTCACCTTGCTGCTGTTCTGGGAGTGGGTGTAGACGATGTCTTCATGTTATCATATCTACCAGCTCCTCAGCCATGGATGGTTGAGGGCCATATCCAAGGGCATTCACCGTCTGGCACATTCTGCCTGCCCTGTGCTTGGCTTGTGACTTTTCCCAGCCAGAAAAAGCCTCTGAGGCCAAGAGTTGCAGAAAAATGGTCTTTGGCCTGTACGGGTGGATGGATAAGGGACAAGGCCAGGGCACGTATGCTTCTGTGACACCATTGCGGGGTTCTGAGCAAAAGGAAAATGTGATCCAAAATATTTAAATGTGTCATCCTGGATGGTGTGCGTGGAATATGTTGGGGGCAAGAGATGAAGCCCGAGGAACAGATGGAAAATTGTTGTAATAATTCATATATGATGATTTGGATGGGGATGGTGACGAGACAGGTAGTGCATTGGCTCACGTTTTGAATGGACTGGGTAACTCATTCAAAACCCACATGATGGGCATGACTGCGGCCATCATAGTGCTGCATGGATTCTTAATTTCTTTTCATATTCAGATAATGAGTGTAGGGATCTGATATAATTCAGTAGTTATTTGTGAGTGGGCGTGGCTTAAAGGACAGAATACCAAGCAGCAGGTATAGAATAAATGATTGTTGAACGGAATTGAATCAGCTTATAAAAAAAAGCCATAGCACCGCAATCTTTATCTGTGGGAAAGTTACCAGTGATGGTTGGTTGCCGAAGGTTTACCTGCCTTATCCTGCTCTGAAGTAGCTAATGTTTCTTCTGTGCCGACTGTGTGCTGGTAACTTTACATGCAGCATTTAAATTACATACTATGATCACTAGCCTCTAAGATGGCCCCAGGGATCCCACCTCCTGGTATCCGTTCCTTGGGGTCTATGTGGCAGAGTGATGTCTTGTCACTCTTGAGAGTAAAAGACACTGCAGCTAGTTTAGGGATAATTTGTTACACAGCGGACATAACTAATACAATTCTTGTAGTTTGGAGACAGGCATTGTTTTCTGTCTTTAATAGACGAGGAAACCAAAGATCACAGAGTTAAGTGTAGTAGGACCATATAATGAATTGCTTAAACTGGCACACTTTGAGCACGAAAGGGGCATCCTTACTAGTTACACTGGGACAGCAGGTGCACACTGGGACGGTCCCTGGCAAAGCATGAGGAATGATCACTTTATAAGGGAGCCTCTCACACACCAAGTATCCGAGCCAGGACCGGTCCGAGATGGGCCTGTGTCCAAAGATTGTGCCTTCCACTGCCCCCAGGCCTCCTCCTCCCTGGCTGAGAAGTTATACGCACGCAGAGTGCAATTGCAATTTGATTTAAAAAATCCTGTGTGGGCACAGAAAAAAGGCAGGAAGCAAACAAGGCTCAGCGCTTTGTTATTTTCTCCTTCGTGTCATTGCAGGTATCACTTTTGTCATTGTCAAGCAGTGCATTCTCTGAAAAACAAAAGTCTTTGCAAAATACTGAATGAAGGGCTCTCGACCGAAGCTTGAGATGAGTCAAGAGTGTGCAGACCTCACGGGTAGGCAGTCTGTCCCATAGAATTTGCCAAGGATGAGTCCCAACATCCTTATAAAACATTCATGTTTTCTTTTCCGGTCAGGTCTGTGCTGGCAAAGGGAGGCTGACGGCAGAGAAGTTTCCAGAGAACCTCAGACAGGCAGTTCCAAGTTACAAACTTCTGCTCCTCAAGTCCACAACACGCACGACTGTCAGGGACTTTGAGCAGATTTGGCCCGCCTTTTTCTCTGTCTCTGTTTCTTTCTCCCCACTTCCCTCCTTCATTCCCCCCCTCCTTTCTGCCCTTCCTGTCCTCCTTTGTTTTCTCTTTCTCCATCTGTCTTGTTTCTCTTTTTCTTTCTCTTCATTTATTCAATATTCACTGGGAGTCTACCATGTGCCAGGAAATATACTAGATGCTAGGGACATCATTTTTTTCATTCATTCATAAAATATGGAGTCCCTACTACGTACCTGCCAGGCACTGTTCAAGGCATTGCCTACATAGTAATGGACAGAATGGCAAAAATTCTTGCCCTCTTGAAGTGTATACCACACTAGGGGGGAGGTGGACGATAAACAACATAGATAAATAAAACATAATCTGTGAGAAGGTGATAGTCTATGGAGAAAAGTGAGGTGGAGAATGAAGATAGGAAATGCCAGCAAGTGTAGGGTGTGAGCTTTGATTTTAAGAGGGCTGGTCAGGGAAGGTCTCCCTGGAGTGGTGGCAGCATTTGAACAAACACCTAATGGAATGAGGGAGCTAGTTGGGAAACTGAGGCAAGAGAGGGTTTGAGGAAGCCGGCCCAGCTGGTGCAAAGGCCCTGAGGTGCTTAATATGTTTAAGTAATGATAAGAAGGCTGATGTAGCTTGAGAAGAGCCAGTGAGGGGGCAAGTAATAGGGTCAGAGAGCTAATGGGTGGGCAGGGGCTGTGCAGGGTTCATAGGGCCTCATAGACCAACACAAGGACTTTGACTTTCACTCTGAGGTTGGAGCAGGGGAAGCTTTTGAACAAGGGAGTGACATGGTCTGACTTGTGGTTTGTTCACTTTTCTCTGGCTGTTGGGAGCCATGGTGAATAAGGGGTTCAGCCTTCAAGGAGCTCATAGCCTAGTTGGGGAGAGAGCCCTGCACACATCCATCAAAGTGAAATCAATGCTGTCCTGTTGCAAACCGGTGCAGCCGCTCTGGAAAACGGTGTGGAGGTTCCTCAAAAAATTAAAAATCGATCTACCCTATGACCTAGCAATAGCACTGCTAGGAATTCACCCAAGGGATACAGGAGTGCTGATGCAAAGGGGCACTTGTACCCCAATGTTTACAGCAGCACTTTCAACAATAGCCCGATTATGGAAAGAGCCTAAATGTCCATCAACTGATGAATGGATAAAGAAATTGTGGTTTATATACACAATGGAGTACTACGTGGTAATGAGAAAGAATGAAATCTGGCCTTTTGTAGCAGCGTGGATGGAACTGGAGAGTGTGATGCTAAGTGAAATAAGCCATACAGAGAGAGACAGATACCATATGTTTTCACTCTTATGTGGATCCTGAGAAACTTAACAGAAGACCGTGGGGGAGGGGAAGGAAAGAGTAAAGTTAGGGAGGGAGCCAAACCATAAGAGAGTCTTAAAAACAGAACAAAATGAGGGTTGATGGGGGGGGAGGGAGGGGAAAGTGGGGGATGGGCATCGAGGAGGGCACCTGTTGGGATGAGCACTGGGTGTTGTATGGAAACCAATTTGACAATAAATTTCATATTAAAAAAATAAATGCTGTCCTGGGGACAGAGAACACAAAGGAAAACATTTGTTCCTGGACTGGGGCAAACTTCGAAAAGGTGCTGGGGAATACTTTATAGAGGTGCTGCCTTCTGGGCTGAGGCTTAAAAGATGAGTGAACCATAGCCACCAAGGGACAGAGGAAAGGGCAGTCCAGGCAGAGAGACCAGCGTAAGCAAAGGGGGGGAGGCTGGACAGAGTGTGGCCCCTGGAGGAACCACAGACAATCTTTAGTAGGGCTGGAACCAAAAAAATGAATAATGAATGACAAGAGTCAGGAATGGGTGAGTCAGAGGGGAGAGAAAGTCAGGAGCCACATCTGGAAAGTCTCGTAAGCTGCAGAAAGCCCCAGAAAAGAAGCAAAGGGGGTCTTTGAGGGAGGTCAAGCAGTGAAACATCGTGACCAGATTCTGGCCATGGCTGCAGTATAGACGCAGGTTAATTTGCAGAGTCCCTGCCTTGCCAGTTGCTCCATAGTCTGCCAGGAAATGGTTTGAGGAGTGTGGCTTAGCCAATGTGTGCCCTCCCAAGCAGCCAATGGGCCTCTCGTGGGTCACCCGGCCATGGGTGGGCTCCTCCAGCCCAGCTCTTGCCCCAGAAACTCCGTGATCGCATCCTCACATCCTGGACTGGGAGAGTGAGGGAAGGTGGTCTCTCCCCTCTCCCCTAATCCCTCGATGCCTGCCACCGGGAGTCGGAAATTGGGGCTTAGCATCTTACTAGAGATTCCTGCTGCACTTGTGGCCCCGGGGCCAGCCGTGGCCCCTGGGGGCTCCGGTGTGGGCAACAGGCCGTAGCAAGCTAATGAGCGTCTCTAACGATGAGAAGCACTGTGACACTAGCAGTAAGGCGGAGGGAGAGGACGCAGGACAGAGGATGCGGTTTCAGACAGAAGGCAGGGAATCTCGCAGAGACCTGAAGGAGGGAACAAGCACGGCATGAAGGCGTTGGAGGGGAGGTGTGTGGGCAGAGGGGATGGGAGGGCAAAGGCGGCCAGGCGGATGCATGCTTGCTAGGTTTCAGAAGCAGGTCAGGCTGGCAGGAGATGCAGGTCGTGGGAGGACGATCATGGCAGATATCTGTACCTGGGGCCCTGTGGGACGTGCACGGGAGGGACTTGGGACATGGCTGCAGGTGTGGAGGATTTGGAACTGGGAGCAACGTGGCCAACTTTTAGTTGTGACAATTATCTTGTGGGCCGCTGCGTGGAGACTAGAGCAGGGAGCGAGCCTGGAAGTGGAGAGGCCAGGAGAGGGTTGCTGGAGAGGTCTGGGGGTCTTAGATGCCTGCAGGAGAGGGGGAGGGTGTCACAGGTCATCCTGGGCTCCATTTTGAAGGCGATCCGAAAGGCTATGAGATGGTGCTCTTTCGTGTCGCCAGTACTGATGGAGCTCGCCCCATGATGATACGGAAAGGAAAGTGAGATTCCTGTCCCCAAGTCCCCAAGGAGGTTATCCCTTCATGCGGAGGGACACACAGCAAAACAGATCGAGGTTCGATGAGAACCCAGAGGGCCTATCACCGGAAGAGGCCCGATTGATCTCACCGAGCAAATGGTATGTGGGGTGAGTCTTGAAGAGGGAGCAGGAGTTTGCTTCGTGAATGGAGAGCAGAGAAGAGAGGGGTTGCCTGGCAGAGGGCACAGCCTGCACGAAGGCATAGCCATTGGCTTGGTTTCATCTCCTCTCCTGGGGAATCTAAGACCAACCCTGACTGTCGTTCCTCGTGATGTTGCCCGTGCCTGGCTCCAGAAATACCGGTGCTTGGCGGATGACCGACCCGTGGCATATCTGGGAAGCTCCAAGTTGGCTTGTAATCTGCAGCGTAAGATGCCATGAGGGTGGGGCACGGTACCTCCAAACTCTCTCTCTTGCAGGGAGTGTGGAAAGCGAGGGGACTGTGAGGTTGTGTGGGCACAATTACCCGTGTAAGATTGGGAAAAGTGGATGTGGCGGGGTCACTGGTCCGCATTTGCTCCTTGGGCCAGCTTTGAGCCTGGAGGCAAGTCTGGGAGATGGAGGGCGGGGGGGGGGGGGGCTGTGTCTGTCTGGCTAATGACTTCTGACTAGGTCAACAAGGGGCCCTTGAAGGGATTCGTGAAGGTGAGCGAGAGGTTCCCACGAGCCTTGTGGAGAGTTCAGGCGGGAGTGTCAAGGCGGCCCGAGTGGATGATGGAAGACAGTAGTTGAAGAAGAGGGTGACTGTTGCAAACACCCACTCCAATCTTCCCTTTGTGAAACCTTCTTTGGGACACACCCCCGATTCTTGTCTCTGCTGACTCATCCCGGGTCCCCCCGCACCCCCGTGGGGGAGGCCCTAGAACACCCAGAAAAACTCAGACAAGTGGAGAACGGGCAAGGGATGGGAAACAAGTTGCAGAAGCTGAAGCAGCTCCCCAGCAAGCACCCATTCTAGCTGGCTTTCTTGGCAGCGGGCATAGGAATTGGCCCTGGGCAAGTTCCCCAGGTAAAAGGTGCAACCTGGGCGTGGACTGGTTTCCTTGTGAAGGCTGGTGCTTCCCCCGAGGGGCTCACCCTCGCGGCTGCTGAGTAATGTGCAGGCTGCAATCTGTCCGTGGAGGCACTCTGGAAACATCGAGTGTGAGGCTCCCAGGTAACAGCCAGCCAGTGTGTGGGCCCGGAGTTGGGCTTACGTCTGTCTTCTGGGGAAACCTCCCTCCCCGCTGGCCCTTGGGCTGGGCCTCCGCTCGGCCTTTCTGTCTTGCTCTCTTAGGCTGCCCTGTCCTTCCCTGGGAACCAGGTCAGGGGCCCTGCTGACAGGTGTCATGGGGCATGAATCAGGTCCCTGCAGGAGGAGGCGGGGGGCCTGGGCTGGGGCCAATGAGGAGGTTTAATTGGATGATTTATCTGGTCGATAGCCAATCTATTACACTCCGTGGAGAGAATTAGAAACCTGCGTATATGAAGGTTCGTCTCTTTGTGGGAGAAGTTTAGGTAACTGGTAACCACGTTTTGATCAAGAACGACTTGGTTGATTTCTCTACACTGTTGGTGGAGAATTTAATGTCACATTTCTGAGTGACCTCCAACTGGCGGGAGCTGGCTGTCGTTTGGCTGGTGGTTCGCCGAGGCAATCTATCCCTTTAGTTGGTCTTTGATTTTCAGCATAGATGGGCTCTCTGAGGCAAATTTATTCATGCTGAAGCCCAAGGTAAGCTTGCAAATGGCTCATACCAAGACTTGACAACCTGTGAACTGACTTTCTCTTCTAGACTCGTGTCAGGTTATTTCAACAGAGCATGACTAGACCTCGTCACTATGTGCTGTCGGAGAGACAAATCCAGGTGTTGATTTGGCAAGGACGGACACTCAGCCCTGCCCTTGAGAGGTTAGTTCATGGTCTGACGCTGGACTCGCAGACACATACACACACAAACGGAAATAATGGTGCAACATGGTATGCGGATGGCAAAGGGTGAGGAGAAAGTCATCCTGTTATATAAAGGAGGAAATCAAGGAAGGCTTCCCAGAGGAAGTGAAATCTCAGATGAATCTGGAAGACTAAATAGAAATGAAGGTTCTCCAGCTGTGGTCGGTTTAGTGGTCTTGGCTTCTTGTCATGCTGGTTTTGACTATAAATGATTAATTGACTTATAACATTAATAACAGGAAGAAAGCTTTTACTTACATTGCAAAGGGATTCATCCCAGACCTCTTAGTAATCTCCCCTCCTATACCTCTGTTGCTGGGGCACAGGTCTTTGTCCTGTATGAAGTGGTCCACAGTGTAAAAAATTCGAAAGGCCCTGTGTGACTAAATATCTGTTAAGTAAATGAGCTGGAAGAGGTTGTTGGTCATAGAGTTAGGATGTTGAGCAATGAGCTATTCTTCCGGCTTTTCTCTGTTAAAATACTATGATTCCTCCAGGGGAAAGCAGTTTCTTACTCATCTCTCTACCTTCAAAAGCCAAGCCAGTGCCTGTCACCTTACCTTATAAATGGGGACAACATCTGTGGTGTCTTGTGACTTTCTTCCCAGGTGGAATCCTGAGCCCACAACCCGTGTATTGCACGTGGGCTTTTGGACATGTTCTTCTCTGGCTCAGAAGTCTGATTTCTCCTTGCCTGTTGCAATAATATAAAGCTCAGAATTTTCACAGTCTTTCCAGACCAATCTTTCTCCCTATTTGGTTCAGTCCTTTGGAAGAGCTCTCCAGTTTGCTCCCTTTCCCTTGTTTTTCACTGAAATCATCCAGGGCTGTGCATGAAGACAAGTCCACAGAGGCCCTGGGACTCTTGGGAGATGCCTGGCTCAACCAGTGCTCTTTTGAGACCCTTACCCTCAGCAGAAAACCCCCATTTAAGGAAGAAAAAAGAACCAGACCCACATCAGTCTCTATCAAATCCTTCAGGTACTCTAGGAATCGGCCATGATTCCCCCCTTTTCTATCGCTCTGCAAGTTGAGCTTTGCAGAGCGTAGAAGTCTCTAGAAGGGTGGCAGACAAGGAAGAGAGGTCTGCAGTGTACCACTGGTAGCATCTTCATGGGTGGGGAATTGTGGCATTGAGAAGGGGGGAGGGAAAACAGAGGGCACGGGGGCCATCAAAGCTGTCATGCTGTGTAGAATCAACACGACAGTGTTGACGTGCCAGGCTCTGTGATGGGCACCAGGGAGACATCAGTGATAGGTGACCCCAGCCTCCAGAGCCTCACTGCCTAATGCAGGAGAGGGGTGTCAGTAGACAAGTACAGCAGATGGCAAGTGTTAGGATGTGAAACCATAGGTGTAAGCCACAGTGTTTGGGGACTTTCGAGTTGAGCCCAGAAGGATGCATGGGAGTTGTCCAGAGTGAGCCATCAAAGGGAGGTAGGGAGAGCAGGGGGTGCCCCAGGCAGGGCAATCAAAAGCAGAGGGGGCTGGGAGAAGGGATGAAGAAATAAGTGAGAAGAGGAGAACAAGGAGAAGCATATGACCAGATGAAGGCAAATCGTTCAGGACCAAACGTGAGAGTGAGGTGGGTCTTTGAGGGCCCCTGCTCTACCTACAGAGGCAGCATCCTCGGCCGTGACCTTTTGGTGAGGGTGGGCAGATACATGTTTTGAGGCAGCCATTTTCACTATTGAGAACCTCTGGCCGTTACCGAGTTCTGAACATTAACGATTGCTGTTATTTCTAAGGCAATTCAACAAATAAGGCTTTCTCACATGTTCATCTTAGGCAGCCTGGGAGGACATTGGCCAAGAGGCAATGGGGTAAACCACTCACTAGCTGAGTGGAAAGCCACTTGACCTTGCTGAGCCTCAGTCTTCCTATCTATGAAGTGGGGATAATGACACCTACCTCACCTCACGGATGTGAGGTCGAGATACAATGATTGTATGGAAATCCATGGTCGATCCTTGACACTCTACCACTATTCACCTGTTTGCCATTGGTATCCCTACGGGGTGAAGGTTTCCTAACCCCGCCACGAGCGGTATCAGGAGGTCCACCCCTCCAAAGCTTCCTAGGTGAGCACCAACTGGTGTCCCAGTTGAGAGTGTGTGAGTATGGCAAATGAATCCTTGCTCCTGATTTTCAATCAAATAGGAGGCACCGTCTTTGAGATGCACCCAAAGCTGAAACAGAAAGGTAAGTGCCCCAGGCCAGCAATACATGTTTCTGCATGATGCAAAGTTCAAGTGTCTTGTATTAGTCCCTCTATCTATCCCGATGATTTATGTTCACCAGCTTTAATTGGCCTCCTTAACAGCTTTTGCATTTTAAATCAGACTTTCCCTTCACCTACGGTTCCTCTGATCCCCAACCTCCACCTGCTTCTGTTACATATATATTTCGTTCACTAAATGAGAACCTTAGTCATTTGCACCCTGATTTTAAAGCCACATCCCTTGTTTGAACCTTTTCACATTTGACCTCAGACATGACCCACCTCCTCCCTCTGACTGCTTCCTTTATTTTTTTTCTCTTTTTACGTGTATTGAATATCTACTAAGCAATGCACGGTGTGCAAAGCATTCAAAGAGACTGAGACACCGTCTTGTGGGCACAGAACGATGGTCAGAATGCACCCTGGAAAGTGTTAGGTTGGGAATGCAGAGGTTATGGGAGACCAGAGGCACCATTCCAGGACCTGGGACAGGTTTGGGAGGGGATGGGGAGTTCGTGTAGGCAGAGGGAATGTCCCATATGGAAGAAAAGAGGCAGGAGGGAGCAGGTTGGAGACTGTATTGGCAACCCAGGGCTGCTGTAGCAAAGTATCACAAATTGCGTGGCTTAAAACATCAGACACTTATTTTCTTATACTTTTAGAGGCTAGTAATTTAAAACAAAGGTGTTTCCAGGGCCTTGCTTTCTCTGAAGACTCTAGGGGAGAATCTGAATCTGTTCAATGGCTTTCTCCTAGCTTCTAGTGTCTCTGACCATCTTTGGCATTTCGTGGCTGAAGATGTATCACTTGGGTCTTTTCTTCTGTCATTACATGGGGTTCTCCCTGTGTGTCTGTCCCGGTGTGTCCTCTCTTCTTACAAGGATACCAGTCATGTTGGATTATAGTCCACCACAACCCTATTCCAGTGTGGCCTCATCTTAACTTGACTGCATCTGCAAAGACCCTGTTTCCAAATAAGGTCACGTTCATAAGTCCCAGGGGGTTAGGATTTCAATGTATCATCTTAGGGGACACAATTTGACCCATAACAGAAGACTTGCGGGTAGTCATTTTTTAGAATCTTAACTTCTCAACTGATCTTTGGGAATTAACAGACCTGGAGGCAGGTTGGAAGTGACAGTAATGCAGATGGCCTTTCCGGGACACACCCCACACTCTCCAGGACACTTTGTCTGTTTCTAGAGAGGTGCCAGGTTGGCGTTCAGAGAAGGCCAGGGCGCTTTCAGTCTCCCTTCCCATCTCCTCTCCTCGTCTCCTGGAAATGAGCTTTAGAGAAATTAGAAATGTCTGGTCTTATCTGAAAGGTGCTCCTCATGATGGATCTACTGGGCTGTTGTGTTAATGTTATCTGGGAGAGGGTGTAGCAACCGTAGGGTAAGGGAGGTGGAAGAGAGAAAGGGGGTTCATCCTGATCAAACACGTGTAATCAAACAATACTACTGAGTCTTGATGATGCCTCTCTGAATGCATTTCCCTTGAAATGCTTTGAAAGACAGCAGCTTAAAAGAATAAACAAGATGAGATTCAGGAGATAGCATTTCAGAACAGAGCGTAGGTACAGCTAAGCCAAGCTAAGGAGTGACAGAAGGGGAAAGTGCGTGTCAAAAAAAAAAAAAAAAAAAAAAAAAAAAAAGAAGAAGAAGGAAAAGAAAAAAAAAGGAAGAAAAGGAAGAAAGTCCTCAAATGCCTCTACTCTGTGGATCTTATGGGCGGCAAACTTTACAATGTCTGTGTTTGTGTTTTGAGTCACTGCGAGTCCAGAGACAAGTTTAAACACACATAAGTTCAATTTAAAAGAAAATAAGATAACATTGGAGGAAGGGAGGAAATCAATGATGCAATGTTCCTTTTTAAAAATTTTTAAATTTTTTATGTTTATTTATTTTTGAGAGAGAGAGAGAGACAGACAGACAGACAGACAGTGTGAGGAGGGGAGAGGGAGACACAGAATCCGAAGCAGGCTCCAGGCCCTGAGCCGTCAGCACAGAGCCCGATGCGGGGCTCGAACCCACAATGGTGAGATCATGACCTGAGCCGAAGTTGCATGCCTAACTGACTGAGCCATTCAGGTGCCCCCCCTTTTTCTCATTTTTTTAATTTTTTAAAATTTCTTGTTTAATGTTCCTTTTTATATATAACACTTCTTCTTTGGAATCCAATGTATATATTGCTTAAAAATGACACAGTAGCCACCATATTGTTAACTGAAGGACTCTTTCCTAGCATTCTAGCGCTGAAAGTGCCTTCGCGAATTACTTTGCAGGAATCACTCAGCTGCGCTCATGTGGCCAGGGAAGAGGAAGGAGATGGTATTTATTTTGGGGCGAGATGGAGAGGAACCCCAGCAAAGTTCCTAGAAGTCTGTATCAGGCATGAGAGTAAACATTCCTTTATTCAATAAATGTTTGTTGAGCTCCTACCATGTGCTGGCATTATGTGACCGTATACATCCTCTCACCTGTTAAATGAGGAGACTCATGTACTTTTAGGGTTGCAATTTTTATTATTCATGTTATTACTAACATCTCCCCCACTTCACAGGTGAGAAAACTTGAGGCACAGCAAGGTTAGTGATATGGCCAAAGCCACACAGGTAAGGAGTAATGGAAGCTAAGATTTGACCCAAGTCTGCTTCAGATTCCCAGGTTCCTCGTGCGATACAGTAATGCTATAAGGTGTGGACAGCCACATAATAGGTATCACGTAATAGCTTTTTCCTTTACCTTCAAAGGAAAAACAAAAGGATATGAGGGGGGAAAAAGGTAATGGGATTTGGAGCAGAAAGCACCAGCGTTCTGAAGATGGCTCAGACAGTACCTCTGGGATGGTAGAGAGAAGAAAGTTGTCTGCGCCAAACTGTAAAACCCCAGACATTCATCAGCAGAAGAAACCAGCTCATGTTAACCAATATGGCTCCTTCCTTGCTGCTCGATGGGAATATAGCCAAGAAGTTCTAGGGGGTGTTGTTTGTTCATGGTCCGCCTTAACTGAAGAGTGCGTTCAGCCACATGGATGGAGCTAGAATGTATGATGCTACGCGAATGAAGTCAATCAGAGAAAAACAAATACCATATGATTTCACTCATGTGGAACTTAAGAGATGAAACAGATGAACATATAGGAAGCGGGGCGGTGGCAGGGGAGAGAAGAGAAGGAGACCAACCACAAGAGACTCTTAACGATAGAGAACAAACTGAGGGTTGGTGCAGGGAGGTGGCAGGGAGCTGGGCTAGACGGGGGATGGGCATTAAGGAGGGCACCTATTGGGATGAGCACTGGGTGTTGTATGTACGTGATGAATCACTGAATGCTAGTCCTGAAACCAATGTTGCACTGAAGTTAACTAAAATTTAAATTAAAAAAAAAAATCAGAATACCTTCTGCGTGAAATGGTATTCTGGAAAAAAATGACTATGCATCCTCAAATTGAATATAAAGAGACTTAAGGAAATAATCTATGTTTGTTGTTTATATCTTAATTCCCAATGTTATTTTGTAATAAATAGTATGTTCCAGTTAAAAAAAAAAGAAAGGAATGCATTCCGTGGAATTATGGAGAGAGTGACTGGGTCCTTGGAGGGGAGAAAGGCCTCCAGGGCTAAGCCCAGTGCCTAGGTTCAGGCATCCTCTGGACTGTGATTGCTGACTTCTTCCAGCAACAGGTATTTATTGAGTACCTACTAAGTGCAGCAGTGTCGCCTTAGGACACATATTTTCTTCACTGGGACAGACTCTGCATGTGCTGGAAAGACCCACAGTTTTACAGTTCAACCAAGATGGCTGGTGGGTCTGCCTAACTCAGAGTGATGTATTTGCCCACCTCTTGTTACCTCAGAGCTTTAGAGCCAGATTCTCCGATCAGATTATTTATCAGCAACAAATCTGATCCTTTGATGTCCATGTGGGTCTTCTTTTTTTTTTTTTTAATTTTTAATGTTTATTTTTGAGAGAGAGAGAGAGGGAGAGAGAGAGAGGGAAAGAGAGAATGAGTGGGGGAGGAGCAGAGAGAGGGAGACACAGAATCTGAGGCAGGCTCCAGGCTCTGAGTTGTCAGCACAGAGCCCGACTCGGGGCTTGAACTCATGAACCGTGAAGTCATGACCTGAGCTGAAGCTGGACCCTTAACAGACAGAACCACCCAGGCCCTCTACCGTGTGGGTCTTTGTATCTTATTCTCCATTGGTTCTGAACTTGAGAAGGGAATCATTTTCCCAGCCCTCTCTAAACAAGCAATTATGACACTGAATATCAATAGGGCTTTTAAGAAGGTTGATAGTCTTTCAACAAGCATCTACTATGTGTTACCCCCCAGGCCTGGAGCTTTGCTAGCCTGGGGGTAACTGGGAATAGGACCTAGCCCCTGCTCTCAGGGAGCTCGCGGGCCAATGAGGGGTTGCAGGATAAAGAATTAATCTTTCTGGGAGAAGGTAATAAGACAAGTGATTAAGATAGAGATAATCACAGAACAGTTTTTGGGCTCAGACATGGACACTAGTCAGGCTGGAGGGGTTGGTGTGGGAGGTTTTAGGGATTCACTGCTGGAAAGGATAGAGCCTGATTCAATACTTGAGGAGTTAATTATGCCAAGAAAGGGCGGAAGGGCATTCCAAGAGAAGGGCACAGCATGGGCAAAATTGGTTGAACGTGAAATTTGTAGCAAGGGTGGGAAGAATGAAGCGGGAGAAGGAGAGGAGTTTCAGATTATGGAGGGTCTTGTATGTCACAAGAAGGAGACTGGGTTTGTTGTTTTAACAGTAGGTGAGAGGTAGGTGATGGAGGGGAATTGAAAACTTTAAGCCCACGTGGTTCTGTTTCCCAACGTGAACAATGTCTTCAGGGAGGCCGGGGTGCCAGCATGGAGGCAGAGAAACCCAGGTAGGTATGCGGATTGAGTGAGTTAGTGTAGATCGAATGCTTAGGGTGGTTCTTGGCACACCCCTGTTACCATGTAGGTATTTGCTATTGTTGTTGCGGTCAGCACGTCTAAGTCAGGGATCAGCAAATTTTTCTCTTCAGAGCTAGATTGTATGTATGTTGGGCTTTTCATTAGATCTGTTTGCAATCACTCAATTCTGCGGTAGCATGAGGGAGACCAGAGACAGTGCACAAATGATTGAGCATGGCTGCATTCCAATAAACTTTCTCTCTCTTCCTCCCTCCCTCCCACCCTCCCTTCCTCCCTCCTTCCATCTTTCTTTCTTTCTTTCTTTCTTTCTTTCTTTCTTCTTTCTTTCTTTCCCCCCTCTCTCTCCCCCTTCCTTTCTTTCTTTCTTTCTTTCTTTCTTTCTTTCTTTCCTTCTCTTTCACATGAGCAGGGAAGGGGCAGAGGGAGAGGGAGAGAGAGAATCCCAAGCAGGCTACATGCTCAGCGTGGAGCCTGACACGGGGCTCGATCCCATGACCATGAGATCATGACCTCAACTGGACTCAAGAGTTGGGACACTTAACCAACTGAGCCACCCAGGTGCCCCTAAACTTTATTTAAAAGCCATGGCCCACGTCAGGCTCTGCGCTGACAGCTCAGAGCCTGGAGCCCCCTTCAGATTCTGTGTCTCCCTCTCTCTCTCTGCCCCTCCCCCGCTCATGCTCTGTCTCTCTCTGTCTCTTGAAAATAAATGTTAAAAAAAAAAAAAAAGCCATGGCCCACAGACTATGTTTTGCCAACCTTTGGTCTAGGTCTACAGTTATAATCCCCAAACTTTAGTGGTTTATAAGGGTTTAGTCTTATTCTATAATTATCCATCAGGATGGGCTAGATGAGGCTGTGTTAACAAACAGCTCCAAAATCTTAGTGGTTCAAGAAAAGAAGGATTTCATTCTTGCTCACACTGCATGCCTACTTTGAGTGGGCTGGGAGCTGCACTCCATGCCTCCTCACACTGAGACCCAGGTTGATAAAGCAGTCAGATATTTCTGGTCTCTGAGGGCAAGGGAGGGAGAACTTTTAAAGGTCCTACAGCAGTGGGGCGCCTGGGTGGCTTGGTCGGTTAAGCGTCCGACTTCTGCTCAGGTCACGATCTCGCGGTCCATGGGTTCGAGCCCCGCATCGGGCTCTGTGCTGACAGCTCAGAGCCTGGAGCCTGTTTCAGATTCTGTGTCTCCCTCTCTCTGTGACCCTCCCCCGTTCATGCTCTGTCTCTCTCTGTCTCAAAAATAAATAAATGTTAAAAAAAAAAAGGTCCTACAGCAGCAACGAGGTGATCATGCCTAGAAGTGCACACAGCACGTCCACTTACAACCCATTGGCAGCTACAGAGCTTGGACCCACCCAATCACAAGGGGCCCAGAAAAGACACTCTCCACGTGCAATCCTACCACGTGCCCAGAAAGCAGGGAGTTGGAAATATTTGGCGAGCATCACTGATGATTTCCACATTATTATCACTTACTTCTCAGCTTCCAAGTCAACATGTTACAGCACTGGCCACATGAAGAAAGAGACATGTCTCAGTATAATTCCAAATTCTTGAGGAAGAGAATCTTATTGGCTCAGCTGGATTCAGAGAGGCCCGTTGGTGGTCCCATTCACTGAAGCAGGATCGGGTATCCTATTGTACAAATACAGTTGGTGGGAGCCCATTGTTTGGATGGGGGGTTGGTGGAGAAACTTAGAGGAGTTACTTTAAGTTGAGCAGGTTACCGTAATACTCATACCCCTTAGTGAAGAGGCAGAGAGTGGAAAGGAGTTGAAAGAGAGCGCCATATGTAAATGAGAGCAGGGAAGAGCTGACGGGCAGAGATGAGGGTACAAGTCCTAGTTCGGTGGCTAACCGGGTATGTGACTGGGGTAGGATATCTCAAAAACTCTTGGTGCCTTGGTTTCCTTATCTGTGAAACACATACCCTTGTGAGTTGGTAGGGAAGTACAGTCTTCTAAGAAAAATGAGAGGTGATGTCTTAAAGATCCAGTGAGACAACGGATATGAAAATGCGTTGCAAATCACACTCTGGTCCTCTTCATTGCACAGTGTTGGCCACATAGTTTGTAATTCCCGAGCCCCAGTCTCCTCGTTTTTAACATGGAGATTAAAAGATCTACTTCCTCGAGTAGTGAGGATTTGAAAAAATGAAAGCTGGGCCCCATAGTATTAGGTCTGGCAATATACCCAGTTAATGATGGTTCTTATTCCGACTGGTCTGTGCCAGTGGGATCTGAATTCATGTGTGTCATTGGCTTCCAGGGTTGATTGGGCTGATCTGACTCATTGAGTGTGTTCATATTTTCCTTCTTTCTTGCTGTCGTTGACGCCCATGGCTAGTGGACAGGTGCTTTTCCAGGAGCTGTGGCATGAGCCAGGGTGACCCTCTGGGCAGGTGGCCTGCTACGAAATGTCACCTTAGAAGCATAGTACCCCAGACTGCGTCCACCAGTGGTCTGTCTGGGATTCTCACCCTTTGTCTCGTGAATCACGAGACAATGCCAGTAAGGCATTGTTTCCAGAGGAGCTGTCTGAAAGCAAACGTTGAATCCATCACTAGGTAGAGGCAGATGAGATTCCTGACCACATGTTGTGGGTTGGGTCTTGAGGAATGGAAGACAGGGGAGATGTGGCTGCACACCGGAGATTAGAATTTCCTGAGGAGTTAAAAAACAAAACAAAACAAACACTGGTAATGCTCAGGATCTGCCTGCAGAACTTCTGATTTAATTTATTTGCAGGGTGGCCTAGTTCAGGGGATGTTTAAAAACTCCCCAGATGATTCTCACGTGGAGCCACTGGTTGAGAGCGCAGGGGATTGTTAGAGAGGGCAGATTCGTGTGGGGGACTGATAGGACCCCAGGGCAGACAAGACGGGGCAGATGAGTTACCAGATGTTTTGTAAGAGGGAGTATGAGAGGAAAGAAGAGGGAGAAGGTGGGGAGGCCAGTTGTTACGAAGCCTAATCTAAGCGTAAACACTGTTGTGCAATTTGGCAGGAGGGAGTGTTGGAAAGGGAGAAGGGTGAGCTTCCTTCTCCTAGCACCCTTGCGATGTCAACTTGGCTGGGCTGCGCACCCCTGGTATTCGGTCAAACATTAGCCTAGATGCTTCTGTGAAGGTATTTTTCGATGAGATTAACACTTAAATCAGTAGACTTCGAGTAAAGCAGATTATCCTCCCTCATGCGGGTGAGCCTCATCCAATCTGTCGAAGGCCTGGACAGGGAAGGACTGACCTTCCCAAAGGAAGGAGGAATTCTGCCAGCAGCCTGCCTGTGGACTTGACCTACAAGTCTTCCCTGGGTCCCCAGCCCACCGGCCTTCTCTGCACACTTTGGACTTGCTGCTTCCCACGATCGCATGAGCCAAACTTTAAAAATCTCACTCTCTCAACTCTCTCTCTCCGTAGACACAAAGCATTCGTTTCGTTTCTCCAAAGAGCCTGACTGATACAACCCCGATGAGGCGGTGGTGTTAGTCTGCTCCACTTTACAGGTGAGGAAGCAGGTTTAATAGCAGGTTGGCCCTTGGGGACGTGGGGGAAACAGGCTAGAAGGTCAGGCAGCTGACTCAAGCACCTGCTGCCTGCCTCTCCGGTTCTTCTTAAGAGGTGGTCACTGTGGTGTTCAGCCACGAAGGCTAGATTTTTCTGGGGAAATTGCTTCTCCCCTCAGAGCCCCAGTTTCTCTGTCCCCCAAAGGAGGGTACCCTCAGATGGAACCTTTCAACCCTTCTTAACTTGTATCCACTAGTGTCCCCGAGAAGCTGGTGCTTGCCCATTGGTAATTGATGAGCACATGGGTCAGCGTTGCCTCACCCCTCACTGCCCCTCTGCTCACCTCCCCTCCTTCTAGGCTTTCTAGGCTCCCCTCCCCTCTTCCCCTTTGGCTTAATGAGACCTCCTTGGTTTCTCAGTTCATACTCAGACCTTCATCGATGGGGCTCTTCTTCCAGCTACTAACTATTGTCTGTTACACCAGCAATAGGAGAAGCTCAACGTGATTGCTTCCAGCCAGACATTTGCTTGGATTTGAAAGTATTCTCATCCTGCCCCACCGGTTGCTGGCACTCTTTTTAAACCTGTGTGTGTGTGTGTGTGTGTGTGCGCTCCTTTCTAGATAAACCACCTAAATGTTTAATCCTACACATCTCTGAGTAAACCAGCACTACCCAGATACTTGGGAATCACCCCAGGCCATAGCATATTGGCCTATTGTCAACATTTCTCTCTCCACTTGCTATCAGCCTGAACTCTGGTAGACCGAAGTCCACTTCCCGCAATCAAGCGTTTTGGGGCATGCCTCTGCTTGAGAAGGGCACCTGAGATTCAGGCCCTCCTCCCACACCCTCTTCCTTATCTCTCATTGCCCTTATTTCCCTCTCACCTGACACTTGTTCAGTTTATCAGGCATCTTTTATTTATAATCGGCTGTATTGAGGTGTAATTAACACACAATAAGTAGAAATATTTCAAGTGTATAATGTGAAGGTTTTACACAGGTACATATCCGTGAAACCAGCACCACGATCGAGATAATGAACATATCCATCACTCCCCAAAGCGTCCCCTGCCCCCTTGTAATCTCTCCTTCTCTCCTTGCCCCCTTCCCCACTAGATACTAGTTTGCATTTTCTAGAATGTTACATAAATCGAATCAGACGGTGTGTTCTCTTTTTTTTGGGGGGGGAGGGGTCTGACTCTTTTTTCCTTAGCGTCGTCATTTTGAGCTTCACCCCTGTTGATGTAGGTTTCTTCATTTTTATTGCCGAGTAGTATTCCATTATGTGGATGGACTGCAAATTGTTCATCTGTCCACTCTGGATGGATGTGTGGTTACTCTTAGTTTTGGGGTTTTGCTAATAAACCTATACTCATTTATGTAAAAGTCTTTGTATGGACATATGTTTCCATTTTTCTTAAAGATCTATGGGGCGCCTGGGTGGCGCAGTCGGTTAAGCGTCCGACTTCAGCCAGGTCACGATCTCGCGGTCCGTGAGTTCGAGCCCCGTGTCAGGCTCTGGGCTGACGGCTCAGAGCCTGGAGCCTGCTTCAGATTCTGTGTCTCCCTCTCTCTCTGCCCCTCCCCCGTTCATGCTCTGTCTCTCTCTGTCTCAAAAATAAATAAAAAAAAAAAAAAAAAAAAAAAAAAAAGATCTAGAGGACGGGCACGTGGACCATGTGGCGGGCGTATATTTAACTTTTACAGAAACTTCCAAATTGTTTGCCAAAGCGATTGCACCATATTTTGTTCCCACTGGCGGTGTGCAAAAGGTCTCGTTGCTCCCGATCCCTGCCTTCACTTGGTAGGGAAGTTCAGGTCCTAGGAAGTCCCCTGGGGGGTGTGGTGGCATGGGCAAAGAAGCCATGCGTCGTGCTTCCCCCATAATATTTACAGCCCGGTGAAATACTACTAAGATACATATCAGAACAGTGTCGAAGGAGAAAGAAATCCACCCAAACTGCACCGGGGAAGGAGGATATGGCTGATGGGGGTAGTGGGGGGAGCCAGTGGTGAGGGTGGGTTTCCGTGATGATGGGCCTGGGAAACATACCGCTCTGGGATTCCGTCAACCTGGAGCGACCCCCCAGAGTCTGGGACAGGTAGTCTTTTTATAACCTTGCTATTGTCCGCTTTTGAATAATAGAGCTTCGAGGATGGTGTGTGGCATGAAGCCTTCCTTCATCACGTGGTCTCCATTAATGCGGCTTTGATTTCTCCACTCACCAAAGTTACCGATGCGGTCACCTACCTTGTCGCATATATTGGACTGCCCTCCAAGGAGGGAAATAACGAGCTTGACTAATTCTCCCAAATTTGGGGAGAGACTAAATTCTCACCCTCGTGCCTTTCAGGGCCTCTTGGGGGGTGGCCTTCCCTCCTCACCCTATACCCTGCCTCCCTGTGGGACTGCCTGCAGGTCTGTTTTGAGGTGCAGTGGGTCTTTCACGTGGGACAAGGCTCCCCGAGAGCGGGAACCCCGTCTGTGTTCCTCACCCGTACCCCCGGCAACAAGCACAGTGCCCGTGTTGGCTGCTGCCCGATGATGTTTTTACAGCCAAACCTGCTCCCAAGGGCGGCTTGCTCTGGATGCTTCCCTGGAGCATCTTCCCTGGAGATGCTCTGCTTGCAGGTTGGGGGGGAGATTAGGGAGAGAAGAGGAAAGCCAGTGGCTCTGGAGCTCCCGCTGTGTGCCAGGAGCTGTGGTAGAATCAGCACACAGGCCATCCCGTTTACATCACCGTTCTACAGCGAACAACTTGTTACTCCCATCTACTAACGAGGACGAGGAAGCTCTGACTACTCAGGACACTTGCCCAGGGCCACACAGCAGCATGGAGATCTGCACTCGCATTTTCTCCAATCCTTTAAAGCCCCCCTCCACCCCAAACGTATCCCAGATGTGCTGAGATCATTGACTTAAGAGATACATAGCTATCATGCATTAAGCACTCAGTGTGGCAGGTACGGGGGAACGATGAGTCCTTTGGGAGAGAAGCTGTAGGGAGCTGGGGGTGGGGTGGGGAAAGGGGGAAGGACATGATGATGAGGAGAGCGGCCAGATCTGGCTTTGAAGCGAGTTACCCACCGGGTCAAGGAACAAGGGCTTACCCTGTGGGTGGCGGAAAACGACAGAAGGGTTGTCTTCAGTGAAAGACCAGGATTGGACTTAGAGCATGCAGCAGCGGCAACGTGAGGGCCGAAGTCAGGGGCAGGGCAGGAGGGAGCCACGGCGGTTCTAGCGCCAACCAAGGGAGAATAAAGACGGCGGTGACGAGGCTGCCACGGGAAGAGGACACGGTGCCGACTGCCCTAAGTGTGCTCACCCATGCCATATTCAGAACAACTGTCCCAAGGGAGTGTTAGTGTTGCCGCCGGTTCCCAGGTGAGGAAACTGAGGCACAGCGAGGTCGCGTAATGACCACCACCGACGTGGTAGAACACGCCCAGAAGGGATGTGTCCTCTTGCTCTGGCTCCTCCAGCCAGTGGGTGGCATTCGAACCCGCGTATCCTGGGTCCAGAGCTGTCACTCTTGGCCTCTCAGGGGGGCACACTTGTTCTCTCACCTAATCACAGAGGATCACAGACCTCCGGGGAGGGGAGAAATCTTTGTTATCGTAAAGACTACCCGCCCCCCGCTCCCCCCCATCCAGATGTTCAATTCCCTCCTGTGCCCTCTGCTTAAACATTTCTAGTGACGAGGGCCTTCTGCGCTGCCCAGGCATCCAGGGACACGTTTGGCACTAGCATCATGAGAGTTTAATCCCTTTTGTCGTGCTCAGGCGGGGGTGGGGTGGGGGGGGGCGCTGCTTCTGGGGCTTCCTCGGAGCCTCAGCGGGCCCCAAGGCCGCACCCGAGGGTGTGAACTGTGGCTTCTGGGACAACCTGGGACAAAGTCCACCGGGGACTTGGTGGTGTGTTCGCTGCATGGGGAGCATCCCAAGGCGGCCGGGCCCGTGCTAATTGGCTGCATTTGAACTACAACACCGTTCAAACCCAGCACGACAATTAAAGCTGAAAATGATCAGCTGGGATTAAAAGGATTCAAAGGGTAATTGCTTCATAACACGCTGCGTGGCTCCACATATCGGGAAGGGTTGACGGGGCTGGAATTAATTATATCGGAATACTTGTTTATTTTTATAGAGTCTTTTAAAATCATTTGGATTTGGCCAAGTTGTGCCTTTCCCCAGCACTCTGGGCTCTGGTTAACTGCCGTGGATGTATCTGCCAAGTGCAATGCTAGCTGTTCTTGGAAACTCTGAAGGCACGAAAACACACTCGCCATTTATCAGCGAGATCAACCCTTTTATTGCCGCTGCGATAATGATGCCTGCATTTGCACGGCACTTGCAACGTTTTCAAAATGATTTTACGTATGTTATCTCCGTTTGGCTTTGTGACAACCCAATGAGATGGTTCAGGGCTGGAATTCACATTGGGAGGCGATAAAACTAAGGCAGAGATAAGCGAGGCACACAGCAGACTAACAAGAGGGCCCTGACTGGAGTCCAGGGTGCCTGCCTCTCACCTGTGGTGTTTGTACCCGTGGACTAGAAGAGACGCATCTTGTGTGCTGGGTGGGTGAGGCTCACCGTGCCGTCAGGAAGGGAGAAATCATTGTGGAGGTTCACACGGAAGTTGGAACTCATGAATGAATTAGCCGTTTGAACTGAGAGACCGCGAAAGGGGTGATGGGTCAGACAAGAGCGGTGCTTTTGGCAATGAGGTTGCTGCGGGAAGGCCTGAGTGAGGGACTTTGGTTTGGAGTCAGCAGCCCCGGCTTTGAGCTCTGCCTCTGGCCCTTGCGTGGGCGTGTATCTCTTCACGTGACCATTCATTCCCCTGAGGTCTCAGCTTTCTCCTCTGTACAATGGGTCTGACAATGACCTTCACCAGCGTTATGGTTAAAGTCAAATGACCAATGGCATGGGCCAGAGCCAGACAAACACAAGCTACTATTGTTGCCGGCATTTTTCTGTCCGATGCCCCTATTTTAACTATGACATAATAAACAAAAATCTGGCCACCTTTCAGCTTGTTTCTCAAAAGACTTCACTCCCTGTATCTTAGAGTGTGCTTTAAAATTTTGTGTGTGTGTTTATTTCTTTTTGAGAGAGACAGAGAGAGCAGGGGAGGGGCAGAGAGAGAGGGGGCACAGAATCCGAAGCAGACTCCAAGCTCTGAGCTGTCAGCACAGAGCCCGACTCCGGGCTGGAACCCACAAACTGTGAGATCGTGACCTGAGTCGAAGTCGGATGCTTAACCGACTGACATCCAGGCGCCCCTTACATTGTGCTTTAAAGTATGTTTTCCAATTATAATAGAATGAGTTAGCAGGATTTCAAAATTTGTAGGAAAACAGGCAGGAAAAGTCTTCTGGGTAAGCAGAAGGGGAACCAACTACCCGAAACCAAACAGCACCGAAAAGATGTGCCTTCTGTTTCTGGTGCTCGTATTATTTCCAGCTTTTGGTGACAACCGGGCCCAGGTTGGCCAGCCCTATTATCTGTTCTGGGGCTGGAGTGTTCCAGGACTCACGAATGTAAAGCCGCAGGACATAGAAAGGGCACTTCCAGATTTCGCAGTCCAGCGAAAGACTGTTTTTGTGCAGTGCGCTGTGGTTGAACACCTATGAGACCAGAAGTGTTTTCTAGGCATCGTGTGTGCGGCATGCAAAATAAACAGGAGTTAGCTCGTCTCCCAGTAGGTACTTAGGATCTAGCTGGGGTAAGAAGAGGGACAGACGGACACACGTGCAGTGCTTAGAATACTGGGCTCCCATGGAACGCTTGCCTTGTGTGAGGAACCACGCTGGACCTGATCAGTGTTACCTCGGTGCATCTGATGAGATCAGTACTGTTGCTCTAACCCCCATTTTACAGCACAGGAAACTGAAGCTTAGAGAGTTTTAGGGCCTCACTCTTATCACCCAGCTAGTGATGCTACCAGACTCACTGAGTTGGCGCCCCAGCCAGTCCTGAATCTGGGCCAATGGTCCAAAATATCATTAATCAAAGTGCAGAGGAATAGATTGCTTGCAAAAGAATTCACCATAGGGAAAGGTGATGAGGTGACAGGGGATGAACGACAGTGACTTCTGGGGTATGACTGGTCTGGGTTTGAACCCTGGACCTGTCCCTTACAGCCTGCAACTTTGATGAGCACCGTTGGAACTGGGTCTTGACATCTCTGTAAAGGACGGAGAACGTTCTTACCTTAACCAAGACAACCTTCGGAAATCACCTAGCACCGCTGGGGCAACGTGTGTCTCCTTCATCCAGCCTCCCATTTAAAAGCTGGTCACCAGCAGCCCCTGGCCCTGAGCCCCCTGGCCCGCCCCCCCACCCCATACTTGCCCCAGGTTGCCTGATCCACCCTTTCTGTGGATTTCACAAAAAGGTGTCCTGCTCACCTGCTTTGAACCTTGCCAGCTTCCGGCTTCCCTCCTCTGATCCCCGGTGCGTTCTTGGTCTAGGAAAGATTCCACGTGTGCACATTCTTGCACGCGGTCACTGACTGAGTCCAGCTCCCACCCCCGATGGTGGCCCTTAGAACACGGAAGTGTGTTTACGTTTCACAAATGTGTGTCAATCCCCCGGACCTGACATCAGAGAAACCAGAACCTCAGCAGCACAGACTGCCCCCACGGGATGCCGTTTCTGTCAAAACCTTTGTCCTTCGGCTGAGCTGAGAGCTGGGAGGATGGACGGTACGGAACTGAAGAAGTCAGGCCTGGCATCGACGGACTCAGAACCACCTGTGGATAGATGCTGAGCTTGATTCCAAATGTTTTACTGTCACAAATAAAGCTCCAGATGTGCCCAGGGGAGTGTCTCCGGGGGTATATACATCTCGGAGAACAATCGTTAGCCCCTACGTGTGTACACCTTCAGGATGACCTAGGGCTGTTGGATGGCTCCCTGGACTGGTTCAAAAATTCACACTCCCTCAGGCTCACACTCTTGGTATTGTCTGACTTGACAATTTTTACAGATCTGATGACGGGAAATGACGTATCCTTGTTTGAATTTGTATTTCCCAGGCTACCAGTGAAAGTGAACATGTTTACATGTGTTTATTTATTTTTCTTATGTTTTTATTATTTTCTTTCAATATATGAAATTTGTTGTCAAATTGGTTTCCATACAACACCCAGTGCTCATCCCAACAGGTGCCCTCCTCAATGCCATCACCCACCCCCCATCAACTCTCAGTTTGTTCTCAGTTTTTAAGAGTCTCTTATGCTTTGGCTCTCTCTCCCACTCTAACCTCTTTTTTTTCTTTTTTTTTCCTTCCCCTCCCCCATGGGTTTCTGTTAAGTTTCTCAGGATCCACATAAGAGTGAAAACATACGGTATCTGTCTTTCTCTGTATGGCTTATTTCACTTAGCATCACACTCTCCAGTTCCATCCACGCTGCTACAAAGGGCCATATTTCGTTCTTTCTCATTGCCACGTAGTACTCCATCGTGTATATAAACCACGATTTCTTTATCCATTCATCAGTTGATGGACATTTAGGCTCTTTCCACAATTTGGCTATTGTTGAGAGTGCTGCTATAAACATTGGGGTACAAGTGCCCCTCTGCATCAGTACTCCTGTCTCCCTTGGGTAAATTCCTAGCAGTGCTACTGCTGGGTCATAGGGTAGGTCTATTTTTAATTTTCTGAGGAACATCCACACTGCTTTCCAGAGCGGCTGCACCAATTTGCATTCCCACCAACAGTGCAAGAGGGTTCCCGTTTCTCCACATCCTCTCCAGCATCTATAGTCTCCTGATTTGTTCATTTTGGCCACTCTGACTGGCGTGAAGTGATATCTGAGTGTGGTTTTGATTTGTATTTCCCTGATGAGGAGCGACGTTGAGCATCTTTTCATGTGCCTGTTGGCCATCCGGATGTCTTCTTTAGAGAAGTGTCTATTCATGTTTTCTTCCCATTTCTTCACTGGGTTATTTGTTTTTCGGGTGTGGAGTTTGGTGAGCTCTTTATAGATTTTGGATACTAGCCCTTTGTCCGATATGTCATTTGCAAATATCTTTTCCCATTCCGTTGGTGACCTTTCAGTTTTGATGGTTGTTTCCTTTGCTGTGCAGAAGCTTTTAATCTTCATGAGGTCCCTGTAGCTCATTTTTGCTTTTAATTCCCTTGCCTTGGGGGATTCTTAAGTTTAAAAAAAAATTTTTTTTTGAAAGAGTGTGAGCAGGGGAGGGGCAGGGAGTGTGGACAGAGGATCCGAAATGGGCTCCGTGCTGACAGCACAGCAGAGAGCCTGATGGGGGGCTTGAACTCATAAACCTCAAGATCATGACCTCAGCCAAAGTCAGACGCTCAACTGACTGAGCCACACAGGCGTCCCTGTTTACATGTGTTTCTCGACCAGTTGTGTTTCCATTGACTTTCCCGATTTTTTGCTCATTTTTTATGGGGTCGTGTATTGTGTTCCTACTGATTGCTTAGGACCCCTTCCCGGCTTGTGGACGGCTGACTTCTCACTGTGTAGTCACATCTTGCTGGGGTGTCTCTTCTTCTTTTTACAAGGATGCTAATCCCATCATAGAGGCCCTGACTTCATGACCTCATCTAAACCTGATCACACCCCCTCACACTGGGGCTCAGGGCTTCAACAGATGAATTTGGGGTGAGACACAAGCATTCGGGTCCATAGCAAATGTACAGGGAGGTCCTGTGTGCCTAACAGCCAGTCCCTTCTGTGGTAACATCTTGCCTCGCTCTGGGACGGTATCACAACCAGGAAGGTGACATTGGTTCGACTGTGGAGTTTATTCAGATTTCACTAGCTTCCCTTGACCTCTCGCGTGTGTGTGTGTGTGTGTGTGTGTGTTTTACGTGGTCGTGTCACAGATATAGATTTGATTAACCAGCACCACAGTACAGACAGGCCTCATTGCCACAACGCTCCCCGCCTGATATCCATTTCCAGCCCGTTGTTTTCGTTTCGAAGCATCTCAGAGACAGTGCTGGCTAAACCCGTTTTCTGTCTCGCAGGAGGACTTCCAAAGAGTGAGTTAAAATCCGCAAAGTTTCCATCTGTATGCAGTGTACAAGACATAAAGGGCACACCCTCTCGGCCGTAGCGCACCCGGCTTTGAGGCAGGGCTCCTCCCCAGCTGGGCAACATTGACTCACCTCTTCCGGGCCCCGCGGATAGAAGGGGGTGACGGTGCTTGCGAGCAGGTGCCCCACGGTTGTCCAGCGGCCAATAAGCACCTCGCGAGTGATAGTTACTATAATCGAGGTTTTCTCCTCTGGCATCCACCTCGGTACCCTGATCTCCTTCCACGTGAACAGAAGTCACAGCCATTCTGGCCCCCTCTTGCCACGCCAGCTGACGAGCCTCTTATTGAGGAGGCTCTTGATTTCCTTTTGGGCTTCCTCCTCCACTTTGCTCCCCAGCAGGAGTGGGAGCTGGGGCCGAGGCCTCCTAAGCTCATCAGGGTCTCCCGTCTTCCTCCCCCTGGAGTTTCACACGCTTCCGTTTCATCAGCAGCTTCCCAGGGAAGCCCTGGCCTCTGCCGCCCGGCTGGGCCGGCCCTGCCTGTGCCAGAGCCGGCGTGCCGGGTGCCCTTTTAAGGGGAGCACCGCGGCGCCCTGGCTCCCGATCTGAGCAGGGAGGGCCGAGCTGGGGAGGGCCAAGAGCATCCTTCCTGGGGGAGCAGCTATTCTGGGAAACAAACGCTCCAGGCATCTCATTAGCATAATCTCAGGAATTAATGGCTTGATTGATGTTCCACGTTTCCCCACAGTTTTCTATAAATGATAATGTATGAAAACGAAATGGAGGAAAGAAAACATGACACGACATATATTATTTAGGTGTTTGCAGGGAGGCCGACACACAAACACACACGATTTATCAACAGTCGTTTTTTGCACGGTGCTCTGAGCCCCAAGCCTCCAAGATGTGGAATTAATTTCATAGCAGGTGATTCTAGGCTATTTCACACGGGCCATCTGTCGCTTCTTCATCTACCTTTCTGCTGTTACAATAATTAATCATTTCGGGGACTGCCTTGGCCCCAGAAAGTCCATTCTGCCTGAGAGCTCTCCAAGAGTGGGTTGCACGGCAGTGTTTGTTTTGCAACAGTGTGTTTCCACGAAGCAGGCGTGTTCAGATATTTCTCTTACTCAGTTTTATCTGTCCACACCAGTGGCTCGGCAGCTGAGGGCTGCTTCAGGGAATGTTAGATTGCTTGCTGAAACTGTTGAAGAAACCAAGTTCAGAGAGGTTTCTTGGATTATCCAGGGTCACACAGCGAATCTGAGAGAGCTGGGACCAGAACTCAGGCCTGTCAGCTTTCCATGCCTCGCTTCTGGTTTTCGGTCTGAAGTGGGTCTTCCGTAGATGGGAGGGAGTGTCGCCAGAGATAGATAGCCCTAGGAGCCTGAGAGGTAGCTCAACGTGGGACATTTGGGGCACAATCGAGTTAAGTGCTATAAGTTCATGCTGTATTCATCCCAGAAATCAAAATATCCCCATGCGACGAGGTGAAATTAACGTTAGAACAAATCAGCTCTTTGAAGAAACGTGAGTCATTGGTCTACCGTGCTTGATGTAACAATGGAAGAGAGAAAATACCAGTCTGCTTCCTTACCTGAGGTGCATTCACCTACTGATGCTCAATGATTGTATTTATTAGTGACACAGATAGTTATTGATTGACCATTTTTTCCAGGCACTGGGCTAGGTGCCGGAAACACAACGATGAAGTCCTAACGCTCGTGGAATGGATATTTTAGTGGAGGGACACACAATGAAGAATTAAATGAAGACAAATCGGGATAGGGCTACAAAAGGCAGGTAAGGGGCCGGGACAGAGAAGAGTGGGCGGCTTCTTCATGTGTGAGGCGACCTCTTCAGCTGGGATTGTCACCGGAAGCCCCTTGGAGAAAACTGCATTTGGCCTTAGACCCTGAGGGGTGGGAGCAGTGCACATGGCAAGTGGGAGGGACAGAATCCCAGGCAAAGACGGCTGGGTCCCAAACGTCCTGACTGGGAAAGAAGATCAGCCTGGCGGGAAAGCAGTCAGGGATGGGGACACCGCTAAGGAGGAGGTGAAGAGAGCCAAGCGGGAGGCGGGGTGTTCAAGGGCTAAATCATGCGTCACGGGGAGGAGTTGGCATTTGACTCAAGGGAAGATACTGGACGGGTTTTAGCAGGAGAATGACAGAGCCTGGTGTAGTTATAGAATCTCCATTTTACAGATGAGGAAACTGAGGTGCAGAGACATACTGTCACTTCTTGAAGGCCGTTCACGTTTCTGACTCGAGTCCAGGCTCTAAGCCGGAGGTCGGCAAACCATGTCTTATGGGCCAAAGCCAGCCTACTCTCTGTTTTTTTGTAAGTAAATTTTCGTTGGAACACAGCCACATCTATTTGTTTAGGTTTTGTCAACGGCCACTTTCCCACTACAACGGCAGAATCGAGTACTTGTGACAGACAGGGAGGAGGAGGAACTGGAAGGGAGGAGCAGGGTGTCAGGCTGCAGAGAACCCTGGGGGTAGATTGGGAAGAGCCTTGAATGCCACCATCATTAACTGCTGAGACCTTTAAGTGGCTGAGTTAGCAGTCACAGAAGGCTCTGGAAGAGACCTGTTTTTCCAAGATGAAGATTGTAATTGGTTATTGATGTCCTATTTGTATGCTAATGACGCTCAGTAAAGTAGCTAAACCATAATTAACGCTCCGGCTTCCTCTAAAAAAAGCCCACTGAAAGGTCAATGGATTTCATATAATAAATTATTAAATGATGGGAAACACAGGAAGTTAGGCTTCTCAGCTCTAATCTTTTCAGGTTTTACGAACCGTCATTTATTAAAAGCACTGACAATGTTTACGTTTTGCTACCGCCGGCTCCAGAAATTTTTGGAGTTGGAGTCAGCGTTGAGTGGAAAAATATATTGTTTGCCAGACTTCATCTGTTTGGGAATCAAGACAGCATTACCTCTGTGATCTGACTTCCCATCGCTCTGTGTCAATGAGAAGTCAAACAGTGTGGCAGCCTATTGGCAGAACTTCTGCTGTATGGAAACCAGGATGAATAACTCTGCGATGCCAGTTAGATTTATCTGGTAATAACAAAAATACACCGGACCCTTTGTGGATAAAGTTCTCACTCCTGTCCTGCAAATTCTGCCAGAGGGAAGATCTCACTCACAAGGAACAGGCACGGCAAAAAGATGCCGATCAGCTTGGGCTCTGCGGTCAGACGGTCTGGATTTGAACCCCTGCTTCACCTCTCAGTAGCCGTGGACCTTGGACTGAGTTCTTCTGTGCCTCATTATTTTGCTCAACTAGAATATAGGGGCCTGAGCAGTACTTAGAGTATAGAGGTGTGGTGACTGAGAAAAGGCACATTAAATGCTCTGGACAATGCCTGGTGCACAGTAGATGTTCAATGAGTATTAGGCATTGTTTAAAAAAATTTTTTTTAAGTGTTTATTTATTTTTGAGACACACACAGAGAGAGAGAGACAGAGAGAGGATGAGTGGGGGAGGGGCAGAGAGAGAAGGAGACACAGAATCCGAAGCAGGCTCCAGGCTCTGAGCTGTCAGCACAGAGCCCGACATGGGGCTTGATCTCATGAGCCTCGAGATCATGACCTGAGCCGAAGTCGGATGCTTAACCAACTGAGCCATTCAGGTGTCCCAAGCGTTAGGCATTATTATAACTCTGTAAGGTTTGAAATGCTCAAGGTCAGTGACCCACAATGGGGCCAAATGGATTGGTAGGTTTGTCAGCTTTTGGTCTTCCCCTCCACTCATCCATCAGTGTGTTGGTAGTTTACCGAGCCCTGTAACGTGTTTTGGAAAGATGCTAAAAGAGTATAAGCTGAGATCATCCTGGTTGTGACAGAGGTTACAATTCTTGGTGAGGAATCCATTCAAAGGCAACTCAGGGTACTACTAATCGAACTCACTTGTTCATTTATTGGGCACCTACTGTGTCTCAGGGACTGGGTTGTGTCGTGGTGACATGGGGAGAACATTGCTCACAGTCTAGTGAGGCCTAGACATGAATTTCAATACAGGGTAGTGGAGTCAACATTAGAAATGTTTCTTGGGTACGACGACCATCGGATTTTAGCCCTCGTTCTAAATGATGGGATTCTGGCCATTTTCCTGCCTTAATCTCCCCGTTTCGTAGTTGAGCCTGAGACATAAAAGGTGTTGGCCACCCCTGAGGACTCACTCCCTAAGAATGCAGAGTACTGCACATAGAATCCTCACCCCACAATGGAATGACTGGGGATCAGCTTCCAAAAAATACATTGAAATGATGGAAGTCAGATGGGTTTGCTAGAATCACACATAATCCCAGCATCTTCCCGTAGCAACTCCAACTCCACACGAACTTTTCTTCGGGTCTTTTTTATTTTCCCGTCATATTTTCACCTGCAGTTTTAACTGGAATTCCAATCATAGGACACACATACTGATTTTTTTAGGACCATAGAATCAGATATTAAATATAAGTTCAGTTCAGTACACACTCTTCGTTTTTTCACATCCATAGAATTTTGTGTCCTCGTGTTTCCTGTTTCAATTCAGTACGACGTAAGTGTTTTGACATTGCTGCTTGTTTTTTTTTTTAATTTTTTTTTTAACATTTATTTATGTTTGAGACAGAGAGAGAGCATGAACAGGGGAGGGTCAGAGAAAGAGGGAGACACAGAATCCGAAACAGGCTCCAGGCTCTGAGCTGTCAGCACAGAGCCCGACACGGGGCACGAACCCACGGACCACGGGGTCATGACCCGAGCCGAAGTCGGACGCTTAACCGACTGAGCCACCCAGGCGCCCCACTGCTTGGTTTTAATAAACATGAGCATCATCGCCGTCGCTGCTGAATGTATGAGTTGTGTGGCTTTGCACCTGTCAAATGCTGGACATTCCGGTTTATTTCCAACTATGTAAATTTTCCAAGAGTAAAGGAATGGGAGGAGCAGGCCATGAGGATAAGGTCTCAGGTGTCACTGAGCACTTCTCTGGGCCTTGGCCATGAAAAGAGTATCAGAGAAGTGTTGCTCTGACAGTCATGGCTGGCAGGCTAGACCCATGTCTTCACCTCTTTAGAGGCCACCTGCGTGTACTCGGGGCACAGGGCTATTGCTGTCATCATGTTAGAATTATTTAAAAAATATTGACCGTTGGGGCGCCTGGGTGGCTCAGTTGGTTAAGCGTCTGACTTCAGCTCGGGTCATGATCTCGCGGTCCGGGAGTTCGGGCCCTGCGTCGGGCTCTGTGCCGACAGCTCGGAGCCTGGAGCCTGCTTTGGATTCTGTGTCTCCCTCTCTCTCTGCCCCTCCCCTGCTCATGCTCTGTCTCTCTCTGTCTCAAAAATAAATAAAACATTAAAAAAATTTTATTAAATAAAAAAATGAAAAATATTGACCGTTTTTAAGAGCAGCTTGAGGTCTCCAGAACAGTTGAGCAGAAAGTAGAGTGCTCCTTGTATCTCCGGGCTCCCACCCACAGTTTCTCCTGTTATTAACATCTTGTATTAACTTAGTATATTTGTTACAATTGAAGAGCCAAGATCGATATATTGTTATTAACTAAAGTCCATAGACTACCTTAGGGTTCACTCTGTTGTTCCTTCTATGGTTTGGACAAATGTCTAATGAATGATATTTATCAGCTTTATAGGATTATACAGAATAGTTTTACTGCCCTAAAATTCCTGTGGGCTCCATCAAATTCCCCTTCCTTCATCCCCTCAGGTCCGTGGCCACCACTGGCCCTTTACCGTCTCCATTGTTTTGCCTTTGCCAATACGTCATATAGGTGGAATCATACAGTACATAGAGCCCCTTTGGATTGGCTGCTTTTGCTTGGCATATGCATTTAAGTTTCTGCCATCTTTTCGTGACTTGATAGCACATTCATTCCCATCAGTGAATGATATTCCGCTGTATGGATGTACCACAGTTTATTTAACCGCTCGTGTATAGAAGGACAACTTGGTTGTTTCCATGTGTTGGGGGCCTGAACTCATGAACCACGAGATCATGACCTGAGCCGAAATCAAGAGTCGGACGCTTGACGGACTGAGCCGCCCAGGCACTCCCAGTGCACATTGTTTTGAACTCCATTCCTCGAATACACTGGCTATTCTGCCATCCAACAAGCTACAAAACTCTGTAGGTAAGTAGCACCTTTATTAGCCTATGTGAAAGCTGAATAAAAATCCATATAAAATAAATATTCAAGTAAAAGTTATCTATTCAAACTGATAACTAGAATCGATCTATTCAAATAGAGAAGTGCGACCCACACCTCATTTTACCTCATTTGATTACCTCTAGAGAGAAATCAGTGTAATGAACACTAACATTTTCATGACTCGGTTTTAACAAATATTGAAGTTTTGCTAGCCCTGTTTTATCTATCCCTCGGTTTTGTTGCTTTATTATTTTAAAATAAATTCTGCACATGATATTTACATTCTTTGCAATGGCTACCTACTATCGCACATTACACCGAGTGAATTACGCTCTCCTAAAATTTTCCCATCGTTGAATAGGACAGTGGATATCTTGGAGTCTGAAGAGCATTGGCATTTCATGAAAGCTAATACATGGAAACCTTTCTCTTCCTCTCATAAGACCTGGTACAATGAGAGAAAAGTGTCAGTGTTCGAAGGATGGAGAATAAGCTATCAACCATATGAATTTCCCCTGAATCAAACTTCACATCGTTTCTTGCTCAACGTAGAACAAAACAAGCCTCCCAGAGGCAGCATGGTGAGAAGAAGTCAAACATATGTCAGAAGACTTGTTGGGCATCTTGTCCCAAATGTACCCATTTGCTGAGTCCTTCTCTCCCAGTTGGGGTAGCAGGAAAGAGGGGAGGATTCTGACTCTCCTAGGATATGGAATTTCCCCCCTATGAAAATAACCCAGAGGACTGGGAGATAAATGGTTCTCCTTACAAAAGATTTTTGGCTTAGTCTCCAGATGGGGGATTCCTGACTCGAAGAGTAAATGTGATTTTATAGCATGATGCCAAATTGCTTTCCAAAAGAGCGATACCTTTGTACGTTCCTACCAAGCATGAATGAAGCTGCCCAAATTTTAAATTGGCCAAATTACATAAATACCTTTAGCATTATTGTATTCCAATAATAAGACTGCTAAGTAGAAATTGCTGATTGTTCCCTGGTAGAGCTTGCCAAAACCCAACAAATCAAATTGGGTGTTAGCACCCTCGTGCAGACAGTGGGGGCTGTCTGAACTGAATCAGGACCAGTTGGAAAGCATGAAATTACTGACTTTGTTTAAATCTAACTGCAATTTATCTGAAAGAACAGCCCTGAAAGGTGACATTTGTCTTAGTGAGTTTCCCATTCATTTCTGGAGCTGGAGTTCATCAGTCATGCCGCTCAAGTGCATGATACACACAGATGAATATTTATTATAGATGATGGAGTATCCTTCTGGCAACATAATACACTTCTTTCACTTGAAAAGGGAATTCAAACAGATCCGTGATAGACTGCGTGTGTGACTGTGGGGGTCTTTCACCTCCCTTCACGAGAAATCTGTGGAGAAGCCACCATTTTGGTTAAGGGTGCGTCCACTTGGTTAGTGGCCGTGAGTAAACTCGCTTTAAAACGTCACGACTAGTGAAATTTGGTTAAGTAAATTTGGAAATAAAGGAAAGGCTGGAAAATAGTTGCTATTTCAAAAACAATTCACTACTGGTTGATGAAAAAACCAGCTGTATACCTGAATTCAGCCAATCGTTTTGAAGTACGCTGGTTGTTTGAAGGTCACCTATTGTTTGAATCTTTGTAAGTTCGTATGTGAAGACACAGATTTGGCCTAATTCACAGAGTTTCTATGCACTCAAAAGGGATCTTAAAATAAAGCATGCATTTCCAACATTGATCTGACACTGGAGGTTAAGTGCTTCTTTCTTAGGAAATACAAGATCAAAGACAATGAAATGACAGGAAAAAAATACACTCAGAGCATCATTTTTTCTTTTTAATTTAGAAGCCACTCCTCTTCCCAGGAGAGCTGAGCAGAGAAATCACTAGAAAAATAGCTTCCTTGTGCCCATTAAGCTACCTTTTGTTTTCTTTTGATGACCGATGGGAATCTTGTTCATTAAAATTGTATGGATGCCTTCTCCTTTCCTCCCACTGTTTATTTACACATAAAAAATAGATGATTTCAAGAATTCAAACATCACGCTTTCCAAAGCTGCTGAAAACCACTATGAACAGTCATCTGTGCTTGCAGAACCATCGAGAGTTGCCTAAAATACACAACAGTGTATTCAAGTGGGTGTATTTGTGGAAGTGTGGACAAGGCTGGGATATCTGAGGAAAAGTAGCATTACGACAAACCTTCCTTGTCTTGTTTTAACAAAGAAGACTCACCTTCCCTTCCCAGTCTCCAGACACATGCCTTTTCCATTATGGGCTAGATGGAAGTTACAGGAGGTACGGTGAGTATGGGGAGACCGAAACCAAAAGTATGGTCACTGAAGAAGATTAAACTCAACTTGACCTCCAAGGCTGATGGACAAATGATGATTAGAAAGAGGATATGCATATCTAAATTGCATTTTACCTCTATTACAGTCTAATGACATTGTTAACATTGCTGTTTGATAATTCGTCAATGAGAAAATGTGTCCACTTATCTCTGGCTACAAAAACAATCATTGATTCAACCCCTTAACGTGGGTCTTGCCAAATTATCATGGGCAGATGGTCAGACCATTGAGTCAGGGTTGGATCCAAATCACCTCTGCCTTTCCTCTCTCTCTTCATTTCTCCTCTTTCCTTCTATCTCCCCAACAAGCATTATTGTGTTTCTGCTACATGTTTAACATGATCTCGTGTCTGGTCATACAGACTGCTCACTGGTGATCATGGCCGAGTCACTTGAAATCTTGGAACTTTGGTTTTTTCCCTCTTAAAAAGGGAATAGATTCTGCCCTGCGTAAGTCACAGAGTTGTTAAGAATCATGAGAGTCAAAGCATTTGTAGGCAGTAAGGCGCTGTAGAAACGTGGAGATCCAGGTCGCCGTTGGGTTACAGGATTCATTTATGTGTTCATGGAGCCCTGGCTATGTACTAGGCAGTGGGCTGAGTTTGAGGTAGGTGAAAATTAATAAAACGTGCTCCCTGTGCTTTCTATTTTTTCAGTGCAGTGAGGGGAGACAGATGTATAAAGAAGGTAGGTAGGGGAGCTGGTGTTGGGAAGAACATCCCACACAGACAAAAAAGCAGGTGTCAAGTTATAAAGGTGGGTTTGGCAAGTGGCAGGAAAGAGTCACCTTTTGCCTTGTGAGCACTGCTGTCTGTCTGTCTAGACTCTACCCCAGGTCGCTGTATTCCTTGTGACCTGGGCCAACCGGGGTGAGGCCTGTCTAAGTGATCTTGATGGATGCTGTTGGCTGTTATGGAACCATCATGTGGCTGCTGGTGAGGGATAGAGGTGAAACAGAGAAGCTGACAAGTGGTGTAGACACGGGATTGACTTGGGAGGATGCCAATTCTCTTGCATTTGTCCCTTTTGCCGGTGATTTGCTGCACTTCTGATGAATGAGGTAACCTGACCCGCTCTGTTCAGATCACGGACTTCTCTGGTCTGGGGGACAAGGAAGCACCTGAAACAGCTTCGCACATTCACAGTGGGAGCTCTCCTTGGCCCTGGGACACAGACCTTGCAGCATAGCAAATGAAACAGAGTCGAACCGACCGGCTCGGAATCGTAGCTTCCACATACACTACCTGCATGGTCTAGAGCAAGTTACTTAAGTTCTATGAGGGTCAATTTATTCTTTGAAAAATGAGAGTGATAACAGCAGCTATCTCCTGCGGTCGTTGGTATACGGCAGCATTTAACACAGGGCTCTGCACATAATGGGCACTTAGTAAATGCTTCTCTTGCAGGGCTTACTCGTTTCCTAATTCGGAGAGAATGAGCAGGGGAGAGAAAGAAAAATGGTGGCATCTTTTCCATGGGTCAGTACCACTTGCTTCTTTCGGAGGGAGAATCTTTATTTATTTGTTGTGTTGTGTTGTGTTTCTTAGCAAGACGGCAGTCAAGAGGGAGGTATTCCAGCTGTTACGCCATTTTCCTGCAGGTGCTTCTGTATGGTTTTCCCAGCGGGTGTTTCCAGGGTGTACTTCCTGGCCTGTGTGGTCTGTAAGGTCCTGTTGCCAGCTGAGCAGGCTGTGCTGTGCTGCAGTAACCAGTAGCCCCCAACTCTCAGTGGTTTATAACAGCAAAGGTTGGTTTCTTACTTACCCATTGAGGGCGGGCAGGGGACGCTCGGATCATCTTGGTCTCTCCGGGATCTGGCTGAGAGATGCTCCATGAAATCGGTTCCATACATTTCAAGGCAGGAAAAGGGACCACGGTAGATCTTGCGTTGGTTCTTAGCGCTTCTTCTGGAAGCGACACAGGTTACCCTTGCTCACGCTTCACTGGACAGAGAGGGGAAGGGTGATCCCACCAGGCACTGGAAGGGTAGAGAACTAGAAATATTTGGTGAACAGCACTGAGTACTTTCTTGCTCGTGGAAACCTGACTTTATTAAGGTCACAGTGTGATGAGCCGTAGGGGACAAATCACTGTACCAGTGGTTGGGCTAGACTACAGGTACGCATGTGGCCAGCTCTGACCAGTACCCTGCTTGAGGAACTTCTGGAGAAAGGCTCTCCCTGATGAAAGGAGAAACTGGCACAAAGATAGGTTTTTTGTTGTAGCTGTTCTCCCCTGCCCCCGCTCTCTCTCCTAGGGGACACTGTCGCTGTTACCGGGTGCCACAAATAAACTATTATATTATTTAAGCCCCTCTATGTCAAAGTTCTGTATTTTTAGCCCACGTAGCTGAATCTCATCTAACTAGTAGGCTATGTCAGTATTTCCCAAACTTCCCTAATCCTAAGAGGCATTTATTAAAAAGAGATTCCAGGCCCTTCCCTAGGAGATTCCTGGTAAGTAGGTTAAGGGTGGGGCTCAGGAACCTGCATTTCAACAAGTGCCCTGAGGTGATTCTTATGGTGAAATTTCGAAAAACACTGTGCCAGATGTAGGTACAATCCACCCCTCCCCCTACATTTTTTAAAACAGGAGGCTGGCTGTCGTTTATGGATGTGTATTTTGCATGTGTGGGTTGCTTATTTTTAAAGTTCCACAGCAGCAGTACCGAAGGGGTTCTAGAGGAGCCAGGGAGAGAACGGAAGCCCAGGGAGGGGACAGGAGGCCTGGAGGTCCGGTGAGGAGAGCCAGGAAGGTGAAGAGACATCTCACACGTCGGTGGGGCTTGGTGACTGATCCGATTTGGGAAGTGAGCCAAGAATCCAGGAGGACCCTCGGGTCTCTGTGTTGGGTGACTGGGCAGTGCGGTGCCCCCACCAAGGCAGCAGATGCAGATGAAGGGACGGGTCTGAGGAAGAATAGACGTGGGTTTGTGTGCAGCCCAGCATAAAGACAGGAATGAAAGCGATGAACAGGCTGGCTTATCTATTCGCCCATCCATCCATCCATCCATTCATCCATCCAGGGGTGATGTTCAATCTGTACCAAGAGCCGAGGATGAATTGATGAAACAGACATGGGGTTCTAGACTTCATGGAGCTTAGATCGATGGAAAAATGAGACAAAAAAAGAGGAAAAAAATAAATGAAATTCTGAACTACGAGAAATTCTTTTTTTTTTTTACATTTCTTTATTTTTGAGAGAGAGTAAGAGCAGGGGAGGGGCACAGAGAGAAGGAGACAGAGAAGCAGAAGCAAGCTCTCACTGTCAGTGAAAAGCCCCATGTGGGGCTCGAACCCCTGAACCGTGAGATCATGACCTGAGCCGAAGTCAGACTCTCAACTGACTGAGCCTCCCAGGCGCCCCTGGACTATGAGAACTTCTATGAGGGAACCTCATAGGTTTTGGGGAAAAGAGACACCGGCCTGGTGGACCCCTCACCGTCCAGCTTTGCGGCTTCTGACAAGTTGCAGCCTCAATTCCTTCATCTGTAAAATGGGATTCCCTCCATATGTCACAGCTGCTGCGTGGTTTAGGCGAGATGCTGTGGTGACAGGCTACCCCCACATATCAGCGGCTTACAAGACCAAATGTATTTCTCATTCACATGTCATGTGGATTGCAGGTCAGTTACACCTCTACACCATGTCTCCTCTCTGAAAGGGGCAGCTGGCATTGGGGACAATGGTATTCTTGTGGCAGAGGAGAAGAGTGATGCTGGAACCACATGCTCCTGCTTGGACGGGGCACAGTTTCACCCATATTTTACTGACCAAGAAAGGTCTCGAGGCTCAGTCTGAGGCCAACGGGGTGTGATCCTCCCGTGAACTGATCCTCCTCCTGTAAGCCTTCAGTTGCCCACTTTCCACTCCTGGATGAATTTTCTTCTCCTTCCAAAGCCAGATTGGGACACCAGGAGGCCAAGGTATGCTTACTTGTCCCGGGCGTGTCATTTGCATATGTCACTTGGGTTGACTTGTCTATGATGAAGTGGCTGCCGAAGGAACAGCTTGTCACATCTGTCATTCGTTCTCGTTTTCCTTGCTTTTTGTCCTCACTTCACCGTGGACCCAGTGGCCTTTTCCTAAAACGGCTGCGAGATGCAGACCTGCCAAGGGAAGGTGGGAATAGTGTGAAGAGGGGTAAGAATCACAGGCATTCTCGAGGTCTCATTTGAGAACACTGATTTAGATGCCAAGAAAACTCTGGCAAGATACTTGCCACGCGCTGAGTCTTTTACCACAGCAAGCACGGCGTGGAGAACTTGAGATGACGAGATAATCAGTAAATCTCAGCTAAACCCTTACAGGGTGGTCACTGTTGTTCCCATTTTACAGATGACGGGACTGAGGATTAAAGTTTGTTTATCTAATACCCCAAGACCACCTACCTAATAACCGGCAGGGCTGAATTCAAATTCAGGTCCATTTGGCTTCAGAGCCCATCCTTCTAATGTTATTCTTCTCTTTCCCATGTTGCTATGTTGTCTGGAACTGGTCACCGCTGGCCCCATTCCTGTCATAGGATTTCGCATACCCCTCCTCCTCATGCTGTGTGACTGGAAGTGTGTCCCCTGTAGAAGGGAGGGAGATACCTCCCAGCCTCCCCGACCGACTTTGGGTTCGGCCATGTGACTTGGTTTGGGCAGGAGATTGTAGGTACGTGTGATACATGCCGCAGGGGTCACGAGTCTCATCTCTCTTGCTTTTCCCATGAGGGTGGCACTCTCCACACAGCCTGGATCTCCTTCGCCTTGGATCCCAGCACGAGAGGACATGTGGAGCAGAGTGTCTCAGTCTGTTCGGGCTGCTTTGAGAGAAATAGCATAGATTGGTAGCTTATAAACAACAGAAATTTATTCTCCCAGTTCTGGGGGCCAGAAAGCCCAAGATCAAGGCACTGGAAGATTTGTTGTCTGGTGAAAGCCCGCTTCCTGCTACATAGGTGGCCATCTTTTTTCTGTCCTCACACCGTGGAAAGGATGAGTGAGTTCTCTGGGGTCTCTCTCTCTCTCTTTTTTTTTAATTTTTTAAGTTTATTTTTTAATTTGCTTAGAGAGATAGAGAGCAAGTGGGGGAGGAGCAGAAAGAGAGAGAGACAGAGAGACAGAGAGAGAAAGAGAATCCCAAGCAGGCTCCATGCCGTTAGTGCTGAGCCCGACACAGGGCTCGAACTCACAAATCCTGAGAACATGACCTCAGCTGAAGTCAAGAGTTGGACACTCAACCGACTGAGCCACCCAGGTGCCCCTGGAGTCTCTTTTATAAGGGAACTGATTTCATTCATGAGGGCTCCACCCTTGTGACCTAATCACCTTCCAAAGTTCCCACCTCCAAATACTATCACCTTGGGCCTTAGGTTTCAATATATGAATCCCGAGGGGACACAAATATTTAATCCACAGCACAGAGCGACCGCTGCTGACCTTCAGCCGTCAATATGCAAACATGAGCTAGAAGTAAGTTTTTGCTGTTGTTCTAAGCTACCAAGATCTTGGAGCTTTTTGTGGCTTCTCCCAAATCTGACCACTACGCCCAAGGATATTCTGAGATACATGGGTCATGTAGATAATAGTAATCTCAGGGAGATGGTCCTGGATTTGTTCTTATCCGTGCCACCTTGGATGGGTTGATAATAATACATGTGGGAATCCATTTAAGCACAGTAATTAGTTATAGAAACGCTTGTTGAGCCATACATTTCATAATAATATTCATTACCCCAGTAAGCACCGCTCTTCGTGGTGTGGAACTTTGTTCCATTTACTTTGTAAAGTTCAAGAACACAGGTGCCATGTCTGTTTTGTTCACAAGTATGCAATGCATGTCACATAGTAGGTACGCAATAACTACGTAATGAATGAATGCTGTAGGAGGTGTTAGGCAATGAGACAATGTTCGGTGAGCAAATGCGATTTTGACCTGCTGAGTGGAACCAGCTAATTTCTCGTGGAACTTCTCAGAGCCTTCGGTGCGTTAAAGTGAGTTGTGTTCTTCAGAGGAAGGTGGGGCTAGTAGGCAGCATTTCACAAAAGTAGTTGACCGTGGAACCCTTTTCTTCCCGGGAACGTCTCATGGGATGAGATGCTTTGTTTCCCACCTTAGCCTGTGGACTAGATCTCAGACAGAGCCATTGTCTGTAAGCTGAGCAGAATTATAAATGGCCCTATAGTCTATTTCTTGCCGTTTGAAACTTCCTAACAGATATAAGATGATGCAACAGTGAGCAACCCATGGGCCTATCTATCCGCTGTGGTCTCACAGCCTGATTTCAAAGGCTGCAAGGCAATAATTAACGCCAGTGTGGTCTAATTCGTGCCACGATACAGTTATAAACTAGGTGCTTCAGGATGGCACAGGGGAATGAGCTTGGTCTGCCATGGAAGGTTGCGGAAGGCTTCAGAGAGGAGGTGGCTTTAGGTGAAGGTTTGAGTCAGATGGTCTTTGCAATCCAGGAGGAAGAAATAGTGCATTCAAAGGCAGGGAGATCTGACAGCATTATTTGATGAAGCCGTGTTTGTTTGAGCGCTGCTGGGTTGGAAAGGGAGCAGATGAGACTGTGATCACAAAGGACCGGGTGAGGACACCGAAGAGACACTAATGGTTGAGGCATAGGCAGATCAGTTCTTGGAAGCAGGGCGCCTGCGTCTCAAGCATTCATGTGGTCAGTGGCATTTATCGAATGGTTGCTGTGCACTAGGCCCTGAGCTGGGAGCTGGGATTGCAGTACTGAAAGCGGGACTGTAATGTCCTTAGGGCCCATTCCCGTCATCGTCACCACTGAGTCTCCAGCGGCTGGACTAGAGTTTGGCATCCAGGGGGCTCCCATTATTGTTGCCCAGATGAACAAAGCAAACAGCATCCCTTATCTGTAGGGGCTCTTCTGGCCAGGGAGAAAAGAGGCACTTAATGACAAAAGAAATGGGTCGCTGAACACAATTTTGCTAAGTATAATTATATGAACATATTTTGGTACTCTGAAACCAAATTCCATGGGGACCTAACAGAGTCAAGAAAGGCCATCCCTAGAAAGGGCTCAGTCAACATTTTTTGGTCTCGATCTCTCCGGGCCTCAGTTTCCTTATTTGTAAGCCAGAATAATCATACTTTTTCCCAAGAGTTGTCGGGAGGTTAGAGATAATGCACTTAGTATTTTTAAAATGCAGTTCAGGTTAGTCCTCAGGAAGAATCACTCATGGGGGAAGATACCGCATCTTGGAATTCTCTTGCACAGGCCTAGATCCAAGCCGAAAGCCACGATTTTCAAGTGACACCTGGTGGTCCCTCAAAACTCATTTCCTGACAATGCTGGGAAAAGAAGGGATGCCTACATTTCATAATGAAAAAACCTTTTGTGAATTCAACTGGTATCAGAGTTATTTCCTCATTAGCTCCTGGCAGAACACAAGCCAGCAACTAAATGTCTGTGTTGCAGATAGTCAAAAGTGGCTTAATGGATTAAAATGACCATTTATGGGGAATGAAGAAAGCTCAATTTCAGAGGGGCAAATGCAGGTGTGGGTGGGGAAGGCTGGAGGCTTGTGCTGCTTCGTTTTCCATTATGGTGACTGGTTGGTTTTCATCATGCCCAGAACTATGGAGGTATCTCCAGGGGCCAAGGTGGCAGAGCTGCAGCGTGGTGAGGTCTCATACCAAGACCTTTGGGTGAATTGTCTCTCCTAGACTCAGCCCAAGGCTACTCCCCTGTCTTCTGAGTCTTGATCCATAAGTATCTGTGCCTGAGTGAGGCTCCCAAGCGAAACCGAAGTGCTCGTTAATGGGTGAGCATTCAGAAAGCACTGACTCAGTTCCTTGTGCCAAGTGCTTGCTACCCTGAAGGCCGAGGGCCGACTGAGTTGAAACGGGGAGACAACGAACAGGCTTTTAATGTCACGCGCCACTGTGCTGCATGCCTTACATGCCATAAATTTTGTAATCTGCACAGCAGCCTTTCAACATAGGTACGTCCCCAATGTACAGATGAGAACACCGAGGCTCGGAGAGGGTAACCGAATCACTCATGGTGATAAGTCCGAAGGGCCACAAAGCTGGGATTTGTAACTTGCCACTTTTTTGCCCCTGAAATCCCAGTAAAGGGAAGAACTGTGGGCATCTTTCCCATAATTTAATTTGAAAATGTGTCTAAAATGGGTAGACTTGTGAGATATTATTTCTGTGAACTCACTGGACTGTATGCTCCACGAGGGTGGATGGGGTCAGCTGTGCTGCCTCTGGCTGGGCCCCCACCACCTGCGCCGAGCCCAGCACAACCGTGGCGCTTGACCAGAGGCGTTGACGCATGAATAAACGAGCTTCTCAGCTTTTATCTTCAAGAGGTCACTTATTCCAAAAAAAGCTCTCCAGAAGGGAAACCTGGAGAAACAGAGACACGGAGAACGGCAGGCACTTGGGAGGGCTCCTGGAGCAAATCCTGACCGACCGCACGAAGCTTCCAATGACTCATTTTGGGCCCTTTTCACAGAGAACGCAGGACAGGAAGTGCCAGACGTTGAAGACATCGGGGCCATAAGTAATCGTGCAGATTTTACCGAAAGCATTTGATTGAACTGTTAAGAAGCTTCTCCATCCAGCAAACTGATGTTTCGGTGAAGGCACTGGGTCAGCGAGGAGGGGGCGGATTACAAAGACATCTCCCAGGACCGAACAGGCCATAGGCTTATCTGACCCGTGTGGTGCGTGAATGGCCTGGGGGCTGGTCCACTGAGGCCCCTACTTCGTCCCCTTGGTGGGGGGGCTGCAGAACTGGAGGCTCTGGAAAGACGGAAGGGCCTACACCACCCAAGCAAAACCTGCCATCGATTATCCGCTTGCTTGACCATCAGTGAGGGCGAGTGCCCCGACAAGGGGCCCTTTTCCAGTCCTGGACTGATTTCATTGTGCGTATGGGGCCCAGCAGCAGCTGCCATTTCCCGAGTACCTATGATATGAAGACAAGAAGAGCATCCCTGACACTGAGTTGCTGAAAATTGAAAGCACGTAAATTGCTTAGTGCAGCCAGGTCTGCTAGAAGACAACATATGCACTCCTAAAAATCACTGTGCTGTGCAAAATCACCCAATAAAACCACAGGGCTTAGGGGAAAATGGGGTGAGGGGAAAAACACTCACCAACTTCAGCAGCAACACACACACCCGTACACAAAGACGTGAATGCGATAGGGACCTAATCAAAGGGTAGCACAGTTTTACCCATGAAGCAGTTAAGAACTGCAAAAATCCTGCAAAAAACATGGCACTTTATTCTCAGGGAGACCTGAAGTTTCCTGGTGTCCGTGGGTGTCAGAAGGGCCGTAGCTTGTGAGACCTCGGAAAGCAGCGACGGGAGCGTATTTGAAATCGGATGAAAAGTTGTTGCACCAGATGTGTGCATGGGTGAGGCTCATGACACACACCCTGCGTTTCCACCCGAGGCAGCCGGTGGATATTTGAAGTGTGTTTTGTGTGCTCCTACCCAGCGTGGTGCGGCTGGGAGCATCTGTTGTTCCTCGCGGAGGAAATCCCCCGCAAGCAAACACGAAATTTGCATTATGCTCAAACTGTTCCCTAATACATCAGTTGTGCTGGAACAAATGAGTGTCTTCAAGGCAGTCACGATGGCAGAGCTGACCATACAGGATTCACGGCAAATGTGCAGTAAATGAAAGTTGCGATCGCTCCGTAGAGTGTCTCTCAGCCTTTCGTTGAACTCAGTAAGGCAAATGTAAGAAATCCCATTTTACAGATGAGTAACTGCGACTCCCTCGCTCAAAGGCACAGAGCTAGGAAGGGGGCAGGGGCTCTCGCCACCCCCTTTACGTCTCGCCGAGGGGTAAACCTCCTTTTACATCCAGTATGGGCTACTGTGCTAGGGGTAGAGGAAGCCACAAGATGAGTATATGCCTCTGGATCATTTCTGGCCTGTGCTGCTCCCTCAGGGGGGGTGTATTTATTCTCCTCAGTTCTTGGGCCTGATAGACTGGAAAATGTTGAAAACCTCTTTGATGTCCCACGCTACCTGCTGATGTGGAGAAAATCCCCGTATTTAGCCAAAAGCTGCCTTCCTGGAGTCTCCACCACTGTGTCCTTATGCGTCCTTCACTGAGCTTTCTTTTTTCCAGCTTGAACTTGGCAATAAGTAACTTACTTATCCCGGAAAGTTCTGGGGTCCAGTTCGAGCCCCGCATCGGGCTCTGGGCTGACAGCTCAGAGCTTGGAGCCTGCTTCCAGTTCTATGTCTCCCTCTCTCTCTCTGCCCCTAACCCACTCGCATTCTGTCTCTGTCTCTCTCGAAGATAAATAAACGTTAAAAAAAATTAAAAAAAAAACTTACTTGCAAGATCATTATTATGCCAAAATAAATTAATAGTACTTCCTTAATATTATTAAATACCCAATCAGTGTTCAAATTATCTCAATTACTTTGTTCAAATCAGGATTCCATGTGGATATGTCTTTTAAGCCTCTTTTAGTTAATGGGTTTCCTCTATTTTCCCCTTTCTGCCTTGAATTTTTGTTGTTCTTTAAGGAAACGTGCTGCTTGTTGTTTGTTGAGTTTCTTAAATTATGCGTTTTTGTATGACACCCCAGTGGTGTCATTTAATACATTATTTTGTCTCCTGGTTTTCCTATAACTGGGGCATAGCATTCAAAGGCATGATCAGATTTGGTTTTGATTATTTTAAATATTCTTTTTCATCGTGGTAAAATACATATAACATTAAATTTACCATTTTTTTTAAATGTTTATTTATTTATTTTGAGAGAGAGAGCAGGAGCGAGGACGAGCAGGGGAGCGGCAGAGAGAGAGAATCCCAAGCAGGCTCCGTGCAGTCAGTGCAGAGCCCCACAGGGGGGCTTGATCCCATGAACTGTGAGATCATGACCTGGGCCAGAGTCCGATGCTTAACTGACTGAGCCACGTAGGTGCCCCTAAAACTTACCATTTTAATCATTTAAGATGTACAGCTCAGTAGCTTTCAGCACATCCACAATGTTGTGCATCATCACTACTCTCCATTTCTTGAACTTCGTCATTTCAAACAGAAACTCTGCATCTATTAAACACTAACTCTGCATTTCCCCCATACCCCAGTCCCCACCTGGTAACCTCTGTATTATTTCCTATCGCTATAAATTTGCTTATTCTAGGCATGTAAGTGGACCTCAGGTAAGCGGACCATACAATATTCATACTTTTGTGTCTGGCTCATTTCACTTAGCGTAACGTTTCCAAGGTGCATCTATGTATGTGGTAATAGGTACCAGAACTTCATCGTATGGATATAGCACATTGTGTTTATCCCTTCACTTCTCAATAGACATTTTGATTTTTTTTACAAGAATCCCCCATTAATAGTATTTGATAAAGAAACACATCGTATCTGGGGGCGCCTGGGCGGGTCAGTCCGTTAAGCCTCCGACTTCGGCTCAGGTCATGATCTTGCGGCTCGTGAGTTCGAGCCCCGCATCGGGCTCTGCGCTGACAGCTCGGAGGCTGCTTCGGATCCTCCGTCTCCCTCTCTCTGTCTCTCTTTCAAAAATAAATAAACATTAAAAAAAAAAAAAGAAATTTCTTAAAAAAAAAAAAAGAAACCCATAATATCCATACGTCCCTCATTAAGGATTCCAAAGTAGAAGTTTCTACACGTCTATGTCTTGTGTGCATTCTGTATCCCTATCCTTTCTCACAAATCTTTCCCCTCTGCTTACTATTCTGCATTTCGGCCTCCTCAGTGAGGGTGACTCCCGCCTTCACAAGACCCCACTCTCTCTGTGGCGCTCCTGCCCGCGCCACAGCTCCTGTCATGGGGGTGGGTTCACGGTGACAGACCGGCTCCCTCCTGGCCTCCACTGGCTGGTTAGACTTTTGTTGCTCCTTCCTCCCATCATGCTGCCGTCTCCTTGGAGGCTCACTCCATCTTGCGACTGGCAGTGTCCCTTCCCCACTATTGGCTGGAGACTTTGGCCTTGACTCAGAACCTTTCCCTTCACCTCACCATTTTCATCCTTACGACTGACCTCATTGGCCCTGGGAACGCTGCAGGGCTGCACCAGATCTGGGCAGGCCTTCAGCCCTTCCTGCTGTACCCAGCTCCTGGGCACTGTTGGAGCAGATCATTCTGCTGTGCCGATTAGTGCCATCACACTTTCACAGCATCACTGCTATGCTGGGGCCCGGGGTCCCCTGACATCCCTCCTGTTGACCCTTGGCCGGCTGTGTCTCTTCTCCAGCCCCGTAACTCTCCCTCAGTTCCCATGTCTTCACCCGTATTGTTATTTGGGAGAAAACAGAGTCACTGCCCTGAGTGGGATTGCCCTCTGCTTCTGCCCTCTGTGCAATGAAAACTTGTCTTCATCTGTAACCCCCACCTCCTTCTCTTATGTTCTAGGGGCCATATGACCCTTGTCATGTCAGAAACCATAGCACTCCTAGCCTCTGGGACTAAACAGAGTGACCGGATGACAGGGGGTGGGTAGGAATGAGAGAAAGGGAAAGCCAGTAGGAAAGTCGAAGTGGTGACAGAGAGAAGAGTGAAAGAGGTACTTAGCCCTTCCCTCACATGTTCTGAGGGCTTTTTTTTTTTTTTTTTTTTTTTTGCTTTACCACTGAGCATTCTGTCAATGGCCTCATCTTTCCTTACTTCCCTTTGAGCGTTGGGGGCAGATTGCCTCACCCAGCTGCCTCATAGGGAAGTTATGAAGATCATGTTGACCAAAGACTTTGGGCTCTGTCCCGTTGGTGTCTGCATGGAAGCCCTGGCCTCGGGGACTCCTGGGGGAGGGAGAGAATCGACCTCTGACCCCAGGTGCGCTGGCCTCTGGCATTCACATCGTGGGTACATGCAACACCGGAGATGCAGAATCCTAAGCTCTTGATATTTCTGAGTTGTGGTACAGACACAGAGGTTTCCCCCACAGAGTGGGGGACCGGACAGAAACCTGTGAATACATTTGATTGCTTTCCCGGCATCATTACAGAGCAGCAGCAAGAAACTTCTGTTTTAGCGTGCTTTTTGTAAATGGGCTTTTTGTCCAAAGAGTCCATTGTTCATCCACACGGTCACTTATTTGCGTTTATGGCTCTTGGTGTTTTCATTTGTGTGCCAACGAAAGGGGCCCCTGGAATCCTGATTTACAAAGTTTTTTTCTGGCTGTCCCTGAGTCCTTAGAGCTGACAGGAGTCTCCTCTACCTCGATCCCACCTCCATCCCCAATATACACAGCTGCACTCTAATATCTAGTGGCTTCTCTTCACATCTGTCCACGGCAGGGAGTCCATGACAGGAGAAGAGAGAGTAGGTCACCACTGGGCAATAGTTCTCATTATTAGAAAGTTCTTCTGAGGTTATCTGGTTGTGTGATCTTGGGCAAGCCACTTCCCTTATCTGGCCTGCAGATTCCCATATGAAAACAAGGCAGTTAAACCAGTGGATCTGACCTAATTTTAAACTTCTGTTTACTTTGAGTCAATGCCCATGCTGTCTCCTGAAACCTCCCAAATCCTCCTGGTTTTCATCCTTGGTTGTTAATTACATTTTCTTTCTCTTCCTCCCCCTCTTTCCCCTCCTCCCCCTCCTCCCCCTCCTCCTCCTCTTCCTCCTCCTCCCAGCCTCTAAATATTCCTCAGGGCTTGGTGCATTTCTCACGCTATATTTAACTTTCCCACTCTCCACTCCAAGCCAATGTGATTTTATACATTCCCACAATACCACCCCTATGCGAAGGACTTTCGAAGACAGGTCTCTGACCAGCCCTTTCATACCCTCCTGACATCTGTGCTTGGTTGTCCCACAGTTGTTCAACCCCACAGTGCCCCATCTAGATGCTTGGCCTTCCCCCACCTGCTTTTCATCTAGCCTTTGAAGTCCTAGGAAATGGCTCCAGGCAGAAGACAGTTTTATTTTGGGGTTTTCCTTAATCCCCTCTACTGGTCTATGGTCCACTGGGTCTACTAACCAAAGACTTCTCTAGACTGTTCATTTTCCTCCACCTCAACATGACACCAGCACATCGGCTCTTCTCTGGCCTTCTGCTCTGAAAGCCTCCTGGATTCTAGTCCTGTTCCCTCTTCCTGGCCATTCTCTAAACTGCACCAAGGTGAAATTGGAATCACGTTCCTCCTCTGCTGAAAATGCTTTAAAGTCTTACCCTTGTGCCTAGAATAAAATTCAAAGCCTTGACTGAAGACGATAATCCCCTACTTGCTCTGACCCCTACCTTGCTCCCCGAGTTCATCTTGGGCCATGGGCCATGCGCTCAGGGCCCACTGGCTCTCTCTGCTCCTCCAACATGCCAGTCCCTGCTTCATTTGATGGCCTTCACATCGGTGTTTCCTCTCCTTGGACTTCTCTTCCCTGGGCTCTTGCCTCAGCTGCAACCCCATCTTCTGGGTTTCGCCTGAAATCACTTTGCAAAAGATGCCTGACCCGCCGCCTGATTCCTCTATAAGACTTTGGAGAAGCGATTTCCCCGCTCAAGGCTTCTGTTCATTTAATTTAGAAGGTGAGAAAATGATAATATTTCTCCGGCAGTGCTGTGAGAATTAAATGCCTTCGCGTGTTCCTTCCTGCAGCCATTCATTCGCTCATTTGTACGTTGAATTCATAACATAAGTCACCAAACCTCATCGCACGATGTCTGGGCCCTGCGCCTGGGGTGGAGGACACAGAGACGAGAGCATGTCTGCAGGGTGCTGGCCCGTGCTTGGCACTCGCAGGCGCTCAGCGAAGATTTGCTGCTTGTAGGCACCACCTCTCTAACACTCAAGCCCGCCTTTGCAGATACCTTCTACCTCCTCCCGGGGGGTTTACGTGTGTAGCTGCCCAGACAGCTCCAGTCACAGCAATAGGCGCTGTAGAGCGCCTAACCTGTGTCACGTGTTCCACGCACATCTCTAAGATCCTGATGACAGCGCCACGAGGGAGGTGTTACCAACGCCCCTGTCTTAGGGCTGAAGACGGAGCTCTTAGGGCACAGGATCTGTATGTGGGTCCTCCCATCTAATGACAGGCAGGGGCGGGGTCTCAGCCTTTGGATTCCAAACCATCCCCACATCCCATGAGGCCATGCTGCCTCACCGGATGCTTCACCGCCTGTTCTCATCATAAGGCTTTTCTGGAATCAAGGAAAACAAGCGTTCACCACGGCCCAGGGTTCAATATGAACAACAAAACCTGAACGTGACTCCCTTTGCTCTGTTTCCCACAAGGTCATGTGATCACTTCACATTCATTTCCCACAGGAGCAGTCTTCGTGACCCAAACAACTTCCTGGTCTTGAGGCTGTTCACTGACAGCATGGAGGAGGTTATCTAGGAGGTGTCCTCCCTGTTGGCTGTGTGACTTCTTGGTCACACAACCCTGTGACTCAGTTCCCTCATCTAGAAATTGGGGCTCTGAGTCCTTGCCTCATACCTGTTTCTCAAGGAAGTCGTGAGGATAGGGTTTGCAATGTGTTTTGTTTTGTTCTGGGTCCTTCAGTCACACAGACAAGAGCCCTCTGACTTGCACCCCAAGCCACAGTGATATTGTCCTATGGCCGGTAAAATGAGTTGGACCAAATTATCTCCGAGGTTCTTCCCAAGCCTGGGCTTTGGTGATACGCCCGTCTAATCACGGATTGTCTTTATCGGTTTTCTGTGGCTGTCTGGAGAGCAAAATAAAGGTCACGTTAATTGTATTTTAGAGTTCTCCAAAGAACAGTAACAAGAGTAGCACAGAGTTTCAGTGTTTACTATGTTCCAGGCACCACGTCTGATGCTTGACAAGGATCACCTCATTTAAGATTTATCACAATTCAGACTGTGGAGACAAGGGGGTGGCGGCCCAGAAGGATCAGATCACACAGCTAGTAAGTCATGGTCCTGGAACTCAAACACAGGTAGTCTGGTGGCATCGTCTGGGGCCCCAGGTTCTATGCGACGCAGTTCATGAACTGGGGGGAGGGTGGCACAGAGAAGGGGTGAAGAGCGCAGCTGTAGGGATTATTGGGGTAAGAAGAGGGAATCATGGGAGCCTTCATAGAGGAGGTGATGGTTAGGGAAGCGAGATCGAGAGGTGAACTGAGGGAGGTCACATGGGCTACTATGCACCACACGAAGACAAAGGACTTTAAGCAGAGGACTAACAAAATGGGTAATTTTTTTTTTTCCTTAAGAAGAACACTTTTCAAAGTCTTCTGATAGTCTTAGAAGGCCCGAACAAAGATAGAGATGATGTCCACAACATACATCTTCGTTTTCAGAGAAAGTGATACGGATCCCATTAAACATGGTCAGATTAGAAGTTTGCAATGCGTGCCTTCCCATGGAGAATGGTGGATTCGAACTGGGGAGACCACCTGGGAGGCTCATGTGGCACTGACCTCAGGGGCCTGGAGCTATGTACTTGGTGGGGCAGGATCGTCACCCCCATGCCCAGCATGTTAACAACATCCAGGATTTATTAAGCCACCGTACTAGGTGGGTTGTATGCACGATCCCATGTAAACTCTCTTCGGCCACAATCCTTTGGTGGACCATCCTTATTTTATGATCCCCACTTTACAGAGGAGAAAGCAGCCCTAGAGAGCTGCAGCTTTAGTAGGTGATGAGAAGCAGGGCTGGAATCAGCCCCGGGCCGTTTGATTCAAGGCTACCACGGCTCCTTCCCAGGTGAAGGTTTCTCAGTTCTCGTGAGCAGAACAGACACCTGAGGAGCTTGTTCAAATTACTGGTTCACAGTCCTCTCAGTCTTCCCTACCTTTTTCACCTCTGGCAGGTGACCCACGAAATCTAGGACAAAGCCTGAGAGCCAGGTTTGTTAGGACCTGTTCCAGGGCGTTCTGATGAGGGTGGTTTGGGGACCAGCCTTCCAGGACCACTGCTCTGTGCAATGGCCCACCCCCTGCCTGAGTTTATCACCAGGATGAAACGAGAATGTTGAACAACTCAAGATGTGAGTAACTCATCCCAGAATGGATGTGATTTCACAAGGCGCTGCTGAACAATGGCCAGATGGGTGACTTTAGCAAGGAGTCCCTTCAGACTGGAGTGGCCAGCCTCATGGCCAATGTGGGGCACTGCTCAAAGGAATCGGTGATAACTCTGCTAATGCGCTGTGTTAGTTTCCTAAGAATGATGCTAACAAACGATCAGAAGTTTGTTCTCTCATAGCTGTGGAGCCCAGAGGTCTGAAATCAAGGTGCTGGGATGGGCTTGGTCCCACTAGGGGCTCCAGTGGAAGATTTCATTCCTTGTCTCTTCCAGCTTCTGGTGGCTCCTGTCATTCCTTGGCTTGTGGCTTGTCACTTCAGTTTCTACATTTATCCTCACACAGCCTTTTCCTCTGTATGCATCTGTCTCCCTCTATAGGTCTTTCATAAGGACACTTGTCATTGGATCACCTCTGCGAAGATCCTTTGTGAGTAAGGTCACACTTGCTGGTTCTGGGGATTAGGACGTGGGCATAGCTTTTGGGGGGCCACCATGTGGCCCCTTACTTGTACCAACCACGTTGTTCTTCACAGATTGCTCTTCATATACACACTTCTTTGGATCTAAGCCTCATGGCGGCCCATGGAGCAGCTAAGGGAGTCATTGGTGCCCCTGCTTGGCAGGTAAGGGAAGTGCAGTGAAACCCAGGTTGGGCAGCTAGGCATCCACCATCTGCTGGCCTCAGCCAGTGCTGGAAGATCGAGTCCCTGGTCCGGGGTCTCATCTCTGTGCTGTGAAAGTGTGAGGGACACAGAGATAAACACGTGAGCTCACAGAACTTTGGAGAACGACAGACAGAAGTTTGCAAATTGGTGACTTGGGCCAATAGGGAATCACAGACGCGAGTTGTTTGCCTCTGCTATATTTTAAGAAAAACTTTTGAAATAATAAAATTGAAAAATCTAGATATTCCCGTTCCTTTGAAAAGCTCAGAATATTCAGCGAATCTAGGCACCCATTTCACTGGGAAAAGAGTGGCAGCTGAGTAGTAGTTGGCCTTTAGATAGGGCATGTTTTGGTTGTGGATGGCTGAGTCACCGGTTACCCCCAATCTTTTTTTTTTTAATGTTTTTATTTTTTATTTATTTTTGAGAGAGAGAGCACGAGTGAGCGCATGGGGGAGGGGCAGAGAGAGAGGGACACACAGAATCCGAAGCAGGCTCCAGGCTCTGAGCTGTCAGCGCAGAGCCCGACGTGGGGCTCGAACTCACAAACTGTGAGATCATGACCCAGGCCGAAGTCAGACACTTCACCGACTGAGCCACCCAGGTGCCCCCAGTTACTCCCAATCTTAGTGCAACCATCTTTTTACGCTCACAGATTTTGAGGGTCAGGAACGGGAATAGGATGCCATGTCTTCACTCCACGATGTTTGGGGTCTGAGCTGGTAAGACCTTCTGGAAGCCCCTCCAGCGGCTGGGGGCTGGTGGGGCTGTGGTTGGGGTGGGCGAGGGGGTTCTCTTCCAGCATGGCTTCTTACTCACATCTGGCGCCCTTGAAGGTGGGGCTCAGCCGGGACCGTCGGTCCAGCATCATCTCCCTCTGCTTCTCCAGGAGGCTGTGTTTCCAATCTCACCTCCTGACTCCTGGGTTCTGAGGGGAGTATTCTGGGAGGGGAAATCCCTTTCAGGGCCCGGCCCCCGAAGTCCTGAAGCATCATTTCTGCTGCACTGAGGGGAAGAGTCAAAAACTGGGAGGCGTTTCTCCCCCCAAATCTCCAAAGAGCAGGTGCTATTTTATTCTGTTAACCCGATCCTCAGATGCAGGTGGTGGAGTTAATTAAACTCAGTTAATTGCACGCTACCATCCTCACACCGCCGGTCCCTGCAAAACCCGGCTCGTTTATGTTTGCATCTATTTATCTTTTTATTTATTTTTCCCCTTTAATGCTCATCCTCCTCTTCTCATAGGCAACATTGTCATGTATGTGGCATTTATCTTTCTGTCTGTAGGTGTTCTGCTGTGATATATAGCGCTTTGTGCGTGCACAGTTTAATTTACATAAATGGTGCTATTTCAGAGATCTCATTCCGCGTCTTACTTTTTGGATTCAGCCTTGGGTTTTAAGATCTAGCGCATCGTTGTGTGTGTGTGTGTGTGTGTGTGTGCGCGCGCGCATGTGTGTGTCACAGCTCCTGACTGCTGCTAGCTATGCTGGGGTCAGTGTCCACTGTGTGCTCCCACTCTCTTCTCCAGTGACGGCCACACAGGTGCTTCCATTCTCTGCCGTCTGCTGTGACAATCAAAGCAAGCCATGCTCCCTTGCTGGGCGGGTGGGAGGAACCCTCTGGAGAAACACATCCAGGGGAGGGAGGGCTGGGTCATATGGTTGCATGTGTATCTGATTCCCCCCTCCCCGCCTGCAGCATTTCGCTGCCCCTAGCGGGTGTCGACATTCCCCAACCCCTGCCCCCCCACCCCCCAACTCTTGGTGTTTCCCAGCTTTAATGAAGTCCCATTTCATTTGATTCTTTTGCTGATTACTAATGAGTCTGAACACCTCTTCGTATGCCTCCTGGCCATCTGCAGATCCTCTTCAGTAAGTGACGTCTCATATTCCTTGCTCATCTCTCTGTTGTGGTTCCTAACTTTTCTGGCTTTTCAGGGACAAGTGCCCTTCGGGTTTGTACCGCATCCACCCAGCCACGTCACACATTGATGTTACTTACTGTCCCCTGGAGGCAGGGAGTTGGTGTCCCCTGGTGGGAGAGTTCTGCAGGAAGGGAGCCTGGATTGCAGCTGGGACCACCTCCCTGAGGCTTTGGAGGAAGGGTGGGGGTGGTAGGGGTCAGGGCAGGTTTTCTTGTTAGTTTCCTTTGCTGGTTGTAACAAATGAGCACAAACTTCGTGGCTTAAAACAACAGAAACTTACTCTCTCACTGTCTTGGAGGCCAGAAGTTGGAAATCAGTTGCACTGAGCTGAAATCTATGTGTCCTGAGGTTGGAGCTCCTTCCTGAGGCTCTAGGGGTAGATCCTTCTTGCTTCTTCCAGCTTGGCTGCTGGCGGGTGGTTTTTGTTTTTGTTTGTTTTTGTTTTTACCTGTGGCCGCATCACTGCAGTCTCTGCCTCTCTGGTCACATGGCCTCTCCTCCTCCCTGTGCCTCTTCTCTCTTTGCTTCTCGCTTGTAATAAGGTTTCTTGTCATGGCATTTTGGGTCCACGCAGGTAATCCAGGATAGCGTCTTCATCTCCAAATCCCTAATTTTATCACATCTGCAAATATTTTACCATACAAGGTAATAACATTCACAAGTTCTGGGGTTAGGAATGGATATTTGCGGGGGAGGGACACCACTCAGCCCACTATAGGAGGCTATGCTTAATTTGAGCCTGGAAAATAAGGGTGGAGGGAAACACATTTCCATAAAAGTGACAGAAGTGCAAGGAGACATGACAGCATTGTGCGGGTGGGGGGTGGGTGGGATCTGAGGAGTTGAGGATGTCTAGGGCCAAGGGCCCGAGTAGGGGCATGGCGGGGGTGGGGGGCGGGGGGGTTCATGTTGGAAGCAGAGCAGGGGTGAGAGATGGGAGGATCTCAGCAAATGAGCTGAGCAGTTAGAGATGGAACAGCAGGCTCGTACGAAGTGGACTTAGGAAAAGTAGGTTTATTTGTGTGTGTGTGTGTGTGCAGCTTTTATTTTCCTACGTCACTAAAATGTACATCCCTGAATATGCAGCCTCTCAAACAATGTTGTAAGTGCCAAAACCACCTAATGCCTCCTTGAGATAAACCCAAGAGTCTGTACAGAGAGTCAAGAGTGTTTGAAGTGCTTACAATGTCCATATTGGAGGCTTGTCGTTGAGCAGAGCTTAATTTTAAAAGTCTGACCTCCTGAGGATGTTAGAGTTTCTTGGAGCAGTTATTGTGTGTCAGGCGGTGTCCTGAGGGACAGAGACATGAGTGTGAACGAGACCAAGGCCTCGTGTTCCTGGGTCCTGCAGGAGTGACGGGTGCTGTATTGACCATGAAGCTGTGTGGTCGGCGTGCGTGTTGGGGGTGCAGAGGGATTGTCCTCTGTAGAGGGTGGTCAGGCAGGAGAGGTTGTGAAGAAGCCAAGCCAAGTTTCCGCCACTCGGCTCTATGACGTTGGGTGAGTGACGTAACTACCTGTGCTAATTTTCCTCCCTGTGCAAAATAGATTTCTGGTGGTTTCAAAAAGTGGCTGCAAGTTCTTTGAGAGGTCTGTGTCCGTTTCCTTGGATTTAGGTGGCCTTGTGACTGACTGCTTGATCCACACAGTACAAAGGAAGTGACCCTGTGACTTCTGAGGTCGGGTCATAGAAGACCACGTGGCTTCTGCCTCATTTGCTGGAACAGTTGTTCACGGGGCTCTAAGATGCCTAGGAGGAGGCCAACTACCATGACGAGGACATTGTGGAGGGGTCTCTGGTCAACAGCCTTCAAGCCATCCCAGCCCAGGAGCCAGACATGTGAGTAAATGAACCTGTAGATGATAGCGGGCAGCCACCCGCCGTTGACCCCTAGCCATTTGAATCTTCTCACATGAGGCCCCAGACATCACGGGGCAGAGAAGAGCCTTCTCACACGGTGCCCCATGTGTGTCCTGACCCACAGATTTTGTTTGCCTGATAAAATAGTTGCTGTTATTTCCCTACATTTGGAGTTGTTTGTTACACAGCAGTGTGAAAGGGGCAATAGATACTTACATCATTGGGCTATTGTGGGGCTTAAATAGGTTAATGGATGTAAATTTAAAGGAAGTTTGTGGATTCAGTGACTCCAACCTGTGTCTAATTTAGCACTGGAGATTGCTGAGGAGAGTGTTTCTCTTTCAACAATCATTTGATAAGATTTCCAGAATTTTAATTTTGGTATTTTCCTTGTCCTATATATTTGCTCCGTTAAAAAAAAAAATTAGGTCCCTACCTTCCTCTCTGGGAATATTGTAGATAATTGGTGTTGCGCCTACCTCAGCATGGGACACTTTTAACATGGCCTCTTTGGTCTCTGTAACCATGGGCGGTCAGTGTGTCACATCCAAGGAAGTGCCTCATTACTCTAGACCCTTACATAATTAAATAGTCAGCATGGATCAATCGATAGATTATTTCCAGCCCTCAGAAATTAACATTTATTTTCCACAAGTGTGGTCTTTGGAAAGTAGTATTAAAAAACATTGGAGTTTGTCCTTGACTTTGGACGCCCACCTGCAACTGTCCCATTTTCCTAGAGTTGTAGAAAAATTCTCAAAAGAATTGTCTGGACTTGTCAGCATTTCCTGTCTTCCTACTCCCTCTCAATGCATTCCAAGCAGGCCTTGGCCACAGGACTCCACTAGACCCAGCTTCTATCAAGATCACCCGTGGCCTCTCTGTTGCTAAATCTAGTCATCAGTTCAGCGTTCTTAGCCTCAGCCTCAGCCGCCATCCTCAAGTGGCCTTACCCGCCCACCCGTGCATCTCGTGGCACAAATGATTGTCCTCTCCTTGTGGAATCACTCCCGCACTTGGCTGCAAGAGCCTCTCTCTCCTTGGGGCCTCCTCCACCTTGCCGGCCGCTCCGTCTTGCTCAGTAAGTCCTCCTCACCTCACCTCCTGGATCCTTAAATGTTGGAGGGCCCCAGCAAAGCTGTCTTTGCCTTTCTACTTTTTCCTGTTTCCAAAGTGTTGCACATTTTTACAATGTCATCCGAATACCAAAGACTCCAAAGTGTTAGCTCAAACCTAGATCTCCCCTCTGGACCCCAGACTTTTATATCCAACTGCCAGCCCAGTTGGCATCTCGAACGTAACACGGTCAACACTGAACTCCTGGTCTCTCCCAAGACCAAGGGCGTGCCTGCGTCCCTTTCTTAGTAAATCACTATTCTCTTCTTCAATTCCAAGTGATCAGTTAGGAAATCTAGACTCATCCTTGACGTCTCTTCTCGTCACGCTGGATCCATGAGCAAATTCCGGTGGTTCCCCCTTTAAAATGCAGGAAGAATGTGACACTTCTCCCACCTCCACTGTGGGCGTCAACTCTTCATCTCTCACCTCGGCTACTGCAGTGGTCTCTAACTCCTCTCCTGCGTCCATTTGTGTTCCTTGGTGGCCTGTTCTCTGGGTGATAGTTTAAAAATCTGTCTTAGATTGTCGGACTCCTTAGCTCAAAACCCTCCAGTAGCTTCTCATCATATTCAGGGCAATACTCAAAGTTCTTACAGTGGTTCTCAAGGTTGATGAGTGTGCTGACTCCCTGCTGCACCTCCGAGCTCATTCAACTGTCTGTCTGTCCATCCATCCATCCATCCATCCATCCATCCATCATCTGGCTATTATTTCAGACCAGTTTCAGATTCAGGGCAAATTAAAAGGCGGACACAAAGATCTCCCATCTGTGCACAGCCTCCCCCATTATCAACACCCCTACCACCCCAGAGTGGTACAGTTATTACAATTGATGATAATGCATCATTATCCCTCAAAGTCCAAGCTTACATTAGGGTTCACTCTTCATGTTCTACATTCTGTGGGTTTTCACAAATGTATAAAGACATGTACCCACCATGCTAGTCGCATATGGAACGGTTTCACTGCCCTAAACACCCTCAGGGCTCTGACTATACATCTGTCTTCCACCCCCGAGCCCTGGAACCCCTGATCTTTTCATGGTCTCCATCGTTTTGCCTTTTCCAGAATGTCACATATTTTGAATCCTGCAGTATGTAGCCTTTCAGACTGGCTTCTTTTACTTAGTAATACACATTTAAGTTTCCTCTGTGTCTTTTCATGGCTTGAGTTTTATTTACAGAGATGAACAGAACCTGACGTATGTATTTATTGCCCATCTCCGGCCACTGTATTATAAACCCCCTGAGAGAGGGATTGCTTTATTTTTAGACAACGGTATCCTCTGTAGCTAGAACGGTGACTGGAACATGGCAGGCATGCAAAAGCAATCTGTTGAATGAGTAAATAAGCCAATTAATGAAAAAAATTCCTCTTTGCCATGGTCCAAGTATATAGAGTATTGTTTTAGATAACGTAGAGGAAAGACACCTGTAAACTGCAAAGAATTTTACAAATTCCAGTAGTTATTGTTGCTGCCTATTGGGAAGAGTCCTTGTCGCCATGTCAAGGGATGGTGGAATCTCAGATTTGAAAGCAACTGGAGAGGTGGCCTGTGTAACTCTCTATGATCCCAAAACATCTCCACATATTTCACCACCACTAAGAAGCCCATCATCTACCCCTTTGAACAGCTTGGTTTCTTCATTCTTATATTTTGAGTTGAAATTTCCACCCTTTCGCTTCTATTTTTTGATCTTAGCTCTGCATCAGGAACCACAGAGCGCTAGCTGAATCCCTGTCTTCATGACAGCCCTTGAGTACTGAAGGTAACTGGGCTGGTCCCTTTTGAATTCAGTTCCCCAAGGAGAACACCTCTCATTCCATCAGCTGCTCCAGGTATGGCATGGTGGCATGGTTTTGAGATACTGTCCCGTCTCCTAAACGCAGCTGGGTCTGTTCCTAGTTTCCTCCGTGGAAGCACTGCTTGGGGGTGAACCTGGCACTTCGGTCCTGACCTGATTGCTTCGGAGCTCAGGTCTCTCTCTCTGCCTTCTTGTTAAGGGCTTGCACGTTTGATGAATATTGGCAGGATTTGTTTAGTTTTGGGGCTTCTGTTTCCCATGGTTGCTTGCCTGGCGCACGCACTTAGACTCTAATTCTCCTTCTCTTTCTCCTCCTCCTCCCCTCTCCTTCCTTTGCTTCCTTTTCTTCCCCCTCTCTCTTTCTTCTCTTCTTGTTCCTCTTCTTCAGTGGCAGTTGCTAAGTCCTCTCATCTAGACCTCAGCCTAAATTTTTAAAGTACGTGGGCAGGACTTTGCATCAATCCCTGGACATGTACGTTTGTGTCTCCTTCCCCCCTTGACAAATTTTTGAACATTTATCTGTCAATCATCCCATGCATTTGCTTTGTCTTCGAGTTTGGAGTCACCTGCCTACCAGGCAAGCATGCCTTTTTCTATCTTCTTCCAAACTAATAAGAAAATTGATTGGCTCTCTGCAGGAACATTCTTCAACCTTCCGTGAATTCACCACCACCTCCAACATTTGTGAAGATCTCAGTTCTCCCCATTGCTACCAGAATGTCATAAGAGACCTCAAAATCTTTGCTTGCTATGCATAGGACATTTCTGCTTTCAAACCCTATTAGGAGAGGGAAATCCAAGCGTTTGCCGAGCCTCACTGTAGGTAAACCGATATTAACTTCTTCCAATTCACGGTGGCTCCTTGAAGCTCCTGTGAGACCGTCGGATCCTGGCACTCAAGAATGGAGTCTCAAACACACAGCTTGGCCCACCCACCTTGATAACCATGGTAGCTAAAATAGCACTTGCCAAGTGCTGGATACTGTTCTAAGTGCTTTGTGCGTTGTTAACTCAAAGACTCCTTGCAACAACTCTAGGAGGTAGTTGGTATTATTATCCCCATTTTATGGATGAGCAAACTAAGAAACAGGAATGTGAAGTAACCTGCTGAAGGTCATTTAGCTGACAAAGACTACAGCTGAGCACTCTACTTCTAGAGCCCAATGTCTTTTCCCTCTTTTGCTTGTTGTTCATGCTGCCTTCTTTTCCTATCTTCATCCTGGCCTCTGGTTTAGCTCCTGACCCTCTAAGATGTGTCATGTGGCAGAATGATTGTCAGCAGGGACTTAGGAATTCAGGTGCTGCCCCTGCTGGCTGTGTGACCTCGGGCAAGTCATTGAACACCATGGTGTTTTGTTTTCTGTAGCTTTATTAAACTGGTGATTGAAATAGCCAGTCTATCAGACTGTGATAAGGGTTAAGTTGACTCATCTACGCAAAGTGTTATGTATGCTGCACACTCTCCGTGCCCCACACAGTCAATATTGTTGTTGTTGCTGTTCTTATTATCTTTGCTGTTATCAGCTAGTCCTGCGAAAGGTCTGTTTAAAGCTTAAGCCACTGAAGGAGCTTGAGGTGATCACTCTGCCCATTGGCTCCACCAGACCTCTGGGAGCTCTTCTGCCAGACCTCCTCAAAGGTGTCCAGCCCTCATGTCTGGCCATCCATCCTGGCCTCATGACTTAGATCCGGATGGCCTGATGCTTGCCATCTGTATTCCTAAGTGTCAGCATTTGGCTTTGTAGTAATATATTCTGGAAGTTTTTTAGAGTTTAACATCCAGGTCACTCTTGCTTTTGGTCCTAGCGTCAGATGAAGCATGCTTTGAGTCACCCTTACTCAGGCTTTCTCTGTTTGCTTTTCCAGCTCAGCGGTGGTCTTCTCTCTGGGATTTGGGCTTTGTGAATTTGGTGGGGTGCCCTTGCACAGTATCCCCATGTATCTTGCCTTTCCTTCTCTGCTTAGCATTCTTGTTCTACTTTTCGTGGGAAGAACACCGCAATGGAGAGGGGGGAGGTCTGCGGGAGAATAACCCCAAACCTTTGGAAACCTACTGCCTCCGCTTTTCCCAAAGCACTTCACGAGCTTTCCAGCATTATTCACACCCCCTCCTCTGATCCTCTCCAAGGGCTCCTATCCACAGGGTGAGGTCCACTCATACTAACATTTTCCCATTTCGTTAGAGATTTTCAACAAATATTTTGATTCCAACATCACCATTTTTTTTTAATCGAGAAAAAAGAATTTGTAATTGCTTTTAGCATGGTGTGCTCCTTGAGATCTGGCACTCTTTCTTGTTTGTTTCCTAGAGTTTCTGAATGGGAGATATGCAATGATGCTTCATTAAAGATGCATAGGGGTGTCAGGCTAACAGCATGCTCTGCAGAGAGATGTGGGTCCAAATCCCATCTGTCTCTCACTAGCTTTGTGACTTTGAGCAAGGCACTTAAGTATACAGCTCCTTGTGTTAAAACCAGGCTGACTCTCTCCCCATCTTGTGGGGTTTGTACAAGGATTATACGAAATCATGCCTATGAAGCATTTGACACAGTCTGTGTGTCATTTCATGAGACCAGCAAGCACTCAGATATGGCTTTTAAATTATAATTATGATCACATGTCGATTATCCACTGTGTGATAAGCCCCGCAGCAGATGCTTTGTATCCATTGTTTCCATGAAACTTCACATAAACTTTACCAGATAGGAACGATGGTATGTATTTAACAAGGAGAATGCTGAGAGCCAGAGAGCTTACGTAACTGGCTTCTGGTCCACAGTTAACCTTAGTGACAGAGCGAGGTGTCCGCCTGGACCCATGTGTTCCTGGTGCACATGCTTTTTTCAATCTGTTCCTCAGTCTGTCACTTATAGTTTTCTCTGCTCCAAACACGTCTGAGCTTTCTTCTAAGCTTAGTTCCTGATCATCTCCTCAACAAGCTCCACTCCAGCCAGATTGATGTCCTAATGTTTGCGAAACGTGCTGTGCATATTTCTCCAACGTCGGTCAGTTCATTAGTTCCTTCATTCAACCAATGGCTCTCGAGCACTCTGTCTGGGGCTGGGCGACAAAGATGAAAAGATTGGCACTTTGCTCAGGGGGAAGTTACAGAACAGTAAAGGGTTGTATAAAAGGATGTTAACACGAAACTTTGAGCTGAGACCCTAAGGGAACAGATTATCACATACCAGAATGTGCTATGAGACGGACCGCCCGGAAAACCTCTGCAAAGTAGGTGGTCGGGAGTCAGTTGGTGACGTCATGAGCCCCTCGTCCCCATCAGGATAGGAAGGCGCTGGGGAAAGAGGACTCGATGGCTCGAGTAGCTTGCGGGCTGGGCTCTGTGATGCTCTGAAGGGGCAGGGGTGACGTGCTTCCCCTCACCTGTGTCTGCGTGGGTCTCTGTGCGAGAGGGCCTTCAGCAGGACCACTCGGACAGGTGCCCACTGAGTTCTCACACTGAATTGTTACAGGAGAGAAAAAACAAGCTTCTCTTGTGTGAAAGCACTGACACTTGGGGGGGGTGTTTGTTAACACACTCGGTATAATGACCCAGACTGAGTAGTCTTTGAGGAAGAAAGGAAGAACATCGGAGTTTGTTTTCCGCATTTGTCAAAAGTTTATTTATTTGGAGAGAGTTTATTTATTTTGTGTGCGTGAGTGGGGGAGGGGCAGAGAGAGAGAGAGAGAGAGAGAGAGAGAATCCCAAGCAGGCTCCTTGCTGTCAGCGCTCAAACTTACAAACCCCGAGATTGTGACCTGAGTCGAAATCAAGAATCGGACGCTTAACCCACTGAGCCACCCAGGCGCCCCGTTTTTCCCTCATTCTTGTGCTTTCCCCTCATTCGTTCTCAAATCTCTCCTCTGTGCCTCCAAGCCTCTGACTTACCCATTTTGGAGAATGGAGAGAGGGAATCATTCCCTATCTTTTCCCCTTCTGTTGACTAAAGCTTCAAGGGTTCTTCTCATGTGTGCGGGGGTCACCCTTCAAGTTAGGGGGTTCAGGGCTATGTTGAAAGCTTATTTGTTGATTATGTATGCACTCGGACTTCAGTCCTTTGCATGTGTGTATATATAAATTATATATGTATATATATGATATATTTATAATGTAAATATTATATTACAGTGTACATATAAAATGTGTGTATATAATTAATATATATGTAACAACATATTTTATATATCATAAGTTATATATATAAATTTTTAGCCTATCTAGCCAATAGATAATTATTTGATGAAAATTTCAGGCTTTTGTAAGTTGAGGTTGGGTTCATGGTCAGGGAGAAGGAAAACAAAGTGAAATGGGAGAATTAGTGAACGTTCTCACGGGAGAACAAAATCCTCCTGCATCGATGGAAAATCCTCCTGCATCATCTCTCCGAAGGGCATCTAATGGGCAAAGCGTGGACAGATGATGGATGCAAAGAGACACTGGCATCTAAGCACAGAGTAAGGAAAGCTCAAGATGTCAATTAGCAGAAGCTTTCATAAGTGCAAAAGCTACAAAAAGACCTGTACAGAACGTGAGTTAGATGTTCTGAGGAGGGAAGGGGCAGGTGTGGCTTAAGGGAAGGAGCTTAGGGTTGGGGAAGGAAACTCCTGTTCTCTGCCAGGTTTGCCTTTGACTATCCCATAAATCCTAGAAGTCACTAGATCGCCCCAGGCTGCTGTTCCCTTTTCTCTCCCGTAAGAACCACCTCACAGGGCTGCTGCTGAGACTTGCCCAGCACTCAGTGCTGTGAAATACCATGAGGCAGGCCTCCGACGTGGTGCCTCCTGCTCCGGGTGCTATAATCTTGTGGCCTTACTTTTGCCGTCACGATAAGTTGCCTAGATTTGGGGCAACTTCTGAAGGATTTCGACAGCCAGGTTGAGGAATTTAGACATGACCTGGAGGTAAAGGAGGAACTTCAAAGACAATGAGGGCCACTAGAACCTTGCAGATTTGGGTTTGTTAATCACGGTGCCTGGGGCACTTTCCGGATTTGTGGTTATCTTTGCTTTGTTAGGATGCAGAGAACTTCTGGAATTCTGTACTCATTCTCTAAAGGCTCACTTCATGTCCTCCTAAAACTTCCCTTTGGGGATATGATGACTGTCCTCCTAAAACTTCCCTTTGGGGATATGATGACTGCCCCTCTACCTCATCTGGGTACAAGGAGTGTGATTCTTTTTTTTTTTTTTTTTTAATATAATTTATTATCATGTTGGTTTCCATACAACACCCAGTGTAAGAGCGTGATTCTTATTATCCTGTGCCTGTGGCCTCATTTTGCATTGAGCCATAAGGATGCACTGCCATCAAGGATGCCTGAACCCCTAGGATATGGTAGGGGGTCCCCCTACATGGCCCTACAATCCACTTGTCTCAGAGTTTTAACATAACTGGGACCTGGCTTCCCAAGGTCCAATGACAGGTGTGACGGTGTTGGCTGTGCCTCAAGCCTTTGGCCAGACCAGTGAGTAGAATCTTCAGGTGAAAGTCAAGCCCATCATCTCAAAGGGTCTTACTGACAAGACAAAGGAAGCCCATAGGCTGATGAAGGCCCCATTGATTCTTTATGACCTTAATAGCTATTTAGAATGACAAAGGCAGACTTCTCTACGGACTTAAGAATCTCAAGCAGAAAGGGGCAGACTTTATCTAATGAAAAAGCCTCTGAGTGCTCCATTAGCCCAGGCCTAAGAAGACCCATTGCTGAATCAATACAAGGAGGGCTTTTTTCTTTGTTTAAGCTCTTGAAAAGTATTGTGAATTTAAAACACAAACAATTGTAAAAGTCAAAGGTATAGAAGCTTCCTGTTATATCCTAGTCCGTTTGTAGGCGTGCCTGTAAATGCTGAAGCTAAGAGCTTGGCTTCAGAGGGGCCTGGATTTCGAGATGCAGTTACAGAGGCTCAGGTGTCTTGACCACTGTAACCATCCCAGACATAAGTGGGATTCTGAGGGATGGGAGGCACACTCGTCACTAATGGCTATTCAATAAGCAAAGGAAAGGGTGGGTCAGCTTCTGGGCAAATGGAAAAATTTTCTCTTTGAAGCCACTGCATGGAGGTTAGGAGAAGGGAGGTCTGTGCCAGTCTGTAAGCACTCACATTAAAAACAAAGGCACCTGCTTTTACTCTTGGTGTCATTTCATGGGGGAAGGCCCTACAATCCACTTGTCTCAGAGTTTTAAGATAAATCTCCACCAGGACTTTCCCAGTTCCTTTGGTCTCTTAATATTAGCAGCTAACTTATGTTGTGTGCTCATGATTTGCCAGCATTGGCCAAGAAATGTCCAGATGTTATCTCAATCCCTGTATAGGGCACATACTTAACAAAAATCCCATTTCACGAATGAAGAAGCTGAGACTCAGAGATGATGAACTGTATTTCAAGGTCACCCAGCTGGCAAGTGGCGGCCAGAAACTTGGGTGTTGGGAGCTACCCTGCTCCCCACCATGGCTGGTTCTTAGAATGGTGTCTGACACAGATAGATCTTCCAAAATATTTGTTAAATGAAGGACGGAATCTGACTTCAGGGCCTTTGTCATTATGCTTCCCTGCCTCAGAGCTGGCAAGATCCTTCTAGGGACTTATCTGTCAGAGAAGGAATGTGACTCTTCTTTAACTACACTCAGTAGTTACCCATGCTGCTGGGTTGTTCTGACTGGCCGAGGCATGCCCCTAGTCTAAGGAGGGATTTTAGACAAAGGTATCTGAAAGAAGAAGGGGTGGGGGTGGGAGGGGATAGAGTCAGCCAGTAGGCAGGAGCCCAGGGCTATCCTTTGGAGTCTGTCAGTAAAGAACTATGAGTTTCTAGCTGTCACATTCCCTCTTGAAGCCTGGTTTGGATGATCTGAAATATGAATTTGTTTTAGCTACTATTAGTAGCCAAGGATCTGGGGGGTGGGGGCTGCTGGGTCTCTCCAGGAAACCCAGTCATCATTTTCTCCTCAGAGCATTACCTGGAGACCAGAGCACAAGGTGCCTCACACATATATGGCCATTTCTTAAAAGCGCATGGATGAAAACTTGCGTCTGCACAAAACTGCACACAGATATTTATAGTAGCTTTATTTATGATTGCCCAAACTGGAAGCAAGCAAGATGTGCTTCACTAAGTAGGTGCATAGAATATTATAGATATTAATATTATAGACAACAGAAGGGAATATTACCCAGTGCTAAAAATAAATGAACTATCAAGGCACGAAGAGACATGGAGGCAGCTTAAGTGCATATTACTACGTGAAAGAAGGCAATCTGAAAAGGCTACAAGCTATACGATTCTAGCTATATGTCATTCTCGAATAAGCAAAACTATGGAGACAGTAAATGATCAGGGGTTACCAGGGGCCGAGGAGAGGGAGGGATGAATTGATGAAACACAGAGAACTTTTGGGGCAATGAAACTACTCCACATCATACTCTAATGTATGTAAGTACACATCATTATACATTTGTCTAAACCCATAGGATGTACAACACCAAGAGTGAACCCTTCTGTAAACTATGGAGTCTGGGTGATTACGATGCGTCCGTGTAGGTTCATTGACTATAACAGAGGTACCTCTCTGGTGTGGACATTGATACTGGAGGAGTCTGTGCATATGTGGGGACAGGCAGTACATGAGATATCTCTGTACCTCCCTCCCAATTTTGCTGTAAACCTTAAACTTTTGTAAAAAATGGTCTGTGAAAAGAACGAAGAAAAAACAACAATGCATGGGCACTGTGATGACAAAAACACACATTCATTTATAGTTTACAGGATTTAGACAAAAAGTTTTGCTCTGATGTGCCAGTGAGTTGACAATAGAGAGAAGAGTAAAATTATGAGGAAATTATGTTGAAAAGGTTCTCATACCTGGAAATACGGCGGGTCAGCTGAAGGAGACGGTGTTGGTGCTCTGTCCCAGCGTTCCCATCCAGAGGGGGGCTCCCAAGGGCTGCGAGGTGCTGTCGGTAATTACGGTAGCTGTCAGATGACCTGGCCGGGGTCCCTGTCTATTTAGTTTTGTCCACTCGCCTCATCTTCTTCAGGGGAAAGAGGCGGTATCTGCGAGCATCGGCAGTGTGCCAGGCAGACACTTCATCTCCATTCCAAAACTGCTTCTGCAGGTAGACCTCTTTCCCTTCTCAGTTTGCTAAATCACGCCCACCCTTTCCTGTCCAGGGTCTGGCTCTGGTGCCTCTTTTCCTCGAGGACTTGTACGCTCTTCGGCCCACCTGGTTGACCCCTTTGGAGGTCCCCCGGTTCTTGCTTCCAGGAGCACCCACTGTGTCCTAGAGAATTTGGTGTCTCCCAGGGAGCCCTGGGTCCCTCTCCTTCCTTGTGCAGAAAAGCCAACTGAGGTCACTTGCCCAAATGTGGCAGGTTACCAGGGACAGAGCTACAATGGAATAACATCTCTGAGAACCATGAACGTGTGTGCTTTTTCATGTGTGTGTCAGGAAACCCATAGATCCCACTTTGCTGTCCCCTTTTCTGAATCAGAGTGGGATCGGAGACCTCTGAGTAGTGTAGACACTGGAAAAATTAAGGAGCGGCAAACAAAATGGTTTGGCTCCTTGTCCTTCAGGTTAGCAGAAGGATCTTTCTTTCCCTCCCCTTTTCCTTCCATTCTCTAACCCAGGGTTTCTGAACCACAGCGCTATTGGCATTTTGGGCCCAATAAATCTTTGTTGTGGGCAGCTGTGGTGTGCATTGCAGGATGGTTAGGAGAATCTTTTGGGACTACCCATCAGATGCTGGTAGCACCCATGCCTCCAGGTTGTAACAATCAGAAATATGTCCACACTTTGTCACATGTTCCCGGAGAGCAAGATTACCCCCGGTTTAGAACCACTGCTCTAAACGTGAATCAAATACCCGCTGAACCCCTCTCCTTTCCGTTCTCTAAACCCGCATGGGGCCTCTACTCCACGAGGAATAGCATTCTAATGGCCGTAAAACTGCTGGGCTTCCTTCCGTCCAAACTCTCTCGCTTCTTTTTGTTCCTCTTATAAGAAATCATGACTTTGGGGAAAGCCGCTTACAGGAAACCATAAAGTCATTCTCCGCGCTCTCACCTTGGCTGTGAAGATAACACAATCAGCCCACAGAGGCAGGGTTTTGGGAACTTCAAAGTGGAGCCGGAGGGAGTGGAGGGGCAGGAGCTGGGAGCTGAGGTCTTATCTGGGGCTTGGGTGTTCTCACCCTTATCAATCCAGAAGGAGGGGTCCTCGGGGAGAGCAAGTGGGAGTCAAAGGCCAAGTTGAGTCTCACCTGTCTTGAGACTGAAAGGGACCAGGGAATAAGGGAGGGCTGAAGGCAGGAAAACCAAGTAGGAAGAATCCCAACCCGGGGGGAATTTTAAGGGTGAGTGAGTGTGAGGGGGAAACCCTTTCTGAACCTCCACGGACTCATGCTGACCTGGATGGGACACCGGGGTTCTAGGACCACAGCATCTGATGGTTAGAAGGTCTTGGCATTAGTTTCAGGAGCACCAGCCAGGTGATTTTGGGGCCTCCACCCTGGGGCCCTTCCCTGGGGAGGTGTAGGATGAGGGGCAGCTGCTTTGAGACCTTCTAGCATAGATAAGGAAGGCCCGCACACAGACCGTAGCAACTGGAATGGGTAAGTGAGGATCTAAGCAGCAGGAATTTGCTGCAGTTGAGGGCAAATCATTTGCAGAGGTTTGAGGAAGGAGCAAGAATCTGAGATAACAGTAATAAATGCAAACCTTCATATATCACGCGTAACGTGCCATACATGATGTGTGTGATGCCCTTTATGTAAATATTCACTCATTTCATCCTCCCAACACCTCTATAAGATAGGTACTACTGAGGTACCCATTTTATAGGTGAGGAAACTGAGGCACAGAGATGGTTAGTAATTTACATATCACAGAGCAAATCAGAAAGGGGAATAGGACCTGAGCCCAGATAGCCTGGTTCTAGCACTTGTGGTTTATAACCACTGAGCTATCTGTCACTCGGAAAGCAGAACTTGGACAGCCAAGTAGATAGTAAAAGCATGAACTTGGGTCTGGCCTGCAGGAAGAAGAGGTTGGAGGGGGAGAAAACAATGGCTTCGGCCTTGAAAATGTTAGGTCTGGTATGTGCATGGGAAACCTAGGGGTTGTGCCTGGAAGGTGGGGCTGTAGCTCAGCCATAAACTCGGCACAGAGGTCCATGAAGCCATGACTTGGAGCCGTGAATCAGGAGCTGTGTGCCGTGAGAAGACAAGAGGACCAGAGAGCCCTGGGGAGCTCCAACAGTGGATAGCAGGTGGAAGAAGAACCAAGAAAAGAGAATGGAAAAAAAAATCATTTGTGCAGGGTGGTGCCCTGGAAATTCAGGGTAAAGCGAGTTTCAGGAAGGAAGGCAAGGTCACTAGGGACAAAAGCTGTAAAAAATTCTTCTAAGATAAGAAATGAAAAGAGATATTGTTCTTCCAGGATCTCATGGGTTTCTAATTGATTTCCCCAACCAGTTGGTAAATGTCTTGAGGCAGATATTATATCTAGTACTTTGCTGGGTTCTTCTTTGGGTCTTTGCATTTTCTAGTGGGCTATGCATGCAGAGGGCATCCACCAGGTACCTGTAGGTTGATGGTCATTCACATTGCTGTTGCTTTTTCTCCTTATTAAGACGATGGCATGTTTTATAAGTTGTCCACATCTGTTGAGGAGGAAATACGAGGTTTCAAGTTGCATACAGCGTTGGGTAGCCCATAACCACCAGAACTGGGGTTGCTAATGCAGAATATTGGCAGATGTAGAATGCTGGATCTCTCTTCTTCAATGATAGAGATAAACAGAAAAGCTGCTCTCTGTTGAAGACCTACTGTGTGCCTGACTCTGCACCGCACTGGACACTTGACATTTGCAGTTCAAATCGTCACAACCTGACAAGCTGGGTATTATTATCTTCTTTTCCAGATAAAGTGACTGTGTGGAAAGCTCGTTGCCTTGCCGGGGCCACATGAGTAGGTCCAGCTGCCAAGATAAAGACCCAGGTCCATATGGCACCAAAGCCCTGGGTCTCAGCATGCCCTGAACTGAGCTTCTTCTCATTCCCTGAACTGCCACTGCCTTGTTTCAGGTGTCACCACCATTTGGGTGGGTTTTGCCATAGCTTATTATTTGTTCTCCACTCTTCCATCCGGCCTCCTTCCCCAGGATCCGTTTTCCAAACTGTAGCTGTAGTAATTTATCTGAATGCAACCCTGATCATTTAAAAATCCTTCAGTGGCTTCTGGGATATGACATTCTAGCGATAAGCCCATCCCCCTCAGCATACCCTGTGGGGCTTTCATCATCTGACCCCACTTGCTGTTCCAGGCCCTTCTTGGCTCCCGCCTTCTACTCTCTTCTCTCGGGCCAAACCAACCTCCTCTACTTCCCTGAAGATGCCCTTCTCTCATTTTGCATATTCTGTTCCCCGAAGTTTTGTGGTACTCTTCTTCCCTTCCGTCCTGGGCCAACTCACACTTACTCTTTAAGCTTCAGTTTACCCCCTCCTCTCACAAGCATTCCCAAACCTTCTGAGACCTTATTAAATGACCCCCCTCGATGTTCCTCCTCTGAGCACTCCAGCATCCTGGAATTGTCACCGTATGTCCTGCTTGCCATCTTCTTCGGGTGCCCTCACTTGGTTCTGAAGTCTTGACGGACAGAGATCACTTATGACCCCAGCTCAGAGCAAGAGCTAAGGCCCTGCTTGTTAAATAAGTGACTGGGTTTTGAGGGACAGCCAGCACCAAGGTTGGAATGCAGGAACAGGAAGGATGGCACGGGGAAGGGCAGACAGTTGGGTTAGTTGGAGTGTAGGCATCACCACGGGGAGTTGGTCAAGGCTTCTCCCAAGTTTACTTCTTCCCACCACTCCTGAAGGCACAGGGGATCCCCTGCCTCTGCTTCCAGACAGTGATAATCCTGTTGGACCCGTCTGGGCCAAAGCTTTGCCTGGAGTCTCATCTTTGGAGTCCTTTTTTTTTTTTTTTTTTTTTTTTTGGCAAGACAGACAGGAAACACTTGACGGTGAGGTTCTCCTCCTATGGAATGTGTGTTGCGACAGAACTGAGGTCCAGATGGAAAATGCCTCCGAAGTCCTAAGCCAAGCTGGAAAGATAGGCTGATGATAGTGAAGTTTATCCTTCCATTTTAAAAATAGTTGGCAGTGAAAGTAATCCAGGCTCCTGCATCTGAAGTGTTGTAAAAATTAGCAAGACTCCAGGGCTGAAAGGAAAATAGCTGTGGTAAAGAGAAAGAAAGCTATCTTCTCCTCCCTTATCTCTACCCTCCCATCTTCAGATCGAGGGAAGCATTTCTCTGTTAGTGGAAACACGATGCTTTTACTGAAAGGAATGTCTCATGGTGGAATTTTGAGACAGTAAAATAAGGGAGACTCTTTCAGGGCAATTAGGCCCTTCAAATCACACTCAAGGGGCAGCCACTGACTTTTTCTGCTTGTAAATGCAGCCCTGTGTGTGCCTGTGTATGACGCCATAACCCTGAACATCTCATGGAGTTTCAGCTGGTGACACGCTTCCACAGACGTCGTCTGAGTTGGTCCTTCCAGTTGTCTGGTGAGGAGGGGATTACTGTCTTCTCTCCCCATTCTGTAGAAGAGGAAACTGAGAATCTGATTTGTCCGATATCTCCCAAGCTTTCGGGAAACCTTGTATTCTTCTCTCATTCGCCATCAAGCACCGTCATGGCACCGGCTGCCATTTTAGCCCCGGTGATACCATGTTTTGTAAGGCAGGTAACGTCCCTGTCTTCACCCAGCTTACATTCTACCTGAAGGAACAATAAACAGGCGACTAAGTAGATAAATAGGACCGTGTGCTTTAAGGAAAACAAAGCAATGGAACCAGATAGTAGGTGCTGGCTGGTAGAGGATGGAGAGGGGGTGTATATGCTACTTCAGAAAGGGTGATGGGGGAAGCCTGGCGGAGGAGATAAAGGTAGAATCTGAAGGAAAACAAATTCTATGCTCCCTTCTTACACCCACACAGCAGGGGGCTCCTGTGGGGACTTCGTCCCACGTACCTCTTTAAAAATTTTTTGTCTTTAAGTAGCTTCTAAGATCCTCTCGTAGAAATTGATAACGGCCAGGAGCGTATTTCTCGGGGTCCTCTAAAGAGGACACTCGGACCTTCGCGGTGACAGCTCAGAGATGGGGAGAATGCAAACGCAGGCCCCACCCTGGCAGCGTGTAGGCGGCTGTTCTGGAAAATAAAAACATAGGCTGTTTACAGATTCGGGAAGTTGAATTGTTTTATGGACACAGTCATCAAAGGCCAACACGGCCGTGTTTCTGGATGACATCTTCCAGAAGCTATTCACCTGGATGATAGAAGGCCGTGAGGAAACTTAACAGTCTCCAAATATTTGGAGGCCTGTCATGAGTAAGGAGGACTGGCCTTGTTTGGGGTGGCTGCAGGGAGTGACAGTAAATCCAGTAGCAGGAGGTGGGAAGGATGGAGGCACCAGCTTGGTGTTGGAAACAATTTTCTACACTTGATCTTAGCTAAAAGGCCGAGAAGCGATGGAAACAATTTTCTAAACAATTTTTTTAATTAATTAATTTATTTTGAGAGACAGAGAGAGCAGGGGAGGAGCAGAGATTGGGGGAGAGAGAGAATTCCGAGCAGGCTCCGCATGGTCAGCATGAAGACTGATGTGGGGCTTGAACCCACAAACCGTGAGATCCTGACCTGAGCAGAAACCGAGAGTCCGCTGTTTAACTGACTGAGCCACCTAAGTGCCCTGGAAGCAATTTTCTAACAATCTCAGCTGGCCAACAATGGAATGAGATCACCTTGGGAGGGAGAAAGATACTTCCCTCTGTCACTAGAGGGGTGCAGATAGGGACTCCGGCTCAATGACTGATTTGTCGATTGATTCGTTCATTTAACTAGTGCTTACTAAGCGTCTTCTATGCACTAGGCACTTGGATCCAGTGGTGAACAAGATATACAAGGTCCCTGCTTTCATGAAGTTTCCTTTCTAATGGTGGAGTCAATCAGGAAAGAAGTGAAGAAACAGATAAAAAGATAGTTGTAGCCAGTGATGGGTGTCATAGCGCAATAAAAGGGGATGTACAAGAACAACTGTGTGTTTGTATGTGCATATGTGTGCTTTTGTGTGTATGTGTGTGTGGAGTGTGGAATGTGTTATACTTCATACTGCGTACTCAGAAAAGCTGTCTCTGATGGGATAAGCCTTGAGTAAGTCCTACATGATCAGCAAAGGCGAAGGCCCAGACTGATGCTCTCGGGAATGGAGAGAGGTCCGTGTGGCTGGGCATTGTGAGCAGAGGGGTTAGGTGAGGCAGGGACCAGATCATACAGAGCACTGTAGACCATGGCAAAACAGTTGGGTATTTTATACAAAAGACAATGGGGAGACATAGCAGGGACATTTTTTTTTTTTTTTTTTTTTGGGTGAGAGGTTGGACTAGATGAGTGTTTTTCAACTCTGATGGTACACTGGAATCACCTGGGGATCCAGAGTTGGGATCCGGGGTTTTATATGAGCCCTAAGATTCCTTTTATGGTGAAGGTTTAAGGTACCGATGTTGGCTTCCCCATGGAAGCATACATTTTGCTCAGGACAAATGAGAATGTTATGGCCCATGGGACTTGTGCCAACGTATTATCTGTGAACCAGTTGGCTGGTATGGGTGGGTTCTAAATAAGTTGAATTCATTTCAACAATTCTTCGGTGGATTGTCTTCTGTGTGCCAATCTCTAAGCATGCATAGGGTCTGGCACCTAGCAGGTGCTCCGTAAATGTTTGCTGAATAAATCAATGGATAAATGTGTCAGATGTTCCACTGGGCACTGGGGAAAAGAGACAGAGAAAAAAGACGGAAGAAGATAGCAAAGATACCTCCATCTTTCCTGTATCATAGGAGAAGGACGGCAGCAGGGTATTTGCAAACTGGTATGAGAAGGATGAAAAGATGAGATGTGCAAGGAAAGGGCTTTTGGTTTGAGTTTTTGTTGGTGTAGCAGGATTCTGTGGGTGCTCATTGGGAAGGCAAAAGGCAGAGGGTTTGGGTTCTTCACTTCCCAGCCTGGTGGGTTCTGGTTTCTGGTTTCTCAGAGGAGTTTGTCCCTCACTTTGTAGGGATGACCAAGAAAACACTGGGTGGTCAGGAGTAGGGATTCTGTGGCTCCCCCGGAAGTTCAAGCCTCTTGGAACCAGCGCCTCTGGGTTCTTTGCTTTGGCAGGAAGATGGAGAATTTGGCCAACTTGCTCACGTCTATGGCTACCAGCTTTGGTAGCCTGTCACAGGGCCAGATCTCTGTGTGCTGCCTGTGTTAAACCAGGCAGATGATCACCAAGTGTCTGGAAGCTGCGGGCCACTCAGCACCCTCCCCTCCCTATTTTAATAATCCAGGAGTGGGTTTCTGGAGTCGTCCCTTATCTAATAAAACGTTAAGGAATCTAGCCTAAACAATCAATTCCTTTCCAGGGGCCACTTATAGAAGGTACAGTTTTGGTGTCTGAAATTGGATTTAAACTTTTGGCAAATTCCAGGAGGAAGGGAGGAATTCCAGGAGGTAGGGCTTTTGATTGTTCCTCTTATGGTCCAGACACTGCTAGATGTGAATATCCATCACTATACAAACTAGTTCTCAGGTAAACATTGTTGTCTCCATTTTCAACACAAGAAACCAGAGCTTCAGAGGTTAAGGAACATGGCCAAGGCCATAGAGCTTAGTCAGTGGCAAGATTTGATCCCAAATCTGCCACCAAAACCCAGGCTGTGTCACTATATCTCCTTCTGGTCCAGGACTGCCCAGTAAGTGCGATGTTTTTCTTTTAACGCCTGCACAGTGGGCGGAGTCCCATGGGTATCTTGGGCATTCCAAGTGCCTGGGTATGGGACAATGCCATTCTTGAATGACTGTCTTCTACTCCCAGGAAATTCCAATTCAGTTGGTTTGGGGATGTAGCCTGAGCCTTCGATTTTTATAAACTCCCTAGTTAAGGGTTGGAGGCAGCAAGTGGGAGGAAAGCAGGAGCCTCAATGGCAGGGATGGGGCAGAGGTAGCTGGGGGCTGCTCCATAAATGTATGCAGGCAGTCTAGACTACGATCTAATATCAGAGTAGTGGGGGGGACCCAGATATGGGAGGCTTTCGATGGTTGGTGATGAGGAAGGAGCGCTGTAAAAAGCCCTGTGAGAGTTCACTTAGCAAGGGGAAGGGGGCACCAGAAGAAATCCGGCCTCCTAATGAGGAGGAAGAGTGTCTGCAGCCTGGGAGCAGCCCCAGTGAGGTGAAGATTTCAAGGGTTCCCGGGAGGGGCTGAGATATGGCCTAGCTAATAATTGTGACAATGATGGGGACGGTGATGACATCTCTGACATTTACTAAGTGCTACAGAAGCGCTTCATCTGGATTCTCCCCGTAGTGGTTTGAATGGTGGCCCCCCCAGGAGATCCGTCTGTGTCGTTATTCCCAGAGCCTGCGGATGTGGCCTTATTTGGACGAAAGGGGCTTTGCAGATACAATTAAGGTAAGGATGTGGAGATGAGATCATCCTGAATTATCCAACTGGGCTCTACATCCAGTGGCAAGTGTGCTTATGGACATGGGGAAGAGGAGAAGGTCCCGTGCAGGTGGAGGCCGGGATGCAGTCACAAGACAGGGCATGCCTGGAGCCAGCAGAAGCTGGAGGGGCAAGAGAGGCTTCTCCCCTGTTGCTTCTAGAGGGAGCGTGGCCCTGCCGAGAGCTTGAGGTCATACTTCCAGTCTCTAGACCGTGAGGGAATAAAGTTTGCTGTCCCGAGCCCCCGGGGTTTGTGTTAATTTGTTGGGGCAGGCCCAGGAAAACGTTCCGCCCCTTCGTCTTCACATGTCTGCGGCTGGCACTGTTATTCCTTCCATCTCACTGGTGAGGAAACGGAGGGTCAGAGCTTTTGAATGTTTTGCACAGAGACTGCAGTAGGTGGGCATAAGATGCACAGCCAGAGAATCAGCCTCCGGAGCTCAGGAGCATCTGTGACCGTCCATGGGCTCCACAGGGCAGGGACAGTCTCCTGTCTTTCTCTGGGGCCCGAGGGCCGCACAGGTGCCAAGGGCTCCTGCCTGACTGGCATGGTATTTTTTTTTAATGTTTCTTTACTTTTGAGAGAGAGAGAAAGAGAGAGGGAGACAGGAAATCTGAAGCAGCCTCCGCACTCTCAGCGTGGATCCCAAAGCAGGGCTCGAACCCACAAACCATGAGATCATGACGTGAGTTGAAGCTAGATGCTCAACTGTCTGAGCCGCCCAGGTGCCCCTGGCACTGTGGAGTTTGGGGCTAATTTCAAGCCAAGCTGATGATCATGACTGGGTCAGGAAAAAGTGAAACCTCGTTTGTTTTTGTTTTGGTTTTTAAATTGAGGTGAAATGTATAGAACATAAAATTAACCATTTTATTTATTTTTTTTAATTAATTTTTTTTAATGTTTATTTTTGAGACAGAGAGAGACAGAGCATGAACAGGGGAGGGTCAGAGAAAGAGGGAGACACAGAACCTGAAACAGGCTCCAAGCTCTGAGCTGTCAGCACAGAGCCCGACGCGGGGCTCGAACCCACGGACCGCGAGATCATGACCTGAGCCGAAGTCGGACGCTCAACCGACTGAGCCACCCAGGCGCCCCAAAATTAACCAGCAAATATGGGTATACCACAATTGTTAATCCATTCAGCCATCGATGGACAGTTGGCCACCTTCTGATGGACGGTTGGGCCACCTTTTGGTGGTTGTGAATAATGCGGCAGTGAACATTCACGTCCACGTCTTTGTATGTGGCCACGTGTTTCTGTTTCTTTTGGGTACACACCTAGGAGCAGAATTGCTAGGTCATACATCAACTGGTAACCCCAGGTTTAACTTTTTGAGGAACTACCAAACTCTTTCCTGCAGTGGCTCATTTATAACACCCCAGACACTCCCCTTTACAGTTTTACTGAACTGGATCCTTGCCGCAAGTCGATAAGGGATGTATTATTGGTTCCCATTTTACAGATGGAGACACTGAGATTGAGAGAGGTGAAATTCCTTCTCTAAGATCATGCTTGCGAGGGGCGAGGATGCAGGCACAAAGCTCGTACTCTTGGTCGCGATGTCCCCTTGTCCCCTGTACTGTGCCCACTGAGGTGGAAGCCCTTTGAAGAAAGAACAGGGTTGAAGGGCTGCCCTTGTGTTTTCTGCATTGCCCAGCACAGGTTTGGATATTGAATAGACTCCCAGTAAACACCTGCTAAAGAGGGCGAAAAATCTGTTTGATATGCAAAATAGTATGCATAGATGCTACTTTTTTACTTCTTTGTTTGGTACTTTGATACACTTGGGGCAATCTTGACATCACAGGACTTAGCCAAACCCTCTCGTAGGACTAGAAATCTGCTCTTCTCGAACAGCTTTATAAATAATGTTGGGCAACAACGTTCAGGTATTTTGGCAGAATTGTGGAGACCTGCCCATCATTTATAAGACCCTGTTGGAGATTTGGGTTCAGGGTTCACCCTCAAGGCACTTCAGTGTTGGAGCTTCAGATGTGCATGAGATCCCCAGAGGATGGAGTGGAGAGAAAACGTAGGCAGTTGACTCTTGGCAGAAACTGGGGAGGCATCTATGTTTAGAAAGTCTGAGAGACAGAGAGTGTCTTACTGAGAAAGCAGGGAAGGCACCGTCAGAAAAGCAGGAGGAGAGCCAAGCTCGTGCTCACTTCTGGAATACAAGAAGGGGGCAAATGTTGCTGACAGGATGAAAAAGAAAAGAAAGTGTGCCTTCCCTTGAATGGGCTCATGTGTGGACGAGAAGTGTGCACCCTGCTCCTGAAACACAAATCTGATCATATCATGGCCGCACCTCAAATTCTTCCAGGGTCTACGATTGTCTTCGATGAAGCAAGCTGCCCGTGAGGCTTGTGCAGGCTGTTCCTGCTGCCTCCTCTACAGTCACTGCTCCGAGCTCTTTGCCTAGACACCTGCCACTCACAGTCGCTTATGGGCTCAGGCTTCCTGCTCAGCTGTGCCTCCTGGTCTTTTATTCTCACTGCTGGCGACGCCCTTTCCCTCCTTGTTCGCCCAGTGAGTGCTCTCCCACATCCAGCCTTTCCTTCTGGAGGAAGTCCTCTCTGATCCTCCTTCTTGCCTCCAAAGTAGTGAAGACATCCTGCTGTCTCATCTCACAGGGGGACCTTGGGCAAATCTCCTTTAAAACCTGTGTCACACTATGCCAGCATTATTTACGTACAAGCCCGCATCAGTTGGTAGACTGTGAGCTTCCAGAAGGAAAAGCCTGTGTCTCTTTATGTTTTGTTTCCTCCTTGCCAAGGTTTGCGATCAATCCTTGATGAATGAATGAATGAATGAATGAATGAATCACTAGCCCAGAAACTCCGGAGATTAGGGCTGGTAAACCAGGGCATCTCTGCGTGATGACAGGATACCAGAGGGCACCTGCCTGGATCTGTTCCATAATGTGGACAAACTTAGCCTTCTTCACCCCTCAGACAAATGTGCGTGATGACCTTATCTGTCGTTCCAAATTATTTCTGTAAGAGGCAGCTGAGTATGGCCATCGCTTAGTGAAGAGAGGGGCTGGAGGGGCTGGAGGCAGACAGACTAGGTTTGTCTTATTCCTCAGAGCCTGACTGTCGTGATCTATGAAGTAAGGATGGCACCAGCTACCTTTTCATCTTCAGCCAACAGTGAGTGCGTGTTATGATGGCAGGTGCTAGGTCTGCAAAAGAATAAGAAACTGATCTTGTCCTTCAGGTGCTCCTAATTCTTTTTTTTTTTACATTTTTTCTAATGCTTATTTGTTTCTTAGAGACAGAGTGTGAGTGGGGTAGGGGCAGAGAGACAGAGAGAGAGAGAGAGAGAGAGAGAGAGAGAGAGAGAGAGAATTGGAAGCAGGCTCCAGGCTCTGAGCTGTCAGCACAGACCAACACAGGGCTCAAACCCATGAACCGTGAGATCATGACCTGAGCCAAAGTCAGACACCTAACTGACTGAGCCACCCAGGTGCTCCTAATTCTAGGGGGGGGAGTTCACAGGATTGTTGTGCAGGTGAATGTCAAAACTGAAAATAATAGTAACTCTTTACTGAGTGTAGATTCTCTCTTCCTTCCTTCCTTCCTTCCTTCCTTCCTTCCTTCCTTCCTTCCTTCCTTCCTTTCTTTCTTGATTTCTCGATTTCTTTCTTTCTTCCTAGAGCCCTGCACATACACCTGGCAGGGAGGGGCAGAGATAGAGAGAGAGAGAGAGAGAGAGAGAGAGGAGAATCCCAAGCAGGCTCTGTGCAGTCAGTGCAAAGCCCAGATGTGGGGCTCGATCCCACGAACCCTGAAATCAATGCTTAACTGAGCCACCCAGGGGCCCCTATCTTTTTTTTTTTTAACATTTATTTATTTTTGAGACAGAGAGAGACAGAGCACGAACGGGGGAGGGGCAGAGAGAGAGGGAGACACAGACTCGGAAGCAGGCTCCAGGCTCTGAGCCATCAGCCCAGAGCCCGACGCGGGGCTCGAACTCACGGACTGCGAGATCGTGACCTGAGCCAAAGTCGGACGCCCAACCGACTGAGCCACCCAGGCCCCCCACTGGGGGCCCCTATCTTTAAAGTCTTATGTCTTCTCTCCCGTGTGATGTGTCCCATCCTCAGTTTTTCCTGGTTCTGCTGAATTGCCCAATATGGTTCCACTTTCCCTGCCTGCTCTAATATCTTTGTATTTGGAGAGGGGACCTTCTCCCTGCTAGTTTATAGGGAAATGGAAATGATTGCTCCTGGTGGCGAACCAAAAATAAGAACAGACAGGGGCTGGGGAGTGGGGAAAAAGAAACAAGTTCACAAACAGAAGCTTGGACTGTTGGACTCGCAGGCTGGAGCTGCAAATATCTAGGTAAAAGGGACTTGGAGTTCGAATCTTGTTTGTATCCAGGCACATCCCTGTTCCTGTTGGAAAGATCTGGCAGCTGAGGACCTGGGGCGAGGTGTGCAGGAGGCTGGGGGTCTGCTAAAAATAAGTCAGGCCATCAGAGGATTGGAACCCACTCTGTGTCTGACACATACATACTCCCCCAAGCTTCTGCTGATGAATGGGGCAAGCAGGAGGGGGAAGAGAAGGTGGGGTGAGGCTTGGCTGTGAGCGGGGACTGGTGGGGGAACAAAGAGGAGTGCCGATTTGGAGAGCCTGGCCCACAGCAGGAAGCTGAGGCTCTGGATTGGATAGAATGGGTGCAGTGGGGTAGGTGGGAGCTTTTATGTGACCAAGAGGTTCCTGAGGCAGGTACCATGGGGGAAGCCCTGGGGGCAGGATGGGGGGAGGCATGCAGGGAAGGAGGAGGGGCTAACTAACATTAATCTAGTATCTACTATGGTCAGGTTGTGCGTTGCCCAGTCCTGGAATCAAACCCGAGCCTAAGAGACAGGTTCCGTCATCTCCCTAGGACAACTGTGGACCCTAAGGCTCTAAAGGTTTTGTGATTTGTCCCAGATCATACAACCAAGAGGCAGAAGGGACCAATACAACGGAAAATACCAATTCTTGTGTAAATACGTACAGGGAGCTCTGGAGCCAGAAGGAGAGGTCCCCGACATCATCATTCATGCATGGCCCCCGCTCTGGGAGTGGTTTCTCCTCTGTGTCTGTTGGAGAACACCTGCTTATCCTCGAAAAGTCAACTCAAGCTTCACTTCCACTTTGAAGCATTTTATTCCATCCTTAGGTAGATTCAGGGGTGAGCTCCCCTGCTCACTTCGGGGCTCATTTCGGACACTGCCCTTACTTCCCGTAGTTTGGTAATCATCTATTTCCACCTGTCCTCTGCTCTCAAGACCGTGAGGATCACCAGAGCAGGGCAGGACGGGCATTTTCACCTCTCCAGTACCTGCTGCAGAGAAATCATCACTGATGATGGCTAACAGTCCTTGAGCGCATCCCATGTGCTAAGCAGTCTGAGCCTGGCATCTCATTTTTGAGGGAGGTGGTCAAATAATTTAATTTATTTTTCTTGAAAGACAGATTTCTCAGAGCATGTTACTATCTTGGCTGCTTTGGGTCCATATTCCCAGGCCCATGGTATCCCTTTCAATATAATTTTATAAAAAATTATAATTTTTTATAAAAAAATCCAGAAGATTTTTTTTTGGTACAGCTTTATTGGCAGTATAATTGATATCCAAAAAGTTACATGTATTTAATCCGCATAATTTGATGATTTCAGACATAGGCGTTAACCTGTGGTTCTAATCACCAGAATCGAATGGCATCTCATTTAATCACCGCACAACTCAATCGATAGATTTTTCTTATGCTTGTTACGGTGATGTATAGAAACCGAGAAATTGCAGTGGCTGAACAAAGACCATGTTCACTTGCTGCTCAAATAAACTCCACAAGAAATTCCTGAGTGGGAGGTTGGGGGGTACCGTCGTGGGTGATACTGGCTCACAGCGGCCCCCCTTCTCCAGAAAGTTGACTTCTGCTGAGTGGTGGGGGGAGGGGAGAAGAGGCTTCCTTGCCCAGGAGGGAGTTTACATCCCCCACCTCCTGGATGCTGGTGCAGTCGTCAGTGGATGACAAGTACAAAGGCCAGCGCCCCACTTCCTGCCTTCAGGCCGAACCAGCCCTGTGATATAGTTTGGGGGGTCAGGCCAAGGCTAGTCCCCTGCTGCAACCACATCCTTGCTTCGCTCCCCGTCCCTGGCCTGGCCTCCCCTTCCCCACCTCCTCTCCCTGAGACCCTTCGTCAAAGGCTCCCATTCACTCCAGTCCCTGCCTCGGGTCCTGCTCCAAGAGATCGTGCCTCAAGACAGGAGCTCCTTGCTGCATGCGGTTGACCAGGGATTCCAGCCGGTGGAGGCTCTATGTTCAACCCAGGGCTTCCAAGTCCCCCCGGGGGCTAATCATCCCGCCAGCAGACTGGGAGAGAGAGGAGGAGGATGGTGAGGGAGGGTGTGTGAGTCAGGCCTGGAAGTGGTACCCATTGCTTCTTTCCCACATTCTGTTGGCCAATACTTAGTCACAGCCACACCTAATGGCACGGGGGCTGTGAATAGTCTAGCTGTGTGCCAGGAGAAAAGGAGAATGAGTTTGTGACCAGCTAAGCCAGTTCTGTAATGATACCTCCTCTTGAAGGTGAGAAACCGAGGTCTAGAGGTTGTAGGTAACACCCAGGGTCACAAAGTCAAGACCAAAAACGCGGTCTGATGCCAGAATCTGTGCCTTTGACCGCACCTCTGCCTCACCACGTGCAGTGAAAGTGCTCAGAAGGTTGTTGGTGATGAAAGATGCTGAGGTTCCTATTTGTGGCAGGTCCCTTGTCCCCTGGCTGTGTGGGCAGGGCTTTACATCACCGATGTGTGGAATCCACTGTGGCTTGGCCGAGACAGTCCTCATTTGAATTAAAGTAAATTATGTTAAAACGCTCTTTCTCTACTTCTTTCCAGGGACCGCTTGAGCCAGATGTGTCCAGATTTCAAAGATGGAGGCACGAGACACCTGTAGCAATGGCGGTGAGAGCTTTAACATGGCGCCATTTACTCTCCCTTCAGGGCCTTGAAATTGCTGCAGGGACCTTCCCAAGGCTTGAACTTCTGGCCCCGAATCTCATCCTCCTCCCACGCTAGCTTCCTGGTGGCTCGCTCCACTCCAGCCAAAGTATCATTTTTTTGTTTTTTTTTTTTTGGTAAGTGAGAAAGCAGAGGGTCTTTAGATCGGCGTAGACATGAGGTTGCCTGGATTCTCATTCTGTCTCTTCACTTCATGCCTTCATGGCTTTGAATGGGTAGCTTAACCTGTGTTCCAGTTTCTAGTCTTTGAAATGGGGATAACAATCCCTGCCTCATAGGTGTTATGGTGAGGATTAAATCAGTATCTATTTCCCCTGACGGTGCCTGGGCATATTAGGCTGATATATGCTCACCATTATTCTTGTTATGCTTGGCTAAGACTCTTACCAACTCAGAGCTGAACTGTAGGCAGGACTCTCTCCAGCCCTCACAGCCTTATGCCCCCTACAGGCCTCAGGCTCACTGTTCCATGGTGGGGGCGGGCGGGGTGGCTTTCCTGAACCCCTGGCCTAGGATGGGCTCCTCTAATCTTTGGCAAGGCTGGGATTAGGGTGAAATGGGTGACGTGCTTGCTTTGGGTGCAACATACAAGTGGGTGCCCCCTTAAAGCCCCTCAGTGATCAAGATAAATATTCTAACTCAACATTTCAAACTATCAAAATTCATGCAAAAGAATGACGAACAAAATAACAGTCTTAAAATAACAAGTCTTAAATAAAGACCTATTCCGTGCTGAGCCAAGTTAGTGCCTGAGGCCAGAGGGAAAATACGTGCTCCTGGCTTTATTGGAAGCAAACTCCCCATTGCTGCCGCATTTGACAGTTTCTCGTGACCGAGTGGCAATCTTCAGAGGTTTCTGAGTTAAGCTGATGGTAAAATGACAACAAATTCGGTTCTGAAATCAATATTTAAGCATAAAGCAGAGTTTTAATACACCTATTTTTAAATGTTCTCAATGTTTTCAAGTACTTTAATGTGCTGGGGGGGGCAGAGATAATCTATTAAAATGTGTAAAAACATGTACGTACACATTTTTCCTCCTTCGGCTCCAATAGGGCTTGGCTTGGCATGATATATGTTTACATTTTGGACATATTGTTCAGCACGCATGTTTTCGCATTAATTTTGATTTGAAAAATGTTTCCTTAAAGTCCCTTTTTGTCTTTTTGGGGATCACTTTCTTAAATTTCGCACCCTGGGTGAGTGCCTCACCGGCCTCGCCCGAATCTCGGCCTTGTTCTTTGCGGGCCCCGCAATCAAAACTCCAGCGAAATAGTTGTACCTCAGCTTGTTAGATTCACCTGCACATGAACTCCCCGCGGGCAGGGAGAGGCCTGCTTTGCTCTCTACCACGTGCCGTCTGCTTTCACTCTGCCTACCCCCTCAGGTAGGCAAAAACATTTGCTGAACAAGCCAGCGAAGAGGTTTCCGGACCTGGTCTGTTGTTTCAGGTCCTTTATGCACGCTGCCTAATGAAGTCAGCATTTAGGGAACATTTCTCAGGGCCGAGTGGCTGCTGTGCAGCTGGAGAGATGGTGAAGCCAAGGCCTACGCACGGTTATGTTTCCTGGGAGAAGTATTGACAGAGGTCATGGTGGGGCGCTGGGAGAGCACAGAAGAGGGGTACAGCTCCCCCGGAGGCTCAGGGAAAGGTCAGCTCAGAGATGCTATCTGAGCCATGGAGGAGGAGGAGGGGATAGATGGGGGAGGAGGGGGGGACAAGAAGGGAAGCAGAGTTTGGGGCAGAGAGCACAGCATGTGCAAAGGCCCAGGGACAGGAAATAGCATCTTACATATATCTGGGGGCTCCTAGCAGTTCGGTCCTCTTGGAACATGGAACAAAGTGCTAGAGATTAGGTGAGACAGCTTTGTGGAAATGGGCTGAGATGCCAGCATCTTTAATGTTTCTCTGGGTTGGGGGGTGGTGAGGGGGTGGGGTGGGGGGAGGGCAGTTTAAGTCCTTCCCCCAAAGCGGATAAAACAGGATTCCACAGATTGTTCTGGTGAATGCATGCCTGCTTGTCTTCTGAGAGAGTTAAGCACAGGGCCAGGTATCTGGGAGCAGCAGGGAATCCTTTGTTATGCAGAATACAAAGGCTGGAGCCCAAGCTGGGTGGAAGCCTGCTCATGATACCTGACGTGGATATACCACTCCCCAACCCCAACCTCAACTCCAGCCAATTCAGCATGTGTCCCCTTGTCTCTCTGATATGCTTCCAGGATTGTCACCTGCCAGTAGACCGTCACTCACACCAAGTAGGGGTTTAATAGCATCGATCTCCCTCTCGAAGTAATCTCAGCCAGGCCCTGACACCACATACACTGCCATGACTGGCCTGAGGCACGTCTGTCTGTTAGAAGCCTCTGGTCCAAAGTCACAGTTGAAGCAGTGGATACCACCCCTTTGCCAAACAATCGTCAATCCCCGGCCATGGGCTTGGAGAGCTTATCACAAGGGCCTGGTGGGGCTTCCTGCCATAACTTTGCATAGGGTGTGGGCTTATCTTGCGGGAGCCTTTGGAGTCCGGAGTTGAATTACAAACCCTTCCCTGCGGCCCATTTCATCCTGAGATGAGCCACGCAGCTTGCAGGGAGATGAAAAGTGCCCTGCCTGGGTTGTTAAGGTTTACATGATCAGTTCCTCAAGCCTGTATCAAAAAGACATTTGTGGTGGCATTTGACCCCAAGGGGCAATCTGGGCCATCTAATGGCAATGATGCCACTTTTCTCTGCATCTGTTGAACATACCTTTCTTGCGTGACTTTTGGTGGTTACTTAGTCACTCCGAGCTCAGTTTCCTTGTGAGTAAAATGGGAACCGTGCCGTCTACCCCTCGGGATCGGGATTGATAGCACACGCAGACAGCCCCATATGCAGCCAGTGTTCGGTCTGAGTCTGGTGACTTCTGCGCGTGGTTCTCTGGTCCTTGTCCTGGCCTCCGATTGTCTGGGCAAGACTGGAAGAGGAAGGACAGCTAGCACAGGAGAAGTCACTAACTGGCACTCAGATTCTCACCACAAATATCAGACCCCAGCGTTGGGTCCTTCTCAGGACGTTTTCTTTCCTTTTCAAACAGATCACGCTTTTATGTGTGTAATTTCTTTCACATTTATTATTCACTTGTTCAAATGCTAATTTATTTTGTTTTCTGGAACTTTGGTGGGGGAAGGAAGGGTAAGTGTATTCAGGCTCGATTTGGCCTTTGGCTCACAGACTATATCCAGCATTGTGCAAGGTCACCTGTGGAACTGGAACCTGCCAGCCAGAGCTCTTGACCGCCAGTGAATTGTCCCCTGATTCCATCTTTTGTTCCAGGGACCCAACCCTCATCTCTTGGGGTTGATGAGGCGGTGGTTTTCACCTCCTGTTCTGACTGGCTGGATAATCTTGGGCGGATTCTCTCATGTCCTTAGTTTCCCTTCTGTAAAATGAAGAGCCCACATGGCATATTTTTCAAAGACCCTTTCGGCTTCTGCTTAGTGGTCTTGATTTGTTTGTATACACTGCTTTAGTCAACCATTGTCCGCAGATGATGCTGTGTGCGTCTCAGGCCTGTGTTCGTATTGTTCATCTGACTTTCTATCCCCCATCCCCTCACTCACCCAACACCCTACTTCTTTGCCTCCTTCAAGATGATGACTCATCAGAGTTATGATGGTTTTGTTGGGCTCCAATCTTAGCTTTGACTCTTACAAACAGTGTGGAGTTGGGAGAGTTTATTTACTTCATCTCTCTGGACCTTAGTTTCTTCATCTGTAAAAGTGAAAGCAGCCCCTGACAAAGCGAAAACAAATGAGTTTTGCCCCATTCTGAGAACACTTTACTGATGGAGACTCAAATTTGAATTTCATATAATTTTTACGTGTCCCAAAATATTATTATTCTTTTAATTTTTTTGGCCATTTAAAGATGTAAAAACCGTTCTTAGCTTGTGGGCTGTACCAAAACAGGTGGTGGGCCAGATTTGGCCTGGGGACCACAGTGTGCTACCCCTGTTCTAGTCTTTTCCCCCTTCCCTTGACTCTGACCCTGGGGCTGCAGAAGTTGAGTCCATCCTTTGAGAATCGTTAGAGTGTAGCCCTTGAGTCTGGAGGAAGGCAAGAAGCGTTGTTCTCAGCCCTGTCCATTGCCGCTCTGGCCTCTTTCTGGTAACTGTACAGGGAGAGCTGCATTTGGGGCTGATTCCCTCCCAGTCTCAGCTCGTACCTGGCTATTTAGCGTCATGTCTGGTAATTATGCTGACGATTGGCTTGTCCATACAACCTCATTTATTTAGGCCCCCTGCACAACAAGAAGCAAATCTCTAAGGTGAGGGGACCATGAGTTTGACTCTTAGGCCTATAAAAGTTCATGTTTCTGAGGAAAAATTTGCGTAGACAATGTGTATATATATATATACACATATATATACATATATGTGTATATATATATATGTATATATATGTGTATATATATACATATGTATATATGTATATATATGTATATATACATATATGTATACATATCTATTTCTATCCCCCATCCCCATATATATATGTGTATATATATGTATACATATATATATGTATATATATATACACATATATATATACATCTATATACATATATATGTATATATGTATATACATATATATGTATATAGATGTATATACATATATACATCCTCCAGAATTACAATTTCCCCCTTCCTATCATACACTCCCCAAAAGGATGGAACTGAATGGTTAGAAAAAAGAAAAAAGACCCAAGCCTTGTTTCAGTATTAAAATGTAGCTTCCCAAGAAGATTCATCATCAGTATTATCTCCTTACTGTCCTGGGGTGCATGAAGGCAAGACTCTGTGTATGCCTTTCCAGGGTCTGAGGGGCTGCAAAGGGCTCAGGTCTGTCACTATCATTTCCTCTAGGAATTTTTCTTGGCACTTGAAGGCAGGGGATTGACAGGGACAATGAGCTCATGGCCCAGCTGGCAAAATCCAATTAAGCTCATTAACAGGACGACCTTGCCCTGGGTCAGCTCTGCAGCAGGACCTTGGAAGAGTGCCTTCCTGCGCCTAGGGCATCTGATTCCCCATCAGCGTCTATTGCACTAAGCTTAGGGCATTTCCAGGTGGAGCAGGGCTGTACCCTTGCCCGAAGTCTGTGCTGCATTATCTAGAACCAGTGTCACCAACTGTCCTGGTTTACCCAGGACTAGGCAGGAAGTTCCCTGAAAAAACTTAGGAGAGTCTGGAGCAAACGGGACAAGTGGGTCATCCTTTATGACACCTTGGGTATAACAAAGCCTATCGAGTGCCCTTGAGACAGTGTCGGTAATCCTTTACCCTGGGCCTTTAGAATACATAGCATCAAACTTTCTGGAAAGACCAGATAGTAAGCAGTTCAGGCTTTGTGAGCCATAAGCGTCCCTGTCACAATCACTTAACTCAGCTGAGGTATGTGAAAATAGTCACAGTCAATATGTATATGGATGAGTGTGACCACATCTCAAGAAAATGTCATCTGTAAGTACAAGCTGGGTTTGGCCCATGGGCTATCCTTTGCCGACCCTTGCTATAGAAGGTATTTATTTTTCCTACTCCTCCCTCGATGCCACACACACGAACCCTCAGTAACTTTGTGTAGGAAGCGGGATACCCCACTGGTGATAGAGGGCCTGGACTTTGGAGTTACTCAGCCCGAATCTTGGCTTTGCCACCTGCTACCTGAGTGACCTTGAGCAGGGCTCTATAGCTCCGAGCCCCCATTTTCTCCCTACAAAGGAGGGATAATAAGAATGGGATCTGCCTTCCTAGACTAGAGGGAAGGGGATGCAGACCCCAGCTGTCTGTGGGAGAAGCGTTGGAGAACATGTGGATCTGGAAGGTTGACAAAGACGCCCAGCATGTAGCAACTTTATACGCAGCTCTGAGCTAGTTGCTGGAGATAAAACGCTCGAAAAAATGGCACACGGCTCTTTTCCTCTTGGACATTTACAGTCTAGTGGAATATGGAGATAGGGAAATAGGCAATTGCAATAAATAGGATTAAATTCCAGATAGTGGGAAGGCAAGCGAGGAGGGGGCTTCCAACTCTTTTCAGTGGGAAGAAAGTGTCAGGGAGAAAAATACTTCTCTTAAACGACCTTGAGAGAGCTGAGAATAGCAAATGGTGGGAGCTGCTGGGCCCTGATGGGCACAGGTGGCTTCTCTTTGGGTGTGAGCCTGGGTGAGGCTGTTTGCTGCAGGGGTGTGGGCTCAGGATGTGTGTGTGGAGGTGTGTTTGCATGTCTCTCAATGGGTAATTTGTGGGCGTGTGGCTGTCTGATGACAGATGAAGGGCGGCTCTGATGTAACAAGAGACATGTTTGCATCTGGGACTTGAAGAAACACAGAACTTCGGGGCTGGAAGGGTCTTCGAGATTGTCTGGTCTGGTTCCTTGTCCTCTCCTCCTGCTGCAGGCAGCTAAGTGGAGGACTGGTCCCAAGCCTCTAACCCGGGTGGTCTCTTGGCTTGTCACCCAAACACGCTGCCCAACCAAGGTCAGCTAGATTCTGCATGAACTTGGCAGTTGAGTTCAGAGGATGCTTGCTGGCCTCTCCCAGTCCTGGGTGACAGAGAAGGCACCAGTGCATGTGCATGGCGATGAACTAGGCATAGGGCCAGGTGCTGCTCTCAGTAAGGGTACTTGAATTTGAACCTACATTTTGTTTATTGGTTCGTTGAAAGCCAATTCAAAACCTGCCATTTAAAAACTTCAATTTATAAAAATTCTTCCATTTCCATTTCGATGAATGAAAACCCTAATTTAAAACTGCATAAGTTGGGGTGCCTATGCGGCTCAGTTGGTTTAGCATCCAACTCTTGATTTAGGCTCAGGTCATGATCTCACGGTTCGTGGGTTCAAGCCCCACATCAGTCTCTGCACTGAAAGCATGGAGCCTGCTTGGGATTCTGTCTCCCTCTTTCTCTCTTTTCCTCCCCGGCTTGCTCCCTATCTCTCTCTCAAAACAAATAAAAATAAACTTTAAAAAATTGCATATGCGAGGGGCATGATTTCAGGGGAGATGCTATTGTGTTCCAAGATGCCCTTAATGTGTTTAAAGTATGAGTTGGTTTATGAAAATCTTGGAGGAGTTTCAGGTCCTTTGCCCAGAATCCAAGTTTGTTATGTCAAAAAAGGCACGCAGGTTTTTGGTGCCTTTGTCCAAGGACAAGGCATGATACTTAGTGACATCCTGGCCTCTTCACGCCCCACCTGTGATGTGGCACGCACAGGACCTTCTCAGCCAGTGGCAGTTTCTTTGCCCTGCACGATGTCTGATTCAGTACCAAGTGTGGGAACCTCATCTCTCAGACAAGGTGGTGCCAAGTATGAAGCCCTTGATACGTGCCTGGCAGAGGTTGGTTTGTGTTTCCATCCAGAGGATGTCACCCGGGCTTGTCCTGAAATCAGCCAAGTCGAAGAAGTCATTAAGTTGTTTTGAAAATGCTTTTAAAAAAAATTTTTTTTTAAGATATGAGTAATGCCTAGTCATTGCTGAAAAATGAAAACAAAACATACATATAATGGAATGGAAGATAAAAATCACCATTCAAGGGGCACCTGGTAGCTCAGTTGGTTGAAAATCCAACTCTTGATCTGGGCTCAGGTCATGATCTCATGGTTCAGAGGGTCAAGCCCCACATTGGGCTCTATACTGACAGCATGGAGCCTGCTTGGGATTCTCTCTCTCTGCCTCTCCCCTGATCATTCTCTCTCTCCCTCTCTCCCTCTCTCTCTCTCTCAAAATAAATAAATAAACTTAAAAAAAAAATAACCGTTCAAAGACAACTACTTCTAAGATTTTAGCATGTGTACTTCCAGACTTTTTTTTTCCTGTATGTGGTGTGAATGTATTTTTGGAGTGAAATTGAAATCATGACGTAAAGCTCATGTGAAACTGAGAAAGTGGCCTAGCCTTGCTGAACTTTAGCTCTTTGTTTGTTCTTGTGTTTTGTTTTCTGTTTTCAGCAAAAACAGTAGTGATGATACCTAGAGTGTTGTTATCCCCTCTCAGGACCCTGCCACCATGCTATGTGAAGGTCAAGGAACACAGAGATCTAACGTTCCTGTCCTGGCTGAGCCCAGCCTTCAAACCATCCCAGCCCAGGCCCCAGCCACATGCGTGATTCTAGTCCTCCACCATCAGAGTCGCCCTTAGCTATGAGAGTCGTTCCAGATGTGGCTCTGTGCATGGTGGGGCAGAGATAAGCCTCCCTGTTGTGGCCTGTCACCGGAGGGATGACCCACAGAAGCAGGTAGCCCAATAAAACAGTTTCCCACTACAGTTTCCATTTGAAGTGGTTTGTTTTGCCGCGAGAGAATCAATAACTGGAATGAGAAATGATTACATTTGAGAAACGCTTCAGAGAAGCCTCTTACCTATGCATGCATGAGATTCGCCCCTCCTCACTTTCTCAAGAAAATTGTTCTCTGTCTTTTCCCCTCTCTTTCCTGACTCTTCTGGCTTGCTCACTCTTTCCACTCAGCCTTAGAAGCCCAGTCAAGCCTTCTCCAAGGGGGAAAAAACCCTTCTCTTGTCGCCGCCATTTTGGTGACCTACCAATCTTTTCCTCGTCTATTCTCTGTCAATTCCATTCTTGAAAGAACTTTCCATATTTCCTGCTTTGACCAGGTGCAGTCTCACTTATGCTGTTGAATATTCTTTGCCAGCCTCATCACCAGACTCCACCCAAAGCCTACTTCATTCCTCCTGATTTTTCTCAGCTCGCTGAAATTCTCCTCTCCCTTGGCTCCCAGGTTCGTGTCTCCCCCACCACCTCTCTTTCCTTACCAGGTGGTCTTTGGCAGTTTCCTTCTCTTGTCAGTCTATGCATTATCCTTGGATGGTCTCCTTTTCCCATCATTGTGCGGACGATTCCTGAATCCATTTCTCCAATGAGGAATTTCCTCTCAAGCTCCAGGTCTAAAATTTGACCTGCCCATTAAAAACATCTCTGGTCACCTCAATGCTTCAAACTTTCAGGAGCAACTTTTGGGTTCTTTTTATGGCAGTATTGGGTATTCAGTCCAACCTCAGCTTGTGAAATCAAACAGATCTGGGGCCACGTAAGTCATGAGGGGCCACGTAATAGATGTGTGTCATTGAGAAGCTTACTTCCCTTCTCTGAGCTTCAGTTTTTCTTCTGTAAAATGGGGCTAATGATGTCCTTATCTCACAAAACATGAGTGTTGTAGTTGTTTAAAATGTAACTAATTATGAATAGTAATTTTAAAATGTTACTTTTGCCCATCATAATACATGCACATTTTAGAACACTTGGAAAATTCTGGAAAGTATTTTGTCATTCAAGACCAAGTACTGCTAACATGTAAATATATTTCCATTTGTCTTATATTTCTGTAGAAAGTGTGTGTGTGTGTATGTGTGTGTGTGTGTGTGTGTGTGTGTGTTGAAGAAACAAGGGTTCTCTCAATGGCTTGCTGTTTCCCCAGCGTCTCAAGGTAGATGGCTTGCGGTCATCCTTGGCCTTCTCTCTGATCATCTCATCCAGTAAGTCACTCAGTTCTGCTAATTGCAGACCCGGATTTTTCTCAGACTCAATGTCCCTCCTTCTGCACCGTCACCCTCAAACCTTAGGTTTCAGTTTTCAGGCTCTTTCCCTGCTTTTTATTCCACATTCATGCAGCCAACCACAGAGCAGAATGCACCAGCCCCTTGCTGAAAACACCTGTACGGCTTCCCTTTGCTTCCGGTGCACCCCAGCTCCTTCCTCTTCAGCCTTCTCTCATTTCTCACCTGTGCCTGCTCCGGCCACATTTCCTGGAATGGCTGAGCCCTTGTTCCATCCACCTCAAATATTCGTCTAGCTTGGTTGTCTTGGAAAAGTCATGTTCGTCCATTACACATTAGCCAAATGCCAGCTCCTTTAGGGAGCCCCCCATTTCCCCAAACCCTGTCACTCAGCCTTTGTTCCTGCTTCCTCTGAGTACCCCAACCCTCAGTACTTTGCACCCTCCATGGCTAGAGCCCTGACCGTATGGTTCTGTAATGTGTTGGGTTGTTTACTCCCTGTGAATTGCTCATGAGAACTGGATCTCTAGTACCCGGGATCATGCTTGCACCCTGGAGATGTTCAGGAAATATTTGTGGAATAAACACATTGAGGGATGGTGTGGTGTGGTGTGTGAAAGAAAGCAAAGGGTTCTATGGAAAGACCCCTGGATTTGTGATTTGGTTTCACCAGTGTTTCAGCTGCACAGCTTTGAGCACATGATATCTTGGAGCCACACAGGCATGTGTGCGTGCGTGTGTGTGTGTGTTTTGTGTTGTTTTTGTTTGTTTTTAGCAGGGTTGTTGAGATGCTCCAGTGAGATAATGGGAAGCAAAGTGCCTTGGGAAATAAAAATGAAATGCTACGCAAGCATTCTCTATACGGCTATTCATAACTGAATACTAAGTTAGCAGGTGAGTTTCAGTCTGGTCCTCCTCGATGACCAGGGCCTGTGCATGGGGTCTGTGCAGGGCCTGTGCATGGGCTGAGGATGGGAAGTCCCCTGTCCAATCCCAGGGGCTGGGTGCCTTCAGGCAAGCCCTCTCCCAGTTGCCTTCTGGGTCAGGCTTGCATATTTCTGGCCACTCCCCCCCCCCCCCCACCCCGTGTGTTTGTTGTGAAGCGCAGATGAGATAATGCATGTTAAGCATCCCTTGTGGTTACAGTGTCTGGAAAAGGTGCTGGAGCTTCCGCAATGCGTGGTGTTTCTTCCAGGGAGCCTGGCAACTTCCCGGGAGGCCCATATTCTTGGCTCTTGCTGGAGATATCTAGTCCCAACCCTAGAGTCCTAGAGACTCGTTTGATCGATGCCATGTCTCCTGGCTGGTAACGAAGCAGCAGGCTAGCTCCTGCTTTTGATTCCATCCCAGCGCTGGCCTGGCTTGATAGCAAGATGCACCTCCCTGAGGAGCTCACCGTTGAGTTACCGTTTAGCCCATACCCAGGAGAGCGGAAACCCTACTTTCTTACTCACTAATGTGCTCACGGATTCCATTTCAGAGAGTCTTCTGCTAACTTCCCAGACAGGGCGAGGCCCTTGCATCGCTTCTGAGCTCGTATTCTTGCTCATCAACTTTGCAATTTTATCACAGTTGTTGCGATATTGATGTGTTTGTTATCAGTCTCTCTCCTGGACCATATCTGATTCATGGCCATTTCCCTTCTGCCGAGTACTGTGCCTGACACAGAGACGATGTCAGTAAATATTTGTTAAGCAAAGAAGGGAAAGAATGTCCTAAATGTATTCAGTATTGCCCTTTTCTTTTCTTTTCTGTTCTTTTCATAGACGTCTAATCACTAATTGGCAATTTTTTTAATGTTTATTTAGTTTTGAGAGAGAGAGAGAGAGTGAGAGAGAGAGAGAGCACACACGTGAGTAGGGGTAGGGCAGAGAGAGAGAGGGAGACATAGAATCCGAAGCAGGCTCCAGGCTCTGGGCTGACAGCAGAAAGCCTGATGCAGCGCTCGAACTCATGAACCGTGAGATCATGACCTGAGTCGAAGTCAGAGGCTTAACCAACTGAGCCACCCAGGTGCCCCCCATTGCCCATTTCTACTTTGGTACGTTTGTTTCTGCCTTCAGCCAGCCAGAAATGTACCCACCTTCTCTCTGTCTCTTTGTCTCTCCTGTCTCTGTCTCTCTCTCACACACACACCTGTTAAACGATATGATACATGCAAAACAATGAGCCCAACAGCAGGCACAGGAAAAGTGGTAAGTACCCACCACAGTCCTGGAGTCATGTAGACGTGGCTGTCACCTTGAACCTTGGCACGGCCCCTCATCATCCTTAGGGCCCTGGGGACTTCACCTAAACTATCGAAGCCTGGATTTCCACATACCTAAAAATGGGATGAAAGTAACCCCAGGTCTCTGGGTGGGTATGGCATGGAGCGCCAGGGAGTAAAGGCTAGAACAATGCCAGCTGCCTATTGTCAGTGGTCCTTACTAAAGAAGGGTGTGTTGCATTTGTCTCTCATGCCCCAGTGCAGGAGGAGGAAAGATTTCCCCAGCATTCCTCAAGCCTCCTTCCTCTCTCCATCACTCTGCGAGGGCTCATGCTCTTCCCCGACATCCCGCGCACGTCAGTGAGTGCAGCAGGGAGAAATCACTGTGTGTGAGCCTAATTGAGACGGGTCTGTTGGCAGCGGCCCGTGCATGCAGGTGCCTTAATAGAACTGCCAAATGGCTTCTGGGGTTTAACGATCCTCCCTGGGGTAATCTAGGCCAGCATCGATCGGCATCCTTGGGAGCTGTCCCTTGCAGCCTAACCAGCCACCTGTCGCTCAGAACCCAAGCTAGAGTCTACACCACAGGCCCAGCATGGAGATGGGAAGGTGCCGATTTTGGTGTTTGATGAGTAGAATTATTACTTTAGAAAGGCTCAAGCTAGGGGACTGGAGGTGCGGCCGAGAAGAGAACCCCGTCATGATTAAATATTCACTGAACAGTCCCACCATTCATGGTAGAAAACGATAGCAACGCCACATAAAAGAAAATGGGCACAGAGGCTCCGGGAGGTACCAGGGGGATCTTGCCTTCTTCCTGTCACCGGTCCCCACCCCTTTCATCAGCTGAATATATTTCTCCCTGAGCTAAAATATTCTTGCTGTCTGAAACAACTTTTCCAAAGGCTAACTCCTGACTTTTCCAATTATATCCAAGTGACAGCTGCAGGCTCTTTGTGTTCCAATAAGCTGAGTTCACAGGACGCAGGGACTGGCCGAGGGAAGAGGCAGGGTTGAGGCTTCCTGGGAGCAGAGGGGCAGGCCTTACAGGGTGGCTTCCATTCTGCCACCGCCTCCCTGCTAAGGTCACTGGTGGTCTCCCACAGGGCATGGCATCCTGAGTGGCCCTCTCCTGAGTTCTGAGCATTTGGCTCCGTGGCCACAGAGTTTGGAGATTTCCTCTTCTAAGCCTCTGGGATGGTATTTCCACTTGGTTCTTCTCCTAGCTCTCTGCAGCCTTTTGCCCTTCTTTTGCTGACTTTCCGTTCAGATGCTCCCCATAAATTCGGTGTTTTTGTCTCTCTTGGCTCCAAACATTCTCCCTGGATGATCTCATTTATCTCTTGGGTTGTAATCAGATATTGTAGTAGGTGGAGTAATGGCCCCACAAAGATGTGCCCATCTTCATCCCTGTGTATGGCTCTGTAACCTTACATGGAAAAAGGGAGTTTGCTGATGTGGGTAACGCAAGGATCGTGAGATGGGGAGTTTATCCCGGATTATTATTGGGCCTATAGCAATCACAGGGTCTTCATAGGAAGGAGGTGGGAAGGTTAGGGTCTGATAGAAATCCCTGTGACAACAGAGACAAGGGACATAAAGAGATGGGAAAATGCTACACTGCAGGTTTTTAAGACAGAGAGTGGGGCCATGAGCCAAAGAATGTAGGCAGCATCTAGAAACTGAAAAGGCAAGGAAACAAAAGAGATTCTTCCCTGGAGTCTAGAAGGAACACAGTTCTGCTGGAGGTTTGGTTTCTAGCTCCGTGAAGCCCATTTTGGATTTCTGACCCCCGGAATTGTAAGATAATAAGTTTCTGTGGTTTTAAGCCAGTAAATTTGTGGCAACTTGTCATATCAGCAATAGGAAGCTAGTATAGCGATGTACCTAAGAGAAAAGACCATGGTTTGGGGAGTGATCAGGAAAGGAACTGAATCATGGTTCAGTCATATTGATCACCTCTTCCTCACAAATTGGACTCAAAGGGGCATTAAGTGATCACTCGTTTACTCCACTTATCCAGTCCATTCACCAACATTTGCCGCATGCACACTGCACTGAGCCTGGCGGGTCCTGCTGATACAGTGCATCTCTGTCCTCAGAATCACAGTGTCTAGAAGGGGATGTAAGCATATGAGAAAGAGCACTGCTCTTCTGTAGTGTCTGGAGCCCAGCAGGATCACAGTAAAGAACTTCTGAGTGTAGACGAAGAGAAGTCTGCACAGGGGACAGTGGAGGCTCATGGGAAAGTGGACACTTCTCCAGGGCTGTGAGGACACTTCACAGAGGGTGAAGTTTGAGCCATGTTTTGGAGGAAAAGGGAGTGTGGGCACAGGGGATGAGGGCAGAGTGGTCGTTCCGGGAGAGAGAGCCCACTAAGAGGCATCTGAGCCTCCCAGAGCCTGGGGTTGATGGAGAGTTTTGAGTCGTTCTGTGTGGGTAGAAGATTCAAGCCTGTGTCAGGAAAATGAACGTGAGGGAAAGGCAGAGACCAAATCATAGAAGATCAGCCCATGGGTTTCCAGGCCAAGGAATTTAAACTTTAAAAAAAAAATCATACTTTCTCAAGAAAATGGGAACACAAGCCACAGAGTGGGAGAAAATACTTGAAAAAGACATATCTGATAAAAGGTTGGTATCCAAAGCACACAAAGAGCTCTCAACATGTAATAACAAGAAAGCAAACAACCTGATTAAAAAATGGGCAAAAGATTTGTGCCCAGAGAAGATATACAGCATATGACAAATAAGCATATGAAGAGATGTTTCATATTACGTGGCTTCAGGGAGTTGCTAATTAGAACGACAATGAGGTGTTACTACTACATATTGGGATGGCCCAAATCCAGAACCTTTAGGACAGCAAATGCTGGTGAGGATGTGGGGCAACAGGAACTCTCATTCATTGCTGGTGGGAACGCAAGATGGCACAGCCCCTTTGGAAGAGAGTTTGGCAGTTCCTTACAAAACGAAACACACTCTTGCTATCTGATCCAACAGCTTTGCTCCTTGGTCTTTACACAGAGGAGCTGAAAACGTATGACCACACAAAAACCTGGCCGTGGATGTATTATAGTATCTTTATTCATTATTACCAAAACTTGGAAGCAACCAAGGTATCCTTCAATAGGAGAACGAGTAAAGAAACCATGGCGCATCCAGACAATAGAACACAATTCAGTGCTAAAACGAAATGAGCCATCAAGCCACAAAAACACATGGAAATTCATATTGTGAATTTCGAGTGAAAGAAGCCAATCGGAAAAGGCCACATATTGTATGATTCCAACTATATGGCATTCTGGAGAGGCCAAACAAGTGGAGAAAAGACAAAGATCAGTGGTTTCAAGGGTTTGAGGAGGGGAGGGATGAATAGGCAGAACACGGAGGGTGTTTAGGGCAGTGAAGCTGTTCTGTATGAAATTCTAATGGTAGATACATGTCACTGTAGAGTTTTCAAAACCCATAGAATGAACAACACCAAGAGTGAACCCTGATGTAAACTATAGACTTTGAGTGACAATGATGTGTCAGTGAAGTTTCCTCAGTTGTAACTAGTGTGCCCTCTGACGTGCGATGTTGGTAACGGGAAGGCTATATTATTATTATTATTATTATTATTATTATTATTGTTATTGTTGTTGTTGTTATAATTATGAGAGAATGCATTATTAACCTCACTTGACAAATGAAGAAACTGACTTTAGAAATTGTAAGCAACCTGCCCAAAGCTAAACGGGTGGCATATACTTCCCTATATTATGGAGGAGGAGAAGAGGCCCAGAGATGTTAATTAACTTGTCCTGGGTCACACCGCTATCGAGTGGTGGAGTTGAGACTCAAATCTAGCTTTTGAACAAGTCAGAACTTTTGTCCTTAACTATGGCCTGAGATCGTTCTAACATTTTTGCCTCCCTCTATTGCATGAGGGCAGGGAGGATATGGAGCTGATCAGCAGAGTAGTCTGGTTGGGAAATTTCTGGATGAGGAGACTGAGGCTGTGAGAGGCAACTCGCCCAGGTGATAGTTATGAGATAACGGAGCTGGGACCAAGACCTCAGAGTTGGCTACAAAACCCGTGCTCGCCTCCGTACTTGCTTAGTGTGTTTATTTGCAGCTTTCACAGAGGGAAGGGACAAGCACAAGTTGTAGGTGCAGGTCTCGTCCACAAAACTCCCATCGAGGGTAAGCGCTTTAGCCTCATCTTACAAACGCTGCAACTAAACCTTTTGTGCTGGACTGTGATGAGTGGCGGTGTTTCGTTTAAGAAATTTCCATTTGACCTTTCTGGACACTAGTCACACAGAAGAGGCAGAGGCATACTTGGAGGTCATTGTCACGAGAGTGGGTTTGGGGGGGAGGGTGTCCCTTTCTTTCGTTTGTCTTTCTCACAAGTGCTAAAAACGAGTGAGATGTAACATAAAAATTACCGTATAAGGAAATCACCGTTCAATGCAGACATTGCGTGTTGAACAGCTGCAGCCCGTGGCCAAAACACCATCAGTTCTGAAAATTGTTGTCCGGCTCTGCAATTACCCTGAGCTTTATGTCCAAGTTCTTTCTGACGAGTCAGGGAAAGAGAAAGAGCTCCAGACACGGTGGTTCTTAACCCTCTATTTCAGTCTGATGTCCGCGACGGATTGAATGAACCGGCTTCGGGATTCCTGAAGAACCCACGGAGCATTTTGTATAGCTGATGGTACCACACCACACTCCAGAGTCGAACTCTATCAGCTCAAGGTAACTTGGGGATTTTAGTCTTTCCAAGGAGCTCTGAGAGCACTTAGCCCCATCTCCAAATAACACATGCTATTAGAACTTGGTAAGTGTTTCTCAATAAAGCCTCACCGGACACATCACTTCAAAGCAAGGGGAGAAGATAATCAGAAGTTACAGAGATGAGGAAACCTTGTGGTCACACTCACCTGGATAAGGTGAGAACGCATCCTGTGTAAAGTTTACGTTCTTAATAACGTTTTTTCTTTCATTTTTCATGTCTTTATGCCTTCTGCTGTCTTCCTCCTCTCTACCGACATTTTCCACCTCTTGCCCCGCTAAGTATAAACCTAAGAAGAAAACCGCACCATTTCCATGCATCGGTGGGAAGAGAATGTTCTTTTGGGGAGGGTTACCTGGATTTACTCTATTGTTGAGTGAGGATGGCGGGGTGGAGCTGCCTCTGGGATAGCCCAACACAAACCACAGTAATAATTGTAAGCTGCTACTTACCTTGTTGAAAACATGTCATATATTTGACTTGAGTTAAATCTCACAATGACTTCCTGAGACAGGGATTATCCTTGCCCTCATTTTATAGACGAGGGAATGAGCTACAGAGAGCTTGATCTGTTCAAAGTCAGGCGGCTTGTAAGTGGCAAAGCTGGGATGTGAACCCCAGCAACCGATATCCCCCATTACCTTTTGAAAGTTGGAGTTACTGTACTAACAAGGCCACGGATGAGCCAGCCCATATTTGGTTACCCAACGTGAGCCATCGTCACTGCTTTCTTGTCACCTAGTGGATGTTAAGGCCAACAGTAAGCCAGGCCATATTCAGTTACCCAATCTGAGCCTTCATCACTGTTTTTTTGCCACCTAGGGTACGTTGTCAAGTACACAGTGTAAAATGTTTCCAAATTAGAGTCTTTCTCTGTTCCCTCTCTGACAGCCCGGTGTCGACACTCCCCAGCTCCAGGAATAGCTCTGTAGCTATTGCGAAAATATTCTTTCCCTCCCTCCTCCACTGGCTGGTTTCCAAGTGCTGGGTTATGGGTTTGGGAGTCTACCCAGTGTGAAACTGTGGGATAAAACACAATTTGGAGCCGCAAAGGAAGCTACTCTTGGCAGCTGGGCCCAGAAGGGAGCAAAGTCACGTCGCCTGTGTCCCTCTGGATTCCCTCCTGTGGAGAGACACAGGTGTTTGCACAACATCTTTCCCCAAGTGCTCAGAAACATGGCTTGTACCAAAGTCGGCAATGTTATCCACGGTAGAAGCTAAACTCCTTGAACTTTGAAGACGGGCAGACGAGATCTCTCCTCCCAGCCCTGTCCCCTTATCAGCTGCGCTGACTTATGGCAGTTACGTAGCCTCTAGGGCCTCAGTTTCCTCAGCTGTAACATAGAAGTGGGCTTTTTCACAGAGTTCTTTGAAGCCGAGGTCAGATCTCGCATGCTAAGCATCCCGCTGAGAGTCTGCTATGCAGTAGCAAATATGTGTCCCTGCCTTCTCTTCGAGGGTCTCCAGGTGTCTGTCCTTTCTGCACTCACATCAAAAGCCTTTCTCTACTGTTTGGCTACTCGTCCACATAGAAACGGCCCCTGTGAAATTGGGTCTAGATAAACACACGTTGGATTAATCTATTTCTACCGACTTTTCTTGTGGGTCTAGGATTGCAGTAACTTCGAGGGGTGGTGCTGGGTGGCCATAAGGTGGCAGACGATGTCATTTGTACAGTTTGTTCTCTGACGGAGACGTGCATAAGGGAAATAGTGAGAGAAGTAGAAAAAAATTGGTGGGTAATGCGTGTTGGGGGGATGATGTGAGTTGGGTAAATAAGTAATAGCTGTGCTTTCCCCCACTCGGAAGGCTGCCCACCCCACGAGAGAGCACTGTGTCTAGATAAACACGTGTCATAATTTGACGAGTCTTGTATGTCAACTCCATGCCTGCCTTGCTGACTTGACCAGTACTGTTCAACACAAATCTGACGAGGGCCACACATGTAATTTCAGATGTTCTAGCTGCCGTGTATTTAAAAAACAGTAAAAAGAAACATACAGAAATTACCTTTAATAGTATGTTTCCTTTAACCCAGGATAGTAATGATATTATGTTCATCTGGGTACCAACATAAAAAATTACTAGTGTGATATTTTATATACTTTTTTTCATATTAAGTCTTCCAAATGTGGTATGTATTTACACAGCACATCTCAGTCTCAACTAGCCTCCTTTCAAGTACTCAGAGCCACCCATGGCAAGTGGCTCCCATGTTGGACAGTGGAAAGCCAGATGGTGAGTCCTTGGGGGAAGACACCTGTCTTATCTTCTTTGATGTATCTCTACTCTAAACATCCTTGTGCCTAGGACATGCCCTATGCCGGGTCAGCATCCAACCTTTCTCGAAGGTTGCCCCTTTACCCTCTCTTGTCACCCTGAACCTCTAGCTGGCACCTTCCCATTGCTGGACTCAGTAAGAAACTTATTCATGATGCACCAGGTAATTACTCAACTCAGCGCTGATGTGCCTTCGGGGTCTCCTGACAGACTGCCTTTGGTCTCAGACAGCCCACTAATGAGCAGACACTGAGGGAGTGGACGCAGTTAAAAGGACGCAGCAGAGAGTGAGAAAAGCTTGACAGGGCTGGATTTATGTGAGGAGGTTGAGAAAGATGGACTGGGTGATGCGCAGAGAAGGCTGAGCCACGTGAGGTGTTCAGACTGTAGCAGACACATGAAAGGATGTGCTGAGAAGGACTGGGACCAGTTATGCTCATTAGCCAGGAAGCAGGGGCTTGATCTCTGGTGGGACAACTGAGATTATGATGGAGTCAGAGTTCAGCTATTCCGTGGCAGAGAAGAAAGAAGTGGACTGTGGCCTCAAACACTACTGTGTCCGCTTACAAACCCCGTGACCTTGAGTATATTACTTAATCTCTCTGCGCCTTGGTTTTGCCATCTCCAAAATGGGAATAAAGTTTCAGCCTTCCAGGTGATCTTGAGTATTCAGCGGCATAGACTATGTGTTCCCCAGGGCTGTGTTTGCCATTAGAGGTGGCATTCTCCTTCAGCCCCTTAGGATTCCGTGAGGGGGTATGCCGTGTGGTGTTGGTAGGGGCTAGGGCCTCTCAGACCCTTAGTACAGAACTCAGTTCGGTCTTTGGGCAGCTCACGGAACTTAAAGGGAAGAGAAGGTTTCTGGATGTCCTTGCTTGTCTCAGAAAATAGTCAACTGATTTCCAAAATTAGAACACATTTAGTTTGTTAGGTACTTTAAGACCAGGTAAGAAAAGTTCAAAAACAGGAAGTGCAAAACAGGAGAAATCAATTCTGGGTGGGAAGGTGCAGGGAAGAAGGAAGGAAGTGTATCTTGTGGGGGTGCCGACTATATGCCAGGCACTTTTTCATGTACTATTATATTCATACACTATTCATAGCTATTGAATTCTGTAGCATAGCTCCCGTTAATTCCTCCTGCCCCTTCTTTCAACTGGATGAGAAACACACTCAGAGAGGGTTTTATGTAACCCGCCCAAAGACAGGCAGTCAAAATATGGTAATCAGGATCCAAATTCAGATCTGACTCTGATATCCAAGCTCTAGCTTTACCGTGCTGTTCCAACCGGGGGTTACCAAACATCGATCAGGTTCTGCCGGGCATGAGGTGCCAACAAAGAAACTGGAGGGATGTAATCCATTTTAGGAAGGGAATCTTTCCTTCTTACGTTCTACTCCCTCTCCCCAACTCTTTGTCTGGCTTTGTAATTCTCATGAAATCAGACTGTCTGGTTTCAGTGTTGCCCAAAAATCTGGGGAGAATACTGCTAATGATATGAGGCTGTGAGAAAAGTTGTTCTCTTTTTAATTCTCTTCTGTTCCTTCTGGAGAGACGCTCAGTTTGCTGCTACTCCTTTGGACCTTTCCAACGTTTGTGCCAACCTTTTGAAAGGAGGAGAGAGGAGGGCTCTGGAACAGAGCTTTGGGCGAGCAATGTCATCTACCTGGAATTTAACACCATTGTCCCATTTACGTGGCATTTTTACCTTTATTGGGTAACCGATACTGATTTCCCGTTGATGTGATGGTATAATTTCCTTTTATGGTAAATTAAGATAAAGTGACTTAATTAAATATATGAAGTCAATGATGGTATATGCCATCCACAGACCTATCAAAATTGGAACAGTCGTCCAGAAATGTCTGAAATTTGAGAAACACTGATCCAGGCCCATATTGTCCCTTTATGGCAGAGATCAGAGTGCCAGTGAGAAGAAGTTTCTCATTTGCCTACAAACATCCATGCCCAGAGTCACCTTCGAGCACGACCTGCACGGGGCTTTGGGGCTTGAGTAAGAACTTCTGCCCTATCACGGGGAGTCACTTACCTTCTCAGAGCTTTGTTTCTGTTAAATTACACAGATCTCTGGGGTTCTTCAGTAGTTCCCAGATTTCTGTGGCGATATCTCCCCTCCCTTTGCTCTTTGAGCTCAATAATTCTTTTTTTTTTTTAATTTTTTTTTTTAACGTTTATTTATTTTTGAGACAGAGAGAGACAGAGCATGAATGGGGGAGGGTCAGAGAGAGGGAAACACAGAATCTGAAACAGGCTCTGGGCTCTGAGCTGTCAGCACAGGGGCCCGATGCGGGGCTCGAACTCACGTACCGCGAGATCGTGACCTGAGCCGAAGTCGGCGCTCAACCGACTGAGCCACCCAGGCACCCCTGAGCTCAATAATTCTTAATGGGGCACCTCGTGCTCTAGGTTTGGGAGCCCGTGGCCAGAGTTAGAAATGGTGGAGACCGTGGGAAAAGTTACCACTCATTCAGTCTCACCAACGTTCTCTCTTGTCTGAGTGACTGCTCCAACTGGCCACAGAACGGGGTAGGGGGACAGCTCTTTTGAACTAATATGACACTGAACCCTTCAGAGGATGGTGTGGGATTTAACCCCTCGGAGAGCTGACTACTCAGCGTGGCTCTACACTTAATGTCTGGTTTAATTTTACCAATGGCTGTAGCTCTGTTAGTGACTTCTAGAATACAAGAACAATGTTAGTCCAAGTTGTCCTGTAAATGGACATTTAATTGTGAATAGTATTTGGTCAATTTTCTAATTCTTTTCCGTATCCAAGCAAAGCTAATTAGAAATTTCAATTCTGTCTTTCTAGTCTGGGACCTACCATGGCAATAAGAGCTTATATTACCACAGCCTTGTAGGGACTGAGAAACTTTTGCTCTAAAGGGCAGGATGGTAAATATTTTAGGTTTTGCAGACCGTACATACAGCTCAAGCAGGGCAGTGTGGAAGCAATCATAGACAATAAGAGAAATGAATGAGCTTGCAAGTGTTTCAGTAGGACTTGATTTATGAAATCAGGTAGTGGGTTGGATTTGGCCCACAGGCCACAGGTTGCCAAACCCTGCTCTAAAGTGTATTGATTTTTCTATCCTTTCCACTATGCCACATGCTCACTCACACTCTCAGTGACTTTGATTGGGAAGCAAGACAGCCTGGTGGTTAAAAAGGCTTGGGTTGGGACAAGACTCTTCTGTGCATTGCTATCCAGTATTCTGTGAATCATAAAATGGGTAAAAAATATGCATGCCTTTCAGAACTTATAAGAATGAAATGAGACACATATGTCAGATGCCGGACACATGTTACGGGCTCTTTACATGTCATTTGCAGCTCTAATCTCCGTTGTCCTCCCCCAACATGCTATTAAATCAGAATGATAGCCTCTCCTTCTTTGCTAACACTCACAAGGTCCTCACAGAACAAACAGCCTTTTCCACTTCCCCAATGAGCCTGGGTTGAGCAGACATAATTTCCTCAGGTGCGGTGTGTGGCTGTTCTTGGCTTTCTGGCCTGCTGGGCTCCGCTGAGTCTTGGGTGTGGAGAAAATCAAGCAGCCTCTTCCAGGAACTCAGTGAAAAAGAATTTCTAGGCAAGATGCCTAAAAGCTACACTATGTTCTTAGAAAGCAGCTGTTGTATCTGTTAAGAGCTGACTATGTGAGACCATTGGCAGAAGCTGTTTTTTTGAGGGCTGACTCAGAAGTAGGGCTCCAAAGGCTATAAGTGCCACCACCACTGCCACCATGGCCAAGGACCAACACCACTCCAAGACAATCCTGGGAGGGTGGTTTGCTCCAGAGATCTGACAGCTGTCCGGACAGAGCCTTCGCCTGCTCTCTGTAGACTGGAGACCCATTAGCTCTACCTGGTTCAAGATGAAAAGCGGTGGAAGAGGGACAGAAGAAGACAGGACATCAGCAGGTGACTTGGGCTTCCTTCCATGGCTGTGTCACACGAGAACTCTGTGCTAGCCAAGCTGACTTCTGTTCCTGCTGTTCAAGTTTGCTATCTCGGAATCTTTAACATTCAGAGGTGACACAGCCTTTGATAAATGCCTTTTAGCCTAACCCTTTTGTTTTCTACCGTAGCAGGCTGAGTGAGGTCCAGGGAGAATATGGCAATTGCCTAAAACCATACAGATCTCATGCTAACGTCATGTCTTCTGAATTTCCCATTTTGGGGCTGTAGTCACAGTGAGATATATGAATTTCTGTTTGAGAGTCTTCTAAGGGTTTAAGTGTTGAATAACTTAGAGTTTCTGCTCTCTTACTTCACAACCCAATTTATCAGCCAGTTCCCACTGTATATACACACACACATATGTATTTATGTGTGTGTGTATATATATATATTTATAATTTACATATTCATTCATTTATTATTTATCCATTTCATAAATGTGGAGTGCCTTTTTTGCTTCAAGTGCTGTAAGTAGGATCTGTGTAGTGTGTGTGTGTGTGTGTGTGTGTGTAATTGTATGTGTGCGAGCATGTATGCATGTGTGTTGGGGAGGGTATGGTATAATAGCAAGCAATTCAGATTTCGTCCTTATGAATTTATAGTTTCATGGTTTCTATGGGTCAGAAATGGGAGAAGGGCTCAGCTGGATAGATATCATTTGTGGTCTCCCAGTAGATTTCAGGCTGATGTGGGCTGGGAACTTTATTCTTCTGAAGGCTTACCTGGGGCTGAAAGATCTACTTCCAGGTTGGTACTCTCCTAGTGCTGGCCAGTTGGTGCTGGCTGTTGGTGGGGGGCCTAGTGCTTCTGCATGAGGATGTTTGAGTGTTCTCATGGTATTGGTGGTTGACTCTCTCCAGAGTGAGCAATTCATGAACCCAAGCCAGACGCTGCAAGGCGTTTTATGACCTAACCATGGGTGTTACACATCTTCACTTCTGCCATATTTAGTTGGCCAGTCATGAATCAGGGTGGGAGATGATTCACTAAGGCATGAATACCAGTAGGTAAGGCTCATTGCCAGCCATATTGTAGAATGGCTTCCATGGAATATAAGTGGGAAACATATGCGTAATTATCATCCTGTGTGATAAATCGCGTAAAATAGGAAGCATAGAGCTTGAGACAGCAAAAGATGAGTATAATTTGCCTTCTCTGAAGTTGGGGGAGGGTGACAGTAGTGGTTCTGTTAAAGGCTTTTTGGAGAAGATGGAATTTAAGCTGAGGCATGACTGTGGAGTAGGAATTGGACAGGCTTGGGAGTGAGGGTGTGGGAAGAGTGTTACAGGCAGAAGGAAGAACATTCTTTAGGTTGCAGCTTGAATGCCACTCCCTCCAAAACTCTAGTCCCAGGAGATGTAGGACAAAAAAGAGTCTTGTACTTAAATAAGCTGGGAAAATATAGTCTACTACAGTTCTTGTGAAAGATTTACAATTCTCACTGATAAGTCAAGGTCTGAGAAATTTTGCACTGAAGAGACCTTTCAACAGTTCCACTCTAAACTTATTTGAACGGAAAAATGTAATGTTCGATGGGGCACATTTTGGGAAAATTTTTACTAGACAAGCAGGTCAGTACCTTTGATGGCACCATAACCTTCTCAACTATTTAGAGGGCTAGAGAAGAAGCCAAGCTGTTTCCTTACCTGAAGAGTAAGGAGCAGAGAATTCACTCATTTATCCACTTTATTAGTGAACTGTCTCTGACTGTGAGAGATGAAATCTGATTCAAATAGGCGTAAAACCCAAACTGGGCAATTATTAGTTCACGTAAGGAGAAGATCAAGGATAGATGTTCAGGCTTACCTGACCCAGGTATTCAAACCAGATCATCAGAAATCTGAATTGACCTTATTCTCAGCCAGAGTCTCCCCAGCTGATGGCTAAGAGACCCACCAGAAACTTCAATTCATTGTATGCCAGCTGTGTAACTGTGAACAAAAATGATGTCTGATTGTTTCAGCAAAGGCTGATGATGGACATTGATTGGTTTGGTGTAGGTCATAGGCAAAACGTATACAGTGTTATACATTGGCTTCATCTGGGCCAAGTGACATCTTTTGGAGCTAAGGGATTGAGGGTAGCCCTATAAAAAATGCATGGATTTAGAGAGAGAGAGAGAAGAATGAGTCATTCTTCAAATGGTAGAGGGGAATTCTTGGACCAAGGGATCCAGGCAAATAAAAATAAAATATGTCCGTTCCCACTTCCATAGATTAATTGATCGTTTATTAAATTCAGTTTCTTGGCTATCCATAGAGAATGTATCCTTCCCTTCAAAGGACATGGAGTCATGGATACCAAAGGGTCACCCAGACTGTGTCACTAGCTGATGATTTTACTTCTGTACCCAGCCTTTCAATTCAAAAGTTTCAATTCATGCCTCAGAGAAGCTAGAAATGACCACCTGACTGTCATATAGACAAAATGACAAGGGTGTTTCTTGCAGGTGCCAAAGGTCTGTGAGTATAATGGTGTTCTAAAAAAGGTTGGGCCAAAGCCAGAAAGGGTAACTCATTCATTCTAAACCAATGGTTCTCACCTGTCTCTAGCTATCATAATCATTTAGGAGGTTGAAAAATACAAATGGCAGGGACCTAACTTTCTATATTTTTACTTAATTGTTCCGGGGTAGGGCCACTGAACATGGGTCTTTTTCAAAGTCTCCCAGTCTAGGCAAACCATAAGAGACTCTGGAATACAGAGAACAAACTGAGGGTTGATGGGGTGGGATGGGGGAGAGGGGCAAATGGGCGATGGGCATTGAGGAGGGCACTTGTTGGGATGAGAACTGGGTGTTGTATGTCAGTCACGAATTATGGGAATCTACTCCCAAAACCAAGAGCACACTGTATACGCTGGTGTGTTAGCTAACTTGACAATAAGTTCTATGAAAAAAAAAGTCTCCCGGTCTATTATGATGTGCAGCCAGGACAGAGGAGCATTGCTCTAAACAGACCATAAGCTGCTTGAGAGCTGCTTGAAGATGTGTTCTGATCATCATTGACTCCTTAGCACGTAGCACAGTGCCTCACATATAGTAAGTGCTCAAGAATTACTTTTTGAACGAATGAACGAATGAATGAATGGGAGACTTCTATAAGCAAGAATCAAAACCTTGGTTTCCCCTTTCCTCATACATCCTGGGCATCTCGAAAAGCAAGGGGCAAGGTTTTTTTCTGAAGGGAAAAACATATCTTCCAAGTGCCACGTACAGGAATCTTGGGAATTTTCACAGCACTGTGGTGAGAAAGGTTTTTTCCTTTTCCCCACTTAACTAACAGGGCACTCAATCAGAGAGCACACAAATGATTTGCCTCGGGGCCTCAGAGAGGAATAATGATAGGTTTGTGGGGTCTCTGGTGCAATTACAAGTAAGCTGATGGAAAGAGATTAAGGCTGCAATTTGGAAACATAAAAGGTTAATATAGGGTAGATGTTTTGGACCTGAATTTGATTTCTGGGACAGCTGACCAGCGCTAGATTCACATTACTTCCAGTTGAGAAGTATTATTTGTGTTGATCCTGCCGGAGGCTCCTGTCAGGCCCTGTCAGCTGCCCCTGCCCAAGCTGTTCCTCAGAAGCATCCGGTGAGATGTAGGTTATTCCAATTCTTTCTAGATTGACGGAAGCCACTGCATCAACGGTCCTAGTTTCATGAACTGTTGGGTTTAGAAATTGGTTTTGTTGTATCATTCTTGAGAGAATGGCTGTGAAGCCCAAGGGCCACAGCCACAGCAAAAGCTGCTGGTCTCCAACTGGGGGGTGGGGGGCAGGGGGAAGGATGCTTCTGTTAGCCCTTCTCTGCTGGATCACTTAGGTCCATCTCTCCTTCCCCAAGGCACTGGTTCTCATGGGCTCTGGAGCCAGGCTTCCTGGTTTGTGCCCCAGCCCCACTCCTGACGGTGTGAACTCTATCGCTCGCTTTACCTCTCTGAGCCTCAGTTTTCCCATCCATCAAATGGGGACAAAATAGCACCTACTCTTCTTGCTGTGAAGAGTAAATGAATATTTCTACACACACACACACACATGCACACACACACACACACGAATATTCTATTCTAAAATGTATGTATGTCTTAGAAGAACGCTAAACACATTGTAGGTGTCCAGGAAATCTTAGCGAAGTTACATTGCTGGCTTTTATGCATGACTACCCACCACATCTGTCAACATGCCCTGATTGAGCTCAATCCTTTTCTCTCCTCCATATCGTATTCTAGAAAAATCCCATTGGCTAACTTGGCTCATGTCCACCGCCCTGGTTATCTTGGCTGTGAGGCCAGGAAATCTCTGTGAAGGGAGGCCTCTGGGGCTGTGCACTGCACGCTGACATAGCCACCTGTCATGCTGCATGTTCTGCTGTGTTCCATCCTTTACACACTGAGGTTACATGCTCTTCTCCAGAGGAAACCTTTCTTGTGTATGATGACTGGATTGGACCTTGGTTGCAGGTGCCATGCCCCTTGAAGGGTGTGGTCTCTAACCGGTTACTTCCTCCTGGTGCTGTATCTGTCCATCAGCCCTGTTTCAGCTAATTGTCTCCCCTTTGCATCTGTTTCTCTTTTATTTCTGGACAGGAATTAAAGAATTGCTTTTAAGTGTCTGTCTTCATGGTCAGACCATAGTTTCCATGTGGCCACAGGCCATTCCTGTCTTTTCAGCTTCATATTTCCCTTGCCAAGCTCAGTGCATGGTACATGATCTATCTAAATTCATACTTATTAACCTTTTGTTGAAGGCTGTGCTCAACCCTGACTATGCATTGGGTGCCAGTGCGATAGAAGGAAGAGCAAGAAACGTTAAAATTAGAGAAACTTGAAGTCATGTAATTTTGTTGCTAGAAGTTCATGCAGTCATTCAACTTGGGTCTCATGGATCCCTCCTGAGGTAGGGATCTACTGGAAGTAGTAATGACTCTGAGAAGTTGTTCCTATTCCTCGGAGGGCCCTCAATATCCAAAGGTTTGAGAACCCAAATAGGTTCCAAAGCTGGAGCAAGTCTTGAGGACTTTCCCGTTCAACGTAAATCCACAAAGTCTCATGTCATCGAGTGATCCTTGCTTCTTCCTGACCCACTTCCAGCTCCTGGTCCTCACCCTCATGGTCTACACTGGGCATATGTCCCTTCCTCCATCTTGATCTGATTCACATCATCGGCTTGTGTGTGTGTTCCCATCTCTGACCCTCATCCATGCGTGTAGATATCTTCCTGTTCGACTCTAAGGCTGGCTTCCATTCCTGGCATACCACTCCTGGCTACATGTTGAAACCCATTTCTCCAGAGAGGGTTGACACCTGCTGTACAGAGGAAACCACCAGAGGATGGCTACTTAACTCGGAGGGATGTACCTTGTACTTGAGAGCTTTTAAGATCCCTTCCAACTCTAGGGTTCTATATCAGAAGAGCGAAAAGTAGATAAGGGTATCGTCTCAGTGTAGCACTCCTACAAAGTGCTCAATGAAAATCCGCTTTAAAGTGATATAATAGTTTATAGGTGTAGAAACCTTACACATTTTTTTTTTAACTTGGTCCACATGTGTAGGAGGCATTTACAGTCCCATGTCATGGATGAGGAAGACTGGGTCCCAGAGATGTTAACTGATTTACTCAAGGTCAACAGAACATGTCAGCACATGAACATAGATTTTTTTGTTTCTAAATGTATTCTCTTAACATGGTTTACATGGAAGCATTTGAAGGGAGGAAAGGGAAGAGATTTGGGGAGGGCAAAAAAATGACCCACCCTGTGACTTCCCAAAAATGTAAGTCTTTAACGTGTTGTATAGTTTTCTAAGAATTGATCCCACTTAAATACCACATTTAAAGGTGGGGGAAAGTCTGTAATAGCCTGAGGCCAAGAAGGCATGCGCACAGAAAAAATTTCTTGCTTTTCTTTAATTATGCCATTACAAAAATAAAAAATCCCACAAAAGGATAAGCGTATATTATTACACTTTTACCTATACTGGCAATTAAGATTGTGATCTGGATGACTACTAGAGCTTGTAATGAGATTATACTCTCCTATTAAAAGCACGATCCAGCGGTGTAATGAAGAACGTTTCATTTCTACTTACTATGCTGTTGGTCTTAGGGGGAGCTGCTAAAAGGCATTGAAAGGCATTTTCAGTGAGGAAGATCCACACCAGAATGTTACGGTGCTTGTGAGGTCCAAAGTACTTAGAATTTAAATGTTGCTTTGTGGTGTTTTGTATTCCCTCCCCCCCACCCCCCGGCCAATTCTGTCATTCCACTTTGGAAATTTTTACTGTTTTTCCTTTCTTTTTTTGTTAGTATATTTCTGAAGGGCAGTGCTATAATTTCTACAAATAATAACTGGAATCAGCAGAGAAATATGCTCCCCTTTGATGCATTAGAAGGTGCTTGGTAAATTCTCTAAGTACCATGACAGTAAAAGATGTCTTTGTTATTGTTATTTGTTGGGGAACATCATCAAAAAGACGGATTGACCCATAAGCTGGACCTGAGCCTTGGAGGCTCCTCGCCCCCTCCCGTGTCCTTGGAATGTGGGTTCTGCTTGCTCTTCCTGTTTATAAAGCCTGCTCTAAGGACATGGCCTTGAGAGAGTGGTGTGGTGTTGAAAACACTGCATGGTATATGTGACTGTGCCCCGTTAGGGTCTTTGCTATTATTGAAATTGCCACTTACCAACCTGGAGTAGCCTGCCTCTTTCTTCAGTCTCTGCTTGTTGGGTTCATATTACACCTGGGAAGCTCCCAGTAGGGTTGTCGACCAACACTATCGTTCAGGTTTATTTTAATCTTTATAGTATGTCAAATATTATTATTATTATTTTTAACCTAATTGTCCAATTGCTATCGAAACACACTGGTTTCAAAGCTTCATTGACATTGATCTTTTGTCTGGGAGCCATTTTATATTTGAATTTTTTAATACACTGTCCATAATAAGGATTCTTGGGAGGCGGGGGGGGGGGGGGGGGGGGGGGCAAGTGACAATAAGCCTTGAACTGGCTGGCTAAAGAAAAAAAGGCTTTTTTCAAAGCTTCATTGACATTAATCTTTTGTCTGGGAGCTATTTTATACTTGGATTTTTATTTTTAAAAAAAAAATTTTTTTTTTAACGTTTATTTATTTTTGAGACAGAGAGAGGCAGAGCATGAACGGGGAAGGAGCAGAGAGAGAGGGAGACACAGAATCGGAAGCAGGCTCCAGGCTCTAGGCCATCAGCCCAGAGCCCGACTCGGGGCCCGAACTCACGGACCGCGAGATCGTGACCTGAGCCGAAGTCGGACGCTTAACCGACTGAGCCACCCAGGCGCCCCTATACTTGGATTTTTAAATACAGCATCCATAATAAGGATTCTTTGGGGGCGGGGGGGACAAATGACAATAAGCCTAACTTGAACTGGCTGGCTAAAGAAAAAAAGGCTTTTTTCTTTTTAAGTTTCTAAAAAGATACAATTATGTGCAGGGCTCTCTTAAAAAGTTCTTTGGGTTTCTCTCTCTTCCTCTACTTCTCTGTCTTTCTCTCCCTCTCTCTCAACCTCTGTTTCTCTCTCTGAATCTCTCTCTCTTCTTCCCTTCCTCCCTTCTTCTCTCCCTTTCTCTTTGTTTCTCTCTCCCTCTGAATCTTTCTCTTTCCTTCCATCTCAATCTCTCCTCTCTCTTCCCTGAATCTCTCACTCTCTCTCTCTTTGTCTCTCTGTTTCTGTCTCTTTCCTTCTCCACTTGGCTTTCCTGTGTGTTGTCTTCATTTCTAGGCCTCTTTTCCCTAGGTTGCAGCTGGATGGTCCCCAGGAGCGCCAGGCTCAACTTTCTATCTACCATTAAAGGTGCTCTGCACAGAGAGCAAAACTTCCCTAAGATTTCTGCAAAAACTCTGATGGGGACCCTTATTCTTCAGGCTTGGATGCCATGCTCACTTACAGCCATTCTTTAAGACTTACTCTTCACTGTGCAATCTGGGCCACAAGACCACCAGAGGGAAGGGGGAAGGAGTGGTTCTTCAAAGACAGGATGTTACCAGAAGTGAGATGAGAAACTAGTCCATATCCATAGATGTCCTTTAAAGCAGCTGTATCTAACATCGCCCTGGGCACAGCCTTGATGGGCAGTTCACTACCTCTTGGTGACACCTGTGTTAATTTTTGGATGGCAATGGATCTCAGGAAATCGTTCATGCCATTAAAGCAGAATTTCTCTGAACTTCCAACCCTGGTTCCAGTTTCAACCTCTGATATCAACACTAAACAAACCCAGCAATTTTTTCATGGAATAAAGTCCTTGATACATGGAGACAACAGGCTTGCCTCCACGAAAGCTTCTTTCCAAGGCAAACTTCCTTTGTTTTCTCAATGCTTTCTCTTATTTTATTTTAATTATTTTATTTTATTTTATTTTATTTTGTTTTGTTTTGTTTTAAGTTTATTTTTGAGAGAGAGAGAGAGAGAGAGAGAGAGAGTGAGTGGGAGTGGGGGAGGGCAGAAGGAGGGAGAGAATCCCAAGCAGGCTTTGTGCTCTCAGCACAGAGCACTACTGGGGGCTCCTGAAATCATGACCTGAGTCAAAATCAAGGGTCGGAGGCTTAACCGACTGAACCACTTGAGTGCCCCACTCATATTTTAAACTAGAGTTATTCTGATGTCTTTCTTTCTCTATCTTCTGTCATATTTATCCAATCACTAAGTTCTCATTACTCTGCCTTCTAACTAGGTTTCCACTATCTTTTTTTTTTCCATATCTTTTTTTTTTTCGCTTTAGGCATTGTTTTCATTTATAGTCTACAATCAGCCTGAACACAGCCCTAATCTTGGGGTGTACCCTAGATATTCTGGGTGGGTAAATCTATAATTCTTATTTTATAACTATTTGACTATTATAAAAAACATACATTAATTCCATTTCCTCCTAAATACCTTATTTGTTTAAGCTTGTTAGTTATTCTGATTCTGGAAGTTTACTATGATAAACAATTAGCTGCTCCCTTAGTATAATTTCAGGAGGTAACGAAAAAGCTTCAACTTCTTGAAGAAGCCAGATCTGACTTTTGCAATTAAAAATTATTTTTTCTTCTCTTTTATTATTATTTTTTTAATCTTAACTTATTTTTGAGAGAGACAGTGCGAGTGAGGGAGGAACAGAGAGAGAGGGAGACACAGAATCTGAAGCAGGCTCCAGGCTCTGAGCTGTCAGCACAGAGCCCGACGCGGGGCTCGAACTCACGGACCGTGAGATCATGACCTGAGCTGAAGTTGGCCGCTTAACCGACTGAGCCACCCAGCTGCCCCCCCAAAATTATTTTTTTTTAAATATGAGTATAGTTGACACACAATGTCAAAGCATATTTTTTAGTTTTGTTTTTCCCATCCTTCTCTTTTATCCAAGTTCATGTACACACAGAGTTTACATATGATTTCTGTCTTTCCCAAACTTGTCATGGTCGACTCTGGAACACTGGTTTCTCAATTTTAGTCTTCAATCCATTTAGTTGTGTATAACAGGAATTCACTAAGGATCCAATATGTGCTGGGTCCTGCCCGTAGGCATTCAGCAAGTCAAGGAAGAGAATTGTACCTATTTTATTCCCAAGTTGTACATAAAACCTTTTGCCAACGATCCCTTGTAATGTTCATCAAATATATATTCTAATTCCCTGGATGAGAATAAGGGATTGAGGCCTGGGATTTGGTCAGTTTTGGGAATACAGAGATGGATGAGGCTTTATCTTTTCCCTCAAGGATCTCACGGTTCAGTGATAGAGACATATTAGTGGCTGAATGTCAATACAGTTATTTCTATGACAGCAGTATGCACCAACATATGATAATTCAGCAAAAAGGGCACCTAGTCCAGTTTGGGGGAGTAGGAAGGCTGCTGGAAGGAAGTGATATTTGGACTGAGTCTTGGCAAAGTGGAGAAGCAGCGAGATTTTGGAGAGAGAAAACTGTGTAAAGACACGGAGGACTGAGAAACAGAACACAATTAGCACTTCTTGGTCCCTTAAAGACTCGAACAGAAGCTGGGCTTAAAGACAGGTCATTTCCCCCCTCTGCCCCCCCCCCCCAAATAAATAAAGATAAAGACAGGTCATTCCCTGGCTTATCAGTGCCCCTGGGGAATTTGGATCTCTTTGTGTATGCATGTGCTAAAGAAGCACACTCCCATTACTCTTTAAAGAGTTCAAGATTCTCAAAAGCCTTATTTTCCCTTTTTTCTTTATTATTATTATTATTTAAATTTTAGTTAGTTAATATACAGTGAAATATTGGTTTCAGAAGTAGATTTCAGTCATTCATTACTTCCATCCAACACCCAGTGCTCATCTCAATGTGACCTCCTTATTGCCCATCCCCCATCGAACCCATCCCCCACCCACCTCCTTCCCTCAACCCTTAGTTTGTTCTGTATCATTAAGAGTCTCTTATGGTGTGTTTCCCTTGCTTCTCATCACCCGCCTCCCGTATATTCATCTATCTTGTTTCTTAAATTCCACATATGAGTGAAATCATATGATATCTGTCTTTCTCTGACTTATTTTGCTTAGCATGATATATTCTAGCCCCATCCATGTCACTGCAAAAGACAAGATTTCATTCTTTTTGATGGCTGAGGAATATTCCATTGTATGTATCTCTATCTCTATCTCTATCTCTATCTCTATCTCTATCTCTATCTGTACCTATATCTATATATCACATCTTTATCCACTCTCCATTGATGGATATTTGGGCTCTCTCAATAGATAGTTTGGCTCTCGATGATAACACTCTTATAAATATTGGGGTGCATGTACCCCTTCAAATCTGTATTTTTGTACCCTTTGGGTAAATACCTAATAGTGCAATTGCTGGATCATAGGGTAGTGCTATTTTTAGGTTTTTGAGGAATCTCCATACTGCTGTCCAGAGCGGCTGTATCAGTTTGCATTCCCACCAACAGAGCACGAGGGTCTATTTTCTCTTGTCCATCAGTTTCAGCCAGTAATTATTGAACACATTGTGTAAGCCAGACACTGTGTTAGCTATTTCACATCCGTAATTTTATCAGGCTCTCATAACAATCCTTTGAGCTATATCTTGGGTTAGGGAAAACTAAGTATCCCCCAGTTTCCAGTCCCCACTATTTATATAGTGATAAAATCCCCCACCCTAGATACATAGCTGTCCAGAATAACACTAAATTCTCCCAACCTTCCTTGCAGATATATATGGCCACATGACTAAGTTCCGGCCAATGGGATGTAAGCTGGGGTGTTATCTGGACGTTTCCAGAAACTTTCCTTACTAGAGATTGGTATAAATGTTTTGTTCCTTTAGGCATTTATGTCTATTGAGTTGAATGTATGAAGGCAGGTGTTGGATCAGCCTTCTTAAACTACGGGGTGACCTTGGAAATAGAGTCCCTTTGCATGAAGGGAAAACAAGATAGGAGGAACTTAGGCTCTGAAATCTATGCAGAGTGTAGCTGCCAAAAGTCCCTGACTGTCTACCTCTGCATCTTTTACAGATTAGAGAAATAAACGTCTACTGTGTGCAGACCACTGTTATTTTTGTGTCTCTGTTTGTTTCAGCTGAACTAATGATCTCCATTATACAGATGAGAAGAATGAGGCTCAGAAAAATGGAAGTATCTGCCCATGGTGTCTAGCAAGTGTTTGAGACATAGGCATGCTGATTTTAAGACCAAGGTTCTGGGGCGCCTGGGTGGCTCAGTCAGTTAAGCGTCCGACTTCGGCTCAGGTCACGATCTCACAGTTCGTGAGTTTGAGCCCCGCGTCGGGCTCTGTGCTGACCGCTCAGAGCCTAGAGCCTGTTTCAGATTCTGTGTCTCCCTCTCTCTGACCCTCCCCCGTTCATGCTCTGTCTCTCTCTGTCTCAAAAATAAATAAACGTTAAAAAAAAAATTAAAAAAAAAAAAGGCCAAGGTTCTTGTCACTATTCCAGACTGTTTAACTTGCTGTGATTTTTTTCCTGTTCCACTTCAATTAAGTTATGATTGCCTAAGGCTGGCCCTCAATACAGTTTGACCCAGAAGCCGTTTAACTTTGATGTGATTTAACTCTAATTTTTAAGAAATAACTCTTGGGTTTCTGTACTTCAGAAACCCAGGAGCTGAAAGATTGGTAGGGCGATAGGGTCAAGAATGTTCATTAGGCACCATGACAGCAAATTTTGTTATCTGCATTTTATAGTACAACCTATTGTTTATCCAATCATCTTTTAATTAATTAGTAATTAAAGTCGGTAAGGATGTGAGGATGCCCATTAATAAAGCTGAGCAAATTGTTCTCATGGTCTGAGGACGGATGAATTTCAATCATTGCTCTCTCTCTTTTTTATTTACAGTCCAAATCGGTTACCTTTCTTATTATACTTTATTGTTCATTTTTGCCAGTAGTGCTCAATGGGGCAAATAACCTGGCCAAAAGCATGAAACGCATGTCCTCATCTGAGCTACGTCATCCACTTCCTCTGTGACCTTGAGTAGCATGCTAATCTTAATCGCTAGTTAAGATGACACTCAAAACAACTGGGTGGTCAACTGAGGTAGATTGTTTTGGCTTATCTTAAGACAAAATCCTATATGCATAGAATAACAAGGACCTAAAAGGCTGTTTTCTGTCATGTCCTCATTTTGGGGAAACCCCCCCCCCCCCCAACACACAAAGAAAGAACACTGGAGTGAGTGTCAAATACTTCAACTGGCTGGCCACCCAAATTGTCCTATATTTTAGTTAAACTGCACAGACATAACTGTTTTCTGCCTTATTTAAATAAACTCTTAAATGCTTTCTCCATGGACTAATGAAAGCATCGCACCATAACAAGTGTATTAGTGTGTTTCATGAGATGTCAGCAGGTGTCCTGAAGCAAAGTGTGTTGACTCCAGCACACATCCTTTCTCTCAACCCTCTTTCATCAGCAAGGTGGACTGTAATCCACTTAGATTGTACCAGTCATGAGCCTAGTCGGGTCTAGACAAACTAGAGCCTTTGCCATTCTCCTTTGTCATCTTCCTGCCCCAAGAGCAAAACTTTCTCGCTGACCTGGCTTATGTAGCTTTCTCCAAATGGAAGAGCTTCAACCCTTGCCCAATCCCAACCTGACTCTTACCCTGATGGTCTCTGGTCTCATCTCTCTGCAAAAACATTTGCTCTTTCTTGTCAAAGCCTTTCAAGAATCCAGTAGGTGCTGGATAGAGAGTAACAAATGGAATAAGTTAAAAGTGAGTAGCTGTGTAATTCTAATCTTTTGCTCATTTTTTGGGCCCTGGGCATGGTGAGAGTGTGCCTAACCAATTCTGGGCCTGGATTCTGTGGCTAGAATTTACCCATAGTGCCATCAAGACAGACTGGATAGGAGGTGTGATAAATGCCAGTTGGTGATGTATTGAACATTGGAGAGAAATACCCTGTAACTTGTAGAAGTTGGGGGTTTATTGTTATTTTGGAGTACTGCTGCTCTCGAGGTCTTAGATTAATGCCAGTGTATTCGAGATATTTTTGATTCCAAAAAAGAGAAATCCACACTTACAAGAATCGTGAAATCCCTTGCTGGTGGGACCCAAAATGGTACAGCCACATTGGAAGATGGTTTGTTTCTTACAAAACTAAACATACTCTTACCACATCCTCCAGTAATTGTGCTCCTTGGTACTTACCCGAAGGAGTTGAAAATGTACGTTTAACACAAAACGGGCACACAGATGTTTATAGCAGCTTTATTAATTTTTGTCAAAACTTGGTAGCAACTAAGATGTCCTTTAGGAGGTGAATGGATAAATCGACCGTGGTACTTCCAGACAGTATACTATTATTCAGTGCTCTAAAGACATGATCTTTCAGGCCACAAGAAGACATGGAGAATGCTCGCATACATGTTACCAAGTGAAAGAAGCCAATCCCAAAAGGGATTATTTCATTCTGGAAAACGCAAAACTATGGAGACAGTAAAAGATCAGTGGTTGCCAGTGGCTGGGGAGAAGAAGGGATAAACGAGTGGAGAACTGTGGAATGTGGGGGCAGTGACACTATTTTGTGTTATATGACAATGATGAATATATGTCAGTGTACATTTTCCAAAAGTCTCGAATGTACAATGTGAACAGTGAACTTTAGTGCAAAGTGTGTACTTAGGGTGATGAGGATATGTCAGTGTAGGTTCATCGGTTGTAGCAAATGTACCAGTCTAGTTGGGGAGGTGATAGTTGGGGAGGCTATGGGTGTCTGGGGGCAGGAGGGTATGAGAACTCCCTGTACTTTCTACTCAATTTTGCTATGAACCTAAAATTGTTAAAGAGGTTAAGTCAATTTTTTTTAAGTTCTTTGTTTTTCTTTTTTAATGTTTATTTATTTTTGAGAGAGAGACAGAGAGCACAAGTAGGGGAGGGACGGAGAGAGAGAGGGAGACACAGAATCCAAAGCAGGCTCCAGGCTCTGAGCTGTCAGCACAGGGCCCGAGTCGGGGCTCAAACCCACGAACCGCGAGATCATGACCTGAACCGAAGTCGGATGCTTAACCCACTGAGCCACCCAGGCGCCCTTAAGTCTACTTAAAGAAGGAATTAATATTTTGGCACCTACGATATTCCAGGTGTTGTGGTGGGCACTTTGCACACGCTACTCATGGATTCTTTTAACAGGGGAATGGGAGATTAAAGAACTCAGGCTCCGGAAGTTTAACTTTTCCAAGTTCATAAACAAAAAATAAGGAACAGAAAAGAGATAGGAGTGCACACACCTGTCAGGCTCGGAAGTCTGCATTCAACCACGGTAACCCTCAGACCGGCAAAATTTGAACAAACATCCCTCCAGCCTCACTCTGCTCCCCACCGCATGAGTATGCTTCTCTCCACGAGCGAGTGGGCCTATTGTCCAACGTGTCTCATGGGCAGCAGCTGGAAACTGGCACCTGAGAGATCTTATAAAAATCTGTCTGGCTTTTTGCCTTCCTTATTACTGCACCCGGGATAATTATAACAGCCCTTTGTCTGTGGAAACTGACATCAAAGCTCCTCACAAAGAGTATCTCTGGTGGGAACTATGATTATCCCCATTTTATGGCTGGAGAAACTGAGGAATGGATTCGTTAAGTGGATTGCCCAAGGTCAGCTGGTGAGTCAGGGAATCGAGTCTACATCTGCTGGACTCCCAGGCTTCGTACAAGGCCTTGCACCATAATCCTGCTCTTGGCCCAACACACCCACCATATTCATTAGACGAATATTGCCGTTCCCCAGATAAAAATTAAGGGATTAAATGTAGCCAAATAACAGCATCCGTATCACTGTAAAGTCCAGAGGAAAGGAGTCTCTGTTTCTCTGGGAAATAGGTCACCAGACCTAGTGTTCTGCTTAAGCTTTTGGAGTAGAGATCCTGGGAATGTAATTCCAGCAGCTCAGGAAACCGACAGCCACTTATGCAGTGGCCCTTTTTATCCTTCAGAGAGGGCCAGTTTGCTGGTCATTTAGGAGGCTTACACCACCTTGCCCTTTTTTAAAAAAAAATTATTGACATTTTAGTTCGTCGTACCACCTTGCCTTTGACTAACACACTGCTTTTGAAGCACACTGAGTTGTGTGCCATTGTGTAGAGGAATAGGCATTATGGGAAGAAACTACTGCGTTGGAAGGTCGAACCAGATTTATAGTCTTTATTCGCTGCCTGGAGTTGTGTTTGAGAGGGGGCAGTTTGACTTGCCCTGTGTGGAATTTGCATGTCTGAACATTAATGAGGCATATACGTACTAAGAGGTTTAATGCGCTAATTAAGGCAGAATTCTGCAATTTTTGTCCAAGGCAGGTTATATGACAAAAATCTTGTCTTTAAGGCTGAAAGCTACCTAAAATCCATTTGCTGGGATTCTGGTCCCATCTGGGGAGGGGCTGCCAGGAGGATGAGTCTTAGTGCAAAGAGAAATCAGCCTCCTGCAGTCCTGGGCCAAGGGGAGAGAACAGGGCTGTCCCAGTCAACCTGTGAGGTCTGGTGACTTAAATCCCTTCTTGGGAGATGCTTGGAAAAGACCAGTCTGAATCTACCTAGATACGAAATTCCAGGTGTCAATCAATTCTTCTAGCTACCTACTAGTTAGATGAGCTTTCATTCTCTCTGCCCGCAAAACTCAGCTCATCTCTCAAATTTCACTGCCCCCCACCCCCGCCGAAGGCTTTGCTTCAAGGCAGAATTAGACACTCTTTCTCCCCTGCCCACTCAGCACTTTGTTCTTACCACTGGCGTGGCACCTATCAGAGTCCTGCATTGTTCATGACATCTAGGTCTCTACCATAAGATTGTGAGCTCCTTATGCGACATACCCCGTTTGAACCGAAGCATTTGGGATCAATAAATATGTGTGACATTGACTTGACTGATCAAGAACCACATGGGAGATCCCTTGTACTGTCTTAGGACCTCACCAGTTCTGGCCCTACCCTGACCTCTGCCATCTTCTGTTTGGATTTTCCTGTTACTTGTATCATTCAGGGTCTGTACAAGGACCCAAATGACACACTGAGTCTGTGTTTGAGGAGAGTTCCATAAAGGTCTATCTGTATAAATGTGTGAAAGGATAGAGGGAACCCACAGGGATAGTGCAGTGTCTTGACCTAGCACAGTGGGGCAGTACTATCCCCTGGCTTGAATGAATGAGGTGTGGGAGTGGTTTCAGAAAATGGAGAGTTATCCCAGACAAGGGACCGTAACTTTGACATGAGGGACACAGCCAGCCTTTAACCCAATACTCAGACTTCCCTGCCTCCCCTCTTCTGATCTCTTGCCATGCGGCAGCCAGAGGGATGGGGAGAGTCCACGGATCCAACCCACACAGGGCAGCCTTGTGGGCTGAGAGCAGGTAGAGAAGGAGGGAGAGCGGAGTTGGATGGGCGCACAGAAGGTAGCCAGCACATCCACCTAATTGCACGTGCCCCCCCCCCCCCTTGACCCCTCCCCAGAGTCTGGAATCTGGGGAATAATGGCAAGAATTCATAGTGGAGTGAGTTAGGTAGATCTAGTCTAGGCATACATTCTTAGACAAAGTTACTTGAGACTTACTCTTTCAGGGCCTCAGTTTCCTCTTCCGTAAAATGGGGCTGGACATATGCATGTCATAAGTGTGAAGACTCTATGAGAAAATATATGTAAAATGCCCAGGACAGTGGCTAGCACACAACAAGTGTTCACAACTAATTGATTCTTTCATGTGTGACTTATCCCCTCCCCCCGGGACTTTTTGAATTGCAAGTCATTCTGCAATGAATGTTTCGGGGCACAGATTCAACCTCGCCCTCCACTGCATTTTGGACTTTGCTATATTGTGGGTTGTACTCTAGAGAGAGTTCTAGAACTGGACTCACTAGGAATATGGATGAGCATCTACATCTCTGAATCTTCCTTGAATTTTCCTCTTCTATTTCATGAGATAAGGATATGGCCTCATTGGAATTCGACATGTTGGTCAGCCTAAGTGCAAACCTGATCTTGCTTTGGGTAGGAGGTAGGTTGCAAAAATCCCAGTCCTTACGCTTTGGTTACCATCTGTTGGGTTTTCGAAAAGGGAAAGGAACCCATGTTAAAATTCTGTTCGGAGACTCTAGAACTTAAGTGTATGCGATTGCCCATTTAAACGGATCTAAACTTTTTTGCTACCTGTTCACATTTCCATGGAATAAAGCATTTGACACACCCACAAACCCACAGGTCAGGGGGCCAGGCATGTTATAGAATTACACACACAGGGAGTTAAGGTCAATGGTTTGCTCAAAGTAACACAGTTGCTGAATTGTAGTGTTTAAGCCAGCACTCTCTTCTATTTCCCTTGCTCTGTGCTATGGCCGGCATGTAAAACTGTCGGAAATTATTAACCTGTGCTTAATAAATACGGAATTAAATGAGTTTACCCAGCACGGAAAAATCTGGCATAGACCTAACTTCAGGGAGCACATAAATCATCCTGTAAACTGGTGATTCTTCCCTCTGAGGGCCTGTTGTGTATGGAAAGTACATTTCATTAGGCTCTCGGAAGCCCCATTTATTTAACAGCTTTCTCCCAATCTAATATTTCCCATCTAATGGCCCTGGTGCTGTGATGATAGACATCATGAAAATGCAGAGTGATAAAAAGAGGTAGCTAAGAACACCGGTTTATGTGAGGTAAATTACACATTAGAATTGCCCTTTCTCTATTCACTTGTAAGTTCATTTCTTCACCTGATTCATCTCTTAAGAGCTGTTCCGTTTTAAGGCCAGCCCTCCCAAGGCGGGGTGTTTGGATGGCTTGGTGCAGGATTTTGGTAACAGGTTTATTCTTCTCCGATAGCATTTTCCCTTTAGAGCAGGGTGCTTTGGGGAGTCATTATCAACATGCAAATTGAAATTCCTGGAACCTAGGGCAAAGGTGATTAGAGCTTCTGCAGAACTCAGTAAAGAAGGCATCAGGGAATTTACTCTGAAGTAATGGACTTGGATGCGCTTATGTGTTTTCCTCTCTCTTCCTCTCCATTGCTTCCCTGCCAGCCATCCCTCCCCCACATCCCTCTGTCCTCTGCTCCATTTATGTTTGACCAAGGGGCAGGCAAATGTAAGAGCTCCTATTCGTTGTTTATTGAATTACATAATTCACTACACACACTTTTAAATCATAAAGAACATTCCAATAATAATGAAGCTTCTATCTAGCTTAGGGAACATATCACTCCTTCTTTAGAAGATTGCTCTCCATCTCCTACCACACGCCTCTCCTTCCTCTTGTGTTTATCATTCCATCGCCTTTCTTTATAACTTTGCCGCCTACAGATAATTCCCTAATGTTTGATGTTTAGTTGTGATTTTGAGATCCATCCATATTGATGCCTACAGTTGTAGAACATTCCTTGTTACTGCTGCATAGTGGTGCACAGGGTGGGCTTACCGACATTTATTCTATTGGTGTTGGGCGGCTGGGAGAGTTTCCATTTTTGCCATAATGAACAGGACTGGTAAGAACACTCCTGAATGTGTGTTCTGGAACGTATGTGCAGTTGGTCCTCTCCAGCGTGGATTCCCAATCTTTCTCCTGTCATGAAACTCTTAGAAAATGATGACTCTATTAGTAGAGCACATGGAGTAAACCATTGCCTCTTACTTATATTACATAAATAATCATAGCACAAGTGAAGTAAAATAAAATATTTCCAGATTTTTAGTAAATGTGAATTTGTTTCCATAAGTATAATCTTTGTGTGAAACGTTTTGCCTAGAGTGGCTATGTATGATTTCCAATGAAATTTTTTAAGGGTGATCTGTTCAATTCTTGATGGTCACTGTATATGAGAAAATTTGCACTGGTAGGTGATGTAAAATGAGCATTATATTTTTCAACTCTAACGTTTTACAGCAGTGGCGGGATCTAGTAACTTTTCTCTTATTGGCAAATGCTGTATTAAAATTACTTCTCACAATGCAAACAGGTTTCAAATCCCAATAAGCAGTGTCTTATCAAGCATTTCAAAATAACGATGAGACTCTAGTTCTAATGCGTATGGAGGTTCAGGACCAATGCTTGGTTAAAAGGCAAAGGCAGCTCATCTGAGCTGGCCTTGGTACCACTGAGAGGGCACACAAGCGTGTGACATCTATGACAAATGGTCAGAGATGTGGAACCACCATTAGGATGTTATCAGTAGGTAGATGTTGGGAGCTATCCAGTAGGTAGCTGGTACCAGTGGTCATATGCCTCAGGACTTCATACTTGGCCTCCCTTATTTCAGGCTCTAATAGTCAGTGACCACATGTTGGATCCTAGATGGGACCTGTGTCCATGGTCGCATCTTCATCCATGCTGAGCATGTCCTAGTGAAGCAGTGATCATCAGATATTGGTCATCTGCTCTTGTGTTGTGTCTGTAAAGTTCTCTCTGATGGGACTTGGAGAATCTTATTGCCGGGCTGGGATGAGATGTGGGGGAGTTGAGGTCGGGAAGTTGATGGCTGGCCCAAGGGCTCACAGTATCAGAATCTTGTAATACAAGGTTATAGAGTTGATAATAGAGTTGCTGAGAATATATGTGCATACTCAATTTTACTTTTTATTTAATTTTTTTAAGTTTATTTATTTATTTTGAGAGAGACAGAGAGAGAGCAAGTGAGCTAGGGGCAGAGAGAGAGGAGGAGAGAGAGAATCCCAAGCAGGATCTGCACTGTCAGCACAGAACCTGATGTAGGGCTCAAACTCATGAACCACGAGATCATGACCTGAGCCAAAATCAAGAGTCGGATGCTTAACCAACTGAGCCACCCAGGTGCCGCTCAATTTTACTCTTTAATGCCAAAATATTTCTCCAATGGCCATGCCAACATGTTTTCTCAATAGCAATCGGCTAGGGGGCCTATTGTTCCACAATTTCACCAACACTTGGTGTTACGTACCATTTAAATTTTCACCAATCTGTTATGTGTGAAATGGTAACTCACTGTTGGATTGATTTGCATTTCCTTGTTGAAAATGTCCCTTAACCAAAGAGACTGAGCATGCTATGTTTTGGGATCATTTGTATGTCCTCTTCTGTGCAATGCTTGTTTTTTTTTTAATATGAAATTTATTGTCAAATTGGTTTCCATACAACACCCAGTGCTCATCCCAAAAGGTGCCCTCCTCAATACCCATCACCCACCCTCCCCTCCCTCCCATCCCCATCATCAATGCTTGTTTTTAACTTTCTCCTGTTTTCTTTCTTTCTTTCTTTCTTTCTTTCTTTCTTTCTTTCTTTCTTTCTTTCTCCCTCCCTCTTTCCCTCCCTCCCTCCCTCCCTCTCCCTCTCTTTCTTCCTCCCTCCCTCCCTTTCTTTCTTTCTTCCTTCCTTTCTTTTTCTTTCTTTCTTTCTCCCTCTTTCCCTCCCTCCCTCCCTCTCTCTCTCTCTCTCTCTCTCTGTCTCTTTCTCTCTTTCTTCCTTTCTTTCTTTCTTTCTTTCTTTCTTTCTTTCTTTCTTTCTTTCTCTCCCCTCCCTTTTTCCCTCCCTCCCTCCCTCCCTCTCTCTCTCTCTCTCTCTCTCTCTTCCTTCCTCTTTCTTTCTTTCTTTCTTTCTTTCTTTCTTTCTTTCTTTCTTTCTCTCTTTCTGTTTTATTTTAGAGACAGAGAGAGAGAGGGTGAGTGGGGGAGAAGGGAAGATGGAGAGAGAGAGAATCTGAAGCAGGCTCTGTGCTCGGCATGAAGCCCAATGTGGGGCTCCATCCCACGACCCTGGGATCATGACCTGAGTCAAAATCAAGAGTCAGACACTCAACCAATTGAGCTACCCAGGTGCCCCAACTTTCTCCCTTTTCTACCTGGTTGTTTGTCTTTTTAAAATAAGTTGGTGTGCAGGAAATATCTATATGTGCCAAATGCAAAGACTTTATTGGTTGGTTTCAAAGATCTTTACCCAGCCTGGAGCCTTTCACTTTTATATTGTGTCTTTTGATGAAATTTTTTAACTTCCATGTAATGAAATTTGTCAGTATTTTCTTTCAAAGTTTGTGATTTTTGTGCTTTGTTAAAAAATACTTTGTTACCACCAAACATTAAATATAGTCTCTTATATTGCTTGCAAAAGCTTTATAGTTTGGTTCTTTACATCCAAACTTTTATTCAACTAGAGTTGATTTTTGGCTGGGAGTCAAATATCATTTCAGCATTTGTGAATAACTGTTATCACAGTACAATTCATTACATAGTTTATCTTTTCCCCACTGGTCAGCAATGGCTATTCTGTAGTAATGAGCTTTCCATTTTGTGTGTGTGTGTCTGTTCACAGGTCTCTATTTTCTTCCTTTTTGTTGGTTTCTTCGTGAGTACTATGCTGGCTTAATTCCTGTACCTTCATAATATTTTTTGATATCTTACAGGGGAAGCCCCATAACTTTGTACTACACCCTCAGGAGCATCTTGGCCATTCCTGGACTTTTATTTTTCATACAAATTTAAAAATCAGTTTATCAAGTTTTATGAGAAAATTTTGTGAAATAATATTAAAATCTATAGATCAATTCAGTAAGAATTCGTATCTTCAAGAAACTGATTCTTGCTTAGAATATTATATAGTAGAGCTCGCCATTTGTTTACATTTTCTTTAATATCTTCCCATTAAGTTGTATAGTATCTACAAATGGTGCGCATATTTTTGTTAATTATTGCATGCATTACATTTTATAATGCCACTGTAAATATATCTCTTTAGAGTTATATTTTCTATCTTATTTTTACTGGAAAAGATTTGATTCACTGATTTTTTTTTTTTTGCCCTTTAGACACTTTTTATGAATGCTGAACAAAACTTCAACCTTTCTCCCATGAGGAGTGACTTAATTTTAATATAATATATGTAAATTACAAGTTTACATTCTGCTTTTTGGAGGATAAATAATAAGGTGTTTTTCTTTGATAAGCAACTGAATTATGTCCCTGCCAAATTAATATGCTCAAGCCCTAACCCCCTACCCCATGCTAGTGTATTGGAGATAGAGCCTTCAAGAAGGTAATTAGGGTTAAATGCTCTCTTCTTTATTTCCATGAGTGTGCAGATGGTTTTCAACAGAACGGACTGGGCTGGCACCATGATCTTAGACTTCCAGCCTCCAGAATTGTAAGAAATAAACTCCCAGTGTTTAAGCCACCCAGACTGTGGAATTTTATTATAGTACTGGAAGGTCACTAACACACTGATACATTTGGATTTATTTTTACAGTTTGATCATGTACTTTCCAATAGTCCTGTCTTTCATGTTTCTTTTCACTGTTTTTCTTTCCTGTGTCCGTTGTGATTGATTTAGGTTTTTTGTCTTTTTCTCTTTTCACTTTTTTCTCGACTCATTGGCAGCTACGTGCTCTGAGTATAGTTTCAGAAGTTACCTAGTGATTTCAACACACCTATTATGTTAACAAATTCTAAATTTAGTATTTTTCCTGCACCCTAGAACCACACAAAAAATGTATAACACTTTAACTCGCTAATTTCGCACCCAGCTGCCTTGCTGTAGAGCCTCACTGGATCTTCCTTCTATTAGATCCATGCCTATTTCAAATGTTTACTTGGCTTTTCTCTTCCTCCTCTTCCTTTGCTAAATAATAGTGTGATGAACATTCCTATCATGAAATCTTTGTCTGTGGTGTTTCTGTACTGTAGATTTCTTAGAGTAGAATTATTGCATCAGAATGTTCAGATACTTTAAAGGCTCTTAATAGAACTGGATAAATGGCTTTCCAGAAAATTTGATACATGTGCATTCTGACCAACTGTACATGAATTGACTCATCACACCAGACCCAGGTCATCAATGCTATCAGTTTAAAAATCATTTTTTAAATTAATTTTTAATGTTTTAATTTATTTTTGAGAGAGAGAGAGAGAGAGAGCAAATGGGGGAGGGGAAGAGAGAGAAGGAGGCACAGAATTCGAAGTAGGCTGCAGGCTCCTCACTGTCAGCACAGAGCCCGATGTAGGGCTCGAACCCACCAACAGTGAGATCATGACCCGAACTGAAGTCGGACGCTTAACCGACTGAGCCACCCGGGCGCCCCCAAAAATAATTTCCAATTTGATAGTGAATACTGCTTCAGTCTGTATTTATGTTCATATAACTATGGGTTAGTTGACCATGGTTTTGCTTAGGTACCTATCTGTGATTTCTTCTTATTTTTTTATTTCAAGTTTTTATTTAGATTCCAATCAGTTAACATGTAGCGTAATATTGGTTTCAGGAGTAGAATTTAGTGAGTCATCACTTACATACAACACGCGGTGCTCATCACGTCAAGTGCCCTCCTTAATGTCCAGCAACAACCTACCACACCCCCCCGCCCCGCACCTCCCTCCAGCAACCCTCAATTTGTTCTCCACAGTTAAGAGTCTGTTTTATGGTTTGCCTCTCTCTCTTTTCCCCCCTGTGTTCATCTGTTTTGTTTTTTAAATTCCACATATGAGTGAAATCTGTGATTTCAAATTCCTCTTCTCTGAGTTGTTCTCTGAACCCTTTGGCAATTTACTTTTTCAGTCCTGCCAGTATATATAAACTTCCTGTATATTAGAACTTGTTTTATGTAGGTATATATTCTTAAAGTCTGCTTATCTCATGTATTAAATTAATTAACTAAATAATTTATTTATCTAATCATTGAACACAATTTCCGGGGCACTTGCTAGATGCCATTCAAGGAACCTTTGGAAAATCTTGGCCAGTAATAGGATAACTATCTCTTCAAACACTCCTTTCAGTCTATTAAGCTTTTCATGTTGCAGGGTTTTTATTTTTATTTTTTAAAGTATATCATACATGACTGAACTGTGAAGCTAGGAATTTGTCTTGTGTATCAAGCTCTCAGCTGAAGGTATAATTAAAAAACAATTTTTTTTTTACGTTTATTTATTTTTGAGAGAGAGACAGAGACAGAGACAGAATGCGAGTGGGACAGGGGCGGAGAGAGAGGGAGACACAGAATCTGAAGCAGGCTCCAGGCTCTGAGCTGTCAGCACAGAGCCCGATGCGGAGCTTGAACCCACAAACTGCTCAATCATGACCTGAGCTGAAGTCGGACGCCTAACCGACTGAGCCACCCAGGCGCCCCTGAAGGTATAATTTTAATAATAGACACAGTATGTTTGGCACATGCTAAATACTGTGCTTGGCTTTAAAATCTATTACTTAATTTCACTTTATAACATTGCAGGGGAGTAAGAATTATTGTCCTTATTTTATAAATGACAAAAGTGAGGCTTAGAAACGTTTAGCAGGTGGCTTAAGATCCCACAGGAAGTGAAACTTGGGATCTGGTTTCAGACCCATGCATACTTTCCTAATAGGTGAGACTCCCTCTGAGGGGGTCCTTCTTGGACCTCTGTGCATGTCAGACTGCAACCTGGTCCTGTTCCCCCTTCTGTGACACTCCGAGGTTTCAGGAACAAAAATAGGAAACTGGCCCCTTTCGTTAAGCTGTCCCATCAGCAGAAGTGCCAGTCAGGAGGAGGGAGTTTTGGCACTCTTTCCCGTGGGCATCCTTCCCACGGCAACTCTTTCTGTATTAATCACTTCCCAATCCCCACCCCCCTTTTTTTGAGGTGGAGAAGACACCACTGAGGTTTGGGGAACTGAGGGAACAACAAAAACCCCGACCCACTGTGTAAGCCCAAATCAGGAAGTTATCTTTCTTTTTCCACCCACTCCTGGATAACTTGATTATCTCCTGTCCTGCTTGATCTACACTGGCTGCTCAGATCACATTTGGGGAGGATCCCAGTTTGGGGAATGTGAAACATGGCACAGAGGTAGGCAACAGCTCTCTGGAGGCAGGTGACCCAGAGCCAGGGGGCACGTTAGGGGGATTAGCCCAGGGTCTCTCAAGTGCTCTCCTTCTAGTCTCTGGTCCTGTTGCTTTTGTCTGAGGGCTGCAGAGACAATGACTGTGAGTGGTAATCTTGGCTTCCCTGGGGTGCAAGGCCACCCAAAGATCTTCCATTGGCCACTGTTGCTGCAGCGTCCTCGTTCATGCAGGGGAGGAAATGCTGGGAACCTAACTAATAGCCTGATCATGAGCCATTCATGCCCCAACCCTGACCAAGTTCTTCCTGGGTGCCAAACCCTTCAGTGGTTCCCTACCCCCTACCGAGCAAGTCCGAGTTTTTATCACAGCACAGAAAAACCTTTTGTGTCCTACCTTATTTCTGCCTCGTTTCTGTTTGCATCCACATTTGGCTCCCAGCCACGCCTCCTGAGCCACCATGGTGAACCTTTTTTCCTTGTTCGAGACCCCTCTTTTGACTCTTTCTTGGGAGCCCCGCTTTCTCCCAAGCAGAGTTGATTTCTCCTGACTTTGCATTATGTGTGACCTCATGGGAGTGCTTTGATGGGGTTGTTTGCGTGCCACCTTTCCTTCTAGATTGTGGGTCTTACCTTCACTCAGTTCTGAATCCCCTTTTATAGAATAGGTGCTCAACACATTTTTTGGTTGTGTGAATCAATGAAAAAAATCCGTGATGTTTACACAGTATTTTATGCGTTTAACAAATCGCTTTTTCTCTATTGTCTGCCTTTGTACTTCACAAAGAGCCTATGGGTGGCATTCTGGACATGAGAACAGTGAAGATCAGAGAGGTGATGTGATGCTCAAGGATGATAGACTGGTGACCAGCGTGTCGTTTGTAAGTCTTAGTGAGTCGAAATCCGAGCAGAACATGTGATGACTGTTTCTGTCACGTGACTGCCACATTGGTGGAAACGGGTGAGCTCTTTGATGGGCTTTGAGTTATGCTTCTGGAGAGATGCGTTTGGTACCTGAGGCTATGAAGGTGGATTCCCATTGCCTGTAGAAAAAGGTTTAAGCTTCTGAGCAAGGCACCCAAGATTCTCGCTCCAGTCACGGGTTTCAGTTTTATCTTTGGCCACTCTCGGGCCAAAGCGCGATACTCCATTACTATAACCAGAGGTTGGCAACCCTTTTCTGTAAAAGGCTAGATGGTTAGTATTTTAGGCTTTTTTTTGGCCTGGCAGTCTCCGTGGCAACAGCTGCGCCGGTGTGAAAGCAGCCCTGAACGTTACGTAAGTGAGTAGGCGTGGCTGTGTTCTAATAAAACTTGGTGAAAACAGTTAGCGGGCTGAACTTGGCTTGAGGGCCACCGTTTTCTGACCCTGTTATAAAGGCTTCCTGAAAATGCCATACATTATTCTCTTTTCCTTTTCTCGCTGGTTTCCTTCCTTCCCGTAAGTTCTCACTCCTATCACCTTTCACTCATCTTTATTTTAATGTGTGCTTAACCGGGATCCATCACGGTGAGTTGTCCTTGGTACCAGTTCCAGGCAACGTACAACGGGGAGCTCCCTCTAGGGATCTCATTGTTCATGGTCTTCGTTTCAGATCCCTTGGCCCAACTCACTCTTCACCTCGTATTCCACTTTATTCTAGGTTCTCCTTCTAACCTCCTGGCTCCTTTTTTCCTTCAGTTTGCCTCATTCACACCTAGAGGTGATTGCTTGCCCTCCCTTCACAGTGACGACCCTGATTTCTTCTGTTAGTAGCTTTGGATTCAGCTCTCTCTGGCTCCGCTGCCTCAGGTCGCTGTGGGTGAATCTCCTGGTTTGTCACTGTCACTGGGACTCTCCACTTTGGTGCCGTCTTTTCCATCATCCACTAGGTAGCCTCTCTGCCTGCCTGTTGAGCTTTGCTCAGCCAGCTCAGTGTAGCTTTGCCAGCCACACTCTGTGCCTGGTCCTGTGCCCAAAGCCAAGAGGATGGAGAGACTAGAATGATGTAGTCCACGTCGCTGAGAAGCCCAGTTAGCAGAGGTCTGACTAACTCCAAGGTAATAGGAGAGGAGAACATCGTTGGGGAACCACACTTAGGAGTGATGACTTTAGAGGGACAGAGGAGAGTCAGAGACAGCTCCAGTTCCCACCTCTGAATTTCACTTTCTTGCTGAAAAACCTGCTGTCACCTCCTATTGTCTCCTGTGCCAATTCCTACTTCCACTGCATCCACTTGAATATTCTCTGCAATCTCTTTTTTAAAAAACATTTTAATGTTTGTTTATTTTTGAGAGAGAGAGACACACACAGAATGTGAGTGGGGGAGGGGCACAGAGAGAGAGGGAGACACAGAATCTAAAGCAGGCCCCGGGCTCCGAGCTGTCAGCACAGAGCCCGATGGTGGGGCTTGAACCCGTGAACCATGAGATCATGACCAGAGCCAAGTCGGACGCTTAAACCGACTGAGCCACCCAGGCGCCCCTCTGCAATCCCTGATTGGTTTGCTAACCCACTGAGCTACAGTTCTTAGTCATCCCAGATGTGGACTTCTGACTCAGGCATCTTACGTTCTTAGCCTTCCTTGCACCCAGCATGCCCATTCCTACCTACATGCTTAGTGGCCAGTGTCATTGCTCACCAACTGTGTCACCTTGGAAGACCACTTAATTATCCTGAATCTCAGTTTCTCTATCTGTAGAATGACTAAATATTTGCTTTGCTATTTGTTTATTTGAAAATGTTAAGTACTGGGGCAGCCGGGTGGCTCAACCAGTTGAGTGTCCAACTCTTGACATTGGCTCAGATCGTGATCTCACAGTTTGTGGGTTAGAACTCTGTGCTGGGCTCTGTGCTGACAGCATGGAGCTTGTTTGGGATTCTCTCTCTCCCTCCCTCTTTGACCCTCCCCTGTTGTCTCTCTCTCAAAATAAATAAACAAGCTTAAAAAAAAATTAAATTTAAAAAGCTGACAAAAATGTGATGGGGATATATCCAAATATTAAAAAAACAATTTTTAAGTGCTTATTGAAATACCAGATCTAAAATATTTTGTCTGGTGCCTGAAACTTAATAAGTTTCTTATTATCTTAAAAAAAATTTTTTTTAATGTTTATTTTTGAGAGAGAGAGATAGAGGGCAAGTCGGGAGGGGCAGAGAGAGAGAGGGAAACACAGAGTCTGAAACAGGCTCCAGGCTCTGAGTTGTCAGCACAGAGCCTGACATGGGGCTTGAACTCGGCAACAGTAAAATCATGACCTGAGCTGAAGTCAGACACTCAACCGACTGAGCCACCCAGGCACCCCTAGTTTGTTATTATCTTAATAACCATTTCTTCCTGCTTATATCCTCCTTCTTTCTCTCTCTTCCTTTTCCTTCCTTCCTACCTTCCTTCCTTCCTTCTCTCCCTGTATTTCTTTTTCTTTCTTCCTTCCTTCCTTCCTTCCTTCCTTCCTTCCTTCCTTCCTTCCTTCCTTTCTTTCTTTCTTTTCCAGATCCTGACTTCAAGACCAGCTTCAGTTTTTCCTCTATTGTGAAGACTTCTATACTCATTCCAGCCAACACTGACTTTTGTCCTATTCCTAAATAGTTACTAAGAAAGGCTAAGAGAATAATACATTTATTTCTTGACTATATTCTTTTGTGTGGGCTATTTTATTGTTTCAGGTTCAGAAGGACATGGGTTTAAGGTCTTCCTCTGTCAGTGTGTAGCTATGTGACCTTGGAGCAGTTGTTTAACTTCTCTGAGCCTCTATTTCCTCACTGATCAAATTAGACTAATAATAACCTCCCTACTATCTAAAATAAAGCCACCTCTAAGTTCCTCTGTCACATGTACCTCTCAGAAAACTCAATATCTAATGTGATTACCATTGGCTTATCTGCTGTCTTTCTTCTCCCGCCGTTAGGTAACAATTGATGATAGGAGACCAGAGATTTTGCTTAGTATGTTCACAGCTATATCTCCAGCGCTTAGAACATCTCATTGAATATTTGTTGGATAAAAGAGAGTAAGTCACTTACAGGTGGGATTTGAAGGTATAATGAGGTGTGGGCTTCAATGACTGCCTGGCTCATGTTTGTCAGTGGGCTTTCAAAAAATGTGAATATCCTTAGGACAACCTTTGCTTCCTATGCTTTCCACCACCATTGGTACCACCGGTTAGTAAGGAGATGCAGGGCTCTCTACTCTAAGGAAATAAAACCGGTCGAGAAGAGAGAATCCATCGACAGTGGAACCAACCTCTTCAGAGTTGCCAAACTCTGAGAGTGAGCTGTACGGGTCTTTGAGTGAACACAGATGTTAATAAGCAAATGAAAGTACCAACCAACAGTGGGACTAAATGGCATCCAGAGGCATAAAGAGAGTCATGATTTCACTAAGTGGGGTCTCTGTCTTCTTATTTCTCTGTGCTCCATGATTATGGGACCAAATGGCCATTTGGTTATAAATCTGAATTTTTGTCCAGCTCTCTTACTGAAAGACCTCCTCTTATCCTATTGGTTGATACAGTCTTCTCTTTCTCTTGACTTAACGCTCTGTAGCAATGGATTGGTGCAGCTAACAGTCCATGGTGAAAATTCCTTTCATGTTCTTAGTGATTCACTTTTGACATGATTAACCAATGATTTTCCCCTGGCGTTCTATCATTTAATCCTGACTTTAGTTCTATGAGGTAGACAAAATACTCTTACTTTCTAGATGCTTGCTGATGTGTCTTGGGTCCCACGGTGAGTAGCAGTGGGTCTAGGGTACTTCAAGATTCAGTTCTAGGCCTTTTTTTTTTTTTTTTTTTTTTTTTTTACTTTCTCACAGTTTCCCTCTGGCCAGATTTTTGTCTGAGATTTACCACCCTCAACACTTGTTGAGTGTCTGTTACATGGCAGGCAATATGATAGGCATGTGGAAAAAACAGAGAAGAATTAGACATCATGTCTGTTCACTCAACTTTCCAGACCAGTTCGGGAGACAGATAAGAGCACACATATTCTAGCAGAATTTGACTTGTGCTCTAAAGAACAGCTTGGAGAGATTGTCATAGATAAACTGACATTAGCGATTGAGTATGGGACTTGTGTGGGAATTTTTCAGGTGGAGAAAGTGGGAGAAAGCCTAGGTACATGGTGAGTGATATGTCGAGAGGGTCACACTGATGGCGCATGGGGGAGAAGAGTGGGTGCAGGAAGATAGCTCAGGTGGATAGGGACCAGAACCCAAAGAGCTTATATGTCATGCTGGGGGTGTAGACTTTATCGTTTAGGGCCAAGGCAAATTGGACTTCATTTTGTTTCCCATTTCCATGGGTGGCTTTCCCAAAGAGAAATTCTCTTTAAAAAAAATTTTTTTTTTAGGTTTATTTATTTTTGACAGAGAGTGTGAGCACGAGCTGGGGAGGGGCAGAGAGAGAGGGAGACACAGACAGAAGCCAAAGTAGGCTCCAGGCTCCAAGCTGTCAGCACAGAGCCTGACGCGGGGCTCGAACCCACAAACCGTGAGATCGTGACCTGAGCCGAAGTCAGACGCTTAACCGACTGAGCCACCCAGGCGCCCCAGGAGAAATTCTCTTTTTAAACTGGTCTTTGTAACTGCTGCTGTTCACCCCATGAAAGTGTTGGCTCAAACGGACCATAACAGGTCTATATTCCACCAGGACATGGCACTTCTCTGTTCCACTGGTCTGGGAGAACTTGCTGCTAATATGGACAGAAAACCGTATACGTATACATCACATATTCAGATTATCTTTGGTTAGTCAGGAGCTTACTGTCCTAGCTGCCTGTTTAGTCAAATGGAAGGGGCTCTGGGGTCAAGGAACATGACCCTAAGTAGGATCCAGAATTCCTTGGGGCCATTTGCAAAGGGCTGCTATATCCTCAGTCAACTATTCTGTGTCTAATTCATTTATTGAACTTCTTGGCACTGACATCCCTCACGGGTCTACTTCCTTTACCTGTCGGGATGCTGCGTTTTAACTTCAAAGCTGCCTTCAACCTGAGAACTGGATGGAGAAATCTTTGGAGAGAACTTTCAGCCTGTGGCTTTGTTTCCCTCGCCCTTGGCTGGGTTGTCTTCGAGCCAATAGAAATTTCACTGTCTGTGTGGAAAGGTTTTTCTTGGCCGCTGTTGGCTTTGCAACACATCATGAGCTCTCTGTGGTTATCGCAACGTAAGTCTGTCAAAGAACACTATTTTATTTTTAATGACAATGTGATAGAGTTGAAAGAGCTCTGGATTAGAAATCAGGAAAAGGGAAGAAAAGGAAAAAGAAAATTTGGAACCTTGTTTCAGGCCTACGGTCCCCTCACCGGCTTTGTGTCCCAGGGCAAGTCATAACCGCAGGTTGGTTCTCAGTGGCAGTGAGATAGTCCTAATGATGCCAATTTCGCAGGAGTTTGGCGATTATTAAGGATATTACCTAGTGAGAATGACTTCTAAGTAGTAAAGCATTTTTAAGATTTTGTCAACCTTCACTCTTATTTTAACTTTTATGGGAAACAGGCATAAATCACAATGGGCTTTATTTTTCTTCTCCAGGAAGTAAGTCTCAACTACCCCAGTCCTCACGGTATATTCTTTCTCCGAGCTGATGAAAAGATAAAGCGCCACCTTTTTTGAACTTAGCCATAATACTTCTTTTGTTATTTCTCTATTTATGCATTTCACGCATAGGATGAAGCCCCCGGCAGGTATCCGGTATGTCTTTATTTTCCTTTCTGTTTGGCACAGCACGGGGCATAAAGTAGACACTTTGTATTATTGAGTTAAATGGAGTTTCCATTTATATCTCTACTTGAACTAATAAAGACGATATAACTCTGAGAAAATTCATTAATTGGGGTCATGTTTATTCTACTATTATCAACTAACATAACACATTTGTTTAAACTCAGGACTCAGTAGTTTATGTTGGTCATTAATGCTTCTCCAGTGAGATATGGTTGTTTATAGCGCTTTGCAAGAATGTGTGGATTTTCCATTCAAAGGAAACCACAGGATGATAATCAGGCAAAGGGAGGTTTGTCCAGAGCCATGGATACGTGGCACTGGTAGTTTCCACCCTTAGCCGTGGGCTCCTCCATTATCTTCCAGCCTGATTTGCAGTGAGGGCAGCCATGTGGCTGAGTTCTGGCCAATGCAAGGTGTATGGCCAGAGAAATGGTCTGCACAGTGTCTAGGGTTGGCTATAAAACTTCATGTGTGATCCTTCTTGCTTGTTCTTTTTGGTCTTTGGTTGATTGAAGAGGACTCAGCAGGGAATCCCAGGGAAATTTTTTTCTGCAAAGGGCCAGATAGTAAATATTTTAGGCTTTGCTGGCCATATGCTCTGTGCCACAATTACTCAACGCTACCAATGTAGTGTGAAATCAGCCGTAGACAATGTGTAAACAAATTAGCGTGACTGTGTTCCAATAAACCTTTATTTATAAAACAGGCAGTGGTTGGATTTGGCCCATAGGCTGTAGTTTGCTGACCTCTGACCTGGAGGATGGTGCACCATAGGACTTAAGATCTCTGAATCACCACAGCAAACTCTTCGAGCCAGGCACCCAAAGGGACTATGATGTGTGTGAGAAATAACCTTTGTTAAGCTGCTGAGATATTTGCCTTGTTTGTTAAAACAGCTGATGTGAATTATCACCACTAATGCTGGTTCATTCTAGAATCTGCCATTGTTTTTGTTTTTGTTTTTAAATCCTAGTTCAATTCATCACCAATCCTGCCAATTTTGTCTTCTAAATATTTGTCATATCTTCTTCTATATCCCTACCCGCACTGCCCAGATGCAGAGCCTTGTCATTTACCATCAGTATGACTGCAATAGCCCCAGAACTGCTGTGGCCTCTCCCCAGCTCGTCTTCCGGGCCGTGGATAGAGCAATGGCTGGAGAGACGTTCCAAACACGGCAGTTAAGGCCAGCTCTCTCTGGCTGTCAGCATAGACATTCCTTGCTTGAGGCATGACAGACTGCTCAAAAAGGCAGCTTTGAATCAGAAGGGCTTGACGTAGGTAAGGAGTATCTCTGCCAGATCCTAACGCAATTCGGCTTCATCTGTTCGTCTGGGGGAAGCAATCCTTCCTCACCAGACTGCTGTGGAGACGCAACTGGATTGTTTGTGATGCTGTTTCAAGTGTGGGGCTGTCCTCTTGCCTTGCTGTTTGCTATGGTGACATCCTGCACTTCTTTCCCAAGTGGTGAGAGGAGGGAGCTCTTTTGTTTCCCAGGGTACGTTTGACAAGGTCTGGGGACATTTTTGATTGCGCAACTGTGGGGGTGCCTCTGGCATCTAGTGTGAAGAGTCCAGTCATCCTACAACGAACAGAACAATGCCTCACAACAAAGAATTATCTGGACGCAAATGTCAACAGTGCTCAGGATGAGGGACTCTGTTCTAAGGAGCTTTGTGTGAGATTATGAAACTTTATTACTCAAAGGGTGTTTATTTGTCAGCCATGGAATTGAAAATGCTTCTGAAATTGAGAGCCTTTATAAGGGAGCTGCACTGTCTGGTTTTTATACCCCTCCCCAGCCCCCACAACTCCTTGGTCATGATAAATGTTGTTGGATCTGCTAACCCCTAAAGGCATTTGAATTTGTTACCCCTGGTAGACTTCCATTCCCCCAATAGACAGTAACTTACTCAATGGCAGGAACTTTTCTTTGCCAAATTAACATTTGTTTGACCCCTTGAAAGGCGATTTCTTACATGTGTATGTCCAGATGTAGGCTTAGGGTCCACCTTCCTCCCAAAGTTGTTCGTGGAACTCATCTTTCTTTGACTTTCTTTGACTTTAATGTCTGAGTAGTCTAATTCTTCCCAATTACACACAGGAGACCTCAGGATTACAAATGTCTGACTTCAGAACATCCTCATATACAGATAGTATTGAGATCCCTGGGGAATCCAGAGAGAGAGAGAGAGAGAGAGAGAGAGAGAGAGAGAGAGAGAGATACAGCTTTTAAGGTATCTGGTTCAATTCTTATTGCTTCTTAAGCTTTAACTGATCCCTAAGGGTCCATGGTTGTCATCTTTCTATGTTCTTAGGGTCTCTGTGTTTATGTCTCACCAACCGCCTGATGATTGGTGGGCCTATGGGAGGATGATTAAGGGGATAGAATGTTCTCTAGGCTACCTCCTTTTCTTTATAACATTAGAAGAGGACACTTTTTTTTTTTATGAAAGAATGTTGAGCACTTGTTACTTATGTATCCCAAATAATACAGAAAAGAAGAATTTCTGGGTCCAGGGAGGCATACAGAGTCTGCCTGGATGGCTGGTCAGGGAGAAAGGTACGTGAGCTGGATACTCAGAGGAGGAGCTAGTGAAGTGATGACTGTATTTCATCAGAGGTGAGGGATTGGAAAGCCACAGGGGAGAGCGAGGGAATGGAAGCGAGAAAGTGTTGTTGGGTGTGTGTCTTCTTCACCACAGTCCCCCCTGCTGCTTGTCTTTGAACACATTCAGAAAAAAAAGCCCATGAAGGAGAAAGTAGATTCCTTATTTTAGTCCATTAGGACTGCTGTAACAAAATATCACACAGTGGGTGGCTTATCAACAGAAGCAATTTCTTTCTCATAGTTCTGGAGGCTGGAGGTCCAACAGCAGATTGCCATCCTGGCCAGGTTCTGGCGAAGAACTTCTTCTGAGCTGCAGACGGCCAATTTCCAGCTATGGCCTCGAATGCTATTAACACTACCTCTGCGTTGCCCTGTTCATCCAACGGCTCAAGTCTGTCTGCACAGCCCCTCCCCAGGTCCAGCCTCAGTACCACTCAGCTGTGGGAGTGACTGGTCTCTTTGCTGTCAACCTGCTTTCAGATTTGCTCCCCGTAGCACAGATGACCCTCCAACGGCAGAACAAAGGGCTTCCTCTAGTACGCAATGCGGCCAAAGTGGCTAGAATAGAATTATGATGGTGGTAACATGGGCCACCCGTGTAGGACTTCTTGGCACATGTCTACTCATCCAGTCGGCACCACAGCTTATGAGGTAGGTGTCTCTATTTCTCTGCTTCCCCTATTTTAGAAGAGAAAACGGAGGACCAGGGAATTTAGGAGAACTTGTCCAGGAACGTAGAGTCAGTGGTAAAACTAGGATTCAGATTCACTTTTTCTCTTGAAGTTTTTCTTTACCTTTGATGATTTGAGGTGAAAGGGACATTTGCAAATGGTAACATTAAAGAACAGCCGCTCTGTGATTTGGGCTTACATTTATGCTTGAATTTGGTCCACTCATTCATTCACTCAGGAATGCATTAAAGAAATTGACATTGCCAGGATGTATCCTAGGTTGTGGAGACACAGCTTTAAATTAAGATGTCAAGGTCTTTGGCCTTTTATGAGTTTTGCTTTCTTATGGAGGAAGATAGGCAATGCAAGACACTACATTCAAAAGCTGGCAGTCAGCATACAGACAATTGAGCTGGGTGATGTGATAGGGAGGGACTGCGTGGTTGGGGGATACCAATTTGTGGCAAAGTGCTGAGAGCCTAGTTGGAGCCAAGTAAGAAGAGATTGAGGGGTAGGTGGTAGGGTAGGGAAACTTTTTTTGGCAGAAAGAGTCATCAGTTCCAAGGTCCTGGGATAGGAAGAAACTGAGTACATGGTTGAACCACAGCACAGGAGGCAAGTGAATCCAGATGTCAGGGAGGAATGTCAAGTCATGTAGTCTTAGGTAAGCCAGTGCAGAGAGTTTTGAGTTTGTTCTTCACCTGATGGGAAGCCATCGGATGTTTGAAGCAGAGGAGTAATATGATTATCTCATTCTCTTTTCGGATAGCTCACTCTGACCACAGGCGGAGGAGGTGGTCAAGGGTGGGGAAGGGTGGAAGCAGGCAGTGCAGGAGAGAGACTAGGAGTCTAGCACCTATCACCTGAATGGTGGAGATGGAAAAGGAGAGAGGCAGGGCTTTGCCTTAAAGGCTCAGGGTCCAGCACTCACTGAAATGAAGCACTGTCATGACAAGACTTGTAGCTTTCTATCAGGGCAAGGTGGTGAAAGGGAACACACAGAGAAGTCATGTTCCTTTTCCGTATGTTGCCATTCCTGTGGATGGGCGCCCTAGGAATGGCTGTTTTTTTTGTTGTTGCAGAGGTTCAGACTGCAAAATACTGGCACTAACTCATGTTAATAGGCAATCGGAGACAGAGCCGTAAACCAGAGAGGGCTCATGGAAGCAGCAGGGCCCAGATCATCACTTCAAAGATGAGCATCGCCCCATGCACTGCTAGGTCCGGCACCAGTCCATCACTGTGTAAAATTTCTGCAAGTCAGAAATTTCAGGTGCTGTGAGATACCCACTTGAGGTACAGCTATAGCTCTCCTTCTCCCTTCTTACTTATCCACACTGGGTCCCATCTCTTTATCCTTCTTGGCCCCATTGGAGATGTGTTGGGGATTTCAGAAACATGCTCATGTATGGGTGGCAAAAATTTGAGGAGGCTGGTGAAGGAGATACGACGTGACTGCGCGAAGTGCTTCTAGGTCCGTCCTTTAGATTCTGGTTTCCCTTGATACATAGTCATGGCTGTGAGTTTGTGTTGGGATGCATCTGGGTCTTGTCTGTCTTGAGATACCCTGACAGTGTCTTCCCTCCTGGCCTGCACCGAAGAGGTACAGGGGGCTTTCAGCAAGAGTGTTGCATAGCTTTTGGGGTTGCAGAAAGCAAGCACGTGTTCATAATATGGCTGGGGAGGTCCCAGGGCTAAGCATCTACTCTAATATAAAGTGGGGCAGTTCACGGCTGAGACTCAGAGTTACCTCCTCATTATGTTAGGATCTGAGTTATGAAGCTGGGCTCTGGGTGCAGTTTTATTTTTTATTTATTTTCTGCAATGATCAGTTAGCAACTGATCATTGCAGAAAATCTGGAGAACTCAGAGACAATTCAATGGGGCGGAAAAATGATTTCCCATTATCCTATTATCTAGAGGCAAACCACTTTGTGTTTTTCATGTTTCCTTCTAGATTAAAAAAAGTTTTCCTATGCACTTTTTTTTTTAATGGAGATGAGTTTACGCAGTATGTGCAAATTTTTTTTGTACCGTATTTTCCCACCTACCTTTATCTTGAAAAATCTCTTTCCATCATATTAAACATTCTTGGTGACACTCCTTTATTCTCCAAACCTATAGACTCGGCCAGCCCATTGCAATCCTCAGCATTGAGGATACACTGGTGGTGATTAATACGAAATTTGGTCTCTATCTCCAGGGAATCTTCGGTTTGGCAACAAGATGAACTTTTTCATGTATTATGTCTTCATGGTTTTTTTTTTTTTTTTTTAATTTTTATGAAGGTTCTCTTTCCCTAGCCATCAGAAAGATAAGATCTATATAAAAATACATTGTCGGAATACACCTCAGTGTGTTTGTCTCACCTGTTTTGGTGTCTTATGGCTGAGGGAAAAAAAAAGACACCACGCTCCATTTATAGACAAAGAAATGGCCCCAGAGAAGGGATCATCACACTTAATGGTGAAGTCTGGATATAGATCTAGACCTTCTTGGTCTCAGTCAAGGTACCATTCTTTCTTTAAATAAATATTACTTGAGTAATTACATGCAAAGTGTGCTACTAGCCTATGATCTTAGCTGTTGGAACTGCAAACAGCTTGGGTAAACTCATTCTTGCCAAGGTGTTGGCTGACAACAGCTTACGCCTTAAGGAGCTTCCAATTTCATAAGCCTTCCCCATCTGCAAAGTCAAGGCAGTTGGGAGGAGACACTCCTCAAGCTTTTTAAAATCTGGACTATTCTCTGATTCATGCATCCACCAATCTCCTCCTTACTCCAACCTAGACTAACTAAATCTGGGCTTGGAAACCAGGCCACTTGGATGCGAACGGCCTATGTAATTCTTCCGCATAATTAGCCATGGGGATTTGGGCATAGCACTCAGTCTCTCCAAGTCTGTGTCCCTGTCTCCCCAATAGAAACGATAACCAAACCTCCCTCATAGCTTTGTTGTGAAAATTAAATGTAATAATAAGTGTAAGTATTTAACACACTTCCTGGCGCATGGTTAAACCCTCAAAACTACATTCTCTCACTAGGTAGTCCTTATTATTCTTATCGTGGGCAAGTTTAACAATCTCCACTTAGTGACTGACACCACTGAGATATCATGTGTTCCAAGGGAGCTGCCCCTTCTCCTTTACAACTTTGGAAGGAGGTGCGTATTTTTATTCCTCTTTAACCTACGAGGGAAGTGAGATACAGAGAAATTAAGCAATTAGCTCCGAGTGAAGCCAGGTCTTTTTCTGGCATACTATCATGTTGGGGAGATTTCCTAGTAGAAATAACATTCTGCTACATAAGGCATGCAATTCTGGGTGATGTTGCAAAGGAGAGAAAGATCCTGCGGTTTACCAGATGTTCTCTCCAGGAATCACTGGCTCCAGCACAGTAAGGAGTTACTTCTAGAAAGGTTACTGCAGCTGTATGTGTTCTCAATGAAGTCAGTATCACTCTGAGTAGCAGCAAGAGGGATAGACCAATGATGCCCCGCTTTGGGTGAGCTGACCCCGTGGCCACCCTGAGACTCCCACAATGCACTTACATGAATACGTTACATGAATAACTTGAGGTTGTGTCCACAGGTTAATAGCTGCTGGGACTGCACACCTCTGTGGTTACTGAGGGACATTGGTGGGGGCAGCATTACTGGGAGAAAGTTAAGGTGGTCCATGGCCAAACCTGCATTTTGTCCCCCTTTCACCCCAGACCAAAACTGCCATCACAACAGAGCTTCCTGGGCATAGCACTCTCAGCTGATGAGGATTCTTACCATAGTGCTATCCCAGGCAGCAAGTGGTGCCTCCTTGAATTGGCCTCTGCCATCCCTGCCAGGAAACCAAGAGAAGAAAGAGCCTCTGAAATGCCTCCTTGGGATAAACAGAACAGCATTTATGCCCTATTGCTACTGTGGTCCTTGTTATCCTGCACTTCCTATCATTGGGTCCGTGCAAGTTGAATTCTGGAGAATGGCACAGGATTCTTCTGCATACGGAGTCAGAACGTAATTTTTAGTTTTAATGGCAATAAATAATAACACGTTTATAATTCACTCTTTCCCCCATTCACACAGCTGTGACTGGGCTCTTGGCTTCTGACAGTCAATCCAACATACTTTCCACCTCCACCCTGCGGCTGCTTTTGGCTTTAAGAAGCTCTTCAGTACCTGGGAAGTTTTCGGGTGGTAGAGTGAGTCCTTGGGAACTGATCAAGGGCCGGTCTGCAATGAGTTACCTAGGAGTTGAGGGTTTCCATTATTTACTGTACATCTGAGTACATCCTTGGCCTTGTCCCTCGGCTAGAGCCAGGGCCTTATGGATGAAACACTCTTGGCCTTTCTTCTAGTGGAGCTCACGGTGGATATAGAGACAAATAGAGAATGTGTCCTCTTGGACCCGGCAGAGAGGCTGTGGGAGCAGCCGGGAGAAGTGTTTAACCCCAGCTTTGGAATCAGAGAAGGCTTCTTGGAAGAGGAGATGCCTTTATCTTATCATCCATCATACCGTGTATTCAATCAACAAATACTTATTGAATCCTCACAGTATGTCTGGCCTGAGGCTGGGTGCTGGGGACACAGCAGCAAACAAATCAGACAAGTTTCTTTGCCTTCATGGAGTTGCTATGAGAATCTTGAGGAAACACAGAGGAATCTCAAGGAAGAAAGAGGCAATGGCAGGGGAAGAGGGAATGGCATTAATATAGAGAGAGCAAAAAGGACAAAAAAAAGTGCTCTGCATTGTGTGTGCAGGGAACTACATACAGGGACTTTCAATCAATACTGTGATTGACGAGCCAGGAGTATTTAACATAGAAGTGATTTCTGAAACATGCAGACAGGTAAAGGCAGGCTTTTCAACCCCACTAGATCTGATTAGAGACGACTTTCTTACTCTCTGTGGTTTTCCCTGTGTTTAGAATGGTGCTCAGTATCCAGTTGGTGGTCAGCACATTCTTGTTGAATCATTAAATGAATTAATGCTGGGCCGAGCTGAACACGGGTCTTTGAGTAGATGATGCCACTTCCAGCTTTCACAGAGAGCAGAGCAAAATCATTCTTTAATAATTGATGAATCTCGGGCTGAACACTGAATTAGATCTGATCTCAGCCACATGGCTGGTACCTTCCATTAGAATCTAAAATGCTGAATGCCAGGATAGATTTGCAGAGTTCCAAGTTGATTTTTATTGCTAGAACAACGGAATGAGGCCGTGGGTAACTTTCTGAGATGTCCCTGGGATCTTGAATATTCAGAGGCATTGATACCATTTCTTCAGCCAGGAGACCTTCTAGGGGAGCAGCTGGTTCAGATGCTGCAGCAGGTCCTAATCCTTGAGGTACCCCTTCTTTGGAAGGCCTCCCTGTGCCTCCCACCCCTTCCCAACAGAACCTACCCCTCTATCTCTGTGCTACTTCTGTCCTTTATGTCTGTTTTGATCTCTTTTGTAATTATATTTTCCCTTCCATATCCACCCCTAGACTGTAGGCTCTTCACCTTATTTGACTTTGATTCTTTGGTGGCTTGGGAAAGACCCTGCAGCATTCATCAGAAGACTCACAACCTGGCAGGAGGCACAGGCATTGAAAGCAGCCATGCATCAGAATCTTTCAGGGGCTTGTGGACTTTCAGAGTGCTATGGGACCCGGAGGAGAGGATGCCTGGGTGGGCCTGGGTAATGAATGTTGTGAAGTCATCACAAAAGAGGCACCATTCAGTTGGGAGATGAAAAGGATTTTGCTGTGGGGGGTTGGGGGGGGAAGATCTTATGAAACAAAAGGAGTTTTGGAAGGAGTACTGGGGTGTTTATTGTACTCCTACTTTTACACCCCCTATTTTCCTGTCTGGGACATATGCTTGAAGGGTTGGGCTGGAAGCAGCCGACAGGAGGTTGACATTAGTCCTCATTCTGGGGAGTTATTTCTGACAGCCCATTTTACAGCTGGGGACCCTCGGGCTGGAAAAGGGGAAATATGCGGTAGGGACAGAGCTGGCTGCAAATTGCTGATTTTATGCTTCTGCCCGCCAATGTCGCTGCCTTTTGTTGCCTGTGTTCTCTTGCCAGGTGTAGTCTTGGAGTTTCCTGCAGGTGGGGAGAGGATTTCCTTTTGGATGATGTTCAAATAGGTCAGACATGTTGCTTCCTTATCTGCTGCTGCTGTTGAGAAGGAGCCAGCTGGGCCTTGGTTTTCCCAGTTACATCTGCACAGCAAGAGAAGACCTTGTCTCCTCTAATAATAAAGATCTCGGTCTCTCTTTCTCTCCTTATCTTTTTTTTTTTTTGTCTCTGTCTCTTTCCTTTCTCAGGATTACATTAAAATTAGACAATTCTGCACCGAGCAAGACCAGGGCCTTAGGATATGGTCACAGAGATTGGAAATGAGGAGGTTTGGGATGGCTGTAACTGTGCACACACACACACACACACACACACACACACACACACACACACAAACACATCATATTGCATATTGGTCCAGGGTTGTTCTTGGAAAGTGAATTCATATGCCAATGGAAATGCAAATTGAATTACACAAACAGAAATGAAAATAAGACGGTAAGAAATAGTTTAGTGGAGCATGCCCCGCCCTGGCCCTTTGCAGAGGTGCGTGAGGTATTGCACAAAGTAGCCTGAGTGAAGGGCATTGGCTCTTCTCAAACCCCAAACAAGAATCTCATTTTCATGTCTTTACTGTACCATCCCAGTGTAGCCCTCTTCCTAGGAGCTGGGCCATGGGAGAGAGCCCTCATCAGCTGGGCACCTACTGTTCTCCAGGTCTGTTCTAAGATGTGGCAACTGTCATCTAATTCAACCCTCACCACAACACCGTGAGGAGTGGACAGTTATCACTGTTATACAAACGAGGAAACAAAAGCCCAGGGGAGTTAATGGACATTTGCCAAGGTCACTCGGCCATTAACAGACAGACCTGGAACTTACGTGTGACTTGATTTAAGGATAAATTGACGTGACCAATGTCTTGTTTCTTTTTCCATTTTTTGGTTCTGCTTCCACGATATTCAGGCAATTCTCTTCTGCTCCACTCATACTTCTAATACCCCTGCAGCTGGAGGCTATGGCTGTCTTTGCTCACATCCAGTGGGGAGGACACAATGTTTTTGTGAAAGACGAAGGGAACGTCTGTTTTCCAGAATCTCTAGCAAATGTGTCACTGACAGATGAACCCGCTTGGTCACTGGTGAAAGCCCATGATTTAAAATGGGGAAGAGTGGTGGTCGCACTTGGAAATCAGGATCCTGTTAGAAAGAAGAGGGAAGGCCTCCTGTGTAGGCACCCACAGGTGTCTGCTAAGGGTATCTGGAAGATTCCAATAGTGGAATGCCTCTTAAGAAACAAATCAAAAAGTAGTGGCTGACGGAGTATTTATTATTTATTTAGTTATTATTGAAGTGTCATTAACATACAGTGTTACATTAGTTTCAGGTGTACAATATAATGACTCCACAATTCTATCCATTTCTCAGTTCTCCTCATGAGAACTGAACTCTTAATCCCATTTATTATTTCCCCCATCCCCTCACCCACCTCCCGTCTGGCAACCACCAGTTCTCTGTATTTGTCTGGTTTTTTTTTTTTGTTTGTCTCTTTTTCCTTTGTTCATTTGTTTCGTTTAGCTTGCAAGAGTGACACCGTATAAATCCTCAATGTGAATAAACTAACCCCTTCTTACTAATGTATTAGGATTTTCATATCACAAAATGTTTTCATAATGCTTATTTATTTGAGTTTCGCGGTATCACTTTGATGTCGGTTTTCTTCTCTCCACCTCACAAGATAAGAGGTAAGGTGGGGAAACAGGGGTGTAGAAACTCCAATTGAGATCTTTAAGCTTTTTCACTGGTCTTTTCACTAAAACACTGATGTTTAATTACTGGAAGTGTTTTCCGATCAGTCCAGAACTGATTACCCTTAATAAAGTATTTGAAATCTTAAAAGTATGACTTCTGCTTTTGCCCAAGAAAACGGAGGTGGCCATACTGAAGTATGTCATGTCTGAACACTTCCTCTGTGAGTGCATAAACCTGGGAACTGAGACAAAATATTTTCATCAGAGAATTTTGAGGTGTCTCGTTTTCACCAATTACTCAGAACTACCAAATCTTTGAGATTCATCCATTGAACAAATATCGATTTGTGCAAGGCTGGATTTCAGACCCTAGTGATTTGGTCTGAGGAGAGAAAGCGGACCAGGCTCAGGCAGGGTTTCTGTTAACAGGACTCCACATTTGACATGCGGGAGCAACCTAACTATACCTCCAATACATACATTTCTTCCCATTATCGCTACCATGGCCCCAACTCAAGACCTCATTGCTTCTTGGGTCAGCTTCCTGTTTTACATCCTCCCTATGCAGGCTGAGTGGCCTTTGCAAAATGGATAAGTGATGGCAACTCTCCTTCTGAACCGAAACCCCTGCCAGTTTCTCAATGACTTAGAATAGAGTCCAAGTCCCCATTAAAGGCTGTGCAACTCGGCCAGCCCCCTGTTTCCCTTCCCTTCCCTCTTACTTCTCTCCCCACTTTGGCCTTGTTGATCTCCCTGTAGTTCTTGAAATACGTTGTTCCCTTTCTTGCTTCTAGGTCTTTGCATGTGCCTCCTGTAGGGAAATGTTCAAGTGTGGTCTCTGCAGGTTATGCATGGATTGACTGTAAATGGTCAACCAGACTTTGTGACTGATGTGTGATAAGGAACACGGCAAGTAACCCTCTGCTTCTCAAATTATTGGAAGCCAACCTTTCTCTTCTTCCTAAAACTATTTTTTGGTTCATGTAACAATGGAGGCGGCTGGCTTCATGCATTGATAAATCCAGGGCTCCCATTAGGTTGACTGTATCATTTACTATTTTGAGGGTGAAAGAAAATTCCATGAGTTATTACCTCAGAATAACAGTTAAAAACTTAGTTAGTCCCAATGATTGGGCACGTATGTCATTAGAATACTCTTTTGCTCTCTCTTTCTTTGCTTTTCTCTTAGATCATATTCTCAGTTAGGCTGTTCCCACAAGGTGGTTATAACCTACCCTAACAGTGCCTCGATTATTGTGGCCACAGTGAGGGGTGCTCTGGTTAGCCAGGCCTGGTCACTGGTCCACCCCTAGAATGGTGGAATAACAGAAATTGTGAGGGGAGTGGGGTGGTTCTTCACACCGGAAACCAGGTGCTTGTATCCTAGTAGAAGGAAAGGGTGCTGTACAGTCAAAACAATAAAAGTGTACGTAACCTTTGGTAGCTGTCGTCATGGATCCATGGTGAGGAATACAAAAAAGCGTGATAACATTACAAAAGAAATGTTGCACATTTTGATGGCTTCTGTAACGTGGGAGGGTCTTTGGTTCTGAATAAAATGCTTGAAAGTTACGTAAAAAAAGCCAGCAATCATTAATGATAGGGGAGACCCGGTGTGGGGTATATGGGAGCTCCGTGCCACCTTTGAGGATTTTCTGTAAACCTGAAACTAGTCTAAAATGAAAATTTACTTTAAAAATAGAAACTAGTGGGAAAATGTATCTTCTTACAACAACTCAAAAGTGCATTCCATAGCTATCAGAGGAGCAAGATAAGGTTACTTACCTTGTAGGGGAAAGGAAGAGAGAGACTCCATCCCGGACAATGGCAATAAATACAGAGCACGCATTTTTGTACAGGAGAGTGGAAACTGAAAGAACTTAAAAATTTCAGTTTAGTTTACTGTAGTTTGAGAAATGCTCTCTTCTTATTCTGTTCTGTACATGTAGGAGAAGGCGAAGTGGAGACCCAGGATTTATTTTGCACTTGAGTTATGTTTATGCATAAATTTGTTTATGTCAGTTAGACTATTTCTTGCAATTCTGTCATTTAATTGTTATATAAACTGATGATATATGAGTACAAAAATGAGAATTGAGATGTCCATGAAATTGAAGCTAAATGCTCTGGAAAGACTTGATGAAGACAACTTTTTCCTAAAATTGTTATTGAGTTAGGTGTGATTGAGACAAATATAAATCATTGGGAAAACATTCATAGGAATCGGTAAGAGATCTGTACTCAGATTTCTTCCCGAGTGTTTGACATTGTCACTCCACCCCAGGAAAGATTCAGACTTGTGGACAATGCATAATGGGTGTGTTTACACAAGACACAGGCTTTGATCTCCAATCACTGGACCCATAAAAAAACCAAAAAACAAAAAACCCTTGTCGTTACATTAAAAGATTGGTGACTAAATGAACATTTATATATTTTCAACTAAAATAAAGCATGTAAAAGATGTGAATCCATATAAACAGATTTTTCAATCAACCAGCCAACCTTGGGACCCATTCATATTGAATAAAAGGTTCTACTGGGTTGGCAAATTGCAATAAGTGAGAAAAACTTTGTTGAATTCTTTCTGACGTACAAAGCTCTTTTAGATATGATGCTTTTTCTCTGACTGCAATTAGCCTAACGATCGGCATGTTGTTCTTGATGGCGTGAAACAGAAATTTAGAGAGATAGGGGAATCATTGGCTGGTAAGCAAAGAATTGCTATGTTTTAAAAAAATTCCTCTATCCTTATTATTTAGAAAGTATATTGTTTCTCCCAAGTGAGTCCACTGAAATGAGAAAAATAGATTGTTTGACCTGATGTGTATGTCATAGAGGTACGGAAGTTATACAACTCCCACTGCTTTTATAATTTTAGGAACTTCCTGCCATAGGCTTAGTTCTGGATTAGACCCAATATGTCCAAAATTTTTTGTATGGATTACTCACTCTGCAGAGTAGCCATTATGGAAGGCTTTTATGCTACCCCCTCACCCTCCTGACCAGTAATTGTGCTCTCTTCCCCCCTCTCTTTTGCTACCAGTGAGAAATTCTCAGATAACACATGCTTCTGCGAAGGTAGGTCTGGGTTTGTTGCTGTTGAAATGGTAGCATCTTAGCAAAACTATTTCCTATGCGTATATTTTTGTTTGGTTTACAAATGTTTGCACGTACATTAGCTCATTTGAGCCACATAACAAACCTCTTAACTTCCCTTTTATAGTTGAGAAAACTGAAATTCAAAGGCTGGAAGTAATTTGTTTGAAATTCCTTAATTAGTCATTGGAGACCTGGTGTTTGGTTTAGGAACTTCTGATTTCATACCCGAAGCTTCTTTCTGAAACCCCAACACAAACGTAAGTTATTCTTGTTTATTTGTTCCTTTTGGATTACTCACATCACACACATTTTTTATTACCTTTTATTAATTCACTTAATGGAGAGTTTATTGAGCATTAATTGCATGTGAAGCAATTGGTTAAAAATAGTTGTGACTGAAATAAACCAGAAGCTCCCTTTTTGGGGAGGTTTGGAGACTAAGACGTGACCACTATAAATGCTCACACTCTTGGGGTTCACCCTTGAAACTTCCCATCTGTGCTTTTCACATGCGTGCCACATAGCACGCAAAGCTCAGAGAAGCATAAATATCCATGTTCGCATGCTGCCATTGGTTAATTGCACGACTATCAGTAAGCAATATGATGGTGTGAACATGTGCTCCTGATAATTGCCACCATTTCCCATGGAGTGAGCATGTATTTATTTACCACATTATTACTGCAAAAAAATGTGTGTGATTTTGCTGGTAACTATGTAATTAACTTGTACCTCACTGGGTTATTTTCGCTAGGACTGCATCTGGTGACTTCTAAAGAGCTGTTAGGAACAATGCGGAGCGCGACTTGTGGTTCTGTCCACGAGAATGCTTCTATGTTGAGCATATTTGTAGTTGATTATTTTTGAGCCAACTGTTGGTGTCGATTTCAATTTATTGTGGGCTTGTGCCAGAGAATACGTGCTTCAATATAAAACACCACTTCTTTCTCCACCGATTCCATAAAACTGCTTTCCACTGACCGTATTGCTCTCCTCGCTCAAATACCAGCTGGATTTGTTCAACATAAAGCAACAACCCTGCCTATTCTTCATAGACTTCATAAATGGTAAGGTTTACATTACAGTGCAGTTTTATGAACGTAACATAGCCACCTTGGAATAGGGCTCTTTGAAGTTTCCATTCTTCAGAATCTTTGCTTTACTTCTCTGAGTGACAAATTGCTTTTGTTATTCTGTTAATGTGAATGTTTAATGTGATGTTGCTATCGTACAGAAGATTGGAAAGTAGAGGAGAAAAGCTCCGCCCCTTTTTTTTCTGTTTTACAAACTCAGTACCCATTAACATTGGGTATATGTCCCTCCAGTCTTTTTTCTTACACACTTGTGATTTAAAAAAGAAGTGGTAAGTAACCACATTAGGCAGAAAATGTGATAATCTTCTTTTCACTTAATGCTTTATCTTTATTTTCTTGTGCTCCAACATAGTCTTATAAAACAGTCTTTTGAGGGGCGCCTGGGTGGCTCAGTCAGTTAAGCGTCTGACTTTGGCTCAGGTCATGATCTCATGGTTTGTGAGTTCGAGCCCTGAGTTGGGATCTGTGCTGACAGCTCAGAGCCTGGAGCCTGTTTCAGATTCTGTCTCCCTCTCTCTCTGCCTCTCCCCTGCTCATGCCCTCTCTCTGTCTCCCAAAAATAAATAAACAAACAAAAAAAAAAAGCTTTTGAAAAGAAATGGATAGGCACTTTTCCTTATATCTCTGGATAAGTATATCTTGAAACTCTGGACTTACACATCAAACCAATGTATGAGGACTCTAAGAGGTGGACGAAAGTAGGCAGACCGGCCAGGGGACATCAGGACGCAGGGAATGACATGGCAACGAGTTCTCTGGACTTTCTTTTTTGCCTTGTATATCCCACACTGGGTGCTAGAGAAATTGGCATCCTAGCAATGTTGATGCATTCAGACAGAAAGGCCCCAAGGAAAGATTGATTTCTCGAAAAAGGGGCGGCTTAGCAAGAAAGAAAACTTTTAGACACGGGTTACCAAAAATCACGAGAAAAGAGCAGCCTCGTACCATCTTACTAACTGTGGCTTTATGGGGGGTCTTGGTTTCCACCCTCACCTAGCTGGGGTGGTGACTGAGAAGGCTAAATAGGGACCTGGGACTTCTATCCTGACTGGGCACTAATGAGCACCCCCCCATACTGCCCACTGCTTGCCAGAGAAGTCTGAGGGGAGCCTGAATCCCTTCCCCCATCCAGGAGTAAGGAGGGCTCCCTCCATTTTCCTGAGAGTCAGCAGAGGACAAGGGGGACACCTGGACTTCCACTTCCATCCAGCAGAATAAGGTGGTGTCTCCCTTCTCCCTCTGGCTGGTATCAGAGGAAGTCTGCTGAAAGAGAAGATTTAAATAAGACTCAGAGTCTTATAACCCCAAATATCCGGGATTCAATTAAAAAAAAAATCACTTCAAAGAACCAGGAAATTCTTGAATGAGAAAAGACAGTTATGAGATACCAACACCTAGATGACTAAGATGTTAGAATTGTCTGGCAAGAATTTTAAAGCAGCCATTATAAAAGTGCTTCAGTGAGCCATTATGAACATGATTGAAAAATAGAATAAAAAAATAGAAAGGCTCGGCAAAGATACGAAGAATAGCCAAATGGAAATGTTAGAATATTTTTTTGAAAAAGCCAACCAAACACAAGGAGGAGGGCACCTGTTGGGATGAGCACTGGGTGTTGTATGGAAACCAGTTTGACAATAAATTATATTAAAAAAAACACACCCAACCAAACAAAAAACAAAACAAAACAAAAAACCCCCAAAACCTCAACAGTAAAATGGAGGAATAGGCCAAACAAGTGGTAAAACTTTAAGATGGAGCGATACAAATGACCTAGTCTGAACAACAGCAAGAAAATGGAATTTAAAGGGGGAACAAAAAAAAAAAAAAAAAAAGGCAAGCCTCAGGGATGTGTGGGAATAAAATAAAAGATCTCAGGGTGCCTGTGTGGCTCATTCGGTTAAGTGTCCAGTTCCTAATTTCAGCTTAGGTCATGATCTCACAGTTCCTGGGTTCGAACCTCCTTCCCCCCACCGCCCCACCTTGGGCTCCACTCTGACACCATGGAACCTGCGTGGAATCCTCTCTTTCCCTCTCTCTCTGCCCCTCCCCTCGCCCAAATAAACTTTAAAAATGAAATGAAATAAAATAAAACACAATATCCAGCATTCATGACATTGGCATCTCAGAAGGAGAGGAGAAAGAAGGTGGCACTGAGAAAGTATTTGAAGAAATGATGGCTACCTTTCCCAGATTTGACAAAAGATAAACCTACAGTTTCAAGATGCCGAGTGAACCTTGAACAGGATAAACCCAAAGACACCTGTGCCAAGATACGTCATAATAAAACTTCTGAAAACTAAGCAACACGCAAAATCTTGAAATCACGGAGAGAGGCATGACGGTTACTTCCGGCAGGGGGGTGTGGGGGGTGGGGAGAGACAAAATCAATGACACCATATTTCTCATCAGAAACCACCTCCATGGCCGGGAGGAAGTGCTGTCCTGTTTCTAAGTGCTGAAGGACAGGAACCTTTAACCCAGGGTTCTATACCCAGAGACCATATTTTTGTAGCACAGAGGGGAAATAAAGGTATTCTAAGGTGTAGGACGACTGAGAGAATTTGCCACCAGCAGAGCAAGTTTTCTAAAGGAATTCCCCTAAACAGAAAATAAATGGAAAAGGTAAAAACATATATAAATATGACAGGCTTCCTTTCCCCTCCCGAAGGTTCTAAATTGTGTTGAATGGTTGAAGCCAAAATGATAGCGCCGTCTGATGTGGTTATCGGAGGACGTCAAAGCAGAAAGTACTTAAAATGACTTTATCGATGGCAGAGGGTGAAAAGGGGTGAAAGTGGGGGTGTGTGAGCAGGAAGGGGAAGTATAAGGGAGATCTCCGTGGTGAGTGAATTGTTCTGTTATCATGATGGCAGTGGTGCTTATGGGGATTCTAGGCGTGTGATAATAGGGTGTAGAACTTGGGACACTCCTGTCGATTTCCTGCTGTTGCTATTGTTTGACATCGTTACAAAATGTAAGGTGTAACCATTTGTGAAATCGGAGTGAAGGGTGCATGACACCTCTTTGCGCTCTCTCTCAAATCTCTAATTTAGTGAGTTAATAATTATAGATTGTGAATCTGTAATTATTTCAAAATAGAAAGTTCCAAAAAGCAAAGTGGGTAGTGAATGAATAAACAAAAATGGATGCATCTGTATTAAGAATTCCATCCAGCAACAGCTTGGACGAATCTCTCATGGGTTATGCCGAGTGAGAGAAGGCATGCAAAAGTTTACATACTCTGTGATTCCATTCAGGTAATGATCTGGAAGAAGCAAAACCCCAGGGAAAGAATCTTGTCAGTGGATTTCCTGGGGGGTGGAATTGGCTGCTTGAGGGAGATTTGGAGGTGATGGAGGTGTTCTGTATCTGGATAGTGGTGGTGATTACACAACGGCATACATTTTTCAAAACTCATAAAACTACCTCCATAACCTCAGTGTAATAAAAACAAAAGGGAATGGGTGCCTGGGTGGCTCATTTTGTTGAGCGTCCAACTTCAGCTCAGGTCATGATCTCACTATTTGTGAGTTCCAGCCCCATGTGTGGAGGTTGCTTCCGATTCTATGTCTCCCTCTCTCGCTGCTCCTCCCCTGCTCATGCTGTCTCTCCCTCTCTCTCTCTCTCTCTCTCTCTCTCTCTCTCTCTCAAAAATAAATAAATCTTAAAAAAATTTTTTAAACAAAAGGGAAACATCATAACGTACTTAACCATATATATGATAACGGAATGCTTCTGTTGTTTTTCATTTTTTACTATCCCAAACTGTGCAGTCACAAACACCTGTGGGCAAATAACTTGGTTTCTTTGTCTTATTTCTATGGACCGTGGACCGTATTCCCGGAAGTTGTAAGTGTGGATAGAGAGGAGTAGGGGGATGAATATTAGGAACGTTTTTATAGCCTTTGAAAAATAATTGCAAAATTAGTTGCCAGAAATTAAGTGTCGTGTAACCAGCTTATAAAGCCCTAAGAGGGTCTGAAAGTACTTCTGTCTTCCACACTTTTGTGGGCATCAAGAGTTTGACTGCTACTGTCTGTTAGTTCTGTTTGGTTCGGATATCTCTTCTTGATAATTGAAGGGTTTGTATTTACTTGAGTCTTTATAATTATGGCATATAGGATTAGTTGGGCAGAACTGAACCCACGCTATTTACAGTTCACTTAACATCCCCTTAAACATTCCCGCACGTGTATGACAAGCTATAAATACTCTCCATTTATAACTAGAGTGTGTGGTTCTGGTAATTACCAGCAATTTCCTTCACCAGAATCTTGGTGACATCTGTAGACAGGAGAATTAGGGAGGTGTCTCTATCCTGGTTCTAGGATGAGCCCCTCCTTTTTATCTTTATCCTTTGTCCTCTGTTTCTCTGTTATTCTCACGCTGTCTTCTTGTCCCATTCAATAGCATATCCCTTTTTTACATAATCTATTTCACATCTTGATGATCCCTTGCATTTGGTTTGGGCTGATATGTTCGATGAATTCTGTGTCATAAACAGTTCAATTTGTCACGAACTGCTCAACATACACACTGTGGGATCCAGGATCTTCATCCACTCTGTTTCTGTCGTTGCAAGGATACCATCCCTTATTTGGGACGTGGGTGCAACACCACACCCCAGGCAGGTGTGGCCTCCCCTCATACGTTCTTTGCAAAATGACTCTGCTGCAGAAGCTACATCTTGGAGTGCTTTGTGTCCACACTGCAGTGATGGGCCACATTGCATAGCCTCTCCTGGCATTTGGTTGCAGCTGAACAATTTCTGGGTAGGAATCACCCTACAAAACAATCCCCTGCTTCATGAGAAGCCTACTCCACTTTTACTTCCTCTCTTGCCCTGATAGATGGGTATGTTTTCATCTACTCTATGGCATTTGGTTTTCAGATCTCTGAAGGCGATGCCGACACCCCCATTTTGCATCTACATAGTACGATGGCAAAACCTTTCCACGTGGGTGCTACCTCTAGAGGTGATCTTTTTTTTAAATTTATTTTATTTTATTTTTTTAACGTTTTTTATTTACTTTTGAGACAGGGAGAGACAGAGCATGAACGGGGGAGGGTCAGAGAGAGGGAGACACAGAATCTGAAACAGGCTCCAGGCTCTGAGCTGTCAGCACAGAGCCCGACGCGGGGCTCGAACTCACGGACCGCGAGATCATGACCTGAGCCGAAGTCGACACGCTTAACCGACTGAGCCACCCAGGCGCCCCTAGAGGTGATCTTCCAAACGACGTGTGGTCCACCTTGGCAGAAACTTGACATGTACCCAGGAGAGTTCTCTGCTGCTGTTCTGCCCTGGCCTTGCCTCATTCCCATGCTGGATTGGAACCTAGGACTCTTGGTTCCCATTCCTCCCTCCCTCCACTTTGGGGCCCTGAAGTGTCAGCTCTGTTCTGGGCGTCTGGGGCTCCTTCAGTGAACAAAAGGAGTTCTGTTCATACGATGTTTACCTTCTAGTAAGGGCAGACAGAGACGGACCATGAATCATAAACATTATAAGTGAGTAAATGATGTTTGATGTGAGAGGCGAGTGCCATGGAAAAATATTTTGTATTTATAAAATATAAAAGCAGAAGGAGCCCTCGACAGTGTTGGGCCCTGCAGTTTCAAAAAGGCTGGTCGTGATAAACCGTGAGCAAGTGGTGCGTAAGCAAAGTCTCGGTGTCTGTGTGGAGAGCATAGTGGGCACGGGATGCGGCTGGTGCGGGGACTTAAGGTGGAATGAGAGGTGGCTGAGTGACAGGGGACAGAGTGGAAAGAGCTGCGAAGGGGTGGCAGGGAGGCCAAATGACGAAGGGCTCTGCAGGCTGATGTGGGACGTAAATGCAGTCCCATTCCCGTCGGCTACAGCCAAGTCAATTTTCATGAGCAGCTTTGTTCGATATTCTTTACAAGAAAACCATCACTTAACCAGTCAGTGTGGCTTCTGCTGGCCAGATCCTGCTGCACGAATATGCTAGAGACACTCAATCTCGTTTCTAGCAAGACTTGGCATCAATTTAACACTGTTCAATCAACTCAGTAAATATGAATTAAACATTTATGGTTGTATTAAATATTCGAAAGATAGGAACCAAAACAGTCTATCAAGTAATTGTACATATTTGTGCATTTACAAAATGCATATTCATGAGAGCTATGTAAATATATATTTAGTCATTTCCTCTTCCATGTGAAGAGCCACGGCTGAACTACAGATGGTAACTTTCTTGCATGTAATTACAAGAATGACACAGGAAACCATTTTAGGGTTGTTCTTAGAAAAAGATCATCGTTTGTTTGGCCATTCCACGAGTTCAGTGCTCTGAGAATTGAAGAGAAGAAAGTTCTGGAACATGCCGGTCCTTGTGGCAGTCATTTGAGAAAGAAGTGGCAGTTGCCCTGCAGAGAAGTACCTTATTGCAGCAATCTTATTCCCCACGGAAGTGGCTGTGTTTTTATTTTCCAGCAAGAGTCACAAAAGGGAAGATGGACGCGTGTGGGACATGCGTAGGGTTATGTGCGGCTCAGATAGTCCAGCCATAGCTTCACCCTTTCTCTTGCACTCAGAAGGCGCGTTGGATGCTAGCAGTGAGAATGATGATGATATTTTGGGGTTCATATTGAATTCACTCTAATTTATTCAAAAACATGTCCAACTCTAGTATGGTATTTATTAATAGTAACATGGCTGGCACCCCCTCGCAAATGTTCATGACAATTCTTGTGGATCCTTCTGCCATATCTGAGGACTCTGGGTAAAGAGATTGCTGAGGCTGTACGTGTTCTAATTTTGTCTCTGTGGAAGATCTGATGTGAAAATCTTCCTGAGAATCGGAGTTTTCGAAAAGGATCTTCATTTCCTAAGGTCCTGATACTCTTATTAACACTTGTCAGTTCATTTAGTCGGCAAAGATTCTGTGAGACCCAATGTGGGGTGGGGGTACTTTCTCCCAGATACTAAGTCTCTTCCTGTACCCTCCACTGTTCCTCAAGTATTTTGGAGAGAGAGAGAGAGAGAGAGAGAGAGAGAGAGAGAGAGAGAGAGAAATTGCCCAAGAGATATAGCTGGGTCTCCATATCCCCGAAATTTGACTAGCTGGCCCCACTGCTCTGCATTCTTGAGTGAAATAGGCAAAAATGGAAATGGCATCTGCATATACAGACAGTGGCTGTCACTGGTTGTCAGGTGGGGCTTTAGCCTAGTTGGCTGGACTGATACTTGGGCAAGCCCCTAGAACTCAGGATGACTGCAGAAGCAGAGTGGGCATGGTCAATGTCTCTTGGATTCTCTCTTTTGGAGACAAAGGGATTTTGATTCAGTAATAGGTTAGCAGTAAGAAACCACTCCTGGATTGGGCGGGCCATGTGGTTACTCAGGTGGAGGTAGCCTTTCTGGACCTTCCCACCTCACTCAGAGAAAAAGGCAGCGTCCTCACTCTGTGATTCCTCCCCACCCCCCACCCCCAGATGTAGGCTTCGTCTCTCACTAGTCCTCTACTCATTGCTCCCCACCCCACTGGGCTCTTGCCACTCCTTGAATCACCTCAGGTCCTTTAGTACCTGCTGTACCCTCTGCCCAGTGTGCTCGGCCTGTCATTTGTGCGGCTATTTCTCTCACTTCCTTCAGGTCCTTATTTAAAAATGACCTTCCCGGGGCGCCTGGGTGGCTCAGTCGGTTAAGCGTCCGACTTCGGCTCAGGTCATGATCTCGCGGTTCATGAGTTCGAGCCCCGCGTCGGGCTCTGTGCCGATGGCTCAGAGCCTGGAGCCTGTTTCAGATGCTGTGTCTCCCTCTCTCTGACCCTCCCCCGTTCACGCTCTGTCTCTCTCTGTCTCAAAAATAAATAAACGTTAAAAAAAAATTAAAAAAAATTAAATAAAAAAAAAAAATGACCTTCCCTGTGGAGTCTTACATGACCGTCCTATTCAAGATTTTAAGTGCTGTCTCAACATTTCATTTCCTGTCCTGATCGTTTCTTCTAAGCACTTAATGCTAACACACCGTATTTGTCCTCTTCGTGTCTAGCTCTCTACTGCAGGGCACATTCCACAGGGGCATGGGTTTTTGAGTATTGTGTTCACTGCTGGATCCCCAGCATCCTGAACAGGGCCAGCCACATGGTAGAATTCAATATTTACTGAATGAATCGATGACTCCATGCTTAAGAGCAAGGAGATTTCACAGAGAAGCAGGAGAACGAAGCATTACACAGACAACGGGCTATGTATTGAGAGAGAGGTGAGATGCTGATGGGTTTTCTGGAAACTTTCCAGTGCCTACTTCCAACCTCTAATGACCCTGGGTTTTATTTCCTGTCCATGGTCTCTCCCTGGAAAATTATCCTTTTCTTAAGCTACTTTAAGTGGGTTTGTGTTTACTGCAACTAAAAAAAATCTCTAAGCAAGTGGAATAGAGTCCAACTAGGAAGCTCTAATTGTTTTCTGAGCACACAGGGCGCACTGGAGGATGGGGTTCCCATGCAGTGAACAGTTTTGTGGGTATCTCTCCCAGATAACTAGGTCACAGACAACTGGTGTTTCCCCATGTGGCAAAGCGGAACGTGCACAGAAATCCCTGCCTCCTCTCTGCTTTTCAAGCACTGCTGAATGCCTCCTAATGATTTCATCTGCTTGGAGGTCTGCTGGGTTTTCTACTTGCATAGAAGGTGGTGGTGCCCGGGGCTGATGCATGCTTTGACTACTGACTTGAAACATGCTTTGATGAATTAGCGCAACCCGGCCAGCCATTTACTTTAAATTTTACCCTTGATTCTTCCTCTAGCAAACAATTAAGGAGCGGCAGTGGCTTCCTGCAGGGGAGACCAATGCCTTCTGTCCTCTGCGGAAACAGCTTTGGCGTTCTTCCAAAGGATGAATGGTGTGGACCAGGAGCTCCAGTCTCCCTTGGCTTCGAAGCATCCAAATAAGTAAACATTTAACTGCTTACAATAAAATAAAAATAAATACAGTCAAGTCACAAACCAGGAAACCAGTCTAGGTTACCAGATCATCCCGTGACTTGACACGGGGGCTAGAAAATGCATCCTTGAACTTGGCAATGCAGGAATCCGAGGCGCACCGAGGGGTCACATGAATGACTGGGCCCAGTGACAAGGCACCATGCTTTCCTCTTCGCTGGGTGAGGAGCCCAAACCAACCTCCAGAGCTCCTGAATAAGAGGAAAATGTCTCTTTAACAGCATTAAGGGACAATTTATTATGTGTATCCTTCCAGGGAAGCATAATGTCAGTGCAGGCCCATTGCATTTGCATTATTTCCAGACAACAGCAGCAGCAGAAAAGGACACTGATTTATTTCAGAGCAAGCACAGGTGAATTTAATGTCTGTTGGGACTGAGCCAGGGAAGACTTAACCCACTCTGGGCTTTCAAGTGCTTGAGGGGGGACCGCGGGTTTTTGGAAGGGTCCTATTGGCCTCCGGCTAAATTCAGCTTCCCTGAGCCAATATTACTCGATCACCTGGTCAGAAAAGCTCTTGCAGAGTGAAGGGGATGAGGCAAATTCTGTTTAGGAATAGAAAATCTGGTGCTGGCTTTGTCAGCACATACACTAAAAATTGGAATGATATTTGCGTGGTCCCTGTGCAAGGATGTCACCCAAATTTGTGAAGCTTCCGTATTTTTTAACTGGAATTAAAATAACAATGAATGAATGAATGAATAGAAAATCTGGTTTTATGCCCTGGCCCAGCTAATTTCTTTGTCAATGACCTGGGCAAATAATTTAGTCCTTTTATTTTTATTTTTTAATTAATTAATTAATTAATTTTTTAAATAATTTAGTCCTTTTAAGACCCAATTATTTCTTTGTAAAGGAGTCTGAGAACACTAGCCTGCAGGCTTGTAGTGAGGATACAGTAGGCAAATGTATGAGAGAGGGCTTTGTGAATTGTATACTTGCCATTGTTTGGAGCTGACATCAATTTGGGATTCCTAGCAAACAGCTTTATCCCAGAAGAATCATCAAGAAGATGGTAATCACAATTACCCTTTGAACCCTAGCATTCGAGCATTATAGGATTGTAAAAGGTCCTGGTAGAAAGTCTGAGATAGCTGTTCCCAACCTCTTGTTGGGCAAATGGAGAAACCAGTTGTAGGGAAGGAAGTGGACTGAACATCATGGGGGATGAGGTGAATCTTAATTATCTTTGCTCTCCGTTCCTTAGCAGTATGCTTCAGAATGCTGTGTTCACAATAAAAGCTCAATAAATGCTAAGAGAAGTGACAGAATTCACTCACTGTCAAACACAACCAGTGTGGCTGTTGACAATGGCAGTTGGAATCTTTTCTTTTCAATGCACGCTCCAAGTATCTTTTCCTTTTAAAAAAAAGTTACTTTATTTATTTTGAGAGAGAGTGGGGGAGGGGCAGAGACAGAAGAAGAGAGAGAATCCCAAGCAGGCTTCATGCTGTCAGCACAGAGCCCAAAATGGTGCTCGAGCTCATGAACCATGAGATCACGACCTGAGCCAAAATGAAGAGTTAGATGCTTAACCAACTGAGTCACCCAGGCTCCCCTAAGATTCTCTTCTTTAAATATAAAACCTTGCAGGGACTGTGTTTGCTGGTCACCTGAGTCGTCTTAAAGAGGAACACAGCTCATATAAGCCAGCAAGGTCCTGGTAAAAGCCACCGGCTTCAACGTCTGATGGCAATTCCTTGAAGTCTTGAAGAGCACTTCATTCTTGTCAGACCATCTTCCAGTAGCCATTTTTGCATCTACAGTTGGGTAAATTTACAAAATGTTGCCCAGCGCGTTACCTTATTTAATTTCCTGAGCGATCTGATGAAGGAGGCACTATTATTTATTTCCATTTCCCAGCATAAGAAGTTGGGGATCTGAGGGTCTGTAGTACTTGCTTATTGATGCCAGGACTGGAGTTGGAACACAGAACTCTTGACTGCAAGTGCGGTCTGTTAGTACTACCTTATCAAATATCCAGTAGGCCTCCTTGGCTTCTGTTTCTCCTTTCTTCCTTTTCCTCTCTCCTTCTGCCCATCCTTTGTTTCCCAGCAGCTCAGTATCATGGCGCTAGGTGACACGCTAGGCATGGAAGCAGGTGAACAATAAATAGAAAAGTCCCTGTCTTTGAAGGGTTGACAGTCTATTAAAGGAGAGGATCTACAGGTGAAAAGGGTAATTCCAAATGTAGGTCATCTTTGCTAAGCACTAACCGTGATCGAGTAGAGCCTAAAAGGGTAAACTGACAAGCATCTAACTACCTGGAAGATGGGAGAGGGAGATAAACCCCTGTCCAGGACACTGCTGTTGCCTTCATCCTGGAACAATCATTCACTGGATCCCAGGCTTCCCCTTTCACAATACGTAGGCTTTCAAAGTCCGTGCCTTCAACTTCCCTGCTCTCTTTGGTGTGATGAATGAAAGACGGGTGTGACGCATCCGAGTGGAATCTGCAAATCGCTGATTCTTTAAAACCTACTTTTGTAAATAGCAATAAAACAAGTCTCAACATTCGTTCCTCATTCAGGGAGTTCATTCAACCAGGAGCCCTGGAGGAAGGAAGCTACTCCCTACAAACTGCTCTCTTTTCAGGGCTCTTGTCTGAAACTGAAACTCATCTCCCCACTCTTCCCTTTTCCTGCCTTGCTTTAATTCTGAGTCAATTAATCTGGAATCCCTTCTGGTTTCCCTCCTTTGTCTGCCTTCACTTTGTCTAAACAGCAGAATTGGTTATGTTTGCCAAATGAATTATTCCACCCCAAAGTGTGTCCAAGTCTGGGAATAATACCCCACAGGCATTCAGTAATGATTTGTTCAATGAATAAATGAATGGATGAAGAAATGGATAATAACCAGGTTTGCATATTCTATCATTTACCAGTTGCCTGACTTCAAGAAAGTTATTTAATCTGGTTGTGCCTCAGTTTCCTGTCTTTGCCAGTGGTGTGCATAAGTTACAAAAATGTCTGTGTGTATGCACTCTATAAAGCACCTGTGATTCATTCTGGTACTCGAAAAATGGTAGCCATGATGCTTATCGTTACCATTATTAAAGAGACCTGAGAGCCACAGGAGGAATGTTCCTGTAGGGTGAGGAGGTTCAGGAGGATAGTTTCTGCTGGCTGTGAGGAATATAGGATTTAAAGAAGCAGGGGGAAAGGTGCAGGGGAAGGCATCTCAGCTAGTAATTCTGGGGTAAGAGGGTGAGATCCGAAATCTTCTGAAGATAGGAAGGTGAAGAGGAAAGGTAGGGAATCAGGTAAAACTGTAGAAAGACGTGAGGGGATGAAGTATGTCCCTAAATTTAAGTTGTTAGTGATTATGTATTACGCGGTTATCATGTGTCACTGAAATATGGCACAGACTGTGCCCAAGAAGGGATGCTGGTGTTGGAGCCATGCGAGTGGTAAGGGTGACAGCACAGGGGTATCTGACATGCTGTGGGGACACAGGGGAAAGAGGCTGGCACTGTCCTCGGACATCTTGGAGAGGCCTCATCACGAAGCCACTGGCTCAGCAAGAATTCCCTCTTCCTTACTTATTCTCTCCCTTGGTCACTTGCTCATTTCATACATATTATTGAGCACCTGCTTACTTGCTAGATGTAGAGTTGGGTGCCGGGGACATAGTTGGAACAAGACCAGACTCGGCCACGGAGCTTTGAGTTTAGTAGATCTCTTGCTGTCGATGGGAAAGATGCCACTCCAGAAGGAGACAATGGCATAACAAACAGCATGGAGAACTTTCGAACAAGCCTGGGCTTTCACAAGCTGCCCATGGGAATGGCAGGGGTGTACGCAATCCAAGTGTCCTGTGGGGTCGAGGCTGACGTAATATGTCCAGTAAAGGAGCAGATGGAAGATGGTAAACAGGGAGATTCATGTTTCAGAAGGAAGCGTCTGGTGGCAGGTGGGTTAGAGGGGAACGCCATGGTCCTTTTAGAGAAATAATGATGGAGAGAGTGGAGGGCTTCTGGGAGAAAGCAAATTGAACTGCAGAGTAGATGGTGAGGTGAAAGTATGTTTCTGGATGTAGAATTCTCCCCACGGTCAGGGATGGAGGAGAAAGCACCAGCCACTAGCTGGACGTTGGGGAGGGGCAATGAGCCCCTGGATGGAGGAAGCAGCCTGGGGGTGGGAAGGAAGAGTTCTCGGGGTTCTAACTGTGACCAGTAGGGCTGATGGTCTGATTCTGCGAAGTGTGATTCCTAACATCCCCCCTCCGCAGGGACTCACCCTGACCCTTTGAGAAGAAGAGGGTGGGTTTATTGGCATCATTTCCATTCTTTGTAATGGGATCAGTTTATGACATCTGAGGAAGAGTCAACCAGTCAACCTAGGGCTGAATTTGAGATTCATAATGACTTTGGATGGAAAAGGGTGGAGATGAACAGCAAATCACTCAAAATTCCATGTGTAAAAATAAAACAAACATATCTTGATTTATCACCGCCTCTGTGAAATCTCTTCTCTCCAGTTAATGTCTTCTTGTGCCAGGGGAAGCGCTTTAAGAAAAACAGGAAGGGGGACAAAACAGAAGAGACTCTTAAATACAGAGAACAAACTGAGGGTTGCTGGAGGGGTTTGGGGTGGGGGGACGGGTGGGGGGCATTAAGGAGGACGCTTGGGGTGAGCACTGGGTGTTATATGTAGGGGACAAATCACTGGATTCTACTCCTGAAATCATTATTGCACTGGATGCTAACTAATGGGTGTAAATTTTAAAACACCAATAAACAAATCAACCAAAATTTAAAAAGAGAAAAGGAAAAAGAAAGAACAGCGAGGTCAACGCAAAGAATTTTGTAAAGTCTCTGTCCTTCTCTTGCATTTCTTTCTCGCTCAGATTCTCTTTTGGTGCGGCACACCATGTAGACCACAGAGCAGAAATTCCCCAGAGATTTCTTTCTGCCAGGCTCCCCAGCACCATCCATGCCCCCAGTCCTTTTTACATATCCCCAGTGACAACTCCTCAACTTCGGGGCCATCATCTTTATTTGTCTTACGTGGAGGAAGCACTGAACCCTTTTCTCTAGCAGCCCCATCATTTAACGCAGGGTCTGACACGCCCCTGAATAGATGAATATTTGCTAAATAAACTGAATTATTAGTGGTGGGTAACATGTGTTCTGACATTCTCTAGTAGCTATTTTTGCAAGGATGCTCATGGAGATGAGGGGAAGAGACAGTTTTGGGCAAGGACACTTTTTCCTGCCCACTCTTCATGTCACCGCCCATTTTGTGTGCTTCAAAAGAAGAATTTGCTTCAGACAAAACTGCATGTGGAGTCCTGCAGTGGCTCATAAATTCCAGTTGGCAGAAGCAGCTGGGCTAATTGCCTAAGAATCTCTAGAGATTCTGATTCAGTAGTTTCGGGGTGGACCCTGGAATGAAAAAAATTATATCTATATATCTATATCTGTATCTATATCTATATCTATCTATATCTAATCTATATCATCTCTGTATCTGTCTATCTATACTTCCATCCATCCATCCATCCATCCATCCATCCATTTTCCCAGGTCATCCCAAAGTTTGGGCAGTGCCATTGAGAGACAGGAACACTGCCAGTGGAGTTTGGAAATGTGGGTTGGAGTTTGGAGGTCCACCATGATTAGTAACTGGGACAGTAGCTTATTTTCTATAAGCCTTGGGGAGCCCATCTGTAAAATGACAACAATAATCTACTTCTCAGTGCTCTTTGGAGGTATAATTAAGTAATACTTGTAAACAAAAGAGACACACAGTAGGTTCTCAGTTAATGTTAGGTGAATTTAAACATACATGACAGAAGAAAGAGCAGGGAGACCAAGGTGTATGGGACAGCTTATAACCAGGCTTGAAAAACAAAGGGTTTGGATATGGATAGAATGTGATGATTCATCTGTTGTGTTTTAAATTGCTTGGGCTGTGGCAGCATAGAAAGGGGCCCTTGCTGGAAGATCTATATCCCAGGGGGCATGAGGAAATCCTTGGGCAGTTGTCAGTCCAACCCAGAAAGTAATGGGATTAACCCCCAAAGCAGTTTATTCTGTGGTCAGAAGACTGGCTGTGCTCTTACAGTCATTTATGAACATGCACAGAGTGGCAAAAGTTTGAGTCACTCAACACTTATGTTTCCAGCTGAGATCGAACAAGGAGACCCTTTGCCTTCTTGTTTTAGCTCTCACGTTGTAAACAAGTGTCCTTTCTACAGTCTATTTAGTGCCAAGTTTTTCACATTTTTTATGCTCGTGGTTGGTGACTTTGCTGTTCAAAATGGTCCCTGAGAAGTGCTATCTAGTGTTCCTGAGACCAAGAAGACTGTGATATGCCTTCTGGAGAAAATACATGTGTACGTAAGCTTAGGTTTTCCTGTTATTGGCCATAAATGCAATGTTATCAAATCAATAATATATATATACATCGCATAAGGTGCTATTAAGGAGATAATGAGTAGTTGTCTATAGACAGAATATTTGTACCAATCCTTCACAGTGAGATTTTACACATCGAGCTAATGGCTCAAAACATTAGGTAAAGCTTCTGTGTGTTTCTTTGAGTGTGTGTGTTTGGGGAGTTTACTGACAACATCAGTGACAAGCATTTTATCAAATAAAATTTAAATAAACTGTTTGAAAGGGTCCTTCTAGACTTTTGTTCCAATACCCCTGTGTAATAGATGAGCAAATCAAGACCGAAGAGAGTGAAGTGAGTACACAAAATACATATTCATTTGGTTTTCCATTTGGTGCCCGACCCAGGACAGGAAGCTGGATCTCAGTTGACAAGCCCTTACCAATCTTCCACTGTATCCAAATCATTGTCATCGCTGCTGTGCTGACTGAGAGATGGAGGTTGCCTAGATCCAAAAGGGTGGGGTTGTTATGGCAGCAGACAGGGAGATGGTCTGGAAGATGAGGTTGGAGGGGAGTAGAGATGAATCCTGACACAACGAAAAGGGAATTGGCTTTGAGTTCAGACAGATTCTACCATCAGTTCCCACAGACTCTAAGATATTGTTGTAGGATCTTAGGCAAATTGCATATCCTCCTAGATCTCCAGCTTCTTCACATATAAACCGGTGCTAATCTACTTTGTACGATGGCCATGGCGATTAGAGAAAATGTAAGCAAAGTATCAGGCGCACGGGAGGCGCAAGATAAATGGTTACTATTGCTTTGAGCGTGAGCGTGATTTTAGACTCTACTTCCCGGGCGATCAGATTGTTGCTGTGAGACTAGCTGCAGATCTATAGCCTCTTTGTGATTTTCCTAGTCCGGCCTGGAAAGTGACCAGAATGCTATGCCCACTCCCTCCTGGCAAAAGGTGAGCTGGTGAGCAAAGGAGGTTGATGTGTCTGCCCTTCCCCAGTGTAGCAAAGCCGAGATGAAAGTGTGCATCTTCCATGGGTTGGCCGTCCTCCTTTCCTGGGGTAGGGCAGATCCTCAGCAAGCCGGGTGTTATAATCTCCTTGCACTAACCTTCAAGGAAGCTCAAAGGCAGTCTGGCTTTAAAATCTTTATGGAACTCTGCCCCCCCCCCCCCCCCCCGCCCCGCACCACTCATTCTCTCATTCTCTTTCCTTCCCTTCCTTTTAATTTGATATGAAAAGTTGCATAGATGGCTTATGATTCCTTTTGTATGTGTGTGTGTGCTTGCAAAATAGAGACATAAGCACGTAGGTTGTATTTACAGCCAGGAAAAGTTCCTGGCTGGCTGGAGACATAGGCTACTTTATAGGGCTGAGAACAAGGTTTCTTCTTTTGCTGTTGAAGAAGTTATTAACTTTCTGTGGTCTTTCCCCCCATGCAGTGCACAATGAGGTGTTTTACTATGTTAGCAGCCAAGGTGCTCTTCACCTCAAAATGAAATGATTGCTGTGAGTCAGTAGAGATCTAAGTGAATATAAATACATCCCTTTCGTATCACAGATTGGTCATGAACTTTTCCTGCTTATTATTATCAGAGAGTGCAAACAGACAGTGGAGCCATTTTAGTGGGCTTGGGTAGGAGGAGAACTTATTAAAGTATATTAGTTAGTTTTTTGGATCTCTGCGAAGCTAAAGTGTCAAAAACTTGGCAGCTCCAGGGACAAGAGCCACATCCAAACTCTATCACGAGAATGGACCAACAGTGTATCCATCACTGCCGTTGAGCACAGAGACCACAGCTCACATCTGGAACTTAGGATGCCAGACAGTCCACCTCCATTATTCCTCAAAGGCAGCCGTCACTGCCATCTCGAGCCAAAAAAATGGCTTCCATCTAGCACGTCCTTTTTCACCTCGATCACTTGTCAGTTAGATTCCCATACGGACATGTGACTGGTGGGGCTGAGGTTGAGTATTGCAAAGGAGAGTGAGAAGGATGTGGAACGTCTCTAAAATATGGGAAACTTCAAATACCCACTATAGTTTTTGAAGCTGGATAACATTAAGGAAAATCTGAGAAAGGTACCAGTGCTGTCTGGGTCTGCAATTAGTCCTAAACTATGGACTAGGGCTTCTCAACTTCAGTACTTCTTGAAATCTGGGACCAGATGATTCTTCGTTGTGAGGAGCTATCCTGTACATTGTAGAATGTTTAGCAGCATCCCTGGCCTCCACCCGCTAGATGCCAGTAGCATTGCCCCCTGTACTTACACCAAAAATGTCTCTGGACATTCCCAGGTTTCCCCTGGACAAAATCTCCCCTGGTTGAGAACCACTGATCTAGATCATGATATGTTTGGTGCACTGTGTGTACATGAGTACGTTTGTGTGCATTACCTTATGCTAAAAGTATTTGGGGGAAAATTGCGTAAACTAGATACGAGAGGCTGTAGGGAATGGGACTGAGGGAGGGGAGTTCTCATAAACATCACAAGTGTAAGGTTTTGTCTGTTTTGTTCACAGGTCAGTGCTCGGTACCTAGTGCATCGTAATGCTCAATGCGTTTTTGCTGAATTAATAAAAAAATTAAAATCCATTTTTTTTTTAAAGAACAGGCTCAATTTAGATATTCTGTCCTTTCGTTAGACTGGATTTTAGTTCCCAAAGTATAGCCACTCTACCACGGAGGTATGTACTGGCCCAAAGGTAGCAGCAGCCAGATGTAGGAAGCTCAAATGTGAAAACATCGTGGATGTTACACACTGGGTATTCATAAGTTGTTTGAGAATGGGCATACCCTCCCCTCACTCTTCCCATCTCCTTGCCGAATATGCATTATGTGCATTCTGATGCACCCTTTAGCTGAATTGGGGCAATTTGGCCAAGGAGGAGGCTTAGCAGTCCTAGTACAATCAAGAGCCCCCAGGTGCCTTTGAATGTTTATGTTCAAGCTGAATTGAAACTTCCTGAGGACCCCTGGGTCTCGTTATTTGTTGATTACATATTTATTGAATCAAATGTTGAGGATTCGGTCAGAGCAAGATAGACCAAGCCCCTGTCCTCATGGAAGCTGCATTCACATGGTAGATAGAGATAATTCATAAGTAAATGCGTAAATAGAGTAAGTCCAGATAGCTAGGAAAATGAGCACTGGAATGAATTTACAGGGGTGGAGGGAGGATGAGTGGTATTGAGAAAGAAAGCCTGGTTGGGGAAAGCCTCTCTGTGAAGGTGTCCTAAGAGTGGTGGCACCAATATGTAGTCTTAAACTTTAGCCTCTTTCTCCTTCCCTGAGTCCTCGAGCGTAGGAAGAGGATGTGTGTGTGTGTTGAGTGAGGAGGACAGAGCAGAACTAGCAGACGTGTTCCTGTGCTGCTTCAGGAACCTTTGGGATGCACCTGCCTTTCTACTGAGCGTCTTCAGGAACTTTCTATAACTGGTATAGTTTTGAGCTCTTGTTCTTAAGGGTTTCGAGTCCAGATCCTTTAGAGAATCTGAAATAAGTTAGGGAAACTCTCTCCAAAAAATGCATCTTAAATACAAATTTTGCACGCAGTCTTGGGTGTCCCATGAACTTGTTGAAGCCCCTTTGTAGGGAGCTTCCTTTGTGCCAACATTTAAAAACTCTGGGGTAGTAATAATAGCAATAGGGCCATTTATTCTAGCATAGACAGGTCAGGGGAGGTGCTCACTACTTTCCACATATTATCCCCGTCACCCGCCAATGACCCTGTGAGCTAGGCAGTGTCACCAGCCCATTGAACAAATAGGAAATGGAGGCACGAAGCAAGTGAGAATTTCCTCAAAGTCACGCAGGGGTTATTCTCTGTAGTTGCTTTTATAATCTTCCAGGAAATATTTTTGTTGAGAACTTAGGCCAGGCAAAGACTTGTGTAGCTCTTGATGGACTGCTCTAGGGAACTGTGATGGCAAATGCCCAGGGTGAAGGTAGTGTCTTCAGTGTTAGAGAGGGGCTATCTTCTAGCGAAGGAAGCAGCAAACTCTTTCTATCGCGGGCTGAGTAGTACACGTTTTAGGTTTAGAGGGCCACGAGGCAATGCTGAGAGCTGTACGTAAAGATTTATAGAGCTATTTAACATACATTCATTAAAAATGTAAAAAAAATATTTTTAACTCATGAGCCATGCAAAAGTCTGGAAGGTTGGATTTGGCTCACAAGACTGATTTGTAGTTGGATGACTTTGCTCTAGAGCTAGGTTATCTGAGCTCATATCTACCCTGACAGTGGATGGATGGATGAAGCTTCATTGGGTCATTTAACCTCTGTGTGCCTCAATTTCCTCATATGTAAAATGAGGACGGTCATGGTGCCTACTTTAGAGAATCACTGGGAGGATTAAAAGAGTCATTATGTGTGAAAGTGTACAAGAGTTCTTTGTCCCTCATCAAAATGATATCAGTTTGCTTATTATTAGTCCTTGATTATTTGATAAAAGGTATATCCCAAGATAGGCCAGTGCTTTGGAATCCTTGTAGGGGCATGGAATCTGAGTTGTGGGAACCAGTGTAATATGACACTGGATGACTTATTTTAAAAAGTCTCTAAATCCAGAAAATGATAAATTTATTAATAAGGCTGCCAGAGGCTTCCTTTTTCTTTTTTCTCTCTATGCACAAAAGGAAAAATAAATCTAGGGGTAAGTGCGGAGCTTGGTGGGTAAGTTCTTCCATGAGAAAACAATTTTTTTTTGCCAGTCTCCCCCCGCCCCCCAGCCTCTCCCCCTCCCAGTGTTTTGGGAACATTGGGGTAGGGACAGGGGAGATGTGGGGGACAGATGCTATCAGAGGGGGTGTCGGGGGGTGGGTAACTTTATCTAGCACCTCTTACTTTTCAGAATTCTGCTAGGTGCTTTAAGAAATAATCTCATTTCTCCATTACTGTGCACAGCAGCTATATAGGATGGGCTTAATTAACCCTATATTATTGATAGAGAAACAGAGAAACAAATCCAAGATTAAGGTTACACAGCCAATAAGTGGCAGAACTGAGATTCAAATCCAGGTTTATTTCATTCCAAAGCAGCCAAGCCTATGTGGTTCTCTAGGTGCTATGCTGCCTCCCTGGGCAGCAGCTGTGGGAACAGGCCCTCGGCAGGCATTTATCTCTGGGTGTCTGGACTCCCAAACTCAACCATGGCCTTTTAATCAAACAAGAGTAGAGTCAAAATCGTTCTGTGTCTTCTACTGTATGGAGGGACCAGGGACTGAAGACAGAAAGGAGAGAGAGGGGAGAAAACAAAATCCATCTTAGAAGGGGTCAGCACATAATAATGAGGCTCAGTTTATATGCTCTACTTTGAATGAATCCCGTTTATCAAGGTGTCAGGCTCACTTTCCTTAAATCGAGAATATCATTTCTATGGGCTGTATAGTATTCTCTCATATAGGTATACCATAATGTGCTTAAACGAACCTCTTTTTGGGTGGCCATTTTTGATTAGATCCAATTTTATGTTAATACGAATACTGCATGATAAATATTCTTGACTGTATTATGTGTATTTTGTGATAGGCATTGATCTTAAAAATGGCAGAGGGAAGATTTTGCCTTGTTGACCCATGTTGATGGTCTTTGTGTTTTGCTGGAGATGGTGCAGATATTTTGCTGTTGATACATGTCTTTGTTTATAATTTGCATTCAAGGATGAACACAAATCCCTCAAATCCCCCCTTGGAGGTGCCCTTAAAAAAGGGATGATCTTTTTTCTATATTTTCAGTGAGAATACAGAGATACAGTTCACTCTGTTGCTTCAAGCTACAGACTAAATGACAATAGGAAGGAAGAAAACAGAGCCTTGCAAAAGGTGTGTAACAAGTTTTTATAACTTGGCAAAAGACTCTGAACCTAGAACTTTCTCCCTAATTTGTAAAACCACATGAATTTCAGCAGAGACTAATATGTTTTTTGAGTCATTGGCACTTAACAAATGCAGATGTGGTGTTGTAAGAGTTCAATAAACTTTACAGTCTTTTAAATACTCTTCACTTGAAATGAGAGATGTGTTGAAACTGGTTGGTGGGTTATGGAGGGGAAAAAGAGAGGGGAAACCAGAAAGAAGGGAAATGTGGAATTTTGTCACCCTGAAATTCAGCTGTAATCTGCAGGAAACTCAAGTAGGGGGGTTAAAGTTATGGGGTGATCTGTGAAGGAAACAAACAACCCTGGGAGCCTTCAAAATGTAAATGTCTCAAGCAGGCAAATTGGATGAATCATGAGAACAAGTGCTGTCCCATTGGCCAAGAGCTTTCATAAATCATGTTCACTCATCATTCATTTATTCATTTATTGAAAGGATTCTATGTGCCAGGCTCTGTTTTAGGAGCTGGGATTCAGCTGTGAACATATCAGAGAAAACCCCTCTTCTCATGGGGTTTCCATTGTGAAGGGAAGACAGACACACAGTAAACAAATGATGTCGCAGGGTTGGGAACTGATAGAGTTAAGACTTGAATCCAAGTTTGTTTGACCCCAGAGCTGGCCTAGAGCTGTGTGGGCTGGGCCACCTGACATGGTGCCTGGAATGTAAGCCTCAATTTCTTTATTCCTAAAGAGGGGATGAATACTTAACCCCACGGGTTCGCTGGGAAAATCAAATGGGAAGATAAATGTGAAAGTGCGTGTAAGGTATCAGATGGTTTCCTCATATAGAAAATGTTACTATTCCCATTATGGATACTATATGGACTATACAGGGACTTTGAACTTGGAATGGTCCCAATCAGAAAGTAGGCCCATATTATTATAGAAAGAGAATCAGGCCTAGATGGAAACAATAAGACAGTGTGGCTCTTGTCAGCTTCAAGCTTTGTGGCTGGATCTTTAGAGCCCTTTCTCAGCTCTAAAGAGATTGTTAGCCCCATCCTACAGGGTAGTTGCGAGGCTCCCATAGGATGATGTGGGGGAGGTTCGCAAAAAGCTTTTTGTGTCTGTCATTACTATGTGCACTGCCCTGTCCTGAGGCACATCCGGAAGGAATTTCATGTTTCTCCTCTGTCTTCGCTGAGAATCTCCTGCGTCTTAAGGAGCAGCCAGGCTGGGGGCCCAGGGCAGTCTGCTATGCACCTGTGTCCTTATTCCTAGAACCCAACCTGAAAGACCAGGGTGATGTTGTTTCTTGCATCTTCCTTCTGAGTGAGTTTGCTCATTTGTGATCATTTCTCCATTAAGTCTTTCTGGGCTTATTCTAGAATATAAGCCCATCCTGGAATAGATTCCCCCCACCCTTTAAGAATCTTTAAAATTTTGGTTCTTGTAGAATTCTCTGCACACCCTCTTAAGCCAGAAGTCTCCCCCAATTCAAACTGCATACATAAAGGGTTTTAAATAGCCAAAATAAAATGCAATACAATAAAGAATTAGCAGCAATAATAAAAACCAGTGCTTGGCAAATTCTCAAGTGTAAGGCAGAGTCGTTTCTCTTGAAACAACTTGAAAATGGAAACGATACTTTCCTGAATGCCAGAAGAGAAGAAAAACTCATGGTAAAGAGTGAAGCGGAAAGCTGGCAATGGGACTTGGACCACTGACCCTCTGGGAAAAGGAGATCGGTGCAGAGCAGGCTGCCCTGGGTCACTCGCCTCACTGCTCCTTAAGATGTGCGAGGTCCCACTAAGGACCAGGGGACACTTGAGGTTACTTCCCAGTGTGCCTTGAGCAGGGTAGGCAGAAGCAGACTAGGACACAGATCCTCTCTGTCGGACCCCAGCACTAGATGATGCTCAGATGAGCCGGGAAAAGAGCAGCAGCAGGGTCTTCCTGCTGGAGAGGGTCTGCCAGCCCTTTCAGAGCTGCTCAGAAGAACAGGGGTCTGCAGGAAGGGTCTAGGGCCAACCTGTGGGCTTACATGCAGGTATTTCTTCATTTGGCCAATTTTGAAGGCCTCACTGTGTAGTATTTATCATGAGGAGGAATTTATATCCCATCCTTTATACATTGCTGCTGCTGCTTCCCCTGGTGCCTCCTCCTTTTCCTCCTCCTCCTTCTCCTCCTCTTCATCCTTTTATTCCACAAAACCTTAGACTACAATTATAAGATGTTGCATTGGAAGGGGCACCAAAGATGATCATGTGTAATCTTCCATTTCTCACAGGGAAACAGACCCAGAGAAGGGAAGTGAAATGAATATCCTAATGTTTGTCTGGTCCAGGCTCTGACAATGGGCTCAGCCAGGAGGAATTTTTTTTTTTTTTAATAATGACAGCAACGTTTTTATTGGGTTGAAAAAAACCCAAAGTTTTAAGTGGACTCCTCAAACCATGGTACATGCCTACAGTGGAATACTACCCAGCAATAAAAAAGAGCAAGCTATTGATCCAAAGGTAACAAAGATGTATCTTTTTATTTAAATTCAAGTTCCTTAACAAATAGTGTAGTATTGGTTTCAGGAATGGAACCCAGTGATTCATGTCACACCCACTGCACATCCCAGCAAGTGCCCTTCTTAATGCCCATCACCCATCTAGCCCATCCTCCCAGCCACCTCCCCTCCAGCAGCCCTCAGTTTGTTCTCTGTATTTAAGAGTCTCTTGTGGTTTGCTTCTCTCTCTGTTTTGTCTGATTTTTCTTTCCCTTCCCCCATGTTCATCTGTTTTGTTTCTTAAATTCCACATATGAGTGAAATCATATAATATGTGTCTTTCTCGGACTCACTTATTTCCTTTAGTATGATACACTCTAGTTCCCTCCAGACCATTGCAAATGGCAAGATTTCATTCTTTTTGACCAGTGAGTAGTATTCCATTGTATATATACACCACATCTTTATCCATTCATCAGTCAATGGGCTTTGTCCATAGTTTGGCTATTGTTGATAGCGCTGCTATAAACATGGGAGTGCATGTACCCCTTTGAATCAGCATTTTTTAATCTTTTGGATACTTAGCAGTGCAATTGCTGGGTCATAGGGTGATTCTACTTTTAACTTTTTGAGGAACCTCCATACTGTTTTCAGAGTGGCTGCACCAGTTTGCATTCTCACCAACAGTGCAAAACCATTCTTCTTTCTCCATCTCCTCGCCAACATCCGTTGTTTCCTGAGTTGTTCATTTTAGCCATTGTGAAGTGGTATGTTATCATGGTTTTGATTTGTATTTCTCTGATGATGAGTGATGTTGAGCATCTTTTCATGTGTTTGTTAGCCATCTGGATGTCTTCTTTGGAAAAGTGTCTGTTCATGTCTTTTGCCCATTTCTTCACTGAATTGTTTGTTTTTTTGGGTGTCGAGATTGGTAAGTTCTTTATTGATTTCTTTATCCAATATGTCATTTGCAGATATCTTCTCCCATTTTGTCGGTTTCCTTTTAGTTTTGTTGATTGCTTCCTTTGCCGTACAAAAGTTTTTTTTTATCTTGATGAGGTCCCTATTGTTCATTTTTGCTTTTGTTTCCCTTGCCTCTGCAGACATGTCTAGTAAGAAGTTGCTGCGGTCAAGGTCAAAGAGGTTGCTGCCTGTTTTCTCCTTTAGCATTTTGATGGTTTCCTGTCTTACATTTAGGTCTTTTACCCATTTTGAATTTATTTTTGTGCATGGTGTAAGAAAGTGGTCCAGGTTCATTCTTCTGCATGTTGCTGTGAAGTTTTCCCAGCACTGTTTACTGAAGAGACTGTCTTTTTCCCATTGGATATTCTTTCCTGCTTTGTTGAAGATTAGCTGGCCATATATTTGTGGGTCCATTTCTGGGTTTTCTATTATGTTCCATTGATCTATGCGTCTCTTTTTGTGCCAATACCATACTGTCTGGATGATTACAGCTTTGTAGCAGAGGCTAAAGTCAGATTATGATGCCTCCAGCTTTGCTCAACATTACGTAGGCTATTTGGGGTCTTTTTTGGGTTCCATACAAATTTTAGAATTGTTTGCGCTAGCTCCTCAAAGAATGCTGGTGTTATTTTGATAGGGATTGAATTGAATATGTAGATTGCTTTGGGTAGTATCGACATTTTAACAATATTTGTTCTTCGTATCCAGGAGCATGGAATCTTTTTCCATTTCTTTACATCTTCTTCAATTTCTTTCAAAATATTTCTATTGTTTTCAGCATACAGATCTTTGACCTCTTTGGTTAGGTTTATTCCTTAGGTATTTTATGGTTTTCAGTGCAACTGTAAGTGGGATCGATTCCTGATTTCTCTTTCTGTTGTTTCATTATTGGTGTATAGAAAGGCAACCGATTTCTGTACTTTGATTTTATATCCTGTGACTTTGTTGAATTCATATATCAATTCTAGCTGTTTTTTGGTGGAGTCTTTTGGGCTTTCCCCATAGAGAATCATGTCTTCTGTGAAGAATGACAGTTTGACTTCTTTGCCGATTTGGATGACTTTTATTTCTTTCTGTTGTCTGATTGCTGAGGTTAGGACTTCCAGGACTATATTGAAAAGTGAGAGTGGACAGCACTGTTGTGTTCCTGACCTTAGGGGGATAACTCTCAGTTTTGCCCCATTAAGGATGATATTAGGTGTGGGTCTTTCATATATGGCCTTTATATTGTTGAAGGATGTTCCTTCTATCCCTACTTTCTTGAGGGTTTTTATCAAGAAAGGATGCTGTATTTTGTCAAATGCTTTTTATACATCTTTTGAGAGGATTAAATGGTTCTTATCCTTTCTTTTATTATGTAGTGTATCACATTGATTGTCTTGTGATTATTGAACCAGCCCTGCAGCCCAGTAATAAATACCACTTGATTATGGTGAATAATTCTTTTAATGTGCTGTTGAATTTGATTTTCTAGTATCTTGTTGAGAACTCTTGCATCCAGGTTCGTCAGGGATATTGGCCTGTAATTCTTTTTTTTAGTGGGGTCTTTGGTTTTGGAATGAAGGCAATGCTGGCTTCATAGAATGAGTTTGGAAGCTTTCCTTCCATTTCTCTTTTTTGGAACAGTTTGAGAAGAATAGGTATTAACTCCTCTTTAAATATCTGGTAGAATTTCCCTGGAATGCCATCTGACCCAGGACTCTTTTTTGTTGGGAGATTTTTGATAACTGATTCAATTTCTTTACTTGTTATGGGTCTATTCAAATTTTCTATTTCTTCCTGTTTCAGTTTTAGTAGTTTGTGAGTTTCTAGAAATTTGTGCATTTCTTCCAGATTGCCCAGTTTGTTGGCATATAATTTTTCATAGTATTCTCTTATACTTGTTAATATTTCTGTGGTGTTTGTTGGGATCTCTCGTCTTTCATTCATGATTTTACCTATTTGGGTTCTCTCTCTTTTCTTTTTGAGAAGTCTGGCTAAGGATTTATCAGTTTTGTTTATTCTTTTAAAAAAAAAAACAGTACTTACGGCCTGGGTGGCTCAGTTTGTTAAGCGTCTGACTTCGGCTCAGGTCATGATCTTGTGGTCCATGAGTTCGAGCCCCACATCAGGCTCAGTGCTGACAGCTCAGAACCTGGAGCTTGCTTCAGATTCTGTGTCCCCCTCTCTTTTTCTGCCCCTCCCTTGCTCACACTCTGTCTCTGTCTCTGAAAAATAAATAAAACATTATAAAAAGTGAAATAAAAAACCAGTTCTTAGTTTCATTGGTCTGTTCTACTGTTTTATTTTGTTGTTGTTGTTTGTTTGTTTGTTTCTATATTATTTATTTCTGTTCTAATCTTTAATATTTCCTTTCTTCTGCTGGCTTTAGGCTTTATTTGCTGCTCCTTTTCCAGTTCCTCTAAGGTGTAAGGTTAGGTTGTATATTTAGGGCCTTTCTGGCTTCTTGAGACAGGTCTAAACTGAAATGTACTTTCCTCTTAGGACTGTCTTTGCTATATCCCAAAGGAGTTGGACTGTTGTGTTTTCATTTTCATTTGCTTCCACATATTTTTTCAATTTTTTCTTGAATTTCCTGGTTAACCCATTCATTCTTTAGTAGGATGTTCTTTAACTTCCATGTATTTGAGAGGTTTCCAAATTTTTTCTTGTGGTTGATTTCAAGTTTCATAGTGTTGTGATCTGAAAATATGCGTGGTATGATCTCAGTCTTTTTGTACCTGCTGAGGACTGATTTGTGACCCAGTCTGTGATCTGTTCTGGAGAATGTTCCAAGTACATTCAAGAAGAATGTGTGTTCTGCTCCTTTAAAGATGAAATGTTCTGAATATATTTGTTAAGTCCAACCAGTCCCGTGTGTCATTCAAAGCCATTGTTTCTTGTTTATTTTCTGCTTAGATGATCTATCCATTGCTGTAGATGGGGGTATTAAAGTCCTCTACTATTATGGTATTATTATCAATGAGTTTCTTTATGTTTATGACTAATGGATTTATATATTTGGGTGTTCAAGTTGGGAACATAAATAGTTACAATTGTTAAATCTTGGTGGATAGACTCCTTAATTATGATATAATGCCCTTCTTCACCTCTTGTTGCACTCTGTTTTAAACTCATTTGTTTGATATCAGCACAGCTACTCTGGCTTTCTTCTTCTTTCTTTTTTTCTTTTTCTAAATTTTATTTGAGAGAGAGAGACAGAGAGACACAGAGACACTGAGAAAGAATCTCAAGCAGGCTTCACACCCAGTGCAGAGCCCGATGGAGGACTTGATCCACAGCTTTCTTTTGACATCCATTAGCATAACAGATGGTTCTCCATCCCCTCACTTTTGATCTGCAGGTGTCTTTAGGTCTAAAATGAGTCTCTTGTAGGCAGCATACAGATGGATCTTGCTTTTTTTAGAATCCATTTTGATTCCCTATGTCTTTTTAGTGGAGCATTTAGTACATTTATATTCAGCGTGATTATTGAAAGATACGAATTTAGTGCCATTGTATTAACTGTAGAGTTGGTGTTTCTGGTGGTGTTCTCTGGCCCTGTGTAGTCTTTGTTGCTTTGGTCTTATTTTTTTCCCCCTCCACTCAGAGAGTCTCCCTTAAAATTTTCTTGCAGTATTAGTTTAGTGGTCAGGAACTCCTTTAGTTTTTGTTGGTCTGGGAAACTCTTTATCTCTCCTATTCTGAATGGCAGCCTTTCTGGATAAAGAATTCTTGGCCGCATGTTGTTTTCATTCAGCACATTGAATATCTCCTGCCACTCCCTTCTGGCCTGCCAAATTTCTGTGGACAGATCTGCCGCTAACCTTATGTGTCTACCCTTGTAGGTTAAGGACCTTTTGTCCTTATCTGCTTTCAGAATTCTCTCTTTCTCTTTGTATTTCGCAAGTTTCAACCATGGTATATCATGATGTTGACCTACTTGTTGATTTTGAGGGGAATTCTCTCTGCCTCTTGAATGTGGATGTCTGTTTCCTTCCCCAGATTAGGGAAGTCCTCAGCTATAATTTGTCAAAGAAACCTTCTGCTCCTTCTTCCTCTCTTTTTCTTCTGGGACTTCTAGGATACTGATATTGTTTCGTTTTGTGGAATTCCTAGGTTCTCTAAGTCTGCCTTTGTGATCGAATCATTTCCTTTCCCTCTTTTTCCCACAATTTGATCTTCTATATCACCTATTCCCTCCTCTGCTTCTTCAATCCTCATTGTGACTCGATCCGGTCAGTTTTGCATCCCAGTTATAGCCTTTTTAATTTCTGCTTGAGTATTTGGGTCTTTGATCTCTGCAGCGAGGGTTTCTCTGGTGTCTCCTGTGCTTTTCTGCAAGCTCAGCTAGTGGTCATATGACTGTTGTTCTAAATTCTTGTTCAGATACATTACTTATATCTGTTTGGAGCAAGTCCCTGGCTGTGATTTCTCCCTGACCTTTCTTTTAGGGAAAATTGCTCTTTCTTGTCATTTTGGCTGCGTTCTGTCTTTTGCATGTTTTAAAAGCGTGGTATGTGCCCTGCCCCCGAGAATACCGCTATATTAAAAGGGGATCAGACACTCTCCAGGACCTGGCACTCCGGGACGTGTTTTTGTTGTATGCTGTGTGCACTCTGCTGTTGTGTTTTGGCTGCTCTTTCCTACTGGTCAGTCCTCTGCAGAGCTCCTCCTTACTTGTACTGGGGAGTGTTTGCACCTTTAACTAAGTGTGCTTTGATTTGTTTGTTGAAATAAGCCTAGAAAAAAGGGGTGGGGGAAAGCCCACCCCCCAAAAGGAGAAAAGGAAATGAAAAAACAGACAAGAAACTATGAGACTTATTCCGAAAGAAAAAAAGGAAGAAAGAAAGAAAAATAAAAGTAAGCCTGGTCCCATTTCCACCGGCACTGCAGGTGTCATTCTGAAGCATTCGATTTTCAGTGTCATTGGGGCGCTGCTGACTGTGCTGGTCTTCTGGAGGAGAGGCCGGCTCTGGTGGCTCAGAGTTAGTCTTGCCCCAGTAAATAAGTAGTTGCCAGGCATGGGGGTAGGGAAGGGGAGAGGGCGGGCATTGGTGTCAGGGGTCCCCCCTCCACTGGGAGCTGCTCTCTGAAGCCCCACCGTGTTCGTGTTGAGGGGGGAGAATGGCATCACTTCAATCTCTCCTTCCTGGGCTGGGAATCTCACACTCGGCACTGTTCAGGCAGCCCTTGCAGATTAGGGAGGGCGGTCAGCTCGCCCTGTGCCACAGCTCTCCTGTGTTTTTTCTTTGGAACACAGCTGGGATTTAAAACCTCAAGTCTTAAAGGACCTGGCACCACAGAGATCCACTCCCTTCCTCTGGAGTAGAGACTCCCCATGCTGTGGGAAGTCCTCTGTCCCTGAGAAACAGTCCCTCACCTACCTGCACAGTGCATAGAGTCTATGGTGTAGCAGTACTAAAAACAGGAAAGGTTATATTCCCTCTGGGTGTGCCTCCGTCCCCTGCTGATGAAAGGCCTTTGAATGGCACCTACAGGGTTTTTTATCCTTGGGGAGGCAATATACCCTCTTCCAAAAGTACTTCAGGAAGGGGAATGTTCTTTCCCACTGTGCCCCAGAGATTCCTATACAATGCTATCTACTCTGGGGCCAAATCTTTCCTCACCAGGAGCCTGTGCCATAGCTTTGCTGCAGAGAAAGTGGTGCACTTCTAAAACCTCTAAGTTTGATCTCCAAGCACTGTTTGCCAAAAAAAAAAAAAAAAAAAAGGGACGCTCAGTACTTCTTGCTCCCCAGTCTGAGGTCTGGAGAGGTTTTCCTCTTGTGCAAACTTGATGTTGCACTTTCTCTCCCCCACTCCCTTTTGTCTCTCGGGGGAATCAGTTCCCTCCCCTCTGCAGTTCAAGGTTAATAACCAAGAATATTAACAGTAACTAACAAAGATAGCAAACATTTTATGTTGCCTTAAAGTATTATAAGTTATAAAGCCTTTCAACGTCTAATACACAGCTGAACCGCATATAAACTCATGCAATTCAATAGTTACAATACAACTACCGTTAACAATAGTTACAGTTACAAAAACTATGCTTCTGCTAGGCATTATGGCATAGGAATAGACTTGCCTTCAAAAATCTCAAGCAAAGGAGGAAGATAGGCACGGTAAGAAAGTATTCTAAGAGAGGTAATTGCAATGTTAAAGGCATGCCCATTTGCTATGGGATCAGGGAAGAGGTGAGCCTAATCCAGCTCTGGGGGAAAGAAAGAAAGGATCAAGGAGAGGTATTCTGAAGGAGCAACAACTGAAATGAAGGTAAAGAAGCTTCTAGAGCTGCACTGTCTTGTATGGTAGCTACTAGTCACATGCGGCTATTTAAATTTAAATTAATTAAAATGAATAAAATTTAAGAGCCAGTTCCTTATTCACATTAGTCACATTTGAAATGTTCAATGGTCATTTAGATAAGACAGACACAGAACATTTCTATCACTGCAGAAAATTCTTTTTTTTTTTTAAGGATTTTTAAAATATTTATACTTTTATTTTTTAGAGAGAGAAGGTGAGAGAGAATGCCTGTGTGTCTGAGGGGGAGGGGCAGAGAGAGAGGGAGAGAGAATCCTAAGCTCTCAACACAGAGCCCAACATGGGCTCAGTCTCATGAATGGTGAGCTCATGACCTGAGCCAAAATCAAGAGTTGGATGCTTAACCGACTGAGCCACACAGGCACGTGAAATTAGTAGAATATTTTAACTCAAACTGGATTAAATACTAATCAGAACTCATTTGTGCACATAACAGAACAGTACAAAAGTAGCTGATCCTTCGGATGAGGTTTGACGAAGACGCTGGCTTCCTTTCTATGATTCTTTCACCTTTGCCCTTCCCTGTGTAACAGCTTTATTCTCATGCTGGCTTTCCTCATAGTGATGAAATGGGTGCAATGGTTCCAGCCTTTTCATTTGTATTCCACACCATCAAGAAAGAGAGATCTTCTTCTCTACCCATGGATTGAAAGGCATGGGTTTCACTCTGCCCCATGTGTATCTGCTGGAGCTGGAGCTAACTAACGTGGCCAAGGACACACCATCTGTTAGCGGTTTAGGTGCCTAATCACTGAGGCCAGGGATAAGGAATTATTCTGATATGTTTAATCCAGTCAGGATGGGGCTTTTTCCTGAAGCTAGAGTGAGGTATAGACTTCATCATCTGGCTGTAGCCCAGTAAGGGACAGGTGCCGCAAATGGTGGGATTGCCACCACCAGGCCCACCACAGTCACTCAGCTAAGTGCATCTTGGATTATCTACATCTTTCCGGGCCTCAATTTCCCATAGGCCATGGGAACAGGCCAGACTAGCTCTGGCTTCTGTTGATGCATGCAGGTGAGATTTCTTAGCAGGGACAGGCTAGAGGGAAGCAGGGGAGGTTCAGAGAATGCCAAATTTAAAAAGGGGCTTTATTCCACAGGCTGTGCAAATGCGGGATTGGCATCTAAAAGTAAGAGCCTCCTTAAATTTTGTGCCGTAGGCACCTCGTTTGCCTTACCCTGTTTCTTAGGAAATCAATTTGTCAGAAAAGATGAATTCTATCTTTCTCTTTGAATTCAAAGGAGAGTTTTCTTTTATCTAAAAAGAGCAATGATTTTCAGGTTCAAAAATGCACACAGATTGTTAAAACAAAAAACCCAAAAACCCGGCATGGCTGTTTTCACCAGGCCAATCCATCCCTCCAATGGTGGTTCTGACGAGTTGGATGATGTTACAACACAATAGGAAAACATAGTACCCATTACAAATGGCATTGCGTTATAGACTATAAATAACTGATAGGCAATGATATAGAATAATAACTTTGCCTCAGAGCTGTTTGTCTGAGGTCTTGATAATTTCACTCTGTTGAGTCATAGACTAACCCCAGAGTGGCAGGTGTAACAACACTATGGTGACTGAGTAGTTGGGCAGGATGGAAAATAGTGGGGACTCAGAGGTTAGTTAGGAGGGAGGATCTGGGTTGATCAGAGTTCCCAGACTGAGCAAATAAAAGTACAAGACAAACAGGGGCGCCTGGGCGGCTCGGTTGCTTAAGCATCCAATTGTTGACTTTGGCTGAGGTCACAATCTTCACAGTTGTGGGTTCGAGCCCTGCATCAGGCTCTGTGCTGACAGTGTGGAGCCTGCTTGAGATTCTCTGTCTCCCTCTCTCTCTGCCCCTCCCTTGTGCTTTCTCTCTCTCAAAATAAGTAGATAACATTTTTTTTTAAGTACAAGACAAACAAATATTGCATGGGACATACTTATACTAAAGAAATCACTTGCTGTTTTTCTAAAATTCAATATTAACTGGGTGTCCTGTATGTATGTGGCAACTGGATTAAATACTGGATTAAAATACTAGAGAATACTGGAATATATTACTGGAGAATACTGGAATATATTACTGGAGAATACTGGAATATATTACTGGAGAATACTGGAGTATATTACTTTCCTATTGCTACCGTAACAAATTACCATAAACTTGTTAGCTTAAAACAACACAAATTTACTATCTTTATAGTCTAGAGGTGATGTCTGAAATCAGTTTCACTGGGCTAAAATCAAGGTGCCCGCAAGACTGTATTCCTCACAGATGATCTAGTAGAGAATTTGTTTCTTTGTCTTTGTCAGCTTCTAGAGGCCACCCGCATTCCTTGCCTCCTGGTCGATACGCCTATGACCTCTGGTTCCGTCATCACATCTTCTCTGATCCTGACCCTCCTGCTTCCTTCTTATAAGGACCCTTGTGATGATCTTGAGTCCACCTGGATAATCTAGGCTACATATGCTCAAGGTCCTTAATCACACCTGCAAAATCTCTTTTTGCCATCTCAGGGAATATAGTCACAGGTTTTGGGAATTAAGACAGCAACAGCTTGGGAGGGGACATTATTCTACCTACCACACCTAGCTTAGCCCAGGTAGAAATGTCCAGTTTCTGAAATGTGACTCAGGATACATAATCTTTACAAATAGTGTTGGATGGCACTTTATACTGTTGATCTGCCCCTGAACACTTCTTAAAAGTTTCCAGCTTTTGGAGTCAGCACTCTTGTCTGAAGTATGAATAGGGAGAACTTGGTTTCTGGAGTTGGGGCAGATCTGGGTGGGAATTCTGACTCTTCCTCTTTCTCTCTGAATGATCTTGATAGGTTGCCCCCCCCCCCCTCCGGTTTCCTAGTCTGTGGAAGAGGAGTAAAAATACTGCCTCTGTCCCAGGATGACGTTAAGGGTGGGAGAACTTGATGAGACTGTGTAGCATGCACACATGCAGGGCTCCCATGTTGATGGTGCTGATGAGAGACTGAGAATGTTGTAAGCAGGGGCCTGGACACCTCCTTTCTGGAGAAAGGCTGAGGTGCATAGTTATGCAGATGGCAGGTTGCTGTCAATTGTTCACCTGACAGTTCATGCCGGGAGTTTAAGCAACTTGCGATAACCCAGAGCAGGGGTCGCTCCAACCTTAGCATTACTGGTACTTTGGGCTGGATGATTGTTGTAGGGAATGTTCTTTATCTCAGACTCCATGTCTCTCTCCAGTTCTGATGTCCCCGGTGTGATAGGTCAATAACCACAAGTTCACAAGAACCAATATTGTTAAATGTCCATATCACCCAAAACCATCTACAGATGTCATGTAATCCCTATCAGAATACCAACAGCATTTCCCCACAGAACTAGAACAAATAATCCTCAAGTTCATATGGAACTATAAAAGACCCTGAAGAGCCAAAGCAATCTTGAAAGAGAACAAAGCTGGAGGTATTGCAATCCCAGATTTCAAGATATGCTACAAAGCTGTAGTAATCAAAACAGTATGGTACTGGCACACAAATAGACATGTAAATCAATGGAGCAGAATAGAGAGTCTAGAAATAAAGTCATACTTATATGGTCAATTAGTCTACAACAAAAGAGGCAAGGATATACAATGGGAAAAATCTCCTCAACCAATGGTGCTGGGAAAAGTAGACAGGCACATACAAAAGAATGAAACTAGACCACTTTCTTACACCATATACACAAACTCAAAATGATTTAAAATGGATTAATGGAGGGGAACCTGAGTGGCTCGGTTGGTTAAGCCTCCAACTCTTGATATTGGGCTCAGGTTGGGATCTCATGGTTCATGAGTTTGTGTGCCTCGTCAGGCTCTGTGGTGACAGCACGGAGCCTACCGGGGATTCTCTGCCTCCCTCTTTCTCTGCCCCTCCCCTCTTCTCAAATAAATACATAAACATTTAAAATGAATTAGTGGATTAAACGGATTAATATCCAAAAAATATAAAGAAATTATACAACTCAAGAGCCAAAAACCAAATAGTCCGATGAAAAATTGGGCAGGGGACATGAATAGACGTTTTTCCAAAGAAAACATACAGATGGCCATTAGACACATGAAAAGATGTTCAACATCACTAATCATCTGGGAAATGAAAATTTGAACCACAAGATAGTATCTTATATTTGTTATAATGGCTAAAATGAAAAACAAAATAAATAAAAAGTGTTGGGGAAGGTGTATGGAAAAGGGAACACTTGTGTACTGTGGCTGGGAATGCAGATTGGTGCAGCCACTGTCGAAAACAGTACACAGTTTCCTCAAAAAATATAGAATTTCTATATGCCCAGTAATTCTACTATTGGGTATTTACCCAAAGAGACATGAATCTGAAAAGATGCATGTGCTCGTATATTTATTACAGCACTATTTACAATAACCAAGGTATGGAAGTAACCCAAGTGTCCATCCATAGATAAATGGATAAAGAAGATTGTGTGTGTGTGTGTGTGTGTGTGTGTGTGTGCATGCCCACATGCACACATGCACGCACACACCCACACACGGGAATATTATTCAGCCATAAAAAAGAATGAAATCTTGCCATTTGCAATAACATGGGTGGATCTAGAGGGTATTAGCTAAGTGAAATAAGTCATTCAGAGAAAGACAAATGCTATGATTTCTCTCATATATAGAATTTAAGAAACAAAACACAAATAAACAAAGAAAAAAGAAAATCAGACTCTTAAATATGAGAGAATAAACTGGTGATTGCTAGAGGAAAGTTGGGTTGAGGGATCAGTGCAACAGATAAAAGAAATTGGGCACCAAGAAATGTGTAGAATTGTTAAATAACCTGAAACTAATGCAATACTGCATGTTATTGATATTTAATATAAATGATTAAAAATTATTTATAATTAATCAATTATATCGTAATTATTTATAATTAATATAATAATTAAAACAATCACACTTCATGTCTTTAACCTCAAATGCCTCTCTAAGCGGCCACTTTGCTGTCAATCATTTATTACCTCAGTGTGAATGAGGAGTCTGAGACCAGAATTTGATACAGACAGAGCAAGGAGAGATAAAAAGTGGCAGGAAGATATAAAGAGATCCTGAATTGGGACACCAGAGACGTCATGCCCTAACTTCACAGTTTTCTTTATTTCTGGTTTTGCACTGGTTCATAGACTTGTGCTTTGGTCCAGATAATGTTTTCCACAGCCCGTATTAAAGAGGCTATTGTTAACACTTATAGCCATAATAAAGGAATTTCTCTGGATCAAATGTCAATATCACACAAGTCTACATTTTCCATTTTATGGGCTCTTACCTCTCCTCCACTAAACTAATTCACGATCAGGTTGCCCAAATAGTTACCCTTTTGAAGGCCAACATAGGACAACCTTGAGGGTGGTCATGAAGCTCTCAGGCAGGAGAGACCTGGATAGCCTACTGTCTTGGTGGTTGAGAGATATGAGGCTTGTCTCTGATGCTACATTGACCAGTTTCTTCACCATGCTGGGCTTTATCTCCCAACCCCCATCCCCACCCCACTGAAGGACCTTGGTTACATTATGCCCGATTCCCCTCTTTGGTCCTAAAGGTCTATGAGTTTATAACTCATCCATGACGGTGTTTGTGTTTGGATCTGGACTGGAGAGCTGGGGGACTTAAGCTCTTCCCCAACAATGTGGGTTGGTTAGAGACTGCCTATCCTGGCTGAAGTGACAATCAACATTTTCCTCCTCTCTTTGGAAGTGCCTTACCCATCCCAGCCACTCACCAGCCATTGGCATGGGTGTTCAACTATGGTAAGTGTGGAGGAGGGATGCTACCTCATGCCTGGAGATGCTGGAAAGGACAAACAGAGTAAGCAGGCCCTGCAGAACTCCACAAGGTGACAGGTGTTGAGAATCCCTTGGAGTTTAGTTTCTTCCTTTGGCAAGGCATTTCAATGTTGTGCAATTTGGAGTTTTATACTTTTCAAAGGGTAAAACTATTTGTTACATGCAATTATATAGCCTGAAGGGCTGATCAGCTTCCTAATTGTTATAAAGAATTCAGTGATCATGGAACAGTAAACTGTCCTTATTTCTTCATTTGCTCTTGACTTTCTTTTCATGTTCATCAGTGCAGATGGATTAAACAGATTCCATCATTTTCTTGGCAGGCTTTCTGAATCCCTTGTTCTCCACAGGGCATCTGGACTGTCATGTTGACAGGCTACTATCTGGCTGCCAATTTATTCATTTTTTCATTAATATTCATTAGGTTCCCACTCTGTGCTAGGCACTAAGGAGATAGGAGAAAACAAAACAGAGCCTCTCCTTAAAAAAACACTAATATTCTCTCAGATTTATGAAATTATTATAATTCAGTTCAACTCAACTCAATTCAATTCAATTCAAGTTATCTCTATCCAGTCCAATCCGATTCAATTTGACTTAGGCTTACAGAGTACCCACTGCATGCAGGATGATATGCTGGTTGTGGCATCTCTTCATTTGTATTTCTAATGTCACTAGTCATAATCACAGCTTTGGTTATTAGGCATTGAACATTGAACCCTTTTATAAATAAGTAAATGACTAGAGTGGGGCATGAGTCAAGCCTATAGGATATAAATTTTATTTCTCCATTCGCTTGTAGTCTTGGGAGAATCAAGGGTATCTAGGACAAATACATTTATTTTTATCCCAAGTCTCGTATCATTCATTTATGAATGAATAGTCATTTATGAATGAATAGTCATTTCATTTGCCATATATAAGGACTGCTAAAAACTGAGAGCACAAAGATAAATAAGACCAGGTCCAAGCCCTCAGCAAGGGCTAGCAGCAAGAGTGAAATCTGTAAACACATAGTTATTATCATATTAACAATATTAATATCCCTCAGTTTCATTGATTGCCTCCCATGTTTCAGATGATGGGCACAACACACATCACACCCATTATCTTATTTGACCTTTATGACTAACTGTAAGAGATAGGCATATTTTCCTCTTCTTGTAAATAAGGAAACAAAAGCCTGAAGAGATCAAGGTCACACATCTGAAAAACGGCAGAGCAGAGATTTGAACATAGGCTTGTTTGACTCCGAAGCCCACAATCTACTTTTCCAGCAACAAAATTTACAAGTAAAATTAAGTAAAAAAAGTAAAATGAGTAAAATTAAGGCCAGGCATAGGGAGTGCTTTTCTTTAGGTCAGCCACCATTCTTTCCTTTAGTTCTAAAATAATAGTGTGCCTATTACTATTGTATATGTCTTAAATACACAGGAGTGTGTGTGTGTGTGTGTGTGTGTGTGTGTGTGTGTGTGTGTTAGGGCTTCTGATCAGCATTAATTGAGAACTATTATCATAGTGAATTAACAGAAATAGTTAGAGAATGAATTCAACAAGTTGTTATGGACACAGCTATATATGGACATGTAAATATAGTTACCTCTTATCAAGTGTTGCACTAGATACTGGGGATGAAATGGTGTATGAGGCATAGCCTCTTCCATAGGAGTTCATAGCCTTCTGTGGCTGTGGATAAGCGAACTAACAAACCTGTTAATGTGATAATGAGCTAAGTCTTATGCTGGGGTGCTTTGGAGATGATAGGAACCAGCTTATGGGTGCCAGACAAAACTGGGGCATAGAGTGGTCAGTTAAGTCTTCTTTTGGGGAAGAGCCATGAAGTGCAGATCTGAAGGATGGCTGGAATTAGCCAGGTAAATGGGAATGGTGGAGGGAGCATCCATTTGTCAGCTGAGTCTAGGCTATGCTGTGTAACAAACAGCTTCTAGCTGTTGTAAGATTTAAGGTATATGAAATGTAGATTAAGGCTTACTTCTTTCTCATGCTATGACCATCTTGGTCAGTTGAGGATCTCACTTTATGTCTCATTACTCCAGAGCCCAGGCTGATAGAGCCTTTACCATCTGAAAAGTCGTGAGAAGAAGACAGTGAGACACAAGTAAGCACTGGCTCTCACAGCTTCTGCCTGAAGGGACAAACATTGCATTCGGTTATATTTCATTAACCAAATCTAGCTCCATGGTCACAAATGCCTCGTCAAGTGGATGGGGAGTTGCAGTGTTACCATATGCTTGGAAGGAAAGGAATCCAAAACCTGGTAAAGAGCCCTAATGACCATCCCCAGGATCGGAAGAGAGGGAGGGCATTCCAGGCCAGAGATGTGTGTGTGGAAAGGCTGGAACCCTGGAGGACTTCACCTTGGTACTGCAGTGTCTCAGAAAGGTTGAAGCCCAAGCAGACCTCCTATTTTAATGATTCTCAGCCTCCTGGTGTGCAGTCCATTATCTCCACCTCACCAAGACCCAGCACCATGTTTGGGGCAAAATTGTCGACAAAGCAGTGAGCGTCTAAGTCAGATTCGATTATGTCTGGGCCCAAGAATCAAGGCCCTGCCTTTGCAGCGAGGTCCACATTTGTCACACAGACCTCTTTCCTATCCCCCACGCTTACCTAAGTCACAGCAAAAGACATTTACTTTTTTTGGCCAGACAGGATGGTGGCACGTAATTATTATTTATTTAAAACTCATTACCTGCAAGCCTTTTGCGTGGAATCAATTAAGAAAGCTCTTAAAGAAAAATAAAATATTATGCTTGGTGTAACACAGTCTTTTGGGGGCCCTCCTAATGTGTTAGAAATCCCCACAGGTCTTGACAATTTTTTCATCTCTCCGTTTTAAAAGCATGGCTGCTGCCAGGGAATTTGGCTCCTGGTGTTACCTTCTGGTTGTGGTTTTCCCCCAAATAAAATTAGGGACGTATTGAAGGGGGGAGTGAAGCAGGGAGAGGGGACTGGGGGGAGTGTGGGCGCTTATGCTGGTTCAGGTGTCAAATTTTACATGTCTGGGTTTTCTTTCCATCAGGCCCCACTCTCTGCAATCACTGTTCTGTTATATACGCTTACGGGAAGGGCTGGCTCTGTTTCCAGGAAATCTCTCTGCACTGGGGACATCAGAATCTAAAAGTAGACGGGGGGAGGGCCAGTTTTAGATGGAGCCAGGAAAGGTGCTACGATTTGGAAAAGCAGCGTGAGAAACAACCCTCCCTGAGATTCAGCAGCCTGAAAATGGGAGGTCCGGAGCCAAGTGTCTGCACTGGGCTGACCGCTAGGTCAGCTTGGGGTCTCTGAGCTCTGCTCTCTTGGTGGCAGGTTGGACTCTAAGAGAGGGCTGAAGGTTACCTTCTGCAGAGTAACATATTTCATGCCTATGAAAACCCTCATAGATGTACCAAAGTGTCACCATTCCTGCACCAGAGACCCATTCGTGTGGATTAAGATCTTGCTGTCAGAGAGAGTAGCATTTATGACCAGGCTTTAGCAGCACAGTGTAAACCACAGCAAAATACTGTTTAGCAGAGCCCTGCAGAAACACAGTGAAGCTCTGACTGGAGAAGAAAACTGTAGTCAAGGAAGCGTGCACGGGGGTGGGGGCATGACTGGTCAAGTGCTCCTCTGGGTTTCCAAAAATTTAAAAATGTCTGCCCAAATGCAGGAGTTATCCCTCTTTCCCATCTTCCTAGCTGTTCCAGGCTCATCTTCTAACATGAGCAGGATTCTATGCAAATGTCAGGGGTACAGTGTGACTTGTTTCCACCTTTTCAGAAGCCTACAGCCAGAAAGAGAGGTAGGACTGTGCATTAAGAGTCACATTCACAACGAGGGTTGGGCTGTCCTGGGAGGCAATACTGCATAGCATTTCCAAGGTCTGGAGCCTGCTTGAGTTCAGAATGCAGTTCCACCATTTGCTAGCTATAAGGTCTGGAGCAAGGTACTGGGATTCAGTTTTATCATCTGTGAAATGGGGAAACTAAGAGTAACTATCTCAAAAGCATTGGTGAAAACTAGATGAGAATATGTATGCCCTGCATACGTACTAGTTTATTTATTAAGTCCTTGCTGATATTAACCAGGATCCAAATCAAACCTGCTCTGTGTTAATTCATTTGGTTCTTCCAACAATCTCTGAGTTGGTACTAGTAGCATTATTATTCCTCATTTTACAGATAATGACACCAAGGCACAGAGAAGTAAGTAACTCCCCTTAGTTGACAGCCGGTGAGAGGGTGCTTTGGGATGAAACTGGGGTGTCTGGCCACATACTGTGCCCTTGACTTCCAGCTCTGATAGATATTGGCTATTAACGTGAATACGTGTATTATTATTTTTTTAATTTTTCTTTTAATGTTTATTTATTATTGAGAGACGGACCGTGAGCGGGGGAGGGGCAGAGAGAGAGGGAGACACAGAATCCGAAGCAGGCTCCAGGCTCCGAGCCATCAGCACAGAGCCTGACGCGGGGCTCGAGCTCACAAAACCGAGAGATCGTGACCTGAGCCAAAGTCGGACGCTTAACCAACTGAGCCACCCAGGCGCCCCCAAACATGTATTATTTTACTTGAACCTCGTAATACCCCTAGAGTGGTTACTCTAAGTCCCACTTTTTTTTTTAAGTTTATTTTTGAAAGGGAGAAAGAGAGAGAGAAAGAACAAGTGCGGGAAGGACAGAGAGAGAGGGAGAGAGAATCCCAAGAAGGTTCCGTGCTGTTAGTGTAGAGCCTGATGCAGGGCTTGATCTCACGAACCGTCAGATCATGACCTGAACCAAAATCAAGAGTCAGATGCTTAACCGACTGAGCCACCCAGGCACTGCCTGTAAGTCCCACTTTTACTGATATAGACAGTGAATCTCAGAGAGGTGAGGTGGCTAGGTCCAAGTCTCTTGGTATCGGTACGTGGCAAGATCATAGAGCTTTCTCTCCATTGCTGTCTCTCACCCCCAACTTCAAGAAGTACTTATCAAACGAGGCAGGGCATGCTACACACCCAAAGTGCTACTGTCTTGAATTGGATAAATATGCACTCAATAGGACCAAGAACTAGAATACTTCGTACCTGTTACTTCGTGGTGCTTTTTATGAAGGCAGGCACCTGGAATACCCACGGCAAACTGACACTGGCCCTGGAATTGTCTATGCAAACATCCATACCTCTGGGGCCCATGCCACACCCATGCGATCAGAACCTCTGAGGCAAGGTGTAGAGATCGATGTCTGACAAGCTTTTCAGGTGATTTTGATGTGCAGCCAGTTGGGAAACCATACCCACATAGCCGGACCCAGATCCCTAAGTGGCATTTCTTACCAAGTGATGCAGAATGGAGCTGAGGGAGGTCACAGAAGCTCCAACTTTGGTGATTCTGCCCTTTAGGTCTTGCTGACAATAAGCAACTCACCCAGCCTCACTGAGCATTGGTTTCTTCACCCGTAACACAAAGTACGTGGTGCACTGGGGCACAGGTGCTAACACATTACAAGCCTGAGCCAAATCAAAGAGTGATTGACTGAACAGTTCTAGGCACTCAATACATTTCAAGTTGAATCTTTGCTTTCTTGTGGCCGTATCTGAAATCACCATGGTTTCTAAATGCTTCTAATGTTTCTTGATGCTGCTGATAATAAGGTATTTCCACTAGCTGTCTGAAACATAGTTATCTCCTGATAAAGATCGTTTCTAGAACACCCGGGTCCTCAATTTTTCCTTTTTTGAGTCAGAAATCAACAGAGTGGTAGATTTTCTCCACAAGTACACCTAAAAGAAAAGAGAAACCTAAATTAGCCCCACTGGGCTATGCCCAGCGCAAGGAGAGCCCCATTGTCTGTTCGACATCATTTACTGAGCATCTTTTTCAGCCTAAAGAGGCTAATCTGATAAGCTCTAGTGGACGGTAAAACTATTCCAGCTAGGCAGAGATCTGGACTCCATTAACTACATGGGAAATGTCAAAGGGTTACCCAGGTTGGAGAAATAACTCCATTAGTTATAACTGGCAATTTATGCTGCCATGATTCCTCGCACAGAAACGATATCATGTTGTAAGGAGCTCAGTTATTTTCTGGTTGCTGCAGAAATGACTTCTCATAGCAATAAAATAAAATAAAATGGTTTCCAATCATGACTTAGCTCCCCTGTGACTTGGCTTCAGGGAAGGAATCTCACGAACTCAGACCAGGCCAACCTGAACATTTTGGTCTATTCCTTTTTCCCTTTGGAACTTAATAACCTGACTTTCTGGCCTGCTTCTTGGCCTCATGGGCACATTGCTTAGCCTAAATCAGGCTGAACTCTGAGTACTCACAAGATGACTTTTCTCCCCCAAATATCCTCCTTTAGAGGTTAAGGTCCTCAGTTCATAGTCTCTTGAATGATCTCAAATCTGAGTGGCTCGCATTGTGATGTGTCTTGTTGGGGGCCACAAAAGCAGAACAAGGCGCTGTCCTTGTCCTCAAGGAGTTTGTGGTGTTTCTGGGAAGTTATTGCTAATAAGCACGAACGCACTACACAAGCACTAATAACGTACATCTCAGAATTGTACAAGACGTGATCTGATCAGATGATGAGTGCTATACATCCCAATGGGATTGGAGAGGTAAAGTGGAGACTGAGAATGGGGTTCTTATAGAAGTGTGGTGGTCAGAGGGAGAGCTTGTTACATTCTGGAATCAAGATATTTCCTACTGGATTGGCTCCATTGGGATAGGGAAGTGGGGAGGAGAACGGATGGTCTGTCCTTCGGGGAAATGGCTAGCAGGTGTGTGAGAGTGGGTCTGAGCAGGTAATGTCTGGACTCAGGTAGGAGGTCCTCTCCTTTCCCGGGGTCAGTGGGTAAGTAATGTGCCTGTGAAATAATGAGTGGTCTCAAACTGAGTATGACAGGAAGTCTTTCCATGATGGCCAGACCCTTGAAAATATCTCTTCTCTCCTCTCATCCAGTATAACCTTCCCTAAGAAGCCTGGGGAGCAGTTCTCCCAGATTATATCCAGGGATATGCCCCATAATTTCCCACTCATAATTAAATAAATAGTGAGGTAATTATTTGTTTAATGGCTGTCTCCCCCATCAGACAGACAGTAAAATTCATTAAATGAAAAATACTTAGCACGATACCTGACTCCTGGTAAGGATACAGTAAATGTCTGTTTTTGCAACCTGAGTTTCCTGAGTGCGAAACCTGTGTTGTCCGGTCATTCCAGAATTCCAGGCTTTGCATGATGCCTGGCACACAGTCTCCGTAGCAGACATACTAGACGCATGAACTCTTGATTTCTCCCCAAACTCCTTCTTTTGTGGTATTTCTAGTGTCAGGAAATGAGAACTTCATTGTAAGGGTCACCCATGACTTCTTACACAGTCACACCTGTTCCAACAGCAATGTCTGTCAGCTCTGACTTCAACAGTTACCATTAATCGATACCTCTCGAGACCCCTCTCACCACTGCTCTAGTGCGAGCAAGCGTGATTCCCTGGCCACACTGTTGCTGGAGCCTCCTACCTTGTCACCTTGCTTCTGCACTTCGCCCTCCAGTCTCTTCCCCGAAGACTTACCAGCGTGATTCCTCAAAAACATAATTTGGAGAATGACAAATCTCTGTCTGCACATCTCCAGTGGCTTCCCATCTTCCTAAGAAGAAAACACAAATCTCTTAAACTGGCCCACAAAGTCCCATGTGAGCTACCTTCAGTGACCTCTCTGTGCTTCTGTCACTGTCCCTTTTGCCCCCTCTGCTCTGACCCCCTGGCCTCCTTCCTGTCCTCAGCAGGCCAGGTAGCTGTCTCCCCTCAGTGCTTATGTTATGAGTTACCGGCTCTGTCGGGAAGGTTCCGCCATGCACATCCGCGTGGCTCACTCCCTCCTTTCCTTCAGGCCCATTCAAATGCCCCTTTCTCAGAAAGACTTCCTATGGCCACTCTCTGCAAATTAGCACCATAGCCCCTCCAACATGCCTCTCCCTTACCACACCTGATTTTCCTCCATAGCTCGTACTGACGCCGGTCATCATATATATTTATTTGTCGTTCTATCATTACTCTAGAACATAGAGGATAGAGTTTTATCACTTTTGTTCAGTGTTTATGGATCCAGCATCTGCACGAAGTCCAGGCATTTAGTAGGCAAGAGACACTTGACAGATGGACATGTGAATAAATGTGTGAATATGCATGTGTGCACACAGACATGTACACATACATACACCCCCCACACACACATTTCTATGTGATTGGCCTTTAAAAATTACTTCCTATGTCCCAGGAATCATTATAGGTGTAAGCCCTTTATTTACGTGGCGTCTTCTAATCCTCACGACAACCCGATAATGGAGGCATTGCTATCCCTGTTTTACAGAGAATGGGAAGCTGGTTGAAGAGCTTGGCCAATACCCAGAGCTGGAAGGTGAAAGTGTGGCTTAATTTGAATGATGCCAGAGCTGCGGACTTTTGCTGCCCTGGAATGTTCTGTCCAAGCCGATAGGAACACTGAAAACATGTACTGCTGCCTTGAGGTTTCTGGAGGGAAGCTTCAGGGCAGCAGGCTGAAACAACATGCTTGTAGGTCAGGCATAGAGTGAGGGAGCAGTATTTACCGCCCACAAGTCAAAGCGGCTCACCCTGGCTGACTAAACTGAACACCTACCCTCAGATTTTCCCTTTAGGAGGAAAAGGGAAGAGAGGAGGCGAGCAAGAGGAAAATAGTGAGAGGTTCCTCTGGCGGGAAGCCAGACTCTCCTGTCAGGACATCTCCGACGCACCCCTTGCAGGAGCTATTACTCATATGGGGGAAGAGAAGCTGCCCAGGACAGCACAGACTCTTGGAATATTCCCCGAGGGAGAAGGGGGCACAGTCACCAATGGGTGGGCCCAAAGTTGGCTGTGAGAACTTAGTTTTTTAATTACAGCTATCCTGAGAGGCTGTTTGGCAACTGACAATTTACTCGGAATTCACTAGATTGATGTATTGAATTGGCCGTTCTTAATTTGGGGGTTGAAATTCTCTTCTTACCCTTGAGTTCTCAGAAATAAAAGTGGTGTGGACGGCAGTTCTGGGGATGCCAAGATTCTGAGGCCTGGCTGATGGCCGAATCGGAGATCTGCTTGAAGTGGAATTTCAGTATCAGTGGGTGGTAGACTTTTGAGCCCTAGTAAATGGCAGAATTCCATAACCTCGTGAATCACAGAGTTCCACTATTATCGGCCACTGAGGACCGAGGCGTGGAGGGCAAGGTCTGACAGAGCATGGTGTGTGGTAGAACAGCAGGTGTCCCTGAAATCTGACTGGCCTCAGCCTTTCCCCTTTTAACTTGGTTTGGGAAGTGCTCTTGTGCCGGAGGAGCAGGGATTTGCCAACTCCTGGATATGAGTCTGCAAGTAGAGCTGTTTAGTGTGCCTAAACAGCTAAGTCCCAAGTTAATATGTAGTATTAGGATAAGGTAGCCCTTGGACAAACCTAAACAGCTTGGGCATGGCAAACATTTTTTGACTAGCTCCCAATAACCATCCCAAAGTTGACTTCCCCTTACCTGCCTCTAGTCATGTCGGTTGGAAGGACCAATGACAGATCCATGCTCTCTCAGCCTCCTTTGCAGCAGGGCAAGCGCGTGACCCAGTTCTGTGCAATGTTCTGTGGAAGAGGACGTCTTCCAAATAACCAGGACATAGTTCTCTTCCTTTGTAGAAGGAGAGATGCATGGAGGTGTTCTCTCCCCTTCTCTGTCTCTCTCTCTGTCTCCCCTTCTCACTTCCTATGCCTTGGATGCCTCCTGCTTCTTGCCTTTAAATGTGGTTATGTGAAACTGTGACACCTAAAGACAGGGTAGCCACTTTGAGACTATGAGGGGAAAACGGGAGAAGGCGAGAGACATCAGCTGCATGGTTTGAAGTCACAAATCTATCGAGCCAGGCCTGGAGCCCCCAGCTCCAAACATCTTGCCAAACATAATCTCTTTCCTTTAAGCTTAAATCATTGGTCTGATTTCTCCTACTGCCAGCATTTTCCTCCTCAGAAGCATTCTCATCTTCCATTTGAAGTTTACATAGTACAGCTTTGAACATGCATGTTTTCTGCTGGGAACTGGCACAGGTTAAGACTTAGAAGCTGTCCAGATTGTGAATACTCAGTGGCTGGGAATCAACTCCCCAAAAGCCCAAGATGGGAAAGCACCATGCATTTCCCTTCCCTCTCAGACCCCAGCTCAAACAAAATTAGGGAGCATTGCAATTGGCCACCTGCTGGGTTTAATAAAATCTGCTAGACTGTGACATATTTGTGAGCAGGGGCTGTGCCTCAATCATGTCTATAAGCACAGACCCTGGAGCATTAAGATGCACTTAGTAAATACTTGCTAAAAAGGACTGGGCTGGGTACTGGAAGTTTTGAGTTCCAGTCTTAGCTTTATCATTAACCCACTCGGTGACCTTGGGCAAGACACTTGACTCTCCTGGGCTGTACTAAATTTCAGGATAAGAGGAGAGCTTTGGGTCACATCATCCTTGTAAATTCCATTCCTACCACTAATGAGGAATGGAGGTGGGATTCAAAGCCTCAGCTCTAGAGACAGATGGGCATCAACTCTAGATAAGTCATCATACTTGATGCTCTAAACCATGCAGAATGGGCAGAACGGACGTCAAATTCAGCAAAAGTTGAACCGATACATTATAAGGTAAAATATAAGGTACAAGTCGTCTTGACAGTGTGACTCTCGCCCAAGAGCCTTACAGGGTAAAGTGAGACAAATGACAGATTTGGCAAATGAGGAAATCGAGGCATGATTAATTAACCTGCCCAGAGTCGCAGAGCTAGCAAGTAGAAGAGCCAACATTCAACTGCAGGCAATTTGACTCCGGTGCCCACACACTTCGCTGCAATTAATGTGGCATGGCCCGGTTTATTCCTATTTTCTTTGGTTCAGAAGTTGCTGGAAATTTCTTCTACTATTTGTTTTGGCCAAAGTCGTGTGTGTGCTTGTGTGTGTGTGTGTGTGTGCATGTATGTGTGCTGGGTATGCATATGTGTGTATGGTAGTTATGTTGGGTGGAATACTTAATTTTTGTATAAGCAGCAAAAGAAAAGAGTCCTTATGGCTCTTTTAAAGTGTTAATAATTGAAACAAACTTGTTACCAATTTTTTGATAAGTCTTAGTTTTTATGATGATAAACACAGTGGAATTACCCAAAGATATGGTACAGAATGCATATGCCATAAGAGGGTCAGTTTGGGAATGCTTCCTGGTAGGCAGGAAAGATTCATGGAAGAAGAGTTGAACTCAGTTGAGGAAACTTGGGAGAGAAGACTTTGTTTAAGACTATTTCAGTGGTGTATGATCATTGAAGAAAGGTATGGACGGTCTCCCCAGAAGAAAAGCACACATACATATCCACAATTTTATTTAATTTCATGGGGCTCGCAAAATCCTTTTGGGAGGGATCCCCAACTAAAGGCTTAGGTGGGGATATGCAAATACATGTCCAACAGTAAATGAAGACTTTCTTGAATGAGATATTAAAAGGCCACAGGGCTGCAGAAGTGGGGTGAATTTGTGGGGGGATTTTTTTTATTCCTAGGATCCCCAAATTTTTGATGAAGACCTTGCTGAAATCCTAGCCAGGCGATATATCAGGGAACACTATAGATTTCTCACTCCGTGCTAGGTGTCGTCTGAGACAAGGCAGGGATTCAATAGAGGATAAGACATCACGTCTTCCAGACCAGGAGATGACAGACAGCAATAGGGAAATAAATAAATCAAAGTCAAGGACAAAATGAGTGGCAAAGCAATGAATGGCAAAGACATTTCCCTCTTTGCTACCATCAGCACCACCTACAAGTTGTTTGTGATCCTACAAGTCTGACCCTGGCACTTCTTTCTTAAACTCTTCAGTGGCTTTCTCCTTAGGCTTATGGGATAGATGCTAAGCTCTGTCCATGACTGGGACCTGCTGACATCTCCAACACCATCTCTGATTGTCCTCTGCTTCTGCCCTTACTGGTTGCACTCAGGTGTAATGATGTCCCAGTGCTCTGCTTTTGCTCACGGCATTTGCTCTGCCCAGTTGCCCCTACGGAACTTCTTTGGCTGTTATTCATCTTTCAAGTCCTAGCTAGGTGCCGTATCCTCCAGAAAACTCATCTGAGTCCACACTCTGGGTTTACTGTCTCTCCCTTTGTTCCGAGAATGCCTGTGGGCTTTCTCTCTCAGTATGATGATCTGTCTGCACATCCATTTTTCCTTGCAGCTTAGGACTTTCTGAGGGCAGGGCCCATGTTGCCTTCCTATAGGCAAATGCCTGTTGGAAGAACTGGTCCCAGAGGAGCCCTTTGAAAGTGATGGGCTCGGGTCGTGGTGGGCTTTCTACCACTCCTGTAGAACACCTCGTCCAGCCGTCTCCCTCGTAGCTACTGTCAACTCTTCTGCAAGCTGCCAAAGCTGCACCCCTGACAGTCACTTCGATTCCTTGTTTTCCCTTACAGCCCATGCCGTGCCCATCAGCAGATCCCAAAAGCCCCATCGCGAACTGTGTCCTCGATCTGACACATTCATTACCTCCAAGTCTCCTTCTGCAGTCCAAGCTGTCATTTCTTATCATCCAGTTGGTCTCTCTGCTTCTACTCTTGCCAGCCTTCCCATCCTCAGCAAAAGCTTATTCTGCATACAACCAACAAAGTGATCCTTATAGTAAAACCAACAAAACAGACTACAACTGTCCTCTGCTCATTCCCCTCATATACAGTTTCTATTACTCTTAGAACACAATTCACACTTGCCATGTCATGCCCTCCAGGCTCTACAGACCACGGAAACACCTTGGCCATGGCCACACCCCTGGCTCCTTTTCTACTTCACGTCCAATGTCTCCAGTGCAGCCCCAAAGGCTCATGCTATTCTTCCAGTTTCTCCAAACCATCCTAATCTCAAAGCCATTGCAGTGGTTGGTCTTGATGCCTGGAGTACTGTTCCTCCTCGCCTCACCAGGCAAGACTTCTCATCACCCGGGGCCTTTTTTGACCACGTATCTAAAGCTGCATGCCACTTTCCCATTTCAGGACACTTTCCAACATTCCACCTGAATTTGATTTCCTTCACACCAGCTATTGCCATTAGCGATTATCTTGTTTTTGTTTGATAATGCATGCATTGTCTGTCTACGCTGGGTACAGTCCTGGAGGGCAGGGACAGGGACTTCTTCACTGCTCTGGAATAATACAGCACATTTAGCAAATGATGAGATCAATAGAATCATAACTATGATAATCTAATAATGCTTGAAATTCTGTTTCCTGTCATATATTTTTTTCATGTGGTCAATATATAATAAGAGAGAGTGCCTTGGAGATGATCAGCAAGCTGAGAGCTTGTGATTTTTTTACTTACTGAGGCAGGATTCAAAGACATTGTTTTTAAATCTTGAAATAACATTTGCCAGCCTGCTTTTACGTGAGTCCCCTAGATTACTCATTTAGGGAAAAGTGACTTTCATGAGACATATTCTTTCTCCAAACTTCTGGATCACTGGAAATGCCTACAAGGTAGAAAAAAGGCAAAGTCAACAGCTCAATACTTATTGAGCGGTGAATCTGCAGATTTACATAGCAATGCGAAAAGTTCCACTGTCTGTATTTTCAGAGGGTGTGTACTAACACTATAAAACTCACATGCAGTAGAGAGAAATTCAGCAAGGTGTGAGTGGGGAGAGAGATCTACAGTCTGGGTAGAACGGAGATTCAGGATACATCAGGGCATGTTCTAAATTCAGTGGATAAGGCAAACAGGTGTATAATCAAAATTATCCTTCAGATTTCTAAAAGGGACTATAAGTCATAGAAAGCATATTTTGTTTATATAATCCCATTACAGTAATATTTATGATGAAATGTATTTATGTGTGTGTGTTTAATAAATAGGAGATAAGTGATAGAAAAATGGGTGTCCTTAAGTGCTAGAATCACAGACCGGTATGCAATGAGATGCTGTATTACGGGCAAGCACTCTTTGAGATAAACTGAGGCAGCAGCAGTTCACATTTCCCATCTTATATTCTTTCTAGAGCAGGTACACCCTTGGTGGAATCATGGGCTGGACCTACCATGTAACTCAAATTGTTCTTGCTCTGTCTCTTTTGACCCCTGAACTCATATAATTGAATCTTGTTATTTGATGCACACAATAGATACATGGTGTGGGGGTGCCTGGATGGTTTAGTCAGTTAAGTGTCTGACTCTTGGTTTTGGGTCAGGTCATGATCTCACGGTTCGTTGGTTAAAGCACTACATTGGACACTGTCAGTGCAAAGCCTGCTTGGGATTCTCTCTCTCCTTCTCTTTTCTGCCCCTCCCCTGGTTGTGTCCTCTCTCTCTCTCTCTCTCTCTCTCTCTCTCAAAAACACACGGTGTACACCATGAACTAGAGGTCTTGGGTTGTGAATGGGACAGTTTTGAATTTGAGCCTGTACTTTCACACCCACTCCTTGAGGTAGCCACTGACTAGCTTTGCCCCCAACCCCTTCCTTTATCCTCCCTTGGGCCTCTTCCAACTGGACAGCCGTATACTGAGCTTTGGCCAATGGAATATGAGTGGTAGAGATGCCTGCCACTACTAGCCCTGGCACACAAGCTTCTGTGTTTGAACCCATGTATTCTTTCCTTCTTCCAGTTTGATGCGGATGATCAGGGGAACCTTGGAAATCACCTGTTGAATATAGCGAAACCAGGGTGTTGAAGGAGCCAGATTTTTGAATCACCATTTGGAGGAGAGCCACCTGCTACTCAGGAACCCCTATGCTGGACTTGGGTGAGTGAGAAATTTATGCATCTTGATTAAAATCACTGAGATTTAGGAGTTTATATCTTATAGCAACTAGCATTGCTTCAACTAAAACCCCATTTGTGTGACTTTGTGCCAGCTACTTAACCCTTCTGTGTTGGATTCCATATTTGTCAGGGTCCCTCCCAAAGTAACCAATCTGCACACTTAAAAGCCTCAGTCGAGGAAGTTCAAGGGCAAGACTATTTACAAAGATGCAGACAGAGCTAAGGGACATTCTCAAGGGATGGCGAAGCATCTCAGGCTAGTGACAGCAGAAAGCCATTTATATTCTGAGCCTGGGATTGAGGGCAAGGAGAGAAAGCATTTACCAGAGTCTGGCAAGTAGTTACAGCTGTAGAAAAGAGCTGCCTGGAGAGAGCTATAACTTCCAATGGAATATTGCTGCCAATCCAAGTTCCAGCAGGAAAGGAGTTGGAACAATAAAGAGCCAGATGTCATTCTCCTACCTTCCAATCCTCCTGCTGATGACTTCCATTGAGTAAACCCAACTGGAAGCCAGAAGGCAAGGAGCTCATTGATGTAGTCCATAAATGTCAGTCTCCTAGGGTGTGGGCCAGGTGGAGAAGGGTGGAGAAAAGATCTGGAGGTGCAAATGAAGAATTTCAAGCACAATTTCCCAATCCATAAATTGGGAATCCTAACCACCTACCTTACAGAGTCTGTACTGGAGTTAAAGGGTTGTACATAATATGTTCTGAATAAAATACAGCTCTTATTCTCCTTGCCATCTGCTGCTGATCTTTTTTCAGCAGCATTGTCCGCTGATCTTTTTTCTTAACATTTTTTTGCTGATTTTTTGTCACTGTTGTTGTTTGTTTTGTTTTTTCTTTTTAAAATTTTATTGTAATTTCAGTGTATTCGACATATAATGTTATATTAGTTTCATGTGTATAATGTAGTGATTCAACAATTCCATACATCACCCAAGTACTGATCACTACAAGTGCACTCCTTAATTCCCATCACCTATTTCCTCCCATCCTCCCACCCATCTGTCCTCTGGTAACCATCAGTTTGTTCTCTGTAGTTAGGAGTATGTTTCTTGGCTTGTCTCTTACCCAACCCACCCTGCTCACTTGTTTTATTTCTTAAATTGTACATATGAGTGAAATCACATGGTATTTGTCTTTCTTTGACTTCTTTCATCTAGCATTATACTCTCTAGCTCCATCCATATCATTGAAAATGGCATGGTATGGGGCGCCTGGGTGGCTCAGTCGGTTAAGCGTCCGACTTCAGCTCAGGTCACGATCTCGCGGTCCGTGAGTTCAAGCCCCACGTCGGGCTCTGGGCTGATGGCTCAGAGCCTGGAGCCTGCTTCCGATTCTGTGTCTCCCTCTCTCTCTGCCCCTCCCCTGTTCATGCTCTGTCTCTCTCTGTCTCAAAAATAAATAAACGTTAAAAAAAAATTTTAAGAAAATGGCATGGTTTGATTCTTTTTTTATGGCTGAGTAATATTCCATTGTATATGTCCCAACTTCCTTATCCATTCATCTATTGATGGACACTTGGACTGCTTCCATAATTTGGCTATTGTAAATAATGCTGCTACAAACATAGGGATGCATGTATCCCTTTGAATTGTTTTTTTTTTTTTAAATCTCTCAGAAATGTGTCATTCTCCCTAATGGCAGGAGATTTTTCAGCATGAGTTTAACTCTGATATTTCCTGGAGGTTGGTATCTTCACTTCTTTGTGATTTGTTTTTGATCATAGGTGGGATTTGAGAAAATATCCAGTTTCAGGGTCCTTGGAAGATTCTTCCTTCCCAGTTCCAGCTGCTCATTGTTATTTTTAGGGTTGCATTGCCAGGGACTTTCCTGCTCCCCACTCCAGATGACAGCCATGTCCAAAGCACTCTACTTGTTTCCTGCCTGGGTTTCATAACTTCCTGTTTCATGTCTGCCTCTAGGTTTGTTGGATAGAGTTGCCTGCTCATGAATGAAAGAGGAGTAGGCCTTTCCAAACAAGCTATGGGAGATTAGCATGTTCACGAGGCAGGCATGGTGTGATGAGGGAATCTAGGAGTCTCGGGTTCCTTCTTCCACTGCCTCTCACTTGCAGTATGACCTTGAGAAATGTCTTCCCTTTTTCTGAGACTTATTTTCCTCATACGCAAAATGAGATTCATCGCACCTGACTCACTGGTTAGATGTAGGGAGACAGTGAAATATGCATGCATAGAAGCACAGACATGGCGTGGCACATGCCAGGTATTCAGCAATTTCTGTGGAAAAAAAAATCAAATCTCTAAGGTCCAAAGGGGATCCTCACCTTCTGGTTATACTGGAGCTAAAAATGGAGCTGACAGGGTGCTCTGGACCCCAAAATATGCAGAGTTCTTCCAGGTTGAACATGTCTTGTTTATTGTAACTGGCACTCTTTTGGTTTTAAGCATTACTAAAAGTTTCAAATCGAGTCCACAGATACTAGGCCTATTCCCTGGGATTCCTTAATGATGAGAGGTGAGAAAAATCATAATAAAATATATTTTTGGCTGAATATTGTTATGTTTCTCATTTTTTATTTTTCCTTGTGTGATATATGGCACCAGCCTTCCCCCCCCCTCCCCCCGCCCAGTATTTCTGGAATAATTTGTCATTATGTCAGTCTGTGATCCAGAATCACACAGGTTAGAACAGAACAGAGCTGAGTCCAAACTCCAGCCCTGCCTCTTACTTTAGGGAGGTTACTCAACAAACGTTTTGTACCTAAAAAGTGGGCATCATAAAGCCACTTTTCTCTGGTTTGTTTAAAAGATTAGAAAAACAATGTAAAAAAAAAAAGTCCAAAGCAGTGAGTAAGAAAGAATGCTTAACAGTGGTAGCAGTCATTGTTGAAAAGGAGCAATTATATTATTTTAGATCCAGGAAAAAGGCTTGCCTTTACTTTATGTCTGAGGAAACTGAAACTCTGGAAGGGAGGACATGACTCACTTGGACCACCCCATTAGTTTGTAGAACCCAGGTTTTCTAATATCCACTGTATTCTCCAGGCCCTGCCATTTCATGTGAAAATATCACCAATGGACAAACAGCAGAAAGCCAAGCCGTCAGGAGACGTATGATCGTTTTCGGACTTACAGACCATCTGTAGAGCCCTGGAAAATCGAACAAATCCCCTGACTGCCACCAGGACTTGTACTCACTAATCTCTACTGAGTTATAATAGCCTGAGGATTTTGTTGCCAGTTGAGTCATCAATTGGAAAATGAATGTCAGTTTTTGGTGATGCAGTTTCAGAGCGAATTTGGAAAGAAGTGTGTTTCAGCCTCCCTTCCATGTCCTTCTAGGAAGGTCCAGAGTGACTATATGCACCTCCTTGGATCAAGGACTGTATATAAGCCTATTGTTATGGGAAGGCTTTAAGTTCCTAACATTCCTTATTAATAATGACACTAATGTCAAATCTCATCAGTGAATTGGAAGATGAATATTATGTTCTTTTAAAAATAAAGTATCGGGGTCATGGATAATGGTCAATTCTCCAATTTTTGTGGAACATGCCCGGAAATGGAGGGAGACTGTGACCATGCTTTTAGTGTTCACAGGGGTATTGTCTCATGATAAATGAGATGTCTTGAAGAAAACCTACTACCACCAGCACGAAGTGGGACTCTAGTAGAAAGTCAACAGGAGGAAAAACAAATATTTATTGAGTACCTACTAAGCGATATACAATTTACCATACTTTAAAAATATAACTACTTGATTATCTTTACTTTTCTCTGCAAGCTTTGTCAGGGTATGGCTCTATGTGTCTTATCCTCACCAGTAATGAACACAATGCCTAACGCATCTTTGTTTGTTGAATGAACAAATGTGCTAGGAGCGCTCTTTAAATGATTTTTACATTCTTATGATCACCTTGTGAATTGGGAATTATTATCCTCATTTTGTAGGTGAGAACATCAAGATTTAGAGGAGTCATGCCAGTGGAACTCGAACCTAGGTGCCATGATTTCTGAATCTATTCTGTTTCCACCATGATACCCTGCCAGATTCTTCACGGGAGACATCTCTATTTGTGTTTTATGCCATAGAATAGTGAGTGTTTGTCTCCAATTACGATTTTCTTCAGATTGAGGGGAAATGGTTCTACCATTGACAATCACGAGGCAGAGCAGCTTAAGGCAAAATGAACTCCCTAGCTTAATTCTTCAGTCTTGATAGTTCAATAACGTGACTATTGGGAAAAGCTTCAGTTCTTTCCCAGCAGTTGAGAGGAAGTCTTTATTTCGTACTACGTGGACATCTCCATAAGGCTACTTGAATGTCCTCACATTATGCCAGCTACCTTCCCCCAGTGTGATCTAAGAAAGGACGGCAGGGAAGAAGCCGCAGTATTCTTGATGACCTAGTCTCAGAAGTCACATACTTTCATTTTCGCCTTTCCTATTCATTAGAAGTCACTGATAGAGCCCATACTCCAGGGGAAGGGAATTAGTCTTCACCATTTGAATGGAGGAGTATCATAGACTTGGCGGACATATTTTAAAACCACCATAATCGGTTAGGTAGGCCATGTTTGTAATCTGCCACTCAAATATTGTATTTCTATTCCTCATAGATATCGTCAAAACAGAAAAGGGGCTTTGGTATCAGACATCCCGGTATTTGAACCGTGGGTATAGGTTCAATATCTCTAAGCCTTGTTTCTCAACCATAAAATGAAGGTCGTATAAAACCAACTTCACAGGTTCACTGGCACGATTTACAGGTTATAGAGATAAAGCTGTTAGAACAATGTCTGGTACAAAGTGGGTGTTCAAAAAATGGACTTACTTCTGTTTCTTTACAAGGCAACACTCCCTCTCTCCACTTCTCAAATATAAGTCTGAGTCAGAATAGTGAAGTCACAGACAAACACACACACGCACACACACACACACACACACACCGATTCCTGATTCCTTTCTGTTTCTACCATGCCATACTGCCGGCTTCTGCATGGAGGCCACCTTTACCTTTACCCTGTGGAATATAGTTTTTCTTGACAAAAATTAGATTCCAGAGTTGGGATACAAGTTGCAAAGGGAACTTAAACGTTCTCCAATCTTGCCCAAGTTCTCATGCTTATTGGCCATTCTTGAATGTTTCTTTCTTTTTTTAATATTTAAATTCAAGTTAGTTAATATACAGTGTAGTCTTGGCTTCAGGAGTAGAACCTAGTAATTCATCTCTTACATATAACACCCAGCGCTCATCCCACAAAGTGCCCTCCTTAATGCCCATCACCCATTTAACCCATCCCCCTCCCTTCCAGCAACTCTCAGTTTGTTCTCTGTATTTAAGAGTCTCTTATGGTTTGCTTTCCTCTGTTTTCATCTGATTTTTCCTTCCCTTCTCATATGTTCATCTGTTGAGTTTCTAAATTCCACATATGAGTCAAATTATATGATATCTGTCTTTCTCTGACTGACTTATTTCGTTTAGCATTATACCCTCTAGTTCCATCCACATCGTCTCAAATGGCAAGATTTCATTCTTTTTCATCTGAGTAATATTCCATTGTATATATATACCACATCTTCTTTATCCATTCATCAGTCATTGGACACTTGGGGTCTTGAATGTTTCTAATAAGCTTAACACGGGATTAGATATAGACGCTTCCACTTGTGAACCTTGGTGACTTTGAGCTCCCTTTTGTCAGAGTGATAAGCTTTTCTCAAGTTTGTTGTGAAGTTTAAGTCAGATAATGTGTGTAACTTACTCAATAAACTAGTTATTATGCTCATCATATTTATGGTTATCTTCAGTTCATTTAAGGTCTAAAATATTTTAAATACCATCTGGGAGAAGTGTGTGTATTTTGGGAGGCAAGTGTAGCTGTACTGCCTTTTCCTAAGAACCATAAAATGTGCTTACCATTTACATAGATTATTTTTATTTATTCTTTGAAAAAAAATAGAGTAAGGTCAATATTATTATTCCCATTTAGCAGATAATGAAATAAGAGGTGAGTAGGTAGGCCTAAGCCTCACAGGTAATTAGACTTGATGCTGGGAAGTTGAGATAATGCTCTGCTTTGTTGAAATGTTAGGACAAGAGCAATGTGGGCTCGCAGAGTGATTGGTTAAATTCTGTGACCTGCTGACTACTCATTTGACTACACAGTACAAGTAAGAATGGATTATTAAATCCATGGAATCAAGTGTTACGTTTAGTTTAGTGCAATAACGATTTCTGGGATGCTACAGGCCAGGCACAGGACTAGATACAGGGGCAGAGGGAAGTAAAGAGGGTTCTATGGGAATGTCAAGGTAGAGGAGAGGTACAAACCTTATTATACTGTTTCATTTTTGTCTCCAGATCATGACAGGCAGACAGCCCCTGTGAACTAGGTGATGGATGGAAAGCCAGCTCACGTTACTCAGACACACACTGATAGTAAACACTGAAACTAGCAGCCCAGGGGCTTCGACATTGATGAAATTCTTGATGAAACTGTGTTGGATGATTATAGAGTCAATCTGCTTGAAATCAAGATATCACAGCGGAACAATTTTCTTGGTTCTCTTGTGTCATTTATCACCATTGTTTGTCTTGGTTGTTGGTATTAACATCAATTATTTATCGTAATGCACAGTTTCCTTCCTAGGCCTCTTTCCTGTCTGACATGTGGGATCTCTTGCTATTAAATTGAGGGGCAGGTAGAAACATTAGTCCTTCTTACATCATTGTTCCCTCTGAACTAAGAGCTTTTTTGGAGGGCGGGGGAGGTGGGGGGAGCAGGTAAATTGAAAAAAGCCATTCTAAGTAGGATAAAGGTGGTTTTTCTTGCTCTGTGCAAATTTTCCCAGTTGTCATTTAACTTGCTATTCCTCTGGGGTTGGGCCTCCGCTAGAGCCATGACGGTGTGATGTAGAGAAGCAGGCAGGTATGTTAAATCTAAAGTGAGTAGAAGCAGTGACAGTTGGGATGGCAGGAACAGCTAGTTGTTTCCCCAGATCTGTTTCCCCTCTCTGCCTTGGTAACAGAATCTCATTTTTGTGGGACAGCAGGCAGCCCAGCTAAAAGACTGTATTCACTGCTCTCACAGAGCTCTACGACATGGGCAAGGAGCATCAGCAGGAGTATAATGTGAAATCTGGAAGAAGTCTGATTATAGGAAGTTAAATTTTCCAGAAGTTTCCCCCCTCTCGCTCCACCCTAAAGCCCTTTCCTTCTGCTCTTCCACACAATGGACATGATGGCGGTGCTCCGGGAGCCATCTGGGGCTGTGAGGTGACGTTAGGAAGGAAGTTACAAGCTATACGGTAAGCTGAATGAGGGATCTTGGATCCCTGATGGCCACTCTACTAGCGTATGGAGCTCAGACTTCCTACATCTGGACTTCTTTTATGGGAGAGATGGTTAAATAGCTGTTATTTAAATGATTGCTCTTATTCGTTTGTTATTTAGATTTTCTGTCACATGCAACTGATCTTAATCCTAACATAAATTGAGGAGTGATTAGATGGACGCGAGGGAGGATTGGGGCTGGTTACTCCCAGCTTCCTGGCTTGGGTGACCACGTGGGTGGTGGTCCTATTCAGTGAGAAAGGAGAAACAAGAAGAAAAACAAGATTTTGAGAAAAGGGGATATGTTTGGTCTTGGGCATAGCGAGTCCAAAAGGGCCATGGGACAGTGAAGCATAGGTATCCCACAGGCAGCTGGATGTAGGTGTTAGGTGCCATGAAGTGAGAAAACAGAAAGAGAAACAGACTTGGCCATAACTAGCATGTGTGTGATAGGGAAAGCTAGCGAGTGAATGTGTCAATAATTAACAGAGAGGATGGGTGAGCTCCCTGGGAGACAACTGAGGGTGGTATACAGATTTGCAGACATAGTTATGATTGCAGGCAGGATGTGGTAGATACACCAGCAAGGATCCATTTGATTACCCTTCCCCCCAGGTAGTAATATTTTGCTAAGATGCCAAATAAATGAAAATTTTAAAGCAATTAGTTTCAGTTTCTAATGGATCTAAGGCAGACACCGTTGCCAATGAGAGGTTCTAATCAGTGTGAGATAACTAGTGTTGCCACAATAAGTTGATATAATTTAAGCCTCATCAAAGCCCCGTGATGTCTGAAGGTATGTGTCCTAATCACAAGCAAATAACTGATTTCCAGGAGAGTTGTAAAACATTGAAACTGACTCATGGATTTCCCTGAACACTGTCAGGGAAGCATCAAGTAGTGGACAGAACGGGGTTCTAAGACTTAGACCACACTGGGTGAGTATGTTGGCTCTAACAGTTTCTACCCTACACTTTCTTAATGTCTCGGCTCCATTTCCTCCGAGGAAAAATGCAGGCATGCTCTCCCCCTCATGGCATGGCTATCAGAAATGCAAGATGACACATGTACTTGTTATTTAAATGTATCGTCAAGTTAGCTAATATATGGTGTATATAGTGTGCTCTTGGTTTTGGGGGTTGATTCCCTTGATTCACCGCTTACATATAACACCCAGGGCTCATCCCAACAAGCATTTGAACAGTACCTGGCGTCTAGGAGACCTGTCATTCTTCATCCCATTTGGTTATCAGGAAACTGAAGCTGCAGGGATTGGGGCTTATCTTCTAGGTATCTCCTGTCTGAAGCTTCCATTCTCTGGGGGTTTTCTGGACCAGAAGCGAAGGCACTGAAATGGGAAAAAAATGAAACGAGGCAGAGTAGGGTCATCGCACAACTCCATGGGATACCGCTTACACGGTATTTATGCAAACAGTTCCTCCTGGAGTTGAGTGGAGTGCAATGTCTATAACTGTATACAGTGGTCCTGTTTAGGAGACAATTCTCAAAAAAAAAAAACAAACCACCAAAACCCAAACCTTCTCAATAATAATGCCTGTTGCCCTTTGAAATAAGAAGATGCATGGTCACCACTGTGCTTTGTCCTTTCTTGTCCTTTGTCGAGGTTACGCATCCCCAAGCCGTTTAGGGTCTCACTTTCTCTCCTCTCTGCCACACGCTTAGTGCCCTTCAGCTTCTAATTTTTGCCCTCTTTCTTTGGCACCTGCTGTTCCCTTTTCCTAGGATTCTTCCCCAGTTTGGCTCTCTGGTGAACCTCTCTTCATCTTTCAGACACAGCTCCAATGTTACCTTCTCTGGTTGCCTCCCCTGCTAGCTCTGGGTTATATTAAGGATTCCCTCTTCTGGGCGGCCATAAAAGCTTGGCCTTACCTTCATCTTTGTCCTTGAGCTAAAGCCCAAATTCAGTCTTTCCTAGGAGGCCTAGTACAATGATCAGCTCTTTAGCTGTATCTATAGCCACTTCCATTCTATGATATAGCCAGAATCAACACATTCTATTTATATTGACTTAGACTTTAGGCTTAATTTGAGCCAAGAGAAGAACATTGCGCCATGAATTGGGGCTTATTTCTGGATGGGAGTACATGTGATCCTGCCCGTGGGTATATGGTACAAACATCTTTTCTTAACCTTGTCATATGCTTCATGCTCTAAAACCTCTAGGCTCATGGCACCAACTAGATACATGTGGCTATTTAAATTAAATTAAAATTAAATAAAATGAAACACTGAGTTCCTTGGTGGTACTAGCCACATTTCAAGTGCTCAATAATTACATTTGGCTGTTATACCACTGGACATCACAGATAGAGACATTTCTTTCATTGTAGGAAGTTCTATTGGATAATGCTGCTATAAACTTTTCAAATGTTTAGGAGAAAAAGTACCTTGGAGTCTTGTTACTCAAAATATTGTCCCAAGACTAGCTACAACTGCATCACCTAGTTGCTCATTAAAAATGCAGAGTCTCAGGGGTGCCTGGGTGGCTCAGTCAGTTGAGCGTCCGACTCCAGCTCGGGTCATGATCTCCCAGTCTGTGAATTTGAGCCCTGCATCAGGCTCTGTGCTGACCGCTCAGAGCCTGGAGCCTGCTTCGGATTCTGGGTCTCCCTCTCTCTGCCCTCCCCTGCTCATGCTCTGTCTCTCTCTGTCTCAAAAATAAAAAACAAAACATGAAGATAATTTTTAAAAAATGCAGAGTCTCAGATGTGCTAAGTCACAGCAACTGAGTCAAAATCTTCACTGGAACACGATTCCAGGTGACCTGCATGCATATGCAAGGTTGGAAGTCACTGTCTTAAAGATCACTGATGTCAGCCACCTCACTTTGAACGTCCTCAAGGTTTTCAGCTGCACATCAGAAGCCCAGAGAGCCTTAAAAACAGGATATCTGGGTCTCTTCCCTGGAGTTTATGATATACTTGTTCTGACGTTCTGGTTCTAGGAGGTTGAAAAGCTTTCCAGGTCATTCCAATGTGCAGCCAGGATTGAGAACCAAGGCCGTAAGGCTCAGAGAAGGACAGTAATGGTCTCTAGATATAGGCCCATTTATTTTCCTGACTTTAAGTCCAGTGCTCACTCTGCTACACCATCTAGCCTCACCCTCATCAGACAGAATTCTAGAGGAGCAATGTGTTTTTTCCTCTCTTTTTCCTCTTGAAACAGTCACCCTGATATCCCCTCGTGGAGGTAACACAGGGACTGCATTATAATTGCTTGTTAATGTCAAATTGACGGCTCATGGATTTGCCATCTGCAGAGGCCTTGCCTTTAACAGCCAATGCCTGGCTCAGGGCTTGCTACCCTCCTGGTGGAGATCAATATCCTATTATGGAAGCAGCTGGCTGGCAGACTCACGGGAGCCTCGCCTCTTGCCTTTAGGCACACAGGCTCTGCGAAGAACTCAGGTCAGAGTTGTGAGGGCTGTGGGTGAGGGAGCGACTACTCAGTCCACCAGAGCCCCGCACTTCCGCTGGGGCAGGTGCGCACAGGAGCCCAGCACTGCAGCCATTGCCCCGCACATTACAAGGGCCTGCAGGCCAGGCAGGCAGGCGGGCTGCCCATTGTCCCATCTTGTCCCGTTGGCTAGGTCTTCCACTGCAGTCAGCCTCAAGCTTCCCTATAAGAGACTGATGGGAGGACGAGAGAGAGAGAGAGAGAGAGAGAGAGAGACAGAGACAGAGAGAGAGAGACAGAGAGACCTCATAGACATTACTCATTCCCTCTGCCCACCCTCCCCTCTCTATTCTGGTCTTTCTCTCTACAGGTGAAGTGGAGTAGAGGGCAGATGAGCAGCGATAGCAACAGTGATCATGACCTGTGTATCTTGAGCATTAACAATGTGCCAGGGAATCTGCTAAGTTAGTAATTTTCTCGTTGAATTCGTATACTAATACTGTAAGCTGGGGCTTGATTTTACAGTTGAAAAAGTCAGGATCAGAGGGTTTATGTGACTTGGTCAAAGTCACACATCAGGATGTATAGAGCTGGCATGCGAACCTAGATCTGCCACTCAGCACGGCTCATGTGGTTTGGTCTCCCAAAGCATATGTGTGAAGGCCCTTGGATACGCATGAGGCGGAGAAAACTGCCAGGCGGCCAGCATCATAATGACCATGCACATCATACTGTAACAGTGCCTAGTTGATTTTTAAAATGTGGGTATTGTTTACAAACAGACGTTACACCAATCTTAAGGACACCACCGATGGAAATTTTTTGCCTGTGTATACATTTGTGAAACCACAACTCATGGCAAGAAATAGGGCATTTCCATCGCCCCAGAAGTTTCTTCAATGTTCCTTCCTAGTCTCCACATTAAGAGAGACCTGATATCTGATTTCTACCAATATAGATTAGTTTGCCACATCTTGAACTGTATATGAATTGAATCACACAGTATGTGCTCTTTGTGTCTGGTTTCTTTCACTCGATGTATTTTCGAGGCTCACCCATGGTGTAGACAGCATCAGCAATGTCTTCCCTTTTGTTGTTGTATGGTATCCCATTGTATGAATACATCACAGTCTGTCTTCCATTATCCTGTTGATGGGCATATGGGGTGGTTCCCCTCCAGATCGTAAATACCCATAGGGCAGGACAAGATTTCCCTGATTTTGTGTTCACTTTAACCCAAACTCTACCACTCCTATCACTGGCTCACTTCTCCAGGTTGCTAGCACAGTTCTGACACAGGGAAGGGTTTTGAAAATGTTTGTTCATGGAGGGGCTTGTCGAGTGAGAATCTAGAGGCTTACTAAAGTGTCTGAGGCTAAAGCTGGTGAGCTTTCTACAAGCAGTTCTTCAGAGAGATCAGCTTAGCCCTTGGGACTGCTCTAAAAGAGTATCACAGACGGGGTGGCTTATAAACAACAGAAATTTATTTCTCACAGTCCTAGAGGCTGAGAAGTCCAAGATCAGGGTGGGAACAGACTCAGTGTCTTGCGAGAGCCCACTCCACGGTTCATAGATGGTTCTCTTCTTGCTATGTCCTCACAAGGCAGAAGGGACAAGAAACTCCCTGGGGTCTCCTTCATAAAGGCACTAATCCCATCGATGAGGGCTCTGCTCTCATGACCTAAACACCTCCCAAAGGCCCCACCTCCTAATACCATCACACTGGGGGTTGAGTGTCAACATATGAATTTTGTGGGGGACATAGGCATTCAGTTGGTAGCAGAGATCATCCTATTTTCAAATCAGTACCTCCCAAGGAAATTTCAGAGGTGGATCTAGACCCCTGGAATTCATGGCATGGGAATCCAGGGATACTAATGGAGTCCAGGGAGAAGCTTCTCATGGACGTATGTGAACTAGAATGAGCAGGAAGATTTCTCTGTTTCCTCAACTGAAAAATGAGGATAATGTAACCATCTCTGCTCCAAACCACAGATATTTGTAGGGTAGAAGCATTACACAAAATTCTTCATAAGTCACAGTGGACCTTTGCCAGTCATTAGTACGCTAAACCAAATCTCCAAATCTGCCATTCCACTAACATTTCTTCAAAGCGCTTGCTTTGACGTGCTCAGTGAATGCATCTGCCATCATACTAGTTTGGGAACTGCTACGGCAGGTGTAGCTCTAGAAGCAACCCAATGCCTTACTAGCCTATTAAAGAATGTGAGGCTTCTTGGAAAGCAGTTGATCTGTGCATCTTGGCATTCACCTTTCCAGATGCCATCTCCACCCCCTCCAGCCTGAGTTACTTCCCACAAGATTGACCTAAATAGACCAAATCAATAGGTTCCCATGTTTCTAGTGTCTGGAGGGAGGTAGGACAGTAGATTTGGCACAATTATTCCACTGGCTCCCTCCCTGCAGGCTCGGCTTCACCAAAGCCTCCAGCTCCTGGTTCTACCCAGCCCTCTCTGACTCCAGGTTCCAGTGAATACTCTACGCCCTTGTCCCTTATGACCTTGGGGTGTTAAGTCTATAACTAACCGTGGGTACTGCAATATTCCTTAGGGCTTCTCGATGCCTTGTTCACATCTCTGCAAATAGCGTCTTTTAAAACCACTCTTCAGGGCACCTGGGAGGCTCAGTCGGTTAAGCATCTGATATCAGCTCAGGTCATGATCTCACAGTTTGTGGGTTCGAGCCCTGCATCAGGCTCTGTGCTGACAGCTCAGAGCTTGGAGTCTGCTTCAGATTCTGTCTCTCCCTCTCTCTCTGCCCCTCTCCACTCATACTCCGTGTCTCTCTCTCAAAAATAGATAAACATTAAAAAAAAATTTTAAACTCTCCAAATTATCTAATTTGAGTGTGCTCTGTGTTTCCTGCTGGTACTCTGACTGATACATTAACCTGTAAATTTTACAAAGTCTTGTTTCCCAAAAATACAGGATGATGTTTTTCTAAATTTTATTCATTTTTAATTTTATTTATTTTTATTTTTCCTTAGTACCTAAGAGAACCCTCTTCAACTCATGGAAAATTCTGGGGAATACTTTCTCTCTCTCTTTTTTTTTTTCTATTCCCCAACTCTAGGGAGTTTGAACCAAGTTTACACAGAATTCTTGAAATTTTCAAACATAGGACAACTCTTTCCATTACACTAAAACATAGAATAGAAACTGATCATGGACCTGCCATATGCCTGCTGTTGGAGATGGCCCACTTGGGTCAGGGATGGAATCTCCATAAAGTATCTGTCCTGGGTTGGAATTCATAAACTTGGCCTCAGGATACAACCTTGGTGAGCCAGGATTAGACTAGGTCTTTCTGCAGTGGAATGCTACCATTTCAACCATTCAAGGTAGTCAAAGCTCTTTCATCATGAATCATAAAAATGAGTCCCAAGGCTTGGTGTGGTCAATCCAATCCTTTTATTTAGTGACCAAATCACATTCACTACTTAATTCAGTTTTGTTTTTTTTTTTTTTTTTGGCGGGGGGGGGGGGTGGGCGGCGGTGATTTAAGTGGTGAAACCAAATATCTTAAGAAGGACATCTTCCCAATCAAGTATTATTTTGACAAAGCTCTTGTCACAGATGGATAAGTTTATCCTGGGTTTTAGGGAATGAAGGCTTTAAAAGTACTTAATTGTGTAAATAGAAGTGTCTTTGTTTTCTTTCTCTTTCTCCTCTATCTTCATTTATAAAATTGGTCTCCTGCCCACGTGGCTTTTACCTTCACAGTGTACTTCAGTGTCCTTTGCCAGTGGCCACTGCCAGTGGCCTAAGTCTGGATGTTACCATTTTGCATTCATTTCTGCACAAAAGCCTTTTACTGGCTCTCTCTACCACCAGTGTCCTCTTCTCTAATCCATCCTCCATAATGTCACCAAGTATCCTTATACTCAGAACCAATCGTGCCACGTTCCTTTCAAGGAACCTGCCAAGGAATTCCTTTCAAGGAATCGTGCCAAGATCCTTTCAAACTTTGGCGTTCTGGAGCTTATAACATTTTCCCTTATTTCTCAGCGTGACTTTTGTGGCCCCTTTCCCTGGAATGCTGCTGTCTGAGAAACAATTCCAGCACCATTCAGGTGGGTGCATCTTTATTCTGTGACATCCATTACTCGGGATAGTGAACAGAATGTCACCGGCATCATCACGGGGGTAAGAAATGCTCACACAGACATACTCACTAGCCATTGTCCTGTTCATGGGGCTGTCCAGGGACAATGCTGACTTGTCTGCCCAAGGTTACTCATGAAGCGTTCTCAGAGATTTCTGTAAGTAAAGCAGATGCGACTCAAGGCTGGGTCTGCACGGGGGAAAGCAGGTCCAAGTGGAAATTTCGTAGTGTGAGGATATTTCCACGTGATATCCTTATTTTGTGGCAGCATTATTCTCCCATTTAACTGATGAAAAAACTGATGTGAAGAGATGGTAAATAATCTGTGATTTTGTAGTCGTTCAACTTCAAAGTACCTCAAATAAATGTAGATTTTCACAAGATGGAGTCAAAGGAATGAGGGAGGCCAAGAAGAGTATCTTTGCTTCTATTCCTTGCTTCCCAATCATTTCTTGGCCTTTTGGCTAAGATCAAGTGTATTCGTTGCTTCCCTTAGACCCGTGGCTTGATTTTCATTCCGTCTGACTAGTGCCTCTTGTCAGGGCAGTTTTATAATGTGTGGGTTCCTGGCCAAGCTGAAGAACTGTTTAGCCATATGTGTGCTGGGTCTCCAGGTGCAGGAGGATGGACTCTACTCAGATGTTTACCTTTCGACTTTGTGCACAAGCACAGGTGTGTGTGGAATGTAGAAGGGGAATTCTTGATGGAGATACCCTGCTAACTTGAACTATCCAGTTCGGAACTAGCACTTAAAGTCATCTGAAGTTCAGAAAATTCAGATAAGGCTGGTTTAAAGAGGTGCAGAAAATCAAAGGTAACGTACTTTTCTCCTAGGCAAAGAAGGGAAAACAGTTTCTTTACAACTTCCTGCTCTTGTATGGCTCTTTCCTTCACTGCATATTGAGTGCCTGATGTATACCAGCCTGAATGCTAGGGCACGGAGATCAAAATGGCCATTCGTGTCACTGCGGAATTTACTAGTTGTCTAGTGAGAAAGACACAAATTATTGCAATACAGTGCACTATAATTGATGGGCACATGTGAGTCTCTGGAATACATATGGGGAAGCAGGGAGGAGATGAAGTGGATAGTATTCCTGGAGTGTCCACGGGGTAGCAAATACTGCGCTCTTTGCCTTATAGATGGTCTGGTTTAATCTTTGCACTTGCTGGGGGGAACAATGTAATTTCCCTCTGATTCTCAGAGAAGTAAAGCAGTGAGGTACAGCTAGGATTAAGAGTTCTTATTAAAGTTACATTCGTCTGGTTAAAAGGCTTTGACTTTTTCCCCCCAGCCTTGCCAAAGGGTCTGGGATTGCTCCCTTTCACTTGTATGCTGTGTGCTAATGGCTAAGGTGGGAGGTGTAGCAGGTATTATAGACAGAGCAGGTCTAAGCTGTGACAAGTCAAAGGGGCCAAGAAGCATGGAATCTTTGGAAAATGACCAGTCCTTCTCTGAGGCCAGCGAGTAAAGTTCTATTGGAGGAGGACGGGGAGTAGGGGAAAATGGAAAAGAAGAAGTGAGAGAAAGAACTAACTAATGCTCTTGGTGTCTATTTGCAAAGGGCTTTGTATCTGCAATGGCATCCTTCTTGTGCTAGGAAGACTATGGTCTTGTGGTTTTTGTTCGTTTGCTTTGTGTTTGCAGTTAACTTACTGTAGGTTCCTCTTAACATTTAGCAACCAGAGGACATCACGAATGCCCACAGGTCAATGAGGCAAGAGCTGCAGTGCCGTAGATGTGAAAGCACCCCAGATTTGGATTCATAGGGTGTGATCTTGGTTTTTGATCCACCATTTAGACCTATGTGAACTTTGGACTATTATTTAACCCCTTTGGGCTTCAGCTGCCCGGTTTGTGATGTGGGGACCCTCCTCAGTCCTACTCATAGAGCCAGGGTTTCAAATAGCATCACCGGTTTGGATCTGTCTTGAAAACAGGCCAGGGTTGGGCAGACATTTGTTTCCCGGCTTTTGGCATAATGGTGGTTTATGGAGTCAAAGGCAACGATGGTCTCCTTGACGGGATTTCTACTGGAAAAAGAATGAAAGTGCTTTATATATTTCACCTTTTTTTTTTGCAACCGTGTTGCAGAAGTTTTCTTGTGCTCCTTAGACCAGTTGTAGAGCGCCTTTGAAAGAAGGTCAGCCTCGGAACCACTCTGATCCTTGCGTGGCTGAGTCACTTGAGATAGAAAGAACGTGTGAACTTGCACATGCGGGAGGTGTGAGAAAACTCACGCAATACCCTGGGTCGTGGGTGAGGAGACTGTGACTTGGATGAAGAAATGTATTCCAGGTCACCTGGCGAGTCAGTCCCAGGAGCAGATGCCAGCCCAGCTCTGCGGGTTCGAATGCCTGTTCTTTCACTGCTCTATGTCACCCGCAGTAAAACCACCTCTGAGTAAACAGGCAGGGCCGTCAGTTAGGGTCAGGTCGGAGTTGAGGTGGAACTCAAGTTGAGGGCACCTGAGTGCCCTGTTGCAAACTTGGCTGTGGCTTTTACCAGCCAGCCCTCAGAATAAAACCCACCCAGAGCCAGTTAAAATCAGCCTGGGCTGTAATGAGCCAACAGCTTCCAGAATGAGAACACCTCTCTCGTTGGCTTCAGCTGACAGCAGGAGAGCAAGTCAGGAATGAGGAACCAGGAAACCATGGGGAAAAGATTTTGCTCCCTGGACCGTTTCCTGGAATACTACAGTTAAGTAAGGCAAACCCTGACAACTTTTTCAGGTGTGTGTGTGTGTGTGTGTGTGTGTGCGCGCGCGTGTGTGTGTGTGCAGTTTTAAAGGAAGCTTATTGAGGTACATGAGATTCAAGATTTATGCATGGAATGCCCTCAGTTCGGCAAGACCCTCCTTACGGACAGTGGCCACTCTCTCCATTGGAAGCGTCTGCAGGTAGCATGCCTGTCTAGCAGGAATGCTGTGTCAAGATACATCAGTGTCATCTGGGCTGATGTTGCCCACGGCTCCCTTCCCAGATTAGAAAGAGGGAAGCCGAACACCTCTAGGATGTCTTGGGAATGACATTTAAAAAGCCACAGCTGTCCCAGCTGAGCCTGGAGCCTGGCAAGCGCTTGGAGCCCATCGTATTTATGTCAGCAATCTCTGTCAGAGCCACATCTGGGGACAAAGGATCAAACCCCGACAAGTTTAATTGAGGCTCAGCACGTAGATGGAATTGAGACACTAGACTAGGCAATTTGTAATGGTTAGAAAAATGCCTTTCTAAGCACCATTGAAGGCACTGGCTTCTTGGCATTCCCAGGGAACACTCTCACCAGATACACCCCCGAGAGAGGTTCAGGAACCGCATAAAGGCTGGTGATGGATGTTTTCCTCAAGGGCGATTATGGCTCTTTCGTCTAATAGCTCCCCTATTCATATCATATTAAGAGCTTAATAAGAACTGGGAAGGTGCTGGTAGCTTTAAAAGCTGACGCAAACTCCGGGGCTCTGTGCAAAACATAATATCCCTGGGAAAATAGACAGCATAAAACCATAAACAAAACACACCTCACCAATGCATCGATAAAAGCCAAACTGGTATTACAGCCTGCTGGGAACGCAGGCTCATTCCTGGTAGTGACACTTGTACGTTCTGGGGGTAGGTCGGAAACCAGGAAAGAGAGAATGCCTTCTTGTTGAGACTTGCTGGTAGAACCTATGTAGGGCATGCCAAACCCTTCCCTCATTAACTATTTGACTCTTCCTACAGGCTCAAACATATTACCTGGGCAGTTGCGAAATGAGAACAGTTGTGGGACAAAGAACACATTGTTAAATTGCAAAGTTGCACAGTTATTGCCCCGAGCACCGGGTTAAAGGAAACTGAACTGGAGGATTGGCTGGTACTCCTGAGAAACTTGCTGGGTTCCTGCCCTTTGATTCAGAGAAAGCAGCTTTCCAGCTGGGGCAGACTCCCTCCCCCACAGAAAATAAAATAAAGTCAATAGCACATAAAAATTCTTTGTACTTTTTTCAGTGCCTTTCATCTGCTGAGCTCAAAGGACGATGAGGGTATTAACTCTGGCTACACCCCTTAGTGGTAGGTGGAGAGTTTGCTCGTCCCTCTGTTTTATGGATGGGGACCCGAGATATGGAGAGGTTAAGCAATTTGACCAGGGTCACACAATTGGTCAGGGGTGGAGCTGGGAAGAGAAGTGTTCTGATTCCTAGTCCAGTGCCCCCTGCAGGCTGTATTGAGAGATGCAGTTGGTAAAAACGGAAGGAGTAAGGTGGAAGTGGAATCCCACATTAAGATCAGGAAAGGAGATCTGAAATCATCTTGCCAATGTTTTCATTTCCCAGATGAGGAGATGAGGCTTGGGCGGTTGCTGTGATTTTCCAAAATCAAATATGTAGTTAATGACAGACCGGACTCTAGAATCTTATCTCTTAACTTCCAGTCCCAAGTGGTTTCCACTTCATTGTGCTATAGTATCTCTCTACGCCAGCTTTGAAACTTCAGCGTATCTAACAATTTAATTGGTGTTCAAGAAATGTTTGATGATGCTTTCATGGTGTCATACCAGTTTTCCTTCTCTTCGCCTTTGTATTCATTTTTCAGCATTGAGTTAAGACCAGAGGATCCGGGAAACTTCCCGATCATCTCTAAACAGCTGTAACCTCTACCATTTGAATCCCACATCTGTCCTGGGATCAGCCATCATTTCCTACCCCAAAGTGTCCCTGTCTCTCCTCTTGACTCTCCAACCTCCACAGGCTATGTTTTCACAACACTTGGTATCGAACTTTGCCATAGCGTGCGAAAGACTTGGTCATAATCCATGATGTACTTGTTTCTTTTCCCCACAAGACCTTTTATATGCATTGAATCATATAACCTTACAGCAATTTTGAGTTGCAAGTTTAAATCCTTTGGTAACAAATGAAGAGAGGCAGAGGTGAAACAATTTTGCCCAAGGTCTCACGGCTGGTGAGTCACTTTTGCAAGCCAAGTCCTTTACACCTCAATTCTGTGCTCTATTTCACTGTGCTGTATTTTTCAAGGGCACCAACCACGTGTTTTACATCTTTCATTCCCCCGTGGGGACTGGTATGATAATGATCACTGATGAAATTCTGATTGCTCTGAAAAGAAATGGATCATAACACATCACCTGATACTACTGATGACGAGCCATGATTTTGTTGTGTCTGCCTATGTCCAGATATGCGGGTGAACGTGTGTGCTCTTTACATTGGCAAAGCCTCTCACCTAGTTAAATGTATCTTTAAATCCCAGCTTTCATGGAAAACCATGGAAAATGTGTAGGATGATGATTATAACGGGGGGACATGGAGGTGGGAGTGTCTTAGTCACTTGGGGGGATTTTCTTCCCAACTATCCCTCCTCCCATCACCATCATATGGGCTCCCAGTTGAGAATCACTGGGAAGAGGTATATTTGTCCAATTAAGACTAACTGCTGTAACAAATAGACTCCATGCATATAAAGGCTCACACTTATTAGAAGTTTATTTGGTTCAACACAATAGTTCTGGAAATATATGAACGTGTTGCCAGACTGGCTCTCCTTCATTTACTTGTTGTGAGACAGTCTCATAGAGCTCTGCTATCCTTACCACTTGCTTCCAAGGTGGCCATGAAGATCTCCATCCCGGCCAGCCATATGGGAAAGAGCTTGGAGATTTTTATCAGTTAGACCTGGAAGTTATGTCCTACTGGCCCCAAAGTCACATGACCATGCCTTAACTGCAAGGGAGCCTGAGAAACGCAATTCAGCAGCGTGCCCAGGAATGAAGGAATGAATTTATTCCGAGCTCAGATTACTGATATCGTAAAGGTGTTGCAGGCACCTTTTTCATTCATTCATTCATTCATTCATTCACTCATAAACTTAACTATTAATTGAGGGTCAGTTGTGTGTTAGGCATGGTAGTCACTGAACAGAGGCAAAAGCAGACAAAAGACCTGTTCTGGGGGAGTTTACAGACTAATACAGAAAAGAGGCATAATTCAAATAGCCACACAAGTCAACGTACCCTTACATTTCTGATAAGTGCTGATCTTAAGAGAAAGGAATACAGGGTTAATGAGAACTTAAAACAGAGGCTCATGACTTAGACTGGTTGGTCAGGTATAATAGCCCTGAAGTTGTGTTTTCATAACTGAGAATAAGAGTTAACCAATCAGCTGATGGATAAAAGCCAGGAAAGAAATTTTCCTAGACAGTCCCACATAAAGCTGGGCCTAATACCCAAGATAGCTTAGATACTGGGGTAGGGGGAGAGAGATGAAAACACACGGTACAATTTAGTCAAGCAACTAGTAAGTCTTGAATTAAACCAATTGCCTGTCTCTGTTCAACCAGTGGCTTTGGCAGTGACCGTTGGTGAGGCTTTCCAGGTATGGAAAGTCAGCCTGAGGCAGGAGCGGATGAATCATCTACCTGACACTCTACCTGGGTATGGTGTCAAGGGACCCCTTGGGGGTACACAGTAGCTTCTCCTTCCTCTCCAGGGATAAATGCTCAGCTCTATCCCTGGAGATGGTCAGGAGTCTTTGGTGTGCTGCTAGTTAATGAAACACATCACTGCCTGGCCTCAGGCTGTTCTACTTGGATCGATGTCCAGAGTCTTCAGTCTGCTCTTCCTGTGCGTATGTTTTTGCCTTGATTATGGCACTTGCGTTGTGTCAATATTCGCTGAATGTGGTGTCATAGCATGTCAGGACAATATCCTACAATAACAGGGTACAGAAAGCCTGGCACAATACAAGGGAAAATAAGTCTGAGAAAAAGAGCGAGAACGAAGTCCTTTATTTGGAAGATAACAAGCAGGCTGATTGAACCTTTTCCTTTTTGGAAGCTGCTGGTTTCCCAGGGCCAGCACCCCACAGGCAGCGGAGCCCCAGGTACTGCTTGAAATGAAGTGTGAGCCCATCGTGACTGTAACTTAGTATATATGTTTTAAAGGTATGTCCTGCCAAGAAAGCTATTAATGAGGCGTTGTGCCATTTCTACTCCTATTGTTTCTGTGGAAATGCCGGGTCCAAATGAGATTCTTTGTGGCTTTGAACTTTAGGCGGGGGAAGAATGAGCCACATAAGCTATTTTCTGACACAAGTCCTGTGGTGGGATGACAGAGTTTATTTAACAAGTGCCATTGGTCAGGCTTCCTGTTCTGCAGTTAGATTTAGTTGTAACTGATGAAATATTAGTGGCTAATTTCGCTCCCCGGCCCTCAGTCTATTCATCTAGGAACGGGGAGCATGTTTGTGGGTGAGACGTTAGGAGTCTGTGCGCTGAAAATGATGACCAGACCCCTTCTCGTTGCTGAGTGTGGGATAGATACATTGGAGGGCGTTGGTCAGTTGGGCTGAGGGCCAGGTGTGGGTTTTGCAGGCTCAGATTTTGGCTACTCCCTTCGTGGTGCCACCAGGCATTCCTTCCTCAGAATCTTCTTTAGGTGAGCCCTGAAACCAGGGCCCCTCAATTTCGCTCACATGTAATTTGTTTGAACTCACTCTAAACAAAGCAATGGTATCTGTGCAAGGGCAGGTTTGACAGGCTAGAGATTTAGTACCAGCACGTCTGAAAACTGTGGTAATTTGAATACAAAATCGGGCTCCACACACTGTGGAAAATTGCCTTCCTTCGCATGTTGGCGACTCTTTGGGAAATGCTATGTTAAAGGCATCGGCCATTAAAGTTTCTTTAATAAAGTTTCTTGTCTCCTTTTTGCTTTCTTCACCGATTTCTCTAAAAATTTTTCAATATTTATTTCTTTTTGAGAGAGAGAGAGAGAGACAGAGAGACAGAGCATGAGCATGAGAGGGGTAGAGAGACAGGGAGACACAGAATCTGAAGCAGGCTCCAGGCCCTGAGCTGTCAGCACAGAGCCCGACGCGGGGCTGGAACTCACGAACTGCGAGATCATGACCTGAGCTGAAGTTGGATGCTCAGCTGACTGAGCCACTCAGGTGCCCCTTTACTGATTTCTTAATAGCTGTTAAGGGCTCTTCTAGGGACAGGAGTTCCTTTAAAGCGACAGCATATGATGGCATTTATCGCTTCCACAGATCTTAAGATTAGTTTTTTACCTGCATCTTGAGAGCAGGGACTGTGTTTGAGCTATGTGGGTCCCTCGGAGCTGCCTGGCACAGGAAAGTGCCTCAGTGAGGCAGTGCTGGGTTCACAGACACTGTCATTGGGGTCATGGCACTCTGGACTTAACAAGGGGAATGGATAGTAAGTCAGAACTGGAAAACCTGGCATCCAAGAGTGCAAAGGCTTCAATGTGAGACAAATAGAAAGGGGTCAAGTTTATCTGAGTGAGGAGTGGTCAGGAGTGGCTCCTGGACAAGACTCAAGCTCCATCTAGAAGAACGAATAGACAAAAAGGGAAGGAATTCAGAGCAGAGGAATGGCAGGGAGACCTGGATGGTAAGGATGAGCTTGAGGACTGTGAAAACGTCGGTATGGAAAGTGACCTTGGAGTTGAAAAGGAAATAATATTAACCACATGAATAGCCCTTCTTGTGTACCAGTTGCTATTCCAAACACTTCTCATGAATTACCTCCGGTAAGCCTCTTACCTACCTTGCAAGGTAAGGGTTATTAGAAGCCCTGTTTTATGAAAGAAGAATGGAAACTGTGTGGGGCTGCCCAAGAACCGGCAGTGAAGCTGGTGAGTGAGGACAGGCACTCCGGCTTCAGGGTCTGTGTTCCTAAGGATGACATTATATTGGATGAGAAAATAGACGGGCTGGAGGAGATTAAAAAGATGGCGTGTGCTAAGAATTAAACGTGTAGGGGGGCAACCCTGGGTACTGGGGCAGAGCACGCTCGTTGTAGTTGAGTTTTGTCACGGGAGAGACCTCCTGAATATTGTTGTGTTGGTAAGCCACTCACCGTGCCCACTCCTCAGGACGACTGGGAATGGCAGCGTGGCTTTTTGGGCGGAGACAATGGAGGTAGATGTCAGTCAGCAAACATTCCTAGGTACTTCCCATGTATCCAGAATGCTGGCTGGTGCATGGCAAGCGCTTCCCGGTTTGAAATGAATGAGTGAGAAGGTAAATGAATGGCAGGAGTGGTAGAGGAGGTCTGTGAAGGTTCAGGAATGTCTGACCAAAGACAATCGTTTTTATCTGATGGGCAGTGGGGAATCCACTGTGTTTTTTGAACAAGGATAAAATATAATCAGATGCATGGATTAGAAACCGTTAGAAGCATTGTCTTGTAGCTGTATGGAGAGTGGAGTGGAGGTGGTCAATTTTGCAATGGTCTAGGCAAGCAGAGCAGTGGAGGGGAAAGATCTGAGAGATACTTGTAGGGAAGAATTCAAAGGAGAGGAGCGAATACGGAGGGTAAAGGGGAGGTGGAAGTCGTGAGCAGTGTTTGATCTCATTAAGCAGTGGTTTGTAAATATGACCCAGAGCGATTGACGTTCGACCCAGTGTCTTCTATATGTACCCATGGGAAACAAAGATTTAGACCGGCTTATACCTTGTCCTGTGTCACCACTTATCCATCAAACAGTAAGCCTTAGCAGCAGTTTCAGAAAAGGGGCAAACTCAGTATTTCAAAAATACCAAGAGACAGAGTATGTGAGCGCGTGTGTGTTTAAGGTTAAAACACTTAGGAAATACATTTTGGCATAAGTGGAGGTACAAGGAGTCTAGGGAAATAAAGCTCTTTTTACCAGAACGTGCTCAGTGCTGGAGTTCAATCATAGGAAAGCGGATTTCCTATAAGAGAAACAGGGGGCCACTTTCTCACGGTCCTACTCCCTCCAACGTGCCTGGGTTTGGCAGTGGGTGGGGAACGGCCGACATGGGGATGGGGGCAACGTGTGGGATCAGAGGCACCACCATCTATCAACCACGGTCCATTGATCTTGTATTTTTACTATCCCCATGATTTCTTCTTTCCAAATTGGCAGCTACAAGCAGCAGAAGGAAATTGGAGCCCGCGTGATTTTTGCCTCAGTGGTTTACGCCTTGACTTTATTTATGCCTTTAATTTTCTATTTAGCAAATAATTGTTGCCTTGCACTTTGTTTCATGAAATGTCCTGGAATTTAAATTAGATTCTGCCCTCGGATATGCATCTCTGATTCCTGTTGACAGTCCCCATGATATCACACTTTGAGCTGGGAACCTTCCAGAGCAGGTCCGGCTTCCAGGCAGAGAATTCCTCCTCTGCTCCCCTCTGCTGCTGCTGTGCTCTTTCAGAACCGCCCGGGATGGCTCGCCAGCCCTTTCCGTCATCGCTCCTTTTAACACCTGGCCTAAATCTTCAGGCAGCAAGCACCAGGAAGGCTGTAGTGGAAAAAAAAAATCTGGGCTTTGGGTTAGCAACCTTGTCTGTCACTTGGGAGCAAGATGATGTTGAGAAATTATTTAACCATCATGGCCCCAGCAAAATGGGAATAAAAGTCAACTTCCTCAAAAGACTGTCATGATGATTCAAAAAGTGGTATCTAAATAACAAAAATATGGGAAGTGTTTAATGACACAAAGTCATGGTGACTATTGCCAATTGTATAATTACAAGGGCTTCAGACACAAGAGAGAGCACTGTCGTGGGGGGCATTTTCATGAAAAACTTCTTGGTGAAAGAAGAATTTAACTTAGGTCTTGAAGGATGAGAGGATTTGGCCGGGCAGCAATGACTCCTTGGCTGGGACTGACATGGAAAGTTTAGGGCAGTGGATGTTCAGAGGCACCAGGGGTCGGTCTGTCTTCCCCTGGGAGGTGATTTCCACTGGCACTGCTATGGAGCTCAGGGTGCTGAGCTCTCCTCAGCAAGGCTAGGGAGGTTGGGGCCACAGTTCTGCCTTCACCCCCACTACCCCTTTTTCCTCCCACCGCATCTTCTAACAGGCTCTTACTCGTCTCCTCACTGTGGGTCCCAACACTAAACTCTTGCACCTTAAAATGTGGCTGTGAGTTGTAGACTTTGCTTTTGCTGTGCCTGAGAGATTCCTAGATTATTCTCTGTTACCTCCCTCCATTCCTTCCTTCCTCCCTTCCTATTTCCCTTCCTTCCTTTCTCTCTTTCGTCCTTCCTAGTATAGTAAACGTTTGAATATAGTGAGCCACATTGGCTTTGAGTTCCAACTCTGTCACTTATAAGACCTAAGTTTTTACGTCTCCAAACATTAGTTTTGTCCTCTGTAAAATGAGAAAAGTCATTATACTTACATCATAGAAATCTCAGGAAGATGAAATGTGCCAATATATTTTAGGGCATCCATCAGCATTTCTGGGATTGAATAAAAGCTCAATAAACACCTCCTTCAGTTATTACTCAACAGATGCTTGTTGGTTGAAAAAATGCACACATGTATGTTTATATGTGTGTGCATGTGTGCGTGTATGTGTGTGTGCGTACATTTGCGTATAAATGTAATTAGAAGGGCATAGAGCACTTGTATGTGCTGAGACCATTGAAACCCTCAAACAAGAATCTCCAGAGAACAGAACCTCCAGGTTTGCTAATTCTGTATGTACCCTCTCTGTGGAACGCCATAGTTACTGATGCTGCTTCTTTTCAAAACACTACCAATGCAATATGACTGCAATTGGCCTTGAAGCATTACTTGGATCTCCCTCCTCCTCCTACTTCCCAGCAGAGGACCCCACATAATGCCTGTGTTAAGAAACCTAAAACAGATTTCCACAACTGCATGGACTGAGACAAAAAATAAGTAGGTGTCAAATTCTACAAGACCTCAGTTAAAATGCCAAGATCAGACCACTGCCTTCAAATCCTTTTGCATTTGCTAGTAGAACTCAATCAAAGCCACCACAGCCTGCACAATGACTATGGCAGCCCAGCTGGGAGAACAATCAGAGATCTTTTGGCCATGTAAATGGTGAGATCAAACTAGAATCAACAGCAGAGTATGACCACATTTGGTGTGAAATAATTTATAATAAGAAATAAAAGGGGCAGCTGGGTGGCTCAGTTAGTTGAGCATCTGACTCTTGATTTCATCTCAGTCATCATCCTAGGGTCATGGGATTGAGACCCATGTCAGGCTCTGCACTCAGTATGGAGTCTACTTAAGATTCTCCCTCTCTCTCTCTCTCTCTCTCTCTCTCTCTCTCTGCCCCTCTCCCCAACTTGCACACACACTCTCTCTAAAATAAGTAAGTAAGTAAATAAATAAATAAAATTACTATTAAAAAGAAGATACATTCCGTATGTAGGAAATGGCCTTGTCTGTATTGTTTACTGCTGTATCCTTTCTGAACACTCAATAGACCATCAATAAATACCTGCAAATCAATAAATGATTCAATGGGTGGCTGTAAGAGAAGGAGCTGGCTTTATAAGAACTGTTAAGGTTTATTGAATGTTTAATTGTGGGCCATCAACTTTACCTGTGTTATCTCATTTAATCCAAACAACAAGACATTATGGTAGGCTCTGTTATCATTTCCATCTTTGAGATGAGGACACTAAAGCTGAGGGAAGTTAAACCCCTAGGCCAAGACTATACATCTGGTGGGTCTGGTGCTTTTCACCATCCTAATACTCAGTCTTAAATGCCTTTTTTTTTTTTGCTCTCACCAAATGATAACAGAAAAAGTTCCACTTTAACTTTTTAATTTAGCATAAAACTCAGCAAGTATTTCAGAGGCTCCACAATCAGGTAGACCATGGTTTCATACTCCATAGGGTTCTGCCTCAGTTTCTCCATTTGTAAGGTGGAAATGATGAAGTTTGCCTCTTCTTTGGGAGGTTCCGAGATTTAATTAGGGCAATGGTTATTAAAATGCTTTGAAGTTAGAAAGTACTTATTAATATCAGGACTCATGATTATGTTTCCAAATAGGATATCCTTGTCTTTAAAGCCAATTGCCTGGGATGAGCCCCAAGGCCCCCCAGAGGGAACGGTAGGGAGCATTCATGTTGGATGCCTAATTCAGCCCATATGGTTTTGCAGTGATTCCATAAGTGAGGAGGAGAGTGAATAATCCCATCTCTTTAACTTTCAAGTGTGGGAACATTAGAGTTTGCTCCTTAATGATTATAACATTCAGGAATGTTGGCACCTTTTCTTCCTGACTTCACGTTATGAAACCCAGAGAGTGTTGAGTAACAGGATGTACATTCATGCCATTTTCGGTTTCTTTGGGGGTTCATTTGGGAAACCTTCCTTCAAGCAAGAGCTTCAGTGGTTAGACACGGAACAGCCCTTTAACCTCAGGGCTATTGCCTCCAACGTGGTGTAAAGGTCCTGGTGTGTGGAGTAAGAGTTGGATCCTGTCCCTCATCAGTTAGGAGCCATTGTTTGCAAATGTGTTCCCCGATGGAAAAGGATTAGATCCTGGACAGTAGGGAACATTATGTTCATATTGCAAAATCTTGGTATGATCTAGTCTTGGGCTGATGGGGATTTGATAAAATATTCTTCTTGGCTGAAAATGTCATCATAGGGCTCAGCATATTGCCGAATCCCACTGCACCAGCCCCCTCCCCCCTTCACGCTGCAAAGTCAAGATTTAGAGAAATCCCTTTGGCTTTGTCGGAGTTGCCTCAGGGCTATGGGAAGACCAAAGGACTCCAGTCAGAAAACTGACTTTGTTTCCCTATGTAGGAACAGGTTGTTTTAACTCCGTAGCTTAAGTGTTTTCATTGCAAAGTGGGGACCATAATACTTGATTCTGTTTATCACCCAGGGTTTTGCGATTGTCAAATGAACCTCTCTCTACCTCTACCTCTATCTATTAATCTATGTATTGATCAACAGTAGAGCAAAAGATAGATTGACAGAGATATAGGGACATATGGATATGGGAGGGAGTTTAGCATGATGACCATGATGTGGATTCAAGTTCTGTGTGGCCCCAGGAGAGGTACTTAACTTTTGTAGGTCTCAGTTTCTTCCTCTGGTAGAGGGATGAAAATGACAATATTTACTTCAGAGGGTTATTTGTAAATTAAATGAGATGATGTATGTTGAAGCACTTAGCCCAAAACCCAGCACACTGTAAGCACACTGTAAACTCTTAACAAATACCAGCAATAGTCCCCATCCTCATTGTTAGGAGAATAATTAGAAAATTACAGCAAGTCATACACATGCAGAGAGTATTACTATCTTTTATATTTGCTGTTTATTTTGGCAAAAGCAATTCTGAGGCTTACAAATTGTTCTTCAGGAAAATGAATTATTCACCAGGTTATTGGCCTCAGCACATTTCGTCCTCAGCAGGAACAAGAGAAGTGCAAAATCTGCTGGCTGCAGCTGTGGCCCACTTACAGGATGCACTTGAGGAAATTCAGCACAGTGAGAACCTGGCTGTAACTGTTTCTTGTGAGGTCAATGTCTTTTGCAGAATAGGATCAATGTTGAAAAGATGCCTGGAAAGTGAATCTATGCATATTGAAAGCTATCTTCTTACTAAGTTTCCTTACAAACGTACAAATATGTTCATCCAGAAATTGGGACATAAAATCACACTGGGAGACTTAGCTAATATTCCTAGTCCCTTCTTTAATGGAAGAATAATAAGTGTGTGTTAATACGATAAACTATAATTATAAAAGAGCTAGGTTTTCCTTTCCTTGGGTATCTTGAAACCCAAGGGAGGTAATTCATGCTGACAGAATATCAGAGTCACCCGTGGATTTAAAAAAATGGGAGTCCAGCCTTACCCCTTAGGCTTCTGGTTCATAAGTCTGGGTAAAGCTCAGTATTTTTATTTTCTTTTTGGTTTGTTTTGGCTCCACATGTGATTTTCATGTGTAGCTAGTGAGACCCATTGGAAGCAAAGATGATGGCATCCTAACCGAATAGAAGCCGATCACTGAAATAATAGTTCAACTTCTAATTCTCGGCCTTGATTTATAACTGCATTTGGTTGTTCAAATCCTGTTTTCTGGCTCTTATTTTAGAACTAACTTTTTCCTCCTGTATAAGCCTATTTGAGCTAATGAGGAGATGTGGTGGCGGGGAAGGGAACAGGTGACAGGAACATAGAGATGGAAAAAACAGAGAACCTTGGCTAGAATTCACAGAAGTGTTTAAAGAAAGTGAAACAAGACTGTATTTTTGGAACAATACATAAAAAAAATTAGAACGAAGAAAAGGCAATGAATTCTGAAGAGTGAGTTTTCAGATAATGAATATGCAACTAATGAGATGAAGTCTTGACTTATGAAAGTGGTTTTTCTTCACTCATTCATGATTTTAAGATCTAACTCACCTAACACACATAGGTGCAAATACTCAAAGTAGTTTTCATAAAGAGTAGAGAAGGCCCAGGATCTAGTAACTATGATTTCCCTTTGAATCCAGTGGGCTGCCTGTTTGTAGGTACAGTAGATCGTTTCCAAGATGGCTGTCCTCAGTTCTGCTCCTCATGTCAGAGGTGGAAGCTTAAATCTAGGCTGGCATTAGTGATTGCTTAACTAATAGAATGTGGCAGAAATTACATTCTGGGGCTTGCAAGTCTAGGTCAGAAAAAGCCTTAGAGCTTTTTCTTGAATCTCTTAGAACACTCACTCCTGGGATGCCTCTGAACCCAGCTGCCATACTGGGAGAAACCCAAGTGACATGAAGATGACAAGTGTAAGTGCTCTGGTTGATGGTCCCTGCTGAACTCTCAGCCAATAGCCAGCATTAACCACCAGTCAGATAAATGGGCCCTCTTGGATGTTCCTGTCCAATGTAGCCCTCGGATGGTACAGCCACCTTAGCATCCTAGCCAGTATCAGGTGGACCAGAAGAATCACATAATCAACTTGCCACATTGTGAGATAATCAACTATGGTTTTAAGCCACTGAGTTTTGGGCTAATTTGTTATACAGCAATAGATAACTGAAACAAGGAAAAAGAACTTAGTTGCTACTCTATATTTGCCAGTAATAGGGAGAGAGGAATTGGTTGATTTTGTATATTTATCTGTTTATCCATCCATCCATCCATCCCTTTTTTCTCCCACCATTCCATCCATCCACCCATTCATCTGAAGCTTATTGAACATCTACTGTGAAGAGGATAGTAGAAGACACATATTTATTTTTTTCATTCAACAAGTATTTAGAATTGAGTACGGTCAAACATTGATCAAGCAGCTGATAAAGGCAAAGAAATGAGTTGAAATCAAGGACAATAAGACAGAAATGGTACTGGCTCACAATCCAGTGGGAGAAGGTGGGAAAGAAAGAGATACCTAAATAAACAAATGGTGGAATTTAGAAGAGTACTATAAAGGAAATAAAACACCGTTATGGGATAAGGATTTTCTGAGGTAGTAGGTAAGTGTGACTGTTGTATGTAGGTGGTTAGAGATGTTCCCTAAGAAAGTGACATCTGAATGGAGACTTGAATGACAAGGAGAGAGCTGTGTGAAGAACCTGGGATGAGGCGAGCAAATTCTCAAAAAAGAAAGCATAGTAAAGGCCCTGAAAAGTGAATCAGACTGCAATGGAGGAGGGACAGCAAAAAAGACCAGCGTGATTGGAAGACTGGAATAAGGGAGAGAATAGAAAAGAAGATGGAGAAGGAGGAGGAAGCAACACCACGTGTGCCAAACCTGGGATGTTGAATTGAATTTAACACAAACTGGGAAGCTTTTGCAGGATTTTGAGCAGGGAAGAAGTATAATCTGAATGTGTTTTCCACAGATCACTCTTGCTGTTATGTGGAGAATGAACTGTAGAGGAGGAAGAGTGGAGGCAGGGAGACCATTAGGAGGCTCTTGCAGGGGCCCAGGTGGGATTTGGTGGTAAGATGAACCAGGTTGGTAGCAGTGGGGGTGGTGAGAGAAGGTCCTATGAAGAATGTGTCTTGGGGGCAGAACCAGCTGAACTTCCTGATGGGTAGATGAGAAAAGAGAAGAGTAAAGAATAATTCCTATAATTATAGACTGAGCAGTTGGGTGAATCGTGGCATCGTTAAACAAGATGGGGTAGACTGGGGAGAAGTGTGACATGGGGGTGGGCAAGTTCTAAAATTATTAGGCATGCTAATGCAAGCATTGAACAGGCAGTTGAAAACACAAGGAGGGAGATCAGGGGAGTTCTGAACTACAGGAGTCAGCATATAGATTTTATTTAAATCCATAGTTGTGTTTCCCCAGAGAGTGTAGAGGGACAATAGAGTCAAGCACATTGCTTTATTTAAACATTGTGAGCAAGAGGAGGACCCAGCAAAGGAGATTCAGAAGGAGCAGCCAGGTAGATAAGAGCAAACCCAGAAGAATGTGTTGTCACAAAGTCAAGTGAAAAAAAAAAAAAAACATTTAGGAAAGGAAGTGTGTAGAAGCAAATGTCAATTTTTTTTTACTAACATAAAAACCAAATGATCTTTTGGATTGGACAAGATGGAAGAGGTTCTGGACTTGACAAGAGTAGTTTCAGTGGGGCTGTGGAGACAAAATCCTGATGAAACTAGGTTAAAGAGAGAAAGGGAGGTGAAGAATTGGAGACAAATAGAGTTTATGCTTTTAATAAGTTTATTAATATGGAGAAAAAATGGGGCAGTTGTTGGAGGGGGACATGAGGTTAAGGGAGTTTTTTTTTAAGATGGGAAAATTATGTTATATTTATATGTTATTGGATGATGCAAGAAGAGGGAGAAATGCTTTATATAAGAGAAAGGTGATATCATTTCAAATGCAAAATCTCTGAGTAGATTAGAGGGGATGGGGTCTAAAGGATAAGTGATAAGGCTGGCTTGGATAAGAGCAGTACCTATTTATATATATTGATAGGCAAGAATTTAGAATACACAGGAACGGAAATAAGCAAGCTAAAGTTTGGTGGATGAGAAGAATTAGTTCTTATCTGATCTGATTTCCAGGTACTCATGGCTTTGTAGAGAAGCTCAAATAAGTTGCCAAGGGGAGGAAGAGTATAAAGGGGTTACAGATGAAATGATATAAAAATCAAAAGGAAGGAACAGGGGTTGTGTCCAATATGGGGTTTAGAAAATAGATTTTTATTCCTCAAGTTTCAGAAATTTCACTTAGATTCCAAGGACTTTAAATTGAGCATAGCTGTAGTAGTAGATACTGATTATTTTTGTTCCTCTGCCTTCTAGGCACTTACACACATGTGTGAATGTAGGTGCAAACATGCACGCACACACACAAATTGACTTTCTGACACTGGAGGTAGCCATCTGATCAAGCTGGGCCAATTATAATGCCCCAGACTCTGGACCTTAGGGACTGGACCAGGAATGAGCACATGACCTACTCCAGACCAATCAGCATCTTTCCCTGTGGTCATTTTAAATAGGAAGCGGAAGAGGGGATCTGTTCTTCTCTCTTTTCCCAAGCATGCGGTTCTGAGTCAGCTTCTGGCCCTGCTCTGTACTGTGTAAAAGAAGCCCATCTCAGTGGAAGTGGATGAGGTCAGCACATTGATAGAAGCAGCCCTGAGAGGTGACGGAAGAGAAAGTCCTGATAGAATTTCAGTGCTGGCTAAAATTCATCACATGACTGAAGCCCATCTCCCTACATTCTGTGTTTTGTGGGAACCGATAACTTCTTGTCTTTGTGCTTACATGAATTCAAGTTTGGTTTCTGTTGTTTGAAACTCAAAGAATCAGTGACCCAGCCCCCAGCACATGCAGAGAGAGTCACCCGTCCTGTCGTCAGGAGTAGTCATCACTTTTCTTCTGGCCATATTTATGGGGAGCTTTACCCTGTCCCGGCATTCTTGTCAATACAATGCCAGCTGGAACTTTGGGTAAAAAGAGCTGGAACATGGATGAAAGGTAACTGGCATTCTTGGCCTCATATTTGGGTGTAAATGTAAACACACCTTTTAGACTTTAAGGACTTTTTGCTTTTATAATCTCTCCCCGGCTCATGGACATGAGTTGGTATTTGTTCACACAGAGGGAATAAACTATGTGGGTAGTGCTTATCCCCAGTCTTCCTTCTATGGTCGTTTGCTTTCATCAGACCTGCATTGTGGGGTGAGCCTCTGCAGGAATGCCCTGAATATGTGAGGGTCACCGTTCTTCCCCAGGAGCCTATTGGGATAATCCAATCTGACCTTTCTTTTAGGCTCCCTTTTAGGCTCTAGCCAGCATCTGACATTTGGATTTGGGTTAGGAGATTCTGTCTGAAAGCCACCACCCACCAGGACACTGTGCCTAAGAGAAGACAATAGTACCAGCACCAGACAACGGTCAGAGGGGTGATCAGAGCTCTCCCCTTGGTTACTTCCTCATGTTCAGGCCTGAAAGGAGAGGGTGGGAGCTAGTGGTCCAAACTGGTTTGGGAGAGCAGAGAGAACTTCCCTGACTTGGTCTGTGTGTGGGGGGGTTTGTGTCTCCAGGCCAGGATCAGCATGGGTCCTACAGTCACACCCAGGGTCCTTCAAGAGGAGCTCCAAGGGAACAAGATGTCTGGGGCACAGGGAGGTCCTGGCCAGCCCTCCACCTTGCTTCTGATATTTGGTTCTCATTTCACTCTGGCCTAGCATATGCAAGGAAGAAAGTTTTTCTTCTTCCTATCTCTTCTAGCTGGGAAAATGAAGCGTTACTTCTTTGAAAGAAAACTAAAGTTGGTGCCCCTTTTTGAAGGAGACTGTGGTTGATATGTCTCAATGCCAGTTGTTGAGGGGGCACAGCAGGGCAGCCCGGTCCGAAGCCTCAGGACTGTCTTCTAGAATCAAGTCATCAGATCCAGTCTTCTAGAATCCACTCATCTTGTCCTTAGCTCAGAATCTGACCTGGTCCAACTCTGATCTCTCACCTGCACACTCTTGAAAATCTGTGTTGTATTCTTCTTAATATGTGGGGCTGCACTCCTTCATGGTTTAGTTTTGCTTTGGAAGTTAGTTCTTGCTTCTTCTTGCGCCCCATCCCCCATAAACTTTACCTGGTTAACTTCTGGTCACCTTTTGTGATGCCCCTAATGCTTCACTTCTGCCATGGATGCCTCCTTCACCACCTCAGCCTGCTTCTTCTAGGTTTTCAGGACACTTGTCACGTTGTATTTGAATCACTGACTTAACGGAGTTTCCTCCCCATGTTTCAACTTAGTCTTGATGAGGAGAAACTGAGGAAAAATGGACTTGTTCTGGACTGTTTAGGTCTGGTGTGCCCAGACTCTAGAGAAGTTCTGAGGTCAGCCTGCTGAGGGATTATTTTTCTGAGGATGCAACATCAGACCGTATTCCACGATGGGAGCAGAGATTTGTGTGGGTTTCCACCGTCTGCCATCTTGGGGATCGGTGGCCTCTGAAGTGGCGGTTGATGATCTGGGAAGTGAGTGTCAGTTTGGACTTAGAGGAAATCGCCTCCTTTGTGAGCCTTGGGTGCGAAGAGGGGGACAGCGTCTGGTTGCATTTCAATGAAATGGATTCAACCACAGCGATTACAGGAGGCAGAGCATGCCGGCTCAGGTCCCAGGGAGAGACGCTAAGAAAGAGATTGGGTGCAAGGTCAGCACTGGCCAGGGAGGGTCAAAGCAGGGCTTGTGGGTTATCCAATTATTGCAGTTCCCTGCTGGTGTCATCCAGCCTTCAGTGAACATCCGATAAATAGTTACATTTGCTTCCTGGTGCTCTGGTGTGCGGAGTCGAGTCCAGGAGAGTAGTGTCTGCGTGGGATGAAGCAGGTGGGGAGGCCAGTGGTGGCCCTGAGGCCCGGGTGGAGGTAGCCGAGGTGGCCATCCCTGGAAAGCCTGCAGCCTGGGCCTGGCAGAGCGGCTGTTTCTCATGGGTCACCACCAGCAACCTGGAGGCGAGAGCGAATAAGCAAGAGCATTCTGTTCTTTCACAGAATGAGGCAGCCTGGAAATTCTACTTTCGGGCAACAGAGTGATTAGAAGCCTGTGCTCCTAACCCAAATAACTTGGGTTACCCTACTATGGCTTTAATTTATTGATCTAAAGCAGTGGCTCTCAACGGGGATGCGATTTCATCTCCTAGGGGGCCTCTGGCCACATCTGGAGACATTTTTGGTTGTCAGGATGAGGTGGGTGGAGACCAGAGCTGTGGCTAACCTTCCTACGATGCACCGGACAGTGCCTCACCGCAGAGAATGCTCCAGTGCAACGGTCAGCAGCGCCCACTTAGGTAGCGCCTGACTTAGGAGCAAGGGGACAAGGCAACCTTTGGGGCCAAAGTCGTTCCGACCCCCGTGGATCCATTCACTGGTATGGTTAAGCCTCTCCCTGCAGCCCCTCGCAGGCTGCGGGAAAGCCAGCTCTCTCAGGGAATTCGGCTTCCTGATGGCAGAGCTGAATATAGAACCTGCCAAGCGGAGATTCAACCTTGTTTACATTCTTGCTGGCAGCTAATGAAGAAGCTGCTGTGCACTGGAGCCATTATCTGAACCAAAAATAACACAAGAAAATGATTAATTTCATCTAAAAATAGGCAGGCGCTTTGCCACGTCAGCCATGATAATCAGGCTCTAAACTGATTGTGCTGCAGCACCGAGGTGGAACCTGGGAACCCAAGTGAGGAACGAATCTGGGCCCTTAGCAATCATTTCCTCCTCCTCAGGCTTTTTCCTTTCTTCCTTCGCTTTCTTCCTCTCTCTCTCTCCCTCTCTCTTCCTACCTTATTCCTATTTTTCTCCTCTTATTCCTCTTTTTTCTTCTAATTCTTCCATGTTCTCAATGGTTCCTCCCCTTTTCCTTATTCTCCTTTAAACGCAGCCACTCCCCCCGTCCACGCCCACCAGCCCCAGTCTCCGCCCCCAGCCTCATCTCCACCCCCCAGACCCGGTCTCCGCCCCTCAGACCCAGTCTCCGCCCCTGCCCCAGTCTCCACCCCCAGCCTCCTCTCCAGCCCCCAGACCCGGTCTCCGCCCCTCTGCCCCAGTCTCCGCCCTCTGGCCCCAGTCTCCGCCCCCCGGCCCCAGTCTCCGCCTCCCCCACCCTCTGCAGACTGCTGGGAATGCACCCCATTGCCTAGAGCAGCTTCCCACAGCAGGGTCTGTGTCTATTTGTGGTGCAGGATGTCATCTTAGGTGGTGCATAGAGGACTGTTGGTTGTTAGGAATCGCAACTATTTTAATATTTTATAAAGGAAAAAGTCAGTACAGATAGCCCATTATTTCATGAATATTTGTGTTTAAGATGAGACAACATTAGGTATTTAAGCTACAAAAAGTATTTCAATTTAAATTGAAAATTAAGTAAGTGATAATACTGCCTTATATTAGGATGGACTATATGAAATTGCCGATTATTGATCAATTTTACTTACAAAATGGCAATTTCATATGTTTTGACCTAATACAATAAAATCCATGTTCCTCAGCATATGTGAAGTCCCTTACTGCCTGGCCCCAATTTATTTTTCAATTCTGAGTTTCCAGTTTTTCCCTAGATGAACCTTCTGCTTTAATTAGATCAGCAAATATTTACCAAGGGCCAATTGCAAACTATGCACTGGGCAAGGTCTTTCCATTGCAGATATGACTTGAAATCAGCATTTCCTATCCCAAAGGAGCTTACCATCAACAGGAGGAGACAGACACATGGTTTCAGGCGAACGTAAACATTATGATGTAGGTTTTAACTGGGAGCAGCCCTGCCCACTTAGACATGTTTGGGAAAATGCTGTGGAGATTTTTGGTTGTCACAATGATTAGGGAGTACCTTTAGAATATTTAAGGAGTAGGAATCGGAGATGATAATTTTTCCACAATGCATGGGAGGCTCCTATTGGATGGCTCAACAAACCCGACCCAGTCCAAAGGCCAATAGCAGCTGTAGGAGAGACACTGATGGGAACCACTGGGGGTAAAAAGGAGCAAGGAGAAGGAGCATTGTGCCAAATATGGGAGTTCAGAGAAGTCTCAGAGGGAGGTAGCGTCTGGGCTGAGTCTGTTAGGAGGAGGAAGATCTGATTCGTCAAGGAAAGGGGGAAGGGCCTTCTAGGTGGACTGAAACACACATTTTGGAGACCTGAATCAGCTTAGCTCCTATCTTTCCTCACCTGGCTTCTACTGTGTGCTGAGTACTTACACATCCATTTCTCTCTAGGAGATTTTATCCCCACCCCTCAGCAAGTGGCTCATATGCTATCTCCTTTATAAAGTCCTTTTCGTGACTCAACCCAGGGTGATTTCTTCCTGGGCCTTTGGACCCCAGTGATACCTCCTGTCTTTGCACCCTTCCTCCCTCCCCTACTGGGTTGTGATTTCTTTGAAGGGAAGACATGTTTTGTGATTTTTTTTTTTTTTGCACTTGGCAAGCGATCACTAACAAATAATATTAAGTTTGTCTCATACTATCTTATATTGACAAGTGCATTGTTTCTTTTTAAAGATTAAGAAACAAACTTACCAAATTTGCTCCCACAATGGCTCCATGAAACAGTTTCATAAATACTTGAATCCTATTGTGTAGGTCAGTATTTCTCAACTGGGACAATTTTACCTCCCAGGGAGCATTTGGTAGTGTCTGGGGACATTCGTGGTTATCATGGCTGGCGAGGGTGCTGCTTCTAGTGTCTGGTGTATATAGGCCAGGAATGTTACTAAATGTGCACAGGATGGACAACTTCCCACATAAACAATTATCTGGCCTGAAACGTCAGTAATGCTGAGGTTGAGAAACCCTGGTGTAGATTAAGAAATGCAAGCAACTTCCTGAAAGCTGTGCAGCAAATTGCTGACAGATTAACTGTCCAGAGCCCGGGACATCAGTACCATGAGGGACCGGAAGAAGAATAAGCTAGGGAACCAGGTGACCCGGCTCACAATGGGACTTACTAGAAGGTCCCTGACTCACATTTCACACTCCTGCTTTGGCCTCCATTGCTACCTCTTGCCTCAGATGGATCTCCAATTGCCACGCTGTTTTATTTTGTCTATGACATTGGGTATGTTAACTTCTCAAGCCTCAGTTTATCTATCCTTAAACCTGACACAAGCTCTATCATAGAGTAGTTGAGAGGTTAAATGTGATAGTATTAATTGAGAGATTAAATGTGACAGTATACATGGAAGTGTGCAGGTGGTATTTATGATGTACCTACTATGTGCTGTGTATAATTATAAACACTTTATAGGTAGTAAGTCACTTATTCCAACCAATAACCCCGTGGGGTAGGAACTGTCATTAGTCGCATTTTACAGGTAAGGTAGCTGAGGCTCAGACAGGTTAAGTAAATTATCCTAGTATCATAGCTAATTGAGTGGTGTAGCTGGTGTTGGAACCCTGCATCCACGTGTTTAACCACTGTATACACCACACACTGCATATCGGTGCCTGGGTGCCATGTTCTCCTGCCTCTTGCCACCCTGTCATTTCATTTCTCTCTGTCCCCTGACGAAGGCTTGCATGGTGCTGTAGGGAGAGGATGCCGGGCTCACAGCCCACGTTTCTGCTCTGTCCATCCTACTTTAGGCCTAAGCTGCCTCTCCAGATGCCAGGTTATTTCTACTTCGTTTCTGTATCAGTAAGACCCGAGCTGTGACCAGTTGGGGCAATCCAAAAGATAGTCAAAGCAACGTAACTGGCTCAGAGCTGCTCAACTGTCCACGGGAGTTTTCAGGGTGTATAAGCTTCCCAGCTAGGGCTGCTATAACACAGTTCCACAAAATGGGTGGCCAAAAACAACAGAAATGCTCTCGTCTCACAGTTCTGGAGGCTAGAGGTCACAAATCAAGGTGTCAGCAGGGCCATGCTCCCTCTGAAGCCCATAGGAGAATCCTTCTTTAATTCTTCCTAGCTCCTGGTGATGGCTGGCAATCTTTGGCATTCCTTGGCCTGGAGCTACATTTCTTCAATCTCTGCCTTTTCATCACATGGCTTTCTCTCTGTGTCTTTCTGTGGGCTGTCCTCTTCTTAGAAAGACACCAGTCCTATCTAAGTAGGGCCCACCCTACTTTCCTAAGGCCTCACCTCAACTTAACCAATTATATCTACAATGACTCTATTTCCAAATAAGGTCACAGTCCGAGGTCTTAGGGCTTAGGACTTCAGCATATCTTTGTCTTTTGGTAGGGGGACACAATTCAACCCATAACCAAGGACAAACTTCCTCTGTCTCTGTTGTCCCATGGAACCTGGGCTCTGCTCAGGGTTTGGCCACCTCTGAGCCTCATTCTGCCTTCCCCAGGCTCTCGGGAGGGGGGAAGACAGTATGTTTGCGGCTTCTTATCTTCAAGGAAATGAGGTATCACAGGTCTTTGTCAGAGTCCCTGCTATTTCATATGTTAGTTGATCTAAATAAATGAACTCTTGAATAAATACCATCTGGTCCTGCTGAGTCACTTTCTCAAGTGGCCCCATTACTGCTTCCCATCAGGGACATCCATCTCTGCTGATGCCATGATTCCCAGAGTTCGTGGGAAGAACCCAGCTTGTTCTCTACCCCGATCCTGTTTCTGCATCGGCTTGCGAGGTACCTCCAGGAGGGTGTGAGCTGGCCCTCCTCAAATAAAATGTTCCTGCTCAGTGTTCCTAAAAGTAATGTTGTAAAGATCAGTCCTTACTCTTCTTCTTCCTTGTCTTCTTTTATGAAAATGTGAGCTTAAAATTAAAACAAAGGGCTTTATTACAGCAACTTTCATGGAAATTCAAACAAATATTCGCCCACATTCTCCTCATGCCTAACAAAAAAGAACTGTTAGAAACTTCATTTCCCAATTTTTAGTCAGATGCGTGCATATTTTTACATTAATTGCAACATATATAAAATGCTTGGTTCTATTTTTTCTACTTTAACATTATTTTTAAAGGAATCTTTTCATGTTGCAACATGGTCACTTTGATGATTGCAAGATACTTCCATTGGGTTAGTTTACCATAATTTAATTAATCATAATGTCTTATCAGACATTAGGGGCTTAGTTGGTTAAGCGTCTGACTTTGGCTCAGGTCATGATCTCAGTCTGTGAGTTCGAGCCCCGCATCAGGCTCTGTGCTGATGGCTCAGAGCCTGGAGCCTGCTTCCAATTCAGTATCTCCCTCTTTCTGCCCCTCCCCTGCTTGTGGTCTGTGTCTCTCTGTCTGTCAAAAATGAACAAACATAAAAAAAGGCATTTAAACTTTGGGGCATTCTTTTCCTCTAAATAACGAACTGTAAATATACTGCAATGAATTTCTTTAAGTTCTTTCTTTTCTTTGAATTTGTACCTTAGGGTGAGCCGCCAGAATTCCTTGTCAAAAGGCGTGACTGTATTGACTCAATTTATTTTACTGATTTGGTCTCTAAAATGTTTTGCCTAATGTATCTGTGTTCCCTTTTCCTCATAGTCCTGAAAGCACGGGGTTTTGTAATTTTTAATTTTCTTTACAATCATCTGAGTGGATCTAAGAGATACCTTAGTGCAGTCTTTGCATATCTTTGGTTAGCAGTGAGAACAAACACCTTTAAAATATATCTTATATCTAATAGTCCTGATAGCATATAATAGTTATTCACCTATACATCAGTCCAGGTCACCTCTAGCAATGAACACTTCCTACAACTCACACCTGCACCAAGGAGAAAAAACAACAGACCCCTCTTCCCTTTCCTGCCCATCTTGGGAGCTACTTAGGAGCTGGAGCAGCTGTAGGCAGTGCAGTTGTCTATGTATTTTAGCTCTGCTCTTTCTATTACCCAGACTTTCATGGCCCAAAGGGCAGGAAAAGAGCAACTTGTATCCCTGAGCCTGTGCTTACATCGGGACTGGTGAGGTATTCACTCAAGTTTCTTCTGCTACACTGACCATAGGATGTTATTAGAAAAGTGGATAGGAGAATGGGTGGTTTGAATTGGAAACCTGACACCAGAGTATCAAGCATTCCCAAGTCACAAAGCAAAATACACTAGCATCAAAAAAACACACCTGTGGTCCCAGTTAACTGTGTTCTGAATATAAGTCTATAATAAAGTTTCGGTGGGAAGAAGAGGACGAAGGAAGGATGAAGGCATATATGGGACACTTGGCTATTCCAGGGGTCAGCAGACACGTCTATAAAAGGCCAGATTGTAAATATTTCAGGCTTGTGAGCATATGGTCTGTCATAGCTACTCAGCTCTGCTGTCATAGCACCAAAACAACCATAGACAATTCTTAAATGAATGGGTGTGGCTGTGTTCTAACTTTATTTATGGGCACTGAGATTTGAATTTCATCTGATCTTCATGTGTGACAAAATAGTGCTTCTCTTTTGATTTTTTCTTCTTTCACCATCTGAAAATGCAAAAACCACTCTTGGCTCACAGGCAGTGGGCTGGATTTGGCCCAAAGGATGGAGTTTGCTGATCTCTGAGTTATAGTCAGGAAAGGAAAGGTGATGCTATGAAGTGGTTTTTGAGCTTTTTTAGCAGGAGACTGATTTGTGAAATCTTACATATGTAGTAGATGAAAGTGTCACTGCTCTGGTTGGGAGAGGAGACTATGGAGAGAGAGAAGCAGCTCCTTCCCTGCTCCCTCCCACACATTAAGACAACCTCTGCATCACCTCTGGCTATGGAAATCAGGCTGACCCAGAAATCCAGAGACTGTCTTTTAGTCACTCCTCCGCTACTCTGAACACTTTTGCATGTGATGGGTGCTCATTTAGTTCATTAATCCAATTAGTGGATGGAGGACTGCAGAACAAGCTGTGAGCCCTTGGACTGGTTTCTACAGCTCACTGGTTTCAGTTTCTTCTTTAAAAATCAAGTCAGGGTTGAAGAGGAAAGGATGGAATGATGTCTGTGGTCTCCCAGCTTTGTCTTGATTCTAGGTTGTATACTTTCCAATATTGGAAAGGTCATGGCTCATTAAATTTGATGAATGTAAAGCATGGCCTTAGCTTCACTCATTAATTGGTACTTTTTTCTCAAACCCTTGCTCCTAGGTTGATTAAATATAATTGGAAGTCATACAGGAAGAAATGGTGGGTGTGGTAATGGGAATGTATTGATACCGAATTACCTAAACTTTCTTTCGTGTTCCACTAATTGAAAAACATGCAGTGTTCTTCAACTGAAAGTTCAGTTCCTTGAAGTTAAGGATGGTGTTTTTTTCCTTTTTTCTTCATTGCATAAGGTCTTAAGCACAGTAGGTATTTTTTAAATGTTACTGATGTTGATGCTGATAATGATGGCTACACATCTGATCCCTTGTTAGTTCTGCTATAGCTTCGCTAGCTTACTATCTCTTCTTCAAGTATACCAACCTCATTTCTGCCTCAGGGTCTTTGCTTTTCCTCTGTTTGGAAAAGCAGAGCCCTAACTCTTCACACAGCTGACTGTTTCTCTTCATTTAGCTCTCAGTTTTCATAGCATCCCCTCAGAAAGGTCTTCTCTGGACATTCTACCGGAATAGGACCACCTTCCTTCCCTGTCACCATCCTGTACAGTAGCCAGCATGCAACAAACTTGACGTCTGGTACTCACACCCTTGTGTAGTCTCATCGCTAATTGAACTTGGGTTGGTTTGTGTGACCCACTGCATACAGCAAAAGTGACAGTATAGCTCTTCTAAGATTAGGTTGTAAATGACCATGGCTTCCATCTTGGGTGTGTGCAGTCTCTTTTGGATCATTTTCCCTGGGGAAAGCCTGCTGTCATGGTTTGAGGACATTAATGCCTTCTAATGAAAAGGTCACATGGAGAGGACCTAAGGTTTCTGGCAACAACCAGTGAGGAATTGAGACCTACCAATGACCACATATATTAATTGGCAACAGGATCTCCCTCAGTTGAGCTTTCAGATGAGGCTGAAGCCCCAGCCCACAGCTTGACTGTAACTTCATGAGAGAGACCTTGAGCCAGAATCATCTAGCTAAGCCATTTCCAGATTCCTGACTTGTAGGAACTATAAGATAATAAATGTTTGCTGTCTTACGCTAAATTTTGGAATAATTTGTTACACAACAATAGATAACTAATACACTATGATTTATTTTCTTTGCCATGCTTTTCATTATCTGATATTGCCTTATTGACCGGTTTAGTGAGTGGGGGAGATGGAATCACAAACAAGTAATTTACAGCACATGCTTTAAGTATAATGAAAGAATTATGTTTGAGGTAAGTGTAGGGTAACAGTTCTCAAAGTGTGATCCCTGGGCCAGTAGCATCGGCATCACTGGACATATAATAGAATGTAAAGTCTTGGGTCCCACGCCAGATCTACTAAATCAGTAACTCTGGGGGACGCCTAGAAAATTTTAACAAGTGCTTCAGATTGTTCTGACGCACACCAACATTTGAGAGTTACTAGGGTTCCATTACAAGAGCATGAAGGAGGGCACCTATATATACCTTGGGCTTAGGGTAAAAAGTGAGGACACCAGGAAGACATCCTGGAGGAGGAGACACTGGAAATAGGTATGTAAAAATGATTTAATCCTAAACCCCCGAGGTCAATTTAATAGCAATATAAAAGTAGAGAATTCTTTTTATAAAAAAATTATAAAAGTGACTGTTTAATGGGAATATTGGATTGAGATAATGGGAAGTATAATGGGCATAATGGGAAGCCTTCCCAGCAGACATGACAACTGTGTGGTTTGCCAAGAGAAGAAAGTGAAAAGAGAATTCCAGGCAGAGGGGACTGTGTGAGAGAAAGCCCAGAGGTGAGGGGCCTTCTGTGATTCCATGGACGGGTCAGTAGCTACAGGTTCTAGCAGGCGATGAAGCTGAAAACGTAGGCTGGAACCAAAATGCTCCAAGCTGAGCAGAGGATCTGGTGGGTGGACAGCAAGATGAACACAGAGAGAATTCCCTGAATTCTAACATTGTGAGGCCAGATGGTGGGATGGCATGTGTCTCTGATATGGAAATGGCAGAGCTTCACCATAACAGGAGGCCATCAAGGTAAGGGGAAGAAAAGGTGACTGTTCTCTTCCTCTTCATTGACTGTCCTGCCTCAGGCACTGGATGCCTCCCTCTGTCTGCCTAGAGGACAGGCTCTTCCAGTCTTCAGGCAGGAACTGCTGGCAGGTTTGATCACAAAGGGCAAGTTGTTTGGGAGACTCAGCAAGACAAAGACATTCCTCTCATTGTGCCCAGGAGGCAAATCTTGCTTGTCACACCAAGCTCCTTTTGCCCTCCTTTCTCTCCTAGGCACATCTTCAACTCCTTCCCCAACAGGAAACTCTACCTGCCCTTTGGTCCCCAGTTGTTGGACTAGAGTGGGATCAAGTGCATTTTCACATAGCCTGCCTTTTGGATTAGAGCATCATTTATGTGGCTTGCTCTTCTGTGGAGTCACAGGGACTGTGTTGTGTCCAGAACAACGAGGTTTGAATAATCAACCATTATATTTGTAGCCTGAGGTACTGGGAGATGGCTTACAGCTAGTTTATGCCACAGTGATTTGTCCTTTACACATGGGTTCACAGGGTTGTGTTCCTAGGGAGGTCCGTCCACACTTTGCGTTGCAGGAGCTAAGCCACACACTTTCTCTAAACATTTATTGAAAGAATGACAGACCAAGTGACAATGAATGCTGTGGTAAAAAGAATCTGGACTTTGGAACCAGACAAAACTGTGCTCAATTTCCAGCTCTGTCACTTACTTATGTAGGTCAGATTGGGAAAGTTATTTTGCCTTTCAGAATATCTATTTCCTTATTTGTAAAATGGGGTTCTTATTTGATTTGAAAGATTGAAAGATGTTTCTGAAGACCAAAGGAAATCAGACATATAAATGCACCTAGCATGATGCTTAGGACTTGGTAGCCACCTCCAAAATGGTGAGTTCCCTATAGATCAATAGTTTTCAACCTTGGCTGCCCATTAGAACCATCTGAAAATCTTTTAAATTTACTGACACCTGGATCCCACCCTAGACCAATTGAATCAGAATGTCTGAGAGTGGAACCCTGGCATTTGTATGTTTTATATGCTACCCATGCTGATTTGGATATACAAGAAGACTGAGCATTACTCCTATGGAAAGTGATTGGTAACCCTGGCTGTACATCAGAATCATTTCTGGAGCTTCTAAAAAATTACTAATTCTGTGACCTGCCTCCCAGAGAGCCTGTTTTAGTTACTCTGGAGTAGGGGGTCCAAGCATCGCATTTATTTTAATGCCCTCAAATGATGGGAAGGGAAAAAAAAACAGCTAGGATGGGGAAAAACCCCACCATCTTACCCATTTACCCACTTACGCTGTTGACTCATTTTGTAACTATAAATTAGGAAGAACATTTGCAAATCAGAAGCAATTTCTTCTTCATTTAGGCTCTTACCAGACTATTTTCCCAAATAGTTTATTCACATATATTATACTTAGTTGTTTGTAAATCTAACTTCTATTAAATGTGTGAGCTTCCTGAGAAAAGGGATATGATATTTGTCTCTCAAGGGTCTGGCACAGTGCCTGGATGAGTAGGTGCACATTATTTTTTGTGGAAGATGAGTCTATGCACAGCCTCCTCAAAATAGTATAGTTGGTCTTATCCATATGTATAACTGGGGTTGCAAAAATCTGAGCCTATTAGGGTCCATTTTCTGAAAAGATCAATGAATACATTAGGACCAGTGAATCATTTTTATATGGGTATACACACATTTTTTTTTTTTCTTCTTAGAGTAAGTGGATCAGATGAATATTTGTTTGTACTTGAAAAAAAGTATAGTCTGGGAGTAGAGCTGACTTAAAATACAGTTTTATTCAATGACTCAAAAAAATCATGACCCAGTCATTCTCTTTCTTACATGTTCTCCAAGTTAAAATCATTCTCAGACAAACATTGCCTCCTCCCCATAGCCAGATGACTGCTGAGCAATCGGATTTAATATTCTTTCAGGTTCAAGTTAAGCCAAATGAGCTAGAGTCTCCCAGAAGTGTAAGCAAAAATCTGGTGATTACTCACTGGCTCTGATTGGGTCAAATATCCAACCCTGAATCTATCTGTAGGACCAGGAAAAAGAAACATTGTGATTGGCTCCACTGATGTGGTACCTCACCTAAGGCACAGGGATTGAGACTAATGGGGGCATGGTTTCTTCAAAAACAATCACAGTATGGTTATCTAAAGGACAAATGGATGCTTGGCAACAAACACAAACAAAAATAGATACTCCCTCTAATCAGAATCTGTTCAGTCAATTCACCTAAATATAAATTTTAAATTAAAAATTTAATTTGCCCCAAAGTAAGAAAATGCTTTATCATATTAGTAAATATTCTCATATGTAGTTTGTATACTTATCTCAAAGGGAATTCAATACAAAAATTACTCATTGAACACATGCACATTTTAAAATATTATGCCATTGTGGAATATTGTTGCTGCTGTTTGCGAAGAATAGTATTATTTCCAGATCCTTCCTGATCACTGCCTGGCTTTGAGGGGAGACAGAAACGCTGTGTGATTCTAATTTCAACATAGTAAAGATGCAAGAAATAAATCCACCCACCCATCCATCCACCTATCCATCCATCCACTCATTCATCCATCCTTCCATCCTTCCATCCATCCAACAAATGTTCACATCCACACATTTAACAAAAACTATGTGTTTTAAATACTCAGCTTTCTGAGATAAATAAGACAAAGTTCCTTCCCCAAAGGAGCTCTGAGTCTTGAGGGGAGAGACATTCGTGAATTATCCATAACAGAGCATGATAAATGCTTTGCTTGAGGGATGAGCAAAATGCTGTGAGAGCACAGATCAAATGGAGGACTTGGAAAACAGTGCAATGAAGCAATTTCATTCTCAGGAGAAGAGAAGCTGCATTCACAGGTGTAGATGCTACTTTCTGGAGCTTCTTAAAAATCTTTCCTGTCTGTGGTTGACTTTCACAGCAGGAGCCTTCCCTTATCCCACTTGCATTGACTTGCTTCCTCAATGCCCAGCAACCTATGTGAAGTAGCACAAAAGAAGCGCTTTTAAAAAATAAGAAAGTAACCAGCAATGAGAAATCTGTGCCTCAAACGGATCTCTGGTGAAATCATGTGTTATTATATGTTGTATTCTAGGAGCATACCTGGACCACATGTGCAATAAAACACGTACCAGGGGTAGGGGACCCTTCTTTGGTGGTATAGCACTCATGCTGTGATTTTAGAGTATTAGAAAGGCTAACTCCTCAAATTCCAGTATCAACTCTATACTTTTTCCTTAATGATTTGATGTATTCACGGGTCTGCCTAGAAAAATACAGTGCTTTAAGCTACTCTCAGGCATCAGTCATTTCTACCTTAATGTGGCTAAGAGGACTGGTCAGAGGTGGGATTGGAAAGGGAACAGTATTTGTATTTCATTTAATCTTTATATGGTGGCTTCTAAGTGATGAATCTTTGCTAGTATTTGAAGATGTAAAGATGGATAAGAGGATTCTCAGGAATCCTCATTCTAATAGAGAAATGGCAGTAAATAGTCACAGCAGGATGGTAAATGACAAGCTAGAGGTGACATAGCATTATCTCACACAGTGTGGGGCTGGCCTTCTGGAAATAACATAGTGACTTGGTTGTCTGCAGGTGTTGGCATCTTTCCAGAATTTTGCCAAGGTTGAGCCCATGCTTAGAGCCCAAGATAGTTGCAGTATTTGGTATGGCCTGATATTTGTCTAAAAGAGAGATTTTCAGACTTTTACATGTTTTATTTGGGAAATGTTTTTCTCCGAAATTATCTTAAAAATGACATCATGATGGCAGTACACACGGCTGAAGATTAGGAAGTTTCTACTAAGGAAGTTAAGAATTAGCAGATATCAGACATCAACACAGAAGAATTTCAAAGAAGATATCCCAGAACCAATTTTCTTGAAAAGCCCCTCTCTTCCCCATGGAATTTAGAATTACCAGGAGCAGGGTGCCTCCATTGCTGTCAGCTGAGCATCCAATTCTTGATTTTGGCTCAGGTCATGATCTCAGGGTCATGGGATCAAGCCCTATGTCAGGTTTCACATTGAGTGTGGAACCTGCCTGGGATTCCTTCTCTCTCTCTCTCTCTCTCTCTCTCTCTCTCTCTCTCTCTCTCCCTCTGCTCCTCTCCCCCACTCACAAACTCTCTTTCTCTAAGATAAAAAAAATTGGGGGGCCCTGGGTGACTCAGTCAGTTGAGCTTCCAACTCTTGATTTCAGGTCAGGTCATGATCCCAGGGTTGTGGGATCAAACCCTGCATCGGGCTCCATGCTGAGTGTGGAGCCTACTTGAGATTCTCTCTCTCCCTCTGTCCCCCTCCCCCACTTGCACTCTCCCTGTCTCTCTCTAAAATAAAAAGTAAAATGGAATGACCAGGAGCAAATTAAGAGAGCGAACTCTGTTGAGGGAGAGTTTTCCAGAAAGCCACTGGAAGGCTGGGAGTCCCTCTCCAGGGTAGTGGATGTCTGTTCCTCACTTCAAGCCAAGTATGATGGGGCTTCCCTGAGACCATTCAGGGAACTTGATGTGTGTACCTCAGAGATGTGGATTGATGATGACTGACTCCTTCCATGGGACTTCAGCACAAAGGAGAAGTGACTCCACCCTTCTACACACAGCCAGGGGCAGAGATGCAAAAATGTCTGAGTGTCCTTTGGATCAGATGTGGGCACATGGGAGAGACAGCTGGCCTCAAGTTCTTTCCCACCTACTCATGGGGCTACCTTTGCGTATGTTTGTGGAGCGGGGGCAGGTGTAGAACTCTGTCCATGTGCCTGGATGAACCTAGGTTCTGTAGAACTGACTTTGCCATTGCCAGGTTCAGCTAGGGCATTTAGCCCAATTTAGAGCTGGCCTTCTGAAAAGTGTAGAGTTCACAGGACTTGTCTGTAGGCCCATAGAAAGCAGAGCTATTTTACAACGGTACTAGGTAAGTAAGAACTTTCTGATTTCCCTTACTTTCTCTTTCTTCCCTCTTCCACTCTCATGTAACTCTCATCTGAGTAAGGATCATAAATAACTGCCAGCCAGTAGAGAAACTGGCAAATGGGAAAATGAGAAGTGACCCTCCTCCAAGGCAGGTTATGGGACTACCACAGGCTCTAGCTTTTGGAGAGGACCAAGTAGAAAGGGAGTCTTATCCTTGCCTGTAGATAAGAGTTTTGATTAATGTATTGGGCTGGATACTTTAACTTCTGAATGGAGACTGTCCATTTGTGCTTTATAATAATGATCTGACCGTGGAATGACCTGAATTTTCATTCAGTGGCAGAGGAAGGCTTATTAGCCCCACTGAGCGAGTATAACAGGGCAGTCGGGGCCAAAAAAAAAACAAAC